>NC_045568.1:17700000-20100000 GCF_009819795.1 Aythya fuligula
CGGGGCTTGCAACAGCTCCGGAGAGCAGGGGAGCGCTGCTGCTCCTGGAGCTCGCAGGGTGCAGAGGATGCGCACCGGAGAGTCTGAACACGTGCACGGGGCTGATGAAGCCAGGCACGTACAGAAGCATTTACTGGTCACGAGTGACCCAGCGAAGGGAACTGGAAAAGCTGCTGGCAGAGCTGGGGAACAGCCCCCATCTCCCTTGCCGTGCCCCCGAGGTGCTCTCCCACCCTTGGGAAAGGAAACGGGATGGAGAAGCTCTTTTCATCCCTAACACCTGGACCTTACAGGCACACACCAAAAACACGACGCCTTAACCAAAACGGGTTACAGCCCATGCTTGCTTTCCCCTGCAGAACTCTGGTTGTTGGTTTCTTTTTAAAATACATATTTTTTGAGCACAATATTTTCATGTCTGACTCTAAATAGGCTTTGGCGTTTCTGCCAGGGAACTGGGCACACGACTGCCATCCTGAAGGGCACCAACACCGCCCTTGCTGTGCTCGCCCTTCCTCCAGAGACATTTCTAGCCACACGGGCAGGTCGTGAGGAACCTGTTTGGAGGAATGGACACTTAGCAATCCAGTATTTTCTCCAAGAAGCCAGAAAGAATTACATGGCTATGATGAAAAGACCAGGGAAGAAAAAAAGTGGCCGGGCAAGACCCAGCGAGGGGAAGCGAGGATGAGCGGAGCCTGCAGAAGGGTTTACGCTGCCTTTGAAGAGAAATATTCACGCTGTCAGGTAAACCTGAGAATCTAACCCGTGGGAGGACAGAAGATGCTACCTTGAGGAATCTGGCTATTACAGGATTAACAGCTACAATCCCTCCCTCTGAGGACACTGAATGCCAAACTCTGGCCTCGGGGTTTTAGGTGGTGAGGTTTGTCCAGGCGTGTCGGTAGGAACTCTGCAGCATACAGAGGAGAATACTGTCCAAACCTGTAGCGTCTAAACATAGGTGTTGTTAAAATATTTAATATTTCTTTTGGGAAAAAAAAAATACAGAGCAACATGAAGCCAAAATACGCACATTTCTTTTGGGAGTAAAATGCACCCCTCCAACACTGTGATTCTCCAGTGTATTTATACCATGTTTAAAAAACATTTGTCAAGCATCTAGAAAACCCAGAAGTTCACTGTCACACAGTTTAATTCCCTATATTCTGTCTACAAGCACATATAGGGCCAGTTTGTTAGGGGGTGGAGGTGTGTGGCAAAGCACAGTCTAGCGAGACATGACTCCAGAACGGTGAACAATAAAAGCAAGCGCAGCATATGTGCTGGACATTTTGTGAAAATAACCCCGCTACCATTTCGACTCCTCTAAGTTTTCCTGTGTGGATGTTGGTAATTCAGTTTCTGCCATGATTCAGTTCGACCGACAATTAGGGTGTTCAAAACCCCTCTAAGTAATATTTACCTGGGAATTTAGATATTCTAGGAAATGTATTTTCACTTCTCAACTATCTTTTTCTGTAGAGCCCAGTAAGCCGAAATCTTGGGATTTTTTCTCTCCTTTTCTTAGGATCAAGGCTTTTCCTCCGTCTAGCTGCTAAGATTCTCCCTGGTTATCAGATCTGAAATGGTTGCAATAATTATATTTCCTATTTTATTACTCGTAATTGCCCCTTTGATCCGAATCCTATGCCATTTAACCACATTTATAATGGTCATCCTGCACACGGATTCTAAACACGGAGTCATTTTCCAAGGAAAAACGACAGGAGCTGGGTTTCCCTTTACTGCACACACACGGAATCCCATACATTTGGCACCAATTTAGATTACCATCATCTCATTCTTCCTTTATTTGCTTCATTCAAAAAGCAACGTGAAGCTCTGTAGGAACAACCACTCATTCCCTCATATTGCCTTCCTTCATCGCATCCACCCAGACCCAACCCCATCTTCCCAAAAGAAGACGCCAGCGAACACAAGGAACATCCCATGGCCAAAAAATGGGTCCCTCACTTTGTCCAACACCCCAGCCAGCCCCACCTCAGCACGAAGCCTAGGACACTTTTCCCACGTAGCCTTCTCATTCCTCCCCAAGTCCACCAATAAATCCTGTTTGCAGAGAAGGAGGCGAGCCTCCATGCCTTGACGTGCTGCATCCCTGCGGCAGAAGAGCGCAGGACCAGCAGCCACAGCCCTTCCCCCGTGCAAAACCAAAGAGCACGGCCCGGGTCCATATGGTTGTTAATAATGGTAAAGCCCTGACGAACTTCAGAGAACTCGAACAGAGCTGCTTTTGATTTAGGCCACGCACCTGAAAGCAGCATTTGTTTCAGCCAGCTTCCTCAAAGCGATGGTCTCAGGAAACTACATAAGCAGCCCGGCTGAAGAATTTGCAGTTCTCTGGAAAAAGAACATGGTCTTCTGAAAGGCCATCCTTAGGGTAAGCGTTTTATTTGGAGGAGAAGCCAAGGCCAAGCCAAATTCAACACCCCCAGAGCCGGACTCGCACCTGAAGCAGGCCCACGCCACGGGGAAGAGGCAGCTGGGGGCTGTGCCACCCGCCAGCCCTGCTCCATTCCGTCCCCGCATGGTACAGGGATAAAAGAGAGCGTGGTTTATCCCCGAGTCCTTTTACTAACAGCTCTGCTTGATAGACTTCATTCTTCTGCTCGAAGCATGTCTGCTCAATGCGATCTCATCACAGTGCTTTGTCCGCTCAGCCAGTTTAGACAGACATTCACATTCTCCAGTCACAGGAAAAACTGCCGCTGGAAAGAGTTATGTGCAGCCAAAAGAACTGAAGGCTTGTAGATTAAAAACCCCTAGCAGCTACTTGACTCGTACTACTTTATTTTGTGTACACCCAGGACCAGTAGCAACAGGCAGATCCACCCGGCTTTCCAAAACATCACCTTTTGCAGGATGCTCCCCGGCTGAGCCAGCCGCCTGCGAGCTGCTCGGAGGGTCTCTGATGCTGCGTGGACAGCTTTTGGGGGATCTTACCAGAGCTACGTGCCCACCACCTACAGCCATGAGAAGATGCACCTAGAAAGACGCACAAGCCGACAGGAACAGAGAACGGTCACGCTCCGAAACTTGCAGCCAGCTCAGTTCAAGCAGATCAGCAGGGCTAATGGCACGGCACTTGGTAATTTCACAGTGACAAGTTATCTGTTTTCTTTAGCTGTTGGTAAATACAATGGCAAATTCCTCGAGCTTTTTCGCTGGATACCATTAAAAGACTCTACGCTGAGAAGCATTACAGAGATAGAGATCAGAGGTCTATTTTTGTTTCTGTGTCTCGATACCCATGACTTTGATGGGGTAAGTGTATTAGCATATGATAAATTACTCTTTAATCTGGTGTAGTTATAATTCTAGAGAGAGGTTCAGTGGTTTTGCTCTCAACCAGAAGTATTTCTGTGAAGAAACACTTGTTTTGCTGGGAAAGGGTAAGAACAAAGCTGTTTGTAAACAAAGCTGTAAAAGGAGAAGCCCGTCTCCCATGAAGCTCCGAACTCCCTGAAATAACTTTCTGCAGAAAGCCACCATCACCCGACGTGAAACATTTCTTTGAAATCAGCAATCCTGACTTACACAGAAACGCTCAGACGGGGCTGCACAGCGCGTCGTTTGAACTGGTATCTCTTTTAATTTCCCACCTGATTGGGTTGAAAAGGTTTGTGGGTTGGAAAGTGTGGAAGGAGAAACTTACTGAAAATTGCAATCCGGGATCAGATTAAAGAGGGAGGATGATACAGGGAAAATCTCCTTCATAAACGAGTTTCTTTATCCAGAATGGATTGACAAGGTCCTGCGAGGGGAGGAAGGATATGTGTTTTGTTAGGACAGAAGAGGGTAGGAAAAACTGTGCCTGAAACCTCCTTTGAAGACGGCTCTTACAACACAGCTTCTATAAGGGCAAAGTATTGAAATCACTTTGAAAGAAACGTTATCTCACAAGAAGATTAGCACCGAAGTTCCTGCACAGAGCACTGCATCGTCACATCCACAAAACACTAAAAAGCAGCAAAAGCAATTCTCTTACCCCACCTCTCAGTCCGTCCTACCTTCATCTGTCTGCTTGGGCCAGAAAATCTCTCCAGCACCCAAGACAGGCTCAATACATCCATCCCTATGGAAGATAAAGTCACAACACCTGCTTTTGCACATCTGTCACATCCCAAAGCAACGCAGACGTTATCTTTAAAGGAAGAGAAAGGCTTGAACCACAGGACTGTTGCTAAAATTGATCAAGTCAAGAACCATTTTTCATGAGCTCTAGAGACTGGGTTTTGTCTCGTGCACTCCTGTAGGAACCCTGCGTTTAGGCAGGCAGCCTCAGATTGCTGTGCACGGACCCCAAGATCTGACACTCCACTCTTGTGTAGCCCACCCAGAAGAACTGGCTGGCATAAACCATGGTCCAAACTCTTGTGCTATGGGAAAATGCACGGGCTCTGGAAAAAGAAGGAGCTGCGCTCTGTGCATTCACTTCTCTCCGTGGATGCTCTTCCTTGCCGTGCACAGGACGGGGATGCCAGGAGAGCCCAAACGCTACTCACCAGCACAGCTGCTGGCTGGAGCAGTGGGTTTGGGGGGATGGCAGTTGTGTTTCTGACACAGAAACGGGGGCACAAGGTCAGTGGGGCAGGCTTGGCTGCAGCACAGCCACATCCAGCACGTGTGCATGGCCGGGCTACCACGGAACAACTGCTAGAAGACAAAAGGGCATGTGAGAAATGCACCACGGAGACAAAGAGCAGGCAGGAACCATAAAAAGTGGATGTTGGACAGTTGGTAAACAGGGGACCCTCCCATTTGTTTGCTGTGTACCGTAAAGGGGTGGAGGAGGGAGTGAAGTGCGTGCCTTGGAAATCAACAGTTTTTACACTGCTCACCCAGGAAGTTATTAACTTGCATGTTTGTGGGCAACTGCACAAACTATTTTTGGTCATGGGACCCTGCGTAAGGAAAGGATTGCAAGGTTTTCATAATGATCTTTAGTTAACTTGGTTACCCACACAACAATGGCTTTCTGAGAGGCCAACTGCAGCTGAAAACTTGAGACGGGCTTTACTTCCAGAGGTATTAAACTATGAAAATATCTAACCATAATAGTAAGCAGCTATAAAAAGAGCCCTGTTTATTTCACATGATTTCTTTGTATGCCACAGTGTTATGAGAATACTTCAGTTCAATGACAACATGGTAAATTGGAAAAGATTAACCGTTTAAGTCAGCGCTTGCTCAGCTCGTTTTTGTTTGGTTTTGGCGACTTACTCTGTTGAAACCCAGGCTTTCATTAGCATCATGAGGCCAAAGAACACATGAATGCCAGCGCCTAAAAATTACATTTGAAATTAACCTGATATGAAGTTCAACCCATGTAGCAGCCCCGAAAGAAGAAATTGGTGTGTAAGCAGAATGAAATAAACCCAGACCGCGGATTTTAACATCGCTGCACGCCACGTTGGCTACATGGGCTGCACATCTACCTGTCTCAGAAATACCCCGGCGTCTCCCATCCCTCTAACGCTGCAAATTGCATCCAGAAACTTTCCTGCAACAGTGGAGCATCCCGGAATATCCTACAGGAAAGGTCAAACCCTCTGCACTGCACGAGGCGGCTCCGGGGGCCGCTTGCCTCGTCCCTGCGAAGCAGCGTCAGGCCTCGGCGCAACGCTCCCGGTCCTGGGGTGGAGCACAAAGAGGGGGAGAAAGAAGATGGCATTTGTTTATCGGGAGACCTGCACCGCTCCGGAGAGAGGACACTTCCACCCTGGTTAATCCCAGCTTCTTAAAGCAACACTCAGTAAGATAATGAATCCTTTAAATGTTACATCTTGTGTCGTGCATTATTGTGGTGCAGCAACTCTCCACATCAAACAGTCATCAGCGCTATTACAAAGTGGGCTTAGAAGAGACTGGCTGAAAAGGCGCTGTGTGAAAAGAAGTGGAAAATTAAAGCTGAAGCAGTCGAAGAAAGGGCTTAATTTACTGGCATGTACAGTATGCAAATGAGATTACTCTCAGCTTAACTGCATCATTTATGTCCATAATAACGGCATCATCATTACAGGGCTCAAATTAAATTACACCATAATTAGCATATCAAAGTGATTGGTTAAAGTTTAAAACAAATACCCAATTTTGTTAATGAACAGCTGTAATTGTCATGTACACTTCAATGAAAACTCCCTAAACAAATATATGTTTTAGAACAGAGAAAGATTTTGAAGCAGACAGGTCTGCAGCTGAGGTAAATTGCCGAAAAAAGAATGACACCGACTATTCTATTAATGTTAATATATGCTCATCGTTTTCAGGTAATAAAACATTCTATCAAAACAAGCCTTCGCTGCGGATTTCTTGCCTCCCCGGCTTCTTCGCCGCCGCATCGGCGAGTGGCAGCGGGGAGCGGCGCTGCCGTGCCTGGGGCTCCCCTGCCCCATGCACGGGGCCAACGCGGAGACCCCAGACCCCAGCCCCAAGACCCCATATCCCGGCCCCACGCAGGCAGGCAGCAGGGAGGGAGGCAGGGCGGGCTGTCTCGCCCAGCCTGTCCGGTGGACCAGGGCTCGGAAAGCCGATGACATGATAACACATTAGGCAGCCTACAATTCAATTTGCTCTAATCTAATCACATCTACGCGGCGGTTTCGGAGGTGGAACTGCACCGGCGAAGTTTTTTGCTGTTCTCGTCTCATTAAAATAAATAGGGAGGTGGGACTAGTGGGTTTGTCACTGTCAGCCTGACAGTCACCGGCGCATTTCCATAGATCAATCACCACAAATGTATACAGTAAATATACAGTGGGAGCAGTGCTCATGCAGAATGCATTTTAACGCGGGAGCAGGCCCCCTGCGTGGCATTTTCACGGTGTCGGTGCGCAGCAGCACGCTCGGGGCCGCGGGGAACCGTGGCTGCAGCAGGCCAGAGCTGCCAAGTGCCACTCTCAGCGAGCAGCACCATCCCTCCGCGTCCCCCAAAATGTTTAGGCTGCTGTATTCGATCACGCACTGCCCGATATTAGAGAGAGCGGCACGGGGAAGTATATTTTCTGCTAAAATTGGGAATGCACTTTCAATATACTTAACAAGGAAATTGAATGTCTTATTAAATCCGTATTATCAAAACACTGTTCAAAAATTTAAAGAAAGTAGCTTTTCATTTTATTCATCGAGGAATCCATTAAAGCCTAAGCTCTGAAGTAGTATGTAAATTATGTGCCTTTCAAGGTAGAGCTAGGGCAAATTCACTCCATCAACTAATGATGAACCTCATTATGTGCAGGGAGTATTCATAATGAGGAAACAAGCCACCCGCCATTCCATGTTCTAACATAAATCCCTGTAAAATGTGAATATCTCCACGTCTAATTAAAGGCTACTAATTCCTATCATCCCCTACACGGCCCAAAAAAGCAAAAACTAGAAATGTGTTTTAAAAGACACCCTTTGATTTTAAAAATACACATTTATTTGTGTTTACCACTACTGAGATGCAATTTGTTTTTTTTTTTAAAAATCATTCCCAGTGTTACAGGATGAAAGTTTGAGAGCACAAAAGTTTATTTACATTATCTGACCTGGCCTTACATTTTAAAAAGCGCTTCTGATTAGCAGAGGTCAGGCTGAATACCTCAAAAGAAAAATAAATAAAAAGGCAAAGAACAGAAATCTACGAGTACACAAGAAATAACATTTTAAGGGAAAAAAAAAAAAAAGAAGGAAAGAAAAGCTTAGCTACCCAGTTCAGCTCTGGAACTGTGACTTCCTTAAAAAAAAAAATCTAGAGATCCCACAATCAACTGGGGAAAGCAGGCAGCAGAGTCAGGAAGGGGGAGAGCCAATTAAGCAGCCAAGTATACAACAGGTATTTAAAAGATTTTTTTGAATGATACACAGTTTAGGAAGAAACTGCTTCCCTGCTTAAATCCTGTAAGAATTAGGGACTGAAGACAACGCTGCATGACACAGGCTGGATGAAGAGCACTCCTCCACGGACATACCTAGGTCTGATATTTATGCCTACAACCGCCGTGTCCGCTCCTACAATCAGAAATGTATTTCTCATTAAGTTACGTGATACCCATCGTAGCTCTCACCGTGAATTCATTTGCTCTGGCACTGAATTATGAATTTGCTCGCTGTGCTTGCTGGCAGAAGAGTGGACAGGTTTGCCGACTCCTCTGAACGGAAGACAAGCCGGTGTTTTTTTTTTTACTGCTTGATATTAAATATTTTCCTACGTTCTCAAAACAAACCTAGAAACACAGCAAAACCTGCGAGCGTTTCACTTTGCAGGCAAAGAAACCCTCCACTGGAGCTGAATAACTTATGGGCTTTAGAAAAGCGAGAGAAAGGATGACATAAAGGGATGGCTTAAGAAATATGATAACTCCTCGCAGGGCACGAAAGCACTTGGACAGGCGCAGAAAAAGCTACGGTACCTTCGGGCTGTGCCAACCGAAAAGTTGAAATCCTCGGGCAAAACCAGCCCTCCCGCTCCATCCCTACAAGAGCTTACTTAGGGTTCGCACCAACTCCTAGCTGCTAAGCGCGCACGGAAAACCCTAAATAAAAAATAAATAAATAAATAAAAATAAAAAAGCGAAAATTAAATCGGTATTTAGCAGAACAGAACTGAGGGTGCAGCCGGTTTCGGAGGCACTTTTTGTGGGCACAGCAGCAGGAGGGGGCAGCGCGGGGGGGTCCCGGCTGCCTGAAGTTGCCCCGCGCTCCAAGTGCGCTGCGCCCCGCTGCGCCCCGCTCGCCTCCATGGAGCCTCGGCTTGCTTTTTTTTTTTTTTTTTCTCTCATTTTCCCCTTTTCTCCCCCCCCCTTTTCCTTCTCTCTCCTTTTAGGTCAACCAGTCACGCACCGGGGAAGAGCCAACCCTCCCAAAATAACTCGTCCCTCCCCCGGAGCGCGGAGTTGCACAGCCTACCTTTGTTCTGGCGCTGGCAGATAGCGAGCGGCGCGCTGCGGGGCGGCTGGCACGGAGGGGGGGGGGCGGAACAGAAAGCTGGGGAGGGGGACAGCACCGTGGGGACAGCACCGGGGACACGGGGGGGGGGGGGCACAGCCCCGTCCCGCACAGCCCCCCCCGGCCGCTCCGCCCCGCGTCCCGGCGCTGCGCGGCTTCCCCCGCTTGGCAGCGCCCCCCGAAAACCCTTTTTTTTTTTTCCCTTTTTTTTCTCCCCCCCCCTCCAGCCCCCCCCGGGGTACGTACGGCTGCGGGCAGCGCTGGGGGGCCGCGGCTGGCCCTGGGGTTCCGGGCAGCCTTTTGTGGAGTTGCGCCGCTTGGTTCCTTATTGTCTGCGAGCGGCTGCGAGCGGCTCCCCGAGGGGGCCCCTCGGCCCGGCCCGGCCGCTTTGACAGGGAGGTAACCATATTAGGATGTGCAGGGCAAAGTCAACAATAACACACTTGCAGGGACATGGGATTTTTTTTTTTTTTTTAATTTTTTTTTTTTTTTCCTTCCCTCAAATCCCCCCCCTCCCGCCCCCAGCTCGTAGCGGCGAGTCCCCCCCCCCCCCCCCCCCCCGGTGCAGCTCTTCCCCGCTACTTTTTTGGGGTTGCGCTCGGAGCAGGCCACGGCGGTGGGGTTTTAATTGAAGGCTGAAATAAAAGGGTGAGGGGGAGGCGAGTGGTGCGGCTTCCCCGGCGCTTTCGGGCACAAGGGGAGCGCTTTCAGCATCCAAATAAAGCCATGGCACTCCAACCTCTGGAAAAAAAAAAATCATGAAATGATGCCCACACGCCTCCCCCAGACCTGCGGCCGAGCGCGGTGGGATGGGGACGATGTGCCCGAAATCCCACTGCTGCAGGGGGGTCTGGGGGGCGCCTGATGCGATCACAGCGAGCCCGTGGGATGAGCTAAGTCGTGCAAACCCCCGCGAGGCTGCTGGCTTTCGAGCTCTGAAATCGCTGGGTTTACAGGATAAAGCACTTTAGGCAAATTGTAAAACGCAGGTGTCGAGTTATTCGGTCTAATCAGAAACAGAGCCCGGCGCAGTCGCCACGCACAGCTTCCCAAAACAGCACGGCGAGGGAGAAGTCCTGCAGCTGGAAAGGGCTTCGAGGCGAGCACGATGCCCCCATCCCACACCCCACGCGAATCACCAGGAACAACAACAAGTGGAGCATCCCCTCGCACCGAGGCAGCTGCTGGCAGCGCTGCGTGCCGAGGCTCGGCGCTAGCAGCCAGCCCGCGAGGGAATTCCAGCCCCAACACGAAACAAGTTTGCACGGCTTCGAGAGCATGGCTCAAGGCAGCGTGGGCACAACGGCCCCGCAGAGCCGGCCAACGCAAGCTGGAGGGCTGCTCGAGCCACCAGGGCACACAGCAGCAGCGTGGAGCGCTCCTCGGGCACGGGCTGGCGAGGGACCCGCTGATGCTCGCTGCCCGTACGAGGCGCTGGTGATCAGGCGCGCCGCGAGGAGAGGTGTAAGGTAGCTAGGCAAGCAAAGTTGCCGTGAGATCACGCGCTCGATTTAGAACAAAGGCAACGCTTCTCTTACAAATATGATGCGCACTTACCCTGCCAAATTCGCTCGTCCTCGGTTAATCTGCAGCAATCACAACATCAGTGTTGACATCTAATGGTACCTACGAGCATCTCCCTGCCTCTCCGCGCGGTGTAAGCCTGTTCTGTTAACACACTTTACATTTTCCAACCATCTTGTTTAAACTAAACGTCTATAAAATTACACGCAACTTATCTGGGCGGAATATGCAGCCCCCTCAACAAAAATAAAAAGTTAACTCAACGCGCTGGTATCAAGATCAATAAATCACGCAACCAAGTAGCAGTTCAAAAGTTCAAAGACATGATGGCCAGTTCACTACGTCGTAGCACTCAACCAATAATAACTTGACTCCATCACTCCTCATAGTATAGACAATTTCATAGCATCATTTTCATTAGCCTGTCTCACTGAAAATTGCTAGCTATTTATGTATACGCTAAAATAAATTAGCCATTTCATCGAGCACTGTGATTCTTATAAAATACATTAACACAATACTCAATTTTCCAGTTGGAGTAAATAAATAAATCAATAAATTCAATGCAGAGTAATTTTTATTTTTTTTTATTGTGGAGCCTGAGCTCTCAGCGTAAGTGTTTTTATTGGGTTTATTTGTTTCAATAAAAATTGAAATGGGCCAGTGATCTTAGCTGTAGGATCTAGGGGGAAAAACACTATCTAATATGAAGAAAGTATACTGTGCAGTATCGTCATCTTGTAACGTATAATTTTGGTCAAAAATCATTTTCAGTACAGCTATTAAGCAGCCACTGAATTCTGAAGGGTTCTTTTCTACCCCGAACCCGCACAAGAAGGGGACATACACCCTGCAGCGGGGAGCGGGCTCCAGTCCTGCCAGGGCCGGGGCAGCCCCATATGTTTATGCACCTTCTGCACAGGGGGGGAAGAGGTTACAGCACCCACGCTCACCATTTTTAATCAGTCAAAGTATTACATTGCATGTGGCTGTGGGTAGGGGCACCTGACATCAGAGGTAAGACAGCAGGAGGGGGACGGAGGAAAACCAGGGAACGGTTGATGGACACCCCAAGGACTTGGTGCTCTGAAGAGGGCTGGTTCTGGCCTCCTAGGTCTGTTCCCCCCGTAAGACATGCCCACTGGGCTTTATGGCTTTGTGCATCCCAAGTGACTTGGTGCTGGCGTAACCCTACAGTTCAGTGTAGGGCACCCTTTGGCCAATACTTCGGCACCTCTGCAATGAGGGTAAGAATCTATACGGGACCAGGAAGAAATCAAATATATCCCTTATGGCATGGATCAGCTCTGAATCCAGTCTTAGCAGTGAATAAAACAAATGTATTAACTAAAACATACCATCTAAGCCCATAATGATTTACCATAATTCCTTTAAGAAGGCTGCATGTGAACAGCACAGTTTGTAAACGGCTCGGTGGTAACAGAAGGGGACTTTTTGTTCATATTCACTCTTTAACCTAATCAGAGGAAAAGTAAATATCGGGTCTCAATTTTAATGACTGACTATAAATAAAAGCTTTTACCCAAAATGCACAGTTCGCACAGATAACGATTTTAAGTATGATGTCACTGGCGACCTACTGAACTACATGGCACATGTCAGACAGACGTCTGTTTCTTAAATTGCAGTAATAAATTAGTAGCCACAGAATCTCTTCTGTCAAGAAAACGTGAAGCTTTCCTATTCAGATGAAACTTTAACGAATGTTTCGGCTTAGGTGGGAGTTCGGATTGCTGCCGACAGGGGACCGACAGCAGGGCCAAACGGAGCCTGCCCCGGCACAGCCATGCAGAGAGCATCGTGCTGCCGAGCCTCCTGCGTTCACACATGAATCCCACCACAAAACCAACACGCGCTTTCGCAGTGCCAACAAAATCCCCTCTCTTCAACCACCGAAGGTCAACTTTTTAACCAGACCGTGCAATAAAGCTGGGGCAAGCAAGACAAATCTCTTCCGTACCTTAGAGAAGTCGTGGAGCCAAACCTGAGGAGCTCAGGGGTGAGCGGTGAGGCGCATCCCACGTGTGAGAGGAGAGCTGCTCCTTCGTCTTCTTCCAAACCCTGTGCAGGATCAGTTGACCAAGTAGCTCATGCCAGCAGGGTCCAAGCTGCTGACACACATGGGAGGTCTTCCTCTAACTTTATGCTGCTTTAAACACAAGGACTGCAAGAAAAGGCGCATGCACACTCGCACAGCACCTCCCTACACGGTGCGCTCGTACAGCGCCCTACCGCCGTGACCGCTACCATCCAACGTCCCGCGCCCCATCTTAATCACCTCTGTTTCACTTTCGAACAAATCCGTCAACTTTTAACCTCTGCACTGTGCTTTTCCTTGGTGGGCATTCTGCCCCAGGCCAAATTCGTGTTAGAAGTTTCAGCCCGAACTGCCGAGATACTTCTGAGATGAGAGACGGGGAAAAGCACGGCCCCAGCCACGGGCAGCAGCCCTGGGCATCGCTTCGAGACGCCGCCGAGCTCCCACGCTTTGGAGAGCAGACACCAAAACAAGCCATGGAAAGCCCTCGGTGCGAGGTAGGTGTGGGGCTCCATTCCCCACCTACTGCCTCCTCCCTGACCCCCGGCCAGCACCCAGGGCAGCAGAAGCCACCTGATTTGAATAGAGAGGAGACAAAGCTGGGGCAGGGAGCAGGAACACGAGCAGACGGGGACAAAGAGGCGAGGGAGACACGAGCCACCACTGCCTGAGCACATCAGCTGTGTCTGGGAGGGCTGCAAAGGTTCTGTCCACACGAGAGGAGCTTAGAGAGAGAAGTGTAGTCCAGCTTGGGAGCAGAAACATTTTCACAGAGCTGCTCCTTGGCCAACTTGATGTACAGGTACATCCAACGCAACACCCCTGGTCTCAGTGAGATCTCCCTCCCGGTTTCCATATTTTATCCCCAAAACATGGAAAATCCTCAGGCTTCTCGGCAAATTGGCTCTATGTTTTCACACAGCCCGGGCAGCATCTATTTCCCTGTTCCTTTTCTGAGACACGACTGCATGGTCTTCATGGAAAGTTCTAGACCCAGAAAACTTCAGCCCAGTTAGGTTGGCATTTGGTCATTTTGGGAACAGCACAGTTTTTAATCAGTAGGTGTGGGTCACTTTAGTCTTTTTTTTTTCTAATAGGAATAACATAGAATCACACAGAATCACAGAATTTCTAGGTTGGAAGAGACCTCAAGGTCATCGAGTCCAACCTCTGACCTAACGCTAACAGTCCCCACTAAACCATTTCCCTAAGCTCTACAAACATTGGCCTATGTTTTGGTGTAAGTAACCAAAGTAGAAATTACATTTTATTTTTTTTTTAATGCTGTGCTGCCCGTTTCCCCATGAAACACCAACTTTGTTTTCTCCTATCTACCCTATGCACAGGACTGGTAAAAAGCTTTATACAACAACAACTCACACCGACCCGATATGTAATAAAACTGCAAAATGAGCCCTGTACAGGAGGGAGCAATGCCTCGCTCAGACTTTCCACATCTAACAGGTCCATGCCCCTCAACGAACAAAGGCGTGTTGCCTTTCCCTCCATGCAGCCTCTTCAAAAATGAAATAAAATCAAGAACCCGCTCTGCTCCCACTGCCCTGGCTGAGCTGCCCGCTGAGGATCTGCCATGCGGCCGGGCGCTCGCTCCCAAACCCCAAACGTGTGCCCCCGGGGAGGGGATGGGCTCAGCCCCGCTCTCTGCTCCGCCGCTCGCCGAGATTTCTCACCGGGTAGAGCTCCGAAGGAGCTTGAGCTTATGATAAGCAACGGCATACTTAACGGTTACATATTACTGTTCATGATAATGCAATATTTCATTTGGGTGATTTAGAAGTCCCTCTTGACCAACTTACAGTGAGACACCAAACGCTTCATCAATCACAACCATTTTTATTCACAATCCAGTGCAAAAACTACAGGGAGAGTTGCATTTTCAGTAACTCATTGGGGAGGGTATTGCTACTAGCACTGAAAATCCTCCTATCTCACCAATTTTTATGTTAGATTCAAATATATTTTCTCTCTAAGCAGCATTCCATTTTCCCGCATCTCTCCGCCACGTTTCTTATCGTGGCAGGGTGAAAGAGTATCCAATTTAATATCTGTTTTGCAGGACAGGAGATTTTTTCATATCTTATGCACTAAGGAAAGCTGCAGGGGATGGCTTAGCAGGCTGAGCATCAGGCTTTAAACACGTAGACTCCCTGGAACCACAGATCCCATCAGGTCGACTGAGCCCTTCATGTTTCTGGGGTAGATAAATTAAGTGTCACGCTGTTTACTTTGCCGGGATCTTTGCAGGGAGACCTCTGCAGTAAAGGTCCTGTCTGTTTTGCATGGAGTTTAAGGTTAAAGTCTCGTGGCTAAGGCACGGCACCGGGTGCCACCTTGATCTCACTACTGCTAATGGCAGTACTGCCGTTTCTTCTGGGAGAGACATTCCAGGGAGCTGCTCCCAAAACTTGCCCCAGTGTTGGCGGATGACTGAAAGTTATCCAGCAGCTTATCTGCCTTGGATTTGGTGACTGTTAAAGGAAAAAAAAAATACATATATACCTCCCAGATGTTTAATTCATAAGTTATACAGAACTGTCAGATCTAGGGATGACAGAGGAGAGATTCATCATTTTTTACAGCCTGATTTTTGTGGTTGGAGGTAACCCTTCGTTTCTGCAAAGTCATCCCCCCTTCCCACTCCTCTGCATCATGCAGAAGCAGTTTGCTCCCGCCGCAGCCGAGCCCCCCGATGTTAATTGTTCACACCAGGAGCCTCTTAGAAAGAAATCGCCGGAGAGAAGGAGTACGAAACGCTCACAGAAGCCAAAACTTTAACAATAATCACAAAACATCGCAGTCCAACAGATGTGCAGAGGCATACACCCATATTCACACACACAAAACCTTCAACCTTGACCATTTCTGAGAGGTTGTTTCATCTACAAAAGGTCCAAGTCATGGGGAGCAGACACGGGGATGAAGAAAACAGGATACTTCGAAGGGAGCAGCCGTAAACACGCTCTTTGCACCTACTCCTAGCCTTACTCTTTCCTTCCCAGCTACTACTATTTAATACATTAAATACATTTCCTTCTCAGAAAGTACGATGAAGGCCAACTTCTTCACAATCATTTCCCTTTTAAGCAGAAATTAAGCAGAAAACATATTTCCTTTTGAACCGGGTAGGCAAAGGTCTGTATTTTGATTTGTTTTCACAACAGCTGACAGCACGCATTCCCTGCTTAGGGTACCAGAAATAATAATTAACACTCCTAAAATGTTGTGTGTTACGGCAACATACCAAAGGTTAGGTTTGGCTGTGGGCTGTGCTGGCAGTAATTCCTTCTCAGGTGGTCTCTAGTGCCATGCAGCTCCCACATTTTCCTCCCAAACTACCCAAGGACCTGCTGGAGCTCTGGCACGGCAGTGCATCAGCCTACAGGCCTTTCTGGGCTGGGTAGGAAAAGGAACAAGAAACAGCCCTTCAGTTCAATTTACAATCTGCAATCTGGTTTTTAATGTTATCTGGCTAACCAGAAGACACGGTATCAACCCGGTTTTGAAAATATCCCATATTCAAACTGAGGAATCCGGTGTTGCAAATGATACATTTGCACCAAAGAGGGAGGAAAGCTCTACCAGGGAAAGGAACCAGACCATTATTTCAGGATACACCGATTTACTGCAGTGTTTGGGATTTTTTCTTTCAGAGGCAGGACAAAGACCTCAGAAAGGCAGATCAGGATATTCCCCGCCAAACCTTGAAAACCCAAACCAATGAAAACCAAAGCAAAGCCAGCAGCGTGCTACGGGGAGCAGGGACTTGGCCCAAATCTGTCTGTTGATCCCGGAATCTCAGGGTCTGAAGTCGGGCACCCAGAAACTGCTCATCAGTTTTAAACGCCGTGGTTTGGGACATGAGGGTCTGCCCTGTACACTCCGTGGCAGTCAGTGGATGGCTGTGCAGCAAAACTGGAACTGTTACGGCAGGACTCCTCTTCCAGAGCTGCTTTGAAGCAATTACTGAACCACCTCATAGCTCACTTGAAAATAACTTCAACAAGAGAGGATGTAAGCCCCCACCAAAGTTCCTGCTCACCATGAAGCCCCATCCATACACCTGGCTTGCAGGTGTGACTCCAAGCTCACAGAGCATCACAAACCCCTTAAGAAAAAGGAGCAGGAGATGGAAGCACCTCACTGCCCTGGATGCCCCTCTCAGCACCGCGGATGCCGGAGCAGTGTTGCAGCTCGGCCTTTCCATCTTCCTTGGCTCGGCCTGACGAGATGCCCTCCATATTCCCAGCTGCCCTCTTTTTGCTCTCTGCTGAGGAAAACGCAATTGGCCCAAAGCGCTGCTGGCTGCCGCAGGCGCTGGCAGCTCTCTGAGCAAATGGGCAAAGCCTTCGTGGCCAGCATGTCCCTGAATGCACTGAACCACGTCCAGAGAGCCTTGCTACAGGTCCCAGCTCAGGCAGAGCGAAGCAGAGAAGAAAATCATCAGCCCTGACTCTAACCTCCTGTTTCGGTGCTTCAGGTCACCCGTGGTCATCAAGGAGACTTTCAGATGTGCTGGTGTGTCCGGAGGGAAGAGGTGGGAACACAAAGCTGGGGTCGGGGCTGTGCCTCCTGCAAGCGCTGCTGCTACCCCAAGGTGCTCCCTGCCGGTGGGCCCGTGGCAGGGCTCTGAGCACTGCTGCCAACCAGCTAGAGGACCAGAGTTAAAAATGGCAAGGGCAAGGTGGATTTCAGACAAACACAAAATATTCCTCCTCCCTGCCTGTCGGGTCTGAGGGGTAAGAGGAGAAACAGGATGGAACTGGCTCGGGTTTAAAGCTGCAGAGGAATCGCAGGGATAGAGCACTTACAGAGAAATGTATTTTCATGTAAACTTTTATGCTCCCATCCCTTGTAACTGGACATCGGGGAAGATGTTAATAAACATCAGGGCAAGAAAAACACCGTAAAAAAATATCAGACTACAAACCCATCTCTTCCCAGATCTTAGAAATGGCTCTGCGGCTATATACTGCAGGGAGCCGAGCACGCTCAAGTGCAAGTTTGCATCTTAAACATAAGCACATATACATACAAACAAGGTTTTGCAGATATTTGTTAGCTGTACCACAATATTTTCCAGGGTCAATGCTGCCACTTGCATTGCAGCGCTTGTAGTACAGCTGCAGAGCAGGCCCCCAAGAAGGGGCCTTGGAAAGAAGCTGGAATGGTGATAGTTCGCGTGGCTGGGGATATTTCCGAGGCACAGTTGCTGTTTACTGTGTTTCTATTTCCGATCAAGCTGCAAAGTCCACCCATAAAACCTGAGGAGGCATTTCTCTGGGTGTGGGACAGCGCAACCCGCACGCAAGGAGGACCAGAGCTTCAGCTGCTCCGCCTGGGCAGAGCTCCACCGAAATACTCTTCGCCTGATGTACAGCAGAGAATTTGGCCCACGAAGAGGAAAACTATATTCAAAACCTCCAGTCGCAAGTCTTCTTTCAGTATATATTTATGCACAAAGCTCAAATAATTTAATACCACGCCTCACTAATCATGTGAGTGCACAATTTTTGCAGGGGCAAATGGTTCTCGTGCATTTTTATTGTGCATCTAGTGCTCCTGGCTGAAAAACAACGCCTCGGAAGCTGACTGGTGCTCTTAAAGGTGGTGTCTGTCTGTGCCATATACAATCAAACCTGATTAATCGGAGGCTCGCTAGGAGAGATTAACCTATTCTACGAGGAGTCAGAAACTACTCGTAACGATGGCAAATCACAGCATATGGCCAATTGGACAACTTCATTCCACTTCAAAGGGAAATTAAGTGATACACTCTGGGGTATATTCTCCTCTTGTTACACTTGCAAATCCCCATTAATGCTAATGATTGCACAAAGTGTAAGAAAAATGCTACAAACACATAAAACAAAGCAAGATTGGTCAAGAATATGCAAAAGCATATGCAGAGGGATCTAAAGAGCATTTAAATGAAACACAGCTTCTTTCCCTTCTTTCCTTAAAAGCAAATGGCGTGCGCTATTGCAAATATATACGATGTGCCAACACATGCAAAAACTACGATTCATGAAAAATCGTGAAATAGAGACGCAAAATCCAAGGCCAGTACAAGTTCATCATCTGAACTGGAGATCAGAAAACTGGCTCCTAAAGTAGAAAAGAACATCAATTCCGTTTTTTCTAAGAAAACCATTTCCTACCAACTTTGAAAACAAGAGTGCCTACAGTGATCTGATTGGACTCTCCGTGATTGTTTTGGCTCGGCTCCCTCATCCCTCCTCAGCTGGGTGGCTAAATGTTAGTCTAACCACGAGGTTGAGAGGTTCTCTTCTTATTAACCTTCCACTTCGTGCTTCCAATTTTAGTTAGGAGTAAAACCGCCTGTCAGAAATTTCACTTATTCTTAGTTACTTCTGCGGTGAGATTCACATTTACGTCCCCATCTGGGATGTGAGTGCTGTGGAAGGACAACACAGAGTTAACAGGCAGGGGCCGGCCTTTCTCTGCTTCCCCTGGAATGTTATTTATGTGTTTGTTTGTTTGTTCTTCAGAACCATCACAAGAGCAGTTTGATGGCTCCAGAAGGGCTGTAAACTCCTGCCCAAGTTTTGATGTCCGGACTCAAAACAAAACGCGGAGAGGATCCCTCACCCCCAGCCCTGTGGTGGCGAGCTGCAACCATCTGCCATGGCGGGGACCACCACGGCCCCCAGCACTCCCCTACCAGCATGAACCGCGATGGGGCGAGGACTGGAAGCGCACTGACTGCTCCTGAAACACTGCACCCAGGAGCACGGTTGTTAAGGCAGCGTCCTCCTCCCAAGCAGCTGTTATTCCAAGCCACAGGACATTTTCCAACACGGTTATTAGCACCACCTCAGCCGGGGCTGTTCAAGACGCATCTTGTCTTTGAGCGAGCAAGCAAAATTCACAAGGGAAAAATCAGATTTGGAAACTAAACGTTTTGTAATCTCCTGCCACGCAACTGGGCTTTCAGGCAAGTTTCCAACCCTTGCAGTAGCTAAAAAATAAAGAAAGTCGCTGCCTTCCACCACCTCCTGGTGCATTACGGCCAGCGTGATGTGACACCACACACATCTAGGAAGGTGCAGCAGCGGAAGGGAGCGACGCACCGCGCACGGTGGTAGAGGAGACAGAAAACATACCCCATGGAATAGAGCGGAGCCGAAATAACCACTTCTGTTACAACTAATTTATCTGTCCATGCTCCCCTCCCGAAATCAGCATGGCTGTGCTGGCTCGGCACGGTGCAGCCCCATGCTCTGCCACCGGCTCTGGTCACAGAAAGGGCAGGAGACAAGGAGAGGAGAAGCGCTGGCAGAGACGGCAGCAGTGCTGAGCGCTGCGACGCGCTTGCAGATACGCCGGGGCTGTTGCACTGCCCTTATCAGCAGCCACGAGTTCAAGGTCAGCCTTGATGCACTTACTGAAAACTGACACTGCCCGCGTCCTGCAGTCAGCACGACTTCAAATGGAGCCTCCCAATTATTAGCAGTCATTTTGTTTATTATTGCAGGGCCTCGGGACAAACAAAAAAGGAGCCCCATTGTGCTCAGCGTTGTACAAAAAAGCTTAATTAGCCTCTTCGTAGGTTGTTCCCTTGAGCTTTTTTTAAACAAGATATTTTCAAATATAAATAAATTCAAATTTCAGAATTCCAGAAATCCATTTCCTGAAATGTGCTTCCGCAAACAATTAAAGCATCTTTGCCTCTCCAAATTTTAGCTGTACACCAAACATACAACTTCAGTTTACTTGAAGAAAAATTTGTAGTATAAAACCTTCACCTTTGGGATTTAAATATATTTTTGCCATTTACGTAAGCCAGGATTTGAACCCACAGTTTTGTTGTTGTTTTTTTTTAAACTATGTGGAAGTCAGAAAATGACAGATCTTTGTTGTTTCTCTCCTCCAACTACAATATTTACGTATCAATGAAATATCAATGTACAGGGATATGCACCAACTGGAAAAACAAATTAAGATACCACCACATGAACTGGTCTGAGAAATCTGGAGGTGCAGAAAGACCTCAGGAGCTCAGAGCATTATTGAATATCCCGAGTTGGAAGGGACTTGGCAAGGATCATTGAGCCCAACTCCAGGCTTAGCAGGATAATGAAATCAGTGCACATCTAGATAAGAGGAATACTAGAACCGTTATGACAGTCAGTACAGGAAAACTCAAAGTTTGGGGGAGGAAAGTAAAAGTTCAGGCTTTTCTCCCTCTCTGTGGAGGCATCTGATCACGTGCAGTATGAGAGATGCCCAAGTGGTTGTACCACTGTCCAACCTACCACGCCAGCACTGGTGTGCTGCTCTTACCTGGCAGCTCGCTTGCTGAATTCCAACCTGGAAGGAAACGGTGGCAGGTGACGTGAGAGGAAATCACCTCGTCCTTCTGAGAGTCGTTCACCCACGGTCTCAGACTGTCCCCAGCTTTTCAGAGGATGGATCCTGAGGATCGCAGCACCATCTGCAAGCATTTTATGACCATTTTCAAATGCAAATACTTCCTGCTGAGTCTCCACCTTGCTCAGACTCGTACCAACCATTTAGAGGTCACCAGCTATCGCCTCCTGTTAGCTACTCCTTCAGACTCTGCTATATTTGTTTTTACCATCACCGTTCACTGATGCTTCCATTCACCTTTGAAGATGCCTGTTTAATTCACCTGCATTTTAAGACCACGCTTTGCATTATATTTTCTCCAAGCTTATTCTAGCAATTTCTTGGCAATAAATGCTGTTTGGATACCCCACAAAATCCGCATCAAACGCTGATTAGCATTATTGCCATCACCCCGGGCTAAACCAGGTAGCTCCTAAGGGCAAATTAAAGAGCTTGTTCTAGTCCTTTGGAGGAAGGACACAACTACCCTCCCTAGCAAGGAGGAAGCTGACACAGAAACCGGGGGCACGTGGAAGCTCTCCAGGACCAAACAAATGCCTTCAAAACGGCCACGTCCCTGGCATGGCACAATAAAGAAGATATAGTAAACTACTTTGCATGCAGAGGATAAAATCAATACAGTTTCCATTCAGGCAATGAAAATCACAGCTCACTGCTTTACTCACATGCATACCCCTCATTCAAGGTGGAGTTTCCACAATTCCCACCTGAATACCCAGCTCTGCAGCACGCACCTCTCCCTAGCACTCGGCACTCTCTGCTTGACATTAGTACTAAACAATATTCATTAAGAGTGTAACACTAAAGTGCAACATGTAAGTAAATCAAACTCTTAATGCTCTATTTTACAAATTTCATGGGCCACTGGGGATAATTAAAAGGGTAATTATATAAAGTTGGTGCAGTTTTGAGACTCAAATGACATTTTCTGCTTTAAAGCACTTGATAACCTGGTATTTTTCTACCAAGACAGTCTTTTTGTACTTTTATGGTCAAGCAGCACAAACAAACAAGAACTATTTTTTAAGACATTTTGACTCTTTCACCCCCCACACGCTGTTTTTCTTGATCAATACCATTCGCCGCTTATTCCTAAAAGTCCTGCGCTGAGATATCAAGAAAAAGAAGGCCTTTTATAAAAAGCACTGATCACTATAAAACAATACCGAGCCTCAAGCCTGGTTTTAACTGGAGCTCTGAACAAAAATGGTATTGCTTTGGGTGTTTACAGCACTGGAGTGCTGTTTGGTTTGTCACTGTGTTTAACCACTGCTCTAAAGCTAGCAAAGTACATTACTGGTACTAACAGCTCATGAAAAATACAGCGAAGAAACTGCTAGTGGCAGAAGCATTTAACTTTCTTGTTAGCAGCCTCCCCCATGTGGCACTTTAGCACCAGCAAGTTGTTTATTATGTTCTGTGCCAGGCAAAACTGATTAAATGGGGCTCTTAAGAATCAAAGCGTTATAAATTCATGGAAATACAGCAAGCAATAAATTCCGTGGAATTAAAAGCTTACTAGTGCTATTAGCATTTCAGGGTGTTTGCATTGTTAATAGTGATGTGCAGAAATGATGTTCCTGTAAGACAACGCAAACCAACAGAACATATGCATTAGCTGCTACATTTTTACACAATGTCATCATTACTTGTAAATTTTTTCTCTCCCGAAACTAGAATGCTCATTAATGTTTTAAAGAAAAACCTGAACCAAAGCAGTGGTCCATAGCCCAAAGATTTACATCCCCAGTAAAATACAAGTGTTACGCATGGAACATAATGCTCTTATTACTCTCTGGAGCTGGATACCCCAAAGCAGAGGTTTGCCCTGGCTTTCGGAAGCAGGGAGCAGGGCAAGGCAGGCTCGCTTTTCCACACAGCACCCACATATTACAACACAACCACCTGCCTGGCCCTAATCTGACAATTTAATAAGGAAAGTAGCTGCATGGCAACTCTGAACACTAAAAAGAAGCGGTGATCCAGCCTGAACTGGTGGTCAGTAAATCTGTCAGTGGCTCTCCAAAGAGACTTCTTTACTCCGGGTCTCTCCATCATCGCTCCGTGGAAATGGCCCCGATGGCAGGTGACTAACTTCTCCTTCATGACTGCAAAGCTCTGCACGTACTGGTAAAGCCAGGCTGGTGTTAGCCCTTCCCTTATGGCCATCTGGTTTTAGGTAGCTGGTAACTTGGCAAATGGAATCACTTTCAAGTGGAAACTTGGTAAAGAAGCCTTCCTAGGTTCGTGGCCAGGCAGGAGAGAAATGGGGGACACTTTCTAAAGCTGTGGAGAAATTAGGCCATGCAGGGGTTTTGTTTGTTTTTTAAAAAAAGGAACAATTTGTACCTTTGGGAGCTACTTGAAAACACAACAGACAGATAAACCCCACCTGCAAGGTCCCTCTGAGGGGGGTGAGGGACAAACCTGGCTCTCGCTGCAGATGGGAAAATCAACTCACAGCTTTGCTGTCAGAGCTAAGGTTTGACACACGATAAAGAGTATATTCTGGATGGTACATCATGCACAGCTGGCAGCATACAAAAGTCAAGAAAAAATAAGAAAGCTTTGTCCAGAATAAACAGTACCCGTGCCACGAAGTGACTCAGCTGCAGAGGTGGGGAAACAAACCCCAAATCCTGGCTCCCAGGCCCATGCCCTGAGAGAAGCACACGTTACCAGCACAAACCCTCTCCCAAGACTGAGGGGGTTCACATTTTGTTTGCCTCTAGCAAAACAAAACAAAGCAGTAGGTTTTAAAGTGCTCAGAGGCACGTTGTCTTTTTGATGTATGTGTGTCCTGGCAGTCACACATCTGCATCAGGAGAGAAATAGCCCGGTTTTTGGCAGTTATTTAGTCCTTTTCATCTGAAAGTTGAAAATACGCCGCCATTGAACCTTTGCAGCTCAGGGTTCTGCATATAAAAAGCAGCTGCTGAATACACGCAGGGAGCGAGGGCTTTTTCTTAATGTTTGAACAGTTCCAAGTTCAAACCCATTAAAGTCCAGGTCACACCAGGATCATGTCACTATTAATGCATCCAGTTACATGCTGAGGGAAACCCAATATAAAACTATGATAAACTCTACTTCTCCCACAGAGACGTACGAAGGTCTTACCCAGATGATGCCACAGATCGCTCTTCATGGGCAGTGACCAGACGGGATGTCAATGACAGGGGAGAAAATCTGGGGAAATTATCAGGTATAACTGTACACAGATAGCTTTCAAAAGAAGGTCTCCTCGTATGTCTACAAAACTTGTCTAGACCTTTTTTTTTCCTCTTCTCTTGGAAAGAGCTTCTTGTCCTGTGGATGCTGCCTCCCGCACAGCCTCCTCCCACCCTCCATCGCCCTAAGTGAAAGTGAGCATGAAGACCCCTAACCCCGTGCTCCTCCGCTTTTAGGGCAGATCTTCTTAGCAGATGGGCAATGTCCCATTCGCTGGGGGACTTTGTGCCTGGCCAGATACAGCTGCAGTGGGATCAGCAGGGAGGGAGAGGCCAGGGCCCCTCAGGGAGGCGTTTTGGGGTCTGCCCTCTGCCCGTGTCCCGTAATGCTGCCGATAGCAGCAGTGCTCTTCCTAAGAGTGAAGACAGACAGGAGAGGAGACTCAAGTGAAGGGTAGAGGGGAGCTGATGGTACATGAACTCATGATGGAGCAGCTCTCTTCGCAGTCCTGTAGCCTTGGCACTTGCAGCTCGTGTGGAGGAGGCAGAGGCAAGAATAAGGAGAAGAAACTGTTTTTCAACACTTCTCCCAAGGTCCACAATTACACGTGGCAATACCACCAGAAATCACTTCTGGAATAGAAACAGAACCTAAAGCTCAACCACCAGTTCAGCTATGAGGAGGTGCCAGACACAATCACATCCATCTTTTATCACTTCAATTACTGATGACTTCCCATGGGAAAATCTCTCATTCTCCCTGGCACAGGTGCCCCCATAGCCGTAGTGCAGCACACGGTGTTTGGTGGGAAGCCCTGAGCACTCCCCTTGCTGCATGCACCTTGAGATGGCCACTGCTATCTGAGAGAGAACACAGCAGAAGGGAGTTTGGAAAGAACAGATTAAATCTCAGGGACAAACAGCATCAACACCTCACCAAAATCCTACCCCAATATTCCCACGCAATGGATCAGCCGGGCAGTTTGCTCCCCTATGGCAGCCCATCAGATGTGCAGGGTGGACAGACACACACAGCTCTACCCCTCAGATGCAAGAAGAGCGTTAAGATTCACTACAAGCATTCCCCTCCAGCAGCTCCTTCCAGGGCAGCTTCAAAGACAGGCTCCCCAAGCGGCGAGGTGAGCATGATATGGGGATGCACCACGCTGCTGCATCCTGCCCGGCTGGGAACCATGGCTTGAGCTCAGCAGGAGCCGGGTCTGTCAAACCCAACCAGTGCCCCAGCTCTGCTCCGAGCTTTCCATGCTGATGGGGATGGAAAAGGAGAGACTGGAAAAGGAGGAGAGGGCCCTTACTGGACTTGTGGACCTTATCAAGTATCTAGAAAGTACTACAGTTGATCAGGATATGTTCCAAACCAAGTTATCCATGGCTCCAGCTGGCCTGCATATCATCAACATACGACCCACTAACTACACAGAGGTTTAGGGAACTAGCCAAGACACACTATACACATGGGATCTATGCTACTCTTTAAGTAATTCTCTGAAACTCCTTACAGGGTTAATGGACTCGGCAAAAAATCGTGAATGCTCTCAGAGATTCAAGTTGGGATTTGTGTTTTTTGTTTTTTAAAGAGTAACTTCAACATTAAAATTCAAATGATCTAAGGAATACTGCCTCCTGCACTCAGGTCTCATTAAGAAGTTTTAAAAAGCCAAAGTCTGCATTTTTAAACTGTATTTTTTCAGTTTTCCAACTTTCAGAAGAAGGATAGGCCAAATTCTGCTTTTAACTACAGCAACACAAATCCAGATACTTCCTTAAGTTTTACATAATATTTTGTCTAATTAATATAATTTTTTTCCTCCAAAACATGTATTTATCTGCTGTGAAATCAAAGGCAAAAATGAATTGTTTTAAGGATGGCAGAGAGTAAATAACAAGTTTGGAACCTTGCAGCCTTACCCTGGCAATTTGTCTCATATAATTGACTCAGCAGACATGCTTACAATTTCTTACAACTTTTACAAGACCTCCTGTGGGTTTATTTCAACATTCTCCAAAACGGAGCTCAGAGCTTTGAATACTCTAAGCAAGTAGCACCAAAAGGAATCATCTATTCCTCCTTAAGACAAAGGGAAACAAACAATAAAAGCACACTTTATTTCTCATTGGACATCAGACCTCAGACGAATAAGGATGCAAAAGAATTTGTGCTTCTTCAGAAACCACTCCTCAGCTGTTTTCCAATAATAACATTTTTAACAATGTTCCAATTGTGTTCAGTAAAGCTTTAAAAAACAAACAAACAAAAAAAAATCCAATAAAAATTATCTTCCCCTATTATTGGAATAAAATTTAAAGGAAGACTGATGACAGCAATAGAGCAAACACAAGCTGTAAAATTAACTGCATGATGTCTTTCCAGTTAAAAAGGGGTTAAAAAAATCCCCCTTCCCCTGAAAAAAGGAAATGGTCTCATTGCCTATTTTATTGATTTATGCTGCTGTTGGCTTTTAAATGTAGCACTTTCTATTTCTAAGATCTTTACAAACAATTAGTAATGTCATGCCTGTGTCCCACTGTTCCATTGGTGGAAGTGCCCTAGTAGCAGGAAATGCTGTGCCCTTCCACAGACGTTTCCTTCCATCAGTGGGATCCACTGACCCTTAACATGTCACAGAATTAAATGAAACACTTGTCTTACAGCTAATACGGATAAACACAAGGGCTATTAAAAATAACAAAAAGGGTACGGCAGGAGAAGAAAGTTGACCTATTACTCAAAAGATACCAATTTATCTTCAATTTTTTTTTTTAAAAAAAAAGGAGAAAACAATTCTATTTTTCTTAAACAAAATAAGACATCATCATATTTCAACAAAATGTATTCTGAAAAGCCGTATTATAAACTACTGATATTAATGGTTTGCAATGGAAATGACGTCAGAGTCTTAGTTACAAAATGTCCAAATGTTTGTGCTACCCTACTAAAAAAATAAACAGTGAGCTCAGAGTCAGAAATGACCCTTTTGAGCAATTAAGCAGTATTACGCAAAACATACTGCAAAGTAGATGGCCGGCAGAGGTGGGAGAGCCCCAAATTAAAATTCACAGATTGCACTGCGAGAAACACTTAGCAATTAAACATCTTGGAGGTGGCGTCTGAAGTTCCTGCCATTAGCAGCAGTGAAAAATGCTTTCATACGTTGCGATGAGAAATATGGGCAGGCAATCAGGGCCAAAAACTTCTTTTTTTTTTTTAAATGCCTTGGCTTCAGTATGAGCTACCAAATAAAAGGGTGGCCTCCTGTAATGCCCACTGACATCACTGGGCTTGTAACACTGCCACTGTAAAATATCGCTGCTACCGCTGCAGGACCATAAGTGAAGCGTGCCGGAAGATCTGCTCCTGGCATGGTGGAAGGCAACAGGCAATGACCTCAGAGATGACCAAATAAAATATGAAATATGCAATACGGATCTATTTCTGGTGTCATTTGCTCACATCCCTGGATTTTGTGAAGCAGAAACATGTACCGCCTTCACAGCAGTGTTTTGAGGCAGCTCTCCAGCCTGCGGCCTCCCGGAGGCTCTGGCTGAGGCGCTGAGGAGCAGGCCGCAGTGCTGCCCACCGGCCCCAGCGAACGGCCCTCACCAGCCCCTGGCATAGGGGCAAGCTTTAAAACAATCCTTAACTCAGAAATAGGTTGTTTAGAGCTGGATCTTGCCATCACCACTGCTTTTGTGGTTGTGACAGAGCGCGAGCTCAGGCTACCTGATCTGCAGCCCGCGCCTGGGCTCTGGAGTAACGCGACCGCTGCCGTTCCTACCACATCGTTCACAATTCCTTCCTCAGTCCAGCCAACTCCTTTCCCAAATGACACAGGCCGCACACCTTCAACACCTGCCCAACACTGCAGGGATACAGTCTGGAGGTGTACATGAACCACTCAGTCTTGTGCTTCAAGATCTTCACAGGTTTGAAACAAATAATGGTACTGTGAACGCATGAGGTAATGCAAATCAGTAATGGCGTTTTTAAGATCATACTGAGCACCTACATAAGTTAAACGGAAGAAATACTGCGAGATTATGTAAAATACTGGACAAATCTGGCTCGTTCTAGCATTCTTCATGAAGACCAGAAGGATTTGGTCCAAAAGCATCAGACAAGAGGATCAAAACCTGCCACTGACTATCTCAAAGCTGAGAAACGTATTTTTCTACCAGCCCACTTGAAGATTTATAATACATTAAGGAACATTAAGGAGCAGAAGAAAAGCTAAATGGGCCAAAAGCAAACAAAAGAATGATGTTCTCTTGAGATTGCTAATGCTGGCAGACAATAGCACAGAAAGAACTCCTCTGACAGATCTTTGAAGTCTTCAATACAGCATGCTAGTGGTCCATGTTAATGAGATTTGCTCAAATACTTCTAAATTATTCCAAAATGTCTTAATCTATTTTCTAAATCTTCTGTACCCAATTGCTTCAGAAAATTCACAGCTTCACCCATCTCCGGAATAAACCTTAATTAAACAAGGTAAGGTCCTGAAACAAGTTTGTGTTGCCAAAGGTCCACACACAACCTTTTTGGGTGTTTATCACGGAACACGCAGGTAATATTGCAATTTCTATTACTACGGATTACAGAAAGACTTTGCACCAGAGTTTACTCTTCAGTTTGAGTAACTCAAAGGTCTTAGCAAGATGGGTATTTCAGCTTCTCACAACAATGAGAAAGTAAACGAAGCCACTCTTAGTTGTGTCCTGACAGACACTGACAGCTTCAGCTACATGACCAACACCCCACCCGCAGCAGACATTGAGGAGAGCCTCCCAGATCCCTACTGGCTGTGTTATAAGCACTGAGGCAAAATATTTCCAGCATGGCCATATGTAATTTGGGCTTGTTGCAGAGAAAACGGGAGAAAATCTCGAAGCAGCAAGTTGTCTGCTGCGTCACGTACTTCTGACTACAACACACTCAGAAGGCCTATGAACAGCCACACACTGCATCTTTGTGGAGCAATGGCTGTTTCTGTGCCGCAACATGCTTTAAGACCATTAGGTCAAAAGCAGGAAAAATCCAGGTGCCAAACTCAGTAGACATCATCCCTACTAACTTCCCATCACCTGAGGTGCAAGTATCACTGTCATCAGCCTGTACAGAAAACAGAAGTAAGGACCTCACCAGCACGTCTCCTGGAAAGCAACCAGTGAGAAGAGCACCTAGGAGAAGCTGCACACACTATTAACAAACTTCTGTTTCAGGGTTTTAACTTTTGTCTGGAGCTCCTCCTGTTAATGAATCACGCAAATACAAAGGAGCAGATGCATGCAGAGGCCAGCAAAGATGTGGCACAGCAACACACCAACCCAGTTTGAGCACTGTCTCTTCCTGATGGAACAAAATGGGGAGATTCCAGATGAAAAAATATTTTTTGGTGCCAAAACCACTTCGTTTTCCACACAAATTGTGCAACCCATTTTTGTACTGAGCTTAAGAAAAAAAAATATCGTTCTGACCTTTCGCTTAACTTGAAGGGAAGGGAGAAAATATATATAAATATACGTATACACACACACTCAAAGTTAGACCTCAGACCCACAGATTTATCTGTTGACCATCATCCAATGCTGAGTTACAGAAGGCAGCTTCTGTTTTATTATCGGCATTTAATCAACATTTAACTCTGGCAAGCATTAAGATTTGGAATTTTAAACTAAGTGTAACTTTGCTAAATCCTTTGTGTTGATTTTTCCCCCTGTTAAGGGTTTTCTAAAGGATTCTATCTTTGCTATCTTAAAGTCTGCATGTGTCTTTTGTTATCGGTAATGTACAACTTTAGTAGCATGTTTTGTACTTTTCAATTTTTCAACATGCAAGCTATCCTTGATTTACAATGCTCGCTGAATGGTGTTTGATTATTGAAAATGCTTTTACATACATTTAAACAAATGAATGCTCCTGGAAAACTAACACTATTGTCCATAATTCTGTAAAAATACATTTCCCCTCCCTTCTCCCCAAATCAAACATTTCAATTCAAATTCTTACTTTGAGGAAAAACTGGTATATAATTAGGCATTATGCCTAACAGTGCTAAATAAAGGAGAATGTAAACATCTTAATTCTGAAGGTTTAACCATCAAAGCCCCTTGCTGTATCTATTCAGTCTGCGCCTCTGTTCAGAGCTCTTTGGAGTTGACAGGAGAGAGGAAAAAAAAGAAAAAAAAAGCAGCAAACAAAACACAAGTATAAAAATCTATTTATCAGGTCTGTCCTGCATCCCACTCCGCATGCCCGAGGCCAGGCTCGCCACTGTTCCGGGGCGCTCAGGGCCACACGGCCGCTCCTCAAGGAGTACAGAGTCCTGCTCTGTAGCTGCACTGAGTGGCTTAACCGCTAACTCCGAAGATGGGATTTCACCTGAAATTAAGCTATCAAGCAATTGAGCTCAAACTCAATCAACCAAACCCTTAACCTTCCCTGTTTCAGTGGCACGGCTCTAATTAGGACTCTATCACTATTTCCATTACTATCTCCTATTCTCATGGTTTATTATCTCGGCAGTTTCAATTCTCACCCAGTTGAAATTTGACATCCAGTTTCTTAGACCACATATCACTCATGGCTTTATTTTATGAAACATTTTGCAAGATTATGGACAGACCCTGGAGCAAATAGCTTTCTGTTGGAAAGAGCACCCCACATAGCAGCGAAAGCAGGACAAATCCATACCTTGTCACATAACCAAGTCCTACCATTTAAGGATGCAGAGAAAAAAAATCTATTTTTAGGTTGTGAATTTTGTTTTGCAGTTTGAAAACAGGTCTACAGGTAGCGTTTTGCATTTATCACAACCAAAATTCTTAATTTTCCCAGGTCACATAGCATCATGGCCCCACACTGACCATGGCTCCACAAGAATCCCACAAATTCTGAGGCAGTCTGATGCACCTGGGACTTAGTCTGTTTCCTTTCTTCACAGAAACCCACAGGGGGAACATCACTGCTGGGCAAGGAGGCACCATCTTAAACTACAGGATCTGCTCTTTCTTCAGTAGCTGAAATGCATCTAATATTCCACAGGATCCAACATTAAGAAAACAAACAAGCAAGCAAAAACTGTGATATTCAGATCTTGAAGAGAGGCATATATTACACAGCTTACATATATCATGGGGATGGCCAAGGACTGCACTATTCTCTTGAACTTCGTGAATTTCATCCTCACTAAATAGATATTTTTGGCAACAAAGAACTGAAAAAAAAAAACACATCTTCCTCAGATCTATTTTAATTTAAAACAGAAGAGAACAGGGACATTTTTCCCCTCTTGAAGTACATTTTAATAAAATTAAAAATAAAAATAGCTCTAATTCACTCTGATGCATTTAGTCACTCCGTAAAATTCTAAGTTTAAAATGAAATCACCATTTTATATTCAAACAAGGTCAAGAGAACAGTACTAACGAACACTGACATCACAGCGAACAGCAGCCACTGCTCAGCGCTTACATCAGTGTTGCTTGTTGCTATGGTGCTTAACCGACTATTAATTTCTGAAAGAAGGTGATTATAAAGCAGCCATATGAACCTCAGTCAGATGACACCCTTCAGTACCAAACACTGATCTGCGTTACTGCTGTCTTCTGCAAGTTAATTTTATGAATCACCACTTTTGTGATGTTAATATTCCTTTCCAACTCGAAACTTTGGACCAGAAGAGAGGTAAGGAGTTAATTTAGAAGGAAGGGACTTACATGTTGCTTTAAATAAAAATCGTTTTGCAGAGAGTGATATTTCTTTTCCTTTTTACTGTGTTCCAAAAGCCTAAAAAGCATGCGTTTTAATTCTTGCAGCGATAATAAGCAATCAAATTAACAGCTAAATTCTGCTCTCCGGTGCACTGCTGTAAACCCAGGAGCGTAAAGGCAGGGTGAAGCAGCACCACAGCTAACTTGACCATTCATTTCCCAGGGATTTGCCCCAACAAGGGAACCCTCCTGCAGGGCAGGGCTGCTGCAGCTCCCAGCCCAGCACCCGTGAATAGTAGCCATGGGCTAGCCACGTGGCCACCAAGAGGAACTGGAGCTGGGCCTTCCCACTCACAAAGAGGCTCCATTCGGTCCTCAGACAGCCCCTACAGCACATGGCTGAAAGCCCCAAAGGGCATCTTTGAGGCCTTTCTCCTGGAATGAAACCAGGCACCTAAACCATCGACTTCCCAGGCACAGCACGTGTTTAAGGCACAGCAGTGGCTCCAAAAGCTCGGTGCCAAGCCCAACCTTGCGGTTCTCATCCATGCTGCCAGAGGAGCCCTTGCTTATGTTTTACTAGGCACGTTCACGGGGGTTGCAGGATCAGGTCCTTGGTTCAGACATGCTTCAGAAACTATGTGTACAACAGTATTTGTATTTACCTTCTCCAGTTGCTCCTGTAAAGCAATCTTCAGCTACAGCCACCCGAAGAAGTCACTCTTCTTACCCTGCAGAGAAGAAGGCAACACACATGACTACCGGGTCAGCGTCAGCAGCACCACCCAAGCATTTTCATTGGCACCACATTTGCAAGTACAAACATAAATAAAGCAACAAATGAATCTAATCGTGTTTAATGGTGAATGACTTTCAGAGAGAGTTAATAAAAACAATCAAGTCACAGGGCTGCTGCTTATCAGTACCAGCCCGTGTGAGGCTCTTCAGTTCAACAAGAACAACTGGGTCTTTGGAAGGAAAAAAAGAAAGGGAGGAGAAAAAATAAGAACATGGAGATGAGACATCTTTGTTCTCTAGCATAAACTTTCCTAATCTTGATGTCTATCAATCTATTTTTAGTTTGAATAATATATGAGTTCAGTCCTTTGTTTCAGAAAGCTGACTATTGTCTGAATGGGTTCTCCTTACTTAAGGCATTTTAAGACCGGTTGTAACCATGTCTATTTTAGCTTCTGGATCCTTTCCTTTTTCATCCTTTTCTACAGAGACACAGCCCTCCATAAGCTTTTGAAACTAGCTGCATCTTCCACGCCTAATTCAAAAAGTTGTTTACTGTCTTGGGATTTCTTCTGGTTAAGCACAACCAGAGCACACCAAGTATGCCAAGGTGGTAAGAACAGCGAGTATTAAAGAGAGAAATAATTAAAGTGCATCTTTATAAAAAGTAGGAGGGAGAAAACAGCACGTGCAGTTTTTTTTACCCTGTATATTACTGCATCTTGTGTACTCTCTCTTATGCAAAAGAGTATGTAATCTTTTAAGAAACATGACAATCTGCCACTTTCTGTTCATGTAATTGGGATCAACATATGGTACAAGAGAAAAGAAAAACATTTGTTTATTAATTTAGATCAAGTTACTCACTCAAACCACTAACAGCATTCAGAATTAATTCCACATCAATTGACCAAATACCTTAATAAGAGTAAAATTATAACAATTCCACTGAAATGTTAATGTTCTGCTGCAGGGGTGCAGAGTAATATAGAGTAAAGCCAGAAAGAAATATGCGATAATTTGCCGACACAGATGACATCATATGAAACGGAAAGTCAGTGACATGTGGATGTGTAAGACAGTGCTACGTGAAACTCCGTTTCACAAAATTCACACAGTGAGGTGGAGTTTTGGGGGTGTTTGTGAAACTCACCAACTGGTAACTTATGCCATTTACATCAGTAGGTGAAGCTTTTTACTGAAGTAGTGAAATATCAACCTCTGGGAAAAATCAGAATCTTCGCAAAATTATTTCAAAAGAAAATGTACTCATCTGCCATTTATTTTGGAAGGAAAAATATTTTCACAGTGAGAATGAGGCATTACTTCTTTACCATTGAAACTGATTATTTTTCACCAGGAAAAAAAAAAAAAAAAAAAAAAGGTTACCTTGAGATGAAATGAATATTGGTTTTGTCTGCTGCTCACTGGCATTTTTTCTTTTTTCTTTTTTTTTTTTTAATTTTTTTTTTTATATTTTTTTTTTACAGTACTCACAGCAAAATACCAGAAGATCAGGGGCCAAGCTGTGTACAAGTCTGCTGCATAGGAAGCTCTATGAGCTTCACTGGTACATGTGTAAGGCACCGATTCTGCACTCTAAAGGACATAACACTACTCCATCATAACAGGTCAGGTCTCACCTTCCTGAGAGTATGTAAAACAATACATCTTTTATGTAAAATACATGACCTTTGACATATGATGTGCTCTTAGATTAGCAACAATAAAGGCTTTTATCCTGCTTTGCAGCAGGGGTTATCTTGGACTTGACACTTTAAACCCCTTTTCATATTTATCTGGTTTATAAATTTTCTGGGTATTTGGCAGTCAGATCTCTCTTTGGCAGTATTTTGCAAGCAGACTTCATTTCTACCCTGACTCTTCCTGATAGCAGAAGAAACAACCTTAAAATGTACTTTTTGAGGAAACTGCTGAAAATTACACGTTTGCATAAAAAGTGCATACAATAAATCTTCTGGTAGTATTGTAAAAGACAGATTAACTTTTTCTAAACATGGTTGTTATATATCTGAAACAAACACACCCCAAGGAAACCTGGTAACACTGGCCCGACATTAACTCAGGGGAGACAAATGTGGTCAACAAAGGTCAACAGGCAGTGAGGGTTCAGGAGACTTCAGCTCTTCCCACGAATCAGTCACCGACTGATACCTGGGCTGCTTTCGTTTCTAGTTGTCTAAGTTGCTCTATAAGCTACCTGAATTTCAAAAAATTTGGATAACGTAGCACTGAAATTAAAATGAGCAGCAGAGACAGCTGTTCCCACCTGTGAAAATTTCTCATTAGTAGTCTAAAAGTTGAGTATCTCAAAATGCAGAAATACAAATACAGACTTTCCTCCTGAAAATGTTTATATGGGTGAGTGAATTGATGTGTGCAACACACATTCCTTCCATCACGCTGTCTTTAAGATAAACACAAAGCACCATCAACACTGCAAGTGTGTGTGTGGAGCAAACAAAGAAAAAATCCCAACCTACCAAAGCAAGACACTTCACTATACTCATATTTCCCCTCAAGGAGATGATTAAAATAGAAAACCAAACCACACACAAAAATCCACTTTGCGAGCACTAGTGGTCATCGTGTCTCATTTGTCGAGGGAAGCTCTCCAAACGCCTGTGACACAGTCCCACTGGCTTAAGTGGGATTACACACAGGGAAAAGTCCAAGCAAAATTACTTGCTCTGGTCAGATTTTACCAGACATTCCTGAAAACATCGGATTTGCTCGCCAAGCACCTCAGTTTACCCATCTGCAAGATGGGTAAATGTTTTTCTAATGCACTCTGAAATCCTTGAATACAGAAGCACTTTTTATAATAGCTGTTTGCAACGGGGTTTTGGAGAGACAGCCCTTAACAATCCTAAAAAGATCACAACCTGAGGCAGTGCCATGATGTTCTCAGCTGGCTTTAAGAGAAAGACCCCCTATTGCTCTGGATCAGGCCCTTTTCATTTGGTACAAGGGGACAAGACAAAAAGAGAAGAGGGCTTTGCCATTTTACCTGCTGTTGGGTCAGGCCATTTAGCACTTTTGATCCCCAAAACACTTATTTAATTTAGTGGTCTCCTCCACCAGGACATGGAGGTGATTTTGAGGCTGTAGGTTGGAGTCCCAACTCCATGTGATTACTGCAAAGCCAAATTAACCACAAATATGAAGAATATACAGAGATAGACAGTTCTGCAGAATAAAGTCCAAAATAAAAGAGCAACATTTTTATTAGTATCCAAATAGAATAGCCTTTGGTATAGACAGAAACAGATTAACAAAGAACTTGAACCCACACAATCTGGCTGCAAGTAATTTTATACAGGAAAGAAGCACATCAGTTGAACTGCTTCCCTGCTTAGAACTATTCACTTTTTTTTTTTTTTTTTTTTTTTTGCCAGTGTCCCAGCCCTGAGCAGCCTACAAATCATTACTGGAAACCTAAACTAGAGAGGGAATCTCCCTGTCATTACCTAGAAAGCACACTTTATATTCAGAGAGAGAGAGGGAAGAGAGAAAACACACACACACAACAGTGCAACAAAAAAATATTTCTGAATTTTTATTTCCATTGATCTTTCTCAGATAAGATCAGCTGAAATATATTTAATGTGTCTGATTAAAAATATTAACTAGCAGTTTTCCTGAAAGCTTTGAAATATCAAAACTTGTTAATCAAAATAAGCACTTCTGTGCAATAAATTCATCTAAATAAAGTGAACCATCTAATACAGCTATTTCCTTCCCTTCAAAATTCACTGAGTCACACACAGCCTGAAATGTGCCTTGCAATTGTCATTATTATTATTTTGTTATCCTGTAAGGGAACAGATGCACTCAATGATTTTGTTAACTATACATGTGTAAGAGAAAAAAAATAGTTTTCATTTGATTTTTTTTTTTTCAATCCTGAAAATACAGGGTGTACACTGATCGGGAAGTGCAACAGCTGGCGTGAGGCATGCTTGTGGGCACAATCCTGTGGACAGGTTTCCTATCAGTGCACTCGGCTGGGCTACCTGTACCAACACACGCAGGTCACGTGTAGAACTGCTGTGAAGGTGTTCGGAATAGCCTCTTTAGTTTTGTTGTTCCCCCTTTTTTTTTCCCCTCCAGGAACCTAGCGACCTAAATATATATATATTAAAGTAAATATTTCAAATACTCTGAAGAAAATTATTTTTTTCTGACCATTATCAAGGAGCCTACTTTTTATTGTGCGGTGCATACTAAATATCACAGGGCACAGTACGGGAGAATTTCTTTACCAGGAGTCATTATCACCTCCTCAGAAAGTGAAACGCAGGTGAACAGTAAAACTGCGAGAGCCTAAGTGCACTTCTTTCACCTCGCTTTGAAGAGGGGGAAATGGATTTGGTACAGGCCAAAACCCAGGGATATTAACGCTCACTGCCTTGCTGCTTCTCGGTGGAAGGAGTGAGCAAATCGTACCGCATTTTCATTTTCAGTCATTAGCAGGCTGTTCAGAATTCCTGGCTGGTGCTTTTTATTTATTCTAAACAGAAATAAAATTAAAATAAATAACGGCACGAGGACAAAGCTAGGCACGGCACATTTTCCCTTTCAAAATAATATTACCTTTCAAGTCCACTGTAACCTTGGAAAAGAATCACTCGGCGTAAGCCAGTGCTACAGAACTAATCACGCTCCATCCCTGCCCTGCTTTTTAATAGCTCTGACAGGAAACACGGGTGCAGCTCGCAGACAAGTTCAGAACAGCTCGCTTCCAACGCAGAATTTGCACGCCGACTGCCAGTCTCGCATCTCTCAGTGACGGCTCGGTTATTAGCCTCGCACGCAGCGCTCTGCACACCAGAGCTGGCCAGAGACGGGAGCTGAGCCCTGCAGACTCCAGGACCCCAAAAGCCACCCGGAGCCCACCCAGAGCCCACCCAAGGGTGCGAGGCCATCTCCCCAGCACGGCCAGCCTGCGCCCCCAGCGCTGCCGCCTGCTCCACGCTCTCGCAATCCCCCCCTGCTCCTCGAAATAACTCTGCCAGCCTCGGTGCCAGCCTCGGTGCCAGCCTCAGCCACTTTGGGGCTGCTTCCAGCGCCCTCCTGCCAACTTGACCTCGCCTCAGCGGAGGCATGGCAGGAGCAACCCCTTCCCCTTCGCCTCTGTGGGCGTAGGGCTTGTGGCGTCTCTGAGAAGCCAGAAAAAGAAAAAAAAAAAAAAAAAAAGAAAGAAAAAAGGAAAGAATAATAATAATAAAAAAAAGCCCGTTACTTTTCGAGACTCCCCCAGCAGTCACTCAGGGCTGCCTGGCGAAGCGACACCCCTAGGAAACGCTGCCGCTTCCCCCGCCGTGACCTGGGCGCCGCTCTCGGCTCCTCGCTTCAGCCGCTGCCGGCCCCGGCCGAGGGGCAGCGCTCGCAGCCCGGCACGGCTCGGCGAGGCTCGGCGAGGCTCACCGCCGCCACCGGGGGCCGAGCCGAGCCGGGCAGGGCCGAAGCGGGCCGAAGCGAGCCGCCCCGAGGGCCCCCGGCCCCCTCAGCGCCCCTCAGGCCCGGCGCCAGGGCCTGGCTCTTACCTGGCGGCCGAGCGCGGCTGCTGGTCACGGCCATGGGGAGGGACCGGCGAGGTATCCCTGCACAGCCGGGAAATATTGAAGGCTAAAAACAATATTTGCTGTTTTACCTTTGAAGCTTTAACAAAAGCTTTGTTTTAGCATTTACCTCGGTGTGCAATAAGAGTTAATAATCAAATCCGTCCCAACCCCCACAAATGTTAAACAAAAAGATAAAAGAAATGCAAATAGCTATTGTCATGGAAAGTTAAAGTACCTGTCTGTATTTTTAAGTGAAAACTATTATCTCTATCAATCAAAATTTAAGAATACAATAGCACTAATCACACAAGGTGCTTTGACTGAGGTACTTTTCCTCATAAAAAGTTTTTTTTTTTTTTTTTTTTTAACTGGTGCATAAAAGTAATACGCTTACAATTAGATATGGTATTTGTAATTTTGTTATTAAAAACCCTCGGCAGTCTTTATTGTTAATAAATGCCTCTGAGTCTGTGGGCTGATTTGTACCCAAGAAGACCAAAGTCCCTACACATTTTAATAAGGTTGATGAAATTTTATTCAGATTCTCACACTTTCCAACATGTGGTGGAACAGCACACTCTTCTGTTTGAGAGGAGTTACTCAAACGAAGGAAATAGTTAATTGGTAACCAAAACTACTACTTCTGGCCTCGGTGCACATTTTCCACATTTCTCCCAACGCTGTCTGTACTACAATCGTCTGCTTTGAAGACGTGCCCTTTGTCATCTTTTCTTTAATTTTTTATACCAATTCCCTCTCATTGGACCCCGGCGTTCTCCTAAGGCAGCGTACGCTGCATATACAGTATACATTGTGCAGGCACACCGCATGGATTTTCTGGAAAGTCATTTTTAAAACTAATTTGTTCAGACTGAATCAGAAACCGAGCTGCACTGTTAATAAGTGTGAGAGCGAGCGAGAGTAATTACATCTATATTAAAAGAAAGAGCTCGAGATTAAAATACCTATAGTAAATAGTTAAGCTAGGATGCCATTATGCAAACTCTGCTCTCATGGAGGGATGTCTCCCACACTGAGGAGCAATAGGACTGTCATTTTTTCCCCCTGCAATATCAGGTTTCCTACTCCACAGTTCTGGTACTCTGCATCATGGCTAACATCTCTAGTGTGCTATTAATATCAATGAAGAGACGATTCAATTTCCACATAAGAAAAACCTTCCTATTACAGCGCAGACATTCTAGTGAGGACCCTTGCTAAGGAAACAATAAAGACCAGAGTTTTTTTTTTTTTTTTCTCTCCTTCTTCTTTTTTTGCTGCTGCTTTTGCAGTTCTGTGTTGCACACTGTTTGAAAGCTTTTAGCTAACAATGGAAGCATTATCTTCAGGATAGTTACAAAACAGGATTTGTTAGTACAAAGAATAATAACACCGAACTCACTCCCCCCGCCGCCCCCCCGCAAATACCTGCCTATTGCAGCACGGCATTTAGGACTTTATTCGCAACTATATTCCAGAAACACCTGTATTCTTCGTCTAATTCCCTGCAACAAACTCCCTGAACGGACCAGGTTTGCTTCAGGAGCTTTGGACAATTCAGACAAACAAACAAACAAACATTTTCTGCATTTTTAAAATGGAAGAGAAACAAAAGTATCTTATTCTACCGCAGTGCAAACTTACCCATTAATGAGGAAGAAAAGGCTGAGGGCTGTACGTACAGTAATTCCCAACCAACTGCAGAAAGTTGAGAGTTTGAAAACACTAAAGCACTTTTGACTATCCAGCCTTTCTGTGCTTCAACACTGGCTGCAGTGTAAGGAAGGACTGAAGGTATGTGGTCTAAACACAACAAAAGCCACTGCCTTACTCTAGATTAAATATGCAGGAAGAGGCCCCTTTGCATAAACACAAACACTCAGCAAATGAGTAACTGGCTCAAATCAGACGCCTGCTGTGCATTCTACCTGTCCTGATCTCTGACAAGCTACACAGCTTGTTTAAGGGGATAGGAGCTACAAAATCAAATCAAATCATAGAGCTAAACGCTTTCCTCGTATAATAGTAAATAACAACAGCACCAACAACTCAATGCCAAACGTTCATTTCTAATCTAAGCATTGCTCTGGAAAAAAAAAAAAAAAAAAAAAAAAAAAAAAAAAGAAATGAATCGTGTGCTGTGCCTGCTTTGGCTCAGCCACCCATCTCACCAAAGCAGAAACACAACCAAACACCACCTGTAAAATTCATTTTCATTAACTGTAGTCAAATCCAGTACATTGCCAGCCCAGTTTTTCTTAACGAGGTTTTGAAATTAATAGAGACTTTTGATTGAGTTGACATATTAAATCTGAATTCGCTTGTACTGTCCCTGTGTTTTATTTACTATATAAAAAGCATTCCACATACAAATCTATTTTAGCTGTTCTGAATCACTGCATAATGCACACCTATTTGTAGTTTATTTGGGGAAAAGGAAAAATTCTTAAGTTTCCCCTAAAAACGTTATTTCCAAAATATTAGTCTCGCAAAACAACCCCTCCAGACTATATTTAATTCCAAAAACAACTAAATTAGAGACTGTGATAACCACCAAGCACCTCTCAGCATTTATTATTATAATCAAATATACATAATTATATACGGTGATTTACTCTTGCTTCTAGAGAAATAAATTATTTTTCAGTCTCGTGCATATTTCTATACCAGAAACAGAATGAAGCAGCAAAATTTTAAAGCAATTGGAATTCACCAGCGTCCCTTCCTAACTTAAGGAGTCAAATCACATTGACCTCCTGTTCTAAGTCCTAGCGACATGTTGGGTTTAGTAATTTAATTATTTTTTAATAACTTGCAGCATTAAATGATTGCCATTGGAACACAAATAAGATTACACTCTTCTGTCTTACTCTCCTGTGCTCCAGACTACAGTGCAACATGGACAACACGACTGCTCTCGGCACTGAAATTTCATTCTGAAAGCCCACTTACGCACACACACACACCGGTGCACGCAGGCAGACACACGCAGATTCAGGCTTTAAAAGAAGCAGCACACATTTACTGAAATAATCTGCAGCACGTGCTCGAGGATCCAAAGGACAGTGGATATAACTAACGGTTCTAATGAGAAGCAAGTGTGTTCAGTTCAGCTGAGCACTCACAAAGAAGGGAGGGAGTTTTTACTTTTCCTTGGATTAAGCTCACCACGTCAAAACAAAATTGCTAAGAAAAGCTGGTCAAGCCTAACAGGAGAAAAATCCTCCCCCCAACACCCCCCACAAAAAAATCCTGCAAGAAATTTTAGAGCCCCCTGTATCATTCACTATTTTTGCATTGAAATGACCTTCCAAATAAGGTGTTAAATAATACGTTTCACATAGATGATAGTGATCTAACCTTGATGCAAATAAACCATAGAACAAAATTTAATCAGTATATCACTGTGTAAAAGCCTTTGTCCATCCCAATGGAGCTTCTAATGACTGTTTTGGCAGTTCTGGCTGGTAGTTATGCCTCCCTGCTCATATATATCTCATCCTGGTTGAGCAAGCTAATGGAACTGCTGTTAGTGGAATCCAATATTAATACCCTGCATTGTGCAAAACTGGATGCAACTGAATATATTATACAATTACAGGTAGTATCTAATTCCATAGGTATTAGACACCGAACTCAATTAATATTTTAATAAAGTGAAATAAATACTATGTTTCAGTTAAGTTATATACGAAGTCTGGGTCTGCCAGTCTTCCTGCTGTAAGCCTAATCTATACTCTATACAGAACAGACATAGGACCCTGACAAAAATTGGCAGGCAAGCTTTAGATGCTGAGTGACACATACTGATGCACAGAGTCAAAGATGTCATCCTCATGCAAGCTCCACTAGTTACGAGCTTGAGAGAAAATGAAACAACAACAAAAAAATAACAAAATAAAACAAAACAAAAAAAAATGGGGGGGTGAGAGTGGAGCGAGACCTCCAGAAAATAAACAGGGTGTACAGTTTCAAAGGCTACAGACACAGACATTTCATTGTTCAAGCCAATTATCAGTGGAAAATAATAACAACAGATGGATTCAGAGTCACTGACTTTTCATATGCACTTCATCTCTGCACAACAGATGATGAAATGCGAGAGCTATCTCGGAAAGGCAAAACATCTTTCAGTAAAAGAACTCTATACTCCAGATGGGGACCTTCTAAGGCAGCTGATTATCTTCTTATAATGTTGTAAGATAGACTTACTAAAACATTTCAAGAACCGATCAGATAGGATGAGCACAATAGCATCATTATTAGAAGCAAGTTGCTTCAGCCTCAGACTTGTGACTGAACTAGACAGAGATTTCAATAAGGTCAGAGCTGCTCGTTGCCCAGTTTTACATCAAGTGCTCCTGGCTCCAACAAAGGACCCGAAGCAGCCGCTTACAACCTGGGCAAAACGTCGGGTCGGCTTTGCCCAGAGAGGGGACACAGGCGTGGAGCCACTGAGGCGGTGTCTGCGAGCAGGAGAGCCAGCAATCGGTCCCGACAACAGTCCCGCCACCGTGAGCAAGGCGAGCCCACTCCGTTTCTGCAAGCACGCCGCCTCACACAGAGGCAAAACATATTTACAGTCACGATCATTTCCACTGTAATTGTTAAATGCAGAGGGCCCTCGTCACCCCGGGCCTACAGTGATGCGAAGTGGGAGGAAACCCAGCTGAGTCAATGGAGTTGTTCTGGTGCAAACCAGCCAGAAGGGAGACAAATTCTTTCTTACAAAGCTTTTACAAAAACTCAGCTTTTTATGGGAAATAAAGCATAATTTGCTTTCAAAGGGAAATAACAAATACATGTAAATTTTGGTGGTTCCGGTGATAAGCAGTTCCAACAAATGTCACAAACACCCAGTTAAGAACCACCTACCTATCACAACCTTCTCCCACTCAACCTGAATACCACAAAGTATGTGTTTTTGATAACATGAATCAGGTATACCACAATCTCAAAACTTAAAAAAAAAAAAAAAAAAAAAAAAAAAAAGTAGTGGAAAAATTAGCTCATTAATCTTTAAGACAACATTTCTTTAATGGAAGAATACTACATAACTAGTGCACTAAAACAAACTGGCTGCCATTTCCACAGTTTCATCTCCATTAACACTGTGAGGAAAATTTAAAAAATGACACACACTGGAAATCAATACCACATACAGAGGGGTAACAACACACACGCTGAACTTGCACCTACTGCTAATTTATTTCACAAGTTGCAAAATATTTTATAAGTACAGGGCTGTTGACTTCACAAATGCGAAGGGAAGGGATGAGTTTGCGGGTGCGGAGCACAGTGTTTCCCTTCTTTGTGAAGTACTTTGTCAAAAGTAGATTCACAAGGGAACATACGAGCAAAGAGTAAATTTTGCCCAGGGCAAAATTCTGCAACTGCTTTAAGAAGCAAACAAGAACACAAAAGATGTGTAATACAACCATCTGGCTCTACTCATGCTATATCAATAATCCCCAAAATTTATCCCCACCCCCTTAATCAACCCACACTGATGCCACAAAACCAAATGGCATCACTTATGCTTCCTGCCCATCACATTTTGAAATGATATTTAATATGCATACAGTACATATTTGCATGTTAATCAATTTCTTTAAGAAAAAAAATATTTTTGCTTCTTGAGCTATTAGTTCAGCTTTTTCTACTTATTCACACTGGGATCTGTAAAACCACTAAGAAAGTCCTTGTGGTAAAGATACTCTCATATCGACACAGTGCGTCAGGTATCAGGATAACGTACCGGTCAAAATTTCAATCTCTTCTTCTCTCTAGTTTAGTGTCACAGTGTGAAAATAGCAGAGGGTGAATAATAATGTGCCAGCAAAATTATCTGTTCAAGAAACATGGGTAAGCAATCCATTTTGAACTCAGTTCGGGGTGTGTTTCTAAGCATCGCCCCGTGCAGGATGCGAGGAGGGCATTATGCAGAAGGGGAAGGGGATATACCCTACGTGTCGTTCCCATCTGGAACATCAAATATTGGCACCAGTTGCCCACCATCCCGGAGCCATGGCAAAGACCAATGTCTTCCCACTGAAATGCTATTTCAAGGCACGAGGTGTTTTCTCCTCCCCGGGGGCAGTGGCACACATTTCCCCTAACCCACAGGATGGGCAGCAGCCTGGGGCTGAATCCTCTTTCAAACCCCAAGATAAAGCGCATGAAAACCCTGAGTGGTGCCATGGGCTTCTGGGGAGGAAGGCAGGGAGCTCCAGGTCTATGAGGAGGGTTGTGGATGGGGATGCCCAACATGTGGTGGCTCATTCCCTCACCAAGCGCATGGGGGGTAAAGCCTCGCCACGTCCAGACAGACAGACAGACAGACGGCCTCAGCGGCCCTGTGGGCACTCCCACGAGCAGGCCGGGCCTGGCGCGTTGGACCGAAAGCGCGGCCCCGCGTTTGTTTGGGGTTGGCTCCGTTCTTGAGGGAAAATCACCCGCGTAACCATCGTGATTCATAGCGCGAGCACGCGTCGTGAAAACGCTACCAAAAACAGCACTTCAAAGGCGGCCGCTCTCAGGCGCGATGGCCGCAGCCCCGGCTGCTGACTCAGAGCTCTTATTCTTAATTGACTTCTCTGCAACAACACACCCCAGCCCAAACCCCACTCTGTGCTCCGAAACGCCGTGGCAGAGCGAGGCCGAGCCTCCCACCCTGCTGCCTCCTCGGCAGGCCGAGGGCACCGCCACCACCATCACGGGCCTTTGGTGGTCCGAGGAGACACCAAATGTTGTTGTCCCTGTGCCCTGCATCACGAGGGGCCAACTGCATGGATGGCACCCATGGCTGGCAGAGCTCCTCGCCCTGCTTCAGCACGAGCACAGGGCTGCAGGGTGGGGAAGCAGAAACATAAGCCCTGAGCGCAGGTGGGAGGCAAAGGTGGAAACGTTTTGCCAGTGTTTTCTTTGGGAGAAGGCATACTTAGAGCGGTTATGTCTGTTCTTACATCCAGACTACCATTCTGAGATCGCAAACACTTTGTTAATATATATATAAATATATTAATCCTTTTTTGGATTGCTTCTGCTGTTTCTATGGCCTGACTTGTACGGCTTCTTTGTCAGAATTGAAAACAGTCTCCCACAAACACAGGAATGGGCGAATGGTTTAGAGCTAATCCGCACCTGGGCTACGTAAAAGGGGCTCATATTTTCCAAACAGAAACACAACCCCTTTTATATACAAACCAGATCGGGATCCAAACGCTGAACTGCTCACCACATCCTACGTGGGCCTCTGCAGCGGAGCGGTGGCCCTCGGTGGCTGCAGACACGCTGCAGAAGCACCGGCTCCACCTCGATGCCGAGCTGTGTGCCAGGGGGAACCGTCAGCTCGAGCCCAAACCCAAGGGGCAAACCCATCCCGAGCCACACCACGGTCAGTGCATGGCGCTCCCTGTCCCGCACGCGCGCCTTCCAGAAGGATCCGGCCCCGTCTCCTTACTCTCGTAAGGAAAAACGAAGGCTGTGACAGAAAATAGCTGAGAACTACATCTTGGCAATGCCAAAATACAATAATAACATGTTCAAAGATTTAATTTAGAAGACTACAAAGTCTAGCTCATACATCATAACACCTTGAAATAACACTTTAAGGTCAAATCCTGTGCATTTTTGGAAACCACCAAAACATAATGAAGTTTTACTTAAACACAGCATTTACATTTATAACGCGTTTCAGATTCTTCAAGTAAGCTAGACCACATGCTAGGAAAATGTACTTCCCACAACATACAAATTAAGTCATATACAGCCTTCCCTCTGCAGCCTCAACAGCCACTGGCACAAATGGAAGTCCTGTGTATGGATCAAAGGCAGCGTGTGGACCTAAGAATATGATTTTATTTTTTTTCTAATTGGCAAACCATCAAATCCCACTAGTAGTTTATTTTTGTTGCCTTCCTTGCCCCTTTTCTACCTCTCCCACTTATTTCACAACGGAACATTTTTAAACCACCAGAAATCTTTGTGGCAAGGGTGATGTCATACTGACACAGGATCAGGTGTGAGGTATGGTATGAATAAATACTTATCCACAACCACATTGAATTCTCAATGGTTGGGCATCAAGAGACAAAGAAGTTCTTATGCAGACATATTAACCGAGGATTTAATTTTAAATGGTCTGCATTTAAAAGAGCAGGAACACCACACAGGGCAAGCCTAGAAAGGGGAAAAATAAATAATAATAAAAAAAAAAAAACCTTTGCACCTTCCTTCTCGTTTCTGGGAAAGCAATGCACAGCTCTCAAACTTACGGGTCTTCACAGCGGTAAATGCACGGGGCTTGATTATTTCTTCTTCTAAGTCACTGATAGCACGCAGGCTAATTGTACTTTATGTACTGGTAATAAAAAGCGTCCCTACAAAAATAAATATGTATTTTACAGTAATCAAGCAGGAACTAATTTTGTACTTTTTCACAAGTAGCCATTTAGTTTGGCACTGAATGGTAATGTGTACTAGGGAACGCAGTATACGCTTTAACCCAAGAAAAATTAGACTTGAAAATTAATACACAGTGAAAGACAAATTTAAAGCAGCCTTCTTGTGTTCTGACATAGGAATATAAAAATGACACGAGCAACTAAAGATTAGTTTACATACTTTTCAATCACAGCTGCCGCTCAGTAACCACAATACCTTTAAAATGACATTCTACGGAAACAGATACAGTTTGGCTGCAGGAGCGGCTAGATACAGTTAACGTGAAATTAAAAGGGCATTTTTTTATTTACACACATCACACAGCGCTGAGCCCCAGCACAATTACAACGGAAAGATTTTTAGCGTGATTAATTTAGAAATAATCTCGTGATAAATGGAGTGCATTGCAAGTGATTCTGCAGAGCAAAGTTTTATCACCAGCCTTAGATGTCAAAACACAGTTTCAGGGACAGAGAAGGAACGAGTCACATCTTCTTGGTTAATATTTAATTGGGTGCTAAAGATTCCTCGTAAGGACCTCTGAACCATCACTGACAGCCTTGTAAGATGTCCCTATCTGCGAAAAAGATACCGACCCTTTCTGTATAAACTAAAATAACATTAAATTTAATCAAACCATGCAATTAATAAATCACTTCAGTGGACACTGCAGCCCAAGCCCTGTTTAATTACATAATTTTAAAAATATTTGCACACTGCAACCACGAAGATTGGCTCTGAGGTTTCATAATACACACTTAACACTCGAGTTGGAGAACAAATTTATTTAATAAATGCAGAGCTAAGTGCAATAATGCCACTCTACTCAAACTGCAAAATCACTTAGCATATCCTGCGAGGAAAAAGCAAATAAACTTTTGCACTGTTTAAATGCACGTCACCGCTGCTGCTCTGGCGGCAGCCACCTCCTTTCTGCACGGGCTCTCAGGGACAGTTGGGTGGGCTCACGGGGCAGAGCACATCAGTCCTTGACCTCTTCCTCCTCGCCCTCTGGCTCCATCGATCCTCCCCCTCCTCCTTTTTCCCCCTTTTTGCTCCTCTGCCCTCTTCCCCCCTTGCTCTCCGCTGCTTTTTGGGTCTCCCCAGCCTTCTTCAATGAGCTCCAGCTCTTCCATTGCCACCTCCACCCTGCATCGCGCAGGCCCAGCTCCCTCCCTGAATTCCCCCACCTGCTCTCTTTCTCACTGCCATTTGAGATAGCTGCTGTGAAGATAGCTAGCTGGAGAAATAAAATAAAAACAAGACACACCACGGAGGGAGAGGGCTTGCAAGGAAAGCGAGGAAAGAAAACAGTTTAGCAAGGCCAAGCAGAACTAGACAATTTCCAACAACAGCAAGGGAAGCTCCTGAGCACCAGGACGAAAAATAAAAGCCAGAAAGTGTATTTTTTGAAGCATGATTCAGGTTCTCGGATGGGTGTAACGCCTGTATCTGCAGGACAGACGAAAACTGTGTTACTGCCATACATAACTAGGTGTGACAATAGAAGAGGTTGAAATACGTACAGACCGAGCAGTGCCCTTAAACGAGGGGGGAAAAAGCAGAGCTAAGGGTTTATCACAGCTCGGAAACAGCTGTGTGCACTCGTACAGACTTTGCATTCATTCATATAGAGCACAGCCTTCAGGTCCTGTGGTTCTAGCATGATTTTTGGACGAAAGTTTAGCCTGAAAAATAAATAAGTCTATATTTGGCCTGCCCTGGATTTGAGAAGTTCTCAGTAGTACTTTGCATAGAAACAATCTGAATTAATACGGGTTAAGTTTTCAGGATGATAATATTCTTTACCAAGCCAATGGATGCACCTCTAAAATTCACTGCCCTGACAAATAGTAGAGCTCTTGAAAGTCTGCTTGTATTAGTTTTATGGATCTATTCTACTGCTTAAATCAGGTCTCATTAAAATTACCATCCACACAAGTTCTCCCACTGGGAAATCTACATGCCAGAGCTACTCCAGTTCCGCAGGCAGTGCTCGAAGGGGGTTGCATATTGCAAAATAGCTGCGGACACGGCGGGGGGAGGAAGGGGAGAAGAACAAGAGGACTTCAGGACAGCAAACAAGTTACTCCTTATCCTCCTCTGATTTTAATCAGTGCAACTTTTGCTCAGGTGGTGCAAATGTACCCATGAAAAGAAATGCCACTGCAAGGAATGAAACCAGCGAGGGGGAAAAAAAAAAAAAAAAAAAAAAAAAAAAAAAGTGTCCTTCAGAAAGCCAAACCCAGTCTCAAACATCCATTTTCGTGTTGAAATGGCAGGCTAAATATGCAAACACTGCACCTGACAACTTACACTAAAGCATATGATCTGCACACTGTCCCTCCAGTTTAATTTTTAATAGTAACAGTACTCAAATCTCAGCATTAATGTATTAATGTTCAAATGAATACAATTAAAGGCATCCCTTCACTACTAACGACCTAGAAGATCCCTCCACCCTTCATATTTGTGGGGATTGTTACAAATATATTCTGTAGCAGTTGTTTTGGCAAAGAAGCAAAAACCTTTGCCTTTTAAATATAAAGTAACAGGAATAATGAATAATATATCTTCTGATTTTTGTTCTGCCATGATATATATATAATGATATATAAAATGTTCATTTATTATTATCACATATCCTAGGAAGCAGACATGCAAAATTACTTTTTTTTTTTGCCTTATAAAGGTCATTTATCATACAGAACGTCCTCCAAATAGGTAGTCCTAAAATCTCAATTTACAAAGACATTTTTTAAAGCTGAATTCTTCAAACAGGGGTATGCTCCTGATGGTTAGAATAAAAACTTTATGATATTGAAATATCTGGATTTAAGGAGGGAAAAATGTTCTGCATTTTCTTTTAGGAGTTCCTGCCCTGACAAATTAATGTCTGCCTACTATTTGTACCTCAATCTTACTGCATTTGTTACTAACAAATGCACCGTGTGACCCTATTTATGCCGAGTTTACAAAGGAAAAGCATGTACTAAAAGGGCATTAATTTTTATCATAACATCTGTGATCTTTGGGTGGGGAAAGGAAACACCATAAAAAGCAGTTTGTGTATACAGACTATCAGTCAGATTTTAACACTTATGCAGAATAATGCAAAGTTATATATATTTTTTTATGTTAGCAGGCTTTTTTTTTTTTTTTCTTTTTGCATTCCGTTTTTCAATATGTAAAATGACAAAATGCAAAAACAAAAACAAAAATGTGCTTGTTAGGGCTGGCCTAGTTTTTTGAAACACGCACAAAAATAAAACCCACTCAAAAGATCTTATTTTAATATGTAATAGAAGAATCTGGCAAACATTAGCCAGAATAAGTCTAGCCAGCGAACACAGACTAACATACTAGTCTGCTGCTTCTAAGCAAAATGGAAATTGGGTCTTGTTCTTCCAACACACAAGACCAGTTTCTTCAACCTAAAGAGCGCTGAGTGAGCATCTCACAGGTGTGCACATGGGAATGTGGCTGCCTGACCAAAAAGCATGTTTCTGCCCATATCCCTGGCATTTACAAGACTCCTTTACCAAAATCTCAAGTTCTAATCACCCCATTTGCTGCCCATTTGAAAACAGAGCTCTCGAGGTTCTTCCATCTCCACGCTCAGCTTTGCCAAAAGATGGGGATGGTGAAAATAAGCCCCGGTTAAATGAACTCCCCCATCCCCGTTTGTGCTGGCTTTGCTGCTGTGATCCCATCACCGAAGTAGTGATGAGCAAGACCAACCACAAACCTAACAGAAGTGCAAACTTCTAAGATATTTCCTTCGTGCCCCAAACATTGTGCAGCTTTGAAGCAATATCCAGAGAGAGTCGGACGTAAAACTACCTCTAGAGAGGAAAAAAAAAAAAAAAAAGAAAGAAAGAAAGAAAGAAAAAAACAGTAAGATGATCAAGACAGAAGAAGGGAATCAAAGAGCTGGAGTCAGCATGGCTAAAGACTCTGATGAGGAGGGAGGACAGCTACAAAGCGCTTAATTATAAACCCCAAATGTTAGAAAAGCAATCTCACGGTAACAATTCCTGTATTTTGGGATTACCTACGGATGAGGAAGATTCCGGCTTAATCAGCTATCTGTGAGAATGGATCCCAACATGCCAGCGCTGGACTCAATGGACAATCCCATTAGAGTGGAAAGAGCACACGAAACGCCCTTGAGAACGCAGCCAACGAACAAACAGGGGGAAACAAACGTTAATAAATTCTTCCATTTTCAGACTTAGGAGACAAAGGGCAAATGTTGAAAGAAGCAGAAGACGGGAAGGGCATGGCCGTGCTTTACGAGAAGTCCATTTCACTTGTCACACATTCCCAAGGTAAGGCTTGCTCTTCAGATTTAAACACCCCAGTTTTACCCCACTAAAATAAACCTCCCAAGGGGGAAACAACTCAGTCTCTTCTTTAAGCCACCTAAACTCAAGATACCTGTCTCTTCCAGGATAGGAGACAATGGAAGAAAAGTCTCTATTTATAGAGAGAACAGAGAGTCTCTATAAAAAGAAAAATATTGTGAAAAGTCTCTACAAGACAAAGCTTGCCAGGCGGGTGAATTCAGGTACTGGAGGCACTCTGTAAAGCTCCTGCTGGGCCCTCTCCTTCGATCCATGCTACCGGAGCGGCTCCCAGCTGCCACCACAGCCCGCTGCAGGTTTGCTCAGGCCACTCTCTATCAGCTGTTGGTGTTTGCCCAGGAAACACGACTTGAAACGTGACGTTGTGCCCAAACCAGCACCCCCACCTTGCACCCTAAGTGACGTGGAAGCCCCCAAGGAGCGCACAACAAGGGCTGGAAGACCAAATCTCAGCCTGAAGTCCCATAACCAGTGGCCACGCCACGTGCTGTGGGGATATAGGTTCAGGAGAAAGCCCACGTGGTGGGACAAGAGGCAGGGCTGAGACCAGACACACTCAGCGCCACAGCCCGCACGCCCCCGCGGTTATCAGCGGTGAGCAGCCGCCGGGACTTCAAAGGCCCTTCATCAATAGCGCAGAGCCCAATCCTATCAGCATCTTATCCAGCCTCACACCTTCAACACCTTTGTGGCCACGGGCTGAGGGACAGGCACGAGGACTCCGGGTTGTCCCGCTGCCCCCCAGGGACGCAGCCCGGCGTCGCTGCGCCCCGCACAGCGCTGCTCGCCTACCTGCGCTTGGATGGCATCCAAGCCCTCGTGCAGCGCGCTCTTACATTTTATTCTCTCTCTCTTCAAGCTTTGGCAACTGAAATCTATTATGATGTCAAAAGGTAGCTGACAACATAAAATGTATCCCGCTGAGTTGATGCTGCACGCTGCTAAATTTACAACAACATAAGTATCATAAAAATTATAAGAACTGCAAATTAACCACTGATTTTTTAGTTCAGTGACATAAATAACAGTAAAGATCTGGAAAACTTCCAAACATCTTTACAACTGTTTAATTTGTCAAAATCTATCAAGTGCACTTCAACCACAAACCTGTCCTCTGCAGTGCATTAGTTTTCACGTACTTACACTGGCATCAAAGGCAACCAAAATAAGGCTTATATAATTACTGTATTCTGATGCACCTTTCCAATCACGCATTTATTTCTGCTTTTCTTCGTCAGTACTTCTTTGTTGACACTAACAGTCGGCAATGTTTTAAAAACATTCATGCTAAAAAAGAAAGAAAAACAACAAAAAAACAACATTGCTGCTTTCTACCCTTCACAGGTTTGCCCGGGATACTCAAGAAGGCACATTTCTTTCATTTCTTTGTTTGCTGATTTGACTGTTCTCCCACTCACGTGTTGTGTGTGCCTCACGAAGCTTGCGTCAGCAAACCCTTTTATTTACTCCGTTATTTGTGTACCAAGCTCGGTGAATGCAAAGCCACTTTTCCAGCAGCTGCAAGAGAGCACGTAAAGATAAAATTATTTATTTTTTGGAAGGTTGGACTGCTTTTCCTCAGAGGGGAGAAAAAGCTCACTTTTAAATACCTATTTCTTTCTTGTGGTTGAATATCAATGATTACCTTTTCTAAAGCTCAGCTTTACTAAGAAGGTTACACTTCTTTTGCAACCACTGCTGGATAAGCTAAACGTGAACTCAAAATTTGTTGAACCGATGGTGCACACAGTTAGGGCTGGACTGAAAAAATAATACAAAACAGATTTCTACTGTTTGATTTCTCAGGGGCTTTGTAAGACCCAGTTGCTCACCCTGTGACCACGAAGAGACTAAAAAGCGAGGGGAAGGCTTCCAGGACAAGGCGAGGCGCTGGCTGCAGGTCCATGGGCACCCTGCAGAGGCCGGAGAGGTGTTCTTCACGCAGGAAGATGCGGCCACTGCACTGCTCAGCGACTGCCAAGAGCCAAGAAGTGACACACAACAGGTCCCCACGAACCCAAGAAGCCGCACAGCCGAGGTTCGGTGCCTCGATGGCTTCGAGACGTGGGCCGTGAGGGTGACGTGGCTGTGCCCCGCGGGCTGGCGGCGCGGCACGTTTTTTGAAGCAGCGCTATGTGTGCTGTGATGTGTTATACCACACTGATTTCAAGACCAAATCTCGACCACAATGGCTACCCATATGGAAGCAGGAAAGGAAGTTGAAGGACCGGGTTTGACACGATAGGGTAAACTCAACCCCCCACCCCAGCAAACCATACAGTAAATCTTTTCATACACAGTTAGGGCAGAACGGAGTGACTTACGGCGTGTCCGAAACAACAGCATTTCTGCCTAAAGTGCAGCAAAACGCCTCCGAGCACAACACAGCTCTGAAAATTCAGCATCTGGATTAACGTGGAAGTTTGGATTTTTTTGGATTTTGTGTTCTCACTGCACTGTTTGCAGGAGCAGTGCACCTGAACGGCCACAACTCGTTCGGTGACACCCAAAGACACCGTGCGAGCGCTGTGGAGCAACCCAAGTAATTCAAACTTTGTTGATTAAATCTAACTTAATTGCACACAACTGGAAAAACTCACAACCAGTTGGCTTCGCACGTCGTATTACATAAATCGGAAGCAATTCCCACAAAATCTACCCCGTCCAAGCTACTTTATCTAAGCAACACAGAGCTGTTACAACCATTTTTGAGTGATTTTGATTCTCCTTGCGGTGCAATGAGTAATGAAGAAAGCACGTTTTGTGTTCTGGTTTGCACTGGTGATACGCATTTCTTCTTTGACTAAACCCTCTGTGACTCAGTTCTACCGGTTCACAACAATGAGTTCTCATGTTTCCCCCTACACAAAAGAAAAAAAAGAAGTCTTCAACTATCCTGTTCCCAGCTCACAGCAAAGGGAAGACCTTGGGGTGCGTGCCGCAGCTTCTCTAATTTTTAAGACCCTACATCAGGTGTCCTGCTCATGTACAGAGAGGAGAAGACAAGACACTGCCTGAAGATGAAAAGGCCACAAAAAAGAGGTCTCCACAGCTTCAGCTTGAGCAGGAGGAACGTTTCTCACTTGATGCAGGGGAAGATGGGCTTGGTCAGGGTGACTCCCCTCAAAACTCAAAGCTTAGCAACAGGCTTCGGCACCGTCTTTCTCCGAAGTTCCCAGGAAGGGCAACCACAAAAAACTGCTTCTTACACTGAAAAGAGAACGGGCTTTTTTCAGTGCTCTGCACCAGATTTTCAGAGCTAAGTTTCTCTTTCCAGTAACGTGCGATGCGAAGGCCACAGAAGCTCTGTGCTACGTGGTGCCTAACATTATCAGGCCCGGATACTTAATTACAGTCTACTCTAATTAGCACGTGGTACTAAGCCATAAATATTAATAACATTAACAAAAAAACTGATTAAGATGGCAAGCTGAAGACCGAATCAATAAATCAACAGTAATCTTTTTTCTTAATCACAGCAGCTACTCCACCCTTTTTATTGATCTTTTTCTCTTTTTTTTCCCCCCCCATCATTTTATTTCACTGTAGTCTCCCAAATCTTGATTGAATTTGCTCAAACCAACCACACACCTAGCCAGGACAAGCCGTGCTTTAGCTTCCAACCCCTTCCCGAGGCAGGAGCTGCACAGCGAGCTGTAGGACGCCGCTGGGACCAACCTTTTACTTCTCTGCTTCTCCCCTCGCCCACTGCTCATCCCCGAATCCGCTGGGCGAGCCGAACAACTCGGCAAATTTGTGGGCAGTGGAAACTTGCTCTATCGAGGAAAGAGGCAACTGTGATAGATCTGACCTCCAGCCAGGCACCGTGATTTATTAGGGCACAGGTTTAAGGGAACCTTCATTTAACTGTCTCGCTGTGATCTGAAAACTAGTATGGAAACCAAACCATGTATCTTCCCGAGACATATCTGTTGATCAAATATTTTACTCCAATGTTCTCTACAGCATCATTACGGTACTTGCACATGTTCACCCCAAGTATAAATCTTCAGCATATCCTACATGCCTCTGCAGCAGCTTTCCTGGAAACAGCTTTATTGTGTTCTAGTAAACTTCATTCCTGTTATTTATTCTCCTTTAAAAGAGAAGTTACACTTTACCGTATTCGCTCCTAGCAAAGACAAGTTTCTGCCTATCAAAAGACAAGTTTACTGCAAGGACTCTTGTAATAATATTGATAATGGGTAGAAATTACACATTTTATAAGGGAGAAGACAAAGCACTTCATGTTTTATAACAGTGGTGCTGATATCATAGTTCCTCCAAACTGTGCTTTCATACAAAATTATAGCCTTCTCTCCTGAGTGACCTAACCCGCAACTATTTAGGAGAGATATAATGGGGCACACTGTCAGCTACAAATCAACGGATGCACTGGCTTCAATGGAGATATTGCAATTGGCTTCCAAAGACTTGTAAAGCGACGATCTGACCCAGTGTTTTCAGTACAGGGCTGAAATATGCTACTGAAGGAAAACAATTCAGGCTAGAAAAATCACTGGATAAAGCTTACAAAACTTGAGAATATATATTAAAAAAAAAAAAAAAAAGGAGCTTTCAGGTTGTGAGCTGAAAAGGATCTGACATTTTAATAAACAGATAGTAATTACAAATATTACTGAACAAAGGAAAAGGAAACTGAAACACACTGAGAGAGATAATCAACTAAGAAATAAGCTTATAGGATGCAAATCCAGCTGATTAAATATCTTCAAAAAGCAGGATACCCCACCTAGAGCCGTTAATCCTTATCTGGATGCTCACACCCCTGCAGCATCAGACCTGAGGATCTCCAAGAAGTGCCCATCTTTCTTCCTTACTTTTGCTGGCCCTTTTTTCTGTGCGTGCCCACAGCAGCCTGTAAAACGTGTGCTACACAACCTTCGTTTTGCTTAAGTTACAGCAAGAAGGAAGCCTCAAAGAGTATTTTTTCCCACTTTTTTTCTTCCCCAAATAAAATGAAGGAAGGGAACAGAGCCCAGGCTGTGTGGCATTAGGAGCAGTAGGTCCCTGAACGGGGTGAGATATACAAATGATACGACACGACTCACGAACATCATCTAGCAGGTAACGACAAACAAACAGCAGCGGCTAGTTAATGATGATCTGCAATAACGTCGGGGAGACTTGTTCCCATGTAAGTAACCTGCCACACAGTGGATACAAATCGTCTCTGATTTGATAGCACCTACTGCAGAGAGGAGCATTATCAATGTGCTAGCTTGCTCAGATAAATGGAGTACTATTTCCCCGTGCTGCTGCTGTCACTTTCTCCGGTCCATCAGCCCCTTTCTTAAACCGATTGCTATTTTTATTACACTCCTTAAAATATGAAGCAGGAGACTCCTTTTCCTGAAACGCACCGGCTGGATAGATGACGCCTTTTAAATAATATTCTTTTCTCGCTGTCCCTGATCCTTGCAATGTTGTTGCTTACTTTGGAGGGGGAAACAAAATAGAAGTGGCGAGCCATATCTCTCCATTCCAAAGGGAGTGGTTTCCCAAGAAAAGCATAGTTTTGTTCCCTTGCTATTTCCTTTCGGCAGTGCAGACAAGAAGGCAGCAGACCCGCTACTAAAATTGACCACAGCAGCTAGGAAACAATGCTCACACACAGAAAATACCTGTTGTACTTTGTGGCAGCAGGTGGCCTTTTTCCTTTTTTTTTTTTTTTTTTTGGAGGGTGGGGGCACGATCTGGATTAAGCGACTTACTGCTTTTAAATTCCAAATGCACTAGAAAAAGGAAAATCATCATGAAACCAACTTTTTACAGCCTAAAATTAGGTGAGATGCTATTGAAAATCAAAATAACTTCCAGCTTTATTTTAGGAACTGAAATTGTGTTTCCTGCTTCCATTGCTACGGTTCTTCTGGAAAGGAAGTCTCCCACCAGTAATGGACAAAATATAGAAAAGCCTTGTGGATTCAGAAACGTTCTCCCCACACTTCTGTAAAAATAAAATCCAGAGGCTGGTAGAGAACACTGGTTCCACTGTAGAAGATACAACGTCAAAGAGAAAAAAACCACGCTCGCTAATACAATAGGTCATTGTACTCAGAGATCTACCACATATGTTACTCCAAGGGCTCTCAACCTTAAACTTGGAAAGTCTAAGACACTGGAGCCATGATATATAAAGTAAGACCCAAGTTCCAAATATTTGATTTAGCAAAGTAAATATGGTTGTTTTTATTGGGTGCAACAAGCATTTTTCACAGAGTGAAGAATTATGGTAAACATCTGCTAATCATACTCACAAAAGAGGTCATTGTGTTTAAATCCAAGGTCATATTAATAGCTATATTTAATTAATAAAACCCAACAGTAATATTACCCAAGTTTCCAACAACGTCTGCTTCCTGACACTCAAGGACCTATTCATTAATGGACCACTTATATTGGCTTTTCTTGATATTGCTGCTAAATTCTTACAAAGCTTTTAGGCCATACAACAGAGGCCTGACTTAGAAGTAAACTGCATCGTGCTCTGCTGTGTGTCTCTGGGGTACCGTACCGTGGGGACGTAGCTTGTGAACACATGCACTAACAAAAACACTGCAGCACGTGATGTTCCACGAAGGTGGTCTCGCGCTTCCACGTTTCCATCTCTTCTCCCATGCCACCAACGGGTGAGAGGATCAAAGGTGCTTCTGAACCAGAAGATGATATCCTGCGTTCAAGCACTCCTTGCATAATGCCAGTGGGAGCTGCACCTGCGTTTTCACGAGAGCTTAAAAAAGCAGGGAATGAAAAAAGAAATCCTAACTTCTCAAGAAATGTTGGATTTCCTTCATACTTCCAACCCAACCCCGGCTAGATCTGGTAGGGTAATTTCTCAGGACATTTACAAGTTGCACAGGCCTGGTGTATCAGTGCCCAAAGTGACCCATGTGGTTCGATGCCCTTGTTCGTTTTGCCTGTTGAAACGTTGCTGATCTCAAACAGGAAAATGAACGCGATTTTCGCTTACTCAGGTGTTAAACAGCGCAGCTTTTTTCAAATCTCAGGAGGTATCCTGGATGAAACTGATACAAATGAGAAATGAATCAGATCTTAGATCTTCTAGTGCTCAATTGTTTAAATTTAAGGAAAGAGAGATCTACCGAAAAGTAGGTTTTGTTGCATGCCCAGGCTTCCTCATGTAACTGCAGTCACTGATGTTTATAGATTTTCTCTGCGAAAGATAAATCTAGCTTGTTGCATGAAAAATCCTCGAATGCACTGATGTTTATTCACTGAATTTCCATATCCTTTACACTCGAAGTTATTTTCTCTTTTCCACAATGTATGTGAAAACCATGACATTTTATATATTCTATACAAGTTCCTCACACCATACTGCACTATTTCCATGTTATTATATATATTGCAGTAATGCCATTTCCAATTCATTACAGAACACTACACACTTTTATGCACCAGATGTCCCAGCTTTGGTACGACTGAGCTATTTTCTGCCCACCAAGTCTTGAAGGCAGAAAAAGTTGTTCCTGTATCGCTGTATACAGCCAGGTCACTTCACCTGCTCGTGTCAGACTTCCACCCCAGTAGACTTATCTGGCCTTTAGACAACCTGTCACTGAAGACAAGTGTGGAAACCTGCGTTACGTGCAGAGCTGTGACACTGCCCAGTGAGGCCTTGCATAAGGAAATTTGGACACGAGAGGAAGTCCTGACAACGCAGTGCTCAGTTTTCCTCCCAGGGGCTCTATCTGCCTTGGGTTCACGGCACACCAGGTGGATTCTCTGCATCTCCTGCCCTTAAATCTACAGCTCGTCTATTTTCAAGAAGCCTGAATTTGTTCACGCGCAACATAACCTTGACGTTCGATACCTCCTGCACTCTGCAGAACCGGACGACAACCCAGCAGGTGAGTTTACACACACACCCGTAGCTTTGGGCAGCGAGTTGCACGAGCGTAAGCAAGTCGTGGTGATAAATCTCGGGCTGCAGTAACTCATTAGCCGTTTTGGCACCGCACATGAAACGCATCAGCTCGATCTCATGTACTTCAGTGCTCGCCGCGATCACCCGCGCCGACTGTGCTTTGTTGAGATGAAGGGCTTTTTAATCCAAATCAGAAAGCGATGCTTCTGCACCGATGCTCTGATTTGGAAGGTATAATTAACAGACTTACTGCTAATCAGATCTCATCATACCTCTCTCTCAAGGCCCCAAACGTGGGAAACAACAGAACAAACGACCAGAGGTGCCTCAAGACAGCATCTAAATTTGCAGCTGTGATTTCGTAGGTCCAAATCCATGCATTTGTACGAAACAGTTCTTGTCACAGGGTCTTTTGCTCTTTTTACGCTTTCCATTCAGGAAGAACGGGCAGACACGGAGTCCCAGGTGGTCCCTGCACACTTCTCCCTCTGGCCCACCGCCTCTCACTGTAAGGAGCCTCCCCTCTGACCAGAGCCTGCCAAAGCACCCCCAAATCGTGCAGCTCATCCTGCAGAGCATGCTTCGGCTCCTCCCTGCGGCAGCCTTGCTGCCTCCAGCCCAGCTCAGGTCCAAAGACCGGAGCAGCTCTCTGGCTTGGGAGGCGCATCTCCGCGTTAACAGAGGTGCCATCATACCCAGGATGTTTTCACAGCAGCTGACCTCACAGATCATGGGCAGCACACTCCTGTCGTGGTTACAGAAGGATTACTTGAGGCTTCTCCAGCCGTTGGCTCATCCCTCACCTCCATTTTCTCCATGCCTGTGGTCAGACCGAAGCTAGCAGCGAAGGCAGCACGTGAGCTTGCCAGCAGCTCCCTGAAAAACACGCAGCCAGCACGGGGAACTGGGCAGGGGCTGTGCGGCCACCTCGGCTCCCACACACCGCCTGGGGACACCGAGCTGCTTGCCAGGGGCACAAAGTGCCCTCAACGTGCCCACCGGCACAAACCAAAGCCTCCTGCTCCCCACTCTTGAGCCTACAATACCAACACGGGAGCGATCAGACCTGAAACTTTACTGAATTTCACCAGCAGCATCAAACCTGGACCGAGCATCATTCCCCCAAAGTTCCTGACACACTTGCTGCATCTTTAACTTCTGGAAAGCAGCGTTAAAAGCGGTCCGAGAAAACCAAAGGGATGGCACAGGAAAACACACTGTGCACACAGGAACGTCTCTGAACAAGGTTCTTTGCACACCCTGTCCGGGGATCCTGAGCAGAATCCTTTCCAGGCTTAAGGAGTTTATTACCCATGCCAGTTTATATTTTCTATGTAAATTCATGCAGCTGCCTTGAAAGGAACCACAGGTTTCTGTAGAGCCAAACTTTCTTTGTGAATTAAGAGTAAAATGTGCAAATTCCCTGCTTAAGAATTAAGTGTATGTATTTTTATTGCAGCATGAACAGGTTTTTTGTAAGGTGAACAAGAGCTCATAGAGCCAGGGAAGTGTTTATAAATATAACACTTATTCTTGTACAATACATATATTTTGCCTTAATAAAAACAGAACCTGATCATTCGGCATCAAAAATCACAGCACAAAATTTCTATGTTTTTCCTCAAGACAGAAATTCTCCCTCATTTTCCACGCCGCACACTGAAGCTCCTGTTCTCTGCAGACAGGACATTGTTTTCCTGGGTTTTGTTTTAAAACAGCATGGAAAGAAAAAAAAATAGCAGAGGGTGTCACTGCAAACACATCGACACGTACCATAAAAATGAAAACAAACCTGATTAACTCAGTTTCACGAATGCTTCCAAGTTCCTTATCAGTACCTGGGACGTATCTGGAAGGGAGCTTTCCCACCCCAAGAGGAAGTGCCAGGGGTGTTCCCCGCTCCCAAGGGGAGGCAAGGCTGGGTGGTTTGTCCTGTTGCGATTTAAATACGGTGTGATCCTTATGCAGTGCTATAAAGTCTGCTCCGAGCATGCCAGTGCATGTCAGCCTTCCCTTCACGCTGTAAGACAACATCCGCCTCCATGCAGAGTTCAAAAATATTTGATGATTTAAGCCAGCTTGCTACTCTTAGGTTAGAACACAAAGCAGACTGCAGTGCTCAATATCACAATCAGCATTTTTCCCCCCGACTTGCGAATACATATATTTAGATCAAATAGGCTTTTGGCATCGTTTTTACATGCCTACATCCAAGCCTACTGGTACTAGAAATCCTCTCTTCAGTATCATCATCGGAGGATAAAGACACGAGACTTCCCATTCTCCAAGGACTGCCGGTCTCCTTAAACATAAATCTGCTATTGTGCGAAAGACACAATCTCTAAGGATTTCTATCGCAGGAGAACAAGGAAAATAGCCCAATAACCAAGAAAATGGAGCAGTTTCAGAGATTGGTGTGTTCGAGTAATATAAAGCAATTATGTGGTTGGATGAAGGTAAGGAAGGGAACAAAGGCAGAAGTTAGCGTTTTTTGGAACCGAAGGCAAAGTCTGGTTTGGTAATACTGCAGCATCCTCAGGAACTGCGAGCTAAAGAGCTCGGCCCCCACTGTGATGGTCCCAACTCCGATCTGCTCCAGATCAAGCTCTGGTTACCAAAAATGTACAGAAAGAGAGGGCAAGCTCACTGCTCCGCATGCTAGGAGGAGGAGAGCAAAGTGCACAGCCTCAAGAAGCGCCGTAAGCTTGGTCCTGATAACAGCCAAACCAGCGACAAAACCCCACGTGCTTCTGCGAACAATTAAGCAATTCATCGGATATGCAATTCCCAATATTTTTCCACATGCGGGTGTGTAAGCTGGGCTTGTTAAGCAGGCCCCGAGAAGCACTATCCCACAGGAACGATTTCATTACTCCTCTAAATGCCACGTGCAGGGCAGCAGCGCGCACGTTAAGCGCTGGGTGGTCTCATTTCCAGCGCTGTAACATCTAAACCACAACAAGGGGGCTGCTCCAGCACCAAGCCCCAGTTTTTGCTCCACTTCAGGAACCTGAGAGGTTGAAGCGCTGCGAGGCGATGCGGAGCAGAGCCCCAGCTGCCAGTGCTGGCGTGGCCCTACTGATTTAGGGCTCCTGGTGCTTTGGGGATGTCTCACCTGTGCTACCTGCTCAGCTTTGAGCTCTCAGCTCATGGCAGGAACCTCATGTTTAAGCATATTTAAGGCAGGACCGACCTGGGGATGCACAAGCTACGTTTGGTCGCTCGTGTTAGCAAATATCCTCGCCTGAGCCTCGCTGTTTCCTAAGAGGGGTTGGGAAACCTTCCAGGGGGAATGCGTTGCCTAGGGCCCCAACCCCACAGGGAAAGGTGAAATGGCAGGGAAGTGTCGGGATTAACAAAGGTGCTGCTGCCCTGCCCTGCCCTGCCGCGGGCTGTGCTGCGCCACGGCTCTGCTGGAGGCAGCGGCCTGGGAACCGGCATCGCTCCTGGGAAAGCCAGGACGGAGGCGTTGTGCTCAGAGCAGATCTGCAAGCGTGTGGCAAGGGAGAGTCCAGATTAATGGATGTTCAGGTAGTGCTGATGTACGAAAACACTCCTGCCCCTTCCTTCAGGGAGATGCTGGAGCCTGCAGGATGGCAAAGGGGAGGAGGCACCGCCCAGAGGCAGCAGGTCCGGACACAGAATGGATGCACAGCATTATCCCTGATCAACTTAAAGATTTCCAGGAGTTTTACTGCCCAAACGCACTGGATATATCATCAACAACAACAACTTTTTTTCCCCCCGCCCCAGGATTAACTACAGGGTGCGATTTTCTCTCCTTTTTTTCGCTATGACTGTGTACAAGCAAAGCTCCCTGCAGAAATTACTGGCGTTTGAAACGTTACTGCTAATCTGCAGCACAGCGCGTGCTGTTCCCTCGCAGAGTCATTAAAACACGCACGGGTCAGGATGCTGAGGCTGCACTCACGGTTCTTTATAGTTACAATATTAGTAAAGTATTTACTAAATTGACTACCACCTACTTTAAGTTAAATTTGCTGACAGATAAACTGAGCATAACCTCTGGCATTTTCAGACGTTTTCTTATGAATAGATATATTTTGCATGTTTTTGCATGCTAGGCCCTTTCCAAAATGCTGATTTGATCTCTGATATCAGGGCTTACTCACCCCCTTGAAGGTACAAAAGAAAGGTAGCAGTAGCTTGCATGTGGGTGAACGAGACTTTAATGTATAGAAAGTACAAAACTTACTCTTTTTAGATTACTTTAGATTGAAAAGCAGCAAAAGAATATTAAAAAATTCTGCACTATTTCTGCATTGGTTAAAAAAAACCCTGCTGAGATATAAAAAAGGAGGAGATATAAAAAGAATATTATTTGCATAGTCATAAATCATTATAAAATAATGATTCTTTAGCAAAAAAAAAAAAAAAAAAGCACTCTTTCACAAGGGCAAGCTAGCTAGCAGAGAGTGCACTATCTGTTAGCATCCTATTCTCAAAACAGACATCTCTGGACAGATTTGTTACAGTTTTGTAGATGCTAATGTGTAAACAGATTGTAAAATTATTTTGGGGCTTATAATAGGATTTAATGTGTTTAAGAGGTAGTCTTATACCTCTTTAACAAAGAGGCTTACAATATGGTAAGAATGTATCACAAAAAAATATAATGCTTTTAACAGATAAATCCTCTTGGCAAAGGCTGTAATCTTTCAAACTTAATTGGTGAACTCATTAACGAACAACTGCCACTACAAGAAGAAAGACTATTGTCAGCGACTTATCGGGCAATGAGATAACAAACTTAATTATATTGTTTTCAGTGGATTTACATTTGCTTCCTTTAGGACACTAGATTTTCTAAACATTATTTCCTTGCCTATACACAATTTCTGTCCCCTATAGGAGAAAAGCAAACCTATCCACAGCAGCAAATAAGGGAAGAGAAAAACCCAAAGCATCACTGCTTTGAACTAAGCATAACACAGTACTAAAACTTCTGTCTTTATTATCTACTTGTAAAAAGTTATAAGCCTGTAAACTAGTTAATTTATGAGCCATGTTAATCATTTGTTCACATTTGATCTGAGGTTTAGCAAACACGGTTTCCTGGGACGTAGGAGGATAATTTGCAGGTCCAGCTTGGCTCCTGAGGGGGCACTAACTAATTTGACACCGTAACGTGACATTGATGGCAGGCACACACTAATGACCGAGCTGCTAGATGCTCCTGTCATCCTGTCGGCGCAGTGAAAAGCAAGTTTCTTCTTATTGCCAAAAAAGTGCAGAGTGGTCCTACTAATTATTCAGACATGCACTATAATGAGAATCTTAGTGCTCCCTCCCAACACACGAACCGCTCGCTAAAGCTCCCATTTGTCTGATACGGCGGCTGATTAGAATTTGTTTCTTGAATAGTAAAACCACGGCTTAAAATAAAGCAGAAAGGATAAACAGCCTTTTATTCTGCATAAAACTCAGAAAGTGGCCATTTTGGTTTTAAGCTGTTTGGGTTTTTTTGTCATTTATTTACACCCAAAGAACAGAAAATCGGATTAATTTTTAATAGTACTTCTTAAACAACATCTACATCTTCATCAAGCTGTACTGTCAGCATCAGTCAGCACATAAATCCTGTGGACAAAGGGTGCCTCAGAAGGTATTTTATTCTCCTGCTCTTAGGAGGAATGACGTTGGCTAGAAGAAAAACTTGTCTCAAACAAATCACAGGTCAAAAAAAGTATCTGTCACTCTTTCTGGGTTATATTGTTAGGACAACCAATTCCTCAATACCACCTTTGGAGGTGTGTAAGGGCTTTACACATCAGAGAACGGTTTGGATGGACAAACAAAAAGGAAAAAAAAAAAAAAAAAAAAAAAAGAGGAGTTAAGAACAGTTGAATTGCATTTTCCAGAACCTGTATTTATTCCTCATTTCAGGTCCCGATTCAGCACTGACTGCAGATCGCACTGCAGCTTCGGCCCTGTGCTGTATGTAGGGTTCTGTAGTTTTCTCAAGCCTCTGCAGCCACACACCACTGCGGTGCACAAAGAGGGCAGCGGGCCCACCGGAGCACGTCGTTACGCTGCACACACAGACCGAAGAGACGTTACTGCCCTGTAAAGGAGCCCGAATTTCTAAGGATAACACTTAGCTCTTTCTGAAAAGCAAACCCTGCGAAAAGCGTTTCAAGTGGGCCACCCAAAGCCTCGCACGAGCTACTGAGTCATTTAGAAAAACGTAATAAACTCGAAAGTGTTACACACAGAGGTGAAGGAGACACGCGCTGCACTACCACCCCAGGACAGTTTGAGAGCCGTTCGGGCTAATCCCTCTCCTGGGGCCTGCAGGAATTCGGCAGAGGCCTCCCCTCGCCCGCCGTACCCACACAGCGCTGGGAGCACGCTGCTGACCCAACTGCAGGCCCAACGCTGCCTGCTGACTCGCACAGGTGGATATCTGTGTTTAGAAGAGGGTTAATTCAGGTGGAGGCCGATGCCCATGGTTCTCACACCGCCCCTTGGCCAGGAGGGGAACAGGGAGACACCAGGCACAGAGCTGGGAAGCCCAAAGAGCCACGGTTACACAGGGCCGTGGTCACCCATCGGAGCACTGCGGGACACGCGTGCTCCTGCCCAAACCCGTGGCACTCTGGGGCTTCGGGCACTTTGCTCGCGGCCCCAGAAATCCATTTTTGAGTAACTTTCGCCAACTGCAGCGCCACAAATCTGTTACCGAGTGGCACGACTTCCGAGATGAAAGTGAAAGCACATGTTTTGGGAGCCAAAGCGATGTAACGTAAATACTGGGTACACGCTGTTACATGTCATTTTGCAGCGCAACATGCGAAGGGCACATGAATCATTAGCGAGAGAACAACTCTGGCACCTACCCCAGAAATACCTCAGTCAGCACCGAGCAGGAAAGAAAAGATCAAAAAGAGATCCCGGAATCATAAGCGGAGGCTCAGCTCCCGCAGAAAGATACACTTAGCAGCACTCATCTCGTTGGAAAATAGAGGCACTGTATCCAAGATACGGCACCGCTAACATTTTCCACATGGCTGGGGATGGATTGGTGAGTGGCCTTCTCCTAAACATCATCATCTATACGTGCCAGCTGTTGGAAAAATGAAGAGACAATGCATTTTGCACTCCGTTCTCATAAACCCAGGGTATTAATTCAGGCGGAGGAGAAGGAGAGGCGCCGAGGTTGTTTCAAAGCAGGTTAGGCCATGCTCGGCCGGGCCGTGCAGCGGCCTCCTCGCCCGGCAGAGCAGAGCACGAGGAGGGATCCTTGTACGTCCAGGGTGATCTGGGTGTCTGCAAGAGGCCAGGACAGCGTGCTCCAACGTCCTGCTGTCAGTTTAACTGCTAGCTCACAATGGATTCGGTTGCACTTCCCATTTAGGGCAGGTTTCTCCTCAAACGCTGGCTAAGAAATCTTGGGCAAGAGGAAGCAGCAACCACCAAAGGACATTAAAAAAAATATATATATCTCACCCACAGTTTCAGAAGAGGAGGCAGGAGCCTCCTTGCTGCCCCCAGGGTCTGCAGCAGCCCCGCAGCAAGCAAGGACTGGCCCTGCTGCTGCAGAGGAGCCGGGCTGATGGCGTGACCCCATCACACAGCTACTGCTCCCTAATGCTCTTCACAGGTTAAAGTACTAATACCATTTCACAAATTTATTGCAGTTTTATCACAAATACCATTTAGCTAATTATTGTATAAGAAAGAATAACCAAAGCTTGCTGTTTTCTTCCTCTGCACACTATGGTTGGTCACAAAGAGCTGCTTCCAGCGTGGCCCAAACTGGGCAAAATTCTGTGTATGAAATGACTCAAAAGACAGGCCTCGGGCTGGGCAGAGGCTGTGGTGTAAACTAAAGAGATGGTTTCACCGCATTGATCCACACAATCAGCCATCACACACAACCCTCTGTGGTACTCCGAGGCTCCCAGACCGCAGCCTGGGGAAGGAGACAAGCTGCAAGACAGCACCCAGCTAAAGTAGCAGGGGGGTTGGCTTCACATCTGGCCATACAAACAAGCCACGGAGAAGGAAGCCGGTCCTATGAAACCCCACAGAGATATCCTGGAGAAAAAGGGCTAAAGTGTGCACACAAGTTGTGTTAAGGGTGCAAGAGAAAGGTGCTGGTAAAAGAAGAAAAGAAGGCACAAACTAAACCTCGTCATCTCCATTTGCCACCTCTTCTCATCCTTCTGCAAACACTGGACAAAGAACACCAGACATTTAAACTCAGAGCCAAAATACTGATTCCTCAGTATGCAAGAGGATCCAAAATCATGCAAAATGATCTCCCCTGAATGACACAAATCTGCTTTTTACTTCTCCTGTAGGCAGCCCAACAGCAAGGCACGCACACACACAGACACATTTCATTCTGTAAGGGAATGAGAGGTTTGTGGTGATGTTGCCCTTGGGCTTCTGGGATTTTGTTTGTTGTTGTTGTGTGCTTTTTTTTCTTCTTCTTTTTTTTTTTTTTTTTTTTTTTTTTAATAATTTAGCAAGTTATGATTCCACGTAACATATGAAGGTGATTTGATGTGGTAATTACCTATTACATTTGACAAGGTAATTAATGTGGCAAAATACCACTGTACAATATGTAAACTTAGTTTGCTGTCATCAAAACACGTCTGCTTAGGAGCTTGTTCTGTTTGGAGAAGAAAGAAAAAGGATGGAAAACTCCTAACAGTGCATATTCTGCCAACTAGAAAGTGTAAGGACTGACCTTCAGCTTCAAATACGCTCCTGCCCAAACAGGCATTCTCTAGCAGGACCACAGACCTCTAAAAACAAGCAAGACAAAATTAGCAACATCTTCCAGGAGCAGTACTGAATTTCACAGAGATCTTTAACACCTCAGGTAGAAACGCCAGAGACTTCGACATCAATGTTTCCTTACAGCTCAGGAATAAGATATCCTTGAAAACTGTTTTCTTTTCAGAAATCCCCCTCCAGTATGTCAGGTATATCAACTCGGAATGAAAGGTTGCACTGCTCTGGGAAAATGAAAACCAGCAGCGTCACTAAAAAGATGCTCACAAATTTTCAATCACATTAAATGCTCTGATGACTTTGTCTCTAGATGAAGCCATCCAAGCATGCAGTGATGTAAAGGAGAAGTCAAAAAAAAACCTTGCACAAAGCTAAATACCAACTCAGAGGAACAAAGTAAATATCGTTAATATTGCTAGTATTAAATAGTGAAATATTCCTCAGCGCGGCACGCATTCAGAGCGTGTACTTGGGCCTATGGAAAATAAAAATGCATTCTTGATTGAAGTGCCCCAAACGAAACGAAACCAAAAACCTTCCACAGCTACACAGAGACCTTCCGTGAGCTATCAAGTAGCAGGATTAACTTCTACTTCTAGCTCAAATTTCTACTACTACTGTATTCACATTAAAAGGTCCTCAACAGTTTATGGTTTGAAGTAATCCTGACTACAAGGTAAATCTGTTTGCACAGAGACTAGCAAAGAAGAAGAAAACAATACGAGCTTCCAGCTACAAAACCCAGGTGATTCAGAAGCAGAGGCGTTCAATCTGTAACGCCAAATTTAAGAGTTCGTTATCGTTTTTCTTACAGACCATATCCTCAGTTACCAAAAGGTAACAAGAAAACCCAGACTTTACTCTGAAAACCTCATCACCAAGAGAACCCCTGGCAGCACAGCAAGGCCCCGCTGCTGAGGGCGTTTTTTGTAGCTCTGCTTTTGCATCGTCACTGCAGCAAGCACTGGACACCAAACCTAAATCCTAGCAAACAAAACCAAAGGTTTGTGTGACGAGTACCAAGGAGTACTGAACCGAAACCAATCTCCTCCCACTCCTAATTCAAAGAAATTTAGGAAAGTACTTCCAGAGGAAGAAGGCCCCAAACAAGACCCTGAGGAGAGCGTTAAGCTATCTCCCCTTAATCAGTCGCATCCCTCCCCACCGCACTTTCTCCCCAGCTGCAGAGAACAAAGACCCCTGCTGGGAGAGCCACGCTTGTGGGATGACGGGCTCAAAAACCCACGCGGATGTCTCCCAGCAGTTCCCTTGACTACTTCTCAGGAGCGCTCCTTCAGGGCACCACTGGGGCTCATTACCCGGCTCCCCGGGCACAGCTCCATGACACAAACAGCCCCCCCACGCCCTGTGCCTGCAGACACACACCCAGGTTTCATCCACACAACCCAGCCGTGTCCAGGGGCCCCTCCTGGCCCTCCCAGGACCTGCCAGCAGCAGCACGATCCTGGCTCCTTTCACGCCCAAGCACCAAGTGGCAGACAGAGGAAAACCTCTCTTTTCCACAGGTTCTTCTGTTACTAATAGTTTTGATTTTACGACACGGAGGTGAGAAACAAAACCCAACATTTGACTGAACTGGAAAAAAAGAAGAAAAAAAAAAAAGAAAAAGGAAAGGAGTGCTTTCTGTGAGGTATTCACCTCTGAACGATTCAACAGGCTGAAAAGGCTTGGCTCCTGGTTGAGCAGAGCAGCTGCCAACCCCATGCTTGGCCGGGGAAATTCATCCAGATGTGGCAGCACAAGGAGGGGCAGGGATGAGAGGAGCCAGAAGACCCTTCCCAGCCCATGTCCCTGCTGCAGGAGAAGGGAACGCGTGGTGACAGCAGGACACCCCTAAAACAACCACATCTGTGAACCTGAGCACCTCACAGCTCCCCAGCACAAGTGTCCCCATCCCTTAAACTCACCGCAAGTCTGAGTTGCTGAGACCACGTCCCTGCCTCTCGTTCTGCTGAACCTGCACCAGGTGGTGCAGGCACCCCGAGAACATGGCGAGCTCATGGGACCATGGGTCCAACACAGCTGCAAGAGGCAGCCTGGAAAGCCTTCTGTCTTCACAAGATTTCAAAATAAATGGATTAATTAAAATGCATTCATGAACGACAGTAAGGAAGAAAAGAACACTTCAGGGTGGCTGCAACTTCATCTAAAAGTTCACATGCACTTACATAAACCCCCAAATTAGCCCTGTTTTCTCATTATATTAAATGGTGAAATCTTCAAATCCTTTCTCACAAACCCTGGCTTGTACACACAAGGAAGCAGTGCTACCGTTTGCACTCTCTCCTCTTTTTAAATATATTTTTAGCAGTGGGTAAAAAATACAAAAAAGACAAAAAAGAAACCCCACACTTGCATCTATCAGCAACACTTTAAGGGTCATGTAGCACAATTCTGGAAAGTGCCCGAGAAGTCACAGAGCTCCGCAGCACTTTGTATTTATTGCAGGAGCCTCTCTTATAATTAATGCAGCTGAAAACAGAAGTCGTTCCTTACATTTTTTCATAAGGGCAAAAATGCTTCAAGAAATATAATTAAGTTATACATTGAGAAATGTTTTTTTTTTCTTTTTGATATTTTAATTATTCATCAGGTATAGCATTGTTTTACTGTATGAAGTGTTTGATGTACAAAAAAGCTTATTCTTTCTGAAGCGTAATTTCAGCCTCAGTTCAATTATATTCTTCTGAGCAGCAGCTAAGGAGAATTTTGCTAAATCACAGCAAATTGTATTTTCAGGCAGTGAGAAAATTCCGTCTTGAACCTCTCCCCTTTGCTCCCCTCCTGAGCCTTAACTACGTTGTTTTCTTACAATTAATTATTTAGGTGGTTCCAGCAACAATGTATGATTACTGCTGCAGTCACACAGAGCTCAGGTGAGCGCTGATACAATTCACTGCTGTTTCATTCCGCCTAGGACTTGCACCGCCTGAGAAATTCTGCTTGAACTTAAAACTTGCTCAAACTTAGCAATTCAGCACTTCAGTGTTATTTTTCTAGGACGTAACTAGCAATAAAAGATGGCTATAAATACGTTCTCCCTATATTCCCGCACTGCGTAAATAGGCTTTAATGGCAGTAATTGAAATCTGAATGGGATGCCAACACCTCAGGCAGACTGACGCGACATTTAATTTATACAATTAAACATGAGGGTGGGGAAGCACAAAACAAACAATGTTTGTTAGTTGCATGCTTTACATCAGACATATTTTCTCGGTTTATCTGTCCTTGTTTTGGTTTCGCAGGGCAACAGGTCTCACGAGGCGGAGGATCAGCCCTGGTAGGGGCTGGGAGCCCACCACCAACTTCTCCAGATCAAGGGGAGCAGAGCGGGCAGCGTGGACACCAGCACCAAACGCCCACATGGAGCTCAACAGGCGGAGGCACCGCTTTGGGGATGCAGCGGATGAACCCAAGGGCAAAAAGCCATTTTAAACCACATGCACTCGACCACCAGCCCTCCAACTGCAAGGCAATGTTTAATTCCCTTCACCCGATGGGCTCCGGATTGGGCCCCGGTTAACTTGATGTTTCTGAAGACTCAGAGGTTACGTTCCTGCCAACACAAATCACGGAATTAAACCTGGGAGAAGCCAGGTATGTGCAAGTCACCTACACATAAAATATAACTCAACCATGGAAGCAGCCACAGAACTGCACAAGTACTTTTTTCTACTGCAATACAAACCAGCAAAGCACGAAGTCAGGCACTAACTCTTCTCTACGCACCAGGGCAAGGAGAGATCTTACAGCCTGGCATTTTAAAGCTCAGCACAGATTCAGGTCTCTCATCCCACTGTGATCGCCCTGTCTTCATGTAGTATTTTCTGCAACCCTCTTAGTAAAAATTGTTTCTACGCGCACGCTGATTCATCAAAACACACTGAAGCATCTCTGCCCAGGCTATAAATCTAGGATGTGCCTTTTATTAAATAGTGCCCACGAAGAGCACCTGTAATTGTCAGAATTACAACTAATGATGGAGGAAGCAGACAGAAGAGCAAAGAGAATTGTATTTTATTTTTTTGTTCAAAAAAGTCATTGTTTTCCACCTGGTCGCAGGTAAGGCACTGCCTTTCATATAAACGTGCACAAAACTTAGTGAGCTTAGTGAGAGTATGGCAGAGAGCACGTGGGCACGTACAGTACATGTATATTGCTGATAAATGCATTTGCACTAACGATTTTTTAACACATATCAAAATCACTCAGGGGTTTTTATCATTTCTGAACCTGCACTATATGATCCAGTGGCATTACATCAGCTCTTAATACACGCAGGATACAAATCAGGCTTCTCCCTCGGTGGTGCTGAGGCGCTGGGGGAAGCAGGTGCAATTTCTCAGCACACATACGGGCAACCATTAGGGTATGAAATGCACGCGGTGATGGGCAAGGTGGGACGGGAGGGGAGTACAATAGCTGAGGCTAAACACGTGGAGAGCCAGTGAAGCCCGACTCATACCGCAGATGAAGTGAGTTGAACAAAATCTCAGGTTGCCTTGTGCAGCACTGCCGAGCACGCCAGCCTTTGGACATGAACCATTAAGAGTGGAAATGAGCAGCTTTCATCAAGGCCAACAGCAAAGCTGGCCTAACCTTCCAGGAGAGAAGGATTTCAGTGCCAGACTCTTGCAGGACACGGTGTGACCTGCAGGTTTAAGGAGACATCATGCCTGTGCACATGCCATCTCTTGTGAACGTTAAAATCCAGCCACCTTACACAACCCGTCCCACCGAATTGCAACACCACGAGCAGGCTCGCTGCTGGCGAGGAAGTGCTTTGTACCCCCCCGAGAGCACCCACCACGCATCGCTGCATATCCTCAGCTTGCTGACCACGCTCCTGTGATGGCAACGAGGAGGGAAATTCAGCGCTTTCCATTCATTCAAGGAACTCCTGCTTGTTCTCAGAGAACGCTTCCACCTTGCTATTGAGAAAGTTAATAACATAGCTGACCTCACGGACCAGGCATCATCAGTGAGATTCATCAGTAGGCAATAATAAAGTCAAATAAATTAAACTGAACGAAAATAAAACTGTATCTATTGTACCCATTATTTTTGCCACAAAGAACCTTTAATCCACTGTTTTAGCTCTACCTCCAGTTGTGCCATCAATACGTATCCACAGCACATGATTTTTTCCTTTGGGATTATTTCTGCCCTTGCATCTTTTGCAGAAAATGAAGCCTCATCTTGCTTAATCCTCGTCATATAAACATGATCAGCTTTATTGCCATTAACTGCATTCTAATCCTGTTCGGATAATTTATCAGTTTCTGGGTTTCAAAAATACAAGAAGATGTAATCTAGTTTTTCACCATTAGCATCATATTTAAAAGTCACTTTAAATTTTATCTTAAAAGCTGACTGACCTGCTTACGTAAAACAAGCACGAGATATTTTTTCCTTTTTCTTTCTTTGCCATAAACTACACTGACCATATCTGTAGGCTAGTGTCACATTGTTAGTTTAAAATATGATTAAAGACAGAGCTTTAACTTCAAACCCGTGTGTTGCAGGACTACGCCAGAGTCACGTCAAGTTTCTTCGGCTGCAAGGGAGTTAAAAAGCTCACAGCGAACAGGGCACAACCGTGGCCTCTACCAAACCTGAGAGAAGTAGCTTTAAGTTTATTAAACTGGAAGGTAACTGTTGACACATACTTGCTTTCAAGGGGTCCTTGGCAAGAAAGTGGCAGCAGTTACAACAAATTAACAGCATACAATAAAAATGCCATAAACATGCAGCATACATAATAAATCCAATCAAGTCTAGGAGTCGCACAGATAAAAATGACAAATGGCTACTGTCTCCAAAATAAAAAATATACATTTCTCAAACGCTGTTGTTCATCATTACAACATATTTTTGCCCCTAAATCTAAAATACAAATTAAGTGATTCTAATACGAACAGCATTGTAGCTAATATATTTACTTTCTCCTTCCCCTTCTCCTTCCCCCCTCCCCTCTTTCCTAGCTTGCGAAACCAGGGAAACTGCTTGGGGAAGCCTCCTTCGTGATGCTTTGCTTTCCAAAGACCTGCGATGTGCTCGCCGTGTTTATACAGATGTGAGCTGAGCGATGTTCAGCAAAACAAAACGAGTATCCCTCCACTGACAGAACAACCCCCCCCCCCAGTACTTATGGCGACTCCATAATTTATTGGCTGCCTGCTTAATTTCCTGCATCTGATCTGTTTCTAATTCCAGCTGCTGAGGTGGGGGTCTGAAATTTGCAGCCAACAAGATTCATTTGGAAGTTCGCAGGATTTCAGCTCCGAAGAAAACGGGTCATCCCAGAAGGGAGCAAGCAGAGTTGAACGTGGGGCCGCTCAGCATCTGGATGCCTTCTGCCAGGTTTGGGAGCCCTTACCGCTAGCGAGTGCCAGCTTGGAGCAGCTCTGAGACCTCGCTCTGCTGTCCCCTGGACCTGCTCAGGCATCCCACAGGAGCTGCTGCTGCAGGGAGACTCATGGAGGAGAGAGGAAGAACAAGGCTGCGTGTAGGAATAATTTCCAGAATAACCAAATAAACAAAGCGCTCCAACTGCACCAACTCCTCCTGGTTAATCCACGGGGAGAAGCACAGGACTTCCTTAAACATCACCTATGCGATAGGTGCAATAACAGAAGTAAATTATAACAATTAAAAGTCATTAAAGGAAGAGTAATTAAGAATAGCTGTTTAGATAACAATGGCTTTCTTGAAACTCTCATAACCGAGGTCCTACTTTTTAATCGCTCTTTTGCAACAACTCGCATAACTTCAGAATAATTGCAGATTTTTATACATCCGAAAGAGCATAAAGTAAAACCCATAAATTATATGCTAACTCCAGCTGTTAAATGTTGGCATTTTGTCTTTAAAAAAAAAAAAAAGTTCAAAATCTGTTTCCTTAAACCAAGGAAATGTGGAAAAAGGCCATCCTGCCAGTGGAAACATTCAACAGCAGAAAGCTCACGCTGCGGTTTCTTGCCGAGGCAGCAAACTTCTCTAAAAGGGAAGTTACTGCCAACTCAAATACTGTTTGCTTTCACACCCAAGAACAAACTGTGTGCATGGTGAAGGCTTCCTGAGGGCTCAATGCAGCTGGAGCATGCTGAATAAAGGTAACTAATGTCAAAGCTACTGTAAACTTGTTCTCATTTTTCTATCAGCAAGTTATCATCAATGGAAACAAGACTATTATGCTGCCATCCTTCCTTTAAAAAAAAAAAAAAAAGAGAGAGAGAGAGAAATGAACTTTTATTTACCCTCCTTTTCATCCCCTAGCTTATTGTTTAGGGTATTTTGCTGTCGCTGTTCCTAAGCGGACAGGCACGGGGGCTTGTTTGCAAAACTTCCCCCTGCCCCCTAAGAGGACAGGTCAAGCTCAACCTCACCAGCACAAACCAGATGAATTTCCAGGGCCGAGCACACCACGCAGCGAGGTTGCTCTCCCCGAGCAGGAAATGCAAAGGGAGGGTTTCACTGCAACTTCACAAATTGGAGCCAGAAAGCCGTGCCAAAGCAAACATCGTTACTGGGAGGGCTGGGCTCTAACGAAGATCCCAGTTGGAGCGGTGTCCTGCCACTGCCAGCGGCTGTCAGGCTGCGCGGGACACGCTGAGCGTGGTGGGGGTGCTTCTACTCACACGTGCAGGGCTCGAGGAGCACGGCTGGCGTGCAGGGCACGCAGGTAGCGGCTGCCCAGCCCCGTCTGGCTACTGGGGAAAGCTGCAGGCGGTACCAGGAGCGCTATCGTTTTCAAAAATATGCGTACGAGAGATTTTTCCTCCTCGAGAGCGTGCCTGAAAGTTAAAAGCCTGAACTGTTGCGTTCACAGAAAGGGATTTTTCCCCTTGCTCATAAAAGAAAACCGAGAAAGCATGGCTATTATGACAGCATAAGATAATACCGGTTTCATCGACAATTCCACTTTGAAATCAATAGTTATATTATTTCGAAATACAATGTAGGAAGGAATTAAGATTCTTGTAACATCTAAGAAAAACTAAACATTATCAAATCCTGCCTTCCCTCTCCTAGCCAGCTGGCATACCCAGAATCAAACACAGTTAATCATTTAAAGGAAGAATCCTTTTCAAAGTAGAAAATCACACTGTTTATTCCAGAACTCCTACTCAATACTATTTTTTTCTGCGTACTAGTGCCTAACACAACACGCTGAAATGGCATAAGGCATAAATGCATCTTTATGAAAGAAACCATGAGCGCAAGGATGATTCTACAGCGGAGGCAACTGCTGTGCCTCGCTTCAGCTCCAGACAGGGCTCCGGGGAGTTACCAGCACCCTGACCTTCCCCACGTCACCGCGTGCACACAGCTGTGCAAAGTTAGCCGGCAACCCGCTTCCTACCACCCGGACATAAAACAGGGGGGGGAAAAAAAAAAAAAAAAGTTACAACACGTAACATTCAGCACGAGCCCCTTGCGCATGAAAAAAAAAAAAAGCTAATCTTCCCTTCTGAATAAGGCGCGATAAAAACTTGTCAGCTCTCCTCTGATAACAGAGCTGCAAAGCCCGGCTGCTCCTCGCCCTGCCCTGCGATGATGGATGCCGCCTCGCTTCCCTCCTCCATCACTCCCCTACCTGCTCTGCGACCCCGTGCCTCGCCAGGCCCCAGCTCTCCAGCTCCAGGCTGCTGCCAACGTCCTTGCAACCCCCGGCAAAACAGGCCACGGGGTTCACGGGAGCCGCCGAGCGCCCCTACACCGAACATCTGGTCATGAATGAGCGGATTGCCCACTAACTCTCAGCATTGGGCAGCTGATGAAAAATTCAACATTTTCCTTGTTGGCACAGTTGTTTTGGAGAATTCTCTAGAGCTTCCTGAATTATATTAAGAAAATTTCACTGCAGCAATCTATATCTGTGCGAACAGCTGGTGTTGAAAGGGATCTGCTGCTCTCGGTGTGCTGGGGGACCTCCTGTTGGATCACGCTCCTCTTACTACATTTGTCCTTGAAAACTTAGCTCCGCTTCGAGGTACTACAGGCACGGCGACTGGAAGGCTGCTTCCCTGCCGCTTGAGAAGGAAAAATAAATGTTGAATTAGGAAGGGCGACTGGGGGAGAGGAGAAGGCTCTTTGGGGCAGCCCGACACAGCCGTGTGCTCGTGGGGCCTGGTTTCAGCAGCGCAGTCGCTGCTCTGGGACCCACAGTCACTTCTCGCCACTTTATTCCCTCTCCCACTGCTGTTTCAGTCACAGAAACCTCTGTTCTGAGAAGCTCCGGGTCGGACAGGTGAAATACCTCGATACATTTCAGAACCAAGGCTTCCATCCCGCGCTGGCCCTCGCAGAGCTGCAGCGCATCGGTTGTGCAACTCGAAGCAGCTTGGTGCCCAGCTAACCTTCACCTTAAAAACTGAGACTTCAGGCAAAAAATGAAGGGGGCGGGAGAGGGGAACAATAAAAATCAAGCTAGAGCTCAAAAACGAGAAAAGAGCAACAGTCCTCATTTCAGGACAAAAGGCATTAGACTTTCAAATTTTAAAATATTTTAAAGAAATTAACTTCTTGATAGTGCAATAGTATAATAATAAAACATGTATATCTTTTTTCTTAAGGAAGTGGTAAACTTAAGTCATGCTAAATTTAGGCTATTATCTATGCAGCATAAATTTCACTTCTGTGTATAAATGCTAACTTGCATATTTCTCCATGGTAACTAAACTATGATTAAAACAACAGTGAAACCAGCCTTTAAAGCCACCTGTTTAACTAGGAACAACCTAATTTACAAAAATACTTAAACTTAGAAATTTCATGGGAATCTAGATCACGTTTTTCCCAGTAGAAAGCTCACTTTTCCATGATCGCATAATTGCAATATACTTGGCTTTGGTTGGTAATCTTTTTTATAAAAAAAAAAAAAAAAAAAAAAAAAAAAGTGTAATTTTTTCATACATTGTTCAGCCTAACACAAGTGGTATTTAAGATTATAAAGAATAAGTCTCTAATAACCCTTTCCAAAAAGGAAGTTATTTTGCTCCTTTGAAGGGATTAATTTACCTAGAAAGTATCTTCATGTTTTACAAAAGGAACAAATGAAAGAAATGAGAAAATCCCAAACTGAAATTCCCATTAGATATGGTAAGACACCTTCAAAACTCATTTTTCTATTGCGATATCCTTGTAATTTACTAATGAAGAAATGGACTGTTTTTATGGGTCAAATTAAAGAAATAATTATAATACGACCCAGAATAGTAAAAGTGTAGGTACAAGCAATATTTTCTTATTTAATTATCAAGCATAAAAATAGATTTGAATATGAATCATTTTTAACCATAGAATTAAATTTAGTATTTAAATACTGAAAACCCCTTGAAGTAGAAATATAATCATAATAGGTTTGGTTTGGTGTGAAATACATGACTCATATATTCATGACACATATCTAAAAATGCCTCATATTAAAACTTTATTATAATAAAAAATTGATCACCATTTTTGTCTACCGGTTTTCGCATGATGTAATACCTAAGGCCAAATCTCGGGCTTTTAAGCAACGATGAGCGAAGTAGTTTCACAGTAACACCTCATAAAACGTTCAGAGTCCGTTTCATTTACACTTGCCCATCCAATGTCACACACAAACGTACAATGGATGCTAATTAAATAACAATGGTATTAACATAATGCCTACAAAACTCGACATTAAAACCTATCCCCGTTATTAAGAGCCCCGTAAGGATGACAGAGTAGAGCTCCCGAGTCATAACTAATGCAATGACAGAGCTTCTGCAGAGAAAAGTTCCTCGGCAGAACAAGGCAAAGATTTGGGAACAGGCTCCTGGGGACCTCGGGGAGTCCAGCAGGACAACTGCATGCCATCAGGCTTCACACCCAGCCTCTTCCCTACAGGTCGTCGCTGCTAGCGGCCAGGTCTGGTGTTTTGGCTGACCACAATTCTCACCCCAAATCCGACACCATCTCAGCTTTGTTCTCTCCTCACCTTTGTCTCTTTCAATTCAGCTGAGCACTTAGAAGAAAGTAATTATGGTCCTTTAGAGCAAATATGGGGCTTTGCTTGCTTGTTTAAAAAAATAGTAATAATTTAGATTTCAATGGACATCGCCATTTGTTGCAGATGCCATCTGAGATCGCAGTAACTGAAGCACATTGAATGAAAAAGGCAAAAATAATTATTTTTTTCTTGCCCCAATTTATTTTTGCCTTCCACACTGTCACACTTTTGGATCAGGGACAGTTCCACCGCTGGCCCTTCCTGTAACCCGCCAGGCACTTCGTTTCACTACAGAGGTTTGCTCCATAAAGCATCAGAGAAAGAAAGACACTTAACACTAAGCAACTTATACCACGAGTATTGAGAGTGATTTTAGCCTACAAAGCATGAACCACAACTAACTAATTGGTTCTTAAAATTACCAAATTCCTTTCTCCAAAACCCTGCACTGTTCACAGCCACATCAGTAGCCACCCGAGTCCTTCAGGGGGGCAGCTCAGCGGGCACACAGGTGGGTTTGGGACAGGAGCTGAGCGTGAACACCGGTGAAGCATCCCCAGCCCTGCCCCTGTCCACAGGAAGCTACACGAGCAACCAGAGGAACCAAGACATCTGCGAGCTTCTCAGTGTCTCTTCATGCACAAGTCAAGCCTTTGGGGAACCACGTTCAACAGATGGATGAACAGTGCTGGTTATGAATATATGGACCAGTTGTACTCACTGCAAACCCAAATGGCATCCGAGCTACTGCTGGACATTTTAGTGCTCTGAGGTGCTGCCACAGATCTCTGCCACGCTCAGAAATCAATCAGTTGGAAAGCTGCTGTAGCCCTGTTACACTAATTAAACTTTGTTTTGCATCAGAGTCCTGCATTTGCAGTATGTGTACAGTATGTAAATTATACAAATTACAAGAAAAGTTGATTAGCGTAATTCAAATCTCAGCACAGTTACTAAAATTAACAATGAATACAAATTACACAGAATCACTTCAGCACGGCTGAGAAGCTCTACATGGAATGCATGTTACCAAATTCACACAAGTGGGCATCAAAACAAGCAAAAACACACAGTGAGAATACTACAGGTGACCTTTCTAAGGGAAGTTTTGCCCCAGAGGAGTACCTCTCATCCCAGCTTATTAATCCTATTACGCAGTTATTATTCTGGGTTAAAAACGGGAGCGGTGCCTGCGATGCTCTGCGACGGCCCCGCTCCTCCCACTTGCATGCCCTCCTCTCCCATCAGGTGAAATAAAGGTGGAAGTTCTGTAACACTGCAAAGAGCACCAACTGCCATGAAATTCATCTTTTTTTTGCATAACTACTGAAGTTTTTGAGATCTGGAGTTCATCCAGGAGGCCCGGGACATCCTGCCTAAATTTATCCATCCACACTGCAGATGCCAGGCAGCGCCCCAGGAGCAAACATCTCTGCTCCTTTGGGAAGCTCCTGCTGGAGCTACCAAAGGACCAGTTCCCTCTGCACGATGCTGCCTTGGTCCCCCCTGCCTCCAGACCCCTTGTTCTGAGTGCCATGCACCAGAGGAGAGCCAACGCCAAGCTCCTCCACAGCTGGACCCAACCTCTGATGCTGAATCTGCGACGCCTGTAGGAACGCACCGCGTCCGGGGGAGAGGAAAGCGAGAGGGGCTTAAAGAGGATGCAGCGAACAAAAAGGTGCTTTTCGGATGGAAAATAACGACATGCTGACTGTGCTGGGAGCAGGAGAAAAGAAAAGCACAGGGGAAAGCAAAAATTCATCTGAAAAACGCTGCTTTTAAGTCATTAAATCGGACGTGTCCAAACCGGACTTTTGGTTATCCCAGCCTTTGAGACAATAGGATTTTTCCTAGCCTGCTAGCAATGATAAAGGTCTGGATTAAACAGGAAGACAGGAAATTCAAAGTTAGCTTAAACTCTATTCATAAAAGGGGATGGGCTTACGAGTTCAGATAAAATAGTGATTAAAAAAAAAAAAATCAGAAATCTTAAGCCAAAATCTGTTGAGACTCACAAAAAGGCTGGGCTGTGCTTTATTATATTTCCATATTCTTTTCAACCTTCCTGTGCTGCACTGAATTTGGAAACCAACATCACGGTAAGCTGCAAAGCCAGGAAGGTACCTAACCCAAGGCAGCACCAGCCCTTCAAATAACACCAATTTCAAGAAATTTCTGCAGTTTTCGTGGTCTGGGAATTCTGCTTAGAAGTGTTTCAGATGTTTATCGGGGCTGTTCTCTGAACGCTTCTCTTCTTCCCTCCCCACCCCGTCTCAACCACCTGCCACGTCTAGGTATCTCAAGCAAGACACAGGAAGGTCAAAACAAGTGTAAAGACCCCAAAAATAAATAAGAGAAAAAGCAGTTTTAAAACTGTCCTTCCATACCCCGGCCTGAATAATCTGACTTCTACGAGTTCAGAGCAGGATAATATCAGAGAGCAACATACAACAAGGAGAAGTCTTCTCCTGCCTTCAGAAGCTCTCTCTTCACAAGAAAACCCCTTCACTATTAATAGGGTTAATCAGTAGTAATAATTAACACACACACGGGTGCGGCAGCCCTTTGGTTGCAAACAGACCAAGAGCAGCCCCAAAACGGCTGAGCAGAGCCACGGGCGAGTGCCCAACAAACACGGGGACGAGGAAAGCCAGGGACTGGGAAAAGCATTGTGACAAGGCTCCCGCGGGACAGGGGCTGGCTGCAGCTCCTCTGAAAGCACATCCGAACCGCTCGGTGCAAAAGTTCAGAGCTGAAGAACAAATTATTTCCTCCCTAATTGCCCTTTCTTAGGCTTTGCCCCTCACTTCCCCGCAGCCAGCGCGCGACACGAACGCCGTGCTCGGCTCCTTCCTCGGGGCAGCCGCCCGGCCTGGAAGGACGCCCAGCATGGGCAGAAGGATGGACACAGCCCGGTCCTCGGCTGAGCTGCGATGGGGTTACACTGCTCTGCGCTGAGATCTTGCCTCGATCAAAACAGGGCTTATTAATACTCCGCCATGCTGCCTTTTGTTGTTGTCAATCGCCTCAGTAACCCTTCTTCTTTCAAAAACCTGAGGTTTTTTGACTTAAGATCCGGAGCTGTTTTCATGGGATTCGAGGTTTTCAAGTCATCCACTACATTTCAGCGTAATTATTTCCTTTAAACATCCATTTTAATGGCACGAGCAATTTTGAACTTTTTATGCTGTTTAAATTCAGACATAAATTTGTACACAACAATAAAACATGCAGCTAATTTGTCATGCTCCTCTGAGCAACTGTGTCACTCACACCAAGAACCACTGACTGCGGTGTTCAGAGCTTTCGTTCCTATTTCACATCACTCAATTGAGCCTTCTGCAGAAAAGCTTTTAACAACCACATCTGGTCTTTAATAAATCACTGCACTTTGTCTTCCTGCCAAAACTCCTCCTTTATCTAACTTACATCTTCATGATGAGATAGGAAATCACACATTATGGTGGTGACAAACAATTGTAATTATGTCATTAGTAGCCATTTAGTCTACAAAGGTTCTCAAAAAGGAAATATAATGCACAATAAGAAATATAGGATAATACATTGATCACAGTTCTAATCCGCTTTTTACTTCACAAGTGTAAAAAGCTGGCATAATTCATGGGCACAGCAGGCAGTAATAGTATACCACTTTATGAACTATGCAGCTATTTTATTCCCCCATCTACTTAAAAATAAAAAAGCTTTTAATAGCTTGATTTAGACATAAAAGTTATTTATGATGCTTCGCTGATTATAATATTTATTTTTTTTAAACTTTTCATAAAAGTGATTCTTTCTGAGATGTAAGTGCGTACCATGTTATCAAAGACCTCACAGAAGAACATTTGCACTAGCAAAAAAAAAAAAAAAAAAAAAGTGAGGAAGAAACTTCGGGATTGGAAAGAAATTAGGAACTCCATCTCTGTACCCTTTATAGCTTGGAAACCAGGATGTCACACATGGAATTTCCCCTTCTACAATTTAGGAGTTTCCTAAAAGGGATTAAAATATAAAACATGGGATTTTTAAGAGCTCACTCCAAACAAAGGTGTCGCTTAAACCAGCTTGGTTGCTGGCACATTCACACATCAAGAGGGACCAAAATCAGGCTGCTCAGCTCCAAAGGCGTCGCTACATTTTTAGCTCAAGCCTGGAGAGTGCTTTTGGGACAGATCTCCCTACAGGCTTCACTTAATGCACTGTGACTCTCATTGTGGAGCACTGAATTAACCCAACGTACCATCACACAAGCTCTTCTACGCCAGCCAGAGCTGCAATGCCCCAAATTTGTGCAGTTGCCATTCTGGAAAGTTTATCTCTCAATCTCTGAATCTTCTGCTGCCCGGTGTATTCCCCACCCCCTCATCCCGACAAAGGAAAACCATCTCTCAAGATATCCAAACACCCACTCCTGCTTTCGTTCTTGGTTTGTTACAGTCTCCACCGTTTCCTGTTAACTGTGAGTACAAAACCTCACCTACTTTTAGCTGTCATCCTGGGGAGCACCGCTCCACTCCTCACCTGGCTGAGGCACCTCCGGCAGGCAAAAATTCATGCTGGAAAGGCTAAAGGCAGCTTGCTGATAGGACCTGGAAGAATCAAGGTTTCCACCAAATCTGTCCCTCTCGTAGTGGCCTATCATACAGCAGAGAGGCTTTGAACACGGAATGGTTTGGGTTGGAAGGACCTTCACAGACCAGCTGGTTCCAGCCCCCAGCCATGGGCAGGGACACGTCCCACCAGGTCAGGCTGCCCAAAGCCCCACCAGGTGGCCCTGAGCACTTCCAGGGATGGAACACCCCATAAGTGACTGAGATACATCCCAGATTAAATAACGCCCTGGTACAGGCTGGATACGAGAGCGACAGTCAGCCCTGACAGCACACACTCAAGTCAGAAGTCCCAGTCCAATTCCTACACCTCTAAAAGCTCCGAGTTGGTGCTTCAGGTGCTCTGACCCGCTCCGTGTTGGCACAACGAGTGCTGTGCAGTGAAAACATGTTCAGTACTGGAAACTTGTAGAGCCCAAGAGAGAAAAAATTATGCCTCTGTCCAAAGAATGAAGAATACGTGACATTGCACAGTACTTGCCGAGGCAAAAATAATTATTCGTATTCAGAGAGAAACTTCAAATCGTGCAAGTTTTACACCGCTGTCCACATGCCCACGGAAACGAGCAGCCCTGGCCGGGCACCGCAGGGAAACTTCAGAGGAGGACTGTGCACAAAAGGGCCAGAACAAAGGGACTTTCTTCGTGTGAACAATGAAGACAAGCCTTTAAGCGAAAATTATATGCTAGCTCCTGGAAAGCTCTTCCAGACGAAAGCCACAGAATAAGCCCTTGCCCTTGGGCTCGCTACCTCGCAGCGGCGTGGAGCTTGGAGCCAGTCAACTGGGTCACAAGGCTAAAAGCATTTCTACCTTCCCCAGCCAAGAAAACCACTTCCCGGTGGTACCTTTCATCTCAGCCTAGCTGCAGCACTCCCCACCCTTTTTCTACAAACAAACAACATTAACCCTTCCTTCATAGGGATCCTGCTGTCCCAAGGCTTGGCAAGAGGCAGTCACGAGGCCGAGATAAAAGGACCGAGGCAAGATGGAAGAGAAAAGAAGGGGGAGGAAAAAAAAAAAAAAAAAAGAGAGAAAAAAAAAAAAGAGAAATTCAATGGTGTGACAGCCGTGGCACTTACTGCTGCCTACCTGGGAACTGATGGGGAGGCAATTGGGTGCACTCACAACACCCATTGCTGTGGGCAGAGCTCCTAGGCAGGACATCCCCCACTGCTCCAGGAGAAGGGGGATGGAAAGGCACTGAGGAATTGCTCTCCCAAAGCCTTGCACCTGCTCTGTTTTTTGCTCCCCTACATTTCCTTTTTTTTTTTTTTTTTTTCCACCCAAACTTAACTAAAGCCAATAGCGTATGGAAGCAGACGAGAATTGATCGAACTGCCTCTTCTGAGACACCTACAAACGTCTTGTCTGGAGCAAAGTGAGCAAACAGCCACCGCTGGACAAAACAGGAAGATTTCAAGACAAACGGCTTGAAGTTACTAACCAAGTGGTTACAAACGCACCCCTGCAGGAAAACACGGGCTGGATTTTCATCCTGAACAAGGGTTATGGGGACCTCTTCTTTAGATTTAGGCACATTCAAAAGGTGACAAGACAGACTTTCACTTGGCCTGGCCTGGATGACCTACAGGGGCAAGCTGTGGAGGATTATGAGAAATGCCATGGCCATCAATTAAGAGCATGCATATACGCAGGTAAGGAAAGCCTGCTTGCAGATACCTTCAACTCAGAAAAATCAGTTATTTATGAATTTTCTACTCATAACACTTTAACAATACCCCTCTGAAGAGCTGCGCTTTTGCCTTTACCTCAGGAAACCAAAGATGGATCAGACCCAGACCGGCTATCTCACGAGAAGGTGCGGGGCCAGCAGCACAACCAGGTCCGCAGCCTTCCCCGGCCTACCCTCCGACCCCACACTTCCATTATTTTATTTTATTTTACTTCACACTCTCTTGCAGGGAAGAAAGGATAACTACACTGACCCAGCTTGCTCCTCCCAGATGCTGGAGCTTTCTCAAACGCGGCTAAATAAAGAATTAGGAAATGAAGGTGTCCGAGGCCCTCCAGGAGCATCGCATGGCCTACACAGGGAACTCTCCTGAACCCCAAGAAGGCCCTGCCCTAGCTGCTTCTCCACCCTGACCCAACACCCAGGGACTGCCTCTGGTTTTCTGCAGAAGCAGCCAGGAAAAGCACTGACCACCTCTAACAGCTCGAGGAAGGGATCCTTCTGACAGAAAGTCTGCTCCCTGCCCAGCAAGTCCCACCTCAGGACTGAAACTGCCCGATGGGCAGGTGAGGTAAATGGCATCGCACCCAGGCAGCAGCTGCCATGCCTCCTTGACTGCCTCGTCACCACCAGCTTCCAATTTACTTGCTGATATAGGTAACTGCTCTGACATTTTTCAACCTCGCACATACTCTTTTACCCTTCTTCAAAAGGGAACCGAAACCTAAGGTCTTTCAAGACAGCACTTATTTCTCACTTGTTGATTTGCCACACTCCCTGAGCTTTTTCGAGACACCTGGACTATCTGACACTCCATGCCTTGCCCTGAAAACGTGTTTCTGACAAACGGATCAGATCTGCAGGTAGAAAGATTTCACTTACCGAACCTCGTTTTGCGGTTCACCATGAACACAGTTTTCTGCGCATCAGGAGAAGAGAAGGAGCTCAGAGCTCGTGTTAAAAGGAACTCTTTTTACAGGAAGGAAACTGCAATTTTAATTATAAAACTGTAATCAAGAAATAAAGATGAGAATACCTCAAGGTTTGCCTGTCTAATCCAATGTAAAGAATCAAGGACATTCCCTCCTCCAGACAGACAATTCTACCAATTAATGCATTTAACAAAAGCATAAACGAACCAGCAATTAAGCGATGGTCCACACCAAGCAGATAAATCATCCCTTATCACATACACACCTATTTAACAACCCTCTGCCTCATGTCTTCTCTCCTGAAAAGGGCCAAGGGACGATTTCCCCAATAACCCCACAGAAAGGCAGCCCCCATGGTGGGGGGGGGTTGGGGGAGGTAGCACCGGTCAGTGCGATGCCCAAGTGGAGGTGACCACCACTATGGCTCCTGCCTCATGTAGGCACCTGCTTTTGGGATCCCAACATCCTCAGGTTTGAAAAGAGTCACAGGTGAGGTCAAGACAGACAACGAACAGCAGGATCCCACCTGCACCAGCCTTTCTGGTTTCTTACACCCACCCATAAAGCTCTGCCAAGCACCATCCAATGGGTGGCACTTCACTGATACCTGAAAGGGGTCCCCAAAAAGCATCATGTTGCAAAAACCTCGGGCTTTCCTCTCTGAACGTCTGTGGTGAGGGCAGGAGAGCATTGCTGCCTTTGCTGAGATCTGCAGCAGATTGTTCGTAATGCTCCTGTGACACAGCTGTAAATGGGAAGCGGGGAGCCAGACCTGCAGCTCACCACCAGATTTGTCTGAACTGAACTTACCATCCACAGCCCTTGGGGCAGTAAGACAACAGAGCCATGAAGGTGCCCCCCAGGCAGTATTTAATGCATTCTGAAGATCAGTATTAGGGGTGCAACTCGGAGAACAAGTTGGCTAGGTTTCTAAAAATAAAAAGCCATTATGCACCAAAAGGAAGCATAATTGTTGACTTTAAATATTCAGGCAAAATCCACAGTAAATAACAATAATTTGCTTGAAATATTGTTCCATACAGTGTGTTCACAGAAATCCAGCATACAATTTTCAAGAAAGTGCAGGCAAATTAATTGTATACTTTCACCTTTTATGCTTCACTCACACAGGAGAAGAATAACATTTTGCCACACATTGAGTAACCTGTATGCGTTTCAAAGGAGTCTAATCAATAGTATCAATTTAATTTGATATTAGATTAAATATGGACAAAGGAACGAGAGAAGCTTGTAACACCTGGGCGTATTCTTACCAATTCTGAATCCGCTTTTGCCAGCTGGTTGTCAACACAGGGCTTAAGGGGAGAAGACAGTGACCACATTCACAATGATGCCACCAAGAAATAAAGACATCTCTCCTTGTAAATCATAGGTCTAGCACAATGCTTTATAACTTCAGAAAATGAAAAACATTCCTCTTTCCTCAACCCATCATTTTGGAGGTTACTACACAATTCAACACGTGGATAAGATCATGAGAATCTTTTTTTTTTTTTTCATTTTACTCCTACAAATGAAATAATAATAGATCATCTTACTCATTAAGATATTTGAAAGCACGTATGCTGTGAGAATGCAGGTACTGAGCCAAATCTCACACCGCTAGCCATGCAGCATTTATTTCTGTTGCTGTACTCAGCATCAGTCCACAACATTCAGCACGCGGTCTACACGATTTTTTTTCCTTTCCTGGCCGCGACTTTGATACAGTGACTCATTACTGCTGTCAGATCATAAACACCAGCGAAACAGTCCCAGAAAAAGAAAAAAAAAAAAGAGAAGTTAAACCCCATGCAAGCACTTCACGTTGGCTCTAGTGTACTACAGTGGTTAAGCTGTAAGGAAAAGGCTCACAGTCACCTGGATGCTTCCACAGCAATTAGCTGTCTCGCTACACTCGCTTTGCTTGACACTTTGCACACTGCCTGAGTACATCCCATCGCTCATACCCCTGATTTAAGGCTCTCCTCGGAGAGCCCCCACGTTTTCCATCCTTTTCCCTGTCAGGGCCACGAGCCCCGTACCCCTCCTGGCCAGCCGCCCCTCCACAGGCCGGGCTCTCACCATCTCCAAAAGTTTAAGTGTAACAGCACCAAAGACAACTTGAAATTGGTTCCACTGTTCTGTTTTAGCTTACATAATAATGATAAAAAAGATCAATGCTGTTGTCAGTACTGAAATTTTTATACGCTGCTTCTCTGAAAGTTTCAAGAAGCGATATGTCTGGTGACAAACCCATACCATCGCCTACCTGTTTCAAATTGATATTTAAAACGAAAAGAGAACCAAGCTTTCAATTTGGGAAGGAGCCACTTGTCGTTATACCAAGTGAGGGAATTGGGTTGCAGGCTCAGGCCTGGTCATGGGTCCCCGAAGGCCGAAATGCCCCCTGCTTCCCACCCAGGGTGTGCTTTGGGGAGCCCTTCAGGGCATCACAGGGGAGGGAGAAGCCTCGTTCCCTGCCTCGGGAAGGAGAGCGAAGCTTCCCACTTCAATCCTGTCCTCAGCTTCGCTCACACACAAGCACACAACATTTGTTTTCTGCGTTTCTGTTATGAGAAGTGCTTTACACATTTTGTCTTCACCACTTCAGTCTTACCCACAACTTCAGTCCTTGTACCTTCACGGAAGGAATGAAGTGAGTTTGTCACCAAACAACGCTTCGTGACTCCAAAAGGGACGGGAGAAACAAATCATGGAGGAACCTGCTGCCACTTGAATTCACCAAACCCCTGCAGCTCCCTAGAAATGATCTCCCTGGTGGAACAGCAGCGAGCAGCAATCCTGACTTGGGCCCCTATTGCTGGGCTCTGTCACGGTGTTTCTGCAAAACCCATTTCATCTATAAAAACACAATTTATAAGCACAGGGCCTTTAGTCTTTGTAAGAAATATTAACTTTTCTTTACCCTTTGGTAACTTTTCTTATTTTGCACTGAAAATTTCTTAAAAGATGAGAGAAAGCGAGCCTGCACATTTGGTTCCCACTGCCCTGGGAGCTGTGGGCACCAGGGCCTGGTGGCTGAGCTGGAGCAGGGCCCTCGGACACCAGGCCTGCCTACCTGGGCCACGAGCACACCTTCATTTCCCTACAGAGACACACCAGCAAACCTCTCTGTTATGCAGCTTTTCTGAAGAATGTCTTATAGATGACTGTCTCTTCATCAGCTTCTCATGTTGAGCAACCAAAGGAGATGCTGCGATTCTTATCGCTTTTCACATATGACTTCACATAGTCTTAGAGAAGATAAACAGACAAGCTGCATGTTCTGTAACATTTGCTTTAGAGGTTTCAGTGGTAAAATGTTTGAAGCTGTTTCAAAACTAGACTGATGTATTGTCTGAACATTTTCCCAAAATAACCAAGATGTTCAGGGGTTGTTGCATTTACTGTACAAACGTGGCTGCACACATCTGCCTAGGGGTGCTGCCCCTGCAGCAGGGCTTGGAATTTTCTCCCTGTAACTTTTCTCTCTAAGCCATCAAAAGGCTTTTAAAACGTTCGTTTACTTCTTCCTTCATATGGGGCGCATTATTAATAGTTTCTCGGCTTTCTAACATACAGAAAACACCATCAACTGCAAAACTCCAGAAGGCATTTCCAGTCCAGCTGCATAGCTGGCTTATGTGTAATACCTCGGAAACTGCTAGAGAAAATAAGCATATTTGAAAAATACAGTGAGCTCATATTACTGGCCTCATTTACATTACTAAAGCACCTAAAGCCATGTCATATCAATATTGCAATGTGTCACTGTTGCTGATTACACAGATCAGAAGGGCAAATGATTTCCCAACTTCTACCCAGCCCGTGCACACAAACCATCCCAGCTGGAAGGTGCTCCAGCAAACAAAAGAGAACAAAATGTTTATGAGAGAAAAACAATGCAAGTAAACTTGTTCACTTCATCGCTGCTCTGTGCTTAAAGTAGTCTTTCCACCGCAGGGTTATTTTCAGACATGTTACAAACAAAAATCAAGAATATTTTTCCTTGTATAGCTCCTTTCAAAAAAAAAAAAAAATCCACTGACAGTTCTTCATCCAGAAATGCTTTATGCTCTTACATCATCGCCAATGAGAGGTTCTTAAAACCTTCAGTAAGCTTATAAGCACTGTTCCACAGGGAACCCGGAGCACTTGATTCCCAGTGCAGTGTGCTTTCAGACCACGTCTCCTCCTCGCAGAGCCCAACTGCTGCTGATGCCTTTTCGTTTGCAAGTGCCATTAGCAATGCAGCAAGCAGGGCTGGCAGTCAGGGAGGAGAACTCCAGGTGTCCTGGTATCAGGGTCAGCCCCCACGTACCCATCCCTCCATCAGCTGCTGCCTTTTGCCCAGAATTACGGGTTTCCCATAACTAGAGTCCTTTATTACGATCGTTGACAAGAGCATCACCAGATGCCCCCCAGTTGTGCCAGTTCTACTCAGAACAGGACTTTGACTGTAAAGGTACCAGCCTGGCTGGACATGGCCGTGGTTTATCCTTGCTGCTAAGGGGGGCTCAGGTGAACCGCTGACCTAGAAATAGAAGACTCTATCCCGGAGCCAGCTACTTCCCCATATTGCTCTGTGTTTTCGCATTTGAAGCATCAATAAATACCAAGTTTCATTTTTTCACATTTGAAACTTCTTTCTATTCTTGGTTGAGCTTTTGGAGAGGTTGGGGGAAAATTAGGGACTGTCCACAAGAGAAAGTAATGCTTTGTAGTTTCGTTATTTACACATCTGAAGACCGCATGGAGCCTGCTAGACTTTTGCTTCTAACAAAAACCCTGAAAATACAAACTTTACAAGCATTTTTATTTTGTTTTTTTAAATGGAGCTCACATTCAGCTAAACCTCTTTAAATCAGAGTGCTTCAGAACTATTTACATTTAATTTTAACTTTTCTTCTCAGTTCTACAAGTAACAATACCGATCTCAGTGCTGTTCCCTGAGGGTTACATGAGTATTCTCTCCAGGATTTCTGAGTCCCTTCCCTCCTCTCCTATTTTCCCCTCCTATTTCTTTTTTTTTTTTTTTTTTTTTTTTCTGACCACAACAAAAAGTCTCTGGACTGAAGAAGCATCTGGTTTGATCAACCCTCTCGCTCCATATTTGGGATAAAATACACCAGCCAGGCTGTTTGCAAGAACTGTCCAAAGCATACAAAGACCAGGGAGGAGAAATGCAACCCTGTGCTCTCCCCCTGCTCCTAGCCTGTAACACACGAAGAGCTAAAAACAATTCTCATGCCCTTTCCCCCTTTTTTACTCGTTTTCTGCTCAGGTGAACACCTGCAGATTCCCAGTCATCAACACCAGCAGGAATTCTGCCTTAGGAATGAGCAAAAAGGGAATTAAAATAAACACAGGATTTGGTTCTGTGTACATGAATCACTATGATTAAAACTAAGCTTGTTTAAAGCAAAAACTTCCTCCATGAGCTTCTGTGTTGCAATACCGAACATAGGCAATAAACGTCTTCAATTTGCTTGCCCCTGTTCAGCGTGAAATGTAATAATATTTCTATTGGGTATCAAAGGTACATAATTAAATATGTGAGATATCCAGTGTAGCCAACTGGTTTGTAGCACTGCAAACCACGCCAACTTCTGCATTTTCCTTCACTGTAGCTGTTCCAACCATGTCATGTTAGAGAGAATTTAATTTCCTTTTTCCATTTCTTTTTTTCTTTTTTTTTAAAAGAGGAAACGCATGTGTTAAAAATATTACTTTTAAATACTTCAATTAGGCTTTGAAGCCTCCACTGCGCATAGGTGAGCAGAACGAGGGGTGTCGGGGTGGGCGTTTAAGCAGGGCTCGTGCTCAGCTACTGTTTGGCTAGAGACAGTCTGCGAGCTCAGGCACCAGCAGCACATCTGTTTCCACTGTAATCACCACAGCTCACCAATGAGGAGATAATTTCTTGTATTTTTTTTCCTTATTTTGCAGGAGCCCTTGAATTAACAGAATGCAAATATTGTGCAGACGCTCAAGTCAGTTATTTTGAGAATAATACTTCTCATTTCCCCAATTTTCTTTTTCACTTTTTTTTTTTTTTAATGAAAATGTTCACTGGGAAAACTTTTTTTTTGTTTTGTTTTTATTATAAAAATGTGTTCTTTCAGAAGTAGAAAAGTTAAGCATCTTTAAATAGTGCCAAAGAGAATTTTTTAGACTGACACAAATATCGTTTAGTAAATTACTTAAGTGTAGGCTCAGGCACAGACTTCGCTGAGGACTACAAACCTGATCCAAACACACAAGTCAAAGAACGCATTTTCTACGAAATACAGCGGGTTCTGGGTCAGGTATTTCGCATGTCAGGTCTCAACACTGACAAATTTCTGGTTCTTTTACTTGGAAATTATCAGGGCAAGAAGTCGCTTTCTGTATTAAACCACCAGAATAGCTGAGCAGCTTTGCCTGCAACAAATAAGAAAACATCTTTTGCAGGAGGCAAACAGGACAATGCCTACCCAAGGTACGAACACCCAGCACAACCAGCCCTGCAAATGAAGCAGTGATCGTGGAAACCCTGATGAACGTAGCTGGACGCTGGCTGAGCGCGCCAGGTAGGTGCCAGGGGAGCGCCAGCTGCAGCCGTGTGCCGTGAAATCCTCCTCTGCGAGCTCCTCACCTACGGAGGGCACGCAGGAGGGCTGAAACCTCCTCAGCTGCACGACCTCTAAGAACGCAGCATTTTGTTCTCCTCGAAGCAGAATTTGAAGAAATTTTGTGCCCTTACTGGAACCTGAGGGCCGATTTCATGCAGTAGCGAGATGAAGGTGTACGCTCCTACTCGCTTAAGCACCAACGTAACACGAAACACGGCGGAGTAAAGGTTAAGTAGCATTTGACTGATTTTTACCTCATGGGAACTGTAATTTACACGCTGCATTCATCCAAGGTAAGAGGGTTCAAATGGCAAAAATTAAAAGCCTGCAGTTTCCTACTTCTGTTTTTAACGTATCACATTGATGCACAGCCAGTTTTTAAAGTGATAAAAGGTTTCTATCAAAATATCAAGCAGCAAGAAGATGCACTGCTTCTACACTGTCAGCACCGCTGTATTTCACTGCATCCTTCCTTGCTCCTCACAGCCACTGCCAATGATTATAAAACAGCAACAGTCTACCTGCACTCCAAAAGGGCAAATTCACGTCCCAGACACCCAGCTCTTACAACCAAACCCTAAGTAGAAATTCCCAGGAACTGAAATAATTAATCTAATGTTGGTTAAAATATAAATTAAAAAAATATCTAGTAATAATAATGCAGATGTGAGGTCCAAGAGCCACCTGAGGCTGTTTCAGCAGGAGATGCTGCCACCTGCGATGCCCCAGGTAGGGTGCAGCTGGCACCTTCCTGCTCCAGGGGAATGGCCCCATCCGTCTGTGCAAAGAAAATGGCCATGCCCTGTGACGAGGATGCAAAGGTGACCACACTGAGACGTGCTCGAAGGTTTGGGAGGGATGCAGGGACAGCTTGGAGCACCTAAACCTGCTGTCCACCAGAAGAGAATGGAGAAGGGAAGCCAGGAGATGGGGGACTGCTCAGGGCCTCCTCACCAGACCCCTGCAGCTGTAGCCCCACAAGCCCAAGGTGCCCCTTTACATCCCTCACCTTTGGGCCAAACCCTGTCCCACACAGCCCGTCCCTGCTGGGATGCTCCCGGAGACCAAACTGCTAAAGGATCCTGTAGAGCTGCTGCAAGGAGCCCGGTACAGGGCAAACCCTCCAAACTTCACGTACACCTTTTTTTTGTGAGCAGTCATCGATGGGCTCTGGGCATTACAATCCCAGATACAGTTCCTACTGCACCAGCCGCTGCCAAGCAGCATGAATGATTTCCATCAGCAAAGCACAGCGATATTCAGCCGAGCTTTGGCAAAACGCCTGCTTCCCGTGGCTACTGCCCCCAGGACTACGCGCTGGCTCTGGCAGCACGCGCATCGCGGTGCCTGCAGCATCTTTGGGGTTTCTAAGCACCGTACCACCACGGATCCCAGCTCTGACCACCTTTCCTTGCCCATCAGAGCGGGGATGCTGCAAAAATTGGGAAACGCGGCTCTTTCTGGGTCAGTAAGTCTGTATTTTTGCCATGTCTGATTGGCTGGGGCAATTCCACTTCAGCGTTCGTGTTGACAGAAAATATGTGCTGAGAATTTTAGTGTTCAGGATGTTCTTTAGTCATTTTGGTGATCTGATGTGGCACAGGAAATATTAGTGCATATTCTGTGTTTTCAGTCACACTCACCTCGCCATTCTTACAAAACGACAACAGAGAAAGAGGCAGATCACCGAGACTGAAATTATGAGCAATCTGACAAGAGTCAAGAGTTGGGGGAGGAAGGTGATAAAGACTCAGCCAAATGTTAAACTATTAGTTCATAGCCTGATATTTTAATTTCCATCCCGCTCTCAAAAAAAAAAAAAGCCGACCTCCAAATTCGGAGTTTGATTCAGAAAGCACCTTGCAGCGCCCACCAGCCCCTCACCTTGCCCATCAGAGGTCCAGACCGACCCCAGCACTGCTTTCCACACCCTTCCGTACCTGAATTTCATACACAATTAGGCGAAGATAAGCTATCTTCCACCTACCTATTAAAGTTCATACCACCAAATACGTCAAATCAAAACCTCGCTGCTCTTTCTGCAGGACTACGAGTGTCAGGCTTGGTCAAAGGGCACTTTGGATTAACTATGCGCTGAGGCCACTGCATCAGCTGCATCGGGCAGTGCTCCCTCTGCTAATCAGCAAATCTCTGGCATTCTCTCCCCGATGCAGAATAAAGCTGCTCTTCCTCTGGCAGAAGCCCCAACGTACAGCTGTTGCAGCTAGTACACGATTTACACTCCTCTGAACCACCACAAGGGAACCGAGCGGATCCCAGAGGCAGGATCTTCCCCTGTTTATTTCTGCAACACACATTGCTGAGGATGGTCTTAACTTCATCCTGCGGAACTGGCACAGCGCTTCACGTTCCCGACATTAATTAAATGCCTACTTTTGTCTGTGAACCTTATTACAGCATGCAAGGCTCTATCTAGAGAAGTTCAGCAGTGTCAACAAAAAATATCATGAAGTTAAGTGCATATCTTTCATTTAATACAGTATTTTTTTAAAAAAATCTACTAAAATCCAGCACAGAATGGAATTGCACTGCAAGTTTTTCCAAGAAGTTGCTTTGAAAGAACATTACATTTAATATCAAGACTTCAAAATAATATATTAAAGGTTTGCACAATGTTGAAAAACAAGCAGAGCATCACCCTAAGCTCCAGTTCATCTTCCAGCCCAGCTTCTGGAAGACCAGGAGCTCATCAGGTCATAACTGCAAGCAGTGAAGGCTCCCAGAACAAGGTTTGCTTCAGGAGCTGTGGGCACCGGGGTCCACGGTCACGCTCCCACCCCAGTATGGCACCAGCAGCCCCACAGCACTCCAGCTCTCCCTCTCTCCAACCCTAAAGCTGCAGCCCAGGAGCCAAAATTCCCCCGGGGACAAAGCACGGCCTCTGCAGCACGCCCAGCTCCAGCTAGAAGAAATAAGGGAGAACAGCTGGGGCTGAGGCCCTGGGCACCCCTGTATCGAGCCAGAAGATCACAGTCCGCTGGAGACGAGTGGTGCTGCAGACACACAGCCCTGCTCCAGACTCCTCGGGCTTTTTGGGCAAGGCAAGGGGCTCTCTGAACCACGGGCTGCCTTCTCCCCCAGTTTCTGACTTGCCGTAGGTTAGCCTAATTGATTTGTGTTCCTACCGAATTAAAGACACAGCACGCAGACAGCATGCCAGTGAAAAAATATGGCAACAGCAAAAGTTTACAAATTTAATTTGCAATTGTTTTAGCAAAACAGCTCAGTCCACTCCTTCAGTTTTGGAAAGTAATCAGCTTGTGCTAGAGGAAGTTACCAGCTCCCAGGCACGAGCAGCATAACACAGGCTTATTTCATAAGAGATGCAGACCAGTTTTTCGGTTAAGACGACGTGGATATTGCAAGTGAGACAACACCACACGCTGTAACGTCGAGGACTGCAGAGCCCAGAGGCAGGGACTCGGAAGGACAGTGCCGGAGCACAGACCACAGGCCGAATTTCACTTCACAAGAGACCCTGGCAGAAGATTCAGCCAAGCCCCCAGGAGCAGCTTCAGTGCTGCATGGGACCAAACACCGAGCCCGTCCACAGGCTGCCCCCAGCAGTCAAAACAGGGGTTTTGTCGCCTACAACGAAAGGGTTAAGTCAAAATTTCAGTCCCCTGGTTCAGACAGCTCAGCCAGCACTCCCTGCCCAAATTACTGCAGCGCATACATCCAACAGATGCCGTTTAGACAGGGGCTTTCCTTGCCCCGAGGTGCAGTTCAGTTTGTCCATTCTACTGTGCAATTACAGAATCAATAAAACATCCCTTTGAAACTCCCTGGACTAGTGCCGACACGCAGACAGTAGTCAAGCTGACATTTTTTGCTGTTTCCGTTATTACTACCGTCAAGCATTCTGAGAAGCAAGACATCAAAACCCCGGCGCCGCAAAGCAAAGGAGGAAAAGCAAGCGCAGGGCTGAGGTTTTGTTCAGCGCAGCGCATCGCTCCCTGCGCGCTCACACGGCACCAGACGTCCCTGCAAATAAAAACCTGCTCAAAATCATCAAAACAGGCATTGGAAAACACGGTGTGTTCCTGACAAGCACGCGTGCCCCATCCTCTGCTTCAAACACAGCAATAGCCCCTTCTGCTGTTTTTTGGGGGGCTATGGGGGAGATGGCTCGTGGCAGAGCACCTGCCCTAAGCGGCGAGGCTCTGGTTCAGGGTGCAAAGGGCTTGTTAGGAGCAAGCACCGAGCGCCCTGTTGCTCATGCACGCGGTGTGAGATGTGGATGCTGTGTGTAATTGGGAGGTGGGGTGGAAAGCTCGCCATCCATCTGCTTCGGAGCGCGTTGCCTAAAATGCTGAAATAGGACTGGGAAGCTGGAGAATGCCAGGAGTGGGACCTGAAAAGAAAAAGGCAGGAGGAGGACGACAAAGAGGGGGGTATGGAGTTAACGTGTTCAATCGCTATTCCCTCATCGAGCCAATGATTCAAAGGAGACTTATATAACCGAGGACGTGCCCAGCAGAGAGGCATTCGCTGCCTACGAAGAGGCAACTTTTTTCCCTCCTATAACAATTAGCCAAATCTGCCTAAATAAATGGAAAATGTAACACTGAAGGTCTTAAAAACACTTCCTGAAAATTACCATCTTCAGATGTTTATTTTCCCACTCACTACATTAATTACAAATTATTTAATCATTCATTCTGAGCTCTAAAACCTGGCATGTACTGTCAGCATCCCACATACCTACATCTTCAGAAAAAAAAAAAAAATAGAATCTTCCCAACTACTACTTCTGCAAAAGAATCTCTAAAGCTTGTACCTCTGGCAAGCCCCCTGCCTCGGTTATCCCATACAGCAGGCAGAGCATGGGATGCAGCAGGGCGAGCTTCCCCAAACCCACCTGCCACGCCAACCACAAGCCAGGCTGGGGAAGACCACCCTGGGAACAAGGAGCTGCTCCCATCCCCTCAGCAGCTAATTGCTGAATCTCCCTTAAGTAGGCATTAGGAAACACATGGGCTTCACAGGGGGATCTCACGTTCACCCGTGAGCAGCCCATTCAGAAGGCTTCACTGCTTGGAAGTAGCGGCACCGGTGAGTTTTGGGGATGCTCAGCACCGTAACACAGCAACACATGGCTCTTAAAAAGGTTTTGTGCTTTGTGGTTTTAATAATTGTTTGAATCTCTCCACTCTTTGCCAAAGGTTATGTGCAGATCCAAGTGTTTACAAACAGTAATAAACCCCTAAGACCAAATACTTTAATTCTGAAGGCTCTTTACACACTCATGGCCCAGGAGAGGTAGGACAGCAGGAGCCACGCTGGCAGCAACGCAGCGAGTAGGAGAGGAGCACTGCACCCATCCCACAGACGTGGCGAGGAAGGCCAAGTAGCCTGCCTGGTTTCACACCAAGCAGGTGCCTGAAAAACAGAAACCAACTCTCCCAGGCTGGCAGGTTAACTCAGAGAACTGTATTTCCTTCCAGAGGACGCTCACCTGTCTTCCAGACCGACCCTAGGCCAAATAATAACTCATTTGGAGAGCAACTTATTTTGAAGAGGTTTCACATTCGGCTGTGTGCGCAAGGAGGAGGGAGGAGGGAGGGTGTCTCACATTCAGACTGAGGCTCAGGATATATCATATCTTTTCTCCAAACCAGTTCTCTTTGTGGTATAAGATCATGGGTGTGTTAACTGTAAAAACTCATTTTAAAGTGACTGAAGTTGAAGATAATAAGGTTGTGTCATCTGTACAAATATTCTGTACTGGAATGAGAAGGCTGGTCTACCAAAGGAAGCTCTGGCTGAACACAAAACAGTCAGAGCAACAGAAACTGAGAAGATCCTCAAGCCTGGCTTGTTAGGAGTGACCTAAAATGGCCCAGTTTTGACTCACCCTTCGCTACCTCCCCCATCAGAGGATTCAAAGAGAAACTGCAATTCAACCTTCATTGCCGTAGCACAACTGCAACACAACTATTCTCTGTCATAAAAGAGAAAAACAAGCTGTGGGTGCCTGAATGCTGATAGATCACTTTTGCTTTAAGAGTATATCATGTCAATCAAAACTAAATTCCTTATGCTCATCACAGGAGCTTGCAACCAAGCAATACAAAAAAAAAATCTCGTTTGAGTTCAACCAGTAATGTGTTCGAAGGCTTCCCAATCTGCTCTGTCTCTGGCATCAGCATCAGACAGGGAAGATGCAGAAGAGACTGCAAAAAAAATAATAATAAAAAAAATCACTTGCCGGGCAAGGGAGAAAGGCCTCTAAACCAAAATAAAAATAAGCATTAAGATGTGTGTGCTGGACTAAAAGTATATCCAGCAGGTTGAAATGTGCTATATCTTCCTCACTGGTGAGGAAAGACCTCTATAACTCACCACGAGCTTTGATCACTGGTGAGCTATCAGCTATTTCTTTGCTGCTTGAGTAAATATAAGTCATTCACAGCTGAAACATAATTTCTCTCTCTTTCCCCTGCCACTATATGTTGTGTGTGAATATGTCTTGTATATAGGCACACTAACACACTGTGCTGTTCAAATACACATCAGAGTTCACCAGATGGTGGGGATTGCCAGACACTCGTCGCTGCCATGAGTTAGGAGCCATGGTGTAACTCATGAATGATGTGTCTAAGCTGTAAGTGCATTTTGCATACTTACATTACTCTCACCAGCATAAAGCTCTGTTTTCTTATTGTGTTCGACCGGCGAAAGCTTATAAGCATACAACCTAGAGGACTGCTGGGGATCTTGTGTTGTTTTGTTTTTTTTTTTCTTTTCTTTCCCCTCCCAGAGACAGAGCTCTGAAGGAGCTATTTTCATCCGGGGGTTATGATTCACAGCCGCGCGCGCAGGATTAGACGTGGTTTCATAAAGCCGCGTCCACAGTCAGTGCCCATGTTTGGGCACAATCTAGAATCCAACCTCAGAAAAAACAAAGGTGTTTTACCAAAAATACTCCAGGTTTTAAGAGGCAATCATCTTAATTATGCATAGGAAAAATATATGAGATCGGAGGCAAGGTTGCGCGTACGGGCCTCAGCACGCAGTTGGGCATTAAGATATTTGGGCAATAAATTATGTGAGCACAGGATGGTAAGGATGTGAATGCTGGGTGAATTGGCAATTTCCTAGTCTTTAATTAATGATGGTGTTGAGAAAGAATGTGGCCTTCCTTCTAAATTAACAATGCTTTTAATCAGCAAGTGAATCTGCCTGCTTAAAGCGGAAGGAAGCTCTAGGCTTGCGAAGGAGCCGAGCATCCAGAACGAAGCTGAAAGCCTGGCACGGCGCTCATGGTCCTGCCAGACCCTTGTTACGGCCTCCAACACAGCCCGCATCATCCTCAGGGGCTCTGACAGCCAGCGGTGGTGGTGAAAAAATGAAAATCAAGGGGGAAAAATAAAGTTAAGAGGGAGGAGGAAGGAGAAAGGACTACGCAGAGCCTCGCTGTAAGGCCACCTCTGGTGTCAGAGGCAAGCAAGGACATCTTGGAGCACCCAAATCCCTGCTCCACCAGGACAAACCACCCCTGCCGATACAGACTGGCTGTCTGGCAGCACTGCTCCAGAAGGAGAAGGGATTAAGAAGGAAAACCAGATCTGAAAAGTGGGGAATTGCACACCATCTCCTGGGTTTGCACACTGCAGCTGCTTCCATCGCTCGCAGAGGCGCCTCGGTGAGCTCCAGCCAACTGGAGGACGCAGCACTCAGCTCGCCGATAACCGAGCTCACCGTGTTAGAAAGCAGTCATTTCACTACTGCTCTGCTAATCTATTCCTAGCAACCACATTCGAGCCGTCGAGATACTGAATATAATTCACCTTTCTTATTTTTAGCCCTTCACAATTCCCACCTTGCAGACTGTTGAAGAAAATCGGTTTCTGTGCCATAAATGCTCAGAAGAGACACAACCTTAAAGGTCAGGGATGTATTCTTACCTAAGTATGAAATCTTAGAACGGTCTAGTGGTTTTGAAACATTAAAAGAAGAAGGGGAGGAAAGGAGGGGAAAAAAAAAAGTTACAAGCAGCATTTGTTATTTTAAGGTTTTACAAAGGATGGGATGCCTCCGAGGGTTAGGGCTTCAGCTCCAGTTAAGCACACAAGTTTGCTATCCAAAATTTCTTTGAACTAACAAAATCCCTGGAGGTTATCAGATTGGGCTGAATATGGACTAAGGTTTTCAACTCCTCCCCTTTTATCTGTAAATACCATGAGAGGAGCTCTCTACCACCGTAAGTCAAATAGTTTCCTGTCTTGGCTGGGAACCACTTAGGCAAACACTTGAGGCCATGAAAAACAGTTTGATTCGGGCTGCGGGGCAGGAGAAGGCGCTGTCAATCACTGCCAGCTCACCCCAGCCCGGTTTTGGGGAGCGTGTTTCAGCACGATGTGGCTGGTTACGTATGAGCACGGCACATTTCTGACTCCCAGACACCTCCGTGAGCCCAGAGGGAATGATGTCTCCTCCAGCTCCCCCGAGCATCTTCCCCCGGCACAGGGACAGTCACCCAGCCCAGGTGTCCGCACCCTTACCCGACCATCTCCTCCTTCCCAGCCCACGTTAGCCTCAATGAGCACTGAAGAGCCCAACCCCATCGGGTATTCATTCCCCATCGTGTGACAACAGACGTTTCACTTCCAGCCAGAGCCTATTCAGATGGAGGAAGAAAACACGGCCTCAAAAAGTCCTCTGTCTGGTGGAAATGTGCCTGCCGGGAGCCGAGCACACACTGCATCGCCTGTTCTTGGGGGCTGCACTAAAAGCGAGGACCTGGCTTTATTTCTTTGTTGATGCTGATATAACTTAAGAGGCAGAAAGAGATGAATCTGGGAAATCTCGGGAACAGAAGACCCGTAGAGCAGGCACAGGCATCCCGCGCAGCCCGCAGCATCCTCGGGGTTATTTCTCTCTCTAGGAGCAGAGCAGCGCTTTATGCTTCATATACGTGGTGTGGAAGCACGGCTACACAGCCCTAACAGCAAAAAGCAGGGATGGCACATTCCAGACTGAAAAGGGTCAGTCTGAGAGATAAATATACATAAAATTAAAATAAAAATGTGTGTAAATCACGTATGGAAAGTCGACAATTTAATTCAGGCTAGCGAGAATAGCAGGGCCCCCTTCCCCCTCTAAAATCAGACTCAATTCAAGATGTCTTTCAGTCCTTTTCCCACAATAAATACCAAACCTTCACCATCCTATCACCTTTAAAAAGAGAACGTTTCATCTCTTCTTGAGCATCTCAGCCTTTTTATTCAACTAGACTAGCCACGGGCAGGATCTTCCACAGTGACATTTTCAAAGCTACTTAAAATGTTTCGACTGCCCAAGTTCACACAGATCTGAAAGTCTCTTTGGCAATTCTGCAAATCTCATCCTAAAACTCAAAATCCTTCTTCGACGCCAGGTGCTCATTAGCCTCAGAAAGGGCTGGCTCCAGCGAGCTGCTGCAGGAGGGAGCCCCGATGCCCCGCGCCAGCTCCCTTGTCCCTCCTAACAAAAACCATTTCACACCGCTTAGCAAGACTTCATCTTGCACCAGGAAAGACGTGACATATCTTAAGATTTGGCTCCAAAAACACATGATAACTAGAGGGAGGCTGCAGAGAAATGAGCTCAGAAACCTCACCAGGGGGTGCAAAGCCAGGTAGAGGGCTGAGAAATGGAGCAAGGCAGGGGCGAGCTGGCTCCAGCCCCAGCTCCCTGCCATAGCACCCTTAGGGGAGCTCAATTCCTAGCTAGTAGCCCTAACGACTTCATTAAACAGAGCACGCAACGCAGCCTGGGCAGGAGGCACAGGGAAGCAGGAGCCACCCTCGTTTCTCTCCGGCTGCAGCACGCTCCTCGATGCAGCGCATGTCCCAGCCATAAACTTAGCCAGGCAGTCGCTTCGGTTGCCTGCATGCTGACTACAGCCACGGCCTCTGGATGCAAATTACTGGCTTTTATAGGTTCCTAAAAACATTTCACTGTGTCTACTGAACAATGTGGGAGTTGTAGAAAGGGCCCGATGATGGCAATGATGTAATTAAAAGCTGTGAGTGGGAAAAAAAAAGCCATTAGATTCCTTCCTTCAGACAGAAAAAAACTGGTAAAAATGTACTTCTTCAAAGTAGTTTAAAAGAAAATGTCAAAGTAAATAAATAAAAAACCATGCTCAGTCCTCCCCCAACCCTCAAGTTTCCAATAGCTTCCCCGCTCAGTGCCCGTGAAGGAAAACATATAGGCTGGAGCACGTTCCTAAGCCATATACTCTATCTAGAAAAAGAAAAAAAAAAACAAGATAGAGAAGCTCTCCTATCTAATCACTGTCCCCGTCTGGTAGTAACAGAAGTTACTATCTCTGCCTGTTCGTCAGGGAGCTGTGTGCAACGAAGCGGTGGCTGGGGCTGATAGGGCAGCGTGAGCCACGGGGCAGAGCCCCCGAGGACACACAGCGCTTCCCCCAGGGGGCTGACCACTGGGACACGCAGGGGACCTGCCCCTGGCATCGCCCACCCACGACGGGGATCTTCTGAAGTGCTATTTCCCCCAGCACGGGCTTAAAGAAAGGGCACGGTTACAGCAGAACGAGTGGGGGAAAACTCACATCCTAATGCTGAGTGTGTCTTCCCAAGCCCCAGCGACTTACTGCAAACCCAATTCTACTTTAACGTGGATTTGGTATTAAAAAAAAAAAGTGACTTGTGCCAAAAGGAAGAAAAAAAAATAGTACTTTTGGCCCATGCTGGCCCCACTGCCCATGTACAGCGCCGCGTTTGGGCACATCTGGGGACGAGCCGGTCCTGAGCCGCCTGTGCCCAGCGCAGGAGCTCCCTGCCACGGTACGCTACCGAGCGCTCCAAGTACAGGCATGCTGCACAACATTTCTCCAAGCATTAGCTGTGGCCTCAAACAATCAAGGAGATTTTTTTTTTGGCTTTTTTTTTTTTTTTTTTTTGGAGAAATGATCAAACCGGGGGTGGGGACAGAACATCCTGCGTGAAACCGCATCCTGAACAAGCATCACCACGATTCACTGTAAATAAATACTCTCTCCTTGCAGCACTTCCGTCAACTGTCACTGCCTTGGCTCCAATCACCTTTCAAGTCCAAACAGGAAAGCAGAGAAAAGCGAGTGAGATGGCAGATATGAGGTTTAATTTGCTTTTCACTGCAGTTTTCATTGGTGGTGCGCTTCCAATTCGTCGGCATTGCCAGCTGCCTGGAATCACTCCTGGACCCAGTTTTTTCCTGTTAACCTTCATAATTGTATTATTATGGGCAAGCCCACAAACTGCGTTACAAAAAAAAAGCTGTAAAAAGTGCAGCTCCTACCCTTTATTAGATAAGCAGCCAGATTCAAACCCTGCTGCTGCAGACAGAAAGGCAACTGAGATTTACTAAAGATGTTTCTTCACCTCTGTTTTACATAATGCAAGATGTGACTGTTAAAAAAAATAAAGCGTACACGGAGCGGGGAGCGCAAAGGGATTACGGGATGAAATAAGTTTGACCTCAATTTTCCCGAAAACTTATGAAAACATTTATATAAATTTGGAAAGATCAAAGATGCGAGAGGATAGCAATCCCGGGCGGGAGAGCTGAGGCAGAGCTCGCTCGGTTCCCACACGTGAGCCCTGCTCGGGGTGGGGACGTCACACACCCCACGGTATTTTGAGCAAGCCGCTGATGGAGAAAAGCCTTGGTGCTGCCTCTCGTGCGCACCCCCTCGTGGGCACAGCCACCGGCACCCGCAGGCACCCGGGGCCAAGGGACAAGGCAGCCCGCGGGGTTGTGTTGGTCCAGAAGTTGACAAGCAAGGGGAAAAAAAAAAAAATCCTAAACCTCCATCAGAGGAAAGCCAAGCGCAGACCTCTCGCCTTCAGGAGGCAAGAAAAGACCTTGGCAGCTGCAGCCACCCGGGTGGGGCGTGCCGGGATGCTCGGGATCCCCTCCCCGCTGCACATGCACGCACACAAGCAGCAATTTAATTAATAAAAGTGAAAATGAAGTACTACATGTAGCAGCAAAGTATTATTAAAAGCTGTAATGTCTCAAAGGTTCCTATGAAGTCATGTTCTTGCAATTCGCTCCTAAGAATTTAAAGACAAAATTACATGCTTGGTAATACTCCGGGGAGCGCACTTTTCTATGTGGCCCATTGTTTGTGTATGATGCATGGCTTTGAGAAAGTGGCATTGTTAGAGGGACTATAAATCACAAAGGGGAAGTTCGATTTTTTTTTAATTTATTTTAAAAAAAGTCTTGTTCCAGACAGGGCTTTCCTCAGCTGCAGTTTTCTGTTTGTCTCAGAGAATGAACCAGCAGCAGAGCCACAGGCGTGTGCCAGGGGTCTCCAGGCGCTCAGACGATCATCTCCCTTCTCTGCAGCCTCTCTGGAGGAGCAAGCACACTACAGCTGGGCCCACAGGTTTTGTATCTCTAATTCCAAGAGAACGTTTATTTTTCTAAAGATAACTCCTCAAGATAAAATCTTGAATATTCAAGAGCAGCTCTAAAGCTTCTGCACTGCCTTTTGCAAAGTTTACCTGGTGCGGTTTGCTTTCTTAGTCTTCTTCAAGTGATCTGTTTTTAGTGTGGTTATTTACTCTTAGGTGTATTATTTCTGAACTTGGAACCAAAGTGGGCTCCACGCACTTCAAAAGCAAAGAGCAAATGCCAAGATCATTTACTACCCACACATACCCACCCCATCCTTCACCCAGCGCACATGAACTAGCTAGTGGCCTGCCTCCCAGAGCAACCACAATAAAGTTATTGCTTCGATGAGGCAGACGTATTTTACTTCTCACAAGAGCTGGAAACTCAGTACTCCACAATGCTGCCCACTTAAATTTCGAACTTTAAACCAACCAACAAAAAAAACCCACAGCCCAAGACACAATGGGTATCACAACAAAACTATCCCAACAGTTGGAAGGTAACTCCTTGCTAAGACCAAACCACACAAAGCAATTTGCAAGGCAAAAACCACCACCTCCTTGAGGGCCAAGAACAAATTAAGAGATGAGAGTTTCCAGGCTCTGAAAGTCCAACCAGGCAACACTGGAGCACAATTTCCAGACATGGCCAAGCACTCAACACCACCTGCTTAGAGGACAGGAACCCCAGGGCACACGGCAACTCAACTGGGCATCACCTTCCTCGAGGGGATGCATCCTAAAACATAGATCATGTGCTTCACACCCTGATTAGGCAAGACAGATCTCTCATGTTCCTATGACCTGCTCCATACGTCTGTATTTATGTGTTTTATGCATTTCTTCTTCATGCCTACTCATACATACCAAAAAAACTCAAACATTTATTCTCAATGCAAAGAAATATTCAACTTTTTAGAGCAAATCTGAAATATCAGCTGCCAATACCTTAATGGGTGCGCTAACGTTCCCAGCGTTCCAGGATTGCCACTTTAAAAACCAGAGCTCTATAAATTAAGTTTCCCTGACACTCCATCCTACATCACCGTATCTTCCAGTCCACGCAACTTCTGTCCTACATACGCCTGGGCCCTGCTCACCACGTTTTTGAGTACGGATGCTTTCCTGTTACAGCATATTATGAGTATAAATGTATTTTACTTCTTTTTTTTTTCTTCCAAACTTAGTTACAAGCTAGTAACAGGTTAAGCTAAGTGGCAGACATCTAGGCAGACACCCCTGCCTCGACTCCCAACTGGCATAAATCAGCACAGCTCCACTGACTGCAGGAGAACCAAGGAACTGTGTCAGTTTATACCAGCTAAAAATCTGACCCCGTTCATCTGATTTGTCTCAAGACAGTCACTACATTCAGAATGTAAGAAGAATAAATTAGCATGGATTAAGCCTCAGAAAACCTGCTTAGGAAACTTGACTGTGTTAAAATACACATACTGACGTTAACATCATTCACTCATAATTGTGCAGCTTAGTAAGTCGTATGGTCTAAAGACTATTAACTAATAGGATCAGTCCGGCACTAGTTATCCCGAAATATAAGGGAAAATAGCCTTTCTGTTTAAGAACCAAGTGCTTGCAAGTTTACGATGGCTGACTCAAGAAACACATGGCACATTCCTCTGCCAAAACATCTGCCTCCTTCAGGAGAGCTGACTTCATCCAGCGCTGGTGGAAGGTCTCTGTCTGCCTTGTTCTTATAGCACGAGCCTTCGGCTGCCAACGGGGCACGAAGGAACTATTTATGCTCCATAAAAGGCTTGGACATGGCCTGGAATACATGCAGAAATGAGAGAGCTAAATCAAGCTAATTATTTTGAGAACTTCCAACGAGAAACATTATTACAATAAATTCCACGTGTTTCTCTCAACTCCTGCACATTGTGAAGGATTTCCCGTCCGTGTGTTCAAAAAAGCCATCATATGGAAACAATTACAGCGCACAATCTTAAACCGACTGGTACCAATGCAAGGGCCGTTGACCCATCTTTATGGGCATTTTAAATAATTTATGTCCAACTTGAACGCAATCTGCTCCACGTGACATCTTTGACCCGAAGCGTATCGAGGTTTATGTTGGGTTTCTTTCACAACCTGTCCCCGCCATGGGAAGATTTGATCTATACTGTCACGAGATGAGCTCCTTACTACCGGGCACCAAGGCTGGGCTCCAGCACCACTTTACCTGCCGTGAGCCCCCAGGCTCTGACAGACCCTCTCCAAAATGAGTGGAGGGATGTGGGGGGCGGTATCAGCAATCCTGCTACCAGTCGGAGAGGCAGAGTGGCCAAGGAGGCACTTCGGACCTTCTGCGATGACGTCTGTGACCACAAGCTAATCCACCCCAAGCATGAGCTTGACTTAAATCAAAGTGATTTGAATCACTGATTTTAATCATGGCTCATATCAGAAAGCAGGAAACATGGTTTAAATCATTGATTTTAATCTTGTTTTACATTTGTACTTTTATGTTTATTTTCTTAAAGAGAGATTGATTCTAATTGGTTAGCAACTTAATAAAATATGACCTTTTCATTAAGTTTAACTCTTCTTCCTGCAAGCAAGACTATAGATTAGTTTCGCATTCATTTGCATCCCTAAGTTTTAGGTTTTGATTATGTTAGAAGTTACCAACTAATTAAAATACTCTTAATTTTGTTACTTGCACAACTCTTCCTTGGTTGAAAAGTAGAACTGCAACAAAATGTGAAAAACATTTCTATTCATTACATGCCAGTTACTTAAATATGCTGGATACATCCTAAGTTCATGCAGTTATGCATGTAAAATATTTACTTAATATGATCTGTTGCAAGAACATGGAATATATTAGGAAATCAGTGGTACTAGGTCTCACCTTCTCACACCTTTATTTTATTCACAGATTGGAAAAGGAGAACGAGGTTTCCTGTCTTTTCAACTCTCTGCTAGTTTCTCAGTTTTTAATCGAATCAGCAGAGGGATTCCTTTTACCGTTCTGCCCCATCTCAATGAAAACAGAAACCAAACTTCATTTACAGAAGAGGTCATCAGCAGCTAAGGCCCAGCAATTTTAACATATTCAAACAGAAGTGAACGAGCTAGCTTCAGTTCGGTGTCTGGGATTACTTTCTTTAAAATGTCAACAGAAAAAGTACTTAATTTTTTAAAACCAACACACTAATTGCAGGTTTCAGTATTACCAATTTGAAATCGCATTTAACTAAGATTTTTAACTGAAAGCTTGCAGCATATAAATAAAAGTAACATTTAAAAGCTGTCTGAAAATCACCCATTTTGTCCTGCCAATTTAAACTGTAGGTCCAAAAAACCTCCAATGGCTTAAACTTGAAGCAGGAGATTACTTTTTGTCAACTGTCCTGGTAAACAGAAGAACCTTCCCATTTCTTAAACTTCAAGGAGCTGCTACAGCTACAGAAATAGTTTGAAAAATGGAGGGGAGCTGCTTGAGCCTACCGGGCACAGGGCAGGCAGGCCGGCAGCGCTTTGGCCACCACCACCACCACGTTGGTAGCCCAAAATGGAGGCCTCGAGTACAGCCCTCGCTGGCCAGGCGGCGTGACAGGCCCTTCGGCCTGCACCAAGGACCATGGTGGCTGTGTGGCCCCACGGGCGACAAAGCCACCTCAGCGTCACACCAGCACTGCCAGCTGTGGGGAGGCCGCCGATTTATAGCGGTGTTTTGTGAAATAAATAGGCACAAGTTGAAACGCAGCTGTTCAGCGGCTGAGGAGCTGATACAGAGCTATTTAAATGACTCCTCACACGTCAAACACTTTAAGTGAACACTGGGGCCTGCATCAGGGAGCATTTCTGCCCTGCTGGGACACCCATGGGCAGCGAGCGTGGTGGCAGGGTGGGGACAGGGACGGGGCACGTGGCGGTGCTTCGCCCACTGCTGCAAATGCCCCAAAAAGGCTCCCTGCAATCCCCACACACAGCAGGTCAGCCAGTCCTGCCTCCAGAGTCAGCTTCCTGTGTTACAGGCTGCCTGAATCCCCTTAAAAACTAAAAAGAATAAGCTGAAGGGGAGAAAACAAAAAGGGAGCAGGGAGGAGAAAGACAAGAAAGTTGCTCCACTGACTGCAGCATCTCTACCACACATAATTCAAGGACTATAGCTAGTATGAATCAGGGAGCAGGGGGAGAAGGATTTTTTTCTATCCTTTTCCTTCAAAGAAACTCACCAGAAATAAACTGGTATTCCAAAGGCAAACGCCCAACACATTTACTTTTGGCAAACCTAAATAATAACAGAATAACCCCAAATATTGCAAAGGAATGATTCGTAGAACATGTGGTAAATAAAAGTTTTACAAATCCCCGGAGTGTTACCACCAACACTGAATGTGGCATTTCTTTCCTGAAGAATTTACAAATCCAGACTTTCAACAGAAGATTTAAAAAACAATAATTAAAGTCTGCCCAGTGAGTAACAACCATTTGGGTGTTTCCTTTGGACTTCACAAAAAATTACAATTACATATAAATACTATCTAAACATACACGCGAGCTCAATCAGGAGGGACCAAAAGGGAAGAATAATACAACTCGCAGGCAATTAGTTCAGAGAACATAAATACATGCTATTCTGTACACCTTTAAATACAATCTCATAAGTTTATATTTTGTGGTAATTTGAGATCCCACTTTGACAGTCTTGTATGCACCACACACTACCTCCCTATGAAATACACACATAGGAAGGTATTCGTGTTCTTGGTTAAAGCCAGATTAACAGAACAAGCCCTTTTCCAAAAAATGCAATTTAAAACAGAAAAAAACAGTTTATAATAAGAAGGCCATTTTACTGTTTATTTTATAATTCTAAGCAAATGGATGTAGCATAAAGCTATGATTATTTTCCTGCAGTCATAATATACGTGATTTAGAGTATGTTTAGGCAAAACGTTAACTGAGACAGAAGTCTGTAAATGGATAAAGAATTAGGGCACAAAAATGCAGCACACTTCTGCTAAACCATATACAGTCTTCTGTGCAACTTTATTTACTGTTCATAGTTCACTGCAAATGAGTGAAGCTGTCTCTAATGCCATACAAATTTGGATATCAGCTGTCCTATGCAAATTTGACTCTAATTACGTATGCATTACTGAGCTATGAAATAAGTCAGTGTGTTGTGGTATGTGAATACACATCCCGCTCTTGTTTTTGAGCATAATAGTTTTCAGTGTCTGCTGAGCGTTCATATCCTGTGGACTTTTCCTTTTTTTTTTGCTCCCCCCTTCCTCTTTTTTTTTTTTTTTTTTTAAATGAGACTCCTTTTCTAAATTAAAAAAAAATAAAAAATAAAAAAGAAAGGAAGAAAGGAATTAAGAAAAGAGATCATTCTATTTTTTAAGCCTGTTTTAAAAAGCAATATAAATTCCAGCTACAGGCAGACCTGAAGTAAGAAGGGAAGACTGTATTTTATATTGTATAATGAATTAGCTTTAAAAAGGTTGAAAAATAAACAAACAACTACCCACAACATTTTTGTGAGCTCATTATGTACTAAGCAAGAAGTAATTTTATCCTTATACCCACATTTTATGTTTTGGGCACTTCTATTTCATGTCCCTTGACACCTTTTCCAATAATCCATCTACTTTATATTGGAAAGCCTCACATGAATAAAACTTTACGGCACTACAGGCATTTAGCCTTCCACTGACATTCCTGGCCTGTTCAATTCTGCAATTCAATCAAAATCAAATCTCAAAATCCTCTTGTCAGCCAGCACTGCTTTCATATGCCCGAGCCCTGTGTAAGGATAACTGCATCCAATCTTTCCCCCAAGCAGTGCTTATATTGTTTTATTACAGTTCAATGAGTGGAGTTCAAAATTACATGCAGCTGCCTACTACTGTGGTCTGTCTGTGTTACGCATGGACACAAGTATTGCCCACCAGGCTTGAAATCATTCACTTACTGGTCTGGCAAGAGAGGCTGTGAACACTTCATTGTATGGAAGAACATCCTGCCTGCTAGATCTAAAGAGGGTGATGTTAGCAGATCAGTCCCTTTATAAAAGGATTGCGAAAGCCCTATGAAATGCAACTCAAACGCGCTCAATGTTAAGCATGTGGCTACTGCACATAAAAGCAAAGATAAACCTCAACATGCACTACTCATTCTCAGAAAGCTTGTGAAGGAAGATAAAGGACTGGAGAATAAAAGGCATCTTACAGAGTTTTTATATGTGTTTTAAATGACGAAGCTTCATTTAGACAATTTTTATCTTTTCCCCCCCCCTCCATAATCTTTGCACTGAAACAAAAGGACGGAACACAAAGCTAATTAAATACTATTTAATCAGATGAACAATGCAGCGACTCAAAAGGCAATAGCTTAAAAACTCCTGCTAGCGATAGCTCCTGTACAGCACGGCTGCAGGGAGAGATAGCATCAAACCCGAGCAGGATTCCAATCTGGCACTCGCTGGGGGCCGGAGGTACAGCGAGTGTCAAGAGGCTTCCTCCCGTGTTAAAACAGGGGTAGGGAGAGGCAGGAGCCACAACCCGAAGGAAGGCAGCCCACACTCACACCCTGCCTGGCCAGGCAGCAGCAAACCTGCCCAAAACCACTGCAGCCAGCGGCAGCACCGCTCTCACCACGCACGAGACTCCGCCGGCAGCACGAGCGGCACGAAGCGATGCTCCTACAGGTTAACGGATCGCCCTTCGCATTAGCGCTTGGGGATCGTTTTCACTTCGCTTTCCATCAGCATTTCACAGTATTACAATGACCAGAATCAAAAGAAGAAAAAAAAAAAAAAAAAGACTTTTATCAAAGGCTATTCATCAAATATTCTACCATGACTAAATTCTGTAAGACTAGCAAGTGAGAAAACAGAGGCGACACGCAGTTAGACATCCTGCCGAGAAAAAGCTCTCTTGGAGATGAACCCCATTACCTTTCAACACACGGGTCTGAGAACCAAGCTAACCACACAACAAACCGCTGACCTATTACAGCATCACAAAACTGCTTGTCCACGAATCAAGTCTTCATTCCCTTTTCAAAAAAAAAAAAAAAAAAAAAGAGAAAAAGAGGAAAAAAAGAAAAAAGCACACTCAGCTGCTGTGCAAGTGCCTACACATTGATTGTGCAGCAGCAAAGCCAGCCGTAAGGGTATCCAGCCCTTGGTACTGCTGATAGCCTTCATTAAGAAGTGGCATGGATTATCACATGTGCTCCATACACCTATTAATCTATTCCTACATCTCCTTGGACAAAGGCTGGATACAGAAATCTGGAAATCAGATGGCAGTGACTGTCCCAGAGACCCCGACTGCCACCTCCAGTACAGAGGTGCTCCCCCAGGTGAGGCATTAGGAGACAGCCCACGGAATGAGCTTTGAGCTCTTGTTCCTACCAATGGTTCATGGAGGGCCAAATGTCACATCTCTTATGTCTCTTTATTTAGGCCGTGCTGGTACAATGACAGGTTTGGGAACAAAAACTGAGGGTGTCAGGATTGCTGCCATATCAACTGCCTCCTTCCCATCCAGGTCCACCCATGACACTGCCCGGCACTGGGCTGACACTTCCCCAGGACAGGAGGGTCGTGGTGTGGGCACACCAAAGCCCCAGAGGAGCTCCTGTGCAGCTCCCCACGGTGGCCCTGTCCCCAGACACCTCACACACTCGGAGTTAAGCACAGACGTTTGGCTTCTGGGGAACTCGAGCACTGCAAGGCACTTCGTGCGCACGTCCACCAGCCCCTGGCACGGGGAGGTCCCCGGGCCACCAAGGAGCACAGCTGGCCAGCGAAGAGCAAACTGAACACAAGCAGGCAGTCAATGGGAGTCCACTCCACGTGGATCAGCAGGTATTATCCCTGGCAGCACGAACAGCACGTCAACATTACCAAATCCACAATTCGAAGCAAATCACCCAGGTGTGTGCTGGGGCTAGGGGAAAAAGTCTGACTCCACATGCACGCGTGTAGGAAGTGGCAACGTGTCACGTCTGCCTGCCACCCGGAATATATTTGGCAGCCTATAGATAGGAAACCAAGATTCATCCAGCACACTGGGGTGAACCCTGGTGCTCACAGCACCTTTGCACCCAAATTTTTGCTGCAAAGCCAGAGAGGTGCGTGCCCAGGGGCCACAGCTCCCACCTGCCCCCTTTATCGCCACCATCGCAGTATTTACCGTAACGCATGTGACTTAGTGAAGCCCTGGATTCATTAAATGAACTCCTCCATTAATCAATCAATCAATCCAGCACAGAGCAGTTGAAATATTGAATTACTTAAGACCAGCATCTTTATATAGGACTTTTAAAGGCCTGCTCTGGAAGACCTTATCCTGGGTAATTAAATTCTGCCTCACGTGGAGAGGAGCACAAGGCAGCCGGGGAGGCCCTGCTGTCCACAGGCTGCGAGCACGAGCTTGGTGCTGCCCCATCCAGGGCATCAGCAAGGTTTTATAGGAGCAGATTCCCCCAAACCATCCTTGAAAGCAGCCACCTGCCTCAGCTTCCCAGATACCAACAGCAACACCTCCTACTTGTTCAATCAGGATAGCTAATCAATTAATTAAGAACACTAAGATCAGGATTGCTCAATCCTCGGCGGTGGCTCACATCCAGCTGATGGAGTGGGCACAGGGGAAGGAAGGAAGAAGTGCTGGCACTGCGGGAACACCTGAATGCATGCTTGGTAGTTGCAGAACCTGTCATGTCACTAAAGGTTATCTCACTTCACACAGGGGGAAATTTAGGCAGAGAGAGTTGAAACATGTCCCAAGATGCACAGAGAGCTGGTGAGACTGTCAGTAATGAGAACACCGACCTCTCATCAAGGGGACTGCTTTCATCCCAAAAGCCAGGCACATAAACTGCTAACGTGATCGGTTTTGTCATTGGTGGGTCCACCTGAATCAGTACACTGGGACAGCAAATTTCAAGAAGTGACTTCTACACTTCCATCTTCATTTCAGTTTGGATGAGACTAGTGTAGCTATACCTATCAATGAGGGAAAGGACATAAAATAAAACACCATTCATTCTATGCATATAATCTGTTCCAAATACTGAAAAAATTCCTGAAGAAAGCTTTCGCATAGCTTGAGAATTGCTGTTTCCTTTGGACAATGAACTGAAGAAGCTTCACAAGACTTGCTCAAAAAAAGACTGGCCCACAACAGCTACACAAAATTATTTACTCCTATCTACTTCTGTCCATATGAAATATTTATATTTTAGCTATTCTAGCTACAGAAGTGTGACTGAAGTCATTTTAACCTCCTATATGCCTGCTCTCCTGCCTCCAGCCCTCCTCACCACCAGCACAGTCCCTGCCCCAAGCAGCAGCCCCCAAAACGCACGAACTACACGCACTGCTTCTGCCAGGTACAGAGGGAACAGAGCAGCAGCCTGGAGATCTTGGATAGGACAGGACAGGACATACAGGACCCAGAACCAAATAAAGTACAACAATACGAATGCAGTGTTCAAAAGTAACTATTCTTTTGGCAAAGACAATAGAAGAGGAAAAAAAAAGACTTGTTACAAGTCCTAAATGTAGGAGAGCACAGCATGGTAACATATTGCTGTGCATCCTTTATAGAATTACATCCAAAGCTATATTAAAATAACGTTAGGGTTGCAAAAAACAGGCAACAAAGTTGGCAACCTCAACAGCTTACCCATGCAATCTTGATTTGCACCTTCGGAATAACTTATGATCAAGTCTTCAATTACACAATCGTGTTTTATTCCATGGGATTCCCACCTAAGATGTAACTATTAAGCATTTTTTACCCCTATAAAATCCATATTCTTAGCACGTATCGCTTACTCAACACAGACCATCCAGTACAAAACCACCAGGCTCCTCCTGACCACTCCCCCAGATCCCTCCCTGAGGTTTCAGGGTTTGTGATGTTATTGAAAGTCTCTTCACCTGTGTTTGCAGGGATGGCTGATGGCATCACAACCACTTGGCTGGCGGAAACCCGAGAGGAGGTGAAACAGAAGCTGCTGCTTTGAGCTACCCAGCAACTCGAGGCTCCAATCTGAGCCCACCATGACTCACAGCCTTGGTGGGTGCTACCAACCCCCTGTGTTATATGGACGGCCCCAGCCGGCCTCAGCTGCGGTTGCAAACCCCAGATCACTTCTGCAAAACTGGCCGCAGGTGTCTCATGGTGGGCACGAAGAAATGAGGAACGGGGAACCACGTGGTGAGCTCAGAGTGCTTGGGTTTGGATGACGTGCCTGAGCCCAAACGAGGCTCCCTGGGAAGAAAAAATATAAAGCAACAAACTACACAATCGTGTCAAGGGAGTTTCACAACGTACACAGCCGGGAGGCTCGGTTAAGGCAGCCTATGCCACCTTAACGCTACCAGTTCCCAAATCTTAAGTGCCAGACTGTACCATCTTGAAGGTTGTTTCTAGATACATCTGTTTTTAATATATGGCATTTCTCGAGAATTTTTTATTCTATCTTTAACAAGTGAGAAGTGAAACGACAACAAGGAGCAGCCACGAGCAGGGTGCAGAAAGGAGACGGCGTGACCCCGGCTTTGGCCAAGGAGAGCCGCGCACTGCAGGTCTCACAGCCTCTCGCCGAGAAGAGAAGCACACATGAACAGCCACAAATCCGAGGTTTCCTCCTGGTGGGACCACGAACAGCACCCCAGCACCCTCACACACCTGGAAGTGCCCTGAGGACTCCAAGGACCCCAACACAATGCGTGGCTCCCGCTGCTCCTCGGGGAACCGCTGCACCGAGGGGCCACCAGCGGCAGCCCCAGTGCCAGAAGCGGGCAGCCCTTGCCCCGAGGCTTCATTTCGGGCCCATTACAAATTTTAGAGAAAGTCCCAGGTGTTGTTCAGATGAGATGGCATATCTCAGTTCTGCTACATACCTAAACGGTGTTTATCGTGCTGGGGAAGGGGCTGGGGAAGACACAGAAACTGCCAAGTGTCGCGCTTTTACCCTGATCTGCGACGTTCCCCATCCTCCCCAGTAATTTGCACTTTCTTCTCTTTCAAAGACTCCCATAAAAGGCTTTTACAGTCAATACACAGTCTTATTAGCACCCAGTATATGTTCTCTTTTACAAAGTACGTGTTTACTTTGACTTCCCCCTTGCAGAAACGGGAAACACACGACTGTTGCCATTTTATGTAGCCGACTTCAAGAGTCAAATACGGTTCTGAACCTAGAAACAGGTTATTAAAACAAAAGCGCAATTTAAATAAATCAGCAAAAATCAATGCAGAAAAGCTTACGCTGCAGTTGCCGTGACTAAAGAGAGCTGCGAAAGCCAAAAGGAAGGAGTTAACCTTTGTTGAAACAGCATCAAACAGTACTTGCTGCCCCAGTTACTGCCGTAGCGGTACCCGCTGCAGCAAGCAGCATCCCTCGGTAACGGAAGAGCATCACCTACAGACCCCCGCTTCCCCAAGGGTCAACCCTAAAGCACTGCCCTTTAAATGTGGCTAACAACCAGCAGCAGGTACACCAGAAAATCTGGTGGATTGAAGAGGAAACTACAGAGAACTATTTCTGAAATGTAAATGAGCCTCTGCTACTTTCATTTCATTACTGCCGCAGCACTGTGCTGAGATGAAGTTTCCATCTGTGATTTTCAGGACAGGATATCAGCCATTTCAGACAGCATCCGTCGGAAACTAGATAGACAAGTTACTCAGTTTTTTTTTTTGTTATATAAAAACACTTAATATATATCGAGCCATCCCTCGGACAGAGCTTCTGGGAGATAATTCAGCACTTCGGGGAAGGATCTTGAAGCAAACAAGCAGCTTTACCAGCCCCCCTTGTCCATTTTCTTTAAGGAGAGAGTTAGGATTTGAAGTGGACTACGCACTCTAAAGGACAGTTTTTACACGACCATGCTAAGTATCTATCTTTTACGACTCCTTTGAATACTCTCAGCTGGAAGAAGTTAAATGCTTTGTGGTGCCAGGCCTTCAGGTTGTGAGCAGAGCACAATAATTTCAAATCTCTCCCTGCAAAATTCAGGGGCTCGTGGATTACTCAGGTACTTGTGGAAATCTTTGCCCAGATCCAAGAGACAGTATATCCAGTGAAATTATCTCAAACACTCGTTGTTTCTTTTTCACAACATTTTTACTGTCAGCCACACAAATTTTTCAGCAAAAAATACTGAAGTCAATGATGATGCAATTAAGGCTTTGATTACATGATGACAGCAAATCGATTTTCAAGCAGATTATATCAACAGTTGGCCAAAAGGAGAGACAGACATTATGGAAATCAACCCCTTTAATATCCTTAAGATTCCATAACCCCAGAGAGCATCTTTGATTCACCCTCTTTTATTCCAGATGGTCTCACCAAAAAAAAAAAAAAAAAAGAAAAAAAAATCACCCTAAGTTATCACATTCTGGTAGCCCACGATAACGCACTTTCTATGACACGATGTTAATATGCGTTAAAAAAAAATAAAGTAAAATCTCCCCCCCCCCCCAAGCTACAACTATTTCCCCACTTAAGTGACATTTGCACCAACACGCGTTTTTAGAGAGCCACAGGAGGAAACATATCACTTACTGCCACGGTCTGCCACTGGCCAGGCATCGCAACTGCCTGCTGAAGTCAATCAGAGTTACACGCAAGTATTTAGGAGCAGGATTTGGCTTCAGACACGGCATGAAAGCAGGAATAGGGAACTATTGTGCTGCCTGTTTTCTCACAGCAGATCCCAACTAGCTTTGGCTATGGATCCAGCACCGCGAGCCAATTTCAAGAAAAAGAGACTTCGACCCTTTCCTTTCTCTCCATTTTTGTAATCTCTTCCAGGCACAACTGCTCCAGCAGGCAGCTCCCCCCGCCCAATATTTGCACTAAACCACTGAAGGACTTTCTATTATAATGCTATCTCATTGATACAAGATTACTCCTGAACCACATCAAACCCCGCAACGCTGTGAAAGGCAAAAACGCTGCCTCAAGAAAGAGGCACAGAGTGGATTATTTTAGTCTCGTTATCTAAACAGCACTTTTAGATTTATGTAAAAAGTAATGCAATGTTACAGTAAGCGTTCCTCCCCTGGGGGCAACTTAGTGTCTATACGGATTAAATGCACACGCATAAACACTTGTGATAGCTAATTATATTCCCGAAAACACCCGATTCTTACCATTTCTTAATCCTACAAAACAAAAACACTTCAACATTTTTTTCAGATCATAAACAATTTTAGCTAATGTCTTTGAAACTCTTCAGAGATTTGCACCTGAGAAACAGAAAGTGGTAAAACTCCTGCCTCTTTTAACTCTATTTTGTAAAAGATGCACACATGCAAAAGCCCTAACAGAATAAAGCACTTGCCACCTCGTCTAGTTGCAAAGAACATGAAAGAGTAACCAGACGTTTTTATTCGAATGAAATTACACAAAAATTTTATCTTTTTTTTTTTTTTTTTTTCAGCATGTAAAACCCCACCCTGTAATGAACACAAGCTTAAAGCAATCTCTTCCAATGGACCATTTTACTTATTCTACAATTTCTTACCCAAATTACACAGGTATAATTATTTTGACACTGTAATGAAAAGAAAATGGGATTTGGGCACTGTGGGTTTATCTAATAACACTATTTCTTGCCAGACTTCACAGCACTGACAATCACAAAGAGCCCTGTCCATTCTAATAGGAAATATTTGATTTTACTGTAGGAACATTATTTATTTTCACCAACTTGCTATTATCAGAAAGGATATGATAGCTGAATAATAAAAATGAAATCAAGAAATTCTGGTGTTTCAAGGCTTTATTTTTTTCTGCTCTCACTTTTGACATTTTCTTCCCCTGGAGAGACAAGATAAAGTGCTGTCATAAATGGGTGACTTTTCTTGTCAAATGACAGATTTGATTCTCCATGGCAACCACAAATCAAGGTGCTAGTCTGAATTAAAGCTTCTCTTAAAAGGCATCTTTATGTTTATAAAATGAATTTAAATTAAATGGGTATTAGGTACAGTTTTTTACCTCCATTTATTTATTGACTAAGGAGCTCTGTACTGCGTGGAGCGTATTTGCATTTTAAGGAAAGACAACATATTGTACTGGCAGATGCACAAACAAAGCAAGTTACAAGGTCATGCTACATATACTAGTTTACAGTACTACGAATGGTATACAGATGGACAGCAAGCAGTTAAGAGGTACTTAAATACTGGAAAAAGCACAAAAATTACCTACAGAGTAACAGATGAAGGAAATCTCTCCTCATTTCATAACACTGCTTTCTTCCACACACAGTTAATAGAGAGTCATGTAATTGTCACAAACAGAATGCCAAAAGGGAAAAAAAATAAAAGAATCAGATGCTTCATCCTGTGCCCTTATGCAATCTTACTATAGAGCATGATATGCTCTTACAAATGGTTGTTACCATGACTTTCACAGAGCCGAATTTATCCCAGATTTCTAACTTCAGCTGCTCTAAAAATTCACTTTCTGGAGGTCACAACACATCCGAATTTCTTTATGCGGAGGGTGTCTGTGGGTCTTCCTAGTCCCACAATTGCCTGCCTTGTTACCTTAAATAAAAAATAAAAAAATAAAAAACCTGAAAGCCAGGGAACAGACATTGCACGGTAAACTCTCAATTCATTCTTCCCAAAGAGGCAGGAAAAATGGATGCACTGAACGTTACGGCTGAAATTTTTAACGTGTAAGTGAGGTCCAGCAGGTATTTTTACACGTATGCAGGAGGAAGGACGCACTCCCAAGAACCCAGGTAGCATTACACAAAGTCTCACACTCCCCCCGGGCACGGACACCCCGCAGCACCCCGGCGGAGGCTCCGGGGCCGTTTCAGCCGCGCCTGCCTCTCACCGGAGTCAAGTGGCTCCACGTTCGCTGCCCTTGTAAGCTCTGCCAAATTTGATTTTAAGCTCCCTGAAGTTAAAGAAGGTTTATACGGTATTAAGGCGAGATCTTCTCGCGCATTTCTCAAGTTATTACACAGCCTTTTATCCAAAATTACAATTTGAAGCGGCGCAGAGAGCTTCCGTTCAGCTCCGCGGGTGGAGATGGGCAGAGGATGTCTTCATCCCGCCGCGGGGAGCTGCCAGCCTTTCTGCTTGGCTTCAGCACAAGGGGCAAAAGGGGCAAAAAAAAGGGGTGCCAGGAGTTATAACCCCCCCAGCCCGATGCTGTACCGTGGCCCTGGCTGACACCCAGCTGCAGCATCGCCTCCAGCTGCCCCGTCCTGCACAAGCAGCCACCAGGGCCCCGTGTATGGGCACCTGCGTCCAATACTGCAACATCCCAGTCCTGCATGGCTTTTTGACCCAAATATCCCACTTGAGGAACTGGGGAGGAAGGGGAGGATAATGGTCAGGCATCCTTGCATCAGTGTGTAAACATTCGCTATATAAAAATCAAAGGACACTCCGCTAATGTACTACTGTATAAGTAACAGCCTCATTAAAATCCGGCTAATCCGTAACAGAAATGTGCATTTTATGGGGTAAGCAACTGAATTTCTTAGATTTTTATTGCGAGAAAAGAAAAAAGAAACCAGTCTACCTATTTCACTCGTGCTGTAACCCGACCCCAATGTTTACGCATGCCCATCACAGCCCCATATAAATTAAGTCCCAAGAAAGGGTTTGAGAAAATAAAATATGGCTAACTTCAAACAACACCTTCAGCTCAACTCCTGAAAATCCTTGGCACTTCTTGCTACACACTTCTGGACATACTTGAGGTTAAGAGGCAGCCTCCTTGAGGTCCCAGCGTTGCGCTTTCAGAAAAATTCCCAAATTCCGCCTCGGCAGCGAGGAGTGCCCAGGGGAAGCACGCTCCCAGGCGGTTGCACAAGCTGGACGCGGCGGCGTGGGTGCTGCTTAATGCTAGGGGATAGAGGGCGACGTCCACACCTTGTTCTTAAGTTTTCTCTCCAAACAATCAGCAGCGTTAAGGTCCAGCAGCTAGGTGCAGTGTTCGGATAAACCACGCGTCGCTGCAGGGAGCAGGGCGGTTTTCCAGGCCTCCAGTGCCAGCTGACAGCACCGAGTTGCCAAGCGAGCAGGCGAAGGAGAACCGAGCACTGAAAGCAAAAACTTGCAGCTACCGAAATTGTTATTAAAATTGTATTTCAGAAACGTATACCCTCGGAGCTTTGTGTCACGGTGCCGGTTGGGACAAGCTGGCAGCCGGGCCGGCAGCTGTTCCCCATTTCAGCTCTAAGTGGAAAGTATGATACACGAGTAAATACAGCACAGGCAGCAAAACCCTGCCGGCTGCCCTGGCTTGGGGCTCTCGCCCTCGTTAGGGGTTGTGCTGGTGCTGCACCACAGCCTCATCAGGCTGTTTTCTGGCACGGAGCAGCTCCAGAGGCTGCTGCAGAAGAGCTGAGCTGCCTGAAACACAGCCCTGAATCTTTCCACCCAGGTCCCAGCCACTCGTTTGCTGGGGATACACGGCTGTGCTGCACGGATGAGCAAACCCCTGACGCCCAAACCAGGTAGGCTCATCATGCTGAGCCACAGCACTCCGTGGGCACTCCTGGCCTGGTTTTTGGCAAGTGCCTTTATCCCCCTGCTTAGCTGCTGCACAGCAGCACAGTGCACCCTCCCTGGTTCTTCTGACGGGGGTTTCGTTTTGTTGAGCTCGTGCTGGTGATAACCATAAATTTTACTCCTTTAATACTATCCATTATCTGACGTTTCCTTTGGGATTTGGGACTGACCACTCTTGACAGAGATGGATAGTTTGCACAGGAGTTATAAAGAGAACAGCAGAGACTTCGGTGTTATTTTAAGCAGGAAAACTATGCAACATACTTTAAAAAGTGAAAAGACAACCAAGGAAATCTTTGGTTGGTAATCACAGTCAGGAAATGCCAGCAAATGTTTTGAGATGCTAGCTGCAAATTTGAAAAATGTTAAAAGCCAGCTTTGCTACCTTTAGCAGTGAACTATAAAGCTAATCATATATATTTTTGGGGTCCTTAACGTGGACCAGATGGAACTACACCACATATAAATAAAAAACATTCTCTAGCTTGTGGGCTGGTTTGAATTTTATTTCATTGGATAAATGTGGAGGACAAAGTTACCAAGTAGGTTTTATTCTGAGTAAACCGTGAAGTAATTAACAGGAGTTCAAAGCTACATCTTGGTCCATCAGATACCCTACAGGTTTCTAGGCTTCACACTGGAGTTTTGTAAGAGGAAAGGGGATGCTGTCGGCCTGAGACCTCGCCACTTCATTAAAGACTTCATGGAAGCAAGCCCAGGTGCAGCACCTGCTGCTGGGCCAGGCTGGGGGGTCCCCAGCTGCACCTTACTGAATCCTAAGTAATTTTTCTCATCTGTCATTTTGTTCGAAAAAACATAAATTAATCTGGGGAAGCTCGGTAACAAGGTATGGAAATAGGAGATGCAAACCTGCAAGGTAAATAAACTAAGGAGAATAATCTCACGTCTCCTTTCAAGTTATAAAATTATTTACTTGTTCTGATTTGAGCAAACATAAAAGAATACCTCTCCCAGGCTCCAGGCATTGTTACCATCAATTAACTAACAATTCCATAAACAATAAAAGCATTACAAAAACAGCAGCACATCCCCACCTACACATTAGCACCAGTCAGCAAAAAAAAAAATACCAACAAAAAAACTCCAAACAACACTTCCTACTCCTTCAATTCCCAAAGGAAACTCCACCCCAGCTGCCGCAATCAGAAGTAGGGCCTTAACAGAGTGCCTGCAAGGTTAAGTGGCAATTTGAGGTGTTACTTGTAAGCAAAGTAAAACAATTTCAGACACCAGGGTGAGCATAAGCTGAGAACTCCTTGCATACAGACTTTTCCCCAAATGACGACTTTCTGCAGTGATTGTGTTCTCAGCTTCAGCGTGCTGGAAGGTGAATGGCTTCAGATGAAAAAAAAAAAAAAAAAAAGAAAAGAGATAATAGCAATAATAATAAAAATCCAACAACCCGTGCATCACCAACCACGCCCCAGGCTGGGGGCCAGCACCAGCGAAGGCTCCGCACGCCCAGCGGGGCTGATTTCAGCCCGGACGGTGGGAAAAGGGGAGCCCGGCCTCCTTCCTGCCCTCCTCGGCTCCCTGTCGCAAGTCCACGCTTGCCTCTTCCCACTGGTTTCTCAATTGTGTTCTCAGGTTTCTGTGGGTCAACACCACACCGCCTCGGCGCCTGTGCAATGCCTATGCAGTCAGCGGAGTCATGCAAATGCAGCTGGATGCGCCTCGCCGTCTTCTCTGATTCATCGTGAATAGGCAGAAGCCATTTTCGCCAGGACGGTGCTCATTTTCCTTCTCAAGTTTGGAAAATAGCCTTAAAAATAACTAAATCTGGAGCTTTGTGTTGCTTGTCAGCTCACCCCGTAACAGCCCGAAGACCCACAAGGAAGGGCACGCCACCACCACGAAGCCACTGCCCCTGCTCTGAAGTTGGGCCAACAGCAGCAGCCTTCAGAAGTGCAGGCTGATGGGCAGGAATTATGCAAACAGGCCCCTGCATCCCCAAAACGGGTGTTTTACAGCACCGAGCCGCTCTCCCGCTGACAGCCAGCCGAGCCCCGTGCTGGTGCTTCTCCTCCCGAGCGTCTTTCCTCTGTCAAAGCTAATAACGCTTTGTCCCCAAAAAACAGCATTATGGAAAAATCCAGCTGTCCCCTGGGACTTGGTGCAGCACATTTGGAGAATCGATTCAGTTTATAAAGCTGCCAAATACAAGGGGTTTAATCCCGCTCTAAGTGCAAGTTTCAATACAAACTGAACTTTGAACCCTCTGGGACTTCTTTATACGAGTAAGTGATCCAGATGAGGATCTCCTGCAATGTATATGCAATCATAAAGTAAATACTATAGCAGAGGAGGGCGATTCGTAAAGCACCTGTGTAAGAAATAGTTATTTACCTTTGTAACAAGCACTTTCTTCTTGGTTTTTGTGCCATAAATGCAACTTTCCCCAAACAGCAACTTCTTAAGAGATGTTTGTCAACTTCTGTCATTCACAGATGCACAACAAAGAAAAATGTATATCTTTCTAATGAGATGCACAGCCAAGGACGGTTGTCATCATCACAGCACTGCTGTTGTGACATGTATTTCATTTCATTCAATACATAACGGGAAAGCTGTTTAATCCAGCAGTCCAAGCAACGTCCAAATAAGCATTAATAACGCGGTGAATACCCAGCTCGTCGCGGGATGGTTTTCAGCAAGATAAAGGTTTTTCCCTCCCCCTGTTCAAAATACCCTCCTGGTTAGGCAACGGCGAGGCAGAAGCCAGGGCTGTCGCCTGCCTCCTCGCACGGCGGGCACACAGCTGCAAGCACCAACCTGCTCGCTGCTGCTGCCGGCCTCGCACGCTGCAGATTTCAGCGCTGCACCACCAGATTGCAGCAGCACAGCAGGTGGAGCGGGGGGCTAAGGGAGAAGCAATTAGCATGGATTGTGTCTCCCATTTTTCAAGGTAGATGGCAAATCCCGTTTCACAGACGTGTACAAATTCGCGTACAAAACCCACTGCATAATACAAAGACATCTGTGTTTACCAAAGTAATCATTATTGTTTAATGCATGTTTTTTACACCATTTAACAAATAACTTGAGCTCTGATGAACATGGTGATTTTCATGATAGACTTAAGAGATAAAAAGTTCATAAGAAATGTGTGGCTGCTAACGTGAGCAGAGTGCCAAGACAAGCACCAAGGACCAAGGGCACCGCTTCGATCCCGCATATTCTCACCCCGTGCGTGCCCTGAGAGCATGGTCCGACAGCGATCCCATGGCTTAGCTCGCTTGCATCCAGAACTTGGGGCCATCCTGCAAGGCTTCCAGCACCAAACTTCCCAAACCAACACCATTAAGACATTTTTCCTCTTTCCTCTCAGCAAACTGGCACAACCTCAGCAAACACCCCTTGCTCCCTGGGAATTACATACAGACGCTGCCACTCCTGCCTGTGCTTCTCGGTGGCTTCTCACCCGTCCCCTTTCCCAAAACAGCAGGCAGGCAGGTCTGCACCCATCCCCAGCCCTACAGGACTCCATCCAGCTCCGTTATGGAAAGGAGGCAGAAGAAACAGCCCAGAAGAGAAAAAAAGCTGGGGATGAAGCCTTGCCACTAGTGCACAGCACCCCTCCCTGCCGCCTCTGATGCTCGGGAGAGGGGCTGCACCGCAGGAGGCGAGACCAGGACAGGGCAAGGTGCCATCCCGCACCACCCCAAACACACCCCAAGGGGACACCCACAAAAAGATGCTGATATTTGGGGCACAGGAGCTGCAGGCAGGCGAGCGTGGCCGAACACGAGGCTGGGGGAGCTGGGAGGAGGCGAGAGCTGAGCCGAGCCCCCGCTGCATGTTCAGTGATTATAAGATTAGTGTGTTTTTATTTAAAGTATTATCCGTTAACATCCCGTATTACAAAAGTAGCACAACAGTATCGACAGGCTGTCAATATTAATAGGAGTGTCTAATGTTATATCAATACTAATTTAATTTCTGTTATCTGGAGGCTGCAGGGCCTTTCGGAAGAAACAGAGGAGCAAGAATGAGAAAGCCCAAGCAGGGACATAACAGGAGAACAAACCATTCCTTCAGCTTCTCCATCGCTCAGTGGCACCCTGCTGTTTAACACGATTACCCTTGTTTTTTTTTCTTTTAAGAAAAAACACCGCCAACAAAACCATCTTGGATTTTCTTCCAGTATCACCAGAACCTCCACACTAGCTTCATCTTTCTGGCCAAAAAGCATCTTTGCAGTATTTTTCCTAACCACACGCACCCAAAATCTATAAACTAAATATGTCAGACAACAGCAATTACAGACTGGATGAATAACTCGCCCTTACGTGGTACTGTTGATTCAAAAAAGAAAGATTTCTAGACCAGTAAATGACCTGATCTCATACAGGCACGAAGGATCAAGTTCTTCATCTTACATGAGAAATTTATTTTTGGGGAGGCTGTTAGAGGTAAAACTTCTTGAAGACAAGGTTCGAGTAAGTGTTTCTGCAAGTATAGGGTAAGGACAAGAGCTGGTAAGTGCAAGGGGCTGGAGATGAAGAGGGGCAGATGGACAGGAGTGCCACACCGCCCTGCACCTTCCATCGCTTCTAGAGCACTTTAGAAGCGAGGAAGACGGGTCCACGATTACAAAACGTCAAACCGAACAAAGTAATTGAGCTAATTAGGTAAACATTCATTATTAATAATATTAAAATATCCTGGTTTGCATTTTCTTTCAGTGGCAGAACGAGCAGCACCCAAGAACCCAGAATTACCACCTAAGAACTGAGTGAGGGCGGAAGGTGCCCGCACTGAAGACGCGGTATCGAAGAGGAAGATTTCTCTTGCTTTAGCACATGACTGATCCGAACTGTACTCGCTACAAAGCATTAAGTGGGAATGCAGGGAAAAATATTCTTCTCCTTAAATACATTTCAAATAAAGTGATTTACGGTTTTCAAACTGTGAAGGAGAGAAGTGGAAAAGAGGAAGGTATTGGGGTAGGAAATTGGCTTCCCTCGCGATACTCCCTGATGTGTGACCGGTTCCCGCGGGCGGGCGAACCCTCCCTCCCCAGTTAATTAGGATGCTGCTTTGCCAGTCCCCACCTGCCGGAGAGCCAGGCACGGGGAGCCCCACAGCAACCCACACCCTCATGATTTTCATCTCTGTGCTAAACTGCAAAGGGTAACAGAACCCAAACTATGCTTCAACTCCCTTCAAAATACTTCCAAACGCCAGTGGTGGGTGGGTGGCAGACCCCAAGCCCCCCCCCTGCTGTCGGTCCCTATCCCAGTGTATGGTGAAATCCTCCAAACCCCCAAATTAGAACAAAGCGAAGCAATGTTTAAAATGGAAGTGGGAAAAAATCAACTTTATATTGCAATTAAGATGTTGACTTCTCTCCCCAAATCTGCCTGAGCACGAAGAGATGCTGTGCCGTCCCCACGAGCTCATTTCCAGCTTCACAGAAACTTCCACTCCAACAAAAATCTACCTTCAAACAGATCTTCTTTTGCTAAATAAGCCCATTTCAATCACACAGATTAACGTTAATTGGTGGCTGTGAAGAAGCCGTGTCTGTCAGGTTGTTTCCCAAAATGACAGCGAGAAGAAGAAAGGCAGAAAACGAGGGAAAAGTCTGTGGCCTTTGAAAACCAGAGGACTGCACTGCTGCACAAATCACTTCCAGGCAGCTGGGGCTGGAGCCAGAAAAGTATCTTTGAAAGCAAAAAAGAACCAGTGAGAAAGCAACAAACAAGCAATGCAATGGGGGGAAAAAAAAACGTACCATGGGAAGTTAATCCAAGAGGAATACCATAAATTAGAAAAGGATAAGAATAAAAATTAGGAGTTATTGGACAAGGATTAGCGTAAGAGAGGCAGCTTCCTACCAGGATTGAGCGGCTCGTGCACAGCGCAGCCGAGGAGCTCAGAGGAGGCAGGAGGAACTTGGAGGCACAGCGATGCTGCTCAGCCTGCAGACTACGAAAACAAATTAAAGGGAGGCTCCAGGGACCGAGCACCCTCTAGGGAAGCCCTGGCCACGCTGAGAAGCAGCTGAAGGGACGAGCACAAACCTCCCTAGCCTGGCCGCAGAGGTTTCCCTTGCTGCTTTAAAGCTCCAAACCTGCCTATTTAGGCTTCCACGCACAACAGCATCCCCAGAGGACGTGTTCACTCCCCGTCTCCAGGCTGGGTTTGGGCCACAGCTGCCCTGCTGTGGTGTGGCCCTGCCCAGCCTCCCACCCGCTCCTTGGGGACGGCAGGAGGAGCGGGGCCAGCAGCAGGCAGAGCCGACGGGAGCAGCCGCAGCCACAGCTCATAACCTGCCTGATGACTGCCAGCCACCAGTGATTTGTAGGCATCAAGCAGATTATTATTTTTGAGAGAGCGAGGAGAGAAGAGGGGCACCAGCTTAAGGTGTTGTTGATGAATGAAGATGAAAAGGAGGTTTTAGGGTGAGAAGTGTTTGTCTAGTGTGACCTAAACCACTCAAACCTCATTTGATAGATGATGGACATTTATTCCCTGCTATGTGTCATTTCGAAGTCTGAGGTTTATATTAAACAAGAAGTCTTCTCCTCCTAAGTTGTTCTTCCCTCTTCCCTGGAGTTTACACACAGCACAGTACCTAGAAATGCAATCACATTTAGTTTTTATAATAAAGTCATCTGGTCACTAGTAGTACATATTGGAAGACGCCTTTTATTGTTTTTCATTATGTAATTGTGTGCTTCATTGCTTTTCATCTGTTTTTTCTTATTGTGGGAGGTGGCACAGCCCAGGAAAACCATTTCCCTGGGGATGAAGCCGTAAGGGCAGCACCACCATATTCCTGCAGCCCATTTTCCTGCTGCGGTGCCCCCCCCGCAGACATGAACCAAGCTGAGAGCCCAGCTCTGCGCCAAGGCAAACCCTGCTCCTCCACCCACGAGGCTCACCCCTACCCAGAGGAGCCGTGCCCAGTACTTAGCTGAAGTAGGTAAGGATGCCACGCACGGCAGCTGCCTTAATCACCGGGGAAAAGGTTTTGGAAGCCCTGCATTTAGGTCAGCTGCCGTCCTCCTCCTTCCCACGCGGGCAGCAGCGAGCCGGAGGGGCACAGGGAGCACAACCCATGATGCTGCGATGGCTCCATGCACGTGCACCCGCACATCCAGGGATCCCAGCCCAAATGAGGAACTCCCCATTAAAAACCAAAGCAGGGGGATGCTGTCCCCCAACCACTTCTACTGCTTCCCTTATCCTTCAGCAGGTTTCATCCAGGCAAGATGACAGCATTATATGGGAACCCCTGGGCTAACCACAAGGAAAACCAAGAGAGCTGTGCTGCAGAGAGGATACCCACACGCTGCTGGGGCTACTGGAGAGACTCCTGCAAGAGAAGTGGAAATGAGAGGCTTACCTGGCACTGAGCCACGCGTGAGCAACTGCACCGCACGCGCTGCAGCCTGAAGAGCAGGGCAGGGATACGGCTGGAGCCAGCAGAGCCCTGCACCAGCACGTCACGGGCTGAGAATCCGTGAATAAAACTCGAGGACAGAAGTGCTTCCCCTCCATACGCCCTGAGTAGTGCATCTTTGCTCTGGATTTCGGTTTGCTGCCTTACGGGAAGTTGATGTTTGGAAATAAATAGCCTGTAATCTGAAACAGGTTTTCTACGAACAGCTAATGTCACAGTTTTTAATATGAGGGTTCCTCACTACCAGGAGACATGATCATTCGGTTATAGAAGTTTACATTCCTATATGCTAAAAACAAACACATTATGCCAATAAATTGTTCAACTAAACTACACTCGATGTGCTATGTCCCTGTTTAGCATTCACATGAAGCACTGCAGCATTTAACTGCAGGGTAGACTTACTCATTTACCACAACCATTCCTTTAAGTGTGCCCCCGAATTTATTTTCTCAGCGCTTGCTCGCTAAGATTGTTTTCAGTAGTGTTTTTTCGGGAGTTCATCTGACTCAGGATCTCAATTAGAGGAGAACACCACAGCTTCACTGAAGCTGCCTCTCTCCACCAGCACGTTGATTTACATCCAGTCCTTGCCCTGACCGAGGCCATCACCTCTTCTCTGTGTCCTGCCCAAGGAAGGCAAACACCCTTGCTCTGAGATGCAGCAGTCTCCTGCCCCCCAAACACACGGACCTCTTGCTGGTGCCCTTCCTCTCCCCACCATCAGCAACAGACAAATTCCCAGCAAAGCCCAGCTAAGTCCTTGAAGACCGCACAGGAGCGCATCCGAGCTCAGAGCAGGAAGCCTGGAGCTATATTCCATCAAGTCGCTCCATCTCACTACACTTTTAAAGCTTTAAAAAAAATATCAAATTTCTATTGAATTTCTCTCTACACAGCTGCATCTGTAATGAACCCCCATAAAAGTTAAAACTTACATTCAGTAATCATATGCAATTGAAACATCATAAAATGAGAAGTCAAGGAACTGTATGTGGGCTGCAATGACTTGTCTTATTGTATTCATTCCCTTAATAAATATATCTTAAAAATAACCTCACAGTCACACATTTGCAATATAATATAAAAATAACACTGGATTCAAATTATTAAACAGGTAATTTAATAGAACGAGAATTGAAATGTAGGACAGTGTGCAACTTTGTGCTATAGGAATGGGATGATTTTAGCCAACACAACTATTTTTCTTTTTTGCATTATCTTTGCATTTATAATACTACAACATCCACATAACCTTGACACTGTAGTCACCTTAGTAACAAACAAGTGTAGCGTTCCCTTATAATTGAAATCCCAATGGGATATTTGATTCGAGTAAAACAAAAATCAGAGGCCCTACTCCATCGCTTTTGTCTTAGTCACACGTACGCAGGCTGAAAGGATCTGAACACGGGTGTATTTGTACAGGATTAAACCTACAAAGTTCAACCACTTAGTTCTAATTTAACACAAAACGGAAACAAATACGAGACCTTTCAAAGATGCCAAGCCAAAAAGAGAAGCGAATTACTGAAGTTTTGCATCTGCACATCAACACAGCTTGGCAAATTCGCACCAAGTGAAGGCCAAAACTCAACCTGAGTGACACCAGGAGCACAGGCACAGCGAGCACACCGTGCCAGGACACCCAGCCCTGCCGGGGGGCGACTCATTTCTCCCTCCTACCGCACAGGGGTCCCTCCTGGGGCAGGTCAGGCTCCTGCTTGCACGCTCAACTCAATAGCTACGTGCCCTTTGAGCTGCGGTGCTGTAAGTGGAAGGGAAAGGACAGAGCTCCCAGCAGGGTGCAGAAGAAGGAAGACCTGAACCCCTCCAAGTCAATCGTTTTTCCTTAACCGTGGCCAGGAGCAGACACCTCAAGGTGGAAGAAACATCTTAACACGGGGTTTTTATCTCCGGGAGAAGGGTTTTCTGCCTGACCGTGCGCTAGCTTCAACCCAAAGGGAGAGAATTGATATTCCTCCTCGCTTGTACAAATAAATAAAATGAAACTGCTCCATTTAAGGTATCCACAGCCCAGCTACGCTTTCTCTTCCCACCACTCCAACACCAAGCAGCTCAGCAGACCAGCACATCACCTCCAGCACACGTTGGGGCAGCCTCGGCCCCTTCCCATGCGTGGCTCCGTGCCTCCAGCCAGGGCCGGCAGCTGCCAGGGCTCTGTCCTCGTCCTCACGCTTCCACCAAGCCCCTGACGAGCGTGATTCAATTAACGTCGCCTGGAAAACGACTCACACGGCAAATGAGAGGTGACAAGGAGCCAAGGCAGTAGCACGAGGCCAGAGCAGCCCGAGGATGCGCGGGGAGGGATGCTGGCCGCAGAGGAGGTCCGGGCACGCCGGGTTCCTCCTGCCAGAGGAAACAAGGACTCGTCTAAATGTGGCGAGTTACAAGTTTCTGTAACAATGTGCAAGTCTCCAACATGTGGCCCGTAACGTAGCTGTTGCCATGGTAAATATTCATGTTTAGTGAAAAGTGTTAAATCTTGTATCATAAGTTAAATCAGCTGCCAAGACACATTTTCACAAGTAGGGGAATTTTTGTCTTTTCAGAATGGAATGTTTTTCAGTTGACATTGATTTTTCCCTAAAATAAGTCCCCCAGAAAGGAAGCCAATCACACGTGAGGCAGTCCAAGATCTGAATTACTCTACTCCTGCTCTGAATCATCAACAAGTGTTGTGTGCTAGTGCGTGTGTGCGTACAAATGCACTGCAGCTTCGTAAACCCCATCCTCTTACACAAATGAGCAGTTACACAATTTATTAGGAATATTAAACTAACGGTGCCAGCAGAAATATCACTGATATTTCACGTTTTAGCTGATGAGATTTCAGTAACTAACTTTGCTAAATAAGAAGCATCTCAAAAGAAGTAATTAAGCTTAACCTTCCCTCGTCTTTTCACAAATAAAAGAGTCAGTCCTGAGCCTGAATATAGTTGTTTATGTAGGTCAAGGACAGGAACAGTCAAAGGGTATTTACTCGCTTTTATGCTTCTTGTTCAGTATTTCAAAAGAGGACAATTGGTTTTAATACAATTCTAGAAAGAGACAAGTTAGAATTAATGCAGAAATGGCTACGAGTCCTTGCTACTTCTATTCTTTTAGAAACTGTTGCAAGGAAATCTTTTATGGGTTCATCATCTGCAAAATCACATGTATGTGTCCTTCCACCCCTGAACTACTCAAAATTGTCTCGTTCTAGCACCTTATGGTTAATTTGTCCATATTTAAAGCAAAATGCATTTCCAGTGGAAGGTTCTTCAGAATAAGGGGGGAAAAATAGCCGTCCAGTAATTAGCCCAATTTCATTCACAGCAGTGTAAATAACTCCTCTGATAGCAGAGCAACAAAGCAGAACTAGTGCTGAAGTCTGAAAAGGAAAGACAAAGCAGTCATCTGCTCTGAGGCTTTGCAGCCGAAATAAAAGCTCTGATAGCCAGGGGCCTCTCTGCCCAAGCCCCCCGTCAGGGAGAACTTCTTCCACCTCCGGGGAGGACTCAGAGCCCGGGCTAGCCTCGCAGCTCCCACTGATGTGGCTCTGCCCTGCTGCAGTCCGTCGCTCCTTGGCCACGCTGGGTTCTCCTCTCCTATGCCCCATCCATGTGGATGTCACCTCGGTTGTGCCTCCTGCAACGAGGACTTTGCCCAGCGTCATCAGATTCCTTTATTCCTTCCCTACCTCCGAGTAGCAACAGCTAGAGCCAGTCACATCCTCGTTTCTAAGTTGGGAAACACTTCTGATTCCTCCTCCTCTCTCTAATTATTGCTCCACAATTGATTTGCCGTGCCCCATGCCAGATTCGCACCTCAGCTCCCCGCATCCAGCCCTTACAACCAGAGCTGTCCTCCCTTCTTCTCCGCAACGAGCCTCGTGGACATTTTCTAGCAAGCGAGCTCCTGCTCGCTATCTCCTACCTCTTTCTCAACGGAAACCAGCTCTACCGAAAGGCTGAAGCATATTTAGCACTCCCAGCTCTCTGCTTGTCTCTTTCTTTTATTTTATACGGTTCGATGTTCTCATTCTGCCTTCTCTCCTCCTTTCTCTACCCCAGCGCTACAAAAAGACATCTTCTGTGACACCTTAAAAAAAGATCACTGAATTAACATGACTTACACTGCACGGTATTTTCAGACCAGCCATTTGCTAATGTCACAAACACAATTAGGAAGTCAGGGAAAGAGCTTACAGGAGCAGATGAAAGCTGCAGAGATAAAACGGAAAGCTTTTACCTGCCAAGCTCTCAGGTTAGGGTTCTAGGTTGCCCTCGGATCTAATAAAGCCATAAAAGAGCCATATTAAGGACACGCAGAGTCACATTGCTGTAAATACCAGGCATGGCTTTTTTCATCTGCACATCAACACAGATCTTTGCTACCACGCTTTGTAGGCTGGTAGCCATAGGTGGTTTAAAATCTTGATATCAAAAAAGGCTCCGAGCATTACTGACAATTAAAAACAGCTTTTACACATGCACAATAACGCTTCTCTTGCTTTAAAAAAAAATATAATATGCATATCCATATTACCATCATAATAAGTGCCACAGACTGACATGATATGATTGAGTATAATGGCTCCTTTGGAGCCATTATGGTCGATCAGTAAATAATACACTTTTGAAATTGTCTAACTACATATTTACACTTGTCAACTCTCATACACTTCAGTGACAGAATTTAAAAGAAACACTGTAAAAAAACTCCAAGAACATTAAACCACGAAAACATTACACTGAAGTAGTATTAAGGGTGGAATTAAACCCACCAAAGCCTGGAAATCCCAGGTGAAGGCCAAACCCCAAAGAACATCGAGGGCAGGCTGCAGGTGAGGGCTCTGCCCGCTGAACCCACAGCGAGAGCCAGCCCACGTGCAGTCGTGCTGCTGTTCAGCTGGACACCGTTCTGTGGTACTTAAAAACCAAAACCCCAAAACTTCAAATCTGGGCCTCTCTTTTGTTGCCTCAGATGAAATTCCCAATTAAATCGAGAAGCATTAGTCTTCCCCTCTGTTGGAAAAGCCCCTGTTGAGACACTGGGAGTTTTGCCTAGCTGAAACACATGGAGAGAAACTTCAGGATTTGACCCCAGAAAAGCATTGTCAAAACAATTTTTAAACAAACATGACAGTGGAACATTTACTATCCCAAAGATTCACTCCATGTGGGAAAAAAAAAAAAAAAAAAAAAAAGACAGGAAAGTTAAGATGTTTTTTTTTCAAGAGCAAAATAATGGGTTTGGCATCGGGTTTTTTAATTCATAATTTTGCCTCTCTCTTTCTCAGCTGTAGCCACTTTTTCTCAAAGCGGTGGTGGCAGCGACTTTATTGGTTCCAGTAGAGCTCTGCTGAAAACAATAAGCATAAAGCCCCCGAACGCCGCCTTTCTTTCTGCGGCGGTCACATCCTGCTGCCCCGCAGTCAATGGGATATTGAATGCTTGCGAGACTTCAAGAGCAGCCCCGGTCCCGCGGCGCCTCCTTCACAACAAAAGGACCCAAAACGCTTCAGACGCTCCGCACTGCGATCCCGAACCGTGCTGTGAGAAGCAGTGATGGATATTTTCCTAGAGCAAAGGTCTTCCTTTCATTTGGATATCCCTGCTCGGACTTATCTGTTACCTCGCTCGTGAGAACACCACCGTAAAGGCTTGGCAGGCTCCTGAAGCTGTTTGAAGACGCAGCCACCACACCCCTGTCAGAAGGGAGTTACCCCTGGCTTTTATTTTCACCTCTCCCCTCCTCCGGCTGATGACAGAGCGGCCTCCCCGTACGCTCAGCAGCTGGGGTTTTACGGCCGCCGTACAGAAATGGGATTTTCTCGACAAACAACTCCGCATTCTGCTTCCTTGTCTATCTGAAAGAGAGGATGATCTCTTAAAGCTCTGCTGGGAAGGAGTATTAATGAAGACAAAGAGTATTTCAGGCTGTCTCCCCAGGAGCATTACCACGATGACAGGATGATGGCTTCGTCCTGCACAAGTGCTTCACGACCCCGTCCTGGGCCGCAGCAGCTCCTCGGGACACCCCTGTGGGCCTGCCCTGAGGGTGGCCTCCTGCACCTTCCTCATGAGGCCGGGACCTACCATCAGCTGGGAGAGCTCTTCTCAGTCTCTCATTTCCTAAGCCCTCCCTGGAGATGTTTGCTTTCGTCTAAATACTATAAACCACGGGACGAGGAAGGCTTAATAAACCCTGTTGCCTTTTCGCGGCGCGCGGCGTCTGTCGGCTCTCACCTTGCCTTGCGGCTCGTGCAAATGTCACAGCCAGAGCGGTTCTTACAGCTCCTCGGGTCGCCCCGCAGTGATATACGCTGAGGTAAACAAACTACTGAAGTCTGGGTATTTTTACTTCAGATGGGATGTAAATCAGCGGATGAAAGCTTGGAATAAACTGGCAGCAAGAGGGCAGCTTATTAAAGTATCCTCCCCCAGCTCAGCGTTCCCGCAGTGTAATGTAGCTGACATAACTTCACACTAAGGAAAAGGAAAAGACTAAGAGAGATAAATATTTCTTCCAAAGTCAAAGACACTCTTCCTTCAAGATGTCTGGCCAACTCTCGTAGAAGGAGAAAAGCGTTTCCCTGCCAAAGGCAGAAATCCACCTGTAAGAACTTGTGAGGAGACCAAACACCTCCCTGGGGGCTCTGGAGGGGCACAAGCTGCACGGGGACACCCCAACAAGGAGACCAGACACCACGCTGGGTGCCCTGGATGGGCACAGCCTTCAGGGGGACACCCCACCACACCAGTGCTTGTGGTGTGGAGGTGCTCAGCTCCTGCAGTACCACATACAGCACATCTCAAACAGCTGGAGCCAGAGCTTCAGCCCAGGGCTCAAATCAGAAAATGGCTGGTCCTGGGCAGAGCTGAAAGCCCCTGGAAAGATAGGTTTTTAAGAGCAGCAGCTCCAGCTCCCACCTAATTGCCTGACCAGTGGGTGCCCCAAACCCACAGCCTCCTCACACCATTATCTCCTGGTAGAAAGATGTTACACGTTCCCACTCTTCCCTCCCTGCCTCTTTATTTAAAGCTGCTGGTGAGGAAATGAGTCTGCCTTGCTCTACCTTTCTCTCCATCACCTTGCTGTCTGTGAGGACTGGTGAGAAAACATTTCAGCTGCTCTTACACTTCCACAGCATCCATTTCCTGAGGCCTTTATGGAAAAAAAAAAAAAAAAAAAAAAAAGGCTGTCTCCCATCTCCTGCTGATTATAGCTTTATCAGATAATAGCAAGAAGCAGGAATGATCCTGTAAAGCTGTTACCAATACCCAAAGGTATCTGAACAACAGTGAGGCAGAGATCGTGCTACTTGCATTTACCCACCGATAGGCAAGGCTGGAACACCTACAAGGTACCAAAGCCTGTCTGTACTTTAATCTGCCATTAGTAGTTTCTGGCTTCTCTGTCTCCGTGTTTGTTTTTTTTATTTTACACTTAAACCTGCTGAAATGTACGGCTGCAGACACAGCAATGCCGAGGAGAAGGAGCCTCCTGGTCCCTGGGAGTGCGTTTTCTCAGTGCTGGCTTGACACACAAAATCTGTTTCCTCAATTATGCCTTCCCTCTTACCTATTTTTGACACGATGGTGTGAAAACATAATAAAAGCTCATGGAAAAAAAAAAAAAAAAAATCAAGGAAGCTGAGAAAGTAGTTCTTCAAATGATATTTAGAAGCCTTGGCTCACCAGTGCTTTAACACCGTGGGGAGAGCCGCTTGCACAGCCCGGCTCTCCCCTGCCCACCAGCTCCCAGAGCACTGCCATTTCTACCTCCAGCCTGTAGGAACTGACCTGCTGGATAAAAACAAATCCCACAACAGAGAACTCCAGCTACAAGAGCCGCTTTGCAGGGGTAACACCCCGGATCCGAGGTGCCGCTGTTGCACACGCGGAGGCTCCCGGCTCCATCGCGCTGCGTGACATCTGCTGCGCCACTCCAGGTTCCAAACAGATCTTTACGCATCCGTAGTAGCAAGTAGGAGATTTAATTTAAGCATAAGCCAGGGCGAAGCCTTGCAGATAAAAGCTCTGCTCAGGACTTGCAGTTCACCACCTTCGCACAGCAAAATCTTTGCCTGTTAAGTGATTTACTGGGATAATGGATATTGTTCGTATGGCAAAACGGATTACTTGAAAAAATTGTCCTGAGTAAATCATCATATTTACAGCAAAGTTACGGCTTGTTCTACCACCACAACAAAAATTCTACGTTCGGTTTCATAAATGCCAAGCAATGAAAAATGCCGCTAATTCTATCGGTGTAAAAGTCTACAACAAAGCCTTCATTTTAGGTGTGAGAATGTATTTGTACTTAAAAGGCGTGAAATTCCCCTTCATCCTGGTGATGAGAAATGCCCCTTGATGCCCCATCTCCTCCAGGACACAGCCCAAGTGGAAATAATTTTCAAAACTAATAAGTATACGGAGTAACATGGTTAACATTATCCAATGAATTTAGATCCACCTACATGGTATAAATATATCTAGATAAACTGTCACCTTCAGCAGAATTCATTAAAATAATGTTGTATCTTCCTTGTTAAATGTAATTTTTTTAATTGAAATTTAATCTTACTGTATTATTTGGTAGATTTTTAATTGACATTTGTAGTAATTAATTGGTAAGCATTACAGCTTTGTCTGAAGAATTTAAAACTAAATTTGACATAGAGATTGGCCAGCCACTGCTGTGAGGTGCCTGCTGGGAGCATTTCATCATCCTCCCAGCCCCTCCTGCTGATCAGAGGTGGGAGATGATGGTCTCTTTCTTACAGTCATGAATTACATTACTAATGTATTCCATTACCACCACGCAAATGTCATGTTAATTTCTGATCATCATCAAGTCAGACAATGGTTTCCACGCTGGCACCCAGCCAATTAGCTATGTGGAAAAATATTCAGCCAATTATATAACTTGAATTAGGTTAAGGACTCAAGAGAAAGCAAAATAAATGCTTTGAAAATACTTCTGAGATAAAATGTAAGTTGACACTGTCTTCATGTGCTATAGCCGATGTTATACAATCTGATAGGCAGCTGCCAACATTCATAACTGTTTATTAAATCTAGCCTCTCTTTATGGTGGCAGCTAAGATCTGTATTTTTACCAATATTAGGTTCATTGTGTTATGAAAAAAAGACCAAAATACTTAGGAGCATTCACACCAGCTTATAAAACATATTATGTAGTATATTAAATTGTTAAAATTGCTTCTTCTCTCCTCCCCCCCAGAGCACAAAGTTCCAGGCAGGAAAAGTTTCAGCAGAACCAAGTCCTGCTGTAGGCAGGGCCGATCCCTGCGGGAGGAGAGGTACCCAGCACGCTGTGGCAGGAGCAGGGCACCCCTGCAGGACAGGGCAGTAGGAAAGCTGCTGCAAACACTCACAGTGAGTGGTGCAGGAGCATGAGCAGCCACGCAGCCCTTGCAGGGCTCCGCCGATGCCGCCAGCAGCACCGCGCTGCACGACGGGGTTTTTAGTACCACCCCATCACCTTGATTTGTTCCCTTCTTAAGTCAATTTATTGTACAAGCATGGTTATCTCCAATTTAAAAACGTACACAGCACCAATTCCTGGGCTTTAGAAATTTATAACGATGAGCAATTTGTTAAAGCCTTTTACCGTATCTTTCTGTCTCATTTTCCTAGGTGCTGCAATGAGGCAATTCACTGTTCTGGCTGCTTACCCTAGATGACCTTTGTCTGCCATAAAATGGTATACAACTAGATGCTCTGCTTTAAATAAAGCTCTCGCCTCTCCGAAAGGCCCTCCGTATTCAGTCAACACAATCAGCAGAAACCACATTTGGTTACTCAATAAGCTGGAAACTTCTAAAACGCACAAGGCTGTGAATGAATTCCTGACATCACCAGGGACACTCGAGTGGGGAACGAGAGAGAATACCGAGAAGTGGCACTTGCTGCAGCCGGAGAAAGGATCACTCCTTTAAGCTGAACTCTCAAGGAAAACGAGAACAAAAACTGAATTAGCTCAACACGTACCCTCTACAGTCAGTACATTGCTAGGCAACTTACCATCTCCTGATAGAATTATGGCAGAGGGCTGCCCATACATCAGGGTTAAGATGAGCATAAGCACCGGTTTTGGCCAACTGCTCCTTTCCAGCGGGACTGCTCAGCGCTTGTTCATTTCCTAGCATTATTTGGCAATATTTTTTAAGCACCTCAAGAGTCTAATGCATTCAGAAGATATTTTAAAGCTATTATGTGACATGAAAATTTTAAGATAACTGGAAGTAAGTGAATTTTATGGGGAATAGCCGAAGTCTTTTTTGTTGGTCTTGTTCGAGCCAGCATTTGGAGAGAGTTAACAATCCTTTTGGTTACTTTTATGTTTTAATACTGAAGGTATCCGGAGGGCACACAACTCTAACACTTTGTCTTTCCTCAGGATGCTGGTCGGCCATGGCTCCATACCTCTGTAACTCAAGCTGTTATGTCAAGGGGATGCTTCCAAACACCCTGGGGTACTTCCCTTTGCTGCTGCTGAGACCCGACAAAGTCCCATTACAGGCAGTGCCACGGGGCTATTGCAATACCCCGTGTTTTTGCACTTAGCCTATGCCAGGCTCAGCAAGGCCTTGACCCTCAACAGTGACATGAAGAGTAAGATTTGGACTGAAGATGTTATTTAGCATTATTAAAGAAGAATAAGCACAGACTGCTTTAAAGAGAGGCATGTGCTTTGTATATAACCCAAGTTTTCTACACATACTTCACAGGGACAAAGAAGTAATTAATTAGCTAACCACCGTGATTAAAATCAATTGATTCACATGCTCCAGAGCAGTGAGAAATTCTTGCATCACTGGAGAAGTCTGGGATTGCTCTCTGCTTGGGGATCTTAGTCGTATCAGCAAGGTTGGTGATTCAGACATAAAGGAAATGGTAAGAATCTTTCTCTTGCATGCACACTTTGAGCTGCCATATGGGTTTATTCAACTGTTTACTACACCAGTCAGTAAAAACTGAACAGCTATTATAATCTTTGCTAAATGACATGGTAATTATGCTACCTCTGGAAAAAAAAAAAAGAAAAAAAGAAAGAAAAAATGGAAACTTTAAAAAATCACAATTCACTGATGTGTGAATTTCTCTGTTTTATAATCTCTGCATTGAAATGCACTTTCTAACACACGGAGGGATATTAGAAATACAACAGAAACACTAATTTATTTTAAAAGAAAAAACAATTTGCGCACCCATTTCCTATGGAATTTAATTACCCAGGTTTCATAGTGTTTAAAGACTTCTTACATAGATCTTCCAATTCTCCTGTAATGTCAAATGGTTCCTCTTTCCCCAACCTCTTTGTCTTTGGATTAACGAAGAAATAATTGCCCCTCCTCTCGCCCCACTTAGTAAATAGGTGTGGAGGTGCAAGAGCAGCAGGGGTAGGAGGAGGGGGCAAGGGAAATGTCCCCGTGCCAGGCTGTGGGGTACGGCCAGGACAGGTACAAGCACCCTGCTGCAGCACAAAGGGGACCGACAGGCACTCCACTGGCTAACGACATGGGCAAATGGTGACTGCAATTAACAGAGGACGTGCCACCTCTCAGGCCTGACAAAGCCCCAACGTGCAGCAGCCTGGCTTGGCTACCGGAGGGTTTCTCCCTTTGTTCCCCCGCAAGGAAGGCGGCCAGGCCTCGTGGGCAGGCGCACGTGAAGGGCCGGCTCTCCTGTGTACCAGTGACACCATTTTGTCACTGGGATGTAAGTGCAGCAAACGGCGGAGCTAATTATTTGTTGGCAATGGCTCCTCTGAGAGCAAAGCCTCTGACACATGATGGAGAGGAGGCCTCTCCATATTCATATTTAATCATTACATGAATTGCACACACAAGCATGTTTAAACCCCGTCTGTCTGCCAGGCTTCAGTCCCGGGCAGCGGCTTTGCATCACTGAACTCCACTTTCACCACAGAAGCCCTCGCATCTTCACCAAGGACTTGGGGGGGGACGTTGGGAAGAAAGAAAGGAAGAGAGTATTTTTTTTTTGCTGTATTGATAATACTTAACATCATGGATATTTCAATACAATCAAGATCTTGTTTTTTTCATTTGGGGGGGGGTGGTATCAGTTAGGGATAGTGGTGGTTTGCTTTTAAGCACAGACAATACAAAGAAGAAACCAAAAAATCCCCTTCATTAAAAAAGGGTAAGGGAAAGAGAGACGATAAGAAAGAATAAGTGAGAGTTATTGCAAACTTGCATTTGGTGACTCACCAGTTTTACTTGCAGGCATCACACATATCCACTCATGACTCAGGGCAAATATGGGAAAGGATCGAAACCCTTATCATGGCAAATGTGTCGGGAAGCTGGAATCACTCAGAAAAAATGTTCTCAGGAGACTGAAAGACAAAAACATGTTTTAAAACTTCACTTAGTTAGAATCATATCAAAGCCTACCATTTTCCTTTGAAAATAAAAGGCAGTTACAGGCGCTGGAGGTGTGGGGAGCGTTACAGGAATATTTCTACATATCAAACATTACTCTATCACACAGTGGAATTTATTTTGCTTTAAATTAAATCGAAACGTACAGTATTAAGAAAGGTTTTTAAAGATGCTGTTATTTCAGACTTTGCTCCTTCCGACAGGCAAGTTTATGTTCATCCTAAATACCAAAATGTGTCACCATCCAAATTCATATTCTGCTCAAAGACACCGCACTGTTTCAAGAAATTCGGCTGCTTTAACCTACTTTGCATTATCAAAATATAACACTTTGAATTTCTGAAATATTTACTCTCTGCCTGCACTCACCGCATCCCGATAAAACCTTAACAAAATGTAGGATCTCTTGTTAGCAAGAATCTTTCCTCGGAGATAAGGAAAAACACACATAAGAACCATTTGATGTTCAGGGTGAAAAGGCAAAATTTGCAAACATCAGTTAAGAAGCACCAATTAGTATGTTTTTTTCCCCAGCTATTAGTAACACAGATTGAGTTTAAGCTTAGCTTAGAGGAAGCTGTCGCTGCACAAATTAAACATCCGCTTTACTAATAAGGGTGCTGTAAAAGAGATGTATATGTTCTCCATCGACAAAACATCCACGCTGCGTACAAGCTGATACCCGCACACGGTGCCCACCAGCTCCGATGGGATTTAAGCAGCAGCTCAAATGGGAGGGCGCTCGCTGCCTCCACGCACACCTGGGAGGGCCTCTGTGCAACAGCAACGACCTCCGAGGAGAAAACAAACTTTGTGACAGAGGAAAGCATCCTGAGGGACTGGTGTAGGAAACAAAAATGAAGGCTAAGATGCCACACGGTGCCTCCAGCCCCCGATTGCCCGGTCCTCTCCCTGCGTAGCATCCCCAGTGTGGTGGCTGCTCCCAGCCCTGCCACAGCCACCAGAGCTTTGGTGGTGGCGAGGACCCGGCCCCAGGGAGTTAATTGTTCTGGCAGCCCACTGCAGCCGTCCTGAGGAACATCTGGAAGTTTCTGTCTTAGCAACGACTGCACGGAATTTCATAAGACAAAAAATAAAAAATAAAAAAGGTTCTTCTCTGGCCTCCGGGCTTTCTCCCCTCCTTAGCTGAATGCATTATGGCTCAAAGAAGATCACAACAGTCCAGAAACCTAAATATAGGGATTATGCGACCCTGCTATAAAGCTGTGCTACACAATAAAAATAGATCCAAAAGGGGTGTTCGGACACCACTTAAGCTAAACGTGATGTCTCTCTCAGAGGCTCCCAAATACCTGCACACCGACAGCGACCCGCAGCTGGCGGCGGCTCCATTTTATTCATGAGGAGCAAGGGAGCAGTGTGAGGAGCACAGAGCCGAGGCTGGGTTTATCGCTGTGCTCGATGACAGATATGCAGATGGGTATGTAGCCGAGCAGAGAGCCGCCTCTACACGTGTCGGGGCAAGCTTTCCCCGGCTGACCTGCGGCACCTCAGCGTGCGACTCTTAGCAGGCCTGAGCCACGATAGGGCTGGAGGGGAGGGAAGGATTATTAGCCCCGTTTTAAAGATGAGGAATCCGGGCTCATTTTGGCTAATGCTTGCTCAAAAGATTTTGTGTTTTGAGATTTGTGAGGCGAAGGGACTTGACTAAATAATACATTTGGCCTGCAGCAGATGAGGGCCGTGGTGAGCAGTGCCGGGAGGAGGTGTGGACATCGCACCCCAGCCGGGCCTGCGCCTTGATGGCGTGCCTGGAAAAAGGGATTTTTCTTACACCACCGAGAACTGACCTCACCAAAACACTCCACAAAACGTTTCCTCCCCGCCAGCTCCTGACGGAGCCGGGCATGGTGGCTGCTTGCCAGGAGGAGGCCGGTGTGGCCCTAGGGCACCTCACAGGCCGCAGCGTGGGGACACCCCATGTTGTGGGGAGGGGAAGGGTGGAGGAGGGAGAGGAACAGGGAATAGATCGGTTCTGATAAACTGAAGCCTTTAATGATCTACCCACGCACTCGAGTTCGATCTGGCATTGACAAATTGAAGCTTCTAATGATGCGCCCACACATCTGAATCGGACACTCCTTTCCGACGAGTTTCACAAAAATAGCCTGCTGGGTTAAAAACAGCAAACTCCGATAAAGCTGCGGTGTGAGCAGAACCGAGCCACTCTGCCAAACTTCTCCCCAGCAGGTTCTCCGATGTGACCTCCAGTACAGATTTTCTCCTGCACCGCCTCACTCCCAGACCGATCCTCACCAGCCGAACAAGGGGTGATGAGATGCAGCAGCTTCTGTGGAGCTGGAGCACAGAGTCAATCAAATCTTGGAACATGAATCTGGGCTTCATTAATTCCAGCAATCACATCGTTTCTATTATCACTGGATTAATCAGAATAGGAAACCTATTAATCTGCCCCCAACAAAAATTAATCTTCTCAATATTGAACAGATTCGAAAGACAAGTTTTAATATTTCACTACTTCCATCTCAGGGGCAGCGGTGGCAGACGATCTGGAGCACCACTACGGGCTTCATCCCACCCGCCTGAGGTCAGCCCCGCTGCCCTTCCTGGTGCTCCCAGCCCCCTTCCCTCTCCTCCCCATGGTATGGCTGTTTTGCACTGGTCCCAGCATGTTTCACAGCATGGTAAGGGGTGAAAGAGACCTCGGGAGGAGGCGAAGCAACCAAGATCACTGTTTCCTACATCAAACTGCAAACCAGGCTGTAGCATTTCTTGCATTTCAGGAGTTGTCACGAGCTTACACTGTGGCACAAGGAACTGTGCCCGTCCTGACCTGATGCTCAGGGTTGCAGGGGCAGAAAACCCAACCCTGCATGCTTTCTGCAGCAGGCAGGACAAAACCGATGTTAACTCAAACACAACCACACGGCAAGGACACCAACACCAGGGGAAAAAAGACATCCATAGGCACTTTCACCCTGGGCTATATTTTGCATGATACGTTTCAAAGCCCGATCAAAGGCAAAACTTCAATCGTCTCACATGCCACTCGCATTAGGATGTTTATTGACTGCAATGAGTACAAAATAGTGCTTTAACTACTCGTTTCTTAAAGCCATGTTGCACGAAACAGGTTCTACTTGTACATCAGTGCCTACGAGACCGCTCCAAAACAGACAACTGTAGGAAAAGTTGTGCCCATGTATACATATATACAAAACTGTTTTTAAGTGACTGTTTTAAATTAGGATAAATCTGTGTTCCACCAATTAAGCTCTGAATACATGGCTGATACCGTTCGCTATCTCAAACAAGCGGCACAATAAATGCAAAAATTCAAATATTTTAGAGAAAATACTTGGAGAGTTGAGACATTAATTTTGCCATATACAATCTGTTTCACAGAGATTTTAAAAAAGCATTATTGCCGCCCTGGGTACATTGGAATAGAGATGAAACCAGCATCCTCTCCTATTTACATATTAAAAACTACGTGCCTGCTTGGTGCAGACTACCCAGCTTGCCGATGCACGACTCTATTAAAAACCAAACAGCCTGCCCGGAGGATGCGAAGCTGCAGGCTGGATGCAGCCCTGCGAGAAGTACTGCACTGCGATGGGTGGCAAGCGGAGGCAAAACGCTTGTTTGTCCTCTCCTGGAGCAATCCCCAAATCTGGGAGCATCCAGGGGAGCGGGGCCGGAGCAGCTGTGGCTCCCCAGGGCCCCACCTGCTGCTGGGGCTGTTTACCAAACACGCCGCCTGCAGCAGCCTGGGAAGCCCTGGGATCTCTGCAGCTCCTCTGCCAGATGGGTTACCAGGACGTTCAATGGGAGCAGAAAGAGAGAAAATTTTAAAACAAACAAGCAAACAGCACAAAAGAGCATCGTCCTCATTCTTGCTTCAATCTCGTATACCTGTATTTAATTGTAGCTTCAGAAGCTCAGCAGTTTCCAAAAATTTTCCAACCCAGATATGTCTCCAAAATAAACAACCTTTTTTTAAAACAAACAAACAAACACATTAATTGCCACCAGAAGCACATGCCCAAAACACCCTTAAAAAGCCTAGGAAGGCTGCTGGCTGGGGGCACTTTGCTGCAACGGGAGGTAACATTTGTTCTCCCCTTTCAGCTGGGATCCACCTCAACTTTTTGATGTTGGTTGGAGCTTTTATTTGCAAATAGAGCAGAGCTGCTTGGGATGGAGGACTCCTCCGGAGCGTGCCATGTGGCCTGCACAGATGTTCCTTTTATTCCTGTGTCCCACAAGGCTCTGTGGCTCGCTGGTGTTAAACAGATTACGCAAGTAGAACACTTGATTTTGCATGTCCCCTTTTTTCCAACAGTTGTCTGATTTACTCGACTCATTTTGCTCCCCCTCCCCTGGAAAAACACCGCAGACAACACATAAAAATGAGGCAGGAGCAGGAAAGTTTCTCCTCCAGGATGAGAATTTGCAGAAACGCTCAGCGTCGGCAAATAAAGCAGGAACGCAAAAGAACAAAGCTCTTATTTTGACAGGAAAATAACCAGCTCGTTTGGTGCCAGGTTCTGCAGAAAAACCTTCATCATATCCCAGTAACACCAGTCGCTACAAGTATCATAATCTCTCACCCCTATTTAGATGGCCAAATGAGAATTGAACTTTTTCCAAAAAACACCTAACACCAATTATTGGTGCTAAGCATCTGAAAATCCTTCAAAATCTGGCCTTCAACTCGGTCACAAAGAAGGGGCTTAATTTCCCGGCTGTCAGGCATCCCAATCAACAATTGAAGTCAATGGGATCTACACAGTACCTTATTAAAAAAAAAAAAAAAAAAAAAAAAAAAAAAAAAAAGCCTGAGAGGCCCACTAAGCTGCAGCAGCTCCAGCAAGACAACCTCGCTGCGCTGACAGCAGCTACACCCGGCTTTGTGCATCAGCCACTTTGCTCTCCTCCTTAATTTGATTAATCAGCTTGGTATTATCCCCAATTAGAAAAGTGTCTAAGGGGAAAAATAATCAAAAAAAAAATAATAATAATAATGGTTAAGGCTAAGCCAAAGAAGAAAACAGCAGCTACTGAATGTGCAGCTACTTAGGACTTGCGGCATTTAGGAAGGACACAAAATTAAAGCTAAAAAACCGCGGGCAAGCGCAAAGCCATCAGTGTTTCATGCAGACTGCAGATTCGGATTTTTTTTTTTTTTTTTTAATAAACTGAAACCGAATTCCAGATGTTGAAAGTTGGGAAGTAAAAAGCGCTTTAGCTGTAAAAACACAAAGGTGAGACAAAAAATTCTGCTGAAACATGATTTGTACGGCCCGAAGCGAAGCACAGCCCCCCTCTCCCCGTTAGCAGCTGGGTGTTTGTCCCCTGCGTGTGCCAGCTCAGGTGGCAGCACAGGGGCTGCGCATCTTAACGAGGGACAGGCTGCAGCAAGAACTGCTGGGGACTCCTTCTTTCAGCCCACGGAGAGGAATGACCACGGGCAGCTGGGAACAACACTCACCTGGACCTGTGCTGCCATCCACATCCTACCTCTGCAGACCGCATCCATCAGCTCTGCGTGTGCAGTGACACCAGGGCAGGGATGTGATGGTCACAGCCCAGTTCACCCCCAAGGAAGCACAAACACACCCACTCCTTTCACACCTCCCCTGCCAAGCAATATACACGCTCTTTTGTCCAGGAGCAAGGTTTGGCACATACCAGCAAGCATCCTACTCTTCCTCCTCCTCGCTCGAGGTGCCGCAGGGCTACGCACACACCCGCAGCACCCAGGTGCCTCCCAGCCTCACTTCAGACCAGCAAGGGGGCTGACACCTCGCTCATTTAAATCCCTAACAGCTGCAGTTAGTTGCAATATCACCTGACTTCCCTCTCCTTTCCTTGCTAGCCACTTGCCCAGCTGAGTGGCCCAAAACAAAGGTGGAGTTGGGTTCATCCCTGCCGCAGCACAGCAACCCGCGAGCATCCAGGATGTAGCGCAGCATCCAAACAACCCCAGTTTGGACTGGCACAACTGGGTCTTGTTTCAATGGATGGATTCAATCACCACCAACACCACTCGGGGCTTCTGAAAGCAAAATTCTGGGCAGTATTTTGAGCTCACTGTTTTCCCCCGTGTTTATTTACATCGCACGCAGCAGGCAGCATCTGCATCACTCCACAGGTGAGTGTACAAAATCGCACAGTATCTGCCGCGTCCAACCAACTGCATCACAGAAGACACCGAATTTCAGCCCAAAACTCAAGGACAGCGGCACACCTTTAGGTTTCGATAAGAGGAAGAATATTCACCAGCATACTTCACCAGTGGTGCAGTCAAAACTTGCACACTTAGTCACAGAAATATGACTGGACTTGTCTGCTACCACAAAACAAAGTACCGTCTAGTGGTTAAAATCAGAGGACATGATTCAGGAATGCAACCCTTTTCAAAGGAGAACTAAAACACATGATTAAGTGCTGTTGAAGTCAATAGGCTGATTCAGAGACCAACTTTTGGAGCAGTGGATAATACTCTCCACACTGCCATATGGCTCTCAGTCAAACTTCCTAGAAGCATTTGCTAATACTGGGTTCCACCACAGCTTTTGGGAGGCCTGCTTTTCTTTCCCTTTTTTTTTTTTTTTTTTTTTTTTCCTCCCTGTCTTTTTTTAAACATGCTTCTGGGATGATTTTCACCCACTCTGAAGATCCTCCAGGCTGCCACTGGCTGAGAGAATGCCCAACTGCGATCTCTCCATAGCAGCGCAGCCTCATGCAATAATTAATAATCTCAAATAAAAGGTTATCTAAGCGTGCAGACTGAGCAGGATCCAAACGCATTTTTTGCAGCGTTGCTTGGGAGGCGTTCAGGGCAGGGCACACAGAAACGAACTCCGTGCGCATCGCGGCCAGCCGGTGATGCAAACAACCCCAGTGACTCCTCAGACCTCCCAGGCACGCTGCCTTCACCACGGAGAGATTTCGCTCATCCTATTGCCTCGGTAAGACATTTGTGGTGGGTTTTCTGTTCCTTCTCCTTCCGATCCTCGTTGTGTGCAGATAGGAGCCGGTCTTCATGGCCCAGCAGCAGGGCCACCAGCACTGTGCCACTGCGGGCGAGCGGCTTCCCTGCACTTGCCTCCATCCCCTCCTGTTCCCAGGCAGCTCTGTGTCCTGCCAACGTTTACAAGCAGCAAACCCAAAGCTTTCAGCAAGACGAATGTCTCCCCATCAGCATGCACGCTGACGTGTAGCAGCCCGGTCACAATTCTCGTTTGTGTTTATGCAGTGGGGAAGGGAAGGGGGGGAGCGCTGGCAGAGCCACCAGCGGGCAGACTGTGCAACTTCCGAACCTTTGCAGAGGTCCAGGAGTTATTCTTTATGTTCAGTCACGGAAAAGCAAAACTAAAACAAAAACCCAATGGATTCTCGCTTGCTTTTTGAAAACTTAGCAGTACAGATAAAGCGTAACATGATTTTTAAGCGGTTTGAAAACACCCCGTTACTTCTTACAATGAAATCGATGTAATCCCAGCCCAAATCAGCCCTTCCAGCCATTTTGTCTGTTAGGAAACGGGGGAAAGAGGAGGCGATACTTTTTTCTGGCTCCTGAAGTGCTTCTCCTTATTCAATATCTAAATTAAATCAAATGGAGTATACTAAATAAGCCCATAAGACACAGTGCACGATGCAAGAGACTTAAAATCCTTATCTCCTGAGCACTCCAGCTTAAAGGCTGATGTTTTATGTTCCCCTGCAGCGCACGGGGATCCTGCTGGCTTGGCCAGACTGCGAAAATAAGCCTCAAATGACCAAATACAACTGCAACTTGAAAAGTAGGAACCAAACCAGACACAACAAACCACAGAGCAGCCGGCCGACCTGCCCTAACTCCTGGGCGAGGAGGGCGGCGTCTCCCCACCGCCACGCTCCGCGCACGGCCGCGGGGGCTTCGCGGGGCGGCCGATAAGGAGCTGCCGGTGGCGAGCCCACGAGCGGTGCCATTAATCACAGAGCTGTCCCCCCGGCACGCCAGCGGCTCTGCCGGCACCGCAGCAAAGCCAGCGAGCAGGCGGGAGCACGCTGATGGAGAGGCAGACCCGCGGGGCTGGGGGAGTTTACTGAATTGCAGAGGGGTGGATTCCTGGAGCTCTTGAAACGCCGAGGAGGGCGAAGCCAAAATCCACAGCCCTGTCTGGATGCTTCACCTGCAGGTTCTGGCCGCGGGATGAGGAGCCCACCCGTACACACTGCACAAGGCTATCCTACGGAGGAGCAAGAAGCGCAATTTGGGTTATATTCTGCTCATGTCGGGCACGGGCAGCCCCACAAATACCTTGTGGGACAGTCACTCGTTCAACCCCAGCATCAGCTCCAACCACACGTAACCCTCATCAAGAAATCTGTCCCCACACTCACACACACTTCTCCAGGACCCAGGTAAATGCCAGGCAAAGTGCAGGGGACAGCACTGCTCTGATGTGCCCCAGAGCCCAGAAACATCAGTAACTGCAGGCCCTACGGCAACAAAATCTGAGCTCAGGACCAAATCCAGCATCTCTCTTCCAATTTCGGATATATTTTGCTCCTGAATTGTAATTGAAGAATAATGACTTGTGGAATATCATTTTATGTGTCCTATTAAAGGGACATTTGCTGCAACGAAGAGTTAAGCAGCTCAAATATTAAAACGGGAGCAAAACTATTGTCAATAACAGTGACATAAATTAATGTTGGTAGTTAATTAAGAACGGCAATATTCTGAGACTTTTATTGGAAGACTAAGGCTTTTCACAAAATTCCTGTTACCAAATAATATAATTCACTGAAGTGCTCAGCTCTACCAGCTCCATCAAGTTAGCTTTACTGTTCCACTCCTCTGCCCTACATTTAGAGTACCTGGCCGTAGAAACAAACCACACAATGTACCTTATTTCCTCCAAAGAAAACCTCTCTAACTATCACATCTACTCTGTATATTTGGAGGTCAGATTTCACAGCTCTTCCTACATATATGTATTTTTTTTTGCTCATTACTTTTCAACTTGTAAGTGCCAGAAAAGAGTTTCAAAAATAAATTATCTGTCTCTGGACGCGGCAATGCAAAAATCGTATTTCCACTGGACCAGGCTTCACAGCCTCAGAAGAAAAAAGGGGAAGAGAGAGAAAGAAAGAGAGAAGGAGAGCAAGTCAGCCGCTTGGTGATGCAGAGCACCGACGGGGCTGGAGCTGTGATGGCAGCACCAGGACATCCTCAAACCAGCGCCGTGCTTTCAAACAGCGCAACCCAAAGCGCTGCCAATCCGCAGGTCATCACAAGCCTGCAGACATAATGCTGGGATTTGCGAAGAAAAAAACTGGGGGAATTTTAAATTATACTAGTGTTTTGTTTTGTTGTTTGTGTGTTGTTTTTTTCTTCAACCCCCCCAGTTAATAGGAACGGGGCTCACTGCTCTGCAGGAGCACTCGGAAAAGCCAAGTTACTATTGCTGCGGGTGAGGGGGAAGCCTGGCCTCGGCCAGCATCCTCTGACACGAAGGCATTTCCTGCCATCAGCAGAGGAGGAGTCGATCCACGTAGTGAGAAGCTCCTCACGGAGATACCAACGTTAAAGGAACGTTAAAACACGAGCAACTCCCTCACAGTAATAAAGGGTGAGGAGGACAGAGAGAAGGGGGAAAAAATAAATAATAATTAAATAAAAGACACCATCCCACAGTAGTAACTACAAACAAATAATTTCAAGGCCCAAATCAGTATTTATTTCTTTTCTTAATTAAAACAGTTCCACAAAGCAGTATTACTCCAAGCCCACCCAAAGCAGCGAGAAGGCATTTTTACCATTTAATCAAACACAAAGCTGATATGCTCACATAAAGGATCAAGACAAAATAAGATATGTGGGCCGGCAATCTGAATGCCAAGTTTTACCCATGTGAATTCAGTTAGAAACGCTTGGAAAATGTGATTCCTTAACTTAGAAATAGCAGCTGTAGCATTCAAAGGTACTCCAGTAATTACTGGAATGCTTGCTGAAAAACTAGACAGAAGCTAACATCTTACTTACATTAAATACACATTCACCACAAATTAAAAGAGCCACAGGAAAAAAAAAAAAAAAAAAAAGAAAAAAAAAGGAAAAAAAAAAAAAAAAAAAAAAAAAAACAGGCAAGCCGATTTTAAAAAAAAAAAAAAAAAGACAAGAAGGGGCCAGATGCTCATTCCTGGTGCTCAGTGCAAGCCGAAACGACCCGCGTGCTGTAGGTGCTCCACGCCGCCAGCCTCCCCCGAGCCAGCGATGCTCGGTGCTTCTCGGCAGCCGAAGGGAGTCAGATTTTCACCTCTACATCTGTAAGTGGTAATTTCATCCCAGATACTGGCAATAACACGCTGCCTTAAAATCACAGAAACGCTGCCTAGTCATCCGAGACAACAGTAAAACAAGCAACAACGCCAAGAGTAGTTGTCTACTACTGCCTGGGGGACTCATGGGTTTAGCAACCGGGCTGGCATAAGGATTATATTATCGAGGAGCGCCCTATACTGCTTTATTAAGTGCCAGTGAAATGTCTACAGCATGCGGTGCCGGAGAAATACTTTGGGAAACACCAACCACAATGAAGAAAACTAAGAATGGAGCTACTTGACCGCTCCAGACTTACTATCAGCTGCTGTTCCCTGACAATAAAACTATTGGGGAAATAATGATGCGGTGACACTAGCCAACAGATGGGTAGGAGAACCTCATTGTGCTGCACATACAACCCCGGGATACGCTGCTAGGAGAAGGAAGTCCACACCCAGGCTCTGGAAGGAGGCACACGAAGAGAAGTTATCTGCAAAATGTGCATCACACTCTCCTGGCTCTCTTCACACCTCCCCCTTCGCATCCCCACTCCCATGCACCTTCGCGTCTATTCCCACACTTCTCTCGCTACCCACATCCTGAACATATTTATGTTGTAAATATCCATTTGGAAGCATTTTGTATGCTTGTGGCACAGAGAAGGATGCTGCTTTGAGTTTCATAAGGCAGCCGTCTCACCATGACCCCTCTCTCCCTTTCCCAATTGCAGAGGAGGGGAAAAAATTACTTGGCCCTCAACCTTATCTTTTATCCACTCAGGAACCAGATTATTGCCTAATAAAACTTCACTGCAAAGCTATTAAAAATTAAAGGGATATTTCCCTTCCCACATAATGATTTGTCAAAAGCCAGACCTAAATCAGGATTGATGAGGTTTGTGGTACCTTTTTTTTTTTTTTTTTAATTGGGCAGAAATTTTGGATTTTTTTTTGCAACACTTCTCACTTCTGACAGACACAAAATTTCTCCTTCAGCCCCCTAGACCTTACTTCTTCATCGAGATGAAATAATAGGTGAAAGGCAGCTGAGCCAGCAGAAACATTCCCACTGTCCTTCAAGGAAACACGCACAAGAGTCCAAGTAGTTGGTATGATTCAGAACTAGTGGTAGAAAAAGGACAAACCAGATTACAGCAACACAGGGGACTCTATCCAAAACCTGCATCCAAAGAGACTCCTGCTAACATATGGTGGAAATGTGACTTTCTGCAAATATCCTCTGCAGAAGCCAATTCCTCTCCTCCACCCAAGCCACGTCCAATAGCTCTAGTAGAACGAGCTGTTACTTACACGTATTAGTCAGGATAGGCATCAGCCATGATACAAATTTTAATCCATCTAGCTAATGAGGAATCTGCCATCTAGTTAACGTGGTCAGACCCTCCAGAGAAATTAAAATCCACCTATTCAGACTGCTCACTAACTGATGTGCTGCCCGTCCCGGAGGAGGGTGGCTGCTTTTCGGAGGCCCCGTGTCCTGCTCTCCCTCCGCGGGAAGGCACCGCGCTGCTGCACCGATACAAAGAGAGGCACCCAAAGCAGAATCATGCTGGAAAACAGAACTTGGAAAGAATGCGTTAGCAACTTCAATCCAAATATAAAATGCATTTAAAGGTCATAATTTGCATAACTACATCTCATGTTTTTTGTTGTGTGTTGTTTTTCCTTTTTTTTTTTTTCTTTTCTAAATTGCTCTATCCTGGAAGGTGCCGAACACTTCTGAAAATTGCTGAACACCTCCACTTCTCATCTAAAGCTGTAACAACTCTTAGGACTGCTCACTGTTTGGCAGGAGCAGCTCTGCAGAGCACTCTAGGACCACGCTAATAGATACACAGCATTTCCAAAAAAAAACAATTAAAATCAACAAAATAATTAGAGAAGGTATAAAGCCCTGAGAGTGCATGGTGTCATCATGACACACTGATATTACTGGGCTGACATGGGAATTTCCCTTTCTTATAATGTGCTCTTGGTGGTGGATTCAGAAGAGCAGCAAGCAGCACGCAGCTGTGACAGGAAAAACACAAAAGCCATGGGCACAAATTGCCCCAACAACAAACTTCATTCAAAAGCTGCTACAACCTCTATCTGGTGAGCCAGGAACACTGATTCCCCTAAAATTTCTTTGCCAAACCCACATCCAGCCCCAGGAAAAGTGTCACATTTTCCATTACTGGAAGACCAGTAAAGGTCTACGAGGAGCGTCCTCTTTAACAAGAGCGAAAATCAGGAGGTTTCAAAACATTACACTCGTGCTTCCTGCACAAAATTAATTATAACAGCCAATCTGTGCTGTTGCTTAGTCTGCTGGGGAAAAGATGAAACGGCTGAATTGGTATCAAGGCTAAGGAAGGACTGAGGAGCACGTCTGAGGATGCTGCAGAAGTGGTATTCTGCCTTCTCCTGAAGTATGAAAGGAAAGTGTGGATACAAGTCTGCAGTCCCCCAGCTTGTATAAACGTGTCTGCGAAGATCAGCGCGCGAGGTGTCGGGTTCAGAGGCTGCACGCAGCTCCATCACCATTAGCACCTGACTGATGATTGACACAAACCACACACCACCTACAAAGGCATTGCACAAACCTAGTGCGTGTGAAACACAGGCTTTCCAAAAACCCTCTGCAACATCTTATGATGTTTTCCCACATTTCAACTCAGAAAAAAAAAAAAAAAAAAAAGATCAAGGTTGCAATATCAGTGTTAAACAGGATCTTTCATTTCCGTGGCATCTGCTTGCATTCCTTACAGAAGTTAAGAAATGCTGTGTTTATTCTGGACTCGGCACAAGAACCTTCCACCAAAAGCACGTCCCTCCCAGTGCTCGCCTGCAGACACCGGGGGACCGAGAGCACCCGGGCTTGGTAGGAGGCAAAGTGTGAGAGGCTTTGCATACTCAGGCTTTCAAGATGTACTTTTTCTTTCCCCTCTTAACAGAAAGGGGAGTAAAGAGAACATATCTATTTGTGAAAACTGCAGCTACCTCAAGGAAGGCACTGAAAACCTCATCATGAAGCCCTCCGGACTTCCCACCGCGCTGTTAGTCATGGGGTCTTTACCAGAAATGCCCCAGCCCTGACTAACTGTTAAGACAGAATGATGATACACTTCTTTCCTTACCGTCAACCCTAAAACACGCATCTGGTGAGAACTTCTGCATTTCTGGCGCACCCCCTCCCAGTCTCGCCCTCCTCACTCAGCGCCGTGAGGAGACCACGGCTCCTGACACCTGGGCCACCTTACCTGGCTCTCTGCAGGCCCCTGAGGAACAGCTCCATCCAACAAAGCAGCCAAGCCTTCAGCAACATGCGATGCAAACCCTTTAATCTCCCCCACAGTCTCCCGAAGTTGCATTTTCCAGAAAAAAAAAATGAGATTTGAGGGGAGGCCTCTCCTCAGCCCAGCTGTGGTGGGAAGGCCGAGGTGGGCAGCCCAGAGGACAGCCACAGCATCTGGGGCTGTTTAGCGTCGGGAGTGCCTCAGATCACAGTTTCTGAGAGGGGAAATGCGAGCGCACATCTGTGCTGTGGCCTGCACTGGAAACATGTCATCGGCTCATGGAGGACAATGGGCCCGTCCTAGATGATTGAATGCCAACAGGCTGCGCAGGGAGGCGTTGCCGTAAATCTAAGCCATGCCCAGTCTCCCACAGCAGAGAAGGCTTCAGAGACAGTTTGGCACAAAAGGCCATGGTTTTCGTGTGGTTTTAAAAGGTAAAGATTAAAATCGACGAGGAGCTCTTGAGAGTCTCCGTGACCAACCCACAGAAGGCCTACGAGGTCCTGCGCCAACCATGACGTGGTCCCAGCCAGTCCCACCGCCCATGGAGGTTACAACCACAGCAGCATCTTCCTCCCCTGTGCCAGAGGTCCTGCTGGGGACAACTGCCCTGAACTTGACACAAACCTCCCCGAGGACATTTGGGCAGGAGGAGATCCGTGTGTGACCTCAACAATGTCATGTACGGCCTCACACGTAGTAAGAGAAATCCACGGGTTCGCTTTGTTGCAAGGCGCGTTTTGCTGCGCTATGCTTTCTTGTTTGTTTGTTTTTAAATATCCTGGCAGTAGAAAGAGAGTCACTGTTTTGTTTTTTTCCCCACATATGCTATATAGTTTTCCCTCTCACACTCATTTCTTGCTTACTCAGTAGACTATAGTCTGCTTCTCTCACACGAACATTAGCTGTGTTTGTCCCCAAACTATATCATAATCCAACTGCTTTGTGTCATCCCACCAGCCCCGCTCAGGCAATGAAGATCAAAATATTTTCCGTAGGATGCTGTGGAGACATGGGCACGTACGTTTTTTTAGAGCAAAGATGACCTACAAGGCTGAAGGGTGCGCAGAAGTGTTTTGGCTAGTGAACTCGGTAAACACAACGTGAAAGAGGGAGTAGTGCTACAAACAATATCAAGGCTTTGTTTGTACAACTGCACTGTTTTCCAGACACACTGCTAAGAAAAATACTGCTTTTCAGCTACACAATGCGGCAAGCCCCCCTGCAAATTACTACCCAATATGACCACATTTTCAGCAACATTTAAACACGGCCAATAAATTAATACGGGACATCCCAGCTATCATCAACAAGTAGGTCTCATTAATTCTGGATGGCTGGGAGAGAGGCGCATAAAACAGTCCACAGCAGCACTCAAAGGCCTCTTGGAAGCGTTCCCCACCCTCGGCCATCCAGAAGCACTGGGACAAAGCCCCCGTGCCCGAGAGGAGCAGGATGCAGCCGTCTCCCCGCCACGCCACTCGCCCTCCATCTCCGCAAGCTAGAATGAACTTCCCTGACAAAACGCAAATACATTAGAAAAATACCCAAGCCAATTAAGACACAAGTGTTTAAAGACACGAGTAGTAATTACAAATGTATTATTCATACCTAATTTACAAGATGAACTTCTTTCGGTAAAATATTAAACTGTTTACATGCATTCAGGAAGACAATTTCCAAACCGTGCGCGTCCTGCTCTGAAGCGGCGACTGTCGCTGTGCCACAACTCCACAGCCTTACAGTGTATGCTATGTAGTAATCAGAAAATGTTTGACCTCAGATATCTACTTGACCCCACAGAAATGCAGACTCGCTTGCTATAAAATCCTAAACAATGGGGCAGACAAGGTCACAGGGTCAAAGCAAGTATTAACAGGTCATTGTGCAACCCACTTGGGAGCAATTACTTCTGGTCACGGCTAAGTGGACACTTGATTGAATACCACTAAGACAGCTCACATCCCACAGATAACAATCCTCACAGCGATTAAGAATTAAAGCCCCCATGATTCAGCCTTTATTACTCAAATGAACCTAACTATTCCATAAAAAACTCTTGGTATATGCATGATGCAAGGTCTAAATTGAAATGCCACCTCATTAAACAATAATATCTAATTTTATCTAAATGAATTTTCATGAAAGTACGCCACACAGCTCAGGAATTTTTAAAATGAATTATCACAAGCGATACATAATTTCACCAAAACTGCTGCAGGAAAAAAAAAAATCAGCTTCAGGGATGAAAGGGAAACATCTATGCCGAATGGAAATTGCACTTCTTTCTGTTCGCAGAAAGGGTAAAAGGGGGATTCAGGGCTTCTACCAGACAATAGAGCCAGATTTTAATCAAATCAACACCTTCCTATTATGTCAGGTACATCCATCCTCCCCTGACAAACAGTAACTGCACTCACACGTGCCAAGTAGCGCTGTGCACACACAAGCCACCTCCAGAAGAGGGGTGTCAGCGTGCATACTAAACCCTTCAAATTGGGGTTTAGCATCACAAGCTGCTAAAAAAGCCACCCATTACTCTGGATGCTGACTGGCATCCATTCCTTCAGCTGCACAGTTTCTGAAATAAAACCATGCTATAAATGAAATAAAATCATGCATCCCCTCCTGAGGGGTGACAAACCCGCTTGGACACCTGCGAACACGTGCACGTGCTGGCTTTACATTTAATAGCTCTTCATTATTTGACAAAAGCTACGAAAGTACAGATGAGATGCCCGCTTTTAAAGTTCTGTCACGAATCACTGAAAGAAAAAAAGCACGCAAGTAGATTTAATTTTTAGATTTTAACTCTGGGAGAAGGTGCTGCACATCCCACAAGTAACCATCAGCTCAAAAGGTGGTCTCAGCCTCATTTCTATAGTTCCACATTAACTTTTTCCAAAATTCTGGTTCTCTCTCAGCCTCCCAGATCCAGTCAGTTACTGGTAAGGAGCTGGCACACAGAAAGGCCATGTCTTTTTTCCACAGGCTATGTCTTTCACAGGAGGATAGGACCAAACCAAACCGAAGATGTTCTCCAAGATAATGAGCCCATACCAAAGAGCCACTTGCACCGGTGTCGGCAGCTGAATGGGGCACAGCACTGAAAGCTTGTGGAGGGGCATCAGGGAGGTAATGCTGACCCAAATCACGTCCATTTTGGAACTCAACACTCCTTGTCCCCTTCTCTGCTCTGCCACCATGGAGCAGTGCCTCGGGGCTATTTAAGAGCACTGCATCCACAGACACGTGGATGTACAAATTATGCATGCGTGTTTGGAGGCCATTTTAGAGCCTGGCTCGTGAGTCATACAGAAAGTAGATCAAGAGAAAAAAAAAAAAAAAGTTTAAAGATCCATTTTTGGTATTCTTGGTACAGCAGCATAGCTTTGCCTTTTTTTTTTTTTTTTTTTCCCTTTGCCTTTTTCTTTAATATTGAAACTCTCTTGGCCTTCTTTCTGTAGCTGTTGGAAAATTCTGAGTTAAAACGGGAGTCTTACATTAGTGTTAATACCACGAGAGCTGGCTGATAACATATCAGATACGTGAAATTCAGGCCTGGCGGACGGGTGTTCACCACCATTGATTGCTGCACAGGAGTTCACGAGGAATGAAAAGCTGCACGGTAGCTTCTCCCTTGTCCTGCTGCCAGCGAGGTGTAATAACGCTATTATGAAAAGCAAACAGGGATGAACTCTGCTCAAAAGAAGGTGAAGTCTCAACTCAGAAATCAATCGCTGCATCAGTCGTGCCCCTACAACCGAGTAATGCTGTTACAAAGTTCATCGAGCCCTCAAGATCCTCACCCTGGCACGGCTCGCGGTACTGTGCATATTTTATTGGCGCTGAATATTCATACGGTGGCAGCAGCTGGACACCAACCAAGGCTGCCACAGTGGGGAAAAAACAGTGCTGGACTCCAGCCACCAGCTGGAGACTTCATGGGGAGGTCCACACTCCTTTTTCCACGCTTTCATGGACTTTCAGCCAAGCTGCACGCCCTGCACCTTTGCCAGCCCAGGTCTGGGTTGGGGATATCTGGATTCTCTGCCACCAGTACCCCACCGTGACCAGTGCCAGGGGGCTGCCAGGCACAAGGAAAGCACATAGCAATGAGAGTCCCTGGTACAAAATAAGATGTGCTTTTAGGGGAAGCATCCCCTGCACACCTGAGAGGGCTGTAATTAAATTTAGTAATTACTAAGTGTTGCCCTAATCCCTGCCCATTGGTGTGTGGTGCTATGGCAGTGCTGCAGGTCTTACACACGTGTACACACACTTGGTATTAAAAGCACACACAAATCACACTGATAACCACAGACCTACTGCCAGGTAACTCACACATCAGTTTTTCAGATATATATATTTTTTGAGAAGCACACACAGTACTTGAACCTTGCCTGCAGTTCCCTGCTAGCACATCAACACTCACAAAGCAAATGTGCAGCTGCCAGTCTCGACTCGGACTTCCAGCAGCCAGGCATGTAAAATGTAAAAGAAGCCCAAATTCACCGGGGGTGAGCAGTGACACTTTGGATCCCCTCCCCTTGTTAGGGGCTGGAAGAATCACTGCGAAGGGGGCCACAGCCCATACCTACGGCTGGGGTAAGGGATCAGCATGGGATTGCTGTAGGGAGACCCAAAAGGAAAGGGCTGGGCCAGACAAACTCCCCGATCCCACTCTTGTTAAACAAGGACATCTCTGGTTCAGGAACAGACGGGAAGAGAATCCTCTCCACGGCTAACCCAGGGGAGGTGGAGATGCCTGAAATAAAGTCCCTTTGACTCCAGCTCTGTGTCTGACAGCCTGACTCAGACATGGGCTGAGCAGATAACAGGCGACCATTCATTGGCTTGACCAATGCACAAAGGCAAGAATTTCCCTTCTTAGAGAGTTTTAATGACAGAGCTTTAGAAGCCAGTTAAAGGAGAGAGACCGAGAGTGAATGCGCTGGAGATGAGCCCCAGTAGGTTGCTATTAATATTCCCTGGGAGCAGACACCCCGATCTGCAGCGTTTGAAGAAAAGAGTGAAATCACCCAACGGAGAGCACACGGCACCTTCTTCAAGTGAAACACCGCACAACTGCAGCTGAGCTCAGACAGTTTTTCCACTGATCTGGTCTAATGGACTACTAACTTTCTTTTTCAGTCCCCACCAAAAAATGCTGACCCACGAGCGTCTGTCTTCCTTGAAACACTGAAAAAAAAAAATGCAACTAACCAGCTGGCCTGGGATGTTGGCCAATTCTCTGTCCAGGAAAGTTTTTCATATGTCTCCTTTTTGAGAACTGAAGATGGGAATATATTCCACATGGGCAGAAAGTCTCAGAGCAAGCCTACAGGTGCTCACCATCCATACCAGCAGCCCCTTGTGCCGTGGATCCTTCCGAAATGCCCCTCTGCCACAAGGCCACGTGCCTTCGCAAGGATAAAGCAGCCAAAGAGAAAAGAAGTATTTCAGCTCTGCAGCTTCTTTCTATTCAGCTTCCTGCAATGCTCGCCTCCCTTTCTGATACAGAACACTTCAGCTGCCTGGAGCTATTCTGGTTTACACTGGGCATTCAGAACAGAAGCCCGACAGCTCTTGCTATTTTTGCTCATGGCTACCTGAGCAAGCAGCTCCCGTGCTCCACAGAAGCACCTTCCTAATGAAGCAGCTATGAGATCAATGTTGTACGACTTCCAAGAGCAAAACAGTTTACAATTAGCTGAAGGTCTGGTATTTGACGTTTTTTTATGGCTCTTTTACAACTGTTTGCAAATCTTTTCTTCCTTTAAATTATTCTGAAAAGTGTTAGGGGAAAGCCAAAAGTTATTTTGTGCAAGCATGTGTCTACTTGCATGAATCCAAGAGTCTTTTTAATTTAAAAGCACCATTACAAACACTTGTATTTACACGATGGCTGTTTATGTAATGCTTTAAAGAAAATCTAAATGGAGCACAGAAGCCAATGCTAATGCAGAAGACAGTGGGAGTCAGCGAACATGCTCTTGGGGCAGCCCAGAAGATGGCAAGACACAGTGCCTATGCCATGAGGATTCAGTAAAGCTGAATTTCCCAAAAAAGAGCTTCTGATGCAAATTCAGTGCATGCACACCCTGTGATTTTTAGATTTCTCTTCTCATCTGGATGCCTTTGATGTTCAGGACCACTGTTTCTATATTAACCCAGCACTAAAATAAAGAAGCTAGAACACAGACACAACCCTCCCATGTGGGCACAACCCTCCAAAATCCAATCTGTCTCTTCAGATTTTTTTTTTTTTTTTTTTTGTATTTTGGTAAAGTTAACACTGGAATTAAGCTCGAAAGTCACTCTTCAAGCAGGTTTTCTCTGAATCCACACCTTGCTTCCTTTGATTCAGGCACACAAACCTCTCAGCACTCCCAAATCCAAGTCACAAGTCCGGAACAGGCTGATTTTCAAGCACAGAGCAGGCCGGGTCTTGGCTCTCAACAGCATGGCACAGCCCCTAGCCCTCGCCTCAAAGTATCACCTTTTCTAAGCGAAAGTGCAAGAAAAAGCCTTCACAGATAAAAAGCATGTTCTAGCCTTAGGCCTGTCAGCATGGCACATGTCTAAAGAGAAAAACGAATCTGCATGATAGAGACTTGAAATGCAGGTGCCTGGATGGAAAAGAAAACTTCCAAAGGAGGTCTAAGTATGTGAAGGGAAAAAAAACAAAACAAAAAAAAACAACACAAAGGAAAAATAAAGGGATGCACATTTGCAAGAGAACACAGGACAAAAACCAAAAGCAACTACACCTGTACGAAAGGCGTTCCTTTGCCAGGTGTTTTAAGAAGGCTGTACCTTCATTTTAGTCTCTAGCCAAAAAGATTAAAGCCGCTTTCACCCTCACCCAAATCACCAAGGAGACCGAGCCTCCTTCAGCTTTTTTCAGCTGAACTTCTCCAGCAGAGAAGTTCGCATGGAAGGGAACCACCTCCCAGGCTCGGGATCACGGCTTCGCAGCGTCCTCCCTGCTGCTGGGGCTCCTCCGACCCCCAGGAACCAGCCGGGTTCGGATGCTCCCCTCCCCGGCCAAGATGCCACAGGGAACTTCAGAAGCACCTTGCTGGACAACACGGCGCGATCATCGCCATCCTTTGATTCTGGCTATCCCCACGGTTTGGCACCGCGGCGCCCGTAACCCAGCCCGCCGGTATGCGAGCTGCTGCCTCTTCCAGGGAAGCCGAGCTCCAACCAGGACGCCTCCAGCAATGCGGAACGCTACCAAGTTATGCACTCTTATGCAAGTTTGGGGTTTCTTAAACATCTGAAGGCAAAAAAAAAAAAAAAAGAAATCAATCCAGTAATCCTTGTTGATTATACTGATGATAATTATACTTGTGTTACGCCAACAATATCTTCAGTCTTCCGAGTGCCAGGGCTTTGAGATAGCTCCACTGCCTCACGGAGGCTGACGAAATGAAGCTGCAGGTTTTAGGCACTAGAAAGAGGACAGCAGGCACCAAAGGGGGTTTGGGGACACAGGGCAAGCACACCAGCTGGAGACTAGTGCTTTTCTGACAAACCACTCTATTCCTAACCTGGGCACAAAGCACAGCCCAAACTTTCCTCTGCTGATTTCTCCTGTGGAAGCAGAGCAGCTGAGGTGCGAGGGCGCAGAGGGGCAGACGGGCCCCAGCCAGGAGGCAAGCTGAAGGTAACATGACAGAGCGAGCATTAAGAGGGTGCTTTCTGCAGTTCCGAACTCAGACACTTGCTCTGCTCAGCAATCCCAACCACTGCTCCCCACATCTCCAGGGCCTGAGCCCCAACAACCACCTCCTGCTGCCAGGGTGGCACGGACACGTCCCCTGGGACGCCCAGCCACCCCGAGCTGCCTTCTTCTAAGCCATCTCAGCAAAAACTCCCCCAAACCCACTTACCTCTCTTTATGGCCAGGTACTGGTGGATTTGTTAAATTGCAGACCATTACTAATTTTTTCTCAGGCCAAGGCTTTACATTTCACATCAGGGAAGAACTTCGTGAGGTCTGGAGGGCTCGATCCAAGCGAGGCATTAAAAGCCGCTCTCCTCCAGCGATGACACGATGTCCAACTCCCCATATATTTTAATATACATTTCCCAATACAAGTATCTCGTGTGGGAAGAGACAGAACAGTCAGCACATCACAGTTTGCTTGCCTGGATCCTGCCCAGCTGTGGGATCACCAGCGAGCAGCAGATAAATTCAAGTCCCGTTCTGACACCGGTTCCTGTTGCTTTTGGCGAGCTGCTCAGCACCCAGCACGGCCAAGTTTCATCGCTTTCTATGTGCATATATATAGACACGTGTGTACATACATACTGTAGGAATCGTATTTATTCAACCTCCTACAACATTCAGGAAAGCAACGAATCATGCTAAAGCGTTCGAAAGCGAGGAGCTCTATCGGAGACAGAGATCAGGATCCTCGGGAGGGCGAGCGGTGATTTCACAGCCGCCTGTGAAGCTCCCGGAGCTCTGGAGCAAACAGCCACCCTCAGCCTTTGAAAATCACAAACCGTTCGAGCGAGCTTGAAGACAGGGGTGAAAAATTACTAGACGTCTTCGGAAAAAAAAAAAAAATAATAATGATCAGAAAACACCACAGCCAACCCAAACCACTTATGGGCAAACCACTGATTTGCAATTCCAAACCACTTTTCCGCCTGAATCCTCCACTTACTATCTTATCTGATCTTCTCGCAGGGAATCCCCCGACCGTCTCTGCTACCAAAGGACCTTTCAAGCTCTGCTCTGCGCACTTCTCAGCGCCGAGGGTTTCCACTGCTCAGGGATGGGCGTCGAATGATGAAAGCCTCCCAGTGTTTTCATGCTCTCCTCTCTCTCTGGGTCCTGCAGTACCACTTATCTGCTGGCACAGCTATCCCCGCCGGGTAAGCGGGCGCTGCTCTCCTTGCCAAAAAAAAGGTTGCCACATCCAGCACGCACACACACACTTTTTCTGGCCTGCCACACGCAGGCAGCAGCCTAAAAGGATTCTTTTACAGGTTGCACGTGCTGTGATCTGTATCGCCACCCTAACAAGCAAACGCTGCTTCTCCCATGTCTGTCACCGCCGACAGTCCTGCTCGGTGGCACAAAACCAGGGGTACTCAGCTGGACGGCACAAACCTGGTGTTGAGGAACACCACGGACCCCCTGCACTGCACCAGCAGAGCCCTCACTTCGAGGCCGATGCTGGTTTAAGAAACTGGCTCTTTTTATTATCAAAACAGTCCACAAAAGATAACCTCAGCACTTCACAAGCATTACTTCAATATCCAGCAGCCTCTCAGCACTGCAACTTATTCCTGTTCCCACTTCATAGACGGGAGCACAGAGACATGAAAGAAAAGGTGTAACACTGGTTTTGGAACAACAAGTCCCAAACTTCTCACTTCCAGCCATTTCCAGGCTTTACGGTGCTGTCCTTTGTCCAAAAATCTATTTGCTAAAATGAATAAAAAAGAAGACGAGGCGATTCCTCCCTTGTCATTCTTCTAAAATAATGCAAGAAACCAACTTCAGTTTGGAACCAAACCCTCACAGCAAACAGGTTTTGAGGAATGCTGCATGGAAACACCTTTGTCAAGTGGGGATGTTAGAAGCCTGAAAAAGTATCAGGGAATAATGATGCCTTTTTGAACAATCACTATCAGTCTGTTCGTCACGTTATTTTTGGAAATGGTATAGCTAATCTGACAGCTCCGATGCGGAGCCTTCAAAAGGCAGAAGCTATTGGCATTTTCAATACACTGCACACAAACATGCACGCACCCCTACACCCACTCCAACTCTGCAGATTTGTTCTGCTCCTGTCTGCGGGCTCTCCCGAGTGCACGCCACAACAGATTGTTTCCTTCTCTCACTCTGCTCTTCTCCTGTGAGGGGCATCGAGCACCAAACAAAGGATTGGAAGAGACTTGCACTAACGCCCTGCATGGCAGAAGGGATCCTCTGTGACTGAACGGACACAGTCAAGCCTTTCAATTAAACTATTAACCTCAAAAGCAGGGGAAAGTTATTGCCAAAGACAGCATTTATTTTTTAAAAAATGGCAAGTCCCATTAGAAACACCTAATATAACCCTTATTAACTTATTAACTTGGTCCTGAGCACATCGGGTCCGTAAGTGTCTGCTAACATAGCATTCTGTTTGCCTAATTAAGTTTTCAGTAGGGTAAGCTGCAGCTCCCGCACCAATACAAGGAACTGGAAAATCACAGATAAACCAACGCCTGGCTTGATTTACCTTGATTGTACCAGAATTTGCTACAGGCTCTGCCACAACTGCTAAGTCACCTTCCATCGAAAAGGACAACTGCTGGACAAATCACCATCGCTGTTCTGAGCCTGTTCTCGTTTCCACGCCACAATTTGGGCAAGGTGGCTGCAGGTGGCACTGAAGGTCTGGTTTGGGCACAGCGTGGAGAGGATGAGGAGCAACCTGCAGGGCTCCTCCTGGAGCCAGGGGAGGCGAGGTGCCGGTGCCTGGGCTCTGTGGGCTCCACAGCTCCAGCCGGGGAGCGCAGGAAAATCACTGCCAGCCAAAAAAAATTCCTCCTAAGAGGCTTAGGAGAAATCTCAGGGAATCAACGCAGATCTCCATGACAAATAATTAGCAAAATAAAGATAAAATACTCAAACATCTCAGCTTTCCGCTACATTCCAGAGCAGCTTATTTCCTCCTCTAATTTTATTCTGACTGCATTCGAAACTCACTTGCAACTTCCAAAAAAAGACGATGGGGGGGGGAGGTGGAAAGCAGCTCCAGAGCACATTGCCCCAAAAGGCAGAGTTTTGCTGCAGTGCTGGGATCCTGCGCCCCCAGCCCCCCGAGCTGTCCCGGTGGGATGGGGGGAGTGCTCACAGAGCTGCCCCCGAGCTTTTTAAGCAGCATTACGGCATTAATATAATTTACAAAATGGTTCAAATCTGAATGTTTTCCCTTCGTGAAAAATAACACACTTAATGCTTTTCATCTGGCACATAAAATTTACAATACCTCCAGGAACATTTTCTTTGGTTAAATCAACACGATTGGTCCTTTTTTAGCCTCTCAGCGTATTACAGTCCCGGCTTTTTATGGTTGGGTTTTGTTTTTTTTTTTGGTTGTTGTTTTCACCCATCGTCGTAAACTTTTCAGAACCAGAAACGATCATCAATAAAAAGCATTCCCATGTCAAAACAATTTTAACTACTACTTTTAAAACTAAAGAAAGAAGAAGGGGGGGGGATCAGACCCAGCTTTTACAGTGACCGTCTCCGTGCAGTTGGAGGTCCCTGTGTGTAGGGCCCAAGGAGAGGCAGGGCTGGAGCATGGAGGTGCTTTCCCCAAAATGATTTCCCTGCTGCAGATGCTGGTGCTGGGCGCTGAGGATGAGGCAGGTCAGGACTCCCCGGCAGCGGCCGCATCTGCGCTCGGTGAAGGCGAGAGGGGAGCGTGGCAAGGCAGTGAGGCCACGGGAGAGGCAGCTGGGGCCCAAAGCTCGGCGGCTTCCCCGGCGGGGATAAAAATAGCGGATGGAGAGGCGCTGAGTGCCGGGGCACGGGCGAGTTCACGGCGAGGAAGCGAGCGGCGGCGGCAGCCCGCGCCTGACGCTGCGCTCGCAGCTCCTCATTAGCCGGGCGGCGATCCAAGTTCATCTGGGCCCCAGAGAAAGGCAGTGCTTGTGTTTAGACCGCACAATACTGACATAACATTAACAGATTTACATATGCAAAACTGTGAAGCAACAGGCATTCCCCCTCAATTGACCCACAGCTTGTAGTGGCTGCCGAGTTATTCCCTGCTTAGGCTCTGTAACCAAGTGGGCGTCATGCGACTACCATCTGGGTACCACTTATTTAAAGCTGGCAGTCTCTCTGTAATAGGCAAGCTGGCAATAAGCAGGAAGGGAATAAATTGCATCATTTAGTTAACATCCACTTGCTTTGCGGCTGTTAAAAACCCATGACTGAATAATAATTTGGTTATTTCTTTTGCCAGACAATGCTGTCAGCCAAATCGCGCGACGCACGCTGCAAAACGTCAGCTTGCAAAATTTCCACTTTAAAAATAAATTAAAGAAATTCGGAGGATAACGCGAGCTAAGAAGTTCTCCTAATGCTACCGATTCTAATGCCATCGGGCTCTAAAAATAAACTTGCGCTGCTGTAGTCACCAGATTCTGCTTTTCCCCAAAATCTCACTCTTTGTTTTCGTCACTACACTTGCCAAACATCACCGGCCTGGCCACGGTGAGCAGAGGAGCTGGGCTGCGCCTGCAGCAACGCTCCTTAGGGCCAATGGGTTTGGATGTCTTGCTACCCGCTGCCCTTCTCCTCCTTTGCCTTAATTTGTAGATTTTTATCATTTCCTTCTGCCCAACCAAGTGCTTTCACACAAATCAGTATCAAAGCAAGTGGCTCAAATCCTAAACTGAGCAAAAATACGCCTAGAACATACCCTGTGTTTAAAGAAAGTTGTTTTTGCAGAAAATTGTTACTAATAGTAATCAATTTTTTTTTTTTGCCCCAATTTGCTAGGATCACAGACAGCCTGGCACACGCCTATCTCCACGTTTCTCTCTCTTCAGGACCTAAAGGCAAAGCAAAGCCCACGCCAAGCACACTCTCGCATCCTGGAGATAACCAGGGGTGCCCTACACAGCGGGACAAGGCAGCAGCAGCCCCTCCAGCCCGACTGATGGGGAGGGAAGCCAAGAGCCAGCTGCGGGTGAGAGGCTTTCACCAAACCAGCCTCATTCCCCCTTACCACGATTTGGGGCAGGACTCTGAAGTGCAGAAATAACAGAAGGCAAGGGGCGGTGAGTGGAAAGCTGAGTTCATTATTAAGGTGCACCCAGCAGCACCAGGACTGCACGGCTCAGCATCCACACCATGCGTAGCACCTGGAGACCACAAAAGCCCAAAAAAAGGGGGAAATCACTATTTTCCTGGCCCTGCACAGCTCTGGCCGCTGCAGGCGTGATGCTTGGGCAGGGATACAGGGGACACGTGGCCACCCATTGCTGCTGCAACGCAGGGCTGCCACCCCAAAACCAATGGCAGCAGCTGGCGGGCTGGTTACAAAACAGTAATGAAAGTACGATGGAGGAAGAAAAAGGTTTTAGATGGCAGGATCACACAGCCAGCCGACAGGGCAGCGGGTAGCTGAAGAAGGGAGGAAAACACAAAAAAAGGAACAGAAACAGAGGGCAGACAGGAAAATCTGTCACAGGAAATGCAATGCCCGAGGCTGCTTTAAGATGCCAAAGCAAGAGCCTCCAAGAAAGTAAAGCTATAGAGCCCCCAAACCGTCCTGGTAAAGCCCTGGGCGGGCTTAGGTTTGCCCAGCTGCACTCGTGCTCGCAGTGCCCAGCCACAAACACCTCTGGAGGGGAGACCGAAGGCAGCCAGCAGCTTTGGCAAGTTGTCCCGTGGGAAATGTGCATCCCCCAAAGCGCTTGTGCATGTGGGAGAGTGTCTGAGGAGCTCCCCAGCACTGAGCCTTGGCGCTTTTAATTGCAGCTGCCCTACCCGAGATGATCAGCCCGGTCACACTGTCACCCGCGCGGCACGTTGCTGCATGGCCCATCTCCCTAATTAGTCCTGAGCTGTTTTTTTTCCAGGAGATCTACAAAATATCAGCATAAATCTCCAAACACTTAGCAGTCAACAAACTCAGCACAACAGACGTACGCTTGGCCCCGACAAATAAAAAGACTACGGGAAATGTATTTATTTGTTGCAAACGTCCTCTCCTATAACCGTCAAACAGATTACAGCCGCAGCTCTCCTCGCGCTGCACCCTGGGATCCAGACGTTTAACTAGCACACACCGCAGCCCTGGATTAATCAGAAATGGAGTATATTTTTAAGAGCATTAATTATGTATCAGATGCTTCCAGGATTCCAATGGAGGTAATTTTTAAAAAAAAATCCCAGCGCACGGTTTTAGGGATCTGCACGGTTTCGAGGTTGCTTCTCATTTCAGCTCGCTGCCACGCTGCCCTGGCACCACGAGGCCATCACCCACCGCCCGGATTTGGTTTTCACCTCCTTGCAGACCAGCAGGTGCTCCCTGTGCAGTTAGTGTGGGACGTCCTGGCTTCTGCTGTAAGTGTACCCCATTCCCACCCAGATTTGGCAGGTTCAGACAACACGCGCACGCAAGATTTCTGCTTTTGCCTTCTACCAAGGCACATTTTTGCCACTCTGAAGCTCCTGGCTCTCCCTGCCCACGCTCACTCACGTTGCACTGAGCACCCACGAGGACAGCCAGGATGCTCGGGGTCTCCAGACCCCGCTGAGCACACCACGAAGCATTCCCAACACGATGCCTGCATGCAGCAGCGTGCACGGGGCCAGCACTGCTCAGCACAACCCCAAACCACCCAGCAGAAAGCCTCGGGGCCAGCAGCTCCGCAGCGCTTTGCAGCAGGAGCTGCCATCCCAGCCACGCTGTCGGAGCTCCTGCTGCTGGCTTGCTCTGAGAACAGAGCGAAGCTGAGCTCACCCCTGTGCTGCCACACTCGAGGAAAAAGGCTTTTTATTGCACCTACCTTAACGGGAACATGGCGTATCCAGATGTGGGGAATAAAGGCACATCTACAATATTTTCCTGCTAGTTACTGGGAAATTTACAGCTTTTACAGCCCGACGCAGCTGCTAACAACCAGAGGCCACCTCACCAACTAAAAGCAGAGCTCTCCTGGCTCTGGCACCGGAGCAGCAGGTGCTGGCTGGGGCATGAGCAGAGCACCACAGGCTCCAGGTCTTGGATGAGAAGTTTGATTTTCTCTCCATCTTTGCACATCGCATCATTCTTGGATCAAGCCAGAGGTCTTCTCGCAGAGCTTCAGCTCTGCTTCTGTCTGCGACACTTAATTCGCAGTGACGCGGAGGGGCACGTTTCCAGACACTCACTGTGCTTGCTGGCCTGGGCTCTCCCTCCACCAACCCCTCCTAAAAGGGAGCAGGAAAAAGACAGGGGCACTGCGAGCACCTAAGGTGCCAATCAGGTATGGATTTGACACCTAAGAACGAAAAGAAATGACCCTAAAGCATGGCGAGCGCTACTGAGGGGTGCGTGTGGCTGTGTGAGATCCTGGGCTGAGCAGCGCCGCGAGGAGACGGTGCTGGGGACCCGAGTCAGGCACAAACCAAGGAGGACAAAAAGCTGGGTAAGAAGGTTTATTTGCCCAGCCAGGCCATGCCCCCTGTCCGCACAGCCCCCAAAGCCACTGAGGCGCGGAAGGAACGTGCCCACAGCGCCTGGCAGGGATGGGGTCGATGCCAGCCCGTGGCACGACTTCACCCTTGAGCTCGCCGCGACGCGTGCAGGCAGCAGCCCCACGCCAGGTTATCACCAGGTGATAACACCCGCACACGGTACCTGCTTGGCACGGCTCGAGCACAGCTCCCCCAGGGCTCCTCTGGTTTCTCTTCCTGCTAACGTGCACCTGCACCAAGCCAGGGAGCCCTGAAAGCACGAAGCGTGTTGGAAGCCTTGCTCGGCCCCCCCAGCACACCCCCATGGTTAACGACCAGCCACACCAGGCACCAAACACCTGCTGCTTTCAGCCAGGGCTGTGGCACGACGCTGGAGCCGTGCTCGTGATCTGCCTTCCAAGCACGGAGGAGCAAACGTTGCATTGCTGTGCCCTGGCAGCACGGGCTGCATGACCACAGGCTGCAGGTCGGACCCTCCCTCGGAGTAAACCCGTGATATCGTCGAGCTCCGGCCACGTATTCCCTTATCAGCTCCCGGTCTTTAACTCACAAGTTAGCTAACAGGCTGGAGACGCTTTTAGTTCAGTTTTACGTGCAGCTGTATTTGCTTATCGCACAGATAAGTTACTAAAAAAGAGCAGAGAGCAGCAGCTAACAACCTGGCTACCTGTCGGTGCCCCTACCCAAATTTCCAGCCTCTGGAGCAGCTCACTGCCTGCTGCCAGGGGCAGAGGGACGCGTGGTGCTGCTTTGTGCAGTCCATGGGCACCACCGACCTCCAGAGCACAACAAGGATGCTCAAGCAGCAGAACACACTTTGCCCAGCTTGTTTTCTGCTGGTTGAGCTGAGCTGCCTGCGTGGTCTCACCCCCTGCAGCCAGCCACGGCACAAGGGACCAGCAGACAGCTCTGCTCCTAACTCCACCAGGCTGCAAGGTGAGCCGAGCCCTCCTTCCACACAGCCCCACGCACGCTGCCAAATAACCTGAGAAAGCAGCAGCATCCTCCCTCCAAGAACAAACAAAGACAGAGGCTTCCCAAGGAAACAACGCTTGTTTAATACAAGCCATGAAGGTGTGAGCACGCCTGAGTCACGGCACACGTGTGGACCTCTGCAACGCACTCGCAGAGCAATGTGTCCTCCTCCTCCTCCTCAACCTGCTGAGAGCATCCAGCAGGCAGAGGCTGACACGCAGAGGTGATTCAACACCGATGAACAGAAACACGAAGACGTGCTGCTCTTAAAACGGGGGCTGCATCTGACGTGGGATTTATTTACCCAGGAAACTTTTCTGCTCTGCATGCCCTTCTCCTCCTACAGTGTTAAGCAGAATCCCCATCCTACCTGGACTCACACAAGTAGTCAGTGCTTCCAGCATAAGCAAATGTATTCGTTTTTTGCTTGGACCTACAAAAAGTACTAGTTGAAAACCTGCAAATTATTATTTTTTTTAACTGACAGGGCATTAAGAGTAGTATCTGCCACCCCCTCCTTATGCTTATAGAATAAAGTTGGAAAAAAAAATAGATGTAAGAAAAAAAAGGAGTATTTCTTCCCACCAGAAAGTAAATATTTGTGCATAGCGAGAAGAAAGTATTTCCATAAAGCTTTCAACAAAGGATGACTGCAGGCCAAATTTTACCCTCAGACACAGGCACATAACTCTAGCTGAAGTTACTCAGAGCTGCCCACGTTTACGCGGAGGCCAAACCAAGCACCACGCGTTCACACACAGGAGGCTGCGCGCTCCGGAGCCGCGGCCAGGCTTCCAGCTCTTTCTCAAAACTCGGGCGAGATTCGCTTCAAATCAGTGCAGAACTTCTGAAATGAGTCAAACCTGCAGGATTTTCTGCAATACCCGCTGCAAAAGAGGATGTGAGAGCTGGCAAGTCAGCTGTGTTTACTCACTGTGCCATCTAATTCGGGAAGCCGGAGCTGAGCCCCTGCGCTGAGCACGATGCCCGAGGGCGGTGGGAAGATTGTGGCCGGCTGGGCAAAACCAGCAGCTCCTGAGCTCCTGCCCGAGGTCCTGCAGCTCCTGAGCACCTCGGGTGATGCTCCACCAGCCCGGCCTCTGGCCAAGGCAGGAGCCTTCGCAGGCTGAGACTCCCAGGAGGAGAAGCGATGCTCTACGTACCACGCGCTGCTTCAGCTAATGACACAGATTTACACTGGGTGTTAGCCTGCTTCGCTAAAAAAAGCCAACCAGACTTTTTTTTTTTTTTTCCTGGTGCAAACTGTCCTTTATAGAGACTATTAATATCCTCCTTACTTCAGCTTAAGCTACACTTCTCTTCCTTGTTCGCCACTAACTTAACAGATAACTTGCAAGACGAGATCTAATTTATCCCCTTCTTTTGTCCTCGTTCCTCTCCTCCTGCCACTGTCTTGACAGGCACCTCGCTTTCTATTGGGAACCACTGCATAGAGCTTAGATTTGCTAAAATATTAACATTTTTCAGCAGAAAATTTAAGGCGATGCCTAGTTTATACCGAACAGATCCCCTGTGATTCTGGCCCCAAGTAATTAGCTGTGTATCGCCCGAGCTAATAACTTAAATAAAGCACCCTGCCAAAAACAGCCCTCTCCAAAAGCCGCAAGGACAGCCCTCACTACCAAAGCCTGGTCAAGACAGACAGCACTGGAGGGCCGCCACCAGGACATTATGCTGAAACAAATGCATTTTTATTTTTCTCTTTAAATTACAAAAGATTATCATTTCACTCAGCAATGCCCCTTATTAAATTGGAACTCTCCACATCAGAATTAAATATGTCCCATCTACTCAAAATGAAGTGTATTATTTATCACTAATATTTAATGACAAAAACCTGATAACTTTCTCCGATTATCCCACTGATTTCCTCCAGTCATGCATCATTGGCTCTGCTGGTCATTAGCATTATCACAGTGCATAAACTCTGGCTTATGCAGCAAGTTTGATAACAGAGCCAGAAGCCTATAGCTACTATTTTCCAGTTTGTTCAGATTTACTGGTTTACCTCTCTACGAGCGTGTCTCTACCTAATGGCATTTATTACAATCCCTAAAAATCCTAGTTAATAAATGTCCATTTCCATACGACGTGGCTCTGCACGATAACAACTCCTATGCAAATACAAAGCCCTCGCTGGGAAGTCAGTCCTCCGCTTCACCCAGCCAAGGACCCTTTTCTGGAAAGAGCACATCCCAGCCAATCTGAAAAATAAATAGGAAATATCCAGCCTTCTCCACTTGCTTATCACCCAGAATATGCTGCATAGGCTTAAAATAATTTAGCTTAATTCACAGGTAATGTTGCATTTCAGCTCCTGTGAAACACTGCTTTCGAGGGCTGTACACGTTGTTTTTATAGCAGCGAAGAAAAAAACAGCACAGCAGAAGAGAACACCGCACACCGCCAGCTGAAATACACCAGGATGAGTTTCTCTCTCCCCTTCTCAGTTAAATCCTGCAAGTGCAAAGATGGATTAGAGAGGTTTCTGAATAGGTTTCATTCTTTACGCTGCTGGCCTTCAGAAAACTGGAATGGGTTAGCCAGGGAGGAACTTTAAAATACTTGGACAAACTGTAATTATATCGCATAGTTTTGACATTCCGCCTTCAAAGCCTTTGAAGTATCAAGTAATTTATCACTGAGAAATACATTTTCACTTTTCTAAACATACAATTCGGGAGCTTTGAAAACCAAGTAAGACATTATCTGAACAAAGATGCATGGCATAGCATTTAAAACTAACAAAACCATTTTACTGTGAGCTATTTCAGAGACTCCCTCTCGTTTTAATTCAACCAGAGCAGGATCAGGCCCCTGCCATAACTCTCTGATCAGAAAAAAATCACCGAAGTTGTTAACGTGTTATTACTATTGCGAAACTTAATGAGAATAAAATCTCTCCTCTGAATCTGCTAAATTGGATACAGCCTGTGATGTGCTGTACAAACATCCAGATTATTGTATGTGCATCCTTATTATACGGTACGTGCGTGAATATTCATAGATTTTATTCTCTGAGCCAAATCGATATATATATATACACACGTATTTTAAACTCGGTCCACCCAAGGAAGCTCCTGAGATTTCAACAGATACATTTGTGGTTAGGCCGCATAACTGAAGCGAAATCTGGCTGGCTTATGAGAGACGCATGGAAATACACCTATTTAAGAAATTCACCCGAGGGGGAGGAATAATTTACAGTACACTGATCAACAGGGTTTGCAAGGTATTGTCTGAAGGGGCCCTATTTGAGAAGTAGAGCAGTTATGAAAGCAGAAGGTATCAATACTAATGCAATTGTTGCCCCTGTGTTATGCTATTTGCCAGGCAGAATTCCTATCGCTCACAGAAATATCAGTTTGGGTTAAGTTTCAGTATCGCTAACTGCAGTATTAGAAAGAGGGGCCATTAGACGAGAAAGGGCAGCAATCTGACAAGGTTAATGCCAAATTCTGCATTCTCCGTCAAGGCAAAAAAAATAAAAAAAATAAATGGATCGAGTCCTAGAAGAAAGGCAGCAAGCCCAGGAGCACAGGATGCAGGCACGCTAACACAGATGCTTCCCCGACTCCCGCACCTCTCACGGTCAGAGGGCTGGAATTGGAGCCTTCACAAACCAAATTGTGAAAAATATTGTCATTGTTCTCCCGCGCCCCGCCGCTCCTCCCTCTGCACGTGCACCCTCTCCAAAACGCACTTTTGACCTTACTGAGCAACACCCAACATCAAGAGCCTTGGGGGCCGCATCCTGCCCCATGCCTGGCCGCTCCCAGCCAAATCCGGCTTCGATGTCCTCAAAACCTGCCCCAGACCAGGAGTGGCTCTGGGATGTCCCTGCGCTGCTGTCTGGAGGCAGATTTCGGCAGGCGGAGGGAGGCAGGAGTCGCACCACCCGGCTCAATGGGTTTTTTCTTCCTGGTGCGAGGACAGAACGTGGGAACGGGCTGGATGAGCTAAGCAAGCTGCCTGACCAGCTAACGAAAATTTGTCATGAGGTTCATGGGAGATAGAGTTCGTGACTCACTGTCAGCAAGCTTGCCATTACAACATAAAAGCTATCATTAAAAGAAAAAAAAAAAAAAAAAAAAAAAAAGCAGCAAGCGCCCAGATGAACACTTCAAGAAGGTTTTAACTTCTTAATCCCAAATAGACCACTCATGAAATGAGGTTTGCAACGGACCCAGCTGACAAAAGTCGTACCAGACAACCTTGTAATTGAAAGGCCATTAGAACAGCACATTTTACTTGCAAGGAAACCAATCTCTGCTGCCCCGGCGTTCCCAGAACTTCCCTGGGAAGACCTCTCCTGCCTGTGCTCAGCCCCGAGCTCTCTGCTGGCAGCGAGAGAAACGCAAACCTCGCGTTCGCTGTGTGGCGCTGGGAAGATGCTTCTTAAAACTGACACTGGTTCCTACAGAAATATCAGTTAATTACTTAATCCTTCTTAATGGAATGATTAACATCCTTTCAGCAAACAAGGCGGCGATGATTTAACGTTATACTGCATGTTTCATTACAGAACCGGTAAAATTAATACTGCTCCCCTCTCCTCTGCTGCAACCACTCATTTCTTTATAATCAGTTACATTTTTCACTTCTGCAGAGCAGCCTCTGCACCCGGCAGCCGGGCCAAGAAAAAGACTCCAACATACAAAAATCTGCATCGTTGTTATTCTGTTGTGAAGCCAAGGACCGACTTCCAGACGGGAACCAACTTTCCGTCAGCAGCAAAGGTGGCCGCGCAGCCCGGCTCGGCGCCGCCGAAATGGGGGCGAGCGGCAGCATGGAGCACCCAGCACCCATCCCATGGGCACCTCTGCCGGGCAGGGGGAAACACTTTGAAGGGCACGGGGAGGGATGCTCCAAGGAAGGCAGCTCCTGAGACCCCGAGAAGCCTCTGGAGGCTTTGTGGAAGGAACACCCGTATGTGCAGGGCACCAGCGTTCACTGCCATCAAACGCACGCTTCCCTCTTAATTCTATGGGCAAGGGCTTTGCAGGAAGGGGGATTCTGAATCGATTTTTGTGATCAGATGCTGAGCCGCTGCTCTGCACATGCATCCAATCCCCCTCACCGTTTTATCTTCCTTTATCACCATCTTTTTAATAGAGACATGACATTCTGCTCACTGCTGGGCTCTCTCTATTTATCTCTCTCTTAACAACACTTTGGCATCGCCGGCTCCGCTATCTAAATCAGCAATAGTGCATGTCCGGTCACAGAAAACTGGAGAGGGTTTCCCGAGATGCCTTGGGAAGTCTGACTACTCCAGTTTACTGATGTGTTAATGCGCCTCATCTACTAATTAACGAACAACCAGATCAGGCTAGGAGCTGGGGGAGGGACACCAAGACGAAGGCTGCGCAGAGCCCAAGGAAAGACACTTGACCCTAATTGTTAGCAACAACGTGACAGGACCGATCGGGAAGTGTGGCTACAGCTCAGATCCAACCTGAAAGGAAATGTCTGGCGAAGAGGGGAAAACTAACGATGCTGTTACAGGCGCCACAGGCCCACCTCCCGTCAGGCTCTGCGCTCCCAGTGCCCAGCCCAGACACCGCATTCCCATCACGGCCTTCTCTCCAGACCTTGGTCCTCCTCCCAAACCCCTGTAGCTCTAGGGACCCCCAGCCGAGTGTGGCCAAGGGCTCAGCACACCCACTTGTGTGTGCCCAGAGCAAAAGGTCGGAAATCCAAAGTGCCCCAGAGCACAGACAGCAAGGGCACCAGCAGGAATGGGGCCTGCGTGGCGGGTGTGCGTACCGATATCCTGGGAAATGCTTCCCTGTGCATCTCATGAAATCAGGGAAAAGAAGCCATAAGCACTTTCCACCTGAAAAAATCAAATGAATCAGGACTTACAATGGCACAACAGAGCTGGCAGCACCGCACTCTGGGCTGTTTCATTTGTTACCCAACACACGGGAGAGGGCCGAGGTACAGCGCGCCCAGCGCTGCCCCACCGTGAAGGCCATGAGGCGCTCCGTGAGGGCCTGTGCCTTCAGGAGCACCACGTCTGAATTAGCAGCAGCTCTGAACTAACTTATTGAGGAAGCAGGCACTTCTAATAAAAACACAGCAGTGACAAGTACCACACACAGAGACCGCTTAGCAGTAAACAACACAGCGCAGGATCATCCCAGTAACACGGCCCAGTACTCGCGTCGCTTGCCGAGACCACTGCAACCAAGAGGCAAACTGGGAGGGAAAAGGCCCCCAGTCAGTTTCCAAACGGCACTCCCAGAAACACCAGAACGTATCAGATGTACGTATTTTATGGTATGGGCTCCATCTCGGTAGATCTGTCAAGATATTTACAGGGCTTGACAGTATTCCTGTCTTTAATTAAATTTTCACACACATACTTTAATGTAATTTAAATAGATTATTAGTTGTCAGAATATAGTATAAATTTTGTTTACGATTTAGTTACTTTAAGTACTTACATTGAGGAAACTCATTTAACCCCCTGACTGAGTAGCATTAAGTGTTGAGATGAGACTTCTAAAGAGCTTCCACTGCCCTTTGCACTCTCGCAATAATCTTAAATTACTACAACTTAATTGCAATTTCAAGGCACTAAAATGGGGATGTCTTAAAAACAGCAAAGGGAGGGTCACTGAGAGGAGAAAAATTATTTAGTCCTCCTCAGGTACCAGATGCTTCTCGGAGAGAAGAGTTGATTGTGCCTCCTCTTCTCTCATTTTCCACGGAGCCCTATCCTCATTTCCAGAATGGCACCGAACAAAAAGTTATCAAGATTATTCTGGATACTTGCCACATACAAACAGCCATTACACATAAGCCTGTTCGCTTGCATGCATGGAAGAGATCGGTGCCAGGAGAATAGAAAGACAAAACCCTAGAGCATATTTGCAAAGAAGGCTGCACGCGAACGGAGCCAGCGGTTTCTCTGACTTGGTAGGTCCAACGCTGGAGCAAGAAAAAAGAGCACACGTTAAATAAAACACTGCAGACACCCCAATCAACAAATATCCGAGCTCCTAAAAATAGACCGGCTTGCATTCCCTCTTCAGCCCCAAACAGATATTTTTTTTAATTAAAAGGCTACAGAGCTCCCACAATTAAGTTTTCCCTCTAACAACTGCAGGATTTATTCCAGCCTACTTTTTTCCCTGTGCATACCCTGGCATCACCTCGCTGCGGTTCCCAGTGCAGCGATAGCTGCGGGAATCCGGCAGCACAGTACTGTGAGAGCAGCCGGCTGCGAGCAGCGTTTTTGTCAGCGAGCACTCCCAGCACACACACACGAGATCTTGGTCGGCTCTGACTGCAAGAAGGCATTTCGTAAGGCTTTGGCCAACAGAGAAGCAATCCGAATCGCGACTTAAAGCGCAGCCAAGCACTTTAGGCGTGCCTTCGGTGGCAAGAAGTCAGGGCCCCGAGCCCCTCCGTACCTCGCTAAGCATGTGAGCAAAGTTTTGTTGCCAGGACCTCTCGGAGCAGCCGCAGACAGGCTGCTGATCTCTAGCGCACCACGGTTATCAGCTCCCCTCGGCAAGCGCCGCCGGGCTCCGACTGCCACCGTGAAAACACGAGGGGGGCCGGGAGGGGAGCGAAGTCGCAGTTGTGTGAGTCAGGGACACAGACCCGAAGGCAGCAGCGGCAGCAGCGCCGTTTGATGTCAGCCTGCTCCGGATCAGGCCCCACGCAGCCGAGCTGCCTACCCTGACCTCGCCCTCGGGGCCACGGGGCCCGTGCCATGCCTGGCAGCCAGCACAGCGCCCAGGCAGGACTCCAACGTCCCCTAAAACACCGTGAGCCAACAGCGAGCCCGAGCTGCGTGGCTCCTGAGGGCCTGATCCCAATCCCACCCCCGGGGAGCTGAGGCTCCCTCTCCCCTGGCTCCCCTCGGGCACACGTTGTGGCCACAGAAGGCCCGATGGAGCACGGCCTGCCTGCCCGCAGCCACCCCGCTACCTGCCTCCACTGCGGGAAGAGGTTTCAGCTCGGTGCCTCGAAGTTGCAATTAAATTGCAGTAATTTAAGATTATCACGAGAGCAAAGGGCAGCAGCAGCTCTTCGGCAGACTCCTCTCGCCACTTAATGCTGCTCAGTCTTGGGGGTTAAATGAGCTTCTTTAGTGTAAGTACCTTAAAGCAAGCGAATCGTAAACAAAATTTATACTATTTTCTGACAGCATATAATCTATTTAAATTTATTAAAGCTTCTCTGAGAAAATTTAAGATGACAGAAGTATCATTATGTCCTATAAATAACTGGACAGCCTTGCAGAAATAACTGTATTTTACATACAAATCCTACATATGTGTGTGCATGTGGTATTTCATTTGATACACAGATACATGCTCAAAAGACACTTCACAAAATGAATTACATTATCGGCTTCGATCTCTCTCTATAAATGACCACAAGCAGTAAGCATACGACATGCTAAGCTGCGCTCCATAAATCCACATTTTTACTACCCCCCTTTTTCCTAATTTTTACAATACCACGGAACAAGGATAATTCCAGAGCTAAACTGTTTAGGCTGCATCATACCACGGATGATAATGCAAATTGAAGCTCTTAAAAAAAAAGGTGATCCCCTCCAGCAGGAAAGCATATTGCAGCGTATGCTGTGCAGTAACGCCCGGTGCACAATTCTCTGCTCAACTTTCCTGCTCCTTCCCTCACCAGCACAGAAACCGGCTGCCTTGCTATCACCGGTGGAACCGATTTAAGCAGAAAATGTTTATAGTTGTTAAAAAACATTACACATTACCCAAAACGGCTTAATAGCATACATGTGCATGTTTAACACACGTACTTTTTATTGTCTAATTAAAGTATGTGCCATAAAAAAACTACAGGCTTTATGCTAAGTTATGCAGGATGGTTATGAAACCTTACCTTATAAAAAGTATAAAGTACTTATTGTGTGATCTGCACTGTTAATTAAAGAAATACTTATGTGAAAACGTTTTGCATTTCTTAATTCTTCAGTAGATGTGCACTTGGTCTGCCTCCTGGTTAACACACATTCGGGTAACAGCCTTTTCCTCAGATTTTTTAATAGATGTTCCCATTGTTTTTGAATGCTTTAAAGAAATTAAATGGGTGGCTTATTTGTAGAGTTTACAGTGAGGTGTACAAACGCAAACATCAAAGTGTAAAGCAACAAAAATATCACTAACTCGCACTGGTTAAGGTTGGTTAAGACTTAAACCCAAAATATTTATTGAAGTAAAAATCAATTATCACTTAATACCCCTCGCTACAATTTTCTCTCAAAACTACACAGTAATTGAGTCTCTCCAACAGTCACGAAGCCAAGTTACACACAGTTTTGCAAAAACCTTGGCATATCAAGAATAAGGTGCCACCCGGGTAATAGGCTTTGAAAGAAAGACACCACAAGTTTTCTGAACTCTAGGAACGCAGACAGACAACGTACAATGCTTAATCACAGCCAAACTCCTCTATTATGCATCAGCACAGCACTTACACACACACAGAACAAAAAAAATAAAATAAATAATCCACGTTTCCTTACAATTCAGAGATCCAGAAATAAGAGCTGAATTCCACTGAACTTTTACGCTGCTTTCAACATTGCACTACTGAGACGCCACCTTCTCCGCAGCTCTAGACAGCGAAAATAAAAATCAAATCCTAAGTCACTCGGGAAGTATATACAATGCACTCCAGAGCACTATCACTCACAAAAAAAAAAAAAAAAAAAAGGAAAAAAAAGAAACACCAGCCCAGCCCATGCACAAAACCTAACTTTGCAAGCGAAATCACAAGCACCAGAAAGCCTTGTTTGAAATAGCAGTTATTTTTCTCAAAGTTATCCTTTGGTTTCACAACAAAGATCAGCATTTGTAATGGTCCATTTCTGCATAAGTGAACATATAGCCTTGCTGCCTGATCGAATAGTCCAGAGCTTTCAGTGAGGCAGCTCCTGACAACAGCCCAGCAGCAGCTTTGTTTGATCTCTCCTGCCTTCCTTAATCTGGGTTGTCAAGGTTCACTTGTTGGAGGCTGTTTACTTTACTTTTTCCAAAAAAAAAAAAAAAAAAAAGTGATTTTTTTTTTTTCTGTCTCTCATACAATGACTAATCCAAAGACTAAGGGGGAAGAATGCTGCCAATGCAAGATGTTAAAGCTACAATACCTTTTTGCAATGAGATTTTAGCCGACACCTTTTGAATGGTAACTAGTGAAGAGCTTCCTCCCCCAGTGCCCTGGTCCATTCAATCTGGTTGTGAGATAGTGCAAATCGAGCGTGCGGGGGGGAAAGATTCGGAGCAGAGAAATTGAAACCAGGAGCCCTGATTCCCCCCTTCTTCCCCCAAATTTACTCGCAAAGATGCAGCGTAGCTCCTTGCCTACGCTCGCTGCTCTGAGAACTCGAATTCCTTCAGGATCTCTCAAACTTAGAAAAAGTAAGAGCTTCTCAGCAGCGGCACAAGCTGCAAAAAATAACAACCCAGCGAGATGCCTGCTTTCCCTCCGCCTAAATTAAAGCAAACCGTGGACTACCAGCGCAAGCAGCAAGTTTCTTTGACGACACGCTTTAAAGTTTGCCTAATTAAGAGCCTGTCATTAGTGACAGCAACATTATGTTAAAGCAGGTAAAACGCAACGTTAGGAAAAACTGCATGGAAAAAGGAAACACGGCTTCGAGAATCGCTTTAATATTTATAACCGCTCAGCCCCCTAGAAATCAGCAGGCTACATTGTGTAGACGACACGCTACGAGCAGCATACAGACATTACTCACTCAAAGAGCAGTTACTAAAAATGAAACCTTAAACTTCGGAGCCCAGAAGTTGGGCTCCAGCTTCCCTAGAGGAGCGGCGGCCGGGCGCGGGCAGGCGGCGGGACCTCGGGCGGTGCGCTAGGGCTGCGCAGCCTGGGGAGGTGGGGAGGGGGGGGGGGACAGAGGGAGATGGGGAGGAAAAAAAAAGGAAAAAAGAAAAAAAAAAAAAAAAAAAAAAAAAGAAGGAGGAATCTCGCTCGGTTGGGTTCACTCAAAGCAAAACCACGCAATTAAAATCATTACAGCGAAGCGGCAGGAGGAGGGCTCGCGAAAATCGATGCGCTCCGCAGCCAGCCCAGCGATGCTCTGCGCGCAGGGGCCGGGGAATTAAGGCACAGTTGCGCGGGGGGGGGGGACCCGCTGCGCCCTGCGCAGCCCAGCCCGCTGCCCGACACCGCTTCGGGTTTGTTTTTTTTTTTTATTTTTTTTTATTTTTTTTCGGAGAAAAAAAGAAGCGAGAGGGGGGAGGAGGAGGAGGAGGAGGAGGAGGAGGGAGGCGCAGACACGCCGCTCGGACGCCGCCTGCAGCGCGCACCCTCCCGGTGCCCGGCGGAGGCGGGCTGCAGGTGCGGGAGGCGCTGCGCGGGGCTCCGCGGATGTGCCCCCCCCCCCCCCCCATCCCTCTTCACCCCTTCCCCGGCACCCCCCCGGCTCCTCGGAGCCGTCCCCATGGGGCTCCGCACCGCGGGGGTTGCGCGGAGAGAAGGGGAAAGGGGGGGCAGAGGGATGCGCGGGTGCGCAGCGCCGGGTTGGGGAGGTGCGCGTGTTCGCTTAAACACTCCGGGGGGGGTGGAAAAATGAAGAAAAAAAGGGAAAAAAGGGGAAAAAATAAATGAGGAGGGGGATGGGCGCAGCGGGACGCGGAGGGGGGGGTGCGCAAAGATGCGCGGCCGCGCAAAGGGCAGCGCGGGGGGGGCCGCAACAGGTGCGCAGGGCAGGGGGCGGCCCCGCCGGCCGCTGGGGGGGGCACGGGGGGGTGCAGGGGGGGGGGGCGCGGCCCCGCCGCAACTTCTTGCCCCGAGCGCTGAAGTTGGGGCTTGCGCGCCCCTTGCGCGGGGGGAGCCGGCGGAGAGCGCTGAAAATAGGGGGGTGGGGAGGGGGGTACAGGGGAAAGGGGGGGGTTGGATGAAGGGATAAAGGGGAGAGAGGGGTAAAGGGGAGGGGGGGGGGACGCCGCATCCCTCCCCGCGGGGGGGGAAGTTTGCAAAGTGGGCAGGGGGGGGGGGCTGCGCAGCCGGGGTGGCGGTGGGGGGGGGGGGGAGAGAAAAATAAAACGGGGGTGGGGAAAAAGGGGAAAGGGGTCACGGCGGGCACACGTGGGGGGAGAAGTGCGAGAGGGAAAGTGCCGGGGGATGGGATGGGATGGGATGGGATGGGATGGGATGGGATGGGGGGGGGGTGGCACGGGGAGAGGGGAGGGGGGGGGGGCGGACTCACCCGCACGACTCGGCCCTGCCGCTGCCCGGCTCGGCTGGGCTGGGCTGGGCTGGGCTGGGCTGGGGGCCGCCTGGCTCCGTCCCGTCCCTGTCCCCTCTCCCGTCCCTCCTCTCTCTCTCTCTCTCTCCTCTCTCTCTCTCCTCTCTCTCTGTTTCTCCGGGCACGCCGAGCCCGGGCGGCGCGGCGGCGTGCTCCGCCGCTCGGTAAATAACAATAGAGCCGCCCCTCGGCTCCGCTCCCAGCTCCCAGCTCCCGGCTCCGCTCGGCGCCGGGCCCCGCACGCTGCCGCTGCCGCCGCCGCCCCCGCCCCGCGCCCGCCCCGCGCAGCCCCGCGCGGCGCAGCCCGGCCGCGGCCCTACAGGGGATGGGGGATGGAGAAAGGGGGGGGGGGGGGGGGGGGGAGGAGGGGGGAGGTGAGCGCGGAGGGGGCCGTTTTGGGGAGGGGGGGGGGTGGCCCGCCCCCGCGGAGGGAGATGTTGTTATTTTTTGCTGTTGTCAGTCCCTGACGTCACATCCACCTGCTGGGTAAACAAGGCTGGGTGCGAGGAGGAGGGGGGGGGGGGAAATCGGAATAATGGGGAAAAAAGAGGAGAAAAAAAAAAAAAAAAGGGAGGGATTTAGGGGGGTGCGGGAGCAGAGCCGGGCTCGCTGCGCGCCCCTGCGCGGGTTCAGCGCGGGTTCTGCGCGGGGTTTGCGCCGGTTCAGCGCTGCGCCCCCCCCCCCCCCCGTCCCCAAGGCCCCTCCGCAACTTTTCTGCCCCCCCCCAACCGCATCCAGGCGGCCCCGCACCGCCCGCACCCCCCCCCCCCCCTGCGCCGGGCGCGCAAGCACTGCGCGGGTGCGCAGCGGGGGCTGGGCGAGACGGGGGTCGTGGGGGGGTGTAGGAGGAGTGGGGGGGGCCCGGAGGGGTCTCCTGGGGGGGTCCCGAGGAGGGGGGAGCTGTGTGCGGGGAGCTGCCGGTGCCGCCCGGCCGGGAGCAGCTCTGCAAAGTTGAAAATCGCGGGCAGCGCAGGGGGCTGCGGGCCAGGGCTGGGGCCCCCCCACCGGGACGGAGCTTCTTCCCCCACTCCTTTTTTTTTAAATTCCTTTTTTCCCCCTTTCTTTCATTTTTTTCCTTTTTTTTTTTTCTTTTTTTCCTTTTTTTTATTTTTTTTTTTATTATTATTTTTTTTGCAACTTTGGGGCTTCCAGCGGGTCCCAAACAAAGCTCCCCAGCCCTTTTAAGGGTTGGCTCCCTGAAAACACCACAAGCACCCGCACCCCAGGGCAGGACCCGACCCCTATTCCCATGCACGGACCCCCCCGACCCCCACAGGACCCCCCAAAAGCCCCCGGAGCGCGTCCCCCCCCCCCCCCCCAGCGGGGCTCGGCCGGGCAGGGCCGGGGCCGCGGCGCCACCTTTCGGCAGCAGCGCGGGGAGCCCGGCCGGGAGCACTCACACCTGAAATGCCTTGCGAGGGCAAGGCACTTTAGGCCTCATTCATTGTGTTTTCCGTCATTAAAAGGGGAAAAAAGAGCTGCAAATAAATATTTCATAAATATTTGCCAGGACGCCGGCGAGCCCCGGTTGGAGCAGGGGCTTTAAGCGCTGGGAGCGCCGCGGTGCGGAGGTGTTTCGGCACCTGTCTGCAGCAAGAAGTGAGGAACAGCCTCAGATAACTTTCCTAAAGCACCCCCTTCCTGCTCTTCGGGTTGCTTTGTGTTCACCCTGGAATAAACAGTGGTTGTTGGAAATCCCTCCAGTCTCCTGTTGTCAGCTTCGCCCATCCAACGCGGCACATCAGCCCCGGAAAACCTCAATTAATCCCCTAAGGATATGGGCATGGGGTCGGCTCCCCCTCCACCGCTACTGCTGCTGGTGCTGGAGCTGCTCAGGGCCCTATTGCTGTGCCTAGAGAGAGCTGCTCGCTGTTCCCCCACAGCCATCCCCAGAGCAGATTTTGGCAAGGGTGCGCGCAGGCTACGGCTACAGCTTGTTTGCTAAAAAAAAATGATGAAGGTGATGACGCCTCCGTAATTATAGGTGTTACTTGTTTTAAAGTCGGAATGTTTTCCAAGCTACTGTCACGCCACACCTCCGGTGGCCCCGCAGCCAGGCCTCCCAGTCCTTCCCCTTTTAGTCACTGGTTTACGAGGTTTGCAGAACGCCTCGCCGGGCTGCGCGGCTGCTTTCAGGGCTGCTTGGAGCTCCTGGTGCTCCAGCAGGGCCTGTGGAGGCACTGGGATGTTGTCCTGCCTTCTGCACCAGGCATGGGAAGGCAGGATCTGCACCAGAAGCCCTTCATTGCCCTGGCTGTGGTGGGAATCACGTCCAAGAGGACACCCTATAACCACCCTGTGGCCTCGCACCGCTGCTCAGAGCCAAGCAGCAGACAGAAATTGCTGTCCTGCCCCGCAGCAGCTTGTCCTCTGCTCATCGAGGTGTCCCTCCAAGTGTCAGGAGCCACCCCGAGCTAACTTTCCCATAGTTTCCCTTTGCCCTGAGCTGCCAGGCCCTGCCTGTTGCCTTTTCCTGTGGGGGCCGTGAGCGGCCGCTGTATTTGCATTGGGCTATTAATCTGCCTGAATTTGGTAGAGACCCTGAACTGAATATTCATGGGAATTAACGTCATTTAACTCTTATTGCTTCCTGAACGCAGTTATGTGCAACACGTGGATTGGCAAACAGCAGCAGATGTCCTGTCCTGCTGGAAGTCTCTGACCCACCAGCCCCTTAATGGGAAACGCCAACCCCTGGGCACCTGCGGCACTGGGGGTGCACAGGGAGCCGAGGGAAGGGGCAGGCAGCAAGCAGTGCCTGGCAGAGTGGAAAATATGCTTAATAAGGTACTGCAGTACAAGCTCTTCTTCCTCAGGTATTTCATTTACAGTTAGGGACCGCACTTCTTACTCTCTTACAGAAGAGCTTCAGTTTTGCTTCGGTTTTCTCCAGTTCCAGCTCCTAGAATAAAACCTTCCAGGGTCTCCTCCTCCTCCTGGCCTCTTTCGCGACCCAGCACCTTTTGGGAGGTCCTTGGCACCTCCTAGGAAAAGAAATGCCCAAGTCCAACCCTCCTCAGAGGGACCACACGCCGGAGCTCACGCTGCTCCTCTGACAACAAAGCAGCAAGCGGCTCGCTCTTCGAGCAGAGCAGTCCCAGCAGCCGCGCTACCAACCCCTGGCGTAACATAACAAGGACTCTTCCCAAAATATTTGGGCTTGCCCTGTCACAGCGCGCGGCGCTCGAGTTCAGCACTCTGTCAACAGTGCCAGGTGTCTCCTGAACCCCCAGCTCCCGAGCCAAGAGGGAGAGCTCAGAAGCAAGGAATAATCATTATTCACATTGCTAACACAGGGCGGAATGTTGCAGCAGATAACGTAACAAAACCCGCTGCAGCGAGAAGAGCTACAGGTCCTTATTTATCCCAGCTAGACACACAATGAACTCCGTCTCCTGGAAAGAGAAAGTGAGGCTCCCCCTCTTGCAACTGACAGCCACCAAAAAATATATATATATATATATATGTGTATATTCTGGTGTGCAGGCCGTGGCCCTCAAGGAGGGCCGACATTCCCTGCAGCCCTTGATAAACCAACTGGCAATTTCGGGGGGTTAAAAAAAAAAAAAAAAAAAAAAAAAAAAAAAAAAAAAGTTACTCAAAGTCAAACTCAAACATCTAAGAAAAAAAAAAAAAGCTGGTGAAACCAAAATCCAAGAACAATTTCATTTTGAGTCAATCCAAAGATTTCAATTTTGAGTTTTAGGGGAATAAAAAAAAAAAAAAAAAAAAAAAAAAAAAAAGACACACACCCCCTTGCTTGAAAATAAAATTAAAGGACATTTTGAACACAAAGTAGTTTCAAAATGAAAAATCAAAGTGTTTCATGTCAGAAGTGTCAAAACTAACAGCTTCAGCATTTGTCAGAGCTTTTTTGAGTTTTTATAAATGACAAGTTTGGCATGTGTGCACAAACCATTTTGGTGCTGCTGAATCTGCATTTTTGCATGCAAAAAAAAAAAAAAAAAAGAAAAAAAAAAAAGAAAAGAGGTTGGGTGAAATTTTCTGAGCACGAGCCCCCTGTGCAGCTCCCTTTGTTTGGAGGAGTAGGAGGCCAGCGGCAGCCTCCTGTGACGCCTGCGCTGCTGCAGAGCCCCGGTGACACCTGTCATCTCCTCTTTGGCTTATTAATATTTTACCATTGGGTTTGCAGGACTCCGCGGGCCTGGGCTTTTTTCAGAACTAGTTCACTAGTTAGCGGGAGAAGGTGCAAAGGTTAGGACAGCCTGACTGCACGTCTCCGGCTTGACACGCTGCTGGGTGACAGCCTGCCACGTACCTAGCCCGGGATGACTTCAGGTAACTCATTAGCCTGGTTCATTACAGCCTTTGCAGGAACAAAGTTGCGGGCTAAGCTCCGTTTCCCCAGCTTCATCACCCAAAGTGATGCTTTTCCAGCGGGGTTTCCTCCTGCCAAGTTCCAGCCAGGTTTACAACTTACCTGGCAGGAGTGGAAATAGGAGCACCTGAAACAGGGCATCGAGTTTAAAACCTGGATTACGTGAAATGCTACTGCTGTAAAAAAAAAAAATCCTAACAAATTTGTGAAGCACCAATATTGGTGACTGAACTTATTCTCTCCATGAAACCAGCAGCCAGCTGGGTTTTACCTGCCTGCTTCCAGCACAGCTCACCTTGCTGCAGGTCTGGGACAGTGCCTTGTCCCCACAGAGAACAACAAAATTCCCTCCCTGCGAGCACCACAGTGCTGGTAGCAGACACCTGCCTGCTTTGTGCCGCCTGATTCCTGCACCTCTGCTTCTCGCTGCACCTCGACAGCTTCTCGTTCAGCCAGGCTCAGCGTCTTTACAGCTTCTGCAGAAAGCTCCAGTGCTTCTCTAGAGCAAGAGAGAAATTCACACCACCATCTCCTCCTCTCCTCCTCCAGCTGCCAGCAGAGCCTCGGCTCCCCAGGGGCTCCAACCCTCCAGCCACGCACCGGCTGCATCTGCCAAAGGCCAGAGCTGCTCCTTCCCCGCCCTGCCCGGAGAAGCGAGCTGAGATGGAGACGTGTTTCTCGCATCACCCTGCCATTTCTGGGGCTGCTCTAACTCCTGCTGTGGTGCACACAAGTCCCCGTGGGGTTGCGGTGCTCCTCCGGCCCCCAGAAGACCAACCCAGCCCCATCCCAGCACAAATCGTCTCCCTGCCCGGCCTCCCTCACTAATCCTTCCCCAGAGCTGAGCTGGGAAGGGGATGCAGCTTCTCCCACGAAGGTTTTTCTGTTGATGCCGTCTCAGAAGTGTACTTGGCTAAGTCTTATTCCATCCCAACTTTTCCACTATTATGACTTTCTTAATCCAAAGGTCCAACATCAACAAAGATTAAAGCTTTTACTCTGGTTACATATCTCTGAAAACAGCAGTCTCCTGTGTCCTGGGAGATAAACACTACCAGATGCTCTAGTAAACAGCGGAAAGGGGAGAGAGGGGGAAAAACACAGTGGTCGGGAGAAGGAGAGATGAAATCGAGTTAGGAACAGCAGAAGAGACCGGAGAAGTGAATTCCTGGTGGTTCTCGCTGCGTGGCAGTGAAGAGGTTAAGCCCCAGTACGCTGCCATCTCTAGACAGAATTGGTTGTTATTGCATTGATAAAACCCCGGGTTGTGTTTTCCTTGTCCATTTTGACCCGTATCTGACGTTAGCATTGCAAATGATGTCTGCTGCCATTCAACTAGTCAAAGTGAGCGGACAGCAACAAGACAGAGAGCTCCGCAAAGACGATACTAATGGAAGGGGTGGGGAAAAGGCTGATTTACATGTAATTAATTATTATTTATGTAAAAACCATATCATTGTGGTGGTTCTTGACATCATTTAAAGCCTCTTTTCAAAAGAGGAGTCTCCCCTTGTAGCGTGCTGATCTTTTCTGCACTGTTAGTGCGGGTTGGGATGTGGAGGGGTCCGCGTGGGCCACCACCACCGCTCGCAGGCGGACATCCAAACGCCCACGAGGGCCGAGCAGAACAATCCTGCCTCCCCCGACAGATACCTTAGGGTGGCCAGGCCCACGGGAAGCCAGAGTCATCGGGTGAAAACTGTCAGATTTTAGCCCAACGTTACGCAGAAGATGACAGAGTTACACACAGCTGCCGCGAAGAAGTCTCGGATGAAATAAATGGATTTTCTTCTGAGCTTGTAAAATGATTAACTTATTTATTTGATTTCAGCACCTGATCTCGCAATAATCACCTTGCCCAGCCCCAAGGTACGTTGGCAATGTTGTTCCAGACGCTTCGGCACAGACAGAGCTCCTGCAGGAAGACATCAATCTTCCCGGGCAAATGAAACTGGTCCACAAAAATGAAGGGCACAGCTCCGCCCTGGCCTGCCCAAATCCCCAGCCACAGCTCCTGTCCAGCTCCCAGACACGGCCCTGCCCCGCCGGCTTTCACAGGAGCTAGGTCAAACCTCAGGTGCAGGGATTGCATATGGCAGCATGACCTAATTAATTCCTGCTCTGCTGGGCAAGATCTGCACGGCGGAAAGCTCATTGGCAGTGTCTCCACGGTTCTCTCTAATTTGCCGAAGGAGCTGCTGGGCAAGGAGCTCACTTAACCTCAATGATGGCAGGGACAGATTAAAGAGAGCCGGGCTCAAAAACAGGCAGGTCTCAAGCACCCTTCTTAAGAAAGAAAAACAAACCACAGCGCTAATTGGAGCAATTGGACGGGGCAGGAGCTTCGGCTCGAGCGGATGGGACAGCCTGGCCTCACCTGAGGACGGACGGCACCCGCAGGGATACCCCGAGCACCCGCCAGCCCCAGCCCCGTGTCCCACCTCCCCCAGCCTGGCCTCTGCCAAGAGCTCAGCACCTCGCTGGCCGGCTTCTGTGGATGGAGATCTCCCCCTGGAGCATACAAGCCCACCCCATTAGGCAATTTCCAGCCACCACGAGCGAGTTTTTCACTCGACCCTCGCCCACCAGAGCTGTGGTGGGACTCGCATCCCGTCCTCAGCAGCACGTGAGCCCAGTGGAGGTGAAGTGGATTGTCCAGCCTTTTTTGGGGGCTTTATTTTTAAGTTTGTTTGTAAGTCACGCTTACCACAGGGATGAGCAGGCTGCTATCTCTGTATCCAACCTCCCAGCTCCATAAAACTGAGCGAGGTCAGCAGAGGGACCGTTTTTCCCGGTGAAATTAGCACAGCCATAGAGGCAGAGGCATTATCAGAGCTACCGAAAGCTTTCTTTATCTGCTCAGCCTAGGACCAGATGTTTTCCTACAAACTCTTTGGCTCTTGGTGGTGCACAAGTGCTCTCTGCCATCTTTGCACATCAAACGTCCGCAGAGCAAAGAGAGTGTTTTGAATCTCACCGAAATTTCTGACTTTCAGGAGGTTATTATTTCTGCTGCGGGTTTTTTTCAGAGAGAAGGCATTATTTAAATGGGAATCCTCACACCCAAGAACCTTCTGGCTGTTTATTCCTGCTCAGGGTAATTCTCTGGCAGACACATTACAGCTTCCACCCCGATACTGTGAGAGTCTGAGGCACATTTCCACCAACCCTCTGACTTGGTTAATCACATCAAATATTTTGTTTATGAAGTCCTATTCTACAAAGCCCAACCTGGAAGCAGGCATTCATCCTCCCATCTACAAGCACTTTTGCTATAATTTCTTTTAAAGTCGAAGCTGATCCTTATCTACAAAAGGCCAGAGCAATAAGTATTTAATGTGTTTAGAAAACACGGCTCTTTCACCACACCTGCAGCCCGGCTGCCAACTTTCAGCCATGTGGACTCTCCACTGCTCTGCTGTGGTAAACAACATCGTTTGCCCTGGCTTCCCTCGTAGCAGGCACCTCTCCCAAACGTCTGTAGGTACTCGCACCCTAAAGGGCTTCCTGCACTCAGGTCCTGTGCCTGCAACACTTCTGGGGGCTCAGGTTTGGGGGTGGCCATGGGTGGCTGCTGTTCCTCCAGGTCATCCTGTTAGCGACTGCCACAGATGCAGAGGAGACCTCTCTCTGAACACTGGGACCATCTCAGGAGTTACTCCCCAGTTGTTTTTTTTTCCTCCCTTTAAGAGAGGAATGAAATCCCATCTTTCCCAGGCTTCTGAGGGCAATTCGTCCCAGCCCCCCAGTCCACAGCTGTCTCCCACAACCTGATGCAAAGCAACGTCCCGTTTTATAAGCCTCTCCCTTGGCACATCCAGCACTCCTTTGGGTCCTAGCGATGCCACTGAGCAAACAAACTTCAAAGCAAAAAGCAATGCCAGAGCCAGGGAGACGCGCCTGGGGGGGGAAGAGAACTAGGGTAATAAAACTCACAGCATCACCCCTGTGCCAACAGCCTCGTACTTCTTGTGCCTCCAATTCCTGCCATTTCTTGGCACGGCTTCCTAAGACGTTGCTTCCTTCTGGAGATGAAAGGAGCAGGCAAAGGGTTAAATCCCAGCCGCCGTACCCCACCCCCAGCCTATTCACAGCAGAAGGAAATCTGTCTCTCTCCCACCCCTCAGCATCCTGTCTGTGCTGCATGGAAAACACACAAATCCCTGGCAGCTTCCTGAGGGGCAGAGACCTCGGCCCGGCCGGCACCCAGGCTGAGCTCCCCTCCCAGCCCCATGCCCCCTGCTCAGTCCAGGCCCTGATGTGGTCAGCACAGAGCTCTGCCCTGCTCACGGGCTGAATTACACCCAGAGAGGCTTTTCTCCCCTGGTCTCCCCTTGCCAGGTCTGCCTTGACGTCTCCTTTTGATGTGAACACCCAGAAGGGAGCTGGAACTGCTCCCTCGAGGCTGCCCCAAGCTCATCCAAAGGGATCCCCGCTGGTGTTTAGGGCTGTCCCCATCCCCCAGATGCTCCCCCCGAGCCACACCGCCCCCGTGGCAGCCAGCTGCTGGAGGTGGGGAGCCCGCAGGAGAGTTTCCATGGTAAGTGCAGTCACCCAGGCTTCAGGAAGTCCCCCAGAGGTCACACGGGTGTCACCACCTTCCCACACATGGCCCTGGGGTACCGCAGAGCACGCCTGCCTGTGCTGAGGCAGAAAAAACAAAGGTCCTCACCCCTGTCCCCTCCAACAGGCTCAGAGGATGCACAAATAAGCCGCTGAGATGAAGGGGATGGGAGCTACAAGAAGCCAACCCCTGCCACCCGAGGTGGGGACACAGCCTCATGTTCAGCATCCCCAAACACATCCCAGCCTGGAGGTGCTCAGCACCCCCACGGCAGCAGCAGCTCGGAGCCGTGCCCTTGCTAACAAAATCACTCTGAAGCACGAAACTCTCAAGCTACCTCTGGCTCACAAGTGTGTGGCTGTCACCTAGAGGGGCTCTGAACCCCACGCCGTCTGTTCCTCGCATAGAAACACGTCCTGAGACTGCTTCCACGGGGCAGGCACTGCACTCGGTGCATCCACGCGGGGAATCTGAGCAAGGAGGGCACCGCAGCCCCACACCCGGCTCGCTGTGCCGCGACTTGTCCGCGCAGCCGGGCCCCGCGCGGCTCCTTCCAGCGCTCCCCGTCACGTGGGAGCTGCAGCGGTGCCAGATCGACGCGTTCAAAGTCATGAGTCACAGTTTCCAAAAATTATCTAACTGGTATAAAAGGGAAAAAAAAAAAAAAAAAAAAAAAAAAAAAGAAGAAATTTAATGAATTCTGTCTTTTCGTATTTCAGATGACACCCAAAAGTTTCTCCACAGCTCGCGGTGCTAGAAACTCAAGGAAAAACAAACACATGACAGAAAGCAGAAGTAGAGATTTTCATGCATTCTCATGATTCCAGAAGCTGGAGCTTTAAGGAAAAAGAAACAATAAACAACAAAAGGCTTATGATATAAGGATTATGATTTGGCTAGCAGCAGAAGTAAAACCTCATGATTTATGTGACAAACCTCAACTGAACAACTCGGCTCCAAAACTTGGAAAAAGGTGAAACATTCCAGCATCGTTTTGGCTGCCAAGATAACAGAAACAATCGTGCAAAATTCCAGGGCAAGCAAAAAAAATTAATGAGATTTGTTCCACTTTCGTGAACTCGAAGACAAACAGATGTTGACAAAAAGATGTTGCAAACAGTTTTTGCTGCTCAGCCGAGCCCAGCCCGCAGCGATACGAGTGCATCTCTGCGCCGTTGTGTCATCCCCTTCACTCTGCCTTTTCAGCACACCCCGAACAGCCCAGTGCCTTCGCGTGCTGCGTGCTCTTTCACATCTTTTACCAGCACAGTGAGTTTAATTACGGTCTCCTGTATGCCGCGTTAACAATCGCAATTAGTTATTAAGCATTTATTCTGCCAGAAAACACCTGTACTGGGTACTTCCCTAAGACCCGGTTTCAAAGGGTCAGGAAAATGCCCCCTCTTCAGTAACATCCACACTTTTTAATCCGATTCTACGATTTCAGCTACGAGTACCAAAGGGCTCAGCTGGCTCCTGCCTGCTACTTTCTGTTCTCCTTTAATACTGAAGCAATCATTAATTTTATTTGCTATAGATTAGACCTGTAGGACCCAACCTAAATGACACTGAGATCCAAGAGGCCCTCTCCTGGAAAAAGGCTCCAGAAATGGATCCCATGTCCAAATTGAAGATGACGCCAGCACTGGTTTCATTTCAAGGCAATCCAGATGTTCAGTAAAGTGATTAGGAAGTGGTGTGTATCAAATATAAGATACTCTGCATTGAACTAATGCATTTATTTGCTCTGAATGGTTTTCCAGTTCAGGGCAGCACTTTGCCTGTCACAAGTAAAGTGCTTTGACAGAACACATGGACATTGCTGCTGCCTCAGCTGAGCCAGCACACAGAGTGGCCAGCAACCCTCAAATGGTGAAAAGAGCCCCAAAAGAAGTACTGCCACTCTGATACATTTATTTCCTGGCCAACTAAATGATGAGTTCACCTCCCATTTGTCAGCATCCTGTACATCCACAGCCATTTAAAGGAAGCAAATAAACCTAGTGTTACCATGAAGTCATTGAGGTTTCGCTGTTACTGCTTAGCAGGTGTCCCAAACGTCACCAGAATCAGGTAACACAGCCCCGTGCTTTGAAGAACCCAGGCTGAGAGCTTGCCCTGGCTGTCAGCAGCCCCGGTCAGGCTTCCTTCCCTCCAGCACTGCATCCGAGCCAGGGGTCCCCTGGCAGGCACAGGGCTCTGGTACCCAACCTGGCCCCCACCACGTAGCTGTGACAAGGTAGGTGAGGCTCTGAGATCTGGCTGGGGCCCAGCAAGAGGTGGGAAAGCTTTGTCTCAAACCCCTGCTGAGTGCTGCCTCACCCCTGGGGACCTGCTGGTGGCATACTCCCTTCAAGGAAGGGGGGTGAGGATGGAGAACAGCTGAGGAAGTTGAGTGGGTGGATCCCCTATTTCACTGCCATAATTAGCAAGAGAAAGGGTAGCCCTCTTCTTTCCCTTCCTCCTGGGTGGAGAGACTTGCAGCAGATGTATTGACTGTTACCTCTGGCTGCCTTGATTTATTTTTATTAAGGACAGTTACAGAAACAAAGTCTCCAGGCAGTCACAAAAGAAAAAGAGGAAAAAAAAAATAAATTCAGAGACATCACATCCACTGTGAATGTAAAACATGGTAGCTCCATCCAGTCCCAGAGAGGCACCAGCCACACCATCCCATCCAAACCCAGCACCCACAGACACAGACAGGATCTCCTGTACTGTCAGGGTCCCTTTGGGCTTACATCTCTGCTTTCCCACTCAACTTTCTCTTTGCACCTTCTACTTGTGTAGAGGGGAGGACTCACAGGCACATGGGGAAAAAATCCAGATAAGAAAATGCAGCTGGATTGTAATTTGTAGTTTCACAGTCCTCTGTGGATAAGCCCCAACACAATACATCCATTTGCCTGCAAATTGAGAATTGTGTTAAACCCACGGTAGTTCTGAGGTAACAATATCTTCACGCTGAGAAACTTGAAGACTGCTGAGAAATACAGCACTTAAGCAGAACAAAAAGCAAATTCCCAGCAGCACCTTCCACCCCCATGTTTTTATTGAGTTTTAGTAGAAAAGAATTCAAAAATACAGAGAGCCTGCCGACCAGACTAGGCATTGTCTGCATTAATTTGGGGTATACATTACTCTCAGTTGATACTCAGATGAAAAATTAACCCAGCATTCCTCCATGGCTTCAGATTTCATGAACAAATTTTGCAGGCACATCTCTGGACATGGTGCTCTTGGTTTCCACTTGCACGAGCACACAGGAAAGGGAGGCACAGCTCCGTGCGTGTTGGTGGGGATGGTCTCCCGGATGAAACGGGACCATGCAGAACAACAGCAGCTCTGAACTCCGAAGAGCTTTTCTGGAAGCAGTAATGGTAACGGGACTGTGCCCCAGCTTGAGTGATGGCAGAATCTGGCTACCAGATACCTGACCTGCACCAGCCGTGCAAAAGCAAATACTGAAAACTGAACAAAGTGGAACTGAGATCTTCAGCAGGGCCTGATGGAGCTATCTTCAGTCCTATGTGACTTCGGTAGTTCTTACTCTAAACTTTCTCCTGAAGCCCAAAATACTAATCTTACGTTATAAAGGTACCATGCTTCCAGCTGATCTTATGACATTATCAGGAGATTTTCATTATCAAAATACAGAATTTTATAATTGCCATTTCATTAGGTTATACAGGCCGCAAAGCAAAGAGATTCATTGGTGGAACATATTTACATTTTCTAGCTTACTTCTGACAGAAGATGTTTTTTATAAACCAGACATGAATTCAAACACCTCAGACCTGCCGTTGCACCAGAGGTTACAAAGGTGGGCTGCTCCTCCCAAGAACTTCTAGAACCACCCAGCTATTTCCATAAGGAGCACCACCAACAAGCAAGAACTTTATTGCAAACAAGAGGCAGGAAGCACGACTGCAGGACACCAGCACAACCACCCAAACCATGCCACCTCCAGCAGCAGCCCCGTGTGCTTCACCAGCCCGCTGCTCTGTGCCCCCTCTCCTAACCACAGCCCCTGGCACCCATAGAGCAGACGTCTGGAGCCCCACGACACCACCACACAGCACCATTACCTCAACAAAAAGCCACCAGGCTTCTCCAGAAGCACCACCACAAACCCCTCAGCCCCCCAGGACACGCAGATCGCCCCCAGCCCTTCCACAGCCGCTTCCCCCCAGTGGCCAGCAAGCCCTGTGAAGCAGAGTCTAGGAAGACCTACCTCCCACAGCAACACGGGATCCTTTTCTTGGCTTGAGACTAACAAGCCTTGATCTCAGCTAGCAGAAAACCAAGATGCTTGAACCTCCATGTTCAAGAAGCTGTACTTTATCCCCTTCAAGCCCCCCTCACACAAGGCAGGGCCTACCGGCCTCTTGGGCTCCCCAGGCCTGGGGAGCTCTGGGCAAACAGCGCAGGTGAAGCGGGTCAGGCTGTCCCCTCACCATCTGCACACAGGTGGTGGCATTTTCCTCTCATGAACAGGAGATCACGGCTGCAGAAACACTGTGTGAACCACACCACCTCCCTGATCTGCTTCTGAGAGGGGGAAGGCTGGCAGAAACACAGGGGCCTCAGTGCCAGGCTTCCTTGTCAGGACTAACACCTTCCCGTTACAGGAGCTGGGCCCTTCTTAACATCAAACAGGGCGTCAAACACTGGATTTTCAAAGAAATGTATATTAAAAGCAATGCCAGTTATAAGTGATTGGCAAGAATTAACATGGGCATCTTCACTGGAGCACAGTCTGCGAGCTGTGGCAGATAAATACGGGCATTTCTATCAGGCATCGCTTTATATACACCCTGCAAAAGCAAATCATTGGGTGGGATGTGAAAATCAAGGAGGAAAAATATATATGTTTCTGATTATTCTACCCTAATGTTGTGTTCTGTCATTATGGCAGATTGCTTAATTGTGCTGCTGATTACTTTTCCTGAATTCTTCCTACAGCTGTAGTTTTTGCAGTGCCGTGGAAACACTAATTAGCAGGAGGAATGTTGCCTTAAATTTTGTTACAATATCATACACGGGGAAAAAAAAATAGAAATCCTCAGCCTTCACTTACTTCGTCCCCCTCTCTTGTTTACTTAACCCATCTCACTCACCGTCCGTCTGTCCCTCCTGTAAACTCTGTCTGGGCAAAGGTGGCGAGGTCATAGGCAGGGAAGTCCTGCCGCCAGATGAAGGCAGCTGTAATCCAAGTGAGCAGTTTAGATCAGTCCTTTCCACCCCACAAAATTCACCTTGTAGAACAATCCAAATGTGCATTCACCATAGGACGGGCTAGACTTTGCGTGTGCTTGCTACCAGGAATTATCTATATACTTTGCAATATGCAAAATAAGCTGCCAGTATAGGAACATCTGCACGATGCTGTAATCTTACTGCACATTTAGACTCCACATCCTTAATGATCCATCACGGGGAATGATTTGATGTTGTTTAACTCTTGTTTCGCTAAGCTGTGGCATGCATTTGCCCTGCTTGTTCTACAATATATTCCTGCAATATATCCACTCGCTAAGGAGAAATGCTTCTTATCTTGTGTAAATGAATGCTGTGACATTTTATTTTTTATTTTTCTGCCCCTAAGCGCTAGCTGCTGGTTCAGCCAGCATTTCTCTTCCTCCTTCCCTTCCTCCAGGCGATCTGGTGGGAAGAGATGTGCTCCTTACTCAGGAGTGTGCATGCAACCCTCAGGGAAGCAATTTTGAAGAGGGGACCCCACTCCTCCACCTCCATTTTTACACCAGTTTGGGATTAGCAGCAAAACGGGGGAGGATGGCAGCGCACGGGTGCTATTGGTAGGACTTCCCCCTCTCTGAACCGACTGCCTCAGCTCAGCCGAGCTGTTGACCTGACCTAGTGCAGCAACTTTCCTGTTTCTCCTGCATGTGTAACCGCAGCCTGAGCCAGCACCTCGACCGTGACCCTCACCCGGTGCCTGAGGCCTCCACCACAGTGCCTCTGTGCTCGGGCTGCCCCACACCACAGCCGTTCCGCCGGCACACTTTGGCTTTTACTCCCCGGGGCCAGCGCAGCCCACGCGTCCCGGCGCAGCCACCCCGCTTCCCAGGAAGGGAAACTTCGGGTGGGATGAGAAACCATCCCACACACGCGGCTGAGTCACGAGCCCTGCCGCCCGCCGCAGGGGCTGCACCCCGAGGTGCGAGCACTTCGCCACCACCGGCTGCTCCGCTCTGCCAGCGGCACCAAGCAGCTGAGGCGAAGCAAGGCAGTGGGGTGGCTTTGGGGGTGGAAAGGGTCCAACGCTCACCTGAATGGAGTTTGGCCATCTGAAGGAAATGGAAAGTCTGGGAACAGCCAAGGGCAGCTCACTTATAAGCTAGAAGACAGCTTTGGGGCTTAGCACAAGTGCTCCAGCAGCAGAGACGAGGCTGAGACAGGTACAGCTCAGTCAACACTTTGTGCACAAGATCCATTGGCTTCTTCCTGCGTATGGTTTCTCACCGGAACATTGCCCCTGAAACACTGCAAAATGTTGAACAAAGAGTGCTGCACGCCAAGAGTGCATCACATGAATGGATAGCCAGCTGTACCGCTGGCAGGGTGCAGGCAGGAGCCCTGGCATCTCCTGGGCTTCCTGCAGGCTCTGAAAGGCACCAAGCAGCACACACACGGCAACCCCGGGGTGCTGGAGGCACTGGACTTGCTTTGAGACTGCGGTGAAAGAGCTCGTGCATGCCTAGGGGGCGAGGTCAGCGTTTGTGGACATCTGGCAGCTCCCAACAGGCTGCCAGACATTGGGAAATCTGAGACAAACACACAAAATCCTCCAGATCTGCCTGTACACAACTTTCAGGTGGAGAATGTCTGGGGAACGTTGCATACATGGTAACCTTCTGCTTTGCTTTAGCCCTGACTGAAATGCAACCTGTTCTGGGATGGGCTTTGACACCTGTGGTGCTGGGAGCTGGGCTGGCAGCACCCAGTGAGCTTGCCAAGTCCTGCTTCAGAGCTTGTTGCGGGCTTGGGTTTTAGGCAAGAGCATCCCTGAAGCTGCTCTCAGCTGCTCGTATCTGTGAGCAGCCGGTGTCCTTACTGGGAAAGCAGCACAGCCCAGTGGGGCGAGGAGCACCTGAGCTATCCCCCATCATGGATGAGGAGCAGCAAGCTTGGGGTTTGGCATAGTCAAAATTAGGACCTTCCATCCCTGCACCCACTCAGGTTCTTCAGCGTGTTTGTGAACAGGAATCTCACGGATCAACTAAATCCCATGTGATTGCACTGCACCTCTGATCGCAGGGAGCAGTCCCCACCAAAAAGAGCTCACAGGTGAGGAGCAGGAATGTCAGGCAGTCAGGATTATTAAAATCCAACAGCACACACCGCAGACTATTACAAGCCAGCAGCAGATACGTGTCCTCTAGGAGAAAGCCATTTTATCTGCCTGTTGCTAGTAAGTACTGGAAGAGGTTTCATGGTCACCGTAAGTATTAGGACTGAATAATGTTTGGCTATATTAATCTGAAGTGCACAGCAGGGAATAAGGTAATTTTTCCATCCTTCTGATTATATGTAAAAATTTTATATGAGCTTTTTGTGGATTTGATTGCAGCAACTTGGGATGTTTCCCAATTTGTTCCTCTCCCAGGATAGTTTTTCTGGATCAGCTGCTAGCGAGCCCTGGTGGAACACATGGTATAAAGTATTTGTTGCTTTAACATTTCAAACAACCTAGACAGACAAGGTCACACTCTCCTGGCACATGGCCTGCATGCAGCGCCTTCTTTGTCTTCTTTAATATCTGCTGCAGCCGAACAGCAAGGCGAGCGGGCTGGTCCTGCAGCATCTCAATGGTACAAGCACAAATCCACGCTTTCCTTCCCTCTCACTCTCCCGTTTGCCACCTTTCTGTTTGGCTACGGCGGTGCTGTGTTGGCTAGCAGTGGCCTCACCCACCCTCTGGCCGGCAGAGCACGCGAGCCACTTTGTTAGCTAAATGCTGCGCTTCCTTGTGAGAGCAGACGCTGCAAAGTACTCGAAATAACGTTAGCGGCTGCGAACTGCGGGGCCCGATCGATGAGGGACATGACAGCCAATTACCCTCCCGCTTTCTGATTGTCCCCAGCAATCAGCCCGGATCAATACTTTCAATCTCAATTGATAGCAGATATCAAACCTGAAATAAAGCGGTTCGCTGTTTTGGAAGCGCTGTCGCAGTGTGTTAAGGTGGCCACCCCACACATTTAACCATTCATTTCACTTCCACCTGGCCCTGCCTGGCCGGGCATCGCGCTGCCCAAACCACGCACAAGTGGCATTTTGGCACGAGCACCCATCGGCCACAGGCACAGACCGGGCAGAGGGCAGCAGCACAGCTGTGTCTCCTTGCACCGGGCACCTTATTGCAGAATTAGCTTCCCAAAAGAAGCAAAAATTATAAATTCAGTTTAGCACAGCAGGGTGAAAGCATGAATATCAGGAGGAAAACATACACTGAAGCAAGGAAGATGCTTAGCACATCTTCCAAGCAGGCAGCCAGGACACCAGACACAGGTTTGGCACAGCAGGGCAGGTGGCTTCTCTGTCCCTTCTCGCCCTTCGTGCCACCCAGTTGCCATCCCAGCAGCGACCAGTGCTGGGTGCGTGCTGGTGGCCACCCCGGTGCAGGGGGCTGCTCTTGGCCACCCCTGCTCTCTTCGCGGGCGGCAGCGCCTGCCTTTGTTTCAGGAGACTCAGCGAAGCCTCCAACTATTTGAAGAAGCACCGTGCCAGGAGATCTTTCAGAGTTTCCTTTAAAGATGCCAGTTCACGCAGGCTTTTGTAATTGAGCAGGATCATTTACATTCATAATGGTTTAACCAAAAAAACACCTGCTGGTGTGGGTGTGATGAGCCGGGCCCTCGCTGCGCTGCGGTGGGGGTCAGGACCAACAGGGATGTGTCAGGGATGGTCACTGCTGCCCTCCCATCCAAAAGCCTCACAGGGTTTGGTGTTGGTGTCCCCAGAGCATCCCAAAGATATCGGCTGAGCAGCAGTTCCCTGCCCTCAGCACCTATAGGAACCCTCTGCCAGACCTGTCCTTCTGCTGTCCCTCAGGGGGTGTCAGCCCCAACATGCCATGCCCACGGTGCCCAGAAATGCCCTTGCTGACATCTGGGACAAGCACCACGTCCCAAGGGCAGGCAGCCTCTCAGCAGCCCCTTAGAAAGGCTGAGGAGGGGTGATGCTGATAGGAAAGGCATCTGCTGCATCCTCAGTGCTGTGGAGAAAAAGCTGGAGAACACGAACTCGGGACCTCAGGGCACAGATGGAAAAAAAATTAAAAAGACAAAATAAAACACTCTTAAAAACCATTTACCACGGGGATTGGCTGTAACAGGTTGGAGTGCAGTGTCCTGTCCCCTTGAGCTGACACCCTCAGCTCCCCGCAGCGCCAGGTAGCCCCACCACGCATCTCAGGGGGCAACACAGGGACAGATGCCTGCAAGCCCTGGCTGGGCTGGGGGACACCTCCCGGGGCCTTGAGCTGGTGACATTTTGCTCACAGCGCCATGGGTGAGAGATGCTCCCCGTGGACATTCGCCTTCTCCCCCCTGCCCTGCCCGTTCCCCCTGCGAAGGCTCCCCCGGTGTCCCTGCAGGGGCACAGCCGCCTGCCCCAGGGTCCCCTCAGCCCTGCAGCTCCTCTCCTTGCTGCCATTTTCGGAGGGCTGGCTAATGAAACAGATCCCAATTAGCTCTCCGCAGGTCGCTTCGTTTCAACATCCACGTGCAACCGAGGCAGAAGCACAGCCACGAGCTGATGGGGATAAAGCATGAGCCCCGCGAGCACAGCGTGGCGAGGAGCCAGGCTCCCTCTCTGTTAATACACAGTGCTTGTTATAAGATTGAATATCCATTTGGGGGCAGGATTCACCTACTTTCCTCTGCACGCTCCCCTCTGAAAGCATCGTAATGCTTTACTTATTGGCATTTTATTTTGATGAATAGGCTGCAATTGGTGCAAAAATACCCCAAGTGGCATCAGGAGGCTCAGCCACATGACTGCTGGCCCATTTGCGCCCAGCACCATCAGTCAAAGTTCGTGGCACTCACGGGGTGCTGAAGCCCGAGGATTTTCCTAGCAGGCATGGAGAGGCAGGGCAGCACGAGGCATACCAAGCCTTGGCTGCTGGGTGGTGTCTGGGCTGAGCCTGACGCTGTGCTGCCTTTCCCAAGGCCACGGCGGAGCTGCCCAGATGCAGAGTGCCCGAGCGGTGCTGAGCACGGAGAACGGGAGGGGAGAAGATTTCTCCAGGCTGGGGTTAGAGCTGAGCCTTCGCATGGCCAGCACGCATGAAAACAACTTTGATGGGGCAGGGGAAAGAAAAGGAAAAAAAAGAAAAAAAAAAAAAAAAAGGAATGTAAGCCAGGGACCTTGAAAAAGCGTGGGTCGGGTACAAAGGGCTGCTTTTACTTGGTGCATTTTATGTAATGTGCAGGGGTCCTGCTCACAATGTGGTGCTCCCAAAAGGCAGCCCTCCAGCAGCAGCAACGAAGTCTCTGAGCTCAGGCAGCCTGCCACAGCCACGAAATAGCTTCTGCACTGACAGGCTGGGTCCTGGCACCAGGCTGCCCTTTACCAAAGCCCTTTTCCCATTGCCAGCCCAGGAGAACACCCCCTTGGCTGGGGTTTCGGGGCGCACCTCACCACACCATGCCAGGCAGCGGGCTCTGCCCTGCACTGGGCAGGCAGTGGCTGGGGGTGCAAGCAGCAGGTTTGCACTCCATAAAAACATTCCTACAACACATCCAACTCCCCCAGCACTGCCCCATGCCCTCACCCAGCCACACCAGCAGGACAAGCCCCACTGCTGCCCCCCCAAAACCCCTGTGCCGAGGGGCAGGCTCCAACACAGCCCTGCTCTGTGTGCTGGCGGGGAAGGCTGCTGCACCGCCTGCTCTGTGCTGCTTGCTGCCAGAATCGCTCCTGACCTTGCCGGTGCCGCAGGACAGCCAGGGAGACGCATCCCCCTCTTTCCTCCTGCCGGCACAGAGCTATTTGATGTGCCGCTGTTTACTTTGGGAGAGCTGCAGAGCCAAGGCCCTGTCTGAGCACTGCGAATGCTTCTTTCTGGGCAGGGGAGGAGGAGGGGGGAAGGCAGCGATTCAGTCCAGCTCTAGAAGCAAGCCCCTTGCTATATATAATGAGGAGTCCTCCGTGGTTTGTGCTTTCTAATTGCAATTAATTAGGAGTCGTAGCTGTAGCTTTGCTTCCCACGTGGCTTTGGGCAAAAGTGGTGGTAAAAGTTGTTTTCAAGAGCGTTTTGCTCCTTTATGGTGTCAGGGAGATCACGATTGTGACGGAGGCCTCAGAGGTGACTTGGGGAGGGTTGCATCACACCCCCAGGACAAAAAAGTGCCTTTACAGGGCGTGAGCAGGAGCGCAGACCTGGGGAGAGGCCACGGGAGCTTCTCTCCTGCTCTTCCAGGCTGGGTTTGAGCTTCGTGGGTGCTCAGAGAAGGGGAGAAACGCACAAGCTGTGACTATTTTTGACATGCACTTAAGTTCCGAAACCCCCCAGAAATCAAAGACCCTCTGAATTTGCCAGCAACAGTTCGAGAAAATCCATTTCCTTACGGCTGCTCCCGACTCGGATAGCCTCCCCCCTTCTTCGCACTGTTTATACGTGAATTCCTCCAGCATTATGTGCTTTGTGTAAGCAGGAAAAGTCCAGTCCAGACAAAGCTCTGTGACAGGCTCCCCTGACTAATAGCAGAATTATCCTTACATAAGTCCTTTCTCTTCCTTGGCACTTTTTTTTCCCAGCAGGAAGGGTGCTTCTCTGCAGCCTGGCAGGACGAGAGCAGCCGAGCTGGTCCCTGCAGCCCCGGGCTGCTCGCTCCATCCTTTGTCTTGCACTGCCATCTCATGGCAGCCTCGCTGCCAGCTTGAGCAGCTCCTTTGGCTTTCAGCTCCGCAGGTATTTTCTTGCTGAGCTGCAAAGGTTTCAGATCTATCAAGCCAAACGAAATCCAGAGATTAAATAAGTTTTTAATTACCGAACGCTCCGTGTCCAGAACCTAAGAGCCTTCAAAGGCAGCTCCAGGCTGGAGCACAAGGCAGAGATCATTTATCTTCCTCGAAGACGAGCGACCTTCCTGTCCAGACTGCTGCTATATAAATGGTAACACTATACAAACATGTGTCTTCCACATTACGGACCATCTCTAATGGCTCCTTTATTTCAAGAGAGAGAGAGGGGGGAAAAAAGGAAAAAAAAAAAAAAAAGAAAAAAAAAAAAAAAAGAGAGAGAGATAAAAACCCATACTTGAATCTGGAAGCCATTGTGGGCTTCGAACTGTAAAACTTTTGCAAATGTTGAACTTCCACTCCCACCTCCTTGCAGCTCGGAGATGTTTCCAGCGCTAACCCCCTGTCCATGGGCACCAAATGCTGACAGCCACCCAGCACCCATGGGTGCACAGCAGAGCCCCCAGCACCCCCTGCCCAGAGGAGAGGGAGAACCAGCAGTAGCAGACACCCAAACAAGATGCCTCTCCCAGTCCCATGGCGTGCCAGCAGGCCGATGGGGTGTGTTGGCCAAGCCACGCTGCCAGAAGAGCTTTTCTTCCAGGCTTCGGCTCATCCCGTGCCTGCAGGAGGATCAGAGGAGGCCTAATCCCGGAGATTAAGGCCTGGATGCTGGCGGAAGGAAGGTTTCTGCTCCTCGCCACTGCAGGGGGGACTCTGCTGGAGCAGGCAAAACCCAGAAAAAAACAGAATTATTTTTTTTTATCCAAACATTTGAGGACATCTCAGGTCCCGTGGTCACTGCCATGGCCTTGCGGCTCAGCACCCTGCCCTGGGGCCGAGCACTGCCCTTGCTCCCCACCAGGTATCTTCCACTCCGCAGAGGACAGGCTCAGGTTGGCCCCTCTCAGCACCCAGCTGAGGGTCTGGGGGTGGATCTGGGTCTCCGAGGGGTCGTGGCATGGGTGTCCCGCCGTGAGAAATTAGGGGAGGGACACGGGTACCAGGCGGTGCCACCCGGTGTCCCCAGCACACAGCCACAGGGCGTGGGAGCTGATGGGCGAAGCCGTGGCGCAGCTGCTGCGGGGCGGGGAGGGGAGGGTGACTAACAGCTGGTTGGGAAATACCGAAAGCAAAACAAAACAGGAGTCCCCAAAAAATAAGCCCAAGGAAAAAGAAGCAAGCCAGCAGGCTTTGCGTGCAGAACTCGTGGGCGCTGCCCATCACGGGATCGTTTCACGTTTTACCTGGTAAGCCACCCTCTCCTCTGACCAGCAAATATTATTTTCAAGTATTGCTAAGGGCCAGCAGTGCTGTTGCATTTTGGATCAGGATTTTCTTGCTCCAAACCTCATGTTCTGTGGCCAGAAGACATTCAAGAATATTCCTTCCTCCCCCAGCTGGCATTCAGGACACGCTGAAAGCGCTCGGCGCAGTTCGGAGCCATGCAGTGCCATGAAACTTTTGGGACACATCCCTCCCTCCTGGGTGGCCATCACCACTCCAGAGAGCCTTGTCCCTGTGCCCGTGGTGCCACCACCTTACTATTCCCTATTAGTGCCTCAGCACCAGCCTCTTTCCCCCGTGCTGACCCAGAACCAGCACCGCTCTGCATGGCACGATGCTTGCTCTTCCCTCATCGTGGCAATCCCAATGCAAATCCCAGCCCGGTGTGGCACAGGTTTGCACGCCCCACTTTGTTGAGCACCTTGCTTTCCCCTTGCACACTTGTACAGAAATTTAACTGTGCAGAGTTCCTTCAGACTACTCCCTGATGTGCAAATACAGCTTTAAATGACTTCTCTAGGAAAGAATCCTCACTATTTTATACAAATTGTCTTGCATGTTTATTGCACAGAATCCCGATCCAAAAAGAAGGGGATTCATCCCGTGCCTATTCATAACACTGCTCTCCCTTACGCATTACGAGCTGGAACAAACTCCAGGCCCCCTCGCATGATGAATGATGCCTACTTCAGGCCTCGCTTTCAGCCTGCTCCGATTTGCTTATTTATGGAGCCTCCGTGGCAGCAGCACCAGTGGAAACCCTTCTTGCCCAGTTTTAGCTTTTAAGCTTCATCCCCTGCAGCCAAGCCTGGCATAGGCAAAACATAAAAAGTGATTTCTTTTGTGCTCCCATCACCTGGCGAAAGCAGAGCGCTGACTGCGCCCATCCTGCCCTGCAGAGCCTTTTGCTCCTCGCTCTGATGTATGGAGTTCCTTAATTATTATTGAGGAGAGCGTGCCAGCCTGCCACGCTAAAACAGAAGCTCACAGGAGGCTGAGCAAAGCCCACAGCATGGAGTAGCTTTCATTGGAGATGCCCTGATGTGTTCCTGCACAGTGATCAGGCAGCATCACCCGGGCACACTGCGCAACACAAAAATGCTCCTGCCACTCGCGCCTGCTCCCACCGTGCCATTTTTCACCGCTCCTCTCCAAACCAAAACACCACCAGCACCTCCGGGGGGCGAATAGGCTGCAGAGCAGAATCATTAATCCCGATACATCTCACATTTCCTGAACCAAGTTTTGTTTAAAAAAAAAAAAAAAAACCAGCACTAAGTGAGAGAGCCCAGGAGTGAGACATCACAACACCAGCACACACCCGCAGCCTGTTTTGGCGCACGCAAGCGCAGCGGCTCCTGCCGAGGAAGCTCCTTGTGCTGTGTGCAGGAGCAGCAGGAGGGACACTGGTGGGACAGTGACATGGAGGGAGGGCTTCCCAGCAGACAGGGCAGCAGCTCCCAGCTCTGCCAACACTCATTTGTCACCCAGGCATCCCCAAGGTGTAACAACCACCCCATGGGGACACCACCACCAGTCAGGGAGAGAAAAGCATTTGGGGAAGACAACACAAACACTGAGTGTGCCAGAGATTACTTAATTCACAGGGAAATTAAAAACAAAAACAGAACTCCCAAAGCTTTGCAATCTCTTAGAACAGATATTTTATAGTCAGTCATGAAGACAAAAAATAGAAGAGCAAGATTTCAGCAGCTGCAGAAGCAGCAGGTGAGGCAGGAGATCTCAAGATCCCAGGGCTGAGACAGCCCCTGGAGGGACCAGCAGCTGCTACAGCAGAGAGAGAAGTTGCTGCTAAAGGACAGCAGCAAAAAACAAACTGACTCAAACATATCTTTGCTGGAGAATGAAAGATTTAAGCTGGAGCAGCAACTGATTGGGTACAAGCTTTGGGGCAAAGCTGCCTTTCCCTTGCCTACTAATTGTTATGCCTCCCCAAGATCTCAAACAAGTTATGTTCAACAAACTGCTATTTAATTACCAGCACGGAATCCTGTTAATTAGCTTGCCCCAGAAGGCAGCCCTTCATCCCCGTTAAGTGAAATTCCCAACTAATCCCCGCAGTTGTGCCGCAGCCAGGGAAGCTGCAGGGCAGCACACGGGGGTAACACTGAGCTCCAGGGAGGTGAGGGCAGCCACTGCAAAAGTTCTTCTGTTTTTACATTCAATGCTTGCAAAATCCCCAAATGCAGTTTGTCTTGTCCCGAGGAACCCACTCATTGCCCATAGAAATGAGGGCCTCCAAGTGTGCACTTGCACTAAAACCCATCCAGTAATACCTGTATTAACTGAAGTTCCACTCAGTGCTGCAGTAACGACTCCACTTCACCATGGAGGTAAAGCACCTGCTTGCGTTCTCTCACTTATTCTGAGAAGTTTCTGACATTTTACATTCACACTAGTGGTCTTATTTATTTTGAAACCTTGGTTTAAAAAAAAAAAAAAAAAAAGACCTTGAGTATTAACTGAATATATACAAGAGATACGACTAGTGGACTTCATGCCTTTCTGGTTTAAGAACAAAAAACATTTTAAAATATATGTATATAATTTATTTATTTAAAATATATATTTTTTTAATCTGCAAACAAAATGTAGATAGCTTCTAAGAGAAGTTTCACTGAAAAACACAGGTTTAAAAAGGCAGGTCTGGTAACATTTTGTCTCAAATCAATCACAGAAGCAAGACATTTGATCTAAGAAAACTTCTTTATTTCTTTAATTAATAATCTCATTAACTGCAGTTTTAATTCATAAATACAAAGTTGTAAAAAAACCTCATGTGCAATCCTTACTTTTAAATTTGATTCTAATGGCTGCTTCTTAATACTCCAAACATGTGGAAATCAGTGCAATTTGAACAGTTGCCAAACAAGAACTCTTACCAATGAAGTAATGCTGAGCGGAACACACGTTCCTCTCTACGCTGCAGCCTCTTCTCGCAAAAGGAACTAAATCTTTGGTAGTATAGTAAAGCAAACTGACACCTCATAATTAATATAGACAAACATTTAAAGAATAGCACAGTTAATGTTCACATTCATGCTGTAAAACAAAATCCACTTATTTTCTTTAAATTAAAAAAAAAAAAGACCGAAGGAGCCCTGATATCTTAAAAACTGTGTGATAGGTTTTCTTCCTTTGCACCGAAGTCAACAGCAATTCTGTTGACTAATATAACTGCAGAAGTCTGAGGGATGGGGATCCAGTTAGTCAAATGCATTAGAAATGATTCATGACTTTTTCCAAGTGTACAGAAAAATATCACACTAAAAAAATAAAGACACAAACCCTTCTTAAATAGCAGATGTAGAGTTTGCAGGGTTTCTTACCTAAAGATCTCTCAATACGAGCCTGAACAGAGTTTTTTGAAGTCATCACACTTTAAACACTTGTTAATGTTATCTCACAGAGGGTCAGTTCCAATATAAACGTGTCTCTTTAGTTGTTCATTCAGTGAATTCTTCACTCTTTACTCTTACAGCATGTGTGCTGTTGTCAGTGCAAGACCAGATTACATAGTCCATTAGGATAATGCAGTGCAACTCCTTCATCTCTTGGGACAAAGACAGTGAGTAAATCTTAGCATGATAGGAATGTCTCAAAATGAAAATTGAAAACACATTTCACCAAGCCAGTATTCCTCTATGCACAGCACATCTAGAGAAAGCAGCATATCATGTTTGTGCACATTTGCATCTAACTAAGTACAGTACAGAAAAACAAAGCATTCTATCTTAATGAAATCGGAATAAATATGATCTGATTAAAAAAAAAATAGTGGCCAAAATAACTTTTTAAAGAAACAATGAAGAATTGAAAACACAACCAAACAAAAAGTAATGAATGGCACATTTGGCAGGCAGGGTAACCATGTTTCCTCATTTTCAGCAGCAATAGCCCAATCTGAAGTGTTAGAAACTCAAGAGGGCCACTGCACATAGTGGTTCTGCAGGACTTCCAGCCATCCTTCTGCTCGTTCAGACCACCTCCAAACACTAAGTGTCGAGCACAAGACTGCGCTTAATGTTTTCCACGTCTGCCTTCAAAAGCATGGTGCTCTCTGTGCGCTAAGGGAGAGAAATAAAAAGAAAACATGTAAGTTTTGACAGGGGGTTGAAAAGATGAAGAGGGAAGACAGTGATGCACAAGCAGTTGAGGAAGACAATGTGCCAAGGAGTGATCTTTGGGAATACACTGTTCCGATTACACATTTATAGAGAGTCTGAAGGAAGGGATCCCTGAAAATCCTGTCTGTAACTGGTTCCACTAAATCAATACACACATTAAGAAGCATGCAGTCTTGACAGCTATCAAGATGTCTCTCAATAACTTTAGGAATCAGGTGTATTAAGCATAAAGCTAAAAACATTCTAAAATTAAATCTAAAATATTCTATGCTTTGAATGGTAGCTAACTCTCATTGAAGGCACAGGACCATCTGTAATTCTTAAGCGAAAATTTCAGTGCAAGGAGAGATGCTGTGTTTCTAAATGGCTAATGAGGAACCAGAGAGGTTATTCCCATGGAAATATCCCACCAGCATCTCGCTCCTCAAACAGTGGTGGAAATGAACTAGTAAAAATACTTACGTTTATAGAACACTGCTTTAAAGGAGGTGTGTGGCAGAAGTTTATATATCTTTTCTAAAACTTTTGCTTCACTCGCTAAGGAAGCGTTCCCATTCCAGACTTGTATAACATCTTCACGGTCACGAACGCTGACGCTAACCCCTATTACTTCATCATCTGCATGGAAGAGGAAGCATCATTAAAAAAAATGCTTGAAAAGTGAGACATGTCTAATTCGATACTTATGTGCTGTGCAAGTGTCCAGAAGTTGAACAAACTGAAGCAACAAAAGAACATTCTCCAATGCAGGGAATACAAGCGTTCAAACCAGACAAAACAGTTACCAGAAAGAAACAAACACTATTTATAGTAACTATTGCAAATATTACCTCACAATGGTTTTAATGAAGTGCCTCGAGAAAATTTATCTTTATTAACACTTACCCTTGACCAGGAGGTAATCTTGTGATTCTTCAGATTGTTTAGCAATATAAACTACTAAGGGAAATCTACCTTAAATAATACTGCAAGCAAAAGCCTGCAGAGGCAGATTAGCTGTCTTGTATTTCTCCTCAGAAACTGGCTTTTTCTCCTTTGTGATAAAGCAGTGAAGGAACACTTCCTAACTGGTTGTTCAGTATCATTGTAACAGCTAATTTAATCTAATATTTGTGTTTAGGAGAGGCAAGCAGGGTCACAAGAGATGATGCAAAAGAACCATTCACATCACCCAGACAGAAGAGGCAGCTCTGTAACTGAGCCCAGACGCATGAGATGGTCACAGGCTCATACTTGCTGCCTGTGTGTGAGGGGCAGCACTTGCTGATGCACCTTAAGCATGCTGGCATTCCCAGCACCTTCCTGGAGTTCATTTCCAAATGAAATGTGTAAGCACAGAAGAGACATTTATTCTGAAAGTGATTGCATTAAATCATTACATCTGAACAAAAACCACAGATGAACTTCTGGATAATTAATGACTGTTTTCCGGTAAGCCAGTAAGGTATTTCAAGAATTTTACGTAAATTAAATCACACTAAAGACTACTTTGACCTAAGCAATGCTTTTAAGTGATAATGAAAGCATCACCTCTGGCTAGAGTGCTAAGCTGGGGTTCAGAAGACCCAGGTTTCCATTACAGCTCTGTTATGGGTTTTTAACACCACCATAGTCAAACCACACAGCTTCTCTGTGCTTCAGGTCTGCTCTGGTGCTTCCCCAAACAGCCCATAACCAGAATACACCACAATAGCTAATGGGCATCTAATTCAGTTGCTTCCAACTGTGACAGTACAAACAATCTGGTATAGAAATGTTATTTGGTGTTCCAGAATTCTGGCATTGTAGAATTTAATATTAATCACTTAAATGCTGGCAGAGATAGACATTTAAAACCTTGATAATCCGCTGGCTTCCCAGGAACACAGGCTGTTCAGCTGGAGTTCATAGGTAGCTCTGCACTGGAACAGCTGAAATATCTCATCCTCCTCTTCCTGAGGGTAGGTATGGATACGATATCAATAGCGTTTTTGAAAGTTACCTGCTGCACAACAATCCATGAACTGTTCTCCAATAGTTGCTAACAGGAGCTCTTTCCATACTGCTGCCTAAGAAGAAGAAGAAAAGTTACTTTTGCTTTACTATCTCTTAATTTAAAAGTTTGGTTTGCGAGAGAATGTACTCAAAACTGAGCTTTCTGAGGTTGTCTAAACAAAGAAGTGTTTGTTGCAATTACACGCTGTGTTATATTAATAATTTCTTCAATGTAGTCAGAGCAAGAGTTTAGACCCTGGAAATAAATACTGTTACAAAGAATTGTTAAAATAGATATTTAATATTTAACTCTATTTACTTTGTCTGTGTCCATGACCCACCCTGAACGCACTAATCAACGTACAGCATGGAAGTAGAATTCCCAAGAATTTCCCATGATAAAAGACAGAAACAAATGATCACAAGTAGAGCCTTACTATGAAAAAGCATTACCATCCATGCTACAAAAAGCACCAGAAATCCCTACCAACAAGTTAAATGGATTTATTATTTAAACATCAAGTCTGATTTGCCTTGACTACGAAATAAGCCTGTCTTTCAACAGATTCAGATGCACACTAGAGAGTTAAAACGGGGGGGAACAACAACTATCTGCCAGTTTTCTTTGGCTCTGCTAGACCAATTACACTGTTATTTGCTTTTGGCATTTATTACCTAAGCAAAAGACCATACAAATCCTGGAATGCTTCTGGATCAACACGTTCAGTAATATGCTCCAAGGTGTGCATTTACAGGGACGGAAAATATAGACATCGATGTATTCTGTAATATACATATTTTGCTATATCACCATAAAGATTTTATTAATACACTTCTTTTAAGGAATGCCTTTCTGCTCTTTGAAATTAACTTGAATTTTAGTACTATTAAAAAGAAAGAGCAATTAAATGCACCACGGTTAAAACAAAAGCAGAAGGAATAGCAATTAAACGCACCAGGGTTAAAACAAAAAGCAAGCAGCTATGGGGATGACAAACCAATAAACTGCTTTAATGGAGCTTCCAAGTACTCCTAAGCCATCTTCTGGACTACAAAGGACCAGACGTTGCTGTGACTCATTACCACCTCATCCTATCCATAACATGAAGCTACGCTATGGGAAGAACTGCTGCCATGCCTCACGAGGCAGCTTGAGGATGTCAGAGTGAGCCTGCGAGATGATGCCCTTGCCTGCCAGCGTCCAGTCCGTACATTAAGGTGAGATGACCACGCACAGTCATTACCGGGCGCAGTGCTCGCTACCGTGAGCTGTCCTCACGGCCTCATGGGTAGGAAGCACTTCATCCAGTAGTAAGCAGTTGCAGGATCAGGCTTATAAGGATCTAAAAAGTATTAGTTATTGTATTAAAAACCAGCATACAGAAGGGTCACCGTACACATGCAACAACATTGAAGTGTCAGTATTTTGTCGGTCAGTTTTTCATACCACTTCTAAGACTGGTATCTTTAGAAATAACTATGTTTCCCTCCCTCCACACCCTCTGCAAGCACTGCTCTAGCATATTATCTTCCAGTGAGGGCTGTACAAGACGGCTCTTCTTGGCCAAGGCGATGCGGTCTGGGTGCGTGGTGATTAGAAGCACGAAGCCAAGACTGAGAAATAGGCATAAATAATATTTTATGCCATTTACAAAGGTACTAAAAGCTGACTCAGGTTCATCCCCCTTTAAACCTTTCAGAGGTGATCAGGGACATGTGGTACTTAGTTTGAGATATCAGAAAATAACCTCATGGCAGAAAGTGGTGATCATTCTATGAAAAACAAGGCTTCTTTGGGGTCCCTAAATGCACCACACAATAATGCAGGCTCCCAAAACCTCTCATCACTGCTGACAATCTTCACACCTTGGGTTATAATAGGAAAAACAAAATTTCAGCGTCTTTTGTGATCACTGGGGACTGAAGGCAGGAAAGCTGCAATTCACATATGGAAAAGAGCCCACAGGCAAAACCAATTAGCTTTTGGCTGAAGTTTCAAGTACCATCTTTCAGCATTTAATGCCTTCTGCAAGGCTGTCACATTTTTCTTACAGTTCATGTTTAGCATTTAAAGGCCTGATCCAGACCCCACCTGCACACACACAACATGTGAATAGGTCAGGCCTCTTCCCTGTGGCAGGTCACAGGAAAAGGCATTTGAAGTCACTTGCATGCATCTGACAGCGCTGTGACACTCAGCATACAGAAAGTCATTTGTTTCAGCAGGGCTAGAACGACAACATGCCTGTACATTTTATCTTTTGCATTTCTAAATTCCGAAAAGAGAAAACTAAGAAGCACTACTTTCATAAGATGTACAAGTGAGGTGACTGCCAACCTCAAACTCAATCTTGCCAAAGGGGATGATCCCACTATTCTTCTCTCCTTTACCCCATATACTCATTAAAATAAACTCTCCTAGCTATACACTCAAATTAAAAATAAGCTTTTTTTTTTTCCCTGAAATCATAGTGTGCTAAATTGGCTCACAAAACAGTTTGGTGAGCACCAGAGCCTTCACAAAGGGGATGAGGAAAAGAGAACAAACAAAACCTTCCCTCTTTCAAGGGAAGAAAGACATTAGATGGGTCTCGCTACCTGTGGAGAGAAAGCCTTAGTCCTCATTTGTCCTGAGGAAGGCACAGTGCTCCTCACTCCCACACGTAGTACATACAAGCAGTGCCAAGCACAAGCAGTCCTACTGAGTTTGACACAAAACTTGGGAGCATTTAGCACTTTGTGAGACTCTGGAAGTTGTGCTGAACCACACGTGTGGATTGTTGAAGAGCATTACTGAGGTTCTGGCTGTAATATTAACAGGAGGAGGTTTCTATGTTTTGCTTTGCATGCCTATAATCAAACTGAGTTTTGAAAACAAAGGTGTTTATAGAATACCATCTTTGTCAAATGGAATACAACGCTGCAGCTTTCAATTGATTTATAATACCTTGACAAATGTGATCAAAACCAAGAGATACCAAATTAGCTGAAAATAAAACTTTTGCTCACCGTCTTAAAGCAAAAGATTACAGACTTTAAAATGGTGTTTGGTTGTTGCATCGGGTGATGTCAAAACTAGGAAGTCCTACAACAGCTTTATCACATGGAATTTAAAGGAACCCCCTTACAAAAAAAAAAAATCAAAAGGAAAGAGTCAGTGTTACATACCGTACTTTCTTTAGGGACCTTCATTTTCCATATACCTCCCTTGGCATTGCTTTCCTCTTCCCTGGTTATGGGAAATAGATCAGTAAAATAAGCATTCAGATCCACATCAAGATAAACCTACGTTCAGGGGTTAATTTTCCCAGAAAAATCCCATTGGAAATGCAATTACTAACCCCGGGTAGCATGACTCAAATTATGACTTCTGACATCAGACATAATTCTTCCATTGTTCATATGAACTGCATCTCTCAACACCTAATCCCTCTCCCAAGTTTTGTGTGTTGGAAAATATATACATTTTCCCTGGCTACAGACTAGCTTTGAAGTGGCTGCACACGATATGGGAACAAGCCACAAAGCAATTTTATGTTTTACTATGGTAACCTTTTATTTTGGAAGAACTCCGGCACATATTTTCACAAAAGCAACTTATTAGTCTCAAATTTATCCATTTCAATACAAAAACGTGAGCATACTTCATTTCAGTTTTGTGACAACTAGAAATTGTCTTTGTTTAAAAAGACTGAAGTTGTCTGGGGCCAGGACAACCTGTAAACTGTCTTTTAAAGACAAAGGTACAACATAAACTTCTGAACTTTTCAAGTTTTCTGTTACAATTCTTTAAGTAAAATTTTAAATTTTAGGGTTTCTAGTATTCTGTTAAGGCTCTGTAAAAGCAAAGTTATAGGCACAACCTAAAAGTCACTTTTGGAGCAGCGTAAAGCCATTATGAAAGCCACAGAGACTCTTCAGGTCAGTGATGTCCCACTGGTCCACACAAACACCTGTGGCAGAAGGAGGGAAACCTCTGCAAGTCCCTAATTCGTTCTCCTGAATTTGTTTTTCCTCTAAAAAACAATGTCGTGGTTAGCCAGCATAGCATAACTGCAATCTGAGAAAAGCTTCTCTGCAGTAATTACTGTTAAGTCAGGGGGTTACCAATGGTACCAACCTCTTACAATCCCTTCCCTAAGAGGCAGCACGCACACCTAGTCTTAAAACAGATGTATCTTTTTCAGGAAAAGCCCTTGCATTTTACACCTTTAACAGTGATTTATCAAAATAGAATTTAGACTAGAAGGAAAAATCCATTCAAAAATACCAAGGAACTGCACATATTGGCCCAGCTGATTTATACAGACACCAACATTTTGTTCAAACCCAATTTAGTTATTCTGGCCAGTCTCAGTATTTTTTAGAAAACTAACACAGATCTTCAGATGCGTTTCACTTTAAAGAAGTATTTGCCTCTTCAGTAGATTAGGACAGAAACCTCCTGTAGTAACTCAACATCCAGTTAGAGACACGATGATCCAGTTAGAGAACCCTAATCCAATTACAATCTAGTGCAAATGATGTCAAAAAGATCAAATCTCTTCAGTAAATGTTTAAGATAATTAAGATGTGAAGGAACTGGATCAGGAAGAAGGTATGCTAAACTCAATTTCTGAAAGGAAAACATCAGTGATTTATACTTTATTTCATTACTATCCCACAATCAAGTAGGGACTTGCTGCAATGCACCACTTCATAATGCCTTACGTTGGTTTTAACCCAAGCCTGTAAGTAGATTTTAATGCACACTCCATAATTTTGTACAGGTGAAGAACAGTTAAGGACACACCAGTTATTTGCATCATTATTACGCTACCTTCACTGCAAAGAAAAATTTGCAAGGTAATAGCGTGTTTCAAAGACAAGTAACGTTCTGCGCAGTCTTGAACCAGATTTCTAAGGCACATTTTAATTTCTTAATTGTTAATCCATGATTTAATTTCTGACATTTATGTTCAAAGGTGGACAATTAAATTACAGCCTGCACTTTTAATAATGACTCTATTTAGTACAAGTCACTTTTAAGCTTAACATAACCCCTAGGATACTTTTTGCAGGTCTCAAGGTCAGGCATTTGCGGGCAGCAGAAAGGTGATGCTCCTGGCCCACACCTCCTTTCCCTGCCTCCTTTCCCCATGTCACGTTTTCCCAGTCCCACTCCCAGCAGCGTCTGATGATAACACACTTACCAAAGCGGCCGTCTTTCTCCCCGCATTAAGTGGTAACTACATCTCAGGGGCAAGCTTGTCACAGGAGGAATGTTGTTGTAGACACTCCAGAAATTCTTTATAAAAGAAAAAAACACTAGTTGCATTAACACAAGAAAATACATTTCAAATGAATTTACTTCCTTGGTCATATTCTCTAAAACCATCACATATCTTACTCCTAGAGACCTGTCACCTTCTGCATTATAAGAAAATGAAACTTACTGCAATTTCACTTGTGTGTGTTTATACTGAAGTATGTCAGAACAAACCAGTACACTAAACTTCCTTAACATACTGAAGTTAAATACTTACATAAAATCTCCACCTTGTGTCACTACCAACTAGTCTAAAACTTCACTGGGATCATCTTGAACTACAAAGAAACAGCAATAATTCCGTTGAACTAAATCCCTAACTAGCTCTCAAATTTTCATGAGACAAAGAACTTAAGATGCACGTTAATACAGGAATGGGGGAGAAATGAAAAGATGCAGGATCCATCAGAATACATCCCAGCTTTTCTGGTAGTAAGAGCAGCAGCTGTCACATGTGCTTGGGGTGGATAAAAGGCACCTAGAAAGGGTGGTGAGCAACAGGGAGGGATGATTGAAGGGATCCCAATTCCCTTTCTTCTTCATCCAACAGCCAGGAAGAAAAAAGGATTTTAAAGACTTATGTTGCATCAACATGTAGTGATGCAACATTAAGCATTAGTACAACTAATTAAGTATTAGTTCATCTAATACTTAATCATTAGCACGACTTAGAAACAAAGACTGCAACATTATGCGATAAGATTTTGTAGCCCTTGGCAATTCCATTTAACAGCCATTACCAACATCCAGTCACAAAAGAAGAAAAACTATTAAAAATATAAAAATGGGTATGAAAAAATGGAGAGAACTAGGAACATTTATATTAAGTTCTGGGCCATCGTGCAGTGCTGCTCCTCTCACCAATGAAGATGGAAAAAGAGGCACAAACAGGGGCTCCCACGGGAGAGCCAACACCAAGCACTAGCTCCAGCTTTCCCCCTTGAGCTTACCTGGCCTCGTGCCTGGGTCTTCCCAGAGGGATTCTTTGTGTTTTCAGCCCCAAATTCATGAAAAGAAAATCTTAAGCTTTTTGAACAATAAAGCCCAATAATTTAATGAATAAAGGCTGGATTCAGAGTGGGAAAATGGCCATTACCAGATACTTCGTACACTGTTTTGTGGTCTTATGCTGACCTTTTTTCCAACAGTTCAAACAAGAGCCAGAGTAGCTGGTTTTGAAACAAACCCACTGGTGCTGTCAGCTCAAACTTGACAGAGATGTTCCGATGCAGGGTTGATGCAACCATTCCTGCTAACACAGGCATGGTAACTCTGGTATAAAACAGAAATGCAATGTACTTGCAAGAGATGCCCGCTGATAGGCACTGGCAGATGACACAAACACGCAGAATTTCTCATTGTTGCATGATGTACATGTAAAAGCCTTTTGATGTGTCAGTTTGATAGATTAGTTTTTTTTTTTTTTTTTTTTTTTTTTTTAAGAAAAAAGTCATGCTCCAGGGCAGAAAGAAGAAAAAACACAGGCTGTAACATTTAGTCTTCATGTAATGATTTTCTGTATTAAAACTTAGAGAAAAGTCAGGAAAAATACTTGAAAACACATCAAGTATAACAGCGCAGCACAGGCACAAGTGGAAACTTTGGAAAGTTTATGGGTGGGCTTGCCTGATCAAGCCAATATTTCCTCCTTTTCTGGTCTGGAAAGCCAAATGAAATTCAAACAATGACTGTGATACCACACACGATCACGCACAATAATGCTTACACTTCCTACCACAGGTGAGCAAAGCCATGAGCGTGACTCACCCAGATGGGTGTTAATCCTGCTTCACACCTTAAGTTTTGCTCTTCTTGTGTGGCAGTCGCTAGAGCCAAGCCAGCCTTACCTGCACTGTTTGTACTGTATAAATCTTCTTCAAGTTGGAGGCACATTCGGCTGCTGTAGTACCAGGTAGTGACCTTGTGGGGGGAAAAAGAAAGTAGGGATTAATAAAAATGTATTTTAACAAGGGGGAAGAAGGGAGACAGGGAGAAGTGAATCACACGAGTGTGAAGATAAAATATCCACAAAAAGTTATCCAGTAAACTCCAATTTAATCATAATTAATCATTTAAAGAGAGGAATTCCATTGTTTTTATACTTTTGAGTAAATAGAGATTTGCCAGGTAAATTGGGATTTTAGAATAGAATTGAAGAGAGTCATCCGGTTGGAAGGGACCTATAAAGACCAACCCCAGCTGCTGTTTTATGAAATCACTTTCAGTAAGCAGATAAAATTCAGATTTTAAACCAAAAACACCGATGCTGCTAACTGCCACGCCACACTTCTCAGCTGTTAGGAAAAAAAAAGTTATTTGTCTGGAACCTGCAGACCCAAGCTCGCATCCCCAGGTTGTTTGCCAGTGATTGCCAAGAGCCAGGGGCACCCCGAGCCCCCCGGCACCCCGAGCCCCCCGGCGTGCCGCAGGGGGGGCAGCGGCCGCCAGGTGGCAGCGGGCTCCAGCCCAGCGCAGCACCAGGAGCCCCCGGCCCTGCTCCTGCATCCCTCGGATGGATGGAAGGAGAAAAAGATGCAGGGCTCACTGGTGTACTGCTGTTACACTGAGCTGATCTCACCGCAGAGCACTTCAGTGTTGTATGGGAGACGCGTACGGGCTGTGGGAATGCGGAGTGCCAAAGGACAGCTCCTGGTTTCAGTGCTGTGAGCCACCTAACGCAACCCACACGGCAAATTTGGGATTTCAGGCAGTCCTTCCACCAGCAACAATTCATTCTTCAAGCTGTGTCTGCTGCTGGCACTTGCCACAAAGCCAGGAGGTGCTTGGGCTTGTTTCACACCCAGGGCGCAGGGCTATGCTGCTGTACACCAGACAGGGTGAGCTTCTCCGGGTCACCCTCACACCGACCATTCCCAATTTCCCATCCCAACCAGGGCTGCTGCCTTCAGGCACTGCAGTACTGCGTCCTTTTCAGCCTTTGTGCCATCTCTCGGGTGTGTGCAATGCAGGGCAGCACATCCACCACATCCCCAGGTGTCCTCGCTCCATCACCACCCACCTGACAATCCCAGCACACACCCTCCGGCACACTTAGTGGGAACGAGGTCAACATTTCCAGGGCTCATTCAATTTGTTAAAACCAGAAGCATTTTCCTCCTCAGAAGTTGACATAGGATTTGTAAAACAGAACGAAGATCACAAAGCAACCTCCCATTGCACAGGAAGGATGGCATTCAGAAGACTGAACCCCAAAACAGAAGCAGAGGAGACAACATGGGAATCCAGCTGATGCTGGGGTACCTTCTGGAGAAAGATCCCAGGATAAGGGCAAACCAGACCCCAGTCACCCTCCTGTCTCTGCAGCTGCTTGTCCCAGTACCTCTGATGGGCATGTAAAGCACTACAATAACTCTCAGTTGTTACAGATGTAATTCAGGCTCTGGGGCAGAAGGGGAATCCCCACAGAAGAAATGAAATAATTAAACAAGCAAAACTGCTGAAGCAGCACCAGATCAACGAAACTTTAATGCTGGCCCCCAGGTTTCTCGGGGGGCTCCTATCAAAGCAAAATGACTTTAAAATGCACACAAAAGCAGCAGAGAAACTCCTCCGTCTTTTCCAGCATAGGACAGCCTAGCTAATGATCACTGGATACAAGACCACATCACTGTAATGGACTCAACAAGAAAACAGGGCATTTGATGCCCCAATTTCAGTAATTAATTTAACTAGAGGTTATAAAAAAACAGACAAGAAATCAATATAGTGCAGGTCTGAGTCCTGTGGTTCATGAACTACAGAAACTCCCACGGGAAAGACTGATAATGTGAAAATAACAACAAACAAAGCTTTCAGTGTGCTCAGAAGGAATTATTATAGTGACTGGTGGCATCTTTGTGCTCTGCACTCACCACTAAAGAGCAAAAAGAAAAATCCGCAGTATTTAACAAAACCAAAGCCAGCTTTCAAACACACAAAACAATGAAAGTAGTAAGTTAAAGGAGATGGAAACTCAGCAGGTGTTTTTGTCAATGAGGAATTGTGGATTTGCAAGCTATCACTTACTTTTTCCTTGCTGCTGACCAGAAGTAGCACATCTCACTGTGTGTCATGTACTATCGACCTTAAATAGGCAAAACATGAGTAAGTTTTGCCTCTTCTTGTTTCATACCACCGTTCAAAGAATTTCTTCTCTTACATACTACTGCCAGTTTGCTGACTGCAGATCACCAACACCTACGGGGTTAACTCTGCTGTACAACGTGTGGCATCCTCTCTGCACGCTCACACTCATACTGCTCCCGAGATGCTGCCATGGTAAGGTCTATTCAAATGAAAGAGAAATCCAGCCTGTAATGATAGCTTTCAAAGGTTATCTAGATAATCACGGTAGCCATGTAGTTATTTTAACGCCATTTTAAAGATCAGCTAAGAATGAAAGACAATATTCCACTCCAAGGTCATCAAATGGTTCATTTTGATAGCTGCAGATCATGGTTTTTCTGGAAAAAAAACATTATCAGCTGGCAGAAAACACCAATCAACCAGCAAATCATTTGTTTTAAAAGTTAAGGTGCCTGACTACTCATTTATTCTTAGTAACCTGCCTGGCAAGCACTTTGTGCCCACAAGATTACACTGCATTATGTCAGCCTCTCACCCAGCTCTGCGAAGTGCCACTGATTTATGGGTCTGAGCATGAACCCCTAAACCTTATTAAGCAAATACTACAGAAGGCGCTGTAAATGATAAAATGACAGCATGCAGCAATTTAAAAGTTTCAGGACCATTTGCTGCAGAAGTTACACCTGCACAAATTGGGTTGAACGCGTGAGTATAGGACAGAAATGGTATTTTAAATCACAGACAGCCAGAGAAGGAAAAAGTGCATTTCATTCAAAATGGCAGATTGCTGACAGCAATGAACTGCAGCTGTTCTGCCACAGCCTCCCAGGAACTCAGCAGATAATACAGATGACAACTGAGCGGGTTTTGTGCCTCGAAACCCAGGAAATGATTTCTTTTTAACCAAGTACACAGAATAAGTTTAGATTCAACTAGCACAAGTGTTAGATGAGTTTCTAATGAAGAAACCTGTAGATATTCCTATTTCTGTACGTATTGCAACAAACACTTGCAATGTAAGCTAGGAGTAATAAGATGTTTGTGTACCTTGCTGAAAAAAACTCAATACATATTCTACTACAAAACAGAAAGCTTTGTTTAAGGGTCTGCATTTGCAGGTCACTGTGGGGCTCCTCCATTTGGGATATTTTTACTGCCATCGACAGTAACATCAAGCTGATGCGCCACAATGAATTTTGAATTATTGCCATGGTGCTGTTTTGAATCAACTCAACAAGCACTGCAAACTCTAAGGAGCAGGAGGGAAAAGGCTGTGTCAGAAAGCAGCTGGACACAGAAGGCTTTTTTGGAGGTGGGCATGTCAGCCCCTGGGCCACCAACCCATTAATGCACACCCAGCTTCCCCACGGAGCCTGCACATGAAATATTCAGCAGCTCTCCTGCTCCGTGCCCTGCGACTCCCAGCACCTTCCTGCACCTTCAGAATATTTATGGGAGAAGTTTCAGTGCAACTTCTGGAAGAACTGAGCTGCCTAACGAGGTCAGGCCCACCCCTGTAAACTGCAGGGGCATTAGGAAGAGGTGGAGCATGGAAACAGAAATAACCTACCCAAACTGAATCCTACTGCCAGCTTGCTTAGCTACTCCTTTATTATTCCAGCACGAATAAAGAACAAGAGACAAAGATAAATTCCATTGTTTTATGCATGAATAAACCTCCAGGTGGTTGTGCTTATGTTAATGTGACGCTGAACTGTAGCTCTTCTGTTTCCCTGCGAAGAGCCAAGGATAGAAGTTTTTTTTCATACATACTCACACTGGCCTTTGTTTCCCAGCGGGAATTGCTCCACGGCTTTAGCGGGAGCTTTAAAAGCTGCCGAGCACTTTTGAAGATACCACTGTCAGTGCTGAGACACACTGGTTTGGGTACAAATAAGCAAAATATTTACTTGCAAAGCTTAAACTCAAAAACATGCTGTGGCAACTAAATAAATCTGGCAATCCATCCTGAATGCAGACAAAGACTGATTTCAAGCCATCAAAGCCTGTCAAAATGCATTTACCAGGTTGAACGTTTTTATAATATTAACCATCATTTTTCATTGTAAGCCACCTACTCATGAGCTTTAATAGATGAAATAGATGATCCCAGATAAATAGGATTTTGCTATAGGGAAGAAGGGAAATTATTAAGTTTAGTTTCCAATATTTGATGTGTTCGGTTATAATGATTCACAATTATTATGAAAACAGCTCAGTTGTCTACTAAGCATTATCTATATAGATCTCATCACTATAAACTGGGGAGAGGAAAATCAGCATATAGGGGTGTATTTATGTGAGAATGTTTTCACTTTCCTGGAGTTGTCTATTAACATTGCATTACATTTGACAACATTCATTAGCGTATTCTTCCTCTCAAAGATACAGAAGAGTTGAACCATAAACAAAATTACCTAAAAAGCACTGTTGAAGCGAGGCAAGAAGAAAAGGCAGACAGGCCCCTACAATGAAACCAGCACTGTTGTGTGCATACACTCACACACACTTCCACTGACATGAGCGCATCTGTGACAGCGCTTATCTGGAAATGAGACTTCTGTACCAGGCTTTTGTGATCTGCATTCAGTTTCTGATAGCAGCGATTTGTAAAGAAGGGTACCCGTATTTTCCTCACTGTTGACTGAAAGTGGCATGTCAGCAGAACTGTCAGCTCAGACGCACTTAGATCTTCAAAAGACATCTTTCTGCAAGGACGTGTGACATCTTCATCACTGCAAGTGCATACACACACTCTGGACCACGAACTGTAACCACTGACAAAACCTCTGGCTTCTCATTGAGAGGCTGAAAAAAGCAGACAGCTATTAGTACTGGTATCTTCTATTATTTTAGCAGGGAAAGGCTTACTTAGTGCAGCTTTAATCATGAGAGGGCACACAACGCCAGGTAGGATACTTGCATTGTGCCCAAACATACGCATCAAAAAGCCAAATCAGTTTCACCATCTTCATATTTACACACATATTGTATCTAGATCTACAATCACAAATCCCATTAAGGGATAGTTTCAAGTGCCTAACCTGGTTTGTTTTTACATTATTACATTCACTGAGGTATTATCACAGTACATGTATCGTCTATTTATTTATTTATTTAACAATAAAGGGTATTGCAAAAACTAGAAATGCAATCATGCAATCTTTTGTTTAAAAGCCAGAGACAACTATGAGCAGGACTGTGCACTAATTCACAGCTACACTGAGACGAGCAGGAGTGTGAAGAGCCACCAGCAGGAATCAGCTTCCCAAGGTGGTACCAAAGGCATCCTCAAGACCTGATGAAATTCTCCAGACTTTGTAACATCAGCAGGGTATGGCACGCAAAGAACTACGAATAAGACATGCAGGTATCAACTCTGAGACCTGCAGAATGGACACATAAAACAGTAGATCTAAAGCCTCTGTTTTAGAACACTTAGTACATCACCTTAAAACATTAACTTTTTTTTAAAAAAAAATCTCATTTCTTTTAACAGGAAAAAGTGACAGCTTCTGTCTCTGTATGTGAAACAGCTGGCCTGTGAGCATTTGAAGATCATTCATGGGATCTTGTCAAACTAGTGAATAATATTTTCCCAAACAACTTCATCATTCTCACTTTCCTAAAGCATATATGGGGTTAGATATAAGAAAGTGAAATCCGACTGTTAATATTTTAGACATGTACCAAGAAAGAAGGCTTAGCACTTCCAGGAAATGCAACTGACCCATGACATGCGTGTGATAATGACAGTGAACCAGAACCTGGTCACAGGATCGCAGCCCTCAAATCTTAAACCTACGCCAAGGCATTTAGAGAAACAAGTACTAATGTGGATAAAACAAAGGCATTTACTCCTGAGGTGGAAGATGAATCCGGGACACTAAGGTAAAAATGAGACCATTAAACCCAAGTGAATCAGTTGGAAGCATGTCACAAGCTGCTAGAGGAAGTGCTGCTTCCTGGATATTTACTTTAAGAGTGTGACTTAATGAAAAGACACATGCTGGAGATCTTAGAATGTATGCCATGGATCTCTCACCATAGAGGGACAGAAAGATGCCTACCTCTACATATCCATCTCAACATCTACTTACCCTCAAATTTCACTTCCTCTTGCATTTCAGCCCCAAACTACTGTAATATGTAGAGGCACTCAGAAGCAAGACCATCGTATGACACAACACCACTGCTCCACACTAGGTATTACTGACGTAAGTTAAAAATGCTCAGCTGTATTCTACAGAAAGTTCATCCCATGCAAACCTTAGCACCAGTCCCCCAGAAAACCGTGTGGGTGTACCAATAAGCAGTACAGATGCTTCAGTGGGACTCTGTGGACACACAAACCTCCACACACTGCAGTAATCTAAGCTTCTAGTCGTCCATTAAGAGCTCTCTCGTGTGCTTTTTAATGACTTACATTTAAAAAAAAAATAGTAATATTGTTCCCTGTCATTATTCTGCTACTGTTGCTGGTAAACAAAACTGTGCTGAGTGTAGGTAAGGCTAAAGACATGCTGACGCCTGGTGACAATTTTTTTTAAAACATACATTCACTTTTGGTTTTGTAAAGTAAGGAAGAACAACACTACCTAATTAAATACTTAGAAGGCATCAGAAGGAGGGAGAAAGAAAAGCAAACAGAGTAACTGAGTTTTAAAGCCTGAAATGCAGCTGAACCAGGACTTGGGGGTGAGGGGCTCATGATACAGGTCAGTAACTTGAAATGGATTTTAACTTCTGGCATAAATTATACAAGCTGGACATGCTTATCTCCCCGTGCTCGTGTAAACAAGCAGATCTTTGTGATAGCTTGCTTCGGAAGTGGTCCAAACACTGTTTTTTTAGAAGTAACCAAACAAACAGAAAACACGATTCAGACCCTGAGCCTGACTACAACGAAGTCAGGGTTCAAAGGGGCGAACCAGGAGTGATTTGCGGGGTCACTCACAAGGTTTGGTTTGCCGGACCTGAGACCATTTGCCTGCTTTCGTCAATGTCATGCTATTTCTCCATCAGGAAATAAAAAAAAAGGGACAGAAGAGGGGAGGAGAAGCTCAGGACAGGGCGAGGAAGGCGGTCAGCATGCAGCAAGGCTTGCGGGGAGAGAACTTCTCCTCCTGGTTGAGGGAGAGGAGAAACACACCAGAAGGTGGAAGGGGCGATACAGAAGGTTAATAACAAGACAAAAAGCACAGTCTGGGAGCACACAGGCGAGCAGGCCGGGATTTCAGCTTCAATTTCGGGCTGGGCTCGGCACCGTGACCCCAAACCCCCGGGCAGCCCAGGGCCCCCTCCCTCGCGTCACGGCTAAATTTAGGGCTTAAAGCAACACCCAGGGCGCCGGCATCGGGAACCACAAAAGCAAAACTGGCTCGGAAAGTGCTTTTATTAACAGCTGGCTGAAAGCGTAAGGGGAGGGGACACCCAGCAAATGAATGTTACATCCAAAAGTTCTCCCCCCCCCGAAGCCAGCCCCCCGATATCCACCACCACCCCCGGCTCCCCCACTCACTTATCGAGCCAGAAGGTCCAGGGCGAGTGCAGGGGCAGCGGCAGCCCCGGCCCCCCCGGCCCTCCTGGCAGCCCCTCCGGGGAGCTGGGGGGCTCCGGGCCCGGGGGGCCGGCGGGGGGGCTGAGCGCCATGTCCCTGCCCCGGCCGGCCCCGCAGCGCCGCCCGCATCGGGGGGGCGGGACGGGAGAGGGCGCGGGGAGGGGACAAGGGACGCGGGGAGGAGGAGGAGGAGGGGAAGGGAGGAAGGACGGGAGGGGACGAGCCGGCTGGTGGTGGGGGGCAGCCCAAAAAGCAGACCCCGTGGCTGGGAGCCGTGCCCTAACGCCTCGTGAACTCAGGGCTCGGGGCTGTGACCATGTCCCTGGGCAGCCTGTCCCTGTTCCTGACCACCTCTGGGTGCAGAGCCTGTCCCTAACCCCCAGCCTGACCCTCCCCTGTCCCAGCTCCATGCCATCCCCTCGGGTCCTGGCGCTGTCCCCAGAGAGCAGAGCTCAGCACCTGCCCCTCCGCTCCCTGTGAGGGAGCTGCAGGCCGCCATGAGGCCTCCCCTCGGCCTGCTCTGCTTGGGGCTCAACTCAGAGACCTCAGCACTCCCACACACCTTCCCCATCTTCATAAACCTCCCTTGGACACAGTTTTATGTCTTTCTTCCATTCCACTGCCCCAAACTGCACACAGGGACCAGAGGGACACAGGGACAGAGAGGTGGTGACAGGCAGCGATAGATGTGACTTGAGCACACAGCTGACTTGGACAGGGCGATACTTACCTGTCTTCTCATCTTCTCCCCCTCCTATTTAACTTACATGCTTCTTTTAAAGGGAGACGTTTCCCATAATCCAGCATGGATGCGTGCTTTAAAAATCTCACATTATTTTTGTAATAGTATTTCTTAATTTAAGATTCTCCCCGGTGGGACTATGCACAATAGTAAAGTTAAACACCCACATAAGCGATAGCAGGATCAAAGACCGTGAATCACATAGGATTCCTTGCAAACACATTTAGTAGGATGAATAATTTTATATGCACTTCTTCCTAAAAGAAAAATCAGTGAAGCCACACTCCTTTAAAAAATGAAATCTAACAGTAAGTAAGGCCAGAGATCACCCATAAAAAGCAGTCTGTACAGTGACAGTGAAGAAACAAAAAAAGTTAATGATTATGTTGTGCAGATGGAAAATGCTAACTACTTAGCCAAATTAAATAAGATCTGGAAAACCAGTTGCACCATCTCTTGCAATTTAATTTACTGCTCTTTAAATAGAAGACAAGATAATGACTGCTTGGGAAAGCTTGGAGTCTGAAATTCATTGGTATGCCCACTCCAAGCTTTCTCCCGCTGTGTTAATGGTGTGCCCACCAAAAACGTTCATCCTGAACAAAGTACTACAATAAATGGTTGTATCTAGGCACAGCAGGCCTGGGTTTTCACAGGAGAGCTGGAGAAGAAGAGAAGGTAGGAGGGTGGAGGTTTCCTGAAGGGCACACTTCACCTCTGGGCCTGTGGCAGACAGCCTCCATGCCAGTGGCATTTCTGGTGTCCTGCTGAGGTTGCCAGTGCAGTGCCTATTTTTGTCTATGCAGCCAATCTCACTGGAAATAAGGCCAAGACCACGAGCAGGTACTACACAGCTAACTCCCTTGAATCCACCGCCTGCCTCTGTCAGGAGCCACACGCTCCAGCGAAAGCCTCCAGGTTCCACCAGCAGCAAGCAGTTCATCATTTAAAACATTATAGCTCAGGTTGAAAACAAATTACCATGTTACAAACAACCTGAGCTGTAAGGAACAATATCAAAGTACAGCCCCCACACCTCCAAGACACTGAGTGAATACCAGGCAGCAGAGCCTGTATCATTACTCCAAATGAGACATGTAAAGCCTCTATTTGTTTCTTGTTTACAGCAGTAAACACCAGGCCTCACAGCGGCACAAGGTACATCATGGGAATCTCAGATAACAGTAAATTAATCTGGCTGTGGAGGAAGGGCAATCACAGGATGCATTGAATTAGCACATGCAGCCCTTGCCTACAGACATTTCTAAGAAGTCGTGACACAGAGGCAAGAACGAGTCTCCTGAGGTGGATCTCACAAGGAGAAACAGTGGTGAGAACAACATCCCGATCCTGCTCAGCCTCCCCATGTTGCCAGCATGCCTTGAACAAAAACATTTTGGAGATTGAGTCCCAGGAAATTAGTAGCACTTTTAGACAGATTTATGAGCTTTAATTAAAAATGTATTTTACTGATATTTGCCTCATATCTAGAATGTTCATTTTTAAAGAAACCCTGCTGATACCATCTCCTGTGCTTTTGCACCTTCTCAAGCAGACCTACAATACACAAATTGTGTTATAGTGCAACTCCGTGCTCCAAGGCAGCACAGAGACGAGGTGACCACAGCTCACCACCACAGCAGGACTGCCTGTCTCTGTCCCTTACTTACTTGTCCCATTCCAGCTACGTCCTCACTTTGCTTGCAGAATCTCTGTGCAAAGAGGGGATTGTCTGCCATGAAAGGTCTTATAAAGCAGAACCAGGCAGCCAAGAGCAGGAGTCAGCAGGCAGATCAGATCAGCTGATTGCAGATGGGTAACAGCTGAAACATTCCCAGGTAACCGTTGGTGGGAATGAAAAAAAAAAAAAAAAAAAAAGAATAAGAGGAAAAAAAAATAATAGGGAAAAACAGTGGTGTGGGTAATACCATTTTGGCCCATTCTGAGTGGGCCACTGCTTTCCTGAACTCAGTTTTAAGCACGTGAACCTCTTTGCCCCAAGGGTCCAAGTACTTTTTTGCTGGGGCTATTTAAAGTTGAAGCAAGCACACTATAGCTGGAACACTGAACATAACTCTTTCCATGGTCTTACTTGACATTTAACACCCTGCCCTTATCATCTGTGCTGATCCCAGAGCCTTGGCAGCACCGGCTGTATCACACGTGCTTGAGCTGCTATTTGCCTGCTCGGGTGGCTCTTTGCACAGCCCCTGCTCCCAGCTCGAGGGGAGGATCCCTGCAGCGTAGCGTGGCCGTGGCTGGAGGGGCAGGCAGCCTCCTCAAACATTCAGGACCATCCCTTCCCTTGCTGGCAGTTGTATAACATCGCTGTGGCAACTACAATGCCTGCATGCATGAGAAATATTAGCAAAGCATTAGGCTTATTTTAGCTGCGTTTTAACACAGTTTAGCACCTGCGAGCGAGGAAGGGAACAAGCGCCATATGAGCAGTCGTGTTGCGCTTCCACGCTGGAAGCCTCCCACGGCTATTTCCGAGGCGATAGGTATGGCACCTCAGCAAACACCCAGCAGATAACCTGCTTTTGTTTATTCGGTGCTCCTAATAAAAAAATAACCGTGTGAAATGTTGGGGAAGACCTCTGCCTAGCCGAAGCTGGTCTTTTACTTCGAGCCGGAGCCAGCTGCAGCATAAAACCTTCATGGACTTGGGAGCTGGCTGGCGCACAAGCCCTGGCTGCTGTGCCCAGCTGCTGCTGCCGGTGCCCCGCCGGCTCGCAGACTGAGCCAACAGCCATGAAATGTAATTTCTGTACCAAACGCTGGTGTCACGATCGCTGGCTCTTGAAACACTGCCTGTGACTTCAGAAGCATATTAAGTAACACGGGAGCTGCTTCTGATAGCTTCCCAGGAAGATAAACTGATCAACCGAAAGCCAAAGCAGAGGTGAGGAAGGGATTTGATTTGATATTTGCTTCCAAAGGCTTAAATAAATGTTTTTTAAAACCTAAAGCATGATATTAAAGTGTTGAATCCAAATGCTTTTGGCAAAAGCTCCCCCATCTAGGAATGATTTCATATCAGCCAAGCTGTTAAGCGGAGGTTGTCATGGAAACAAGTTATATTCAAATGATATGGCCAGAGATATACTGTATTTAGTGAGTTCTTCATTTGCTGCTTATTGGGAACATGTCAGAACTAAATGGTATTGCATAACTTTGTTTTGTTCAAAACAAACTGTCTCGCTGCCCCAGTTTTTCTGGCAGCCTTGAGCCCGGTCCTGCCTGGGACAGCAAGCACCGAGCACTGCTCCATGGGACGGGCTGCTCACCCCTCCGACTGCTGCAAGCTGCCTGCCACCGAAGGCTTCCTTCAGGGGCATGAACCTACATCTGTGGACATCCCGTAAATGTCCATAACCTCCTCACAAACATAGGGCTACTATTAACTTTCTGTCTCTGAGTGACGCTAGAACAAATCTCAGGCAGGAGTATGTGTGTACTGAATTTCTACATCCACTTTTTTAGCTGCGGAGCTGTGAAAAAGGAGTAAAGGCCTATTTTTTACATAAACAAAAGCAGTTGCTCAAGTTAAAAAGCAAAACCAAATCACCTTTGGCCCAGACATTATATGTGGAAACTTCAGCCTGAAAAGTGAAAACAAAAATGAAGGTCAAAAAAAAAAAAAAGCCCCAAAACCACTCTAATACATGTAGGAACCACTGTGCCACTTTTACACAGCAGAGTATGAAGGAAAGTGTTTTAAACAATCTCCTAAGGGATGGGGAAGTCCTGATTGCCCAATAGAAGCTGGCCATTAAGTAAAAGTCAAACAAAAGTAAAACCTGCCCCTTAAAGCTGTTGCATAACTGTACAGTGCAGCACAGAGAGATGCTGGCATCTTATAACCTCCAGTTCCAGGGGCCTATGAAAACTGAATGGGAGCTTGCTCACCTCTGAGGCAGGTAATCCTAAATTTCTCCAAGCTTTCTCTCTGTTACAGTTTATAAAGCAAAAAGCAAGGCCAAATAGCATCCCTGGTATGTGAAAAAGCAAGGAAAATCCAGGAGGATTTTTGCCAGAAGTGAATACACTCATGAAGAAAGCAGCACCAGCTCTCTACCTGCCTCAGATCAGTGTGCTAGCTCAAGACATCAGTCTTTCCAGGCAATTTGATGCATTGCAGTCACAGCCCTGTTGGTTACCATTGCTCATGAAGGAGGGTTCAGCCTTGTCCAAAGCCCTTTACAGTTAAGTAAAGTCATTTATTGAACTAAGTATGCTTTACATTAGATCTTTATTCTTGACCCAGCCATTTTTGGGGGGCTGAACTGGCTCAACTCAGCATCAAAACCCACACATCAGGTGTTAGACCTGAATTTCTAACTTAGCTTTGGATTGTAAGCTTCTGCTTTCATCCCTCCACCTCCCCATTGCCTACATTTTTAAGGCACTGGATCTATCTTAGGTGTTAAAGAAACAAATGCCTAACAAAGATGAGATTACAGGCAGAAATGAGAGAAACCTGACAGACCTCAAATCTGAGCTGAATTATACATTGGAAACAAGCTCCAAGCAGCTTTCCTTTCCTTATTTCCCAGTAAAATATCTGCAGTGTTTCACTTAGATATTGCTTCCCCAAACACGGTGATCCCAAAATAGCATCATCCACCATGCTATTCTGTGTTATATTAAATCAAAAAGAATGTTATTGGCACCACATCTGGCAGCTGCTTTGATGTGGAACATGAGATTAAATACTGATCTTTTTTTTTACAGGCAGCCTGGTGCACAGCTGAAGGAAACAATGTGCAAGGGTCTCATCCTACACACCGAGCAAGCACGTTAGCCTGGACTGCAGAGTAAGCCAGGGATGGAAAGCTTCATCTTGTACTGATATTGCAAGAAATATAAAGATTGTAAAATAGAAAAACATAGAAAATGCAGTGGTTTTGGTTTTGTTTTAGCAGGTTTTATACTCACCTCTTGTACATTATTAGTTCGACGCTGCTCATAGGGGGTCTGCATCACACGCCAGCAAATTCTGTTCTCACTGAAGCCAGTAAAACCAAGGGCCCCTCTGGAAATGAACCACTAGAGGGAGACTGACTTCATACTGTGACATTGATCCTGCACCTCCAAGACATCCAGCTCCAGATAAAAAGTGCTCTGTATAGCTCAGGTCAAAATTACTCCTTGTGTTGCTTCTTCTGAAATAAAAGAAACTCATGGGTCAAATTCAGCTGAGTTGCTGTGACTGAGACAAGGCCATGTAAATGAGATCAGGCAATCGCATATTTTATTGTTTGTAGGAGAAGTGAGGACCAGTCTATTAAACAACAACAAACAAACAAACAAAACCCACCAAAAAATATCCCAGCCACTGAAAATACTAATAGCTGTATCCTAGCAACATCACGGATTCCTTGTGGACTTTGTTCTGGAGCCTACAGTCTTATTTCATCAAAATTATTGACTTTCTCAAAGTCTCTAAACAACCATCAAAAACCAGTTAGTGCTTAAAAAATACAAACATTTAATTAGTTGCATTAATAAGCAAAAAGAAAAGGAGCATTGCATGCTAGCACTCCCTTTTCATGGAGCTCAGTTTAGCTCCCTTTGAAATTGGTGTCAAAATTTCCACTTTATTTATCGGTAACAGAGCCCGGTCCCTCCTCGGGGAAGAAAAGCTGCAAATGGCCTCAAAGAACATGGCAAATGGGGTTTATTTCCCAAGGCTGGACCCACGCATTGCGTGGATGAAATCCACACAGCTCTCCATGGCCCTTCCAATCACCACGTCCTTTCTGTAAAGGTAAAAATTGCATTTAAATGCTGTACAGAGGCTTTGTACTATGCACATAACCAATGCCTTTTTTTTTTTTCTTTTTTTCTTTTTTACTTTTCCTAAGCTTTGCTTTTATTTAACCACAATTTTTTTCAAGACCACAGAAAATCTGAAATCCTGCTGGGTCTTCCCAAAAGGCTGTACCCTCCTCCTGCCAGGTACCTAATCCTCCCAAAATAAAAAACTTAGCACAAAAGGAACAACCAAAAAAAAAAAAATAATGGTGGGGGGCTGGGGGTAGAACGTCAAACAAATAAGCTGCTTGTTATCCTTAACAGCTTGCATGATGATCCGAGGAATCCTGGGGCATTTTGGCATTTAACTCAGGGCTTGGGTAGGCTTGGATTTTGGTCACAATTTTCACTTAGCTCCAGACTACATCACAGCTTTGCTGACAGTTTTTGTCTGTTATTTCAAGCCCTGCTTCAATAAGTTAGCAAGACCTTTTTTTTTTTTTCCAGAGAGAAAATGCTATTAAAATATTAAATTCCTTTTCATTAGGCTGCCTTAAAAGCTCAGTTGATAGAATAGCATGGTAAAAAATGTTGCTCACACTTTACTTAGCCCACAAAGTTGTTTGAGACCCACAAATGCTTCCAAATTGCAAATCCCTTTTACGTGCTATTTCTACAGTTCACAATTAAACGAAGAGCGAACGCCTTTGTTGAAGCAGCAATTTAAACACAGAAGGGTTAGTGAGCGACTCCCAGTCCTTGAACATGAATCCAATGACGGCTTGATTTTAATTCCAGACAGCGAACTGAATTGGTTTTTACTGCTTCAGAAGCAGTTTGGGAAGGAGTTGAACCGACATCCGAGCACCTGTTCTGCTCCGCTTAGGGTCACGGTAATACACCGTGCTAATTGCATCCCACTCCTACACCCCGGCAAAGGCTTCCTCTAAACAAACAGCAGCAGTTTACCTAAGAACTTAACACTGAAGCAGTGCTCATGGACTCATTTATGCTGTTAAATCTTACAGTTTTAGTCACACAGAAAGTTTTTGCATTGCCTTTCCTTTCGTTTCAACCACCGGTGTGTGGGAAAGGAGGGGATGTCCGTTTGCACTGTGCTGAGCTAGGAGAAAGTCCTTCTGGCTTCAGCCTAAGCTGTGCACCGGGTATAAATCAAGAGGAAAGGTGATGTATAAGGACAATACAGCAGCAAAGACATCAGATCTCAGATTGTATTTCCTCAAGTTAAAAGATGGTATCAGAAGTGTCTGTATGGGAAGAGCATAACGTTAGAAAAAAGCACAAACAAAATTTATCATATGAAAAAAAAGGGAAAATGAGAGTTGAGGCAGACTCTGAACAATAACTGGACACTGGAAGTAGGAGCAAAGTGAACCAATGCCAGCACCTAATGTCAGTATGGAAAAACCTTTGGGCAACAAGCATGTTAGAAAATGTTAGAAAATGTTAGAAAAATATTATCTGTGCAACTAACAGTGCAAAATGCTTGCCTGAGCACTTTCTATAGAGCTATGAAGAAAAATAAAAAAGAAAGAAAACAAAACCAACACTGTATAATTGCAACTTAAGTCATTATTTCATGTGATCTCACTAGAGGTTATATTGAAAGATTTTTACTGGTAAGCCCCCTGTTGAACTGATGATGCCAACAGGACAGGATCCCAGTACTAGCACCTCCAGTAACCCTCTGTGATGGTTGCATTAATGCCAGCACTGCTCAAAGGTAAGCAACCAAACAAAAAGTTTAGAGATGCATACAGAGTTTTTGCTCCTAGTTATACCTTGCAAGAGCGCTGCAGGGCTAATTTATACCCAGCTAATGCATAAAAGGCGGAGGAGAAGTCAGATGCATCACATCTGCCTGTCTCACCCAGCGCCCCACCCAGTCACTGGGTGGCCCCAGGACAAAGGCGTGAAGTGCAACCCAGGCAGATGCCTGTAGCCAAGGGAAAAGGAAGAGAAGAAACAGGGGGCATAGGGAGATTCCCCCCAGAATTTTTGAGGAATGGCTTTCTGTAATTTTCTGTAACCGTGGGCCTGGAGCAGCAGCTAAAAGTGCCCGTGGAAAGCCGTGATGCTGGTGGCATCGCCTGTCTGGCCGCGGCTGTGCCTCGTGTCACCGGGGAGCTCTTCCACAAAAGTGCCGCTTCTGAAGAACAGCGTGTCACCGACACGCAGAGGGTTACCTTTCGAAGAGGCAGCAAGGGAAGCGAGCACAAGGAGCTATTCTTCTCCTCTGCTTTTCTTCCCTCTCCATTGAGCAAACTCTTTCAAGACCAGCTCCCTCTGCAGAACGCTCTGAACTTCCAGCAAGTGGCACACATGGAGGCATTCACAGCCATGATACCTGTGTCTGGTTATTTCCAGTCAAAATAATCTCCTACTCAATTATGGAGAAGAATAGAGAATCGCAGCCTGACTCACAATCACATGGGGGAGAAATGAGAGGAGTTGTTGGAGTTCAAAACGTTCAGCTCGCTGTGGAGGAGGATTAGTGCCGGCGTGGAAGTAGGCTGGCTCTCCCCGCAGCAGCACAGCGCTCAGGGATGGAAAAGACCCGAGTCCACTTCCCTGCTGTGCCAAATATACTCCTCCACTCCTCTCTCCTCCCTCCCCAAGAGAGCGTGTGAAGTATTAGACAGCCGGGAAGGAGCCCCGGCACGGTGTGAGAGCGAGCTGCCAGGTACTGCTCTTCCAGCCGCACGCAGCTCGGGGACTGCTCGCCTGCAGAGTCGGCGCTGCCATGCAGCAGGTCTGGATTCAGCGGGGACATTGATACCCCTGCCCGCCTTGGTGTCATCAGGGCATTTTGCACAAACACTTCTGTGAACAAAACTGCATCCCAAGCCCTTTGTGGTTGCTCTGCTGACCACCGAGCTGCACTCCCTCAGCCTAATGGCAGTCCCGACCTGACATCTGGACCCTCCGCAGGCAAGGAGTAGGACCGGAGGTTTTCACTCTTGTTTCAAAGCTGCCCTCATTCTTTGCTGGTGTGTAACGTGGCTGTGCCCTGCTTTTACAGAGGGTAAGCATGACTGCCGTGCAAAGCAGTTATTTTAGGTAGTAGTGCAAATTTTGCAGGCTTAAAACTTCTCGCACTATTTTCGCATTAACCAGTGCTCAAACATTACCTTAATGTGTCATTTCTCTGCTCTGCTGCTGTCACCAGGCATTATCATGATCCTTGTAAACACCCACAAAACTGCCTCATTATCTTCTCGCGCTCCCTCCTCCCTCGGCAGCGATGAGCGATGGCCGTGGCGATGCCGATGCCATTCCCACTCCCCCTTCTCTCTCCAGGGCTCTGCTCTCTCTCATCTCGCAGTCAGATTTTAAGTTCCCCTGGAAAGGGGAGAGCTTTTTGTTTTGCTGCTGTAGCATCCTGCCCCTGACTCACATAACACGAATAATGAGTGTCAGAAGAGTTGTCTGGGGCTCGCAGCCAGTTGGTAAGGAGGGTCCGGAGCTCTCCTGTGCACTCTCAGACTCAGGTCCCTGTTCTCTTTTGCTGCTACAGATGGGCCTTTGCATCTCCTTGGTTGCTCTGCCTGGAAACTTCTCCTTGCCTGAACTGTACGTGACGGCAAAATTGTCTGTGCTGCCTGCTCCTACCTGCCCCACGTCCCAGAGGTGTCTCTGCCACGGCAGGGGCTTGTTTCCAACCTTTGGGCATACCCCAACATTTCCTGCTGCTTCCCTGACACCACTAGCATTTTGGTAGCATTTTGATTCCTGGCACAGTGGTACCAGGGGACACAGGGCGTTGCTCTTTCCAGAAGCATTATGCAGAGCTCCCAGGCGCAAGAACACAAGTAACACCAACAATAATAAATAGCAAAGAAGACCAGGGACTGGTGGAAAAAGGCAACACGCCACAGTGTTTTCTTTCAGGTTCTGCATTTCAGCTGCCTTTCTCACTGGAGGCAGGGAGCGCAGAACGTGAAGAGGCAGCCAATTCAAGCAAAGCACATGGAAAGGTCAGAGGAACCCATCTAGCTCGTGCAGCACCATTTTGTGGGCAGAGAATAGCTCTTCATTAAGCTCGTTTTGTGGAAGTGATTGGAGTGAGAAAGGGAAATAGCTGAACGCGCTCATTACAATCTCTGGAAATTAACTGTTCCCCATGACTGCTGCGATGGATTTGGCTCGTGTCTGGCTGTGCCCAAATCAATATACACCTCATTTTTCCATCCCTGCCTGGGCACAGGGAGGTGAGAGCCGGGGTTTTGGTCCCGTGCCGTGTCCAGGCCATGCCAACTCCTCACACCTCCCCAGGTATCCCAGTGCCTGCTGGAAGAGCTCTGCAGGCAACTTTGTGAAGGGGTCACTGAATATCCCAGCTCTCATTTTTGGGCCACGGAGCCAATTCTGATCTGCAGGTGCTGTAAATGTGACACTGCCCAAACATCTGAACGGAGACGGAGCCTGGGTGAGGTGCTTGCTGGAGCCCAGAGGGTCTGACACAGAGGATGTGGGGCGCCCCAGGGCACAGGGATGTCCTGTCCACATCAGCACTGAGCACCTGGCTGGGCTCTGGGGTGTAACGGGTGGTTATTGTGGCTGCTCTGCCCCACCTCAGCCCCTTGGGGAGGTGAGGAACCTGCTCCTGTGAGGACCCCCAACTAGCCCCCCAACTGCCCCTTATTTTCTCGTTCCTTTTAGCTGTCCCTACAGCACTTCATCTCTCTGCAGGCTGCACGAGGAAACCCCACGTCCCTGCCTCGCACCCTATAGCACCGTACAGTGGCCCCATCACAGGAGCCGGGGGAGATGGCTGAACCACCGATCCCTACCAGCCCTCCCCTTGCTACAGGTGGGAGAAAGATGAGCTAGCAATTTGCTGCCGACCTGGCAGGATAGCAGCGAATTATGGCAGCTCCCGAGCCAGCTCAGCTGCGCTGGCGGGCGTTCAGCGAGAGGAGAAGCCCTCCTGCAGGCACGGAGGAGGGAAGCAGGTGTGCTGGGCCCTTTTGCTCGCTTGATCTCAGAGATGGCAAAGCTCACAGAGGCCATAAGGTCTCCTCTGCTCCTCTGAAAAGCCATGCACCCCAAGGATAATTAATCCTGGTGCTTGGGCTTGGCAAAGTGCTCGGGCTGCTGGCACCCTGATGTGAGGGCATCCTGTAACCAGGCCCTGCCTCGTGCTGGGGACAGCCCAGGCTCGAGGTTCCCCGTGTCCTCCAGAAAGGCTGCTCCTGGTGCCAGCTGCCGAGGGGACACCACGCACCCGATGCTCGTCACTGCCTGCCGCAGTGATGTGAGAAACGCCTGGGAAATCGCACAGAGCACTGAACAACCCGTGGGCAATTCCCTGTCACAGTACAACCTCGGTGCAAATGAGAAACCTAACAACTGAGAACAGCTCAGATGTGCTGGTAGGAAGCAAAAAGCAGCCTCAATTATCTGCCTTTTTTATTTTTTTTCCCCCTTTCAGGATTTTTTTGCTCTCTGAAAGCTAGCAATAAAGAGCAGATAAAAACCTGACCCACGGGCGAGCGATGTCCTGCATGTGATGGAGATCTCAGCCAAACTTTGGGCCAAACTCTGCAGTTGGTCCCACCAGCGTCTGGACGCCGAGCTGAGCTCTGGGCAGCTGGTGGCACACCTGAGGCCAGGACCTGGCCCTTGGCAGGCTCTACGGAGACTTTCTGCAACCAGCCAGCAAGCTCTGGGGCTGATGCAGCTTTTGGGGCTGATGCAGATGATTTAATTGCTATCGTTTCTGGAATAATGCTTAATTTACTGAGGGCTTTTAATAGAACGCGTGAAAGCATTTCAGACTTGCCCTTCACAGCAGGCCATGAAGGAAATTCAGAAGCAGTGCAATAATTGCATTAGCATCTCCAGCACCCAGGGCCACGGGGCGGTGTGTGCCTTGCAGGGCGCACGGAGAGGCCTTGCCCTAAATACACACGGATGGCAAAGTGGGAGAGAGAGGACAAGCACCTGCACCTCACCGGCCTGTGCTAATTAAACTGCTCGTTGTGAACCCACACCAAGAGTGCAGGGGCACCAGCGCTGTGTGAGTCACACCAAAGGCACAGAACCCACCCCCAGCTCTCCCCATGCCCCGTACAGAACTGTGCAATCATAAAACTCAGCCTGGGAGCTGGGCGAGCCCCTGCACAGCGCAGAAACACAGAAAGCATCAGTGTGGCTTAGCGACATTTTGCTGTCTCCCCTCCCTTTCTTTTCAGGAACCCGTGTCAGACCCCAAATGTCAGCGTTCTGACTCGCAGAGGCAGCTTTTTCTTGTCGTGCATGCTGAGATGTCTGCAGGGGAGCTCGCTGCAGAGCTCCGTCCCCTTCAGCCCCCCAGCACAGCATCCCTGGGCACTCAGCAGCAACAGGCACTGCTGGGTTCGCTTCCCCTGCGCACCACCCTCGGGGCCGCCTGAATCCATCCAAAACACACCTGTGGCTGCAGCACGGGCAAGGCGTGCACCCCCCTGCCCTACAACAGGTCCCAGCGGGCACATCCGTGGGTGCGCACCCACCTGGACCGCGCCCCTACCCATCCCCATCCCTTCACCCCTGGGCGGCTCCTGGGGACCACCCTGGGGGCGGTGCCGGCACATCCCCATCCCGTAGACCCCACGGCGTCCCGTGCCATCCCATTCATCCCATCGCATCCCATGTTGTCCCTCCCCATCCCCGCCGCAGCAGCGGGACCTCCGCACCGCTCCGCGCCGCTGCGCGCCCGCCGGAGCCCCGCGCTGCGCAGGGGCCGGGCTGCGCTGGGGGGGGTGGGGGGGGAGGCGGAGGGAAGGCGGAGGGAAGAGGAGGGAGGGACGGGCGGACAGACGGGCGGACAGGCAGACAGACAGACGGACGGGGCTTTACCCCATTGTCCTCGCCGGCCCCGCAGCAGCTGCAGGGCGGCGGTAAGGGGCGGGGGGCTCCGCACCGCACCGCTCCCGGCCCCCTGCATGGGGCGGCGGCGGCGGCGCGGGGCGCGGCCCTGAGGGGGCGGCGGAGCCGCATGGCCCGGGGGGAGCCCGGCCGCAGCGCCGCTCCTCGCCCGGGGGGCGGCGGAGGAGGAAGAGGAGGAAGAGGAGGAGGAGGAGGAGGAGGAGGGAGGCCGGGGAGGAGGCCGGCGGCGGCGGGCATGGGGGTGCCGGGCGGCGGGGGGGGTCTCGGTGCGCTGCCGAGGCGCTGAGCCCCCGGCCCTGCTGCGAGGAGGAGGAGGAGGAAGAGGAGGAGGAGGAGGAAGGACCCGATGGCGAACAGCAGCGAGCTGGGGAGCAGCAGCAGCCCGCACCTGCCCAGCGCTGGCGGCCTGCTGAGCGCCTCCGGGCTGAAGCTGGCCACGCTGGGCTTGATCCTGTGCGTGAGCCTGGCGGGCAACGTGCTCTTCGCTTGGCTCATCCTCAAGGACCGGCACCTGCACCGCGCCCCGTACTACCTGCTGCTGGACCTCTGCCTGGCCGACGGGCTCCGCTCGCTGGCCTGCTTCCCCTTCGTCATGCTGTCGGTGCGCAGCGGGGCCGCCTGGCCCCACGGGCCGCTCAGCTGCAAGGTGCTGGCCTTCCTGGCCGTGCTCTTCTGCTTCCACGCCGCCTTCCTGCTCTTCTGCGTGGGGGTGACGCGCTACATGGCCATCGCCCACCACCGCTTCTACGCCAAGCGCATGACGGGCTGGACCTGCCTGGCCGTGGTGTGCATGGTGTGGACTCTCTCCATGGCCATGGCCTTTCCGCCCGTCTTCGACGTGGGCACCTACAAGTTCATCCGGGAGGAGGAGCAGTGCATCTTCGAGCACCGCTACGTCAAGGCCAACGACACGCTGGGCTTCATGCTCATGCTGGCGGCCGTCATCGCCGCCACCCACCTGGTCTACATCAAGCTGCTCTTCTTCATCCACGGCCACCGCAAGATGAAGCCGGCCCAGCTGGTACCGGCCATCAGCCAAAACTGGACCTTCCACGGGCCGGGGGCCACGGGCCAAGCGGCTGCGAACTGGACGGCTGGCTTCGGCAGGGGGCCCACGCCGCCCACCCTCGTGGGCATAAGGCAGGCCACCCACAGCCAGATCAAGAGGCTGCTGGTGCTGGAGGAGTTCAAGATGGAGAAAAGGCTCTGCAAGATGTTCTACATGATCACCTTGCTCTTCCTGCTCCTCTGGTCCCCCTACATCGTGGCCTGCTACCTGCGGGTCTTCATTAAGGCCAGCTCCATCCCCCAGGTCTACCTGACCACCTCCGTCTGGATGACGTTTGCCCAGGCTGGGGTCAACCCCATCCTTTGCTTCATCTTCAACAAGGAGCTCAGGGTCTGTCTCCGAGCCCACTTCCCCTGCTGCCAAAGCATCCAGAGCACCCAGGGCACCATCCTTTGCGATCTCAAGAGCTTTGGGATGTAGGGGGGCTTTTCTCAGTCTAAAAAAAGAAAGGTGGACATCGTTTTCCATGTTTCTGCATACGGTCTCGAGAGAGTGTGACCTGTGGGGGACGTACTAAACCACCACCCAGCACCCAAACCTTAGGCTGTAAGAAGCTATTTTATTTATTTTTCTATATTTTGCGTATGCTCTCTTCAGAACATAAAAGATTGCTGTCTATGGGAACAGGTACTCGAGCAGAACACCCCCAAACCTTAGGCTGTAAGAAGCTGTTTTTCTTTGTGATTGTGTGGTTTTTAAAAACAAAACAGGGCTCCAAGTTTCTGGTCTTGCTTCTAACGTTTCTAGACATGATTCCAACAGATACGGATTAAGGCCATGACATTTTTTTTTCCTATTCCTGTCTGTTTTGATAAAGGCTTAACAATTTTACTCATGTAATATTTGATAAAGGCCAAGACAATTTTATACTAAAGTTATTTTTGATGACCTCAAGAGGTGTTGTTTTATTATTATTTGATTTCCAGTGAAGAACAAGAAGAGGACATTCCTAATGTGGTCAGAAGTCAGTTTTTGGTGGGAGCTGTGGGTTCATTCATTCTCAAACGGTTTGAGTATTTGAAGCAGTTACTTATAACTTTTGCTTGACATGCAAACAGTGTAGAACTAATTTAAATTTTCTTGTTGCACTATTCATTTGGTAATATTTCAGAACTATTTGTGAAATGTGATTTTAAAATACCAACTTTAAAAATAATCAACTATAGCAGTTTTTAAAACCTAGATTGAAATTCATATTTTACTGCCTTTATAGGAAGTTATCTACAAACCTGGGTAATACTTGTACATTTTGACTGTTTTCTTTAATAAAATATTGAAAACTTTTACTGTATGTAATTGTTTCAGAATGGCAGCATTCTGCTTTTGCTGACAAATAACTTATGTATATGGAAGGTTGTATGTCTTGTGTCTGAGTAGATTTCACAGCCGAAGTTATTATGGACAAGCACAATCCTTATTTGCTGTTAGATCTCAATTTAGGTGTTTATACCAATAAAAGTGACTGATGCTATTTTTAAGGAGACTTAAGTTCATGATGGGCAACAGGTTTAAATAGCGCAATTCTCTCTGTCTACTGAAAGCAAACTTCTGTTTTAGATAACTACTCCTCTGATAACGATAGAGGAAAGCAGATAATTGTGGATCACTGATTTTGTCGGCAAAGCAGTTCCGTAACATGGTGGCTTGGTTAATGCTGTATTCATTTGTCAACTCTTAACGGGTCATTTAAGTTTAATAAGCGTGGCATGTTGACTTGCTTCATCGTTCTAGAAAGACTTCTTTGAAAGTACTTTAACTGGCAGCCTGATGGCAGGATCCTGACACAACTTTTTTAGTCGACTCGGAGGAAGCCGTGCTTGCTTTCAGATGTATCATGTAACATTTAACAAACATTGATCATCGCAGCTCTAGCCAGTCGTACACAAAATGACAGAGATGAGCTCAATTTCCATGAAGAAATTGCGTCTGTGCTGAGAGCATTTCTGCAGAGAGTAGTCCAAAGTCGTTAGACGTCAGCGGGGACATCACTGTAGTGACTGTGGCGTGAGCGCAGCAGAGATGTGTGTGACAGCTGGAGCAAGAGGGGGCAAGGTGGCAGCTGCAGGGAATAAAGCCAGGCACAGCCTGTGGTTTGCTGTCCTGCCTTTTCTCCTTACCTCCTGTAACTCAGATTTGAACACCACAGAGGCAGCCTTTCTTGGAGGAGAAGTTTGCGGTTTGAGTTTTCGGTGTAACCACAGAGAAGGTGGGCAGGGGCCAGGAGCAGCAGTCCTAATGATAATTTCCAAAGCTGTTAGTGAAAATGCATCTGGGTATCGAAGAAAAGCTGTCAATACCTTCAGATCACAGCAGAAGCTGGCTCTCAGTGCTAATTAAATTTTCATCCTGAGAAGCTGGATCACAGCTTAGTAAATCTTGATGAGTAATCAGGTAGGGTTGCATTATGGAGATGTACATGCAAGGCATCAGTGCTGTTGCTGGGAATTGTATTCCAAGTATCCCTTTCATGCCTGTTTTTGGTCTTTTCAGTGGAATTCCAACTTTTACAGAGTCGTATTTTCTTAAAACTTAAGAAACTTCTTATGCAGATAAAAGCATCTATCAGAGGGCTAGAACTGTGATCTCCATGTAAAGTCTTGCCTTCTGGTACCAGCAGGATTAGGAAACAGTCCACGTTTTTTTTCCCTCTTAGTCTATTAAAAGTGTCAGATGTTTTGGCATTCGAGCTATAAGTAGTATGGTTATGATTCTATTTAAACCACAGAGATGGGAGAATAGTTATTTTAAAACATCCTTAAAAGCTGCATGATTTTCACTTCTAGAAAGATTAGGCACAAGTCGTACAGTCAGTCCTAGATGCGGGATGACAAGTCGCCTTCGGGTGACCTGCTGGGTGTATTTAGACTCGGGGAACCGAAGCCACGCTGCTGAATTGACTGCCTGCCTGTGCACGTGGGCACCTCGGCAGTGCCATCACAGGGGGGTGAGGCTGGTTCTTACCTGCCGAAAAGAAGAGATGCTTTGCTGTCACCATCAGGGGCAGCCAGACCTGGCCTTGCTGCAGTGACAGGAGGCCAAGAAGTTTAGGATGGGTATCTCTACCGTACCTTTTTCTTGCATGTAGCATTCTGGGCTGTCCCAGGCCTTCTGATGTACCCTGAAGGCAGAATTGGTGTTGTTTGAGGTTAATTTGATATGTTAGGTACTTCTAATATAAAGCAGGTTGTGATCCTGGCTATGCTAGTACAAACATGAAGGAACTCCAGTAGCTTTAATTCAAGGCTCGGGCAGGCATTGTACAATAGAGCTGCGCTCCAGAAAATTTGAAACTAAATACCAAGGACAGATAGATGGTGGAAAATGAAACAGTGCTCAGCACAGGCACACCACCAAACACCACTGCTAGTCTAGCCTGCTGGCTGAGCACTCACCGAGAGAGCACGCCAAGCAGGGGAGGGCTGGAGGGACACCAGAGGCTAGCTATTCCTTCTGGAATCTGAGAAGAGATAAGGGAGTTGTGGAAAAAGGCAGCGTTTCCAAAGCACAGCGCCGACACGTTCTCGCAGCATCTGCATGTGGGGAAAGTGGGTCAGAGATTAACTGCTTTGGCCAAGATCGGAGAAGGGGTGTCAGAGGGGATGCAAACCTGCTCTGAGTAACAGCAGTAGAGGAATAAAGTGAAGGAGAACGGGCTGAGCACGGGGAGCCCTCCCTGATGCTGCTAGGACTTCTGAGGAGCGGCTGCAAGCCTCCGTGTCCTCAGCTGCCCACCAAAACACGAGTGCTGCTGGTCTGGCTCAAAGTGCTAATGGCTGAGACTCAGCAGGAGCTGGGTGTTAACAATTACTTCCCACATCCACATGGGAAGCTATTGCAGCCTGTTGTGCAAGTGCTGAGCTCATCTGCAAAAACTCAGATGCTCTGAACCCATCCCCAGCCCCTCTGACCGAAACACAAAGTCCTTGGGGGCTTGATGAGCTGCAGGGCTCCCACCTCCTCCACCTGCCTGTGGTTGATGTAGATCACATCCTCTCTGTACGCCTCCCGTACAGGACATATATATGATAGTTTTCCGTCTTCTGGGCAACAAGAGTGCTCAGTATCACGGGAAATACCATCATCATCTCCCCTGGAGACTTTCCACTGTCTGGCTCAGAGGTCACAGCACGCTTGCTTTTGCATATCTGTGGTGAAGAATTGCAGTTGCTCCGTGAGCTGTGCCGCACTGGAAAATCTTGATCGCTGCTGGCATCTTCACTCACTCACCAGGTATTTAACACATTCCTTGCAAATATTCCCAGTAGAAATCTTGCTGTGCTGAAGTCAGTGGAGGTTTTAGCATAAACTTACATGTCAGACCAGCGTGAAAAATGACACTGATCTGAAATCTCAGCAAGTACTGGCTATGGTGATCTCTGCTTTGCAACACTCGAAGCTTGAAGTACTGCGGGGTGTCTCTGTCTCTGCTGGTCAGATTTGGAAAGTTTGCTGGGAAAGGGGCTGAAATATTTGACCCCAGCCAAATTATGATGTTGGGTAAATGTCACATATTCAGCCTTGGAGGATGAGCAGGGATGCGTAGCCCATGAGCTCTCTCTGTTTGCTTTGCCAGTGCCAGGTCTGCACCAGGGGAGACAAGGCTGCTTCCCAGAATGGTGTGAGATCAGTAGCCTTAAGGAAAAGGGCAGGATTTTGGCTTATTCCGGTAGCAACAATTCTTTCCTAGGGCTCTACCTGGATGTGATACAGCTACACCTCCAGAAGGCTGCTCTGCCATATGCTGCGGGGCTGCCCTAGGACACGTTGTGCTGAGCTCAGAGGAGAGCAGAGCTGGCATCGTCCCTCCCTTCCCAGCACAGGATGCGCAGGGCTTGGCTGGATCTCTGCCACCTGCCCACACGGTTGCACACAGTTTTACCTTGCTCAGTGCAGCGCCTGCACTTGCTCAGAGTTGCCAGCAAACCACCCCAGCAGAGCAGAGGCTCGGACAGTGACACACAAGTATTGGCAGAAGGGGATAGCATCTCAAGGCACTGCACCAATTTAGGCTGCAGATTAGGTGATTCTGTGATAGCAGAATACCCCAGAAACCTTATTAGTTAGCCATGCCTCAAATCAAAGTATTCCCAGAAACACAGCAGGGGGCTGTTTTCTCTCAGGGGTCTGCTAAAATCTCCAACTTTAGCACAGCTTCTTTTAGTGTTGCTCAAAACACTGCCCAGGCTACAATTAACTCTGCTGTGACATGAACCAGGAAACATCTCCCATGCGGTGGGGTTGGTGGGCTTCAGAGTATGATAACACGTACAGCAACCCAAGAAATGGAGCCGAAGACCAGCAGCGCAGATGGGCTCGTAAAAGCTGGCATAGAGTCACGTTGGGCTGAGGCCATGCTGATGGAAGCCTTACCCCAAATCCCTTTCCCTGCCTGTGACCTCCAGCACCATGTCATTCAGAGCACCTTGTGTGGATTAAATCCTTACTCACCTGTCAGCTGTCGAGCTGGAAGCCTCAGGCTGAATTTCAGACGGGCCTGATGTCTGCACCACTCTGGGTTTTCCCTAGGGCTGATGATGCTGAGCAGCCCTGAGCCTGTCTTCACTTGGTACGAATCATTGATTGCCCCATGCCTCGGTGCTTTATCCGACAAATGATTAATTATTCCTACTCACCTCTGTAAAGCCCAGAACTACCGGTGGCAAAAGCAGAGCATTATCAGGGGTGAACAATCACTGACTACATAAGCTTTCATCACTTCACTTTAAAGTCAAGCTAAGCCTTTAATGCAAGCTGTTGCATTTCTGTATTTCTATTCATGTTTAATGACCTCGGTACTTGCACTGCATCTTTGATCTTGTGAGTCATGCATGGTTTTACTGTGGATGTATTTATCGGAAAGCCACTTTCTTCAGTGCCACATTTTTCACCTCTGCTGTGACCAGGTTGATACCAGAGAGCACTTCGTGTAGGAGGCTTTCAAGTTCAAAGCTAGTCTTGCAAGGGCAAGGGGAAGCTGTGAAGTCCCGGCTAATTTTAGGCAGTCATCACAGCGCTAATGAAGTAGGAAGAAGAGAAAAAAAAGAAAAAAAAGAAAAAAAAAAAAAAAAAAAGAGATCACCCGGTGAAGAGAAACCCCTTCCTAAAGCCTCTCAATGTTACTGACTGATGTGTCATTAAAAAACAAAACCCTGTGTTTGTGTGAGAATGATTAACCGTTGGAACAAGTCATCCAGGGAAGCAATGGATGCTCCATCTGTGAGCTGTGCAGCAGGAGCCTGCGTGCCAGCCCACGGCCAGCCTGCCCGGGAGCCGGGGCTGTGCCCGGGGCTCAGCTGGGCACATGGGGTGGCAAAATTCAGGGATGCCAGCAAACAGCATCAGCTCCTTTCTGTCTCAGGGTGATTCACTCCTTCCTTTCGCTGTGTTACAACACCCGTTTTGTCTTATAAATACCAGCACCGGCTTCTCTTGGAAATTTTAGCAGAGGTAGAGCTCAAATGGCTTTGTCATGAAAAAAATCCAGAGGGGGGGAAACACACATGGCTCAGAAGCCAGGGCTGAGGTCTGGGTGCTTTCAGACAGTGAGAGAGCAGGGAATGATTTAGTGGAATATTACCTCCCTCCGTCGAACCGCTCAATCTGTTCCCATCTGTCACCCGAGCGCTTGAAGGAGGGTGATGGAAAGGAAGCAGTTGACGAGCTCGATAGCCGAGTAAATCAGCCGGGCTCTTTCTGCTCCTTCCCCCTCTCCTCAGGCCTCACACACCAGCACCAGAACCAAGGAGGGTGCAGAGGGGATATCCCCGTGGGGCGAGCTGCCATGGCAGCAGGCCCCGCAGGAGACATCTGGGTGTGGAGGAAGGTGGACGGCCATGCAATCTGTTCATGGTGACTCAAGGTGGAGAAGGCAGGCACCCAAGCCAAGGAGCTGGCAGTGCCACACGTGGGGACACAGCTCGGAGCCGCAACATGGCAGGGAGGAGGGCATGGCCAGGCCGACACCACCGCTGCCTCCCAGCACCAAGATGGTGGTGGCAGCAGAAACCAGGCCCCGCAAGACCTGCACACAGCCGGGCATGGATGTCCCTGTGATTCTTCCCAGTAGATCCCAAACACTCAGCCAGGAGGGCTTCCCCTTGCTCTGTTTGTGCAGTATCTGAGTGTAAGTGCTGCTGGAAACCACACCCAGGTAATGGAGGGCTCTGTGGCAATACGTGAAAGGTTTGTTAGCAATGCTGAAGAGTTCAATGAGACCAAGGTGGAGGTGAAGTTATGACAACTCAGCAGCCAGGAAGCTTTGCCATGGAATTGAAAGGAGCAGGGAATATGTGCCTTCCTGTTAAAGTTTCAGCCACGTGAGAGAAGAAATTTTTGGGGAAAAATCTGCTGACTTGACAGGATGCAGAGAAATTTTTGGAGAGGCCAAGCACGCTTGCAGCTGCCTCACCAGAGCCTCCCCTCAGGCTGGCTGTTCCAGAGATGGGCTCTGCCGTACCCTAACAGAGGAATAAATGGAGAGAGGCCCCAGCAGGCACACCCTGAAGCAAACAGCAGCTCTGCCCATCCGTGAGCTCCTCACAGCAAGACTGTGTCCACCCACACGAAGCAGCACGCAGCACGCTCACGTGTGTGAGGGCAAGAGTACATAAGGAGGGCTGGGTCCTGCTCGCGTCGCTGGAACCCGGCCACACTTCCAGTCTGCCACTGAGCAGCCTTACAGCCGTGGGGTTTACAGAGCTGCCTTGCATTTAAAGCCACATCTAATCCCTTCCACGTGTTGCGAGCTGGTGGCGGAGGCTCAGCGGCAGGGAGGCCTCGGAGGCCTGCACCGTGAAGCGAAGCACGCCGCCCTCCCTCCATGCAGGCTGGGCTTGCTCGGCTCCAGCCTCCTGCACCTGGAGGCTCCTCACAGCCTCGGGGGACCCAAAGGCTGCTGTCTGTCCTTGCAGGCAGCTGGATCACGGGGAATTCCTCCCCACCAAACCAGCAAAAAGCAGCCTCCTGCCCTGGGCTGGCTCCACACGCAGCCGCGGCTCTCCCTGACAAGCGGCAGATGATCTGCTGTAAGTTTGATGTGCATTAAACTCATCTCCCTTCCCGTGCTCAGAGCATTGATCAGTCTAACAGCTGCACCCCTGCTGGTTTGGCATTTCGTTTCTATCTAATAGAGAGAGGCACATTGATTTTGCTATTATCAAAATCCTCCTGTATTTGCACAGTCTTTTCTCTTCCTGCAATTTTCTAATTCCTTCTGGAAAACATGTTACACATTGTCAAGATCAAATTCCTGAGACATCTTGTTTAAATCAAGGGACTCTTAGCACCTTCTGTTTCTTTTGAGTTTCCATCTGTGCAGTAATAACAAATCAGAGAGCTACTGGGGTGGGAGGGCACCCGCGAGGCCCTCAGGCTGCAGTCCTGCTCGCTGGTGCTGTATATCATTACGGCTCGTTATGCTGACAAGGCAGGCCAGCAAAGGGCCTTTTTATGAGGTACATAATGAGATCACCCTACGTGCGAGAGCTACAATATAATGGGAAATGCAGGATTTCCAGGTTACCTACACAGACAGGAACAAAACCACAACCGTACATTCCACTTACCTTAGAGTTGCCCCACACAGATACACGCTCTTCTTTGGAGCTTTCCAAACCTGCAGCATGACCTCTATCCTTAAATTGACTCTTCTCCCTTCACTTACCCCTCCTGTACAGCCAGTGCAGTTAGGGTTATCTGTGTCCACGCTATAGACCTGCTCTGAGCTGAATCCCACTTGCCAAGGAACCAGGAAGATTTATTTTGTGCCACCCCTACACTCAAAGACTTTGCAACCTTTTTTAAGCAGTGACAACCTTTCCCAGGGGGGGAATTGTGGGCAGGAGGATGCAGATGAGGCTGAGCCTCAGCTGGGTTTTCTCCTGCTCCCCAGCCCCCAGGCTTACAGGTGCACACCTGCCCTCCCACCTGTGCACCCACAGACCAAAGCACCTCGCTTCACCCTTCCTAATAAGCACGTAACCAAACGAAGGCAGCAGCCTGTTGTGTATGGTGGTGTCCCTTCCTGCGATGGCTTTCCGCTGAGCCAAAACCTAGTGAAAAACATGGAAATTCCTCCCATTTGGTGTGATATCATCATTATTCTGTAACATATCTGTAATATCAATATTAATATAACATTAAAAATTAATACACATGTTTGTATTAATAATTAATAATATTGCTCCAGTATTAATCAAATTAAGCTGAGCATTAGCACAGATCTCCTAAGCAGAGTGAATAAAGCCAGGCATTAACAGCAGGCTCTCCAGCACCTGGCAAGCTGTGTGTGCTGAGAATGAGACTTCTCCCTTCTTCAAAGGTGTTTCTAGGACTGTGGGAGTTTTGCACTCTTTTCTTGTCTGATTTCTGCTGCAAGGGCCTGCCCCCTTCCCTTCCTTGCAGGCATGTGAGGAGGCTGCTCCTGGCCTGGAGGCAGCGCTGGGGTGATGTTGAGGCAAACTGAGTAGCACAACTCCCTGAAAAAAACCTCTAACAGCAGGGCTGGCTTGGGGCTGGCCACCTTTTCCATCCATTACCATGGGCAAAGTGCCCCTTGAGGTAAAAGCTTGCTCAAGGGAAAAGCAGAGGGACACACACAGCCATTTATGTTCTGAAATAACTCTGGTGGTCACTGGTTTATCACTATAAAGCAAAGGTAAATTATTTTTTTCCTCACTCCACTGCAGAAAAAAAAGTAAAGGACGGGCAGGTTTTGCCTTTAGCTCTTCTGCTCAGCAGCTGCAGGCAGGGCAGCCGAGGCAGGGAGGGTGGGAGAAGCCCCTCGAGGACAGCAAGGTGGTGGCATCTCTCAAAAAAAACCCTTCCTAATGCCCTCAGCAGCACAGGCTGCCAGGCACGAGCACTCCACCCTCCTGACCACGGAGTGAATTTTTCTCTAGCGTAACAGGGGCTCTTCTCATTACCCAGATAAATGCCTGATCCCACAAGTTAATTGGCATGAATTACAACTACAAAGTTGCTCTGCTCTTGTGTGATAAACTCTCCTAGCAGCCCTGCTTGGCAGGTCTAAGGCAGTCATCAGATGTAATTGCCTGCTCGCTCGTGCTGATATAAACCAGGATGATTACCTTCACTGGGGTCACTGGTGATTTACACCCGTGGAAGACGAGGAGCAGGGCTGGTGGTTCCTGCTGTGTCTCATTGTTTCGAACACCAGGACGGTGTGCTTTGGTGGAGATGAATGGAATAAGAGATGGGACACACGCATTTGGGCTGCTTCTGTTTTCATTCCTGATTTTCCCTTGGGTGTGAACTGAAGCCCGTGATGATACTAAGCAAGCTTTGTGCTGCTAGAAGAGGACAGAAAAGCAACACCAGGCTCCTGCTGGGTTCCTCCTCTGCAGACTCACTCTCTGGGGAGCCCACTGAGTGACAGTGGTAGGATCAGGTTTTAGTTTTGATTTTAAATCCAGGTGAAGGCTCTTTGCAGTGCTCCCGGGTTTCTGCATTAGGATTAGAACAAGCTGTTTTTTCATCGACAAGCCCAGCCCTTTGGGTTAAGAGCAACCCCCGCCCCTCCTAATCATCTCCTCACAGCAGTGTCTGTGATCTCCAGGTCAGGGCAGGGCAGCTTTCCAGAGTTTCCATTCGTGACCACGCGAATGCAAACCATCTTTTTTTAATTTATTTATTTACAGGACTGAAGCCTGCTGCCCCCTGCGCAGCTGCTCTATCACCAGTGCAAAGGGTACAGCAAAATGCATAAGTTTCAGAAGAGGAGCTCTGGGCTTGGGCCACTTTGAGTCAGGAAGATGCAATCCTATCTCTCTAGACACCTCCCTTTCTAATGCGTGCAAGATGAACAAGGATCTGGCAAAACAGCTGCTCCAGTGGTTCCTCTCTGTCTCTGGAGCCCAGTGTCAGGTGCCTGGTAAACTCGCTGGGACGTTTCTCATCTTCTCTGAGTACTGCAGGTGTTTGCTTTCATACAGGCGTGCTAACTCCTCAATCCCCCACTGCCACCAGCAGCAAAAGCACTGATTGTTGGAGGATGAATGACTTCACTTTTCCAGCTTCAGCATATGTTTGCATGTCTGAGAGCAAAAAATGTGCGAAGCTCACACAAACTATTAGGATTCCAGCTACAGGGACTGGCGAGTAAACATGAAGTCGCACGGTATTTCATAGAAAACCCACAAATTACATGTTCGACAGGCTAAAGTTGATCCTTTGAGGCATGTGCCAAGAAAAACCTCTCATGTGAGCTCCACCAATATTCCCCCTCATCTCCATCCAAGAGTGCAGCTCGGCTGAGGCGTTCGTGCCTTGTTAACTGCTGAGCTTCCCTAACAGCAGGCAGAGGCACACCATCTTCTCCTAAGCCACCTTTAAGGAGCTCTGCTAGCTTGGATGAATCGAGTTACGTGATAACAGATTACACCAAATAAAAATTGAAAGCCACAGTGACAAAATAATGTTATAATATTAAAATAAATCAAATAACATACTGCCATTATTCTGATACAGAATTTTTACACAGCAAATCCATACATATACAAGAAGTCAGGCAGCCCATTACAAGAAACTTCAGGGTTCCTTTTTTAATATAAACTACATCTTAATACAGAGTTTGAGATGATCAGGTAGTTTTACACCAACTCAAGTAACAACAACTTTTCCTCATCTTAAAATACTAAAATAACAAAATATTTAATGCTTTGAATACTGAAATGCTTTGGTTCCATCTCCCACTTTTTAAAAGTGTAAAATCTACATCTATTGGTTAATCTTTTAATGTAGAGATGTGCCTAACTTACAAGGACAGTTATATTAATAAAGAAATGAAATGTAAATACAGGATTTTGGCAATCATCGTATGCTTCACACCATAGAATTACTCAAATCTCAGTTCGATTCAGGCATCCCAAAGTGTAAAAACATGGCCAAAATTTTCCAAAGGTGACAATAACCTTGGATGTTCTCGCTCTGGGGCTATGCTGGAACCACGGGGACAACAGGACCGTGGGCTCCTGTCCTCAGAAAGCAGCGTCACGTTAGCACATCTCGCTTCGCCCACCCCATCACCGCCAGCCCCTCAGAAAACCTTGGCCACTACAGCACAGCATCGCATCGTCGGTTTGGGTGGTGGCGAGGCAGGACAGTGTGTGAGAGGGGGTTCCCCGGTAAGTACCTTGTTCACCACGACAACAAGAACAGGAACACATCGAGCGGCCCTTCCTCGCGCCGAGCAGCTCCTGCTAGAAGAAGACGTCCTCTTTCCTGAAGTCCGGCAAACACCTGAACTTGCTGGGAGAAGTCCGTGCGCACGCCAGGCTGGGGAGGCAGGGGCAGGTGTGGTGCATCCTCCGCCCTGGGAAGGGCACCTGGGCACAGAGAGAGTGGGTGTCAGGTTTATCACCTGCTGAGGACCTGTTTATCACATCGAGGTCCTCAGGCCAGCACCAGCCGGTGCTCAGCACCCCCTGGAGAGGAGCCCAGCATGAGGGATGCCGCAGGCTTCCCCCTGTCCCCTACCCCGGTGCCTCTGCACGAGCACAGAGGTCACCAGGCACAGAGCTGGGAGCTCCCCGCAGGAATCACACCTTGCGGGTGCCCACGCACAGCGCTGCAGAAAAACCTAAAATCTCAGCTTCTCGTGCTGGCACGGCTGACTCAGAGGTGCCTCCGACAGCTGAAGGGGTTTATTCAAAGCCTTACGCTCAGCAAGGAAACAGCTCTTTCAGGGGGACGCCCACGCTGGAGCTGGGGGGGGGACACACCTGGCTAGGGACAGGGGGCGGGTGGCAGCGCTATGGGGATGGGGAGTGTTGCCCCATCACAAGCCCAGCCCCAGATTTTGATGAGCAAGGGGGTGACAGGAGCCTGGAGGTGGCAAGGGAGGGACACGGGGGCTGTGTGCGAGGTGCACAATGGCAGCAAAGCCCCCCTGGTGCTGCCAGCTCTGCCTGCGGTCCTGCCAACCCTCACCTGCTGCAAAGCCTGCCTCTGCGGTGCCAGGAGAGGCTGCTAACAGCATCGAGCCAACGCCATCTAGTTGCTGAGAAGGAAACCAGGAGGTGGAAAGCCATCCACCAGCCATCTCCTCCGGGCACCTCTCGGGAGGTCCCCCAGGCGGTGGTGTGGCCGTGGGGGCCACCAGCGGTGGGACAGCTGTGACAGGGGAGCACGAGGGTGGTCTCCCAGCAGCACTAATTCCACATACACAGCCTTCAACAGGGGAGTGCAAACACAGTGGCACAGCAACACGTGCAGAGACCGACCCGGTGCTGCTGCTCCATGCGTGGCCTGCAGGCCAAGGAAGCCGCTGGTGGTCAGGGCGACTGGTCCCCAGCAGCCCCCTCCCAGGTATTTAGGGGAGAGAAACTGTTGAGTGAGCTCTCCACCCTAAATATACGTGATTTCACATGCTACAGGAAATCAGTTTGCTTTGTGATTGTCATGAGCAGTGGGATGAGGGATCTGCATCTGAAATTAACCTCATAAAGCTCACAACACCCATGACTGCGACCATTAGCCCGGGGTGGCAGGCATCTTCCCTGATTGTAATTAGCCTAAAATCAGACAGTATAAATTATCTTGCAATAGCAATAAGCCCATTTAAAAAATAAATAATAGAGGACAGTTTCTTTTGTCCTGAGATTCCTACATTTCACAGTAAGAATGAGAATTTGGTCCCCAATGCCACAGTAGAAGATTTAAAAAAATAATAATTGTAATAGAACAGAGCTTTGCGCTTCCTAAAACTGAGAAAATTAACTAGAGAGACAGAGCTGAGAAACGAGGCACTGAAGGAAAGTGTGAAAGAGGCAGCTGACTACAGCTCTAAACTAAATGCATTGCCTTGGTATCCCTCATCGTGATGGCTCTTGGGCCGTGCTCTTCTCTTGGTCTCAGCACCTTCCCTACCACCTTGGAAGGCACCAGCGGCTCTTGGCCCCTGGAGCACAGCGTGCCATCACTGCTCAATGGCAGGGACAGCACTGCAGTGCTGTGTTGGGTGTCCCAACAGCTCCTGGTGACACGTCTGTGGCTGTGATGGGATCTTATTTGGATCCATGGAGCTCAGCAGCTCGTGTGCGAGAGCAGGGCTGGGCTCAGGAGCTGCTTGGGATGTTTCAGGTCATGTAACAGAGCAAATAACCAAGAACTAACTAATAGGAAAACAAAGTAAACAGTGTGTAGTATTGTATTACTGTCAGAATTATTCTGAAGACATTTTCTTAGGTATGTGTCAGCACTATTTCCATAAAGATGCGAATGGCTGGATTGCAATGCACACGATGCTTCCCCACATTTCCACCACATATAACCTTCATGCGATGCGACTCCCAGGGCAGTGTATCTGTATTTGTCCCTGCCGCAGCCCCGGGACGTACTCACCCGGTGACTCAAAGGATGGCACTCCTCTCCCAAATTCCCCATCGGCGTGCACATTCGCAGGCTGCGGATCCACAGGCTGACCGCACAGCACATCCCTCCTCCGCACTGCTGATCTCTGTCGCAGGCCTGCAGTTTGACAAAGAGTTATGCAGACAAAATTAATAATTAATGCCTTCCACAAATAGGACAGCTCAGGTGCCTAACAGCTACCTCGACACCCCACGAGTTATTGCAGCTCCTTAAGGCAGGACAACAAGGTCTGAAGAGGACATGTGGGCTCCTGGCACCTCGCAGGGTGTTTAAAGCTGTGTTTAAAGCCCAGACCCCAGAGACAGGATCAGCCCCAAGACTGTCACTGATTTGCAGTGATCATGGCCTGTGCCACCAAGCTTTCCCCGCTGGGAGCAAGGACCGAGGGCACCAGTTGCAAAGAAGTCTTGCAGAGAAGCTAAGAAACAAAATTATCTGCAAATTTAAGGATTTTTAGGTAACTATTCCATCTACCTTCTTACGATAATATCTTGTGGCTGAGTGCCTTTCAAATGCAAGAATGCTCGATAGTTTCATCAGCAACCTCCCAGTGGAGGTAGACAAAATAAAAGTTTAAATAAGGATTTTGTGGTTATTTGGAATTACGTGAGGTCTCAAACGTGTAGCAGAAAAAGCTTTGTGTAAGCGTCCACACCCAGGAAAATGCTACAGTGGAGGCACTCACCCTGCAAGAGGGAAATAAAAATTTCCCTGCAAGAAGGAAATAAAAATTTCAGCCACTTATCCAATATGCTTCGTGGCTTCGTTAAGCACCAGCCAAAACACAAACTATTAGGGATATTTCAAAACCCAGAAACCATGAAGAGCAATTGATGTATTAGGAATTGGAAAAGGTTCTTGCACACCTTTTGCTTATTTTTTTAACCAAAAGATTACCAGATTTGTTATTATATGGGTTTAGTGCTAAAGCTGGTCTTTCTTCAGTGAGAAATCCTGTTAGTTAAAGGCTCTGATTACACCCCAAAAGTGAGTTTAGTTAACTCGCTGCCCTCCTCATGGCTGGCAGCAGAGCTGGTGGACCAAAGGCTCTGGTCAGCGGTACATAAACAGGCAATTTCTGAAAACGTACATAACAGATGATAAGGGCTCTGGGGAAGGCTGCGTATCAGAACAAATATCCACTTGAGGAAAAATGCTTACAGGTCTTACCTTGGGTTTTACATAATAAATGCCACTAGCCTGTACTCTGCTGGGTAAATATTACACTATTTCAAACAGCAACACCAGACCAAAATATGTATTTACAGAGCAGCTAGTAATTTAGGAAAAAGCTGTTGCATTAGTGTCAAGCCACTAATAGTGCGTGTAACCCAAAGGGCCAGCACTCCTCCTGGACACACATTTAGCAAAGTGAAGAGCTCTGTGCTACAAGTGAGCCCAAACACACCGAGTATTTACTTAAAAGAGTAATATGTCCGCAAAACTGCCCATGCAGCCTTCCATGTAGATAGTATTTACTTTGCAACCTCTTAAAAAAAAATAAATCCTTCTGATGTTCTAATTTTTGCCTTGGTCACAAAAGCTGCAGGTTGGTCATTTGGGGCTTGGAGGTCAAAACCATCAGGGAGAGAGGCAAGCAGTGAGCAGCACCCACAGGGGACCTAAAGCCCTGCACTGGGCGATGTTTCGTGTTAAAGCTCACACTCACCACGCACATATACACATCTGGCAGGAGTTTTCAGGTTCCCCTTCCAAAAACGTATGACAGGCTAGTAAAATATTCAGCCCAAACGCTGCTGCCCACACCTTAACTCCGATGTGTAACTCACACGGAGCCTCCTAATGTGCACAGGACACAACACGAAGGACATTCCTCCTCAGCACCCCATTTAACACGGCTCTGTGGAAAATGCTGCTCGAGGAAAAAGTCCCTGGTGAAATGCTGGCTCCAAAGCCAGCTGAAGTCAGAACATGGACAGCCACAGGAGTAAGGAAGGTTTGAATCGAGTCCTTCAATTGCAAAGGAAAAGCACTTTCAGGCTCGGGGAATGCGGACAGGAACACCTACATCAGCTCTCACCTGAGATCTGCCTGCTCGTTCAGGAGCCAAACACGCATCCCGGTGGTTTAGGCAGAAATACACTGCAGCAGTTAATAAAGTAACATTTGCTATTTCTAATCTATTTTTACTTTTTCAACACATTCTGTCTCTAATCTTTTATTCAGAGCTTCGCAGTTACTTCATTTAATTTATTAATTATGTTTTAAAGGCGAAGCCACAACTTTAACAAGACTTATATAAACCGCTCCTCCGTTGCTCGAAATATTTCCATATAAAAGGAACCTCCGATTCTCAAATTTTAAAAGATCCCTTCACACTCTCTCCTCTGCAAACCCTGCCAGTCTGGGAGCTGATCTGCCAGCCAGAGAAGTGCCTACGAGCTCTTCCACCAGCTTCGGGGAGCTCGGCACTGGGAGCCTGGACCGCCAGGGAGTTCCCGCTGCTGCGAGTACAACTTCGGAGGGTTACAAAAGACATGTGAGCTCTCACAAGAATGCAAGCGCCGGGTTATTAATCCAAAGCAAACACAAAAGAAAAAAAAAAAAATCATTTTACTTAAGAGTGATGCAACGCTTCGGGTTAAATAACGTCTTTGGAAAAAAAATATTTTCACAAGCAAAGTAAATCTCGAGCCCGACAACAACAACAACAACAGAGGGCTCATCTGCGACGGGCGGCTACTGAGGGGAAGAAGCAGCACGGTCATACTTGGGGGGGAGAAATAACAAGAAAAGAGGCGAAAGAGCAGCGTTTTGTGGTGCTTGCAATACCGGCGCCTGCCTTGCGAGCAGGCAGGGCTGCAGGAGCGGGGCTGCGGGCAGGGGGGGACCCCGAGACCGGGCCGGGGGGGGGCAGCCGGGGCTGGGGTGTGCAAGGGGCAGACGGGTGCCCTGGGACAGACCCCATACCCCCGGGACAGACCCCACAGCCGCAGGAAGCCGCCAACCCCAGCATCACCCGCCGCACGGAGACCCCATACGGTGGCACCAGCCACCCCAAAGAACCCCCCCAGCTCTCCTGTCCCCCACCCCAAGGACCCCCCATCTCCGGACACCCCATCCCGCAGGGACACCCTCAGTGTGTGTGTCCCCCGGCACATCAGAGCCTCTCCACCCCCGTCGCGTTCATCCCGGGGATCCCCCGGCGCTGGGAGCATCCCTCCGGCGGGGAGACCCCCTCCATCCCCGCACCCCTTCCCCGGCCGCCCCCGCTCCCCGGCAGAGCCCCGCAGCGGCACCGGCCCGTCCCGTCGGTGCCGTCGGAGCCGTGCCGTGCCGTGCCGTGCCATGCCGAGCCGTGCCGAGCCTCTCACCCCGGTGATGACGGCTCCGCGCCCCGCCGCCAGCCCCAGCCCCAGCAGCAGCAGCAGCACGGGCAGGGGCGGCGGGGCTCCGCGCAGGCTCCGCATGGTGCCGACCCTCGGCCGCGGCCCCCCGCTCTCCCCCTCGGGCTCGGAGAGGCGCAGAGGAGCCGGGCTCGGTGCTCGGTGCCGCCCCGGCCGTTATAAAGCTGGGGGCTGCCGTGCGCCGCGCCGTGAGTCACCCCCGCCCCGGCAGCGGGATGCTGCGCGCACCCCTCCGAGCCACGGGGCTTGGTGGAGCCCGGGGGGGGGGGGGGGGACACCCGAGGCAACGGGGGGCTCGGCACGGCTCGGGGGACAGCCCGAGGAGGGGCTGGGAGGTGTCCCAGGGCTGGCGGAGGGCATCCCGCAAAGTGCCGGGGGCAGCGCCCAAAGGGGTTGGTGGGGGAGCCTCCGGGAGCGGGCTGGTAAATGGAGGGGGTGTCCCACAGCACGGCTGGGGTGATGTCCTGCGGGGGCTGGGGGCATCGCAAGCAGGTGGGGGCACCCTGCAGCAGGTGGGGGCACATCCCACAGCACATCGGGGGCAGCCTGCAACGGCTGGTGTCAGCCTGGGGCTCTGTCCCTGTCCCAGAGCTCTGTCCATGTCCTGGGGGCTCTGTCCCTGTCCCACGGCTCTGTCCCTGTCCCACAGCAGTCTCTGCAGTTCTCCTGCCAGCCCCAACCCCAAACTCCCCCTGTTTCCCTCCATGAACAGGAGCTGCAGCCCCCAAGCCAGCCTCTGCTGAGCCCCGGCAATGCGATGGGCATGCCTGTTTTGGGGGGATGCACAGGCTGCACCTCACTTTGGCTGAGGAAGAGGAACATTAACCCAAATTCACCCCACTGGCCCTCTAGGAACAGAACCAACAGCAGCCAGCCCAACAAGTGCCAATGCTGAGACAAAAAGAAGTGCTTCTGTGCACTTTGCCTTAGCTCTTTGTGGACCTGTGTGATCATCAGGGCGCTCTGCAGCCCAAATCCCCTCAAAGTCCTGCACCCCTCCTGCCTGTGCTTCCCCTTGGAGCCCCTGCCCCTTCCCAGCCCTCCTGGCTGCCACAGCCCCAAGGACATGAGGAGGGGACAGCTTCCCCCTGCAGGACCAGATCTCAGTGGATCCCAGCTGGGACCCTCATACACCATTTGCTCCTTCCAGCCCTAGCACCAGGCTGCAGTCTGAGCAGCACAGTGGGCTCCCAAAGTTTAAGGACTGATGGTGCCACCTTTGGGAACCTCTGTCCCTGCTGGAGAGAGGGCATCAGAGCCCAGTGAGGTTTCAGTAAAACCTCCAGAATCACTGAAACATCAGAGTCCCCTTCCCTGCCTGGGTTTTGTCTCCATTTCCTTCTTACTTTTCCAGCTCTCTGTACTTATTTCCTTTCACCTTCCCTCTCCCAGAACTCCATTTCTGTCCCTTTTTCTGCCGTTGTGCCACCACCTCGCTCCATCTTCCCCGTTCCTCCCTGCCACCCCCCCGCTCCGGTTTGCCCCGTTCTCACACGTAGGTCCCTGTTTTCTCAGATATTTCAAATTCTCTTTTTTTTTTTTTCCAAACAGGAAGGCTGAGTCTTTGCAGAGCCCGTATTTACACGACTCCTGAAACAGTCTCATTCTTTGGCTGAAGTGAGGCTGAGCGCAGCTGAAGGGGAGCATATAACGCACGTATTGTCTCCGCGAAACCCCGCTCCACTCCAGTCGGGAGCTGTCGGATCGATTTGTTGGACGGCATCCCCCGAGGGGGTCGGTCTGTCTGGCACGGTTCTCATTACAGACGTGGCCTTTTTGGTACTCGTGGCTATTCCGTAAAAGTGCACTCAAGACAAATACGGCCTGAGTAAATAGTGTCTTACTCCAAGGATGCCTTAAAAGCAAATTGGGATGGGACAATTTTGACGCATGAGTATTAAAAATAACTGGGCCGGATCCTTAGCTGTTGTAAACCTGCATGGCTGGCTTGAACCCTCGCCAGCTTAAGCCAGCTGAAGGGACTAGCATGTTTTAATTCTTATTTGTATCCTAGAAACAAAAAAAATTAAACATAAAACATGAATTATTACTTTCATAATCCCCAGGTGCCCAGAACTTAAACAACAACAAACAAATAATCATTTCCAGCTCTAAACCTCCCGATCCTTCCAAAACACTGCAGAATTAAGGTGAGTTGAAAAGGGAGATGTGAAGGATTTTGTGCAGTTTTACATGGAGGCCATCAGTTCTTGTAAAAGCCATTTTACATGAAAGGTATGACTTATGAAAGGTTGCCAGTTGTCAGCCCAGAAGGTCTTACTAACATCCACCCTAATACCAGTGTTTTCTACCACCAACCAGAGCCAGTCTGCTATTAGAAAAGTTCTCACACATTTATATGGCCTTTAGTTGATTATAAAATTGTAATGAAAAATAAATTAAGTCCAATTAAAAGGTTGATGTTCTAAAAAAAAATCAAGGCCTAGGAGGTAAATCTCCAAATTTCAGTGTCATTCCTTCCTACGATAGCTGTCCAATTACAAAAGCAATGAAAATACACACAAAAAAAATCTTAACTGTAAAACTTTACATTGTCCATCTCACAAATGCACCAGAAGTTCAGAACTAATTTCATTTCTTCTGATCTGCTTTGAAGGATAACCTCATATTAGTTTTCTTAGTGTCAAAGTTTTGTATAGCTGTATTTTACTGAACCACTTCATTCTGAAATGTGTAACATTTCTCCCAATATTTCCTTCTAACTTTGCTGGAACAGCACCAAAAATTCCCCAGAGGGACACTCATGACAGACCGGGCAGGGTATAACCTGGAGTAGTGCAGAAGCAGCTTTCCAGCCTCTCTGACAACATTACTGCAATTAACACAGCCGTCTTCCCCATTCCTCTGTGCAGGTACTTGTCCAATTGGTGTCTGCGATGTTATCCCAGGGTAAGTAAATCTACCCCATAAATACATTTCCCTCCACATGCTCCATCCCTGCAGGGTGCAGGGATTCAGGGGAGCCACACCTCCGGCTGTGCTCAGTGAGGTTCCTCTCAGAAGTCCCACTTTCAGATCGCCTTCACAAACCCACTGAACATCTTCTACTGTAAAAACTCAAACATCAAAATCAGGAAATATCATTCTAAATTAACCACGACACTTGGGTTTGACACAGTAAGTTAACAATCACGTAAAAGTCCTCATTGCTGAAAGAACCCGGAGTGAAATGCCTATTTATAGCTTTCAATGAGGTTGGTAGCTCTCTCTAATTCTTCTTGGAGCCTCAATTTTCCTGAAAGCTAACTGTCTGTGAGTAGGCATTCAAATAATTATTTGGCCTATTCAAGTGATAATGCACTACAGAGTTTACAGATTTTTGAAGACTAGAAATGTGAATAAATCAGCTATCTAAAAAGACAATTTTCTCATAAAAGAAATGAGAAAAAGCATATAATGTGCGACAGGAGAATTAACTTGTCCTAAAAAACTCTCTTAATAACAACAGTATCTAATTTGTTTAATCTTCCCCGCTATGTATCAAACAACGGTCTGAAGTCAGCAAAGCGGTGCGAGTTTGCTGACTCTGGTACGAGATGAATATCATCATTTGTATCACAGATTCCATGGATCGGCACAGGGCTATGACCAGCATTCCCTATAACTACATGCTCAGTTTTTGTTTTTATTTTTTTTTTCCAGAGAAAGACACTCCAGCGGGGCACACTGCTGCTGAGAGGTGCAGCTGCACTTTTGTTACCATGAATTTTTCAGCCCATCCTTGGTTTCATTTAAATAGAGCCCCATGAATAGGCAGTGCTGTCACAATTAATTGAGACAAAATGACTCCCCTCTGCCAGAGATTTTTTCTTAGCAAACTAGAAAATTGAAAAACATGTGTTAAAACAAAATGAAGCAAAAAATCTTTTAAGATAGAGAAAACGATGGGCTGTGAAGCTGATAAGTCCTCCTTGTTTCTCTGTAACTTAGGGCTTAATGCATACACCCAGGGCATGGAAGACCTCAAGTCACTTGTCTCCAGTTCCTGGGATGACCTGAACACATGCTTCATTCAAGAACCTCATTTCTAAGCTGTAAACCAGGTTGAGATGCCACCCTCCTCTCACCTAACATTTCTGCCTAATGTCAATAAGTAATGTCCTGTGGAGCAGGGGCTCGCCCTGCTTGTCCCCTTCACAGGCAACTGCCCAAGACCCTTCTCAGTCTTTGGTCCTCAGACCTGGGGACTGCACAGAGGGTGGAAGTAGCCCCTCCTGCTGGTATGGGCACTAAACGGAGGCTTCATGCCTGCAGCTCTCACTGAGGCTCTAAAACCCAGCTGGATCTGGATCTGCCGTAAACTGCTTAGCAAGTCTGGGCACCCACAGGTGTGATTTTAGATTATATACACAGCCATTTGCGTAATGGTGCAACATAAAGAGAATGAAAGGCAATTTAGGCTCCTATACGCAACCTGCTGTGACGCAGGGAGACCGTCTTGCATCTGCATTGGAGTTGCCTTTGGATGCATCCACAAAGGCTGCTGCCTGCAGGAACTTGCGTGCAGGTCTGCGCGGTCAGCACCTCGCTGCCCATACGGGGTATGGGCCATAGGTGAGAGCAGGGGTGGAGGGCAGCAGCACGTCCGCCAGCTTACTGGGAATGAGAGACTGGTTTCCAGGAATGGGACAGCTTGCCATCCGCAGGTCAGCGTGAGCCACAACCATGTTTTTTGTGATTGCTGCCCCACAGGCTCACTTCTGGCCTCTTCTGATATCGAATGAACTAACTGATTACCAAAAAAGTCTTAAGAGACTTGCAAATTTTAGGATTTGAAGGGGCACTGTAGTCTCAATTCCTACTAAAGCAAGCCATAAATTTCATTAGTGAGGCCTAAATATAGAGACAGAACTTGTTTTTTGAACTGGAACATATCTCGAGAGAAATCAAGCCTTGACTTAAAACAACGAAGAATTCACCACGTCCTTTGGCAAACTGCTCCAACTCTTAAAACCTCATATCCTGGTTGAATTTCACTGATTTGGACCAGTGGATGGTATCATGCCCTTGAATATTTGGGAATTCCACCTTCTGCAAGTAAGTCTAAGGTGGGAAGAAACTCCACAATGCCTGTGTACTGATATTGAGGCCTCTCTTTTCTCTCGTTTTGAAGCCACATTTTTGTCACCATCAGATTATTCTGATAGCTCATCTCTGAATCCTTCCCAATACATCCACAAACTTTCTAAAGTTCCTGGCATTATGTCAGGAATCTCCTCACTCCGTGAGAAGAGCCACACAGCTCTATTCTTAGTTATATATTCTTGCAGACAAAGCAAACTGAGCATATAAACAGAAACGGCCTTGTGGATACACGAGTGAAATGAGAGTTGAAAAAATCATTAGTAACAAAGAAGCACCTAAAAGCGTTTTCATTTCTGAGGTCAGGTAAGAATAGTTGCAACGAGCCGCTGTTCTAGCAGCGTGTTCCTAGTGCTCCTCGTGTCTCATTATGCTGCTTTTCAGTGCCGTTGTCATAGTAGTCTACAAAGAACCTTATGTAAGAAATAAGATGATGGTTCTGCACAATGTTAAAAAAGAGCATTTATCAGATAAGTGCTAATGTTCTAGATTAGGGATTCTTGCTCCCTCACTCTGCACTGGACCATGTAACCACATGAATCATTTTGATTGCAAAGTACACATTCCCTCATCAGCTCAGAGAGATTAAAGTGGAATATTACAGAGTCTACTCATGAAACCATGGCATCAGTAGACCAAAAAAAAAAAAAAAAAAAAAAAAAAAGCTGCAATCATACAAACAAAACTAACAATTTCTAGTTTCTCATGAAATATTACTCCTTTGAGTTATACCCAGATTTTCTTTAGACTTTTACATGTTTTTGTGACTGCATTTGCACATTCCAGGGCAGCACAACTCCGAATGATTCAGCGGGAACTCTGGATTTATATGACGGGCAGGGACTCAATGTCTTTCCGTAATTTTCAGATACGTCTTTAAAAAAAATGTCGAATTTTTGCCAAGAAGATGCAGTGTTGGTTTGGGGAGTTTGCTGGGCTTCAGGGAAACATTCTTTCAGCCTCCGTTCTTCCTATTGATTGCTTTTGGTAGGAAACTTCTCTCCTCTGAACGCACGCCAGTGCGGGCTTGGTGCTGGGAACTGCAGGCAGGGACCCGACTGATGGAGCCACGCGGCCTCATCGTGCATGGAGAGCCCTTGCTGGCTGTGATGGATGCATGGGACTGTTGGGGAACGTGCTGGGAACGCTTCTGTAGCCAGAAAGCTGTATCGAAGGCGAGAGCTGTGGGCAGGCTGTCCAGGAGGGCATTGCTGTGGATGCCGAGGACGGGCTGTGTATCACAGGGCTGCAGCAACGTGCAGGCCCCTGCCTGCTGCCCTGCACAAGCGTGCTCTGTGCCCTCACCGTGTGAGCTGGCTGCAGCACTAGGAATGCTTCTAGCACCTGGCTGCCCCCCATCTCCGAGGGGACCAAGAAGAGGTCACTTGTTCACGTTTTATTTACTGTACTTAACTCAGGCGGCATGGCTTCCTCCGATTGCCTGCAGGGAGCAAGCAGAAACGTTTTTTCTCCTTAGCACACAGCTTAGTTTCTGTTTGGGTTCTGCTGCTTTGATTTCGCAGGGCGCTGCTGGAGCATGGTCTCTGCCAGGGCACGGCGTGGGTCGTGCTGCTGGCCCTGTTCGCACCAACCTTGTGTGGGCCCGGCCCCCCGGCCAGCTTTGCTCGCAGGCACCTCGGGCAGGACCCAACAACCTGACATTTCACCAGTTGTCCAGCACCCCTGTGGTGTTCTTCTGTCTTTGTGAAGCTCCTTATGGCTGTAGCTTTTCTCCTGTTATTTGGGATGGTTACAGCAGGCCTCAGGCAGTGGTGTCACCCGCAGCAAGGGCAGAGGCAGCAGCGCTGCTGGGCCCACAGCTCTGTTTCTCCCTTTACCTCCACCACAAGGGTTTTCTTTGTTTGTTTTCCACGCACTGTTTCTCTCATTTTTCTCATTTCTGTCCTTTTTCTCTCTCCCCTGCACCTTGTGCTGCTTTGTCTTTCACTGCCACCACCACTAAAAGTCCGTGATTCCCAGCTCGGCACAGCTGAGGGGCCTCCAGGGCCTCCAGCACCACGAATCCTTTTCTCTCCTTTTCATCCACAAGCCAGATCGCTATGAGAAGTGAGAATTCCAGTGAAATGGCATGTTAGCAAAAAGCAGGCAGCATTAAAGGTCCTGTGGGGATTGCTGCAAACTGCTTCACCTCACCAAAGCCATCTCCAATGTGGAAACTCCACTCCCTGTTCTCCTAACATGAACTTCAGAAATGTTCACCTCCCTCTCATAATACACCTCTCTGAGAACCCCAGAGCCCTCAAATTGGGGTAAATTGCATTCTCCTGAATTACTTCAGCTGTGGCTGGGGTGACAACTGGCACCTGTGTCACTTCCCAGGCCCACAGCAAAGAACAGCTTTGGATGAAAAAAAAAAATCATCTTCCCTTGGCTTGGTGGTGGTTGGTTCTTGGTTGTTTCCTTTCTGTTGTTGCTGTTAGGATGCAGAAAATAAACCATTAACATGGAGCTTAGATGTTCTGGGAGTACTGTTGCTATCCTGAGGGAAGGCTACAGTGTCTTCCTCACCACCAAGAGGTCAGCATCCTGCTCTCTTCTCTCAGCCAAATTGCAGGGCAAGCAGCAGTGCTGGAGCAGGCACTGCAGAGAGAAGGTGGGCTCTGCTGGGCTGTCCCCCTTCAGACGTGCTCCTGCTGGTGATGCTGGGGCCCAGAGGCTCTGGGGGACACCAGGTCTGGGTGAGAGAAGGTGGCAGTGGGGAAACCCCATCTGTGAGCACAGCTCTGCGCACCTGCCTGGCTTTCGAGGGAAGAGCGTGACCTCCAGCATCACCTTCTCTGGGCAAGATGCTACAAAGGACAAATTACCCAGCTCGCCCTCCCGCTCCCGGCTCTGATCTTCTGCCAGCTCACATTTCCACAGCCACTAGTGCAAAGGGCAGTTCATTGTTGCAGGAATTCGTATGGGTTGCTTTTATGGTGAAGATCAAACAAAAAGAAAACCCCAGCAATGCGGGCTGGCGTTGGCTCCCTGCCGCAGTGACGAGCGCCATGCTGGGAAGACGCGCTTTGTGCCCCGAACAGCTTGCTGTCTGGGGAGCTGGGGCTGTGCCACAGATGGGCAGGAACACAGGGAGCAGGGGATGAGGGTCATTCAGCCACAGACAGACCCATTTCGCTGCCCAGGTTCACTCAGTGCATTTTCCCCTTTTACTGGCTATGCCCAAAGAGCAAAGTAAGCTCAGGGGCCCGTGGCCATGAGGTTTTCCATGCCGCCCTGCTCGCCAAAAGCCAACATCTCCTATCACTGAAGGACACTCACTCCTGTGACCCGTGTCCCACAGAAAGAGCTCTGCCCAAGGGCAAAGTGGTTGTGGGCAATGGCTGAATGAGACCACAACGTTCTTTGTTGTTGCCTTGACAATATACTTGCACTCTGGAGCTCTATTTTAACCCTGTGCTGGGGTAATACCAGCTGATGAAACACTGCTGGAAACCAGGCAAGCCACTATACTTGCAAAAACAAGTTTTCACACATGCGGTAGCATCGTTAGGGTAAGCAGCCTTTTGCCCCAGGAGAGGGGCTGGGTGTGTGCCAGGAAACGTCTGCACTCTCGCTCTAAAGGATGGATTTTCAAACATTGCATAGCAAATCCCTTCCTTGTACACTGCCTTTTTTCTGTTTTTCTTTTAAATATGTTTTGAATATACAAAAATAATCCAAAACATTCAAGATGCTCACGTTCTTTAAATAGAGCTTCATGCAAAATCTGCTGAGTCCAAAGACGGCCTGCAGCTGACTTCCCCGGGTGCAGCACGAGCAACCAGCAGGTTGCTGCTAGCAGAGGGCTGTAAGTCACATCTTGCCAGGGGTGTTTCCTTTACAGTACTATTAACTCAGATCATGGCCCATCTAATTTGGGAATCCCTTGGTGACCAATACATTTCAGTACCCTGACGGTCGTGTGCGGCAGCACGGAACCAGCCCCTCGCAGGTTCCTAAACTCACGCCACTGCGCTGCCCCTGGGGACAGCCTCGTTTCCTAAAGCTGCTCTTCCCATGGCGGGTGCAAGCAGCAGATAAATCAGAAATGGGTTTTCTTAAGAGTGTCATGAGAGGACCGTTGCTCAGCCAGGCTTTTTGTGCGGGACTGGAGGTTCACGAGTCCTTTCCTGAGAGGCATTGGGACATCTGCTCGTGGCCCCTCGCCCTGCAGTTGCCTCCAGACCCGCGGATGCACAGGGTGCAGCGGGCAGGCAGTGCCCCGGCTCTTTCTAAAACCAGCTCTTTCTAAACCCCGTTACTCAACTTCCTGCAGCAACGAAGGGTGACCACACTGCAGATGAAGAAATATTTCCTTCAGTTTACCCTAAATCCCAGGCAGTGCTGTAAGCAGCAATTCCCTTCGTTTTTGCACTGCTGGATGCTGCGACGAGCAGGAGGCCTGGGTCCCCAGTGGGCCGCTGCGACGTTCAGATCCCCCTGTGAAACCTTTTCTCTTCTGCCTATTTCAGCCCCCGTTGGCATCTGCCGTCACAGTCCTTGCACGCTTCGTCTCGCCAAGGGGAGCAGTCAGCTCTGGGACGCTTCCAGCTCGTTTTGTTACCCTGTCGGAGATGACATTTTAAGCTGAAAGTGCTTTGCGTTTACCTGGCACCACGTCAAGCAACTTACCTCTCATCGCCCATGCCGATTGCTTGTTCAGTCAGAAACCTGCTACACGGCTTGTGCACATAATTACGGTAATTGCCTGGGAGAAAAGATCTTCCATTGTGCATCTTCCATTGAACAAAATGCATAACTGCCGGCCTGCACTGACCTTTTCCTGCTGCTTCCTTCCCATATGAGAATGGATGTTATTAGCTGAAACTTCCCCACGTCTGCTCCTTGTTCCGCCCTTCCTGAGTGCATCCCGCTACGACATGGCCAACGGTTTGCATGGGCCTGGAAGAAGCACCAGCAGTTCTCATAGATGTGGATTTTGCTTTTCCTTAGCTGCGTAAACAGGATATTCTGTTCAAAATACAGCGAAATGGAGCCACATAGCCAATCGTGCACGTAATTTTCTCCAACTAAATGGTGCTGTTTGCTTGCTTAAACACTAACCCAGGGAAACACAAGCGTACATTTCAATAAATCAGGAACTTAAAGAAATCACTTCATACATTATTATCTTTATCGGCATCTCAGACAACTTCCCCTACCAGAAAAGTTGCCCAGAACGAAGACGGGAAGCGAGAGCTTTGCCACAGCCAAGCTCTCACTAGAGCTCGTCCAGCAGCATCCTGGAATTAACTCTGCCTCCCCGGGGAGCTGGGGCTTTCCTTTGGCCTTGGGAGGGCTGCGCTTGTTTATGTTTGTCTCTGATCCAATGTCAGCCGGGGGAGCTCTGGAGGGTTTCCGTGCACAAGGGCAAGCTCAGCACCCCTCTTGCTGCCAGCACAGCAGTGCATGGAGTCCTGCTCTCTCCCCTTGGAGCCACCAAAGGCCACGCAGCGCCCCAACATCCTTGTGCCTTCAGGAGAGTCCGAAATTGTCTCCGCAGGCAGAAGTGTGGCTGCAGCGTGGGGAAGCCTTTGAAGTTGACATTGCCGGGGTTGGAGCTGGTTTGAGCTGCAGAGGGGAAGCGATACAGAAAGAAAAGGCTTTTATTCTGACAGTCAAGCTTAAGCCTGCCCTCGCTGCATGTGAAGTGTGAGCTTGAAACTTAAAGAGGGGAAAATGAAAGGGCTGGATTCAGCGGACAGTCAGGTTGGACTCCAGCTCGGCTGTCAGGGGAACAAAGCCTTTGAAAAAGAACAAATCCCATCCTCAGCCATTCCCCTGGGTGGGACCAGCTTCAGCGGCTTCAAAGGCCAGGCTGTGCCACCGAGGAACCAGATGTGAGCACAGGGCCGCCCCAGCACCCAGCCTTGTCCCCCATCCCAGCCACGCTGCTCCCCTTGGGGTGCACTCAGCAGCACTGGGTATGGGTCGGGACCACCTCTCTGCTCCTCCAGGAAGAGAGGGATTGCTGTCACGGCTTTGCCCCTCCAGCATCTGCTTCTGCACCCACTGCTGGTCGGGGTGCAGAGGGTGGCCCTGGCATCACAGCTCGCTCCATGGCCCGCTGCAGCTCCAGAGGTAAAGGGCCATTAAGGAAACATGCATGTAGGGACAGCACATCAAACAAGCAAAGCTGGGTGTCGAGAAACACACACACAAAAAGAAAGCAGCTTGTAATTACTTTGGTTGTATTGCTTTTCCAAAGGGCATAACATTTGAGGTGATTCATTAAGATCAGAGCCCCGGGTGTGTTTGTGAAGGCTGTGCTAGTACAGAAATTAATCATCTGGAGGAGCAGGGCTGGGCTTTGATGGTGGCTCCCGTGCGGCCACACAGACTGGCCCTCAGGGCACACCAAGAAAAAGCTGGTGCCCAGCTCCCGGCCACGCCAGCCTGCAGCAAGCCCCGAGGTGCTCGTGTTATCCCCTCTGCAGCTCTTGGGCTGTTTTAATAGCGACTGAAGCAGATTAATTACAAGGAAAGCACTGAACCACTGCTACTGCAGCTGTAATCTCACTTGTGGGCATTTTCCCCACAGCTGGTGCTTCTCTGTAATGGCCAGGATGGGATTGTTGGGGGAGTGGATATGATTCACTGGCCTGGTCAGCTGTCAAAAAATCTGGAGGCTGCTGATCCCTTTGCAAGCTGGACAGTGGCAGGCGCTGCCTTGGGCACGGGGCGGGTCTGGGTCCGGGCTGCGGGATGCTGCACGTGGGACACAGAAAGTGCCCTGAGGCACACGTGGGCCCTTCCTGACGCATTATCTAGTCGCAGCTGGGGGAAAATGATTCACATATAAAATATTTGATTTCAGCCGGGGTATTTTTAAGACCGTTGTATAATAAAATCAAAGATTTATTACTGTTCTATTCCTGCATAGATGCAAAGCCCGTGAGTAATTATAGCTTTGCAGCAGCCTAACCTTTCAGGTATTTGCATTTCATGTTGCATCCTTACCGGGAATAAGAGGTAACTGCACTCAACGGCAAAACGCCTCCGGTAAGACTAGATCATCAGGAAATTGGCAAAAGGCAAGGTGCACGCTGTGTGTGTTGCAGCCCGACGTCCCTGTCACTTCTGCTCAGTTTATTAGCAGGAAGCATACCTTCACTGCACGCCTTCAGCTCGAATCTCCTGCAGGAGGAGTGCAGCCAGGGAGGCTTTTGCTCTTTCTGCTTTGTGACATGATGCTGAGTGCTCAACCGAGCCTCTGCTCCAGCAGCAGGAGCAGCGGGGCTGCGTGCTGCCCTTCTTGCCGGCCGCAGCCGGTGCAAGCACCACGGGGTGACGTTTCTTTTGGCAAACTGCAGATCTCTGACAAGTTTGCTCGGTAAGATCTCGCAGACTTTCCACAAACAAATTCCTGACATAGCAGGAGTCGGGAGACAACTCCTAAAACCTTCAAAAAGGTGACATTTGCTCCGTTGTTCCATACAGACATAGGGCTTGGTCCAAAGCTTGTAGGAGCCTTTCTGCAAACCTTTTGGTCAGAAAGCTCCCACCCTGGTCCCTCCTGGCACAAACCTCTCCCCCCAGTGCTAAATCTCATTAGGAGTTGAAAAGACTGACGGAAACCACACCGCTGTAAGGGGAGGAAGTGCTGGGGTTGTTGCTTTTGTTTCCAGGGCATGAAATAAGGTATTGAATAATGAGTTTTTCCTCATGTTGCTTGAGTTGTGTGGGTGGATTGCTACAGCTGATTCCTTGCTGTGTGTCTGACAGACTCACGAGCGAGGCCCCTTGGTGCACATCAGCTGAGGGAGACCCACTCTTGTCACGAGCACCCGTCCCTGCCCTAAAACCCACCCTGGCAGACGGTGCTGGCAGGAAATGTGCCCTGAGCCCTCCTCACCTGGGCATGGCCATGAGCAGGACACACCACGACGTTTGCCCAGACGCTGCCCGCCGTCTGCCTGGCCGCACCGTGCTGTCTGCTGCACAGGCTGGTGCTCTCGGGACAGCGATGGTCATCCACAAACACCCCGCAGGAGGAAATAACAACCGCAGACTTTCTCAGCTCGACACCACAGGGGCTGGCCGCATTACGAGTGAACTCTTCCCATTCATGCTCAGGTTTCGTCACATTGAGAAGAAACAGAAGAAACGCTGGAACTGGAGAGGGGCTGGAAAGAAACAAAGAGTGGAGCAGAGTAACATTAGTCATTAGAAATAACACTTCAGGAGATCCTTTTCAAAAATAACAAGCAGCTCACTTAACCTCCTACGTCAGAAAGGGCGATTCCGTATCTGTTATTCTGGAGCAAGGACTATGAGCTGTTAATAATACACAGATATCAAAGAAAGCAGAGGAAAGATATCACGTGAGCAAGGGAGCTAAAGGACTGACAGTACATTATCTTAAGCAAATTTGATTACTGTTAGGCATTTAAAGTGTGCTTTGTCAGGCTTGTGCCAGGACAAGCCCTCCTGCAGCAAGCTGTGATTGTACCTATGACAAAAAACAATTTTGCTCAGGGGCAGTGGGCAGAAATGCTGTGCAGGGCTGGCCACAATTTCTGAGAGACCCCCTCACATTTCAAACTCCCTCTCTTGTTTCAAATTCAGCCACTGCTCTGTTTTGCCTGCCCATCCCTGATTCAATAGCTGCCAAAATAAATTTTAAATCATCCAAAAGAAAGTCAGCCAAAGAACAACAGGGTGAAGATAGGAGGAGGGGAGGTAACAGCCCTTTGCAAACAGCTGAGCAGCAAGGGGCTGTCGGCCTGGGTGGAGAGCAGACCTTGGAGAGGGGCAGCAGCTCGAACTGTTTGTATTTTGTTGTTGGAATGTTTTTTCCTCCCTTAACTTTACAGCCCTGAGTCCATTACTCCTCCTATGAAATTGGAATTATGGAGAAAAATGGATCAGTGCATTTACTTGGAATCATTATGTGTCAAGTATTAAATTGGGAAGGAAACTTTAAAACCATTCTTCTAATATGAGTCACAGGAGTAAGCTATCAGGAGCCATGTCAAAGGCACTGTAGCTGGCAAGAAACATATAGCATCTTTATGATTCTTCCTTTTACAAAACCCAGACCATAAACAATAGAAACAGGGGAAGAGAGAGAATGTAATTTCATTAGAGTAAACGTGACATAAATTTAATAATGAATAATAGCCGTTATCTATAAAAATATGAAAAGCCATTTTCAAAATCATTAGCTCTAATCGCAAATGAATTTTGCAGCTTCTTTTCTATTTTGCACCTCTGTAATGAACTCTGATAAATTCAAGGGACTACATGTTAAATAAAGAGATAGAAGGGTCTAATTTGCTGCTTCATTAAACCGGCTTATTTCTAGAACATCTTGCTGTTGCTCTGAATTTCCCATCTCTGAAAGGTGGAGACAATGGAGCTATCTGTCTCTAATGTAGTGTGGCACACAATTAGGGATTCAAAAGGATGTGAATCTCTTTCCATCAGAGATACATGCAGCGATTATTATTTTATTACCAAATACTGTCAGCATTACATATTTCCAACAGCTACTGTGACACCTGACTTGCATGTTAAGTTTGCACGAAGCATTATAAAAGAAGTCAGATGGAGTTTATTTATACCACATTATTCCTTCTTACGTAGGCCTTCGCAGAGTCTGGTACAGCAAAATGTTCGCAGAGTTCAACACTGAAGATTTGCAGTCAGCCAGGATATATGGATGGTGGTTTGCCATTTGGACGTGTTTTTAAGGCAGTGATACATCACCAGCTCAACCTTACAAACCACGATTACAAATCAACAAAAAACATATCTGGACCTATCTCTATTTATCAAAGCACTTAAATGTGAATCTGAGGCACTGTCCTTCTTAGGGATGGACTTTAAAAAAAATAATTAAAGAGCTTTGAACTTCAACTGAAACTTATTTTTAACATTAACCCCAAAGTTTCCTAACCTCTGCTTGCACAAACTGGCTCTGACTAGAAGCCAGCATGCAACAGAAGGGTGGTTGACACGGTCCTGGAACCACAAAGAGACTCAAGAAGACCAGCTTTGAACTGACAGAATAAAGATGTTTTCTTAGATGCAGCACGGGCTTGGGTTTTGCCTCCACAAGCAGAATACATCCAGGTACCTACAGGGGGGACTTACCTGGCAGTCTGAACAACAGCAAAAGGAAACGATTGAGGCATTTCAGGTAGTATTCTGCCTTCCTAAGTCCACTTCATACATCCATATATATATATATCACCTTTACATACCTGCTGAGCAGTCAGAATTACCTCCCGTGTACCAAGGGGGTGCCAAAACAGGTCTGCAAAGTCCTTCCTTACCTCCCAGGCACTGCCCAAGGAGCTGTGCAACTTCTGCTCTGATTTCACCCTCCTCATGAATATCTTACCAATGTCAGAAAGCCTCATCTTGGACTACAAAGTAGGAGTTCAAGAGAGATATGAAAGTTTACTGTCACAAGGACAACAGAGCAAATTGGTGGGACAACAAAACCCAGCCCTGCCCCACTGGAGGTGCATCTAGGCAGTGTGTTGAAGGCCATCAGAGCATCCCGTGCAGACTACTCATGGCTTGTTGTTCCCTGTCTCACCTTTAATGCTAGTGGTGGGCGACACAGATCAGCTTAAGGGTTTGTGACACAAAGAAAGCTGGAATACAGCCTTGAAAAATCTACGAATAATAACTGCAATCACTTTCTTGTGAAGAAGAGAGTCTTCAGCCAGTCACATCATCCAAATTGCTGTGCCAGCATAAAGGAGACCAAGAGCTGTAATATAAATTATAACTACAAAGTGCAAAAAGGAGAGAAAGAAACTACCCAGAATATTGGACTGGAGAATTTAAACTCACAAGTCAGGACATTCAAAATCATGGCTCCCGCAGCACCCATAACTTAGCTCCCTGCACATATGTAGCATGTACTGCTGGGTACGAGCTCATATTTATGCCTCGCTCCTTCTCTGCCAGGGGCAGAGTTATGGCTGCTGGGGGAACCATAATTTTGATTTTCCTGACTTTGGTGCACTGAATCTTTAAGAAAGGGAAAAAGCCACCTGTTTGGGTGGTAGCGAATGTCTCTCTCCATTTGCCTTTATTCCCACTTTCTCTTCTTGCCCTCTGCAGACCCCAGTAAAACTATGGATTTGCATGCACAAAGAGGGATAGTTGTTAAAAGGAAGCAACTCGTGTCTTCTTTGGAAGAAGCAACATCTTTGAGTACAGTCCCAGCCCATACGGGGCCTTGTTAGGGAGGCTGCATTAAAACACTAAAGCTCTAAGTGAGTTTTATTTACAAATGGTGTTTGCAGCCACCTTGTAAAACAAATTCTCCACCCTGCCTGTATTGCAAGGGCCTTGCAATAACCTCTAAGACAGCCAACCCTGTCTGGAAGATGCTTACAACACCAGTTCAGAGCTCACGGAAATGCAGACATTCTTTATAGGTGGAACAAGCAGTGGCGAAAGCCTGAGCCTCAATTTCAGAGCCATTTCCTGGCACTAGTTGCACTGTGGCTCTGGAAAGGTGAGGAAGGCCTCGTTTTCCTTTACTGTCTGCAGCAGCAGCAGCTGTTAAGGGGCCTTTTTCTTGGAAATACTATTTGGGAGATTGGCACATACTTTCAAAGAAAATTTCTTCTGTTTCTCTACTCGGGGTTATTAAGTAATGCCTGTTGCACGGGCTCAGATGTGGTTACAGTGAAAGGAGTCGTGTCTTCACCAAAGGCTGCAGGAGCCAACGTGATGCTTCCTGATGACTTGGATAACCTCTGGGTTGAGCCCTGCACCGCTCTGGCTTCCCTGCTGCCTGCCCAGCACTCGCAGGCTCCGTGCTGACAGCCCTCGTGTTACGGCAGCAGACACAACAGCGCGTGTTTCCAGGCATTCGGTCACAGATAACTGCAAGAAAGAGAGAAATAAGTAGTACTAACGAAGTTAATACGTGGCATCTTGATGTTAGTGGCATTCCGCTGTGATGGTTCACTTTGTAAAGCCTCTCGTTCCGTTCGGTCATTTATTTATAGGGGGAAGAAAAGAAGAGAAAAGAAAATTAACCTGGATGCTTCTGCTCTCTGCACAGTGATACTTTCCTGTGGAAGCCCTACTGATTAGAAAATGCTTTTGATTTGACTTCCTGGAACATTATGTTATTTTCTACTCCAATACGGGTTTATTTCAGACATATTTCAGAAGCTTTCAATGAACAAAGATGCAAGGAAATATATTACATTTGGGAAAATCATACAAACGGTAAATGCCTTTTCAAAGAAGTTATAATGATATTTCAAGGGCAGTTTAGACCTATTCAAATCGCATACTCTCATTACCATTCTTAGCAAGAGGCATAAGTCCTTCAATCTCTACGTAGTTTTGCTACTCTCTCTCCACAATTTTCAATTTCCTCACAACTATTCATCTGATTTATTATTTCCCTCCTGTATTTTAAATGCATTGTAACCCCATACATTTGTTTCACTCTCTCGGCTTCAATACTCAAGGTCGTTAATACCCCCAGATATCCTTTGCTTATATCACAACTTCAAATGTGCTCTTTCTTGCCCAATGGCTTGTTACATAATTACCACTGCCAATATCATCTTGTTTTTATAGTTTTACGATTAAAGAGATAAAAATGAACTCAGCTGAATAAAATGTAGGAGCATACTTGCAATATCTGAGGCAAGGCTGCTGCTGCTGCTCCTACTGCACGGATGATACAGAGAGATGCAAAATTAATCTCTCAGCATGGCTCCTGAAAGTTAACTAAGACAAAATGAATTATGTAGTACTAGCGTTTGGCCCTTCTGATTAAGTGCTGCTTAAACACGCATCGAGTTTTAAATCGATCGCCAGCCAGGAAGGCTCAAGCTTGTCTTCAAAGAGGGAGCATCCTCACCATCCACGTCCCCAGGCACACCTCCTTGGGTCCCCAACCTGCTGCTCTCAGCCTCCACATCCCTCCATCTGCCTGAATCACTGACCCTCTACCCAAAACATCCCAAGGAGGAGGGCTGTGGCACACCCAGATGCACAGAGCCTTTGAGGCAGCTCACTCCATCCACCCTGCATGCACAACAGGACAACTCCTCTCCCTCCACCACCCCCTGCTCTCACTCCATCTTTTCAGGGCACAGCAGACGTGGGAAGCCCCAGCAGCAATGCCTGGGACGGGTGCACTGGGGTGTGGGGAGGGAGCACGTTTGCTGGACACGGAGGAAGCCAGGCGCTCAGACGCGACAGGAAAGCATCCGCTTTCACTCCTGCTAACCCAAACCCTCCCCTTGAATCACAGCCTTGGCTTACGAACAGGAGGTTTATGTAAACATATAGCTTGCTTTCCATTCAAAGTGCACAATTCCTTCCTCTACTAAAAGCTGTTTTGTTTTTTTTCCATGCAACTCACAGACCCGGAGCCTGCCGTTCCAGACAGCCAGTCCTTAGGGTGGCATTTGCAGGGGACCAAGCAAAAATTCCTTATTTTGTGGCTGGTGCTGAAATCGTCTGTCCTGTCTGTAACCATGCTGGTGTGGGTCCCGCAGCTCTGGTGTTTCTCCAGGCAAACCTGGTTGTGGCTGGTGCCCCATGCTCCCAGAGGTGCCCAATGGCACCCACTGCAGCAGCCCCCAGGATCCCCGGCTGCCAGGGAGCCTGGGCATGTGGGGTAGACTCACTGAAGCAAGTCTCAGTCCTACCTTTGACTCATGAAAACAAACCAGAGGAAAATACCACCCTGTTAGTCACTCCTGGGGAAGCAGGCCCGCATTGGACGTGCTGCCTGGCACAGCCACAGGTGGTGTAGCCACAGCACCCGCAGCCGCTGTGCCATCCCACACACCTCACCCAGACCTCAGCATTCCCCTGCTGTTTTCCCCTGGGGCAGCCCACAAAAGCCCCAGGGGCAGTTTTATTGCTCAGAGAGACTGCTGCAGCTGAGCCCCTGCTGCCCTGCTTGCTAACGCATGTCCTTCCCAAATGGGGTGGTTTGAAGAGGGGAGTTTCAGTAAACGAGGTGTTAGGAAAAGAAAACGCATCAATCCCAAATCCTACACGTATCCTCCCTCCGTCACCCCTACAAAACCAAGCAAATTTTGCACAAAATTGCTAATACTTACCAGAGCAAGAGGAGGTACAGCTGCATCCACTCTCCAGGAGTGACCCCTTCAAGCTGCAGCACCATCCTCCCAGACCCACTAATTTAGCATTCCCTAACGAGGGCCACAGCCCCACAGGGCTGACTTGCTTGATGTTATCAGACCATTAAAGCACTCATTAGAGAAGGGCTCCATTTGCTCTTTGGCCTACGGAGCTTGGATGAGTTGCTGAGCAGCCGGCCAGGCTCCTGGAGGAGCATCTTTAAGAAAACAACGTCTGAGGATAAATTTACAGCTACAGCAACCGCATATTAAGTGCGTTCTACCCCAGCTAGTTCCGTGTCACAAGTTGTCAGTACAGATTGGTGGGAAAAGAGCATGAAATATTCATGAAGTTATCAATGGCACCGAGATACCCGGTTAATTATGCTGCTCAGCACCTCCTCGCAGGCTCCCAGTGCCCAGCACCCGGCTTGCTCGTTAGCGTCACCGCGCTCTGATTGCGCCTTTGTGGCAGCGCTTCCTCCGTGCCCCTGCCACACCACCGTGCTCTTGGACCAGCTCCATCCTAATTAGCTTTGCTGCCACTGGAATTAGGCGACATGTTGTAGAAGTCACTTAAATTAACTTCTGACTCTTCCTCAGACAGATGGGGCCTCTGTACCCGTGCCTGCCTGTTCGGTTTGGTTAATCATTCCTTAAAGGGCTGTTGCAAACAGGCGGCGGGCCACGCTGCACAGGCGCGTCAGAAACATGACCTTGCCTTCAGCTCTGCTGTTTGAAGAGGAATGTGCTTCTTAGAAGGCATCTTCGTTTCTCAAGGCAGCTGGGTTAGGTATTTGGGTCATGGCCTGGAGGTTCCCAGGTAGCAGGGCCCCACTGAGCTACTCACAACCCAGACAGCACTGGTTACAGAGCTCCCCTCACGCCCGTGATGGTGCCTGCAGGGTGCACGCTGATGGGCTAAAGCATCACCTTCCCAAAGCTGTCTGTGCTGGGCTAGGGACTGCAGCTGGGAGAAGCTCAAACAGTGCAGGGTGGGGTATTCTGGGGCATGCCAGCCTAGATTTTAGATGGAATAGACTTTAATTTGCATTTTAAAATGTTAAAGCTTCCACAGACTTTATTGTTGTACTTGATGAAGATCTTTTCCAGCCTAAATGGTTCTGTGATTCCATGATTAGCAATGCTGGGAGCAATGCTGCTCTGCCCCACAAAGGGAAGATGCAGCTCCAGTCGTACCCCTGTGCTTGTGTGCAGGAGGGCACCCAGACGAGTGAACTAATGCTCATTGAAGGGACTTTTCTGAGATTTTCCCATCTAGTAGGCTTCATCTAGAGCTGTGAGCACACAGTGCATTGAGTCAGCAGAGTTTTCAATTAAAAAAAAAAAAAAAAAAAAAAAAAAGGAAAGTGTAAGAGTTTGCCTCAGTTCCTCCCTGGAGGTTTGCTTTCAAATTTCCCCTTCAATCAAGCCCAGCTTTCAAAGTTTAGCTGGCTCCATCAGCACGCTTTGTGAGCATGCAGACCACGCAGAGCAAAGAGTTTCCCTACAGCAGGGCTGGCGAAGACTCACCTGAACATGGGTTTGGGGACATTTTGCTCATTTCTCTCAAGATGTGTTGCAAGACACCAGCAATACTGTGGTTCTTGTTTGACACGATAGTGTTTTACTGGTAGGACTTACTGCAGCATTTGAGAAACTCACAGCCAACAGCTTCAAAAAGCACCCATTTCACCAGTCTCTTGAAACACTTCATCCTACCGAAGGCTTACTTCAGTGCTGACACTGCTGCCAATTTATTTAAATAGCTTTACCTTTGGAAGACAGGCATTATCTGCCGTACCGTGGCCTGCCTGTTGCACGTTATCTTTCTTTATTGCAAGCAAGACACTTCAGCACATGCTTCAGTATCATCTCATGAATGCATTGCTGTAGCATTTGCTGAGTCAGGGTTGCAAAGCTGTAAAATCCTCCTGCTGCCATGTGGACAGGACTGGACGTGGCGTGGTGTCCCCTCCAGGGGAAGGTGCTGTCACTGGGTCATGGTCTCGCTGATTTGGGGCCATCTTCTGAGCACATTGGGTTTCTGAGGAGTGGGGGACGGATGCTGCCGAGCTGTGACCATGTTTCTGCAGACTCTGGAATGTGTCTATCAAAGTGAAGTGGGTTTGGAGGCCACTCTCCCAGCTCTTGCTCCGTGATTATTTGCGTTAAATATTCCCACAGAAATATTTGTGGTGTGGCATTCATTCCCTAACCCATGCTGAGATCCCCTGTTATTCCCGTAGTGATCCCCATGCGCTGGCCCCCTCATAGTCGCTGCCTGCAGTCCCACGGGTCCCATCAACTCACTTTTCATGGCTCCAGGGTCACCCTTGCCTTCCCTGGGCAAACTGCCTTCCCTGTAAAGGAAAGAAACAGCTATCCGCCACACAATAGTGCACAAATAAGAACATGATTAAACCATACTGGGTGCTGAGAGGCAAACTACTGCACTATGATGTTCAAAAAACCAGAATAATGTGATGGTTATAAAGACAGACAGCTCAGGCAAAGATTGCCTAGAGCACAGAATGATTGTCAGGATGGGCAAAAATGTAGAAAATCATGTGAGTGTGTAAGCTGCCAAAGCCAATTAATCCTAAGAACATTTTGCAACCATTAGGCTTCTATTACTGTGCATGCATCATAATTACTAGGGGTCTGCGTGGATATGATGGCAGATCTTTAACGATATCGAGTTTCCATTTGACCTTTAATTATCTTCATTGCATTTGTTTGTGTTGAATCGTTGCAGCATCTAAAGTTTGAAAAATTGACTCATTTTTAATTTGTCATTTCAAGCGGTGCTGCAAAAGATCACCGAGCTCCTCCTGGCAACGAGGGCGAGGAGCCTGGGAGGGCTGCTCGGAGGAGCGGGGATGCTGCAGCGCTGCCCTGCCTCGCGCCACTTTGCAGGCAGCTCACGCCGCCAACATCAGAGCCTGAGAAATAACAGGAACATGGAGATCAAGGAAACTTTCTGCTGATAGAGAGGTACAGAGAGGCGTTTGCCTCGGCAGCTTGAATTTGAGCATTCTCCTCTGTGGTGGGGCTGGAGCAGCCAGAGTTTGGAAATGCAGGTGAATGCAAACCGTACGGGGAAGGATGGGATCCACCTTGTGTGGCTGGCTTGAACCAGTGGCACTGCAACCCTGAGCCATCAGAAACACTGCCCTGAGATTTCAGCATTGTTGCCTGGGCTTATCTTCTGCTCAATAACAAACAACAGGGAGTTATATCAAAATTAGCTTCACACTTCCTTTAGCAACGCATCCTACCCCCAAAAAAAGCTCTTTTATCAAAGAATGTGAAAAGATGATGCTTCTCAGATTGCTGTGCTGCTGCCCTGATAATGTGACAGATATTTGCACTTCTACGGAAATTAAATGGGGGCCATTTTTAAAATCTGGTGTATTTTTTTTACATCTTCTATCCATTTGGTTAAAATTATTGCAAAATCTTGATAGTAGGAAACAGAGATGACAGGGTGAGAGAGCTAAATAGGCTTTGGCTTATTCTAAAAATTTAAGATAGAAAACCCACTGACTTGCCATTAACTGAAATATATTAAACTTCTGAAATTGAGCCCCAGGTCTGTGAGCTGCCCACCAGACCTTCACCTCCGTGGAGCTGACATCCCTTCCACACAGTGGGTTGCTTGCAGAGTGTCTGCCCAGTTAGGGATCTCAGTTTAGTTCCTGTCCAAAGAACACTGACCTGCAGTCTCTGCCATCACATTTACCTTCCTGAAACTCCTTTCAGCCTAAAACTCTTTTGCTCTCAGCTTCCCAGTACCTGCTGACTTCTGGGAGCCCTGTGCAGACTCTCGGTTCTCACCCTTTAACATTCACCCTCCGGGGCTGTTTCCTTACAGCCCTGTGCTTCCCGACAGACCAGGTGCTGTCAGCGCTTCCAGCCGCAGCCTTCCCGCTCTGCCTGGCACAGACACCCTGCAGGCAAGCTAAAACCACAGAGATTTGGGCCAGTTCAGGTGCCCGACACGTCACCGCTCTCCCTGCCCTGTGGCATGGCAGGGATTAAGCCAAAATCAGACCGCTGACATCAGGCAACGCTTGCTGAGCCCAGCACACGATTCCCAGCAGAGTGGCCAGACCCTTTGTGCTCCTCCTGGCCTCCATCTCCCCAGTTTCTTTGCAACCAGTCACCAAGCAGGTGTTTGGCATAGGGTAATGATAGCCCATAGGTGGGACTGGAAACCTTGCTTTCTGTTCCCATAATGTTTATTCTCCTGCTGTTGTCCCCTCAGCCCCAGGGAAGTCAAGTAGAGGACAGACTCTGGGCAATGGGCCTTCAGTTTTAAGTAGAGGATCTGCCTCTTCAACATTCTCCCAGATTTTTCCTTTCCAAACCTAGCTCTGACAGCCAGCCTGAAAACAAAAGCCAGTCCTTTAGAAAAGTTCCACTGGACCAAAAGGATAGACTAAAGAGAGCTCTTACTTTCATGATTATAATAAATAAATAAATAGAAATAAAAATAAATAAATAATTCAACATACATCAGAACTGCAGCACCTCTGGCAGAAGAGGTCATCTCAGAGCATTCGCTTAGGCTCGCCTTTTTGAGGTCTCAAAGCAATTAAACAGATGGATTTCTTCAGACAAGCCATTACCTGTTAATCTTCTTTCTTTTTTGGGGGAACTGGTTGTGAACCGTGAGTTACACTTTGTTTTGTTTCCTTACCCAGATGTTATTTTAAGTGTCTGAGTTCTATAATTGCACAGCGCTCTGGGCAACTGAGACAGAGAAGCAGCATATAAATAAGGCTGCCTCGCCTCCCTGCTAGCGTTTACCCAGTCCCATTTGCTTTACGAGATGAGCAAAAAAGAGAGAGGCGAAGCAGGCTGTGCATGGCGGGCAGGAAGGCAGAGCCTGCGGGCTTCAGGGAGTGCTGGGATGGGCAAGGACACCTCTTCCAGGAAGGAGATAAACAGCAAAATAACCTTTTTGCAGGTCAGAGCACATTGTGGGTTTTTTACTGTTGCTGGTTGTCTTTTTTTTTTTTTTTTTAATAATAATAATAAAAAAAAAAACTTCTGGAGGAGTCCAAAGAGCGGGACGCTGCTTATCTGCTGCATTTGCACATGGGCAGATGAAGCTTTTCAACATGATAGTCAAGCAAGCAGCTGCACGGGCAGCATTTAGCATTTCATTTCAACATGCCTGCATTGCTTAGGAGCAGGAGAGCCTTGTGCCTGACCAACCTCACGGCGCTGTTCCCTGCCCCTCTTGCAGGCCAGCCCTGACCCCAAACCCTGCAAGCAAAGCACCCCCGAGCTGCTCCTCTCCATCTCTGCCACTCCAAGCTTCTCTTTTCCTTTCCCGTTTCTCTCTAAAACACACCAAAATGTTACAGGCAGTCTTGAGCCCTCCAGGGCTCATTGCTGACCATCATGGTGTGGGTATTTACCATTTCCCCAGCCATACCGCTTGCACTGAAGATCAATCAACAATTGCAATGCCTCCTACTAACTGATAGAAACAATTACTTTAGGTGAAGACTTGCAGGTATTTAAACACAAGAAAAGTGCCTTGGAAGCCTGACTAAAACAATTGGGACAAAATCCAAATATAATTTTGTCCCCAGCCTTAGCATTGGTCATAAAACACGGCTGGTTGTCCTGTTATTAATTATTATTACAACTCCTTTCACAGCATCACAGAGGCAGAGCACAAAAATCTTTGTTACAAGTTGAGTGTTGGCTCTGGCTGAGCAGAAAGCAGGTGAGCACTCATGGGAGCACCTTTTGAAGCTATTAGTTATTTAAGCAATTTGTAGGAAGAATAGGGAGCTGTGCTGGGAAGGAGAGGTAGCTCCGAGCTCCTCGCCATGCAGAGAGCTTTCCTGGTTTGTCTACATCAAAGGCTCGTAGCTTCACCGCCCACTCATTTGATCTTAATTCAGCTCAAAAAAAGCTCTGCTTCATACATTTCTAGGTATGACTTAGACATGGAGCATGACGCAACGGTCCTTTGATGAACAAGGAAACATAGACTGGGTATCGTGTGTGCCAGGACGATTTGGTCTGCTTTTGGGAAGAGGTGAACACACAGCCACGCACGCACATGCACGCAGCTATAAATAACGCACGAGCTGCTCGCGGGGGAACAGGAGCCGAAAGCCCTGTTGATACAATTCATTGTCCCAGTTCATCTCTGTAATTTTATCACCCTAAAAATATCCGTGCAGCCAGCATTCTTTATGCAAACTACGATAATTTCGAGCACAACACAGCGTGCCGGCAGGCTCTGTGACAGAAGCACGGGGACGAAGCTGGGCTCGCCTCTCACTGCTGAGCTGGTGGTGGCATCGCGGGGACAGGAGCTGGGTCTGACACTTGCCTGCTCCCCACCACCCCTGAGCAGCCCCAGCTTTTGGGAGAGGCTCCCAAAAGGCTCCCACAGCACAAAAGCACTGATAGCTCCAAATAGATGTCTGGTACTGGGCTTCGTGTGCCATATAGGTGGGCTGGAGCTGTGGCATTCAACATATGCCACGTCCTGGGGCAAAGCTTGGGTGAGACCAGCTCCTTACATCCATCCCTGTCCCGGGCAGCACTTATTCCTTGCCCTGCTATCGCTGCACGTCCACCTCCAAAGCCAAAGGCAGCTGGGCTGTGTCAAATCCTTTCTGGGCGATCAGCTCCTAACACTGTGTGTAACTCACTGGCTTATTGAAGATGTGCTGCCAGGCCCTGTAACACAAATCAGTCCTGAAAGAAAAATTATCCTACGGTGTCAACAACACAGAGCTCCAGATAGGCCAGGAGAAAACAAGCTGCGAGGCATTTTGCTCAGATGAGGAAGTGAAAAGGCTCTTTGCCTGCATTTTACTTTGCACAGATGGAAAAGGAGCACATGGGCACTCTGACACTCATCACCTTAAATAGCTGTCCCAGGGCTAAATCCTCACTCATCATGCTGGAAATGTAGGGGCGAGCCTGCAACTCATAGCCTTCAATAATAGAAGCAGCCATTTATAGAGAGATGTGAAATATTTAGACTGAAAGTGTTTCATTTCACTTAATTTAAAATCACTTAACACCTGGAAAACTTCTATAAATGAAATCACTGGAGATTCGGTTTCCTACTCTGTCCAAACGTACCCGGAAAAGAAATGTGTCCATTTTCTGTGCAACAAATGCTCAATTGCAGATTTTCTGGATAATAAAATCTCCAGCCTAGCTATTTAATTATTCAGCTGACTGCTGGAGGAATATGAAGCTACGGAAATCTAAAGCCATGTGCCGGGAACTCTGGAGTAAGTTATAGCAAACGTTTGTTTTAAAAAGACACCAAATAAGCTATTTAGAAGCTTATACTTATGAGATAATGATCATTTAATAATTATGCAAAGAATTGCCATCTTCACTCACATAATCTCTCCTCATAAGGCCAAAAATATTCTCTTTTTTAGAGCTCCATAAAACAGGCATGTTTTCCGTGCCAGAGTTTTAAACCGAGATTGCAATCCTGCCACGGGAGGCATGTGGCCAGGCTCGTTCATGTCACTGGGCTCCCGTACAAGCATAAATCTCCTGCCATAAAATCCTAGTGCTGAAAAAGGCCTAAGCAGCCCCTTTGTGCTACAGTTCCCACTCCTTGCTGCCTCCCTGCCTGCCCCAGGCACCTCCAAGGCAGGCGGTCACACCTTTGCCACGCGTCCTCACGCTAACACGGGTCCGGCTAGCCGGCCAGAGCCAGGATCCAACAGTGTTCTCATGGCTCAGACAGTTATTAGCCACAATATACTTCCAGCATTAGGTAATTTGTAATTACGTGACTAATTACATCACCAATTGAGTGCAATCTGCCATTTCTGGAATTCTCTCACTAATCAAACGCTGTCCTCGAGGCACGAGAAATATGCTGACACAGAGCAGCGGGAGCGACAAATCACAGCATCCTTGTTATCACAGCATCCCCGCTGAGCCGCCGCTGATCAGATGAGCCTGCAGGAGCCTCAGCGTGCTCCAGCCGACTCAAACTGTGCCTCTCGTCACGTTGCAGCAGCCAACACAGCCCAAATTGCCAAGGAGGCATGTGGGAAGGAAGCAGCTCCCACACCAGGGCAAGCTCTGGCCAGGAGGAAATGCAGGCTCCTGGCTGCTCGCAGGGATCCAGAAGAGACTGAACACTCTCCTCCCTGCTCCCTCCTCTCCAGCCCAGGCCACTCTTTCCACAGAGTCATCGCTCTTCTGTAAAACCTCTTTTTTTTTACAGCCTGCAGACATGGCTGCTGTGATGAGCAGGCACAACGTGGTGGCAAGCAGGCACCGATTTGGGATGCTCTGCCCATAAAGTAACATGGGGGAATTGTGCACGTGGGTGTCCTCTCCTCCACCACAGGTTAACCCCAGAGGTGCCCAGCGCTGGCTCCTCAGGCATTGTGCTGCTGGAGAGCTTCCCCTGCCCTCAAGAGAAATAATTCGAGAGCCCTCTTGAGAAATAACTGGGGAGCCAGCTGCTTCTGCAGATCGGAAAAAAAAAATAAATAAAAATAAATAAATAAATAAATAAACAGAGTTATATGTTTGGCTAGGGTCTTTCTAAGGCCCTATTAACATTTTTCAGACCTAGACCTCATCAGTGTAATCAGGCTCCTGAACAGCCAAAGGCAAAGTGGGAAGTCATCATATTTGTGGAGTGCTTCCCCTTCCCTGTCTACTTTTCCAGACCTGACTCTACTTACTCGCTCCATCACTTGTCTCTCAGGAGGTCTCAGGCACCTTTAGATGTGCAATATTGGCTGATTTTGCCTCAATAAAACTTTTTGAAGGTGGCACTGGGGCAAACCCATCTCCACGGGTCCCACAACCAGGCTGCAGCAGTGCGGGTCCTGCTGGGGACAGGTGACAGAAACACAAATCATTTGCCTAATGAGTGGACAAACTTTTTGCTAGCAGTTTTCACTGGGTTTCCAGTGGAATAATCTTCATTTCTCCTCCCAGGCTTCTGCTACTGGTCCGTGCTCTTCCTACTGCTGTCGTCATCCCAGCTAGCCCTTGTCTGCTCGGGAAATTCATGGTATGTATATTTTTGTGCATGGTGCTCTTGAGATGTCTGAAAAATGTTCCTGTGAACCAGGCACTGATGTATCACTCTCTGGAGAAGATAAATTTCTGTCTGCTTCCTTCCTCCCTGTTACAGTACGGGGTGAATACAGATTTGTTTGGAAAGGTTGGGTTAAAACAGTAATATGCTTTTCTCTTCTCGTTATGTTTCATATAATGCAGCAATTCCCATTTCACGTTGAAAATATGAGAGATCTGCATCTGAACAGATCCTTGGCTCGCTTAGCTGAAGATGTCTCATAATTGTCTAACGCTAACTTTGCCTTTAGGATTTTCTGTCTGATGTTCACAATTAAAGGGAGAGAAGACGCTTTATTTTTGGTGGCTGCCCCCCTGCGGTATGACTCTGCCACATAAATCCCAATAAGATGAATCATTCGGGGTCTCAGCCACGTCCCCTCACATGCCAGGGCACAGGGGACATGGACACCCACCCCTCCTGGAGGAAAACCAAACCAAACTTCTCCTCAAGGCACTGCCATGGTGTCTTTGGTGCTGTCAAAGAGCAGGGCAGGTGCTGCCATGCAAGAAAAGGATGGGAATTATTTTATAACTAACAATTCCCCTCTTTCACCAGAGTTTTAAGCCCAAGGTGGGAGTCATCTCCTGAGGCCAAGACGAGAAGAACAAACAGAGTGATGGAGAATGGTGTTTGAAATGACAAACATATATTCGGCTTTGTGAAAAACAAAACTCCCCATGCTGCTATTTCCCAGCCCTGGAGGCCTGAGGGACACGCTGCTCCCACACAGGGGACGTCCCTGTTTCTGCTGTAATGGTACTGCAGCTTCCACGCACATGGAGAGCTGATGAATTAACCAGAGAGAAGAGATTACAGCTATAAGGGAACTTGTGGCTTTTGAGCAAGGCAACCTGCGAAGATCACAGCTCTACAAAGTGCTCCCCGCCGCAGGGCCCATTGCTCTCACCATCCCAGTCCCAAGCAGGCTCCAGTCCCTGCAGGCGAGCACACCTTGTGCTGCAGCTGGAGCAGACTCCTGCATTTAGCTCCTGCTGCCAGGCCTCGTGGAGCCTGAGCATGGTGCCACAGGAGGGTCCCAATGGGCAGGTGGGGTGTCCAAGCTCTCGGCCCTCCTTCCATCCCCTTGCCAACCGTGAAAGGCTAGAAAAAGCACTTTGCAATTTTGAAAGAAAGCAAAGAAAGCACAAGTGTAGGAGTATTGTCAATGAACAGTTTGCAAAGGAACTCAAAGTACAGGACTGCTTTCAAGATAAACTCACAATATTTTCCAGGACAACGAATCCACAGGAAACTCTTCCATCAGCTTGTTGGCAGCTCCGAAGCTGAATGCCAGTAATCTGGCAGTGAAGAACTGGCATCCAGCACGTTACAGGTTTAGAAGCTCACCAGTTTCACCCCCTCTAAGTGTTGTGGTAACTTCATTACTCATTACAGACATTACTCATGTCTGTAACAAGATTTTACCTTTACATTCATTTTGCACCCAAAGCAATGCACCCAATACGCCCACCCTGACTGCAAGCAGCTCAGAGAAAAGCTGCCCTCCACTCAAGCCCATGAGAAGGTAACTGAGATCTTATGAAAATTCATTATCCTTCCTTAGAAAAATGCACTAAGAAGATGTTTATAAGCATTGGGCAACACCTAAGATAAACTTTTTGTCTCGTGTTCATGCAGTGCTGACACCAATTTACTCCAAACATAAGGAGATCTTTGTGCACGTGCAAAGTCCCATTTCTTCTGTCCCTCAGTCCCATGGCATGTGTGATAGAGACCAGCTTATTGTTTATTTGATAATTAGCCTCATTATAGACATGTTGGAAGCTCTTCAGTCCACTAAAATATGCACTGAGTGCTGCAGGTATGCAGGAGCTGACAAATCTGAAGTTAGACAACACTGATGCCACCATCCTTCACCAAAATTAACTGGCCAGCTCCCACATGGATGTAAGCAAAAAGGGACCTTTTAGAGTGAAACAGATAGACCCCAGCTCTCAAAAGTGAGTGGCAGTTATCAAGGCTGTCCAAGACAAACTGGAGAAAACACAAAAACACATCTAGTCCTTTCCTTGGTCTGAAACTAGCAGCATTTCAGATGATGCGCTCAAAAACCCTCACCAGAAGTTCATTTTACTCAGGCAGTTTTCCATAAACATACACATTTTTAACATCCTACATATACATCAGATTTCTCTTGCAGACAAGAAAAACAAGGAATTCCCTTAGTGATGATGTATCCACGTAATAGAAAATGTGTCTTAGGAGCTGGGAACACAGGGGAATAGCAGAGTGCAGTTTGGCTCGTGATATGTCCTTGGAAAAATCTCTCATTTTGGCTACACGTAGGGAAAATTACCCTATATTGGCAGCAGATGAGTTTTAGATTGATCAACAGTGAGCGAAGATGCAAGGATTTGGCCCTAGCAAATCCTTGTTTCTGCGCCTACATTCTTGCTATACGTCATTTGGTTACTGGGAAGGGTGTAGAGCACTGCAGCCCCTTCATCCCCTCACCCTCTAGCTTCAGATACTGACATACAATTTACAATTAAAAAGAGAGAACAGAAGCAAAGTGAAGAACAAAATATTTGCATTGTTGCAAACTGCCAGCTTGCCTGAACTGTGAAGTCCCCAGACTATTTTGGGATAATTCGGCACCTTTCAACTGTCACACAGAATTTCATGGGGGATGATGCTTGGCATTGTTTATATGACATTAGCATCACCTTTTCATCCTACCAGGGACCATCAAATGCAAAATTGGATTAAATTTGGCAGATCACATTATATATGGGGAAGTGAGAAATATTGCTATATCACAATTGATTTTCCCAAAGGCACCAGGCAACCTCTGATATTTTGATACTGAGATGATAAATAATTTTCCACTGGTAATTTCCATATTCAGTAAGCTGAGACATTTTTCTCAGTATGCAAATGAGATATATTTAAAGCACCACTTTGTGTTGCTTACAATTAGATTGATTTGGATGGCTGCAGGAGGCTGTTTGTCTTGGCGATACCGAACGGGCAGGAGCAGAGGGAAGTCCTTCATGCAACAGAGCCTTCAACCTAAACCAGATTTTCTCATTGGACTTGGATGATCACGAGTTTTGTGCCTTGGATGAAGCCTCAAACACCAAGAAATGCTGCTGTGACAACACGTTGTCATGAGCCACATGCTTGCCTTAGCCAGTTACATTGCAGAGGTTACTGGTGCAACCCTCCTCTTGCTGGCTGAGATGTTTGATCCCTCTTCCACAGAATAAAAGCACCAATTTACCCATGCCTTCTCCTAAAGCTCTGGCTCAGCAGGTCACAGTCCCCACTTCACTCGGTGGAAGCCATCAGAGATGGCTCTGATGGCCTTCAAGGACTACATAGGAGACAGAGCAAGAGATGGGGTAGTCTCAATATACCTGAGTCTTAATGCACAGAGCCAGAAGGGCTGTGAACAGCAAAAATTAAATAAGACAAAGCACATGCAGTGCTGCCGTGCCCTGCTTTTCCTGCAGCCCTTCCTGCCCAGCCCCAGAAAAGCCCTCAGACAGGGGTTCTGGGATGCGTCAAGAGCAGGCCTGCTGAGACCATCGTCACTCCAAAACACGTCAAATGATGCTTGATGGTTTCTTCAGCAGAGAGTGTTCCTTGCTGCCTGCAAGCTTAGGGCCCAGCTTGAGCCTATCGGTAGGAATTTGCATTTTCTAAGGAACAAAGCAGCTGCCTTCCAAACATCAAACCCCCTCTCTACGTCCTGAGCTGAACACCCCAATTTAAAGGCTGTCATCTGTTTGTTCCCAGAAGAAAACTCAGGAGCAACAGAGCAGCCCATGAGATGAAGCCTGTTCTGCTCCAGGGAGCTCAGCCTTCCCCCAGCTTCAGCCACCACACAGCACAGAAGAAATGAGAGCAGAGCCTGAGCCAGTTACAAATTTCTTTCCCTTGAGGCTGTTACAGATATGATAAACTATTTTTTTTTTTTTGTAAGTGTTGTCTAGAGTTTAATAAATGCTCATATGTATTATTAATCTGGAATATTAACCCCAAATCCCATAATAAAATAACTCAAGCATTTCAAGCCATCTCAGAGGCTTGCTAAATCCTTGAAAGTTACTAATTAAGCTACATTGGAGCAACTGTTCAATAAATTTTACAGTCAGGTTTCGTCTCTTTAGAAAGGGCAGACTACAAATTTATGCAACTTAAAATGGAAGGTAATGAATTTGGAGCATATTCTGTATAGAGCACGCAACCAACAAGTGGGAATAATAACATTAGCAGCACTTTGAGATAATGGACTACTTAAATTCATATTTGTAGGAGCCGTAGACTAATACACAGTGATCTACAGATGAGATGTGGTTTCCCTGAGGGTGCAATCCAGACTGTGTAAGGATACACGTTTTTGGGTGGAAGAAATCTCCCTAGATTCTCCCACGTTAAGATACCCCATGAAGAGGGGCCCTGGTGGGGGTCTTGAGCACAGAAACATCACATGGGCTTCCAGGAGGAGCCCACGGTTTGGTCCCCTCAGAGCTGGGACTGCTCTGGTTCAACATCAAATACCAAATGCTCCTGTCTGGGAAGAAGCAGGTTCACCCTGTCCCAGTGAGTGCCCGGACTGGGCTTAATGGTTGGCATAGGCAGGTATTAAAAAGTCATGATAGGAATCTTTAGCAGCACATCTGGCAGTTCGGTGCTTCGTGCAGTGATTTTACTCTCGGAGGATGCAGAGCTCTCAGCAGCAGTTACAGCAACCCCCGGCTGCGTGACGGGAACCCAGCCCTGCTCATTTCCACAACTGGAAGATGAGTTTTGTGAGGATAAAATCTACATCTAGAGGGGCTCAGGTTCTGGTGTCCAGCCAATTCGCAAAGCCTTAGAAAGCCTCTTCTTTTCCTCCATACGCAGCTGAACCAGTACTGGCATGTGATGAAAACAGTGAATCCCCTCTCTGAGCCAGCCAACACAAATCGTTTAATTCCTGGGCTGCCAATGGCTGCATTTTAGCATTGTCTCACCAGACCTGGAGCTGAGCACAATTTGGACAGCAGTTATTATAGCTGTGCAACACCACATCCTGGCTTTTGATCTCCAGCGCTGGCGTAAACCAGGTCCCCAGGGACCAGAAGTCCCTTGGGGTAAAGTTTCCGTGTCCCACATCAAACACTGCTGGGAAGCACAGATCCAGCCTTTAGTAGTTGTATCATGTTTCCAGTTGTCTGCAGCGTTACAATGCCAATGATTTATTCATTCATTTATTCCACGCTTTGCATACGGGCTGTAACTCCGAGGGCAAGCACGGCACAGTCTTGCTGCAGCTACGTGCACTGTGGGTTTTGGGGAGCACAGCAGCAGGTGACGGATGGCACCTCCTTACCTACAGTTGCTCCCAGGCAAGCACCAAGACCACAAGATCTACAAGACATATCAAAAATTGGCAGAGGGCAAAGCAGAGAAGGGGCGTCCTCAGGGAGCAGCACCCCAGGGCTGGAGAGAAGCAGGAGAGAGTCAGGCAAGGGAAAGGAAAGCACAACAATCATCTCTGTGATGAAATTCAGGATTTTCCTGGGATTTTCTTGATGGACTGCTGAGAAATACTACGACATGAAGGAAGTCTTGCAATGCTTTCTCCCCTTGGACTGCAATAACTACTCTTTGTTTGTAGTGCTGCTAGGAGAAGAGAGAAATCTGGAAAATGCATCACTTCACCCCATTTACACCAAAAGGACACCAGAGCAGAAACAGACCCTAACGGACACTGTTCTTGTTCAGAAAATCTCTTCAGAGAGCCCTGGTGCTGGGAGCATCGCCTTGGGCACTTTTTCCCCTCTGGCACCTGCTGCCATCCTCGGGTGCAGCCTCGGAGCCGCAGGACATGCTGCCATCCCCACCTCACCCAGCCTTGCCCAGGGGATGTCCTCAGCCTCGAGCAACTCATCAGCACTGCACGGAGCCACCTCTCTACCCAAGAAGGTGTCAGGCAGCTCGGTGAAGCTCCCCAGCCCAACTGAGGAGGCTTCTGCAGCTCTGACCTCACACAGCCTGGTGCTTGCAGAAATCCTCATGCTGGCCGCTTGCACAAGCCCAGAACAAAACCCTTCTCAAAGTTAGTTTTAAATTAAATTCTTTAGGCAAGATCTGAGTCATCCCCGTCCCCTCGTGTAGTGTATTAATTTTAAGTGTGCTCTCTGATTTTCAGAACCAAGAGTTACAGCTCTCACGTTTCCTGTGCTCATCCTGGGGCATTTGGGGCTGAATGGGAACGAGAATGGGCCATGGGTCAGGGCTCGGATGGGCACCGCGTCTGGTTTTGGGGCACAGGCACGGAGCCAGGGCTACACAGGGGTATGGCAAGTCAGAATAAACGTGGGCTATGCTTAAACCTAACAATTTTTGGTCTAATACTGAAGATGAAACAAAGCTGGGTCAAGTTAAGGGGGTCTTTATCCGAGACAGAACTCAATTCAAACAGAGAGCCCTCACTAACTTGGTTAAGAATTCACCAAGGCACCTTCCAGAAACATCCCCAAGATATTGCTGTACCAGTGAGAAATTAGCATCATTACTGTCATGATGCAATGATCTTCTTTATTAGTTTTCTCTTTAAAATTCAAAAGGGAGACGTGCAATATTAAACAACGTGTGTACTCAGGGAACAAACACGTTGCCTGTACGCAGAGGGTGCACCAGGAAGCGTAACTGTCTTGGAGCAACTGTGCTAATGGGCACAGAGCCTGTGCTGTAACCAATTACTTCGTCATTAATAAAAAAAACAATGTTAGGCATCCCAGTGACGTGAAAATGAAAATAGGAAGTTCATTAAAGGTAAGCTCGAGCTGGCACAGCAAGCCCCTTTCTTTGCTGCAGTAAGGAAGCTTTTCCCAATCTGCCTCCGTCCCCAGCACAGCACAGCACTTGCCTGCAGCACCGAGCCTCTCACATCCTCAGCCAGCCATCCCTGACAGCACCACCCTCTGATGGAAGCTTTAAAGGCTCTTTCATCCAGTGACTGGAGGGCTGGAAAAAAATGATGCTTTTCCTTTCCCTCCTAAAGGTCTGAAAAATGAGAGTAATGAGCTCAGAAAAGGCTCTCTCCATGCTACTCGGCACACTGCTCTGCAGACTGAGGGGCCAAACAGCCTCTAATGAGTTCTACAAAACTCGACACCTGCTGGGCAGCATCTTCCCATAACCTGTCCTGTGCCTCTGCGTGACCCTGGTGCCGGCCGCAGCAGGGACCTGGACACACTGCAGCAACCATCTCAGCCTGCTGTGCATTAAGGACAGTTTATAACAACCGCCTTGTCACGAACAAATGGGCTTCAAATTCGCAGTGAACGCCACTAGTGCCAGATCCAGAGCATGTCATTGCTGCAATCCGAGGGCGAAACCCTGGCAGTGACAGCGGGCTGATGGATGAAGATCTTGAAGCTTGTCCCGGCTCCCAGGAAAGCAATAAATCAATGACACGGGAAAACCCCAAGCCCCTGAGTGCTTTAAAAGTCAATAGTAAAATTTAAAATCAATGGGAAGGCTGGCAGGGAGGCAGCACAGGGGCGGGTGCGTGGAAGGGACGGCAGCTATTGTTCAGCTGGGGTAAGCTGCCAGCACGCCGGAGCCTATAAGCCAATTTTACTTCATAATCCCACTAATGTGGAATGACACTGGTTGTAATCCTTCAGTGATTACAGTGCAGACCAGTGCCTCGGCATCTCTGGGAGGATTTGAGGGACAGTGCAGCATCCAGAAAGCCATAGCCAGATTTTTCCAATCAACGAGAAGAGAATATTCAGGCACGGAAAGCACAGAAGTTGTCTATCTGGCAATAAAAAGGAGAGCAAAGCCAGAGCTTCCTTGCTGCTCTGGCTGCCAAATGCCTCTGTGAAGCGGAGCCCAAATGCAGAGAAGAAGGAGAAGGGGGATATGCACAAAAGGACACCGACAGCAGAAAACACAGCCAGTATCGGAGCAGGCCAGGAGCTCAGGGACTGCTCTGGGGCCTGACACAGTGAAGAGAAAGGAGAAAATCTGTGGGATCAAAGAGATTGTGAACAGAGCACGTGAGTTCTCCCTGCTTGCATTAAGTGGCCCCAGGAGAGGAGCCAGGTGTGAGCAAAAGGGAGCCAGGACCCCTTGGTCTATCCTGTACCCCCGCAGACACCCTAAGGACCACTGCTGGGACTCCTGCCCGCCCTGAGGAGTCTCCCTCGCCACCAGAAGTCCCCCAGCTTTCTGTGAAGATGCCCTTCAGAGTAACGCCACATCTGAGCATGGAGAGATCCCATCCTGGAGCACGAGGAGAGGCTGTCTTGTCTGCAAATTCCTACCGAGAGCTTAAATTATTGCTAATTTATTGGAAGTGTCACTTGTACATATTATCGATGATGATTGTCAGGCTGAGGAGCGTGAAACTGGAGCACAGTTGGGAGGTTTCAGAAGCTGGTGAGCCACTGGGGGGGGGGGGTTGTTAAATTATCAGCTGCATATTGAGAACAGCTGGAACAACTCCAAGAGCCGAGGACAGATGCAAAATTGTTGGAAGGATTGATTTAACATCATCACCAGCAGCCTTGTATAAGCAACGCAGGCCAGGAGGCCTGAAGAACAGCTGGTCAGAGTGGACTAGCTGAATTATTGCAACAAAATTAGATAAAAAGCACAGAGGAAATGATTGCAGCCCTTTAGAGGGAGGCAGGCGGCTTTCCATGCTGGAACAGCTGGAGGGCTTGGAGAGACTGTTCTCTCCTGATAGTAATCACTAAATTAGTCAAATTCAGCCAGTGAAGATGTCTTGTTACGAGCATATGGAAGTTGGGGTTTAACTGTCTGCTTTGCATAAGCGTGTTCAAAGGCGCCGCAATTCCTCGGTTCGGTGCAGAGGAGATCCGAGCGGCACAGTCCCAGGGTGGCAGGGGGCGGCCACAAAGAAACAAAAAAACCACTATCAGACTGTCAGCTCAAGCAAAAGGCAAAGGATAGTGCTCTCAGCATCTCTGCTGCTTGTGAGCACACAGTGCTGCACCCCTGGAAATGACAAAATGGTCAAGCCAGTGGTTCTCCTCAGCCTGTAGCCTGAAATGGCACTCCTGTGCAAGGCAACAGCCTTCTAGATTCAAGTCAGAGCAAAAAGTGTGTCAGAGAAAAATCTTCCTAGGCCCCAAATAATTAGAGGACGTTGTACTCATTGAACCACAAAGGTTAGCATTTACACCACAAGCATTTTTTCAGGAACCTTGTAGCTTTTTCCCCTGTTTCTGAAAACTACCATGCACTTGTCATGAGCCGTCTCTCGGGCAAGAGCAGTTTTTTCCAGACACGGTTTCCTGGTGCCTCTGAGGGCACCAAGGCTGCAGACGCAGCCGTGTGCTCTGGAGCGGCACCTGACGGCCTGGTAGGACGCTGCTCGAGCCTCAAACAACCTTAAAGATGCTCGTCTGCTGGCAAATGAGCATTGGCCCCTATGAAAACCACTTGAAATGTCTTCCCTTTCAGCAAATGAATGTTTGCTTGGCAATACTGAAACATTTCATCTTGCATGACCTCATTCTCGCGTTCTTCAGGTTGTGAGCTGTCCCTCTCCATTCAGCAGGAGTCCTAATTTAGACTCGCTCCCCCCATCACCAGTGTGCTGGGGATGAATCATAAGTCATATTTGTGATTGTGAACCCACATGCCAACCTACATCTGGAGAGATGACTCTTTTCACTAGCCTTAAATCTGCAGCTCCCTTTGTTAGGATGAAGTTTAACAGGTTGTTTTCCCTAGCTCCGAACAAAGAAGCTTTTAAAACCCCTCGGTGTTCAGAAATGCCTTCTTGTTCCATTCCTCCCGTGTAGGCAGCTTCCGTGAACTTTGCTTATCATTGAATTATCTTAACGAGGAGGCCAGGAGTGACTGAGCAATAACAGCTTTATGAGTTTCTTGCAACAGGATCGGAATTAACTTGGAAAATTATCTAAAAATAAAACCTATGGAAGGACAAAAAAAAAGAAAGAAAAAAAAAAAGAAAAAAAAAAAAAAAAGAAAAGAACCACTAAAATGGAGCAACCACAGGTTGAATCTTGTTGCCCATCTGACCAGAACTATGCATGATGAGAATTTCTGGAAATGTGCTTGGTTCCTGTTGGACTTTTGTTTATCTTTCAAGGATTTTAGCTGAAGGAAAATCCAGTTTTTGGGCTAACTTTAACAGAAGCATTTTCAATGTTTGCACCACGCACAGGAAAGAGCAGCCTGAAGATCCCCTCCCACCCCAGGAGGCATTCAGCAGAGTCCCAGGTGCAGCCGCACAGCACCTGGAGGCGGCAGCAAGCATCACAGGCACGAGGTACGGAGGACGTCAACACCACGTTTATGTTAATGTCCACGTCTTAGTTAATTGAACCATACTCATCCAGAGCCGAAAGCATAAGTCATCGCGGGGACAGCAGTACATGCAGTAACCAACAGCCCACTAATTCTAAGCCTCACTAAAACCACCGGTCGGTGCTTGCAGATGGGAGCGTCAATGGCACGCGGGAAGCAGCAGCACCGCTGTGACTCAGGGCGTGCTGGTCCCCCTCTTGCTCAAGCAGCTATGGACTTGCCGGTGCCTCCCACTGGTTATTTCAGTTTTTTTATAGTCATTTTTCCCCAAGGGACATAGGAAGGGAAAAGATTTGCATAGAGAGATTTGTCTTCTGCTCTGCCACTGGGTAACCTTAGACCCGTTCCAGAATCCTCTGCTAAATCAGTCTGTATAAACGTATGCATAAAAAATCAGACCTGGTGCAATGCTACTGCACAAACAAGCAGAAGAACCCAGAAGCATGAATCCTGGGGCTGTGCTGCTCCAGTTCTCACCCACGTACATCAGCACCTGCCATGGTCCTGGCAGGGATTTCTGGAGAAAAACGTGTTCATGAGAACAGCAAAGTGCACCTCGAGAGCTGGGAGCAGCTCGGGGGCAGCTCTGCACCTTTGGGGGGCCTGGAGGGTGAGGGACAGCACAGCACATGTAAGACGGTGACAAAAGAGAAAATCTGCTCCAGAAAACAGCAACAAAATCATTCACCTGGTGCTGCAGAGCGCAGACCATCCTTGCCCTCCTGCCCCCGCATTCACAGTGAATGACAAAGCACAAAGCCCGCTTTTAGGACGAAAGCACAAACAGGAGTCACCGCTAAATCCCTTTACATGTTTCACTGGACACATACCTCAGCCGCTTCAGATGAGAGGGCTGCGGATGTGCAGACGTTATGCAAATGTCTCGGCATTTTTTTTGCTCATCCCAAAGTTATTTTGTGCGCACGCATTGTGTTCTTGGTATTCTCTTTGCCTGTCGAGTATTCCCCTAGAACGCCTCTAAACAATGAATTCTGCACCTCCCCTCCCCGCAGATGATGTGCTTTTATACCTGAAAACATTTAAGTGGGATTTTTGACTTAGTGCCTTTGTTCTTGTTGTTAAGCCGATCAAGCTAGAGCACTTCGGAGAAAAAGAGAAGAGAAACAATGTTGTTTTGTCTGCTAACATGATTGATGGACAAGTTTCAATTATTGTATCTTCAACTGACTGGGAAGCACTTAAAAAAGAGACAGACTCGTGAAAGATGTGCTCCTTCCCAGCTCAGGGCTGATTCCCCAGAAAAAGTATACAAGGTTGCTCTCTGGTGGTAGCTGCCTGCCTCTGTGCGCAGGGCTCTGCTCCCAGCTGCTGTGCTGCCAGTTTCTGTTAGGGAGCGAGTAGCAGTGTGCTTTCTGAGTATTAAAGTAGGAAATTACATATATATTAATCATTAGTTGTCTTGATTTTATTTGCTTGTAGGGCTTTCCCCTTGGGGCTGTGCCACTCTGATCCAAGCACGGCTGGGACACGCGGATCTGCCCCCCTGAAAACCTTCTCTCAGTTCGCTCATCTCCTGTCATTCTCGTCCCTTTAAAAAGCACTGAAAGACCTTTTACAGAATCACAGTTAGGTAAATGGTGCTGCTTCAAAGACTTGTTTTGGCTAGATGGATTTCAGACTGGTGACCGGCTCAGGCTTGGCCACCTTACTTCCATCACTGCAGGTATAAATGCAGATTTCATTTCATGAAGACTTCACTGGAGTTCCTGGCACACCAGTGTTATGAAAGGATGTTTCATGGATCTGTTGCGATCCCCAGGGTGACACCTGGAGCCAACATGGGCACCGTGCACCCTGCAGCCCGCAGTCACGGCAGCGAGGTGCACCCTGCCCTCAGCCAAGCACGGGAACTGCTTTGTAGTCACTGATTGCCCTGCGTATGGCCCTGAAACAAACCAAGTTCCTGCCTGGAAATGCAGAGCAATGAGGGAAATTGAAGGGATGTGGAATTCCCCAGTGCCAGCCTGTTCCCAGCACACAGTGACACGGCAAGGAGCCCATCTGCAGGGGTCCCTGGGGAGATGCTCCCCAAGGGTGCTTCTGAGCCACTCAGGGAGACCTGGCCCTGGGGAACATGCCCAGGTGATAAGCCCTGCCCAGCAAAGGCTGGCATTTGCTGCTCACCCATCCTTAGTTCCTCTCTGATAACCTCTGGCTCCTTTACACCAGAACAGATGTCTGCCACCTTCAAAAAGCAGCCCCACTTAGTTAAGGTGCTTCTGTTTGCTGGGACCAGGGGACCTCCTCACCCTCCAGGCCCTTTCATGAGGATGGCATTGCCAGTGCTCACAGACAGGAGCACCTTGGAGCCTGTACCCACCACAAACCTCCAATTCCAGCTCAGATTTGAAACCCAGCTTTGCAAGAAAGAAACACTGCAGGGCACGGGTTTGGAACAGCCCAGAAATACTGCAAGAAGCACCTCCCTAAAGCAAGTGCCCAGGAGCTGGGGTCAAAGAAGGTCCCCCAGAAGCACAGGAGCTGCAGGCTGAAGCAGAGACCAACACACCTGCCCTTCCCAAGCAGGCAGCCTCCAACAGGCATGCATTAGAGAGAGGAGCATCTTAATCATCCACCCTGCTGCAAATACATTCGCAGAGCTTTAATTGATTAACAGGCAGTCCTTGCCAGCAAATGAGCGGTTGGCTCCAGGGAGCTCTTGCTTGCTTGTTTTTAAACAGTGCAAAGTGGAAAAATGGAAGGAATAAGCAGCGAAAGCTCCAGGGAGCGACGCAGCGGGAGGGCTGGGGGGAGGCAGGCAGCGCTGCTCGGCGCGCTGACCTTCCTGCTGCAGGGAAATGGGGGTCAAGTGGTAGCAGAGCACAGCACCGTGGGGAACGGGGAGGAGTTCAACAAGCGAAAACCCCAAACTGCATCTCTCTGCCTCAAGGCACAAGAGCCAATGTTCCCAGCGATGTGTGAAACTTTAAAGGAGCTAAGGAATTACTAAAATTGCCTACAGCTCAATAAAGTGTTCATCCCTGGTGACGCAGTAGAAATTGGTGCTACTCCTCGTGAGCATCCTCCCAGCTTGCCATCTCTCTTCTTGCAGCCGTGCTCAGCCTGGGAGAGCTGGCCTGATTTTAAAAAACCTTGTAGACCCAAGAAAGGCACAGGCCATGGTGAAAACGGCTATGGCAGAGTGACCAGAGCACTAATGGCCCTACCACTATCACTGGGCAGAGGGGTCCACTGGTGAACCCCAGCTCTCCACCATCAGGAGAAAACCCTCTCAGGAGAAAAGCAGGACTGCCAGTCCCCTGCTGAAGCTGCTCCAGTCCAGAAAGATGCACAAGGTCCCAGGCAGAAGGGAATCACCAAAGCATGCCGTGACTGCTGGGCTGTGGCTGCTTCTCTCCTTGTGCTGAGCTCCCTGTGCTCTGGTACTGCTTCAGCTGCAGTGAGGCTTTGCACACCCAGCTGCAAGGGGGATGCCCACAGGCCTCGCTACATCCAGAAAATCCCTATAATTAAATTCATGCAATTAAAAATTGGCACAAAATCTGAGAGCATTCATGGCAGCGCACAGATGCCTGGGTGCAGGCGGCCTGAATGCCCCTCCACGGGGCAGGTTTGGTGTCTGGTGGTCACACCAGCACAGCCACCTGCAGCCAGTATCACCACCTCCCGTACAACCCCCAGCTTTCCTTGCCTGTACCCAGCACAGGCCACCAAAAAATCCCACTCCTGGACACCTCTCCAGCACAAAAGCAGCCCTGGCTAAGGTTGTTTCTGGAAAGCAGGTCTAATCTAAGATGGGTAGGAGACTTTTGGGAGAGAAAAAGCGTGGCTAGATGCAATCACTGATTGCTTTTGTAAGTCAGAGAGTGCAGGAAAACCACTCTTGCTATATTTTCTTGCAATTTTGAAACCCATTTTATAGCAGAAGATGAGCGAAGTCACCCATCTGGGTACAAAATCCTCACCACCATGCTCAGAAGCTCATTTACTCGGTGCAGCCCAAAAGGGAGATGCAATATGCTGTGGCGCTGGGAATCTGGGGCAGGATCCAATAGCAGGGAGATTCACATCAGATTCCAAAGCGCCATGAACCTCAGCCAAATCAAATTACTCTGATTGCCGAATATAGCATTTTCCACCTTAAGTGGAACAGCCTGCCTTGCCTTAACACGCTCCAGCCTCGTACCGGCGCAGCACTGAGCGTGCTAATAGAGACATCTCTCCCGGGGCTGTCACGGTCGCCCACCTGCTGTTTGATGACTTTACACACGTGTGACAGGTAGTAATGTCACTGACAGCCTCTCCTCAGCACCCAGTTTTTATTCATGCCAGCGCCCTGCCTGTCTGCGCCGTTCCAGGAGAGCTTTGCTCGCCGGCGAGCCTTGTGTTGCTCCCCCACTCGCTCTGTTGCTTATCTCTGCTGAAAAACAGGACTTAATTTTTCTACTGCTCCATTCTGCCAGTCTATACATCAGCTGAGAAGGGAAAAAAAAAAATACAGATCATGACAGGGCAGGATCATGACAAGCTGGCAGCGCGAGAAATATATCCAGTGTGAAATCCCCCACAGAAGCACCGGGCGCTCTCCTGACAGAGGATGTGTCAGACACTGAACCAACAATGCCACGCTCGGCCCGAGCCAAAGGCCAACAACCAGCAGGCCCAGAGGGGAAAACAACATCCTGAAGCTCTGCCTGCCACTTGCTCACTAAGCCAATTTCGACAGGGATCCTCGTTAAGTACAGCTGCCCTGAGAGCAGGCCATGGTGGGAGCAGGCCGCGTCCCTGGCCTCCCTCCCCGGCCCCCCGGCTTCTTGCTTAAAGCAACGCCAAGGAGGTGGCGACAAAAGCATTTCTGAGACTGAGAACTGGCTCCTGCGAGGCTGGGAGTGGGAGAAAGAGCGGTTTTCCCTCCCCTCAGGAACTATCGTATTAAAATCATGACGAAAAGTCAAAGAGTGCTTTGTGTGCCCAAAATGTTTGCAGGGAGGTCAGAGCCCTGGTGCTGGGACTGGGCTCCTAAGGCTCCTGTTCAGTGTCCAGACTTTTGGGGACTCCATTGAAATGACTGTCTTCTATTGCTGCGTCAAAAGAAGCACTACAAACAGAGGTGATTAGACGTAGAGAGGTTTAAGCGATCTCTAAGATGGGTTCAGTAGGAGAAGTGGAGAGGCAGGATAAAGACAGCAGGCAGCAGTCGAGCAGCAAGAGAAGCTGTTGCTCTGAGTATCTGGCTGTGCAAGGACAAGATGCAAAATGAGCACTTAGGCAGCAGCCCTGCAGAAGAGGAGGTGGGAATTACAGCATGGGGCAGAGGTGCCTTGGTTTTGCAAAATATAAAGCCCTTTATCCCTACAGCACCCAGTGCTGGGGTGACACCAGTAAGGACCCCACTGTGCCCAGAGCAGGAAGGGGTGAGAGGAAGGGGGGCACCAGAGGAGGTCAGGGCTTGCCTTTTGGGGACGTGCAGGGGCAAATCAGGTTTATCCTGTTCAGAGAAAGAATAAGTCTTAGCGGAGAGCCTGTGAAAGCCCCCAGGTCCATAAAAAGCTGCTTCAGGAGCGCATGGTGTTCAAGGTGTCTGGGGCGAGCTGTGCCCTCCCCTGCTCCAGGCTGCCTGGCTGATGCAAACAGAACTTGGAGCAGTCCAAAGCCAAGCTCTGGGACCCATTTCAACAAGATAATTGAGTATTTAGACATACAGGCAACCCTGCTAGCTGCTGCCTGGGTATTTTGAGAAATGAAGTCCTGGTTTTGCTTCCCACAGCTGCGAGAGCTGGAGGATTGGACCACGCACACAACAGGTTCCTCTCCACCGGCAGCCCTGGGAGCCCACCAAGGGGGTTTTTAAGGTGAAGCTGGGCTCTTACTGCCCACAGACAGCCTGGAGTTAATGAAATACTACCAAGTGCCATTTGTGTTTTAGAAAGCATGATGATGTTAATTAGTGTTCAAATTAAGCAGTAAGATAGAAGTGGGCATATAATGGACCGCTAATAAATGCCTTGAGTGTGTTGAGAGACGTGGGTCTGGGAGAAGAGTAATTCTAATCACCAGGAGTATTACTGATGGCCCATAGACTCCCTTATTGCTGTTCCAACACGCTGGAATGCTGCACTTTCCCATTAAAGCACCCATTAGCCTTCAGCCCACTAAAAATTTATCAGTGAAGCTATGTTCTGCTCATTTCTGCTCTACATGTGAGCTAATGAACACGGCCACAGGGGCTCTAGCACCAGCCCTGGCTCTGAAAGCCTGACCTGGGCAGACCCAGGTGGTTTTGGGATGCGCTGGGGGCCCCCCAGCACCCACCACATCACTGCTGGCACCATCACTGCAACAAAACCTGCCCTGCCTGCCTCTCCGTGCAGAGCCAATGTCCTGTGCCCAGAGTGATTGATCGCAGAGCAGCATCGGTTAAAATCACGGTGTTTTTCATTTCCATGTGGATAAATTACTTCTCCAAAAAGCCATTTGTGCTTAATGCCATTTATCTGTAGCACAGTGCTAATCAGCGGCAAAGACGTTTTTGTGCAGAGATTGATCGGCTCCACGCAGGTAGGTGGGACCTTAAATTAAAGCACAAGTGCAGATGCGGTGCCCCGGCCTGCTGACAACACGGCACAGACCACTTAAGGGGCTGATTCTACTTTAATCTACCCTGGCATAAATCAGGAGAAAGACCCGGCTCAGCAAAGCACTTAGCACATGTTTAAGTCCATCAGATTCAGTGAAGTGTTCAAGCATGAGCCGAAGCTCGGCACAGGCAGTGCTACTGCTCCCAGGCTGACGGCTCTTGCCTGCTAAATCAGAGACCAACTGCAAGGCTGCCTCCGTGGCTTTTCATCCAGCTGCCTGCAAAGACAGGGCTCAGCTCCCGCTCCCAATGAGGGGCGTATCTGATGGCAGCAGGGGACTTGGGAAAACCTCGAGAAAACCTTTGGAGAAAAACCGACAGGGTTCGTAACACGTAGCTGGGGAGTGATATTTAATCCAATAAAGAGGGCCGCAAAAAATAAAAAATAAAAGTAAGCCTTGAGGAGGCTAATCACCAAGAGGAAATTAGCTCTGCAGCCTCTGGCTTCCAGCACTGCTCTGGGGTCCTTTCCTCTGCTGAGAAGGGCAAGCAAACGTGATCAAACTCCCCCCATCCACTGGGACCTTGTGCTGGTGGGGTAAAGTGAAGCAAAGGGTTAAAGCCAGCTGGAAAACATTCATTTTTCTTACTCCAGGTTAGCAAAATAAGTGATTGTAAACATTGAACTTGGGATAATGATGCCAGGCTCAGAGGAGAGGACGCCAGGGCACGCTGACATGCAAGCAGCAAGAGGATTTTGTTAATCGCTTCTGTTTCTACCACTAGACTAAACCGAGCTTGGCATTCCCCAAATTAATAGATGGCCAAAAACACAGCTGGAAATGTGGCTTCCTTGATCCTGGAGCTGGATACCAGCCCAACCCACTGCCAGTCACATTTTCCGAGCAGGGGGCAATGCCCCCAGCAATGCAGCAGCTCCCTGCAAGGTTCAGGGGTGGCACACGAAGATGACGCAGCCCAGCGAGTCATGACAAGGCACAACAAGTCACGACAATGCCACGTGCAGTGGGGAGAGGACCTGGTGTGAAGCACGAGACCAGAAACAGCCAGGGGACAGCTTCTGCTGGGCTGACCCCAGCTGCTGCTGCTGAGCCGAGAACTAAAATGGCTTTTGACAACTGAAACCAGGAGAGCTAGAGAATTCCTTTCCGAAATGATTATTCTTGCTCTGTGGCTAGTTTGCTTGAAAATTATTAATTTTGTTTCCATATTATTTCATGACACAAGCAGTCGTAGCAGCACAGTATGTCAGGTCAGGTCACCGGATAATAACATGTCAGAACATTTTAACTCCGTGTCATGTCAGGCCGATTCCTTTCGATTATTGTATTTTTAAAATCCATTAGCAGTGGCTGCAACTCAATACCAATTAAATATACTGTCTTGTTTTCTGGAGTGAAGAGCTTTCCTCTGCTTCATAGCAAAGCAATTTGACACTTGGAATAAAATAAGCATTAATTATATCAATTAATGGAGCAAACCTGGAAAGACGATACCCAGCTGATAAAAGCACATTGCTCTGGCCTAACCAGGCAGCAGTGGTCTCGGGGAAGGCACCGTCGGGGTGTGCTGCTGAGTGCCTCTTACAGGAGCCCTGAGGACACCAGCACCAAGCTGAGCAGTGCAGCAAGCTGCAAACCCTGCCTGCAAACTCCAAAGTTTCCTTTGAAGCCGCTATTTCTGGACAATTTAAGACACTAGCAGCTGCATGGAAGTGGCCAAAGGAAAATGCTCTCTCATGCCAAACGAGCTGTGAAGGCTTCCTGCTGGCAGGGGGGCTAAGAAGGATGAGGGTTGATCACATTTGAAAACACAAGCTCTCCTGTTGTCAGCTTTCACAAAACATTGGATATTTGTTTAACAGGGCCTCGCCATCTCTATGAGCTACTGATCCCTTACAGCACAGGGAACCTTATTCATAAACATATTTAGTCTTTTCCCAGTGGTCCCATAACACCCCCCAACTGACACAAGTGGTGCTGCTCAGCTCCAGGTGCCCAGCCGGCTGTTCCAGTAACTTTTTACAGGAATTGCCTTTTTTTAATCACAACTTTCCACCAGATCTATTGCCTCCAACCCTCAGGAGCAGGTTCTGTGCCATCCCACGTCAGCCAGCACATCACTGCACCAGCACTCGTGTGGAGCAGGCGTGCCAGAGCCACGTCCTCACTGGCACTTCTGGAGAGCCCTGGTCTGCCACAGCTGAGTGTAAACCAGCTGAGGACCTGACCTTGGCTGAGAGCAATCCAAGCAGAGCAAAATAACCCCACCGTACAGCCGGGCTGACTGCCTTTAGCCTCGTCATCTTTGCCTTTTATGAATGAGGAGCGATTCACAGGGCACAGCCTGGAAATTGAAGCCCAAGCGTGACGGCGCTCGGCAAGGGCTGTGGGCTCCCTTTTGGGTGGCAGCGCACAGATACAGCACAGCCACCTCCGGGAGCAGCCTTTTCCCTAATGAGGTCTGACAAGCGCGGTTTCCCCACTGGCAGGAAGCGATGACGGACAGATTTTCCCTGTGCAAACAGAAAGCCTCCCCTGCAGATCAAACGCGGTGTCACAGCCCGTCCCGTGGCTTCGTCTGGCTGTCCCTTGCCATGTGGAGGCAGGTGCAAAGTCCTCGGGGCATTTCGGGGCAAGAGTGTGGGCTACGAGGGGAGAAGGGAAGATAATGCTCCCTCATCACATCCCTTGATTTCAATCTCATCTAATTAAAGCCACCCATGAGAGAGCTGGAGATCCTGAGCGAAGCATCCCAAAATGGGATGCTGCTCCTCGGGCAGGTGGATAGCTGGGCTACCATGCTGATACTGCCAAAAAGCATTCAATGAGCTCACTCCTTGAACCCTTAATCAACATTATCTCCTCTATGAGAGCAGATCACCTGAACATTAAAGTTTAAGGCTCTCCTTCAAAGGCCCAGAGTAGTAACAAACACCTAGCATAACTTCCCTGCACAAACCCAGCCCGACTGACTTTGGCCTGGGACACTTGTACGGGGTCACACGCTTTGAGAGGCTGTGTGCAATTTTGCAAATCACTAGTCTCTGTCATGGACGAGTGACTCACAGCTTTTTTGTTATTAAAAACAGAACGCTCCCATCTATGCATTATTAAAACATCATGCGGATGTTGGTATGCGCACAAGCACGAGCCCCTGGCTTCCTGCATTCACTCGTTGGCTCGCCGATAGCAGTAGGCTGGGACTCACGGGGTAAAGACCCAGCACAGATTTTTCCCACGGAAATGTGTGGATAATTCCCCTTTCTGCTCATGAGTCTGGCAGTAATCTGATCTGCTCTTCAGATCCAGGGCAGCAGAGTGGGCCCGGGTGAAGCTCTGCTCCGACGTGTTACATCCATGATTACAAGCTGAGTGTGCAGCCAGCTGCAACACCAGCACAGCCTCACCGCAGCCACCCCGTGCTCATCACCAAAGGTCCTCGTGGGCAAGAAGTGGTCCCCAAGGGCAGGAGCGAGCACCTTGGGGCTGCACGCTGCCACAACCACCCCCAGCTTCACCTCCAAACCTTCTCATGGCTGGGGTCGTGGTGCCAGGCTGGGCTGCGAGCACGGCAAAGCGCAAAAAATAGAAAACCCTCCCTTGTGACTGAGCCCTGGACAACCAGATCTGAAATTTCTCATAGTCTCGGTCTCGTTAGGGAGGGCTGAGACATGGTAGCACTAAATGGTGCGTTCAGGGAGGGAGAGGAGCTGAAGCTATTCGCAAATTTGCATTCAGTCCAGACTGCTGAAATGCCCTCGCTAAGTCATGGAATAGCTGATTGTGGAAACAGACACACAATCAGGATTTTTTTAAACCTAAATTGCTTATTTTTAAGTCAAATTGCATTTTATGATGAAACTGAATTTTAAAAGCCTTTAATGGAAAGGTAAATTAAGAAGAAAATTACGAAAAAACTTTGTTTTGGGTCAAATGTCACTTTTGATCAGATACAAGACTCATTTTTTTTATTCTCAGTGGAAAAAAAAAAAAAAAAAAACTCCATTATGATTTCATCAAGCTAATCCTGTTTTTCTACATTTATCAAGGACCCTTGAATGGCAGTGGTGTGCCCAGAGGGGACCCGGGACATCTCCGTGGCCCACCAGCAGCCCCCAGGCTCGGGGCTCCTTTCCTTCAGCCCCTCTGGGCCCTTCAGCTGGGGCAAGGAGGAGCAGCAAAGCTTTGTAGCTTGGGCTCTGCCAGCTTCAAGGCTCCTTCCCCTCTCTTCTCCTCTCGTCTGAGGCTCGTTCACCGCTGCCATTAGCGGGCTGGGCATCCTCAGCCTGTCACGCTGATGTGAGGACACAAGGCTGTGGCTCCCTTGTTTAATTACAGCTGAAGTGCTGTACCCACGTACTCCACAGCCTCTAACTCTGGATGTTTCCGTATGAATGATGATCGGTAGCTCAGCACAGAGCCAACCAGTGCTAGCAAGGCTCTTGCACACACAGAGGCTGTGAGCAGGGCTGTGGGTGACTCTCTGAAAACCCACAGCTCGGCAGGGTCCCCAGGCTGCGAGTTGGGGTGAGAGAAGGTCTGGGTGGGGAGAAATTTCCTCCCGACCACCAGGAGATTTCCTGAAGGTGGAGAGGTAAATAGAAAGGAGCAGCAATCGAGGGAAACACAGGATTCAAAAAGCAAATCCCTTGTTTCCCCTTAAATACAAGGGTGGCAGCAGCTGGGGGAGCTGTGCTGCTCTCTGCAGCGAGATGCTCCTGCCCTGCAGTTTGGCTCGCTTCCACCTCCAGCTTCCCTGCACTCCCACGTGCCAACATCATTATTTTTTTGCTCCCAGCTCTGAGGCGTTCAGGTCCACCCAAGAGGTGGCTGCACTTCATTTGGCAGCAAATTGCGTATGGAGCCCGTGTAAATGCATGTGCTTCGGTGAGCCTTCAGAGGGAAGGGCACAAAGCACCACGACGACAACGTGCATCCTCCCCGAGCCTGCCCCTGTCAGCCGGGAGGCTCCCCAAGCCCTGCTCGTGTCGTTTCAGCTCAAGCTGCTGCAAAAACCCTTCAGCAGCAGAGATCTCCCCAGGTGCTGTGTGGGACCCACAGGGCTGGGGGGACACCGCCTGCAGGGACCCTGCTCGCCCCGCGGCGCTGTCTCGCGCTGCCCTCTCATCCCCGCAGCCCCGCTCTCTGGGAACGGAGCCTCTCCAAGCACTGGGAGTGGTTTCCATGGAAATAAAGAAGAGTTTCGCAGCCCAACTCCACCAAAACACCGACTGGCTCCCTGTGCTTTGCAGGCCACTTATTAATTGATAACAGCAGCGACACCAGCAGAGGCTGAGAGATGCCGTGGCAAGGCTAACTCGGGTTTGGACAGGAATTATCTGCTGGAGCCATCACTGGTGCCCAGGAGGAGCCCAGGACTTTTCAGTGCCCGTTTCCCTTGCTGTGCCTGCTCCCTCCTCTCACGTCCCCATCACACTGGGATGCACGGGGGCCTGATCCTGCCCCCAGCCCATGCCAGCCGTCCCTACAAGGGCTGCCTTGCTCCCAGCCAACTTACAGCCCAGCCAGGACCGTACCAGCTGGTTACATTACATCTCCTCTGCAAGGCAGGGATACAAGCATTGCTGTTCATAAACAACTCATTTCTGAAAGTAGTGGGGAGCAACAGAACAGAGGAAAACACCCAAACGAGGAAGATGATGGAAATTATTCACTGACAAAAAGCACACGTGCGAGCATCCTTGGTACACCCTTAACACTTTGCACAGCATCAGCTGCAGCCCTTCACAGCCAAACCCCATCAGCTCATCCTGCACCATGCTCCACCCCTCCCTTACAGCACAGAATGAGCACCACAGTAAAATACCAACAAAACACCTTCAATTGGCAGAGGACAGACAGCACCAGCAATATGCACCTACTGATCAACAGCTTCGACAGATGCTCGGCTGCAGAAAGTCTGCATGGCACCTGCGTGACATTTAAAGGCAGAGGCACTGTGAGGGATGCAGGCACAGCAGAGACCATGGGTTGCATGGAAATTCATTTCTTTATTTAACAACTAGCTGCTGTGGTGGTCTGTTTTTTTTCTAAAAAGTGCTGCGGGTCAGATACATGGACCCAGATCCTCCCCAGTGTGTTCAGGACCCTCAATATCCTCAGAGATCTGGGCTCTTGCCCATCATACCTGCACGGAAACAGGTTGAATCAGAATGTTTTTACTGCTGTTTCTGGATCATTTGGGATGTTGGGCAAAGCTTTTCCTGATGAAGTAGCTGTCGAAGGTGGAGGTCTGGTCCTTATTGCCTACATCCTGCCTGCTGCTCTCCTGCAAGCCTGGCAGGGAAAGGGCAGCAGGAGCAGCCCTGGCTGCGGGGATGGGTACATCACAGCACCACACAGACAGCACACGAGTGCTTTGTTTTAAGGGAACCACTCTCATGTGTGCTGGCCACCTGAAACTAGTAAAATAAAAATCCAGAATGAAAGATAATAACGCAGGATTTCTTTGAAAAAGGTCGTATTGGGGAAAAGTGCAATAAAGAGAGAAATTTTTGCATTAGTGTCCTGCACAGATGGGAAGAGCAGCTCAGCTGCAGAGTGCAGCTCCATACTGACGGCCCATGGGGAGATGCTTTTCTACATCCTGGTTGTGCACCCTCTTCACTGCTCACTTTGGGGCATGCTGAAGCAGTTTGGGCAGCCAGCCTATCATTAACATGCATATCTAGGAGTGATGTCTCATCAAAACTGTCTAGGACATATTTTAGCACATCAGAGCTTAGAACTGAAGATGCTTACACAGAAATACACAGATGGGTATCGGTGCAAGATGGAAACACTTCAAAATATGTGTGCTACTTGCAGCAAACTTTGTCTCACTTATCCTTTCCTCCTTGGAAAAGCTCGTGAAAGTCCTTGGGGGGACTCCAGGTCGTTCTGAGCTTGTGGGAGGAGAAAGGATGCGATTAACGCCCATCTCTTGTAAGGAACGGGCTGTCCTGTTTCTGCAAATCTTTGCCCCAGAAACACAAGCACGACCGACCACAGGTGGAATTGCAGCACGCTCTGCAGTTCCTGCTTTATTTTCTGGCTCTCGCAGCGAGCCAGCCTGATTACCCTCATTTAAAACGCGATTGTTCCCAGAACCGCTGCGCGCAAATCCCTCGCTGGAGGGGGATGCAAAGCAGAACAGGTGGGAGAGCACCCCCCTGCCCACGCCTGCCATCACGCTGCCAGCAAGCGAGCCGTGCCCGCAAAAACTGGGGGGAGCCAGAGGGTGGCTGAGCTGTAAATAGAGGGAAACAAATCCTGCAGGGAACACGTCCAACAGCCGCCAGCTCCCAGGGGCTGGAGCGCAGCCCAAGAGGGTGGCAGGTCCTGCGCTCGCTCCAAGCACGCACACGCTCGCACAGCCCCGAGCAGGTTTAATTTGCTGCAACTGTTTCAACAAACCCCGAGCCCTGGTAATGCTGTTACACGCTGAAATTGCTCGGTGTAAAACAACACTGAGCGGAAAACACTGTGGGCATGGAAGAGCCCCCTCGTTTCTTCAGCACCCAGTCTGCTCCTGGCACCTGGACTTTGTAAGGAGAAGTTAAAAAAGCCTCCAAAAAACACCAAAACACCCCAGAGAGCTTACAAAATGTGTTTTGTCAAAGCAGTCTGATTTAGTACTGGGGGTTAGAGGAGATGCAAAAACTCCTCAAGTCCTGTTGTGTGCCTGAAGGACTGAGCTCAGTGCAGAGCTGACACTGAACATGTTTTTAATTCAAAGTCTGTGTAAGAACACCAGGCACTTCTTGTCATGGCCGTCCCATTCGACAGAAGGGTCTGAGTGTCCTGTTCAAGGTTCCTGCCAGAGCCCTGAAATTGCCCAGCTTGCCTCATGCCTTCTGCCTTGCTCCGACTAGAGAAGATGCCCTGCAGTTTCACGAGGGTACGAGGGATCCTAATGCTGGCGGTGTGATGCTTTGCTAAGCCATGAGGGTGATTCATCCCTGGCTGGACCAGTGCTAGCTCCAAACATGAGTGTAGGAAATTCCTGCAGGGGCTGAAACTCCCTGGAGGAAACCAACGCAAATCCAGAGGCCCAGCCTCCTGACAGCCACCAAAGCAATTCAATTCCCCGCTTCAAGAGCAGCCCCCGAGCAAAACCCCGATGCCACATCACAAAGCCACCAAGGCTCAGCTGCAGCCCAGCTGAGTTTCGCCTTTAGCTACAATAACATATGACTGTGTTTCGGCTGGACAGGCTGCGATTCCCCCGTCTGCGTGGGCTTAAGGCTTAATTTCCATCACCCAAGGTGATGGCCGTGCACCCAGCTCCCGAGGAGGTGCCAGCCCAGAGCTCTGCACTATGCCCAAGGCTGCACTGCTCACACACTTGTTCCCTGCCTCCTGGAGACCCCGGAGAGCTCAGACCTTCTGCTTCAGCCAGTTAATCCGTGCTGCTCCTTCTGCCAGTTAATCCACTGTGCTCTTTATGCCAGGCCTCCTGCAGAGGCACGGGGAGATGCGGAGGGACCTGCAGCACGGGGCTCTGCTGCAACCACTCACCCCTCCTCACTCCTGGCCCTGGCGTCAGCGGCCAGGGCTCACGGGTGAGAAAAACAGAGAAAAAAGGGCTTTCTTACACCAGCCTCACTGCTGGGGCTAAAAGGGCTCATTGCACCAGGGCTTCCTGACGGGGGAAGGGAGCAGCCCCCGCACCATCCCCATCCCGTCCTCTCCCCGCGTCACATCCTCGCCAGGGCTGATTCAGCCGCACACAGGCCACATGGTGAATCACACAGGGAAATGCTGCGGGCTAAAAATAACCCCTGGCTGTTTTTGTCCTGCCGAGATATTTTTAAGCTGCTGGCTTTGCCAGCCCGGGACCCGACACCAGTGAAGCGAGCACTGTAAGGGCGAGGGCTGCTCGGCGCCGAGCGAGGAGCTCAGGCTCCAGCTGCCGTACCCCAGCCTGTGGGGTCAGCTGCCTGAATCCAGCACAGCCACCCGTGCACACCAGCTTGTCACAGCCAGCACGGGATAAACCCACAGCACTGGCAGAGCTGGGTAAGCAGCCCTTTGAAGCCCCAGCAGCAAACACCTATTCCGGTGGTTTCGGCACTTCGCCTCTCTTTCAGCTGGCAGAGCCACTGCCTCAATCGGGAGCAGCTTCAGCCAAGAAAAATAAGCACTACCTTCCATTCCCAGGCTTGTTTATCATTGTCACGATGCTCTGCTCTAACCGGGAGGCTGCATTATGCATCATGCTGCCTACTTGCAAATAATAAGCTACATGTGTAAATAGGCTCCACTATTTTGAGTTGAATAGCTAACAAATGAGCAAACAAAAACTCCGCAGCCCTCCATGCTCCTGTTTAACTGACGCAACGGATGCCTTTATGCATCCCGAAGGTGACACATCCATCACGCTGAGCCCCAGCGGCTTCTGCATCGCTGCCAAAACCCCAAAGCGCGGGGGCTGGCGGCAGGCGGCGAGCACGGGGCTGTGGTCAGGCTGACACAAGCCCTCGTCTGTGGGCTCAGACCTAAAACTGATGTGGTATTTGCTCCTGCTACATCATCGCCATCGCAGTCACCGTGCAGGCTCCGTGGGGATGGTTTCAGCCACACGAGGTGCATGGCCTCGCACTGGGCAGGAGGCGTAGGGCACAACGAGGGTGTTTGATCTGAGCAGGCGTCCCGTGGGCACCCAGCTCTGGATTCGACCACTGCAGCACCCCTGTAATGAGCCCGTATGGATTTGTGAGGGCTCTCATGCTGCACCGCTCTCCTAAGTCTATTGAAGCCTCTGCAAATGGTGTTTCCCTCATCGCAGCTCTGCCTTCTTTTGTATTCTTTAATTTTCTGCCATAGTCTGTATTATTATCTATTGTAAGAAGAGTTATTTAAGAACCTTTGGACTATAATGGGCTTGGCATTACAGGAAAATAAAGCAGCTCTCCAGGAAACTTGTGCTGATTTCAGCCTTCCCATTTACGCCGTGATGCATCACACTGTGCTCTAATGTCTCACTAATCTGCAGCTCAATCTGCTGTTAAACGGGCTGGTGATGCAGAAGCCACTCACTGAGGTTGCTTGATATTCAGCTGCTGATTGAATCATTTGCTTCTTGCGATTTGCAGATGCGCCAAAGAGCCAGAAGCCCTTTTTCTTCCCGAAAAGTTAATTGGATCAGAGCTCCTCACTGGCAGCTGGCACCCAGGTGAACTCCAGCCCTGCAGAGGGGCTGCCTGGCAGGACCAGGGTGACCAGGGGACAGAGCCTGGGGACAGAGCCCAGGAGCTGCCTCCTGCAGGGAGGGAACTCGGCAACATCTCAGGAACTTCAAGAAGGCCCCGTGGCGATGCCAGCCTCACTGCTCCATCAAGGCACAGCCCATCCCATGGCATCACACAGTGGTTTTGCTCCCATCAGACGTTCCCCATGATGAATTTCCCCCGCCATGCTTCCAGCTTTGTCATTTGTTAGAGCTGATTACTGCCAGCGGTCCCTTTCAGCACGGCCCACCCAGCTACTCACAGGTACAGCTCCCTCCTCACCTGCAAACTGAGACGGCTTCAGCAGCACTGGGGTTTTGTTATTTTTTCCAGACTTCAGCATGCGACACGCCGCTTGCCATCTTCCTCAATAATTAAGCAGTCGGTGCCATTGTCAAAGAAGCACTTCACTACACTTGTAGCAGGTTTCCGACCAACTGCGGTCCCAAGCGAGGCGGCGTTAGGCACCAGGGCTGCAGCTCGGCGATTACCGGGCTGTAAATAACACCTCGGAATATACGGTTTGTTGTGGTGATAACACACATTTGGTGGGTTACATAAATTGGAGCAATCCTGCTGACAGAGGAAAAATAGTGGTGTGTAATGGTTTCCTCCAGTTGCTAGGAAATAGAGTTAGTGCTGGGCTCCTCGCACGCCTCGGTGCACGCTGCTGACAGATGATGGATGCGGCACATGTGCGGCGCCCGGGCTGTTAGCGAGCCCTGACCGAGGGGAAGGCAGCCACGCAGTGACAGCGGGAGCCATTTAACAACAATATATGCATTTTTCATTACGAGAATTACATTTGTTTGCCCAAGGCGTTTAGGAAAATGTAAGCAAAGAATAAAGTTCAATGGAAAGGGACAGGTGGTCCGTGCCGGCAGACCCAGGAGCGCTACGCAGATGCTCCAGGTCTGTGCTAGGGGTCTTCACACCTGCCCAAAGCCCTAAATGGGATGGGATGGGATGTTTTAAAAATGGCCTTTTACAGCACTGCAAAGCTCATGTCCCCAAAGGGCCAGATCCAGGCTCTGTCCCAGGTGCAGGCAGTGGGGCAGCCCATTCCCCTCTCCTTGTCTCCCTGGGGCTTGTCTTGTGCTGCAGCAGGAGCTGGGACTGGATCTTGCTTTTGTGGGCATCTGCTAAAGCCATTGCAGTAGGTGGCATTGGTCCTGTGCTCCACTTGGCATGGCCCCAGCAGAGCCTGACTTTCTTTTCAGAGCGACAAACTTCCCCTAAAAGAAGTTTCAAACTTCTCCTGCAGCCCCGGGTGCCATGGGACACCCGTGCGTCCACGTGCAAACTGTCCTCTCCCAATAACCCGGGCTGCTTCATCACGTCCTCACGAACCCACCGCCTGGGCTCAACGTCAGCGCAATTCCTGAGCAGAGCGAGGTCGCCTCCTTTCCCACAGAGAGGAGGGAAGGGCCCGGCTCCAGCCCCACATGGAGATGGGAGGACAACGCAGCTCTGCGTTTCTGGCCCGCGCTCATCCCCAATCACAACCATATGGGAACGGGAACGTGCCTCCATAGCCGGGGGCTCGAGGCAAGCAGTCGCTTTCGATTGAGGAGAGACGCATCGTTTCCCCAGGACGCACTATTAAAGAAGAAAAGCCTTGCCAATGTTATGCTTTATAATGCAATAATTTCCCTAACAGCCCAACATGGTTCATCAGCATGTGATCTGGCATGTGATCAGCTTTCCTTTCAGCCATCCGGACGGGCTGCAAGAGGTGAGGGAGAAAACAGACAAAGGATCTGGTTTGGTTTTCAACAAATTCTTGCACCCTGCCTTGGCGCGTTTCTGTCCCCACGGGTTCACACCTGTGGTGTGCTGCTCTGAAACCTGGCCATGGCCCCCACTTTGGGCCAAAACTGTGCAATATCAGCTCACCTCAGCTCTGCCCGCAGTGTCACGGGGTGAGGGCACCGCTGCAACAAGCCAGGGAGCCCCAGAGTGACTGTGTTTGGTTCATTATCAGCAAGAAGCCTCTCCCCAGGCACAGCCATCCTAGCAACCATTTCAGCAACGCCAGTTAAATAACTGCCTAGCATCACCTGAAAATTCAGGTTAGCAGCCTTAAGTAACTTCATCATCATTTTAGGGGGGAGAAAAAACACCCCAAAGCCAGCATCCTTACACACAGTAGGGAAAATGGGCAATGGTGGTGCTTCCAACCGTGCTGCCAAAGCTTGGACCAAAGCTTGCTGCCCCCAATTTGCTGCAGAGCCCACATGGTAAATGAAATTGGTGATCTGCTGCAGTCCTTACGCACACCCGCACCCTGTCATTAGCACCAGATGATGCCTTGGGAGGCAAAAGAGGGAAATCTGCCATGGGGTTTCCTACAAGGAGGTACAGGCTCGTGGGGGAAACATCAGCAGGAGCACAGCCCCCGTGTGCCTGCACACGAGCTGAGCGTTTCAGGCAGTGCCGTTTGGCACGCGGTCCCGCAAAGGCTCGAGCAAGTGGGAGACAACGTTCCCCGAGGGAACGAGGAGCTTCAGCTTTTGTAGCACAGCAAGCATGCAAACACGGTATCTTGAGGGAATAAGAAAGATAAGTTATGTCATTTCATCACTGTTCTTGGAACGGAGACAAAAAAGCAAAAGAAAACAAAACAGAGCACCCCCTGGGATCCATAAAGAGGAAACTAAAAATATGATAAATAGGCTGGATCAGTATTTTCTGAAGATGACATGTTGCAGCCCGTGTTATATATCTGGATTCCTATTGTCACTAAGGATAGAAATTTTGGCATGAAGTAAGTAAAGGAGAAAACTGAAATTTCTGCCACACCACAAACCAATAAGCACTGGTAGGGAGCCATCTACTAAAAACCCCAGCCAGAAATCCCAGCCCTGCAGGACAGGAGGAGAGCACAGGAGCACCAGCTTTCTTTGCCAGTGGGAGGCAAAGGGTTAAGCAAAGGTCCAATTTCTTGTGTTAACTTAAAGCTTGAGAAAAGCTGAGAATTAAAAGATCAAAAAACCACTGCAAAGTGTGTAAAGGTACTCATAAATCCAAGGGAAATAATACGTGCTAATAAATGCTCAGGGGATTGCTCAAAATGCTGTCTGTGTTTATAATCAAGCAGGTACCACACTGCAGCCTAGGACACCGCGGTCTGCGTTGGGATTTATCCACAGAAACGACTCCCTGAGGAATCTATGTACAAAGCAGAGGAGCAAAAAGACAAGCAATATTAAAAATAAATTCAGAGAAGCCAGAAAGCCAGGAATCTGATGCAGTTTTAGAGGCATGGCAACATAACAAGAGCAGCAGCACACAGGGACAGGAAAACCCTCTGCTTTTAGAGCTGCTTGGCACCAGGCATGAAATCTTCAGTTTGAGATATAGGGGAGGAACCTATATATTAACACATCGTGACAAGATCCAACTACCCTGCTGGCTTTCCCAGAAAATAGGGGTCACGCAGCCAGCCTGCCTGCCTTCAGAGCTGGGGGATTTTTCCTTATTTTCTTCCTGACTCTGCTAAATTAGCAAAGCCTTCCTTGGTTAACTCTCAAAGCCCCAAAATGAAGGCTATGAGTTTGTGGTGGTTTTTGGTCCCTGAGGCTTCAGATACGTCTCCGGCTCCATCCCATCCCTGCTGCAGAGGAAAGGATGGATGGGTGCATCTAGACAGATCCTGCCCCAGAGACAGTGGCACAGCTTTCCTGTGGCTTTCCAGTGATGTTGCCGAAGAGCCAGCAACCTAACCTCTTAAAATCTTAGTTTTTAATATCACTGGATGGTAAAACACACTCAGAACTGGCAGTTTTGATCATTTATGGCAAAACACTACATTGAACAGAGGGCTAAAAGTGCACAGGTCTGGTGCTGAGCACGGAGGTTTGTGCTGCGTCACCCAAATGCCTGTTCAGGCTGGTTTGTTGGTTTCTTTTCTCCTAGATTAAACAACTCCAGGCAAGTGATCCCCTACCGAAAGGAAGGCACCACAAATAGCTTGGTTTGCAGCTAGGAGGTGGCTGCACACCACGACAGTAACGTGGCTGCAGGCTGCTCCTGACTGCAACAGATCCACTCCGACAGGGCAGGACTCACACAGTGCCTGTGAGCACCAGGCAGAGAGCTGATCCGAGATAACCAGGGACAACCAGCCGTGACACAAGGGCTTCCACGTGCCCCAAGTCCAGCATCGGACCCCTTGATTTTGTGACTATATACAGATGGATGCACCCATGGGTCTGAGAGCTGAGAGGTACCCAGGCAGCAAACTCATCTGCACACCCAAATGAGAGGGAATAAATCCATACAATCACCTTTTCCTGCTCATTTTGATGTGTTTGAAAACCTGCTTTGCTCCTTCAGAAACACTTCGACCCACTTCATAAGCAACGTGCATGACCCATTACACACAAAAGACATTTCTCTGATTTTGACGAGCTCTGCGGGGATACCTCGCATGGGAGATGGGAGGCACGGGGCACTTTCCCCAGTGGGACTTTACAGGCAGTCCTGCACCCAAGGGCCTTCCTCTCACCCCAAGAAGGCAGCTCGGTGCTGCGTGTGCCCCTTGGCAGGCTGAGCACAGCCACAGCCCTGTCCGACATGCACCGTGTGCTGTAGTTTCGCTCCCATGTATTACAGCAAATCTCCCCAGCAGAGCGAGTTACCAAGCGCCTCACAACTGCACCTTTGTCTCCCGGAGAAGCCGAGGGCTATAAAATACAGGATAACCCCTGCTGCGAAGGGTTTCCAGCACAGTTTGGTGGAAAAGAGCGAGGGAAAAGAAAACAATGAAGAAAAGGAGACGATAAACTTCTTAAAGTAGCTCCTGCTGTCAGCCCTCTCCTCCCGCGCATGAACCAGCCCTCCCTCCTTCACCTCTTAATTCCGGGCTTTAGGAAGGCTTGGTACTACTCAGGCCTCTTAGCAGGCTCTGAAGAGTCAAATTTAATCCGGTAAGCCTGAAATTGAAAAAAATCCAACCCAACTTGGGTCTTTGCACTGAATTTAATACCTGGATAAATCCCTATGGGACACCAAGCAAAAAAAAAAAAGCAAAGCGTGCTGTGTATGAAGTTATCTAATATAAGCCATTCCCCCTTATCCCTTCATTTCGCAGCAAAAACACAGACACTATTCACTCTGCAGAGCTTTTCGGATGAAGTAAATACTGCTACATCCAGCCTTCATTGAAAAAACATGGACCTTCCATTTTCACAGGGCTTCGTTTCCAACGCCACGGCCCCATCCTGCCTTGGAAGTAATTTCTTTCCTTAATTACACCTATAAAATAAAGACTCACTCCTTACATAATTAAAAAGGGTACAGTTGATAGATATCTATTTTTGGCTGATGATATCATGATATCACTGTGTTTATGTAGGAAAATTTCCAGAGGGTTCCAAAAAAAAAAAAAAAAAAAAAAAAAAGAAAGAAATAGCCCCCCCTAAATTATTCCCAGACTTCTCCAGTCTGAATGTATTTATTTGCAATAATGATTGCGGCTTTATGCGAGCAGATGGGCAGTCCCTGAGAGGATGATTTGTTTCCCCTCTTTTCTTACTTCATGATGTATTTTATGATTTCAGCAGGTCAGTGGCTGCCATGTGTTTCTTTCTAATCTGCGAGCGCTTTTCGTTTGCCTCATTCTTGGCAGCCGTCGTATTTACCAAAGAGATCAGACACGGACAGATGATGGCAGGGATCCAGGCTCCTTGAGAGTTCAGTGCTTGGATGTTGGCAGCGAGTAAAGATATATGGATTGCTGTTGTTGGTTCAAACTTACAGGGGCTTTTTCCCTCGTTATATTTCAGTTTATGTGTGCACATGTATGTACAGAGGGAGATGTGTGTGCATGTGTGCACACGTTTTTAAATTCCCTTTGTAATGCCCTCCACCAGATAGAATACAGATGAGCTGCTACACAAAGAACAATAGATGTCAACTAGATTACTCTCCCCCCCTTTTTTTCTTGTTCTTTTCTTTTCTTTTCTTTTTTTTTTTTTTATAGGCCTGGTTTGTTATAAATCCTCCATGCCCATTAACCTCTGAACCACGCTGATGATATCTCTTCCGAGCTAAATTGCCTGTATTTCCAGACATTTGTTTGTTCACTTAGAGGTCTATGGGCAGTGGGAGGGGGGGGACAGCCCATCGCTGAATAGGGCGCACGGATTATAAATGAAAATTCTTCCCCTCCTTGTAAGACGATGCTCTGAGACCTCTCATAAATGGACAGCTCTAGTTTATACGCTCACAGGTGGAGGCCAACAGTAGAAAGTTAATCACAGCAATACCAAAAATATCCCAGCAGCACGGGGGGAGGATCAGCTCCTTCCCCACAGCCGTGTCCAACCCGCAGAGCCTCCGTGTGACACGCGAGGCCACCGCTGGCCCCGCAGCCAGAGCCTCACAGAGCCTGCAGCAGGGTCAGCCCTGCCCTGCTCACCCTACTGGGTCATCCTGTGCCAAATCCCCTGATCACATCTTCACCTTTCCCTTTTTACCAGGAAGAACAATGCCTCGGTGGCTGGGGGCCGGTTGGTTTATTTCCAAGAGCCCACTGAAACCTACAGCGGGATCACAGAACGCAGAAGCGTCCTTAGAAGAAAATTCAATTTCCTTCCCCGCAGCACAGCACGTCTCTGCGGAGTCACAGGCTCTGTCCAAGCTGCAGGCCTGGTCCTTCTGGGGCACTTGGCACAGTCGGTCACCAAGCTACTGGAGATAAAACCCCTGGAGCTGCCAGCAGCTCCCAAACAGCCTCCAGCGGGACCTGTCTCAGTAAACACGGCCATAGCGCTTCCAGGAGGCTCTCCAGCTCCTGGGAAACATGCTGAGCAGCGTTTCCAGCATCTTGACTTTAAAATAAACCTTTGGAAGCAGCAAGCGTGCTGGCATTTCCACTGCAGGCCTCCTGCCTTCCTTACCCGTATATATATTTAAACTCACTGTTCCAAAATACCATTTTACTTCCATACATCGTCGCGCCCATTTAAGCTCAGCTCCCATCTGATCAGTTTTGGAGCAGATTTCTCAGACTTTCCTGCTCACCCTGGGTCCCCCCAGGTGCTGGGACCAGGAGGGGTTCCCCCAGAGCTCCAGCTGCATCCTGCTCCCTGCCTCCAGCACGGGGCTGAGAAAGCCATTGGGGTGGGTTACAGGTGAGCGCCTTGGGCACCCTGCTGCTGGGGGTGGTCTCACGCTGCTCTGACTCCTCTACTGAGATGTCCATGCCCAGCACGCGGATTCTGGGCACCCCATTCCCAGCCCAAAGTTTCCCCAGCTGGTGGCTGAGGACCAGCGCGTGATGGAGAGCGTGGGTGACACTCGTCCCACTGGCATGATGCGAGCAGGTACCTGCTTCCCTGCACAGCTCCAACCGCAGCATGCATGCACAGCTGATTGCCAGCCAGTCATTAAACTATCTCAGTGGGGTTTTTTATGCATAGCAGAGGGTAGGAAGCTGTAACAACCCATGGTTTTTCAGATCATTCATGTTTTTCCTGCTCTCACTAACAACTCCCAATTTCCATGGCAACACCCGCATGCTTCGGTACGTGTTACTTTTTGCTTATGCAGGGCGCTGTTCCCACAAAGCAGGAGGGCCGAGGTCCCCAAACAGCCAGCAGAACACCCCTTGCACAAACCCTACACCCATCCCCATCCCGCTGCCCCAGCGGCACATCCGCACCTTCCCCCCGGCGCAGCACAAGGACAGGCACTACTGTCTGTTCCCCAGCCAAGAGCTCTTTTTAAACTTGGCTGTGGTTTCTATTTTAATCCGTCCCCCCCACATTTTTGGAAACACTAAACCATTAACACATTTATATGAAAGATGGCGATTAGCATTCCCCCACACACACACCATCATTTCTTTTTGTGTCGATTTCCTGGCTCGGGCGGTGCGGCAGAACGTGGCTGCAGCCCTGCACGCAGCTCTGGCGGGCGCGAATTCCTTCACAGCATCAACTTCATTTACCTCGGCCTCGCTTTGCTGCTCCTCCATTTCTCTGCACACAATTTCACCGCCGCTCCTGTGCTTGTACAAAGATGAACATCACGAGCTTTACCCTAAAGCATGCTGAAGCCAACAAGAGAACTTCACTGGGGCTCAGTAATTTATTGTTTTAAAACCAGCCTTGGCTAATGGCTCATTAGGACAGACAGCCGATTTGCCTGCTCTGGCCCTTATGCATCTTTTTTCTACACCTACGGGGATGTTTTCATAAGTGAGAATCCTTTCCAACGTAAAGAAGCAGCAATTAGTGCATTTATTTATTTTACTGTAATTCACACCACAGCACAGGCAGTTTCCCTGCTGGCCAAAGTGCAGAATAAATAAACAAAGTCCACTAGAGATGTCTTAAATTTCTCCCATACGAAGGGACAGAAAATCAAGGCTGCTGCAAGTAGAAACCTCTGATCATTTGAAACTGTACGGGCAGAAATGGAGCCAACAGGGCTGGAAATTCGTGCAAAGGAGAGGGCTGGAGAGTGATGCTGACCAAGCTCAGAGCTGGGGAGAAAACCCAGGAGCAGAGAACCACAGCAGAGCCTGCTGCCCAGGTAAGAAACATGCCTGATTACTTTCACAATTGCATTTTTTTCTATCCTGCATTCAAATACCATCTGTCATTTCCCAACAGAGGGGCTGCACTTGTCTGGGAGATGCACCTGGGGTCCCAGGCATGCTGTATCGGAAAACTGCAGAGGATGGCGTAATAAGATTCTGCCCCAGATGAGCATAAAGTGTTTTTTTATTTGTTTTAAAAAACAAAGATGACTGAACATACTCCAGATCCACACTGGCTTGTCCGAGGGAGCCAAATTTATCACTGGTGAATTAAGAATGAAGTTACGCTTAGAGGTGGGTTTTGACTTCTTTGTAATTTTGTGGGCACTGACAGTTTTTCCAGCAGAGGCTGCTGAATTTCCCAGCAATAGGCTTCCGTCACCACACTGCCTCTCATGGCTCCCTGAAGCAGCCCACAGCTTCCCAGAGGAAGCAGGAGGTCACGGACCCAAGCAAAGCACTGGGTTCCTGCTGGCACAGCACCAGGAGCCAGGCTAAGAGCCCACTGAGGAGTGGCACGAGGTGGGATGGCTCATACCAGATGTATGGGCTGGTCCAGCAGAGGTAAATTAAACCAGATGCGACCAGCCAAACCCTGCTCCCTGCCTTCTCAGGGTTGCATACACCTGCCAAGGACAGACAGAGCCCCTCCAGGACTAAAGCCACAGGGTGGCAAAACTTTGGCTGCAGTAACTCCAACATGGAGCCTCCAGCGGAATGGTCTCTTATGGTCCCAGAATGACTTTTGTACTCAGTTTTCTCCCTGAATTCAACAAATATTGACAAGATACCAGGAAAAGGGAGTTTTTATCTAGAGCCTTTATTTTCTGTTTTTTATCTTTTATATTTTTTTCTTCTCTGAAAGAATCAAAACCAAATCAGCACTGAGACGGCAACCCCGTTAGTACAGAGAGCCAAGCAGTGCCTGGGGACAGCGTGTACCACTTTCCTGAGGGGCCTGCACTGAAAACCAATATATTGATTAAAAACTCAGGGCCTTTCCCTTGACTTACGAGAACAAAAAAGCTAACTCCTTTTGTAAAAAGCAGCTCTCAACGTCTCATCTGTTCCCAGCCCTGGAGGACTGCGTGCACCTTTCGAGAGCCGTTCCCGTGCTGTTACATTGGGCACTGCACTGTTCCACCTGCCTTGGAGGCTGTTCCTTGACACCGGGTGAAATCCTGGGAGCTGTGCCCATGAGGAAGGCCCGTGTTAGAGGCTGAACGTGAAGGGAGATGTGTGGTCCCCAGCTCTGCACAAGAACTGCCAGCTCCTTCGGGGCCGGGAGTCAGGCCAGCCAAGGTGCTGCCGACTGCCTCTCCTTAGATGAGGCTGTAGGGCAGCCAGCGAGCGTTGCTGAGCACAGAGCTGACAAAACCTCACCCTAAGACTTCTCTTAGGTTGGACTCGATGATCTTGAGGTCTCTTCCAACCTAGACGATTCTGTGATTCGGCAGCAAGGAGTGCTTTGGGCCTACATCAACATTCAGACAAAGACATTTGGGGAGATGGGCTTGTACAGCCTCTACAAACAAGCAAGGCTCCAGAAATGGGAAGAAATCTTCCCTGGTGGGGAACAAAGGCAGAGGTTGGGCTCCGGCCGTGAGGCCCTCAGCACGTTACCACCAGCGGCAGGTGGTCACCACATGAGCAAGCAAAAATGTGCCTGTGAGCGGAGCGATGACAGGTCTATAGTCATGAGCAATTTTCTCTACGATGCACTTAGGCATCTGCTCCGGATTAACATTGTTTTGGTTGAAATGAGCGTTTTGGAGGCTTTTAAGCAGGTAAGTGGCTGCACCTAAGCAGAAGGAAGAGTCATTAATAGGCAGACACGTAGGACTTGATGAGAGAGGTAACTTGGCCCCAGAGGTAACCAGCAGAGCACATCGGGGGCTATGCCAGGGGATGAGAGGAGCAGCAATGGCTCAGATAGCACGGGATAGGATCGCTGCAACAAAACGCCAAATAGAGAGGACTTGGGAGAGCTTTGAATAACTGAAATAAAGAGGATGACAGCTGTTGGCCTACTTCAGCTAAGAGCTGAAGCCCAAGCTTTACAGCTCAGAGCCCCACGTTCGTGGCAGGAGATGAGCACATGGATTTGGTCTCTGTAGCTAAAAGACTTTTGTCAACTCAGACTGGCTGGGAAGGGGCCACGAGCCAGCGCACCCAGGCCTTGCTTCCTTCAGTGTTCTGCACTATCCAAGTTTATTTTTAAAGCCCTGTGAAAAAGCCCAAAGCCTAAATTAATAACTACACCATTCTGATCCACATAATACCCAAATACAGCCAATAACTGGGCAGATGAATGAACAAGACACAGGTACGGGAGAGGACAGCTTCAAAGGCTGACTGGCAAGATATTCACAAACACCTAATAAATATGACAAAAACCCCATTAGACCGAGAACAGCCAACCCGACCTTGAGGCCAGGGAAGCAGGAGGAAGCTGCTCACCCGGCTGATGCAGCGGGGATGTAAAAGCAGGCCAGGCACTTCCCAGAGCCAGCCCTGAACCGCAGCTGAGGTGGGGGCACAGCTCATCCCAAAAGACCAGCCTTGTTTCTTTGCAAGTGCCCAGAGCCAGAAGCAATTACAGGATTTTGTGGCCTAAAGCCATGGAGCAGAGGCACGGCCTGCTGACACAGCACTGCTGGTAGCACCAGGGAATGTGCCAGGCTCTGTGTGTACCACTGGGTCCCACAGCTATCACTGCACCCTTCAAAACCCAAATCTATAAGCACAGGTAGAGCTGTAGCTGTCAGCAAACAGCACGCAGATCTCTCATAGCTCCCTGTCAGTCTCTTTATTTCCTCAGCATGAGCTGCAGGGCCTGAACTGCAGTCCCAGCCTGTTCTTTTTCAGAGGCCAGAGCTCAGGGATTTCACTTACTGGTTCTAGTTCAGGTTTTCCTCTCGTTTCTTTAAAAGACTTAATTCCTTCAGTGCCTGAATTCCAGGATTTTAATACCTTTAGCTCCATTTCCCCTTTTCCTGCTCTGCATCTAATACTTCAGCCCATAAATCTCTTCAAGCACACAGCACAAAAACAGATAAGGAAAGCTGTATAGCCATAAAAAAAACTTACTGCAAAGGACCAACGTAAAACCCACCCACTGCAAAGATTATAACCAACGGAAGAAGAGGAAGAGAAAGCCAGATTAAGTGTTCCCGTCAAAGTTCAGACAAGCCTCAGAAAAGGTGTTGTATGATAGCTTAATTAAGCTTACAGTAGATCACAATCAGCAATGCATCATTCTGCTGATAGAAGAGCTCCAAGGGTAGATGAATAATGGCCAAGCTCAGCACGGGATATTTTTTTGCCAGTGTGGTTCTTCCAATTAATGGAGGTTCTCCGGTCTCCTCACCTCCCATAGGTCCATACCACTACCAGGGACAAGCGCTCAGAGGGAACCTGATGGACCTATCTCCTTTTTAGCTGGTCTTAAATGCTCATCCCCATCAACCAGTTCTCCAGTACGGTGTGCATGTGAAGCTTCACATGGCACTGCCTCCCACATCTGTGCAATGATGGCCACAATTAACGGTAATAACTATTTCACTCCATGGATTTAGCCCTTTTCCTTTGGGTAATTATGATCTTTCTTCCTCTCCCCAACCCTCATTTTAAATCCTCGTGGGTAACGGGCAGCCAGCTGATTCTACATTTATCTCGCTTCTATTTGTTTGACACATTTCAGGCAAGCGCTGCTGAAAAACACTACAAAGCCAAAAACTCCTGCTCATTAATAACACTCACATCACCTCCTTCTTTGCTCCTTTAACATGCTGCTTTTATTTGGTCTAATTGCAACTCTCAGCATGATTAATCACAACATTTTTGCGGGAAGCTGGGGAATTTGATATCCCTGTCCTCATATGGATCTGATCACATTCATGCTGAGAGTCCAGGCACGCTTCCTGCAATCTTAATGTAAAAGCTTAGTGTCAAATGATCCTCCTTGCCTAGTACACACTAATTACCCGCATTACTATATTCACCTAGGTCCCAAACACGGGCTGAAAATGGAAGCCAGATAATCTGGTTCAGCTTTGGGACAAAGCTCTTATGAGGGTTTATCTTCCTGTATGTAGGCTCTCCTTTTCTCAGTCTCACATCTGGACCAAAACCATTTACCAGAAAAAGTTAGCAGCAATCTTAGAAGTTTGAAGAATTAAACTTATACCTAAGAAGGCGTGTAATCCAAGGGGCCAAGTTTCTTTGGAGAACTACAGAAATTATAGCAGGCGCTATGAAAAGTAAACTCAGAATTAATCTGCACTAAGTTACGTTTTTCGAATGTGGAAAGATAAGATCACCAAAGAAACCTCCTCTAAAACAAGACTGATTATTGCAATAGTTGGAGTTTTAAATATATATACGTATATACACAGACAAGCATTTGTTTTGTAGCGCTGCTACTGAAAAGTTCTTCAAGCACCAATCTTGGTGTATCGTCTTTCCTATAGAAGGCAGCGACAAAGCTCCCCGGGATTTTAATGAAACATGAAGAGCATCAGTGTACACTTCTGAAGCACTGTCTGGAGGTCACACATCAATATTTGAAGACAACACAGCCTCGCCTGCGCTTACCGCTGCACTAGTAGAAGCAGCACGACCACTGTTGGCTTCTCCAGCTGGCTGGTGATGCTGCTTCCCACCCACTCCTCCCCTTCCAAACCTTCCCAACCGCAGAGGAGCTACAGAAAGAGCCCAGTTTGCTCCCAGGACTGCACCTTCCTGCCTCACTTACTCCCACGAAGGAAGACAGTCGGATGTTAAAACCACATGGACACCACCAAGCATCCCTTACCCACTCCTCTCCCAGGCTGCACGTTCTCTGCACCATTTGCCTCACAAAGCCCTTTAATTAAATGGTGAAGGCCTACTGATAATCACCTAAATCAGAAAATACCTTTTGCAATAAGGGAATTAGACTCCTACTCAGTCCTGGAGTTTCATCTTTTCCCTGACGATCTCCTACAAATGCTGTTCCCCATTAGAGCTTCTCTGGATGTCACCACTTCTGTGCTGAAGGGCTGAGAAAGCAGAGAGCCAAGGCTTGGCACGGCGTGGGAAGGGGCCGTTGGCCGGATGCAGAAATCAGGCTGTCAGCACCCATTCTCCCCAAGCCCACGATGCAGACCCGTGCCTCTCCTCCCCAGGGCTCTGGGGAACATTTGTGGCACAGAGGGCCTGCATCTGGGTGAGAAACATTCATGGGATGCTCACGCTGCGCTGCAGACAGGCACGGAGCACAGAGCTGTCACTGCTCCTAAACCCTCTGGTTGTGTGATCAAAATTTCATGCTCACAGGCCTGCCATTCTTCGCAGCCCTTAGAACAGGCTGCGCACACAACAGTGTCTTCAGATTTAAGGCATTTACTGAGTTTCCCCCCAAATAAAATGAAAATGCAGGCCCTGAGGAGCCCCACAGAGCACCAGGTCCCCCTGCCAAAACCGACACCTCGTGCAGCCAGTCACCACGGCAATGCCTTTTCCAGGTGCCCAGCTCCCAGAGCACAAACCACCAACACCGGAGCACAATTTGACTTTAAGTCCTTGAAAAGCAGGGCTGCTCAGAAATCACATCGTTTTGTTTGTGCGCTTGGGTTCTTTCAGGTAAAGAGGCTTTTCTCGTCTGTGTATATATGAAAAACCCAACGTCACCAATGGCTTTCTAAAATGCTACAGCTGAAACACATCTAAGGAGACTCCAGAAACTATCCTGCCCTGGAAAAATACCGGGGCGGGTGTAGATATGGATTTCTGGGAGGATATCCTCATGAGTGATAGCACAGACTGCACCACATTTAGCCTTCTTTCCCTCAGGTCAGCATAAAGAGAACCCAAACCAAACAAAAGCCCTCTCACACCCTTCCTCCCCAGCAGCACCCAGCCCGCAGGGCCTCTGACAGGTTTCGGATGAAAGCCCAGGAGCAGCACCCACGTTGCCCACAGCCACGCACCGCCTCCAGGCCGAGGAGCATCAGATGAGGCCACCCACTACTGGGAAGGATGCTGAGCAAGGGACAATCTGCAGAAGGAGCAGTCCCTCCCAGCACACCCTGAGGAAATGGGCTATTATTGCCTGTCCTGACACACTGCAAGGATTCTCTGATGTATTTTTTTGTGAAGTGCAGTCACGCAGGTTGTGTTTGTCACAGGCAGGAAGATGAGAAGAAGTGCCCGACATAACAGGGATGCTCAAACCAAACCTTTCTGATTTTTCTGCACAGATCACAGCAAAACACAGCTTACACCAGCTGGGAGGCTGTCCCAGCATATCCAACTCAGCCCCGCAGGAGCTGGTGGTGCCTGCATCCATCCCGGTGCGCTACGGGCAGTGACCCACCTGGGTGCTCTTGAGTTCAAAGGAAGTTTTGTCTCCTCCACTGATGAGCACATCAAGCAGTCACTTCTGTGTGGGCTTCCAGTGTTATCAGTAGCCTGTTCCCCAGAAAAAAAAAAAAGAAAGAAAGAAAGAAAAAAAACATCAGCGAACTATGATCTGTTTGTTCTCTGTTCCCCCTAAAATATTAACAAGACATTGACATAGTGGAGTGCTTGCTGCACAAAACCTGCTGTGACTGGGGATAACCGGGACATTACAAAGGGCCATGAATCAACTCGGCTGCGCAGGCTTCAGGTCCTTCTGCTGGGCACGAGTGAAATATGCTCCCTTACAACCCAGTGACCACTTCGGTATTTCTACCAGTTACCTCAGGAACATTTATTAGATTAGGAGAAGGTTTTTATTTATGGACTCTGAAACTTTGCTGTTTCCCAGCAAAGAAGGCAGTGCCTGTTTAATGTTCCTTTTGTTCTCCTGGACATTTGCATTTATTTATTTTGATTCATTGCTGCACTGGTAACAGGCTCCAAGTACCTGCAGTTTTACATACACTCACAGCACACACATCTTAGACACTTAAAATCTCTTCCCTCTAATGGTCTCCCAAGAGCCAGGATATCTTCATTCCCGTGTGAAACCCAGGCGTTCTAGGATCAGAACTGCTTACACACAACAGCTAACACTAAGCTTTCAAAACCACTCACGCAACCCCGTGCAAGCGTGCTTCATACTTTGGCACGTTTATGGGAAAGTCAAAGCTTGTTACAATTGATTTATTTACCATAAGGCTTCATAGATAGGGCCAGTTTCTCCAGTGCCTTACCCTAGGGCATTATTCCCCCCCTGGAATAAACCAAGCCTGTTCAGAACTGGCCTTGCTGGAGGAAAATTTCATGTTTGTCCTCCCCTTGGCAGGACTAAAACGCTGCCCACATGTCTCCAAGTTATTTAAGCTTAGGACAGAAAGCAGAAAAGCTTCGCCTATACCCAAGCTCTCAGATTTGCACGTGAGTTTTAGATTAAACAATTTGTTTAATGCAAAGCAAAGGGTAAGCTCCAGCCTGGGGATCGGAGCCACGCTGCAGGATCGGGGCAAGCTGAGAGCCCGCGATGCGTGCCAGAAACACAGCCAACCTGCAGCCAGGTTCCAGCAGAAACCAGGCGTGAAGAGCAGCTCCACCCCCAGCTGCTGGATTCCAGCTTTTGTTGGACTCAGATGGACACAACACAACTCCAAGCAGAAGCTGCCAGCCCCACGAGGCTCTGTATCGTGTACCCTTAACACCTGTTCAATGGAAACCCCGCTTGCCTGCATCATCTGCTCTGATTTTTGGGGACACTTCTCAGGTGCCATCCCCGTGGGAAGGCACTGCACTTATTGAAATGGATATTTTAAATTTCCTGTGGGTTTTTCATGTCTCTCAGAGCAGATCTGGAACCACATAATACACCAAGGCGACACAGCTGTGACACGGTGTGGTTTGCAAGTTTCGGTGGAATGCGGGTATGGCCTCTGGGGAGCCTCGAGTTCATCACCGTGACCAATGGATTTGGAGCCGCTCAGCACAACAGTTGGGAAATCGATATATTGGGCTGGCTTTGGGGGGTTTTCTCCCCAGCACGACTTGCTGGAGCTGAGTGGCTGCCAGGACAGCAGCCGCAAGGAACGGGCCCCATGCAGCAGGGGCATTAAAGGACGGGAGCAACACCAGCAGAGGCGTGTTGAGCCTTCACAGGCAAAACACATCTCCCACTTCTCAGGCTTCCTGCGAAGCTCTTCCTATCTCAGCTGCCACACCGGGCACCCAGCAGGGCACCTGCTGCAAACAAAGTCCTCCTTCGCTGTGATGATACCAGCCTTGCTTTTGCAGACTCCAAATCCTGCTTTTGAAGCCAGCAAGGGAAGAAGACATGAAGATATGATCCCAGCTACTGCTCTACCATCATCCCATTCTCCCCAGCTTATCACGTTTTGCATATGTGAAGAACTACAGGCAGAACATCTCTGAAAGCAGACGGACACCAGACCAGGCTGCAGCCCCTCAAAACCAGCAGCCGAGGCCAGCAGAGTTAGCTCAGTCAGCAGCAGGCTTTTATCCATGCAAAATGAAAAGCAGAGGGAGCTTGGGACGACTCTGAACTTGCTTGGTGCCCAAAAAACAGAGACAGAGGAGCTTTAGCTCTGCTGTGACCGATGAGGGCTTCAGGAGGGGTGTGCAGCCCCCAGAAATTGCAGCTGCTCCTTAAGCATCACCTGAGCAAGAACCTCAGCACTATCTGTCCGGCAAAGCCACATGCTGAAGTCACCAAACTGGCATACTCCACTTGGAAAAAGGAAAAAATCCCCTAACACAAACACAAAGCATCTGCTTTTGAACATATTTAAAAGCGGAGTAACTTGTACAACGTAAATAACGTGGCTTTAGACAAAGACCTGCGTGGGGAAGGATGAGACCGAGGTTGTCTGAGATGCAGGTGGGGAAGGAGAGTGCCTGGAAATGAGCTGTTCTCCATGCTCAACATTTCTCCAATCATTTTCATATTAGCATATCTCTAAGTGCATATAATTTTCACATCAAAGAGTAATTTTTTAGGTATTTAAAAAAACAACAAAAAACTAGGATTGAAGTAGAGAATAATTTCTTTGCTGAAATCTTTCAAGCAGCTCCTCTCCATGGCATGACAGAAAAATTACAGAGGAGACAGGCGTTTAAAAAAAACCTCTTCCCTAGAATTCAGATTATTCTTGAAGCACAAGGTAAAAAAAGGCTCAGCCAAATTGCAACAGAAAATAAGAAAGCCCTGAGTGCAGTCTGTGCTTCGGGTTCAGCCTGGAACGAGAGCACCGTGGTGGTGGCAGAGGGCTGGTCCTTGCAAGCTCAGGGACACGGTGTAGGGGGAGCACCAACATCCCTGCAGCTTAACTCAGGAGCACCCTGCACCCTCTGCCCCTTGCTTGGGGGCTAAAATAATCAGCAATTAAGGTGGGGAGGAGGAACCGGGGATGAGCCTGAGCCCTTCTGGTCTCCCTCCCACCAGCCCTTCCAACACCAGCAATAGGAATTAGCTCCCATACAATACCCAATGCTTCTCTCCAGCCCCAACCAGGTCCCTGCAGGGGCTGCTTGCTCCCCCACACTCCCAAAATGTCTGGCGAGGCTGGCCCTCGGTGCTCCGGTCCAGCTGTCTCAGAAACCAGGCTCAGGCAGGAGCTCCCCTTTAATGAGCTTTTATTAAAAGACTCTGTTACAAATAGCCACTTAAGCAAGTGAACCTTTGGAGCCTTTAGTCCATGATGTCAGTGCTGTGGCTGGATGTTTCCCGGGAGTATTAAACCTGATGCTAATATAGGTCTGTGCTGTATGACAGCTATAAAACTCCTGAAGCATACCAGGCAGGAGGCCAGCATGGCTTTCTGTTGCCTGTCAGGGCTTGGCTAAAGATCTCATACACCAAGGCAGCGGCAAGCAGGGCTCTAGGCAGGGACCCAGCTCTTGCTCACCTCCATTGTGAGGCTGGAGAATCCCCCAGGCTCCACATCCCTCTCCAGGTGATATCTTGGGGTGATATTTCCCACCTCTGAGCCCCACACGAGCATCTCCACCTCCACATGATAACACACCGCCTTCTCTCCATGTCCTGGTGGTCACAGGCAGAGGAACACCCATCATCTCTAAGCCAAGCAGCCTCATGGGCACATCCAAAAGAACCCATTTCTCCAAGCCTGGCTGCTTGGTGTGCCCTCCCCAGCTCTCTGCTCACACTCCCAGGCCACCACCACAACCCACCTCGCTGCCATGAGAATCACACCTGAGATGCACGAGGAACACGAGCAATGTTTGCCACCAGCAACCAGTATCAAAACCAACAGCAGAACTGGCTCGACCCACCTGCCCGCTGGGAAACCAGGCGCAGAGGGCACGACCACATGCATTAATCATGTAATAACCGGCAGCTTTCCACCAATAGGTGGCACCAGCAATTTTTGGATGGGCTGCAACATGGTGCTCGTGGTCCCCTTCCACCAGGCACCCAGCCCAGCGGCGATAATGGGAGGATGGGTGGGCCATCCGCAGCACCCAACCCCTCTTTCTGCTTGGGTCAGGGGGAGATTCAGAGCCCCACAAGCCTATCTTTCTTCCCCACACACACTTATTTTAAGGAGTACATCTCACATGAGTGCGTCTTTCAGGGAACAGAAGTCTGGATGCAAACAGATCAGAAAATTTTGTTTAAAATGGAGGCACAGCCTGAGCCTCAGTGGAAGGGAAACAGCAATGGTGCTGTTAGCACAGCAAAAGCCAATGCTTCTTGTAACTGTGTGCTGTGGCCATACATGGAAAAATGTGTAAGTTATAGTCTAATGTAGCTTAAATACACGTGGTGTAAATGTATTACCTTGATTAGAGAGTCCAACAGAAGGAAACATCAAGACACACGTGCCCAGGACACACGTGCTCCATCCCTGCATGCAAAATAAAGGAGAAGCCACCCAGCCTGGCCAAACCGAGCTGGCAGCTCCAGGGGCCTGATGCTGCACTGGGGAAAAACAGCCCCAAAAGCAACTTCTGACCAGCAGCCCCCAGCAGACTACAGGTGCGTGGTATCTAATGACTTCAGCTTACAACGCCACGCAGCTGAATCCTGCCTGTATAAATTATTAAAGAGTCTGCAGAACATTACACAGTTCATGTAGTTAATGATTATAGTTCAGCGTCTAGGTCAGATATAATTAGATGTTACATTAAAATAGCTTCACAGAGCCATTTATTCTGATTTAATTACTTAAAATGATAGTATAATGAGCAGTGCTTTCAAAGAAAAAAAAAAGAAATCTTTTAATGAGCTCATTTTAAGTTAATATAAGGCAAATTAATCATTTAACAAAATGTAGTAAAAAAGACAAGTTCATATTTTAAAAAATGTTGTTCCTGCGTCAAAGAGGTTATTTTGATGGCATGCTGGGAAAAACACACAAACGGGTGGTGCTTGAGACAAAGCTGTACGTCGTACATCTGGAACATCTTTACAACATGTTTTCTTCCTTCCCCAGATATCCCTGCTATGTCAAAGTCCTTTGAAATACAACCTGAGCTGCAGATTTACGACCATCAAACTGCATCTTTATTCCAATGTGAAACAGAGCAAGAGCCGTGCAGAGCAGCTATCTGGAGGAGGTGAGCTTGTGATGAAGGGTTAATCACGAGGTGGTTCATTAATCATTCAATTGCTGGCTTGGAAAATTAGCTTTCACTTGTTTGTTTGCTCAAGAAGTGATAAGCCCGTTCCCTTGCTAGCTCATCTATTTTCTTCCCTTTGCATTGTTTTTAGTGATTTTAATCCTTTCCCATTTTTGCAATCAGTCATTTCATTTTTTTAGCAGGATGAGGGAGCAGCAATGAGGAGCGTGAAAGCAGCAGCCTTCTGCAGGAGGGCAGCAGGCTCTGGCTCAGCACCGTGGCAGAGGGCAGCCCCGTCCCCCTCCCACAGCCCCCACACCGTGTCCGAGCCAGGACTGCCCTGCTCCTGCTGTGAGCACAGCTCCCTGCACTTGCACGTTTGAATAAACAACTATATTGGGTTAAAAAGTGACCAGAAACATGCTGGTGGGGTCATACTCCAGCCGCCACCACTTGCCCTCCTCCATCCCCACCTGAAACCGCAGCCCCGCTGATGGCAGATCAGGTCCTCAAGGGGAGCCCTGACCTCTCGTCCACCCAGCTGAGCCTAATGAGATCCAGCTACTACACAAAACAGCAAATTAGCTCTTTTCCCACTGCCCAGACCAGTTGATTCTCAGTTGCAGAGAGGCAGGAGCAGTCCCTGGTCCTCGCAGGGCTGGGCTCAGCACCATGCAGCATCGCTGAGCTCTGTGGATGGAGCTGGAGCTGCCGTGCTGCCTGCAAGCCACGTGTGAGCCAACCCTTCCCTCCTCAGGTCGAGTTAGAACAGGACCAGATTGCTCCCAGTAAAGCGATCAGCCCAGACCGCCTTCACAAAGCCCACAGACGTTTTGCACTCGTTCTTTTTGCAAAGAAACTAAGCTAGAAATTAAAGACATCAGAATTTCTTCCCCGATAGAAATTAGAGAGCTCTTCAGGGGGGACAAAGGGGGGATCCTACTCCCCACCCAGACTTTTTTCTCTGTATCAGCAACAACTCAAGCTCCCCTCAATAAGATGTTTGCAAACATTGCTGTTGGGTTGCCTGCAGGATGAGTGGTGTGAGCTCAGACATTTTCTGGATACCTTGGCAAAACACACGAGCAGAGGCTGACTGCAAAGCAGCAACCGCGCTGCTCCCGCTAGGAACATAAATAATTTGGGACTACACATTTCTTTCTTAATGCACAGCCTCTGTTCCCAATTAGGGAAGGCCAATGGCTGTCAAAGGCTTTCCCTTCCCAACAGCAGGGACGGGGGCAGCAGTTTGGTGTTGTGACAGCACCGTGGGGCTCATCTCATGCACAGGTGCTGGCAGCACTTGGATGTGCCAACCCACCCATTTCCCATCCCATCCCTCTCAATTATTGTGGTTTAGGTACAGCAGAACTAGGATACCTCTCTCCCATTGCTTTTTTTTTTTGGTTTACTTATGGTTTTTGGCCCCCCTACTCAGCTTTCTGCACACCCCGATGCTGCCCTGGCACCGTGTCCACAGCGCTGCAGCGGCACCGACCAGCACAGGAAAGGTGCCGCAGGGCTGCACACTGAGCCTAACCACATCTCCAAACAGCACCACTTCCCCTTCTGGGGGCTAAAACCTGGATTTCTGAGAAAAAATGCAACATTTCAGAGCAGCAAGAATCATGTAATGCAGCCATTAATAAGGATTTCCAGACAAATCTGACTGGAGAGATAATGGGCTTAAACAAGAAGGAAAAAAAAAAAAAAAACAGTTTCTGCACCAGAATATTTTTCTTGTTGTATTCACTGTAATTATTTTCTAAACGTAGATCATTTTATATGATGCAGGCAGCAGTGTTCCAGAGCTAATCAGGCCATATGTTTTCACATTTTGAAAGGAAAACTAATTAAAAAGAAATGAAAAAGGTTGGTAAGGAGGGCTGTAGGTTTGGGTCAGAGAGGAGCGGTGAAGGAATCCTTCAGGAATGTATACATTCACTCTGCTCTGCGTTTTGTTTTCAGAATTGTTTCTGGCAGAAACCTAAAGAAAAATATGAACCAGATGTACAAGGAAATAGTTTCTTCATCAGAGAGAAGAATAGCGCTCTGTCTGCCAGGAGATTTTAGCCCTTACATTTTAGGAAGGTGATGTTAAAAATACCCTTCGAAGGTGGCTTCTCCTTCAGCAGAGCCCAGGACGTCCCAGCCAGGGAGGATGAGCAGCAGCTGGGAGGGACGGAGGGCTGCAGGGGGCACGGACAGCTGAGTGCTTTCTCTTCCATCGCCTCATCTCCTCCATCTGCCACCAACCTGAGGACACCACTGCTTTCCCACCCACTCCAGGGACGCTGGTGCTGGCAGCTGCTCCACACCCTGATGGATAACCAGGGGCCCCGTGTGCCCACACCACAACCCCGTGTGCTCACACCGCACAAGGTGACAGCACAAATCATCTCTCTGCTGCCAGAGATCTTCCCCCACTGCCGTGTCACAAGAGGAAAGTACCCGGAAAGGAGCCGGTGTGCTCATCACAGCGAGGAGCCCAGTCCCCAGGGAGTGGAGGAACTGAAGACAGAGGGGTGGGGAGAGGAAAAATATACATATATATTATATACGTGTGCATTCCCTCTGCTCCAAAATGCTGCCTTCTGATGGAAGCAGCAGCAGACAAGGGAGCAGGTGCTGTGGTGCTGCCGTACCCCATCCCGGGATGGGGGCACCCCACAGGAACCGACCCGTGGGACCCCAAGCCCCTGCAGAGGTCAATGGCTGGGAATGGGGAGCGTAAGTGGGAGTTAATTAGGACTGGAAGAGAGCAAGGGAGAGCGAGCAGGGAACTTTAATCTCGTTAAATACACCTCAAGGCTCCAAGTGGCTGTACCTGGTTGTCAGTAGTTTGGCCAGGAGGAGCCCCTCTCACCCTTAGCCTCGCTCCAGCCTCCCCCCAGCAGGGGCGAGCCTCATGGGATGGTTTCCTCATCTATTTGCGGTGGTCAGAAGCCTTCCTGAGCCCTCCCAACCTGCCCAAGCTCTCCCCTTGCCAGTCACACTTTGATCCCATGCAGTAAACAGGGTCTGTCTGCCCCTGCCCATCAGCCTCCTCACTCACTGAGGACTTTTTCCCCCTTCCTTCCCCCCAAAAAACCCTCAATTTGGCTGCCTGAGGTGCTTTCCCTCTGTAGCAGTACACACAGGCTCCACGATCAATTCGAAAAAGGAAAAAAAGAAAAAAAAAAAAAAAAGATGAGTCATGCATGCGGGTGATGTCTTTATCTCTTGAAACTGGGGATTTTGGGGGGAATGCATCAGCTCAGATTAGCAGCATCTCTGGTGAGGATTTCCCAGAGCCGTCATGAAGTGGTGGCTCAGAGCAGAGCTGCTGAGATGCCCAAAGACCTGTCACTGCTCAGATGCTCACCCTCACCCTGGCTCTGGTCACAGCTCTCCCACCACAGCACCTCTGCTTCTGCGGCTGGTTGCTGTCTGGAGGAGACAGGTCTCTGTTTCTCAACAGTTTTTATTAAAAATAATAATAATAATAATAAATCCTAAGCTTTCAAAAATTAAGGTAAGAAAACGAGTCCTCACTACAGTAGTATTACCAAGTCTTTGTTTTCTGGCCAGCTCTACTTAAAAACAAACAAATGCTGCAAGCTCTGAGGTTGGCTCGGTGTATTTGCTTTGTCCTCGTAAGTCACGGCACCAGCTAACACTAAAGGCACGAGGTTCAGCTTTCTGCACTGAACAAAAAGACAGCTTCATCTGTATGACAGCCAGCAGCGTCAGCTTCCCAGGTCTATCACAACTCCCCATAAATTTAAAAAGCTTTGCTATATTTCATGAAGCATCTCAAGCAGCGCAGATTTCACAAGGGACACCAAGAACAAAAGTTAAGCAGCGCATGTTTCGTGGTGATTGGCAAATTATCAGGTCACTGCTCCAACTTCCACAAACATCAGCAGCCAACAGCAATAAAAATACAGGTTTTGGTCCCAGGAGCTTAAAAACTATTTTCCAGAGTTCGACTTCATGACAAGATGCTCGCTACGACACCACAGAAGCACCGAGCTGCTTAATTGGAATAACACAGATGCAGTTCAGTTTTTAAGTCAATCAGAACAATAAATATAGAACTGACAGATTTTTGCAAAAATTGCTTAAACTTTTAGCTTTTTTTTTTTTTTTTTTTTTTTCTCCTCATTCTTTAAATGTATTTTTCTCTCTTGCCAGTAAGTAACCCTGAAGAATCCCATTTCTTCTCAGGCAGAGTGGCATTCCTGCCACGAAGTGCCCACAGGCAGCTGCTCTTTGAGTTACCTGGGATTTGTCGTATTCAACTCTTTCAGCACGAGGAAAAAACTCAAGGCATACAAATTTCATTCAGATCCCCATCTGATAGCGGAACCAGCGTACTTACAGGATGGCTATCTCAAACCTCAACATCTCCCTGACAATGATATCAAGAAAAAACTCCAGGGGTTTTGTTAATAGAGAGGAACTTCAAACACTCTCGATTCCTGAATTTAAGCAGCCAGTAATCCTATAGGGCTGATTTTTCTGTGCTGGTGAGAGCAGATACCGAAGAGTTGGTTCCCAAAACACTCACAAATGATACTGATGCATTTTTTTTTTTTTTAATGCTTGCTTGAAAAACAAGAGCAGCCAGTGAACGGGCAGCCCTTCCCAGCACCCTGCATGCCACATCCCACCCCGGTGCTGCCATCGCCCACGCTGGACGTGGCACAGCCAAGGGGACAAGGGACAGTGATCAGGCACTGCAGCAAGGCTCACACACAGCTGGCAGAAAGTCATCGCTCAGACGGAGAGGAAAATAACATCTTATTTACTGCCTCTCCTGAGACCTCGCTGAGGGCTGCGCTCCCGGCTGCCAAATGCAGCCCCGAGCATCATCACAGGCTCCTCACCTCGCTACCAGCACGGCCATCCCCAAGGGCAGCAGGAGGACGGATCCCTCCTGCCTCAGGCTGTGGCAGCCCAAGGATGCTTGCTGCAGGCACCAGCTGCGGGGCTGGCTCAGCATCGGGCTGCGATGGCCGGGGCCACATCGCCTCGCCCCTGGCAAGCGCCCTTAGGGATGGGAGAGAAGCCCCCAGGAGCTGCTGCCCCGCAGCGCTGCCAAGAGAGCCAGTGCTTTTAAAAGGGACCCTGCCTCCCCGCTTCACGTTCCTGCTGAAAACATCTGGTCCGCTTGGCACCTATGCTCCAGTAAATATAGCACACCATCTTGCTCGCGGGCACGGTGCCACCGCGACAGATGGATATGAGCACAGGCAGCCAAGAGACCTTGTATCAGCATCAAGTGTGTTTGCTAAGGGCAGGATTCGCAGCCAGAAATGTCAGAATGGCTGAGTCTCCGTGCCTACAGATACCAGGGAAGCGAGACTGTGCTGAACCGGCTCTGGGCAGGATTAACTTTGAGACAAGGTAAGGGGGAAGCTAATTTCTGTGGTTCTGGAGCATAAATTTCTGGTTGTGCAGGGATGGATTAGCTTCTGGCTCAGGGATGTTGCTGTGGCTTCATCCCTCTTCCAGGAGGGAGAGCCCACAAAGATGTGGTACCTGGCCCTGAGCATCCTCCTCATGGCCAACATTGCTGACAAGTGATTGACCCAGCCATTATATTTGGGGATGATCAGAGAAACAAACATGCTCTGCACATAATCTCCCCTCTCTAATCCCACATGCACTTCTTGTGGGAAAGCTCAGCCAGTCACTTGCAGTGGGGCAGAACGATGTGGTACCAACAATTCAGGGAGCTTGCTGGAAACAAGGAGCAGGACAGAGAGTTTTCCACCCCACCCATGTTATATCTCGCTTTGCTCTTTCTTCAGCTGGTACTTCATGAAAAAAAAATGAAATAAAAGCAACACACACCCTGAATGAGAAAGGAAGGAGAGTTGGCAAGAACCAGCATGTCTGCACTTGCTTTAAATTTTTGTATTTATTAAAATACTCTGGAAGTCTCCTGCATTCCAGCAGCCTCTGGAACAGCACTGAAATAAGTTACATATTAGGAAATGCTCCACTTCCAGCAGCCCTGGACAAACGCAGCTCCTGAAGGGACCAGCCAGGATGACCACAGGATAAGGGGCTGTACCTCACATCACCCGAAGCACCCGCATTCCCCAAGGGAGCTCTGCAGTTTGAGCCCCTTTTGCCAAAGCAGGAGCCAGCCACAAGTTGCCTTGAGCCCAGGCATAAGAGTGCTTTAAGAGATATTTCTTGTTGTTTTGAAAAAAAAAAAAGATTAACTTCATCAATGTGTGAAACCAGCACACAGATCCCACTGGAGTCACTGGGAGCCTTTCCACATCAGGTCAAACCAGAAGCCCATTAAGGCTGATGGAAATCTTTCCTTTGGGTTTTATGGGATCTTTTGGTCCCAGCCAAGCTGTGTCACTAAACTTAAGCCAGGCTTGGCACTGGTGCCTATCACTGCTATCTTCCAGCCTGCCTAAAAACTGTGAACTCTTCAGTCTCCTCTGCCTCAACCTCCTCCACATTCAGAAGCAGGGTTTGGCGGAAAAGGGACAGGGAGGGGAAGATGACAGTAACTCAGATGCTGAACCTCCAGGCCCCGAGAAGCCCCTAGGGTGCTCAGCTGGTGCCCAGGCTACAGCATGCCCAGGAGAAAGCCACAGAAGGAGCACAGCCACCTTCATCCTTCCAGAGTGTGCTGCTCTGCCCTGTGCTCCACGAGAAGCATGGACTTCTGTCAGCTTCTCTCTTTGGGGGCTGAGCTTTGCATTGCAGCAGGATGGAGAGCGGAAACTTGCTCATGTTTTCCATAAAGAGCTAGATTTAGATGAAAACAGACATTAAAAATAAAGAAAAAGAAAGTTACTTAGGAAGAAATCCAAAGTGAACCTGAGGAATGCAATGAAGGTTTACACAAGAAAAGAGGAGAACAGAGCAGGCAATTGCCCAGGCAGGGAGGAGAAAAGAAGGATAGGGGAAATTATCCTTGCAAGTACTGTATGAGGAAGTATTTTGCGCAGGAGCAGGGTAAGAATATCACTACCTGAGCAATAGGGTTGCTCAAGAACCTCCAATTTGCCATAGGCACCTTTTAAAAAAGGCCTCTACTATGGGACATGTGGATCCAGCATTGACTTTAGGAGTCTGGTAGACAAAACAGAGAGAAACAAAAGGGCCTGGCCATAGGTACAATAAGATGTGTACCTTTAGCCTTTCATATCAGGGGTAAAAATGTAGGCCTGTGGGTCCAGATAACTGAATTTCCTAAATGCACACAGCTGGTTTCTATACATCCCACAGCTCTAGCTGACTACCAAAACACTCTGTGAGTATCATGAAGTGCCACAAGACAGAGGAAACACATGTCCAATAGCTGTGCCCTGCTACGAGGGCTGGCTTCCTTTATCCCCCTGCAATTACTTGCACACAGCTCCGTCTTACTCAGCAGCTTTGTAGTGTCCAGACTTTGGAGATTTACCTCTTCCATTTACTTTCTTTTTTTAGTTCTGAATATTAAAGCTTCTGAGATAAAAAGAGGCCGGCGAGAAAAAAGGAGAAAAAAGAAAGTAGTCTTCACCTAGGAGGTATGAAGAAGAGAAATAAAAAGACACTAGAAAAAAAAAAAAAAATCTCAGTATACCTTCTTTGCATCCTTTATTTTCCCTAAGATGCACAGAAACCGGTAAGCAGTGAGCCAGAAATCCCTGGTCCCAGGACTCACTTCCGAAAAACATCAGAAGTCATTGGTGGTGCTCCCAGCCCCAGCAAATTGGGAGCTCACAGCAAAGAGCAAGAATTTGTTATTGATTGCCAAAATAGACCCAAACGTGCTAGTGGATAAAAAAATAATAATAATAATAAAAATGAGACACCTGGAAATGGATATAATTTGCAAGGTTGGTAGAGTAGGAACCTAACTCAGCTTCCTTCTGGTGTTAATAATTAGGAGAACTTGTGAGGCCTGAAGGGGAGATTAGGTTGTTTACACTTTTGCCTTTATCAAATAAATTAAGGTCTATCTGAAGCCAGCACAGATTTCCCAGGAGGGCCACGTCTCCCGCTGAGCAGGTTATCTGTGCACCTTGGACTGATGCAGAAAACTGCCTTTAAAGGATACAGATGGGAAGGAGCCTGAGCTAGCTCAAGAAGAAAGATCAGCATCGATGGAACTGCACACAGAGCTGTGCTTGGAGGGGACTGGAGCATCAGTCCTGTGTCCGCAATGGGACCTCACCAAGGACAAAATAATAACAGTGCTTCTGGTCTGCCACATAGGTGCAAGCTGCATTGCCTACCTTAGCTCTTCCCTCTTGCTTTTGGAGGCTTTTATGGCTTGGGCCTAAGCAACACACTGTGAGATTTTAATAAGACTGCCCCAAAAGGGTGCTGCTGTAACCTTCTGCAGCTAATGTCTCCAATTTAGGTGCTTTACCTCTGAAATTTTGAAGCCTATTTTCTTTTCACTATAGCTTTAGTGAAAGGAGCAAATGATTTGTAATGGCAATGGTTACTCTGGACAAAGGCAAGTGAAGCTCTTAGGATTTCATACCCTGGACCTCAGTTAACTGCTTCGCACTGCACTGTAGCAGAGACTCAATCATATTTTGACTCTATTAACCCATCTTTTCCACCCAAAGTAACACAGAGGTCTATTACAGCAAAGTGCTTTCCTGCCCACATCACAGAGACCCATGGATCATCATGGTGAGTGACCCTGACACCAGCCCCACTGACATCCCATCGGCTTTTGCCACCTTGTTATTGCAACACCCTGCTTCATGCCCTGAAACGGGGCAAAAGAAGGAAGCACGCCTCTCCTTCCCCACCTCCCATCATCCCTGCACCTCTGCAGCCTCCACGCATGGCTCTCCCCCAGGGCCTTAAGAAATAAATGTCTTTGCACCAAACCCTAGGCAGACAGCAAAGTCCAGAGGTGAGAACAGCCTGATGGGGCTGCCTTTTCCTTTCAGACTAAGCATCCCTTTGGAAAAACTTGGCTTCATCATTAATTTCACCCATTAGCTGCTCCTAAAATGAGGCACTTGTGGACTGGAGCACCTGGGAGCAGGAGAGCCCCACTGCTGCCGGGCTCACCCAGCCAATGGAACTAAGCTGCTCAATGGAGAAGTGGACAAAATATCACATGGAAGGTTGTATTTATTTTATATATATATATATTTCAAGTAGCTCTGTCTGACCCCTTTCTCCATCTTGACAGGGGTGACCAGGACTGGAGCCCATCACACGCAGCAGCAAGTGCCCATGCTGCAGTGGGTGCCAGAGGGGCAGCTGCAGAGCCCACTCCCACCAGTACGGATTGCTATAAAGTTAAAAAAAAAAGTTCTGGTTTCAGATTCCCCTTACTGTCCAGTTCTCAATCCAGTTATTTCACAAGCTGAGAACAGTGTTATTGGGGTTGACCTAAACGTATAGGTGAAAAAAACTCCTTTAACTTAGGAGAGGGGTCTGAGAATGGAGAGGCATGGAGGTGGGAAACGACTTATTGCTTCGCCATAAAGCTTTTAAAGAAAAGAGAAAGGGGGTGGGGGGAATGTGGAAAGAAAAGAGCAGCAGGAGGCCCTTGAACAAAGAAGATTCTGCCCAAATTGCCAGCGAGAGGCCCACAAGTCAGCGGGGGGCTCCCAACGGGGGAAAAACTTCCAGCAACTCCGAGGATGTTGTGAGAGCTCGAGAATGCCGTCGGCAAAGTGGGAGCAGCCTTCCCTGCTGCTGGGGCCCTCTCTCCATCTCCTCGGCACTGAGGATCGCTGTCCGTAAGGTGTTCTGCAGAGGCTGCCCTGTCCCAGGGGCTGGGCACGGCTGTCCCAGCCCCAACAGCCCGTGCCTGGTGGGCTCAGCACCCCAAAGTGTCCCCTCTGCCCACAAGGAGCTCTGGGGCTGCCCGCAGGCAGTGCGCCTCTCCCCCTCTACTGTACCTATTACCTCCCCGTACAAATGTGTTAAAAATACTTCCTCATTTTGTCAAGTGGATCCTCGACTTATGGACAGGCCTGCTGGTCAAAACGGGCAGTAAAAGCTGCCCAATAAATTCCTGTCTCGCTGGCAGCAGGATGAGGAACCCCTCAGCACCGAGGAGGCTCTGGGCCTTGCAACACCCAGTGCAGGGAGGACGCTGAGGTCAGGTCCATTCTTCTCTTTCAAGACACGATTTATGGGGAAGCTCTCCTCCAGGAGATTGATGAACAAAAGGGCTGGATCAGCTACTGTATAGTCAGGGGTGAAATCCCGGATCCTTCAAGGTCAGTGGCAAAGCTCTCGTTGACTCCAGCGGCCAGCCCTGCTCCGTGCTGAGCTGGCTGCACTTCCACACAAAACCCGCATGTCCCAGGGACAGATGTCAGCTTCTCCTTCAGCAAATACACACCACTGTGACCCCCCAGAGGAGGTACTCCAACTGTCTGAGCTGGGAGTCCATGCACAAACACACGCCCTTTTCCAAAGGGCTTTAAATCTTGCGGAGTTGCAGGAAAAGGCAGTACATTAAAAGAAAAGAGCATAAATTATTCCAGCCTTGGGGCAGCAGTGACTTGCCTTCCTGCCAGCGAGCTCTGGAGGTTTTATGTGTTAGTTTACTCTGGTGATTAATAAAACATCCTGCACTTAATGCAACTTGTCAACCTCTGCATCCAGGAGAGCGCACGTGTCCTGGAGAGCAGCGGCGATGTTCTCAATTATTCGTTTGCTCCGGTGCAGAGCGGGCATTCGGGGTTTCTGCAAGGCAGAGGCTAACAGCAGATCATTTGTGCATCTTACACAATCGATGCGAGATGCCACGAGCACTGAATGCCAATTTGAAGCCAAGCCGGCCAAGGCTTAACCGATCTGCTTTGGGTTTGGCCAGGCTGCGCTACCCCTGCACTGAGGCTGAGCAGAAAAGCCCGGTTTAATGGGGAACTTGCTGCAGAAGTACCTGCCTGCGGTGCTCTCAGCCTTTTTATTGCCCATATGGTTTCCAGCTAAGCTTCTCCCATGCAAGCATTCATCAGCTCCACGCTTATCTACATCCTGGCCAGTGCTGACTTTGCACTTTTAAGATGTCAACGGAAGAAACATCACACATGTACTTTAGCATCATCGTGTGTCAGAAGCTCAAGGTCCACAAATACACCCTCCCTCCTTCCCCTGCACTTTAAAACACATTTTACCAAGTAAGCAGTTTTGCACTTAAATTTTCCTTCCCAAACACTTCTCTCTGTGCTAATCTTAATGCTCAGGAGAGATGCAAGTCAGACGGCACGAGAAGCAAAATTTTCTGCTTCCAGAAGAGATAGCACGTTCCACCCCAGCAGGCAGGCTCATTAGATGTCCCGGTGATAACTGCTCCAGAAGAGCCTCCTGCCGAGCAGAAAGCCCCCACTCCCCTCCCTGTTCCACCAACCCTACAGCGCAGAGCAGCAGCCCCAGCACCCTGCCACGCAGCTCTGCTCACTTCAGGCTCACCCCCACCTCCCAGCCGTAACTCACTTGACCACGTACCTCACCTCTCTGTTTAATGAGCCATGGCCAGAAACTAGAGAGAAACACATCGTTTTTTAAAGACACGCCAGGTTCCCTGGGGCCACGGGCTGCAGCAGGGCTGTAGGTCTGTCCCCACCCTGCTGCAGGACATGGGCACCCCCAGGCTATGCCACGCTGGCAGCAAATCTCCCTTAAGTTGGTTTCTGTGACTAAAGGGCCTGTGAAAATTAATTCACAGGCACTGAAGTGTCTTCACACTTACTGTAGGGAAAAAAAAAAAAAAAAAAAAAAAGGCTGGGTAATATTCACAGGCTACAGTTTTTCAGGCAGGGCTTCATCAAGCACGCAGCCTGTAAAAGGGAAAGGGCCAGGTGGATGCTCTTGCTACCTCTGGAACGAAACTCACTCCATCCAGGTTTGTGTTCAAATTGCTTTTCCTAATGTACCTCCAGAGATTTTTTCCTCTGTTGTTACTATGCAAGAGGATTTGTAAGGGAATGGAGATTTAATCTATTATTGATTATTGCATTATTAAAAAAGTAAAAATAAAATTAAGTCAGTCTCTTTGAAGTGCGAAGTAATTTATTTTAAGAAACTCTAAAGTTTCATAGCGACTCTTAAAAAAAATATTGCTATTCCCTTTCCCTAGTACAAATCTTATTGCCAGAGATGAAGCTTTACTCCTGTGCTGTCATACCTCATTGCTTTGTCCTGCAAATGCCCACTACCATCACTACTATCAGACTGTCACCAGTACCACCTATGTCACCGGCCGGTGCTCCAGCAGTGCTTTCGAGTGGTGAAACGGGACAGATGAGGAACTGAGGTGCCAAACCCAGTCACCTCTGGTACGCTTCTGCAGGGGGCTGGAAGCAGCCCTGAGCAAGATAATATCTGCACATAGGCCTGTGCAGCAGCAGAGCCGCATGCTGGAGGGTGCCGGTGCCTCAGCCTGGTGGGTGCCAGGGCTTCCTAAAGCGAGGTGCCGGAGTCCCAGCAGCTGTGGTGCAAGCTGGGGACCTCAGCACCGCTGGAGCCATGCTCCCCTGCCAGCCAGGCTCGCCTCGCTCATGTTTTATGGAACGAGTTTTTACAAGCAACCCGATATTAAAGTCAGGGGGGTTCGGTAAAAAATGTGTATTAGGGTTCACATCATAAAAAAATACACAGGATATGCAACACAGTCAGGCTAACGTGGTTGGAACCTTCCCTTTTGGTACGCTCTATGCTTTGTTATTTTAACTACAAATCTAAATCTACTTAAAATCTAAGTACTGCTTTAACAGAGTAACATCTCACGCAATTAGGCCTCTCAGCGCCTTGGGATAAGGGTGCAGTAGACATTAAAGCCTTGCAGCTAAGTTTTCCCTCATCACCTGGAGGCCCACAAACAAAAACACGCAGATTAGTTTACAGAAACCTCATTTAAGGTGAAAAATCCTGTTAGCTACACTCACTAGATTCTTAACAGATGTGCTGGAGCCTACAGCTGTACGCTACAGCATCTTCTGTGGGAGAAGGCTCTGTGGAGGAGCCAGCCCCAGGGCAGGGGACAGGCGGGATGCATGCAGAGAAAACTGCTCTCACCCAAAGGCCAGCGAGATAAGGAAAACCCTGCTCTGGATGCCTTCTCCACTCTTATGAGCTTCTTTAGGTTTTGCAAACTACAAACAGCTCTGATAGTTCTGTACACCTTTAAGTATTAATATTAAAGTGGTTTCCATTTTAAAATCATAAACACTCAAGTCCAGCAATTGATAATGGATTAACAGTTACAACAAGCAATCCAATAACTTCTCAGCATTTCCCAAATAGATCTCAGAAGATACTCACCTGGGCACAGAAAAGTCCTGACACAGAGACCCCTCTCCTGGATGACCCTAAATTACTTGCACATCTCTGGATGGGCAGAAATGCAAGTTATAGGGCTTTTATAGGGCTTCCTCTCAGGGCATTCAAGAGCTCATAGAGAGATGGGAGGAAAAAAACAAGCAGAGCAAATGCTGCAATTGTTTGCAAGCAAGCATACAAGTGTTGAAGTAAGCAAGCAATCAGAGGTGCTAGGTTTAAATGAACCACACCTTGAAATACTCAATCAGTTAACTGTTAACATTTGCTTCTAGCATTCTGTTAATTAGTCCGTGAATAGATTCTTTCATCATCTTTTTTTTCAAAGATCTTCTCAATTCTATCATCTTAATTATTCACCTTCATAAAGAATCACCTAGGTGCAAAGGAAATAAAAGTTTTTTTAAGTATCAATAGATTTTCTCTTTTTTTCTGCTTTTCTCCTGCAATAGGCTTTTTGTCTCTCATGGTTCCTTGTCCGAGAGTGAACTTACTGGAATTATGCTAGGAGTTTTAGGAGATAGGAATTTAGGAATAGATGCTCTCAGGCTAATTAAGACACTGGTGTATGAAAATGGGCACATGAAATAGGAAGGGATTTCTCTCTATCTCATGTATGTGTGTTTGGAAGTAAATTTCCTCAGACATTTTGTCTTTGTAAGTCAGCAGCCTTCCTGCAGGATCTGCTGCAAAGATGTGCTGAAGCTGGACGATGCTGAAAGTAAAACCAGAAGAATATCTTGGACGAGCAGGAAATTGTCGCTCACACCCTGATCGTTCTTTTCTTGACTTGAGCTCAACACAAACGTTTGGGCTCTGTAATGACCTCACTCCTGGTGAAGTGCCTCACCAGCCCCAACAGGTACGGGAGGCTGCCGAGGGCTGAGCTCCTGCCGAGCCAGCACCCCAGGATGTTTCACCAGAACTCGTGTGAGACCCAAAAACCAGATCCTTGCGTTGACTTCGGTGAACCCCGGGTAGTGGGAGTGGGAGATGGCTGCGGCCAAAGCTCTGTCAGCCCACCACAGGCGGTCTGGGAAGGAAAGTTGGAGTCAGCAGATCCGCTCCCGTTCCAGGGAGACCAAGCTCCTACGTGCGTGCACATCGAGGAGTGATAACATCGATGCCTCTTCTGAGACAGCTTTAGGATTGGCGTTGGGCCCAGGGATTTTGCAACTCACTTCTATTCCACACAAAGCACTGCCTTGAAATATGTTCCCTCCACAGATACTTACATTTTCCCCTTTATTTCGACTTTGGGTACAAATACTTTGCAAGGAGTATGTCCCCACTCTCTCCTCCCCACTCAGTCTCCACGTTACTAAGAGCCCTTGGTAAAGCTCTTTTCCATGCTAAATATGCATCCAACCACTGTTAATGAGCTTTGGCCAGCTCGCAAGGAGTTTTGACAGGCCTGTTGAACCGGTGCCAAGCAGAGATGAATGTTTGGCTTGGACCAGCACAATGCTCTGTTTGTCTCATTGTTACATTGCAAGTGTTAGCAAACTAATGTGACAGGATGTAGACGCACACAACTGAAAAATGACTGAAAATATAATTCCATGTCAGCAGTGACTCCTGAAGGATTATTCGTCTCTGGTGACTTTGAGGGAACTTTTCCTTACGGACTCAAAATAAAGACAGGTCTGTGTGCTCGGGGAAGGCGATCAATTAGTTTTAAAGCTAGATGTAAGGAGCTGCACTCTGCTCTTGCTTCCTAAGATTTACTTCTAAATCAACCAGGCACTCTACCACAATCCTTTTCTCTTTTTTTTTTTTTCCCCAAAAAGCCCTGCAGCTGGCTGCTTGCACAGCCTGGTAAGAGCCTGATCTCCGCTCTGCTCCCTGCTATGGGGATGTGCTCCAGCAAACCCTTCAGGAAACCCTCTAAGCCCACAGGTAGAGGGATTGCCAGACTTCACGAGGAGAGCAATGGATCATCTCAACACAGACAGAGTGAGGAGCAGAGAGACATCCCCACCACGCATCTCCTCGCTTTCTGGCACTCCGCTGTGTACGGAGACCTGGGGAGCTGGAGCCCATCTGAACCGTCACGTTTAATAGCCATGAGGGCATCCAGCTCCTTATGATCTATAGCTTCTGGGTTTGGGGGTTATTTGTTTTTAATTGTTTGTTTGTGTGTTAGTTTTGGAGCTGATCTTCTTCCTTGTCTCTGCTGCATCATTTTTTTTCCCCTTAACTTCAGAGGAAGGATTTTATCTTTAAAAAAGCAGATGTATAGGCAGCCTTGTGCTGTTCTTTCCCATGAGGAAACAGGGTCACCCAGGAATCTGTTCCAAGTTACCTCCCAATGTCTGTCCTCTCCAGACGAGGAGCAGTAATCCCAGTAACCCAGTGTCCCATCTCTGGCAGGGTCCAGCAGCAGAGCACGGAGCAAGCTTACAGGGGGATTTCCCCAGGGAACCCTGGTGTTGAGCAGCCCAAAGCTTTCCGTCACTCTGAGCACCGCTCTGGTGTTTCTGAAAGTTGGTGCCGTTTTCTCTCTCCTGAATGAAAGGCATTGTTTTAGGACTCATCTGAAATGTTACCATCCTCAAAGCCTAGCGGCGGTGATTCCCACACATAGAGGACACACTGTGGGAAGAAGCACTTTTGGTTTTGCTAGTCGGGATCCTGCCACCGTCCTTTGGGCTATCATATTTTGGTGTATATGGTAATAGGAGAGGGGCTGTTAGATTTTCAGAAGGTATTTAGACCTCTGAAAGTTCAGAAAAAAAATAGCAAGACTCACAAAAAGTACTTAAGTTCTGCTGAAAGTCAGGAGGAGCTGAGAGTCTCATTTAAAGCTCTTCAGCAAATCCTACTAAATGCTTATCTGTAGCTTTCAGGCCTTATAAACCCTTGTAGATCCAGACCATGTTGGTAAATGACGTTGTTTTTGTGCAGTATAGGTGGATTACCACCCCACCCCAGTCCAGAATTACAAACTGTAGATGGACCCACCTCCCTCATGGGCTGCTCAGCTTCGCTATACATTTGTTCATTTGTTTCTTTCATTTTTATAGCCAGCATTGCACAGATAAAAATGTTTGGCCAAAGTCAAAATACTGGGGGCTGAAAAGAGACAAACCACGAACATTTATTTGGATTCCTGGTGTAATACTACAAATACCCAAGTTCGTTATAAAAATCATATAAAAGCCTCTGTAGCGTAAGACCAGCTTTGCAAATCCTTTTAATTACATCTCTATTTTCAACCGCTGGCATGTCAGAAGGAGATGAGAGGGTGTTAAATACGTTCAGTTTGTCGTGGCTTCATTCAGTTTTTCAACTCACAGAAAGGTTTTAGAAACACTTGAGTCTCCTTATCTTGTCACGGGTCATTTTTTTTATGCATGAGACAATTTAATAGCAACAGAAGGTACAAATCTGTATTTCAGTCTTAGGAAAATTGCTCAAATTCTTGTCTAAAGCTCTGGAAGGGATTGACAGAGCCAGCGGGTTGTCATGTGGGGACTTGCATGCACAGATGCTATCGGTTGTGGCTCTTTGGGTATGACGACTCCGTTGCTGCATGTTCTGCTCATGCAGGGAACAGCAAAGTGGATCCACTCTAATCCCACTAGAAAAGACTACAAACTTGGAAAAACAACTTCTTGAGAAGTGTTGTTTCCATTTTGTAAACCTCTGGTCCATTTCTGTGGGGCTTTTCCATGCTCTCCTAATGAAAACTGTTTCCCAGGAGCCCCATATTGCTGCTGAAAGCTAGGGGTTTGGTACGCACTGAAAGAAATGGCATTGCATAAAAAAAGATAGTGATGGAAAATTTTAACAACGCTGATTGTTTAGGTTTTCTTCCCCTTCTCAAAATGAAACACTTTTTAAATCAAGCCTTTTTTTCACCGAGAGCTTTGTGAGCACGTTTTTTCACCTGGTTCCAATCTGGACACTATTGCAACACAAACGAAGAGTGAGAGCATCCACCGAGGGAGTGAGCGAGAGCATGAGAGCTTCTGGCACAGCAAGCCTCACTGCTTCCAAACTGTCCACCAGATCCTGCAGTGGATCACACAGGAGCACAAAACAAATACAACTCTGTACATGACAAAAACCCTCAAAGGCCTGGAGCAGCTCAGAGGGGTGGTGGAAAAGGGCCCTCCCTCCCCTCTGGTGCTTTGATGGCTGCAAGGCGCCAACACTTCTTACTCCCTGTCGATGGTTTAATGGGTTCACACACACAAAAAAGATGCCAATTTGGATCTAGCGCTTGCTTAAGAATCAATTTCTTCAAAAGAAATCTCAAAAAATGCCACTGAATGGTAGGACTGGAGGGTTCAGGGCAGCTGTTGACTCAACCCTGCAGCTACTGCAGCCAGGCAATAGTAACCCAGGCTGGGGGTCCATGCCTCACACACCAAAAACATCTCCAGCACACTCAGACCAGTAGAGAAAGGCCACAGAACTTAAAGGCTGCAGGAAAAGAGCAGATGAGGGGAAAAGTACCACCAATAACTCCAAACCTTACAGCCCCAGGGGGGTGTTGAAAAGTTTAGAAGGACTGGAGTTGTCCTGTGGCACTCACAGAGCTCCAGTGCTCACTATACCCCATCCGGGTGAAAACCAGCCCCCAAATTCAGATGTATATCAGTGGTACAAGCCCCAGATCCCTCATCATCTAGCTCAGGACAAGGAGAAGCCCGGGCCCATAAGAGGAAAAAGGAAAGTTCAGGCAAACAGGGGTCCCTTTCCCACCAGGCGGCCTGGAGCTGGTGACATGGAGCCCGTGTCCCACGCCGCTTTGCAGGCCTCTCCACTGGATTATCAAGCTCCGTCTTGAAGCAATTTGGGCCTTGAACAGATTCGTTAAACAATGTAATATGGTGAACAAGGAATAAAAATGAGGAAAGGCAAAATTAGATTAATGCTGCAGATAACTTTTGAGTATAACTAATGCCAAATAGCCGGAGGGCGACATGTCAACAATTTAATAGGGCACAACGTAAAATAATGTTTTCAAAACAAGCAGTTCATTGGATGCTTCCCTTCTGAATCAGATAAAGCGTATCACTGCAGAGAGATTTGCTTTGATCTGCTCTGTAGCAGAAGGTCAAGGGTGTTTAAACCAGCTATTCAAAGCTTGTGAGTAATAGAATTAAACGGCTCAGATGACTGGGTACATCCCCGAGTTCTCAGCATCCTCCAGATGCCGGGCCAGGCCCTGGGGTGGGAGCATTCGCTTTGCCCAGCATTGCTGCAGGCAGCTCCCAGCCATGCTGAGCCCACAACCAAGGTCTCCGTGGCTGCCTCCAGCACCCCGCTGAGCTGCCAGCCCCAGGACAGGGCACCCACGAGGAGAGGGCTGAGGTGAAATGAGTCCCACACATCAGTCCTGGGCCCTGCCAGAGGTTTGTGAAACCTGGGCACCGCATGGATTTCACCCCAAGGCAGGTTTCCAGCTGGATGGATGCAGGAGATAACCCCAAACCCCGGCATGCCTTCTGCTGCTTCTCACCGACCTCCTCTCCATGGGTCACTTGTGCTCCCCCCCAGGAAGAAAAGACGGGTCAAATAGGAGGTGGAAGGATTAAAACGGTACAACAGGTGTGCATCTCATTGCCGTAGTGTTTTGCTGCTTATCTCTGCTTTTCCAACCATAAAATCAAAGCAGAGGCTGGGCCAGCCCATCTGGTACAGTCCTGGCAAAAGGGATGCGGTGCAGGAGACCTCGAGGCCCAGCTGCAGAAGATGCCATCTCCCAACCCCAGAGACCCCGACTTCAGGCTTCTTCTTGGCAGGGACGCTGTGGTGTGCTCTCAGCACCCTCCCAAGGCACAGAAACATATTTTAAGAGCAGGACCCAGTGAAGAGCTCTTGCAGACACCACCTGCACAGACACACGTGTGCACAGACACATCCACAGGACCAAGTGCTGCGAGACACGCCGTGCACCTCAGCCACCGCCTCACGGGGCTGAAGCAGCTGCCAGCACAGCACGGGGTCCTTGGGGACAGCAGGAGGACAAGTGCCACGATGGGGCTCATTTGTCTCCAGTGGCACCGTGACAGCACGCCGCGGGGTGGGAGCAGCACACACAGGGACTGCTGCATGCATGGTACTCAGGGGGACAGAGACAGTCACACAGCAGTCCCTCAGCACACCTTCCTGGGGATCAGGTGCCTCAAGAGGATATATGGCCTCACCTGGATCGAACACGGCTCCCCAGAGCCTCCCAGAGCCGCAGGACTCCAGCCGTTACCCAGCTCCATCGAGGCATGGCTGGGTTTGTTTTGCCGGCTGTCACGTCTCAATTAGCCGTCACCTCGGCAGGGCAGCGCGTGGCCAGGGGCCACGGGGTCTCCACAGCTTCGTAACTTCAGGGTGAAAAGGTAAATCCATCCATGGGGCCCTGATAATAGGGCTGCCCTTTCCCTGTGAGGGGCTGGCCCCAACCAGGGATGGGGGCCCCAGGTCCCCCGCGTGAAGGCAGCTCTCCCCGCCCGATGGCCTGATCAGAAGGGCAACAAGACAGAGACAGGGCTCAGCAGGGACTGCCTGGAGCACCTTTATCAGCAGCACCACTAACGAGATGCTGGAGGCAGGTGGGTGCTGCCATGCTCAGCCCCAGCCCACAAAGCTGCCTGCCAGAAGCACTCTGCCCTGGGGACTGCTGTTTAAAAGCAAAGCAGACACCAAGAGGCCACATAAATTCCTCCACCTGCTGCTGCAGCAGCCCCAGCCTCTCCCCTGGATCCCTGCAGCCCCCATCTGGCTGCCAAAATGCCCCCGTGTCCCCTGGCACCGGGGTACCCCGGGGCAGGGCACGGATGTGATTTTTGGGACGAAGCCCCACAGCGGCAGCTGTCCACAGCCACAGGCTGCGTGTTGCGGGATGAGCTTGTGAAAGGAGAGCAAATTTAGCCCTGACTCATCTGGGATAAATTTGCCATATTCGCAGCAGGGCTGAGCCAGCTGTGTGTAGCTGTGTGGCAGCGGGGAGGGTGTCAGTGCTGCCTGTCCCATTTGGTGGCGGTGAGAGGCATGGGGAAGGTTTCCGCACCCAGAAGGCTGTCCCGACATCGGGTTACCGATTGCTGGAATTGATAAGGCAGCTCAGAAAGCGTTAACAAAGCTGAATTTGGCAAAAGCAGAAGTGAAAGTCTGTGAAAACGGGAAGGGTTTTTCCACTTGCTCTCATAGCTGGGCACAACTGCTTGCGCCAGGCGGATCTGGGGACTGTTGGCCCGGAGCGTGGCCCCCGCAGGCCTGGCTCAGCAAGGCGATTAGGGAAGCATCCTGCCAGCTGCATGGCGTGGAACAGGGGAGAAAGCACTTCTGCAGGATGCAAATATCTGGGCTTCGTCAGCCGAGCCCGTGGGTACCCGAAGGGGCAGGAGGGAGAGCAGGAGCGCTGTGGCCAGCAGGGCTCCAGCTCTTCTCCTCCCACAAACCCATCAGAGAGCGGCTATGGGGGAAACCCCGCCTTGCTGTTCCTGTTAGACTAACACTTTACCTGCGAAATGGGGGTAGGAGGCTCGTGTGTGTCTCGTAGGTGGACCTGGAGGAGGTGAGAGCAAACAAGGCAAGAGTCAGCTGCAGCCTTGCTTCGTGTTTGCTGTCCCCGGGCACGTTTGTTTAGGGACCGGGGGCTGCAGTCACAAATTTAGCACTAAGGCAAATGCCCGCTTCATCAGTTTCGAGGGTGGGTTTTCTTTAAAGCTTTCATCCTGGCAGAGATATTTGAGGAGCTAAAAATAGGCAGCAAAGTCACGTGAAAACCTCCGGATGTGAGAAATCACATAAAAGATACGAGCGTGAGTCCTTGTTTCCTTGGAAATAATAGTAGTAGTAATTCTTGAAGGCGAGGCTGTGATGGTGAGATCTCAAACCGGCCCCATGCCCCCGGGGTGCTCTGTGAGGGTCCGGGGCAGGGCAGGAGCCCAGTGCAACGAGACCGAACCGCGGCAGCTGCGTTGATGGGGTTGGAGGTCTCAGTTTGGGATGAGCCCAAAGGAAAAGCCTCCACCACTGCCCCCCCAAGACTTCCCGTCTGGGTCTGGGTTTAAATTCACAGGTACAGCTGGGCTGGGGGGGAGGCTGGCTCCAAACCTGCAGCTCTGGGGAAGTCTCAGACCTGGAGAAGTCTGCGGCACGAGCCCATCCCTGCTGGAAATCATTGAGCCAAACGGGGGCATTTCTGTGGCAGCACAAGGTCCTCACCTATGAAATTACCTATATTTACATTTTAACACCCCCAGCACCATAAGACACTTAGGCTCAGCTCCAGCCGATCCCCAGGGAGCTGGGCAGGGCTCAGCAGTGTAGGAGACGCTCAGCACCCTGCAGCACCAGGCACCCATTTCCCACCCCTGCGGGGATGGGAAAGGAACAGGGGCCAGAACTGCTGTCCTGGCCCCTGTTCCTGCACCCAGCCTCGGTTTTCCACCTCTGCATTGCCAGCCTGAGCCATGGGCTACCTCCCGGAAACCCTTTCTAAATCAGCATTAGCATTTAATTTATCTTAAAGAGGCTCGCTGCTTCTTACGTGTGGCTTCTACAGAGTTCAGACCCCGCAGCCAAACGCTCCCTGGTTAGTAAATGCCAAAAGGAAGGTTTTGTAACCCGTCCTGAGCCAAGGCTGCCCCACAACGCAGCGATACTCAGACTTTCCGCTGGCAGCTCCCAGCACCAAGCCTGCTGCTGGCCCTCGCTGTACGGCTCCCCCAGACGCAGCAGCAGATACGGGTAAATCCCTTCGCAGCCAGCATCGCTCGCTGTGGTTTGGGCAGGGACGCACAACAAAAGATGCCCACCCCTGCCTAAATCCCATTTTATTCCTTGGGATAAATGGATAAACAGTGGCACAGGGGTGGGGATAGAGACTAACCAGGGTCTCAGCCTGCTCAGGAGGACCTTAGAGCTGCCTGCCCATCGTGGTGCCCGCTGCTCTGGCTGCTCCCCGTGCCCGTCTGCCCCCTGCTTTGCCAGATGCCTGCGTGGGGCTCTGGTATGGATGACCAGAAACCGAATTAGGCTGCCTCCAAAGAGACAGCGCGACGTTGCTAGGCAATTACGGCTGGCTGAAAGGAGCTGACAGCCATACAGAGTTACTGATCTGTGCAGGATGCGGTGATAAGGTTATCTAATTCTGCATGTGGGACTGGGATGAATTTGCGCTAAATATGACTTCGGCCACGGAGGTCGGGAGGGCTTCGGCTCAGCTCTGAAGCTGGGGAGTGGTGTGGTGCCCCGGGATGGGGCTGCCCGGCAGCACCTGTATGGGGAAACTGGTTATGGGATGGTGGGGGGAGCGCTCGGCTCCAGCAAGGCTCCAGGAGCAAACCAGGTTCCTAAATCCAAAAAAAAAAAAAAAAAAAAGAAAGAAAGAAAATAGCTCTTTTTCTTATACCCCCTTAAATTTTGCAGCTCCAGGTTAATTAGTGCTTCCTCATTAGGGCTGGTGCCAGGGGTTTCTGTGGGGAGCACCAGGGCAGGGCTGGGAGGAACCCAGCTGGGACCCAGGCAGCACTCCTCTAATTTTATCTTCTGTTAATAAACCGAGGCTGTGCAAAAACATCGGTCAGGGGCTCCAACAACTGTGCTGGCGTTGGCTCAGGGTGGCTGGGGACTGGACAAGCTTCCAGCCCTGATTTCAGCCGGTGCCAGACACAAAAAACAAGGTGAGGAGGGCTGTTAAGCCAGAGCAGTGGGTAAGGAGCACTGGAGTGAGCTCCTTGGCAAGCCCAGAGGCAGAGCTCGGGGATGCACCAGCAGCCAGCATCAAACAACCCTGAGCCACGTTGCCTCCCTGCAGGGGCACAGCCAGCTGAGAGACACAGGGCAGAGGGCAGGAACACACACACACACATCTTAAATGACATTCCTCTTTCCCCCTCTGCTCTTTGGGACAGGAGGATACAAAGCTCTGCCTTGACACCATCCAAAAAGCTGAAAATTGTTCTGCCACAACAGAACCCCAGCAAGCCCCCGAGCACCCTGCCAGCAGGCACTGAAATGAGAGGGAGAGCTGCTCAGCACCCCCCTTTTTATTGCAGCACCCCCTTTTTTACTGCAGCCCCCCTCTTTCTGCTGCCCAGGGCCCCTTTTTGCGCCGCGAGCCCCATGCGCAGCGGCCGGGGCCTCCCGCTGCTGAGGAAGCAGGAGCGCACCCCTCGCTGCCTCGCAGGATCTTGGCTTATAATAGCAATTGGCGCAGAGTCATCCTTATCAGCTAGCACATTAATCTTAATTAACAGATCGACAGCAACAGTTCCTCCCTGCAGCTCCCCTGAGCATTCGCAGCCTTCGCTGGCTTTCGCAGCGCTGAGCCGCGCCGGCAGCCTGGCTGCTCCCACCGGAGCCAGGGCCAAATCCTGCACAAATCCGGGGCAGCTCCGTGCTGCAGCCCCCAGGCTGCTCCCCCAGGGCCCTTCTGCACCTGGCTGAGCAGAAATACATCTCCTCGTAGCAAACTGTGGGGTTGGGACCAGGAGGGTCCCCCCCATCCCAGTACCCCGGGTCCTGGCTTTGCTGCAGGGCTGGTGTGGCACCCCAATATCCCTGAGACACCCCACGGGTTTGTTGAGGGTGCAGGGAGCTCCCCAGGGGGATTTGAGCTGGAGCAGTAACCACACGGGGCTGGTGACGATGGGGCTGGCTAAGCCCGTGGGATTTGGCTGCAGCTGGCATTGTGCTGCAGCAAAAAACCCTCCCGACACCGTGCAGAAAACCCCAAAGCCCCAGGGCTCCCCCCTGGCTGCCCACGGGGAGCAACACAACCCAAGGGGAGGCTTTCCCTCCCACCTGCTGCCAGAAAGGTTTTTAAAACAAACAAACCGAGGATAAGCAGATGATCCATGGGCGATGGAACTGCTGCAAAGGAAACCCGAGCTGCATCCCCTGTCCCCTGCTGCTCTGGAGGCTGGGGGGCCATGCTGACTGCCCTGGCGTGGCTTCAGTGCCCAAAGCACAAACAACTCCCCTGGCCAGGTCAGCAAATCCCACGGGCTCTGCCCTGCCCAGAGCCAACCCAGCCAGTGAAGCAGCACCTCCCTGAGCAGCCAGATTAATTCTCCCCACTTTGCAAATCCCGACCCCAGCAGGGCTGGCAGCATCAGGGGCCAGCGTGCCCCCAGGAGATCTGCCCGTCTGCACCCCATTCCGCAGCAGAAAGGTTTGCTGTTCACCTGCACTGACCTTCTTACTAAATAAACACACACTGAGCACTCCTACAACAACTGCAACTGCACAAGGATTTCCTTTTGCAAAGACTTAAAGCCATAATATCACAGGACAGATCAAGCCCCGAATGTTTTTAAGATGGGAACCCGGAGCTCAACGTCTCTGTCTGCACAGATGCTCCCAGACGCACAGCCTGGTTTCAGAAGTTGCTTTCCGAGGGTGCTCGGTGTTTGCAGAAGTTCTGGCCGAGAAGTTAGCTTTAGACACGGACTTCTGAAAGCACTGACCTAAGTGTTTTTCCAGCACAGAGGGGGAAAAACCCATCTCAGCTGAAATACCGGGGCCTTAAAAATTAGTTGCCGTTCATGTGCAGTAGCTCTTGTTATTAAAAACATCATAAAAGTTTTACTGTGCTGACTTAGGGTGCACGTAAAGAATCTAGTTTGTCTTGACAGACCGTAAAGGAACTTTTATGACCTCTCGGGTCAATGATTTGCGAGGCAGGATTTACACGGCGGCGCAGGGCAGCAGGAGGAGAGCAGCGGGGCTGCAGGCCTGAGGGGTGGCCCTGCTGCACCCTGCCTGGGTGCACAGCCGGGCAGCCAGGCCCACAGTTTGTACCCACAGCCCCAGTGGTTATAGGGGCTCTGCTAAGGTGGGAGGACACAGGGTTAGGTGCTGACTGGATGCAGCTGATGGGCCTTTATTTGTTTGGGGTCACAGCGGAGCTTTGGGAGGAAACCTCCCCGTGCTCAGTGCTGCCCAGGGATAAAGCTTTGGGAACGCAGGCTGAATTCCCAGCTTTGCGGTTGCTTTATCTTCTGTCACAAAGTGCTGGGAAAATATTGGCTTTGTCGGTCCAAGGTTCGGCCTCATCAGCTCCTGGGGGATCAGGAGGCTGAGTCAGCAGCACGCTGACAGCCTGGCAGGACACTGCCAGCCCCACCTCGGACAGCTCGGATGGAGTGAAGGGAAGTCCTGCAGGGCCACACTGGTGGCTTTGCACCAGGTACACGAGGGCAGGGCAGCTCGGAGCGCTGCTGAAATCCAAACACCTCCAGCTTTAGAGGCTGGGCAGGGAGCCCCGTCCCATCTGCGAGCAATGACAGCTGCCCTGGAAAAGAGAACAAGCTCCCAGATTCATGGCTGTCCCCAGAGCTGGACATCAGGAGAGCATCCCGGGCACCCACCGACTGCTTCCTGCCCTGTGAGCTCGCCTGTAAGCACCTCAGGGTGCTCGGCCGGTGCTGATGATACCCCAGAGCCCACAGCAGCTCCTCAGCCCTGGGGCAGCCCTCCGGAGCCAGCAGCCTCCCAGAAAGATGAAAGCTTTCAACATTTCTCTCCTGAGCGGATGCATGGGCTGAAAGGAGAAGAAATAAGATGTTTTAAGCTGCGGCTTCGGGGCTTTTTGGGAGCAATTCACATGTAGCTGTTCCCCTGAGCAGCACCCTGAGGGTGAGCAGCATCCTTGCACCCCCCCTGAGTGGCCCCACAGCTTTGGGGATGCTCGTGGGGACGTGCACCTGGATGAGGCCCTCCAGAGCCTGCCCCAGCCCCTCCAACCCTTCCTCCTCCTCCAGCCTGGTGCTCAGCGCCGGGCTGTGCTCTGCAGGCTTCCTTCCCCAACGCCCTTTGCTTCGGCCCTCGGCATCCAGACGGATGGAGCCGGGTTTGCTGCACACGTGGCAACCAAATGAAATGGTTTCTTTGGCAACAATAGCGAACGCTCGGAGAAAATTTTGCTTTCTCTCTCCTGTGACTCCAGCAGCCCAGGTAACGCGAAGAAGCCGTCTGACTTAAATTACTGCCTCTGATAGGAATCAGACACGCACTTCAGCATGTCTGCTGCACACTTCTTTATTTATTTGGGGGCTGATTGATTTAAAGACTCCCCATTGCCCAAGCAGCGGCATGGCACAGTAACTCACTTGATCTCTGATTTATATTTCGTGTTTGAGCAAAGCCGGCTGCTGCTGCCCGGCACAGGACCGCGCTGTGTGTGCCAGCACCGAGCTCAGCTCTGGGGAAGGTGAGCACACACAAGAGCACAACCCAGGGCTGCAGGAAAGAGCACGAGGCAAAAACTGCCTTGCAGCACCCAGCTCTGCACGGCCACATTCCCAAACCAAAGCGATGGTGTTTTGGGGCGTTAAGCTTGAGGACTTGAAGCTCTTCGCACCTCAGCGTTGGCCATCCCCATCCCACCACCACGTTCTGCCCCGTGGGGTCGGACACTTCCCACCCAACCCACGGCAGCCCCCCGGGGACCCCCATGCCCCCCTGCTGCACTGCGGCACCAAAAATAGCTGGGAGCTATCTCGATCCTTGCCCCCTTCTTCTTGCAGACATTGTTATGTGGAGCAGAGCTAAGGTCTCTGTTCTCTCTGCTGCCTCCCGCTTGGAAATACCCAACGGGACTGGAGGAGGATAAAAATAGGAGCATTCAATGGAAACACAAGAGAGCTCTTCAGAAGGTGCCATAATCACACGGAGCCCAGTGCTGAGCCCTCCGCCGCAGTGAATAGCACTGCCAGTTGATTTCCTTCAAAGCAGCGCTGAATGAGGTCTTCGCCTGATAATTTAAGGGGATGAAGCCCTTCCTAAGGTTCAGAGGATCTGGGTTTTTCATTTTACATCACCTTCTCTTGGATGCCACAATTAGAGCTGGGGGCCCCCTCCCTGCTCCATCATCAGGGGCCCTTTTTCCCCAAGAGGAATGTTATTTGTGCTGCACAGAAGATTTACCAACTGCCTTTATAGCCCTCCCTGCACTAAATCACACTCCTAATGGATCGCCTGAGGTAAGAGCACCACTGTTTATTGTATTTATTTTTTTTTTTTTAAATCCATTTAATGGCAGGGTCGCACACACCAGAGCTGCTGGGCTGAGCTCTGCCTCCTGCTTGGGCAGAGCAGCTTGGGACGTGCTGCAAGGCCACCCCCAGGGCCCGTCACTTGCCAAAAATCATGAGGAAAGAGGCCCCTCGTCCGCAGCCCTTCAGGCAAGGAACTTCTCCATGCTGGCTGGAGGGCTTGGCAAGCCCCACGTACCCTGCTCAGGGCACCAGGATCTGGACGAGAGGGCTCTCTGGATGCCAGCAGTGCCCACAAATGATGCCCCAGCAGCTTCAAACCCGCGCTGTGCAGCACACATCTCCTGCCTGCCCCGGCCTCCTCCCAGCTCCGCGGGCAGGGGAACTCCGGGCGCCTCCCCGTTGTTCCAACTCACCGCCTTTCGCTGACGCTTTTGATTTATGAGGCCTCTTGGCATGTAAATCTGCAGGATTTATAGCTTGGCATGGGAAGGAAGCGCCGCCTGGCATCATTACAGGACAATGGCGAGTGGGTGGATGGGCCCTAAGGGGGGCTGAGGCCGGTGCTGCGCTGGGGGGCAAACGAGGCAAGAAAACAGAGCAAGGTCTGGCACGGTGACCACCAAGGGTGGCCAGCGGGGCTGTCCCCATGCCACAGTGCTGATCCTGTGCTGTGAACCCCGAGGAGAAGGGCTGAATGTGGTGGGAGCAGCATGGAAATGGAGGCAGCCACCACAGGGCACTGCGAGGGCTGCCCCCGAGCCCTGGCACCCCGCCGGCTCCCTCCCGCTGCCATCACGGAGCCTGCAGTGGCTGAATGTGGTCCTAGCCCTCAGCAAAAGCCAAAACCTTTCACTGTGTGCTGAGATGTGGAGATTTCAGAGGGTTCCCACAGATGTGTGGCATGCAGGATGGGTGAATAAATCAACCCTCCCCAAGAGCAGCAGCATCGAGCCCTGACCAGGCTGTGTCCAGTCACCACGTGCCACCCCTCAGCAGCACGCGGGGTTCCTCGTGACACTAATTTTGTCCTTTTTGGATCAGAAAAAAAACGAATTTAACCGAGAACTGTATCTTTCTTACTCAATTTTATAAGCCACCCTGGGAATCAAGGCACGTGGCGAGCGGGGTGCAGCCTGCCTGCTGCTGAACCTACCCGAAGGACAGACGGGGTGGGTGGGATGTGGGAAACCCCCATCAGGGACAGCCTGGTGAGGGTCGTGCTTGTAAACCCACCACCCCATTAACCTGCCACGCAGAGCATCCCTACAGCCCATTTGAAAACTAATGTATATGATTACACATAACAGATTATATACATTAGCTATTAGCGTGCAGAGGAAGGTAGAATTAAAACCTCCGTGGCTCCATGCACCGCTCCAAGCTTTAATCTCTCCCAAAATACACACACAAACACCGAAAATTCCTCCTGCAGAGTCCACATCAAGCCCCAGGACCGCATTTTGGAGATGACCAGACACAAGTTTGTTCATTCCTGTTCCTCTCACCTGGGCAGCAGTGCACTGTTCCTGCAGCACACCAGCCTGCTCCTTGCCTTGCGGGTATTTTCTGCCCAAATTCAGCTCCCAGGCTCATTTTCCCCAGAGGTCTTGAGGAGCTTATAGCAGCCATGAGACACCTCGGACCTCCTCCCTCTGCTCCGGCCAGCTCCAGTGGCCATGGCCAATTAATGCTTCCTAAAAGCTTTTGATGTGCTGTTATCAAGCACGTGTTACACCGAGAATTTCACGGCGTTTGAGCGAGCGCTCTCAGCATTACACGCCTGGACCGCCCCTGACTCACCTGCTGGCGGGAGGAAAGGAGGACTGCCAAAGCAGGGAGAGCAGAACAATGCGGATTTTCACACCGTAACTTCCTAGTATTTTACGTGCCAGGTTAAGTCCTTCTCACAATGATGCTGTAAAGGGAGGTGATCCGGGTGCTGGAACATCCTCTTAAGCTGGACCAGTTTTGACAACTCCAAATGCTGTAAGAAGTAGTTGGGGGAAAAATTGGAGGTGTGAGGAAATTGTGAGATTTTCAGGGTCCTGGAAAGAATAAACCAGCATGGTGGAGACTTGTTTTTTGGTGTGCAGACAAAGAGGTATTTATCTCTCAATTCCTCACCCAGAGGCGAGCACATCTCATGCCTCGGTGCTTCCCATGCTGCCAGGAGCTGGTCTCCCTGCTCCGGGGACAGCAGTCCCTGTTTGAGGAGTGACAAAGGACATCAGAAAAGATGTGCAAGAGTTGCAGTACACGAATTACACGATTAGTTCCTAGCTTCATATTAAATGAAGACCAGAGTTACGTACAGATTGCTCTGCACTATTGCAAGCTTCCACACTATCCTGTAGGAGTTTTGCGAGTGGAAAAGTTGCTGGCGTGACCTGAAATGCTTTGAGTTCGGGATCTCTGAGGTCGCTGTTTGATGTTACTGGTGATTTCTGAGCACATCTTATTCTTTGCCGAGATACATAAATGAGCCAAAAGAAAACACTGCAGACGCTTCTAAAGTCTTCCTATTAGACAGGTTCAGACAGGATCAGCATTGGCCTCAACCCTGGCTAGAAAAGGACTGCTTACAGCACCAAGCAGCCCTCCACCAGGACCAAACCCAGCAAACCCTCACCGCACCAACCAGCAGCAAAGACGAGGAGCAGGGCTCACCTACCTGAGTACTGAAGAATGGAACAACAGAGAAAAGGAAAGGCAGGGACACCTGAGGTTTCCCTGTCCTTATTGCTGCTACAAAAGCCACGAATAGACTCGAAGCATTGCGGATCACACACAAGGGAAGTCTGCCAGCCCTGGCATCCCAGCTGTGAAACCCCAGCTGCTGGAGGGTGTCCGTCCCCCCTGCAGGGCCACTTCGGGCCTCCACAAATGGAGCAGCAGACCCAAATGAAAGAAAAGTGAAAGATGGTCAACCCAACCTTCTGTGAATTTACCTGAATGCCAAGAAAAAGAAGGAGATTTAATAAAAACCTGAAACAAGACATGCATTCGATGTGAACTCTACCGTTTTGGTGTGAGCAATTTCTTTTTAGGGGTTGATGGGAAAGGAGCACAGCACGAAAGAAGGAAAAAAAAAGGTCTGCAAAACATGGATTCTTGCATGAAAATTATATACCAGCTTTTTCTTCTTTTTATTTCCTCCCAGTTCGTGAATCACAGGCGAAGTCTCACACTGCTCCCTTTGAAGTACCGGAGCCTCGGGTTTCCACCTACCCAACCACACCAGCAGGGTGGCAGCAGGCCCTCTGCGAGCCAAGGCACTTGCCTGAAGGCCCAAATTTAGCCACGGAGGAACCACAGCCCCGGCCAGCAGCACAGCACGGCCTCGCTGCCCTGCCCTGCCGCAGCACCCAGCACCGCGCTGCTGCCAGCAGCACCCCCAGCCCATCCTCACAGCTGGCGTGTGGGTATTAAATAATGAGGATTTGGTTTTTTTTTTGGTGGGTATGTGAAAAAGGAAATTTGGGCAGTAGCTCCACCGTGCCAAGAGTGATTTCTTCTGGTGCAGTTTTTTGTGAGACAGCAAGGAGCTTGCCAGCAGTCAGGCTCCAAGCACAACCCGTCTTAGGGCTCTTTGCTGGCCTGACAGCACTCAGCACTTCCACCCAACCTAACGCCTCAACACAGTGGGCCAGGAACAGCCATTTGTCACCTCTGCCACAGCTTTCGTAGTCAAACTTCTCGCTTCGGCCCCTGGAAACTCCCACAGTGATGAGCAACAAAGCTGCTGCAGGACGCGGGCTGCTCATCAGATGCTTCGAGAGCAAGCACCGGCCTGCCGCCGCTGCCACAGCGCTCTCCAGACTTTTTTTTCCTCCCGTATGTAAGGGAGGTAAGCTCAGATTTAAGTTTACATCCCCTACAGGTAGCGACGTAAGCCTTTGGCCACGACACTAAGTTCAGCACATACCTTAAGGACTTGGTGCCCTCGCTGCCGCAGCCGCCTGCTGCCTTTCCACGGCTCCACACAGACATTGTCCCACGATGGGCTGGCCAAACCCGTGCTACCCAAGCCAGTGGCACCAGCACAGCTCATCCCCAGCCTTACCGAGCCATGGCTCAGCCCCAGCCTTGCCCGTGCCATCACTGCCAGCCCGTGGGGCCAGGAGCCTCCGCTCCTCGCGGCCAGCCTGCTTCTCCGCTCACTCCTGGCACGGCGAGCCAGCGCTCCTCGGGTCTGTACGACAAGCACTACCTTTCCTGTTTCTTCTTATTCTTGGCACCAAGCGTTTTGACTCGTTTCCAGCTGAGGTTAAAAGCATTTAAGAGTGTGTTTGCATAGTGTGCTTTTTTTTTTTTTTTTTTTTAAAGCGACCTCTGGTTGTAACAGACACCTCCCCCAGCACACACGAAAATATCCAGGTTGCTTTTGGTTTAGTAACTGTCTCTTATTCCTTCAGGGCTGGAGGGGGGGAGAAATGACAGCACCCACACCTCTGCAGTTAAGATATTTTTCTTTGCATTTTACCAATCGCTTGGTTTCTGAATTTCAGCTTCGCATTTGGACTGGCACAGTTACACCAAATGTCTGCCCTCTCAGGTGGGGAAAAAACAAACACCAACTAGAAGGGAGCACAGCAATTTCCATCAGCTTGCTTCCTAGCAGAGGAAAAAAAATGCTTACAAAATACCTGCATTTTTATGTCACAAAAAATATAATTAGGCCCTCAATTAAGTTCTATTAATTTTACTCGTGGGAGTTTGTTAGCACAAGACACCAGAAGGAACTCCCAAGGGCTCTCACTAAGATCTGCACTGCGCTTCTGCAGCCACAGAAAGGGGAAAAATGATTACATCACGGTAAGAGAACCCAAATTCTGCAGACACCCACCATGAGCTTTCCTTGTACCGGCAGTCCCGGGGAACAACACGGACGTACTGACACGCCTGAAGCTTTCCACGTGTGCAACCATGTCTGCAGAACTGGGGTGCTCGGGGACGGCTCACGGGCAAGATGTACGGAGAGACAAAGTGCTTCAGCAGGACTCCGCTGGCCCTGAATGCTGGCATCTCCCAAAAAAGAGAGCTTTCAGATTTAATTAAATTTTACTATTTTATTTGTGAAAAAACTACAAGCAGAATTCATAAATAGACATTTCTATTTAAAGCAGGAAAATGATAAAGTGGCTTCTAATAACAGTCGTGCACATGCCAGTAACAGGAATATATTAACATCTTTTATTTGCTAGACAAAGAGCAGTGTCCAATATAAATTTCCCGAAAACATTTAAGACCTGTGAATTTCTGACCAGTTCACAAAACCACCATTGACACTTTAGCATGAAGATTAAAACAAACCTAACAGGACTGTCAGCTCTAAAGACTTTACAGAGCGGAAAAACTTTCAAAAGCGTTATACAAGCTGTCTTTCTGGGCAAATGAAAAATATAGCTCGTATAATACATTAACATAAAAATCCACAAGATAAGATTATGTTTTGACATACTTAAACAAGCATTCTATATTTGTCTCCAACAAACAAAGCTAAGGAAATAATGTAACCATCTTTACACAGTAAATTAAGGTTACAAGTCATACACAAGAACAGAACTGCTTGCGCATTAAAAACTGTTCAGCTCCATTGTCATACTCTAAATGTTGGCTCTTAAAACCAGTCGGTTACATACAAGCAAAGGTTATTATATAGTCAGCAATTAATAAATTTTCAATAATTTAAGTTTATGGTAGAGCTTAAAAAAGTAGACTGAGAATGATCTTGGTAAGGCAGGTGAAGACGTCTCAGTGGAAATAAACTCGCGGAAGCTACTGCCATGTTTTAGATCTGTCCAATTCGAAACGAGCAAAGTGTTCCAATTAAAATAAATAGCCTGGTTGTGTAAAATGCCTTTTTTTTTTTTTTTTTCTCCTTTGCATAACTATGTCAAACTGAGCAAGTCAGGCAAGCTGTGTTGGTGTATGTGTGTGTCTGTGTAAAAGTTGAAACTTAGCGAACGTAACACTGTGCTTTACTTACCTGCTTTCTGTGCCACTGAATACCAAGAGCCTGGTCCTTCCTCTATACTAGTGTTTTTGTTGGCTTGGTTGGCTTTAAACATGCTCCCCAACAACAGCAGGATAACCAGAGGACGCAACGTGCGAAGGGAATCCCATTTCCAGACACATGCCTTGGGGGTGCTAACTTCAGAAACCAAGTGTAAAAGCAAACGCTATCCTCCAAATCCACAACACAACAGCTACGAATGAGGCCGGGTAAGTTCAACGCTTAGCTAGCAATTTCTACGAAATGCAGAATTACAGGTCACTTGTTCCAAAGAAATTTTCCCACTTATGTATAGTAAGCTACTTTATCAAGGAGGCACACCCAAAGAAACAGATTTCACTGACTTAATCAGTAGCCTATGAGTAGCTGGTTACTGCGTTAAAGCTTTTTCAACTAATCTACAGGTCCATTCACTTTAAAAAGAAGCGATTTCCTGGTACACACAATGCTTTTTTTTTTTAATTATTTTTTTTTGCACAAATTCCCAGATTCAACAAAGAATGCAAGCACGTGTTTGACTAAGCACCAGAAAGAGCCCCGCCGAAGGGACTTGCCACTCGCTTACACGCTTTGCTGGATCACGGCCAAAATGCACGCAAGCCTAATCGATAATGGATCATTTATAAAGCAGTGCAAAATATACAAGTTCAGGGGCATCTTCAAAAAATCTCTCTTAAAAAATTATTCCAATACATTTCAGTAAAATAAATAAATATGGCTGACCAGTTTACCCTCCCTGAGACCCTTAAAGGAATAGTAAAAACTGGAAAAGGAATGTCTTTGCAATATCCCACCAATGTTAAAACGTGGATTGAGAAATTCATAGTATTTAAAACTATGTATAATAAATTGTCTTGATGCTCGTAGGAAGCATCTGTTTTCCTTTGGTTCTTTAATAAATACTTCAAAAATGCTTAAAAAGGTACAGACAGCCTATACTGTGAATATAAGCAGAATTAAGTTGGGGTGTCCATATCGACGTATCCGGAATAAAACCGCCACCACAAAGGCATTGCCACCGCACGTGCCTTCGAGCGGAGGTGGTAATGGATTGGTACCTCACAGATTTCTGTCGCTAGTGTGAAAGGAACCTACGTCTGCTACTCAAAACCACACCGATTTTAAAGGAAATTTCAAATCCGTTGCCTCCACAAAGAGAAATCACTCTTGCTAAGCAAATAGTTCACAACACAACAAGCTGGCACAAAGTTGCCAAGAAGTGGCCCTCTATCCTCACACCCAGAAGTTATGCATTTGATGTCGAATAAAGCCACAGCCTCTGTGCCTGAAATTACTGCAGGGCACCCTGGGGCCACTGAACGAAGATGAAAAGCCAAAGAGGTGTTTTGCTTCTTTTTTTTTTTAAAAAAAAGGTTTGTTTCACCTCTTCAGACTAGTGTTTTAGCAGGATAATGCATGGAAGGTAAACTGTAAAGCAACACTAACAGGCCAGGAGAAGAAGTTACAGCCTGAACAGCTTCAGAACGCAACCCAAGAGGTACTGGGTACCAGCAGGAGTCGCACACGCTGCTGGCTCGCCAGCGGGGCAGCTCATCGCTATGTCTGCTCCCCCAGCAGCATGCCCAGGGTGTCCTGGTGTGGACAAGCCTAACGTCCTCACCGGGCAACATGCTGCTCAGAGATCACCCCCGGGACAGGGCTGGAATTCAAACAGAACAGCGATGCTGGCAGCACGGACAGGACAGGTCGGAGGGAGCGGATGATGAGCGAGCCGCGCACTGCTGGGCGCTGCAAAGCCCACAGCAAACAGCTCCAGTTTTAAAGTTACCCCAGTCATCGATGCAGGACTGGAAAACTGAGAAAAAAGTCATTAAACCTAAGGATACCGAACTTCTGGGGGGCTGGCTATGCACGACATAGCAGTGCTGATGTTACTGAAACGCGTGAATCCGTGGCGTGCTGGCACCAGACTAGTTCTAAACACTTACGCTCCAGCTGGACACAAACCTGCAAGCTGTCAAGCTGAGTTACCCTAGTAGAAATACACATTATCTGGAACAATCTCCTGATTTCAAATCCCAAGGTATTAAAAAAAAAAATCAAAACTGTGTCCAGTACACTTATAGCCATTGCCTAGGGAAAAAATGGGGAAGGAACAAATTGAGAGAATGGGTCCCATCTAGGTTCAAACCTTCAGGAACGCTTTTCACCTAAGACCAGTTCCATTTCAGTTTCAGCACTTTCACAGAAGGGGACTGTCCCAGATCTTTAACTGTTCAATATTTTTTTTTCACTTCACAGTGTTTCAAGCACCAGCGTTTCCATGTATTGGTTTCAAATAACCCTTTATATATATTTATTTATATATATATTTATATATAATTTATATCAAAACTGATAGTACACAGTATAACTGGAAGAAGAACTGAACTTAAAAAGGATATGTTGAGAGAGGATGGAGTTTGTGAATGCAATAAATAAAGCCCCCTTCCCTCCCCACCCACTCCCTATCCCAAAACAAAAAGTTGTAATGTTCATGGAAAATTGTGCACAGCAGATATTATAAAAAAGTAGATTCAGGAGCACATCCAATTATAAATGATTGTTAGGAAAATCATATAAAACAATGGAATACATAAAAGTGTCAAGAGTAATCGTTAGGGTGAGAAATTCCTTGGTGGCCAGATGCCCACGGCAAGCAGAAATTATCCTGGTTGCATCAGTAAGAGGTCGATGTCCAAGAAAGTGTGTGTTCAAGCACAAAAGAGGCTCTCCAGGATCTGAACAGCATGGGCAGGTGGAGTGTTTGAATTTCATACCCTGATTCATAGTTTCCACAACTCCATGTGCAATTTTCAGAAAGATTCATCATTGACTGCCGACATGTCCCCCTTTGGCGTGGAGGAACGGGACGAGCCCTTGTCTGTGCTCTCAGAGCCCGAGCTGCTCTGATTCTGTTGTTCTGATCCTGCACTGGAGGTCACTGTAGAAGACGACGTGGAAGAGGAGCGAGTCTTTTCTTTAAAGTCTGTGATAATTACTGTGACATTTCCCACTGTGACTGCCAGCTGCTGCGCAGTACTTCTGTCCACATTTTTCAGTCTGGGTCTAAAATAAAGGAGAAAACATTTATAAACAGGATAAAAATAAACGAGAAAGGAAGAGTTTGTTACAAAAAACAGCATTCAACAAACTTGGTGACTTCTCCACTCGCCTGCACAGACTGCAACAATCGGGAAGAGCATCTAGGTAGCAGTAAGTGCTGCTCAGCAGAGGACAAAGGTTTGACCTTCTGCTCCCAGCAGCAGCACAGCCTGTGAGGGCTGCAGCAGCACGTTGGATCCCGAGGGGAGGACCTGTCTTGTAGAGCTCAGCAAAAGGTGCTGTGCTATAGACGGTTATCTTTAATCCAGCTCAGCCAGAAAGGAGGACACTAGAACAGAGCCAAGCAGACAGGAGCCAGGGAGACCTAGGGATCTCCTCCCCAAGGGGCAGATGAAAGAATTCTGTTATCTAAATTCCCCATCTCATCATGTGCCCTGATGTTATGAGACAAGGCTGTGACTCCGCAATACAAAACCACATGAAAGCATTTGAACACGGTTCTTTCATTCCCATATTGGAACTCTGCAGCTGCAAACAACACAGGCACTGGGACAACTTGGCTTCTCTTTCAGATGCTTTGAGCTCATACAAATCAGATGCCCAATCAGGCTATGGATAAAATCGCTCAAAAACATTCCCTCTGGAAACAAGGCTTTTGAAAATAAAATCCAGAACGTGCAATGATATTTCTTGCAGCTAGCTCTTTTTGGTTAGGGGAAAAAAAAAAAAGGAAAAACACAACAGAAGAGAACACACTGATATTTATAGCTCAGGATTATCTCAGTAATTTGCATGCTGTGCTATCATTCAATTAGTAATGTAGCTAATAAGGGTCTAGACTCTAGGAAGCTGACATTCATGTGCATTTCAGGGGCTGGTCCAAAGCTCTGAAACAACAAGCTCTTGGACACTCCTCCAACTACCAACCAATTCCAAGTCAGCTGCAGCAACTGCTGCAATTTACAGCTTTTGCTCCTAATTAAGGGTCAGACTTAAGCAGTGGAATATTCCCAGTAGGGAAATTAAAAAGGAGAGTCTTTATACTTCAGTGAAAAGTAGCTTGCTGAGAACTGCCTTATTTCAAGAGATGGAGGGAAGGGTAGCGTACTTGGGGATCAAGCTCCAGCTTTTAAACCTATCTTCTCTTTGTCTACGGAATATTAGGCTAATGCAGCCTAAACAAAACCAGAGGAAATCAAGCTGACTTTGTGTTTGCCACGTATACTCATTAGCTTGCAGCGTTAAGTTAACAAGAGGGAAGCCCTTAAGAAGCAGCTGTCCAAGTGGTATTCCAGAACTGGAAGTATTAAGGATGGATGCACAGCTTCAGAAATAAACAACAGTATTTCTGCAAACTTCCTTAGCAAAACAGAATTTACTGCACCAAAAACAGTGTTTTTATGTCTAACCTAGGAGGCTGTTTCAACATATCACACGCACAAGAGGAGCAGCATTTCTAATACACAGAAAATACAATTAAAATGCAACCATGTAATAACAACTACGGATAAAACTTCCTACTTGAATCTGCCCCTCGGGTCAGAGACTGCTCTTTCCAAAGCAGTACCGGTGCTTACTGAATTGCAGCAGCGAGACATACGCCCACGTGTATGCGCTGTACGGACGCACTTGTGAGAGCTGGCAAACTTAACACATAACCACAGACTAGATGAAATGATGTCACCGTGTTTGTGGGTAACAAGAAAGGCTGGCCAGCTCAGCAACTTTTGGGGTTTCCATCAGCTTTCGGCTAGTGTCTCAGCAGATCAGCGCTGCCCCCAGAGCACTGGCAGCGGAGGCAGCAGTAAACATTCCCGGAAGCGTAGTACACGTACGTATTTTCCTCCTTAAACTCTGAGTTCCTCTAGGAAACCCGGTTCTTCCTGTAATTTGACTAGGTCATTTGTTTTCTCTTGTACTATGAAACAGCCAAAGAAATGCCGGCCCAGATACCGGAACAGACCTTACTGCCTCCACCTTTCTGCAGGGCTGAACGTGCATTCCTGCTATTGCTTGTCAGAAGCCATCGCTGATTTAAACACGCCGATGCTTCACATCCTCTTTTACAGCTGAAAAGGTTTATGGCTAAGCTAGAAATGTGTTTCAAAACAATCAAAGAGCACAGGAAGATGCAGAAGGTGTTTTTTTCAGAAACAGGCATGGTAACCAAGAAGTTCAAACAGCAGCCCTTAGAATACAAGTTCCCCAAAAAAGCTAGGAAACCTGGGCACAAAAAATAATTGAATAGATAACTTGGAACTCTGTAAAAAAAATCCTGTTCTTTTAAAAGATTCTTGAGAGCACTCTTGAGGGCAGTGAGCTGCACGAAAAGTTCCACTAAACTAAGCACTTAAAAAGACAGTTTAATAACTGAAGGAAATGATGTATCCCTTAAAAATACTCCAGCTAGTCTTGATACTATTATTAAGGACTAATTAGGAATGACAAAAATCTTGCTGCAAAAGATGGACTAGATGATTCTGCACTAGACAAAGTGACTCCTTTAAGGAGTAAAAACAATTATTTGATGCAATCTATCAATTTAATGTTACCTCATTAGTCAAGTGCATCAAGTCCCCTGCATCCTAAGCCTCAAAGTAAGTACTGTTTTGAAAAAAACAAGACAGAAATATCACTGCAATGAAGCTGTATTTCTATAATCGAATCAGGAATGGACAGTTAAATCTTTGGGGATTGAGGAAGAGTTGGCAGTAGTCACCACAAACAGCTCGGTCTTCCAGTTTAAGCACAGCAAATCTCACAATGCCTTCGCTACATTCCAGTGAATTACTCTGTACAGGGCAGTCGCTATTACTAAATGTTTTCATGTTATTATTTAAAATCTTCCAAGACAGTTTTCTGCAGTCATGCCTTGCCCATCTTTATGCTAACACAGCAGTGGAAGCCATGTTTTGCATATACTTTATGACTGGTTGCAACTAACAAAAATTGTGCTTCTGTTCACTTAGCTTCCCTATAAAACATTATGCAATTACAGAATGGATGCAATTCTTGTGTGTCCCACACTAGGAAAGTACCCAGTTGAATTCTGCTTCTTGCAGTTCTGTAAGTTCAAAAACATAAGGACTGTACTTTGACTCTGAATTTTTGAATTATGAAAAAAGCACAAGACACCACCCTAAAGAAAACAAGCATGGAGCATCAGTGTAGACTAAACAGCTCTCCACAAACAGCTGCTCATTTGAAATAGACAAATACAAAGCCAACCATTCATGCCTTTTGTTGATAGCAAGATTCCAACAAATCTGCTCATCCAGTCTTAATTCCAGTATACTCAGAGGATTATCCTGACAATTACAATTATTTAGCTACAGGTAAGGAATTTTTTTAAAAACAACCTTCGTTACTGCTACCAAATGACGGTATGAATTTGATAAAGACCACTATGATTGCTGGTGAATTCTGCCCAGTGTATTTTACAGCCAAGAGGCATTACTGCCCGGTTGACACATGATTATTTAAGCAGAAAAACGGGAACTGAGTGGCTAATAGAATGAGCATTTCAAATGCCTGAATCTGTCCTCACCAGAAGGGTGGCTGAATGCTTACTGCATGCATACAAGGCTCGTAGCCACTGGTGGCATTGTCATACTGTCAGTTAGACTGTACTCTGCCAGTCCACCAAAAAGAGCAGTGTCTGCTACTTATACAGTTCTCAAATATTAAGAGCTTAATTTTTCTATAAAGTTACCTTGAAGTGTGATTTGAGTCACTCGTCTTTGTTGTAGTATTCCCAGATTGTATACTATTCGCTTCGCTAGGAGGATCTTTCACAATATCCGACTTTGGTCTGTAAGAATTGGAGGGAAGAGGGGAGATCATGATGTTAGTTAAATTAACTTTTAACTTAATTAATCAATGCACGGTAATGAAGTCACACTACACGCAATAGAGCATCGTTGAAACTTACTTAGTCTTCTTGTTAGTGTTCTTCTTTGTAACACTTGGACTAATTTCCTTCTCTTTGTCAGGCTTTTCTTTGTCTTGTTTTTCCACCTTTTCCTTCTTCTCCTTCTTAGGTGGTGGTGGGGTTGCATATTGCTGGGCAACTTGTTGTGCCACCAACTGAGAGTTTATCCTAGGTTTTCTATAATGACAATAAAGAGATCTGTAGTCAGAATTCATACAGCAAAGACCACTTCACAAAAAGCATCTATTTCAGCAACTGGGGAAGAATACTTCACTACTGACATACCACATGGACGCACTTATTTAATGTTGAGTACTACTGTTGCTACCAAACAAGACATAAGTTTTCAAATTCAAACATTGGTTTCCTTAGTATTTTCCAACTTAATTTCTCAAATGAGTTTCGAAGTTTGCTGACGCAGCGAACAGCACATGTAACAAAGAACAAGAGAAGGTAACTGAGATGACTTTGTTCCAAACACTGGGACTGAAATTCACTGGAAAGAACACAGAAAACAAACAGGCATTCAGTACTCCATCGGCAGAAAGGCTGTGCCAGCCTCCGACACACTGTCCTCATACAATTGTCTGAAGTCCCTGAATGGTGCTCAGTGCTACGCACGCTGTATGTTCAGACTGGAAAAGCAGCAGAAGAGAGTCAGGCACTTGCAGAGCACACCGAGATTCCCAACAGGCCGATTAACACAGCAAGGGGCAGGAGAACATGCCAGCGTGGCTTTTTGCTGCCAGAGCACGGGGCAGGCCAAGGTAAGGCGAGGGAAGCGACTGACTTGTGCTGGGACTCCCAGCAGCAGGCTCCAGTTTGAGGGAGCTAATAGAGTTCAAGGGCAGTGCATGGCCCAAGTAATGCCTAAGAATAAAACTCAGAGGTTGGAGTCAAAGAGAAAAGGGAAAGAGGTAAGCAAAGCTGTCTTTCAAAGGGCATTTCAAATTATGATTAATACAGAAAAATGCCTTAGCATGCAAGGAGAACCTGGTGCTCATGCAGTCTCTCAGATTTATGCCTTCATCTCTTCTGCATTCCTCATCCAGACTTTCAGCTCCTCTCGGCTTAACAACTTGAAATCTCACCCTCGTGGCCCGGCACATCACAAAGCAGTTTATTCTCCGAACACTCTGATTGCCGGTGATGGATGGACCTGCCAGAGGGATCTAACGCCCCCTGCACCATCCACACAGCTTAGGAGGGGAAGAAGGCCGGGTTATCAGCTCCATCCGTCCTCAATTATGAGCCGCACGCTAATTGCGGCAGTTGTCCGTACCTGCCCACAGCTGTTACACGGGGTACAAACACAACTTGGGTTTCCTGCATAGGTCAGACATTAACACCTTGTGAACAAGAGCCCTGGAGGGGCAGCACACAACCACCAGGAACATCGGGGAATCATTGGGCCTGATGCCAGCCCTGCTGGTGCCACCAGCGGGAGCGCCAAGGCCGCGGCCGCCGCCACCACCAGGCCTCGCTGAGGCGCCCGCACGGCCCGAGTGTGACCACGCCGCAGTGCCTGCCATGACTGCTGCTGAAACACGCACCCCGAAGCGCTGAACCCTGTTAGTCTGATCATCACCTACTTCATTAGCGCTGCACTGCTGATTACCCAGCTCTCCAAAATGTCATCCTTTGGCCCTGCTCAATGTTAGCGAGCACGAAACCCGCGGCAGCTCCACAAGCCCTGAGCACTGGCGGCTGCTGCCCCTGGGGACAAGGAGCTCTGGTAAACCTGCTCCGGCAAGAAGCACCGGTACCCTCCAGAACCACCTCCCGTGCTTTATCTACACATTCAGAGCCTTTCTTAAGGAGCTATGCAGTGTTTTCATGTGTTTAAACAAACATACAAAACACGAATTGCTCAAATGTAGCATCTGCGTTTAGAGAGAAATGCAGACAGTGGGACTCTATAGTCCTACCTTCCTGTCACAGAAAAATCCAAATTCCTAATACACCTCTCTTGATGTTTTTCTGTACAAGAGTATGAAGAGGCTCGTAACTGAAGCCGTATATACCTAGATATTTGATTTCACTACCACAGGTTATCATCAAGTCCACAGGTTGGAATCAGGCCACTAATCTATCTCAACAACACTGGTGTTTGTATTTTTCACCCATTACAGAAACTAAAATACATTTTATGCAACAATCCACATGTATTTCCAAGTGATGAAACAAAGAAGATTTGGACTACAGCCTTAGATAACTATGATCCTGGGAAGATCCTGAAAAGCTCTGCAGATCAGATCAAGCAGTCACCTGTTCCACCGAATATTTTACAGAGCAGTGAAGGTATTTAGCATCCTTGCATTTAAAACCCTGGTATATACAGCAACTTCTGTCTGGGTGACTGTGAATAAACACATAAGAGTAAGCGTTTGGGTTATACAGAAGAGATTTTCAGATTGATGCGAGCACAATAAAAGCTGCAGCAGCTTGTCTAAAGCAACCTGTTGACCTGCTGCTCTTCCAGGAATGGCGGAGCCGTGAAACCTTTCCTTGCCAGCAGCAAATACTATTAAAAAAAAAAAAAAAAAAAAAAAAAGGGATGTTCACACACTGTTTCCTGATCTTCATTTCCCATATCTTAAAAAAATAAAGTTAAAAAAAAGCGTCAAGAAACCTTCAAAGGAAGGGTAGATACTATCTCCCTACGTGATTAACCTCACTGCTTGAAGCTGCCTCCTCTGCCCAGACTTACAGTTATTTGCTGTTTACACAGCCAGTTAAATCAGAAACTTGAGCTATTCATGGGAAATCCCAATTCAAGAATCTGAGAGCACCTTCAAAGTCTTTCTGCTGTGCCTGGTTGTGATGTTATTTCCAAACCTTATTTCTAACCTTAACGGCTACCACCATGCATTTGGCGTTGAAGGAGCGCTGCACGGCTTGAATAAAGATGTGAATTTTAAAATGGAAACTTATCAACTAAAAGAAAACTACAATAATCACACCGTATTTCCCCAGGGAAGGTTACGTATTAAAAAAAAAAAAAAAAAAAAAAAAAGCTTCCTGCAGAGCCGCCTCCCTCCATGACCTCCCACTCCTTATCTGTGGGTCTGACAGCACACTCCATTTATTAAGTTTTATCATTTTCTGGCCAGCCACTGACACAACTAGCACAACTTCTCCAAAAAACGCATTTGCATACTCCTCCTTACGCTCTCCCCTGCTCGCTGCTACGAGCAGACGTGAAAGCGAAAGCCCCGCGGGCGGGAGGCGCGTGCCCGAGGAGAGGGGGCCCAGCAGCACTGGGGGTGTCTTCTGCACCCAGCCAAAAAGCTGCCAGTGAACATGTTTCAGGATCCGAGGAACAGGTTTTTTATTGTTTTTGTTTGGTTTAAAAATAATGCAACTGCCTGAGTGGCTTTCCAATTCATGATTTAGCCCCATTTCACTCACACTAGCAGCAAGCTCAGGAAGGCTCAAGAACAGGTCCGCTAAGCAACTGGCATAATAATAATAATAATAATTGGAGTCATAAAATCCTCAGAGGCAGGCCCACACTCCTGCTACAGCCAGCACACACTGGTTACAAGCCCTTTACGAAAAAGCCAAGCAAAGCAAGTCCAACAGCACATTTCACCACCGCGAGCTATAACCATAGTAACCACAACCGAGAGAAATATCTGCGATATCCAAGCCTTGCTCCAAGTCTCCCTGCCCACCAAAACCACACGGCGAGGGCTGGCACCGATGTCACCTTGGCTCCCCAGCACAGGTCGCAGCTCCCCAGGCACGACCAGGTGGCACTGGTGGCACTGGGCAGGCTGGTGGCAGCCAGGTGGCACTCACCACCTCGCTGCCACCCCTTGCCCTAGGCTGCGAGCTCTCCTCCAGCTTGAGCTGCCTTCCAGAAACAGGAACGGGTATGAATTCAATCAGGGTTCGCAGCGGATACTCGCCGTCTTCCCTTTCAGAGTATGAGCAATAAAAAAATAAAAATAAAAAAACAGAGTGGAGAAACAAGCCTCGTTCCCATGTGGGCTACAATGACTTAGCATCCTTTGGCTTATACCACAGAATTTGAAGTCATAAAACCAGAAGGATCCCTTTTTACTGCTTTTTTCCTCCTCTTTTTTTTTTTTTTTTTTTTTTTTGAGCAGTATTATGTGGCTGAGTCTCTCTGCCCCTAATTTTGTTCCCATCTGGCACTTTTTTTTTTTGGCACTCTCCAAAGAGAATGCTTCAACTCAAATAACTTATATTAAAATAATAATGGTGTATCATTCGAGCAGAATAACCTGAACAGAAACTCGAAGCCCCTTCCAAATCTTTTGTAAGACTGAAGAGCCTCAGAAATGCGCATTAACCATTTTTACCCCAAATCTGCCTGGCAGCTTACTCTCTAACATTAAAACAATTCATGTAAGCCACAAACACGTTTAGGTGACAGAAACCAAACCCCAGCTCAGGCTCTTCTAAGCCTTCCAACCAGCACTCACACTTCATGAACGTAGCGGACGGCCTGTTAGTGTTAGGTCAGAGGTTGGACTCAAAAATCTTGAGGTCTCTTCCAACCTAACCCAGCCAATTCTGTGATTCTGTGATCTCACCGTGCCATTCAGTAGGTCTGACACAGAGCACAGCCAGCAAACCTCAGCTTCCCAAAGCAGCGATGTGAAGAGCTGCCATTCTTGGTGCTGCATTGGGTGCACAAATCCCCACCAAGCACTGAGCCCCGGTGCTCGGTTCCGTCTTGCAAACACCAAGAGCAGGACAATATGCGTTCTCCCAATTATTGCTCCACACACACACACCCCAGGGTTTAATCAAGAGCCCAGCCAGAAGCAAGGATTTACCAGATTGGCTCAAACCAACAGTTCTTCAGCACAAGCGTCTGAAAGAGCTAAGTTTCCTTCTACCTGACATTAAGTAAAGTAAAAATTGTCCAAGCAAAGCCTAATTAAAGTGACAGCCTGGGTAGACTCAGCTGTCACGATCCAGCCCTGATGTGACAAACAAATGAACATTACCCACTTCTTCAGCATCACGTGAAAAAGATTGTCTTCTTCCACTCCCAAACTAAGAGCAATTAAACTAAATTAAACCGTGCTTTCAAAGGTGTGTTCAGCCAAATTGTTTCACATTAGTTGAAGTGTTGCACAGCAATTTGCATCACAGGAGCAGGTATTTGCAAAAACCCTCCTGATCCTTCCGGCAAGGAAATACTGATACATGCGAAAGCTGAAACATTTTTCTATTTAGAGCGTGATTTTGGCACTTAGGTCCTTACCAAATCTGAACCAACAGACCTGCCCAGAAGTGTTGTGCCTGCACCTACTGCACCTGGGACTGTCCCAGTAAGTGGCACTGGCAAGGCTGGCTCATGGCAAGCAGAGTAAGCACCAGCCCTTGCGTGAAGGGCTCCCTGCATCTGCTGCTGTGTTCTCAAAATTAAAGAAAAAAAAAAAAAAAAAAAAAAGGTATTTCTAAGGTTCTGCAAATATTTCCCAGTGCATTTCCTTCCATATCTCAAAGCGTGCCTTTACAAACCTGCTTTGGGACTAAATGCAGAACACCCATGGTCAGCAATTCTGCTGCTTTACATGCAGCCATCTGCACGCACAGATCCCACCCCACACCTTCAACCTATTAATGCTTACATGGACCTGAACTTACAGAAGGATAAAGGAGAATAAGTTATACTTTTTTTTTCCTTCTTTGTAACCCTAATTTCTATATCTGTTTGAGATTTCTTGGATCCTGCTTGAGCAAATGCAAGCCACTCATCTCCTGGAAGCATCGGAGGAGCGGAAATCGCAGCCTGCCCCATACCCACAGCAACACCCGCAGACCTTGCGGGACTCCACCAATCCCCAGAAATGTGGATCTAATTAAAATTGCTCTTACTTTCCTGCAACGGTGTTATCACAAGAATGAAAGTAGCATCAAGTGGGATTTCAGAGTCAAAAGCCTCATGTAACACGGAGTACTGAGGATTTGGATAATTTCATGCTGTTCCAGCTTTGATGCAAGTGGTGATACAGCAGACCTCTGAGAGGCTCTCTGTTTCTTTGAGGAAATCTGTTTCATATGCAGTACAGTGTAAAGCTGAAGTACATGATTATTTTAATAATCCTAGTAACACATGAATATGTCTTTGCTCAAAGGAAAACCAAGACTAGAAGTATTTATGTGAGTATTTATGAAACCATTAGTGCCAGAACAACAGTGCAATAAGCCTACTTCTGAGAAACACTGTACAGGGAGGTTAGAAACGAACCCATGAATACGTTAACCGGAAAAATAAATCACCTCTTTAAAAGAATTTTACATCCAGAAGACCCCAAACTTTAGAGAAATTAAGCCATAAGCAGGACGGTGAGCACTCATTCTTGTATGCATATTTTCCAGCTCATTTGTGATGACCACACTGTCCTTTTTAGCAACAAGAAAACAGATGAATGGACAAGCTGTCCTGAGTGCCCCACTGCAGAGCACTACGGAAGCTATATGCATTTATCTGAAGTTCTCTGTGTAATACAAGACCGCAAGACAGCCAGCATTAGAAGGACAAACAGCAAGAAATACGGGATTGAGCAATATTTTGTCGAAAGAACAGGATTTTCCTTTAGTACTGATGTACTAATCTTGCACTTTATCTAAAATAGATGTTCAAACATACAGAAGTTAACCTAAGGAACACCTCTGTAGGGTTGCAGGTTTAGTTTTTCACAGCATCACAAGCAAGACAATTATCTTTCAGCTGAAAGAACAGGATTTGCTGCTGACCTTATACAGAAGGACACACCAAAGTGTTCCTAAAACTGTTAGTGTTGAAAACTGTTAGTGTTCAGTCTGAACATTTTAGAAAAATGCTGAAGAAAACAATGAATTCATAAAACCCCAAACAATTGCTCGCCACAGCATTCACTACGTGCAGTTAAAAACGCACGGCCACCTCCAGAGAGCCTCCAACAAACTGCTCAGTGACTCCTTGACCATCCCACCTGCTGTCACCCGCATCCTCTTAGGAGTTAAGAATAGGCGAGGCAGAGATAAAGGAGCCTCAGTTTCCTGATAACTCGCCCGAGCTCTGACAACAAACCTTGAGCGTGGCAGATTCCCGAAGGAGCAACATTTTGAGCGCTCCGGTTGTCCACCAGAAGTTGTTAGACATCAGGACATTTCTCAAAGTTTGAAGGCCTCCTGCAGTAGTTTGGATTTAAAACTTCAAGAAGTTTGAAATTACGAGCAGTACTTAATTACTCAGCGGTCTCACAAAGCTGCTAGCTCCCCTGCCTCTTACTGGGAAAGGCTGCTTTTTCTCCAATTCCCCACCTCCCTTTTTTAATTAATAATAAAAAGTTATTAAATAAAATGCAAGTATTGCTGAAGAAAGCATTAGCAGGGAGCAGCCGGCTGCAGCCCCGCTAGCACTCTGTGCTATTGAGGCTCCTTCAGTGATGCCTGTAGAAAGAATACCCGATTCTTGCATGTTACCATGAGTCTCAACACTGTTTATTCCTAATTTTTGGGGCGTATGTACAAATCATAGTGTTATTGCATAGAATCCCATTGCAAAGTAGACTAAAATGAGGGCCAGAAGGTGGTTTTGGAAGCGGTTTGACCAGAGCTTTGCCGTGGTGAAGCCACGAGTGGTCACAAATTCCTCAGAGCGCTCACTGCAGCGCAGCACAAAGCAGAAAGCAGCAAATACCATTTCATGTAATCGGTTGCACAGGCACTACCACAAATCCAAACGTGGAAACAGAGCAGCAGCATTAACCTTGCACTAAATTAAATAAAACGAGCCTAGCACGGTGCTCACCAGACCCCAGAGCCCTCCCGAAGCTGCTGGGTCGGTGCGGGATGGGAGCGTGCGGCTGCACCAGATGTTTGTGCAGTGGGTTTTCTTCAGTAGAAGCCTCCCAGAGCAGCCCGGCATTGTCTGAAGACCAAGGCTTTTCATTCGACCACTTCTGGAGCACTCATCACCAACCCAGCAATGCCCCCAGGAATAACCAGCTGCGAGGTTACAGCCCGAGAGCAGGCAGATGGGGTATTTCTTGGAGTAGTCTTCACCGGGGAAGCACCACTCTCTGCATTATTGTGAGCGTACAGGACTGGCACAGAGCTGCCTTCTTTAAAGGGAAAGTGATAAATCACAGATGAGACTCTCTGGTTACAATGCACTGAGCCAGGGAGCAATCATAAACTTGGATCTTCACCCAACCTCACGGGCTCTGCTTGCCAGCACTGCTGCCCTGCGCCCTTTTCCTTCTCTACTGCAAACCCCTATGAAAAATAAAAAATAAAAACTGTGACTAAGAGTGCATGGTGTGCATGTTTGGGACTGCAGGATTTTGACTAGGATAATGCTGCTGACAGAGAACCAAGGAACAGTAACACCTGTAATGAAACACCGAGGCTGTGCTGGGTCCTTTCCACAGGACACACTCTAGGTACCAAACACCAAAAAAAATATAAACTTTAAAGGTTTCTGATATACCTCTTGCAGAGCACTTCTACTGAACCCGCTGCACCCACCTCCATGTACACTCTGGCTCTTGAAACAGGACAGATCTGGTATTCTCAAAGAATACAAGTGACAGGCAAGGAACTAAAGTCCTTCATGTAACATCTCACATAAGCCATGGCAAAAAGCCTCAGAAGAGTTCCCCTCAGTTTCCCCCGAAGCCTCCCATACTTAGAACAAGCGACAGGGCTCACAGCACTGAGCACGTGGGAGCAGCAAACACAAGCTCCTCCTGCAGTCCCAAGAGCAGCAAGTCAGCCTTACAAGGTCTTCTGCAAAACTGCACTTCTGAGAGCAAAATTCCTTCCTTGCAGCTAGGAAACTACAAACCGCCACGTGCCAGGAGGAAGAGTGGAGCACAAGTTGTTCCTGAGGCTTGTTTGATACCAGATTGTGGTGGAAAAGTAGCCACGTTCATTTCTTGAAGTTCCTTCCCATGGGAACATCTTTTCAGGATGGGGCAGGGGAATGACAAGCTCCTTCATTCCTGACAAAATACAGGACATTCCCCTAAATACCAAGATGCACTCCTAGACTACTGAGAAATGAAGTAAGGTTTGGGAAAACACCCAATTTTACCTTTTAAGCACACTTTTTGTCTTAATGGAGACCTTCTCCTCCCATAAAGATTTTAAGGATCTCTGATTCAATCAAGGTGCAGAAGAAGGGATCGTGCTTCACTGGCAAACATTGTAAAGCTACTGCTGATTCGTGTCCACTTACGAAACCTCAGACAACAACAGACAACCAGAACTACAGCTTCTCAGGTGCTTTTTTCTACTAAGATTAGTTTTTTTTTAATGGCAGATTTTAAAATATGAATTTAGGAAAAAAGAGCACAATCTTTCCTGCAAGATTTGCAATATGTAATCAATTAAAATAGCATCAATTCCCAACTGCACCACCACCCGAAGCTCCAGCCGAACAAGAGTAACCTCACAATTCTCACTCCGCTTAAACATTTGCTTACCAACACTAGCTGTTAGCTCCACGGCAAAGCATTCAAAAAAAAAAAAAAATCATTGTCTCTACTCATTTATTGTATTTGTAGGGAAGAAGTTTGACAGCAGCAGAAAAAACATGCTTATACAAAATCCACAGCTGAGTTTGTATGAAGTTGGATGCAGCTGTAAAGCTCAGACCAAAGCTGAACTCAAGAAGATGGCCTTGAGACTACTGACTAGTGTTTCTTACGTGTTTTCTTTGGTCACCAACACACTTACTCTTACGCTGCAAGCACTGCACAAGCTTTATTTACAGACGCTGCTTGCAGCCCCCCTCACCAGGCCGTGTGCTGATGCACTGAGCTTCAGGTACTTGTTAATCCACCACCGAAAACCCCGGCCAGCATCAGGTTGTAGACCAAAACAGCACAATTTGTTGTTGCTGAGTTGCTTCTGGTGATGTTCATCTGCAGACACACTTCATTGCAAAATGGCAATACCAAACTATCGATTGTAAACCTACCATTTGCAAGGACGTACGAAGTTGTTATGGAAAATTTGCTGATACCAGCATAAAGCTTATTGCCTACCACCACCAAAATGATGATAAAACTGATAAAACTAATAAAACTAAAGTGATTTCACTTGCCTGTCAAAAATAAGCTGCTCTCACTAGCAAGAATTTGAAAACAGCTCATGAAGGTGGCAGCAACCAGAATTCATGTGATAAAATACTCAGGTTTACAACAAAAACAATTCCTTGAATACTTCTTCCCATTTGACCCTTTATTAAGCTATGGATAAACCTGCAGAAAGCCAAAGTCTCAAGCTTCCACTTTAGCACCAAGGTGCATTTGGCAGCAGCAAAGTATAAACGAGTCGGATGAAAATTTAACATGCAGGTTCCCCAGAACAACCACTCACGTCTATTGCATTATGGATTGAAACAATGAGAAATTGAGGAAAACAGCAATTTTAGCAGCTCTACCTGAAGCCACAAACTAGGACTGCCAGACTTGGTACTACAGAAGCGTTTTGTAAGCGCTGCTAATACGTATTTCAGTATCTGACACTGAAACCTTGAGAAGAAGTGGAAATTGTCAAGTATGGATCATCGTTTAATTTAGCTTGACACGTCCCATCCAGGAGCATCTGCCTCGAGGCTTTGAGACATTTCTTGTTTCGTGCTAATTGAAAGCCAGGGTTAGCCTTGATGGTTCTTCAGGCTGGGGCGGGGATTGCCTTCAGCAGCAGCTGCAGGATTCATACGGACATCACCAGCTCCTCGTCCCCGCTCCCACAGCCCATCCACCGAGAGGAAAACCACACCAACCCCAAGCTACACGCAGCAGGCTGCTTCCCCATGTGGGATGTGGATAAGGAAAAAAAAGCAGCAGGAAAGAGACCAAATTTGAAAAGCTGCAAGCAAGGAAGAAGAGAAATGCTGGTAAAGTGAGGTCCCTAAATAAACAAACAAACACAGATTCAGCTGTCAAATTTCCTGCCTGAAGTCCTGAGATGTGATGGACTATTCCCTAAAACCACAACAGATACACCCAGTTCTGCAGTTGCTCCCATCCCCAAAAGTCTGTACATAAAACACTTTTCCAAGAGCATCCTTCTTAAAAGCACGCTGCCAGGTGAGAAGTACCAAGGCACGTTTTTCTCTGACAGAAACACAAGCTCTAGCAGCATTTTCTCTGAACATCCTCAAGCACCTCAAAATTTGAGTACATACCAGAGATACAATGCCTAATGATGTTTTTTAAAGGAGGAGAAAAGTTAACGTGCTCTAATCTGAATCTGCAAAAACCAACGCTTCAATCCCACCGAAATCCCACCTGCTGCACAGCTAGTGCTGAACAGCATTTTGAGGCTTGCAAGTTGCACAGCATCATTGGTGCAGATTTTAAGTTTTGACAACACATTTCACATATCCATAATTTCTATTAGAAAAAGGAGGGTAAACCTCAAACCCTAAAATGATGGAAATTTATAAACTTTGGGACTGGAATTGTAAAACTGGGAGCCTATCCTGTAAACCAGCTCTGATGCAGGGTGATTTATTTTTTTTTTTGCTGTCACCAGCACCCTTTCAATTGCTGTCCTAAGACAAGCAGCGGCAGGACTGAGCCAGCCTACAAATCTGGGAGCAATGGGCACTAGCAAGAACTACGGGACGTGGTTTGCAGTCACAGCTGGGAGCATAATGCTGAAATTTGCACAGCACCATCTGAGAAATGCAGACAATCTGAACACCTATCCTTCCGACAGAGAAGCGTGAGAGCTTTGCTTAAAAACAAGCACGAAACGTCTGTGCAGTAGCTGTGTTGCAGAGCTCTGTAGCAATGCAAGGATGCACGAGTTTCTCAGAACAAGATTGTACCGCGCTGGCACGACACTGGAACAGCATACACTTGGGGAAAACGCTTCTCTCTCACTTACCAGCCAGCCTAAATCCCCACAGAAGCAAAATGAGAAACTACCTGTTCTACAACAGATGCCGGAGAGTCTCAATAGGCTCTGAATCTCCAGGGATGCAATAAAAAAAAAAAAAAAAAAAAAAAAAAAAAAAGAGCCAGCTGAGCAAGGCAGAAATTTTAATTCAGCTACATCACAAACTGCAGGCTTCACCTCAACGAGGGACGTGGAGCTTTTCCAGCAAGGTAGACCTTTTTGTAAAGAAACATCAATGGCAGGATTTCCTCTCATATTAGGTGACGTTTTAAGAGTCCTTGGACATCGGCACAGGGCTGGCCGGCACGCGGTGGCAGGGCAGACGTAGCAGGCAGGTTTCTGGTGTCCCAAAGCTCAGCTGCAGCCCCAGCCAGGTGGGGCAAGGTGCTGCAATCCCTGCCCTGCACACGTGTTTCTGCCAGAGGGAGCCCGGAGAGGAATCAGGCGCTCAGCTGCAATCAGCAGCTGATGTTGGAGCACCTGCGTGAGATGCAAAGCCCAACACCTCGTGTTTCCACAATTACTGCTCCTGGGCTGAAGGGGCTGACCTCCGCTCCGTTTCTCACCCTAACCATAAAGCTTTAGGGAGATAAACAGCCCATTCCTCGCTCGGAGCAGCGGGGCTGATGCCCACATGCATCCAACACCCCCCCCCGCAGGATAAGGAAACTCAATCAGCTCTCCAAATGGGGCCGGCAGCGAGCTGGCCAACACAACAAGAAGCTGGGAGCAGTTGATTAAAACAACAGAAACGCTTCCGAGTCCTCTACAAGTCAACTTCTGATCCGCAGATAACAATCATAACCGCTTGTCCAGGCAGAACTATCCCTTTTATTTAAGCCCTCGGATAGTTTTGAGCCTAAAACACTGCCTTTCTCCTCGTTCTGAGCACATTATCAGTTATTTATCATCCTGCTGACTACAGGCGCTGCAGCCTCGCACATGCTTGCACAGCCTGCGTGTGTTTGTATACGCACAGGCAGAAAAACCCTCGAGCTGCCCTCCTTCTGAGCCCCAAGGAGGGAAAGAAAGCAAATCCAGTTAAAGTCTTTTTTTTTTTTTTTTTTTCCCCTGGTTCTCCATCCTAAAGAAGCGGTCAGCCTCGCTGATAACTACCGCTTAAACCGTGAGCCCGTGCCAGCCGCAAATCACCCCGACCGCCCTGGCACCATCATTTCGAGCCATTTTTCCATTTAAAGAGCCTCCCATCGACGCCGGGATAGCCTTTCATTACCCGTCCCACTTAATACCCACAATCTCTCCACAGCTCGCTCGGCCCCGGCTGCCCAAGGGCGGCGCGGAGCTCGCCGTGGGGATTATTGGGATTCCTGATGCTTCCCCCCCCCGCTGGCTGAGCGTTTGGCAGCTCGCCCGACCCGCAGCGCGTGTGGGACCGTCAGCCTAATGCAATGTGGCATCTGCAGTGGCCGCCGGCTTCCCAAAGCTCCCGTGGTGCCGGGGAGGACGCCGCCGGGTTCCCCCCCCCGAGGGGCGAGCAGCAGGGGAAGGGCAGCGCCAGCATCCCGCAGCCTCCTGGGGTTTCGGGTTTGGGGTCGGTGTCGCCGAGTCCTGGCTGGCACTGGGTGCTCCTGCACGCACCTCGTGCTGCCTCGGGACCTCAAAGTCAGGGTGCTGGGGTTGAGTGACTCCTGACACCACGGAGCCCACCTTCTGCTAATGAAATTGGGGTAGGGAGAGCTCAAAAAGCGGCGCTCGCTGTATTAAGGAGTTGCTGCTAAACTTTTCTTGTGCCAGGCACATGGTTATGGCAGGCAGAGATGAAGCATTGGTACCTTCTGTATACGAACCATGCACAGCCCTTCTCAAGTGTGGGGCAATGCATCAGCCCCGTAAATCCTGCTGTTCCCTCTTACAGGCTGAATACACAACCGGGGGCAAAAGGAAACACCAGGCAAGGCGCAAAGAGCAGGGGGGTGCACATTTCATGGTGTGTCCAACTAAAAAGCGTCAGCAAAGCGAAACCTGTTCGTAGGTGAACGAAATACAGATGCCAGGGGAGATCTTCCTTGGAAATGGAAGAAAAGGAGACAAAATACATCTGAAGTTTCGCTTCCTCTGTGCAGCACGACACGATCAGAGAGCCCAAGAGCAGCACGTGGCGCGTCCTTCACCACCCCCGGACACCCCACGCTGCCCACACGCACCGAGAGCTTCGTACAGCTGGGGTCAGACAACCAGCACCCGGCACCACAACACGCAGGCACCTCAGTCCCACGGATATTCATCGAGGTTCGGTTCATTTCCATCTAACTGTGACGAAGCCGTGACACACAGTGACTCGCTCGAGGGTGACTACAGCGGCAGCAGATCTCTGAAGGCTTCCTGAGCCCCGGGATTACACCACATCAGAGATGCACATCTCCAAGATGAGAGATACTGCTCGCCGCTACAGATTTGCAGAAGTGAGTCAGTGAGGTGCTACCATTTTACACTGCTTCCTCCTCCGATTTCTTCCTGGATTTGTGCGCCTCATTGCTTACCATCAGGATTTCCAAGTAAAAGCAAGCTAAAAACAGAACCGTGTTTTTACTCAAATGCGCTGCAGAAAGCGGCGTGGAGTGACTGCAGCAGCCGCTTCCTAGGGAGTTCGTAACCCCCCGCGGGACCTAAAAAGAGCGGAAGTCACCGGATTGGCATAATTTTGAGACAAGCCATCTAGAAGAAAAGCAGAAGGTGTTTCCTCGTTATCTTGTCCCTTATTAATCTCCGGGCTGACTCTCAGTAGCGGCAAGTCACAGAATTCAAACCAAGGCTTTTGCTGAAGGACAGGACTGCCCTGACACGAGGATTTCCAGCCTGACCCCAAACCCCAGTTCGCACCACTGACTCCATGAAGATGCTGTAACTTAGAAAACGGTGTAGGCTTCAATTCAGTGCTCAGAAATTATGACAGGGGTGCACAAAGCAGAAGAGGCTGCAGCAGCCATCAGTAAACACTGCAGGAACAACTGCAAAAGAGAGCTGTTCGCTTTGCAGGTGAATTTCCTCAGAAGAAACCCCAGAAGTAACGCAGAAAAATGAATGGAAGTTATCTTTATGGCACAAAAACAGAAGCAGAAAGCTTTGACGTGCCTCACTTTAGCCTGACTTTGAATAAAGCCTGACTTTGGAACAGCTGCCTCGCTCCCTCCAGGACGCGCTCCCCTTCGCAGGGGCTAGGTTTGGTTTTGTTTCTGTTTATTTCACAGCTTCCCTGTTTATTCAGCTTCTTCCCTCTCCCGGTAGCAGGCCGAGCAGCACGGGCTCCTCGCTGGGCGCTGCGGTGCAGGGCGGGCGGCCTCATCCAAAACCAACAAACTCCCCCTGCGGCCAGCCGCTCCCGCAGCCCCGCCGCGCACCGCGCTGCTCCGAGCCCCGGGGGCTGCTCCCTGCCCAAATCGGGCAAGGATTGTCACAGCTTTTAATGAGAAGGTGGAAAATCACCTCCCACGTTGCTTTAAAAAAAAAAAAAAACACTTATTTTTTTTTCCAAAGGGACTTTTTCCAAACACCTTTTTTTTTTTTTTTTTTGCAAAGGGACTGCGCTCCTGCAGGGTTAGGACTGAAGGAGGAGTACCACGGCCAGCCTTTCAAGCAGACACATTTGCAGCAGGAAGCCTGGCTACCAAATACCTTCATTTCCACATTAATGGTACAGCTCTTCTGTGCGGACTCCCACAGAACACCAGATTTCTGACAGAGTACAGGTCTCATTCCCCTTCCTCTCAGACCTGCATCGAGGTGTGAATCCAGGCGTCCAGTTCTCCTGATCTCAAGCACACCTAGGCAGAAACACGCCTGCAGGATATACAAAACCCCTGTGCTGCTCGTGGTGTTGTAACGGGTTAAAGCAGCAGCGAAAAGCTGCAGGGCTGGGATTTGGCACATCTTCGCCCCAGAGCCCGCCGGTGTCAGCACCCACAGCGGGGCACAGGCACACAGCCAGGCCTGCGCCACGGTCCAGAGTTCAAACTCACCGTCACGTTTTGTACAGCGAGGGACAGCTGAAACTATCACGTGGGGCAAAGCGAGCAGCGAGGGCTTGGTGGCGAGTAGAAAATGTCAGCTTGGTGGTGAGCCTGGTGTAAAGCTGCTGGCGAGGAGGCTGGCACAGTGACCCCGCTGTAAGGATGGGGACACGACTCGTGGATGCTGTCCCTCCATGTGCAGATGTTGGTGGTCACCTTGGTGTTTGAAGCAACAGCTATAACGAGAGTCTTACCAAAACAGACACGGACTCCCTTCGAAGTCTCTAACAGAAAGAGGTCATTAAGGTAAGGTGTTTCTCGTGTATAAAAAGCTTTCGGGGGAAAAAAAGTCGCTTTTTAGCCTTGACAGACGTTGTCTCTTAAAAGCCATCGTTTTAATGACTGATGTGTGGTGACAAAGTAAGTTTATATAAAGAACATTAAAACGTCAAGTCTAACGAAGCCGGCCTGTTCACCAGCAGCAGCAGCATGCCTGTGCAGAGCCCACTGCAAAACGAGGACCAGAGCCTTCAACAAATTATTCTGTAGTGCTTCATAAACAAATAAATCCACCAGGGTAGTTTCACAAACACCCACTGCTGCTTTTGTGAGACAGGTTCCACTAACAAAGTCACGGGGCATGGATCTCCTGTGCTGGAGGCAAGTTTAAAAGCTCTCAACAGACAGCAACACGCAGGGAGAAAAGAGTCAGTGGCCGTGACAGCAGCTTCGTTTTAAGTCTCTTTTGTTCAATAAGTCTTCTTTCTACTCATATATATTACATGAAACAAACCTTTCTGAATTAAGCAGATACACTGAAGGAAAACCCAGATTGAATATAAAACCTGTAAGGCCTGCGGGTGGCCCGGAGCCACCTGGTAAGCCACCAAGGTAAGCTGGGAAGCAGCGACACGTGTTATCTGCCACCTCCTTCTCCAGAGCGCTGCCTGTACCGGCCAAAACGTCCCTCAGGAGCCACTCCTCAAATGCCAACCTCCTCCAGCCACAGCCCGGTGAATTCAGAGGCAGCCAAGTCTTGCACAAGCCCCGCTGAGGGGACAATGGCTACACAGGGGACAATGTGAGTGTCCTCCTGCAACCCCAGCAGCAGTCACTGCCCACAGTTAGCTGCTGCTGCTGCCTGTAATCCAGATTCTCAGGGAAACATGAAAACAAAACCACGCAGTTTGCAAAGGAAAAGGAGAATTGCACATCGGGTACCCAGGCTACAAAATGAGTTGTTTCAGGACACGCACGGGCACGTGAATGAGGACCCAGAAATTACCGCAAGCAGCAAATCCTTAAATGAAACGCCATCAAGTAAGGCAGGCACGTATTTAACGAACTTTTGTTTACTAAAAACATTCCAGGAAAAAAACATGGATCCGTTTAGCAGCCCTGTGCTGATTCTGTCTGCAGCACAGCCCCGTCCACTTCATCACCGCTCCTCAGGACTGGAGGCGTGCTGGGAAGTGAACTTCTTTGTGGGAAGAGGTGTGGATGATAGAGCTGCGTCCCGTCCTGCCTCACTTCTGTAGCACACAGAACACAACCTTCCCTAAAGCCCCTCTTCTTTAAAACATTTCAGTTGTGGGATTTAGTTTGTGCCACTTGATGCCCGATTTATTTTTTTTAAATCTATTACATTTTTCTCCATAATACACTTTACACAGTGGCTGAAAAGAGACTGCTTGCATAACAAGTGTTATGCAATTTCCCAAATAAATAATACCCTCGCAGGAGGGAAGATTACAAAGTCCCAAAGATTTTCAAGGCTACAGATTTGGTTTCAGAAGCCAGGAGTCTGTAAAAACTGCACGCCACCCTGAATCTTCCTGGTAACTACTGACACTGCATCAGCACCCAAAGATGCCATCAGGAACGGTGTCCCACCACGGATAACCAAAAGACAACCCAGGAGAATACACAACTTACCACCACGTTTCTGTCTCCCACATAAAGAGAACGTACAGCAGAGTGGTTGACACCAGCTACAAAAACCCAGCACAGATGCAGCTACACTTTTGAAGCTGCTTTTAAGGTTTGCCTGGTTTCTTCTAGTGGTAAGATGGTTTTATTAAATCAGTAAGAAGAGACCAGAAACACCCCAGAAACACAACCTTGTCAGCCACCTCCACCTCTGGAGTACTGCGCCCTGCAAGTCCACTGCAGTACCTCGAGTAAAAATCCCACCCTACGAAAAAAGCCCACCAAAATACCACAGGAATGAGCAAACGATCATCGTGGAGATGTTTAGGACACTGCAGTCCTCTGCAAACACGCCTGTACCTTGAGGAGTGTCCCATGAGTGGTGCTTTGGAAGAAGTGCACGTGCTCCAGCATCTGCTCCAGCCACCCCGCTGCAGGATCTCGATCTCAAACCCGATTCAGCTACACCAGCAGCCTTGTGTTTGCCCTGAGAACAGCCGAGTGGTTCGGTAATTAAAGCAGCTTGTGTTAACTAAAGGGAAGAGGCTCGATGCACGGCTCAGATTTTGGAGCCCTGGGAGCCTTCCCCCAGCACCTTGACGGACGCCGAGTTCTGCAGAGGCAGCGCCCGTCCTGCCAGGGCCCGCAGAAATTACACTTCCCCAGCTGAGCTAATCAGCCACGTTCCAAACAGAAGCTGCATTTATCTCCTCTGAACAGCAGACTTTCTTCTTAATTATCCAAGGTCAGTGGCAGTGAATATTGAACAAACTAACACCCGGGGAATCCGTGTAGATGCAGAACTGGAGGGCAGGCAGTCTCAAACGTGCTTAGCAGCAGTAGCACATTTTAATAGAAAGTTGCTCTTTTCAGGCACGGGAACCACTTTGTGAATAATCAATCAATACATGTGATTAAGTGCCATTTTTAGAAACCTTTTATCAAGTTATGTGCCAGCATAAGTCTCCCCGTTTTTGCTTTAAGAAGAAAAAAGTATTTTCAAGTGTTGGAGTACGGTTCAGACAACTGAAGTCAGCAAGTGGAATAATTACATTAATCGTTCATCAAACTCATCCAGAGTTACAGCAGCAACTCAGGATTTTGATCTGCGTCCCCTGGACAGTCACAGAAGTAAATGCTGCTAACTGGAAAGCATCACACCCCCAGTCTGACACCGACAAGGCACACGGTCTCCTCTGCTGTCCAGCTGCCATACGTAGCTTTCCCCAACAGGTCTGAGCTCACCACGGAACAGCAGCTTCCTTGGAAATCTCAGTAACCATTTTGGCTTCCCCAAAAACACAAGTGGTGCAGCTTTACTAGTAACGCACAGCACAAGGATATTGTACAATTTCCCTGAAATTTCTACTCAAAACGCAACCACAGAAACGCTTACCAACCTCAACCTGAAGATTTGTTTCATGTATTATCTGTAATTACACAACAGTGGAAGACTGCTGCAATTACAAAAGCAACAAATAGATCCAACAAGTATAAAGTGGGCAGGATTCTTGGTTTGATCCTGTGCTGATGAGAAAGGTATCAAGGAGGGGAAGGGGAAAGGCAGAAGAAGCTGCCACCACACTGTACCGTGATGGAACCAACGTAACAGCAAAAAAATCTGTCCTGGTAGCTCCGTTTCCTGAAGAGTAGCCACAATACCTCCGTCAATACCACCAAAGTCTTTGTCAGCTTCACAAAAAGCCACGTGCGGTGGCTGGTCTTGTTCACATGCCTTTTCCTGGAACAGCAGAAGCTGCAGATCACATAGGTGGGACCACATCCTGCCCTGAAATCGGAACAGCCCCAGGAAGAAACGCGGCGCCCTTTCAATACACCGTGTGCCTTGGGCTGTGCGGGAACTGCACGGGGCTGTAAGGACAATTTCCCTCAAGAGGACATTTATTTTCACCTTACCTGCTATTTTTATAAGCTTGCAGATTGCATTATGTAATATAACCATTAATTATACTGTTGTTCAGCATAATTCACCTGCAATGGTTCAAACTGCTTCCAGAAGTTTAACAACCCAAAGCGCAATCCTCTGATTGCGCAACAGCCACTGACAGATTTGGAGTATCCAGTTCCAAACAAAAGGAAGAAAAAGAAATCAAAACCCTCATCAGCCCTGGAATAAGGCTGGAAAAAATGGACAGTGATCCTGCTGACCAGCCCCACAGCTTCACCAGGCGAAATGTAGAAAAGGAAAGGTAGCAGCTGAAAGCAACTGCTCGCCCAGATGCTGGAGCTGGACCACTTGGTGTCCATCTGTACCCCAACGCAGTGCCATCACAGGGCTTTCTACCTTTTCACTGCCTTCAAGAAGCAAAGCTGGCTCCTGCGGGTTGCTGGCTCCACTGATCCTTCCCCTGCTCTCCTTCCACAGCTGCGCATCCCCGCGGTGTGCAGGGCTGCGGCACCACGCAGGTTCTGCTCTGCTCCTGCAGGCACTGCTTCGTTCCTGCTTTCCAGGCCAGAGAGCTGCCAAAAAGCACGCTCACCAGATGACTCCTCAACATATTCTGAGCTAAAACTAGTCTGAAATTAAACTTACATATTGCTTCCATTTTTTTTTGAATGCACTTTTTTCTCCAACACACCACAAGTTCATTTGTTAACACAGCAAAGAAAGACTTCCTCCTAAAGGTTGTCTAAAAACCAGTAAGAAACATAGAAAATTGTGTCCCTTTTGCATCTTACTCATCACAGGCACTACAAGATCTCAATCACCAGCACCCACTGCACCCAGCAGCCCCCTCCCTTGGAAGCTGTGTGCCCTTTCCATCCCCTCCGCCAGCGTGAAGCTCCCTCGCAAGCCCCAACACAATTCTGCATGCATTATTTATCCCTCTTGCTAAGTCATGCAGTGGGATAATTACTTAACCATTGTAATGATATTTTGCAATGGCTGTACTCTATTATTCTAATTGATTTTCATGGGATTGCTTTTGCTGCATGTTTTGAGCACAAGAATTTATTTTCCTGCAGTAGGAAAAGCTAAGTTTATTTTTAATAAAAACAATGTTGATACATGGCTCACATTTCTGCTCTCCCTGCTAACAACCACTGAATACACAAGATGTGGGTTTTTTTTTTCCAGAAATCTAGTGAGATAGAAAATTATATATTAACTGATGTAATTATTAACCAGAAAGTGTTTTCCTTACAATAGGATTTCATTTGACTTCTAAGACTCCAGTGGGTGAACCTGCCCAGTTTTTGAAAGGTGACAGACCCACAACCTTTTCACAAACTAAAGTCAAAATATATTTGCGTGGTCTTGCTTAACAGCACAATAAGTTTTAGTGAGATAAATGCTCCACTTCAGACTGGGACAACTCTTAGCACAGCACTAAATAAAAGTCAGTCCTGTCCATGTACTCAACACGACACAAGCCACACACCAGAGCAGCCCAAGCAAGCAGCTATTTGTGCCACCCTGCCCCCGGGATATTCTTCAGGCTACACATGATTCAAGATGTACTTGTAAAACTTTTGTGAAGAGATGAATAGGATCTCAAAAAACACAATAGCCCCAGCAGTTCAGAACTGGTAACAAAACTTTTCCCCCCCCCCCCCCCGCCTTGAGCCAGAAATTCTTCCAGGAGGAGCTTTGCTTTGAGCTACTGAAGATGAAGGGAAGAGAAGCAAGGAAAAGCAGCGTGCTGCTGGTAGTCGTCTCATCATACCTACTGCTCACCTGCCACCTAAATGAGCAAAGGCAGGGATACAGCTCAGAGGAAGGAATATGGTCTTTATAGTTATATGCTAAGTTCAAAACCCAAGAATTTAGCAGTAGAAAGAAGAAACTTTTGACAGATGAGACTCATCAGGAACCAGGACCATGCCTTATTTTGTTTCCTTCCACTTAGTAGCAAGAAATCAGCTGGGTTGGGTTTGATTGCTACCTATGACATGTATTTACATTTAAAAAATAAAGTTTTATCAGTCTCAGCACTGCCCTAACTTCAGAGGCTACCAGGACAAGGACAGCAACAAGAAATCTGAAGGAGTTCTCTGCTCAAACGGGCACAGAACTACTCCCCAGAGCCTCGTTTAGGGTTTATACAATACAATTCATTTCTCAATTCTTTTTTATCTATTAAAAAACACTCTCTAGAAAAAAAAAATAGTCCTGGAAAAAACGCAGTTATTTTTTGTGATCTTGCTTAAGTTGAATGTCATCTCACTCCCATTCTTCTCAGCGTGTCAGTCCCAGACACCCGACCCAGCTCCTGCAACTGACAGCCAAGGGCTGCCCTCACTGCTGCTGCCCCTGGACATGAATCAGAAAAACCCCATGTGAACAACAAAAGGTCATGTTCTCTGCATGTGTCAGCTACCTGCCGAACCACGATGGAGTTTCAAATGCTAGCACGTTCAGAAATAAAGCCACCAACTGTTATTAAACTAATTTCAGAGCAGCACTGTGGATTCCCACACCCATGACTAAGTAAGCATGCTCCTCATGCTGCATACGTTACAAAAAAAGCCTCTCGTGTTTGCGACAGCCGTTTAGAAACAAGCAAGCGTAGTACAAAGCCGTACAATCTCCTAACTTTGAATTTGGAGTGCCTGGTTTACAGTGCAAAAAAAAAGGCAGGAGGAAGAAAAACTAAAGAGATGGAAACAAAACCCAGGTACTGCGAGGTGTTATCCCTACACATTAGAAAAAAATATCTGAGAAGTGGCAGAGAAACATCACATGTACCTTATTACGGGCTGCTTTCCATGACTGACATCTGGCACAAGCATGAGTCTCCCAAGCACAGGAGGTGAGACTGTCCTCACGTTTAAATCGTGATAAATGCAGACACTGAATACTAAGGTGCCATCTCCTATGCATTTACAGAGCAGACATGGTGCTCTTCCACTCTGTTCATTGTTGACTTCTGTATCAGTTGGTTCATTTGTAATAGGGAAAAAAACCATCATCCTCTTCACCCAGGTAAGGAGGCTGTTGCTTATTACCAAGTTTCACCATCGCATCTTTGAAGGCTGGTTGAATGCCAGAGTCCCAGCACAGCGGTGTCAATTCCCAGCCCTTCAACACAAGAGACACAAGCTGGGAACCCACGGGTCTGCACCTCCCAACGCACACACACGTGGTCCCAGCTGGCAGAGGTGCTGTGAAGCTGCCGTTGCACCTGAATCATGTAACAAACCTCAGGGTTTCGCAGGCTGATTCCCGGTGTTGCAGCCTGTCCGGAGATGTGTGAGCTCATCTTGACCTCAGGAGTTAAGCAACTTGCAGCTAACTTGCGTCACATCCGCTAACACGTACTTGGAGTTAATGACTCTTAATTGCTCCCAGAGCACTGTATTCCTACACCCACAGCTGAGCACGCTCCTCGCTCCTCGCTCTGCTAGCCCGCACGTGAAGTTATGCAGCTCCTGGTGCCGTGCACAAGGCAGCCGTGAGGTTTCACCAGAGTCACGGAGCGAAGATATCACCATTTTCGAGGGCAAAGCAGTGGACAACGCCTGCCCACCTCGTTCCAGGAATCAATTTGCAGCTGCATCACCATTCACTTTCTTGCTGCACTTGCTCTTGTTTGAGATGAGCACCTCTGTGCCGTTTGGAGAACAGGAGACTTGCTGTGAAGTCTGACCCCATGTGCGGTTTTTCAGAGAACAGTTCAGGATTTTGAAGCATTTTCCAAAAATTGACTTCCCCTCCTGTAAGCTGTATGTGGGGGGTTGTTATAATTACACCTGCTCGACCTGCACGCCATCACCCAGCTGTGATGGGACCAGGAGCTAAAGGGAAGAGGAGCAGCACCTCGCCCCCCCAACACCCTGCTCAGCCATGCCTGCTGCCACCACTCCTGCCAATTTCGGTTTCGTTTTATATCACGTGGCAATTCAACAGCTCTGGACACCGAGGCACTACGAGGCACTACTCACGCAGGACGCCCAGCCCTGAAATCACACCGGTTACCCCAAACACCCATGTTTCCAGTGGTTTCCCTCCGAGTTAAGATGTGCCGTCCTCAAATCCAAGCAAAGAGATGTCCCCTGCAAAACCGGGGAGCTCACTACCAGCACGCCGAGTGGAGATTAAGCACGAAAGTTTGTAGGAGTTGAGGGAAGGAGCCCCTAGGAGAGCACATCTCGCAGCCACAGCTGTGCTCGGCGCTGAAGGTCTGCCACGCTCCTCCTCTGACGTTTTCTTCGCACTTCCGAGGGTGGGAGAAATCCCACACAGCTCCTTTTTTTCCCAAAAACATTTTAGGGTTTGTAAAGACTGAAACCAACCACTGGAAAAAGCGCCATGGAATATAGTAGAAATAAATAAATAACCAAGGAAAGCAGCTTTCAGGAGCCCGGCTCTATTCACCAAAGAAGTCCATTCCAGTTGCAGCTGCCCAAATTGCTGACAATTTTCCAATGATCACTTCTCCCTGGAGCAGATTACCAGAGTTAGGCAGGCCACAGCTCCTCAGTGACACGGTGAAGCTCTATGGACACTCAGCTGCTCCACGTCATGGGTGTTTAAAATTTTACACCGTAACTTCACATGTAGGCAGCACACACCACATTTGACTGAATCGTAAAACACCGCTCGTACTGACAGAAAATGCTCATCGTAAGTGGGTGAATGAGTCCTGCTTTCTCTTCCTGCTGCAGTGAGGCAAAACACAAAACCCAGTAACTTTTTAAGATGTCCTTGGATCCTTCGATACTTCACTTCTCAGACAAAAGCAGAACCCCAGTCCTAGAGTTCCTTTGGGATAGGTGTGTAAAAACAACAAAAGGCACACAATTCCCCCAAAATAAGTCAATTTCTATGACAAAGTTTTTACCTGCTGTAGGATTCCCTTTAGCTAATACCATGCCGAACTGGAAACATCGAGCGCATTTAATATTTGTGTTCAGCTGATCCACACAGCCATGCCTGCTGCAGATAACACTGTCAATGGCTCTTTTTCCCCTCCCTCCTCCATACGGCACCTGTAATAACTCAGTAATAGCAGCAAACAGGCACCGAGCGAGCTCCCTCGCCGGGTTAGCATCACAGAGGAAAGCCTCTCCTGCCGATGCTAATGATGTGCTCTACCCTGCTATCCCCAGGAGACAAATGACTGCACTGCCTGATTGACTCCATCACGGGGCCATCGTCCATCAATGTATTGCCTCCTTTATTGAAATCTCATCTCGGGAAGAGAAAAAAGTGCTCGTACCACTTCGGGAAAACAGGGGAAGCGCTTTCAGAATAAGAGCTCCAAGGCACACAATTAGAGCCAAATGTTTCAGCAGAAAGACACATTTCCAGCAACCCCAATGTACATACGTATGCTTTGTTCAACCAGGACAAAAATGATTTACGTCCTTATGCTAATCCAGGTCTTCTGGTGGTGCTGGGTTTTTTGTTTGTTTGTAAGAAGAGGAATGAAACAGCTACTCTAGGCATAATTTACCTGGTCAAGCTAAAACACAAACGGCAAATACAGCCATACAGACTGAAGAAGGGAGCCTTGAGGGTATTTAGGCAGCTGATTTGCTACCAGGTGAGTTTCAGCTCCTTGCACACTGCCTCAAATGACACTAACGCGGTGTTATCCCCACTGACACCTGCAAATGGAAGGGAGCACACACAGATCTTATCTACTATGTTGATAATAACATGGAAAAAGGAAAAGGAGGGATCTATTCAGTCAGGAACTACCCCTGTGATTTGAGAAATGCTGCACATTCTGCAGCAGGAACAGGACACGGGCACTAAACCCCATCCAGCAGTGTCCTGATCGACTTTCTGATCCAGTCCTCCCCCATCGTAGGTCCACTTCTGCGATTTGACTATGTCAAATTGCACATGAATTACCCAGACATCGCTCCGCCTGCACGAAAATAATTTAGTTGAGGAAAAATTTCTGATTGTAATCAGTCTCGCATTTGTCTGCCCAACAATATAAATCCAAAGTAGGCAGCTTTATCTCAGGCAAGACGTTTTGTCTCACTTAGCACCTCTGCACGCTACAAGCAATCCATCACAACTCTGAAATCCCAACGAACAGCCTGCCTCAGAAAACACATCTAAATATTTATTCCTCACTTACCCCTAAAGGGACTCCACCGAGTCTGATAAGATCCTCACGCTAGAGTTTCTGGGACTCCTGGAGATGTCCAAGCACTAAGTTGGACTTCTGGAAGTTTGCACCTCCGTATCACAACTGATAAAAAGCACAGGCTGGGTTTAAACATGGAACAGCCCAGCTCTCAGCAATGTGCTCAACAAGGGAGGTTCAAACTGCATCAGCCAAAGTTAAAATCCATCTAAAAATCAGAAGAATCCTGCTTCTCTGGTACCTAATTTCACATCTTGCTATTCTGATCCTCGCAGCACGGATTGCTACTCCACAATCACAGGCCAGCGCCCCAAGAACACACCATGCTTCTCAAAATCAGGCCTCCTGGTTTCAGGATCTAAACCTCAAATCCGTACAACCCCTTATCCTCACAGAATTCCAGTATTGCTTATTAAGAGAACGTTAACTGTGACTTCACTTCAAGAAACACAGGCAGCACTTTCAATAACAGAACACTACCAAATAAGGCCCAATTTTAACCAGTTTTGCTTCTTTTAAGGAGTTAAGATCCACCTCTGAAGATCCCAAGTTAGTGAACAGTCGAATGAAACACTCTAGGCCAGCAAGGAGTGATGCTTTTTCTCCTTTTAGTTGAGCCACTCAGAATTACAATCTTCCCAGTGCTTAACAGTGAGTGAATTTGTTGGCGTACCAATTAGCAGTCTTCTCCAAAGAACACGTTCCTAATTAATAGCTGGCTTATGGGAAGAACAACGCTGAGGATTCGGTCATACCTCCAGACATAATGAAAAAGTGTGAATCGAGCTGTGGTTGATATACAGGAAAATCACTGTAGTTAGCAGACGTAACCTGCAAAAGGCACTTTCATAAGCAAAACAGGCATTTTCACCTTTTTTCTGTTATACCATCTAATCTTGGACATCTGCTTACGGCAGGGATGTATATTCAGGGTATGAATATTTGAGCAGAAATGCCCAAATTTCTCCTTTTGCCTTGGGAAGAAGGAGAGTGCACAGAGATGCAAAGTGCCACTGCAAGACGCAGCCACATCTGTAGTGTGTGTGAGTCTTATTTCAGGTCAGCGCTGCGTGTTACGAAACTCCAGCACACCTTGCAAGTGACCTACATTGTGGAATTCAAACCCACTAACCTACAGAACCACCTGAAAGCCCACAAAATAGGTCAGTGGGTTTCCTGGTAGGAAGAATTACACAGGCAAAAAGACGCAGATGTAACAAAGAGCACTGAGATTGCGTCCTTCACCAAACGAAGGCAGGAGCACGCTACAAATCCTATTTTTTACCCTGCTCTTTTAGGTCTGGCGAGGCAGGGAGGAAAGGAGCAGAAGCTACAGCAGTGAAGCTGTGTCAGTAATTCAGGCCTGAAGCAGAGGGGGCCTTGCAGTAGCCAGAGCACAAGCGACACCTGATTCACAACCAGCAGCAAACTGGCCTGGAGTTATGGCAGAGGTACCCGAGCACGAAGCCTGGATGAAGACAACCAAAATAATTCATCTGGCCCACAGCACGTTCCCTGACACCTTTCATCCCTCCGGGGTCTCGGGTCACAGGCATTGTTTTCAGAGACCTCATAATTCAGCCAAAGCAGCCCCACAGCACTGGGGCTGGCGGGGGATGTTAGCATGCAGCACACACAGTAAGCCAGACCGTGTGTGAGCCAAGGGTGTCCACAGAGAACTGCATCCACCACTTCCCTCCTTGCAGCTGCTCCTCGGGGCGATGCTGTGCAGAAAAGTTCCCATTTCCAGGCCGTACGAGGTCCCAGCTATTTGATGAACAAACCTGGATCAAGGCACAGGACACGCGTTGATCCTGCAGCCGGAGCAGCACGAAAACAACCCGGTGGGTTTGAGACAGGCAGGCAGAGAAAGCCAGGCTGCATTCCTCAGCCCACGAGTCCTGCACGAGGGCCTGCGAGGCCCACGTCCCACTGTCTGCACCGCCTGCTCTCAGCTCTAGGAGAAAGTTGCGTGCCCTCTCCTCCCACGCGCGCATGCAGACTTTGATTTAGATTCCCGTCTCCAAAAAAAGCAGTCCATGGAGGAAGGAGAAAATGAATAATATCCACGCTGCGTGCTATCGATGGCAGATTAACACACTCGGCGCCGCGGTTTATCAATTAGACCTTTAGACTGTCTCAGTGGAAGCAGGGGACGGAGCTTTAAATCCTACCACCTGCGATCACTTAACCCGAACGTGTAACCTCCGTGAGAACTGTAATACACCTCATCCACACTCAGCATTTTACTGTGCTATTAAATGCATTTTTTTCTTCCCCTGCTACCAAAGGGCCACGATAGAAGCAGTCAGTATGCCTGACCACGATCTTCAGGACCAAAAAGTGGTAGCAGAGAAGCGAGTCCCAGCTGCCAGCACACCTACAGCATTTCAGGTACCCAAAGCTGCAAAGTGGAGCCAGGAGCCATCCCGAGACGCTCCACATCAATGCAGAGGATCCTCCCCGCTCAGAACAATTCCCCAGAGGTGCTGAGGCCCAAGAGGAAAAAACTACGTTTGTGGTAATGAGATCATCAATGCCAGACCCAAACACCAGCAAAGAGCAAATCAGGACACCACTCGTACTCCTTCCAGCAGCCAAAGCACAAGAGACTGATCCTATGCCAGCTTTCTGCCTGCACCAGGATGACAGATAATACCAGATCCGAAGCTGAATAGCTTCATCCGCTCAGATGAAGCCTTACAGACTAAGGCTATGCTGGTTAGAAAAGCACACCATGAATCTGTACCAGCAGACAGCTTATAATGGCTCATGGCTGATGCATTTCGGGTCTGACAATATAAGTCATGAAGTCAAGCGGTGCGTCGCCAAAGCACAGCCCCGGAGTTCAGGTCTGGCTGGGAACAATCGGCATTTTCTGCTTCTGAAGGGCTGATTGGATGCAAGATTTGCAGAAGGCTCCTATTCTTAGCTGCCGTGCCACAGTGGGCTTGCCAAACTTAGCGAAAGTACTCTTCGTCTACAAATTCAGAGTAAGAGCCGCTTAGTTTTAGGCAGCGCTGGTAAACACGACTTGAGAAAACCAGGGGCTGAAGAGCTCCCTACACGTGGTTGAATGTTTAGCAAATGCCTGTTGTGAAGCCCAGCTCTCAGAGTGACCAAGCCACGATTACGCTGCTCTCATCGATCACCAACTGAGAACCAACTTCCCTTCTCCGACAGCTCCTCCAAAAAGTCCCATACTCCATATTTGTAGAAAGGACAGCCCTGCTGCAAAAATAAAACCCCGCCTAACGCAGGTGAAAGATACTTAAAGAACTGAATGAAAACCACTTTGCCTCTAATCTACACCACCACGGCACACCAGCACGTATTTTTAGAAGGGTCCTGCTAATAGATGGCAAATAAGCAGGGCACATCTTAGCTCTACAGAGGCTGGGCTCGGAAGCCTGATTCCTCATTCCAGGAATAGCAGGACTATCTGGGGGCTATTCTGGTCAGCCCGGCCTGGGTACAGAACAAGAGTACTGGCGCTGGTGACATGGACAGCAGCTGATGTCCCTCAAGGTGCTAGCTTAGATACTGCAGACGTGCAAAGGGATTCTCTGAAGAACTGAAGAGGAAGAGCACCAGCATCCGAGGCACCTGCTCCAAGCAAAACAAAGTTCAGGTTAAAATTACTCTGCTCGGCCTCCCCTCAAAAGGAAGCATGGCAGGAGAGCGAAACACTACAGATGCATGCTCCTTGAACGTGTATTTCATTGTGGAGTGCTCACCTCCCCATGCAGCCTCCATATCACGTACGTTGGGTATGCAGATATTAGCAACAAATACAACAGAAATTCCTAGTAATAAGTGTATTCCTTCCAGAGGGCACGTATGAAACAATTTATTATTTTTCTATTAAGAAGTCCCCTTTTTTTCTTCTTAATTTGCACGTCAGGTATCTAATTGCTGCCCTCACACCTTCTGGTGACTACTTTCAGCATGTTTCTTCACTATAAAGGACATGAAACTCAGCTAACAAAGTGCTTATCCTCAAGTTAGACAAAACCTACCATCATGGAAGCTCTGCCACCTCGCACTGCTCGCCTGTTAAACCAAATGGAAAACTGCAGAAAACAACTACCTGTGAGGAATCAGAGGGAAGGGGGAATAATCTGCTTCATAACGATGCTTTAAAGCACACGGAAACATTCTGCACAGCCACGCCTGGGAGGAGAGAGAAAGCTACAAGTGCATAGGAACATAACACATGTGAACCAGAAGAGAAAAAACAGGGAAGAGGAGCAAGAATACCCTTAGGAAAAAAAAAAAAGTAAACAGGGAGATGGTCTCACATAGGAACCTACAACCCCCCCAGTAGGAAATGCAAGGCCAAATTCTGCCCCAACATTCTCAGGAAATCCAGAGTAAACTTTCTTTCCATGTTTGAAGTAGTAATGGATATTGGAAGGGAACGTGTGTTTGCGGAGCGAAATTCCCAGCAGAAGTTTTAATTCGAGTCTTCCTCTGTGTTCGGGACCCGACGGGGCTCTAGCAGAGCAAGCTGCCAGGACAGCCAAAGGACACAAGTGGAAGCAGTGACTAGCACCACTTCCCCGAGCCATTACACCAATACAAAAACCTCCAGGAAAGAAAATCATTGCAAACCCCAGCAAGCACATTACCATTATTCATTCCCAAGCTAGCCAATTAAATTGTCATCTCGCTGAACTGGATGTTGTGCTGAACACAGCTTGCATCTTTGCTGCTAGCCTCTGAGAGGGAAACTTAAGGAAAACTCAAGATGCTCCATACTCATTATACCTGCCTAAGTACAGAGAAATGAAGTTTAACCATAAAAAAGCAAGGATCGAGTTGGGGAAAGTGTGCTGGCGACGTGTAATAAATTCAGTATTCAAGGTTTAATATAATCTTTGCCTGAAAACTCTCAATTCTCTTGAGATGGATTTGACCTTTTTTTTTTTTTTTTTTAAAGTCTGAAATATTTACAAACAATCCCTTGAAAAAGCATTCAGATGCAGCTCAACTATTTAGCACATACCAAATAAAAATCACTGTAGATCAACCCTAAGAGTTACTGCACGGAGCTAAAGCTCCTTTTATGAGAGCCTATGGAAAGGGGATAGCTGGATCTGAGAAAGCAAAAATCCTACAGGCTGCCAGCCACCCCTCCCACACACACCACACAAAGATTGTATCAAGTCTGAAAAAACACTCGCACAGTAAGAATTAGCTAACGGCCTTACTAGCTCTCAAATTGGAGAATATTTGGGCTCCAAAGTAAATTCTACAGCAAATAACTGACTTCGGGGTGGGATGTGGGTCATACTAGGTCTTATTAAAATACTGAGCATACTGTTATTTCCCACTACAATTTGATGAAAACCAGTTGCCTCATCACATCTACAAAGTCCTTCTTTCACTACTCTGTTGAGTTAGTTTTTTGTTGTTTTTAGTTTCTGTTAAGTGTTACCAAAGCCAGCCTTAATGAAGCACGGTGGTTTTAAATGGGGGATAGGTGTCATCAACCCGTCAAATTACAACTTAAAGGTCAAGCTCATCTCATATTTTAAGTAATAAATTATCAATCATAACTCACTAGGTTTTCTTCCACCAGTGACTTATTAAAAAATTCTGATGAATTTCCCAGCCATTGCCTTGTACCTCTCACCCTGTAACACTCAGAGCAATACCACAACAAAGAGCTCTGACCTCCCAGGTCTTCTCAACGCACCGAGTTCACTCAACATCCAGCCCCTCCTGCTTTCGGTTAGATTTATTCACAAATCACATCAATATGCAAGAAGACATGATGGTCCATTGAATATTTAGAATACTTTCTCTCAAACTCCACAAACAAAAGCAATTTAAAAAGCAGCAAAAATGAATAGAAAGCTGATGAATTAAATGAATTAAAATTAGAAGCCATTCAGAAGAGTCTATTAAAAGCTAAGCAGAAGTGCAACGTTCTAGACACGAGGATCACATCTGGCAAGTAAGGCTACAGTTCTTAACCTGAAATCAATTGCTATCCCCTTTTAAGGGCCCTTTAAAAGAAAAACATCTTACTATCTCAACAAACCTTTTGAAACTTCTCATTAAAAAAAAAAAAAAGGAGGAAAAAAAAAGCCTTCTGCTCTCAAAATGAATGTCAGTATGGTGGCCAAATGAAAATGAGCTGGTATGATAGCAGATACAATCCATGTGGACTCCTACATCTCATTACGACTCTCCTCCTCCAAACACTCGTGCACATGCTCGGCATTATGCTGGGAGAACTTTCAGCGACTGCCTGCAAGGCTGCACTGTGCTGCAGCAGCACAGCTAAATACCAGACAACTGCAGGACCAACGTGTTTTACCTGAATCAATGGGGAAGCCAAGACAACAGAAACCCACAGAAATCAGGCACGCTTTGAAGGTTTAGTTGCATGACAAAACAAGATTGAACAAAGCCAGTGAAGAATCAGATCTATGCGCATACAGAACGCCACTGTCCCGAAAGCCCGGACCTTATTCAATGATGTAAAACAATTTTAAATAGCATAGTTAAGTTCAACACCTCGGCATATTCTGTAAAATGTGTAGGGATACTTGTAATCAACATGCATAGCGAAACACCCAGCAAAGTGCTACAACTCCATGGCTGTAACTCAGAGCTTCCATGGCCCAAAAGCACGCTCCCCATTACAAATGCAGGCACTCCACATTGCTTAAAGCACAGTGCGAACAGTAACTAACCAAAAACACTTTAACCTCCTTTGTCAATCAAGTCAAGACACCCGAATCACGAGAACAGCCCGCCCATGAGGGCATCTCAACACACTGTTTCTTTCAAAGAAGGAAAATGACACTTTTCGCAACGCAGCTCTTACACACAGCTTCCTTGACGGAAGAGTTACGTGAACTCGAATTCGGGCCATACAACATTCACAAAAAGCAAATCAGAAGACAACATCATAGAACAAATCAGAAGAAAAGAGAAAAAGCAGACCACCACGTGCCTATTTCAGCACCAACTGGTATTTCCAGAACCAACTTTCTGGACCAATTAAACGGCAAAAGTGCAATTTGGGGGTTTTAGGAATTAAATTAGCCACCGTGTGCCAGCTGCACAACCTCGCAAAGACTCCCAGGTCCTCAGCATAAGGCAACCAGCGAGAAGTGACAGCTAAAGCTTCCAGCAATCCGCACCATTCCCACGAAAGCCGATTCCTTTGAGATGACAACAGACAGAGAGATCAACATCTCAGGAAGGGAGCTGTTGTTCTTGTGGCATCCTTGGTTTCAGCTGTTTCCCGTCTCACTCCCTAATCCTCAGTTATTTTTGTTTTTTACTCCTGGGGAAAACACAGGTAGATCTCTCCCCAAAACACAGGAAACCATCGGCCCCAAAACACAGCCCGAACATTTCGGACTGCCTGCAGAGCTTTAAGAAGTCTTTCTCACAACAGCAACAGAGAAGCACGGCACAACAAAAAGATTCAGGTCGCCGCCACAGTCACAAAACACATTTTCCAGCTCTAATTAAGCGCTTGAAAGAGAATTTTTAAAAACCCCAATATTTTCAACGGGGACAGCCGGGACTACATCTCGGGGAAGGAGCGGGGGGGGCGACACGAAGAAGGGGGATGTGGAAAAGGGTGGAAATCAACAAGTCAGCGAGGCTGAGAGCCGCGGCTGAAGGCGGGCATTACCTTGTGGAGGTGCCTTTCCGGACATCGCAGATGCTGCATTTGAAGGCTTCGGCGCTGTTCCTGAAGGTGCACACGCTACAATCCCAAAAGCCTTCGTCGGCTGCAGGTTTGGCTTGCCTTTTTGGCCTTGAGGAGGGAGAGGGAAAGCGCGTGTGTGTGTGTGTGTGTGCGTGTGTGTGTGTTTGGGGAGGAGGAGAAAAGAAGCAGGAGGAGGAGAGAGAGAGAGAGAGGAGAGAGAGAGGGGAGGAGGAGAGAAGGAAAACACACACATTAGAAACCATATTACACAGCCCTCCAGCCCAGCGCCTTCTCCTGCCCTCCCCGCTCCCCTCCTCATCACCGGGGGGCTCCGGAGCCCCGCGGGGCCCCTCAGCGGTGCTGGCGGCTCCGTGCCCCGGCCCCCCCGAGGGCCAGCCCGGGCCGGGCCGAGCCGGGCCGGGCCCCCCCGAGCCCCCCAGCCCCAGAGGGGCGCCGCCGTCGGGGCGGGGGCAGCGGCGTTGGGGCGGGGGCCGTCCCCCCCCCCCCGCCTCCCCCCGCCCTCCTTTTTTTTTTTTTTTTTTTTTTTTTTCGGAGGGGCGGGCGGCGAAGAGTTTGAAGGCCGGGAGGCGTGTTCGGCACCCGCCCGCCGCCTCCACCTTGTTAAATCTCCCTTTGTCTGGGAGAAGTGAGTGTGCGGGGCGGGAGTGCGTGTGCGAGCCGCGCCGCCATGGCTGCTCTCACACCACAGCAGCCCTGGCACCGGCGAGCGGGGAGGCACGAGCACTTCTCCTCCACCACCTCCTCCTCGATCTCCCGCTGCCCTTCCACGCTCCCCTCCATCTTAGGAGCCTCCCTCCCAGCCCGCAAGCCACCCCGCGGGGCCGGGGCGGCGCGGAGTTGGCCCACCTGGCGGGGCGGCGCGGCGGCCCCCCCTCCTCTCCTCCCGCCCGCCCTCCCTCCATCTTAGGCGCCCCCTCGCCGCCGCCCGCCCGCCCGCGGCGGAGCGCACGCACACCGCTGCCAGCCAGGGGCCTACAGCGCCGAGCCGCCGGCCCAGCCGCCCCCTCCCCGCGCTCACCTCCATCTTAGGGGCTCCTACCCGGACTCCCCTCTCTCTCTCTCTCCCTGCCTCCCACCATTCTTCCTTCCTTCCCTCCCTCCCTCCCTCCCCGGCTGCCCCGCCGCTCGCTCTCACCTGGTCGGGCTCTTCTTGTCGCCCATGACCATGGATCGGGGCCGCCCCTGCCCTGCGCACAAAGAAAGCCGCGAGGGGGAGGGAGGGCGGGTGGAAGGGAGGGAGGGAGGGAGGGGAGGGCGACGGGGGCTGCCTGCGGCCAGCGGGCTCCGGGCTGCTCCTCACCCCCGCGCCGCCGCCGCTCCTGCCGCTGCCAGGCTCGGCTCCAGACTAGCAGCGCAGCCCGGCGCCCTCCCTCCCTCTCCTTCTCTCTCCCTCCTCCTCCTCCTCCTCCTCCTCCTCCTCCCCGCGCCGCTCCGGCGGGCGGAGCTCGCTGCCGCGCCGCGGCCAATGGAGGCGGCCCCGCCGCCAGCCCCGCCGGGGGAGCGGAGCGGAGAGAGGGGAGCGGGGCGGGGGGCGCCCCCCTGGCCGCGGGGTCCCACCCCTAGGGCTGGGGAGAAGGCGGTGGGGAGCACCCTGTGGGGGGTGCAGAGCCGGGGCTGTGCCCCTCAGGGTTTGGGGGGGAGTGCACACAACCACCCCCCCGTGCCGGGACCCCAAAGCGGGGAGGGTGCTTTGAGCTGCAAGCGACCCCTGTTCTTCCATGCCCTTCCATTCCCTGCCCTTCCATTCCCTTCGTCTCCCTTCCCTTCCCCTTTTCCCTCGTTGCACCCACGACCGCTCCCCGCCCGCCCGTGTCCCCCCCTGAGGGGCTCGGGGCTGAGGCGCCCCCGCCCCGGAGCCCGCAGCAGGGACGGGGAAGGCCCGGGGGGGGTTTTGGGGCCGCTCCCCAAAATGCAAGGGGCAGAGGGGCCGGGGGAGGAAGGCCGGAGCGTGCCTCCTCCTCCTCGTCCTCCTCCTCCTCCTCCTGCCGGGGCCCGCAGGGCACCCCCAGGCAGCCCTGAGGGGCAGGGGGGCACCGCTCGCCTCAGGGCTTCGTGTTCCTGGGGTACAGACCCCCCTCTGCCTTCATCAGCACCTCAACAGCTGCCTTCAAGTCCCTTCTCCGTTTGGGTCAAGTCACCAGCCCATGCAGAGGCTGCTCTGAATTTAAGGCGTTTTGACAGCGTTTCCCTAGCCTTCCAACAACATCCTCATCGATCCCTCGCAGATCCATAAGCACGCTTCACCAGAAAGCACAAGCCGTAGGTCTGAGAAACTCCTGAGGAGGCAAAGAGTGGCTCTTGCCCAGAAGCTCGGCCCCAGGCCTGTGTTACGCCTGCCCCATGGGCCTGTGGAAACGCTCCTTGGGTGGCCGAGGGTGGCAGGTCAAGGACAAACCCTTGTCACCCTCACTGCACAACCCCTCAGTGTCCCCTGCAGCAGCTGTGCGAGAGGAGATGGGGCCAAAGGGCCAGGAGTGAACGGCTGAAGAAGGACCCAGGGTGGCTCCTGGTGTGTGCAGGTTCCAAATCTTCACGTTGTTACAGTCCAAGCAAGAGCAGGCATGGCGCAGAGCACGTTTTTCCCCACTTCCCTCAACTTACAAAGAGCAAAGAATAAAGACAAAAGTTGCTTCAGCTCTTTGTAGCTGCACAAGTGCAAGCCATAGAGGACAGGCATTTTTTTCCACTGTATTCTCCCAATTTTTCAGTGGCAACAAAGCCCAGTTAGCTCCTGCCAGCGAGGAGCAGACTTCACCCCAGACAAGAAATACAGCGCAGGCAGGAAGGAGCCTGCAGCCCTAGAAGGGAGGATGAGAGCAGGAGCGGGGCTATAGGGAGTGAATGGAGACGGTCTGAACAAAGTTAACCCCTGGCAGAGTACAGGGAAAAAATGAGAAAGAAAAAAAAAAAAAAAAAAAAAAATACAACAAAACACAAAGCTACTTAAAAAGCAAACCAACGTAAGGGACTTAAGACAGGATATGCTCTTACTATGACAGGACAAAAGCATAACCATGTCCTGTGCTTTAAAGCATTAACAGGCTGGAATTGTTCACCAGCAGAGGTTTTATCCCCCTCCAGCTGTGCCCACTGAGCAGCCACGTCGTGCTGTCACCTCTCCGTATTTAAGGGCTGCAGGTAATCCTCTCACCGTGCCCAGCTCCCCACATCCACACGCAGGTACCTTAACCCTTGCTGGCACCTCCACTCGCTTCTTGAACCGTGGCTTGTGCAGACAAAGACTTCAGATGACTTTTTCGTACTCCGTGCAAGTTTCCAAACAATGCGGCGAGAAGCAGACATACTCCAAGGGCAGAGTTAAGGTTGTGTAATTATCACATGTAGGAAGTGTCATTTTCCCATTGCATCTGCTGTTTTCCAAACATTTTTGCTCTTTTAGATCGTAGCAGCAATGTTTGCTTCAGGAATCTGTGTGGGAACAGTCACTCAGCAGCGTTCACAGGGGTATGCTGAGCACAAAGTCCCGTTGTGCAATTGCTACCAGAACTTCGCTGCAGTGATGTTTACAGGCACAACAACAACATGTTTGGGGACAACATCAGTGGAGAACCTGGGAAGAAGCACACAAAGGCAGAAAGTCCTGAAACGTCAGCTCAGAAGCAGATCTGAGCACTGCCTGACTCCTGATTTCTGCTACAGCAAGAAGAGGCTGCAGCTATTCTCCCTATCCCTCTGTTACCACGTTAAACAGAGCAATGGCCACAGCAAGCACAGAGCGAGTTATTGTGGAAACGCAAAGGAGCTACGGGACATTTTTAGAAAGCAGTTTATCTCCTCAAAAAGTTTCAGGGTTGCTGTATTCACAGCAGAAGTTGTTTTCTTTCCAAAAACCTACTACATCCTTTATTATCAATTCCCCTGGAAACCTTCCTTCCTCAGCAAGTAAGTTTTCAGTCACATGGTAAAAGCTTGGCAACCTCTGGACAGTGTGACTTCATTTAATCACGTACGTCCAACAGGAGGTAATCATTCCCAGTTTATTAAACACTCCTCAAGTAGCAATTAGGTCTCTCTACCTTCACAGGCCGGATGGCAAAGCTGGGATGGTTCCTGCAGCAGCACCGTGACTGCAGACGGGGCCAGCTGAAGCTCCAGAGCTGCTGCATCCCTTGGGAAGAGCTTCCCTCTTAACCCCTCCAGACACCAAGAGAAGAGCCATTTGTGGAAATTAAAACAAACTAAATTGTAGCTATGCTGGTGGGGTGTTTATTTCTCACCAGGTTGCTCGCACCGTGGACTATCCTGCCTGCCTCAGAAGTCACCGCGGTGACGTGGGCAGCGTACCCTGCTGAGCATCTGGCGATTTTTAATGGAGTTCAGGCTCTCGCACGCTCGCAAGGCAGCCTTGGGCAAGTCATTTAGCACTTCTTCTCATTAACTCCAACACTCTTGATTTGAAAAGTGAATGCAGTAAATTTCTAATCTCACACATAAATCCATGGCACCAGTTGTAAAATCGAACTCATTCCAGCCAAATATTTTGGACTCCGTGCCCTTGGATCCAGAAGATGCCACTTTCTCAGCAGTACCGTGTTCAACCCGTTGCTTCAGAGCTCTCCCAACAGCAAGAGGATCCTGTTAACCCACATCTTTCCACCTCTCCCCTTCCCCCATCACGTGAATTTTAAAAACAAAGGTCTTGCACAGAGCTGCTGGCTGCAGACACTTCCCAGGCATGACCTGAGATGCAGCAGTCCCTCGCAGAGCCACCTCCCTCGCCCCGGCAGCACTGCAGCTGCTCCTGCTTCTGAGCTCCAGCTCGGAGAGCAGGCACCGGCCCAAGGCTCCAGTCTGCACCTCTGCAACTGGCCAGAGATGCTTGGGGCACGCTGGCGGCTCTCCCACCCCAAACTGAGCATCCCACAAACAGCCCCTGCAGAGGGGAAAGAGCTCCGAAACCCGGAGTGCCAAGAGCGCAAGGATATTTCCACGCACCTGGACCACTCATATACACGGGTTTAAAAACAAAGCAGGACGCTACACACCCAGCCAAAGTCAGTATTTGTGCATAGGGTTCAATGCCAAATATAAATATTAACTCGAGCTTCTCGGCCCCGTTAGTCACTGTGGTAAAGATGCATTTTTGTGATTTTGCATCAGAGCTGCGTAACTTCTCAGAAGTGACTGCTGTCCTCAACAGGCTGAATTCTAACCACTTGTAAATGAGCTTTCTGTTGGTTTAATAGGGAATTTGTTACACAGGAATTGGAATCGGGCTCGGGACACGGGGGTCCCTGTGAGTTTAGCCAGAGCTAAAAGGCTCAGAAGTGATGCTCTGGGGCAGGAAAGTTGCGTCGCACCGCGTGATTAGCGCCTTTTAGTAGAAGTGGGTGAAAAGGGAAATTAGCAATTGAGGGAGAAACGGCAGCACTCACTTCATTGTGCCCAGCACATCCCGCTGAGTAGGATTCCTAGCTGGGGAGAAGACACCAAGGGGAGGAATGAAAAGAGGCTGTGTGAAAGCCGGTGGCCCCCACGCAAACTAGAGTAATGTTTGCCGTGCAGTAAGAGCATCCTTGGCAAGGGAAGCAGGACTGCGCTCAGAAGCCTGGAAGTCTTCACCACAAAACAAAACACCAAACCGGAGAGCACGCGTTAGCCAGAGGCGCTGGTGGCCAGCTAACCGCACCCTCCTCCGCTTTCAAAGCACAGCGTTAGCTGCCACTGGCTCGCAGGTGCCGACGCCAGCAAGAAGTCAGGAGGAAACTACTCTTGGAAATCTCACTTAGCACTTGACAGGACCTTTAAAAATGCGGCCCGGGCTGAGTTCGCAAGCTTTTGGGGAAAGCGTTGTGCTAGGAGTTGTGTAAACACAGAACTCGCTGATGGATGGCCCCGGTGCACCACCGAGCTTGATGCGTGCTCCTGCAAAACACACTGAGGGAGCTGGATTAATACAGAGATGCTGAGAGACTTCACTGATAATTGTGGGAGAAAAGCAAATGATAAGAGAGAGAGTTCCCACACAGTATGCCATTTTCCAGACTTCAGTAAAGACTCTGGTACGCTGTCAGATGGGGTATTTTTAGCCGAGCTGGGAGCACAGGCATGGCACAGTAGGCAAGGGATGAGGCAAGGAGAACCACTGGTGTGACTGAGCTCCTGGAAAGGGGAACGTCAAGCTGCAGATATCAGAGCTCCCAACAAACAGAGACAGGGAAGCATTTAATGGCACTGTGCAGTGCGCAGGCAAGATCTTGCTGGAGTTGCCATTCTCCAGGCAATTCTTGACAAAATCTTGCACGCGGGCTGGAGCAAGCACAGGGGAGAGCTTCTAGGCTGGTCAGAGTAGTGGGAAGCCTGTTTTATAGAAGTCTCTACCAGTTCAACATGCTCAGCCTGGAGAAACAAAGGTTGAGAGGGGGTATGGCTACCCTCTCAAGATACGCTGGGGAAGGAGGCAGCACGCTGGGGCAATAGAAGAGCTAACAGGCGAGAACCAAGAGCGCAGCTGAGCTACGCTGGCCATGTAGGCTGGAAATCAGACATCTGTTTCTAACCTTCGGAGGAGCAAGGAACAGAAACAGCCTTGCCATGGGAGGAGCAAAGGCAGGCGATGTCAATATGGACCTTGATCGCTTGCAGGAGGAATCGCACAGCAGAGCCGCTGCCCCGGTCCCTCCTGCCCCCGGGATCCCCGTGGGATCGGGTCCTGCACCTCCCTCCTCAGCCGCTGCTCTCACAAGGGAGAGATGCAGAAGGAGGGGAGCTCTTCATCCAGCTTTTGCCTCTGGAAATGGATTTCTCAAACACCCAGGGATTTCCAATTTGCCTCTAAATTTGGAACGTGTTTTTTTTTTTTTTTTTTTTTTTTTTTTTGCCATCCCAGAAAACCTAAAACTTCCTCTGTTCAGCAAAATAAGGGTCTTTTTTAAAGTTCTCTTTTAATATAATCTATTTATAGATGGTCTTTCATGGGTTCTTTGGAAAATAGTTTTAGAACTGAATTAGCAAGTGATCAAATGCCGACTATCAGGAACTTCAAACAGCAAGCCAAAAACTTTCTATCAGAAACAGCCTGCCGAAGAGCAACTTAGTAGAAAAAGGATCTGAAAGATGAGGAGCAATATGCAAGCGAGAGCCGGTGCCAAGAATCCCAGGGTCTGCAAACCCTTAAAATGCCAGACAGGCAGGAGCAGAAAACAGCCTGAAAAGGTAGGGAGGCATAGAAAGCTGCGTGTGCAACAGTGTTAAATGCAGAACTCAGCCGAGGGAAAGGAAAGCCAACAAAAAGCAGAGGCACCAGCTAAGCATCCTGCACGCTGTATTGTACAGATAGCGAGGGCTGTGCAATTTAAATCTGTAATCCCTTCCCGAGCAAAGAGGCTTTTGCAATAGCGCAATCTGGATGTCACCAGCATATGAATAGGCATCTTGGGACTGCTCTGGAGAGCAGAGGTCAAAGTTTAGTGATGTATGTAGTTGTCTCCCTAATGGGCCTTATTGATTATCATCCATAGAAACAAGCAACGTCTCCAAATCTGCCTCCCCCTTCATGTTAGATGCTGGCAGCCAAGAAAAAGTACCTTGATATCCTCGCTCCACACAGTTTGTAGAGCATTGAAGCTTGCAACAAGGAAAGACACGGCGCTGCTGAACAGACTTCTGAAACACAGCGAGTGGGAAATGATAAATAGACCTGCGCAGCATCTGCATAGCAGTGGGAGCGCTGGGCCAAAAAGTGCTCACTAGTAAAATACAAAACAAACAGACAGCCCAAACAAAAAATAAAACAGGATGACATGAGGGGAGAAAGAGGAGGGGAAAATAACCAGTCACCCTTGGAATTCAGCCACCTAAATAAACTATGGAAGGGGCTGAAAAGCCCCACTACAAACAGAGCCCAATTCTTCCTTGATTTCAGGTATACCAGCAAGGTATCGTAAATATTGCCATGAAATTGTCATATCTCTGACGTAAAATCATGAGAATAGTTTGGTGTCTTCACAGCACGTGCACAGCTCTGTTGTGGAAACTCAATGGGAGAGCAAAAATAGAAAATCCAGCATAAAGGCTGGACCAAAAGCACTAACGTTTTTTCCCATTGCAGTGAGCGCTGCTGCGGCAGCCAGCATGCCGGCTGAATGCCAGTGATGCCAGCAGAGCCACACAGCCACCTCCGGCTGGGTGCTGGGAGACCCCTGGGTGGGGGAAAGCTGATAAGGAACCAGGGTGATTATCAGACCTCTTCAAACTTCCTGGGTTTTCAAGACAGAGCCAGAGAAAGCAGGCTCACTCTGCAGATTTTTGGTACTTCCAGTTGTGGCTGCTGCTAGAAAGTGGAAGTGGCAGGGGAAAGAAAAAATAAAAAAAAAAATAAAAAAAAATAAAAAAAAAAAAAAGAAAAAGAAAAACGAGCCCTCTCCACAGTATTTCAGAATCTCAGAAGAAATCCCACTTGGTTCCAGGGTTGGAAATTGTCCCAGCCAGCAGGGAGGTCCTGGCTCCCCCAGAGATGTTTGCCCACCTTGGTATGGGGACATCAGGCTGTTTTAGGCTGCCCCTTCAGGTGTGCTGCCGGGCTGTCTGCTCCGTCCATCCTCATCCTCAGCCATTTTCACAGCCTGCAGGCTCAGCACACACACACTCAGGACGTGGAAGAGCATCCCTGCAGACACAGGCACCGTCAGCCCCCCGCAGCCCTTTGCTACCTCCTGCAGGGTTTGGGATCCCCTGGCCCCGCAGCACTCACAGCTTCTGTAGTGAAGGCGCCCCGCTGACCTCCACAGCACAGACGAGACGTCTGGGAGGCAGGAGCAGTTTTGCACGGCCCACACAAAATTCCTCTAAGTCCTTAGGCATTGCAAAGTTTGGCCAAAAAAAGGAGTCTGTGTGCAGGAGGCGTCTGCCCCTGCAGCTGGGAAGCCTGTACAAGCCTTATTTATTCCTGAGTAGCATCTGTACGAAACCCATCATCTACCTGCGTGTCCTCACACTGAAACGCTGGCTCTTCCCACCTGAGAAAGAAGAAAAACTGGAGATTATAAAGCAAAACACAGGCTGTGTCACCTGCATGGAGGCTGTAGTGCCAGCCAGATGGGCAGCAACCACCGCCACTTCAGCGGCACTGCAGCAGCACGACGCCGGGCACTGCCAGGGATGTCGCTATTCAACACGCTGCCAAGTCACAGAACAGCAACAAGCCTGTTGTGCCCTCAGTTTTCTTACAGGTACAGCAAATTTGGCTCGCTCTGGGGCCTCTGAAGGGCCCAGCACCGGGGAATCAGCGATGCTGTGCTCTGTGCAGCTGGCACTAGGATCACCAGCATCTGGTGGGAGTGCAGCTCCACGGGACTCACCAAAAGAACAAAAAAAAAAAAAAAAAAAAAAAAAAAAAAAAAAAAAAAAAAAAAGCCTCTCTTTTCTTCTAGAGTACAGCTGAATTCCCTTCCTCTCATTCCCTCAACAGATGTCAGAAAAAAGCATGAATGGCTGCGGCCCCGTGTTTGACTTGCAGCTTTCACACTTGCTGCCGAGCTGCCCTACCGCTTCTGAATTCGGCTCTGAAAGGTGCTGCTTTCTGAAAAGGAAAAGAGAAAGGGGAAAAAAAAAAATCAACAACCTCAAACATTTAAGAGTAAACTCCTTCAAAAGAAAACTTGCTTCAAGCCAAAAAGCATGTGCCAAGTTTCAACTAAATGTAAATTTTCACCACACTGTAATAAACATCTCAATATGGGGGGCTCGCAATGAGAACGCTGAGACAACTTTGCTCCAAGAGGTTAAGAATATATAGAAATATAATATATAACTTTTTCTTTCTTTTTTTTTTTTTGAACAGAAGGAAAAAATCAAAGTACCCCAAGGAGCCATTTTATGGTGTTTGTTATATCCATATAGATATTAAAACCAACCAAACAAGGAGAGCAAAATGACGAGCCATGGGTTGATCTGGTGCTCGTCGTGCAGGAGGATGGAGTCGGGAGCAGGGCTCTCTCTGCCAAGCCATGTCACAGGTCTGGGAGCTGTCAACCCAGGACTGCTATGGGAAGGAAGATTTTCCAGGACAGAGAGGTGGCCTGCAGCAGAAACGTGCCTGCAGAGCACACCTGCCCATCTCATCTCACCAGGGCTCTGCGGCACGCAGCGCTGGCCCCCAGCTGCCTCCTTCCCCAGCTCAGCACCGAGGGGTACTGGACTTGGCTGGAGGGCTCCAGCAACTGATGGAGGTGGTGTTAACAATAAAACGTGCCTCGAAGGGGGAAGAGTCGTTGTCCTTCACTGCTCAGGCGTTGCAGGCTTTCCTTGCCCTCGGGCTGGCAAGGTGGGGCGCTGGGAGCTTTGGGTGCAAAGTGCGAGCACGGCAGTGTTATCTCAGGGCCACGTCTGCCTGCTTGGCAGACAGCTGCTGATTTGTTTTGGAATGTACAAAAATGGCCTTAAATCCAATTTAGGCATTAAGGGAGAAAAAAAAAACAAAAAAACAACATCACCACAAGAGCCGTATGGCAGCTTTGCAAGCCCACAGGCTCCCCCGCAGCTCCCGGGAGGGCAGCAGGGCTGTGGCCACCGCTCCAAAGGTGGTGTGAGGGTGCCACCAGCTGCAGCACCCTGCAGAGAGGAGCCCAGGGGCTGCACCAGCCCAGGGACAGCAGCTCGTGCCCTGCAGCTCCTAGGAAAGCTGCAGCAGGAGAGCATCACATGTATCTCCAGGAGAAGGGGCCACGCTTGGCACCAAAGCCATGAGTTCGCCAAACTTGCCCAAAAAAAAGGGAAAAAAAACACTGTTTACAACATTCCCCCAGCCTAGGAGAAATACGCTTCCCCAGAATCAATTCAAACCTAACAGGTTGCTGTGCTCAGAAGCAAAATTAATCTTACACCAGGAGGATGAATTACAAAAGGAAGGGGTTGCTGCGCTCCTCGCTAAAAATTAATCTTGCGCCGAGAGCTTCCCTGTCTGCTCTCCAAGTGGCCACCTTGCCAGGTGGAAGGGGAGCCTGGGTGCAAACGGGAACTTTGAGAGAAAATGTAAAAAGGTTTCCAGGTGGTTTTGGTTAAAGCAAAGGCAGAGCGATGAGCTGCATCACTGCCTGGCCTCAGTCATGGCAGAAGGTGGAGAATTGGCCAGGAAGAGAGAACCGCTGCTGCCGAGATACCGTGACTGGCCTAATTAGGTGGAATTGCCATTAGCTATTCCACCTAATTAGATAATTAGATTAATTATCTAATTAACTGAAATTGTTGTTAGACAAAGGCAGGTAGAGCCTCAGAGGTGATAAGGAAGGTATCAGGGCAAGGTTACTTTGAGATTTATATTGATTCCTTTAACGGTTCAAGAATTCCCCTGCTTCCCATAGTTATTTACCCTCACCTTGCTCCTCCAGGATTGTTTAAAAGTGATTAAAGCAGGGAAGAGGGGGGCTGCTTTTTGAAAATAGAGGGGGAAAAAAAAAAAAAAAAAGTTTCACTGCAAGTTCATGGCCCCATGCTCTGGCCACGCTGACAAGGACTGTGCCTGTCCCCAGGCTCCTGGGGCTGGATTTTTTGGGTTTCTCCCCGCAGTCCTTTCTGGCTACACAGCCCACGTATGTTCAGTGAGAGGCACAACACGTGAGCTAACGCTGCCCCGATGCTGCTGGGTTTTTCTCCATCCCTCGCCCCGTGCTTGCAGTGCTGGTGGGAACCACAAGCCCATTACGGAGCCCTGTTGCAGCACGCACGGCATAAAAGCAGCATCAGAGCATCCTGCCCCAGAGACCCCACGGCCCTAAATACCCAAGGGGTGGTGTGAGGCAGGTCTGCACGTTTGATAACCCAGCTCTTCTCGCTCAGGTGTGAAGCTGAAGGCACGGCAGGCAGGGCAGGGGAGGCACCCGGAGCCTCTGCCCACCGAGCCTTCTGCTGCCCCCCCAAATTTTGCTCCGACCGAGCCCAGGCGTGGGGAGGCGCAGGAAGGCGTGCAACCAGCTGGACCCTGCCCTTCCCGTCCTGCATCTATTGTTAGAAGCATCAAGGAATTTGACCCACTTTGGGAGTTTCTGTTGGTTTTTCGCATTCCATTTGTCCTCTCCGACGAGCGTTTTGCGCTCGTGTGTCACGGCGCTGGCTCTGCTCCCTGTGGTGGATGTTCAGATGGCCGTAAAGAGATCCAGCTGCTGTATCCCGCTGCTCTCAGAGCTTTTACACGCCGAGTGGATCCAAGATACTGCCCACACTGGGTTTTGAGGCGTCCTCTCCATGTACCAGCTCTACCTAGCATCCTTCCTCCTTGCTCAGCTTCCTTCCTCCAGCTGGACATTTTAATTTGGATGCAGACACTGCACGCTTGCTCCCACCAACACCAAAAACACGAGCTTTGTTAACTACGACACAACTTTTGCAGAAGCCCAAAACAAGAGCCAAGATGTGGTGAACAAAACATCCTCAGCCCAAGCTCTTTTGCTCACCTCCCTGCAGGAATCTGTACGGCTCTGCCGTTGGGCAGAAGGAAAGTTTGAACACCTTGTCAGGAGCTCGAAGGTGACTTCTGGTTTACCCTCTCCAGCGTTGGTTGGTCGCACACACGGGTGTCTCACCATCATTTCCCCTCTTCTGCCTGCCTCCTGTGCACCTCTGAGGTTTCTCTTCCATACGCCCTCATAACACCTGACTTCTTTCAGCCTTAATACCTGCGTATAATAGCTTAATAACTCTCATAATAGCTCCAGCCTGTCTCCTGAGAGGCACAGAAATAAACCTGTCTCTCCTCGTTGCAGGGAAGACGTTAACAGATCCATTACCGGCCAGAACAGAGCCGCTGAGATTGTCAGCATCCCTCGCTCCTGCTCCCAGGGAGCGCCTTGGCTTCCTTCTCTGCAGGACGAGAAGTGCCTGCACCCGAGCAGTGCCCCCCGGTATTTTTGCCTGTCCTGGAAGTCTGTCAGCAGCACGCTGCGGCTGACCCCACTTAGCCAGCAGGACGGAGGGAGACCACAGGCAGGCAGGAATGAATTTAAGCCATGCCCAGCAGCAGGCTTCTAATCCCTATCACAAAATCTGCCCGTTCTGCCGCTGCTGCCATTCGGCTCCACAAGTTTGCAGGGCCAGGACCGCCAGCACTCAGGCTCCTTCGCTTTAAGCTGGAGGCTGATATCCACAGGATCTCGGGGAGTTGTGTTCATCGCATTTGGCTCAGCTGGGCACTTATTTCATTTTTAGGGCTCGGAGACGCAGCAGCACTCCTCGCTGCAGTGGCAGAGTTCAAACCCCAGAGGAGAGAAGTCAGGGAACGGTGCATGGGCGATGCCTTGACGCTCCTCAGCATAAATATCAATTTTCACACCGTGGTCGGGTTCTGTAAGTGTGGGGAATTGGTGTGGCAACAGGATTGTAAAGAGGTCTGCCGGAGATTAATCCCTCCGTAGGCAGTCCCCCTGCGCGCGCCGATTCCTTGCGATCACTCGGTAATTAAGAGACTAAAACCAAACCAAGAGGGACCACAGTGAAAAACTGCCCCCCTCCATCTGTCTGCCCACACCTGCTCCCAATCTGACCCATGGGCAGGGAGCAGGGCACTCCAAAACCTCCCCATCCCTCCTGCCAGCGAGCCTGGGCAGCCCGGGCTCAGCACACACCCGCATTACATCCCTTTTACTGACCGTCTGCCCGCAGCATCAGCCCCGTACCCTGGCTCCCAGCTCAGCATTACATCTCACTGTGCTCCCGAGCACATCCACCACAAAGGGACAGCTTCATCCCCATGTCCCCCGGGGAGCAGCCCGGAGGGATGCTGCGGGCAGGGGTTAGCCCATCGCACAGCACGTTAATCGTATTACTGCAGAAACCTGACACAGTTCCCAAAGTGCGAGCCGCCGAATCCTCCCGGCGCCCGGCGAGCCTCATTGCAGCATGCCAGAGGTTCTTTAATTCATTAATCATATTTGCTTAATAACCCTGTATCTCTCCAGTGGGGGGAACTGCCAGGCTCGCACGAGGTAATTGGGGATGGCTCTTCTGGGGAGCAGCACCAGGGTTGGGGCACATGGAGCAGCCCTGCAGTCATTTCCAGCTCCCAGCCCCATCCCCAAAGCCCAAGGGGGGCACACACCAAGCCCCACGGGTGTCAGGCACCCTTCTGACAGCTCTCCTCTCCCCGCCTGGCAGCGAGGCTCGTGGCAGAGGATTTATGACGCTGCCAGGTGATTGACAAGCCCGCGGCCGGCAGCAGCGTGTTTATTGCGGGTAATTACTGATGATGTCAAGGAAAAAATTGCAGAGAAGATCCCGCGCGCAGCCTGCTAATTGTACCTGCTCCTCGCGCTAGGAGTTGTGAGAGGTGTAATCCATCAGAGGGGCTTCGTGCGACTTCGCAGCAGCTGGCTGAAGGCCAATTCTGCTGCTTTTGGAGCCAACAGCAGCAGCAGGGCTGGCGGCAGCAGCCCCAGCTGGCACTGCCCAGCAGCAGCAGCCCCACATCAGCACACGTGCGGGTGGATGGGGTCAGCTCTGGTGTGTGAAGCTCTCCTCCACTCATTCCCTGTCCCTGCAGCACCAGTTGCTCTCATACTCACTGCATCGAAGCCCCTGAGCCCAGCACTGGGTGGTGGCAGCGCTCGGTAGCTGGGGTTTGGGTGCTTCCCATGTTGAGGATCAGCCTTCTTAAATATCCTGTGATAACAGCCCCAAAAATCTTCAGCTGGCACTTTTTCCAGGACTCCACTGCTGGCAAAATGTGTATCGACCACCCCATGGCTCTGCAGCCCCCCAGCATGCCCGTGTCCATCCAGCAGCACCCGGATCCCAGCCGCAGAGATACAGCCCCACGCTCTCCCCACAGCATCACCAGGGGGGTGTTTTTTCCTCACCCATGATCAGGGAAATCAGCTGGCAAATCCCATGGCCAGAGCATGGATGGGGTGGTCTATTTAATTGCTCGTTATCATCCAATGCCACCCACCTGAAGCACAGCCTGGGCACACCAAGGAAGCTGCTGCACCTTTATGGGGGCCCACTGGGGCTCCAGCTGCCTTTGGGGATGCAGGGAGCATCCCATAGCTGCTGCTACCTCTCTCTTCCCCCTTCCCAGGCAAGGATCAGCTTCACACCAGCAGCCTTATGGCCACAGAGCAGGCCAGCTTTAAATCAGCCCCAGCTGGGCCAGCTCCTCCTTCCAGAGGGTGCTAAAACCTCACCAGCAGACTCCCTTCACGTCCCACTGACTTTGGAGGTGCTGGGTGAGCCCCCGCAGGCTGACACGATGCAGGATTTACCTGGCATGCTGCAAGCACCACAAACTACTTGTTAATCTTCACAACGACCATTCAAGACAGACAAAAAACCTCTGCCTTGCTCATCTTCCTCCACTATGGCCATCAGAGCAGCACATCCCACCCGATGTAACCCCGACACTGGGTGCACCCGCGGAGCCCCGGGTCCGGAAACCAAAGCGGGGACAGGCGAGCACGCCGCCGAGAACCTGGGAAATTAAATTGAACTGCTTTTAAAAAGCACAGGGAAAGCAGACACCCTCCCAGGACAAGGAGGCTGAAAAGGCTATTGAGAGCAGCTATAAATACAGCCGGGCCGGTTCTGGCGGAGCCATGATATCATTTAATAACGTCGCTCGGAGGCTAATTGCAGAGTTTAAAAGCAAACTTAATAAGTAGCAACTATGAAAATGTTAGTTCTTAGGTTACAGGATTATAAGAAAGCAAACCAGTCTATGCTGTATGTTAATGTCTGAATCCACGTATTAGAGCAATGATCTGCACTCGGTCTCTCTGTATAAACCTGCTCAATATTTCAGCAGCTGGGTATTTTTGCCTTGGTTCTCAGAGAGAAAAATACGCTCATTTATTTCCCCGAAATAGCATATTATGATGGATGCAACTGCCAAGCTCCAGCTAATGGATGTAACATGATGGAAAACATCATTATTTAGGTGTGGGAAATTGTTCTTTAGGAATCCAGTGTCTGCAGCAAACCTGCACTCCTTGAACCTCAATCCCACAACGCGTTTCAGATGTGGATTTTAAGTGACTGTTTCTAATTAGTGCATCACAGAGCCCTGTCAAAATACCTCCTGGTGAATGGCAACAGCGTGTGCACGGGATTTTAAATCTCACCTAGAGAGCGGCCGCGGCTCCCCGCAGCTTTGGAGGCAGGAGGCCAGCACCACGAAGCAGCGGGGCCGCCCGTGCCCGGCAGGCAGCGGGATGCCAGGCTGTGGGGTGAGCCCGGGGCTGCTGCTGGTCCCGTGCTGCTCGTCCCCGTGCTCCTCCTACAGCAGAGGTGCTGGGGAGACAAGGCAGAGGCAGCAGAGATCAGCTCGGTACGGAGGCACCTGCAGAGGCTTCTCCCCAGGGCTGCGCATCGCCTGGGTACCCAAGGGGTTTGGGATGGCAGGCGGCACCGAGACGCTGCCAGCTGCACGGGGAAATCGTGAGCTCCCCAGTGCCACCTGACGCAGGAGGAGGGCCTTTTGTGCTGTTTCCCACAGGAAAATGAAAAGCAGTGAGCAAGGCGCAGGGCTGGGTACAGCAATGAGCCCAAGCAGCTTGGCTGCTGCAGGGAAAATCTCCTCCTGGTGCGGGATCTCCCTCACTCCCCGGACTGATGGGGTCAGCCTGGCCTAACACCCACAGGGAGATGCTCTCTGCTCGCAGTGGCTCTGAGCTTTCTTTGTCCATTTACTCACAGTTTGGCACCAACTCGTTGCAAAATCCCCATTGCACCACAGCCTGAGCGGCACAGGCCAGAGCCCAGCAGCCCCAGTCCAAAGGTACTCCCTCACAGGGGAAACGAGACCCTGCTCCTTGGGCAAGGGCAGCAGCATCAACACCCACAGCTGGTTCACATCAGCCCCGCAGAGGCGTGTGCTCCAGGTGCTTGATAACTGCTCCTGGCTTCCTATGCAGGGTTCTGCTGTGCATCAGGGAGGCGCTCAGCCTGCCTCCGCCGCCTCAAGTGGGGCACCCCTGGTGGTTTCGGTGCTGCGAGAATAACTCGCTCTGCTACCCCGGCGCTCGTTTCTGCTCCTGGAGGTGTGTGAGCAGCTCCTGCTGAATCCAGCCTGGTCGAGGCTGGGCTTTTGAGAGCTTCACAGCTGCCTCTGCCAGTTTGCAAAATGCCCAAAGGCTGGGTGCTTTGAGATGCTGTTGAGTCCTTCCTGTGCTTGAGGAGGGAAAATCCAGCTGTGGTTACGTGGGCTGAGCCCTCCTGGTCACATCCAGCCCAGGACTCGGTGGCATCAGTGACCACCAGCCCTCGCTCCCCAGGCAGGGGAAGCAGCATGCACCCAGGCAAGCTGGCTTTTACCAATGCTGCTGGCACTGAAAGGGCTCCAGAAACAGCATCTCTCATTAACTGATTGGGAAACCACAATAATCAACCCGCACTAAACCTGCAACTCTGTCAGCTACGTGATTGTCACCATCATTTTGGGGATCCATTCCTACTGCTCAGCACTGCCCAGAGAATCCCCCTCCACGTGTATCCCCAAAGGCCAGAAAGCAAAAGAACTACAGCAGCAGAACAATTACCATTTTAGGATCCCAGTTCTTAGCTCTCTCTCGCTGCTCCCATCCCCATCCCTCCTTTAGTCCCCCCCTAGCATCTCACAAAATTCCTGCACCCCCGGCAGATCCCTGCCACCCCTGGAGCTTTTTGTTCCCGGTGCCGCTGGTGTGACCAAGCGCTCGTGCGGACGGACGCACGGACGGACGGACGGACGGACACGCTCCCCCCACGCTGGCATTGTTCCTGCCGTGCCTGCCCGAGCTGCTCAGCAGCTGCCCGGGGGTTTTGTCTGGCTGTTTTGTGGCTCCCGGCCGGGAGCTCATTGTGCGTTTCCAGCAGCTCCCGGCTGACCCAGGTGATGGCTCAGCTGCCGCGCGGCCTGGCGCCGGCACAACTTGGACGGGTTTCAGACACCTGGCATCGCGCAAGGAGGCAGAGAGACAAAGGAGATCGATACCCTCTGCCCCCAAGGCAAACAAACGGCATCGATTAGCTCCGGCGGCCGCGGAGACGTTGGGAAGCGATGTGGGTTTCGGCAGGTCTCACGGACACCCGCTCCAAATGTGCTTCTGGTGTTCGGCCTCCCCGAGCTGCCCGGCGGGGGTCAGGGCTTTACAGGGAGCAGCCACCCCCTAGGCAGCAGCTCTGAGGTCCTGCCTTCATGGAAACGGATCTAGGTTGGGGGTCTTCATGCACAAATCCTCCTCCTGGGGTCCGGAGCCCCCTTCCCTCCCCGTCCCCCTGCCAGGATCCCTGGTCAGGCTCGGCGCGGCTCAGAGGACCCCCCCAGCTCCATGAGCACGTGCACTGAGCCAGGCAAAGCAGGGCACGGCCTTTGCACAAACACCTGCCCTGGGTTAAGTCTCCTTGCTTGCTGGGCAGGCCCCGAAATGGGGCTGGGCAGTGGGGTTTGGGAGGAGGGAGGCTGCTTTGAGGGGTCAGGGCCTGTCCTGCCCCAGCCCCGGGGGCTCCTCGTGTCCTCTCCTCCCCGTCCACCCAAACTCGTTTCTTCTGGCTGCCCAGCGTGGTACTCAGTCAGCAAGGACACTGATAAAAGGAGAAAGGCTTTTATTTATTATTCAGCCCTCTCCAGGGTTTCGGTGCCACAACACATTACCGTCCTTCCCACATCCATTATTTATTTCCTGGTTCAGCACAGGTAAAGCTAAAGCGAAGCTGAAAGATGTTTGAAGCCCGTGCACAAAAGCTTCATCCAGCCCAGCCTCCCCCAGCTGAAATCCCTTCCCTGCTCGGAACCTGGACGAAAGAAATCCCGCTTTTGCTGAAGTCAAAGAGTTTTGGTAACGAATTTCAAGGGGTCTGCGCTCCAAGCCTCAGCAAATGGCTGAAGGGGGGGGTGGCCCTGGCTGCAGGCAGCCCCTTCCCGCAGCCCAAAAAGGCTGTTCCCCCCCCAAAAAAGGCTGTCCCCCCCCAGCCCCTTCTGCCCCCTCCCTGCCCCCTGCAGTGCCTGGTCCCCAGGGAGCAGCGCAGGAGCAGAGCAACAGGGCAGGGAGGATCCTTGGACCCTTGGATTTTGCCCAGTTTCTCCAAAAACCTCCTCCCTCAGCCCCAGCCACCCAGCTGGTTCGGGGAAGGGCGGCCCTCACCACATCAAACACAAATGATTGCAGGATCTGAGGAAAAGACAGCAGGCTGGTGGAGTAAAACCAGCGCTGCAAAATCAAAACATCTTGGATCTAGGTACTTTTTTTTCTTTCTTCATTCTCTCTCTCTCTCTCTTTTTTTTTTTTTTTTTTTTGGCATCTGGTGTTTGAAGGGGAGCGAATTCAGGAACTGGAGATATTCCCAAGCCTTTGGGTCACGGCTGCCATCAGTGGCACCGGGAGGGCAGCGGGGAGCCACGAGCCCTGCCTGGGGTCTCTGGGGAGAATGGGGACGTGGGGATGGGGATGTGGGGATGGGGACACACTGCTCCCGGGTGCCACGATGCCACAGAGCCCCCTGTCCCTGCCCTACCAAGGATGCATGGCCAGACCGCGAAGCAGGAGCTCTCGGGAGCCAGGATGGGGGCACAGCCCGGCTGGCCATCCTGAGGGGGGATTGAGGAGATCAGCTGAGATTATTCAGGCATGGAAGTGTTTGCTGAAAGCCGGAGCCTGCTGTGAGCTCGCTGCCAGCGGAAACGCTCCTTTGTGTCTGCCCGGCTGCAGAGGGCTGGCGACCCGACTCCCTCACAGGCACCTAAAAACTGCTCCCGAGCGCAGCAGTGCTGCCCACAGGGCACTGCTGTGGGACAGGTAATTAGCAGAGCCACTGCTAATGATGCACAGAGTGAGATAGTGCCTTCGCCCAGAGGCAGCGGGGACACGAGGCCGCTCCCGGGGGCTGGGAGCCTCCCCAGGACACGGGGATCTCCCGGGGATCTCCCGGCCACTGCGCGTCGATAACAGGATTAGCGATCTGTTCTGTTGAACGGCGCTGTTTAAACACGAGGTGCCCTTAAGCATGGCGCTTAATGTCAATATTGGCTGGCGAGCAGGGACAGCCGATAAGCTGCCCGCGAGGACACCGGGTGCCGGCCCCCTCCATCTGCAAGAAGAGCCTGGGACCTCGCTCCCAACCCTTTGATCGCGCCCCGCAGTTGTCTCGTCCTCAGCAGAGGAATGCGGCCCCGTATAAATAGCGCTCGCTTTGATGTAACAGCCCCGATTCCTCGCTAATAAAACGGCCTTGATTCGGCCCAGCACCCAGCGCCCGGCTCGAGCCTATAAATATTGCTCTTCCCCTCCTCGGAGCCGGCGCAGGTCCTGCCGATATCAAAGGGGAGCACGCACGGGGAGGATTCATCGCGAGCCGCGAGCCAGCCGGGCACTTAAGTGATTTGCTGAACCGGAGCATTAAATGGGAAGCAGCGAGTTCTTTTAACTGCCTATAAATACCATAACTTCTTCTCGGAGCTGGAGCTATTTTTTAATGACTGGTGCTTAGCTACATTGAAGTTTAAAACCCCATGGAAAAAAAAAAAAAAGCCCTGCTTCAGCACATGGGTAACACAAAAGCAGCATTTCTTGTCCATATGGAGAACATATTGGCTGAACTCAGCTACGAATCGACCTTTATCTTCGTTCGGGAGATGAGACCAATTAAGTCACTGGTGGCAGCGCAGCCGGTGAGTTATCGCTCTCCTTCCTCGGGCAGATAAAGGTCAGGCACGAGCCGGCAGCACGGGGCTCGCTGCGGTACCTGTTGCCCCGAGCTGGCTGCGGATGCCCACGTGCTGCTGCTCCTGGTGTGCCCAGAAGCCAATTCCCAGCTAATCGGGGGGGGTTTGGAGCCCCCAGCCTCGAGCGGGGGTGCTGGGGAGAGGCTCCTCAGATGGGCACAGAGCCTCTGCTGCCCTGTCCTCCCTCTGGGGGCACGCAGTTTGATATCTCGAGCCAAAAAAATCCTCCAAAAAAACGCTCTCCGCGCTCCAGTGGAGCAACCAGAGCACAGATTTTGCCCCTTGTCCTCAAGTCCCTGCCTTCAGCAGGCTCCTCGGGTTATCTTTTGGGGTCTGTGTGTATGTATGGCTGCGTACGAGTGCCTGTATCCACACACACCCCGTCACGGTGCACAGCAGGGCTGCGGGCAGAGCAGCCTGAGCCAACCCCCCCGGGGGCACGGCTGGGGGCACGTGGTGACCCTTGGTGGCCTTTGGTGGCCTTCAGGCCGTCCATCAGCACAGCCAGCATCAGGGCCAGGGTGCAGGGCAGCCGCCTCCCCCGGGGGATGAATTACGGAGCCATAAAGCGCGCTGGGCTCAGCAGGAGGGTTTTATGCTCGCCATCAATCAGGAGACACAAACAGCTCCATTCCCGGCAGAAATCACGGCAGAAACGGGCACGCGGGGACGCTGGGGGGGGTTGTTGAGAGGGTCGGCCGGGGGAGCAGAGCTGGGCACCCCCCGTGCACCCACGATTGAGGGATCGCACCCCTGTCCCAGCAGAAGGAGCCCCAAAGCCTGGCAGCTCCCAAACCAGAGGCTGGTGCTGCTCACAGCCACGCACCCAAATTTCACCTCCCTGAGCAAGAACCCAAACCTGCCCCCATAACCGGGGGTTTTTGGGGCTGGTTTGGGGCTGGTGGAGCCTTCCTGGGGCAGGGGTGCTGTGGGGACAGGCTCCCAGGCAGACACTGCTGCCCTGCTCACCCCTTCGGTCTCCAAACGAGCATCGTGTGGGAGAGGAGAAGAGGCAGGGAGGGAGGTGTGCACCTACTGAGCTGTGTCACTGCCTGCCCGAACGCGGCCCTAAACACCTGCCCCAAACATATCTGCCTGTCCATCACCTGCAATCAGCAGGCAGAGCAAAATGTGAGCCAGCACATCCGAAAAACCTCACCCTGAGCATGGGGGGAGCCTCTCTCGGCTGCTACCTGCTCGCTGCTGGAGCTGCATTCTCCTTACCAACCCCGTGCTGCCGGAGGAGTTTCACACTCCGGGGTTGCTTCCCCGCTCTGCTCCCAAAGTTTTCCTTGCTGTCTTGTGGATGTTTTTCCAAGCTAAAAATAGGATTATCTCTCCACCAACCGAGTCTGTCTGGGATTATACATTCAGAGGGTGTGATATAGGGACGTGGAATAAAGGTTTAATGAATCACAAAATTGAATCCTTTATGGGCTGGCAGCATTTTTCTGAATAAAACAACAACTTAATGTCCTACGTGTTGTACTTTACGAACTGGGACCTAAACTTATCTTGTACAAAGGAAATTACAGAAGCAATCAGGGGAGGTCTTTTATTAGTAGTTCTCTCCCCGGCGCAGAGCAGAATATGAATTGATTGTCAGAGATTTTTTAAGTGCCTGTGATTGAGGAGATGATCTCTGATAAGCTGCTGGAGTAAAATAGGAGCCAACAGCTGCTCCATTTAACACCGGTTAGCCTCCAGTCCTGGTGGCTCACTAAATGACTGTTTTATCTCCCCGGCACACCCCTACATCACGGCGCCGCTGGCGCACACCTCCTGGCCGGGGCTGGGGGGATGCTGCAGACAGGGATGCTCCTTCTCCCCCTCCAGCATGGGCACCGTGTGTCACACCGCCCAGGAGCTTCTGGTGGGGATGTTTCCCTTCTTAAAATGGGGGAGAGATCATCATCCGTGCTTTAGAAGGGAGGAGAGAAGGTAATTCACTTGCTCTCCCCAGCAAAGTGTCCATCAGGCAATTAAAACACGGACCCTGCAGCTGGTGAGTTTGGAGGGGGCTGCTGCTCCCCAGATAACCCCGCTGCGCTCTCCCCGCTTGCAGCATGTCACATCACATCACCACCGGACCCATCTCACATCTGGGAGCTGCTCATTGCCATAAATTGCACAAATTGCTTTCACTTTAATGCCACCCACACCCAGATGCATCCCCGGTGCCCGCAGGAGGGCACGGCCACCCTGCCGCCCCCTCAGTGGGAAGATTTGTGTCCCAAACTCCGCCACGAGACGTGCCCCAGACACCTGCAATGAATCCTGAGCGCAGCTTTATGGCACGGGTCAGGGTGCAGCCGAAGATGTACGAGGGCACTGCGCAAAGGGGAGGGGGACCTGGAGCTGCTGATGCCCTCCGTGCCTTCCCTGCCCCTCCACCAGGGCCAGCAGCCTCTGACACGTGCTGCAGCCCGGTTTGCTGGCTGCCTGCGTTTGATGCTACCCTTGGAAGACTCTCAGACGTTCACAGGCTCCATGTTTTGGGTGAGCAGAGCTTTTTCCAAAGGAGTCACTTAAAGGCTTATGCAGGAACAAAGCTAAAGGGGCTGCTGATTATTTAGAGTTAGGCATGGCTGAGTTCACCAAGCCATCACCCATCTCAGCTCCCCACCGTACGGTGGTGAGAGGAGGCAGATTTCCTCGGGCTGTGCAGCCGGCCAACTCCCAGGCTGAATTTAGCCTCGGAAACCTCGGGTCTCCTAAAGAAAACACCACAGCCCTGCCAGAGCCAGGAGCAGGAGCTGACATCAAGTAGCTCAGACAGGCTTCGAACCACCACGACCTGGCCTGGCCCAGCTCTCCCCCAACCCACGGGGACACCGCGGGGAGCTGGGTTTGCACTGTGGGGAAGGGCGAGATATTGCTGGAGAGACGAAGGGGAAACTGAGGCAGCACCTCTGCAGCAGAGCTGAAGCCTGCTGCCATGCAAAGGGCTCTCGAGGTGCAGGAGCATCCTTCGGTGTCCCTGCTGGTGCTGATGGGGAGTGAACCTGCCCGTTGCTGGCAGCTCACAGGGGGGATGTTGGCGGGGTGGCTGCGTGGGCCCCCCTGAGCTGCCCACAGCCAGGCTCTCCCCGAGGTCTCGGCAGCGCAGGAGCAAACCTCCCGGCGTTTGGTTTCGAGACGCAACTCCGCCATAATTGATATCATAAATATTAAACCAAATAAACCCTTCTGCGCCCTGCCACGCTGGGAGAGCTGCCTGGGAGAGGCGCGTGCGGCAGCACGGGCTGGATTTACGAGGGCTGTAGTTATAGCAACAGGCGCTGCCCTGGTGCGGCACAGCCCCGGCACGGCGGCGACAGAAACCCAGAGCCACGGGCTGGGCTGGGCAGGACGCCCCTCGGGCATGGCTCAATCCCTCTGGATAGGGTAGCACGCCTGCCTTGCATGCCCTCCTCGCCTACCTTTGTGCCAGGACCCGTGGGCACAGACCCGTAGAAAAGCCAGGCAGCGTGCCCGCTCTGCTTGCCCTTTGGTGTACGCGGGGTCAGCCGGGCACCCGGCGTCTTCAGGTGGCACTTTGCTGCCTTTCTCCTCTTCGCAGCACGCAGCCAGGCTAAAGAGCAGCTCTCCTGCCTGCGACTCAGCCACCCTGCTAGGAAATCAATAGCAATTTGGTGATGTTGTGGCACTTGGCTCGCTGCATTGCAATGCCCTGGGAGGAGCTGGCAGAGCGAGCAGAAGCAGTGTGAGCAGCACGGGCAGCACGCCTCCTCCTGTGCTTGCCCCAGGAGGCAGCAGCCACCCTGCAGCAGGCATCCCGTCCTGTCCAGCACCACGTGTGGCTGCCTGGAGCATCAGGGAAGTGGGCAGAGGGCTCGCAGGGCACGGGCTCGGTGCACACAGATCTGGTTTCTGGTTTCTGCAGCTCCAAGGAAGGTTTGGGTCTCCTCCTGGCTGCTGCTTGCACATCACACGCTCCATAACAACTACAAGGCACGAAAAGTGGGTAGCCATTCACCCTTTTATTTAGCTTAGCTCAACCTATTTACCTACAGAAAGACAGAGTAGGAATCACAAAGTTCTGGTCAAGAAATAGGCAGAAGCCAGGACGTGACTCAGGATCTCAGGATCAGTCCCAGACACGACAGCAATGTGGTCCTGGTCACAGGCTCAAACGCAGAGCCAGAGAGAAATGAAAGGTGGAGGTGCCGAGCAGCAGCAGCTGGTTTAAAACAATCAGGAAACTTAAAATAGATTTAGGCAGCTTTGAACCACAAAAATAAAAGCTGCTGGCATCTTTGTTTAACAAAGAACAGTTGTTCTTTCCTGCACGTTAAGGAGGGCACGGGCATGGCTGGATTTCAGCAGGTTTCAAAGGGCAGCACACACATTATTTTAAAATGATAAATAAAATGTAATAGCCTGACCTCGGGAATACAAGGGTCTGTTTCCAATGCACTCCTGCTTCTTTCATTTTCCTCCATCTGCATGGAATACAAACTCCTGCTGCTTCCCACCTGCGTGCACCACGGTGCCAGAGCTGCTCTGGGTCCCAGCCTGGCCAGGATGCAAACCCCAATGGGGGCAGGAGGGGAAGGGCAGGGCTGTGCAGGGGGGGGAAGGACAGGGCTGTGCAGGGGGGGGAAGCTCAGGGCTCTGCAGGGCTCTTCCCAGGGCGCTGCCTGTGCTGAGAGCAGAATTAAGACCTCCAATCTATTCCTAATGGAGAGGTTACAAGAGGGCATTTGGGAAGCAATTGAAAGGTCGGTGAGGAGAGGCGGCCAGGAAATGTATGGAGTCTCATTACCTTTTATCTTCCAGGCGCATAAAGTTTGCAGGCTCTCTGTTTAGGCTAGGAGGAAGCCTCCGCAAGAATTATACACGCCGCCCGCCTGCTTATCAAGCGAGGGAGAGCTGTGCTCCATCAGCCAGCTGCGGGGCTTTGCGGAGATAAAGCTGTCCCCCTGCCCGGCAGCGCCGCGGGATAAATCATCCTGTCCTCGCTCTGCCGTCGCTCCTAACCTCTGCCTGGCCCTGCCAGCTGCACGATTTAGCTGCGGAGCCCGCAGGAGCGAGCGTGGCCGTGCCTGCTTGAAGCCTCCGAGCGCTCTGCCTGCAGTGTGGGCAAGGAGGGAGCGCTGAGTTTACAGAGTGAATCAGCTCCATCAGCTGCAAACACTGAGGTCGCGGCTTAAGCACACGCCCAGCCCGGCACCAGGAACTGCAGTGCTGGAGCTGGCAGCGGGGTGCAGGACACTCTCTGCCCTCCTTCCTGTGGCTCCCCGCAGCCCCCCGGGGATCCCGTCCCTTCCCCGGGGCTCAGCAGTGGCGGCGAGGTGCGGAGAATGAAGGAGCCTGCAAACGCAGCGGGCTGGGCACGGACACGCAGTGTCTGTGGGATTCGCTGTCGGCCAACAGCACGGAGACATGAAGAGCAGAGATGCACGGAACCGAAATCCCTGCAGGCTCGTTCTTCTCTGTAAGCACCACATACACACCTGGAAAATAAAACTGTGCGAGTGAAAGGGAACAAATTAAAATTCAATTCCTCCTATAGCAAAGAGACGCTACCATCGGTGGAAGGACGTTAGAGATATATCGGTACCGGCATAATTCCTTGGTGAACTTTTATGAGCCAATTGATAAAAAATATCCTCCTGAGAGCAATGCACATTATTTCCAGAGCTCCAGTATTTTACTAGCAAGTCAGTGCGGGGATGTGTGATTTACACAGTGAAAACAGAGGGCTACCTAGGCGCAGGCAGTACAAGCGCTAGTGCTCCGTGGGGAATTCTGCCCGGGGTCGATGCACAACGTCTCTGCTCGGCCTGCAGAGAGGATGAGCTAAGGCAGGGGTTATGGGGATCTCTGCTGTTAAAGAAGTGGCAGGCGTTTCTAAAAGCAATGTTCCCAAGCAGCACAAAACGCACCACAAGGAAAAAAAAAAAAAAAAAAAAAAAAAAAAACAAGATGCACAGCACTGCTGCATCTTTCCTTATGACGGCCTTAAACACCTTCAGCAGAGTGGAGCAATTTCCTCCGGCACTCCATGTGTTCTCCAAAACGAAGATGGAAATCTAGATGAAATGAGCTCATCCGCACCTTCCCTCCAGATGTGCAGCACCCCGTGGATCCTTGCACAGGAGGAGCCGCTCAGACGTTGCTTGCCAAGCGATGCTCAGCCTCGTGCAGAGCGGGGTGCCGGGCTGCTGCCGGTCCCTGTGTGGTGTGGGGGCTGTCCTGCACGGCCCCCGGCACCTGAGCACCCCCAGGAGCTCCCTGGAGAGCAGCAAACTGCCGGTCCCTGCCCCGACGTGGCTGCAGCTCTCACCGACATCAATCACAGGGCTTCCCCGTGGGACAGAGGATGCTGCTGCAGCCCCCCGCGGATCATCAGTCATGGTCTGCTGATGGGAACCAGATGGAAGGGGCGCTGTCTGAAGCCAGAATTACATTTGCTGCTCTGGTCTCGCTGCGTTCAGGGAGGTTTCAGCCAAGCAAGCCATGGCTGTGCCTGCAGCAGCACAGAGGTGATGCTCGAGCAGAGCCTCTGCAGCCCCTCAGCAGCTCCTGCTGTGTGCAGGCACCCAGCTCCTCCGTGCTCTCAGGGGACTGCAAATTTAGATCTAAGAAAGCCAACATCGGTCTGGTTCATGCATTCTTTGAATTCACCCGTCACGCCTCTGAAGACGAAGGTCTGCTCATTTAATTAGTGTAGTTTACATAGGAAAGAGCATGCAAAACCCAACCTGAAGCAGCACAGGAAATTTACCTTGAATCCTGGAAATTGGGTGCTTAAATGATAACATTCTGGTGTTTTACTACACCCCTGCTGTCAGCCCCGTCCTGCTGACTCAAGCAAATCACGAAGGCCCGCGACTCCGAGGATGCTTTCCTGCATGATTCACCTTGTCACTCACTGCAGCAGGAGCAGCAGGGATCAAGCTTTTCACCTGGGGCAGAGAGAGGGCTGCAAGTCAGAACCTCTCACCTCCGCGATCAGGAGGGAGAGAAGTCACTCAGCTCCTCGTGCCACGAGGGCTCAGAGGGGAGGGAATATTTACCGTGCCTCAACATTCACCTGATTTTTTGAAAATTTCGTCACATTAACTTGTATCACAGCTCAGCCATTTGTTGGGTACAAATTTATTTAAAAAAAGAATCCCAAGATGGTTAAAAATAAAAACTTGCCCTGCCTTTTCTATCAGTCCATCACCAGATATATTTTTCCTCCATCTCAGGGAGTTTTCTGGCCCACATGAGGAGTGTGGTGAAGCATCTGAGCCGAGCATCGTGCCCCTGAGCAGTCCCCACTGCAGTCCCCTGGTGCAGGGCAGACCCCAGTGGCATCCCACAGAGGGGACAGAGGATGCAGCTGGCAGGGCCAGAGCTGCTGTGGGAAGCAGGAGCTGATCCTGAAGGAAAAAACTGCTGACCATAACGACTTCATTATTTTTAGTGGGCACGGTAGTAGTCACTGTGATCAACTTTGCTGCATTTTAGCCTATTCAGCAGTTTTGTCCCTACTCATCTGCCTGTAATAACATGTGTAACTATTTTATTGAAATCTAATGCAACTACAGAATAAATAGAAACCCATCAATAATACTGAGCTCTTCAAAGACAAAAACATAGGCCACAGCAGGCAGGATCGGAAGAGGGGGCGTCCAGGCTGACCCCTCTGAAACCAACCACCAGCACTGCGGCCTGGCCCTGCACCTTCTCCGACCTCGGATTCTTTTATTTAAGTGGTAAAAGGAGCTTCACAGAGTGCCAGAGCAAACCTGAAAGTGAGAAAACCCACAGGTGCAGCCAGGCACTTGCTGTGCCCTACAGGGAACGGGGGCCAGAGCCTCGGTGGCAGCACCAAATGGCTCTGCACAGCCTGGCACAGCCGTGCCTGCGCTGTCCTGGGGGACCTGGGGAATTCCTCTGGCTTCTCAAAGTACAGCAAACACACAGAAAAATGTGTTCTAGTCAATAATTTATTATACCAAGATGGCAGCATAATTAAGTTACCAGAGGGCTTTGGGCAAGTATCTGGTAGCATAAGGTGCTACGTGCTCTTGGCACAAGCTTTATTTAAACACATTGGATCAATTTGAATCAATCTGACATGTACACACTTCAGGGCATGGCTAGTTTCAAATCAATTAAACTCCTTATGACTTTATGATTAGAAACTTGAGGTTATAAAACATTAATACAAAAACACAGTTTGTAAAGTAAAAAATAAAATCCCAGTGTAATGTTTCATGAAGATCACAGGAATCATTATACAGGCTTCATTAAACAAACAAGGTAAGGGCAATTAGACTGTAAATTGAGTACAGTAGTTAAAAAAACAGAGAAGCTATAATTAGGATGTGATGGCCACTTAAACAAAAATAAGGAAGTACGGCTAACTAGTTGTCTTCTGATTTCAGACAAAAAAGCAATTGATTTCTTCATGAGATAGAGTGTCCCAGCAAAACCTTCAACACTGAAAGCTGTTTGTAGCAAATGGCTCTAGGACAGGCAAGCTAAAGGAATTGATTTTCAGGCCTGGGAAGAGAAGACACAGATTTAAAGCAACAAAATGCATGCAGATCTCGCACAAACAGTGAATAAAAGCCCAGCTGGTATTATGGCCACATAACGATATGATTCAGCAGAGGATTTGGGCAGGTACCTGGGCACGTTCCTCTGCACGGACTTCCCTGGAAGAGCCCATGCAAGTCCCACTAGCATGGATGGGACTGAGACATGCACCTCAGTGCCCAGCAGAAATAAATTAAGCTGGGGTTTGAGAGCACTTCTGGGGGAAGGTCTGCCAACAGATTTTACCTTCTGGTGCGTTAAGCATAAGAACTGCCAAATCCCAAAGTGCTGTCCCCTGCTAAGCAAATGTTCATTACCAGAAGTCCCAGGGGAACAAAATCCTTCCGTTGCATGTTCTGTGAAAGGAGCATGATGGCCGTGCTCCTTCCTTGGCTTGGTACAGGTTACACTACACAAAAACCATCCTGCCACAACCGCGTGTCTTGGTCAGATTCAAGATGCCTTTTCAGAGGCTGTGAAAGGCCTGTGAGCAGTTCTCCTTCAGAAATGCAAACAATGATTCTCCATGTGCTTGTATCTGGCCTGACCAATAAAAACATATTAACATAATTAAGTGTTTCAGTACAAAAAAAAAAAAGCAATAGTGATAAACAACAACAGACACAACACCAGGTGCTGTGGATGGGAGAACCCCGCGGGCTCCCCCCGTTACACGTGGGGCACGGTGCCTCCCCGCTGTGCCCGGCTGTGTGCTGGCAGGCAGGGTCCAAGGTCCAGGAGCCGGCAGAAACCCTCAGCCTCGGCAGACTTTGCTCGGGGCCCCATGCACATAGGTCGTGTCCTTTGCTCCTCATTTACCAGGGGACACAGAGGCTGTGGGATCCTGGTGCCACCCCACAGCATGCCCCGTGAGCCCCCTCCTGCCCGCTGATGTCCCCAGCCCTGTCCCCTTCCCGGAGAGCCGACCGAGTGGCTGGAGGCCTGCTCCAGCCTCCCCACCGCAGCAGTGAAGCCCTGACAGCTCCAAACACACGGCGTCAAGCCTTAACACACAGCCCGAATCTGGATCGCTTCAGCCTTGCGTTGCCACTTTGAAATTCTTGGCAACTGGTCCGAAGCCTTTGAAGCTTAATCCCGGCCCTGCCTCCCTCCCGGTTCAAACGCGGTGGGGCTGGGCCGCCTCCATCAGCTGGCCGGCACATTGGGCGGGCGACCCACGGGACAGCAGCAGGGCTCGTGCTTCTCGCAGGGAACCTGGAGCTGTTTTCCCTCAGTGTCCTGACCCCACCTGTGGCCACAGGGCCCCCCTTTTGCTCCCCTCCGAAGGAACTGCCCCAAAAGGTGTTCCTCGCCACCGGCACCTGGAAGGAACGTGCTCTTAAACCCTATTTCTTTTCTTTTTTATTGGTCATCCCACAGTAAGTGCTGCCCAAAAATATAGCAGGGGAACGTGTGAGGGACAGGGAAAAAATAGGAAATCAGGCCGTACCTGCTGCCTGCTAACCCAGGCTCTGTGCTGCTTCTTTCCGAGGTGACGGCACTGCAGAAGGCAGGGGAGGAAAAGCAGCAGGGGTGGAGATGCAGAAATTGCCAGGATCTGTGCATCTGCCAGACGTCTGGGTACCCGAGTCTGGCCCCAAAACCAGGGCGCTGGGTTACAGCACCAGCGGGCTTTATCACATCAGCTCTGCTCAAGGTTCAGCTCAGTCCCCAGCTGGTTTTGGTTCTGATTTCAGGCCACAAACCAGCACCAGGCTTGTGGGCAAACGGCTCCAAGGAGGAGAAAAGCTGGTTGTGTCAGGGTGGTGGAGGCTGAAGTCATCCAGCCCCACCTGGGACGGGTCTGGGGGCTCTGGGTGCCACAAATCCCTGCCCGGGGGTGAAGGCAGCGAGAGCCTTCCCTGCTGGCTTACGGGAATGCACGAGGATGCCTGAGGATGCCTGAGCAGCGCTGGCGCATTTATTAGGGGACCTGCTGGCTCGCCAGGAAATTGCACAACAGTTAAATGCTTTATGTGCTGGACTAGTTTAGGAAGGAGCTATTTGAGGTTTTTCAGAGAGGGATCACTCTGGAAAGCACGGTACGGAGAGCAGGAGGCAGGCCCCGAGATGTGGCATGGCTCGGTGCCACTGCATCGCTGCTCACAGGGAACAGGAGCACAGCAGCCAGCACACAGCACAGTGAGGACAGAAAGAGCCATAAACCGGGAGATCTCTCCTCCCAGGAGCCTGCAAACACGTGCGAAAGGGCAAATAGCAAAAGGCGTGTGCAGGGCTGCAGCCACGTCTTGGCACCAGCAGCTGCTGCTGCGACAGGGCCTGGTCCATGAGTGTGAGCGCAGGGGGTGGCAGCAGGATAAATGCCACAGGGAATAATGTTGTTCTTATGTAGGGGCGTCCCTGATAATGCTGATCTCAGGGTGAGGAACCTGGCAGATGTGCAGGCATCTCTCTGCCCCCCCTGAGCCCTTCAGGCCTCAGGGCTGCTGCTCATGTCACCTCCATTTTCCAGCAGGCAGCTGAGACTCAGGCTGGCCTCTCACACAGGGCAGGGCTCGGAGGCTGCCGGGGGGAAACGGCAGCACAGCAACTAACGAGGAGCAATCCCCACCAGGTAAAGAGTGACTCAGGCACATTCCCCGGGCTAACAGGTGCCAAAACCAACACAGATAAACGACAAACAATGGACCTTGAGACAAGAAATAAAACAATGTGCGGAGCGGAAAGGTCGCGATAGGGACTGACCAGAAAAGTCATCAAGGCTGTTGCAGATAAGAGAAGGAAAAAAAATGCTCTTATCACAGCAAGAGGCAGCGAAGGAGCGCTGGGCTGCCGCTGCCACCCGCCCTGCAGCGTGCCAGAGCATTTTTTTTTCCCCTCACGGCTCTTTTTGCTGTGCTCACTGCATTTTTACCTCTTTCTGCTTTTTGGAGCTGGACAGAAAGGCTGTCCTTGGCTGGTGGGGTGCCAAAGTGGTGCCAACATGTGAGCTCCCAAAGGAGCTAATTAAAATTACTTCTACCAACCCGAACCAAAAGGCTGTCCAGAGCAGGAGGCAGCCGCTCCCATGGTCACGTTCCCTCCTGCAGGTCCCAAGGAGGAGAGGCAGAAAATGACTTTTCCTTGGTGGCCATAACTGTCAGCGCAGCATTTGCAGTGCATGGATTATCTCTGGAGAAAACAGGGCCGGCGAGCGCGTTGACCTTTCCAGAGGAAGCAGCCGGTACCTGCGGCAGGCTCTGTGCTGCCCTGGCAGGGCTCTGCCCCCAGCCACCAGCCCAGTTAGCCCGGGCCCAGCCGGGCGGTAGATCATGTACAACTGCGGCACTGTCACCGGCGAGGATGTGGCAAGAGGCAGCTCCAGCCGCTCACCCATGAAATGTAAATTTAATGCAACTATTTGCAATGTAAAGTGCTTTGCACTTTGAAAAATATGCCATTATGTGCGCCTTTTATTGGCGAGAGGGGGAAAAATATATTCAGAAACAGTCTCTTGTGCATGTTCGCTTCTTTCTGCATCCAGAGTTATGGAGTTTATATTGAAATTTAGCAGCTGTGGGATACGCGGACCAACAGTGCCATCACCACTAAATCATCTCTTATTTAGCTAATGCCCTTCATCGCTTGCACTCTCCTGCGAAAGCCACACACAGAATAGAAAATGACCTGCCAGGCTTACAACAGGCTGGTCAAAACAATTCCTCCTTCACTCAGTTTCTGCAAAATGCACCATCACCAGTCATACCACAACACATTTGTAAATATTCCAAGAGTATTGGGTTTATCCTTAGGCATTCATGACATTTTCCCCCAAATCTTTTTTTTTCATTCACCTTACCAGAAGTGTCCACCTCAAAATAGTTAAACCAGATGTGAAGGAATGTATGTCAATGCATTAAGGAACATCCATCCACTATGAGAGTATTTTATTCTATTTAAAATTGTGAGAAAGACTTAACTATCTAGCCTCATACTATATGTTGAGTTTGTTTCTCTTTTTTTTTTTTTTTTTTCTGTACATCTGTAGATCTTAACAAAGCAAAGGAAAAGGCTTGTAGGGAGAAGTAATTCAATTATTAAAAAATATATATATATTATTTTTCCCTTCTCATGAGTTTTAAATTACTCCTCCTTCCACTTTGATGTCAACATGGTAAGTTATGAGTTTCACAGGGAAAGGGCTGGAGCCAGTGAGAAAAGAAATGGAGATATTTGGGGGTGAGGGGAGGAAGCTGAGAAAAAAAAAAAAGTTATTGTCAGAAGTAATGCAAAGAAACTTCTTTACAAACATTACTCCTCATCCACAGACTCAGGAGGAAATGCCTCCAGCAAATCCCTGGAGAAGGCAGGATAAGCAGAGCTCTCTCACATCACATTGCCATGGCCTATTTATGCTCCTGCAATCAGTAGTTGAGTGCAGGAGAGGAGTGAAAACTCCTTTGGTCCTCTGGATCACTGAGAAGCATCTGGCTACCTCCCTGGTGATCAGTGAAAAGAAAAGAGTGGCTTCTTTATAAATTCCCCCCCTGCCCCCCCCCCCCCCCCCAAAAAAAAAAAAAAAAAAAAAAAAAAAACACCACAAAACAAACACATTTTTGCTAGTGAAGCCAAATTCTGAAACACCACACGATGCAACCTGCAAGCCAGCACGATCACTTGGCCATTTCTTTTCCTCAAAATAAATTAGCTGTTGGTTGTTTTTTATCTGAAGGCCAAAGGTTTGCATTGCTCCAGCCACTGTGAATGCATTGCCAGGCGCATGCTGGTGACAAGACTGGTCAATGGAGGTGACAAATGGCTCAGCTGCTTTGTGAGGAACGTCCTGACACCAAACCTTCATCTTCCACTAAAAGTCAGATGTGAAAGGTTGAAGCAGAGAGCCTGGCACCTCGATACCAGCAGAGCGGCCACATTTTATCCCAGGGTGACACCACACCTCCCAGAAGCTGTGGCAGGTGCCTACAAGGGACGTCCATCAGGATGTGAGGTGCCACCAGATGCGCCACGGGGGCTGCAGTCAGCGTCTTGTTACGGGAGGCTGAAGATAGATGACGGCGAGCAAGGTTTTCATCATTCAATGAGATAACAAGAGGCAGAGATAAATCCCTCTTTAGGCTGCAAGGCTGGTGGGAGTGATCTTACCTCCTGGTTCATTAAGCTTCCAGAAAGCTTCATCTGCCATCGTTAAGCACTGCGCTAATGGGCCTGGCTGGGTTTCCAGTGGCTCAGCTCCCAGGGACACGGCAAAACTTTTTCCAGGCACTTCTTTAAACGCAGTCTCAGTGGTGTCTGATAACAAAAAACTGAGGAAAGAGAAATGCAGTCCAACAGACACCGTGAGGGTGCTGTCCCAAAGCCTGACTGCCTGATCCTCTGCCATAGGAAAGCAAACACGGGTAGCACAATGTGAAGACAGAGGAAATCAGGAGTGCCAACAGGGTTCCTGCCTTAAAAAAAAATAAAAATTAAAAAAGCCTAAAAAAACAGCTGAGCACCAGAAACACCCACTCCAGTAGGACAGGTTGTGCCCAGCTTGCCCCCAGCATCCTCGTCCTGCCTGGCACAGGGGAGGATGCCGGGGGGACACGGGCTGGAGGAAGGCATCACACCAGCCACCACCTTTGTGGGCTCCCAGTGGCTTTGTGCACTGTGCTCCTTCCCGTGTGGTGTACAGAGTGAAACAGGTTAAAACCTATAGCCATTTATAATAATTGCTCTGGAGGTTGTCTGCAGATAATGTAGAAAATAACAGTGGATTTGGAAAAAAAAAACAACAACTACACAAAACCCACTTTTTAACCTTAATAAAAGCATTTCAAAGCAGTGGAAGGTTATTTATAGGGTGTGTAAATGTAACTGGAGGGGAGGCAGAGTAAAGGGAGTTCAAAGGGTGTCTCTGAAAAGGAAAAAAAACCGCAGCGTTATCAACAGCGCTTCCTGTTTTCTCACACTCAACAACATTTTGGACCAAACTAGAGGAAACAACAACAAAAAGCTCCCGAGAGCTATTTGAGTATTATTTGACTAAATAATACTCTTTGACAGGTGGGCTCCTGCTACTTGCCGTGGGTTGGAGCTGGCGGGGACGGTGCCCGTGATGCCCACAGGACAACGGGGTCACCTACCAGGTGAGGAGCTGTGGCCACCACCACCTCCTTGTCTTCTTGTCCCTTGTCCTGTGACCTTCCTGCATCACCTCCAGCTCACGGCTGGGTATACTTGTAGGACAGGAGATTCTCATCCCCTCGGGCTGAGCTCACTGGCCTCTATCCTACAAGGACCCCAATTGTTGTGGGGTGCAGCTCTGGCCTCCCCACCACAGCCCAGACTTTGGTGGGAGACAGCACTGGATGCTGCGGGGCTGCCCGCACAGGACACGTGGGGAAAGCTTTCCTGGCAGGAACACGATTTTAGGCAGAAATAAAATCACGGACTGCCCCTTTCCTGGGGCTCTGGATCATCCGCGGGCTGTGCAGGGTGAGGAGGAGGCTGAGGGCTGCCTGGGGAGGGGGACACAGCCCCCTGCAGGGATTTTCTCTGGGCGGTGCGATGCAAGGTGAGCACTGCTGGTGGAAACACCGGGCTGCAGAAGTGCTTTTCTGTGTTAGAAAATCAGCATGCTGCAGGAGAGCCATCGGTTCAGCTGCCTGCTCCCGTTATGTTTCCTGAAAGCCAGGCAGTGTATCGGATATTCATTCATTTTGGGCTAACTATCTTTTCCATTTCTGAACAGCTTCAATTTTCTTGATGTCTCGGGGAATGGTTTATGAGGAAATAGAGCCTTGAGGGTGGACAGATGGAGAAAAATCTCCCTTCTCACCAAATTGATCACCGTAATCCTTCATCCGCTGCCTGCGGAGCCGGGCTGCTGGCACTCGCAGGCCCTGCCCGTGGTGTGGCCCCTCTGGGAGCACTGGTGTCACTGGTGTGTCTCCAGTACCGGGGGGCTTGGGCATGAAGGGGCTTCGCCTCACTGCTGCCAGCACCGAGGGGAACAGAGCTGGCCAGCCCTGCTGCCAAGTGCTTGTGTAACAACACATCCATGCTCCCAGCTGTACCAAAACCGTGCTTTTTAGACTTCTTCATTTATCCATTTAACCCATTCGTTCCATTTTTAAAGAATATTTAAGAACGGGTTTATTCTGGTGCAGCTTAATTCCTGATGTTTCTTGTTTCAGTCTTTTTTTTTTTTTTTCCCTTTCCATCGATTGGGCCAAAAAAATAAAGTAGTGCCATCTCCCCGCAAGCTGCACGAACTCAATTAAGCTGATTTAAAGCACTCGGCGCTAACGGGGCTGATTTACTGCCCTCTGCTAAGCTCCGAGCAGCTGCGCGGCCGCCTCCACGCCAGGACCCGGCGCTCCCCTGCCTGCAGCTCCCACCGGCGGCCCCCAGCCCCTGCCCCAGGCCAGGGCAGGACCAAACCACATTTACAGGAATGCCCAGAGCCGCTACAGCAACAGGTGACAGACTTTTGAACCAAAGCCTGCATGGAAGCTGCACAATCGGGCTGCTTTTCCCAAAAAACACCCTTTTTTGGGCAGCAAGGACGCAGCTCTTGGTTTACATTTTCGTGTTTGTTGGCTGCCTGGGAGCGTTTCCTTCTATTTCTCATCACACCTCACCAACGAGGCTGTTCCCAAAGCTCTGAGCTGCCTTTTTGTTAGGATACGGAGCTCTGGGGAAGCACTGGCACCACCTGGGGCATAACGGGGCAGCGCTGGGCCCGCACAGCGAAACACGTGGGCTCTCCGCGGTGCTGCTCTCGAGGAATGGCACCAGCTGCACGTTCCTCGTCAGGGGCAGCAGAACAGAGCCGCAGCACCGAGGTCCCCTGTTGGGACGGGTCGTGGGGAGGAACCACGGCGAGGCAGGGCCTGTGCCGATGGCATCGGTCGCTATAAATCACCACGTCAGCAGTGCCGGTGCGGCAGTCTGCAGGTTCACACCTCATTAAGTTTCCAAGTGCCAAATTAATCAATGGGGTTCAGCACAACTGTTCTTAATTAATTGCCGTAGCGATGGAGAAAAGCAACGGCAGAAGAGAAGGAGAACTTGCTGCCAGCAGCAGCTTACGCAGAGCGAAACTCCCCTTCTGACTTGGCGGCGGGCTGGGGACGCCCCCGCCAACCTCAGCCTGCCGGGGGCTACTTCGGGGCTGGGGTGGAGAGCAAATAGGGGCTGGTGGCTTGGAGAGCCTTTCCACAGGCTCCTTGGTGGGTTTCGCAGGTTGGCAGTTGTTTATTTTTCAGTTATTATTAAGATTAAGCTGCATCCTGTCCACTTGGCCCGAAGCAAGATGCAAACCCAGCTGTGAGGGAGGGAGAGGTGGGTGCTGTGCTCTCACCTTCACGGTGCCCCCAGCTGCTTGCTCAGTACAATTTGTGATGCCAGGGTATGGTAAGGACACGGGGTTGAGCTTCGGGGACAGAGCCCAGGAGGGACAGGACTACCCCAAACACGATGCCCATGTCCTTGTGGGCTGCTTTCTCCCACATGCAGCAGCCACCACAGCACTGGGTCCCATCCACACCAACACAGGCACAGCCGTGCCCAGGGGCATCGTTATCTTCCCATGACAGCCCAAATCCGACTGATTCTTTTAATGGACTGCTCTGGGACCTCGCCTGCTTCTGTGGATTAATTTGAGCCATGCCTCCCACCAGCTCAGTACATCATTATTTTCCTTAGTTTCTCTTTTTCCCATATAAGTCCATACTAAATTAGTAAAGCTGACAATCCATTAAGCAAAAATGGTCTTAAACCGTGTTCCTAAGCCCCACACTTCCTGTGCTAGTAACCAGGGATACAAAAAAATATTATTTGTAGTTCAGTTTTGATATGTTGAGGGGGGAAAAAAAATGTGGGCTTAAAGAATTCATGGAGGTTACGTCCAAATCTCTGTCCAAAAATATCTGCACAGCATTAAAGCTCCAAAAGTGAATTGTTTTGGCACTAGAGAAGAGGTCCAAGACACGCCTATCTTACACGGTCATGAATAATTACACGGTGTAATTATTCATAACTCAAGTCCCAAAGGAGCACAGCCTTGCAGCATAACCACGGTAGCATCGCTGCCTTCTGGGGGGCAGAGGCTTCACCCAGCTTCCAGGCAACACCGTCCCGCTTCCTCCTGCCCTGCTCGTCCTGCAGCACTGTGAGCAGGGCAGAGGGCAGAAGGAGCTCCCTGCTGGTGCCTCACACCAAATCCTGCCACACAAAGCACGGCTCTTGTCTCGTAGCTCACCACCATCACCAAAGTGGGCTCCCAGCGCAGACGCTCTGACCTTGGCGGCTTCTACGCTTCTCCATTCTGCTTTTAAAATGAATCATCTCATTCCAGGTAAGTGCTTTTGAATTCCGCCGAGTGGGACGTGACTCTTGCTGACTGAGACGTGCGGGTCTCAGCAGGGAAATAGACTCGGCACAGCTCCGCTCCCTGGTCGGTTCCAAGGCTCCAGTGGCGCTCACCTGCGCTAATTTTAAACGGGAAGCCTCGCTGCAGGGTAATTAAGCACATGAGGAGCTCTGTCAGCACCTGGCAGTGGGATTCCCCTGCCAGAGGCACCTGCTGGATGGTAATTCCTCCTCCCCGCTCCCCAGCTTCAGCCCGAGCAGATGGAGCCGTCGCCCTCCTCCTCCTCCCGCAAGGCCCCCCGCTGCTACCCGGCGCCTGGCGCAGCGGTAATGCACGTAATTAGGCAAATCAGTGGACAATGCAGCGTATTAGAGTGGGAGGAGTCGCATCAAGGCAAAACACGAACCCCGATTTATCTGCCGCAGGAGACGGGATGCTGCTGCCTGACTGCCAAAAATCGCAGCCACGAGGTGAAACACGGTGACGGCACCGGCAAGAAAGGTGCTGCAGGTGGGTCACTGCCTGGAGGGCTCAGAGCATTTCATTCTCCTCCTGGCACGTGATTTATGCCTCAAACACCCATTTCTGTTCACATGCTGCACCCCCAGCCCCTCGCACACCCAAGCTAGGCAGGGTGATGGCTGCTGACGTTCACTTTACCGCTGGCACCAGGCTGAACGGCACAGCTGAAGGCTGCAAAACCCTTGCAGCAAGGAGCTTTGGGCAGCCTGGTGTGGGCTCACACCAGCAGCAGAGGGGAGGTGTGGGACGCAGGACGTGCCCACGTAGGAGCCCGGGGCTGAGCCCCACGCGGCGTTACGCAGAGCGGTGCAAGCCAAAGCGGTGCCGAGAGCTGGAGAGGCCGTTACATTTCTTGGCTTCTTCAGAGAAGGGGCTCCGCCTGCCAAGAGGAAACACCAGGGGTGTGATTCCAGCGCTGCAAACAGCCTCACACACACAGCGGGGTTTATCCCAGCCTATAAACTGGAGCACGGCCGTGCAGGGACCGCCCGAGAAGCCCAGCCCTTCCCCCAGAGCACCGCGGTGCTGCTCAAATGGTGGGCAGCCCTCACACGTCCCGCCGGGCAGGGGGCACTTCCAGATCTGTCCACACACAGCAGGACAAAGGGCCAAGCCTTCGGGTGTTGCCGGGTGGCTCTTTGTTCTCTTCTGACTTTTTGGGCTGGTTTCTGACACTTTCACGGGGTTTTGTCCTTGGCCCTAAGTGACTTCACAAAGTGGATCAGGACTGCAAAACCCGGTGTGCTTTTCCATGCCAAGCACTGCCCGGCTCTACCTGGCTGAAGGAACAGAGCTCTGCCAATGCCCGAGCCCTCACACAGCTTTTGTTCCCGTCCTCGAGCATCCTGCAAAGCACCGTCCGCTGTGCTGAGCCGTGCTGTGGCTTCTGAACACGAGACATCCAATAAAATGCAAACCAACATGACCAAACTCATTTCAGATACGATCTAAGCCAGGTCTGCAAACGCAGTAGTTGTGGAAATCGTACTGTCACTTCTCCAAAGCCAAGGAATATAAAAATAGTTTGATTTACAGGTACCACAATTCTACAACCCCAATTTATTTTGTCAATGTGAGACCGTGCCTCACACACGCCTGCGTAACCACAGCCTGCAGCCACTCACCACGAGAAAGGAGAGAGACAGCTCCACGACAGCAAACCTTCAAACCTACCGATCTGCTCTGCTGACCGGAGAGCTACAAACGTCATCCACGGCTGAAATATTTAATAAGAAGCTTGCAGGTTCACCCAGGCCGCTTGCCATGCTCACGGGACACCCCGGGAGGGGGCACCAGGTTTGCAGCACCACCAGACGCGAGCGCAGCAATCCCACGGTCGGTTCATTCCCCCGGCTTATCTTTTCGCAGCTTTGGAGTGCATTCTTCCTTATCTTGGAGACAAATGGCCTCCACGGAGAGCTCTGAACAGCAGAGCTATTTATCTGTTTGACATGTGTTTCCCTGTTTGTTTTCTCCAGCCTTGAGACAATCAGCCCCAGCTCTGACACCGCTCAGCTGTGCCAGTGGCGGGGGCTGCCCGGCCCCTTCGCTCCAGGGCTGTGAATCAATTTCTTTGCCATATTCATCATTGACTGTAGTAAATCAAGCCTAATCGATGCTTTCTTCTTTTGACATAGAACAAAGTCTCTATAAACTTTTCAGAAAGCTGGCTAGAGGGGGAAAAAAAAAAAAAAAAAAAGGAAAAGAAAAATCAATTCAGCTCCGTATTTTTCTTTCAGGAAACAAATGAAGAGGTGGCAGTGTCCCGGGGGTGACATTGTCTCCACCAAAAGAAAATAAGGAGGAAAAGAAGTTTTATCTGATTGTTTCCAGTAGTCCACTTGTTGCTTTTAGCACAGAAACCTAACCCTAGTCCTAAAGCACATCACCCAGCCTAACCCAAGCACATCTGCATGTTCTCAGGGGCTGCTCCTGGCCCTGCATGCTGCTCGTGCTGCCCCTTCCTGCTGCCAAGCACACGGACACGCTGGGTAACACAGCCACAGGGAATTCTCAGCCCTTAATAAGGAAAAACTTCGTATCCTGCTGCTGCAAAAGTCACTTCCAGCGGTTGTAAAATTGCCAATCAATGTAGAAATCAACATTCATTGTCAGTTCCACAACCACTAAACGGGATTTTGGAAAAAGGCAGTGATGAACATCAAAATGACCCCGAGTGGAAGTTATTTGGGTATGGGACTGGGTCCTGGCATACCCACGACACAGCACATTTCCCCAGGTGCAGGCACACAGAGCAGCAGCAGGAGCAGCCAGAGGGCCAGGCAGCATGCAGCAGACCTGCAAGAATGGCACAGGCACCATTATGTTTTAGGAGGCAGAAACAGAGCTCACCTGTACAAGGCCTCAAAGGTGAGGACACACCTGATGGCATCAAAGCTCTCTGCAAGTTAACGTGTGTGTGTGCATCCCATTCTCATCCAGACTCCGTCACGGTGTCACGTCCTATGGGCAGTGAAGGTATTGACACCCAAAGGGGATTCACACGGACATCGTGCAAAACGCTCCCAAGTGGCATTCAGAAAGGATGCTTTTAGATGGGGGAAGAACACGTAGATAAACTAAATACGTTGTCTTCCCTACTTGGCAGCCAGTCCCCACAAATTAAGTGGGACTACTGGAAAAAGGTACTTTTAATAGTCTGCCACAAAATTGGTAAAAGGAGAAGAAAAAGAGCTGAAGATACAGGATACTACAAATGCCTATTAATATGTAGGGTGTATATTTCCTAACTCACACTAATTTAAGGTTCTCCAGCCCACGTTCAATTGAAGGAAGTTTGTGTTCACACCTGTAATCTGGGGAGGGAGGAAGGCTACTTTTTTTTCCCTTAAACACATTTTTTCACTCAGACATACGCAGCGTAATTGCAGCTACAGCGTAGATTTTATTGCTAGCATTTAGAAGAGTAAGTGCTCCCTGACATGATGGGAAAGGTTCCTCCCCTGGGGAACGGAACACAGAGCCTGATTAAGCGACCGGTAGGTATTTAAGGACATAAAAAATAGCAGCAGGTCGGGGCTGCAGTTCTCACCAAAAAGGAGTCGGCAGAGGAACAGAACTGAACAGAACTAGCCTGCTGCTTTCCAGCAGGGTACAGAGCACTGGGGAAGAACAAGTCTTCAAGCACAGGATTTTTATGTTTTATAATAATAAAAAGGTTGAAAAGTAAGCATAGAATGGTTTGGAGCGGAAGGGACCTTAAAAATCACCTCCTTCCAATGCCCCCTGCCCCGGGCAGGGACACCTCCCACTAGACCAGGTCCCTCACTCACAGCTTGCTCCTCCCGAGCTGTTCAACAGGTAAGTCACAAAGCTGGGTCGAGACAGAGCAGGTTTGCTTGCAGTCCTGTACTGAAGACCACTGCACGATGTTGTTTCTTCATTTTGGTTAACACTACTTCAGTGAGAAGAGCATACACAGACAGAAGAAATAATAATTAGGACTTCATGTTCTTTAAAAAGCAGTAGCTGTGCTCACATGTGGAAACATTTCAAGTTAGATGAAAGAGTGAAGTTACTTCAGCACTTGTGATGTGTTAAGAACTGCAGAAATAAGCTATGAACTCTATCTTGCACTGAAAAATTTCCTTTATTTTCGCACAAAAATAGAAAAATCTTATTAACAGAATTTACATTTTTAACATTATAACCATTTTTGAAGTGGTTAGCTACGAACCATTTCAAAATGAAAATAGCAGAAAACATGAAATACAAACGTAACAGGAGTATTTCTCCAAGTAAATGCCACCATCTAAAGGTATCTTTAATGATTCTGCAACTGACTTCAGTTGTGATTAAGGACATAATTCTACTAAACAAGCTTAACAAAAACTTTTTTTTTTTTAAACAAAAACTTTTTTTTTTATATAAGTTCCCTGAAATTACACGTTCCCTCACGTAGAGATCAAACCTGACTCTGTAAAACCAAAGAAGAAAAATAAAAAAAAGTGAGGCTATCACACATTCACATCCATTCTTTTCAAAGCAGTCTTGTCCTCCAGACTGTCAACACAAAGAAGAAAAATATCAGCTTCTCTCTGCAGCTCAGCATAGCCTTGGGAACACCTCATTACAGCACCAAGCTGTGTTGCTGTTGGGTCACACTGCTCTAACATGGTCCCTTAGTCTTCATCTTCATTTGTACTGCAAAGAAAAAGCAAAGGATTTGTCTTTGAAGGCACCTCCAAGAAATTTCCCTTCCCAGTAGAAGCTTCCGAATACTTGTCAGGTTCGGACACATGGTTTTCTTCTTGTTCCCGTAAAGCAAAGCAACTTGCAGCAGCCAGTTCTTCAGGCTGTTCTGAAAGACTAATCGCAGTGCGCATTTGCTTTTCTAATTCTTCTATCAATTTTCCAGGAACAGACGTAGATTGCAAAGAAGCCGTTGATTTTTCATCACTAACCTCAACCATCGAAGTGTTTGCGACTTGCCTTAATCCATCACAGTCAATAAGTGGAGCTGTCCCCTCCTCTTGAAGCACGCCTTGTGAAGAATTTATTTTCCCATCTTCACCGGCTGAGGACTCTTGCTCATCTGAATCAGAGCCTTCTGTCTCAGATGAAGTGCTGCTCGATTCTTCAGAGTCACTTGTCTCCGACTCAGAGGAAGGCAGCTGTTGCCTGGAAACTGCAGCAGCAGCTTTTAAGTGTCTCTCCTCTTCTTGTACCAGCAGCGCTGCTGCTTCCAGCTCTTCCAGCTCAAATCCGAGGTGGGACTTAGCCAGTGCGGTTTTCTGCAAGGATTCAGAAAGTGCAGCCAACTTTTTTGACCTTTAAACAAGAACAAAACATGTTTAATGTTACAAACAGAACATTCCCATTTGATAATGAGAACAAATCAAACATTTCTACTATTCACTTGGTTTGCAAACAACTTCCTATTCCAGTTATAACTGTAAAAGTTACACAAAAGTATCCGAAGTACTGGTGATTACGATTATTCTCAGCAATTTTTCTTATATGGCTAAGCAATATCCCACTGAAAGCCTTCAGTGACATTTTCAGGAAAAAACACTGCTTTGTTGTTTCAGCAATACACAGTAAACTACTGGTTTCACAGGGATTCTCAAAACACCGATCTCAGAACAAATCTTTTCAGGATTGCTGTCTTTAGCAGTGACCTCTGCAGTATTTGGCTTATTGAATTAAGTTAAAATGCAGCAGAATCATTTTGTTTTACTGCCCTTCCAGATGTCTGCTAAACACAGATGAACTGATAGAGCAGAGTTGATCAAGTCCATCTCAGTGGGTTGTCTTCATTATTTAAATGCCTGATTTTTTACCGTTAACTCTCCCAGAACTATCTGATGCCTTCAAATCTTATACTGGTTACATATTTATCCACCTCTTAACTCCGACCTCTCTAAGAAACACAAATGACAGTCAATAATAAGCTGACTCTGCAGAACGGCCATAACCATACTCCAGGCCTCCGGGAATCAATCTTTCCTGCATTAGAAAGTTTGAGAAAAATATTCGGCAACTATGTTATTTATCCTACACTTGGTTTCCTCTGATATATTCTCCTCACTTCACAGCTACCTTGGTGCATCCACGAGGTGTCCAACACACTGTGCTTTACCCTGCATTTGTACGACAGCTGAAATGGAAGTGAAGAAAGCTATCGGGACCGTTCAGATAAGCACCACTCCTACAGCAGGCACGTTACCTCAGCTCCTGATCTTTGGAGCAGCCCTATCCATTTCCTCAAGTGCTCTGAAGTCAGCACATGCTTTACCAGAAAAGGGCATCGTGGATTTAAAAACAGAACAAAAAGCTAGGGAATGCCTGGAACTGGGGCGGGGGAGACACCACCACACAGAGGGGAAACCAGGTATAAAACCAGCAAGCATACATCCTGTTTCTTGTTGTAGAGTTTTGCCCCAGACTATCAATCAACTTTTCACCACTTCCTGCAACAGCAGGTCTGCTATAAATCCTGCAGTAACTGACTGGCTTTCATTTCCTCTGCCAAACCCTGCTAACCTGCAAGGCACGACACGCTGACACCGGAGCAAGCAGCTGATAATGTAATACATGACTCCTGCGAGGCACGAGTTAAAGTGCTTGTTCTCTCAGCTGAATGATTTTAAAGATCTTTATATTCTATTTCCCAGGGGGGATAATTACTCAGTATAACATAGACTCTTCAATTTTTCCCCCCCCCCCTGCTCCTAAAGGAATTGGATTTAAAACTGGGGGAAGGGAAGTTTAATGCAGCAGCTTATGCGTTTTTAGGCACAGCGCAACACTTAAAGGCTGAACTTGGATGAAATACAGCAACCTGCCTTCGCCCAACCCACGGAGTGGAAAACCAAGAAATAAGTGTTTACAGGAAATAACAGAAGCAACAGAAAAAAGGTATTTTTAGGACTTTTAACTCCAAAAAGCTTAAAGTTAAATCACATACCCAAACAGCTTCCAATGTAAACATGGGTTTCAAATGTTAAAGAGCTTGACATTGCCCAAATTTATTTAGGTAAAGTACTGCCAAATTTATTTATTTTTTTAAATCAATAACTTAATAATTGATCTTTTTATTTTTTAAGTTCCAGAGCATTTGAGAAGTTGCCAACTTTGTAACAGAGGAAACATCTTCCTTACTCCTTAAGTAAAAAGAAAGGCAGAAAGAAACCCCAAGCGATGCACAGCAAGGTTCATAAGGCCTTGCAGGTAAGTCGTACAGGAATAGCTGCCTCGCAGGGAAATTTGTTTCCTGAACACACCAGTTCGAAGCTGGGTTATGCTTTAAGTCACAGGAGTTTGCATCCCTTTCAGAAAGCATTTTTCTCCTTTGCTTTTGAAACACGTCCTTCCTCCTAACTTCACGCACGTACTCGCGTATGTGCCTCCTCCCACAGTAGGGGAGGTTAACAACATGAAGGCACAATTATTTTTGTCCTATCACGTGACTGTCCACAAGAATGTGACAAGCTCTACACCCTCAACTTGCTTTGTTACAGAGAATATTGTTTTCCTTGCATCGTGGCAGAGAATACGTGGTTCCTTTTAATTTCATTGACGCACAGTTTCCTCTGCTGACACATCTTCAACTCCAGCAACCTCAGTCTCACTACCTGTTTTACTACTGGCATTATAGATAGAAAATCAATTTTTCAAGCCCCATTTATCCACGTACCTTTTCTATCATGTCTGTCACTGTTTCCCAATCCTGTAGGTGTTCTTTGGCTTTTACTTATTTCTACTATTCTAATTTTTCCTGCATATTCTTCCTGCAAGATGTTCTGTCCTTGAAATCCCTTCCTTAAAAACTCCTTCCTCCTTTTTTAGTATTTTCTTATAACAAAGTTAACACTTGGGATAAAGAAATAAGGCACATAACCAAGTCAAGTATTAAGGAGATGTATGGCATCGTGTCCATTTTTACATTACTACTTCACTGTGCTCCAGATTACTAACGACAAGCGGTACAGAAGAAAATACACAGCGAGATGCTCATTTTATTCAACACACATTATTTTACTAAATTAGATGTGTGGTACCCCTGACAGATAAAAGAATGGCCCCTCTAAAGCAGCAGGTTTTTCAGCCCTCTACACTCACATGAATTTTTATCAATGAATTCAAAGAGAATGAATGAAAATGCTGGTGCCTGACAGCGGTGAACATCTGCCTTACTGGACAATGTAAAACTGCAGAAGGCATTCTTCTGAACATCTCGTTTCAATTCCTTCTGAGTGATCAAAGTAGACTACAAGATAACGATAATTAAGTCATAAAACAGCTGCGGCTTCCAGACTCACGTGTACTCCTTTTTCCTCAAACGATCTGCAACTACCGAAAGAGGAGATGCTTTTTATCTTTACAACAGATAACCAAAACATGGCATTGATTCAACCTCACAAGCAGATATTCTGCTTGAACGAGTGAATGCCTGCAAAAGGCCAACAATTCCACCCATCCTCCTGCTCTCCAGATCTGCCTTACCTCAGCTGTCTCCCATGGGGTCCCAGGGAGCAGTGTTGCGGCCACCACAAAGCACCAGGTCCCAGAGCACATCTCAGAAAAAAAGAAAGGGTGCAGACTTCATGCAGACCTGCACCACCACCAACTCAAGAATCACATTACACCAACCAGAATAGGAGTCTTCTGGTAAGCCATAAAAAGCCTAAAAAAATATTTTCATAGAAAACACAGAATGATTTGGCTTGGAAAGGACCTTAAAGATCGTCTAGTTACAATCCCCTGCCACGGGCAGGGCCACCTTCTACAGATCAGGTTGCTCAAAGCCCCACTACTATTTTTTTTAGCTCTTAGCTGCATCGGATATTTGATTTTAACTGGATTTAAAAGAGCATGAATAAAGTATCTTTTCAGTTACTCAGATTTCTTAGCAGATGAAATGTTTCCTCCCAACTTTTACTCTGGTCATCAAGTCTCTTCCAGAAAAAAATGGAAAGCCTACAGAGCTCAACATTTCAAATGTGAAAAATAAATTCAGACTGTCATGCTCTTGACAAATTTATACATAAAAGCAGCAAATTCCACTCCCCAACTTTCTAATCTTTTATATTAAAAAAAAAGGCACTCGAAGAGCAGCATTGTGTCATTGCACCCCTCCCGTTTTCCTGTGCAAGGGACTAACAGAACCGCAATTAGCTATCGGTCCATCTTGTTTAAGGGAATTATCTTATTTCAAGGAGAACTGAATTTCAGGAGTGCACTTCACATCAGCCTTAAGAAAAGGTGGCAGTACTCCTTGGACAAAAACAAGGCAAACAGCATTAAAATCAGAGCCTGGAAAATGCTTTCAAGGGATACTGCGGGTCTCTGAGCTGACAGTTTCCCTGGCTGAAAGATAAGGGGCAATTCAGGAAACAGAAGTGAGACAGCAGAAGTGAGATATGATGCGTGAGAGACTTGCAGTAAACAGGTCCTGCTGTTTCCAAAATCTTTTGAGTAGCATTTTAGAGATTAAACAGCAAATACTTTAATTTTTCAAGTATGATTAATGGAAACGCATGATTACTTTAAGACATGCTCATTCCGTATGCACATCGTGGTAATGATATCTTATTATTATGGTAATAGTGTTCTTACATAAACCTGCATAATAAGCTTTAAAGGTGCTACACAAGATAATTATTAGTTATCAAGACGTCAGTTGCTTAAGGAAAATGCTTAATTACAGGTTAAGCTGATCAGATGCATGTTTTGTTTAATGTACAGCTTCAAGAAACAGGTAACAACAGAGGCATCTCAGGTCCTGTCCATTAGTCTGAAATTAAAATCTCAAGACAGAAGTACTGCAATCCTTGCCTAGGCAGCAGGGAAGTTTGTCTAAAAGAAACAATAGATGCTGTTCTACAGAGCTCAGATTATAAAAGAGTAAAACTGGGGTGAAAAGAACAAAGATTTGAAGAGATTTAGTAAATAAAGGGAGACAGATAACAGGAAAAAAAGAGGATTATGGCAGCAGAAAAGGGAAAGCTGGGTGTAGGATGGCAATTTGAAGGACCGATCAACAGACAAAACTGTAAAGTTTAAACAAGCTACAGTCTACAATTACACTGCTGTACAGGAACTGTAAGAGTACTTTCTGCCCCAGTGGCCTTTCAGAAAGCAGAGATGGTTTTCTTTCCCTCATTTCTGCACCTCCTGTAGTGCTGATCATTCAGGATGATCACCAGGAGAGGTGAGGGCAATGGGGACTGAGTGCAGTGCCCAGTGACACGAGGGGCAGCTGGGGTGGGTGGGAAGCAGGACACGACTTCCCCAGCTACAGCCCGAGGGGCTCTGGTTCTACCTTCTGCTACGGAGTAAAGAGGGCACTGGGCTCTGATGAATGAAGATAGCTGACATCTCCAGAGCACAGAGGTACCAGACGAGGTCTCACAGAGGAAGACATACTGCAGGGACTTGCTTTTTTGCAGGAAGGCTTTTGTTAGCCAGAAGGAATGGTAACCTACCAAAATTACCTACCCAACCACAGCAGGTGAAGACCACAGGACATGGGGAGATGCATCCAGACATAAGATCCCCAAACAGTTTTCTGTTTGGGGACAAAAACCAAGTTTTCACCAAACATTAAGTACAAAAAAAAAAAAAAAAAAAAAGTGCTTCTGTATAATATGCTCATCAGTCAGAAATAGCACTATGAAAGGAAAAGGTTTAAAGAAAAAGTGTTAATGGGCCAGGCCTTTCCATCTGCCTGGTATCTGCCTTGCATCCAAATCTCTTGCTTAGCAGTTCGGCTATCTTAAAACAAACAAACAAGAAAACAAAGAACTTGAAAAATATGAAAATCAGCATTCTACTCCTCATTCTACATGACGGGTGGCACTGCATACTCGATCACAGCATTGTGAGTTGCATACCTAAAATGCTGTGCAAAGTATTTGCAAACATAGGAGTAAATAGTCAAATTGGCATGACAGCCTTTAAAAACAGGAGTCAGCAATGTTTCACTAAGGAATGAAAATAGTGTCTTCTTGTACTGGTACAAGCTTTAGCTTGCTCCTGTTTTTGTAAACAATAGAAAAATTATTTCTACTGAATCATAAGCCTGGTTTTGCATTTTACAAATGTATACAAACAGCCACTTTTCTGAAGTCCATGGTGTCAACTAGATATAACAGATAACAAAACTTTAACACAACAGAATTTTATTATTTTTTTTTTTTTATCTCCCCCTGCTCAATCACAATCAAGTTAGTGCACAGAGCACTAAGCCATGGCAGGTTGTGTTGTACTTGGGCAAGAACAGCTCAAAAGCAACAAAAGCATGGGAACCTGTGTATCAAAAACCCTGACAACAGCCTTGGTTACCAGCCTGGTGTTTGAATGCAACCTAACTGGTCTTGGAACTGAGATTCATAACTCAAGTCTTGTTGTATGAGGCTGTTCCAATGTGTCCTGGGCCTGTTAATTGTGTTACAATGGGAATCAGTCCCTAACAATACTCTAACTTGGCTCTACAGAGCTGACAAGCCCTGTTTTAAATGTAGAACACTTTCCATTAATTATATTTAAGCCTTAGAGGCAAGATAAACAACGCTCAAAGAAACAGTAGATACTTCAAGTGCAGGCTTGCCTTCGCAGTGTTGTAGGCTCCACCAAGTGGGAAAGCAGGCCTGCCTTATTGCTAAGCAGCCATCCCCTGGTAGCCCTACAGCTCCCTGAGAGCCACTCAAAGACAAACTAGCAGCACGCTGTGCCAGCCAGCAGGGCTGACAGGTACAAAAAGAGCAGTTAAATAACTTACCTCCACTCGACAGGAGCTCTGGACACCTAGTGTTCATCTAACAGCAAAGCTGCTGCGTTAAGCGAAAGGCTTCCCGTCTGCTGGGTCTTCAGGTACTCCCAACAGCCTCCGTGTGCTGGGATGGCTCCACGAGAAGCCACGGAGCTTAAGGAGAAAGCATCAGTCTATATTTAAACTCTCTCTCCTGACAAGGCCTGGCAAAATTCAGACTTAGGAGAGAAAGCCTCACAGACATCCTTTTTCTCAGATACAAGAGATAAGATAACAAGCAGCACGCCCAGCCAGTACAACCACTTTAAAGGTGTTCCAGATGACAGACCTGGCAGCACTGCTTGCAGTTTCCCACAACTACATGTACTTGTTAGCTAGAGGCACCCTCAGTACAACCCCAGGGGTATTGCTATCTCAGGCACCACTGGATTCAAACCCCAAGCAGAGCCCCAGCAGCTCAGACAGAGGGCACCTCGGTGTAAGGATCTGCACGACACTGAACACCGGGTAAGCTCTGAGGGGTAAGGGAACTCTGCCTTGCCCCAGCGGTGAGGGACAGGCTGCAACCTGACGTACCTGCTGCTTCAGCACCGACACCGGCCACCAGAAGCTGCAGACCCTGCAGCTCGGCCCTTTTCCTGCCCACAGGGGTCTCACCAGATTCCATCCATCGCTGTCTTCCAAGCCCATTTTGGCTTATGGGGCTACACAAGGGGTATGAAGAGACCTTGTTCAACATTCAGCCCATTGGTAATGCCAGCATCGACTTCTTAAAGGAATTCTGTCATCATCTGGATGAAAATTAGTCTCCCTCAGGCAGCAAATCTACTGCTTAAGGTCCTTCATGCAGAGGACTCAGTAAGTTACAGCTGACCACATAAAAAAAGAAAGTTGATACAAGAGTGATGCAGCTGAACAAGCACCCAGCTATTCTTACAGACTTGAGAAGAAAACGTGTTGTTCCTCCACCTAAAATTTAGATGTCAGCTTCCATCCAGGCCTGCACAGCTGCTTCAGCAACCGAAGCGGTGATCTTCAGGGAATGTCTTGAAGCTGGTAACTGAGCTCACCCTTTTAAGTAACACGGAAAGTCACTGGAAAAGCACATTGTGATATCCAGGGGTGCCTGATAAGGTGGGAGAGGAAGACACATAGTTGAATTACCCTAACAGGACTGAAACTTCAGGGCTTTGGGCCAACACTAGCATGCTTCCGCTAGAAACCCAACTAAAAGTCAAACATCCCTCCACATTTGAAAAACAAACTGCTAATAAGAAAAAAAATGATTTAATTCTCATGATACAGAATTGAAAGACAAATTGATTTTAATAAGATAGTCAAGACATGAAGAAGTCTAGGTTTGATCGACCCTGACTGTAAAACATAGAAGCAATAACAAAAATGACATTGAACTGAAAAGCAGACTTCATTAATGTAGAAACACCTAGAGTCAACATGCACAAAAAGCATAAATGGTCAAACAATGAGATTAGATAACAAAAAAATCCTCCAGTCCAGGAACATAATCCTTACAAACGGACATTTAGCTGCAATCGTAAGAAACTCATCACACTAAACACACCATCCATTTGCTGAAACTACTCCTAAAGCCTCGGATTCTGCGTGGAGATAAGGCCTCTGACTCAATTACACCTTTTAGCGTGTTTTATACGAGACACCGTATTTCATCACATTTTATTCCACTTTCAAGGTTATTCCTAATGAGAGCTTCGACTTATCCTCGACGCAGTGACCTCCAAAGAGAAATGGTTTTGAAAAAGCCAGCTCAGAATTAGCCCAGACTTTTTGCAGTGTTTATTTGCTAGAAGCAGTAATGCACACACCAAGAGTGAGCCCCCCCCTCCAAATTAAGCTCTGAAAGTAATTCACAGCAGAGTCTGTAATCTTGGTAGATTTTAAACAGTTGCCTATCTGCACACTCTGTTCTACTACAAACTGCAAAAAGATCCTAACTTTACAGTATTTTTACTGAAAACTACCTTATGCACCCCTTTACCCCAACTTCCCACAGGCTTGGGGAACTATACACAGATTTTATCCAGTTCTGGGAACACAACCGGTCTCTACTGTGAAATATAACTCAAACTTCAACGAAGCAGAACAACACTACCCTGAAGTCTGAGGCATGAAGTGGAAAAGAAAAATACACATTAACTGAGCCAAAGGGCAACCCTTTCTTGGAAAGGAAATGCACTCATTCGGAAGAATACAGACAGTATTTTTCTCTCTCTCCATAGGCAGACAATACCTTAAGTTCCTAATGAGCAGAGAAGTACTGAAGTCTAAAATTTTACATTTCCTTCTTCAAAAATGGCACATCTACCCTCAAAACTCCTCTTACTGTACCAGTAAAACAGAAAGCCATTCCTTTATGGAATAGACAACATCTAAAGGTTGCTCTTTCCAACCTTTACTGTAATTTCATCTGTTTTCCTGAGATGCACCATCTGAAAGGTGGCCAATCATAACCCCACCTGACTCAGGAGATCTGAAAGAATCACGGAAAAGGTAATATCATTAACAGGCAGCGAGATAAACTCAAGCAGCACCATTCAACAGTTCTGTGCGCTTAGTTTATTACATATTTTATAGTAAGAGGCAGAACCAATAAATAACCCCATTAAAATCTCATTAACTCTGATCAATGCGTACCAAAGCTAACCTAAGAACAAAGCTGAATTTAATGTGTTTGTGAAGGAGAAAGAGGACCATTTTCTTCAGGACCTGGCTAAAAATTGACCTAAACTTTAACTAATCTTCTACATTATCTACAGCAAAAGAAAGACAGATGAGTGTAAACACAACACAAACAATGCAACATCTGTTCACACGATTTAGTACGAGACTAACCACTATCTTTATAGGTAAAAAAAAAAAAAAGTCTCTAGAACACAGCACTGAAAACCACATAGTTTATAAACATCCTTATGAAAAGCCAGCTGCTAAAATAACGCGCCCAGTCTATTCAGGATGTGCAAGTGCAGGTAAGAATTCACTCTTTCCATTTTTCTTAAGAGAATGGATTCTGATTTTTAGTCTAAATAATCCAGGTCTGCACACTTATACTGTCTATACTTACTGTTAATTATTTCCTTTATAACAAATTTTCAAAGTAACAGGCAACTTCAATCAAATTTAAGAGAAACTACAGGTTGAAAAAAAATCTTTGAAATCCCGCATGTTTCGTGAAAATAAGCAGAATCACATCAGAAATAGACAGCCCCATGAGAAGGGCAGGCAGAACACAACCACTGTGTGCTGGGTTGGTGGGAGACCACAGCATGCACATCCCAACTGCAGGTACCAACCAGCCCATCGGCGCTCAGACCAGCTGCTGCCTCTTGCCTGGTGGAGGTGTCAAGGGCTGAGAAGAAACCAGGGCACAAGGATGGGATTTGTACCAAGTTTATAGAACTTTTTTTCCCCCTTCTTCCTCCTTTGTAGACATCAGACAAAGTGGAGACTGGAACCGTATTTGCTGCTCACTGAATCTTTATCTTAAAGATAAGAAAATCACGCCATAAAAATGGGAGCACTGGGTTCAAAAAAGTCTCCCATTAGGAGGGAGAACAGACAAGAGAAACTCACCGCTCGTCTTCAGGTGACAGACAGGAGTCCTGAGCACAAAACAAAGGCTGACGTGGAAGAATCCAACAGGCTTATGGGCAACAGAAAATGCTTTCATCCCGAAATTCTGGCTTCCAAAGGGCATTGCCTGAATTCTGAGCTAAGAGCGATAACTTACGCTGCGAGCCAACTCGCAGTCATGTAAACACGAACTGCTATCTACAGAGCTTAAAGTATTACAGTCTGTTAAACATAAATCAAATATGAAACGCAGCACCATCATTTCAATTTAAGTGACTTCTTTATGTTAATAAATCTGAGTATTTCAAGTGACTTTTCCCTCCATATTTATTCTGTAGTTCCACAGCATTTCTTTCATAAAGAATCTAAATACTGTATGAGCTGAACTTCACATTTATAAATATTTAAAAAAAAGATGAAGCTTTCCAGTGTAACATTTTACTTTCATTACTTGGTCTTTTGATAAGTTGAAACTAAACATATCATGGATTATAAAAGAAATCAAGGACAGCTTATGTATATGATGCTACGAAAATATTCAGAAGAAAAAACAGGCTTGTAATTAATACTGGACTATAAAAAGAAACTGAACAGTGTTTATGTTTTAAGAATGCTTTAACTGAGTTTAGAAACAGCTCAGTGTTGCCAAAATAGCTTCAATAAGTTGCAACCAGCCTAAACATCCAGCAACTGCACGGCTTCCAAAGTTCTATATGGTAAATAACATAACGCAAGATTAATAGGAACTCGCCACAGAACAGACACAGAGAAAGGAACGGATTTTAAGATGCGATAGCAAGTGTTGGCTGTGTGACAGAAACAGAATGCCGACACTTGTCCTACGTCAGCAGCATCTCACTTGGAAATTTCTGAATTGCTGTTTACCTGTAGCTTGGGCTTCACCGTGGCCTCCTCTCATCTCCTCTGCCACCACCCTGTGCTTTCAGGGTACCTCGTATCGGCTGCCCTGGGGCAGGATCTCACCTCTTACACCTTTTGGGGGTGATGAGGCCACGTCCCACCGAGATGGCCGCACACCTGGCTCCCCACCACGGCAGGAAAGCCTGCAGCCATCGTGCAGCCCGCAGCCACGGTCCTTGCGGGAAGGAGTCCCCGGGGAATAGTGGGGACAGGTCCCAAGTTAAACGACCATCCCAACCCCTTCAGCACGGTTTCTCTCGTGCCATCCCTGTTCGGTGTTGAGATGTACGGGGGAATCACCGCGAGGGGTGGGAGCGGGCGGATGAAACAGAGGCAGCACTGACAGGGCTGAAAACACAACAGGAAGGCATTATCAGGCTGCACATCGGCTCCCCGCTTTGATCACAGCTGCACGCTCCACCTGCTCAGAAAGGCAGCAACTACATGAGCCCATCCTTCCCCCGTCGGAGCAGAAGCCGGCCGAGATGTGCCGACTGCAGACACGGCACCGAGCGCTGACCCTTCGGCAGGCAGGCAGGAGCTGCCTCCCCACGACTTGGGGAAATCAAAGCAAGGGCCTGAGGGGGAAAAAACTGGCTTTCTTCTTCCCCTTCTCTACCCGCAGCAAGGTGCATGCAGACACAGCCTGAAGGAATACGAGCTATAGAAAAGCGATGGAATAAATAGCGGAAAAAAAACAAGAGAGGAAAGGAAAGGAAAACATCAAAGGAAACTGCAGCTAGCAGCTGGGAGGAGAGATTAAATCCCTTGTTAGAATCCATGCTTTACAGGGCTTGCTAAAACATATATAAAGGGAAATTTCTGGCATTATACCCACCTGTCTATCACATTTTTCAGCCTTTAGGGCAAACACTGTTTTGCTTTAAGCCTCTTAAGTCAGTATATTACATTACTTGGGTATTGTTATTTACAAAGTGCTCCACGTACACCTACTGCTCTGCAGACAATTGAAGCGACACCTCGGGCCTTAAATAAGATGCAATATTTAATGAGAAGCATGGCAGCTCAGGATGACAGTAAACAAAGAGAAACTATATTAAAAACATGCATCAAAATAGTGAAAGATGAGACAAACACAATGTGCCTGCAAATTCTTAGTTGCTATTTTTAAATCAAAGAACTGTGATCTAAGGATTAAAAGCAGATGACTTGGCATGAAAATAAATAAAATTTGGGTCCTCTACCAAATTCAGGCACCAACTGCTCATGCACTCTGATCAATTGGTAAGCCCTTACCTAAGGTCTAAGTGCTAAATGATAGCAAAAAAGGCTAAAAAAGCCTATTTTAGTAACAAATCGTGAAAAATCTCAAATACTTTCTGCACCATATCCATAGCCAGTGTTTGAGCCATGAGGTATGAACCACGAGTTACGCTGTCTTGATGGAAACATAAAACAGCACAAAAAATCACCCAACAACCTAGGGAGAATGAGGGAACGCAACATACTGCTGGTCTGAATTTTTCCTGTTTCATATTCAATTAGATGAATTTTAGCTGCATTTTTGTTGTTTTTCTTGTATTACACAATAGCTAAACAACAAATCTCTGCCCCAGCATACTTGCAGACATGTCAAAAATCAATCTTTCTTAAGAATGACCCACTAAGTTTTTCCAGTTCTTTGCCATAACGTGGGTAATTCAGACATGCACATTCATAGAGCTTTTTGTCCTGTAACTCTCACCAATTTTCAACATTTTTAAAAGTAGACTCTAGAATTAGTCAGTCTGTTAGCAGGCTCACAAATGATGCAGTCTGAGGTCGTGCCACTTTTCTCCTAAGCGATACCATTCTGCTTCTTCAGTGAAACACCGTGCGCACGCTCTTACCTACTGAGAGATGAATAGGTACTCAAGTTCAAACTGTTCTCGAGCATGACCCAAGCTATTTTTCCTGCCCTCAACTGTCTTATGTTCTTCAATTCATAACCATAATCTACAATCTCTTATTGTAAATGTGCCATCTTATACTTGATTGTATTAAAATGCATGTTGTTCAAATAAGCATATGTTGCCAATCTGGGTCAGTCTGTGCAACTCATCTGTTCAAATCATTATTTCCTACTTTAGAAAAAAGAACAACTTTAAATGTCACCAGAAATTTTATCTAAAAGAGACATACTCTGTATTTTCTTACAGATTGCTTAAGTTATCAGCTAGTACTCAGACAAAGACTCCAAAGACAATGGATGATCCTCATTTCATAAAGAAACAAAAAATCCCGTCTTTTCCTTTTTTTTTTTTTTTCCTCCCCTTTTCCAGTATTTCCTAGAACACTGACACATTAGTTACTCCAAGGGTCAGTGGTACGTAAACTGAAATAGGTGTAAAATGAACCTCAGGAGCCTGCAAAGATCCCATTTGAAGCAGCCACTCCCATTACTGGTAAAACTTTGAAAACCAGCTGAAACATCTGAAAGTTAATACACTACCACAGGCCAACAAAGAAGTGGTAGAAAAGCAAACCTAAAGCAGCACGATTACTTCAAGCAGTAAGCAAATGTAGTCTGCCAGCAATAGGAATGCCAGTTTGCAAAGCCTGGTAAGAGGGAAATACATTAACAGAGGCTTGTAATCGTGAGCTACTGTTGCAAGGCATTGCAGCCACAAAAACCAAATAGAACAGCTTTCTTACTTCATTCACTGAAAAAGCGTGATCACAGTGCAGCACATCAAGATTTTTTATTTTATCCCTTGTACCTGCATGGACCTCAATATTGAGTGGAAACTGCAAAGGAAAGAATAACCTTCAAAACATGATCTCCACAGTCCAACAAGTTGTTTTGTTTTACACAGAATATGGGGGGGGAATTAAGGGGCTTCAGTGTATCCAGATAACAATACCATTCAAGAAAAACAGTGAAAAATATAGTTCTTTAACTACAAAATACATCAAAAGAAGGGATTTTGTACTGGTGGCAAGGAGGTTGTTGACTAATAAATAATATAACCAGCTACATGAGAGCATACACTAAAAGCAGATGCTAATGGCAAGGCTGCTTTCAAAGCAATGTGAAAGCAATTTTGCTTTTCTCTGCACCACCTACTTGGAATACTGGAATTTTATCAAACCTGTAATTCCCGTATCTTTCAATAAATTAAGCTTAATTTGGCAGTAATGAAGGTAAAGTAAAACCCACACTACAGCCAAAGCAGACTGCAGTTGACCATGGAAGTGTAATTCACATAAAATACAATCCTGTGAGTTGTATTCTTCTTAAGATCTTAACTGTAGGAAACGCTTAAACATACCGTACCAATCAGTTTAATCCCACAAAACCAAGAAACAGGATTTTCATCCAGAATATATTACTGCTTATGCTTTTGTTCTTCTGAATCATGGCTGCTGAATCCAAGAGGTTAACAGCTGAAAATTAGCATATTCTTCTAACAAGAGAATGCTTTCAGCCACTGATTAATACTTCTTCTCTGCTAATGATCCCCACACACACACAGACACACACACAGAGAAAAATTAATAAACTAGCTTGCTAGCAGCATACCATTTAACAGTCTGTTTGGATAGTTTTGTTCCTGAATCTTCCTTTCTGAACTTAGTATTTTCATCATAGATATGCAGTCAACAAGATCTACGCCATTCACCTCTCATTTGAGGGTAGTCCTTAGCTGGATGTTACAGCTAAGTTACTCCTAGGAACACTGCAAAGCCACAAAGAGAGAATAGGACTTCAAGAACATTAACCCTGTAAGTCGCAAAAAAGCAAAGACTGAAAGATTTTTGAAAGTCTGTTTTTCCTCTATTAAAATATTTTGATCTTTCCAAAGGTCCAAACCACTGAAAAAAAAAAAAAAAAAAAAAGCCAAGAAACAGATGCAAAAATGGCACAAAGTAGTTTCTACACGACCTTCCAGAGTTTTCTAGATCTCAGCAAATAATGACGGGGTCAAATTTTAAGTTTGCAGATGGATGATAAATTTCAGAAATAATTTCTAACATACAGCTATTTATATTCACCTAAAGATCATAATATTTGACTACACAAGCTTAAAGATGTTATATGTTATATGTTATAAAAATATTTTCCCAAATCGAGCGGAAGCTTGAAGCAGTTCTTTCAGGAGGGCTGTCATACTTAAGCTGCTCTTAAATGCTCTTTGCCCTACAAGCAAGCACAGAAGAGTACATGGGGGAGCCAATGTAACAAAACAGAAGGAAAGTACTACAAATAAGATGCTCCACAGAGGACAGAACTTGATGTAAATTAGTAACAGACACATAGTTATGCTAACAGCTGAATAAACGGAAGAGGCTTTTGACCATTTGATGGTACAGTGTGTTTAGATGGGCACAACAGCAAGCTATCAGCACCACTCCGATTATCAAATGTATGTTTGGAAAAAAACATGAGTAGGCTGCCTTTTTTTCCCCCATATATAAACAGTTGATCACTTGTAAAATAAATATTTAATATCAGTTAAAGCCAACAAAAGAGGTCAGAACCAATATACAGAAATCTTCCCTCTACCAAACCACAGCAATGGACTAAAACTATGATGCCGAAGGCAGAGATCCTTATTCCCCTACTTTAGTGGCTTTATCATTTCTTATCTTAAAAAACCTAAATCTCGCCGATCTTACTTTTTTCTGAAAGACTTGTACTCCTTGATGCCTTTGCAACAGCAGCCCGTAAACCTTCAGGCCCACATTACGCTGTATTGATTAAAAGAGTAATTCAGAAAGCCTAGGGAAAAGGGAAGGGGAGCTGAACAATCACAGTCAATCTCATCACCTCAATGACACACTGTGAGTGTAATTAATCCTACATTTATTTAGAGAACTTCACACCCTACACATCAAGCAGCAACTCCCTGCTGGCTTCTGACTAGGTAATTATGTTGTAACAAGGACTAGGTTTTGATTATAACAAAGAGATGAAAAGGAAAACAGAGCTATGAAGCTAGGATATCTTTTAGGGTATGTCTAACCTGCAAATCAACAGAAGCAAACGGAACACGTTTAGCAATATTGACTTGGCTTTAGTCTAGTTCCAATAAAGATACCAGCTTCTACAGAGGCTGCATAAATGACACCAGGGATCCTGGTTCTTTAAAGCTTACTCTAAAGCAAACAGTCCATGCTTGAACTGGCACGTTATACCTGGAGTCATCCAAATTAGCAAGATTACATTTGTCGTAGGTGTAAGTATCTGTACTCTGCAACGAGGAGGTGTGACTGCAGAGCATGTACACACCAAAGCAGCCTGTACGCAGGTGTCATAAATCAAGTTGCAGGCACAGTTCCACGGGACATGCTGAAGCAATTTAGTGGCTCATCCCTCTTAACGTAACAGATCTCCTTTACCGTGAGTCAAATCTACAGCAACACACCATGTGAATAATGACTTCAGAATTTTTTGCAGTAGAACGGATCATGAAAAAAATATGAGATGGCAAGATAAAAATATGCTGTTGAAAATACAATGCAAATTATATGGGATCAAACATCTTACTCTTCTGCATTCCTTGAACCCACGAACTTTGGAGACGTATAAACTATAAAACTGCCTAAGTGTAACTACCCCTGGAGAACTGCCAGGGGCCCTACCAGCTTCAAATCCATTTCAGGAACACAGGAAACATACGTTTACCAATAATGAAGTGGTATATGTTTAAACCTAAACATGTATTTAAATGTTAGGTAAACATACTTTAAATCGGCATGGGCTCAATTGTTTTCTTCCACAGGGATGCAGAACGGCATGCACTTAACTGCCTGCACCACGACTCGAAGCTGTTCAGCCCTGCACTCCGCCACTGATCTTACAGCCAGCAGCATCACACGGCTGAGCTACGAACAGAGCGGTGCAAACTGGAGTACAAAGCACTGGAGAAAGACATCAGGCTACACAAAGGAACCTGAGCACAGCAGAAGTCAGTGGGTGAACTACTCTGACATCTATCCATAAGGGAAACAACTCCTACGGGGTCACAGACAGAACTATCCTCCAGCAAGGAAAGGGAAGGGAAGAAGTTCTTCTGCAATAAACCCACACTTGATTCCCCGCTCTTCACAGCCCAAACGTAGCTATGAGACAACCAGTGGTTCCCCAAAGCTCTCTCTCCTCTCCCTCATCATCTTCTGCTTTTTATATCAGAATGGTGCGAAAGACAGAGAAAAGCTCAGACTTTAATACACGTCCAGTTGTAACCTCACTTTGGAGAGGCTGCCATATGTATCAGAGCGGTTTGTAAAAGCTCTGACCTAAAGAAGAAAAGCATGCAAACCAGACAAATTAAATTTAATTTTATTATGGAAATGAAAGTAGTAACAGAAGTGACAGCAGGGTGGATGATAAGCTCACTTAGCAGGGGGATCAAATGAAGTGATGACATGTCATTATGACCTCAGGGGTTAAAGATGCAATTTTCCATCTGGCTGCATCTGGCTTTTCAACATAAATGTTGACACCACCTGCCGAGACTTACGACAAGCTGCCTGCATAGGTCTTTGTCGAGCTTTTGTTACCCAGGTTAACCTTTACTTTTCTCTCTCTTCTGATAGGTTTTGCCGAGCAACATGCTCCCTTCCTTCAAAACACGATGGAGTTAAAATGATTTTACATGCCATTTTATACCACAGAACCGTATTTATTTCACAAGCAAGCTGGAAGTCTAAAAAGCAGGTAAAACTAAACTTAAGACTGCAAAAGAAAAGATGAAACTTCAGCTATACTAGCTAATATCTTTTATTATCTAAGATTTCCAAGAATTTACTTTTAGTTACAATTACCTCAATAAAATCAGTTTCTCAAAAAATCCTTAGAATTAGAGCACTGGATTGTACTCACCATATCCAACTGACTATTAGCCACCTGCATTTGTTTTTATTCAGAAGCTTAATCATTTCCAATTCCAGACACACTGTGCTTAAAATAAATCATCTTCTGCCAGCCCAGTGACACATGCACTTATTCATCTAATTTAGCCACAGCCAAATGATGATCTCAAACCAAATTTGTAATCTGCTATTGACACACTGCTGGCTATAAGGTTTTGTTTCCACTCTGAAATTGAAAAGGTAGTAACTACCTGTGGTGCTCCCATCCCAAAGGCTTCATCTTGACTATTATTCTCTTACTACCATACGATATATCCATTGTACTTCTGCCTATGTCATTGTTTTTTTCCTAAACCTATGACTCCCAGAGTTTTCTCTGCCAGTACAGGTGAGCTAAAAATCTTGCTTCCAGCTGTTTTTAAAGTGCCCAGATTCTTCACTAAAAATAACCTACAATCTGTTTTAACTGTTAAACAGAGGCCCCAACCTCCACTAGGACTGGGTAACATCTCATGGAAAGAGAGGAAGAAAAGAAAAACCCTTCACTGATTTTTGAGAGTAACCTGGGACTACACCTATGAATAGAGAGGAGAAAACGGAGACAAAGAAGATTAATGAAGCTTGCACAGAGCAAAGAATAGCTAAGAAACAAAACAGAGAAAGTATCCAAACCAAGTGGGTATGCAAATTATTTCATTAAAAGACCACTAAAGAAACCTATGAATTCTTTCCCCTCCCAAAACTCTTTCCCACAGAGGCAATTATCAGAGAGCTGTAACAACTTTCTGCCCCTGGAACCGCATGTGTACCACCCTCCCATCCCAACGCCTTACTCACCTTGAGGAGCTGGAACCCTTGCTCTTACCGGACTATTCACCACTCCTTTCCAAATCTGTTAGGTATTTTCTGAGTGAAAAGTGGACTCAGTAATTCCCTTCAACACTTACAAGGGGAAAAAAAAGTGCCCCCACTCACCTAGAACATGCTTAACTTCAAGCACACGCTTCACTGCTAAACTGAACCAGGAATGACTTAAGCATATGCTTAAATGCTTTCCTGATTCAGGCAAGTTCATTCCTAAAAATAGGCAAAGGTTTCTACTGTTCCTCTTTCTCTTGTTCTCCTAATGACAGACAACTATTGTGCCATGTCATTATGACAGTAAGATAGCTTAATTGCCCTCTTTCCAGAAGCTGTCAGTTCTGCTTAACTGGTACATAATGTATGTGTCTGGCAGTAAATGTGTTAATGTAGCAGTCACTTATATCTACCATACATTTTCTTCTGCTACGTTTAAAGAAATTCTTGGGTTTTCTGACTGACCTCCTTATCACTGAATTCACTGATATGGGCAGCAGTGATATCACTGTTCTGTGACTCATTTATTTGTGAAAGATCATGAAATAACTCCCTCTTTCATTTACTTTTTCAAGTCAATTTCAACCTGAACATGAATTTCCCCATACTTGTATTAAAGGTCTTGGCAAAAAAGACCCCTCAGAAATGGAGATTTGGAACGAACTGGCTGCTCTTGTAACTAACCAGGTTTCATCAATCAAAAATATTGGAAACATCCGTAGTTGCTTTTGTGTATCATCGCCTGCAGGAGCGTGATCTTTTTAACATATAGAGAAGAGTAAGACTCATCTATATGAATAGCACATACTAAGCAGTTGTGAACAAAAGGCCTTTAACTTATGAAAGAGAAGTGAGCCAGCTTGCACACTGCCCTTTCTGATTGTGAGAATTATCAAGCTCCCTCTATATCCCCTCATCACTTCTAGTATCTTGCACACTATTTCTTACCCACAGATAACCCATCTTGAATTGTGAGCTAGAAGGCAAAGACTACTTTTATCCATTGTTAGGAAATTGCTATGTTGCTATATTATCAAACATGACAATGGCACTTTTTGTATTTGTGTTAGGAAGGCCATGATTCCCAGATTTAGTCTGGAAGTGGCAGAGTCACTGTTTCCTCTCCAGAGGAGTGGAAGCCGAAGCATATTGCCAGGCAGAGTGAGCTGGCAAGCAACTACAGGGGCAACAGTATACAGCACACAGATTTGAGACACTTATTCTGGTGTTAATAATCAATTGGTACACCTGCTATAGTTCATAAATCAACTGTTTCATACGGATTTAAACTGTCTGCATGTGCATTTGACCTGAATTGGAAGCTGTCAATACTGTAAGTAATTGTAAATTCAATGCTGAACTTGAATTTGTTCCAACCATCTTCCGGACGTTACATAAGTTCTCTAAAATCTCTTACTCCTAGGACTGCAATGGCATGAAAATTCCCCTAAAGCTGTTTTTCCCCCTAAACCATTAATAATCAATGAAAATTCACACCTATATTTAAAACGCAACTCCTCCCTCCCTTCTCCAGTGATGCCACCAAATAAAAAAATGAACTGGATGTCTTCTCCCATGTTGTAGGAATACCTGGATAACAAGGTTACGAAATGAAATAATGGAAAACATTTCCCTTTATAGGATGTAGCCTGTATTTTAGTTTTACTGATTATTTGTTCCTACATGCAGTATGCTAAAAACCTTTCCCACATCAATAACAAGTTCAGAACTTACTTGGTTTTTTGAATCCAGACGCAGTAGTCTGTAATGAAGAGATCGTTAAGGAGGTAGGCAGGGTCGCTCTCCCTAAAAATCTTGTGAATGTCCAGCAGACACTTCAAAACCGCAGCTCTTCCTGGAAATAGATTTTTATTTCTGTAATTCACTAGAAATTAGTCATTATGATTTCTATCTTCTTCCCACCTTTGAGACTTTAATAACAGCTATCTACAACCACCTTGGAACTTTAAGTTGATTCACCGTCTCAGAATTGCAGTCAGATGACTGCCCCTCGGCTCCCACATCTCTGTGGATGCAGAGCCTCCGACTTCAGCAAGAAAATCTCTGCAAGACTGAAGCCTCGAGGCACAGTCATGCGTGTAATTCTCAACAGCTCAAGAAGCCCCCTCCCCCTGCCTCTCCTTTCTTCTCACTGTATGGCTCTATACCACATCAAAAAAAAAAAAAAAAAGAAAAAAACAAGCTGGAAAGTAACTCACGGATAACAAAAAGGTTATGCCCCATCATCATTCCCCTGCTGAAAAAAAACATAAAGCCTATTTCTCTGTATGCCTACACAAACACCTGCTTTGGGAAAAAATAAAGTTGGAAACACACAGCCCAGAGCAGGATCAGGCACCCAGAAGCCACAGCAATTGTGTAAGCCCGTGTAAGTGATACCATTGCCTAACAGCTAACAATTGCTTTAAATTAAGCAGAACTTTCCCTACTGCTCTTAGTTACAAAGTAACTTGGCAAGCTGAGCCTCCCTCCAGAAAGAAAAATTCACTTCAGGCTCAAGAAAGTGCCATTTGACGTACAGTTGATAAATGCAGAAAAAGATAAAGCCTTGAACATTTCCTCATTCCACAACCAGAAATCTTTCTGCAGTCGGTTTGTTTCTGTTCATATGCAATTATTCCTTGTTAGTAACTTCTCTTCCTTGTGTAAATTCCAATTAACTAAAATCTCCTCCTTCAGTTTTCTGATGGGAGTTGCTAAGGGGTTAAAGGCTGGCACACTAAACAACAAAAAAAAAATATTTTCACTGCTTAATGGGGGAAAAAACATTCAAATGAAAACAGCCACTACTGCAAATGGAATCTAATAACCCTCTCCCAAGAGACTGGCTCCTCCTAGGCTATGAAACCTGAACATGGATGAAATTACATTTTACAGAATTAAAAAAAGGAAAAAAGATCAGAACTCCCCCTGCTGTTTGAGCACAACATTTTTGTTTGTTGCTTGTTGTGGAGTAATTCCATGCTGCAAAATATATAGACAGAGAAAGAAAGTGAAAAGATGGGGAAGACCACAGTATAGAAAAAGAACACTGAGAGCACAAAGCAATGGCAAATAAAAATAAAAAAAAATGTGTATAGAAAGCACTACTTTGGAAAAGAAGCAATTGAAGAAAAGTCAGGGAAGAATGCAAAAGAAATGACAACCCCAAGTATAACTGCTGAACTTTCAGATTCCATCACCATCAATGCCTGTCAAACCAAACCTGTCAAACCGAACTATTTTGACTACAAAGAAGTATGCTCTTTTAAAAAGAAATTATACATGGAATTAAAATTTTGCTCAACTTTTTGGTTCTAGCTGTCAAGCTGCCAGCCTGAACCATTTACAACATCCACTACATTTACTCAACTGCCAAGTAGCTATGTAAATTAGTGACTCGAACACTAATTCTCAACAAAGAAGTAGTCCTTCTTCATTAATTACAATTTTAGATTACTGTAGCTTAACATCTCTGTCCTCACAGAGGCTGCAGCTCTAGCCAGCCTTAATCCCTGCTCAGCATGGGCATTCAGGAACCCCAGAGCTGTGCCTGTGTTAGCAGAGGCAGCTCCCAGCTCCTCTTTCAGCCCACGGCTGCACAGTGAGCAGCTGCCTGTGCTGGTGAATGCAGCATCTTCTGCACAGAGATGACTTCAGTGATGCCCACCTTACCTCTGCCTTGGAACACTTCCAAATCCTGTATATGTTTAAAACATGCTATACGTTCTTGTAATAAAAATATGATTTTGTACACCACTACGGGACACTTCATTTGTGAAACACAACCAGAAGATTACACTGTATTTACAAAACTGACTTTGAGTAAGTATGCAGATAAAGCATCCCAGAGACGGGGCACTATAGTCTGTATTCATGGTCTGGGGCGTTTTTCTGACTTTTCAGACAATTTGCTATTACCACTAACATACTGACTCTAATCTTATGTGTTTTTTTCCCCCCATACTTTCACTGGAAAGGGAATATATAAAATTATATTTAATTTACAGATTGTGGAAATGATCTCTACTAAGTCACACTGCACATACCAAGATAGGATGGGAAACAGGACAGCTGCTTTTTTTGGCAGCTCAACCCTTCTTTGCTAAGATACACCGACATTAATGTAGATTAAACTTTCATCATGTTGTCTCTCAAGATCATACATCTCTTCTGTTACAAGAATAAAAAAATAAATTTGTGTCTGAGTGATACACGAGTGGGAATGGTAGATGGTGAAGGCAGGCTGGGAACAGCAGGGGTAAAAACATGGCTCTGAAGGACTCTGTGACACTGCCATCAGCAATCCCATCCCAGTCCTGACATTCCAGGGGAGACTGATTTAAAGTAAGTCAGCAGAAAGTTATATCAAAGGCAGTTTAGTTACACTGGAGGTAGGCATTCCCTCTGTTTCACTGCAGCAGCCCTTACCAACAGCCACCCTCCTCCTCCTCCGGCAGCCGAAGTCCTGCAGGGGGTGGCCGAGCAGTGACAGAAGCACATCTCCCTGCCTTTGGGAGCTCAGAGCAATGCCTGGTACAGTTGTCGATCAACAACAGCAATAAAATAGCTGAGGGAATACAAGCATGGTTTTCAGATGTGGTAACAACGATGGGAAAAGATGAAAGTGTCAGCAACACACGCGTGATGATCTTCAGCTGAGGAGACAGAACACTGAAACAAAATGAAAGCAAATGGAAAAGAAAAACAGCTCTTCAGTGGATTTGCTTGGGTTCACACGTTCACACGGAGATTTTATGTATGCACATGCATGCAACACATCAAACAGGGAATCCCACACAGGAGGAACACAAAGCACAGCAAACACACTTCTGCTTTCAGGATATGCATCTTATACGCGTACCCAGTAAATAAGTCCCTATAAAAACTCCTTACCACAGGAATGAAAAATAAGCACTGAAGAACAAACACTAGTTAAGCCTTGAAGTAGGTTATCCCATGAAATACAGATGATTCTCAGCCAATTTTTGTGAAATCCCATACCCTTATGTTTTGTCTTTGGATACACCTACTTCAGTCTCCAGCAGGCACCCGGCTGCAGCTCAGTACCCAGCACCATTCCTGCTCACGCTGCCTTCAGCGCCCTGCTGCACTCCTGCACCTCCCCCTTCTGCACAGCTCTTCGTGACGTGCCAGTGGCAGTGTTTGTGAAACCGTACAGAGAGCTGGAACAGGGAACCGGTGAAGCCAAAAGATGAACAGGTACGGGAATTTTTTGGCGGTTATGTCAGTCTCACTCACAGAAATGTTGCCTGCCAAAGCAAAGCTAAAACGTGCTAGTTTTAAAAAGTCTCACTTCTTTTCTAGCCCTAGAATTCTCATTTTTTAAAATTCACCACACATTAAAAGTTGGGGTCTTGGAAATGGGGTCTCTGACATTTCACTTCCTTTCCTGACGTTAACAATCATCCCACTTGTGCTGGATGAGAGCAGCAGCAGCCTCAGAGGAAGAGCAACAGAGGCTGAGCACCCAGGGCTGAAGTTCCTGAAGTCAGAGCACGGCTGCAGATCACTGGGTTGTGCTGGAGTTCACTGCTACCACAGCTGGCAGGGGGCAGCCCACAGCTGGAGTTCTAGATTGTTTCAGAAATTCAGTTCTTCCCACACATGACTTCAGAAATTGATATAATTCAACCCCAGCTATTTGCCACTTGATACCAAAACTACTGTTTTTACACAATAATGAAATTCTACTGGTTTTAATACTGAATGTTTAGAAGTAGATTCATCCTTTCATTTTACTTTACTTTGCCTATAGAGTATATTTTTCCATATGTGCAAGAAGGAACATTCACCTAAAGAAATAAACCGAAATTTTGTCATCTCATGAAGCAGAGAGAAGAATGCCATTCTGAAAAACAAGCAAAGGACTCTTCTGACTTCTGAATGAAAATCTCCTGGCAATAAGTTACCCTGCAGCCAACAGCGATAATTATTTCGCCCTAAATCTATGAGCATTAACTTCTGCGTGGAAAGAGGCGAAGCATATTTTATGTCACAGAGGATAAATAAGTCCCCTATTTTTAGCTCATAGATGATGGCTTCCAAATCAGCATTAGGCAATGGTAGCACAATGGCAGTAAATACTGACAGAACCAGCTCGTGCCACGTACTTACTACAAGTCTCCTGAAAAAGGGCTCCATATATTTCCATAAATGCAGAACACAGATTTTGCTTGAAATAGCACCGTAGCTAGTACGTGCCACTATTTCATTCCATTTTTTAATTATCCAAAGAACAGTAGAGCACATATCCTCGACAACACTGAAGTTTGAACAGCATTGCTGAAGTATTTTACGTATTATTGCTAACTAAAACAGAATGAGAAAATCTGCTAAAGACCTTAATATTAATCAGCTTAATGCATTTTGTCTTATGATTAACACTTTGGTGGGAAGTCGTAATTCAAATTAAGAAGCGTTTCAACCTCATGCAAAGTCCTTAATACCTTAAAAATGAAGTATTCTGTGTTTTTGAAGTGATACATCAAGATAGCACCAACATTTAAAAAATAAAGTCAAATACCTTGACATAAAACAGTTCAATTCCATCAGAATTCTTTACTAGTACTCAAGAAATTATTTTACTGTGTTCATTTCCTTAGAATTCAAGAACTTTTTAAAAGCAGAATATTTATTTCCTCGATTATTTTGTTAATAGTGGAAAAATTGTATGGAAAAACTGTCAACTTTCCTAATACCTGTCTATTAAGTTGCTTCAATTTTACACTTGAATTATTCCTATCCTGGTACACAAAATTTCAAATCTGCAGCTAGTAGTTTGAGCACATAAATACACGTACAAACACACCTGGGCCAAACTGCACCCAAAATACCCTGATTTTATTATCAAAACCATTATATATCCCACCTTCTGCTACCAGCACTCTGTAAAGAAAACTTAAGTCAGGATGCCATCAGCTGAACCCAACACTTCCTTGGAGTCCCACTTGTCCTCTTGCACAGCAGGGAATAGTTTTGTGGTCCTGTCTGACTGCATTCATTACCTGTTAGCTGACAGTCATTTTTACCTGCACTCCTCACCCCTACATTGCAACACAGTGCTGAATCAGGTTGGTGATGCATCCCGTGCACTAAACAAGAAGGGTAACAGAGCCCGGTATTCTGTAAAAAGAAATCCCTCAAAACCATGGCGTGACCTCCAGTGAAATCTGAAGGCAAAAACATTCTCATTGAACAAACAGGCCTTAGCCATACAAACAGTATCTACAAACCCATTTCTTCTGACACTTTCCCCCCCCCCACTGACTGTAGGTAGGTATTATTTCCAATTTTTATCTTTCCCAATACTTTGGTAGTTGGCTATTTAAAAAAAAAAAAAATTTCACTCTAAACACACATGACAATAGGAAAGTAATAGGAAAGACTAATTTGATGCATAAAACCCAGAGTTTTCACAACAGCCAGTAATAATCACTCTGACTCTTATCACCACACTGCTAACTTGCTAACATCCTTCCCAACAGCCTTACAGCCACATGAAGAAAATCACGTATTTGTGTCAACTTCCCGGGCAGCACCCGGAGATAATCACTGCTCATGCTGAAGATCCCGCCCTCCTCTCTGTTGTTAACAGCTCTGGCTGAAACGGGCACACATCCCTTTTTGTAAGACCCACATCTGCCTTTCCAGTACCACTGAGGCAGCCAGAGCCCCCATCCTGAGCCCTTGTTAGGATGCACGTCCACGATCTGTTCTTCTTTTTGTTACCAATGGGTACACAAGTGTGGTTGTGCACAGCTGCACAAGTGAAGTTGGAATAACCTTAGTTTTGAAAGTTTGTCCTTTGGCCAGGAGAGCAGGAATTTAATGTTACATTAAAATTCCTTTCTGCTAAAATCCTAACAGGATTGACAAGGGTTAAATTAAAAGAACTCATCTTCCAAACAATAAATCCTACTAAGGAAGCCGTTCAGATTCATGACTGTGAACAGCAGAATATGAACTGAACAGTTGGAACAGCTGAAGAGGATGCTTTAAGAACTTCCTTTAAACGTAGACAAACCACGAAAGTCAGAAATCCTAGTCTTTCCTTTCCTAGAGGCCTTCAGTCAGGTAATTGAAGAAGATCAAGAGCAGCAAAACAACAGAATTCCTGCTACATTTGTAGCAATAAGTGACTCTGCTCTGAAATATATCAGAAATAAAAAATACAAGACACCTTTAGAATAGGGTCTAAAACAATTATAGTATCTAACCTACCATAAAAAAGCTTTATTAATGTTATTTATCAACAGAAAAAAAAATCTTTAAAAACAGAGAAATACAGCATAAAGAAAAATACTTTAGAATTCAACATCATGTTAATAATTACAGTAATTTTCTCTGAAGACCTTTTCCCTAAAGCTTTACAAATCACAGTTGGGCTACACTGATTTATTAAGATACTAGCTCTGATCAAAGCTTTTTCTGAGGATGAGATATTCATAACACTTGTGTGGATTTTCTGGTGTGAATAACGTAGCTGAATTTCCCCCCAACTGCATGCATTATCTGCTGCCTAATTAATGAGCTGCTTCACAGGCTCTTTCCTGGCAAGTACACTAATTTTGTTCCCTTCACTCCCCGGTCTCCTTTTCGCAAAGCCAGCAGATGTCCAGGAACGTGGCTAAGTTCAGGTGAAACGGGCCAAAAGATTAGAAAGTATTTTTGTTGTTTCTTTGTTTTTGTTTTGTTTTGTCTGTGTGGATTTTTTTTAACAGACAAACAATGTGGCTGAATGCTTACCTAGTTGTAGTATCATGACTGTATCATTCAAGGCACGTGTCACCAAGTCGAAATGTCTGTGCAGTGGATAGCAGAGCACTCGTCTTCCAAAACATACCACAACATCATGAATGTCATAGAAACACTGCATATATCAATGACAAATCTGAATTAGTCTGTGTACTTCTCAATACAAAGAGCTACTATTTCTTTTTACATATATAGGGAAAAGTTTATATACATAAGGAAAAGTAGCATAGATAAAAAGTAGTTTATGTATTACGCATCTAAAATCTGTACTTTGATAGACACGAAAATCAACATGTTAAATGGAAACAAGACTGTGCAGTTAGTTTGCAGAGCAGAATAACAGAAGTCCTATACATTTCAGTGGTTTTGAATTAAAAAAGTAGGGAACGTTAGAATAAAATGTCTAACTTGAGACTTTGTCATTCTTTAGATTAAAGCAATAAATTCCATCTGCCCCACATTATTATATATATTAAGGGGAAGCTATAAAAAGCCTTTTAAGATTTTTTTTTTCTTTTAAGAAAAATTAAAAACACATGATATTAACAAAATACATGTGTACATGTAAGATCTCTAAAAATGATACACGACGCTGCCTTTCATGAAAATTATAGATATTTGAGACAAGGATAAATATATCTGCCTAGGGAAAGCAGTTCATTGTCCTCGTTTATGAGTGAGGAAGACCTCTAATTTACTCAGACCGGAGGCATTAATGAGTTATTACACACTCTCTTACAAGAGCCACTTCTTTTTCAGCTTTCGCTTTACAAAAGACAAAATATTCCATTTATGAATTCAAATAAAAATACCAATTTCACCTTGAATCCACAATTTATTAAAATTAATAAAGGTGCTTTGTTGACAGCGAGCACTGTTTTGTATTATATGACCACCTCAACTCGTTTTTCATTTTAATGACTGCTGATAAGCATTTTAATCATATTTTGTTATTTGAGTCTAAGGTGTGTACGCATGACAATCAGTTCAAAAATGGCAGTCAGTTCAACCAACCCATCGCTGAGGCAATTTTGTTTACAGATGGATGAAAACACCCGCCTCTACATGGTTTGTGTAACAGATAGAGTTATTAACAGCTTGGTGCCAGGAGACTGAATTTCCTGGGTGTGAAGTATACTGTTGGCGCAGGCTGCGCCAAGAACTGCTACATTATAGGATGAGCACATGCAGAAAACTCCTTCGCTGTGTTAGGGTATGGATCTGCAAGCACTCGAGATAAGGCAATCACTATTTTAGCTGCACTCCTCCGTCACTAGCTACTGCAGAACACCCAGCCGGACACAGAGGCAGACTGACCAACCTGGAAAATCAGTTATGAACAGAACAAGTTCTTGTTAATCTCTCACCACTGCTAGAAGTGGTCATAGGACCGAACCCAAATAGCCTGTCAGAAATCTCATTTTTGATCCCGCAAACTGAGACGTGGCTCAGTAATTTCAGGAATGATGGAACGCCAGACCTTTCTAGCCCGCTGCCATCACAACCAGTAAACGGCCACAGGCCAGGTTACGTCCCTTCCACTCCCAGCTCTGTGACAACTTAATTACAGAGGCCTGTGAGCTCCCAGTAAACGATGTGAAAGCACACAATAGAAAAAAACAGTTTGTTCCCTCCAGTCTATGCTGATTTCAAAGAGCCAGCAAATCCCCACAAGTAATGGGACAACAGTGCTGAAAGGAAGGGACGGAGTAAAGCAACACACATCAACTGGCTAACTTTGCAAGAAATATGAAACAAAATCATTCAGATAAGTAGCTTTTTTGTATTGACTGAGCTCAACTCTTCCACAACAGTCCAGAGCAAGGCCCAGCACCAAGAGACAGACCAGAGGTCATGCTCGAGCCCTTTGGGGCTACTACTAACTAGGAGCCCAGAGGTCATGATCAATTTCTGCTAGTATTTATCAACAAGTGGATATACAGTTATTTTAGACTCAATACTGAATGAGTAAGCCTTCCTCAATTGCAACGTACAATGCCAAGAACAAATAACACTGCAAATCTGTAACACAAAGAAGTTTGAACTCACCTCCAGCCAGCACAATGTAGCACTCAGTTTCCTGACGTTCCAAGATGATTCAACCTGATTTTAAGTGGAGACCATAAAGCAAATATCATCTAATTCAACATTCAAGACTGCTGGCAAACTATTTAAGATAACATTCCTGCTGCAATTTAAGAACCTTTGTGAACATGGAGGAGTAATTACACTATATGCATTGAAATGGTCACAGGACAGCATTAAAAGTTTTATTGCAATACAGATGTTAAAATATCTGAAATGGTTTCTGTATTGGGAATATCTAGCCCATGCACAAAGCCTTTAAAATACAACACCAATCACAGAGTAAATTATTTCTGTGGAATTCTGTCCCTTTTCAGCAAGCAACAGAAACGTCAGTCTGCCCAGTGCATAAATCCAGATCAAGCTACAATGCCTTGTTTCATGAAAACAGCTCAAGACTTCTGGCTTTCAGAGGGTGTCCTAAAGCCAGCAGTATACATAAGATGTCATTATTCTTAAGATGTGGCAGATTCCTAATATTTCTGTGGTAGTGTGGTCTAGGCGGATGATTATGACTAAAAGCCAGGAAGCCTTCAACTATAACCCTGACTTTTGTAAAGATTTGTGTGGCCTGAATGTCTTAGTCTTCCTATTAAAGAGAAACAAAGACAGAATGTGTTTTCTACACATACCATAAATGACTATTGCAAAGCTCAATGACGATTTGTACACGTGCTCCTCACACATATGCACCTTTGTGCAACATTAACAAACAATACAAGAATCCTGTGATTACTCTGTTCGATAGGCAGGTCTGCATGGTTCTGCCAGCAATTCTAAAATCCATGCTTCACAATTCAGTCTGATTAGAACAGAATGGTTTTGATTATATGTTGCAATATTTTGATTAAAAGCATAAAGAAAACATCTCCTTGGTTAGTATCAGCAGAGGAGATGTTAATGTTTTTATCTGGAAAGCAGGTCCATTTTAAGAAGACAAGTTTTCCAAAGAACTGCACAGAAACCACACTAAACTTGTGCTATCTTCTTCCTTCTTTATATCTTACAAAAAGCCTAGGATACAAAACACAAAATAAAGCTGGCTGCTCTTCTATGCAAGAAACAGAAACACCAGAATACTGAAAGTGGAAGCCGCCTTCCTACTTCCCTCCAGGATTTAAATACTGGAGAAAAAAAAAATCATTGCTGTTTTGTATTCAAATGTGTATTGATTTTAAGATTTTAAATGCCTAACGGCAGTTTCCAGAATGCCTCAAACATTTTTCATACTCACTGCACAAGTTTAAAAATAAAAATTAATCAGTCTAAAAAAAAAAATAAATCAATTTTGTTAAAAGCACGTACCGATTGCCTATATAAAACACTGAATTCATAGTCTCAATCCTACAGAATTAATGATTTTCCATGCTTTTCCAGAATCCAAATCAGCAAACTTACCTATTACAAAACAGTCAAAAAAAAATCTGAAGAACCGTCTATATGAGAATGCTTTCATGAAATCTGCGTTTACATAAACAAGACATCACAAATCAGAACCTAAGGGAAGTGTCTTTAATCTCCTGCATCTCCTTCACCTTGCTCCCATAGCTAGAATTCTGCTTCAGAAGCAGCATTTAGAAATTGCAATAATCCCGAATTGCATCCCAACAGCTCAATCTAGAGAAGGAATGTTTTGCATTGTAACTTAGTCAATGATGTATTTTGAAACACTTGGAACTAAGTTCACTTTGAAAGTTAAGTTTTCCAAACAACCAAACAGGGTCTGGCAACAGGTTACTAAGACGTAGTGCATTTCCTTTTATCTTTTTCTTTTTTTTTTCTTTTTTTTTTTTTTTAATTACTTACATTTTGTTCTCCTTCGTTGACACAGATGTCATAGCAATATGCCAGAAGGATATCAATTAAGCTCAGATACACGTGATGACGGCTTCTTTTATCCAGAAGATAGGATTTATTTGTGAACCTTCTCAGCTGTTCTTTCTCTTCTTCAGTGAAGACAACTACATAAAGTAAAAGGATAATTGATTACGAATTTAAAGCTGACTCTTTGATTTAACGGGTGGTAATACTATTTCGACAGTATCTTTAAAAAGAAGCATTACTACTTACAAGTCACTCATCACTCAAGAAAAAGCCTAAATTATTCTTCATTATTTATTAAACTGATACACTCTTTGCAAAGTGAAGCTCCAGCCCTGGAAAGTATTACATGTATACACCAGCAATTTTGAAGCCCTCAGAAAGCACCAAGGATTTCCGTGGACGTGTTGGTAACTCAGAGTAGCAAATGCATGATCAGGACCTGAAGGAATTTTAATTTACTAAGTCCATGTTGTACAGGATAAGAAGAACACAGAAGAAAACAAGTGTTTTTTCTTAATTTAGCAAAGTGTAAGAACTAAATAAATAGGGAAGGGAAAAAAGGAAAGATATAATTTCGTATTTCTAAACGTCAAATTTTGACTCAGGACCTAGATACATGATTTAGGAGCATCATTTACACTGTCCGATAATATCCTCCTGGTGTTTAAGGAAGATCAAAGATTAAATCCTATCCCAGTGATGGCAGTATGAAAGCTGCAATTATTTCCAAAGAGCTATGGTTTCCACTGTCCGTGACCATCGCATTTTGCTCACCTTCAGTGTACCTCATTTAGTTAACAGCAGCTATACTGAGCCAAGGCAGCGAAGCACCTCACCCAGCTCCTTCTCTTTGGGATGCACAAAGAGGAAGGCACCACCACAGCAGGCGTGCTGCAATAACGCATCAAAATATTGCTCTAGGGATCTGTGGTGCAGGCATGGAGAGCTGAAGGAGCATCCTGAATGGCAAACTTTCTGAAGAGTACTTCAAGCACTTCAGGAAGGATGTCACAATTACCTTGAAATAACAGCACAGATTAAGGAGATAACTGACTAAAAGCCATCTCTGCACAAACTCGAAGTACATCGAGAAGTCATTTAGTAAAATTAAAGCAGCTAGAAGCCTGAGCTAAGAGATTTTCATCCAGGCAGCGTGGCGTGCAGGCGCTCCGTGTCAACAGGCTCTGATTTACTGAGTCAGATGGATGTGGCAGACACATTTTGGTCACACCACAAGAGAAAGTTACAGACACAAAGCGACTTGACAGGAGAAAGCTGTGTTACCAGCTGATGCTCTGTTGCATTGCAGAAGCCCCACTCCACTATTTTTGCAAGTACCAGCAAAACTGGAACCAGCCTGATTTAAGGATGGCAGTCATTTAGGGAGATTTCTGAGAAGATGGCTACAAGCCTAATGCAGCGCTCTCCTTACACCTTCATAACAAGCCCTAAGCACAAGAGTGGATATGTGGTGTGCCCCTTAGCTTAGTGAATTTGATTTATTCTAGGAAAGGAGAAAAAACAACACCTTATAATATTGAAATCTCTCTTCAGTTATTCTTTTACCACCTCTTTTCTGAGTCACCATGTTCTGCCATACTCAGCTGGGGGCAGAGAGAGGCAGCAAGCAAAACACCCGAACTTAAAAACAAAAAGCAATTATTGGGCAACACACCAGGACGAGGGGTTGATACTGGACAGTACACTCAGCACCCTGATAAAGCGCCTGGAGTCCCTGGTAGCCAGGCACCAGTCAGAAGGGGAAAGGTCAGCTTCTGCAGCTCTCCAAGACAGATCCTCAAATATTACTGAGCTGCCATCTTCCACCAGCTTCATTAGCACTAACAACTTGACCTGATAACCCAACAATTCCCACCTCGACTCCCTATTTTCCACATCACCATTTAGCTCTGGAATCCTTAAGCCACTAACAATCCTGCCTCCACAACCTTACCCGTAATTCTACCACTCCGATTTTTCTGTGGACTTTCTCACAGCCGTCAGTGTGAGCCAAGGTTACGCGGCTGGGACGTAGCAGAGCCCCGGACCCTTGGAACACAAACAAATCCCTCAGGAGAGCTTACAGCACAGCTTACAGAGAGAGGTTACAACTCCTGGTAAACCACGTTTCTTTTTACATCCCTTACTCATTTCGCTACTCTAAGGATGATGATCATGAAGGTGCTTAGAGATGTTTCTCCTCAATTTATACAATCCACATTCTCAGAGATGCTACCCCGCTACAAGACACGTGAACTTCTTCATCCAAGGAGCTTTCTACAAGACTTCTAATTTTACAACTGTTTTCAAACAAATGTCTGTGATACCCAAGGCACATACATATGCACACACCTCGTATTGAGGCATCAAATTACAAATTAAGAAAAACATTTTTGAATGTTTCTTCTTTATGAACTTTTTAAACGTTTCAGCTTCATAACCATGAAATGCTTGATTTAAATTCCTATGGAAACTTCTTTACGAGCTAAAACATTTCTCTGGAGTGGAGCCAGTCTCCATTTATTTACAAGCTCCCACAAAAAAATTCCAGCTTTTATGTCATCTTAAGAAAGCTGATCTCTTCCATTTGCTATGATCTAGTACAAAATGACAATTTAGTGAGACTGTGGCAATTCAACTCTGTTTTCCCATTAATGCAATGCAGCTCAGTATTATCCCCTAAATCACCAACCTAGATGGCACATCTATATTCTATCAGCAAATTTCTTGGCAAGTTCTTAAAATGCATTGATTGTTCAGCGAGTCACCTCCATCATTCATATTAAAATTGTCCATAAAACCATATGTGCAATGTTGTAGCACACTGGAAAAAAAAAAAAATTAGTTTCTGAAAAATATAGCATAAAACCACTCTGAAAGTTGCTACAGTAGGGTGGGTTTAATGAGGTATCACAACAGGGTGTTTACAGTTAGGAGATCCAATTAGGAAGAAAAAAGGCATTTCCAATTTCAGCAAGCTTTCCACAGAAAACCCTCTCCTGGAGTAGAACACAATTTATTATTAATAGTATATGCAAGTGGCACTTTCATCCCGAAGAGAAACACAAAAAAGCAGAGGTAAAACCAAAGCTAAAGGAACAAAAGAAATTCTGAAAGAAAAAAAAAAAAAAAAAAAAAAACACAGGAAAAAAGCCCAAGTCTGCAAGCAAAGACTTCTACATCAGATCACATTCATAAAGCTTAAAATCACTTCCAGGGACTACAGAAGTAAAGCAGTTTGCTACAAAGAAACTAACGACTCTCATGCTTTGAAAGAATTGTGTCACAGAACACATTTTCTGCAGGATGTAAGTCATTTACCCCAGCACTCGCCAACTTCTAGGTCCATCTCACTGTGCTTGCTGCAAGCAGCAACCAAGATGGGCATGCATCAGGATCACTTCTGTTCTCCTCCAAACACTCACTATATCAAGTACTGGATCTACTACCAAGAAGTCACCTTCCACTGTTCTTAATCAGTGACTTAACAACTGCAAGTGGATGTTTGTCTCACAGCTGATGACAGTTGCCAATGAGATCTCCCTCATCCAGGTTAAGGAACAGCCCAACACTGACAGCAAACATTTTTAATTGTACTACTGAATACCTGTTAGATACCCTAGAATCCATATTCCAGAGGTATATGTAAAATGGCAACAATGGTTCTAAGTAGAAAGCAAAGAAGTTGTGAATTGAGTGAATTTCATGAAAGGTGAGACTTTTCCTCCTCTAAAAGAGAAACTCTGAAGCATTTTGACATATACAACTGGACCATAATCACAGAAAAAACAAGTCTACCAGACAAGAGCAAAGAAGCAGCAAGACTAGACAATTCCCAAAGGTAAACGCTGCAAGATGTTCATTAACTTAGTTACTGCAAAGTACCAGGTGTTCTTAATAAAATTTCTCTCTGGAGAAAATACTTGAAGTTTACAAATAAAGATCCATCAATTCCATAAAGATCTTGAAGAATAAATTATCCAGGCCTAAAACTAATTATTAGCATGTCAAAACCACCACCTAGTTTTCCTAATTCAAAAATACAAGTGTATAGTACAAGGTAATCAGAACAAGTGAAATCATAATTACATTTTCTGCTATATTAAGCCTGTGCTTTGTCCATTGGCATTACCAATGTTTTATCTAACAATGCCTCCACAACAATCCATAGTCGCTTTCTGAAAAGCAGCATCTGCTGCTGCTGTTTATCAAATCCTAAATTTGCAACTTAATTTGGATTTTAAAGCATTTTATGTTTGCACTGCCAAAATCATGCCTCTTCCTGTTACAGTGGGACGGTGTATTCATACATTAACATCTAAACGAATTGTGCAAATTAATCTCACACACAAATTTACTGCTATACTGAGACTACCCTCACTTTTTTAATCACTTCATTTACTTATTTTAAACTACCATTTCTCATTAACACGTTTCAAATTGCTCCTCAGTACAGTGAAGTACAATTTAATCCCTAAACAGGACGATGCTTTCTTACCATGTGGCTAAAATTTTATACAGCTGATCACATCACTTAAATTCTAGATAAGGCTCGGAGTATTCAGCACTCAAGGGTGCAATATCTGTATCTCAAGACTGTTGTGAAACTTAGGGCTCTGCATGTGTTGTGTTAGGGGTACTGAGATAACGTGCTACCTACAGAGAGCCAGCTCAGTGGTCAGACTCGCAGAACCATAGAGAAGTCAAGGTCAGACAGGACTTCTGGAAATCAGCTGCTCCAGCCGTCAGCTCACACCTATTGTGAGTTGTAAGCAGTTTTAAACACCATAAAACTTGTAGTCTCTTAGCTAGCCATGTGTGTGGAAGTACCTCACCCTCTCAGCAGCTGTTTAGAGGCTTCTTACTAGAAGCACCATCTAATACCAGCAACTGTCTCCGTATCCTTCTAGGTACGTTAATACACCTTGCTGGAATGCATTCAGATTTCTCCCACTTCTAATGGAAATGATGCAAAGTTTCTCAAGTAGTAAAGAAGGTCCTTTACTCAGCACAGTCCTTATTTTTATGTGCATTTTCTGTGTCGTTTCCGTTTACTCAACATGCACACTAGGAAACATATTAATGCAGATATGCAATCGAATTGCAACCAGTTTGTGAGAATTCCTGGATCTGTAACCCAGATAAACCAGATCTGTGACCCAAATTATCCAATCCCTTCAACTGGATAAACCATAACAGCAATACAAGAACATTTTAATCCTCCTATTGATCATAAGACTCCAGATCGAATAGCCTGGACCCCCCTCCTGCCCTTATTTCCACTATTCAAGTGGAACCTGTACTCCCCCTCATGGTGGTTTCTTTTACCACAACTCATTCAGGTTTAGCAGCCTCCGAAGGCTTCAGATCCCTGTTCTGCTGCCTGCCATCCAAAGTCTGTTACCAGAACAGAGGTCTAAGTTGGAGGGCACATGGGGCCTGTTGTCATTACCTAGCCCAAACACCAGATGGCCACTTACGCTATTCAAATTTACTCAAGATCCCCAAAACTACATGAGCCTCTTCACTCTGCCATATTAAGGCCACACTAAGCTTTATTTGATCATCCTGATTACAAAAAAGTCTGTTTTAACAAATGCTTTAGAGAAAAGATGAGCCTTTGTGAAGTCCTAATTTCTGCATTACTTTCCTTAGCAGGCTTGCCAGGCTTTTGAGCAGTTTCTGTATTGTTGCTTCCCCTGAAGTCCGAGAACATATGCACGTGGGTTTTTTTAGAACTTTAATTTGGAATAAAAAAATATTCTTTATCAATAAAATCATCCAGCAGCTCTTCATCTTTGTTATACTCCTTTACACAAACATTATCAATATTTCATTCACTAAGGAGAGAATGGGTAAAAACAAACAAAAGAACTCGTTATTCTGTTTCCAAGCCTCTTGTACCTTTGTCCAATGCTTTTTAAATCAAACACTTATGGTGGATATAATTAATTTCTGGTTTCAAAGGCTGAAGAGAGATCAGTAATGAAGATCAGATTACATTTGCAGTAAAATACACAGCATTACCCAAATTCCATTGTTCTACCCCTGTAGAAGATGTGCAAGTGCAGGTTTTATTAGTGCGCTAATATTTTATTTGTTACAGAACCTCTGCTAAAGGGATTATCGTTATCTGCTTCAGAAACATAGGATTTTCATACTATAGAGGAAATGAGGGAAGGACAATAAAAGAATATGCATAATAGTAACTTGTAATAGTCTCTACAATTATTGTGTTCAGAAGGGTAATCTCAGTTATCTGGTAACAGTACTGTTACAAGGTTATCTATTTAGCTTCTAACCTGACACAAAGATTTTCCCCTGAAAAAAAGTCTCTAGGAACTATAAAAACGGTTCAGTAATAAGTACCATGAATGTCTGTGGCACTGTACAAATAACATGAAACGCGCCACAGGCGACACGACCATCAAACAGAGCTAAGGGCTGACACTAGGAGTCTTCCACAACTGATTGCTGGAAAACTTGCTGTGAAATGTCTGCACCACATTTTTAAGTGGGCACTAAAGTCTGTCTTCCAGACTAAAAATTGTAGGCTAACACCATACTTTCCCTTTAAGGATGATAACCTAGAACATAACAAGGCTTCACAGCAATTATTCTGTAACAAGTACGTACACGCAAACACACACACACATATAAAATGCTCTCACCTACTGTATTGCTGTCGTGTTTCTGATGACTTTCTCCCTGCAAGGCTATCATTTTTTCATGAGCCTCAACCCACCACGGTTTGTATTTCAAAACACGCTGAATAGCTTCATCTTCAAAAAAGTCAGCTCTGAGGAAAAAGAAGACATAGTACTCAGTTAGCTTTCTGGGCTGCAAGGGCACGTTGCCAGCTCAAGTCAAGCTTCCCATCAACCAGCACTCCCATGTCCTTCTCCTCAGGGCTGCTCTCAGTAACATCCTACTGTGATGAGACAAAGGGGCAGATAAGAAGTAAAGCTATTATTTCCACAAGTGTTCTTAAAACCAAGCACCCATAGAAGAAGTGATTATTTCAACTGAGATACTTTTACTTGACCAGATAAAATAAATCCGTACTCACAGGTAATGATCAGAATCGAACTTAGCAGCTTCTGCTGCCAGGCGTTCCTTCCTACGTTCACATACCGGAGTTTTGTCTGGATCCTTAACGTCTACAACATCACTGAGTTCATCCTGAAAATGCATCAAGAGTGAGATGACAAAGCTGCAGATACAACATGCAAGATTAATTTAGTAAAAGTTTATGAAGGATGCTTATAAGCATTACAGTGTAAAGCCTAGATGCTGTCCAACCTCTCTTTCAAATCTTTCAAATTCAGGCTTTGCTGGGCAAATAAAAGATCAAAATTCCAATGAGTTACAATTATAACAAACTCTAAAGACCTTCAAATATTATGAGCTCTATTAACGCCTTTATACCATAAGGCAGACAGGTTACTTTGCAGTACAATGACAATTGCTATGTTTAACAAAAGCACACAACCACAAGAAGGCAAGATAAAAATCATAGCTATTGTTCTTGTGACTCTTGAGATTACTGCTATGCTCTGAAGTGGCCATACATTAATTAACAGGCGATTGTAGTGCCCTTTTAAATATCATTAAGCAGTGGTACTTTAATGCTGATGGGAAATGTACTTCGGAAATTTCATGGTAATAAACCAGTGTATATGTCTGAACAGAATGCAAATACTTTCTCCATAAATAGCAATCTTTCTGCTCCAAACCCTTAAAATCCTACAATTCAAGCAGTCGTAACTTACAGTTATATGATTTGTTTTAAGCACCTACTGGCAAAATTGCTCGGTGTAAGAACTTAAGCAGAACATTAAAAAACAATAAATTATCAACTACTACTTTAACAAAAGCTTTGCACGCTATGAAAGGTATTCTCCTACCTCGCATGTTACTGGGTGTAGATTACTTTCCATCTATTCATGAAATAAAAGAACTTCTGAATGTACAATAGCAAAGTAACCACATTTTAAAGTTCCTGCCCTGCCAACTAATCCACAAAAGGAAGTTCCAGTGCATCAGCATAACCCCAGCAAATCTAACAGATACCAGGTGGGCGATCACCTTGAAGAATTATGATCTCAACCAGTAAATACCACCTAATTATATTTCAATTTATTTTATTCAACATAGTAGATAGCGAGGCATTGCCCTCTTCATGAAATATTTTATAAGTCTAACAGTAGAAAGGCTTCACTTTGCATGTTTTTTTAAATCTAAGTATTTATTCAATAAAAAAAAAATAATAAGAAGAAATAACTCTGATACACAATTAACTCATTCAAGCATCTCTATTTTCACAGAAAAACAAAGATCTGTCTGTACTATTACATGCAAGGGCATAATATACTCAGTCTCAGAATGGCACAATGGAGAACTGTTACCTAACAATCCCTTCCTGACTACAGAATGAGCCAGGAAGCCTACTCAACAGGAAAGCTACCTGGAACTTTTGTTAGGAAATATCAAAATGCATCTACCTGCAGCCGCTGGAACACCCCCGAACGCAGATTCCCAAACCCATAGTAGTACTGTAGTGGTGGAAAGCTTTCTGCAGTTTCTTTATAAGGGGTCTGCTCTACTTCCCATTCAAATTCTTCTTCCTCCTCCTCAGACAATGCAGCAGAGGCACCTGCATATATTGCATGGTCAAAGGAACAAAATTATTGTGTAGGAAAATTATACAATTTAAAAGAAAGGCAAACACCAATAACAAAATAAGCATTTTTCATTGTTACATCTTTAAGAAATGTTTTACTACACTGGATCAGCTGTAACTTCCAGAAAAACAAAAGAGGGGAAAAAACAGAGGCAGTGGACAAATGTGAACAGCACAACTCCAAATCCCCCTTTATCTTATCCAGTTGACTGAGAGCATCCTGAGAACTTCCCTACCAAATAAACCAAGCAGTTTGAATGAAAATTAGCTATAACAGACTAGATTCATAGATAACAAGGCAAAAAGACAAAGATTAGGAAAAAGCTTTTTTTTTTCCTGTTGATGCAACGCACAAATTCCCAAATATGGATGTTCAGAATTTGTGAGGTTTCATTGGACTTCTTGTGCTGCTATCCCAAAGGGCGGTCTTCCAAAAAATTATAACTCTTGTCACCTGGAATCTGCAATAGTATCACTTTCACACACAAGCCCTGTTATTTTCCAATTGCATTATAAGGTTGAAGGGTGGCATGTGCCTATATCACAGTTCACACTGGAATAGTGTGAATCACTGCTTCTGTCACAAAGGATTTTAGTGAACAAAGAAAAAAAGACATTCACTGGTTACTGAAGTGTTTCAGACAAGCAGATGATTAAACAAAGAATCATAGATCCTGCTCTAGATTCAACAAATTTCAAAACTGGAGACAAGAAAAACTGAAGCTTTTTGAGTACACTCACTCAAAGTCTGAGATCATTGTTCCACTGTATACAGCCACTAGAGGGGTACAAAGATCTACAGAGGATTAGCATATATTAAACACACCTTTAAAAAATGTGATCACAACTAAGCCTACAGATACAACACCTCTAACTCCTGAAGACATTCCTTTCAATACATACTAGTAATTCCAGTCTCACTCATACTCCGCTTGTGCCTTGGACTAAGTAAGAGTAGAAATACTCTTATTTTTTTGTAATATATATATATAGGTAGATCTATTTTCCTAACTATTTTCTTACATATCTGTATCGATAATGTAACGAAGACTTTTTTGTCTTACCTATCTCCTCCACTAAATGTTTTGCTGATCTTGATTTTTTGGGTGCTAAAAGGGATGTTACCATATCCAGTCCTTCAAAATATTGCCCAGGACTCTCCTTAGGTAATCGAATTGTCAAGGTCCCTTAAAGGAAAGTCAGAATACAGTTATGATATTAAAATAACCATGACAAACAAAAAATGTGCATTTTTCCTCTAATGAAAAAGGCTCTCAGAAATTGGGATACATGCAGGTAGCATTTTATCGTGCATCCATCTCTGTGCATGCTTTTAAACACACCTAACAAGTTTCACAGAAATCAAAGATTTTTATGATAAAGCACAGAAGAGAATATTTAATGAGTTGTGGTCTCTTGACTCACATTGCATAACACACCAACAGAAAACAAGCTTGAATTTATCCTGAATCCGTCCACCAATCAAGCCATCAACTGAAGATCATAGGAAGCTATTTAGCATTCTGATTATTGTTCCGAGTCAGTACATAATAAAGGCTTTGCAAGCCTTTTGTTTTGTTTACGAATGCATTTATTCCAAAAGGTAAATACTGTTTTACAGAAATACCATCCACCTTAAGAGAGAGGACTGTCATGAGACTGCCTCAGGATTACCTCATTTCTGCTTAGTACTATCTGACTTCATTGTGGATTTGCTAGACTAATGATCTTTGTACAATGGCATGTCTGGCCCCTATGGGCTCAAAGGAAACTTGTACATATTTTTTTCATTATTAGGACAGTTATGGAATGTCATTTGTGCTTACTGATAGCCTAAGTACAGCAAATCCCCAGCAATTTCTGCAATTTCTTTTTTTTTTTTTTTTTTTTTTAATACCACGTAATGTGGGAGAAGCTTTGAATTTATTTACAGTATCATATACTTTGCTAAATGCAATTCCAGTGCAAGGAAGTATAAGTTACTGGAGAGTTAGTAACATTCTTAAAAACTAATATACTAAGAACATTAACCATACGTTTGTCTACATTGTAAGATGCTTTTTCTCTGCCATCTTCCACAATTCTTCCAGGAAGCGTCAACCTGTGGGCAAGAAGCAAGATGATGACTGAATGCCTGACTAGTTGTGCAACTTAACATCTCAGCACACAGACATGTAAGGCGCATTCCAAAAGGAACACAAACAATTTAACTACATGATTCCTCTTGATACTAACGGAAGCGATAAAGCTAAATCCCTATGCAGTTCAGGGTCACAGCCACGACAGAGACAAACAACATCCTTGGCACTATGTGCAGCATTTGGAAGATTCTGTAATTTAAAAATTCTAAACGAATCTAATCTACAGTGATGTGACATGAGGCAACTAATTCACTGCATTCTACCAATCTACTAACACCCCTTGTGGTCTGCTAACATGTACTGGGGAAGCTTATCCAAGAACACAGGAAACAGAAAATAAGAAGGGTTGATAACTCATCAGCCCTTACATGCCAAAGGTTCCCTTAGTAATTCCCTACTGAGATTGCCTCTTGGTCCTTTTCTGCAGCATAGTGGGGAACTTGCAAGCTATAGACTTGACTTCCTACCACCTGTACTCACGTGACTTTTCTCCGCATGCTATTGGGCATCGAAATACATTCTTCATCAAATATATTGTATCTGGGTCTACATCACTTACACGCGCCTAAAGAACCGTGTTGTCACTTTACAACTAAAACTCTATGGTATGGTAAACTCAGAAAAGCAGTTATTTAAGTTCCTTTTAAGGTGACTTAATGTCTGGAAACAAAGTGAATGGATCCATAGGAAGAATTCCTTGCAAAAAAATGGCCTGCCTGAAGTCAAGAATGATCTGAAATATCCCACATGAAGTTCATTTTCTACTGATTTTTATGTATTTGATGAAGCCCAAAGTTTTTTTTTTTAAATGCTTCTACTACTTGCCTGAGAAAGTAAGGCTTAGAATAAAATTTAAAGTCTTCCCCTTCAAAGTACAAGTCGAACTCTGAAGCTCTTGCATAAGGTACGTCAATGATTATTGTAAGGAAATCCGGATCCTGGCTCAGCTCAAAAGCTGGAGTAATCATGATGAATGCCGCAGGCAAAGCAACCACTGACTATACGGTCCTATCAAAACAGAGAAACAAGAAAAGGTTAGTATGTTGTAGTTTCCATTTTATGACAGTAAATAGAATCTCTTGAAAATTTTGTATGAAAAACATTTCAGATTCTCACAGAATTATCTTCTACACACTGAAGAAGAAAACACTCATGAAAACAGAAACAAAAAACGCGTTCCTATCAAGAATACGAAGGTACCATCTTGCTGCAGCATAATGAGAACTTATCATAAAAGATCACAAACATTTGGAGCACACAGAAGTATTTAATACATTCATCATAAAAAGCACACCAAGTTCAGTCCTAAAATTTGTCTGTTTTCTGTAACCATTACTTAGTATTTCACAGCGAACTGACCATAAACCATGATTAAAAACGTTGAAAAAGAGCAGCGTTTTATAATAACTGCAGCTGTGCTTTACAGTGGCATGCACAGGTGAGCCAGACCACAAGCAACAGACAGAGTACACCCCACACAGATGAGCTGGGTGCACGCCCTGAGCATCCTGTCCTTCGTGTCACATTTAACATACGCCACGGGGATAGTACATGCAGAGCAAGTCAGAGGTGCTCCTGCGCAGCGGGCTCAGGCCACAATAGCTGTCTCAGCAACACAAGCAACTGACAGGCTCGGATTTCCTCATGTCCATTACAAGCACACTTACTGTTCTGATCAGTTTGCAATTTTCTGGTCAGTTCCAGCGATGCCGATTTCACAGCCCAGCCTCGGTTCCGCCTGCAGGTTCGGCCAAAGAGCACCTGAACACAAGTTGCATTGCATTAAGTTACCTGCACTTGGAATCTCCCTCACTGAGTGATTTTAAGGTTTGAATCATCACCTAGCAGCATCAGATATATGTTTGTACATGGGCAAATAAATATTTTGAAGGAGGGAAGGGATTTACAAAGTAGCGCCCATCTGATGTATATAACCTGTCTCACTCCTTGAAAGCTTCCTTATGCAGGATATTTTTTAAGTTTAACTTAGAATCCAGTTTTAATTAAAAAAAAATAACATTTGAAAACACTTTTTACCTAAATAAGAAAAATACGCGGGGCACCACCTGAAAGTGCGGCTCCCCCCCTGCCGCCCCCCAGCCCCCCCACACCACCCCATCCCCAGCAGCGCCTGCTCCAGCTTAACGCCGCGTTTTCCCGAATAACCCAATTTCCCGGCTTTTTCTCTTGTTTTAAATAAAAGAACACACAAACCGGCCCTGCTGCGCACGTGAACCGTTGCCTCAGCGCACCTCTCCCCCGGGGCGCCGCACGGGACCCGCCCGGCTCCCGCAGCCGCCTCAGGAGGCGCGGGCTCGGCCGGGGGCCGGCTGCAGCCCGTGGGCAGGGCCCGGGGACCGCACCCGGGGCAGCACCGGAGGGACGGGACAAGGCACAACGAGGCCGTGCCGCCGCCACTCACCATGCCCAGGCTGTGGCGGTAGCGCATGTGCGGGCCCGGGCGGCAGCTCCGCCTTCAGGGGCGGCCTCGCACAGAACCGGCCCTCACAAGCCCTTCACAAGCCCGTCCCTCACAAACAAGCCCCGGCTGCCTCCAGCTCGCTGCCCGCCCCCGGAGGAGGGCGCTGGGAGGGAGGCGAGGGCGCCCCCGCCGGCCCTGAGCTCGGTTTTCCCCTCACAGCATGGTGCGGGCTCCCCCCCGCTGCTCCGTAGAGAAGCCACGGCGCTGACTGTGGTGGTTTGGTGCCCCTGGCGTCCTGCTTTTGGGGTTGTGTAAACGGTCTGAAACAAGTGAAAGCAGTATTTGATGTTTTTAAAGCTCTGAGCTTCAACTACCGTCACTACAAGTCTTATAAATCTGGCAAAATCATTCTCAGAGGATGGGGTGCTGTGAGGGGAAGGCTGCCCGCATCACCCCAGTGTTTTCCTCTGATAACCGCAGGGATAGCTGAAAGTGTTGGTGTCGTACACGGCCAGATCCTGATCCTTAAATACAACAGGCTGCTGAAAGTAAATTCAGTGCCACAGCTCAGAATATAACTGCTTTATGTATAAGTACAGCGTGTGGGCAGAAGAAACACCTCTGGAGAGAGGGAAGCTGAGAAGTGAGTAGGAATGGAAGGTTTGGGCCTAATGTAATTCAAATTAAGGTATTAAGGATAAAGTGATTTCAAGAGCTGAAATGCAGAGCAGTGCAGGGGAGCAGGAAAACACAGATCGGTCCCACAAGTACTGCTGGAACAGGATGCCCAGTTCCGTGAGTGTCTCGCAGGAGAGCAGGCAGATGTGAACCAGATTGTCCATGTGAATAGAGGCAGAGCCTGATGATGCCAAGGAAACAGCATTTGGGACAAAGCACAAGAGGCTCGAGGAAATTGATAAAAGCAGAAAAGTATGTTTAAAAGCCAACTATTTAAATATAGAATTTAATGTAAAATTAATCTGATTTTTCTGTCGTCAGACTATGAATGGTATTCTGGTTCCACATCATTCTCTACGTTTTTAAGTGCTACTGATTCTCTTCTCCCTGTTCCCTGTGACATGCATTCAAATGTTTGTCCTGAAGGGATACAACCTCTGCTGACAAAGCTTAAAAAACAAAATAGACAAACATTCTTCCATGCTGATAAAGATTGATTTTCTTGCTGGAAATCCAAAGGATCTGGCATCTCTTCATGAGAAAACATCTTCACTCATACAGAACTGAAACAGCAGTTTAAATACCGTGCAGTGTTTCATTGACATGCACAAAAAGCAAATACTTGCTTCAAAATAGATAATTCTCCCCAGTGATCTAAAACGGATGGACAGTTTTAATACACAGCCTAAATGTTCCCATGTCCCATTTTTTCACATGCAGAAATTGAAGATGCATTGTATATAGAATGCATTTTTTGGATTAAGAAGTTAATGGCATGTAATTTCAGATGCTGATTTGACTTAGACCAAGGCCTCAGAAACTTTTGATGCATTTCCAGAGAACTTCAGCACTAATTAACTTTTGGACCTTGCCAGTACAATCTGTGGTAAGTGTGTTGGACAGGAAGCTAAATTATGAACCACTAGACACCATTCTCTAGACAAATCCAAATTCACATAAGATGAGTCTGTGAAAGATAAGAAGTTTCATCAGAGAATTCATTCTGGTCTAACTGATGCTTTCCAAGACTGCCTCAGAATTATTTTTTTCAGACTCTAATAACTCCTAGCCTTTTTTGACTGGTAATACTTTGCCTGTAAAAGAGAATTTATATGCTGATTTCAGTAAGGAAACTGGCACATCAACCAAAAGTTAAATTGACTATTAAGGCTCCATATTTAATTTTTCTCAAAATATAACTGTACTTTAAATTAGTTCCTTACAGATCTACATAATAAATCTTACGGTATAGCACAGGCCTTTGAATGATTTGCCTCTCAATACATATGATGTCATGGTACTGTGGCTGCAATATAAAATATGCAGAACACACTTGGTGTTAATAAATTTGTTCAAATGAAGTCTAAAGTATGTGAAGTTTTACTTAAGCATGCTTTCACTGTTTTTTTTTGTTTGTTTGTTTGTTTATTTTTTGTCCCCCAGACCTAAGCCATCTGTTTGATTATCTCTGTAGCCACTGTCATGTAACAAGACTACACATCGTGACCAGTCCATTGCTTTGCCGCCAGAGTTGAACCCTTTGGAGACTGCAGTGGATTTAGCAGTGCTGACTAGAAATTGTGCCATGGAATTCTTCTCCAGTCTGGTAATGTAACTGATTTTGTTTGAGCGTGCATGTTGGTAGCCCAGAAGAACTGGTATCTTCACAACTTTGAAAGTTTGAAAGAAACTGGTGCAAATAGGCAGGTAAGTGTACAGTGTAGCATATCACACAAACAAGGGAAAAAATCTCCAAAATCATGTTAGGAATGTTTTGCATATTCCATAATGTTTACCCTGGCATTTTTATGCAGACATTGCTGGCACATCTATATAAAAAAAAATATTATTGATAAGTAGTATAAAATCACACATTTTACTGGTTGAGGATTTCATGGGATTGCTATTGATAATAGTTTTTATTAAGAAGGAAGTTTGGTAAGGTTTTGTTGTGGTACATATATTCTTAGAAGAGAGCATATGGTTATGCATTGTGGTTTTTCTGTAGCCTCTCATTTAGTATTGCTATTTTCTCCTTGTATGAAGTAATTTATATTTTGACATCTGCTCAGAATTAAAGTTGGATGAAATTCTGAAACAGTACGTTTTCTTCACATGTCCGTTGATAGTAAGGCTAAGTATTTTTTAGGATACCATTGGTGAAGACTTGTGACATTGGTACAAAATGGCCAAGCTGTGTAGCTTTGCCAGCCACTAAATGCATTTTAGTAGTGGAGGACCAGCTCTTGGGAGACCTAGCCTCAAAGTAAATATGACTTTACAGAGCAGGGCTGTGCAGCAGGAAGATTCACCCTTTTGGGTGAGGTGCATCATTTACCGTACACTGCTCCTTACCTTGGTGAGGTCCTGACCCGCAGATTCAAGAGGCTTTGGCCTCACAGCCTGCAGTTACCTGTCTGCAGTGGCGTGCTTTCCCTCAGGTAGCACTGTGGCCTCTGTGGTGGTCCTCACATTACAGCAGCAGCACTGAGGATTTATTTTAAAACTAGCAGACCGAATAGGCTGATGGAGAGCACATCTCCAGAGAGGTGAGAGACAGCAGGAGAGCTGTGTTTGTTATGAGCCCTGCGGCTGCTCCAGTGCAGCTTGTTAGCTCATGGTTGTCCTGCACAGCATTCCCTGGAGCTAAAATGAGCCACGGAGAGTCTGAGTTCAAGCAGTAAGGCCATGAGGAATGGGTGAGGCTACAGCTCCTGCTCCCTGTGATGATGTTTGTGCCTCTGCTCTTTGCAGAGCTTATGCTCCAGCTCCATGGGGCAGCAAGAATCCTCGCATTTCCATCCTTTAACAGACATACATTAGCTTACAAACCGACGCAGGATTTACTTCTGCGAGTTAATTTCTGAAGCTTATTTCTGGAAGGGGTTGCCCAGCGTGTTTCAGGACAGGCTGGACGTGGTTCTTGGGGACAGGGGTCGGGGGGTGACAGTGCTGTGAGGGGCGGTCGGACCCCAGGATACTGGAGACCTTTCCCAACCTCGGTGCTCCTGCGAAGCTGCCGGTGTTGCTCTCCCAGTCCCTCCAGCACAAGCCCCAGGAGTCAGCAGCTGCTCGTCGAGCCCCCAATTCCTTCACGAAGTTTTATTTCTTCATATTGCAGCGGGGCAGGCTCTGAGGAGCGGGCCGCCTTCCTCCCCTCACGGCGGGGCCGGCCGCTAACCGAGGGCCGCCTCCCTTCCCCGGGGAGAGCAGCAGGAGGAGGAGGAGGAGGAGGAGAAGGGAGGGAAGCAGCGGGACCACCCCAAGCCTCCTCCCCCGGTGCCGGTCCCTCCCCGAGCCCCTCCCGGCCGTGCCGTGCCTCAGGGCCCGGCTCCTCCCCGCTGCCGGCCGGGGCTCGGCGGCCACGTCCCCGCTCGGGGCCGCTCGGGGCGATGGCGGCGGCGGGGGCGACCCCCGGCCCTTAGCCCCTCGCCCCCCGCCGTGGCCATGCGGTTGTCCTGCAAGGTGGCGGCGGCTCTGCTGGGGCTGGCCGGCCTGCTGCTGCTCCTCTACCTGCTGGCCGGCCGCCACGCCGCCCCCCGCCCGCCGCCGCCCCCCACCCGCCCCGCCGCCCGCCGCCAGCCGCGCCTCGGCCGGAGCCCACCGCGGAGGAGCGGGGCCGGGGGAGCCGGCGCCAGGTAAAGCCCCCCGGAGCTGCCCCCCTGCGAGCAAACAGCACGGGGGTGGTGGTGGTGGGGGGCTCGGGAGCGGTGTGAAGCCGCGGTGTGCCCCGGAGGGGTGGCTTCTGCCCGGGGGTGGGGTGCGGGGAGGTGCTGTCACCCCCCAAATTGTGGCTGTGGGGGGGGTCCGAGTGCTGCAGGGCGGTGTGAGGGGGCTGGGAGGTGCTGCGTGCTGCTGCCGTGTCCCGAACGGTGAGTATCGACGGCTTTTAAGCTGCCCAGGTCTGGTTTTAACTGCTCTTTACACGTAAATTATCATGAAAGGTTGAAATCAGGCTGTATTGCATTCCCTCTCCTAGTACCTCACAGATGGGATACTTAAAAAACATGAATATTTGCAAAAAAATCTAATTACTTCAGAAAAAGAGGCAGTGTGTGCATTCAGTGGGTGGAGGGCTGAGTTCCCCATCGCATTCCAACTTTATTATGGTCAGTGTGACCTCATATATCTAATTAACTTGGTATGTCTTTGTGCCTTTGATTCGTGATTTCACAGAGATGTTCTGAATGAAAACTGTTCCTGTTTCTTGAGCTCTTATTCCTTAACTTGCTGAAGCAGTTGGTTTCTTACAAGCATTGTTGCCCTGCTGAATGCAAGAGATGTTTACTGTGGCTGAGAATGTGTCATGGACAGAATTCAAATGTGTGTATTAAAGCAGGATTATTTCCACTAGCAACTGTACCTCCTGAAGTCATTTTTCTTTAGGGCATATCTCTGCAATTATCATGGAAATCGAGAAGAACACTGAGGGAAGGAGCCTGGAAAGTATGAAACTCTGTTAGAGTGTAAACAGCCGCTCCATTTCAATGAGCTTTTCAGCGAGCATCTTCGTGTTCCAAAAGTTGACGTTATCTGACTTTTATTTACTGACTTTGCAAGGATTTTTGACAAAGGTTGTAAACTTTTGTTGTTGTTCTGCAACACAGACACTGTACCAGACACCAGCAAGAGTTTGCATCGTGGAGAAGCACAATTTTAAGGCCCAAATATGATCCTTGCTGAAAATTTATGTTGTATTAGGTACTACCAAAATAAAATGTAATTGTTGAGGGTATCCATACAAAAATAACTTAGGGGGAGTGATGTAGCGTGGTCCAAGTCGAGGAGGTGCCTGCCGTCTAGGAAAGGAAGCAGCACCTGCGAACAGGTGCCATGCTAGCACAGATCGCATCCGCACGAGCACGGTGAAGGTATCAGGTGGGAGGATCGGCTCATTGTGAAAAGTCTGATCCGAAATACACTGAAAGCAGTGCGGAGGCTGTTTCCAGGGGACTTGAATGTGGAACAAGGAAAACTGACAGTAGTTGAACTAGTTACTGACTTCGGGAGTGAGTATTCCTGTTCATTGAGCAGGCTTTGCTTGTGCATGGCCTTACAGAAAAGCACATCCAAATGTTAAGCTGAATCAGGGTTGTTATTACCAATTCATTCCTATCCTATAAACAGTGATTATTTTAGTTACTCCTTACAAGCCAAGGGAGATTTACAAAATTACTTTAAGGCTATGTGTGATCTAGCCAATTCCTGCAGGATAAAAAGTCCGATTATGACTGCGTAAGATCTTGTGGTCTTCCTATGGTGTCTGTATTCATATGCAGACTGCGTGAGTAAGTCACATAACCTCAGTGAAGCTGTGTCTGTGTAAATGTAAAAAGTTGCTTTAATTCAGTTTTGCTGAGTGGATTAGTGTAGTTTAGCCAGAAGAGTGCAGGTTTTGGTCTGAATTCAGAAATACTCGATGCCTCACCTAGGACATGCGTTTGGTTTGTAAGAACCAGTCATGCTGCAGGCAAGGTAGTTTTGCAGGTTGACAATTTTAGTTTAACTCTGAGTCTCTAACGCTGCTTTCTGCAGTTGCATGAGAACAATAGAAGATGTTTGTTTCCAGTTTTGAAGAAATTTCTCCTGATACAAGTAGTGATCCATGGTAAGAGCTTTGAGCCACGTAGTCCCAGCTGGCTGGGGCCTGGTAAGGATTAGGGAATAGGGGCACGTGTGCTGCCTCAGTCATTAGATGATTTTGGCAAGTCTGGAGATGAGCATCACATCTGAGTTTCTGAGTAGCTTGGAAAGCTTGGTTTTGGGGGGTTTACTGATCCTTCCTCTCGGAAGTGAGAAGTCCTGGGCCTTCAGTAAGATTCTCTTCCTGTGCGTAAGTACAAATACGTGCCAGACCGATGTGTGCAAAGCATCAAAAAGCAAAAGGGTTATTTTACATTCGAAGGGCAGATGTGACCACACTTTCTATTAAACCAGCGTGGCAAGGTTTGGGAAGTGAGCCTCTGCCAGGATGTTTGCTTCCCTGGAAGTAACTTTCCCAAAGCAAAACATCTCTTATGTGGCAACCAGTCAAGACGCTTTTTCTCTCTGTGCAGCCTGTGTGCACACATGCAAGTTTGGCTTGAGGTTGATGGCCATAATACCGCGGTGGTGGCCCCAATCACACTTTTCTAACAAAGAGCACCCTTGATAAAAGAAGAAGATACAAACATCCGTTCTGCTTTTCAGTGTTTTCCCCCCTTTGTCTGAGTGGTAGGAAGAGGTTTCAGGAGTTTTTTGATTGCCAGCAACTACAGTCAGTTTTGTGCAACTGCATTAAAGTGAGAAAACTTTATTTTTAAAACATTTTGAGCCTTTCTGGTTTATATTTTAAAGTGTGAGAGGGTGTTTCGTATAACAGAGCCGCTGTTGGGGCATTGGCTCAGCGTTGAGACGCAGGAAGGGAGCCCATCCAGTGAATCACGTTTTGATACATTGCCTAAATCTAACCTTGTTTATGCTGAGGGAGTAAATGAGATCATAATAAGAAGAAGGTTTCAAAAGCTAACAACTATATTGCATTTTGTAAGAATCTGCATGCATTATCTTTCTCCCTGGAATAAATTTGAAGGTTTGAATAGGTTAGGAGGCTCCGTAATGAGATGGGAATGCATTATTTTGAATGGATCTGGATTGATTTAGACAGGTTTTGGGTTAATTACGTTTGAGACACTTTGGCTGTGACTAATAAGAAAATTGCATGTAATCCAAACTTTAAGGCCTAGAAATGTAGGCTATTGTGCCGGAGCACTCAGGCTTCTTCTGTGATGTCAACAAGCATGCCTGTCAGGAAAAAATGTATGCAGTAAATAAAATGCCATCGGGCATCTGGGTAGGAGCTGGTCTGTAGTGCTGGGAGACCTTTTCTACAAGTATTTTATCGTGCTACATCCTACCAAGTCTGGCTTCAGCTGTTTCCCAGGGATCTCTTCTGCTGGTATTTTGTTAGGCTTTCTGCAGTGCTTAATCCTAGGCAGCAGTGCTTAATTTTAAAGCCATAATAATGGGGAACAGAAGGAAAGGGAAAGCAGGAAGCTGTTTTCTCTGAACAGATGGGTAAAACTGGGAACAGAGCAGGGGGGTTGACATAATATTAGTTAGATTGCTAATATATCAACAAACTACATTTCTGTACTGAAATTAGAAGATGGGGAGCAAGGTAGCAAAGACCTGGCGTATGTAATTCCTTTATTTGTTCTGGTCAAACCTTAAATTTTAAGGACCAGGTCACTGTATTGTGTTAGATGCATTTGAACATTTAATTCAGGCCATAAAGTCCAATTATAGACTGTACCTGTAACCAGTGGGTTGGACTATAAATGAATGAAAGCCTGTGTGCAGGTTAGGAAGAATTTGCTATTAACAATAATTATGGTTCTCTGTGGGTCTGTGTGCTTCTTTTAATATGTATGGAGTTCTCTAGAGGTAGGCAACTATTAGTACTGGAACAGCCGTTCCTCCTTTTACAGGCAGAGCAGCTAAAGCACGAGGAATTAACGACTCACCCACAGCTTTGCAGGGGCTGAGTTACTGAAACAGCCCCAAATGGTGCTCGCTCACCCTCAGCCACCGCCCGAGGACTTCTCTGGTTCCAACGCCTACGAGTGTCTTTGGTGTACAGAACCTAGCCACGTATTCTTGCTTGCTTGCCAGCTGATTTTTATTTTGCGTAACAAATCGCATCCTCTGCACTGTTTGCTGGAGTATTTGAAACAAAGCGTGCATCTTTGCTCTGTCCTTTTGTTGTAGAGTCTAGGAGCGACTGAGCAGGCAGGTTGGGAAAACTCGAGGTGCCCAGTCAGTGTGCGGCACCCAGCGGTAACTGCACGGTGATGAGAGGACTTTGTTCTCACAGTCCTCTTGGTTTCCTAATGTACTTACAAAAAGACAAAATCTTGTGCTATTTGTCATCTTCCAACATCCTTCTGCTCCTCATTCCCGCTTTCTTCACTGTTTCCCTCGGTGTCCCAGACTACTAATGAGGTAGCTCAAACACTACCTCCTGCTCCTTTTCTCAGGCTTTTTATTCCTGCTTAGACCATTGCAAGCTCCTGAATGCTTTCAGCCCAGCTCCTCATGACTGATAATTAGCACGAGGCCCAGGTTTTTCCTCCGCTCTGGAGCCAGGGCAGTGTCTGTGTTGGCAGTCGGGATGCCTCCTGTTCTCCACGCCTCCCCTGGGCTCCTGGGGCTGTCTGCTTTCGTCGAGGGGCTTCTTCTGCCGAGTCTGTTGGAAGCACCCATCTGCTTGTACGGGGTTTCTCAATACAAAACAGCTGCAGAACGATAAGCTCGCTGTGCCTAACGTCAAAAAGTCATAGCGCTTCGGTGTAGGGTTTAGAAATGTCAAAAAAAACTTTAGTCCCTCTCCCAGCGACTTCCACTGCCACAAGCTGTATCAGAGCAGCTCTTATCCTGCATATGGCTTGATTTAGAGACTCAATTAGAGGAAACATTAAAGGGATGGGGGTAGCGTGGGGGGAAGCGGGATCTGTGTGAGCAGCTAATTATTCACTTTAATAATTCAGCGGTTTTTACACTAATAGGTTGGTAAGTAAATACCACTTCACATAGATGTAGTGTTCTATTATTTATACGCTGATGAAATTGGGGTTTAATTAAGACTAAAGCCCAAGACTTTAAACCATTAATGAAACATGTTGCTTTGTCTAGCCAGGCTGGTATTCCTCAACACAGAAGTGGATTACCCCGTGGTACAGAGCGCTGCTGCTACACTGAGCTGTGCTTTAATGTGTGGAAAAACATAATGACAGCTTTATTAACTGCAATTTTTCTCTTTATTTAGAACTTTTGTTTATAGTATTAACTTTACTGATTAATTTTATGTATGTAATTGTGTGCAGAGAGCAGGCAGGGGCTGACGTCCTGTGCTTGGCGGTCTGTCAGGAGCTGGCAGTGATCTATGATCAGCCTTTTGAACTTTACTCGAAAGATTATGATGCTTGTGATTTAGATCCTTTGTCACCATGAATCCATCTAACGGAGCAGAAATGCAATCTGTGTTGGAATGTGAATACAGTGCAGCAGCAGCATTCCTGGAGGATGTGATTTTACCTCCGTACTGACTGCAGGGGGGAGGACGCAACCAAAAGGCCCCATTTTCAGAATGTCTTCAGGTCCCTAAAAGGACTCTGATTTTTCTGAGTAGCAAGGAGCCTGAACATGCCTTTTACATGCAGATTCTCCTGGCTGAAATTTCTCTAATGTCCACACAGACAAAAGTAAAAAACCCCATAGCTTGGCCTTACACTGCTTGCGGAATCTAGTTGGATTCAACTGGGACAAATAAATGTGTTTGTTTTTAAAAAAATCTGTATTTTAGTAAAATCTCAGGGATTCCATCCAGTGAAATGGAGAGCAGTCCTTTGAAACTATGCCAGTACCTTCAGGCCAGGATTAAGGCATGCATTTTTAAAAGCCAGATTAATTAACTGTTAAAATAATTTGCATATGGATGGGTGATTTATTTATTTATCTATTCATTTCACGATTGGTTGTCCTGTGCCAATCTAGCCAAAAGTTACGGTCCTGGAATGAAATTACTGGATATAGCTCTGTAACCTGCTCTGTGTTTGAAGGCTGCCTAGGTAGTAATAAGCCCATTCTGGCTTTGTAACATCAAAGCTGGAAACAAAAGCTATCATTTGCACTTAGCAAGCTGCTGTTGTCTGCTTTGAGGTGCTATTGAATTAGTTTCGTGTGTGGATATAGTGCTGTGATTTATGCCAGTGCAGAAATGCAGGAAATCACAGATACATTTCTGGGAAGACCGCATTTCTTTTTGTTGTAATTTTAAGATTCCTGATTTGCCTTGATTAACAAAATCTGGCCTCCTACTTGCAAGTTCTGTGAGTGTCTAATCAGAAAAAAACCTCTCTGATCCCCTACATCATGGAGAGGAAGAAAAAAAACCTCATCTCTTGATGCAAAATTATCTTCTTGTTTACCTTAGTATTTTTTTATATGTCTGTTACAAATTTTCAGGAAGCCTGGAGAACAAAAACATTCAAAAGAGCCTTCATCTCTACAATGCATGCATCTGGCAGTTGTGGCATGTGGGGACCGGCTGGAGGAGACGCTAATCATGCTGAAATCAGCAGTTCTCTTCAGCAACAGGAGGCTCTGTTTTCACATTTTTTCTGAGGATTCCCTTAAGCCTGAATTTGAGAAGAAGGTGAGTTTTTTTTTTTGTCATTTGGTAAATAAATGCACGAGTCGCTTACATGCTACAAATCCTGGAGCAAAATTACACTGACATCAACAAGTAGCAACTAAGTGCTTTGTTACTGTAAGCGGTTTCTAAATTCCTTACACATGCATATTAAAAAAGAAAAGCAATATAACATGTATAATTCCTCCCCTCATGTCTTCTAGTTACAGGAATGGCCCTCCTCATACACAAAGAAGTTTGAATACAACATTTATCCAATAACCTTCTCAGTAGGAAATGCTCAGGAATGGAAAAAGTTATTCAAACCATGTGCTGCCCAGCGTCTTTTTCTCCCGGTAAGGCACCTGGCTTTCTGAGTAGGATGCTTCAAGAAAAGGGGCTGCTTCAAGAAAAGGTTAATTCCACGGAAGGGAAGCTTCGCTGATATAATATTAAAATGATTTTCAGGCTAAAACATCTGCTTAAAGGTACTTTAGTCTGTACTATTGCCACTTAAAAACAACAAAGCAGAAATCCAGCCTTTTTTTTTTTTTATGCTAGCAAAAAATGTGTTTCTTATTTGCCTGCAGTTCCACTAGTCTCTCAGTGGAACTTCCACTTAAGACTCAGCGCAAGAGCTCTTTCAGGGTAGATGCTGCGTGCTTTCCATGAATAACATTCTTTTCAGCGTGCAGTCATCATATCCTCTTTATCCACTATCTCCCTTTCCATATGTTAGTCCTCGGACTGATGCTTTCAGGAGTCCCTTTTCTTGTGTTGGACTTCTTTTAGCAAGACTGTAAGATTTGCCCTTAAGGTAATAATTCCAGTGTGTTCTTAGAAACGTAAATTTGGAAATTATATAAGGCTGCTGGACAGAAATAACAATTTTGCATATGCAGAAATATGCAAAATTAAAAGAAGCTTTGCATAAAGCAATTTCAGTGAATTTGAGAACAAACAGCAAAATATCTTGTGCATTGCTGTTGGCTGGGGTGACTCCAGTGAAGTGGCACGCTGCTCACAGGCTCCAGATTTCTTCATTGCTGTCTAATGAGAAATGGGGGGAAAAGAAATCTCTACTTTCTCAGATGGAAACAATCAGGAGACAGCTGCACATCCAGATACGTTAGCCTATGAATACATATGTGAGAAAATATGTGCTGTCAGCAGTTCTGTTTATCTGCCATTTCGGGGTAGATTTTCAAATGCACAAAGGCCAGATGGGCTGGAAGTAACTCCAGCTTCAGCAGGGATCCTCTGCTCCCTGAGTTTTAGATCACCTGGAAAATAATCCCCAAGTGTTAGCCTGTTCTGTACAGATGTGTTGTAAGGATTTACTCGCATGGGGATGTTCTCACTAGGAAAACACAATTCTCTCCTCTTCCTGTGACTGTGGCGTTTTTTTGTCACGTCAGTAGAGACACTTGTCACAGAAATGGTCTCACATTTGTTGTCAGCTGTCTGACAGGAAAAGGGTCCTGTATCGATGACAGTTCCTTCAGGCTGGGCAGTGCTTTCTCGGTTCCTTCTTTGTCACTTGCGTGTTGCTGAAGTTTGGTGTCTCCAGCGACTTCTTGCAGGGAATGATTAGACTGGTACGTGGTTTCTTGGGAAAATTATGAGGCAGCCTGAACTGTAAATGTTTGTTTCTCTCAGGGCAATTGAATGATGTTGTGTGTGGCCAGGCCGAGGTGTCTGGCCCTCAGCAGGTGGGGTTGCCCCAGAACAGTTGCAGCTGACACTACGTTGATGTGGAGACAGCGAGGAAAGTAAGTTGGAGTAAGAGCGGAGGTGGCAAGCATCCCCTTGGCCTTCTGCACTCAAGTTCACAAGCTGGCAGAACCTTAATCTGGGTAATTTCAGTCACCATTAATGTTTGTTACTCCATGACTAGGCTCTGATGTCCTCTTTGGATGAGACAGAGCTGTAGAAATCCAGTCCGCACACAGTGGGAGCAGAGGGTGTCTAGTGTTGTTGTGTAGTGGAATATTTTGACTTTTTAAATATATCAACAGGGTGTCAATATCCTTTTTTTCCTCTCCCTCCTTCCAGGCCCTAAGCATTTTCTAGATTTCTAAATGTGCCTGGATTTTGGGAGGACCCCAGGGGAGCAGTGGTGGAGTTGCTCAGCTGTTGAGCCCTCAGTTGTGCAAATTGTCTTGTTCCTGATAATGCTAAGCCTGAGTGGAATGCGAGCCTTTGATTCACAAGTGCCTCTCCTGCCAAAGCCGTCTCTTTGGCGGTGACAGCAGGCATGTGAAAGTGGACAGGAGGGAGCGAGGAATGTGTTAAAGGAAAACTGTGTGAAAATCTTCTGGTGGTTTAACTGGCTGATAAAGCTAGAGCCTACGGGATGTGATCCTACAGCCTGTAGCAATGAAGTGTTCCGCCCTGGGTATGAGGTTGAAGAACACATTCTCAATTTGTTGAATCTATTTGGGTTACTAATATATTAAGGGAGATCATATGGCATCCTACATCTTGTAGAGGCATTCTGTGACATCTGACCTTACGTTTGCTACATAGAGGCAGGGGAAGTGGCCTCTGTGTAATCTCACAGAGGCTCCTTGTGATCTCACAAGTCTAAATCTTTTCCTGCAGTCCATTTCAATAAAACTGTCAATGGGATCTGCAAAGGCAGAATAAGGAAGATGTGGATCATCATTAGCACAGGACGATACCTTAAAAATAAATGAGGAGGATAATGCTCTCAGCAGTTGCTACCTGACATCTCTGTTAGCAGGAAGGTAGGGTGGTAAAATTGTCCTTACCAAGTAGAACTTTTGTCCTTGTGCCGTCAAGTACCCGGACATCATGGCAGTTGGCAGCTATCTACAACCCGAGACAGCTATTGTGCAATGTTAGGAAGATTGGCAGAACGCAGCCCTGTGATACAGCTCGATGCTGTCTGCAGTTCACAGATGTGGAAACCGAAAAATTCCCTGAAATTCTCTGCTCCGAAAGTCACGCAGGAAGTGTGAGGCTAAGACTTCTCATCTATCACCTTTTGTATGCCAAGTTGGTTATATTCTCTTCTCCTTCCTGCCTTCCCCCCTTTCCTCCCAATAAATAAGTCATCACCCAAAGCCAGTTTTTATTCTGTGTTTTGGATAGCTATGGGGGTTGTTAGTCCGACTGGACCGTAGGATCACTGAGGATAATCCTAAATATCTGTGTTTGTTTTTTTTTTCCCCCACTGAGAACACAATTGCTACATTGAAAGTGTTTGGTGGTATTGACATGGATGTTAAAACAGGGTAAAAAACTGTGTTCTGTTCTCATGAATGCTGTGTGCCACAGAGCTGGCTGGCAGCTGGCTCTGCATTGCTCCGGAGCTACCCAAACAACCGGCTAAAGTATCGTGAAATGCTTAAGGGATTTTTGGATGATTTTAACTCTAATAGTAACTAACATTTACAATGTTTCCCAAAGCACTGAATCTACTTAACAGCTTTTAAGGTAGATTAACGTTATCCTTGTTCTGTAGGTGTCCTCTTGAGGATGCTGAAGTAACCTCCCCAGTGGATCGGCGACAGTGCTGGGAATAGAGGCCAGGGCTTTACGTAGACAAAATTCTCTCTGTTGTAACTTGAGTTAATTGCTAATTACAATTAAGTTTAGTAACTCAACTTTACATTATCATGGAGATGCAAGCTTAATTGTGATTTGTCCCTAATTTTGCATAAAGCTCTGCTAAATTGACACGCTGGCTGTTGCAAACCAGTAGGTAACGGAGCTTCTTGATGCGCCAATATGTGTTTACACAGTCGTGTGTTATTACTTGCCAACCTTGCTAACTACAGAGACAGAAGTTGTGAAATCAAATTGCAGTTAATTGAGTATTTAAGTGAAGTGTCAGGCTAAATATAGCAAGTTCTGTGCAGAACTTTTTGACAGATTTACTAAGAATACCATCTAGCTGCAAATGAGGAAAAAAAAATAATCACAGTTCTTCTGAGCTGCAAGTGCCAGCAGAGCGAGGAAGAAGACGAGGCAGTCAGCCCATATTCCTGACCATTCGTTTCAAAAATCACAGTCTGTCAGGTATGTCTACATGGTTCGTGCTAGCAAGCATAAACTCAGAGCACCAGACACAATCTTGTGCTGCTTACGCTGCAGGTCGGATGTGCATCTCCTCCAGCGTGTCCCCCCGTGAGCCCCTAGCAGGCTCAGTGCCACTCTGCTCTGGCAGAGCCAGCTGGAGCAAGGTCTCCTACCACTGCCTGCCTCCTGCTGCTCACTTGCTTTTGACGTTGAAAAGCAGCAGTCAAAAACATGCTGCTTTTGAATAAGTAAAGGCTAAATATTGTTTTAAGGTCTGTGAAAAGCACAACATATTTTTCTGAAAATTCTTTTTAGCTTGGGTACAGGGCTGCCTGGAACCTATGGGACATTGGGAATGCCAGAGTTATTTAAATGAAGTTTTATTCCCAGTGTAGTTCCATTGAAATCCAGGGAGCTATGCAAGGAACTCTACTGACATGATTTCTGAAATTAAATTCCTCTACCCAAGGCACAGCCAGACAGGGATGTGATCAATTCAGGCTGACATGTGTAGGTTTTAAATAAGTCTTAACACTTCGCATGTGAAAGAGGAAAGTGTGAAGGGTTTAGGCGGAGGAGAGCAGCTTTTCTTTCAGCCTGTTGGGTGTCCCTGCAGGGCAGCAGAGAGGCAGCAATCTTTTGACAGACCAGGAAAGAAAAGCGTGTGAATCTAAGTGGAGGAAGACAGGGTGGAAGGCATGGGGATGAATGCCTGTAGGCACCCGCTTGACAGGGAACTGGAATACTTGCTTGAATCTGTTTATATATTGGAAAATCATTACAGTCCGTTTAAGCCTTCCCCAGGCTTAAATTTCTGTGTGTGTTTGCAGTTACTGAAAGAATATTTTCTGCTGGCAGAGGCAGTGCTGACACTGTCAGTTATGCTTGAGAGGAGTTCCTACGTGCACGCATTAAACGCCCCCCTTAACCCTCTGCTAGGAAATGCCTAAACTTGTCTCTCCACCATGACACCATGTGTGTATATATATTACATAATTATATGTATATTATATGTATTTTAAAAAAACAAACAAAAAAACAACAACAAAAAGCATCCTGGTTTGGTCTGCAGTGTGCTGCGGGTCCAGCAGGCAAATAGCTTCTTATCATGCTCTTCATATTTGAATGTTATCACCTGTCTCACACTAAATTTGGAGGGAATTGTTATTTTTAGTGTTTTCATCTTTCTGTGAATTCACATAGTGGGTCCCTATGAATCAGGGCATGGCAGTGCTACAGAATAGCATGCAATACCCAGAATATCCTTAAGCTAAACATCCTTTTCGTCTTTTCAACTACCTGTCTTCTGTTGATTTACTCTTAAAGTAGCTATCTTTTTGAGTTTGTATCTTTTTTTTTTTTTTATAGTATTGGACTTAAGCTCTGTAGTGTGTTATTGGACTACTGGTGTCATCCATTATCAGTACCTTCCCCTGCTGTTTCATGTGGAAAAAGAAGTCCTGGTGGTATTGCTACAGCCTTCCATGCAGCAGAGTGCTCTGCCTGTTGGACTTGTTTATGTGCAGTTTCTCGTAAGCAGATGTACAGACATTTGCCTTCTCCTGCTCGTCCTGCTATGTGGGAAGAACATAAAGTTATGTCAGGAATTTGTTAAACTTGGCTAACTGTCCGTCGGAGTCCCAAAGTGTGCAGTCAGGTGAAAAATCTCACTCAAATCTGTACTCACACACTTGGCATCTTAATGGATGCCTGCTGAGCATACTTAAAAGTATTTTTTTTTCACTTGCTCAAAGTTCTGTTGTTTCATCTGTCTTTCCCCAGTAATCTTTAATCATGATACATTTCAATTCATGTAAAATTAAATTTCTTTGGTAGCATTAAGTCATCTGCATAAATAGGAGGATTTGACATTAGTATCATTGCATTTGGATGAGTGACTGGTGGTTCCATGCCACAGCCTGGTGTAAATCAGCCCTTTGGATGTGCCTTTCGAGTAAAGAGAGGGAGAGAAGTGGCCTATTTGGCTGAGACCATAGTAAGAAAATTTCAGTCCTTCAGGAATCCTCGGACAGTTTTAGCAACCAATGAAGAAGAGCAACAAAAATTCAATTGGACCTGATGGTGAACCTTAGCTAATGGTATTTCCTACCTAACAAACAGCATTACAAAGAGCTGCTGCAAATGGCAAGGGAGTTTTCTCAGGCTGTTGAAGCACTCTATAATTTGCCCTACAAAAATTAATGAATGAGCATGTAAGCACTTGGACAGCCACAAGGGGGAACATTGTCAACGAGAATAGATTAAATATCCTGGATCTAATTTACAATTTACACCCTTGTGACCTGAGTAACTGTACTGTGCTTATTCCTGATGTAGAGTCTGATAACAAAGGTCAGAATCTGACCTGATAAGTCTTAAGAGGACATTTCTATTCACCAAGCAATTCTTTGTTCTTCAGGAGGATGTGTATAGTAGTTGTGATTTCTGTGATTAGTAGTTTTCTTAATGTAAAACATTTTTATGTACTAATATTGAATGTAAATCTCCTTGTGTAGGAACACAAGGTTGTAATAGGAAAAACATAATCCGAAATAGAGATGAAAAGCTTTCTTTTATGAGAGCTGTCTATGGTGGAAGCTTGTATGTTTCATCGAGGTCTGTGGTAGCCAATCTGACTGCATGATAACGATCCAAATTAGGTTTTGTGACTGATTCTGAAAGCATCTTCTATATACATACAGAGTAGCAGATGTATATTATGCTGTATGGTATATAATTTTCAATACTAATCCTTTCAGAAACCTTGTCATGCAGTATGCAAAAATGACATGTTTTCTAAAACCGGTTAATGTATTTGTAGGTTGTTTTTTTTGTACAAGCATAGCACAGTTTGTTAAAAGAGCTAATAAAATTATGTAAATATATGTTCTTTGCATTTCATTTCTGAACTGATACTAAGTAGGCCTTGTAGATATTTTTGAGAGGTAAGTGGATTGTTGTTGGCTATGAAGGTTAGAATCCAGCGTTTGTGGTCTGGTAGCTCTTCTGCTTTGCAGTTGAAATAAACAAACAAGTTATAACTGTTGTTCCTGTATGTAATTGCATTTAGCTGATAAATCAGCTCTTTTAAATGATCAGCTTAAAGTATTGACCTTTTGTCAATAATCTTCCTTTTTATTGTCTGTTTGCTTCCTTTCTTCCTCTCCTCGCTGTGCAAACCCAAAAGGTTATTTTAAAGGATGTGGATTCTCTCCTGTATGTGGACACTGATGTTCTCTTCCTGAGGCCCATCGATGACATCTGGCACATCCTGAAAGAATTCAACTCAACCCAGCTAGCTGCTATGGCCCCAGAACATGAAATACCAAAGATTGGCTGGTACAGTCGATTTGCGCGTCACCCATATTACGGGACAACTGGAGTCAATTCCGGAGTGATGCTAATGAATTTAACACGGATACGCAGCACTCAGTTCAAGGTGAGAAGAAATGCAGCTGTTGCAGAAAATAGCGATTTATGTGTTTTTCACATCTTTTAGGGAAACAGAGTTATGTTAAGAATTAAAATTAGTAGAGAATTATATAAAGCCTATATTATAAAGAATCTCAAAAGTACAGAATGCATACATGGATACTAAACCCAATTATTGTGAAAATGATCACTAAAACAAGTGAAATATCCTCATGAGGCTGGAGCACTGAGAACTTGCAGATGAAGCAGTCTGCTAGTAGAGAAAATGTCATCTTCAACAGTTCACACTCTCCTTTCGCAGGTACATAAAAGGAGAAATTCAAGGACCTTCAGTGTGGTCACAATGTTGTTTTAAAATTGAGAAGCTTGATGTAAATATCCAGATAAATTTGTAATTGTTTGCATCTGCTGTAAATAAAATTTTGTACCCTGCTGCAGATGAAGTGATTCTGTGAATCAATATAAACGAGGAGGGAATGTTTTCCCTCCTTAAACTGACATCTTTCCAATTTTGTGAAAGGCCTGACACGTTAAATTTTGTTTGCTCTGTTGAGCATGTGTTCTGTAATCTCTTTAAAAACTTTATTTACCCCCTGAGTGGTCTTGTTCTTCAGTCAAGGCCAGGGGTTACTCATACAAGAACAGCTTGATTAAGAAAATAAACAAACTTCCTTTTTATATCAGAATCCCTGGGAAGGGAAGATCGTTTTCAGTTTGCATTTTCCTCACTTCTATACCTCAATTTTCACCTTGTCCTTGCATTTTTACGTTTTTCCACATTTTCTCCCTCCTGTTGCTCAGAATAGGAAGATTCTCAATAGCAGGAGCTGACATCAGAGCGACACCCAGGAGACCTTGCTTTCCTGTTCAGTTAGATTAACAGCACAGTCAGCTCTGCTCTTCCAACCCTATCCGGGTCAATGTTTCCTAGCAGTTCTTCATTTTTCTAGGTATCTGACATGGCTTAGCAGATGCAGGAATATGTGGGTGCCACGCTCTGAGTCATACATCACATCACTGTACCCGGGATTAACCCATTACTTCTGTTTTTCTTCCTGCAGAACAGCATGATACCAGGCGGTTTGACCTGGGAGGAAATGCTGTATCCATTATACCAAAAGTACAAAAATTACATTACGTGGGGAGACCAGGATCTACTAAATATTATTTTTTACTTTAACCCAGGTAAGTAAGGATTCTTAGAGTCATGATTATCTGTGCTAAGAAATCTTACTGACTTCACTAAATTAAAAAAAAAAAAGCTGTTTGTTACTTTTGATAGCATAGTGTACTCCTGCATGAAGATCATGTGTATGCACACGTAGGATTTGCCACCTATAAAAATACTTCTGAAAGTGGTGCGGGTAATGAGGCTCATACTTGGCTCTAATGAATATGTAAATTTGTCTTCTGGAGATTGTGAGAAAATAAGTATAATGTTAGTTTCATGATCGAATGCAGACATAAAGTTTAAGTTGCATATGTGCTTAAGAGCTTCACTGGACCAGGGCCTAGCTGGAAAATATTTTTGTTTCAGATGTTTATCTGAGCACAAGGTTGCCAAACATTCTCCAAAATTATGGTCTATTTTTCTGAAATCCAGCTGAATTCTGACACTTATGCAAATAACTGTGTTACTATAAACAGAAAACAGAAACAGCCACTGAAATACCTCCTTTAAAGCCTGCTGCCCTCCTTCACTGCAAGTTACGTTTTGAGAAACGTGCGGCTAGCCTCTCACCTGAATGACTCATCCTCAGCAAGCAGCTGAATGGTGTCATTTATATTCTGCTGGTTAGCTGTGTGTTTTCTACTCTTCCTACATTCTGCTTGCTCTGGTGCTATGAAGAGCTCTAGAGGACCTCCTATGTCTCAAGATGTTATCATGGCATACCCCACCCATCCAAGGGATTGCAAGGCTCCAACAGAGGGTTAGCACGACCAATCCGTATATATTTGTAAACATAGCAAAATAATATATCAGATTCCTGTCTGTCACTCTTGCACAATGTCTCCATAAACAATTTGCAACATTTCTGGCGTCTCCTTCCTGTCCTCCTGATTTTCAGTCTTACTTGCATGAGTGTGCATTTCCAAGGAACTGGCAGCTGAAAGCTTCTTCGTTTTAAAAGGGCGTGTCTTTTTTCCACAAATGCTGAGGCAGTTTCTGGAAGTTCAGCTCCCTTGAAGATCACACAGAAGTAACTTCAAGCTCTTCCAAAAACAGTAACATGTAAGAAATGCAAGGATTTCAAAATTGCAGCATAGTAGGTGCTTTCCAAAGAAGCTGAGAACCTTATTTCACACTTGGGAATGTGCTAAGCATCCGTCCTTATTTGCTTTTCCTCATTTCCTATGTGACCTTGTATTCCCTCAAGTGAGCTTGAAAACAAAACAGGTTTGGATTTATCTTTATTCTGTCCCCTTTCCTTTTACTCTGAGGAGTCGTAGTGGAGGTAACTGGATGTGCTCAAATCCAGCCAAAAATACGGGAGAGCAAAAGCAAAGCAGGAAGTTAACATCTGTTTATTGCAGACAGATGTCAAACATCAGCGTCCTGGGTACACTGCTCATTAGACTCAATCCTGGGGGAATATAAAGTGGAAGAAATCTTCATAATGAAATTATAAATTAATTTCTGAAAAGACATAAATATTACGAGAATAGGGTCTTCTGGAGAAAGATGAAGCTGGATTGGTCATAAAGTCAAACTGAAGTTGCTAATTTAAGCATGAGAGGAAAAAAAAAAAAAGCCTGTTGAGTGTTCTCTATCAAATCCATATGTTGAGACTCTGTTCTGCACCATAATCTGCCTTTTCCTTGTAACTGGTAAATTTTTTTTTTTTTCCCCAATCAAGTAACATCAGACTGCACAAGAAAAAGAAAACAAAATAATTGGATACAACTCAAACAGCAAACCAGACTTTCCCAAGTTTTTAAACTGCTGGACTGATGAAACTGACCTAGGAAAGAATCAGTCGAGACTGCTGCAGATGGCTTTTTATAGATGCACTGCACTGGCTTAAAACTGCACAGAACTGTGCTACCTGGGGCACAGGATGCCCCCTTCTTCCTTTCTCCCAAGTCTGTTCAGATGATTGATGTATCTGAAGGCTCACCGAGCAGCTGGAGGTCAAGCCCAGCTGCGACAGCAAAAAACGTGTGAAAGCTTCATGGTGAGAAGAAGATGGAGAATACTCAAGTAACACGTACAGAAGCTGATAAGCACCTGATGACATCCTCTCCCCGTAGTGGCCTGCTGAGCAGTTGTGCTTGCAAACATCTGCTCAGGCTTCCTGGAAAGTCCCCGTTAACTGGATCAGAGTTTGGATTGGGGAATCGCAGCCTTCCCTGTCCTTCCAGCAACACCAGGGAGTGATTTTGGATGTGTTGTAGGTCAGACTGAATGGAGACCACTTACCATCTACCCTCTCTTGAGCAGTCTCCTGCTAGAGATGCCTTTAGGGAAGAGCTGTTTCAAAAACATTTTCTCTCACTTCCTCAAGAATCACACAGGAGCTGCTGCACATTTCTCGGGAAGCTAGGAAAGGCCAAGTGGAAACTTCAATCTTCAGCACTTCTGACACGACCTGCCAGCGTAGTGGAATGATTCATTGTGCTCCATTTCTGTAGCAAAAAGGTCACAGGCAGTGGCATGATTCATTATAAGCGTGTTACAAATACTGTGGGTGTATGGAGAAAGCTTAAAAAAAAATCAGTAGGGAAAATGAGGTTAGAAGCCCTTTTGAGAAATCAGGCTGATCTTTAAAATAGTCTGCACCTTTGAAATGAATGGATGACAACTCTAAGGAAGACTATGGATAAAATACAGTGCCTCTTGTGTCCTGCTGTGTCTCAGTTTAACAAAGTGCCATACCCTCAACGAAAGCTTCAGCAGTGAACAGTGGATATACTTTGCAAGCTTCCCCTGCTATCTCCAGCAGGATTCAGGATTTTGCATACCCATCAGTGCTCCGTGTGCTTCCCCCATCATTTCTGTGACTCTGGAAACTTCCTCCTGTGGCAGAAGACCCTGAATAGTGCCACATAGCTCGTACTCTCTGGGTTTGATTCTGTCATTTCTAACCTTGTAAACATACTCTTGGCTTATATTTGCACCCAGCCTTTTCATTGCCCTCCCCTCTCTTCTGATCAGCTCCAGTCCAGCAGTGCTGAGGGAGGTGTAGCCGTCCTCTGAGGAAGGGAAGCTTCTGTGTCTAGTTGTTGCTTTGGACCCTTGTAAAAAAGTAACTGATTTTTTCTGATCATCAGTCCCAGCTTTTCCACAGAACCACGGTTTAAGTTTTAACTCATTTAATGTGTCTTTTTTTTTTTCTATTTCCCCCCTTGTTTTTTCCTCCCAATCCCCTGGCTGACACTGGCAGAGTGTCTCTACGTGTTTCCTTGTCAGTGGAACTACCGCCCTGACCACTGCATGTATGGAAGTAACTGCAAAGGTGCAGAAGAAGAAGGTGTCTCCATTTTGCATGGAAATAGAGGTGTCTACCATGATGACAAGCAGCCTACGTTCAAGGCACTCTATGAAGTGATACGTGATGTAAGTCTCCTCTTTTGATAGAGGCAGTTTTTTTTTTTCCCATGTAGATTCTAGCTTTAAGCAGGTCACTCAGATCGCTATTCCAGCACACCAGGCTGAGCGGAGTTGTGATTCATGTATACCCTTTGGTCACAAATAATGAGGTTGCTGTGGCCTGCCCTTTTTTACTGGGATGATTTGAACAATCTTCCTTCATGTTACAACAAACTTCTAATCAAAACGTCCACTAAATTGCTTTTCTGCGATACTGGAGCTGAAAACTAACAATTCTCTTTCTCTTTCCTTTAGTTTCCATTTGAAGACAATCTCTTCCAGTCTTTGTACTATCCTCTTCAGTCTAAGTTTCTGGACACAGTGCACACTTTATGTGGGAGAATTCCACAAGTATTTTTGAAGCAAATTGAGAAAACTATGAAGAAAGTATATGAAAATCGTGTCATTGTCTACCTGGGGGCCAACCACAGATACTAAATGTAGCTGTGTTTTTTACTTGGAGTTTTTCATTCTTGCACTCAGACATCATGAAGCATTTAAATGAAGAATGTGACCTCTTTTACTCAGAAAAAGATATATTTTTTTCCATATCCAATTTCTTAATAACTCTCTGAAACTGCAAAAACAGAAGAAATCCTAGAGATCCACCTAAACTGTCCTTTTTTAGGCATTCTGTTGTCTTCCTACATTGCTCTTGGTTGCCACACAGTGAGTTGATGATTCTAACTTTTGTTTGATGAGTTCAGTTTGGTTATTTGTTTAAGACCAGCTGTATTCAGTGTAACTTTCTAAGTTGTGCAGAAGTTTGTACTGGACTTAAGCTCAACAAAGAAGTGACAGTTTGAACTATTTAATATGTATGGGATATAACTCTTGAAATGATAAGGCAAATACTCTTGGCTGTCATGAGAATGCTAAATTACAGCAAAGGTCACTCTTGTCATATGATGAGTAAAAATTTACGGTAGTGTAGGGAAAGCATTTGCTTAAAATTGAAGTTCTGTCTGAAGGTATGTTACTTGCTGTTCTTCACACGTAAGACCTTAACAAAGGTTAGGGGAATAGAACAGTCCACTTTATTTTACAGCACTTTTTGTCCAGTGATTGTCAATTTTACCCTTTGCTATTCAGTAGTTTTATGAGGGCTTCTCACAAAGGAAATAGATGGAAAATAATTACAGCATAAACAGCATACAAGTAATGGGAAGGGGATGCAGTGGAAGCTGTGTCACCTGCACAAGTAATGCACAACACAAACAGAATCCTTTCTTGCATGGAGCGCAGGCATGGTCTTCCTCTCTGCTCTCCTACAGGTTTAAGAACATATTCCCTAACTTGGTAATGCTCATTGCATTAGATGCAGCACAAGAATGTTGTGAATGAAGAGTCCAAAATCAGGTATTATTGTTCTGTTTTTAATTAATTAATCCTCTTTAATTGCTATTTACTGCACAGTGATGATGCTATGTCACGGAGAACCTTTGTTCTGTACCTAGGCTGGGAGACAGAACGCTGGCTGTGACCTCTGCTTTTGGCAGTGCCGGGAGCCTGGGCCGTAGGAAGGTGACTGCCTGGCAGCTCCCTTCCTGGAGGTACAGTTCTACGCTAGGATCATAATGGATAGCTTCAAAGTGAAAAGGGGATACAAGAAGGCTTTGATGTCTATTTAAAGTACTTCATTTAGTTTAGATGTCAAAAGTATGATCATCGTATGATATGCACAGACAAAAACTTCCTAAAACTTGCAGTAGCCAAGAGGTGATAGGGACGAGTTACTGGGGAACGGAAAGTAAGGACACTCTTATGGAGCAGTGACACGGGAGCAGACTTGCAGAGAGCATCCTTTAAGTGTAAACAAGCCCTGATGGGTGCACGTAGGTGGGAGCATGTAGAAAACAGCAGAAAATGATCTTACTTTCCAAGTGTGTTTAGCAAAAGAAATTCACTCTTGAAATTACTGTATTTTATGTCTCACAGGCAAAGTAGGAGAGAGGTGAGGAAGGTGAGATGCATGAAGCTTTCCTCTAGTGAAAAGAAAATGGATACAGTTTGCATATCCTGTATATGTAACATACATTTATTAGAGATAAATATCTGTTGTGTGTGGGTGAGGGGTAGGATGTGTTTCTGAAGTTACAAAGGAGGATTTCGGAAGAGTTGTACTTCTGGAGGTTGCTGCCCTATCCAGTCAGGACAGATGCACGGCTTCATAAAAACCAGCCTCCAGCAGAAGGTACTCGCAGCGCGCACATACCTCTCCTTGTGTGGCAGCTCACAAGAGAGAAAAAACACAGACCTTGCTGGCATCTCCGGCTGCCAGATCGGCTGCACGCGGGATTAAGTGCTGACAAACTTTTTCCGAATGCACGGGGTGTGAAAGTGGCTGTGACACATCCCGAAGCGTGCTGTGTGAGTGACACGGCGTGGCAAACTGCATCGCTACCCGATCGGCTGAGCAGAGGGGGTGTTAAAGCAGGGGGTGTGCAGTCTTGGGCCTGGCAGTTTTGCTGCAGGCCTGTGCTAGCCCTCAGCGGGCCTGACATGCAGGCACGTCTGCTGTTCGCGCTTCTGTGCTGCAAATTCCAGTCGACAATTTGAGCGTGTTTTGTGACTCAGAGACATTATCTTACAGTCTTTGCCACATAAGTGTAAATTGACTTGTAAAAGACAGAGGCCCTTCTGCATCTGCTCTGATGGGAAGCTCAGAATTTCCTAATGGGAACCAGGGAGGCATTGAAGCTTCAGTTTAGGTGTTGCTTTCTCACACAACTCTCATCAGTATTTTCTATTTCAATTAGAGTTCTAATTGCCGCTTAGAAAACGCTGCATTTCTAGATAGAGCAAAGCTTGAAAACAATGCAAATGGACCTCGAAGACTTCAAAACCAGGAGGCAATGAAAGGAAAACTCAGTATGCTGTTTTAAAAAAGTTTAAATTAATGCAAGCCTAACATAAGTAAGCCTTTTAGGCCAGCAATACTGAGAACTTGTAGAAATCTTAGCTTGCTTTTTGATCTTTATTTTTGAGTATCGGGGTAAAGCTGCCTGTAGGTCAAATGAGGATAGATGAGACGCGTGTTGGGCTCTCTGAATTCCTCATTTCCGTGATATCTACAAGCCACAGAAAGTTGCAGAGCAAAAGTCTTGTTGCCCAGACGGTTGCAATACTGATGCTAAATGTCTGGAGGTTAGGAGGCTGTGATTGTGTAAGCCATGATTCAGCAAAACCCTGCGCTAAAATGAAGGAATGGAATTAATCACAAAACAAAGGCATAACTACATATAAAATGATTAGACTTTAATACTGCTTTTTATGTTTACAGGGGGTGCTACATTATTTTTAGAAAGAACTGTGTTATGTTCGCAACAGCTATTGAAATGTATGAAGTATATGCTTTAACGTGGAGACGTCTGTTCATCCAGTATCAGCTTGCAGGAGGAATGGGGGAGTTCCCCCCGCTGTGCTTTTTCTGAAGGGGGGAAAAAAAGCTATAATTTGAACTCTCCAAAGTGTACTAAAACAATTATGTAACTTTGATTCTGCTGTTGTTGTTAGAATTATTAATTTATATTCTGTTACAGCTTTCAAAAGCATATTGTATTTTGGTTTTAACAGTAGTTGGTTCTAGTATTAATCTTATTTAGAAACCATTTTTCATTCATTTCGTATTTCATACTTGTGGCTAATTCATGTAAATTAGCCTTCATTTACTTTAATAATGGGATATGTAAATACTTACATAGACCTTGTATCCTCTTTTCTGCTTCCTCTCATATTTTAGTTATTTCCAGTGGTATAATGTAACCAAAACACCTTTGTTAATGTAACACATTCAGCAGTGTGTCATAACAGAGAAGGGAAAACCAAAATAGTTTTCTATAAAGGAGCAGACACTCCAGCAGGCTGAATGTGCTGGTAACAAAGAATCCCCTTTAACATGGAGAAGGAAGCAGTAGGGTGCAGCCCCCGGAGCTGTGCCCTGGTTACATGAAGGTAAGCCCAGACCCAGCAACCCTTCAGTTCTCTGAATTCTGCCCGTAGTCAGTAGGCTTATATGCAGTGCATAAAGTTAAGTGTGTAAGCAAGTCCTTGCTGTATCAGCGTCAAATATTCAGGTTTTAAATTCGCTATATTATACTTGAACTTGCTGAAGATAGATAAATAGGGGCTTTGTATTAAGAGCTGCTGAGCACCTCCTTTTAGCCCAAAGCCATTTAAGAAAGTGTCAGGTTACAAATGCACGTTGTAGAACAAAGAACTGCCAGAGTGGGAAGCACTTGGTTGCATCATTTATATAACGTGAGAGCTTTTCTAGGTTATTTGCCTGCATATTACAAAGGAGGCTTAGATAGCTTTGTTATCGTTTCTTTTTTCTTACAAGAGGAAACTGGAAACTGCTGTGTGTGTGCATACCTACACAGCACGAGTGTGTGTGTACAGAGCTGTGTACCTTTTCTGTATCATCAGATTCTTGTGTATTTTTATTTGACAAGTGCACCAATTGTTTATAGCTCCCAAGGAGGCATAGCAGTGCATTTCTGTGTTAAAATCCTCTGGCTTACAGTACAAATAAATGAATTTTTAAGCAAGCTCTGTATTTTTATTTATATAAGTATATTTAAGTGTGTGTACTGGGTCTCATTGGGATGGAGTTAAGTACTAATGCTGTTAACTTTCCGTTGTAGCATTTCTGCCCATGCCTGTTTTGAAGAGTTAATTACTTTATCTATGGTTGACACTAGAATTCAGCGATGTCTGTTCTTCAATTTGCTTTCAAGGCGGCTGTATTCTTTGGTATGTTGTAGCCTTTCTTTTTCTTGTTTAAGGTAAAAGGGGTATGGCCTCAGGGAGGTGTTGCCTTCTGCTCACCTGGTGTTGCATTTAAAATGTATGGATTTTGCAGTTCAGCACAAAAATCCACCAGCAAGGTAAGGTTCTTGGTTGTGTGGCTTGTGCTGAAGTAATGGGGAGCGAAGTGGAGAGGGAAGTACAACACTGGTTGAAATATCGCCATGCGTGTGTATGGTCTGTCTGCATCGAGCAGAGAACACTGGGCTTACCGTTCCTCTTCTACCACGTTACTCTTACCATAGTGAAGGAGTGTTAGATTGGATGAGACAAATACATACGTTTAACTTCCATCAAAGTGGTGGTGAGTCCTGCTCCACTCCAGTTTTGTGGTGACAGAGTTGGGAACCTAGTCTCAGAGGAAGCTGAGGTTACCACCTTCTGCAGCACTTCAAGGATTTGGGCATTTAGCATCATTTGCCTTCCCTTCTTTCCTTCTTGTTTGTTTTGTGTTGTTGCTTTGTTTTTTGACGCTCTTGTGTGGTCACTGCTGCAGTGTCTGTGGTTTTGCTGCAACACCTGTGTGTGACAGGAGCCTGTGAGCTGGCTCTGCAGCCAAACCAGTTGAATGCCTGGTGATGAAATTGTTTTCCCATTTGCTCAAATTGCTCAACTGGATGGTATGTTGGGCTCAGTCACACTCTCTTTGAAGTCAAGAATAAAACTCCCATTGATATTCATGAGAAGAGGTAAGGCCAGCTGTAAACCAGTAGCACTCTGTACAGTGTTCCTTCATTTCTGGCCTGGGAAGTGTGTGGCTGGGTGGTGTTTCATTACCTGCCCTTAGTCAGCCTGGGCAGCGCTGTCCTCATCCAAGATTTTTTACTGCCAAGCGTGGCTTCAGTCAATATTGAAACTTATGGGGAGAACGTGCACAAAATTTCCTAAATACAGAGCAGACAGAAGTAAGATGGGCATTTACCCCTTGCTGGTGGTTCAGGGGAAGGGACCTGAACTGAGATTTCCACGTCCTCATTGCCATCCTGCTGGGTCTGCTGGATCAGTATGAACCTTGCTGGCTGCAGCTGCCCTGTTGGGCACAAACAGACTCTGAGCTCCCTGAAGCACAGTTACCAAAGCTGGGGGACCTGGGTGCTGGATGAATCCCCTCCCCTGCTCTCGCTGCTGTACGCACGTGGATAACCACGACTGATGCTAGGAGACATCCCCGTCGTGTTCACATGGAGCGCTGAGTATAAATGGAGCTCAGATAAGATTTTATATTCATCCTTGTAAGTATGATCCTAGCAGAGATAACTCTGCATGTCTGTGACATTTATAGCTGAGAATGAAGTACCAGTAATGGAAGAAAAAATGTGGGACTTTCATACTGCAATAAATCTTGACATAATATCAGCTTTAACACAAACCATTGATCATTTAATTTCAAGTGGTTTCCTTCCCACTGCTTCAAGAAGAGATTCCTCTCCTAAGGATCAGGTACCTGTAACCATGAAGAAGCCAACTCTCAGAGAATGTTTTGCACCTTTCTGTCGGAACATAGTCAAATATTTTCCTGGCAAAGAGACACCACGGACCCATCTAGATGGGACAGCACAGCTACAGGGAGCCCCCAGGGAGGCTGGAAGTGTTCCAACGCTGGGCTCTTGTGGCAAATGCCTGTCTGTACTGGGATCCATGCAGACTACAGTCTCCTAAAGAACAGTAGTTGCTGTGAGAGAAGGAATCGTTTGTGCTTCAAAAGACACGGCAATGTTTGGAAATTTTGCTTTCATTCTGGACTGGAATAAAAAACAACCTGTCAACACCTCCTTTGAAGTGAAAATGAAAATTGAGACAAAACAAGAATCATCATTTAAGATTAACAAAACACTTTGTTAATGTTTGGAGGTAAAACATTTTGCTTTTATATTTCTATAAATAAACCATAATTGCTTATGTTATTTTGTAAAGATTATAGTGTAGTCCAAAAATGTGCAACTGCTTTAGAACTACAATATATTTGTCATACTGAAATAATGGAACTTTTATTAAAAAAAAAAAAAAAAAGTAATTGATTGACCTGCTCCTGCAGAAATATCTTTCCATGAAAGGGAGGCTGTTCCTGAATCCCTCTGATTACCTGCTGTACTGGTTGGGGTTGTGCAAAGCTGGTGCCTCCTCGGTGTACACTTTTCCAAGACGATCTCCTTCCTGCTCTGCTTGGCTCCTCTGAAGGGCACGTTGTTTTGAATACCAGCTTCCTCACACCTTAGGCTCCAGGTGAAAAAACAAGTCTGCTGGTAATCTGAACGATCGGTTAGTGTGCGGGGTGGTGTAAAGGCAGCTTTGTGTCCTAGGGATGTACTGGGAGGAAGGTATGAGAAAGCCAGCTCGGAATGAGCACTACACAGTCTCACAGTTCCAGAGAATCAGGGGGACTTCAGCTGAGTTAGTTTTGAGGCCAGTGGCTAACTTTGCTAAAGCCTAGAATATTTACCAAACATAGCTTTTTATTTTTATTTTTTTCATCTTGCTGTTGGTACTTTCAACATAAAAACCCAACTCCCACAAATACAATCTTTGTTTTCAGCCTTGTCTAGATTTCAAGCACCCCAATTGAGCTATTCTCATCTTTTGATGTTCCCAGGCCTTCTGGATCTATTAAATGATCTTCAGCCGTTTCCTCGGAGGAGGGATGTAATTTGTCTTGAAGTGGCTATGAGGTACTTTTAAATTAAATAATAAATACACAACTTTTTAGTGTCATTTTGTTGTATCGTGCTGGTGTTCCTGCAACTATAAACGTAATAAAAACACCCAAACCTTAACCTCCTCAGGTAAATCCTATGATGTATATTGATACGTCATTTTTTTGAAGATCTAAGTGGGTCTTGAAACACGATTCTTCTGATTTTCTTACGCTCACACTTTGTATTCTGCTGCACTGCACTTGCTTGATACTGAATCGCTACAGATTTTTTTCAAAGCGTGCTAATCAATTTTGGTTCAAACAGTTAAAATACCTTACAAATTGCTGTCACACATCAGTGAATGAAATTACTTCAAGCCAGGTTAGGTCAGGAATCTCCAGACACCTAATCTAAGCTTCATTACTGAAAGTAAAGGTATCTGCAGATCGTGTGTCTTACCTTGTTGCATTCAGCACTACAACCATTGATCTGTGCCCAGGGCTTTGATGGTGTGTAATTCTGTGGAAATTTTCAGGAGCGTTAGAGACCTGAAACTCAAGAATCAGGTTTTGGCTGTTGTAAAAAGACCTTCCAGGGCAGTGAGGAAAAGCAGTGCACCTGAGCCCCTGCTGCGGGCAGGAATCCTCCCCTCCTCTTCCCCCGAGTGCCGCTGCTGCTTCCCCTGCGTTAGGGGCCTGGCCACGCTGCTGCATGAGAGCTGCTGCTGGTGTTGAGAGCCAACCTTGCAAAAGGAATAGTTTTCAGCTGGCTCAATGTAAAGGAAGGAATTGGAAATGCTCTTTTTGGGGAGTGCACGTTAATCTCTTAAAGATCCATCAGAACTGGCAGTATTGGTTTCTGTCTCTTATTTTGCCTGCAGTGTGACACGGTTACATTGCTGGAAGTTGGTTTCCAGTTTGTTCTAATTTCTGCTGGTGTTTTAGGAAGATGAGAACGTGGAAGTACACGATTATGCTATATAATTTGTATGTTACGTCTGTCTTCCTTCAGTACTGATGAGTATGTACATAATTCTTACCAAATCAATGCTTGATCTGAGCTTCTCAAGTGTAAGATCTTTCTTTCTTTCTTTCTTTCTTTCTTTCTTTTTTTTTTTTTTTTTTTTTTTTTTTTTTTTTTTTTAATGAGATTTGTCCAACTGCATAAGGCAGAACTGGATTCATATTGCTAAGATATTGGACCTGGTCCTGCTCTCTTTAAAAATTCCAATAAAATAAAATAATGTTTTGCAGAAGTTTAAAAAAAAAAAAATCTAAAATAGGCTTTACATAAATTTAGTGCAAAAAGAACAAATCTGTATTGGAAAATGATTTCTCAGTCTTTTGCTGCAAGTTTGAAAGCACCACATCTCCTTTCCTAACATGACTTTTTTCATTGTTGGTTCTCAGTAAATACTCCACAAGCAGCGTTGGGAATTTACACAAAACGAAATCGTGCTCTCTGTGTATGCTTTTATTACAAGGCGTGCCAAATACCTTTCAAAGAGTAATTAACATTTCTGTCTCATTAATGTAGAAACTCAGGTATGATTGCCTAACTCATTTGGTTGAGATCACACAATGTATTAATGATGAAACCACACACAAGCTTTTTTGTCTTCTAGGATTATATTTAAATGTTTCTCCTTTGAGAATAGAAGGGAAATATGAATTGCTGTGAATTGAAATATTTTTCAGTTAGCTGTGGGGATGTGGGTTTCAAAACATGCAGGCCTCCCCTCATGTGAGCTTCATCCTAAATAAAATGCATTTGAAATAATCTTTGTTACCACCCAAACATGTAAAGTCATTTGTGTGCTCTCTCTGCTTTATTTCCAGAGAAATAATTATGGTTTTTATTCTGTTCCTGCTCCAGAGGAGATGATTGTCCTCCAAGAAAGAGGGAGTCACTATTTGTATATCTTTAAACATTTTCCCCGAAACACAAAACAAACAAAAAACCCACGGTGTTTTCATTTAATTTGCAAGGCTGTGGTTAAATTTCCAAGACTTCTTGATGCCATGGTTCAATGTTTTTATTTTTTGTTTCTAAAAAAAAATCTATTTCAATGAAAATGTCTTTCCTATAGGAAACAAAAAGCTGTTGGAAGTGTATACTTTGAAAAAACGGTCTTCTATTAATTCTAGTGGAGGAAGGAGGGGGCTGAAAAATAGAAAGCATTTTCTCTTACTGTGGTAAGAGGAAGGAGGAGAAACGACAGGGAATATGGCTTTACTATTTATTTCCTACAAGTTGGGGAATGACACTTTTAAAAATGAAAGATTGCTGTCTCTTTGAAATACCCTTTGCACTGAAAAAGTAAGTTTTTATAGATTTATGTACACATTCTTTATCCGTGAGCAGTATGGAAAAGAGGACTGGAAAAAAAAAAAAAGAAATTAGACATTTTCTGTTGCATCAGTGCATGCAAGGATTCAAAGGCAAAGCAAACTGTGTAACTGAAACTTCTCCATAAACCATTTTTCCAGATCTTACTAAGCATTGCTTCCCACTGTCCACTGGTATCTACAGAACACAGTCAACTTTTCTAATGATTCTGAAGGGGGCCTAATCTAGTCAAATGTCGATGCTTTGTCATTTTAATAAAAAATGTTTTCAGTCCAAAGATATTTGTAACCAGCACATAACATTTTGTCAGTCCTCCAAAAATTTTGGTTTTGTCTGGCTAACAATAAGAAGTGGGCATGATCTCACCAACGGCAGTGGTTTAATTAAGCTTATTGAATGGAGCTGCTGCCTAAATGGCAGGCCATTGTTCAGTGTTCCGTACGTGCCACTGAAGTATCTGTGAAAATACAAAATGTTGTCTTTTTTACTTGGCAAAAATAGATTTGGAGCTATAATAGATCTGCTTTCTTGTCTGAGCAAGTGGAAGGAAAGTTCTTTGATAATGAAGAGTCAGTGCTAGCATACAGTTGGTTTGACTCTTGGGATTCTCTCACACTGTGAAATAAAGATCTTCCTCCAGTGTCATTCTGCAACATTTTACTTAATATCCTTTGCTATTAAATAAAATTATACGACATGTAAGTGCTACAATTCATATAATACAAGTCCACTTTCTTCAAAACAGAAGTTAAAAGGATTGGAGTGAAACCAGAGGCACTTTTCCCTATTGATTAAATCCTGCCAAAAGTATTATATTAACTTGTATCTCACTTTTAGAGACAAGATCTGAGAGCGGTGGCCCCTATTGGCTTTACCTATCCTCAGAGCAGCATCTGTTACAGCGCGGTGCCAATGAAATTCAGAACCTGACAGCAGCGGCACAGAAAGTTGGAGGGCTGCAAGCATACCTGCCACATCGTGCAGCATTAGCATCAAACCTTCTACTGCTGCTTTTTACTTTCTGCGTGCAAAGAAGTAGCTCTGAAGTGCTTAGTAAAAAGGTCAAGTGAGTTTTATTCTATTTCAAAATTAGTACTCAGTTCCATATTTCTGTGCAGAATATAGAACAAGAATTTAGATCAATTTATTTTATTTTATTTTATTTTATTTTATTTTATTTTATTTTATTTTATTTTATTTTATTTTATTTTATTTTATTTTATTTCAACTTTAGTGAAGAAATGCAATGTTTTACCAGTTTAGGACACTTGAATTTGTCTCCTATGGTTTTTAAGTAGGTAGTGGAAGTGTACTGGTCTTTAAAATGTATGTTTATGCCTCTCTAGGCTTGTTTTGGCTGGTGGAATTCTTTAAGAGCAATCATGCTGGGAAATGCAGTTTCTTATGAAAAACTGAAAATCAGGAGCACGTGACCACCTCCAAGAAGTATTACAGGGAGCAGACTGGGCTGTGGATGTGAGCTGATGTGGTGTCTGAGGGGAAATGCAGTCAGCTGGGGTAGATAAGTTATTTAAGAAAAGCTGTGTTTTAGGAAAGGTGTGTTCTCCACTCCTTTGTTATAGTTAAGGTTGCAAAGGTAAACTATTATTTTTGCTGCTTTAATTAGATTTTGACACCTCTTTTAAGGTAAAGGGTACCTTGAGGAAAAGAGCTCAGAGTAACTTGTAATCTGAGTTGTATTGTCCTTTTCTATCATCAGCGTACCTGCGTACACTTAGCACTTCTGTTTTCAGCCCAATATTCACTGTTTGCTTTGAGTGGTCAGAAGAAAAAAAGACAGCTAAATTCAGTGTGGTTTTAATGCCATCACATGCAGCATGCTGTTTGTTTGTCTGGCCTAGGGTTTCAGGCATAACTTTGTCTCTGGTCATTTATTTGCTTAACAGAGTTAGTTAATGATGCTGCCTGGCTGCTAGGGAATAGGCAACACAACAGACATACAAGTAAAAGTGCCAAATCCTAAGTATTGCTGGGACTTTTCATGTAATTAACATCCACTGGGGAATACCAGTTTCTGTTTTAGAAGCTGACAATTGATCCATGGCCCCAAATGGACAAATCCTTTGTAAAACACTTAGCACTCGAAAGCAGCGTTTTAGAAAGCATCAAGCTATGGCATGTTGGTCAGAGAGAGCCCTGAAATACTAAATCTGACCTATCTGTACCTGCCTGAAACCATTTTTGGAGGCAATAAGAGACTTTTCCTAAGCTTCCTCTAACAACACAGCACTCAAGGGCAGCAGCTCCATGCTCCTTGAGGTGCCTCAAGCGAGCTGGCCCATCCCTTGCAGCTGCTGCTGCTTTTCCCTCTCCTTTGGACCAGAGGCCCAGGGCATTGCAGTAACTCCCCTCTGTCTGACCACTGCCTACACCAAGGGCCCCAAACTTTTTGTAAGGTCTGTTTGCTTTCACAATAGCATGAACCAAGGATTTTTTTTACAGTATGGCTGTGAGTATGAAACCATAACTACCTGTATTATATATAGAGTTCCTACAGTCAAAGAAGCCTGAAAGGTTCTTGATGTTAGAAGGCATACTCTTAATATATTTTTCTATATGATGAAATTGCCAGCAGAGACCACTAATTCTACACCTGTGCTCAATCCTGATTGCTGAAATCAAGACGAGGGAGCACAGAAGGTTGCTGGCAGCAGGGCTGTGCTTGCCACAGGTGCCAGCTCTGTCTTTTAGCCCTTGTGGTCCCCAAACCAGCTCGTTGTGCTGTGATGGATGCCAGCTGCTCTTCCACCCAGGGCAGCTCTGTCAGAGGCTTTCTGCTTCGTTGTTGCGCTGCTCTTGAGAGGGAGGAGAAGGTGCCAGGGGCCTTGACATAGAGACAACATTGGGACCCCTCTGGGCATTAGGATCCCTCTTGGTCAAGGCTGTGGGGTTGGAGCAGGAACCCTCTTCACCCCCAAACCCAGCCCAGCTCTGTACCAGCATTTTACCTCACAGCACCCCCCCGCCAGCTCCCCTACGCCTAGAACAACAGCCGGCATCGCTGTTTGGCTACCTTACTTCCAACTTTTTGCCCAAAAACGAGCTTTCCCCTTTCCCCCCTGACACAGCCCCGCTCCCCACCGCCCCCACCCCAGCCTTGGGGCTGGAGGCAGCCGCCCGCGGGGCTCTCTCCTCCGGGGGGGGGGGGGGGGGGGGGCTCGGTGAGGACGAGCCCCGGAGCCCCCGCTTCTCCCAGCCGGGCACCGGCGTGAGGCGAGGCCGGTTGGGGGCCGGTTCCCTCCCTCAGAGCCGCGGCGGCCCCGCCTGGTGGCGGCAGGAGGAGGAGGAGGAGGAGGAGGAGGAGGAGGAGGAGGAGGAGGAGGAGGGCGGGCTGGCGGGGCCGCGCACGGGGACGGCCCGGGCGCCATGTTGGAGGCTTGCTGAGCCCGGGTTGTGTGTTTGTGTGTGTGTGTGTGTGTGTTTGTGGGTGTGGGTGTGTAAGGGCGGCTCTGTGTGGGGGTGTTTGTGTGTGTGTAAAAGCGTGTGGAAGAGCCTGTGAGAGACCCGGCTCCTGCGCGGGGTGCGGCGGGGCCGCCGGAGGGCAGCGGCGCCGAGCGCGGCCGGGGGGGAGAAGCCCAGCGCGGATCATGGATGTCGAGAGGCTGCAGGAGGCTCTCAAAGGTGCCGCCGGGGCTTGTGGCGGGGGGAGCGGGGTCCGCACGGGGGCGGGAGGCAGCGGCTGAGCCCTGGAGGGGGATTTGGGGAGCCCCTGCCCCTTCTTCCCTTCCCCGGGGTGAGGGCCGGGGGCTGCTCCTGAGGGGGGAGACGGGGGTCCGGGGGCGGCCTGTGGGGAAGGGGGGGCTGAGATCCTGCCCTGGAGCCCCCCATGAAACCCCCACGAAGCCCCCCGGGCTGTGCAAGGGGCGAGAGGCGGCAGGGGGAGGCCGGGGGCCCCCCCGTTAGGCCCGGGGCTGCCCCTGCCTGGGGCCGTGCCCTGCGCTCCCCGGCCCCGTGCCCAGCCCCTCGGCACCCCCAGCCCCTCACCGGCAGCCCCCCAAGCCCCGGGGCCCTCGGTGCTCGCCGGGGGCCGCTCCAGAGAAGTTGGCGACCAACTTCTGCTGCTCGGCTGCGCGCAGCTTCTCCTGAGGAGAACGCCTGAGCGCGGCTCGGGCTGGGGGAGTTGGGCTGGTTGTTAAAGCAGTTACTGTGGGTTTTAACTGATTTTTTGTTGTTCTGTCCTGTTTTCTTTCTCCGTTCTTCTTCTGTCATCCCCACGCCAACAGACTTTGAGAAGAGAGGGAAGAAGGAAGTGTGCCCAATACTGGATCAGTTTCTTTGTCATGTTGCTAAGACTGGAGAGACCATGTAAGTGACTTTTTGGCGATCCTCAGCTGTACCTTGTAGGATTCCTGCCTTTTAAGTGAGCGAGGTGCTACCTGGATTCTCCTTTTTATGTCTGCAGCGTGATTTTTGAGCTAAACAAGCTCGTCTTGGCTCTCACACTAACTTTGGCCGGGTTAGTTTCGTGTGCTGGTAGGTGGCTTGACCCCAGAGAGGGGATTTCTGTGCAGGCCATGCTGGGGGTACCTCGGGTTTTACTGCTCCTGCCCCACACGGCGCAGCTGCTGCTCGCTGCGTTTGTGTGACGGGTGGGGGGCTTCGGGTGGGAAGTGAGCCGCTGCCTGCCGGCTCTGCAGCAGCCAGCAGCACGGCGTGGCGTGGCTCCACGCTTCCCTCGCAGCTCGCTGTGACGAACACGCAGCCTCAGCCCCTTGGGCCAAGGGGGGAGCCGCCAGGAGGGGAAATCAGGCGGTGTCTTCAGCTGGGGGGGCACCAAACTCACTCCCCGCTCAGTGCTGGTGCTTGTTCGCCTTCCAGCCTGCCGTGACCCTTTGCGGGGCCTTCCCTTTCCCCTCCTTTTCCCCTCTTTTTCCCTTTCCCCTTCCCTTCCCCCCCCCCCCCGCTTTGCCCCCCCCCCCCCGCCGCGCCGTGCTCGCCCCGGGCCGCCCCGGCCCACTTCCTGTGGCTCACAATTTGGCAGGAAGCGGGCGGGCCCCGCCAGCTGCGGCGTGCGTGTGCTCACTATGTGGCAGCCGGCCTGCCTCTGCCCCCGCGGCCTGGGGACGGGGACAGGGGACAAGGGATGGGGACAGGGACAGGCCCTGCGCTGGCTGCCCCCGCCGTGGGGCTGTGCGATGCCTTCTGCAGCCCCTCCAGCCCGTGCCAGCGTTGGTTCTGTTGCTGGCCCTGTGCGAGCACCGAGCCCTGAGCTGCACTTTGCTCTGGGAGCAGAGGCTCAGGCCCTGGCGCTGGGCCTGGTGCCGTGGGGCCTGCTGGCTGCGCCCTGTGCGCCCGCCCCGCTGCCTCCTCGGGTCCCTGTCACCCACAGAGCCTTTATGCTCGGAAATGTTTTTCAGGCTGTTGTTTTTTTTTCTTGTTTCTGCCACCAATACGGGTATTCCAAAGCGGTTTTAAAAAGTGGCTGTAAAAGAGCGTGTCCTTTACAAAATTCCTCCCCGGGTAGAACTTGGAGTTAATTTAAACTTCGTTTTATTTCCGTTGGGAAAACCTAGATTTAAAAAAAAAATATATCGTTTGATTATTACAAACTGTGGCTTAAACCTCAACAGAAGTCAGCAGGCGCTCCATGCAGGCCCTGGCCTTTTATGTTTTCACTATTTTCTTTAGATTTTTTTCCTTTTTTTTTTTGTCTGTACCACTTTTGCAGTGTTCTCAAACCTTTCAGTTCCATTAAATTGTTTTTAAAAAGCGTCAGACGTGAGCAGCAGCAGCGTTCAGTGTAATCTGGAGACAGACGTGGAAATGCTGTTCCAGTACATTTGATTTGCTTCCCATTACCTGTTAAATTCTATTTCTTTGGATAATATGCTTCTGTTTGCAATAACGTGTTGTGCGTCAAAGTATCAGGAGGAAATTAGTAAAAATTAAAATCTCATCGTGGATATTCGTGTAAAGACTGGTGGCTGGTAATACACATTTATAACAGCCTGCTGTATTTTTAAGCTAGTACCTCTTGAGCACTGTAATAGAAGTGTTGTAAGTGTTCCTGAACACAGAGCTACTAGATGTGTCAGTTCAAAATGAGCTGAATAGTCTTTATTTCATGTTATGCAAAAATAATTTTATTTAATAGAAATCCAAAACAGTAAGGAGTGGATTGTCTGGGAAGATGAAGTCTAAGAACATGATTTGTAGTAATGTTAGTTGGGATTTTTATGGATTTCAGAGCTCAGTTTGGAAAAAAAATAGTGATTAAGTTGGGTAATTGCACAGTTTGCAGACTTACTGAAAAACAATAGGTCTTATTCAGCCACAGCCTGTTCCTAGAGTAACAAACAAAAAGTACCCACACAAGTGAGGACCAAGGCAAATAAGGACAAGTGAAACGTGAAGTATTTTTGCTTTGAGTTATTGTTTCTGGAGGCGTCACATAGTGCTCGGGGAGGTTCGCTCTGCTCTGTAACTTGCTCTGACGACTGCTGGTTGTGTTCTGCGGGCTCCATCCTGGGTCAAAACACAGCGTTCTCACTCCCCATACCTTTTCCTGATGTAGTTGCAGCACGCCTTGTAAAATAATTGATAAACTTAGGCTGAAAGGATGCTAACAAAGTAAACAACCATGATTTTTAAGGTTCTCCCAGCAGCGCGATCACGGCATACCGAACTTGCTCGACAGACTGGAAGCCCAGTCTGACTGCTGTAAGGCCACGGGTGCCTCCCTGCCCCTGTTTGTTTCAAGGTGCTTATTCACCTCCGGGAGTTAAGAACAGGTACATGCAGGTTCAGGTTAGGCTGTAATTTTACCCTTGTTTCTCTTGGCAGCGGTCTCGGCGAATACAGCCCTTGTGTCACTGCCGCGCTTGTGCTTGTTCAACTGTTTATGTAGCTGCGTGGTAACCCAGAGCAGGGAAGTGCTCGCAGTTGTAACTTTCTTCTTGGCAGTAGGGCTCGTAGCAGGGGTCAGTTCCCAGCCCCAGCTCGTCGTGCCCGTGTTGGCTGGTATGGCAGCACCGCAGCTGCCAAGGCGGTGCAGGGGAGGGACAAAGGGTGAGAGCCGTGTGAGCCATCAGTGCAGCCGTGATAAGGCTCTCTGGAATATCTTTACTAATAAAGCCTTTTCTATTTACACTGAAGATTTGGAATAAAAATGTTGCTAAATTTGGTCACCAGCGTAAGCTTGGATGTTTTATCAGTACCCCGCAGGAAAAGTGCGATCATACAGCCACCTGTGTTAGATTCATCCGTTTGAAGTCTCAGACTATCTTCGTGTGCATAGTTAACCATTCACCTCATTGTTTGCGAGATTATGAGCAGCATTTACAAAAGCCAGTCCAAACTTCCTTTGTTGTATCTCAACAGAAGCAAAAAATGGATTGCTTGACTGCTTTGCAGTAGGTGGTTGCTTGACTACTTTGAAAGTTTGGTTTCCTCACAGTTAATGTGGTAAGACTTGAGCCTCAGGTGAAATGTAAGGTATACAGCTCAAGCCTTTTTAATCCTGTGTTGAGTTTTAGGATTTTTTTTGAAGGAGTTATATATTCCTTAATTGACGTGACTTTACTGAGACATTAGCATGGGTTTTCCTTGGCGAGACCAAGGAGAGTCAGGGGAGGATCATTACAACGTGCTTTTCTATAGATTGTAAAGGATCAGCATGACTTGCAAAACTGAATAAGGGGAAGAGATGAAATTTGTTACTCTTAATATCTCCCTGTATCTGAAAGACTTCTTTAAAAACAGGATATGTTTTTATGCTTTTATTTTTTGCATAAAAATTACTTTTTATCTTTCTATCTATTATTTCTAAGGTATAAACAGCTTTAAAAGGTGGTACAAAAATTCACATCACTGCAACACTAGAAGCAGAATACAAAAGTGAAGTACAGTTTTTATGAAGAATTATGACAAAAATAGAAATGAAAATCACTGACCAGTGTCTTGTCTCTAAAATGTTCTCTTACCTTTTAGGAAGTTATCTTGGATGTAAAATCACTCTGCCCCTTCAGGAGCTAAAAAACATTTATTTTCTTCCTTCATAAAGAGAATCCAATTTGTTTCTTACTGGAATTTTCTTTTGTTTCTAAAGTTAAAAATAAAATGTAGAAAACAAATGAGATCAAAAAATCATTTGTCAATTCTTTCCGAGTTTCCCCTGTTCTTGCCCTAGGGCAGGCAGCTTACAAAGCACAGCTTTAACGTCTTTCTGAAATGCAAGGTGTAATACAGGTCCTTACTGACAGCGAAGGAGTGCAGAAAGGAGTAATAAGGTACCAAAATCTGGAGAAGGGCAGTGTATATGCAGCAGTGATGAGCTAACATAGTTCTCTGTTTAAGCAGAGAATACTCGGCCTGGCCAGAGCGTAGGGTAGTTACCCCAGCTCGTGCCCTGGATGCAGAATAAAGCCATTGAAACACACTGACTGCACATTCCTTTGTGTAGACAAATTCTTTGCTCCGAGTTTTCCTAGAAGATGTGAAATCCCAGTCCGTACCTCCTCTGAGGCTGAGGACACAAGTTGTCACCTCACTGGTTCCCTGGAGGGTCAACGTAACTGCGGTTCTGCAATGTGTCTAGGGTGAAGCTAAGTTCGTGTGGTTGTAGAGCAAAGAGGAGCACCTGCAGTGTGGCCGTGGGCTAACAGTTGGACAGGGCTCCTGCAGGGCAGCCGGTCTGACCCAGGGGAGCCAACTCCAAGGTCAGACCGGGTTGCTCAGGTTTCATTTCAGGTGCCCCGATGTGGCACGGCCGTGCTCCATTCTAGAGGCAGGATTTGAGGTTCAGACCCCCCCCAACCGCTGCTCTGGGGGCCGGCTGCCCGCGGGGCCTGGAGCTGGTAAGGTGCCGAGGTGCTGCGAGAGACGGCGCTCTGTGTTTCGCTGAGGTCCCGTGAAGCAGCTCTCTGCTGAGTCGTTCCGTCACAGTCAGTTCTCTCCAAGGTAACATCATGGGGCCTTTGCAGCCCTTTGATGCTGTTTCATGTACCCTGCGTAGGGGGGTGTATTTTCTGACGGTTCCTTTTGAGTATAGTTCTTCAACTTGGATCCCTCCAGTTTTTATTTTGTGATGGCGATGTAATACTTGCTCATCTGCTGAAGAGGTGCGAGTGGAGATGGTAGCAGTGAATGCACACGGGAATAAATTCCTAATAAATTCTTAGCTTTAGTGTTTTAGGGATGTGTTCTGACCTTTTGTGCAGTAATTTGTTACAAATATGTAAATGTTTATAGCCATGTTTCCTTTAGCTTATTTAACATGCTGAAGTCTGATTTTTGTGCGAAGAATGTTGGGCTTTGTTTAACTCTTAGTTTTGTTGCTTAATGTGTGAATGATAGATTTTTTTTTTTTTTAGTAGTTTGGAAATCATGTTCTGATTTGGAAGCAAATCATTATCTAGAAATCTTTAAAACTAGTGGGGGAATATAATTCCTTATGAACTCTTAAAAATGATCTAAAGCGATTCTCAGTTTTCTGCTGTAATAAACAAGGTAGTATGCTCTGAGAGGAGCCCGTGTGCCATTGTGAGCGTTGGCCTCTTCCATTTCCACGGTCACCAGTGAGGCGAGAGGTGTGAGTAAACTTCCTCGTGTTGCTTCCTGCTATTATTCCCCATCCAGTCCCACTCCACTCATAGTGCATTTTCTTCCTTGGAATCCGCTCGTGCCCCCAACGGGCTGGAAACGTGGTTGAAAAGCCTGCTGGTTATCTTCCTAAACGGTGAGAGACAGGGAGCTGAACCCAACCTGTGTTACACCATCATGTGTGTATCGGATGTGCAGTCGGGGTGCTTCAGAGAAATCCTTGCTAGGTAGATGAAATCCCTCGCTCCTGCAGGGACTGCGTGCTGTTCTGTTTTATTTTAAATGCTATGTGCAAGCAGATTTTCCTTGGTGCATCCATCGTCGTGTTCTTAGCAGCAGGCTTTGTGCAGGCAGTTCACTGCTGCTTTGCACAGAAAGCCACCCCGCCGTTACTCTGCACCACTTAGCACAGTTGCATGTGCTTTTGACCATCACCTTTAATTATTTTCTGTTGTCTTTCTACTCAAGCTCAGTCCTGCACTCCTTATTCCTCTCTCAGTTCGTACCTTTACCTCTTAGTGCTATTTCATCACATCTGCAGTGCCTCTTTTATCTCTGTTTTCCATTGAGCCTCAACTTGACTGTTTTGTGGTGGCTTTGCTCCTTGTTATTTAATGTAAGCACTTCCCCAGACCACTGGGGATTGTCCTACTCTATATTACACTTTGCAGAAGCAGGGATGTTTATTTCTGGTTTGGTCCTGAGCCTCACTCCTCCTGCCTGCAGGTTTTGGGAAGGTTCCTTCTTGATGGGACCCATTGTGGGGAGGGAGCAAGGTGCTGGAGCCTGCAGGAGGGAGGGTGCAGAGCAGTCTGGGCGGCTCGGTGGTGTGGTGGTTTATCTGGTTTGTGCCTAAATGAGGCTGTTGCTGCTTTTCTGCAAAGCTGATGTGCCGGGCAGGTCTCACAGGTTCAGAACTAATGCTGCCTGAAGACAGCTACGAGGTTTCAGGAGGAGTAGAGCAGCACCCTGGTAAGATGGCTGTACCCGATGAGGCTTTCTGCTTGGAAGTGGTAAAGCAGTGCAAAAACACCTGCTGGCTGTTTACTGGGTCAGAGGGAGATGGCATACACTGTCTCAGCCTAGGCTTGGTGTGGGAGCCAAAGTGCCTTGCGTAGAAGTCATTTGGGTGTCTTCTGTTCTTGGTTTTGGAAGGAATTAGCACCAGAAGCACAACTCACTTACACTGCTTCCAGGCCTGAGTGAGGTCTGTGTTTTTGTGGAATGAAGCACAAACTGACGAGCACTGCGCTACAGTGCAAAGGAGGTTCAGCTCCAAAAGCAGTTGTGCAGGGCAACTTTTCCTTTATCTGTTTTCCGAGCCTTATTGCTCAATACAGTCCAATTTTGACAGTATTATCTCAGTGGGATCTGCTGCTCTTGTGAGCAGTAACCTGTGGATCTCTACACGTCGGTCATTTGCAAGTTACACTTACTGGGTGAGTTACAGAATTTTTTATTTGCTCATTCTATGCAAACTTGTGAAAGCTGGAAGGATTTCAGTGCCCTGTATTACTAGATATGCGGAATTTAGTTTGTTTATGGAAGGGGTGATACATATGTGATTATCCAAACATTAAAGTTACATTACTCAGAATGATTTTACTTAGGAGGCAGCTTCTGTAGAGATAGTAATTTTAGGTGCAAATTCAGGAAGACTTTAAAGTACACTTGGGTTGTTGCATAATAGTTTGCTTAAATTTGACTCCTGGCCTTCTGCTGAACAAGTTTATTAAGAAAGTGCAATCTCTTTTATGTTCCTGTACTCCCTGCATCAGCTCTACACTCCTGTCAGTGTGTTGTGCCCTTGCCTGATGGATCGTTTTCCTGCAGAGTATCTGTTGTATGGGGTGCACTCTGAAGAATGGTATGGGATTCCTGCAGAATCTTGATGATACAATGCACAGCATCACTTCTGAAACGTGCCTTAGGGAACATTAATCTTCAGTGAAAGTTTATTTGAAATAGAAATGAGGAAAAGCTGGGAACAATGTAAGGAATTGTTAGCATTGACATCATTATGGTTGTCTAAATTTAAACAGAATGTCCAGTTGTGTTAAAGGCAGGTCTGGGCACTGTGTAAGTGGTTCTCAGGAGGTGTTTTGACACACAGACAAAGCCTGACTGCTGTTGCTGCTCTGCTCAGCCAGTGCTGCTCACATCCAGCTGTGGTTATTTGTGGAGAGCAGCTGAATATCGGTGTCCTTGGGCTGTGAGGGACTGGCACTTGGGAGAGGGAGAAGTTGGGCACACCCCAACTGCAAACCTCTGTGCTAGTGCCTTGGTGTTCACAATGCTAAGGCTGGTGTGATTGTCCCTTACTTGAAGGTTAAAGAACAACAACGAAAATTCAAAAATGAGGTCACTGAAATCATGCCTTTTTGAAGCAATTATTCATGGGGTAGTCTGTTGTAGTGATAACGGAGCCCAAGTCTTGAAAAAGAAAGTAGCTAAGTCATAAATATGTTAATATACGCTCCGTGCTGCTTAGATGGCAGGACTTTGCTGGTTTTTGATGCTCATCCAAAAGTCTGGGTGTGTAGGACTTGCAGCACTGTGTAGTTGGTGAGTACTTCATAGGAACATCGATATCTGAGGTAATCGTTCTACTTGTAATAAAACTTGAGATTTATAATAAATTTTATGTGAATATGTGCATAACTGAAATTACACGAAGGAGAAATCAAAGCAAGGTCAGAATTTACACAGTGCAGAAGCCCATAAATGGGATGTTTTAGCAAATATATCAGTTTATTCCTATCAGCCAAAGAATACTTAAAATTTCAAGTGAAAGAGGGAAGTGTAATGAAAATATCATCTCCTTTTACTTTTATCTTCATAGATAAGCCACTGCCTGTGGCTTGTGGAAGTTTTGGAGGCTTGCAGTTACTGTGTGCGCATTGCTTTCAACTCCACTCTAAGGGATTTGTTTCCTAAATGAAGAACAATCAATCATTTTTTTTTCCTCTTGTTCTGTGGTCATTTTTTTGCCTTTAAAATAAAAAAAATAAGAGGTAGTTTGGTTTGTTTGTCTTTAGATAACTGTATTACGAAATACACTTTCCCGAGACGAGCAGCTCAGGCTTTCTGTTGTGCACAACAGCTGTATTCTGTTGGAGTCGGTTGAATATTTATCAGCAGAGATCAGAATTAGTCCCTTGATGATTACAGATAGCACTTTAATGCCTTCGTCAGCTGTCTGTTTCCACAGCTAAGTTTTAGTCTCTGTTGTTCCTGGCAATAACAGTAGTAATTCGTAAGTAGTAGAGAGGTGAGCGCTCACCACCGGGGTAGGTGCACCTCTAATGTATTCCTCTTTCTGTGGTTCTGGAGGGAGCTTGTCAGGCTCGCCAAGAAAGAAGGCAAGGGCTGTATTTAGGCTGCCAACAATGAGTGAATGGAGATGGAACAATACCTTTTGTGCTTATGGGAAATAGCAGTTTTCCCTCTTTTGAGCTCTTCGGTATTTTTTTTCCCTTTAAAATGAAAGGTAAAACGAGGTCAAACCCTACTGAAGATAACGTGAGAGCGTTTTAATTTTACAAGAGTTAGGAGGTGGGGGTGCTGGCTGGACACTCCCCCATGAAGAGCGTTTGCCAGCGTTTTCCTAACAGCAGTATGCAGCAAAGCACCGTGTTCCAGCACATTCACAGTGCCCTATCACCTACAGTTTAAAGCCTACCGCTCATTCAGGAACACCGAAAAATAACCCAGCACTTTGGGAACTGCCCTGTTCCTTCTGCTCACGCTGTTTCTGTTTTGGTGCACGTGTCCTCAAGGCTGTGGGAGAGCACGCCATGAAGTTTGCTACTGGCACAGGGGTTTAAGCTGGGTACGTGATTGCTGGGAGCACTTCATTTTCTGCGCTTTTTGGCTTTTCAAATAGTTTCCTAGAGCAGAATAGGAAAGGAATTAACTTGTCTTGGGTGAGAATTTAATTTTACTTCTGACAGCACGGGAAGATTATTGTGTTCTGCAGGGTGTCTTCATCTTCTATGAGCTCTGGAGCAAAGCATAAAAGAGAAGAAAATTATTGAAGTTGGCAAGTTATTTCACTTCAAAAAACACCTGTTTCCTACTAGCAAATCTCAGTGGGAATGTAATCTAAATCAACAATAATTGGGGGAAGCTAATATGAGAGATATGTCTCTTGTTAGAAGTTAAGAGAAGTCCTCTGAGATTGCCCGACAGTTCTTTCATTCTGTGTCTTGGGGACTTCATGCTGAAATCAGTTGAGCTGAATAAGAGGGGTTTGAGTGCATCCTAAATACAGCATATTTAGGATGTCCACCATAGAAGAAGGATGGAGAGGGAAGTGCTCCTCGCTTCTGCCTGGTACTAGGCTGTGATGTTTCTTTATGGCCTGTTCAGTGAACAGAATCGGTAGTGGATCTGCTTTGGTTTTCCTGTGCCTATTATGTATGTGCTGGTATGTAGCATCTCTCCAAAACATCTGGCATCCTCTTAAAATTTAAACCAAGTGAATTTGCAATGAACTTCAGCACTGTGAAATCTGAGGACAGCCATCCCACCGGGACTCCTGGGATTCTTAATGTTTTAAGTACGTAGTTAAGTCTCCAGAAGCTTAACATCCCTGCAATATAATGGTGTTATTAATTACACCTATAATCTGTGAAGCAATTCCAGCAAGGTTTATGCAATAATTGCAGCACCTTCATGCCAGGGGGTAGCCCTATTTCAGGCAATACTGAGTTCTTCCTCCTGTGCTTCTAGTTAATTTTAGGTGTTGTCCTGGCTTACCTTCCATGGCTCTTATGGAAATTTGTAACTTAAAATCCTGTAGAGCTTAGAGGAAGTGTGTAAGCCATGTGTAACAGCTTAGTTTTCAATCTGATATGTTAATAGAGGTGCAGAAAAGGGAGATATGTAGCTTTCTGTAGTTTTCTTAGGCACTTCTGGAAGCTTTCACTCCAATCTACATGTAATATCCAAGGCATGTAGCACTGGTGGGGATCCCCTGAGTTTTTATGTATTTTTTTCTGAAAGCAGCAGGGAGAGCTCTGTGTACCTGGCAGAGGCAGGGGCTGTGCAGGTACAGCTGCCCTCCTTGGCTTGGTCTGTGCCCTGTCAGTCCGTGTGTGTGTGTGTCGGCCTCTGCACTGCCAGATTTTAGCCTCTCCATTTGAGTTTCCCCAGCAGCCTTTCAGATTTCCTTGCTACTTGCTTTTTAGTATTTGTCAAATTGTGCCTGAACAACTCTGCTGAATACTTCAGTCTTCCTGCTCTTGTTGAAATTTCGCATCTCCCGAAGTGCCTGTCCCAAAGGGCAGCAGAATGTGATGACAAAACTTGTCCAGTGGTAGGAAGCAAATAGGTTTTGGAGGTGAGAGAACGAACTGCTATCTGAATACTGCAAGCTACTGACAGGTGGTTCTCCCGTCTCACTGTAAGCAGGGCAGTACGGGGGAAGGCTGCTTTCTCAGGCTGATCAGCACAAATATTTTAAGTACGTGGGACATAAGGGAGTTGGGGGAAGTCTTTTTGCATTTTGACTGCTTCCCTTTCTCTGTTCCCAGAGAGTGGGAGTGATGGGATTAGATTATTTCTGTGTAAAATGCAATTGTGTTTTTGCTGTGCATGTTTGGAAGGATGAGTTCTGCACAAATCGTGTTAGCAGAGAAGCAATCTTATCTTGCAAGGAACTTCGTGCTAGTAATTCCTTTAAATCAAGGCCCAGCATCGGATTACTCGAGCTGCTCTCTGTCTGAGGTCACCTCTGTCCCTTGTGCTGTTTATCAAATAGGTCTGGTGGATTTCTAAAGCTGGGTGATTGGCAAACTTGTGTTGCTCTGTGGTAATGGATTACTTCCAGCAGATAATCACGTAGTTTAAGGCCAGGTGTGAAATAGTTTGCTTTTATGAGAGAAATGCTATTTGGGGTTCTGTTCTCCTTTGTTTAAGCTCGGGTGCTGCGAAGTTACATCTTTTTGTAATTCTTCCTTCTCCGTGCAATGGACATCTGCTGCCTCATCAGCTTGCAGTGAACAAGTATGTTATTGTCCTGCTGCTCTGTTGGGTTCGCTTGCACTCCTTTGTGTCGTTCTTTATAGGACTTAAACTTCTTATCTTTACATAATTTGTCCCCATCCGGGGGCTGGGTGTGTTTGCAGGGGTGTGAGGGGTGGATTTTTTAAATAATATTTTATTTCTTCGGTCTCTTTTTGTCTCCCCCACTGATTTTTAGCCTTTTCTCATGCTTCCTCTCAAGCCACACGTAAATGTTCTCAAATCTTGCTTCTGTTTTTCATGTTATTGCTTCTTGCATCAGTTGCTGCCTACTTTCCTGTTTAATTTCTGTGAAACACAGCTGAGTATCTTCAAACACGGAAGTCTTTTCCATCCACATTTCTCTGTTATCTTTCTAATGTAAACTGCAAGGTCAGGGGCTCCGTAATGGTACAATATTACGGTGTGAAACATCTGGTAGTACCTCGCAGTGTAATTACCAGCAAACCTAGGACAGAGCATCTTGTGTTTAAGGGATTTGCAAGGACAAACTGAACTGTTGCACTGGGTTAATTTCTATGCTTTCATCTGTGACCTATTTTTTTTTTAATTTAAAATTTTTGAGTGTATAATATCAGCATTTGCACCCCTCCTGGGAGGGTTTGAGATGCGTGGCCCTGCTGCGATACAGGTACTGTACAAGCTGTAGTTATGGAAGCTGCCTGGGATTGCTTCCTTTCTGCCTCATTCTTGCTTCTGGTGGCTTCTTTCCTGGCTGCCTGTTTTGTTTAATAAAACCACTTTCCTTTTTTCCCCTCTAATTTTCTCTATGTCAGAGAAAAACCTTTCGGCTGACGTGAGGGAAGGCTGGCGCAGGAGCTGGTGGGAGGGGAGCTGGAGGAGAGGAGGCTTCCTTTGAGCAGAAATGCCAGTTTGCAATGATGTGGAGTACCTGTGAAGTTGCAGGCTCATTAGCCCAGGGGAGCTGTCTTTGTACAGATATAATCACACGGGATGACCCAGATCTTGTAGTGAAGGATGCTTTAGATGTACATAAGGTGTATATAACTTAAAAGTTGTTCCTTCTCTACAATGTGAATACGCTGTACCAAAGCATCTTAGGATAAACTCGTTTTTTGAAGTATTCCTCCTGAAGGTGTTTCCACAGATCCTTCAGTGCTCACGGGGATTTTTGCATTTGTGAATTGCTGTAAAAGCTCTCGGAAACGTTGGTAGCACAAAATCACAGGTTAGTGGACAGAAAAACCATGGTTTAGAAGCCTGGGTGTGCGTTTAGCAGCGGCTGTTTCTGTACAATGCTGAGTGGGAAGAACAAGTTCTTATAAACAAGTCTGCTCAGAAGAATGCATGAATAGTGTTTCTGCCATGGAATTCCTTCACTTTGCTTTCCTGACAGAGCTTAAATTGTTTGCCAGTTATTTTCCAGTGTATAAAACTTAACGAGGTTGTACATAAAGCTCTGTGGAAGTTTTTCAGTTCCATTTGGCCATTAACTATAGAAGGGATTTAGCAAACTTTGCTCATTTTTTAGTGTCTCCCATTTTAACAAAGCAGCTATAATAGAGATCTTGTGCAGTAATGCCAGAGTTATGCTCAGGGAGCACGTGAAATGGGGAATATATATCCTTTTTTCCTTGAAAACCGATATTCCCTCTTTCTTTATCTCTTCTCGTTACCGTTGTCTGGCCAAGTGCCTGGTCTTTGCAAAGCACTGGGATAAGCCATTTGTAATCTTCGCTGTTGTGTTGTCTAAGGTAACAGACTTCTACCCAGCATTCAGGAACCAATTGTTTTTCCCCATACATGAGCTGCAGGTGAGTTTCAGGAGGTTAGGAGCAGCGGACACCAACTCCTACTTATCAGTTTCAGAGACTGGTGAGACAGGAAAGCTAACTTTTCTCCTCTGACACTCATTTTCAATCACTTTCACTGAAGTAAATAGATAGTAGGGAAAAAAAATCTACTGCCCCTGCAGAGATGATGCTTTTGTCAAAAGGAAGTTCATTATTTTAACAGTATTTTAACCCCTTCCTAGTGGCCTGGCAGACACAATGTTAGGCTGGACGAGGTAAGGAAGAGGGGAACTGAGTTCTGGACATTCCTTATCCTAGGATAATAATAGAAGAGCAGGGCCTAAATGAAACAAATGGCCTGCACTGCATCCCTCAGGAACCATCTTCCTGCCTGCTAGGGATGCACTGTGCTGCCCTGCGGGACTGAATGCTGCCTGTGCAGTTGAAGGCTCTGGAGCTCTGTTATTTGGGGTGTAGATGGCACTTCTACTGAGTGAGCAGAGTTCTGGAACTTACTGGTACTGGGATAAAAATGTTCATTGGAAACCAGTTGCATAGATTGAAAATGATGTTTGGTGGGAGCATGTTTCAGTGCTCATGGGACCATCCTGGGGTTCCCTGAATGTCCAAGGGGCGACCCTGAGCTCAGCAGGCGATGCTCCAGAAGCAAAGGGAGCTCTGGGCCTGTGGAGCAGTGGGTTATGTTGCTCTTGCCTTGTGATCGCAGAAGCAGCTGTGGTTTGTGCCACTGGCTGTAACCAGTTGGCTGTCCTGCTGCCAGCAGTGCAGCCGTGGCAGCGTTGAAAAAAAATCATTTTGAGGTAGCCGAGTACATGGCTGCTGCCAATTTGCCCGGAGCTTCTGCTGCTGAGGTTGCCCTGCTTCCAGCAACAGCTCAGGGTGAGCTGATCCCTAACCTGCTGCTCCTGGCTGTAAGCTGGGCCTCGTCACCTCATCGGCAGGCGTTTATCATTCATTTGGTCTGAAATACAGGTTGAAAGATGCTTTTTAGGTCAGTATTGCAACGGTCAGATCACAGCGTATTGCAGCAGCGGGTTCTTAGCCTTTCTATGTAATAGAAATACTAATTAAATACTTGAATTTAGAAAAAAAATAACATTTTTCTAGACTTCTTTACAGGGGTAAAAGGTTGCTTTGTTTTCATAGAGCTTCAGCACTGGGAAGAGGAGGTGGTGGATGCTGCCTGCAGGCAGTAGGTTCCCATTTTAAACATATTTGCTGTTTAGGGTTGGGTTATTTCAGCAACACGATGCTGATGGGTTAATCGTCTATGAAAAGAGGTGTTACTATTCAGCAATAAATAAATAAAAATAAAGTACAGCTTAAGTTGAAACTGAAAAAATACCTGAACAGGCTCATCAGAAGCCTTAGCAGAATAGTGGAATCCCTTTTCATGAGGCAAGTACAGCTCTTGGGGTGCTCGGTAGGAAGTAATCCTTCCTTGGCATCAGGTTATTGACGGCTTTGTTCTGCCTGTGCTTTGTGATGTGCTTAGGTACTAACCGTGAGATTTGGTGTGAAAGCTTTGGTCTCACGGTGCTAGCACTGTGGAGCTGGAGAGCTTTTTCATTTCAGCTTTGCAGGAGTCGTGTCTAATACTGCACGTTTGAAATGTTGCTGCATTTTGTATTTTCCTGTATGATGCTAATTGGAGCAATAATCCCATGAGAACCAGTGGTTCTAGTTAATCTGCCCAGGACATTCCCTTTTGGGACCTTATTTCCTTCTATTTTGCTTTCTGGTTTTATAGTCATTCACCAAGTCCTGCGTTCCCCTCTGCAGCAGAGTGCTTAATGATTTCCTGGAAGGAGAAGGAAGGTTTGCCTTTCCTCTCCAGATTTTCTTCCCCCATTCTTGCCAATTTATTACTTCTAATGAAAGACCAAGGCTTTGTCTTCCTATCTCTGGGTAAATCTGAGCTAAATTTTCCCGTTTTCATCTCATGAGCAAGCGGAAAATTCAGGTGCAGGTCACAGGGCACTGTTGTTTGCCGGATTCGCAGAGATGTGACAGTGCCCGTGTGGTCGGAGCCTGTTGGTTTCAGATCACACGTGGATAAATGTCATCCGGTAGCTGCGAGAGCTCCTGCGCTGCGTCAGCGTGGACGGACTGCAATTGGTAGTGACCGAAGGAAACGAGCTGCTGGCACGGTGCTCCCCGCGCCGCCGAGACGTGCGTCAGCGGTAGGAAGCCCGGAGTCACTTCTGGGGCTGCTGCGGGCTGCTCGGTGCGGAAGGGCACTCAGATATCCCTGCTCTGCTGCTCAGGAAACCTATTTTCTTGCAAATGTCATTGTATAGAATCCTATAAATGGCAAAACTGGAAGTTGTAAGGCAGAAGGTGGTTGATACTGTATCTGTGATACAAAATGTATTTGCCTGTCTGAGAACAAGAGGTCCCATGAAATGCTTTGAAGGTGTGTGGATACCCAACAGTTGATTACAAAAGGCCCAAACCAGAAAGGTTTATAACAGAAGGCAGACGATGCTGGGTGGTTTCCAGACTTGAAACTTTTTTTTTTTTCTTCTGTAAGCTGAGCGAGAACTTCAGGCTGTGTGTATGCTCTCTGGTAATGTGATGTGCGCGTACCCTGTGCAACTTGAGGTTGGAATTGTAATGGTTTGTGAAGGAACTGGCCCATCCTGTTACCTTGTTAATGGCAATTAACTAGTGTAAGATTGTTTTACTGTAATTATTTAAATAGTTATCGTGCTTTAAATTCAGGAAGAAAAATAATACTTCCTTAGTCGCCATATTTATCTTAGGATTGCCTTACCAGCCTGAATTTTGTTTTTACAATTGTGACATTACACTGTTTTCCTGTGGTTTTGGGGCTGACTTGTATACCTCTTATTTCTTGTGTCCTATGCAGGGTTCAGTGGTCTCAATTTAAAGGTTATTTTATTTTCAAACTGGAGAAAGTAATGGATGATTTCAGAACCTCAGCTCCTGAGCCAAGAGGGCCCCCCAACCCAAACGTGGAGTATATTCCCTTCGAAGAGATGAAAGAACGAATCCTGAAAATTGTCACTGGATTTAATGGGTATGTAACATTTGTTGCCTAAAATCAGGATAAGAAAAATACTTCCTTAAATTTTACCCTTAGTGTTCTGCTTGGTGACCATTTATTCTACTTCCTTAAATTGATGAGCAGAAAGAAATTTTTACCTTGGAAATCTATTGCAGCAGTTTCAGAACTTTCTCTTATTATATATCTGTATTAGATATATAATTTCTCTTAATCTATATCTATATTAGAATAATTTATATTATCTGAATGTAAATATTGATGTCTTGTGACATGTCAGTCATTTCAGTTTTTCAGCACATAGGCAGGTTTGTATTGATACCCTTCAATGAAGCAGGATAGCGTTACCTGCACGTAACAGGTCCAAGAGCTATTAAAGTCAGGTTTCTTTCAATGCATTTTAGAATATCTAGCTGGAAGAACTCTTTAAGTGTCCAGTTCTTAATAACTGTTCCAGTTCAGTAGGCTTTGAACAACTAAAGCTGTGGTAGACACGGTATGACAAGGAGGCGAAGTGAACCTGGTTTTGAAGTGTTAAATTCCACCAGACTCAGATTTATAGTTCAGGGGATGCTTGTCGAGAGATGTGTGATATTTGATCTGTTGCTGACTGTGTCTTGAGTGTGTACCCTTTGTTGGTTTTGTAATCCTGGAAGTTTTGTTTCATTTTAAATAAAGCTCCTGATCTGTTTTTTGTCAAGGGTGTCTTTTTTATTTGCTGTATTGCTTTAATAGCCTGCGTAGTTATTTTTCTTGTTTCTAAACTGCATTATGTACTTACCATAAGCTGAGCCGTTCTGTTCGAGTCTCGATACTTGTTTATGAGAGACTTATTCTGCCTTTTTCTCAGCTTGTCAGTAAATGGTCATACTGTAAGGCTTACCTCCTTGTCGCTTCCTTATTTCAGTTTTGGAGGTACAGCTGACACGTCCTTAGCATGTTATTTTGATGTTAGCTGAATAATTTTTACTGTCATTGTTCCATGCAATGTTATGTACTTACAATGTAAGCGTCTTTTATAAGTCAGGCCTGGTTCCCTTTAAAAAAAAAAACAAAAAAAAAACACGTTGTTTCAGGTTGTTCTTATATAAGACAATCCAAAGAATGTAAAATTGAGTGTGTTCTCCGCTGCCCAATATTTATATCAGGCTGCTTCACTGGAGGAATTTAAAAATAAACCTGTCCTTTATGCCAGTCTGTCTCTCTCCTACCTCCCCCAGCTTTTATTAATGCTTCACTGCCCCAAAAATCTGTAATGTTCTCACGTTGAGACAGCTCATGAATGGGCTGCTGTTATCTGCCGTTTTTCAGAAGAGCACTAAACAAACCTCTGGGTGACCCAAGCGTGCAGCTTGCTCTGTGGCTGTGCTGTTCTCAGCTGGTGCTTGAAAAGTGTGCCACTTCCTCGTTCTTTCAGCTAACCACCTGCTCTTTGAGGAAGCAAGCTGTGTACATCAGCTGCCTTTAAGAAAGTCATAAATTAGGATGTTCCAGAGTCTGGGGTTGTAGAATAGTCCATTAGTAAATACCACAGTTCCTACAGGAGGATATGGATGTGAAAGTTGAATCAAGTGAAGGTGTGTCCTGAGGGTCTCTCTAGATGAAGGAAGAGAGGAAACTCTTTGTGTTTTAACGTTACCGTGTCTTACCGGACTTAGTGTAATGTGCTTCTGGGGCCAGACTTTGGAATTGCTTTGGAGTAGCAGATCCTTGAAAGACATGCTCTTTTCTTTATCTTTTGCTCCTAAAGCAGAAAGTTCCAAGGTAAGGTACCCAAGATCTCAGATGGCAGAGGAGTCTTCATAGCACCAAAAAAAAAAAAAAAAGGAAAAAAAAGATATATTAAAAATGATTATTCAAGGTCTCAGTTACGTGCTTTGCATTCTGGCAGGTTCGTTCTGCTTGCTATGTTTCCTCAGTACCACGTTTAAAATCTGTGTTATGTCCACTAATTGTCCTTCGTTTTGAACAGGACCTTTTAGTTATAACAGCTGAGTTCAGGATTTTAAACTTAGGGGGTCCGTGCCTCCCTGTTACTTCTTGACTGCTGTCTGTATGAAGAATTTGTGGTTTGAAGTTCATTCTGAACAATCTGGCTAGGAAGTGCAGTTACGAATGTCTTCATGGGGAATTTTAGGCAGTTACCTTAGGAAGGCAGGTAAGGGCTGACGCTCACACATTGCCCTGCACCAGGCATTTTCCGAAGCGTTGGAGGAGATCAGCTCTCACGTTGCCCACAAGCTTTCACATTGGTGTTTACGTACATATTTGCACCAATTTTGGTTACTTTTATTTTAAAATCATATTGTTAAACTTTTTTTTTAATTTATAGATTTATATTAAAGACTTTATAATTAACTAGAGGTGAAGTTAACTTTGGTTGGGTTTTGCAAACTAAAGCATATACAAATGTTGAACAAATGATATGCAGAGGTGATACCGTGACACTTGGTGCCATCTACTGCTCGGTAAACAAAGTTCAGTTTACTATGGAAAATTCTGGAGGAAAATGAACCGGTTTTACCTTTCATTTGAACGTTTTATAACTGAGTAAATTAGGGGTGTGACTTCAGGCTATGCATTTTCTTGACTATTTCCCAAGAAACCAGAACTCTGTTGATGTGCAAAACTACTTTGTCTTTGTCTGTACTCCAAGTGCCCAGTTAGATGCAGCTAAATAGGAGTTAGCCTGGGAATGATTCTTCAGAATGCTTCATGTGTTTGGTTGATGAAAAATAATTTAAAATTCTGTATATTGTTTTTTATCTGAAATAATTTGATTTTGCACAGACAACTTAGTCTACTACAACTTTACAAAGACACTTGAATTAGGGACTTTTAAACCCAAAAGCACAGTCACCATCAGTGAGAAACAATAGCTACAAGTAGTGCTGTGCCTGCGTGGAGAGGTTAACAGATCAGGTGAATTCGTGTGTGCGACCAAGTCACAGAGGTGGGAATTCGGTTAAAAGAAGCTGAGCATTGTGAAGAAGTTGGGTGTCAGAAGGATTGCTAGCTCACCAATCACTGCTAAAGAGCAGTAATGTTTGATGAATAGTAAGGCAGCTGTAGTGAAATTAAGAATGAGAGGAGCATTGGCAAGCCCAAGAGCTTTCATGTAATAAACTGAATGAAAAAGAACCTTTATTCCTGGCTTGTTCTTATCAAACTTTGGGGTTGGGAAAGAAACAACTTAGGGTCAAATAGGGAGGTGAGGTGTATTTTGCTTGTGTGCCAAAATATTACATTTCTGCCATTTGTCTTACTTGCTTTTAAGCAATCGTGTCAAAACAAATGCTTTAGAAATGGCCTGCTTTTAGCATTGCTTTTTGCAAGTATTGAAAGTATTTAATGCTTTGTCAGCTGTATTCTAACTTGCCACAGCTGACTGATGGAAATCAGTCCTGACCATCTTCCTGTTCCTAGAAGTCAGGTACAGATAAGCTGGTGTGGTGTAACTGGGGCTGAGAGCAAGGCAAGGCATTGGCAGGGTAAATGTGGGATGCAGTCTGGATTTTTTTCTGGTAGCAGCGTTTGAGCTAGGGCTGAGGGTGATTGCACAGTAGCATATACCCGTACTGCTTTCAAGCTGAGGGTTGTGGCTTCCTCAGTGACATAATACCCAGTTCTGGAAAACATGATCAGGTTGTTGATGCTTGGTCACTCTATTTCTGCTTGCTGCTTGCGTTGAAGTGAACTGTCACGTAGTGTGAGGAATCGCAGCTGTGCTGACGTCTTCGCTGACCCAGTGGTAGATTTGTGCATCTTTAAAATGTGGCTTTTTAGCTAATGGGATAAGCTTGAGGTGCTGTGTTAGCTAATGAAACAGCCTAAAGATGCTGTGTACTGAGTTCCTTAGAAAATAATAAAAGTTGAATTAAAAAAACAACCACAGTGTAGTGCTGTATGTGTATGCAAACGTGTATTGGTAATGCTCTGGATTTGGTGTATCAGTCATGTTCTCAATCAAGAACTGGTGCTTAAGTATTATTGTATCAAATATTCTTTGAAATGTTAATGGCTTCGATTTCACATAGTCAATTGTAAAAATATATAAACGTTCATTATTTTATTGAATCAACCTGAAGTATTTAATTATATTGTCAGAAGTCATAGAAATCTGTTAAATTGTGACATTGTATGTGAATTTTCAGTGAAAGTGTATGACATCTCAGGTAACTGATTGACGTATGTAAATATTGCTTAAAAGGTCAGTTTCTCATTTAAGTAGGAGGAAACTGAGTGCAAAATTGTCAGAAAACAGCGTGAATGTGATGCTATGGATCTGTGTAACTTACTCGAAGTTTAATAATGATTTTATGGAGGTGTTCCATGATAGATAAATATCCTGTCCAGTTGTGGTAAAATACAGTGTGTGTAACAGCTAACGTTAGTAATTCCACCATTTAATGCTTTTTCTGTAAATGTATTTTGTAAAACATGAAATAAACTACAAGTTGAGATTTTTTTTTTTTTTTAGATCTAGCGTGTATGACTCAAATTTATTTTGAATCACTTCCCATTTTTGTTCTATTTGAGTTACCTAATAAATGCAGTCTTAAACTACTTTACTGTTGATGATCTGGTTTCTGAATTTAAATACCACTTTCCCTTTCATCGTTTTAGTGGATTGAGTTGTGGGATGATGCCTTTAGGATGCTACTTAAGAGTTGTCATGGTGAGCACAGAAGACAGTGCCTTATCTCACTGTGTGAAATAAGGGAAATGAGGCTTTGAGTTACTACCCTATATTGCTAATAACAACAAATTTCTGTACTATTTTCTTTCTGTCCTCTCAATAACGGGAGGAAAGCAGTAAAGTTTTTGCTTCCTAGCAGTCATACTCATAAAAAAAAAAAAATTAAATTGTTATAAATCTATTTCATTGCAGCATCCCCTTCACTATTCAGCGACTCTGTGAGTTGCTGACAGATCCTAGAAGGAATTACACAGGAACAGACAAATTTCTAAGAGGTGTGGAAAAGGTATGTATTTTGCTGACAACATGCAGCTCAACAGTCACCATTTAAATAACTATTTAAATAACTTTGGAATTACTACCAAAAGTCTGTTGGTTTCCTTAAGGTTCACAGTCATGTAATAGCTAATAGCTACTCTTAACCATGTGAGTTCCTTCCTTTATTTTTAATGTTGTAAGAGCAGTTTGAAATAACTTATTTAAACTTGAAAATAAATTTCAGGAATATAATTGATGTTTCCTAATTACTGTGCAATACTCAAGCTGTAGTTTCTGGAGGGTATAATGTCATTTTAATACTGAGTCCTAACTAAAACCAAGCAAATAATCAGCTGAAATAACCTGAATTTTTTGGTTTGATGCTTGCTTCCCCTTTCGGGTTCGGGTGAGATCAGGAAGAGAGGAAACCTCCACCCAGTGTCTTTTGTGTCAGTATTGAAATCCTCTTGTATAGAGGAATGTATCTTCATAAAAGCATACAGATGGCAGTTACTGGTCTATGTTAAAATGCAGTTCCACATAGGATTTTCTTGATAACAAAATTAGCTTGAGATTCCTACTTAGACTATTCAGTCAAAAAAAAAAAAAAGTTTAACTTTTAAATGGAGCTGCTTTCACTGTTATAGGGCATACAGTCAGATAAATTCTTGCAAGTTTGGCAAAGGAAGACAGCAATAAAGGATGAAACAGGGATTTCATAAAGCAAAAATCAGCCAGAGTGAGAGCTGTGAAACAATACTTCAAATTTTATGGAGATCCTTCATTAAAGTTAGTCTGGGTTAATTTAAGCAGTCCTGCAGAAAAGGTTGCATTGATAATTTGACTAAGCATTGATTTAAAAAAAAAAAAAAAAGAGAGAGAGAGAGAGAAACTTGGCTCCTTTTAAAGCGAGGTTTCTAGATATTAAAACGGATTTTGTTTGCAGTGCCATTCAAGAGGAAGAGGGGGCTAAGCAAAACACGTTGAATTAATAATTATTTCTGCCCATTTTTTTTATGCAGAGGCCAAAATAATTTAGCAGATGAAATATGGCTGTGCCAAAAATAGCTAATAATGCTTGCATGCTTTTCAGTATAGGACTTGTGCAAACAGAACATTTCTTCACCAGTTCAGGAGTTTTTCAGCATTTGAGAACATTTTGTTCCGATTTCCAAGGATATACCAGTTAGAAATTACAAACACTTGGGCCTGGGGGTTAGTGTGGTTGTCTTGTTTTGACCCACTTAGGAAAATACTGGCTTTTAATGTAATTGTGGTCTGATCTTGTTAAAGGGGAGCCAAGATGGTTTTTATGTTTTTAACATGTTGATATCTCTAAAGAAAAATTATCTGAAAGCTACTTCAGCAGATACGACCAATATCCTGTAACCCTTTAAGTTTTGGACTGTTGTCAGGTACAGAAGTTTCTGTTTCTGAACTCTTAAAATGTGTATTTTTGTGTATTACAGAATGTCATGGTTGTCAGCTGTGTATATCCATCTTCAGAGTAAGTATAATCTTCAGTTTCTTGGAACTTCAGGATTGCATTAGTAGCCAGGAGGATGTGTGTCTGCATATGGAATGTATTTCGCTTCCTGACAGTAGTTGAATCCCGAAGTGCAACGTGCGGAGTTCAGTTTTCAGTATCAGTAGTTAAGCCAACAGTAGTGGTAGTGATCTGCAAGTGTTACGTGTAGTAGTTTGGAAACATTCCTTTATTCCTAACATTCTGATTCTTACTTTATTTAATAGGAAAAATAACTCAAATAGTTTAAACCGGATGAATGGCGTAATGTTCCCAGGAAATTCGCCAGGCTACTCTGACAGGTAAGTTTAGCTTCAGGAGTTACATTTTTCAGGATAAAAGCAAGGTTGTTATGGAAATGGCTGGCTCAGATCCCTTATTTTTGCCTATTTTGATCCTGAATAGATAGGCTCAAAAATGGAATACGATATGGAATATGAATGAGGGAGAGGAGTCACGGGGATACATCATGTTCTTTTTTCATATTTTTTTGTAACCTTGTGTAGAATTTTCTTTAAAGTTTTGGTGATACTGGTTCCATTGGAGGCAAGGGATTTTATTTATTGCAAAATAGGAAGTTACGCTCCCCCACCCAGTTCTTCTAAGAACTAGATTATAGCTGCTCTTTGTTGGGAACAAATTCCTTTATTAAAAGGATGGGGTTTATTACTACTGTTGTTGTTATTAACTTTGTTATTATTTTTTTTAAAGATCTAATGTAAATGGTCCTGGAACTCCCAGGCCAGTAAACCGACCGAAGGTTTCTTTGTCATCTCCTATGACAACAAACGGTTTGCCAGACAGCACGGAACATAAAGAATCGAGCTTGCAGCAAACGGACGATAAGAAACACAGGTTTGTGAGGAGCAATGCATTCCAAGTTTTTATTATTCTCATGTTTTTTCACCTGCATTTGAAAAGCATTTTAAAAGGGAATGGCCTTCCAAGGTACGCATAATTAAGCCATAACAGAAGAATGTCTGTAGGAGGATTCTGTTGTGTGCTTACTGCTGTTTGGGCTGTCTAGGTAAATAGTAGCTCAAGTTTTCAAAGTTGTAGTAATGCATCTTGTAAGCATATGGCATGTGTAGTAAAACTGCGGAGTCAATAATAGAGTTCAGAAATGGACAGTTACCATATTTGTGCCAGGATGATGAAGTCTAACCAGACACGACATTTCATAAATGCTTGCCATTAATGCTGACAGTAGGAGCAGTGTGTAATTTAGACCCTCCAGAGCAGTGTGATTGCTGTTTTCATCAACAATCAGGTGAAGCTGGAGTGATGATTTTGAGGTTTTGTCATGTAATGAAAGAAGCAAGTTTTACTGTTTTCTTGTAAAGTGTTTAATTTGAAATAGCTGCTTTAAAAAAGAAGTGTAACAAGCTACAGAATGTTTTTTCAAAAGCAACAAAAAAAAAAAAAAAAAGAAAACCAAACACCCTACAGCTGCTTTTGTTGTTTATAGTGAATCACCAGCATCTGAATCAGAAGGTGCTCAGAGCAGTCCTGTAAAAAATAAGCACTCTGAAGATGACCCTGCAGAAGCAGAAGAGCATGAGGTAAAAAGACTTAAATTTGACAAGGAAGGGGAAGCCAGAGATGCACCTAATCAAACTGCTTCCAGTGAAGTTTCTTTAGGCATGGGGGAAGAGACAGAAACATCCTCTACATCTCAGGATAAAGAAAAAGATACTACTTGTGCCAGACAGCACTGTACAGAGGAAGAGGAGGAAGGTATTTCACATTTCTTGTTACATTTGTTTGGTGCATTTTCCAAGAAGGTTGGATTTTCTTTGCAGGAAGCCAGTACTGTTGGGATTGTTGATTGTCTCTTCTTCTGGATTCTGCTTTGTTTTTTTTTTTTTTTAAACATGTTCTCCCAAGATTTCTTTTAATATTTATTTTTATGGATCCTGTATTTGTAACATGTTCCTTTAGATGACGACCGATGTATACTTGAAGCAGTAATGTTTTCAGCATTTCCAGAAGACTAATTCTGAGGACAAATGAGGAAATGTGTGGAAGCAAGAATTTATTTATTGTTTTTTAAACTGTCTTTTTCCGCTGAAGTTTTATTAAGTGAAGCTACCTATTTAATCCAAAATATGACTTTATTTTATGGTATGTTAGTACAGAGTGGCTATCCTGATGAGGTTGGCTGATATTTTAAATTTTTAATAAAAGCTGGGATTGTCACTTTGTCTTGTCTTTGTGTTGTAGAAACTTTGCTCAGCATAGCCAGGAATGGAAAGTAGCAGGATTAAAATTTTCAGGATAAAAAACTGCCCTTGTAATACTGTCCTTTCGCTGTTTCTAGAGTCCTTCATGTCTCCCAGAAACTCTGGTCCAGACAGAAAAGATCAAGAAAAAGACACTGAGTCCTCAACTGTGAATGAAGAGACCTCTGAGGAGAGCAATCAAATGGAGGAGTCCGATCAGTCTCGATCAGAGAAGGATTCACATTCAGACAACAGTGAAATTAGTGGATCTGGCAGTAGTGGAGCTGACTGCAGTGAAACTGAAGAGTTAGGGTCGTATGCTAGTGAAACTCCAGAAAATTCATCAGAGACCCCTATGGAAAACAGTGAGGAAGCCACAGAAGTTGCAGATGAACCTATGGAGCAAGACTAATTTAAATACACTTAGATGCAGTATTTTCCATAAGGCTCCGGTTTTACACTGTATAAATAATTTTATGTAATAAAGTGGACCTTTAGTTTTACAAAAAGAAGCAGGTTGTAAAATAAACTTCTCCATGGATTGAACCTTGAAAGAGTTGTACATGATAAGAACTGTGAATACCAGCTCCTTCAGGTCCTGCTTACCGCTGAACTTTCGTTTGGTCAAATCAGTGGTTTGTGTATAGTTTTTTTTATTTAGAATAAAAGTTTTTAAACTGGAAGGTAATTATAATTTTGACAACTTTTTTGGAAATTACCACACCTAGTTGTATGTAAGCAAGAAAGCTTTTTGTCTTGTCTTTTTCTGACAGCTATAGCAGTTACTTCATATTTTGGTTACAGTTTCAACATTTAACATGTGAACTATGGGGTTTCATGCTGGTTTCCAGATTTTTATTTGAATACACACTATGAAACCTTACGTTGTGTGTTTAAAATGTGTTACATTTCACACACACATATGCACGCATGCACACGTACGTGTACCCTCACTGTTCTAAGGGGGAAATGTTATATTTTTCTGTTTCTATAAAAGATAAATACAGCAAATACTTTTTCTATAGGAAAAGACTAAGTTCACCTCTCAAGGCACTTTGTTTTGCCTCTGGGGAAGAAAAAAGGCAAATGAAATCTGGCCCATATGAAACCCTGGAAATATGAACGTTGTTGAAAACACCAGAGTAAACACATTCCAAGAGAACTGTTCAGATTACAACACTTTTGTATACTTCTGAGGTGCCTGAGTGAAAGGATTTCATTTATTTATGAGAAAATGTGCTTTATGTTGAGAACGTTGTAATCAAAACATTAGCTTAAACTTTTTGTAGAAGAAATGTTTGAGAGTATGGTAAGAAAGTATCTCGGAAGCAATTAACAGGTACTTGCCTTCTTGAGTGCTTCTCAAAGCATTGTGAATATTACAGAGAAGTCTCAGAATTACTCTAAGGTATGCAGATGGCATTGGTATGATCACATCACTGTATTGGAAGAATTAATATATGACAGTAGTTATGTACCTGAGCTAAAAAACTAAAAGGTGTAGAGGTGCATAGAAATCGCCATGATTTGTATAACATTTTGGAAGTGAACTAAATATTTTTGAACATGCTACTTTGACAGCCAGTGTTACATTTTTTTCAAACCAGCTCAAAGCACAACTACTGCTTTACTTTCGATATTTTCCAGTTCCCATATTTAAAGACATGCAAGCTGCAACCTCCCAGTCACAATTACTGGCTGCCAAATTTATACCTGTTTCTTCAACTGTACCTTTTTGATATTTAGGATTTTTAAATTTCTGTAAAGTAGATTTTTGTAGATTGTAATGAGTGCTCACTGCCATTGTGAAACGGTATATAATTGTATAATTTCTGTGTGTAAACTGAATGCTTGGGCTTTCAATACAGTATTCATATAAAGCAATAAATATTAATGTTATGAATTACCTGAGTACATTTTTATCAGAACTGTCCCTTTTTGGTTTTAAACGCATATACCTGAAGTACAAAAATGACCTCTAAAATGCATGCTGATAGTTTATTGTACTACATGATATGCTTTGTATCATTTAGGAGAAATCTAGGTTTCGATTACTACCAGAATAATTTGGCTTGGTTGGAGCATCAGAAAGTTGTTTCTCGCAGACTTTATCTATCAAGTTCTAAGCAGACAGAGGATTCAGGGAGACGCTTGCCAAAAAAAAAAAAAAAAAAAAAATCCTACTGAGATTCCCTTATAGAAGGAAAATTGTACTTTGAGTCATTTTCACTGTGCTGAAGGGTTGGATGTGTATTATAAAATGAAAGGACTGGACCAAAATGTTGGAATTAGGGAAGTTCAAAAATGTAGTGACATTTTACATTTCTCATTCATTTCTTGGCAGGGAATATTTTGCCAGTGAGAACAAAATTTTAAATTTTCTAAGTTTAGAGATTTCTGAATTTTTCTTTAGAATGTTTATTTGTGGAGATATTGTCAATAAAATTGTTCTTAAAGCACCTGTGACCCACTGATAAGTTTGTTTCGGCAGCACTAGTGCCACAGTCATAAAGACTTGAAGAACTTTGAGGTATGGATCAATTTGTGTATCTGCCAATATTACTTATTTTTGTTCAATAGCTAATAAAAACTGAAATGGTGATTTAATGTCACAGTAAGCATCTTAATACTAAATATGTACCTACATTTAAAGGCTGCATATACTATTTTTTTTTTCCCCAAATTGTCAGAAGCACTGTGTGCCACTAAATATACAGGCAGCTGCTTCTCAGGGTGAGTGGAGCTGTGGTGTTGAATCTATTTTCTAAATCTGGGTGCTTAGTTTTGTAGCTACATGTACCACACAGCAGGTTTCTGTATACAGAGATTTAGACAGACTCGGTCATTCTGTTTCCATTCATGAAGGAAGCGTGTGGTTAAACCCAAGAAACCACAGAGCAGGTGCTTTATATTGTTCACAGGTGTATTTCCTATTTAAAAACAAAACTGTTATGTGGAGTTAGAATATAAATGTGATGGAGTTTACTTCTCAGACTGCAAGGTAAACGTCAGCCCTCACCTGGGCTCTTGACAGTAGAAAACAACAAAACCCACAGCAACTTACTTAGAAAAGTTCATTTCCTGAAAGTATCTGAGATTTCTCTGTCCGCCTTGATTTCTAACCCCAGGAAACGCTCTGAAGTTTTCAGTACTCATAGCTTCCCACTAGAGCATATATTTGGTGTTTTAAGTATTAGGATGCTTATGGTGTTGTAGATACTAGCACACTGAAGTTAAAATGTTCAAAAAAGTCCTGGAGTCCGAGTCCTTCAGTGAGGGGAGCAGAAGTCCTGCAATTTGGGGCTAATTTATTCTGCCAGGCCCAGCCTGCTGGTGGCTGCCCCGCTGCTGCCCATCCCAGAGGTGGCTGGGGTCCTGCTGGGGTCGTGGTGCTGCAGGAAAATCTCACAGGCTGAGGTCAGAACAAAGATTTATGTTGTGCACGGCTGAGTTTGCGTGAAGTTCTGAGGCCAGGATTAGCACTTTTTTGTATAGCTCACAAGGCCCTGGACAACTTTGGATTGCTTTTTTAAACCTCCTTGGGTCTGCAGCTAGCTTGAACAAAGTGTGTGTGTATATATATATAATTTAAAAACTGTGTATAGAATTTTTTTTAAGGCTAAGATAACCTCTACCTGTAGCAAAAGTCCCTGTTACTTTTTAAAACCTCTTAGGAGGAAATATTCCTTGCTGGAAAACTGACTTGGAGTTGCACTTCAGTTTATGCATAGCCTACGGGATGCAGAAAACTGCGACCTGAAAAATATTTCCTGTTCTGCTTCAGTCTGTGAGCAAGTTTAGGATTATTTATGTCTATCCTCCGGATGGGCCCGGGCAGGGCTCCGCCGGCTGCAGCCACGGCCGGCGCCACCTGGCGGTCCGGGGCCGCTCCTCAGGGCCCTCAAACACGGTCATAAAACAGAATTAGGATAATTACCGAGTCCCTGCGGACCCCCACAGGGAGAGGCAGCCCCCGGGACCCCGCAGCGAGGATTTCACCGAATATTTAAGATAAATTATCTTGGCAGCAAACTAAGCTGATATTCCTCTCCCACACTAGCGAGAACAAGGCTGCTGACAGACTTCCTGCCAACAATTCTCCTGCACGCTGGAAATCCTATTAGTTTAGCCTGCCACCCCAGTTTTCTGCCTGTGAGACTAAACAAACCCCATCCTTCCAACCTTCCCTGGTATTATGTGTTGTTCTGAGCCATTGCTCTTCTCCCAGTTGTCTCCCCCTTCCTTAAATTGCCAAATCCAAATCAGGACACAGGATGCCAGCTGGGGCCTCCCAAGCGCTGTGGAATAATGCCTCCCCTGTGTTGTATATATGTCTCCAAGTGATATTTGACTGTATTCAATTTGTGGTCCACCATAATCTCCAAGTCATTTTCTGCCCAAGTTATTTCTGAGCCATGATGTCCTGTGGTGTGTATTTGATTTTGCCTTAAGAGTTCTGTTCTGCTCTTGTCTCCCTTCAGCTGTCTTCCAATTTTTTGTACCCTTTCTATATATATATATTTTTTTTTTAGATTTCTTTGAATTCTTGTTTCATAAGGTCTTTATAAGTGCCTCTCACTTCATTGTGCTCTGCCTGCTCTCTGGGATATTTATGCTACCATGCCATCTTCTCTGTAACACAGCTGAATCCAGAGCAGATACCTGCAGGAATCAAACTGACCTTAAACCGTGCTGGGAATAAGGACAATTAAAGGGCTGATGAAGGCAGAAGGCCTGATCTTTATCTTAACAATCGAGCTCTACTTTTGCATCATTAGTTTGTATTTAGTCAAAAAGCACAGTAGGTTGTGTTAGGGCCTTCAGTGACAGAAGTGTATGTTGGTATTTGTGTAGCAGAAGCAGGGCTCGCTCTGGTGGGCTATGTGTGAACTGTGGCAGCCAACAGCTCCAACTACAGCCGTGCCACTCCTGCTGCCCAGGCTGGTCTGATTCCCCACTGTGACACTCAGGTTTTCAGACAGTTTTAGCTCCATTCACTCCTCACTGTCACCAGTGTATTGTAGCAATCTGGTAGAGAGATGCCCTGGGACTGCCTGGCAGCAGAGCTACCAATGCTTGTGAAACTGGTCTTTGCAATGTGCTTGGTGATGTGATATCAAATGAACAGAGGTAGGCACTAGAAATGTACTGAAGTCAACAGAAAAACATGTCAGCTGCTGCCTCGCTTGCCATGGGCTCTGTGGTCCTTCCAGAGGTGCCCCAAAAATCTTCCTGGTCCACTTGTTCACATGCCTCTGAACACTGATCACAGAAGAGGGACAAGGAAAGGGAGCTCAAAAGCAGGATGGGGAAGAGGGCTTTTCTTGTGCAGTTGCTTCTCAGCTCTCCATTTCTGTGCAGTTAAACGATTCTGTTTTCTACGGGACACCCGATAAAAGGATTCAAAACAGGCTGCAGCCTGGCAAACAGCACTTCTTGAAGTTTTTAAATAATCCTGTGGAAAACAAAAGGAGTGCAACGAGACACCTGAGAGAGGAAAATGTGGGGTTGCTCTCTGGAACACGAGGGCAAGCAGGAGGAAGAATGTGAGGACCTGAAGGCGAGAGGCCTGCCAAGCCCCGCTCCCTCCGGGCCAAGCGCTGCCGGCAGAGGGCGCTGCGGGCCGGGCGCGGCGCCGCCATTTCCTCACGGGGGGCAGCCGGGCCCCGGGGGGCTCCAGCGCGGCGCTGAAGGCGGCCGCTGCCGAGACCCTGTCAGAAATTACCCGCTGGGGAATTAAACCGACTCCCGCCCGATCAGGGGGTCGGCTTCCGAGCTTGTCTCGTTTATTTATTGATTTGGCTGTGTTTTTTTTTACCTCACAAACCTGGGGCGCTCGTGCCGTCTTAAATCTTGCCCCAAACTTTTTTAAGTTTCACACCTTTGCACACTTTTAGCCTGCACCCTCCTTCCAAGTGAAGGATAGGCGGCCTCGGTACTAACCCATGCCTCCAGGAGGTGGAGCTTTAGAGTAAATAAACGCTCCGATGCAGCATTTACAACACAGAACATGTACCGGGATGGTACAGGGGTACCGCCCTGCAATGAGCATTTCGGGGGGTTTTGCTCCTTCCCAGCCCACAGGTGGAGGTGCTGTGTCTGCAGGCTACAGCAGGGTGGGAATTAAATTCCTCTTTCTTCAAGCTGGACCAGTCCCGGCAAGGATTCAGCAGCAAGTGTGCTACAGGAAAGTGAGGGAAGGGACACGGTGCGCCACATCTGTACCTGTGGTCTTCCTCTTGACAGTCCTCCAAGTTACACAAACAATTGCAGCAAGTGGAAGGGGTCTCGTGAAATCACTTTGAATAACAGAAAGCTTCTCAGCACGATGTGCTGCCAAAAGAAGGTTATGATCTATTCTTTCTGCCCACAGTGCTTAGGAAAAGGAGTTGGGGATTTAGAAGACAACAGAGAAAGAGGCCAGGTGCCAGGGTAGTTGTAAGTGATGCAGCTGATGCTGTCCCGAGATAGTTTCTTTTTTATCTCTTATTGTTGTTACCTAAAGCATTTTCAACTCTAGTTTCAGAAGAGATGTGATAAAGCTCAGTTGCTTGAGATGTTTTAGACAATTCTGTTCTCTCAGGTATTTGCCTGTCAGGATTGTTTTTTTCTTTTCCTGGTGTTCTTCATAAACTATTTCATCGCATTTCCCCAAGATATACTTAAAAGTTTCCTGGTTCTTCTAGCATGCATTTTTAGGTGCCAAATCTTTCCCCTTGGAGCCACTCCCCTCACCTGTTTCATATTTACTTTTATCTTTGCTTATAAATCAGTCCCAATTAGTTTGGGTGCTCTTTTCTGAACTTGTGGGTCTGTGTTCTGCTTTAGTACTAACTTGTACAGATGCTAAGGAGGCAGGCTAGGTTCTCTGTCAAGGTAAATGACTGTTTATGTGTAAGACAGAGAGCGACTCCTACTTTCCACCAGCACCAGTTATCTCCTTGGGAACCTTAGCGAGGAAGGACTGTCTGTGTTTACATGGGCCTCACTCCATGCAGTTTCCACACCTAGGACCCTGCCTTCAGATGTGATGGTGCCAGGGCCTCCTCACGCCACACCAGTCCCAGGTGAATGACTGCGCTCCATGTTTTTTTCTAGGAGTGATTCATATAAATACAGAACAACCTGGGAGCAGGATGTTGACATCTGTCATTTCCCAACTGAAGTAACTGCTCTGATCGCAGGGCTTTTGGGTGATGCCCAAACTTGCTCCTTTTTTTTTTTTTTTTTTTTTTTTTTCTTGTTCTAAATGCATGCAACTCTGATTCTCCGGTTGTATAGGGAATAAATTAAAATTGTGTGGAAAATACACAACTTTTGTTACTACGAGGCATTTCTTTCTATGTAATACTATAGTTTACAACAAAATCTACTTTCAACAACAGAAGAAATGCCTTGCTTTGTTGGTGCTCTAGGAATATCAGAATACCTCTGTACCTCTCAGAGTCTTATCAGCTTCTTTCTACTTCTGTTCCTTTGATTATTTATTCCTTTCTACATTCTCTTTGACTTTCAACTCAGTCAAAGAGCTGTGCTTCATGTACCAAAGGCCCTCCTCTTCAGATCTCTCTTTCTAACTGCAGGTCTTGGCTGCCTTGTTTAAATATATGTACTCAGAGGGGTCTGTGTGTGGCAAGGACTAGAACTAGGTGCAGAGTCTTTGTTTGGAAATCTGGCCGTTACGCTGCTAAAATAGAAGTCTTGGCTATGTGATCCGCACGTTGTTCTCTAAACACAGCAGTTCTGCATTACTGAGGTACTCCTGCAGGACTCCGTTGTTTCACAGCCCTTGGGCAGGCTTTCTCAGAGTAAATACCCTCTGTAGGCACATTTAGCTGTCTCGTGTCTTTGTGTCTGAACCTGGAGAATTATCAAGTTATTCTGTAGTTGCTAAGTTGCTAGCTTTTAAACGTGATTTTTTTTTTTCTTCCCATCCATTTAAAATGTTTACAGTGGAAACTTCAACTTTAATATTACTACATTCTTGCATGATTTTTGAATAATAAAATTAACTTCCAATTTAGGAACATAATGAAAAACATTAACCTAATCTTCACATTTTTTCAACATCTCTGTAAAAGGGTCAGTATTTTTGTAATGCCTAGCAGCATATCCTCAGGCACTTATAAAATAAGCTAGTCACAACTTTCTACAGTAATACAAATAAAGCTAGAAAAAAAAAAAATTGTCGATGAGAAAGCAAAGACTTTGAAAGCAACCCTTTTCTTCACATGAGTATGTAGAGAAGATCTTCACTACTACCATCTAATTTCCATCAGCTGGGAGTGTGCCTGCCAGCTGGTAGCGGTAGAAACTCGTCAGCCTCACAATACTGGAGAAGGATAGAAAGAGGCTGGGCTTCTGCAAAAAAAAAAAAAAAAACAACAAAAATTTCTCTTGTTTCTGTAGTGGTAATGATGATGGTGTCTCGTCCTTGACCTTCTTAGTGAAAATCAAGCTGCTGTTTTCCATTCAATGAAACCTGCCTTTTCTGTTTTTGCCAGAATGAAAGCCGTGAGCTGTGATGCATTACTAAAACGGCTGGGACGCTAACCGAGCAGGTGAGAGATGTGGGTTTGGAAAGAGAGATGGGAGTAAGACTTCTAATAACAATACTTTGTAATCCTGGGCACGGGGTTGGGTGCCTTGTGACCAAGGGGGGATTTTAACTGTAGGCCTCATCTCCTTGGTCATGGGGCACCTTGTGGAAAACGAGAGGAAAGGACCGTGGAGGTGCTCTGACGAAAAGCAGCTGCTCTTCGCTGAGGCTGGGGAGGTGCACCCTGCTCTAATGGGTAGGAGAAAAGAAGTATGGCTCTGAAATGACCCCAGCTGAATTGGGGCTGAGTAGTTCTGGTCTGGCCAGACCTTCAGATCACAGAGAGATCAACAGCCTCAGTGTTATTTGAAAATGGCCTGTTGTGTGTTAGCTGTTTGGGCGTGAGCCACTGCTGTCTTTTAGGAAGCTGAAATAGCTTAAGGAGTGCAGCATCTTGAGGGAGCAGTGTGGCTTTGATCAGCTTTTGTTAATGAGAGAAGGAACATAACTAGCACACTTGCTTCCAAACAGAAGTATATTTTCCTCATTGCTCATGAGTCATTAGCAAGCAATTTTGCAGTGGTTTCTCAGGCCCAGCACAGGATTGTTGTGTTACCATTGGGTTATGCAGAAAGTAATGAGGTGACCTTGGGGAAGTGGAGTACATTTAAAAAAAATAATAAGGTATGAACCATGTGGTTCATGGAGCTTAAAATAAATGTTTTGATGTTGTGCAGGTGAACTGAAAAGCACAGGCAGAGGAACAGGTGAGCTCTCTTGCCAGCCATCTGGTACATCTGTGATCTCCAAAAGAGCCGTGCAACAAGTGTCTGAGCTCGCTGTATGTGACCCGGTACGGCTGCACAGCCAGGAGAAACAAGTGTCCAGCCATCAGGTGTGATAGCACGACCTACCCTGTGTGCTCCCCGACTTCTGCTGCTCCGTGTGCCTTCCTGGCCTGGGCAAGTACCGTATGGATTTGTTCTTTTTATGTGGCATTCTGCTGTCAGACCTGGCTTTGATTTTAGTGTTATTTTTAACTGTGACTTTGGTTGGTTCCTAGCATGTAGGAATAAATAACCAGGTTTTGCTCTTTCCAACTGAGCTGTGAATAAAACAGCTCATCTGGGATAGCAGCAGCTTCAGCTTGCTTGTACATCCTGAAACAAACTGGGTTTGATCTGTGAACCCTAGAGGGGTCTTAGGTGTGAGTCCTGAATTCTTTTTCATGGGGTTAATTAAAAAGTCTGAGAGAAGTCAGCCAACCTCCTGTGGCTGAAATGATTTCCCCATGTAGCACCTTCTGCAGGGATAAATCTCTGTTGCAGATGTATCATTCTTCTGCAATTAGTGGCAGATTGCTAGCTGCTGCGTCTGGCACTCCTGTGCGTGCTCTCTGTCTGAGAATGGAGCTGAACCACATGAGCTGCTTGTGCGAGGCTCTGGCTGCTTTCATGCAGTAGGTATTTGCACTCGTGGGTGCCTAATGCTGCTGTGGAAACTTGCAGGGTGATGCCAGGCACTGCTCAGCTGCACTTCTGTAGCAGTCTGCTTGGGGCTTACACTGCTACATTAGTGAATTTCTCTTCCTCCAGCAGGCTGCCTGGTAGAGAGAGTGTTTTAGGCAGGAGTCCGTGGGACACGTGCTGCTCGATGGTCTCTGCCCCTTCCCACCAAGCCCTGGAGTTCTCCACGCACACAGAGCTGGAGATGGCGGGACAGTCAGCACTGGACAGATGTTAAGAGCAGCTGGTAGTAAACTGACACTTTGAGTTAACACTTGGAGTGATCGATGGACAAAATCTGAGAGGTCAACCGTAAGATCTTTGATCAGACAAACTCAGGAGAAGGACACACTTGACAGGAATGCAGGATTAAGCCCAGTAAAAGCAGTTTCTAAAACTTTATCTTCCTAGCAAACTTCTCTAATGAAGAACTCTGAGTCTTGACATGTTTTATGATTTGTGATTTGTTCTGTAATACAGAGCAAATTCTTTCCCCCTTTATACAGCTGTATTTAAGAGAATTTTATACTGCAGCCTCCTGGTTTTAGAAGTGATAATATTTATTTGATGGGGAATTTGGCTGACTGTAGCAGCGCAGCCTCCCTTTTGCTATCTAGCTGCTATGCACAGCAATGCCAGTGCCAGGGGTTGTGCTCCTGATGAACTTGTGTACATCTGGTACTTTTTAAGCCTCTGGGAAGACTGTGAAACTTTTTTTTTTTTTTTTTTTCCTAATGGCATTATTTAAACTAAGAAGTGTAAGAGAAACTTCTGATGTGGAAAGCAGTGAGACAATAAAAGGGGAAACTGGAAAAGGGGAGAAAACGCGTGTAGATCAAATAGTTTGTGGTGGAGTAGGAATCCAAACCTCTTACTTTTGAGGAAAGAAGGCTTTGCTTCCCAGAACTGGGAGAATAAAATACTGTTAGAGCATTACCCTGTCCTTAACCGTCAACTGACACGAGGCTGTTCAAAGGATCTGAATTTGTGTGTGGTGTTTGCTAATCTAAACCTACTGCAAATGGATGAAAGAGCTGGTTAGCTTCTTGTGTGAAAGGTTACTCTGTAGCTGAAATTGCTTTAGGTGGCTCAGCTGTATTTTGTCAATAAAATGTGCCATCAGTGGAAGAATTGGCAGTAAAGTAGCTTCTGCGTGCTTAGCAATGGAGAGCACGTTTGAAGGGCAGCAGTAGAGTTTTTGGTAGATGCAGTCAGCAATTGTATCATTACAAAGTCTATTTTCTGGGATTTAGAGTTTGAATGTGTTTAATTGCAATGGGCTGATATGATTTACAGCTTGGATGTGATTTTCTTCATCTATTTTGGCTACTTTATAGTGAGCTCTGTGCTGCATATGAGTTGCTATGCTAGAGGGAGTTCGGTGGGGGGAAGAAAACAATGTGTTCCTAATATATTAATGTGTGTGTTAGGAATGCGCCCTGTAATGTCTCTGTAAAAGTTTATTGAACGTGTGGGGGGCCTTGGCATGGTGCACGATGTCAAATCTTTTCTATTTCAGGTAGATGAGACAGAAGGAAAGCTCTTGCCAAGCAGTGAACTTCTCAAAAACTTGAGCAAGTTTGAGCCTTGGCTTCTGTCCCCAGCTCAATCCCGTGGGCCAGGTTGGTCTTTGGTGTAGCTCTGCCTTGCTGGGAGAGCTGCCTGACAGTAACGCTGTGGGCTGATGCCTTGCTTCTCATGTAGTTATTTTTTAGAGTGAGAAGGGATGGCATTGAATGTAAGGGACTGGAAATCAAGAAGTCTGTATCTGCTTCTTTGTTCAGACATAAACTTTCTATGTGTCCTGGGGCAAGCTATTTATTTTAATTGCCTGGTCCTGCTTGTCCTATTTATTTGGGCTGCATTGACAGGAACCTAAAGGCTTTTCTGCATGGTATGGCTAGTGCAGTGTAGCCTGATTTTAGGTTGGGGTCTTCTGGTATCATAGGACAAGTGATCAAGAGCAGTGTTTCAACAGGTCTGGTCTTGTTTGAAAACTGGCCTTTAAAATCAGATTGTCCCACTAATTCTCTGTCAGTTTATGAAATGCTGTCATTAGGTGATGGAAATATTAACAGTACTTTAGCTGGGCCACGTGAAAAGTGCAAATGGGCCATCCCAATGGTACACAAGGGCGTTTTGTACAGAGTAATTCAGGGTCACACTCGGATACCATTTTAGTCATTCTGCAAAGGGTTTGGTGGGACACCCAAGGGTGTTGGCCAGCAAAAAACCCTAAATGAGTAAATGGCTTTTTTTTGCTGCTTTGCACTGCCATACAGGGTGCAGAGTTAAGATGACCCCTTGCTAGCTCTTTTTCACAGGAATACAGATGTGCCCAGGCTGTGGTGACTGTGGGTTTGCTGATCACTTCTCTCTGCCGTGGTGGGCAGTGGGTGACTTTGATCAAAAGGGATGTATCTGGCTGTGGGTGGATGTACTGTTCCCACCTCTGGCTTTATCTGCTCTTCCTGTTGTCTCTGCTGAGAGCAGCAGCAGCTCGGATAATCTGTGATGGAAGATTAGGTTATTTAGCATTCTTAGACTTAGCTTTTTATTGAAGAGTCCTGAACATGGGCGTACTCTAGGGTGTGCCATCCAAACATCAGTAAGGGGAGTGTTTGTGAAAACTGCATGTGGGTCTGAAACTGTTCAATTCCAAGCAACTTAAAATAAGAGTGATATCTATTTAGACTGAGGAACTGATTCAAGGAAAATGGGGAGCCCTGAAACAAATCCGAATTGCATTTTTGCATGGACCTCAACAGGAGATAAACAGATTTCATTCTTCGCAGTTTACAGGTGTGGTACGACACATTCCTGACGCGATACATACTTTCTATGATTTTCCTATTGTTGCAGTAGAGTGTTGGCTTGGTAGCTTAGGGACTGAAAGAATTAATATATTTGGTTTATATTCATGAGGTACCTAGCAGCCTCAGCCAGCAATCGGGGCTCTTTTATATAACATTATGCAGGTTTCTAAAAGAGTAGTAAAAAGCCTTTTGACCACGCTATGCAGTTTATCAGTTTCCTACAGCTTTAAACCCAGAATGGTTCTGAGGGCATGTGTTCAATGAAGGTTTAAATCAAATATGAGTGATATAATGTAGGAATATTAAAAGAAAAACTAGTTTGATGTCAGCAGTTTTGACCAATGTAGAATCATTTTTAGCTTTTCTACAAAAGCAGCAGCTGGTTTAGTACTCTGGGGCTAATCAAAAGATGGAACACACTCAGAAAATGTGGGCAGGAGAGCTTTGTAAGTAAATATTTCTCCCCTCACAAGGCAAGATGTTTATTGTTTAACAAACATAATGACAGGAAAGGACTGACTCTCCCAAAATCATGAGATGTGTTTGCTTAGTCTTCGATGTACCACAGAAGTGGTGATAAAGTAGGTGTGGGCAGAAGGAGGAACGGGCACGTTACTTGTGGCTGAAGCACCGAAGTGCTGGAGGAGCGTGTCTGGGTGCTTGTGGAGAGCCATGCGTGTGGGTCTGTGCTCAGCACGGGGTGCTCCATGGTGCCCCGAGGTGTTTCCCCACCGCTCAGGGCCTCTCCCTCATGGTGTTTGTGGCCCAGTCTCAAGCCCTTCTCATACTGCTGGCAAAAGACCCAAGCCTGGGCTGGATGCTGTTCTCAGTGGTGTTCTCCTGCCTGCCTCTTGAAAGACACCAAAATGTTTCTGGCCAGAGGGACCCTGACTTTGGAGCTTGTGATGAAAGGTGCTTTGGTTTTAGCTTCTGTTTCTATGGTGGTCTCTCCCATTAGATTAAATTAAATAAAACAGGAATTAAGGAACAAGATCTAGAGCTCAGGGTTTGAACATCTCAGGTGAAGGACCTTCTAGCTGACTGGCTGGGGTAATTTGACTTGTATGTGTGGAAGGGTTGTGTGTTCTCTTTGGCCAAGTGAGCCTTACTTGTCTAAATTTAGACAGAAAAGCTGAGGATCCATCAGACTGACCCTGGGTTTCATTCAGTGCATCAGGATTTCCTGCTTCAGTTTTTCATTTTTTCTCAACCAAAAGGTGATGCAAGAATATAAGCAAGAGTCCTTCTGTGATCCGGGAGGAGCTTTTTGGCCCACTCTGCAGGCAGGTCTTGCTGGTTTTCATTTGTCCTGGAGACAATGCTGCTAGAAAGATGAAATTTGGTACTGTGGAGCTCACAAAATAGATTTTTTGGCTATTTCTGATCCTGTTGCTCACTTAATTATAGGACCTGAATAAGTGTACCTTTTGGTATAAATATTACTAATGTTGGCAGTAATCGAAGGTGAAACTGGCAAATGTATCTTCTAAGCCATTTCACCAAGTAATCATTTATGAACATAGCTCTATTAATTTGTTTAGTCAGATGCAGAGAAGCAATAAAAGTGATTGACTAAAAACAATTAAAACAGTAAAAGTAAATTGTTGTGTGCATTAAAACCTGCTGAGCCTGTCAGATGAAAATTGTAGGTTTAAATGTGAAAATTAAAGCTATTGATTTTAGCTGGTATGTATGCGGCTATCGGAGTCCTAATTTGTTGTAGCTTTCTTAGCTAAAAGTTGTTGAGAGAAGAGTAAAGATAATCCTAAAACTCATTCCCCAAAAGACTTAAATGATCAGAAAGGCATATATGATAAATATTTGTGTTGTCTCAGGAAGATGGGAGGTTTTTTTTTTTTTTTAGAAGACTTATATTAACTGTCAGTATCTCAATGCTGCAGAACTGAATATAAATATTTACCAATACTGGTAATTTATTGCACTTCAAAGGAGATGAAGAATGAGACATTGACATGAAAGAAAATACAGCATTGATACAGACTAGATTACAGGGCTTCTTGCCTAATTTATGTGTATGACTTTATTGTCATTTTATTTTTATGTGTTACAGTAAATCTTGCATTCAGTGAACTATTATTTTTTAGTATTCAATTAAAATGATAGCACAAAAAGAGTGTTATATCTAGACAGGTATTAAGGGATAGTGCTGGGGAATAAGACTGCAGTCTGTACCTGAGGGCTTCAGCCACTCAATAAGGGCGACTGTCAGGAATCGCATGAACCAGGGCTTTAAACAAGCATTATGTGTGTTGACTTGCCAGTGTTAAGCAATAGGTCAGAGTATTATTTCCTTTTATAGTTTCTTTAGGTCTCTTATAAATCACCCCCTTTACAGTGTAAGATGTAATATTTGACGGTTAACTCTTTGATCAATAGAGATTTTTAAATTTTGCTTTGGGGAGCATAAAGCACATCCTCCAACAGCTCTTGTTTTTTCTCTTTAAGAAGCAGACCCTAAGTTCTGTTACCTACAGACTCTGTGTCACTGCAGACTAAATTCCTAATCCTGAAAGCACAAGGAAAAGACAATTGTGCACAGCCTTTTCTATGTTTCTGTGGATGGAAGCAATGCTCACAGTCATTGAATCACTATGTGTTTCTGGGGATGCTTGGAGGTTGGGACAACAGCAAAGAAAAAGAAAAGTTGGTAACTTTTTATATATGGAATAGCTCTAGAAAATGCAGAAATGCTGTCCCACCTCCCCCCCCATGCAGGCTCTGACTTTTGCACTGGGATAAGCGAGTGATGCAAGTTCAGTAGCTCTTCTCAGGAAAGAAGGAATAATAAGAAAGAAGGAATAGACTCAAATTATTGGGATGACAGAAATGAGGAGACAGAGGGGAAATCTGAACCTGTCTATGTGCATGAGTGGCACAGTTCACAGACGATGTGTGTCTTGAAATGGGATTTTTTTAAATGAAAAAATTCTGATACTAGAGCTGATTAGTTTGAACACTGTGGAGAACTTAAGTTCTTGGGAGTCTGTTCTACCAGATGAATGCTCTCGGCACATACTTCCAGTAGATAACACATCAGAGAATACAAATAACTTGCAGTCAGTAGGCAGCTAGTTGAAGTTTCTCTTTCTGCTTGTCAAAATAACTCCTTCTGTCAGCATGCAATAGGGTAGGCAAGTCAATAGTGGTGTTATTGAAATGCTATCAAGGGAGAATTAGACAGCTTTCATCTGTAAGGCTGTTGTTTATGGGGCTACTGTTTAAAATCACTGTTTACCAGTAAGAATCATGTTTGTTTTCAGCTGGAGCAGACTGTGCTGCTTGAAACAAAGGGGAAGAGCCACATACATCTGCTCCCTTACGCCATTTGCAAGTAGATGCTGTTCTCCAGTAAGGTGCAAGTCCCCCAGCACTGCAAGGCTGTGTCATACCCTGTATCTGTTCCATCATGTGTGTGAGTAGCCAAGGGCAGGGAGAGGGCCCCACAAGAGGGTTAATTTGCTTCAGTTATAAGGAAGCTGTCAAAAGGGGTGTCACTTCTGGGCTCTGTTTCAGCAAAGCTCACAAGCATATGCTGAAGTGCTTTCCTGAATCAAGCTCTAGCAGAGAAGCATGTCAAAAGTATTTTACATCTATCCATGTAACTGTCATGCTAATCTTAAACCTTCCAGAAACTTCTGTGTAAAGTATATTTTCTGATAGCAACTCACAATTTGAGGGAAGGGTTCATAATGTTTTTCAGCAGTAGACCCCAAGATAAGCAAAACTCATTTTCCCATTTATGACTTTTAAATTGATACTGCTTTCCTAGAAAAATAACAACATACCAGATCCTCTAGCAGAATTAATATAAAGCCCTTGTGGCATGTTAAAGGAACAGTCTGTATCATTAGTGTTTGTATAAAACATCACCTTGCATCCCCAGAGCAGATTGCCTCTTAATATTTGCATCATCTCTCACATGGCCATTACCTCTGAAGAATTTTCAGTTGAAGCAGAGATTGTGAGGATGGGGAGCTGCAATGACTTGCACAAGAGGCCACTTACAGAGTGAAAATTAAACTCAATCCATTTTCTGCTACAGCCTACGTTTCCTTTGTTCTAAATTCTTGGTAATGCTGCAAGTAATGACTGGGAAATGTGGTCGTCAAATGCAAAGGAAAAATAAACAACATTCCAGTGTTTGGAGCAGGTCTTCTCACTGTACTTACTGCAAATGGACAGCTTACTCCAAAAGTAGTTGTATCTCACTTCCTCTTAATGAAATAAGAACACCGTGCAGACAGTGGTCCTTCTAGATGATAAAGGACAAATGTATCAGGACAAATACAAGCACAAATGGGCAGTAGTTTGCATAAGCCCGCTGTAGCAAAGTAGTGAGATGGTAGCAGATGTCTTGACTGCGCATTTTTTATATAAATAATCACTTATTCACACCAATTTTATTTTCAGCAGCATTAAAACTCAGCGTGCTTTATTTTTAGCATTATCACAGGAGGAAACTATTCCCTTGATAGCAGAAACCTAGTGAATTTTCACATAAGTACCATGCTACCATTTTGCTCCTTGTGGAGACTGTAGCATTCAGCAATTCCAATTCTGCTGGGAACTGTAGCGTGGCACCATTATAGCAAATAATTTGAGCAGTTATGTTTCTAAGTACTGTTACTGGCAATACCACGCTGAGCATTTCAGGCAAAGCAGGTGTGTTTTTTATTCTTAAACCAGAGATAAGAGTGGTTTTTTTTCATTTTATAAAGACATGACTCAATCAGGACCCACTATGTAAATATATTTAAGTGAAGGTTGGTTTAATAAATAAATAAACCAGGGTTTTGTCTAACCTTTAACACAATTGTGTGTGTGTGTTTGTGTGTGGTCAATGTGAGACAATTTCTCTCTAATATTATCTCCTTAGCAAGGATTTAAATTGAAAGGAAGTCCACTGAAGATAAAATAAATAATTTCAGCTTTATTTCAGTATGCATTTAGAGTCAAGTCTTGACTGAAAGCCTACCAAAATCCATAGGATGCTGTCCCCTGATTCCAGTGTAGTTTAGTGTTGTGCTTTTAAGGCACCCCTCTATCTGTAAAGGGAGGAAGAAGGTGACATAGGAAGCTCCCATCTCTTCATACGAGAAGAGGAACTGTGCAACCAAACCCCAGGATATCATTGAGATAGGTGGCACTGATAATGACTATCAGTAAGTGTGCTATTAATATGAATGCAAACTCTTAAGGCTTTTGCAGAGAGAAATGTCCATCCTGAGCAATGAGAAGAGGTAGAAACAACCATTTTGTTTATTTATTTATTTATTTTCCCACCTAAGTGGCTTGCTGAAGACTAGTCACCCTGGTCTACTGCAATGTAGTGCTTTAAAATGTGAAGCTGAAATACCTTAATAACATCTTGTATTATTTATCTACATTTAGTATGTGTTTATAGACTTTGGTCAGGATTGAAGAACCTGTTATTGTAGGTACTGAAGAAGCTCAGTTTCAGTTCCCTTTTCCCCTACGTATTTATGTTCTTTTTTACTGAACATTAATATGTATCTTCGACTGCAGTTTTAAATGCCAACTCTACTCAATATATATGCAAATCGCCGTTTTCAGAGGTAGAATTTTGTATAAATTAAATAGATAATTAGTAATTCAACTTCTGCTATGTAATACATTATGCCATTGAACTGCTAAACAGATTTTGGTTTGAAAAAACAATAAAGACTCACAACTTCTGGCAGCATGCTGTGAAGCAGTATAATGAAGAATCAGTACATCTTGAACATACAGCCCAATTCATACTGAGGACATTTTTTTTATAACGATTGGAGCAGGCCCTAAAACCAGGTTATGCATACCATCACCCCTAAAACTTGCTGGCTGGTCTTAAACTCCTTTGGGATATTGAGTAGAGGGTTTCAACATGCGTATAGCTGTAATTTACATGTTAAAATCAAATGTGATAGCAGGGTATTTTTATTTCTGTCAGTGTACCGTGTGGTACCTCAAGTTGGGGATAAAAGATGAGGTATTACCAAAGCTGCTAAAGTAAAATCTGCACAGGAGCTAGTAGTGTGTTGCTGTTTCAACAGCACATATTGAACTGATACGAATGCCGCTAGTGCGTCCTGCCCTGTCCTATCCTATCTTGTTTCTTTCAGCCTGGAGGGTCCCTTGGACCCCAGGAGGGACTGTTTTCATGACTCAGATGAAAGTTGTTATACTCAGTGTCCTTCAGGTTTGATTCACTGTGGCACTGAGGACTGGAGAGGCAGTCAGAAGATGTAAGACCACCTCTGCAGTAGGGGTAAACTCCTGTTCAACAGCTCTCCATTGGTTTAGGTTAGTGCTCACTTCAGTGCTCTATTGACTGTTCCAGCTGAGCATCTGGTTTCCTGTGAGTTGCACCCCTTGTTATCAAAGGGGAAAAATAAAATAGGAATGTTGCTGGGAAGCTGCCTTCCCAGGTACCAAACCTCTTTATCCCACAGTGCTATGCTTAAATCTGAAGATTGAAATGTGCACTTCCCTTGAATTGGAATATTAATCAGAAGAAATGCAGGCAAAGCTGGTTTTCTGTGTCATATCTTGACACTTGGGCTGAGCGCCATGTTATTCTTTATTGTCTTTGGATTCTCTTTTCAGTCATCTCAGTGTGCAATGGGGAAGCTCTCTTCACCCCTGCTTCCTTTTACAGAGTGAATGCATTGGGACTCATCTCACTGGAAAAATGAGACCGCTTCACTGAGTTGCACTTAGTTTTAGTGAAAACCTTTCTTAATTATAGTTTTGGGCATAATATCAAAGTATAAATCAGTCCAGATCTGCTTGAACTAAAGCCCGAGTCTGCCTGGAGAATTTGCTAACCTTAGAAAACACAGTCCAAGTTTTATATATTATATTGAAATCTAAACTTGCTAGGATTTGGGCATCTTTACAAAAACTTTGTCAAGCTCCAGTGAGACACCTCTTTCAAACATTTCATTTAAACTCTATGCCATGAGAAGACTTGAACTCCATCTTTCTCCAGGAAAAAACACCGCAGCTATTGTGGTGTTTGGAATTAGATGTGCACTTACAGGAAGGATTTACAGAGGAGCACGGTTTGTTTTACCTCATGGCTAGAGGAAGAAAACACTTGTCAAGTATTCCAGTTCTAATTTCACATGTGTTGCAGTGGATAAATACAGCACTGCCAAGAGAGAAAATTTAATAGGACTTGATGTAGAGCAAGATAGCATTTCAAGAAATGAGGAGCTGTGTTTCTTCTGGAGGAATGCCTGTGGACTGGGGGTCCCTCCACAGGAGTGAGAAGATTTACAATTAAGTAATGTAAACTTCAGGTTGATTTCATGAAGTTCTGTGGTTGTGCAGTGCTTCTACAGAGAGAATGAAGATGGAGAAGGAACCCAAAGTTTAATGCAGGTGTTCCCAAGGACTTCACTGCTTTGGGATTTCACCTAGCATCTCCTGATCTTGTGATGATGTTGTGATGGCGTTCAGAGGACCCATTAGTTTTCTGAAGTACATACAGACATTGTGGCAGAGGTATTGGTGCACCCCAGGCATGGCTGGCCATTTTCACCACCAAGGCACACAGAATGTTGACTCATTTTGAGTATTTTGTGCATCAGAAACAAATGGTGAAGTCTGTGAAGGGCTAGGGAAGATTCCACCTCCCCCTGGTAATACATGGCCCTGTACTGGTTAAAAGCAGTTTGCCTAACTGTTTTGTAACAAAAAAGCTTGAATAAAGAAAGGCAGATGTTGTAAAACATATCTCACTGTCATTTTCTGCTGGTTAATTATTTCACTTCCTAGCTAATATTGGAAAAAGTTATCTTAGAGAACATGGTTTTATTTTTCCAAATCTAAGATTAGTGATTTTCTTTTATTAGTTAGTCATTCAAAATATGCTGTATGTTATAACTAAGCTTTTATTTTTTTTTAAATATTTTTGATGTTGCAAGTTTGAAAAAAGCCTGTATTTGCTAAATGAAGTTGGTTTTATGGATCCATATAACATCAGTGTCTTAATTACTACAAATGGATAATAAACGCTTCCCCATGTATGAGAATAGGAGACGCATGGAGTGAGTGTCATTAGGAACAATTGGATTTTCTCTTGATAAGTTGGTAAAAAAAAAAAAAAAAAAAAAGTAAATACTGCAAATAACTGCTATCTAATATGCCCACAGGCAATACCAGAAAGCATGCACCAAAAACGTTTTTTACAGAATTGCTTTCTCTCCGTTAGAGTTGAATACGGTGGAAACTGAACACCCATTCATGCATGAGCTGTAATACCATTTTTTTTCTCTTCATTCTTTATGAACACTTTGCATTAAGGGTCTGATACATAGTTTTCTTGCTGACAAGAGCAGAATATTGGCACAGCAGTGGTTAGGATTCAGTTTTCCCTAGTGAGAGACAACCTCTTGCCTTCAGGCAGTTAAACCAATAAACCAACCCTGTGTTCCACAGAACAGAGTCAAAACCAGGAGGAGTTGCTTCACACCGAAAGAACAAGACTAAGAAATCTCTTGTGATCAACAGAGAAGAGGAAAATTTGCCTTTTTGTTTCACAAGCTTGATAAGAAGCAAATCATGGCCCTTGCTGGCTGCAAATGCCACCAGCCAAGATCCCAGTTTTTCAAATGAGTTAGAAGAAGCTGAGTTAACACTGCTCTTGATTTTTTTCAAGAGCACAAACAGTTCCACTGGGGAAAGGCTGGAAGAAGTAGTTCTCTTTAGCTTTGATTTGGGATTTACTTTTAATTAATCAAGAACTGGATTCCACCCCAATGAAAGGACAGCGTGTTGACCCCAGCTCCTGGTTTTAGCTCAAACATCTTTGAACAGTTAATGTAAAATTTCTTCATGTGTTCGGAGGGAGGAAAAATTGCAGCTTATGGGCTCCAAGACTTGGTCCTAGAGAGTCAAATCATTAGTGACTGGAACATTCAGAGCCCTTGCAGCTTGCTGGAAGGTGACGTGTTTGGTGCATGATCTGCAGGGCTCTATGTTGATGTGGTGGGAAGTGGTTCCTTTTAAACTCTTCTCTTTGCAACTCATATTTGCACATCCTCTTCTCATTCGAGATGCAGTCACTTTGCATCGTTACTATTCTCAGCTGGAGCTTTGTGCTGCCCCTTGGCACAGCCTCTCACCATAGGCCCTTGGGCCCTGTTTCAGACGTCCAAGGCCATTTAGCCAGTAGGAAATGTGGAACGCAGGGACTGCAGTGTGATTTAGGCTCTGTGAAGCTGGGCTTTTGTGTTCACCCTACCTTAGTTGGCTGATGCTTGTCAACTAAAATGTGCAAACAGCACCCCTGGGATTTAGTGAATCTACAATAAAAAAGATACATTACTGAAGCAGATACTCTTATTTTGACTGGAAGCAATTAATGCTTGGAGGATGGTATTTCCTGAGCACTTTCTTTTGACACCATTCTAATGATTTTTGCCTTTCTGTTAAATCTTATTTTACCCCTTCTTCCCTGGACTCTTGGTTACCTGTTGCAATTGTTCTCCCCCAAGCTTTCTGTGGTATTGGTGGTGATCCTCCAGTGGAACAAAATCCAGATATTTACAAGGATTTGGTATACTTTCAACAGAAATTGAAAACCTTCCTTAAGAATAGAATACCAGTTCATGAAGCAATTAAAATAAGCCTTAAACACAGAGGGAAATGAGAAAAAAATATTTTTGAGTAATGCATGATCATCATTTTAAATTGAAACCAGAAGGAATCAACTTCTCAAAGGGTTGCTAAGAAAGACAAACACCCAGATTTTGAAAGTTGTTTCCATGTAGAACCTAGTGGTACTGTGAATTTAATATATTTTCACATTGCTGTTGTCTTTGTTTTAGGGTTTAATGGCTACTTCTAAGTGGTGCTTGGCTGTCTACAGTTTTATAACATTTCAGATCAGTAAATTTTTCCACAGGAGATGAACAGAGGGCTTTTGTCTGTTATCACAGCCTTGAAAAAAGACTCTGTCAGCTGGACCCTGAAGCTGTTCTCTAGGGCTGTGTGGATCTAATGGAGTTTCTGTCTTTCTAAATCTGCATGGATGCTGTGAAGATCCACTCTTGATCTCACATTGCTTTTTTAATGCATGACAAAAGTGTTATTTTTCTGTAGAAATGCCCAGCAAAGACCTTTGAGAATTTAAGAACTGTGAAGAAATGCGGAAAAACAGTGCAGTCCAAATCATGGGTTCCCTACCAATTTATAGAGAATTTCAGCCCTGCTGGACTGTTCACTGAAGGCAGGGTACCATCAGAAAGGCCCAGGGAAAGGGGAACAAGACAGCAGAGTGTGATTGTGGCTAAAGGGTTGGAGGTGTAGTCGTTCTCACACCAAGTAATTAAGCACTGGGAGTGCTGGGCAACCTCATCCTCATGCCCAAAGGGGCAGATGGGTTGCTTCAGCCCTGTTGTTATCACTGTAGATGTGTCTGTGTGTGGTGGTGTGCTGGGGTAGAAATAGCTTTGTGCTTTGTTGTTCTGTCTCCTCCGGCCTTACCGTGCCGTTTGCCTTTTTTCATTCATCAACATGATGAGTAGATCTTCTGAGGACGGTGCTGAATGTGAAGGCTGCTCTGTGAATGGCTGCACTTTGTTCTGCTCTTGCATTAGATTGTGAATCTTCATTTTGTAGAAAGCTGCCATGCCATAAATTGAGCAGAAGGCAACAAAAGATAAATTAGCTGTACCATCCTGTATATGGAAGATTTCATGATATATTCTTCCCCATACAAGACTCCCATCATACCTACCTCTTAAAATCAAGCCTGGTGAATAATGGCTTAGCCAAGCAATAAATACATAATGCAATGCCACCTTTGAACCTTGTAGCTTGTGTGTAGGTCAAAGATTATATGGGTTGTATTCATGATTTATGCTTTCAGTCTTCTGATATTTTTTAGACCATCTTTGCTTGTCTGCTGGTATGACTAATTATTTAATTATTCTATTTATTTTTAGGAGGCCACAGTGATCCTTCTGGTACAACTACAAAATACATATATTTTTTCCTGAATATAAAGTAATTCAAACTGTGTAAGACTCATGGTGTTGAACTAGGCAAGCTTATTCAGAAAAATGTGAATGTTTATGTGAATAAATATGTCTATTTAGGTGTCTATCTTCAAGATTAACACACTGTTGAAGAGAAAACTTGTTTTATTATTGGTAGCAGACTTAGCAATTATCTATCTTAGCAAATAATGTAAACTCACTTCCTAATTGCTGCAGAACCATAATTATACAAAGAAATCTTGACAGCTTCCAAATTAATTTCTCTCACACTGGTTGATCTGAAAATTTAAGCTTTACTGATGAATGATGACTACGCATCTCAGAGAGCTTCCAAACTTAATGCTATTTGATGTTAAAGTGCATCAATCAACCCTTAAGCATAACTTGACAAAATAATTTGATAGTGGCAAATGCTTGTTTTCCTGTCTCTGGCTTTTGTTGATTCTTTGCTATACCTGAGGCAGAAGCTTACCTAGCTTGTGGCAAAGAGCTTTCTGACTTGATAATGAAAGCAAATGTTGTCATTAGTTCCCCTCTTCTGTGTTCCTGCCTTCTGGCTTGCATGCTGTCACTTTCCTGCAAATAAAAGCACGTGAATTCTTCTTTCTCCTTTGTACAAAACTGCATTTTTATTCTTATGCATTCAGACTGAGCAGCCACATTTAGTGACAAGTGAGAGAATTATTTCTGCTGCCTCAAAGCAGCTCCACAACCTCCATTCAAATGCTGCAGATGGGTTGGTTCCTCTTCTTAGTTATTGCCCCTACTCTGCAATAAGAAGCTAATCGCACTGCAGTGCAGAGCAGTAGGTGCTCTTGCCTTGGTTTAGTTCTAGAAGGACTGCTGTACTGGGGTGGCGTTAGCATGTGGTACCAAGTTAAGTTTTTAACCTGCTGCCTTTAAGACGTGTGACCAAAAGGTTTCAAAGCCATGCTGTTGGTCTGTGTTGTCAATGACGTGTTAATCTACTAGTAGCTATTTCAATTAATATCGTTTTTACTTTGCGTTTCAGTTCTAATTATCTGGATTATCCCACCTACTGTCTGGGAGCTCAAGCATGGCTCGTCTGAAGAAAACCTCAGAGAACAACAACAGTCAAACGTAAGTGGAACTGAATATATACAGTTAACAATCAAGTGTAATTGCAAGGAATATTATTTGGATTAGATGACTATACGCCAGCCCCAGGGCACTGTGGCAGATGCAACACAAGGTCTAATAAACTATAGGTCCCTGCTGCCGGTATTACTCTATAGGAGTAATAATAACACTGTGAGAGTGAAAACATCCATCAAAAGCTGACAAATCTGACAAAGATTATACATACCCACGTGCATATACTAAAGATGCTAGTTAAATCTGATGGAACTGCTAATAAAATTTCTTTAGTGGTTTTAATGAAACATCATTTTGTGCTTATTATTCCTTTCATGTGAAGTTGCTTTTAAGAAACAATCATCTGAGTGTTATTGGAAAATGTGCTTGTAATTGCAAAAGTAAATACCAATATGTTGTCTGATAAATCACAGGTACAATAGCTCTATTCAGAGAGGAGCTCTGACTTAAAACTTTAAACATATAGAATATATGTGTGTGTTTTTAACACAGAGACTGCTTTTCTTGCTGTGTATTCAGACAAATGACTCTTGTTTCAGATTGTGGGTGGCCCAGTTGCAAACGTATGTGTTTACTTTTAAGAACTAAGAAAAAAAATGGTACGTGTACGGATTATAGAGTTTGTGTGGGGGTAGATTTTTTTTTTAAAGTCTCCAAACAAATACCAAGAAGGACATTCCTTTGAGGTGCCTGCCTAACGCTGCTGTTAGTGCCACGAGTACCCTATTTAGAGGTTGACCTCTTTATTAGAGCTGTTGGCATTGCATATAGGATACAGCCCTGACTTACGATTTAGGCAAGCTTGACAGCTTTGGCTGTACCCCAATCTGCTACATCATCATTCTCCCTCCTGTAAAATACCCATTCAAATCAAGTATTCTAATATCTGTTGGTGAAAATAAGTATATGGGGGGAAGCCGTACACATCACTTAATTTTTATGGCAGGATCTAAAAAGTGCCAGGTATCCTGGTTAAGTAAGTACATAAGTCCAGCAAGTTGCACATTACATGTGATTTTAAAATGTTAATGTGAATTAAAGAAAAAGCTCATGGTTTACCGCAGATGTACCTGCAGCCATCCATTCTCTAACTGTATTTATTCTTCATTTACACTGAACACACAACTTCAGAGTTCTGTGATGTTTCTGGCTTGAATTTTGAAACTGAAGGTAAAATGTAAATGCTGTAAATTACTCATGTTGTGTGTCCTCCCCAAGGCTGGAAGCAGGTGCGTTTCACTGTAACTTGCATCCTCACAGGTCTCTGCCATGCTTTCTGCTTTTGATTGCGTAGTCTTTTTTTCTCTCTCTTTTATTCTTTTCTATTTATTTTTTTCTTTTCCCCTGACTGGGATCTGCATGTCAGACATAGCCACTGGCCCACTGCGCAGGGATACCTGGGTTGCTGTGAAACTGTGCAGGAAGTTTGGACTGTTTTCTTCCAGCCAGGGTCTCAGACCCTGCTGCAAAGCATGTGCCCCCTGTTTTGTGGTTTGGGTAAGGCATTTCTCTTGTCATCAAACATGCTGGCACATAATCTATATGGTTAGGATTTTCCTAACCATAAAAAAACACTTAAAACCACCTTTCCTAAAACCACCACAGCATGTGATTCATTATTTCAGTGCAAAGCAAGGACAGGATTTTTTCAGACCAAATCTGAATAGCTATTTTCCTGATGACAGCAGTGGGAAGCCCAAGGAGGCTGGGCACCAATGTGTCTATGGCTCATCAAAGTCAGTGGAAGTTGAAAGATTGGGGTTAATTCATTTGGGCTTTCATTGGAGCCTGCTGCACAAAAATTGCACTCAAATTTCACGCAAACATCCTGTTTACATTCAAGTGCAAATGCTAACATTTTTGTAAACCTGTTGCAGGTGCTAAAAATTAGCATCTGCTCCAGTGGAGTTACTGACATAAATAAAAGAAAATCTAACCTTAAGGATCGCTTGATATTACCTTAGAAACTGGGTTTGTTCCTTTGGAAATGGATGCTAATGAGTAGCCAAACTCCCATTTTTCTTCTGTGCAGAAAAATGTCATGGTTCTGTTCATGAAGGTGTGTTCTTTGCGTATCTTATTAGACATAAATATAGCCTATGACCAATAATACTAGTGCCAGATTTCGTTGTTTTTTCCCAAATGTGTGTATTCACAGTTTCTGAAAAGGGAGGGTTTGTTTATGTTGCATTGTTCTGCTCCAAGAGCCTAATATATTAAACATTTTCCCAAAGGATAGCTGTGGTCTTTAATTAACTTTTTTTCCCATATGCCTATAATATATCATTATACAATATTTGGTCAGTACCCTGCTCTTCTACTCTTGTGGAGGACTTATTGGTTCTCATTTCCTGGGGGAGCGTTATGAGTGCAGACAGGAAGAATGCATCAAATGAAAAGTTAATTGTGTTTAAGCTGTGGGTGAGAGAGAAATAGGAATGAGACTTCCATTCCATTGTGCCTCTATAATAAGAAGAGCTAAATATACAGTTTCCTAAGCTACTAACCCAGGAAAACAGAGAAAAAATACCTCAGTTACAGAAAGGACAAAATACAAAATATGTGATTAACCACGGAAAGCTTCACACTTCAGTTTGAAAGCTGTGTACAGGATGATGGACGTAAGCACGTGCTGGTGTTCCTAGTGATTTCTTCATCGGGAAGGAAAAAATCCTGCCCAAAAGCCTCTCTGATCCTGTTATCCCAATTCTGTCGTGCATGAAAGCAGAGATGATGAATGGCATGGAGGAACTTAGGCATTTATAGGTTCATCGTAAATCATTGCAGTATTTGATGGTCAGCCTGTGGGCAGTTTCATGCCAAATCCGTGGCTGGCATGGGTTCTTTCAGAGGAAACCAAATGGGTCACATCTGAGCCTAGACTGTGAGTCACTTCCACTGTTCTGAGTGCTCCAGACCCAGCTCCGTGGCTTACTCATGCAAAATCTGTTTTGTGCAAGGACATGAGTTCCCAAGTGGGTGATAACATGAGAAATAGCAGCTGTTTCAGCGCAGGATTTCCAATATCCTTCTCATTTGAGATGTCCCTATTGCTTATAAGACATTTTCATTGGAAAAGCTCCAACTGTCAGCAGCAATTTACCCAGCAAGGGTCTGTTAGTTTCTGCCTTAATATGGTTAATGGGGCTTTGTGAAACTGGGTCTTCAGATGTCTGCTTGATCAAGGTGTTTTTCCGCTGGTTTTGGTGAGATTTTTCCATAATCTCATTTTTGGGTTTAAGGTTTTATCTGAACTAAAGTTCAGTGGAACTTGCTGGGTCAAAAAAAAAAAAAAAAAAGAAAAAAAGAAAAAAAAAAAGGCATGGCTTCTGGTTTAGTTTTGTGCTTTCTGCCCAAAACACTTGAAATCCCTTGCACTGGGATTTCAGGACAGCTTTAGTCCATGTTTCTTTGAAATTTGGCCATAGTTTACTCAAAGATTCATAAACCAAAGTGAACGTGGCCTGAGTGTCAGGTTTGTAGCTGCAGTGAAAGTGTGTGATGTTTATCTAGAATTTGTCACAGAAATTTTGCCTGGTCATATTTCAGACTGGAATTGTAGGGGCAAGGTCTGTAGAGTCAGAGCTTCGTTAACTTCTAAGCAATGGAACGTGGAGTGTGGGAGAAAAGGGGAGCAGAGAGGGGAAGGCAGACCAAAATGCTGCCGTATGATATTTCATTTGAAATTTGATTTGAATATTGCCACAGCCTATGAAGTGCACAGACTACCATTCATTCAATAAGGGCAGCTCAAAACCCTTCCCAGTAGTGAGCGTGTGTGTTCTTGTAAATCAAAATAATTAACTGGTGTGCTGGGATCTAACGTGCCAACTGCACATGGCAAGCTACATCACCATTGAGGCTTTATTACTTGGATGTTTCTAGTCTCTAGAGATCTTAATTGAGGTTTCATTGCACTGTTCACACACTTAATTAAAAAAAAAAAAAATCATCCCCTATCCCATGAGTTTAGTCTAGTGTCCAGATTCTGCAAATACCTGCAAGATTTTAACTTTGTTAATGGGAGTAACTTTGTTGAAAATTAGTGAGATCATCGTAAATGAAAAAAAAAAAAAATCAGCTTATTATGAACTCAGCTGCTTGGGGAATACTTGTATGTGCTATTTGTGGTCAGACCAATATGCTGCTGCTTGTTTGACCAAGACAAGTGACTGGTAAACGTTCACTTGGTAGCAACTGATGTACCTGGTCACAGCAGGATCTGAGAAGTTCTGCCCTGTATTCCTTACTATCCGCTCTGCATTTTGTTATCAGTGGGACATGGCAGAACGTGACTGATGCATGGTAAGAGTGAAAGTGACCTTAGCTCAGGAATCCTGACAGACAATGCAGCCAAATAAAAATAATTTTTTGAAAGTAGCCTGGAAAAAAAAATAATAAATTCTATGTGCATCAGTTCGCTGCTTTTTTCGAGAATGCATTGATGAAGTCCTGAAATGCAGTAAAGCTTCTCTCTCCTCCAAGACAATGGTTTCATTTGGAGTGTTGCTGTGCCTCACTTTAACAGGGCCCTAATTTGAAGACAAGATATCTAGTAGAAGCACTCAGGCTGTTTGTACAGAACACATTAAAATTCACTTAGAGGTGGGATTTTTCATTGAAATGGACAAAAGTAGGCAACTCTACCTATCCACCCTACTACTGAGGAAACTGAAATATCTCATTTCACTTCTTTGTAAGCACATACACACAAGCTAGTAATTTTCTTGGATGTTTTTATGAGATAAAAATTTCCTCCATAGCCTAAACACAAATATAAAATTGCTGCTACACTTCTAATCTTGGTGACAGCATGTTATAAAAATCTCTTCTGACAGCTGATGACATTAACTGTGATTAAAATAACTGGCAGTGGTTTGATGATGAGCTATAAAGGGGTGTCTTTAACTACTTTCGTAACCTTTATTCTTTTAACAGGATGCTGTAAGATCAAATTCAGTATCACTACAACTGAAGTATACGGTTTCAGGTAGAATTAAATAAATATGATCTCAGCTCATGTTTGTTCATCTTAGAAGATATCATAGGGTTTTTTATTCACATTTTTGAATGGGATTGTTTTCTCATGTAGATGAAAGAGATGCTTGTGAGATGAGCACAATTCTGCATGGATGATGGGGGAAGGAGAATCGTACATGTTCTTTGATTTATGAAGATCCGTAACTTATGATGCTTATTTAATGGCCAGTCTTATTCAGGTCTTATAGGGAAACTCAAGCTATCAGCTTAAGTACATGGTATGGATACTGGACGTACAAGTTCAGTAGTAACTAGACGTGTACCTTTTTGCCAGTTGGATGTCATGAGTGCCATGGAAACTAAGACTGTTGCCACTCGTCCAAGTAAATGTGGTGTTAACGTTATGCTGAGCTCCGTGGGCTGTTGTTGCTTGGGCTGTCCCTAGGCAAGCCCGCCTGTCAGCAAGGCAGTTGTGTTGATCAATCTCCAGCGCTTTGCAGAGTTTGCTAGTGGTCAATGTTAAAGTCCCAGTGGAGGTTAATTACTAAATATGTTTCTTCCCTTGCTGGAGATTTATAGTGTTTTGTGAGAGAACGCCTAAGTCTTCAGAGAATGGTGAAATGCCAAGTGTCAGTTTTGTTCAGATCCCTTACAAGATGAAGATTCATAGTGTGGTGCAAATGGTACTTGAAGTCTCCTGCTACACATGTGCCCGTCTGCAGCTAAATATCCCTCTAGAGGCTGGCAGTCCAGTTGCTACCCTGCTGATGCAGCTCGTTCCATCTGTCACTGATGCTTCGGTAGTTATTAAGTGGCACATTCAAAATAACAAGGGTCTGAATCTAGTCTGACCTGTCTAGAGTTTATCAGAACTCCTCCGGCTTCTAAATTTAAAATTTTTAAGTTTGGAGAGAGAGGCTTTGTCCCCTGCTAGGAGACTTTGAGTACTAAACTTAGTACAATAGCGGTCTGAAAGCAGCAGAGCTCTTACTGTAAAGGAGTTTGTATATTGGTTTCTATATGGATTTCTTTCCCAAGATTTTTAATCTCAAGGAGGATTTAAAGCATCTGAATCTTTCATTCTCTTAGCTCTGGTAAAATATGAAGGTCTTTATGCTGTGGCACACTGCTGTTTTATTGCAAGTTATTCTTCACTAGACCTCAGGAAGCAGAAGAATTGCTTTCAAAGAGCCTAATTTATGGTCTAATATTTATATAGGACTGATTCACAAGTAATTAAGTGTCTGTGCTTGTATTGGATTTCCTTTTAAAGAGTAATAACTTAAATCTAAAGCAAACACTGGAGCTTCACCCATTCCAAAGTCTGAAAGTGTTTGTTTTCTGAAGTAACCTAGGGATGACACTTACTTCCCCATGTAAAATAATGAAGAAACCTGTGACATTTTGAATATAGAAGAACATAGGAACACTTATTCTAATGTTCAGCATGTTCTAATGTTCAGCAGCCACCATGTCCCACTGCAGTGCTAATGTTCTCAATGCTAGCTATGTTATTTGGTACCTCCATGAGAAGCTGAACTCCAGTTAGAAAAACTCAAGTTAGAAAGGCTGGCTGTGGCTGAGTTTGGTATTCCTTAAATCCTACCCTTGGAACTTTTTCCCCTCCAAGTTACAAAATCCAAGCACTTCTCTTGTGACTCCTTTGTAAAATCTACCAGACTTGACAGGCATTCCTTTAAAATGGCAACATGAGAGCAACCAGGGCTTCTAAATAAACCATTGCAGAGCAAGAAATGCCGAAGGCTGACCTGTGGCTTTCCTATCCCTGCCTGCTGTAGACTTTGCAAGTAACTATTCATGTCTGTTGGACTAATGCGGTGCCAGTGTCTGAGTTCAGTCAAGAAATCTTTTGTTGTCCTTCATGATTCCATTGCCTTGGCTCCTTCTTCATTTTTATGTCAGAGGGGAATGGAATATAGCCAAATGAGGGCATTTTTTGAATTTAGTGTATTGTGCCATCAATCAATACCACTTTCCTGTGTTATTGCTGTATGCTATTGGGCTTTTGCCCTTTGAATAGATAAAAAGCAGCTGGATTATTTCTAGTGTGTGCTGGAAAGTACTTGATAACACTGTGTATAATGAATGCAAAGAACAAAAAAATCATCCTTCTGAAACTGAAGGCAAAAACTGTTAACTTAGTAGCCTGGACCTGCTGCTATGTTCTGTGTATTTTTTTGTATTTTTTTTTTCCTTGTAGAATTTTTCAGGTTCCCTTTTTGGGCTTCAAAAACATTTAGGGCATTTTCAACCTGAATATTTTCAGTTCCTGTTACCAAAATTGATAATTAAATGGTATTCTTCATCTTTTATGTATCTATAAAGGTGAGGAAGGGTATCTAAGGGGAGTGAAAAAGTAGCATGACACAAAAGCACAAAGGATACAATTTGAATTTTCATTCCATGATTAAAAATATTTCTCTCTAGATTTACTTCATTTAATGTTCTACAAACTGTTGGCACTTTCTTATTACTTGCTGTACAAGCCTTTTCAGCACCCTGGACACCTGATCAGCCAACGCCTGTACTTCTGCCAAGTTGTTCAGCCTGTGAGCTAAGCTAGCTGCCCAGTTCAGGTATGCTCATTCCTGGTGCATGCACACTTGCCATTTACCGTACAGGTAATAAGTTTAGAAACATGAGATTAGATTTAGTGTGTTCCTGGGTTGTGGATTGCTGCACCCTGAACATCTTCTGGCTCCTAACTTGCACGTTAAGTGGTGCCCTTTGTGGGGCATGCGTGGTGGTTGCGCTCTGCCTTTTTTTGCAGGGTCTTGCTCAGTGGAAACATTGAGTCAGAACAGAGCTTCTGGGCACTAAAGTAATGCTAAGAGTAAGCAGTGAGAGAAAACAGATTTGAGTATCTGTGCCAATTATAATGCTCGAAGAATACAGAAGCAGTGTAATGGTTTGGGCAAGAAGGAACAAAGAAAACCAGCACAGCAAAAGCCAGAGACCATTCCTCACCACGTACCTTAGCTCTGCCAACCCTTAGACACACAGATGTGATAGTATCTCTGCATCCAGCAGGCTTGTTCATTTTCCTGTCTGTCATTGCGTTTGTTACTCTTCTGGCACTGTTCACATTCTAATGATCATTTTGTTGATCGTTACCCAAGATCAGATATTGAGTGAGAATAAAAAGTGATGTTCAACCCTTTGAATGTGGTTAGGGAGAAATCCTTAATCAAACATTAACTGAAATGGTTGAATCTGGTATTAGGAAAGTGCTTCTTGGAAACTAAGTTTTAGGGGTCTGTCAGACATGATGGGGAAGTGTAATACCAGTGGTGGCTTTAAAAACAGACAAACAAGATCGCGAAACAAACAAAACAGAACAAAAACCACTAGGGTGAGGAAATACGTGGAATTTAGGGTAAGACGGATCCTCGTATTTGGAAGGATTATGAAGGCTGGTCATGTTTTATCTTTGCTTTTTGTGGCACTTGCAGGCTCCAAGGGTCTGCCTTCTGTTACCCACAGTGCTGCTAAACGTATAATTACACGTGAAGGATGTTCCTCCTGTAGGTGTCTGAGATAATAGTTCTTGCTGCTATTATTTAATGCTGGGGAGAGCTTTACTCTGTAAAAGACCTCTTACTAGCATGTTTTGCTTAACTTAATCTTTGTTACCAATTTGCTGTCCTGCAATTACTGCAGAAAATAGTACCTTGAAATTTGCTAAAAGCATCTCTTGCTATAAACTATCTCTACACTGAGAGCTAGCACAATTAGCACAGAAACAACACACAAGCTAAGGGGAATTATAAAAATTTTGTAAGAGGGTAGTGTTATCTGGCTTGCGCATTTTCCTTTCAGATAATAGTATCTAAATCCCTGTCTCGGTGTATTTTTGCTAATTTTAGTAATGTCTTGAGTGAAGATTATTTTACTAAATATCCTCAGTCTTTGAGTATGAAATTGAAGATCGTTGTGTTCCAAATCCAAGTTGGGATGCTACCGACATGTGAATGAAACGTTCAATAATACTTGAGTTGTATTGACTTTTAATTAGTTTTAGGCTTTTAACTGCCAGATAACTCCTGAAAACGGAGTTTCAATTCCCAAGCTACTGAAATGATTTTCAAAACTGTGTTTTTTAAGAACATGAACTCAAAACTCATCATCTAAATACTGTAGAACGCTTGGAAACCTGGACAGCGTTGTTGGTGAAGATGATTTTCCTCCTTAAATCATATTAGGAATACAGCCAGAGTGAAGACTGATATTCTCAAAAGTGCTTGAGGTAATCACATCCCCCTGAAATTCAGTAGGAGTTGGGTGCTCTAGGGTACCAGGAAAACCTAATCTATGGCTAATTACTTTGGTGCTGTTGATAACTCAGTTGTTATTTTTTAAAAAATCAGCCATATTAGAATATACACTGGTGTTAAGAAACTTTTCCTGGGTAGAATGAGTCACGTTGTGGCTGTCTCTAGCAATGTCATTGAGGATGAGGTAAGGTAGAAAAAGGTCTGAGTTTGTCACGGAGTGGTGGTTCTGCGTCTTTAGTGTTTTCATGCTTTTCAGGTGATTTACTCCTCCGTTGGCAGAGTGGGCTGTGGGAATGAAGCCAGTGCAATTAAGCATCTCCAGTGTTATATTTCTTACATAATCATAGGACTCTGCCATCTCTTCAGAGCTGTTATAACCTACAAACTTTATTTCATCATTCTGGCTTTTTTGTAATTAGTATTATGGTTGTGCTCTCTGGAAAAAGCTAATCAGTAAAGCTTGGAAAGTCACTTACAACTGCACCAACAACTCACCTATTATCTTCTGACCTCTGAGTGACAAAATGGTGATTTCATGCTGGTTTTCAGTATCACGATCTTGGATGTCATCATGGTAGCGTGATTGCCATGGATGATTTTCTCATTGGCAGCCACCTGTCTCTGTACCTTCAGATCAAGCTCAGCAGAGCTTTGCTTGGATACAAAGAAAAATTAATAGTGCAGGATAATTTAATGGTTGTTTGGCTGTTTTAGTTATGAGAGTGATAGCATGAAGTACATTATCAGCTCTCCTTTTCCTAGTGTTACTTTTTCAAGTTACAAAGAATAAATAACTGTTTTTTTTGTCAGTTCTCTGGGTTCTAGCTGCAATCTGTTTTGAGGCTGCAAATCTGTCTGGACAGGCCACTCAGACAAACCAGTTTGTTGTCACATGTAAGGTGTGAAAAAGCTTTGTGGGTTACAGCACCAGGGAGATGGACTATTAAGGTTGTGGTTCTAGGGGAGGATAGATATATATGTGAGTCTTGCTTGTTGGAGTGCTTTAGAGAAAAGAAACCAGAACTTAAAAAGGAGAGGGGGGGGGGGGGGGGAAACAAAAACAAAAACTATATCTTTTATAGGTATCAGCAAGGAATAGCTTGTGTGAAAAAAAACAAATAACCTCACAGTAAGTTTCCATACAGAGGAGCACACGTGTATGGGTTGATACGTAGAGGCTATTCATTTGCAAACTGCTGTGTTTGCACAGCTTCCATGGCTGTCAATGTGATCTTGAGAAAGTTTAGTTTTCACCACAGTGGTAAAATGTTATGATCTGTCATTAATTTCATAGTGCTTTATTTCACAATTTACATGAATTTTAAATTATTCTTGGCAAACACAAACAGCAGATTAGTTTAGAAAGGCCGTGATTGGGCCAGAATGAGATCTTTGGAAAAACAAAAAGATTTGCACTTTTTCTCTTTATGCAAATAACCATGATATATACAATAAAAAATTGCATTGACTTAAATGTTGAAGTATACTCCCCATAATCTGGGATTTACAGTAAGAATCTGCTAGTTGTGGGTATTAGGCTCAACATGCTAAACTCAGGGGCGATGTTTCTCAGGAATTAGGATTGCTGCAGTACACAAGAGGCTGTAAAAGCTAGCTTCTCTAAACAGCTCCAGGTACCTGAATATTTGGTTCTATTTCTGACACTGCTGAAAACGCAAGGTGAGCTGATCTGTGATCTCAGCAGGCGAAGGGAGGATTTGGGTTACGTGTCAAATCATTTTGTCCTGTGAATCATCAAATTCTGCGTAGATCCGGATCATGGGTTGCGCAATGCAATTACTCAATTTCTGGCATCCAAGGATGTTTCAGAAAGGTTAGAATTGCACAAAGAGGTTCAAATAGAGTCTTGAAGGAGGAATAACCTGTAAGAAGGGACGTTAGTTCCAGAATAAACTAAAACTACACCAGTCACTTGGGCTCTTGCAAAGACAAAGGAACAGCTTCTATCTGTCATGGGTTTCCAGGAGGGGAATACAAACATTCAAGCTGTGCACATGTAGCAGGTCACCATGGCACTTTGGGAGAGGGAGATGAATGGTTTTATAGCTGTGTTTTTCTGTTATGTTAACATTTTTTCCAAGTTATTTCCCACTTTTTGCTGGGCTGCATGCCAAAGGTGCTGCTGCACAAAGAGTGGAGTTATTAAGATGAGATTGCCAGTACAGCATTTTGAAAAGAGAATGTGCAGAGTGAGACATATCTAATTATGCCCATCAGCAGGTACTTAGCTGCAGTGTGTGTTTTACTGCTTCTGTAGCTCTGCTCAGGATCTTGGACAAAAATCAGGCTTCTTTGAACAATCAATATCCTATGAGACTTAACATCATGGTATGTGTTCTCCACTAGCTGTGGATTTCTCCTGTACTAAGTTCATTTGCTGACCTCTAATTTAATTTTCTTGATAGTTCAACTGATTTTTTTATAAAGAATTTGTGTAGACCACTTCTTGTGTCAGCTCAGAGGTCTGAGATTGTTTACCTGTTTACATCTTGTTCACTCTTTAAATACTTCTTGTCTTTGAATGTCTTATTACTTACCCCATAACTTCGTTGCACCTTCATTTTGGCCAAGACAGCCACGTACATGTGGCCTTTGCCATAAATTTTGCTTCACGGATCAGCAAGAGGGAAGTTAAAATCTGCATGTAACTGCAGTGTTCTTAGCATAGGTTGTGTTTGGGGTCTGGCATGTCATTTTAGAATCCAGCCTCACATTCAAGACTGCCAAGGAAATAGAGGTTACTGCATTCTTGGGTGCATTATTTTCACTGTTACAATCTTTAGGTTCATATAGATGTAGTCCAAAACCACCTATGAAGGAACAGAGACAAACATTCAAAGTCACTCAGGTAGGCATTGAGGTAACAGAAGTAACAGCAATGCAACAGTATAGGAAGAGTTACAGTAAGAGTTTTCAAGGCAAGAACAAGTAGATAGTTTAGCAAAGCCTTGACCAAAGTGCTTTAAAAAAAAAAAAAAAAAAAAAAGTGTGTTGGGGAGGGGGAGAAGTTTGCTAGAGGCTCGCTCTACAGAATTTTGGTGCAATGTGCCAACCAACATGTCTTTCCTTCAGGTTTATTTAGTTAGTCTCTTCAAAGGCTGAAGATTGTTTGAGATGTTATTTTTTGTCAAGTGGTTTGTTCTGCTCTTCACTAATTAGGATCCTTTCCCCTTGAAGGATTTCTACTCCTCTAGAAGGAGAATGACAGACGTGGCTTGGCTGTCCCTGCAACATCATACTTGACCTTTGGAGAGGCTTTTGTGGTAACTGCAGCTTCTAAGTACCTGCCAAATCTTCACTCTTCAGCTTCTTGGTCCCTTGAGCTTCTTACTGCATCTGGTTTGCTGTTACTGTGTGCTTTGCAGCAGTGTGGTCTGGCTCTGTGAGGGGTGTCTGGCAGAGGTAGTTCTTGCTCTTTCCTGGAACCACGTGTTGTATCCTTTTTCATAGGCATGCTCTAGTCTGTATTTCTGTTGTGAGAAGCAGTACCAGGCAAGTTCACCTTGTGTTTGAAGTGCAGGCTATTACATCTCCTAGTGGCATTTGGTTTTGCAAAAACTGACCACTTCTAGAAATACGAAAATACAGATGTGTCTCCTCCACAAGAGTGCCTTTCTGATGGAGGAAAGAGTGGTGGCTTCTCTTAGTCTGGTAAACTTCTACCATGGTTGGTCATGTAGGAAAACATGCAGGTAATTAAACACTGGAACAATCAGGTAACGTGTTCATGTGGGGGCTTTAGATCAAGACAAGGTTTTCCTAAATAATTCTTAGCTTTAATTTACTGGCCTGGAAGAGAAATGACTGCAAGTTATTTGGAACGGCCTAATACATGGCAACATCGGGTTTTGGCTGTATAAATGTAATATCTCAGTATTATTAGAGAGGTATAAAATGTCTGTACAACATCTTTTATTTAAATAAAAAAATATTTCACATTTGATTCCAGCATAGATGTATCACATGGACAGTGATACATTTTTCATGCCCGATGCATTATCTTTGTGACTCTGCCATATGAGATCTACATGAATAATATATCTAAAAACTACAGAGAATATAGCACTTCTTGATGGAGAATTGCATAAGAATTTTCCTTTGTCTGTCCTGGATAATGTATAACATAACCATTCAGTTGATGGATGACCTTAGGGTTAGCAGGGTTTGTTGAGTAAGTTGAAAATCAACGAGCAATAATTCCCCCCACCCAATGATCCATGAGTATTAAATCTTTCGGTTTAATTATGCTATGAGTTGAAGGGAGAAAACGCACACAAAGAAATCAAATGAGGTCTGTGAGGCATTATCTATCCGTTGGCAGTCAGCGAAGGAGGCTCTCTGCTGTGTTTGTCAAAGAAGGATGTAGGTACACGTGCTTGTAGGTGTATGTAGATGTTTAGCAGCCTGTGTCCAAAGGCTACTTCATGTTTCATATTACGTGGGGAAGACAGTGAAAAAAAGATAATATGGTGGGCTGTGAGGTACAGAGAGGTTGGGTCTGGTGTACCTGAGCCATGGAGAGAGGTAACCAGAAGTATCACTACACACACGTCGTACATTCTGCTTTCCTCAGTGTCTGTTGATGGACAGGGCAGAGGACTCAGTGGATTCTTGCCTCACCCCCTCTAGCCATCATATAACCCCGGTAACCTTCTGTTCTTTCTAAATCAAAGTTCAGGAAGGTCCTCAGTCAATCACAGACCACTCCAGCAGATCAAGCTGTGTTTGCAATAAAGAACAACTTTTCCTTCTCTTCAGCGCAACAGAGGCATCACTGAGCCTAGTTAGAGAGGATGTCTGCGTTTGGCTTTCATTGTGCTTTGTCATTGCAAAATCACCTTGGGCAGTGAGATTTCCCTGGGGAGAGCAAGTATATTACCAGAGCCCTGGGGATGCTATAGAAGGACAGGCATTCCATACGGAATGGCCGTAACACAGCTAGCCAGGCCTTTATTCGCAGTTATTATTTTTTTAAGGTGTTAAATTAGCTAATATCAGATTCTGCATTGGATTTCTGTAGCTGGTCACTTTTGCCTGAAATACCTGGGGCAGGCTCAGATCCAGACGTGGCTTCAAGAACTTGGCTTACCTGAAGCTGAGCATCGCGGGAGACCTCGGTGATGTGCAGCCAACAGAGAACAGAGATGCTTAGGAGCCCCATCTCTAGAGGGTCTGGGCCAAAATAATTCCAGCTATTAGCCTAACGCCAGTTATCCCGAAGACCACAAAAAATAAGCTGAACGGCTCAGATTTGGTTGACACACTGGGTAGGATGGCTCAGATTGAGGCAATGACTCTCTTGCGGAGAATTACTACAACTGATCTGTGCTCTGTGCGGGAGCTTGGCTGAAGGACACTGACTTCCTTGGTTGGGTATTTGGCGAGGGTGGAATGGAAGTGCTACGGGCCAGACACGGATGTCTGGCCATCTGCACAATTTTGCCATGTGCCAGTTGCTTGACTTAGGCTGGGCTGTCGGAGCGGGTGAGATGTGAATATCAGAGCTAAGCCTCCTTGTTTCTTCCCACTGCTCTTTCACCTATTCCCAGGTGGCTTCTCTGTATGACTACGAACTTCAGGCCTCGCTGCCATGTTTTGTAGTTGTTGTTTCAAATGTTGCTGACCACTTATTCACCACGCAATTGTATTGCTGTGCTCAAAGAGGTTGTAAACTTGGAGCTGGTAGTTGCAGGTGTCTTACTTGCAAGTGACTCAAAGAGATGAACGCGATATTTTAACTCTGAACTGACATTGGAAAGGATGCTGGGGATAGGGAGGAATGCACCAAAAAAAAACCAACAAACTCTTTTTAAAGTTCTGAATTAAATATGAAGTTGAAAGCTAACTATTTCTGTTCTCACTGAAGTGGAACTGCTCCTGTGCTTCAAGTAACCTGATTGAGATTTTATTTTTTATTTATTATTTACCTAATTGCTCTTAGGACCGATCATTTTGTCATCTGATATCCATGTTTCTTGGTTGGGTCCTGATTCTATATTTCTCAAACCACAAATTAAAATATGTTGCCCTCAATATATACAAAATGTAGTAGAAACAAGTAGAGCATCTGATCAAGTTATTTTTGTTTAAACGTATCATAGATAACTGTGTCCTTCAGATTATTATAGTTGGAAGCATTCAAATGGCTTGATAGCCTTTTCATTAGTGTGCTGCTAACTGCACAGTTCAAATGAGAAGCAAAGTCTAGGCTGCTTTACCTTTGGTTTTATTACTTAATTTGTACCTTCATGCTTTTAGAAACTGGTGAAAGTCAATGGTGTGCAGGCCAATGTTTAAGCCAATATAAAGTTTTTGTATTGGGCTGTGTGAAAACAGCTTGAAAACACTTCTGTCTGGATTAGGTCTTTTATGTTGAGTTGTAGTGATATTTCCATCTAGTATTTCATGTATGGTGCTTATTTTTTTTTGGCTTCTCCTTACTCAAAAATAAAATCCTAACAGAAATTTAGAAATTTATTATCGTAACTTGTAAAATATTCTTTGTAGCTAGAGACGCTTCTTGCATAAAGTTTTCTTTCAAAAAGCAGGAAGGAATGATGACTTCTATACAAGACTGGCTTTTTTTGTTTTGAGCAAATCATTTGATTTTCCATAATTGCCACAACTCCAAAGAGATGTCTCCTGCCGAACATAGAGCAGCCAGTGGCTGATCAGCGAAATTCAGCGGGGCTGCTTAATGAGGGGTGAAGACAATACGAATGCAAATCTCGTGAACAGTTGCTTTTTCACAGTTGGTAGGCTGCGTTGCAGGTGCATTTTCTTAATGAGGGTTAATTTGTCTCATATTTTAATCTGACAATACTTGGCATTGTTAGTATATAGGTTTACTTAAAGAAGTAAAATGAAGCTTTTTAGTGTAAGATTGGGATTTGATTTAAGTGAACTATTAGTGCTGAATAGCAACTGACGTTACTCAGAACCGACCTTTTACTCACATTTTTATGAGCTCTTGATTTTTTTTTTGACAAATCAGAGAAAAGTAACTAAGACTGTTCTTTTAGTGGTGTTTTTTATTTTATTTTTATTTTTTATTTACAAATTCTGAGTGTCTGAGACTGAGATAAAACTGAAAAGGCTGTGATTGATCAAGATTTACTGAGGAAGAACCAGGAACAGAAATGGTGTTGAGTACCACAGAAAGTAATAAAATGGTTGGGTAGTGCTGTTCCCAGTCAGTAAGTATTCTCTGACACTGAAACACATGGCTCAGTTGAAGAAAGCCTCACTGTGGTGTGTCAGTGCTTCCCCACAACTTTTCCATTTGGGCATGGGGGAATCTGTTCTTTAAATCGGGATGCTGAACCGAAGGAAGTACAGCCCTTCCCTAAAGAGGAAGCTGTCAGATGAACCCAACCCACTTGAATTCGCAAAAGTAAGCTTTACAAATTTTCTCTTGGATACCCCTTGGTTGCTGCTGTTACTGGTTAATAAAAGGCACCTGTAAGAATAAATGCCCCATCCTAGTGGCTCACAACCAGAGGTGTGTGCCTGACAGTTAGGTGGTGGCCTGACTTAGCTGTATTGAGATCACCCTATAAAATTAATTTTGTGCCTCTAAAGAAAAAGGAAAGCTGCACTGGGCACAGGCAAAAGGAAAGAGTAGCTTTTCTGCAGTTGCTTATTAAGCATCATGCGTAAATTATCCATTGTTATCCTACTGTACTCTGTAGCCTTTTAAATCTCATATGCCTCTCGTATCGACTTGTTTTCATCCAGTATGAGCGCTCATGAATGCGGGATGCTGAAGTACTAGGTCAGAAATCAATTCCATCCTTCTGAAATATTACCTCTATGCCAGTGACTTCTGCTTCAGGGAATCTAGTTCAATATCCTATCTTACGCTCATATAGATTACTTCTTTAGCTTCCTTATATCTGGAACATGCAAAGGGATATTCCTACTGTTGTAAAGTAAATAACACCAAAAAATCAATGTGTGAAAAAGGTCCTTGATATCTCTGACAATTGGCAAAGAAATTTAGAGGTTTTCTTTTTTTTTTTTTTTTTTTCCTCACTTGAGATCTGATCCTGGTGAAAAATGGCTGAAATGCACCGTTACTATGATATTTATACAGTAAGCCAGTGACTTTAGTTTGGTCCCTCACAGCTAGGCACGGAACCAAAAGGGGTTTGACCTCTGGCATCAGAGCTGGGAGGCTCAGCAAAAAAACACTGAACTGCTTCTCTTGCTTTAGACAGCACTCCTGGTTCAGCACGTCGGTGGTATGGGGCTCTGTTTCCTCTGGCATTTTCCATTTCTTGGCAATTCTGTATCTATGTGATTGTACAGGGATTTCGTGCTCTAGCCCCATTTAGCAGCTGAAGGTCTCAGTTCAGCACAGAGACCTGAGAATAGTCCCAGGCAGAGTCAGAGCTTGTGTGAAGACTAAAGATAAGGGGAGTTTTGATCGCTGTGCAGGGATTAAGGTGGAGGAGGCTGTTTAATAATGGTGAGGTTTTGGAAGTGGTCAGTGCTGCTGTTTTGCAGAGATTTGTCTTTTTAGCTTCAGAGCTCCTCTCCCCCCCCAGTCTTCACTCCCAGCATTTTCTATGGTCTGCAGCCACCAGCTGGAGGCTTAAAATGCTGTGAGACAGCAAGGTGTGAAGGTACTTGCTTTTAAACAAGAATTATCTACCAATTCCAATTTAACTTAAAAACCCAATAAAACAGAGCAGCAACATTTACGAATTAAGAGCAGTGAAGTGCTCTGCCTGTGCCCGTAGCAGTGATGTGCATGTGAGCTGAGCACCGAGCTGGGGCTGCGCACCAGGGACTGGCAGGGTGCACCCAGGGGTGCAAGGAGAGGGCCCAGAGGGCTCTGGGCTTATAACAGAGCGGCTGCATTTGTGTCCTGCCTCCAGCTTCAAGGCACCCCGATGGGATTGCCCTGCATCAGTGCAGAGCCAGCTGGGTCGGGTGTTTTGGTAACACACTTCTCTTTGGGATAGACAGACCCAATGCTCACGTGGGGAATCAGCAGTTCTACAGAAGCTAGTTTTGTAGGCTCCCAAGTACTGTGATAAGTTAATTTATTTCTGTCTAGTCAGGAGAATGATATACACAAATCTCACTTCTGACTGAAATCAAATAAAACTCATTACTCCCCTGCAGCATTTTGGATGCTGACAATAATTTCAAGAAGCAGATCCATCAAAACAAGAGCACGACTCTAAAATCAGATTATGAGGAGTTTCCTGCTCAGAACGGTACTGGGGCTCCAAACAAAACAAGTGCTTTTGATTTTTAAGCAATTGGGAAACGTGGGGTAACTATTAAAGTACTCTCATTTAATTTCACCTGGCTTTGAGATATGAGTTGTAAGATATTTGTCTAACCTTTACTTTTCAGATGTAAGGGCTAATGTTGATGCATCATGTCTGTGTTCTGAAAAATTGATGTATCTCATATTATGGGCATATGTAAGAGTTGATGCTTCAGGTACTATACTTAGCCTTAATGTTTCATGTAACATTCTTAAGCTACATACTTGTTCTTTATTTTGATTAAATTTCCAATAAAACTTGCTTGTGAATTGTGATTTTAGTAGGAAGTTCCCAGAGCTTATTTGATGTATTACTAATAGCACATATTGCACGCTGGGCTGCCTGACTGCTCATAATCTAGCTTATCTTGATTAAATGTGGAGTCCAGAGTTCTCTTTTAACAAAGATCTGTCTTTCTGAATTACAACCTGCTTAGCTGTTTTCTTTACCTTCTCATTTGAAGGAAGCTCAGATGTGGCTTAGTAAACAATGACAACATTATCTGTAATCAGACACCTGTCCATCCCATTACAGCTGTCACTTGTCATATTTTTCAGCCCTTGTATGGGAAATGTTGGCACTGCAATGCAAGGAGGGGAGGGCAGCATGTGCTAATCTTTTTATTAACCCATTAATAGATGGTGTGCCAGCCGGCTGATCAAAATACTGTGCTTTGGAGATCTTCACAAACATGGGGCCATGGCAGAAGACATGGAGGTTATCTTCTGAAATGAAGGGGAGTTTGGTTTTGTGCTTTGGTGGCTATTGAAGTTGCTGTTATAGTCACCATATACACAAATGGATCATCATTTGTATTAGGCTATCTATTTTATTTTATTTTTTAAAGCAACTGCTTAGGGAGATACAGTACCGGATTTTTAACCCAGCCATTTTTATTGTTGGTAATAGGAGTTTTTATACCCAAATCTGGGGAATTTGTTCCTGCAAGTCATATTTCTGCCATATTTTATTTCCACTGCTGTTGTGGACCAAAACGTGAGTTACTCAGTGTTACAGTTCCTAACTGAGTTGAGGGGCTTACTATGGGTTTGTTTTTTACAAAAATGATATTTACATTCAAAATAAAGAATTCCCAACCAGCTCTTTTCGGGGTAGTGGTAGGGTCCGACTGAGCCTTGCTGTTGTTGTGTGCCCCTTGTTTCCCTCCTGAATTTCTCCACACCTGAACGTTTTTCTGGCCGATGCATCCTCTGGTACTCGGTGCTTTTCAGAAGCATCAACTCTACAGTGTCACGCGCTGTGAGACAACTGTTACATTGCTTTACCTCATTGAATGCAGGAGGTGCAATAAGGCTGTAAATCTCCTAGATGACAAAACATAAAATTTACATGGAAGATCTAATCTATCCTGTTCCGTCCGATAAAAAGAAGGGTCGCTAGTGGGTAGTAAATTAAGGGGCAGTATAAAAGTTTTACCTGGACGTGTTAAATCATTCGACCGTCTCAGGCTTATGTGACTGTCTTTGTTAATAACTACAGTGCAGATTACCTGCCGGTGGGTTATGGAGGGAAGGTCAGTATTTGCCAAGCCTTTCCCATATAAGTGATGTCTTTTGCAGATCCTCGTGGATTACTTTTGTCACTTTTTGTGATTACACAGTTTTTCATCGGGTTATTGTCAAAGTGCCGGGCAGCGAGGTGGTGCTGCGTGCCTTTAGCAACAGGACACTGCAGGAGATAGGCAAAGGAGGGCTTTCTGCACGGTGGAGGAGGGAAGGCTGCTTTCTGTTTGGCTTTCCTGAATGCACAAAGAGAATCACTGAGCTGTGGAAACGGATGGTTTATCTGTACATACGAGTCTTTGTCACAAAGTCTATTTTGAACTCTGTGCTGGGTGTCTTCTGGTAGCTGATATATATATCTCAGATTTTTTTGTTGTTGTTGTTTTGTTTTTGGTTTTGGTTTCCTAACTTTGGTTGCAGAAATAGGTTAAAGAATGTCGCTGTCTAATAGACTTGTTCCCCCAGTTGTAACCAGTGCCACGAGGCAAGTCCCCGAGCTCTTGCTATGTGTGCAAACTCACAGGTGCAGGTACGTGCAATGTGCTGCTAATGGCAGGAAGCTTGCTTCTCAGTAGATCTTGTTTATATTTCTCCCTCTTCACTTCAGATTGAGTTGTAGCATTTGCCCTTGCAATTGTATTGAAATCCTCACTGCAACAGACTGTTCCCTGCTGAGCCCAGGCTGCGTGTGTAAAAGTAAAGCAGGTGGTGAGCGTGCTGTGACTTGGAGGGTTTAGGCAAAGGATGGATTATGTATTTCGTTGAAATTTTAAGCTCTTCCTCCCTTCTTCTCTTTCAGAAGCTAAAAAAAAAAATAAATCAGATGAACCCTAACACTAAACTCTTAAAGCGTATGTCTGAAAATCTCTACTTCAACTCATCATTTTAACCTGGTATTTTAGAGAGGATTTTGTTAAAACCCGAAATCCAACCTGAAGATTACTGATGAGGAAACCTGCTCATTTAAAACAATGCTGTGTGTACAGGGGTTGTATGTTACAGAAAGACCCAGTGTTTTGGGATGCAATTAGGCTATAGCAGTTGAGGAGGGTTAATCCAAGCATTTATCCAAATCCGATGCAGAGTGACCCATCAGAATAAATAAGTTCTTCTGTATGGTATTACTTTTTGACTCAAGGAAGCTTCACAGATGCCTGGGAGTCAACAGCCTTCTGAGTTTGCCAGTATTTGCAGAGCTAATTTAGGCCTGGATTATCAAAGTAACTCACAACACTGACTTAACTCTGTTCCTGCTGAAATCAAGAGGGATAGGCCAAAGCTCTGTGTCTTCTGAAAAAATCGCTGCTGGGCTCCTCCTGCCTCCATCCACCTGCAAAAAGAGAGCCATCGTGCTGTCTGATGGGCAGCTCGCCTGGAATTGGTGGTTGGGGAGTGCGTTACAGAAAAGCAGTGTGCTAGTACTGCTGAGAAGAGATGTTAGGTTCACTTTAGCTATCAGAGTAGACAAATTATTCCAGTTTTGGTGTTTTCAAGGCAATTTGGGCAAATTATTTTCATTGGCTCTGCAAACTGTGGAGTAAATATGTTATTTTGACCAATTTACCTGCGGAAAAAAGCAAGGAAGGAAGACCAGAAATTTCAGAACAGTGGGGTTTGTGCTGTCTGACGCTGTGAAGGCTCAAAGCAACGAGAATGACCAATGCCACCTTGGGATAGGGAATGAAACTCTGGCCCAGCAAAATGCAATAGGAGAAACCACTGTAGCAGTGCAGCATCATAATTTTCTGTGAGGCTGCATGAGGAGTTGTTCATGGCAAGAAATCAGGCAACCAACAGCTTTATGAGCTTTTTTGTTGCTGCAGGCAGGAAGAAAGTGTGCTGCTTGCCCTGCTGAGGTGAGAGCTGTTAGAGCTCTGCCGGGAGGTGTCAGGGATGCAGCAGGAGGGTTATCCTCCAAGGGCTGTACCTTGGGCCACAGCCAAACAGGCTGACGTGAGGCACGGCCATGGTTTGTCAGGAGGATGGCCAGGGTTCCACTGCACAAATCTTAACTTAATTTGGGGTTTGCAGCAGAGCGTGCCAGCAGGAGGGTTTCACTGGGGATCGATAGGAAAGATTTGGATCGCTTTGGGGGTGTTTTGCTGCAGAGGAAATGAAAGCTGTGTTTCTAACTTCAACAGTGTCGTCTGCTTGAAATGTCTTGTGGGAGAAAAAAAATCATGGAAAAGTAGATAATTTTATATATATATGTACACATATAAAGCAATGTATTTGGAAATTCACTTTTTTAGACATCTGCCATCATTTTTAAAAATATAAATATTAAAATATTGAAATTAGAAAAGATAAATATTTCTTTGTAACTGTGCTTATGTAGAAACTAAAACTGAGAGGTATAAAGAGTAAATTAGCTTCATCAGCTACTCTCTCCATCCCTTCCTTACTCACCTTCATCCATCCATTTGTTTTGGGGTGGGAGATGCCTCACGTTGGCTGCTTTTTTTTGTAACAAATCAAGGGGAAAGAAATGAGCACCTACAAAACAACCAGCTGGTGCCAGGTCAGGGCGATCGTGTCAGCTCGTATCATCGCCTTTCCTGGAAAATGAAAGCAGTCAAAGTGAGATGCTCCTTGGCAGCTTGTCTGATTGATCTGCGGCATCCAGTTGAATTCTGGCCTTTTACTGACCTGCCATCCCCCCGCAGCAGCACTGGTGTCTCGGGTCAGGAGCAGGCACCAAGCAGCGATGCCAAGCCATGGCAGATAATTTTTCAGGCGGTGGCAGCTGGTGGGCTCCTTGCCCCCCTTTGGCAGTTGAGCTGATCCCCCTGGAGAGGTTCATAGGGCCGTAAAGGGGACGGGCTGCTCTAGGGCTTGCTGGCTGATATGAACACCCAGAGCTCTCTTTTCCTCTGCTTTCCCGTTTAAATAGACTGGTATTAGTGTCGTGGCTGTGTTTTGTGCCTGGTAGCACTGTTACAATGAATGATCTGTCAGCGTTTTCGGGAAAAGGTGTTAATTTCAGGCAATTACAACTCAGCAATAAAAACTTGCTTCAAGCAGGAATATGAAATACAAGTGCTTAGTAGTGGTGTTAATATTTATGTGCAATCTCTCATAGCAATGGTTTAGCAATTCAAAAGCGATTTGAGCTTAACTCCTGTGTTTGACTGCACTTCAGAAGCTTGCTTTTCCTACTGGCTATGCAGGCACCAGGTTTGTTTTGTGCTAAGCATGGCAATCTGTCTACAGGGGACCCTCATCTGAATTAGCTGAGAATCCAAAATTATGGGCACCAGCAGTCACAGCAATAATTAACAGTTCAGTGTTACGACTTGTTGCAGCCTTTATCACTGCTGTATCTTCCTGCTGTGGCTCAATGAGGTTCCATAGAAAACAAAACATAAACACGAACAACACGAGCACGCGCTCCATGGAATAAATCCCGAGCTATCCCCTTTTTTGCTCCAGTGAGGAGTTTGTTTGCCTGAGACTGAGATTTGCTTTCCTTGGGAGTTTGCCAAAGGCCTCTGTACTTATTCTTTAGTTTGCACCGCCTTCTCCAAGTTGGTAACGCTGACTGGCTGTTGCTTCATGTCAAAACTGCAATGTTTTTGCTGTATTCTTTTACAAAAATTCTAATCTTTCGATCTCTTGCCATTTTGAAGAAAACGGTCTGCTTTACCTTGACCGTCTTGTAAACGCTTCCAGGGGTGGCAGCAACGCTGGGTGACACATGTGGTTCATCTCCCACAAGTCTGTAGGGTTGGCACAATTTGCTGAGAAGTCTCTTGGCCAAATCACATCTTCCAGTTTTGCAGATGACTATTTGGGGTAACCTCTGAACTGCACAGCAATCTTTTTCTGTAGCCATACGTTTTCCATCAGAGAAGCAGCTTCCAAAGAGCCACACACCTACAGGTAGCTGCTCTGGCTTTGATGGGATCAAAATCCTGTACAGATAAAGGCCCGTGGGGTAACTGGGGCTCTGGAGGCTGCTCTACATCTGCGTGGCCTCTACCAAATTTGGGGTAGGGAAAGTATCTTGTAACCTTGTATTTTTTGTATTTTTTTTCCTTTTTTTTTTTTTCTTTTTTCCTCTGAACTGCTTGGTACATTCCTTTCTCTTTACCCTTTCCATGTAGTAAATCGTGTTCTTGCTGACAGCCGTGGTAATTGCTTTATGTAGTATGAAAGTCTTCCATTCTCTCTCTCTTTTTTTATAGTATGCAACCTTCCACAGCTAAGTTTAAAAGGACAGAAAAATTCATGGTGTTTGCAATAAGAGCATGTTTTATGCTTGCCTGCTGCTAAAGCAGGGAGAATACTGCCCTGATATGGAAATGTCAGGGGCATAGACCCGTATCTAAGGCAGTAAATGTTTCTTTTATTTCTTATCCTACTTTATTCGGGTTGATATTAATTTTAATCTTTTCTTGGCATTTGGAGCAATAAAAAGGGCAAAAATCCTGAGGCTTTTTTCTTATGTGGCTTTGTGCTTATGAACCAAGCCTTCAGACTTCAAATGAGGCTTAGGCCCATCCTGCCTTCGGAGACAGCTGGGAGCTCTTACAAATATATGGAAGCACGGGGACAGCGCTGGCTGAAGGCGTTGTCTGGTGAACTCATACAGAGCCTGCCCACTGTGGATCAACAGAGGAAAACATTCAAAATCACTACATAAAAATCTACCTTCCACACCCCTCTTGTGCAACTGGCCAAGTGTGGTCTTAGTGCTGCTTTGTGGTTTCAGCTGCAGCCCCCCGTGCTCTGTAGCAGCCCAGGAACGTGCGTTGGCTGCAGGCCCCAGCACTTCTGTGTAATGGGGTGACAAGGATGTGCCCTCAGTGAGCAGCCCCAACCAGGGCAGGGTTGTGCTTCGTGTCCTGTGATGTGCCACATCCCTGTTCCCCACCACTTCTGCCAGAGGTGGGGACTCTCCCTGTCACGAGCAATGTGGTGGCGTAAGGTTTGATGCACTCGTTCCCTTTCTTGATGATTCGTTTTGAAGCTGGCCCGACTTTCACCTCCAAGCCCAGGGAAAAGCCATTACGTGCTTTCTGGTCTTCAGCTCGTGGATGGATTCGTGCATGGTGAGATTCCAAAGACTTCGCAATTGAAGTTCAAATTAAGGAATATGTGGTGCTTGGCACGGGTACATACGGCTGGAAAGATAAATTCAATTGTGTTTAACTGCTAGACAAATTTTCACAGCCTTTGATTTAATCACCGGAGCATTAACAAGAAGGTTTGGCCCAGTGCTTCCCTATTTAGCTGTGCTATTTGGTTACTAGACTGGAACAGAAAACAGCAGGTATTGTCATGTTAGGGAGAGGCATCCCACAGCACGTTCTGCCCTAGAACGAAGCCTGAGCAATGGAGAAATAGCAATTTCTTGCCTGATCAAAGACTGCTTATAAAATCGGGCCTGCTGGAATGCAAAAAAGTTCAGTATTCATCTCTTAGGAGTAGATAATAAACTGCTCTTCTGACGGCGAGAGTCCCCGTGCTGCTTAGGGCTTAGCACATGTAAAGTTTTCCATGAACACACTCCAACCTGCGCTGCAGGCATGGCGCTGGATGCTGGGGCTCTCTACAGGACACCTCCCTCAGCAGCTGTGAGCAAGACCCAGCTCTGTGTTGTTCGTGCTCTACTACTGTATTAATCATAATTATACGGTAAATAAATATAGAAATAAATAAATATTTACTGTATAATTATAGCAGTGCCAATGAACATAATTTTACTGCCAAAGTTTTTGGGAAACATTTAGCCAAGACGCTGCTATATTGCATCTTGAGAGGAAAAGGGGGGGATGTGGAACTTTTCTGAAGTGATGTTTCCATTCAGTTCTGTACAAATAGGCCAAAGAAATGCATATTCCCTTTCTGATATTACTGCAATGAGATTTATATGTGAAATAAATATTCATAAATCTTTGTAAGGGTGCCTACGTTATTTATGGTTGGTTTGGTTTGGTTTGCATGCCATATTGCTCTCTTCTGTTAAACAGTTTTTACACCATCAGGCTTTTCCCATTAATCACTGCAGCCTGTGCTCGGTTGCCCCGGCTGAAGAGCCATCTATTACATTCCAGCAGCCACAGCCAAAGTGATCTAATTTGTCTGTTGGTGGTTTTATCCAGTGGTTCATAAACCCATGGCTGTTATTGCACTAGTAAAGATAAAGTTTTGATGTATCAGACTGATGTGTTTGCCATGTTCCAGGCAGCGAGGGGTTGGAGCTGCCAGCTGCGAGCACCAGGTTAGAGGTAGCTTCAGTCCCTAAATCTGATCCTGCCTGGCCCAGACCTCTTCACCTCGCCATTGCAGACATGCAGCTCTTTTGTATTCCTGTGAGTCTGTTCTAATATCTTGCTTTTCTGTTTGCCTTTTCTAATACTTCAAATAGACCCTTCTGTGGGCCTTTAAGTGCTATGATATCTAGCCTTGCTTTATGATGAGCTATAAATGGGGCACTAACTGACACATGCACGCACAACAAGACACATCTGGCATCATTGTGTGTGTGTATGTGAGCTAGAGATGATTAAGGAGTAAAAACAAGTGTGAGTGAGGAAGCCCTGCAATTCTGCTTTCCTCGCATGCAGCTGAGAATGTCGATGGGTCTATTTTGGTAGTCTTGGGGGAGATTGAGTTACTTGCCTCTGTGAAACCAAGCTGTCGGAAGGGATGGTGTAGCTGTGAAAGGTTCGTCCCTTTGTCCCTCTTTCCCCAGCAAAGTCCTGGTACTCCTCTTCACCTGCGAAAAGCAGCGCACGCGAGCTGTAGTAAGGATCCTGCCGCGTTAGTCATCCTCTCAGCAGCGAATGGGTTGTCTGATAATGAGGTAATCTACAAATACCACATCCAAGGGAACTTTTGTGTGACTGAATAGCCAAAGCGATTCATTAAAAATACATGAATGCAGATGGCTGTAAAGTAAGAAAGTCACAGCTGTTCGTTCTCGTACGATTCTTGCGAGCACATTTTTAGCTGAGGTGCCTGAACCACCTTCTAAAAATACGGGAGGGGGAGGACAGGAAACCTCCTGTCTTTAAGAGAAAAGCACAACAGGAGCCATGTGGCTGTAATTCATGTGGGGTGTTGCTCTGAAGCCATAAAGCACAGCCATGTGCTCATACCCCAAAAGGGCATAATTATTTCATGATAACAGTTCTCCCTAGAGCTGCCTTGCTGGTATTATAAAAGCATTTATTGTGGAGAAAACCTATATTTGTGGTCCTGGCAGTTAAGAATATTGAACAGTAATTGCAGCTGAGATAGTGACTCACAGAGATTAATGCAGCTCCTCAGACTTCTCATTAGCTGGACACCGCTCCTTCCAAGCCACGGGGAGAAAAAGGGAAATCTTCAGAAAATTGCAGGTGAAAGTACAGAACAACTTCGAGTGCCTTCACGCAAACAGTGGTGTTTGTATAAGGTCCAAAGAGCATCAATTCACATTTTTCTTTTAAAAGGCCAAATTGTGGATCAAGCTCCTTTTGCTCAAAGGAGCTGCATCAGTGCTCTGTGGGGTGTTCTGTGTTCATCTGCTCCTGGGAGAGGGAAGGTGGGCAAAGCCTCTTTGTGGTGGGTAGAGAGCTTGCCATTCTTTAAACAGCACACGAATAATTACACCACCAGATTTTGGGTTTGAACATCATCTTCCACATGGTGCTTTCAGCTACGTGTTCCCAGATGTTGACAGCCCATTATACAACACTGGTTTGGCTGTTGTGGTGCTAGAGGAGAGTTGCACTCTGGTCTGAAAACACGTTTCAAAGCTCTGAAATTATCCTCGTGCAGCTATTTGGGGCGAAGAATTTGTATGCACATTTCCTGAAGTTGTTTTGTGTTAATTCTTCAGCTGTCACTTAAGCAGTAACATGGCTTTGGGAGTGTCCAACAATTGTAGTATCTGCTGGGAGGCTGCCTGGCCTCCAGCTTTCCATACTTAAAATTTATTTGTAAAATTTTCTTCAACACAAATTATAATCACAAAATGGAAAAAGAGGACGTGGCAAGCTATGTATTTTTCTGTTTTAATACTGGCAATCAAGACCTCCAAAAGAAGAACAGAAGAAAGAAGTCTCTGTTAAAACTACCATTAGGGCAGCGTTGCTGTTAGGAATGCAGTTAGGGGTAGTGCAGAGTGGGAATTCTGTAGTCGTGGTGCAAGCGTATACACTATTCAGCTGAAAGATTTATAATGCACATGAAATATAAATAAAAACAGGTTTGCAGCATATAGTAGCATCAGTGTGATGAGCCTGTCAACACAGTGTTCTAGCAGGCAAAACATATTAAAGTCGGTCTGAAAGAAACTGCTTGAAAAGTCCAGGCCCTTGTCCAAACCCTCCTAAACTGCAGCTAGTGTGTCACGTATAGGTTTTGTTTGCTTGTGTTTTTCTTCTCAATTTCATTGCTGGTAGAAGAGTAATATCTCTCCAAATGATTTATTTTCAAGAAAACAAAGGCCAGCTGCATCTTTCCTAAATTTACAAACACTTAAAGAAAAGAAAATCCATTTATCTCCAGACACCAGCTTTCCGTAGTCCCTTAATTTATAGGATTGTCCATTAAATGGCTGATTAGCTTTGTGTTCTTTATACGTGCTTCAAGAGAAGCAATCTCTTTAAAGTTTGCAGAGATTTGTGTTTGCCTGCTATTATCCTTAGTACTTCACTTGATTATTTTTATATACCCGCTCTCTTGTTCACTCCATTTATTGCCAGCCTAACCATGTCACATGCCTGGGGAGCTGCTGGTGTGCTCAAAGTATTTAAAAATGACTGCATGCTTGATTTCTTTGTGTAAGCAAGGAAACTGTTTAATTTCCAGCTTTTTAAACCCCCTTTTCCTCAGAACCTCCCTCCTCCCCTGCCTTCTTCTGCTATTTCCTCCCTTTCAGGAGGAGATGGAGCACGGTGCAGCAGGGCCCAGCAAGGTGGTTGTGTTTATCCGTGTAGCTCCTCTAAAATCACCAGCAAAGTCCTGGAGATCCTGAGGTGCCAGAGTTTTGGAGGTAGGCATGTGTTGACCTCCTGCAACATAACCCCAACAGCAAGTTGCTCAAGAGAGGGACCTCCCGCAGCCTGTCCTGCTGCCCCCTGATAATTCCTTCAGTTGCTCCCAAAGCAAGCACAGATCTTCCCTTCCTTCCAGAGGTAACCACTGGATCTGCCCAGTTGTTCTGAAAGGAGCACAGCATCAAATCATGGACAAATGTGTCAAGCAGTTACTGTACATCGCTGTCTTAGTCACCTACCCCTTAGTGAGGCTGCCTGCTAGAGTTAGTTAAGAGGTTTGGATATAAATGCAGAGCATCTGTGCTCACCTGAGTTGTTGTAAAGTTGTGCAGGAGGCTTGAATCCTGCGTGTGTCTTTCACCACTGGATTAAATTGCCCTTCCATTCTGGAGGAGGTGGAATCTGGTGTGGTGCAGCAATTGTTTTTGTTTGTTTTTAATAACCAGCTTTAAAGCAATAACAGGCACATAGTGTCAGGCTGATATATTCTGGTTTGATTTCAGGCATTACACAAGGGAATAGACTATTTCCACATCTCCCCCTAGAGCTCTTTAGCAACTACAGCAGCAATAATAATAACAATCTGGGTTATTAAAAAAAAAAAAAAAAAAAAAAAGATAAAGAAAAAAACATCCAAACAGTTCCCTTAAGGAGTAGCACACAGCCATAGGCCCATAGCGAAGGTCCCTAGGATGGGGCACCTCTGCTCCCACTGTAAGAGCAGTGCACGTCAATAGCAAAACACACCAGTGTTGCATGATTACCATTTCTGATGTTGAGGAGAAATAAGTTTTCTTTCAGGTAAGGAAAAATATTAGACTTTTGACCAGAAAGGTCTCCTCTCTACCCTTGCCAGTGTAAGAAAACCCATTTTTACCTGAGCTTGTTAGAACAAGTGTTGAGAGGACTTGTGGAATTGCAGTGTCAGACCAATGCCCAGGGTGGCTGCCTGCAAAAAAGCAGCAAGTTATGCCATGGGGGCTGGATAGGTCTAACCCCAAGTTACGGGCTTGGAGGCTTGAGGAAGAGGAATGGGAAGTGTCAATGGAGGGAACAGCTGATGCCTTTTTAATAGGAGAAGGGTCAGTGGGTTGGCAGCAGAATTGATGAACTGCCAGTGTAATATTCTGCTTGTAGCACCGAGGCTATGCCATGCGCTGTGTTTTAGGAGCATGGTGCCTGTCCTCAGGAATTGGCACAGGCTTACCTCTCTGCTGGGTGAGTCTCAGGCATGCCAAGTTATATATATTTAGTTAGATCGTTCCTTTTCTTTCTTTCTCTGTTTCTTTTTTAATCTAAAATGATTAAAAAGAGAACCTTTAGGCTCTTTTGTGCTGGAATCTCAAGAGGATATGATTTTGGATTTGCTTAGGTGGTTATCAGGTGGTGTGGTTGTCTGGTGAGAGAGAGGAGTTCAGTAGATGGGGAGCAGTGCTGGAGGGAAGAATTGGGCAAATCTTTTGTGCTTTCTCAGCTTAAGTTCGTGTGAACGTTTCATCAGAGCAGAAACAGCAGAAGTGAAACTTCTCTCTTATCAGATTGGATGAGGGTGGTAGCGTTGCAGAAATGTTGAGTGTGTGACCTTATTTTTTCCATTCAGAACCAGATGTGGGCATAAGGCTTGTGCTGGGAACATGTCATCCTCTGAATATGCAGCTAGGTGGGACATGAAAACATCTTCTGATTTAAGTTTTAAGCTGTCATCTGCATCTGTGATGCCATCAGAGGCATCAGCTATTTTTGTATCAGTAGTTATCATGATGTATTTCATTGATTGCAAAGCTTTTGCCTTGTTTTGCCTGGAAGGTATTGGGTTGACTTTTTCTCCTCAAGGTTTTTGAGGCGATAGTCACCTAAGAGTTAAAAGAGCTTTGTTTTGCAGTGAATACATGGTGGGTATGGCTGCACTGTCAGCGGAGAGTTATGCTAATGGAAAGGACATAAGAAACAAACCTGAAGCATGTACCTTAGTGGGCATGGTCAGTGGTTAATCGGTGTGTTAACATGCACGGTGGTACAATTCAGAGCCCCTAGAAGGTCGCCCTCTAAGAGTACGTCCACTTCTGGGCATTTTGCCTCATATGAAAATGTTCCAGAAATGCAGGTTGCACCTAAAATAGCCAGTGCAATTTTTCAGATGGAGAGAAGCAAACAATCTCTTTGTTTCTTTTTCATTTTCACCTTCTCCTTGTTCTTCAAAACAAGGCATTAATCAATGACAATAGAAACTGCTACTCTTAGGGCTGTCAGTGTTTATAGCTCGGGGTTTAATAGCAAGGACATAAATATATACTTTTCATTACAGTTTTGCTGTTATTTGCTCATCATCCGCAGTATCTGATATTATCATAACTCTTTGGTTGAAGCTATTAAAGTTATGGTTTGCAGCTCACACTGGCATGAAGCAGACAGAGAGCCATAAAAGTGGGGGAAAAAAAATAGATTGAGATTCAACTATTAGGCAGTATTGGTCATTTTCTCACTATTCACGTAGCAGCAAATCTAATCCTGGTAGCTTGTATTTTAAACCCTCTTCCTTCTTCATCCTGCACACCTCCACCCCCCAGGAAAATTTCTACTCTTCAGGTAAGCTGAAATCATGTTTGCCATTGCAAGTGCAGGAAGATGTTTGGCTCATCATGGCCAAGTATTACTAAGCAAAGAATGTTTGTATTTCTGTTAGACAAAAGAAGAAACTCGATTAGGGCTCAAAGAAGAGCTGACTTGAAGCTGTGGTTGCCATGAGTCATTGTGGTGCCCACCCCAATTCTGGGCTGTGAGAGCAAGGATCCCTTGGAGCATTTGTTTATGAGAACATTCTCCAATGGAAAATCTTCACAGGGAAGCTTTCCATCTCCCTGTAGTCAGCATTGGCTGGGAAATTCCTCCAGTGGGTCCCTACCCATGAGCTTTTTGTCTGCGTTTGGAGCACTGCTCGCTGTCAATACTTTGGCCTGTTCACAAGTGAGTGGGTAGAAAGACAATGAAGCAATAAAACTTGTCTGCTAATTAAGGATGGCCAATGAAAAAATAAAGCCCCAGCTGAGACTTGTCAGGATAGAAAATATCTGAGACGGTGACTTCATGAGTATAAATCATTCATCTTCTGGCAGAAAAACTTTCCTTCAGCTATGTCTTGAAATTACCAGCAAGAAATTCTAGATCAAATTGTGGTCTGACTTGTAACTATGCCGAATCTTGTGCTGCTGGGCTCCTTTAGGATACATACTAGACTTTCTAACATACTGGGAAGAATCCTCAATTACGTGAGCCTGATCAAAAATCCACTACCTTTAGTGGGTTTTGAATTAAATCCTAGGGACTCCTAGCTATTTCATACTCTGTATTGGTTTAAATTTCTGTTCACCCACTAAATCCTAGAACGCAAATTTACAAAGACTAGAAATGCTCTTTCATCTGTCCCCCTTCTGAACTATTCACTCAGATGTTGGCAGAGACTTATTTTTGCTGGTTTTTCCCAGCTTTCTGCTTTCCAGGCTTATCTTTAAATAGCCTAATTCTGTCAGGGTATTTTAGGATTTGTTTTAGTCTCTAAGATTTCACGTGACTTTCAAACAAAATAAAACATCCTTAAAAAGAAGGCTTTATACAAATCTGATTGTATTCCTCTCCAAGAAGTAGCACAGAACAAGTTTGATTTTGTTTTCAAGTAGGGTATTATTCACTGTAAGCTACTCACTGCTTGTAGTAACTCTGCTTCAGACAAACGAGCCAGAAGTGAATGCATTTCCCATCTCCCTTTCTGGCTGTTCACTTGCTGAATGGTTCGCCTTCTCTTCTAATAATTGCCCGCTGAAACTTGTTGGGTTTCCTGTGCCCGCGGTGGGTGAGAGTGGACATTGGCAGCTGAAATCTGTGGAAGTGTATTTACGTGTATCTGTAGCATAAGTACTGATGCGAACAGAGTTTTTCAACAAAATGTTTTTCTCACATAAATAACAAAACTGAAGCTTTAGGCTGGGGAGGGAGGCACAGCTTCTCCCCATCTTTCACTTGGAATGTTTTAAGATTCAGGAAGGGCTTTCTAGCTGGAGAGGAGGGGAGGATGACCTGTGAAGAGCCTGAGAAATCTGAAAACTGAAGTCTGAATTTCCAGTTCAGGTTCTGAATGAGGCATCCCAGGGGGATCCTGCAGCCCCTGCGCAGACTCTGTGCGGACAGGCTCCTTTCACACCAAAAGTTAATGCTGTTTGGGCAGAGGGAGTATAGAGCAGTCCTGCAGGGAGAGGACTCGTATGGATCTGGTTTCAATCCTTGCTCAGCCAAGTTCTGTCTGCTTTGGCCTCTGACCTGGAGTTCCTCAGGGGCCCTTCCCTTCTCCTTAGCTTACTCATGCTGGGCACATACCTGGTTCAGCAGGTGCTGTTAATATAAAAATGAAAACAACAAAAGCCCCAAACCCACTTTTCTTTCCCATTTCCCTTTTCTTCCAGCAGGACTGCAGCCCTGGGTGGATTCACCCATTCTGGAGGGCCCTTGGCTCTGTGATGTGCCGCTCAGCTGCAGCCCAGGGGCTCCCACTGCTTTTCATATGCTCACCCGCGGTGTTACTGCAGAATTTGTGTTTCAGGACCACGCAGAGGATAACGTTTGCTTTGAAAGACACTAGCAATGTCTCAGAAGGGAGATGAAACAGCTCGTTGTGTGTCCTGGCACGTGTGGTGATACTCCTGGGGTCTGATGTGTCAGCAGTGCCCTTCTCTTCGCTCCTTTCTTCATCCCTAAGAAAGCAGTGAAAGGGTGGAACCTGTGGTGGCCTTGTAAAATAACCAGCTGCAGTGTTTCCATATGGCCTCTGTGAGTAAAGGCCTTTGTGCCACAGTTTAAACAATCTTATTTCTGTAGCCCTGTGTGCGAAGGAGATGTTTGGTTGTGCAGGGAGGAGCAGACAGCGACGGGAGCACGGCACTCACTGGCAGCACGGGAAGGCTGCAGATGCTTCAGTCCGTGGCAGTGTTTTTGTAGCTGGCCGCCTCCTGTCCTGGCGGAGCTCCTCTCGACATCTGACCGCTGGCTGATGGTCCTGAGACCTCCCACAGCACCACTGCTCCTGTCAGCCACAGCCCTCAGTCAGCCCAAGGTGGGGAAGGATCACAAGCCAGAATACCGACCCTGTAAGAGGCTGGCAGTCGCTGCCTTCCCTAAATGTGTCCTTCGGCACTGCTCCCCTGCTAGAGACCGACTTGAATGTCCTCACAGAGAGGGAACAGAGATGTTCCCTCTCACTGCGGGTGCTGATTTCTAATCCCTGATAACCCTTCCACGTGGTACAGCCTCATCGGGCACAAATTGCTCTGGGGCAGCCCGGAAAGTGAGAGGGGCCTGAGAGGGTTTGAGGTGCTGGTCAAATAAAAACTGAAAATACTAAGGAGAGTATCAGGAGGTAGTGTGCTGGGGCCCATTGCTACTGCAGGCTGGCAGAATGGGGAATCTGGGGCTGAAGCAGGTCTCCTCTTCCTGCAGTGGAGAGGGCAAAACTCTGAACTGCAGTTTTAAGGCAACCTTGTCTCAGATGTTGGTGATGACTTGAGGTTTAAAGCTGAGCTGGGAATATACAAGCCCTTTGGCAGGCACTTGTTATTTAGCAGAATTACTGCATTTTGGGCTCGTGTGCCCCTGCTGATGGCACTAATCTCCATGCTAGGAGACAAAGTACCAGCTGTGCCTGGTCCTATTTGTACTATTTTAGCCACATGGATGTTCATCCATTTAATTTGGAAATATTTCTCTGCACTCATCAGCAGCCACATGCAGGCAACCGAAATTGCCACATTCATTCTGACTTAGTTTTGAAAACGACAGATGCTACATTACTGTAAAACATGGTGAAAGGGTTTTCTAGCTTTGTTTTTGTTTCTTGTTTGTCTGTGAATGTTTGATATACAAGCCATTAATGCTGATGAGTGAAGCTGCTTTTCTTCAGCGAGGTCTGCTCCTTCTCCTATAAAGTCAAGCAAAACTTCCACTGGGGGACCAGTGCCATTTGTGCTTAGAAAAAGGACTTAGAAACTGTACTGGGACTTGGGAAGGAGAAGAGTTGGCACGAGTGACTCACAAATATGCGCAGATGTGTTATGTGGTGGTTATTACTTTTTCTTAATAATGTGACTTTTTCCGCAGCCTGAATAATTCAAATGAACGATGCTGTTGTGAGCATGCCTAAAGGCATGTAACCTCCTCCGTCCTCTAGGTGTGTGGTATGTGTTCTACTTCCACTGCAGATATTTTTAAGGGCAGAAATACGAAAACATCTGCTAAACCTCCTGTATCAAGCGTGAGCCTTGCACAACTGATTCTGATTTGATGCCTGCTCAGGTCTGGGGCTGTGTCACAGAGCTGCAGCGTGGTGCTGCAGCCACCTTGACACGAGCCAGCTGTGCTCGGGGCACTGGTGGGGACAGGGACTGTGCTGCTCGGCTGCCCACCGGGGCCCTGGGACCCACAGCACCCTGCTCATGCAGGCATTGCCTGGTCCTACACCCCAAGAACCACTCACACGGCCTCCCACAAAACCCGAGACACTGCTGTGGTTTGCATTGGAAGGTGGTGATCTGGGTGCTTAAAGACAAGTCTCCAGACTTGCAAGACTAGGACGTAAGAGGCTGCAGTGTGTGTCACAGTGATGCTTGCAGAGAAGAGAAGCAGAGCCTGTGCTGAAACTCTTGACCCTCTTTTAGTGGCTGCTTCTTTGTGCTTCTGGCCTTTGCCTTAGGTCTGCATTCCTTGTTTGTTTGTTGTGTTCAGCAGTGCTTCATAATGTTGTGTTTGAGTGCATTAGCTGATCTCCAGAGGTTCCTTCCTGCATCAACAGAGGCACAGAGAGATGCCTACAAAGACTTCTGGCAAGACTCAATGAAGCACAACTTGTAGTTGTGCTGATAAACGCTGACACAGGAGAAAGCCGTGCAGTTGTCTGTATAGGAAGGATCCGTCTTTCCTTCCTAGATAGCTTTTGATGACTTTGGAATGGAAATGCTGAAAAAGGCTCATCAGGTTATTACCAACCAGCATGTAGTGCTTGCCTCTGCCTTGAGTTCAGGTTGTGGAGAGAAGCCCGTGGAGTTTCTCTGAATGAGAGCTTAAATGCAGTAGAGCAGAGAAGCCTTCTCTGGAATAGCTTTGTAAAACTGGCTTTGCTTTTTGTTACGCTTGGCATCTGTGCTTGCTGGATCTTATGGCGTAACTGAGACTTGTTTCTTGTGGAAATTATTTGGATGTGACCTTCCTGCTTTTATTTTGGCTGCTACCTCAAGCCCTGAGGACTGGTAAGTGGTGGATGCTTACATTGAACTGGAGCTAAGCAGAAATTTGACAAAACTTGGGTCCCTTCAATTTGCAGCCTTTAGGTTTGCTTTTATTAAACAATTATAGTTGGATTTGCCTTTTGGGGAGTCTTTGTTTATGGCATTCTAAGCTAACAAAGCCCAGCTAAGCCAAAGGCTGGATTATCGGAAATCAAAGCAGGCTCTCCTAATGGGGACAATGGAATCCCGCCCGGTGCGAGCTGCGCTGTGACACCTGGGAGGCCCGCGCTCCAATATGATAAAGTATTTTCTTTGAGAGAGGGTCACCAGAAGTTCACTTTTACAGAGAAGTTCTTATTCTCGGTTAATGGGGCTCCCTGTTGCATGGTCCCGCAGTTGCCTAACATAAAAAGGATGGATTGTCAAAGAAATTACTTGTAAAGCTCCTCCCTGGCAAACTTATCTGAAAGGACAGACCGAGTGCTCTCCTGGCCCAAATGAGCGGCCCACGACCCAGCCACCCAAGCTATTGTGCCCTTTTGCACTTCTGCAGTGTAGGATTTGTCAGCAGTTTGGTTTCAAACCTTTGTTCTGGGCATGTGCTGTCCTTCAGGGTTGCATTTTATAATAGACTCTCCTACCTGGCTTTCAGAGCAAGCCATATAATCTTTTAAGCTGTGGAAATGAAGAGATTTCCAGTCCTTTGGGGATTTTTCTAGCTCCAAAAGAGCAGAATTATAATTTAATGTGAAATATTATATGCTGATTATATCATACGTGAAATGGACTTTCTGGTCCTTAAGATCTAAACACAAATTCAAAACATACAGGCAGAGCCAGGTTTGGCTTTTTGTGTGTGTGCTTTATGTATGTAATTTCCTGCATATGTAAGTGATCCCTAGTCATAGCTGGGCCCAGGCCCAACTGAGAAACGGCAGTGATTATTCCTTCTGGTCCCTTTCCGATGTAGCTGACTCATTTTCCCCAGAAAGGGGAGAGATGGAAGTAGGACGTGAGAAATGCATGACCTAAGGCCAACATCATCTGCTGGGAGGACTAGGTAAGCTGGTGGGGTTTATTTCAGCTTGACTTTTCGTGGGTAAATGCAGGTGCTGGGAGAAGATACTGGAGAGGTTTAGTTATCTTTTTAAAATTACCAAAAAAGTAAGAATATCACACCAGATTTTTATTTGGGCTTTGACTTCAGTGGAGCTACGCTGACTTTTATAATATTGGCATTGTATTTCTGTAAATTGAACCGCTAATTGGAGCATTGTTATCAGGCTGTTGTTTGCATTATTCATTGATTTGATTAAATCTTATCCAAGAAGCATTCTGTGTTGCAGAAGATGACACAATTCTTTCATAATAAACTGGTGGAACTTGGTTCCCATTTTGGACTTCATCAGTAAAGAGCACTGTGACTGTGATTAGATCCACAACGTTAATATATTCATTTAGGTAACAGAACTTGGATGAAATATTCAAAACCAGCAGATTGAATCCAGTAGAGTAGGCAAGTGGCTTTTCAATTCATTTTGTTATTGTGTTTTCCAGCTAGTTTTCAAAGTAGGCGATTGCATCTCTTTATGTTACAGAAATGAGGGTGTTTCCAGTGTTTTGGGCATTTTACGATTCCAGGAAGAAGGTTTAGGACCCAACTGAGAGGAGGAGTTAACACAAGAACTCTTCTGGGCATTGCATGCTATCTTGCAAACCTGGCCATTAGAAGGTTTATGGCCAGTCCTGCACCAGAAATATCTGCATAATTTATTAGCATGGATCTGCTGGAGCTTTTGGGCAGGCACAGCTTGGGAGGGCATTATGTTAGCAGGGCTGCGGGATGATTAATGTCTTTTAAACAGTGACAATTAAAAGGTATTTAGGTAGCTTTCCCCATAGAAGCCCTGGTCTCCAGTACTGCTTTGTGTCCTGCCGGACACTCAGAGAAAAGTGGCATTAATTCTGCATCTCTGCATTCGAACAGCGAACGCATCTTCACTGAAACCTTGTGCTGCTGAGCTGTGCTTGTGCAAAAAGCTGCCACTCTTCCAGATTAACTCTGGCTGGAAGCTCATAGAAATGGTTCTGATGAAGAGAAAAGCTGCTGGGATGAAAACCCAAGCAGAATCTTTGCTATTTTGTTACAGTAAAGAATTTTCTTTTAATAAAACTGGAGGCCTCTTGGCTTTATTAAAGATACCTCCTCTGTACCTTGGGCTGGAGGTACAGCATCTGCTGTGACAGTTTCTGCCTTTTGTTTTTTGACTTCTTTCTAATTAGTTTATGTTCCAAGACGTCCTTAATACAACAACTGATTTAAAAAGAATTGGAAATAAAACAAAAATAGGAGTTTAAATCGCTTATGGCTTGCTTTGTATGGCTTCCAGGCATTTGAGCAATTTTGCTAACAAGTATCCTGTAACCTATTTCCAAAGGCCACTAGTAGATAATTATATTTGGTTAATTTACATACTTTCAGTTTATAATCCTAATTAGTTCTCCAACCAGTATTCCCTAGGCAATTTGGAGTCTTACCTCATTTTATTTGCCATCCCTAATGTGCAAGTTCTCTTCTTTTAATTTACAAAAAAACGCTGTTAGGTTTGGTTCAGGGCTTTCCCATTTCAGTGCACATCCAAGCTGGGTGATTCCATGCTGATTTAGACCCTATTTGCAAATAAGTATTTTACATTTTTATAGATCTTACATCTGGGAGACATCCTCCACTTTAGGGAAACTGCCCTGAGTTTGACACGGAGCCTGTTTTTCTGGGAAGAATCAGGCCAAATTTGGCATCAAGCTGTACGCGGGGATTCCTGCTCGAATCTCTGGTTTGCCGAGGGGGTGTTGGTGTAGGATGGGGACAGAAGCACCAGGTGTGTGACGGCAGCATGCCAGCCAAAGCAGGGACGGGTGTGGGTGGCAGGAATGAATGAAGGCTGCGTGCTGGGGAGCCTCGGGGAGCTGTGCACACAGGCTCTGTAAGGAGACAAAATCTCCCCAGCTGCTTGGCAATTGCTTGTTCTCCCTTCGTGTATTTAGGCTCTCTCCCTGTCCTACACCGGGCTTGGCTGTCACCCAGGAGGAGATTACACTCAATGAAGTGGCCAGGGAGGAAGGGAAAAGGAGGAGGATGGAAATGAATATCTGTACTTCCAGGTGTAAATGAGAAACACTCCCTTTAGCTCATTCCAGGCTCAAAGTTCAGGAGGTGCTTGGAACCAGCCTCCCCAGCACAAGGAGCACACCCGGGGGTCCCTGCAGCAGGCAGAGCAACCGGGGCTGAAGCTAAGGGTCAGCCTCCTGCCGAGCATCGGCCCCGCTGAGGCTGGCTCTGCTGCTCTGCAGAGGTGGCTGAGAGAGGCTGCCAGGTGAAGCCTCAAGTAAGTCAGTTGTTGTTATCTTTTAAGCACTGAGGTACCTCCTATAAGACAAGTTTTTAGAGAACCTGTTATATGACGTATTTCCACTTAGGCATCAAAGGCTGCTTTCTGGGCCGATTCATTTCACTGTAATGAGGTCAGGTTTGGACTCACTTTATGGTAATTTCCACTATTTCCTTGCAATCTATTAAAAGAACCCAAATCTCCCTTTTCAGTGTGGCATTAAGTACTTCTACAAGGCAATGAAAAAGGATGTGAGATAAGGTAACTAACGAAGCTAGAAAAAGTTTTGCATAACTTTTGCCCAGATTTGCAGGATAACTGATGGATTCTGTGAAATTATGTTAATTAACAAACCATAATACTACAGCAGACGTGATTTTTAAGTGACCAAAATAACAAATGCTCAGAGAGGAAAAACTCAAAGGTATCAAAGTAATTCTTGGCCAATAATTTTATTTCAGCATCTTAACAGAATGCAAATCTTATACTGTTGATGCTTTGGTATAATTTCTACACATTCCCAGGTACGTTTCTGCTGTTACACACATGCACGTAATGCTCAGCATTTATCTGACTGATGCCTTAGGAACCCGTTACCTGTGAAGTTTTTCCAGAGGAGCCTATTTGTATGAGGAACAACTTGATTATTTTTCCTCATTAGAGCATTTCAAATCCTACTCTAACATTTCCAGGTAGAATAAAGACAGCTTAAAGGCCTTTTCATGCCTGTTTAGGGATTGTGATTCCACGCTAATTATAGCTCTGCCCGTCCATGTGGATTTCTGAGCTTTAGAAGAAGCAATATCCTGCTAGGGTGCTCCCCTTGTGATTGGGATGAACAGAACAAAAAATCAGAGTAAAGCCGATGTGAGACAGAGATAGGAAGCACCTTATGTTGAAGGCAGCGTGTTGTGAATATCGTACATTATGCTTTTCCTTCTGTGCAACTTGTGATGGTAACCAGCTTCTAGTATGTCAAGTGAATTCCTGGCTCTAGCAAAGTCAGTAGAAAATCTTCCACACACTACAGCAAGACCGGTACGTTGTCCCAAAGGTAAATATCATTCAAAGGTAAATGTACAGAGGATTACTGTTATGAGTGTCAGATTTCAAGGGGCAGTGATGATTTGCAGTGGCTTACGACATATTTTCCTGTATGTAAAATAGCTGACTGTGGAATATGGTAGATATACATTCAATGCTAATTCAGTGCTCAAAGAGAATGGGGGAAAAACCACACGTCTGTTGCTTGCTTCCTGATAACTGGCAAAATAGGCACTGAGAAGCTGTTAATTTCTCCCCTTCCAGCTTTTCACCTCTATCATTCAGGTTATAGTTTTTGCTCATATAGTTATGGTGGAAGAGTTCAGAACAGAGATTTAGAAGGGTTTGGGTGAGAGCTTTTTGTGGCAGCAAGCAAAAAGGAGAAGGGGTGAAGAATCTGGGAGCTATTGATAATGAGTCTAGTTTACCATTTATCCATCAAAAAATCCAATTTATATTTGAATTCTTAATTAGAAATAGAAAAACAGAAAAAGAGTAAGATGCCTTTCTGACATTTACTCTTTATCCTTTTCCCCATCTCTTCTGTTTTAATTTGTATGTTTGATTTAAATCATATATTTAATTTATATATTTGTCTCTTTTTAATGCAAACCCATGCTGTTGTTTGTAGGTCAGTTAAATAAATCATGAAACAAAACAAAACAGGAGAGTAGAAGTCCTGTTTTTTTTTCTCACTTGCAGGTCATCTTAAATGCCTTGTGAGTTTATTATCTGCATTGCTTGATTCTACTTTTCATGTTCCTCTTACTTCCCTCTTGCTTCTTCCCTCTATGTCTCCTTCCCTCAAGAACACCTCCATCCAAAATCCCCCCGAGGTCAGGATGCAGATTTTCCTTCTAGGTGCGACTCGGGCAGGCAGTCCTGGCAGCGCAGGAGCTACGCTCCAGGAAAGGAAACGCAGCATGGCGAAACCAGAAGGGAGTCAGAAGAATGTAAAATTGTTTGAAATATAAAACAATAATTTATTTTACTTCATTTTACTTGTTAACGTTTGTAGCTAATGATGATTTCATGAAACTGCTTTTATAATTCAGTACATTCAAATCTATAAAGCAAACAGTTACTACCATGGGCTTTTCAAATTCCACAAACTGTCTTATATAAACAAATTAGCTGTACATGCACATTTTTCAATAGGTTGCAACATTTGCAAGCATGCTTTAAAATCCTTTAAAGCTGCAGTATACTGTACTTTGCTTCAGGCTTTTCAGATGAAACCTATATACTTTCTTTAGAAACCTTAAAAGGAAAAATGTTTAAATGTTGATCATAACTCTAAAGACTGCTGTTTGATAAATGTTAAATATTACAAGAGAATGACTCCGTTAGGAATTCAATAATTCTGAGTTTAAACCTTGAGCTAAATATTGATAAACAGCACTTGGTGTAGAAGTGAACAACAGCAAAATAGTATCACAAAATATGGTTTCACAAAAAATACATATGTGCAGTTGCTCTTGTGGGGTTTTTGCATTTTTTTAGGCAAAGAAAAGCACGGGTACCTTTTATATGAATATAGTTTAAGCAAATTACCTGTGTAAGTATGGTTAATACATTTCTGATAGTTAAAGGCTTTATGTAAAAGGTAACAAGTAAAAAAGTACAATCAGTATTCCAAAAAGCACTGCTAGTATTGCCTTTGAAGGAGATGGGCAAACTTTCTCTCCACTTCACGGCGGAGATCCTGGCACCCACAGTTGTAGAGTTCAGTATTTGAACTATAAACTCGATGACCGTATCTTATATACAAAAATCTTGCCACATTGAACGAGGCATTGATTTCTACCCCAATGGTAGCGTTTTATGTACATAACTTAGCAATGGTGATTATACAGTAGTCACTGACAGGAAGGAATTGTACACTCGTGTGCCATCCGGTGACTTTGTTCCGTGGGTAAGGAGTTCCTGGATTGTCATCCAATTGTCAAATATTTTTTTATTTCTTTTCTTCATCATTTTTTTGTGGCTCAGTTCAATGATATTCATCTCTTTCTTTTCTTCTGCACCTTGCTGTTCCTTCAAACAATCTAGCCTGCTCTGCATCATGAACTCACGCCTCCTCCTCTGCTCCTTCGCCTTCACTAAATGCTGCTTGCGCTCTTCCTTACTCCAGTACCGGCCCATCTTCATTTCACTTATGGCATCGTCATCGGTAGTCATTCCGCTGCGCTCTTCCTTGATCTTGATGGCACGTTCTCTCAGCAGCCGGTCCCTGACCGGCCTCTTTGTGATGTACCGCGTCCCGTCGCTTCGCACTTTGACTTTCCACTCCATCCTCGGCTCGCTTTGGCTCGCGTTAAAGTCTTTACACATACTCACCAGGCTCATTTGGCTCTGTGCGTACTCCACCGCTGATTTCTGTTGGATCAGCTGCATGTAGCTCTGGTAGTGCTGTGCATGGGCAGGAATATGAGCATGCTTATATGGGGAGTGATGGTACGGGGAGACGTAGGAGCCAGAAGGTTTTTGACCATGCGTAGGGCTTTTGCTTCCATCACTGGCTTTTCTCTCCTTGCTTTCCAGCTGCTTGCCAAGGTCGGGATCTTTAGCAGAGGAATGGCATTTACCAGTGCTGGATTCGTGGCTTTCTGAGCCAGCCAGTAAATTCTTTTGGGAGACGTTGTACGCCACTGCCCCCTCGTTACCTTGACAGTTGACGCCTTCCGCAGTTCTGCGCAGCGAATTGTCAGGGGAAATCTCCAGCGTGAGCGGTGTGCTCCGGCAGCTTTCCCCTGTGTTGTACGCGCTCGAGCTATCCTTGTCAGACTTCTCAGGGAGCTCTGTAATGTCTGAGAGCTCGTGCCTGCGAACGTCGATGCTGGTGTTGTAGTTGCGGAAGCCGCTGTTATGCAGCATCCAGGGCTCCCGGTACTGATCTTTCAGCTGCTGCATTTTATGAGCTCTCACAATATTCAGGCACTCCAGCTCGATATTGCGCAGCTCCTCATTCAGCATCTCCAGCTCTTTGTCAACGCTTTCTTGGTCGCTTTTGCTCATATCCAGAGTGCTGTTATGGTAGTACAGGCTGTAAGGGCTGGCAGACTTCACCTGGCACTTCAGCTCCAGCAGTTCCCGGAATCGCTCACATTCGTCTACGGGGATGCCAAGGAAGTCAACGTCTGTGCAGTCGGCTGAGATGAACGACTCGTTGCTGAACTGCATATCGCCACTTCCGAGGGTGTCGTGACTGTAAGTCAGCTTCTTCTGGCTCCCTAAAGTGTTGGAGGAAGTGGTGTGATCATCGGCATTGTTTTCCTGCTCAGAGCTCTCATCGTTCCGAGTGCTGTCGTCTGTGCGCCCCACGCCGCTGTCCTTCTCGTGCTGGTTAGATAAAATGGTGGCTGTGTCTGTGGTACCACCATCTTCCTCGTGCTTCTTCTAGCAGTAAAGATCAAAAGACAAAGAGAAATTATTGCAAGGCCATAAAATATCTCAGGGTGTTTATTAAATAGTTTTCTTTATGCATCACCTGTTAGACTTTGTGTATCTTTGGCTTTTACTTGTATGGAAAACAAGCTCCATTTTAATAAGAACACATAGAAATGGTGCCTGAAAACACAGCATGCTGTGGATGGCCTTTTCAGCAGAGTTTGAGGTCTGTTTTTCATTTATTTAGCAACAACACTAGAATTCAAATGTTCAAAATTGTACTGTTCCCATTTAGGTGCACAAAAGTATCCAGTTCTACTGTGGTGCCCAGGTAAGAATACACAGATCATGGCAGAACAACAGGGAATCTGGGTCCAAATCTGTGGCCCTGCATAAACTTTGCTATGCAAAGACTTTTTCTTTGCCTTTCTCCCTGTATATATAGACCTCACTTCAGTCATTTGCCTGAGTTCTCCATTTGGATTTTATGGGTTTGGGAGGCAGGCTGTTTTCAGTATGTGTGTGCATATCAGATTGGATGTTTTAGAAGTCAGCTCTCTGCCTGCTCTCTCTATCATATACCTAGCTGCTTCTGTCACTGACCACAGCCAGATGGTGGATTTCTAAGAACTGTGATCATGTTGTCTTAATGGACAAAATAAAAAAGGTAACATTTTAAAACAATTGGATCCCCAAGAAGGTGTTTGTGGATCATTAAGTAATATCTTGATTTTTGCAGGAAGTCTTTTTGCCTTGATCATCATTTGGGACACTAAGTATATTCAGTCAAGCTCAATATTGGAATATTGAGTGCAAGGTGCCGTTTTGACACCACTGCACAACAGAACAGCAGTACCTGCTGGAGCATGCTGGCAGTAAATTGCATTGCCTGGTGGTGCTGCTCCTCTAACATGTCCATGTGCAAGTCATCCAGAAAATCATTTCTGTCATCATCCATCCATCCTTCATCCAGCTATGTGAAAAGGGAGGGAAAAACAAACCAAATGTTATCAAAAGAATGAAGACTGATATAAATTATGTTCCTTTTTGAGGAAAGAGATTGGAAAACCTAAGGGGATTCTTTCCTGTGATGGCAGTGCTGCGTCCTGTGAGGAAGCACACATCCCCTTGTACCAAGTGTGGGCATTGACTGCCCTACCTCCCCCCACAGCCACCTCGACTTCCAACATCATGGTTTTATCTTCATCAGCCCTTTATATGAAACAAAACCAGCCCTTTCATCCCTGGAAATACTTCTAAGCATTGGGGCTGTTTTGGTTTGCACATGATTTGATTAGGATGTATAAAATACTCCAGGGCCCAACGCTTTGAATGCACCACTTGTGAGGCAGCATAAAGGGCCAGAGTGAAAAATGCTTCCTGTGGGTCTGCGAGACTTTTTCCTCCCAACCTCAGCCATCTCCAAGGAAAAGATCAGAAACGTTGAGGCTAACGAGACAGTCATGGGCACGACCCCGTGTCTCTGGGTGCACTGGCGAGGGTTGCTCTCAGCACATGGAGCAAGAGACAGATCAAACAACAGTGCTTGTGGCTGTTTGTTCGGCACTTTTGTTGTGCTAATCCCAGCTTGATAAAGGGATCTGCTTCAACCTTTTATTACAGCTGAGGATGCTTCTTGACAGTCTTTAACTACATTAAGAGACGGCATTATAAAGGACTAAATAATAGGTGTTTTAATGAATGAATAATCAATAGCTATAGGATTTAGAGTTCAGTATATTCTTCATAGCTATGGCTTGAGACCATCCATAATACCGCACACCGATGTTTGTAATAGCATTGCAGCATACATAAATCACTGAACTTCTTATAAATTGGATTTTAATACAAAACATATATAGAAGCATTGTGACTGCTGAATTCCATTATTTTAGACCATATATATATTTAGTCAAGAGGTATAATAGGCTTTTAGGTAGACATGGTAGATTTAGGTAGGTTAAAATTCTTCAAAAGATGGGAACAACTTTTTATAAAAAAGCTAGTCTTTAATTAAGACTCAAGAGGTTGTATTTATTTATTGCTGTTGTTACAGTACCTGAATTTCTGGTCTTGCAACGAGTAAGGAGATATTCTTGCTCTCTTCACTGGTGAGAAGTGCCACAGCTTCTTCTCGGTTCTGTACCTCTATGCCATTGATCTTTAAAGGAAAGAGCAGCAGAGTGAAATCATTTCACATGGATAGAGAGGGAGCAGAGTCAGCTCTGGGTGGAAAGGAAGATCCTCGAGTGGGGCAGGTGGGCTGTGAACACCCTTCCCAAAGGCTACGTGGGATGAATACCTCTGCTTGCGTTAGTCTCTGTGCAGAAGACAGACTGCTTCTGCCAAAAGCCCTGTGGTGTAGGGCTGCACTGGGAAGGCTCCTCATCCTGGCATACAGGAGTGGGGCTCAGCCTGCTGAACAACTATCAGCAACCCCCTAAATTGGGCTGCCCAGAGAGATTCTGCAAAGGGGAGCAATTGCTTGGGCCAAAATGGAGTGTTCCTGTTTCAGAAGGAAGGCTTAAAAGTGGCAGTGTATCAGAGTATGTGACGAAAGCGGATGAAGTCTGCTGACAAAATGATTAGCCTGGAGAGCAGGGCTAACATAGGGCTTTACCTGGCCAGGAACATCAAAATCTGGCTGATTTTGATCTGACTAGCAAAGGAAAGGAAACGTCTTCAGAAAGGTAAAAGGAGCTGTATGAATTTTGAACAGAACTGTAGGAGCAACCTGCTCTGGTGGGAGGTGTCCCTGCCCTTGGCAGTGGGGTTGGAACCGGATGATCTTTAAGGTCCCTTCCAACCCAAACCACTCCATGAATACCAATTTGAAAGGAACGATTTGTAAAAATACAATAAAATAAATTAACAGAATTTAAATGGTTGTGGCAGGTTATAGTGTGTCAGCAGGCTTTTGAACATTTACACACGTACTTGAATAATGCGATCCCCTTCTCGGAGCCGACCGTCTTTGGCAGCAATACTGTTGGGATCAATCTACAAAATAAGAGAAATGTAAACATTTTGGAGGTTTTAGAGCTCTGCCTTTTACTTCCCATTGTAAATCCAGTATTGGTGCTATGACTGATGTGATAAACTCATTAGTGATTACAAGACTTTTCCTCGCTTATGTAAGGCAAAATGAAATGCAGGTCAAAATAGTTAAGTTAAAATCAAAACATTTCTTCCTGAGCCTTCTGAAGGTTGTGTACTTGAACATTTTTTCCACTCTATTTCTTAAGAAGCAGGGACAATTTTTAATTTTCTTTGGTTCTAGCATTATAATCTGGTGCAGAGTTTCTTAATGTCATTGGAGATAAGTTGTAATTAAGGAAAAATCATGCCAATATGCATTACATCACCCTTAAACCTATCATACCATGTCACTCTTAGAGAAGAATGGTGAGAAGAGAAATAAATGGGAAACACTGTAGGAAAATGCTTGCTATTTCAGGGGTCAAACTTATCTTTTGATGTGCTCTGCACTGAAATCTAGGAAAAAACCAAAACGTGTTCACCCTGCTTCTTCTGTCTTTGCTCTCTCCACCTTCTCATTGAAGTCAGTAGGAGTTTGACTTCAATGGATGCAGGATTTCACGCAGTTTGGAGGAAAGGAAAAATAATTAGATTTCTTCCAAGTACTGCATGCTGGCTGTTTTTTTGACTATGGTACAAACAGAAGCAGGGATGTGTCTTAAATGCCCAGCACTGCAGGTCAGAAGACAAATTTTATCTTGTGGAGATCAGCTCAGTCTTACCTCACTCACATAAATACCAATGTCATCCTCATCATCCGTTCGGTAACATACAGTAAGGCCAAGCTTGTCCTGGCTGTTCACTCTATGCAAATCTACTTCCTGAGGTTAAAAAAATAAAAAAGAAAAGAAAAAGACATTGTCAGTGAGACACCGGTGACTGATGGAAGCAATTTTTCAAATACAATGAAAATATTTTGCTTAAGTGATATAGTAGATCTCTTTTCATTTTATTGTGTAGACCAGGTTAACTTACTGAGCAAAACGTGATTATATGCAGACAATCAATGCTTGGGGCTTTTTTGACCCTCCAATCAATATAAAGTCATTTTGAAAATAGACCTTTTATTGATCTTAAAGAAGAAAAATTGCCTATATTTCATGTAGTGGTAAGACTTCAAATGCTAAAATACTTATAAAGTATGATTTCAATATTTGCCACAGCTGATATATATTTTCTTATAAGCAGGGAAATTTTCTTGCTTTTCAGAGAGAAATATAATACTGGATTACCTTAACTTGTGTAATTTTCATGAAATGCTGTAATAAGTTTCTCCGAGGTGTGACTGAAGATCAATATATTGTCAGCAAAGGATTCAGCATTGTAAGAGAAATACAGTAAGTGCTTCGATATCTTGCAAGGGTGTGGTTCGAGCAGGTCATGCTTTATCATTCCACTGCTCTGTGGTGGTCGTGTCAGCCTTGGAGACATTTAAGCCATCTTAAAAATACATGGTTTTCCTCTAGGCTTTTGCCTCAAAGATTTTAGCTGGGTTACTTTTTTTCCTGTTTCCTGCTGCTCTGTGATACTGGATGGTATAAAAGGGCTGTAAAAGCCCTGGAGACACCCCACGGAGCTGTGGGATGCTCCTGGCTGGCGTGCAGTCCACGTACCCATCCACACCATCAGCTCTCAGCTTTGCTTTTCCCTTCGGAGGGACATCCCCGCACCCTAAGGACCCTCGGGAGCCCAACACACTTAACCAGCTTATTGCATCGGTCCTCAGGATGCTTCCTCGGGGAAGAAGGATGGTTTGTCATAGGTAGAAAAGTTGTAGCAAGAGTAGTGTTTTTTATTCCCCTTAAGGATTGCCTGGCAGTGAGCAAAGCTTTGAAAAGGGCCCCACGTTGTGCCTTACACCCATCAGAACGCATTACTGGGAAGGGATGGAGTGGGACCAGGCGGGTGGGGCAGAGGGACACGTGTTGAGAAAGGGGACACAGCCCCTGAGCGAGCCTGGGGCCATCCCTGCTGGGGCCAGACCCTGCTGCACTGCGAGGCACCGAGCGCTTGTGCTTGGGCCTCTGCTGCAGCGGAGAAGTCCCGATAACACGATTCATTATTTGTGAACGTCTCTTCTGTTTTGACCCGAGCTGTGCCATTTGTACGGGGCGAGACAATAAAACAAGCTGATATGAATAATTTATTGGCATGTCTAGATGACAGCTGCCAAGATCAGCAATCTCATGTTATTTACTTGTCAACATGTGTAATTTCTTTTTTTCCAAGAAACGTAGCTGTAAATGTCAGTGACATTTCAGATGGTATTTAAATGGTTTCAATCAATAGTATCCATGGTGAACTGCTGCTCTTTTTCTCCCTCTTTTGTTACTTACTGCTTGAACACAATGCTTTAATAGTGAGGCTTTTTTTTTTTTTCTTCTAGATTTCTAAAGCTTTTGGGGTTTTCTAGAGAGGAGGTTTAAAAACTCTTCAGTAGAAAAGATGAGACAAAGTGGATTGACAAAGCGATTCTGATCTCAGTTGTTGTGTTTAATCCCTGGGAGTACCACTGCAATCAATGCGTTTATTCTGGATGAAATTGTGGTGTGAATTAGGGACGAGTTGGGAGTGTGTTGAGTTGGGCCTAATTGAGGCCTAGAAAGAATCCTTTATTTCCTGCACGCTTTAACATGAAGATTTTGGGTCTTAAAGAAGATTCTTATATAGATTGCTCATTTGAAAGCAGCACAATGAAATAATGGCAAGAAACTAGCGCTGTAGCTCTTTATGACGTTTGTCAGACTGGTGGTGGTAGTGTCTAAAAAAACAAGTTATGGTGGCTTTGGTCGTTATTGAAACAGATCCTGCTTAAACACAAACACTTGGAGAGGACGGAGCAAGCTATTAATTTCTAACCTACCTGCAGAATGTTTTGGAAAACAATAGGTGTTTTTTCCAACAGTGCACAAGTATGAAGAGTGTTATAATAATTGAACATTAAGTATGGGTTTACATTTAAAATGCATCAAGACACACATGCTTTAAAAACGTGCTCACAAATGAAGCACCAAAAAAATAAAGCAAACAAAAAATTGTTGGAGCAGGTGTTTAGAACCTGAATTTTTATGAGCAACTCGTTGACGTACTTACCCTTGGGTACAGTCCTTGGGTAGGAACAGAATAACTTGGTTTGATACTACCCTAATATGATAATTTTGTGTACTTGAAGGTAGGAACAGCTGCTTTCTACAGGTCTTTGCGTCAATAGCGTTTTAATATAATCATAAAGGTTTGAAATATTTGAGAGATAAAAGTGAGCAATTCCAGTTGGAGTTGGAGAATCAGCTCCAGAGTCTTCAAAGGAAAGGTTATTTCCCATGTTCAGAGTGGGATTTGTATAATGCACAGATACATGAAAGGGAAAACTAGAACAGACAATTGGCATCTGCAAGTACAGCTACTGTGGTAGCTTGTGTAATTGTACCAGGAATTAATTAAGCTCTAGGAATTAATGTGGGCCTAAAGACCGTTGAAGGAGTAACCAGACTTGCCATTTCTTACTCTTCACTCTTTGGTGTTGCGCTCCAGGACAGCCCAAGGACCTGATCCTGTGAGCCCGTAGCCTTATGTGCTCCTGCTGCAGGTGAAGGCACCACGTGCACAGCAGTGACTGGGTTGTGTCCAAAGCCCTTGCTCAGCACCTGCTCTGTCAGGTTAGTCTGCTGTGCCATCCATCCAGCATGAGATGAAGGAATATCAGTGCTCTGCTGGGGCTCCAGAACTATCATAGTGAGCTCTGCACAGGATCCTGACCGCACTATGAAATGCATCAGCCACCTACCTCGCAGGAGGGATACACTGACGTTTGTCAACACCCGCTCCTGATCTGCAGAAATTAGTGAGCAGACAACGGTGGTAATGCACAAAGTGTGGCAGTGGCAGAGGCTGTGCTGATACGACTGATGTAAAAACTTCACATATGATTTAACTTCTACACACACTTAAAATCTTCTGCTTCTTTAGATCAGGTAAAAGGACATCATTTTGAGAGATGTCCAAGAGAAACATTTGTATGCTATTCCCAAAACAAGTCTGTGCAGGAGAATTGTTTGATTCTCAGCTGCATATCAGATGCAGCCCAAGAGGGCTCGAGGGGCTAGCAGCTGAAACCCATGTGGCATTTGTAGTGAGGCAAGAAGAAATGAGCGTGCACTGTGACATTGTACCTGCAACTGCTCAGGAGAATAGATTAGGAGTAAGTGGTAATAGTAAATTAACCTCTATAAACTCAAAAGATCCTTCATTTGCAACAGATTATTAAACTATTGTACTGATGATTTAAAATTATGGCCTTCCTATAAATTTATAAAAATCCAAGTCTTTTCTCTAACAAGGCAAAAATGAGCAGTAGAAAATTGGAATGAGTGGACAATGATGGGTAAAAAAAAAAGAGAGTTCAAACATTCAGCAAGCATTGTCCAAAGCTTGGACAGTAAGTACTTTGCCCTTTTGTCTGTCTCTATAAAAAGCTTTTTTTTTATTTTATTATTTTTTTTATTTTTTTTCTCCTGCGCTGACTTCTGAGATACCTGGCCCACAGGGCCTACTTTTCATCAATAGGTTTCACCGAGGAAAGAATGGCAGAGAAATAAATATTCCACTATTTCCTTTTATACTGTGTGGGGGCTTCTTTTGGTAACTGTTGCTTTTATAGCAGAAGGAAAAATCTTGTCTTGAATTGAATCAGTTCTCTACTCAGAAAGGAAATGGGACCGATAGGCTGCTTGGGTATCAGGGGGGTGAAGGCAGCAAGTCGGATGTGAGAGGACAAGTCCCCTTCTTGATTTAGAGTGTTCTTCGTAATCTCAGAAAATGAGCACACTGAGAAAGCCCTCACTTAGGGCACATGCTTGTTGGAATAAAAATATTAGCGCATAATGCTGCTGGGGAAGCCTGGAGTGATATTATTCGTCCTTTATGAACCCAAAATGACTTCTGGCTGGGCCTCTGTGAAAAACAAATGTACTTTTAATTTATAATAGAATCTAGGAATGGAATAGAATTCAGGATTTAGTCCTTCTTTCCTTGTGGCATATAAACTTGAAAAAAAAAAAAAGAGAAAGTATTTATTTGTTTTTTTGGAGTAGGGAATATATGGCAGTTACCTCTGAGTCCTCGGTTTTAAGATAAATGTTGAGAGAAAACTGAGAACACAATTTGGTGCCTTGGCAGTACTACCAGCATAAATTCCTTCCTACAGACTATTTACATTAGCAGCTTGTTGTGAACTCGGGTGTTTCGCTGTTTTTTGTCTTGTTTACTTGGTACAAATCACCAACCAGTCAGTTGTAGATCATATAAGTTTAGATGAGGAGTTTCTGATTTAAATTCAAAGCACATTTTATGGACATAGAGACCCAGAAGGCTGCCTTGATGGCTTTCTTACTTTAGGCATTCCTGCTGCAGTCAATGAAACAGTGCCTTTGTGGTCTTTTAAAGCGTATCTATCAAAAGGCAAACAAAAAGCAACTAGCCAGTTGAGTCCCTGTTAGCACTTTGACCTTACCATTGATCATAGTCGCTACAATTTGAACAAGAATCTTTAGTGGTTTTTAAGAAATACTATTAGGCTACAGAGACTTTTCTAATGTTCATCTCCCTGTGTTACTGAGCTGATCACCTTTTGCCATCAAGTACTATATCAATGTCAAAATTATTAATGTTGTGGTTTAAGCCATATTAACGTCTGGCTACTGAAGTGCGTGTGTTTAAACTGTTTTCAGCTCAACTAGTTGACCTTCTAATGGAGGCAATACAATTTATCCACAATACTAAATTTCCTAAAAGATAGGTTTTGAAAAGACACTGGCAGAAAGTACTAATTTGGTCTGCATTTTCTCTTAAGACTGAAATCTATATTGTATTTGGTTTTATTTAAGGAAAAAAAAGCACTTGTTTGTAAAGGAAAGCCTTGAACAGGGCTTGTTTTACTGGCACGTTGATTTTGTCCTGACTTCTATTTGGGTTTGTATACAGAGATGAATTACTACCAGATCTGCAGATTTGAAGGCAGCTTGCAAACCGTTTGTGAGGATTGAGGCCTTGATCCTGCAAACATTTTTACAGGAGGGAACAACTTCATGCTCATAGAATGACCAAACCTTGCTCTCATTGAAGCTGTTGATAAATGTGTTGCTGATTTAAACAGGACTACAGATAGGTCAGCATCACTCACTCTGACAGCGTCCTTAGCAGGACCAGGATCTAAGAAATCAGTAGTGCAAGCAAGCTAGGAGTAAACCATTCACTTACTGATAACCATGAATGTATTATCTGGATCAGACATTGCTGGCAGTATATAGAAGTAACGAGATACTTTACTGTTATTTATTGTAAACAATTAAAAGCATCTCAGTGGGTCAGTGCTGCTCAAGTTGCAGCACTAGTTGCAGAGCTAAAGCCAACGATTTGTGTGTTGTACTCTGAAGGGCTGGGGACAGGTTATTAAAACTAAGAACAAGAAAACTGAAAATGAACTTGCATGTCTTCATGTCTGGTTCTTTTATTATCTATAGTTTTATACGTATCCTTATGTAACTTTTGTAATGAAAAAGGGAGGAACAGGTTAGGATAGTGGCAGATCTATTCTGGTCTTGTCTTGTAAACTTAAAATACTTCTAAATAGTATGATCAAGAACATGTTTCTCAGCTAGGGAATATTTAAGGGAAACTCGCACATTTTTACTGTGAGTGTGTGGAATAGGTCCTGCCATTCAGCAAACTTGCAAAGTCTTCGAGATTTTTGGAAAGTCGAAATCTGCATAGTTTTACAGAATTTAACTGATGGAATTAATGAATTCGTTATTTTAGTTTGTTAGCTGAAGATCTGGCTCATAGCACACAGTTAAGTACGTTGCTAAAGGTATCATTATGGTTTGCAGTCTGCAAAGTAACCAAGGAGCAATGTTACTACAAATAACTGCTTTAAAGTGTCTTTTCGCTTACATAAAGATATAAAGACCATGACATGCACATGTTAAACTTTCAGTAAATGAAGTGGTTACTAAACATGACGTACCTCCAGTTCTAACTCATCTCGGTCCATTTCTTGATGAATTCCTCCCATGTAGTCATTTGGATCATAGTACTCGTGCACTGATGGATGGCTGGGAAAAAAAAAAAAAAGATGTTTTAGGATAGCACTCAGTGCTTTAGCTAGGATAATCCCTTCCAAGCTTATAGCAAGTTGTCATGAAACAGACTAACAACTAAACCAAGAAGTTGCATGGGGTTAATTATATATACTGTACTACTTTTATACCAATAAACGCATTAGACAAAACTATGTGTATTATAAGAAGTATCTGAAACATTTGACACCTGATGATGAATGAGAAACTTGTAAAGAGTCTTAACAGTTGCTTAGGGATTTTTCTCCAAATATAGCGCTGACTTGGGGAAAAATGTAGAGGGAATGGTGGCAAAACAGGATAATGGGCATGAGGTGACACAGCCAAGTGGGCAGATATTTGCCAGGGTGTAGGATGAGAAGGAATATGGGATTATTTGTGAGCTCAGGTCATTTGCAGAGATGCACACAGAATCATCCTTGCCTGCCTGCATGGTATTTTTTCTTTGCCTTACAGAGACAAAATTGTATCAAATCAAGTATTATAAAAATAATTTGCCACCCAGCTATTTGGATTTAAATCAACAGCATTTGTTGATTGACTTGAATGCAACAGGCTGTGCATAATGATTTAAATAGTACTTAAATATGCACCACTCTTTTCATGCTGCCATTCATTGTTGGCGTGATGCTTTTTACAACTTGAGCTCTCCGACAGCTTCACTATCTACACTTTGCAAGTTTAAGCAGTGTAATTCTTTTGTGATCTCTCTTTTATATGCTGCAATTTTATATCTCCTTTTAATTCTCTGTTAACTAGATACATGCTTCTGTGTAAGTGTGAGGCTATTTAAGTAACAGCATCTGCTAAGTGGTTAAGTCACCCAAGTTGCTCTATGCAGGCTACATTTATTTAAATGGAATTTGGAAAAAAATGACATGAAACGTTAAGGAGGCTTTAGGCAGACTCCATAAACCTGCATTACTTTTTGTTTGCTTGCACTTGCTGGGTAAGAGCGTGCTTTAAAAGCTGTCTGACTGCCCTGGGATGGAGGGATGGCAGTGAGGCAGGCTGCGTGGTTAAGACCAACACCTAGAGCTCAAAGTGAGGCCAGCAGTTGGAACCTGTGTCTAATGGTCATGGGGCAATACGAAGCTACTTGATAGCACTGAGCTGCTATTATGCACGCGTGTTGCAACCTAAATGATTTCTCATGAATTAATCTTTGCCATGTTCCTAATGTGTTTGGTTTCACAGCTGGAAAGTCACAGGTAGCTGACGAGGTACTGAAAACCCCTCCTGCATATATCTTTGGGGGTCTGCAGGGTAGGTGCTCCAAGAATAAGTGTCCTCTCCGCAGTGCCCTAAGCTGCACTGCCTGTTCTCTGCAAACACACTCAAGTCTAGCCATTTGTCAAGCATTTCCACTAATACATGCAGCTGTGCTTGAATTTTCAATGGGCTGGGAATAGGTGGCAATGCAGTGATGTGATTGAACCACCTTTCAAGTAATCAGCGCTGGGAGTCATGAAAGGAATACACGCTGCACACAGAGGCTCAGCTCCCAGCTGAACGTGCGGATGTTAACATGCCATAAAAGTCACCCAGGAGCAGCACAGGGTCGGTGCCTGTTTGTAGTCAGATCCTATTTCCTAGGAGCACTGACAGCGATGTCCGGAGGGGCGTGCTGGGGGGTGTTTGTGTGCTGCTGCTCACAGCTCAGGCTCCCGGTGGGGCTCTGTTCAGAGCCAGGACGTGCACGGCTCACAGGCTGCCACGCACAACAACTGAGACGCTGAGAATCTTTTCAATTACTTTTGACTTTGTGGAGGTATGTGGCAAGACAAGAGGCAATTTGCATGGATTCCTCGGGGAGCTGTTTTCCTCTGGAACAGCATGTGAGGGCGTGGTGTGTGTGCGCCAGGAGATAATTGTCATTTTTATTTGTACGTACAAAAGCATCAAGCTACCATTAACAATAATTAAAATTTGATTCTAAAACATCCATGACAGCACTGGTAAGTAATTTTAGTCCTAGAAAATAATTTATTTGAGTAACATCGCTGCAGGGTTATAATAAAGTAATTAATACACTGGAACAGAATGTAGCGACTCTTAGCATTACACAATTTATGGCAGCCATAAAAAATAAAGTTAAAACATAAGCAACCCAAAGAGGCAGTGAGAGGAATTACAAGAAGCAATAACTTTATCCATCAAATGCCAACAAAAAATGAGCTTTATGAGGCCGTGTTGTGACTCAGTGGCATTACTCATGTGAGTAATGGCTGGCTAATGTGTAGAAAAAGTGAAAATGCTTTGAGTTATGGTTCAGTGGTGTATGGATTCTGGCTACTTCTGGGAGTACACAGTCACCAGCAAGTAAAGGTGAGTTTGTGCACTACTTCTAACATGCCACGTTAAGGAATGCAAGGATTTTCAAGTGCTTCATGAACCATTACTTACTCTTCAGGTAGGAGGTACGGGTCCAGCACAGAGACCGGTGGCGTAGGTGAGCCCATCTTGCTTAGAGCCATGATGTGTTCAAAAGTGATATCGGTCTGCGTGCCCACATCGACCAGCTGGGACTCGTGAGGAGTGAAGATCTTGGTGCGTGGGGTTCTCCTCAGGACCTGCACCACGATGGGCTCCTTGGCGGTTTTGAAGGCTTCCACTGCCTGCTCATGTGTTGCCTTAGATAAATCCTTCCCATTGACCTACGAGAGAGAAAAAAGCAGAACATGGAGAGAAACAGTCAGCAAGTGGAGGATAGCTTTGTCAGTCCTGTTAGTTTAAAAGGCTCAGCTTCACCTAAGCTTACATTCAGCAAGTACTAGGAACTATTTATGCAGTGTTATGCATCTCTTTTTCCCTTATCACAGGAATGACGTAACAAATCCTGTGCTCTGCTTTTTGTTTTAATTCGTAGATTCCATTGGGCTCACTCTTTTAGCTAAAGTACAGACCGGCATCCCATTTGTTTCTTGCAGATTAGAAATCCCTCAGTCCTTGCTCAAACAAAAAAAGTTCTTGATTCTCCTGTAATATGTCTTTGTAAAAAAAAATTAATTACTATTATTATTATTTTTTAAATCATTTAACCTCATTACAGAACTGTTGGCAGAAGAATCGCAATTACAGAGCTAGATATCAACGTGTACCAGTGTATGATAAACACCTTTTCAGATGAAATGTCATAGAAGTACCAGAAGTACCTGGTATCATCACAATAAAACCTGCACTGAAGGGTGGGCTTGGACATCATACTGAGATAGGAAATAGAAAAAATAAGAAAGACCCAATCATGGATGCTTTTTCAGAATCACTTTTTGTCTCTGTAGCTTGGCCGTTTCCCATCCCCAGGTCTTACCACCATTACCTGGTTGCACGAACACTTACACAAAGCAGAAGACCTTTACTAAACACGACTGAGAGACCCAACCCAGAAGTACCAGTGCTAGGCATGCCAGACTCTGGAAGATGGGGGTCTGAGGTGAGAATTTGAACACAGACCACTCATATCTCCAAGGAGTAGTGAAGGCCCTGTTCATTGCACCAAAACCCAGATCAGGGTCACATCCTTGGCAAGCAAAGAGATCTTTCCTGATCCAGATCCAGATTGCTGATCCAGACCAAGGTCCTGAGTACTATACCACACCAGCTTCTAGAATATGATTTAAAACTCTAAACAAAACATCCTGCTGCTGGTAGCTTTGCTTTTATCAGAGAGCACTTAGTTCACACCGTGCTCTGCCACGTTTAGTCCCATTACAGTAAGTGGGACCACTTGCAGAGCACCATTACTCAGTGCACTAACTGAATTTAGCCCATGCTTAATGTTTCGCTTGCAGCAAGAAGCTGGGCAATAATAAAGAGGGTTAACTTGAGTGCAGAATCGATTGAAAAGGCTAAATTCCTTCTGAATTACCTTGTGCACGTAACACTTATTATGCTGTCATCTTTGGTTTATCTTAGGGGGGCGATGACACCAGTTTTTTTTGTTGAGCCAGCTGAGAAGGGGAGGTGTTAGCATTGCATTTGCATTGCACAAACAGTTGTATTGACCGCAATCGCTCACAGTAATGCACAGCATGTAAAGTTTGGCCTGGTCAAATTAAACATCATTAACTTGCCCAATTGAGCAGATTACTTTAAAACAATTTGTACAGCTGTAAAATTAAGTTCAGCGTAATGTTTTGTCTTGAAAAAGGAAATGCTGATTATGGTTCCAGTTTTATTATTTGCCACAAATTAAATGTAGCACATTTTACTGTGTGCATCCTAATTATTTGGTACAACTAAATACAACAAGCAATCAAAGCAAAGAATCTAAATTGCAGCGAGCATAATGCTTTCCAGAAATGTGCTAAGAATAACTCTTGCGCAAGAAACTTTTCATGTGAGCTGCTTTCTATGCCTTTACGTTAAAAGCTGGTAAAATCATGCAAAGGATAGCTTCCAGGTTATCCCCTGGTATTTCCTATTGACTTGGATTATGTGTCTTTTAGTATAGGCCTGTTAAGAATCCTTAGGACACTTCATTGCTGCAGATCCAAGGGCTGGTATTGCCTTTGTGCTTTCATATGTGATTGTTATTTAAATAGTCAGACTTCAAAATCAGATTGATATAATGCAGGGAAGAGGCGGTAGTTGGACTATATCATAAATTGTTACTACCAGAGCTCTTTCCAAGTATTTCTGTGATATATGGCAGCATCTCATCGTGCTGGCGAGCAATTCTCTGGCCAGAAGCCATGCACACAACAAATGGTTTCTGGTCAGTCTGAGGATGCCTTATAAAAGACTGATTTCTTAACTCAGACTGGGTAGGATCCTTTTAACTCTGCAGGTTTTTGTTTTCATCTGCAGTCATAGCCAGTGTGGTGGACTGCTGACCTACCAGGCGTATCGAGAACTGCACTAACACTGCCAGAGGTAGTCGCTGCACTGAGCTGTTGCTCCTAGCTGTTTGGGTTCTGAATGGAGAGTGATGGAAGAGGAAGCAGTGATGGAGAAGCATGTTTTAAAGTGGGGAAAATTAAATTTAAAGTGGGGAAATTACACTGTTTAAGCACAGGTCCTTAAAAACCTGGATAATGGAAACTAGTAAGTCTCAAGTCTGCTTCTGTGTATCTGGCCAAGTTGCTTTTTGGTCCAGAAAAGGCAGCAGGTGTTGGTATGTGATTTCTAGTGGCACAACATTCATGACAATGGCATCTCAATGGCCTGATTCTGATATCTATGTGGAATTAGCACTCGTGGTTACTTTTGAGTTCTTATGAAACTATAGCAAATAGTTGATACTGATTCAGGTGTTCTGCTGCTATCTGGAAGATTTGTCACAATTGACAAATAATTATTCCTGGTGCTTAAAAGCCACTGAATATATGAATATATCCGTGCAGTTTCACTTTGTTAAAAAAGTGGTTCTGTAATCATAAACGTTATTCCTAATGCTGCTGAATTATACTCAGCAAAATTCTCCCTTATAAATAGTTACATCTGAAATAACACAGAAGGAAAAAATCCATGCATATGAATGCTTCAGAAGACTGCCAAAAACCTACAAATATGCATAATTTCTTAAGAACCTTACATGCCATGTGACAGAGACAATGGGATCTTTCATGGCAAAAAAAAAGATGGATAAATTAACTTGTCTGAAATGTTGAAATGCTTAGCTTTTGGGCCTTCTTTGCATTGGGATTAAATTGAATATGGAGAAAGCTGCAGTTAAACTCAAGTGTAAGGAATGGGCCTTGATGAAATTTGTGGTGGAGCCAGACAGTAGGCTCAACAACTGCGTGAGACACGGAGAAAGATAATGAGAATTAAGACTACAAGCTGAAGAAGGAAGGGATGATAGACTTTTTAAAATAGAAATTATGTGATGATTATGCACTGAACATTTATAGTGTATGCTGTACTTTGTACTGCTCTGTACAAGAGTAGGCTGCAGAGGGCATGCTAGCTAAAATCTGCCTTGTAAAGGCAGCAAGAAATCTATGGGTACACCTGGCATAATCCTGTCTGGAAAGTCAGCATCTCCTAGAAGTTTTCTTTCACTACTTGGAATGACAATAAAATAGTCATGGAGTTTGATTTGATGGTCACTAAAGTCACTGGGAGCTTTGCCTTTGCAATGTGTTAGGCTCTGATTGAAGCAAAGTACTACAGCAAAACAAAGCAAAATGTTACAAAGCCAAGTAAGCCACCAGCAGTCGACAGGAATGGCAGAAGTCTGACAGTGTAAAGGAAAATGCTGTCAAGGTCCATTACAGCACACATGATGTATATTTGTAATCAGGAAGGGGAGATCTGATAGACAAGATGCAACAGAGGAGACCTGACACAAATACAAATGTCCCACCAACCAAACAAATGGAAATGATGTTGGAAACTCGCATTTCAGTCATGGGGCGTTTATCAATTTCTATTTCCAAGAAGTAAATTGTGATAAAAAAGCAAACAGTAATTCATAAAAGGGAGAAAAAAAAAAGTCAATATGCCATATCTGGCCCAAACCAGAAGCATTATACGATCTTAACTATGAGGCTGTACCCTAAACATCAGAACAGCACGTGACAGGAGATGTGAAAGCAACAAGTATAATGCAATGATGCTTCAAGATCAGACTTCTAAGAGCCATGAAAAAGGCTAGAAAATTTTGAATGCTACCTTGGAGGAGACAAACGCACAGCAGTGTGCAGTAGGACTTTGCTGGCTGTAGTCTTGGTAAGACCCAAGGGGATTCCTGAGTGTTTTCAAATCGCTGTTGCTTGGGTAACTACCTATTAAATAGTTTGTCAGCTACAAGATTTATGACCCACATCATCCGATGTTGGATGCATACACAGCATTCTTCTGGAGTACGGGATGCTGCAGTACAGATGGCCACTGGTGCTGTTTTGCTGGGGGGGTAAAGCAGGCTATTTGCTACTTGGTTATGGCAGACATAAACTGGGAGCTTCCTAGGTATATCAAAATGCACCGCTTGTTTATATAGACAACTAATTCTTATTTTATTTCTTTCTGATATAATGCTTATGAAAAAACCAGCTGTTATTCTTTTTCTTTCCCTGTGGTAGAATTTACACCACTAGGTTATTTACACTGGGTTATTTGCACATGTTTAAGGTAACATTTTCTTGAAAATGATTCCTTGTTTCCCCCCTTGCAGCCACAAGGACACCGTGACCACGAGTGGCTGGGAGCTGTGCAGACTTAAAGAGAAAATGTGAGGGCTGCAGGACAGGGACATGCGGGAAGGCGATATGCAGAGGAGAATGAGGCTGGACACTCAATGAAAGCAGGTAAGGAGCCTTGCACTCAAGCATGTACAAATACCAGTTACAATAGCATAGATGAAGTAGCTCTGGATGTTTGCAAGTAGAAGTTAACTGAAAGGTGAGAAAGCCAGAAAATCCCTTAGTATAAGAGTTTACTGGCATACTTATAATTATTTTATACCTCATTCTTGCTTAAATAACATATATTGTTTGTTGGGTTTTCGAGTTATACTACAGAAACTAGAAAGGTTTCTGTAAAAGAAAAGTATTTTTCCATCCATCAAGTTAGACCGATTTTTATGGGTTTAATGTCACGAATGGCAAACATTTGTATGCATTGTACAGCTTGTTGGTTCTCTGCTTCACAAATGTCACAGAAGAAAACTTTTTTGCTTAAGAATGAGTAAGCAGCTTTTCTTTGTAGAAATTCATGCAAATCCTTGGGAAGTGCACTATAAAAATGCTAGTTCTGTTCGGCTACAGACGTCTGTGTTCCATTTAAAACGCTCTTTATGGTCTGATTCACTTCTTTAGCAAGTTCTTAAGAAGTCTGCATATTAAGAAAAAGCAGCAGAACTTTAAAGATTTTATAGAAACTAGAGCAGCAAAAAGCCTATTTTCTAAACCTCCTTTTCCTCAGGAATTGGAAAAGGAAGGTTCAAAATATAGGTTAATTCTTCTTGCTGCTCCATCTAATCCCTCTTTTATTTCCCTCATATGGACAGTCTCTCTTTTTTTTTAAAAAAAAAAAAAAAAGAATTGTTTAGTAATAGACTGTTTCCATGTGTGTGCATTTCCCTTCTGCCTTGTGAGCCATCCATGACAAAATAGTTAAGACCAAAGAAAAATTCTTTACTTAAGAGTACAGAATACATTTGTTCTCTAAACTGTTAACTTCCAAATGGAAAATCTTGGGAAAAAGACCACTGAAATAAAGGAACTTTTACTCTGTTAGTAATTAGCACATTTACGAATTAATGTTACAGCACCAGTACTGCACACTGCATACTGAACTGTGCCCGCTTCTGGTTGGATTCTCAGGCTCTGCTCCTATGTATCACAGCTCAAAACCACAGGGAACTTTTATCAGTTACTTCAGTGAAAACAGTTTTAGACCAATGCTGGGGTGTCTGAAACTCTTGGACTTTCTCTAGATACAAAGTTTACTTGGAGCCTTTTTTCTTGCATATGCATATTTATCTTGTTAAATGATCTTATATGAGGGCAGAAATATGTTAAGGTATCTTGTCACCATTAAAAATGCAACCTTTTGCCTATCTGTTCATGGCTTAATAGCCCTAGTCAGTATAAAACTGGAGACAAGTTTACAGGCCCTCCCTTTTGAATGCCTCTTTCTGCCGTCTCAGTCGCATGACCCAGAGGGAGCCAATCAATTATATTTATGAGTGAGGGACAAATGACAGCCGTAAATACTCATGACTTGCTAATGAGCAGAATTCAGTGACTGCACTTACCCACTTTTGCTCATTTTCTAGATTTGCCCATGGTTGTGGCAAACATGGGCAAATGTTCAAAGATTTATGCTTGTGCAGTGATGTTACTTGGAAATGCTGCCCCCCTCCTCAAGCGTGCTTTCACAGGAGGCAAAACTTACATCTGTGTACTTGTCTAGTACAGCGAATTGCACCTTCTTTGTGAATGAGAATTTTCTTTAAAAAAAATAATGTGTGCTTCTGTATTTATTTTAAAATACAGACTCCTGTAACAAGGGTCCCCATGCAGGTACAAGACCCAGAGGTGTCTGACTGATGTCCCAAGTTGTCTCCTGTCATTCCAGCACAACCTAATTGCAGTCAACATGGGTGTACACCAAGTATATTGCACAATGATAGTAAATAGCATCAGGGCATTAATCTGATTACATTATAATGTTGCACAGATTTCAGCTATATCTGAGTAATGTAAGAAACCAGCTGTGTTACTGAATCGGGTCAAAAGTCCCTGTAGAACAGTAACTTTTCCCCAACAGTGGTATGTAGAGAGTGCTTTGAGAAGGGTGTAAGGTGTACTCGGAGGGACCTTTCCCCTGCTATGTCCTCCCAGCATCTACTGCTAAAACAGCTGACAGTGTAGCAATCAAAATACCTCAATTAAAATCAGAGTAGTGCAAGCTGGCATATAGCTTAGGCCTTAAAATAACACTAATATTATTTTAGTAGTGTATCAGAATATGCAAGCACAGAACAAAAGGCAGTGCCTCCTCTAGAGAGCCTGCTCTGAGCAACAAGTCACAAGGAGTATTGCACAGATGAGAAGATGAAACAGAAAACAAGTCAGTGTTTTACCCAAAGTCACCAGGGTACATCAGAAACAAAACCTGCACACTGAAATTAAAGGCAGCCTGCTTGAGAACATTCAAATTGTCAGCGTTCCCATTTCTGCACTGCTGCTCACCATTTGGAGTTCCTGAGTCCATCCTCCCACTCCCCTCCCTTCTTCCATGAATGTCCCACTGATGTAAGACAGGGCAAAGAGCACTTGAGGACAGCTCTGAAGAGAGCTGTCTTGAGGTTGCTTATCTTGTTATGGAAGTTGCTGCCAGGATGAGATGGAAAAAATGCCCAGTGCAGCTCTCTGGGAACCCAGCAGGAGTGACAGATCCATCTGGGGGCAGCTGGGGACCTGCTCTTTCAGTGGCTACCTGGTGTCTGCAGGGCAGGCTTTGTGATCCTGTGCCATCTGCCTCCAGACGCAGGGCCGTGCGTTCAGCTGAGGAACACAAACCTCCAAAGCTGTAGTGTTGGTTTAATTCCCACCAACACCAACTCATCTCTGCCCTTTCAGTCCATGCTCCTTGACCATGACCTAGAACTTCAGTAGTGTGCTACTGGTGTACGGAAGAAAACCACCTCAATTTTCCTTTATTTGGTTAAAACTGATAGCAGTTATACAGCTACAGTAAGGTCAAGTACAAGGGCTTCTGTTGCACTCTGCAAGCAAGTCTGCTAAATTCAACAAGGCTTTCTTATCAGCTGTGATCTTTTAATGTTTGGATGCTAAATTTCTCAGAGATGGTGCTGTTAGGTCTAATTCAGTCAGTGTAAATGAACATGATCCATGAAAATGCGTTAGCCAAGTATTGCTTTAGATGTACAGATTACCTTTCTGTGAAGCATTTATTTCTCAAGTGTTCCCAGGGAGTCTGATGGTGCTGTTTGGAAAATGCTAATGAGCACAGCTAAGGTGGTTTCTCGGGGTAAAGCCAGGTGAAATTTCAGCAATTAGAAATGAAATCAGAAAGTGCCCAGGTCCTGTGCCAGTGGAGAACGTGTCCCATCACCTCCAAGGCCGTGTCCAGAGTTATCACCTTGCTTCAATAGTCACTGTTTGGAGACTATTGAAGGGTTGTGTGTGTACATAGACAGTGAGGTATAAGCATATTTTCCATTATTTATTCTGCCACTCTCCTGTCAAATGCCCACGTGGTCACCTGCTTCAGGAGGACTAGCTGGCCCTACCTCCAGTCTCTGAGATGAACAGTGCCATTTCTGTAAATATGTAGAGTTGTACTGTCCTAGTGAAAATGAAGCATGACCTTTTGTTTCATTATTAATGAACACAACAAAACACATTTATTAAAGCTGCACTTTTTCATTACTCCATATGTTTCCTCTTTCCCAGCCCATGCCTGACATGTGACAGTAAGGCACAGAATGATTGTCCCTGGTGCCTTCTCCCTTGTGGTTTCTTGCCACCTGCTTCATAGCATTAAACAGATGTATAAGTGTAAAGCATTACAAAACCCATCTTTTCAATCATTTATCACTTAATAATAATAAAAAAAATCCAAATAGAGTTATGCTGTGGTTAAGCATTTTATCTGCTAAAGGTAACGAAGAAAGGCACTGTAGATTTCAGGAAGATCATGAAGCAGTAAGACACTTCAGGTATACAGTAGGTCAAATTCACCATTTATATCACAGGTGACCGTAAGGCATTTTGTTTATTTCTTACCGCATCTTGTTTATGTTCCTTTAATGATCAAAATATTCCTCTAATATGCAATAGAGAGTATCTTCCAGAGAAAGCCTAACAGAGGCATTGCATTATTCATCGTCAAGTGAAGAGGAAAATTTCAATTGCCAGTTTCTGGTAAATGTCTAATTAAGAAAGGGGACTTCTGAGCCACAGACAGGCGCCACAATCATTAAAGGGCAGTTTTCTGAAGATTATGAGTCTCCAGTCTGTCAAGCAGAGTTTTTCTACAGCTGAACTAATTCAGCGGTAGAAAACCCTGTCTAGAACAAAGCCCTTGGAATTAACATCTTGTTTAAGCAAACACATGCCTACTTTGAAGTAAGTGTGGTAGGTTCACAACTGTTATTGAGGTCAAGTTTAATGGTAGCGAAGTGACAGAGTCTAACTTCAACACTATCCTTAATTTCAGCTGCAGTACAAAAAATGTATGTGAGAAGTATTTGAAGCCATACCGTGTATTTCAAGTAGACCAGTTTACTACAGTTGGTGCAACCAGTTCAGTTTTAGCGTTGAAAACTACTGAAATGTAGCCTGGCTAATTCTCTGGCTGTGCAGTTAAATCTGAGGGTGTGAAAAGCCTATATACAGATGCAATTATTTGTGTTTCCTGAATCTTACAGTTGTTATTAGGATTTTCTCTGAGACAGGTAGTTGCTTTGGCAGGCTCCAGTTTGGCTCTGATTTGGGATAACATCATAGCTCAGTGAGGTTGAAGTCTAGTTAGACTGTGTCCTTGAATCAGTCTTTCTTAACAACTGATTGCTTTAGTTTAATTTTTGCAATTCCAAGTGTGTGAGTGGAATTGTAATGGCAAAGGGAGCTGCACCAGTGACAGCTCAGTGCAACTGCCTTGTGTTAGTGCTGGTGAGGGAAGTCTCCTTGCAAGTGCTGCTGCTGGAAGCTGCTGATGAAATACAGCGTTGGTTATTTCTTCATCGCTACCATCTTCTCATTAGCACAGCAATTTGACCTTGGTGTTTATATTACTTTGGCCACATACTATCTTAGTCATGTTTAAAGGACAAACCCAGTTTGCCCGCTATTGTTATTACCAGTGCTGTCGTTTACTTGTCTCAGATTTGTGCCAGGCCATGAGCATGTGAGCAGAGCTTTCAAGTTACTGAAACACTAAAAGGTCATTGCATCAACTGTTTATTTATATATGAACTTTAGTATTTGTGGAAGGTGCCAGCTCAACAATCACGGAGGCAGAAGTCTTCTGACCTCAGATCATTTGAAGCAAGGGCAGTGGCAATGTGAGCTTGTTTCCTGCCAGTGTTTCTATCCTTATTCTGGAGGGACAGCCTGGAGGAAGGATTTGGTCCCCGTGCTCACTTAACCCATGATTCCTCAGCTGGAAGTGTCAGTTTTGATGTTTTTATGATATCTTCCCACCCTAAGACCTGGATGAGCTCCATCATCTTGAATCTCAGGGAACACCTTTAGACACTGCCTGTCCAGATAGAGGCATGTGAGTTAAAATCCTACGTCCTTGCCCTTGGAAATATTAGGTGCTTATTTAGGAAATGGTTTCACTGTGTGCTTACCTCCCAGACTGTGTGTAAATGTGTGCTTAGGGTGAAATAGGTACTCAGAAAACAGAGGTCCTAATCACTATTTTTTATTTTACAAACTCTAAAGCTCTGCCTCAGATGACTCACTCTTCTGTAAATTTCCTTCAGTGGGATTACTTCCTGTTCCCCAAGGGATTTCCCTACAAAGGGAACACCCCTTATTTCTGCTGTTTGTATCCAAGTTAGAGACATTGAGAAAAGCCAACTGGAAAGAAAACTGGTCTCAAACAGCTTCTGCGTTTCATGGTTTCACTCTTAAGAAAATTCTCCCCCCTTGTCTATTTTCACAAACTTAAAAATGTTCAGAAGAAAATTCCCATTTAACTAGAAAACCAAACTCTAGTGGCACATAGTTACTTCACTTCACATGCTGCATGCAGCTGGGAAGTGAACCTGAGGGTACGTCGCTGATACACGCACAGCGCAGTGACACTGTTCTGCACCAGGAATCCAAGCTGCCCCAGTCCCCTTTGTATTCGCGATACAAAGCATTGATATGCACGGCTACAATAGCCTTTAATGACTAGGTGTGTTAATTTGCTTTTTATTATGTGATTAAAGGTCCAATAAGGTATGTGTTCAACAAGAGGGAAGACCATTGTTCTGCATCATTAAGCTCACAGCAGCCCAAAAAGAAATTGTAGGCAATGTGCCAAAGCCCTTAATGAAGAGGATCTCTTTGAATTATCTATGGATGAGGAAGGGATAAAGCCTGAGCCCTGGTATATTTGATCCTCTTTGTGCTCTCTGTTATGAGGACTTACGGAGCCAGACGTACCAGACCTTCTGGAATTGTAATTTATTGAAGCATTATTTTCCCAGCCACACTAAAGCTCTTGGCCTAATAGAGAAAGTGTAGTTATGTATTATTATTAATTCTTGCAAGTGTTTTCTGAATTCCTACACCTCGCAGTCATTAACCTTTTAAAAATAAGGCTAAGAGGATTTATCTGTAACAATGCTCAATATTTCCTAAAACCAAATTATGTACATTTTGTCTACATCAGACTTGAAAAAAAGCTTCTTTTAGTTTTCTCCAGAATGGCAATGTCAGCTTATCCCATGATGTTAGGGTTACATGGATGATATGAAATAAAACCTACTGTAAGAGGTATTTATCGCTGCTAACATGTTTTAAAACTTTCATCTCTTATATCCTGTTATTTTAAATGAAGATGATGCTTCATCTCCTTTACCATTAAATTTTTACTGATTGTGCTTAAGTTGTATGAAGATGCTTTCTGTAGTTCCAGTGACATTTAATTATCTGGACATAGTCCCTAAGCTATAGCATTCCCTCCCACCTATCTTGTGAGACAGAGAAATCGAAGTAGTATCCTGTTAAAGTAATTTTGCACAATAATTTGTATTTTGGAATAATCAGGGATTATAGTCTTAAATAATTCAGATTTTACTATGTTAGAAATCCTGATTTTATAGGATTACATGCACCTTTCACTTCTGTGGGAGCTGAGGGTACTCCGACCACGTTTCCCCAAGGGTCTCTCTCTCTCTCTCTTTCTCTCTCTCTCATGCCTAACATTAATAGCTGCTGCTGTGCACTGAGCCACCCCCCCTGCACAAACGAGGCTGCAGGACTTTGCAGGTTGGTTTCTAAATCCAAACTCCTGCCAGGGAGCTGCACCTGCAGTCAGCACCGGATAGTTTAGTCATCTCAAATATCACTAGGACTGTTCCTGCGATGGATTTTAAGGGCACGTATTTAAAGAATGGTGCCCTGCATCTGTTGGGAGATGTTAGTAACTTCCAAAGGTTCCCTGCTTCCATCATTTCACAACAGAAATTGTGCAAGCTTCCTAAACAATTAAAATATTCATAATTTGTTACTGTCGCTGTCTGCTCTGGTTGTTGCACTTCTGAACGTGATTCACTGATAGTCATCAAACCCAGACTGCAGGAAAACTTGGTGACCTTGGGGGATAAGTGACTATTCCAGCAGCCCCAGCAGGATGCGAACGGAGGGCTCACACAAACGCTAACTGGCACCAAGTCTGCTATTGTGGGCAGCATCTGAAGCCCGTTCTCAGTACGGAGCCATGTCCAAGAAATCTGATTATCTCTCTCTCAAATTCTTGCCATCGTCACATGCATAGCAGCTTAGCAAGTGGAAGTGAGTCGGTATAAATAGAAATGACAGTAAGCGTGTCTTCCGATTTGTTCTCGCAAGTTTTTTTTTCCCTTCCACAAAGCCCCAGTGTCCTTTGGGTGAGCGACTGGGAATTAGATCAAAACTGCGTGTTTAAAATTTAATCACTTCCCTGCTAGCATTACACACAAAACACATATATTATTCACGGTGTTGTCAGTGACATCAGGATCTGTGATCAAACGCAGGTAGCACAGCGAGGAGCCCTGGGTTTTGCTGTGCTGCGACGCTGAGCAATACCCTCTGCCGGCAAGCGGAAAACATGACAGCACCGGGACGTGTCACCCGCATCAGCCCTCGTGTCACTTGGTGACTGTCACACTCTCTAACCCACATTAGGAGTGGCGAAGTAGTAAAGTACAATGTGAGAGAGCTGGGAGTTTTCTGTTTGTCTGGAGTGTTCAACTTGCTTCAGTTTTCAGAGGTTTACTACCTGCCTATTTTATGTCAGATCACTAAGCATATGTCCCTTAAATACCTGGCTGTCACTTTACTTGGCTCCATCACACTTTTGGGGTCCAAATTATATTTAGATGTGACAGAACAAGGAATTTCAGAGACAGAAAGGAACACAGAAAGATAGGAAATGGGTTTTTTGTAACAGAAGTTGGTGTTATCACATTTTTTGAAAAGTTATCAGATGCTTAATCACAGAATCACAGATTATCCCAAGTTGGAAGGGACCCACAAGGATCATCAAGTCCAACTCCTGGGTCCCCAGAGGACCACCCAGATCAGATCTGCAGGGTATTGGTTTTAATCTGCTGTCAGTTCTAGCTATCTGTTAGCTGATATTTCTGCACACAGAGGTGCAAGAACTGGACATAAAAACTTACACTGACAGGAGCAGTCACTTAAAGACTGGATTCAGCACTGAATGAAGGCATCGCACAGAAAGTGTCTGTGTGTACTTGTAAACAGAGACAAAACCTTTTGAGCATTAATCATTGCCCATGTCTTTCCTGACTTGTTCAAAGAGTGTGTGACCAAGCCATGACCCTTGTCAAGAAATTTTACTAATGCATGCTAGAGAAATAAAGCACAGTGTCCTATTTCACGCCACAAAGTTCTGTGAAGTTTGACATATAATAGCATGCATTTACATATTTGATGTTCTGCAAGTGTAAATGGGAAGGTAAAAACATGATAATTATCTCACACACATCAAATAAGGCAACAGACACTTTCATTACCATTTGTATAAGCAATTCTTGCTGTTCTATTTTCCCTGTCATCAACAGGGCTCACAAGCCTAAAAGAGAACATTTGCTTTTAGAAATGAAATCTAATGCTTTACCTGACAAACTTCATACAGTAATTTGTACTGCTCTTCTTGCTTCTGTAGAGTGCACAAACTGCATCCCATGTTTAAACAAGTGGCAGAAATAATCTTCCTTATTCAGCAGGGCAGCCACAGAAATCTGTTAACAAGCATGCATGCAGAAATCCTTTGGAACACCCAGGTGAGTCGGCTGGCCTGGAACAGTTCACAGTGCTATCGCACAGGGTGCTGCCGAGCAACTGTGCTCTTTTCTTTAGAGCTTTCCCTCTTCCCTGGCAGTACACAACACTCCCTCTGCTGCTCCACTCCGGCTGCCGTGCTGTGCTCCAGTGCGCACGCTATATACTGCTCCTCATGCATATTAATCAGCTCTCATTGACTATTCATAACAGACAGTGATACAGAAGCTATAATTGCCAACTATGACAGCTGAAATTTCTCTAATTAACAGGCAAGTGCTTCAGTAGCAGGCATAATAAAAGACACTAACAATTTTGTAAACCATTTTGTAGCAATTACAAATAAACATGACTACATTTTACCATGGTCCCTCAGGATAATTCTTAACATATTTAAGCAGACTAGAAGTACGTTTTAAATGTAAGTCACAATGCAATGAATCCAACAGCACAGAGCTCGGCAGTGGCTGTGGCAGAGTTGAATATGCCCAGTAGCATTTATTTTTCTCTCATACTGTGGTGGCATCTGAGAGGCTCAGTTTTATAGCAGGAGCTGACTGAACTAGGAATTTACCAAACAACACAGAAAGGCCATCTCTATCCCTAAAGCCTATGCACAGCCTTAGGACTTTGCTACAAAGCAATAGAGATGTTACTGGTGGATGTATGTGGATATAGAAGAAAAAAAGAGAGCCTTAGTTTAATAGTTAGAGGTTAGCCTTAGAGTAAATTTATACCAACTGAAAAATGGCCATTCATGCTGCTTTCTCTGTCTGAATAGTGTAAATGACAGGTGTGCATATTATTTGTTTGATTAAATATCTAAATATTACCAGATTATAAAAAAGATAGACAATAAGTGTGGTGTGTGTGACAGTTCAGTATTTGAGTGCCTCGATCCTCATTAAAATGGTGCCATAGATGTAAAAGGATAAAAGAGCAGCGAACTGCCTAATGAACTAGAAAAGTACCCACAAGTGTAAGCTTTATGGATATTTCCCAGTCTGTAGGAAACACTGCATTGTGATATGAGTCGGATGGACTATACTCTTTCAAATTGTTTAAACATTCAGAAAGCGTGCATTTTTACAATCCTTATTTCGATCTATTCTGCTATGAAGATGAAGCCACAATAGCACAAGAATGAGACAAAGAGTTTAAATTCAGACATGGGTGTTTATGGCAGAGGGCCTGGATCTCAGACTGTGGTTGTCTACCTGGTTTCTGACTGTTGGCTCAGCAGATTTCTGTAAATGACAGTGGAGATTTTGTGTGAGGACACGTTCAGCTTTATGTCCCAACGATCCAGAGGTATCCTGCTGTAGGATGCCCAGCCATTGCCACAATGGTACTCACTCACAATTTGCACTGAAATTATCAGCTACTGAAATGCAGTTTAGGCTATGCTAGATGTGACCAACTAGAGACTGTGCCAGGAAGGATCCTAGACACCCTTGCACTCCAGAATGTGTTTGGTGCCTTCCCACCTCAGGGAAACAAAGAAGGGAAACATCAGAAAGCAGCTAAGGACTCCAGCCCTGTGCTGTGACTGGGATGCTTCTCACACGTGGTTCCTGCTGCGATAACTTCTAAGGTTAGAGCAAGACAGAGACTGCCAGATCCTACTGCTGGCCCTCTGTGCTGCAGAAGGGTTCAGGGTTTTGCTGTTCGATATACTTCTATTCAGCTACATACTAAGGGCTTTTCAAAGTTGGTCGACAGCCAGCAGCTGAGAATTTCAAACAACTGGAAGGCTCCTGCAAAAGGGAATTAGTGCTCCCTAAAAGCAGAAAAAATAATGATAACTGAATTAAGAAAACAAGGACCCTAGCATAATTGTAAAGATGTTTATGGCTTTCATTAGATAACTTTTGGTTATGCAATTTGATAAAGTAACTTAAGGTCAAATTTTCAAAGATGTTGCCTATGTTTCTTTCTTTTTTTTTTTTTTCATGCAATTTTGTTTCTTCTTAAACACTAGTTGCTATTTAAATATTAAACTTTAGTTCAGGTGGCTGGGTTCAGTCAAGAGTTTTTCTCAGAAACAGCACACAGCTGGATATGTTAAGAAATAAAACAAACATGCATGATATCTCAATTGCAATTTCAATTGAAATGCACTCGTTTATTATTTTTCTGTGGTGATGTAATGGGCTGTAAGAGATAATGTTCCATTGTATCTAGTAAATGCCACTGAGACCAGTAATAATCTGTTTGCAGAAAGATTCATCTGATTTGAAAAGATAATCTGTACATCAGGCCAGGAGAGCAAGTCCAGCAGAAGACTGTTTTGATGACCGAGCGGAGCTCTCCCCTGTAAGTGATGCTTCGGGTTCCTCAGCTAGCAGAGCAAGCACGCTGCTGAGCAGCAAGCAGGGTGGCTCAGTGGTGTGGCTGGCTTTGTTGCACTGTTGCTCTGGTAAATAAGCCAGCCTGACAGTCAGGCCAGCATTTAGCTCAACAAAGATGTTTTTCATTATCGAAATCTAATTCATGTTTCTCTGTTCATCTCATAGGCAGAAACTGTGGCACTGCCTCATGTTAGTATAGCCTAGTTTTTTATGGTACTTTGCCAAACTTCTAGCATTTGGGCTGAAAACTTCTATTCTGGGCATTGGCCAAGGCAGATTTTTGCTTCAGCCGTAGTGCTTTAGTCATTTCCAAGAGTAAGAGTACAGAAAGAAATACACTGCCTGCCCATGTTAAGAAATTCTGGATACGTTTCCTTTGAGAAGGTTTTAGTATCGGTGTAACTTGAAACAAGAACTTGAAGCCTGGCACAGGGATGGTTTGTGTTGTCCTTGTTGAAAGCTGCTAAATTTGGTCAGCTTTTCAGCTGCCGCACCGTGCATGTTCTGGGTAAAAAGCTGCTACAACTTTTCAGTTTAACTTCTATGAGACTTCTTCGATGATGAACCAACTCTAGAGGAAACACCAGGAGGTACGAAGAGGCCCTGGCACTGCTGTTACCTTTCCTAATTGCTCTTTGTGAGGTTCAGGAGCTGACACCAAAACCAAAAAGGTCTTTTTGGTGTCCCTCACGGCTGGACTCAGGCAGCCTGACAGAGCCACCTGAACTGCACAAGGTGGGTGCAGGTGCTTTATGACACACACACGTACCCAGGCATGTCTGGGGGTTACAGAAAACCATTAAACACGTGCTGTATGTGGTGGAGGTAAACTGGCCTCCTTCGGTTTGTCCGGATAAGGCAGCCTGTCACTGGATCTGTCACCTGCGTTAACGACGTGTCATGTGTGGTCTCGCCAGTGTGCCACAGATAATGAGCTTAACAAAATGGGGCTGCAGAGGGGACATCTTATATCACATATCATGTAAATATTACAGTGGTCCCAGCTGAACCCGAGCAACCCAGACTGAATGGGAAGTTAGCAAGCCAGCTGACTAGGAACAATGGTAAATAGCCTCTGAATGCAAAGGGTGCCAGGAAGAGCTTTCATTAGCATTTATCTAGATTACTTGCTCCCTGACTGATTACATGTGACCAGCGCTGCAAAATCCTTTTTACCAAGATACCTGGCTCCAACTATCAGGCATTCGCTTTGGTGTCCAAGGGCCAGTTTCCAAGGAACTGGAGACAGCAAGCATCCCCAGCGCCTGGCCCAGCGGGAGCAGCGGGGTGTCCTCAACAGGGTGCGGGTGGCGGCTGGGAGGGAATCCTGTCCCAGCACACAGACCCGGTTTGCTTTTTGTCTTCTTCTTAGCTGCAACCTACAATCCCTCAGCTCATAACTACAAACCGAGTTTAAATTTTGCTACTTAAATGTTTGATTTATTTTTTAATTAAGCCTGTCAGGTGTTGGCAGGTAAAGGGAACGCACAAAGCCTGTGCACTCGAGGTGCTCCGTCTGCACGGGTTGGTGAATCAGAATAAAGAGGGAAATAAAGCGCCCACAGGGGACCGGCACCCTGGAGGGGAACATTATGAGGGAACTCAAAGGCTAAAAAGCACTCTCTGCCAGCTTTTCAAGGGTAAGGACTTACGCTGCCAAGTGCTGGCTCCTAGACAGCAGTTCCCACCAGCAAGAATAAACTCACGTCCTTTGTGCGAGGAGCAGATGGCACATAGCTGCTCCCCAGATCTGGGCAAACACCAAACCGTTGCACTCAGTTCTGGGAGTTCCTAATGTTTGAGCGGTTGACTGCAATATTAGTAATGGTTTGGCATTGTTTATTTTGTTTCTTTAAATGCGAGTTGGCTTTGTTAGCATGTAGTAACTATTTAACATTGTGTTTTTGTACATATACTTAGCAAATTCTGTTTCAACAAATGATTCCTATTTAAGCAGTGTGATTGTGGAAATGTTTGCTAAATGTATCAATACTTTAATTACTTTTCTTATTTTTACAAATATTTAAGACTTGAGAGAAGCAAAGGCTAGGAAAGAGAGCAGCTGTGACTTTATAAATAATTCTCGCATTCGCATGTTACATAAACAGAAGTCAGGAAACTGTACAGATTCTGATTACATAGGGTGGTGTGAAAGAAAACTGTTTGTGCTACACAACTGGACTTTAAAGCAAGTATCTGGAATTTTTCAAAGTGTTTCAGGGTGCTTTTTAATTATAGCCACTGGGTTGCCTCTATTAAAGCTTGAGTGCCTTTTTGTTGAGAATGTGTTGAAGTTCTGTTTCCCTGTGTTTATTTGCAAATTTTAAATACCACAATCCACTGATAGCTGTGAAGTGTGTGATTCTTAATACTACATTTAATTAATATGGCTCTACTTTAAAAACACCTTTCTAAAAAGTCCTTTGTTGAATACTTGAAAGCAGACTAGGATTTTCTATGGCATTGTGCAGGCACAAAAATTGAATACATACTCAAAATGTAATAGCAAAAAGATCTCAATTCTGCACCGTTTTGCATATGGGCAGAGCAATCTGCCTGTGCACTGGAAGCTTCAAGACTTGAGCCAAAATATTTAAACTAAAACATACCACAAGAGAGGATGTGAAAGCAAATGTAAAACGTTGGCTTTATTCCCATCAGTTAATGTTGATGTCTTGAGATCCTTATTTGCTCTACTTAGCTTCTCTGAAAGAGTTCCAATTCTCAGAAGTAACTTAAATGAAATGATATTTATTGTTAAACCATTGAAAGAACTGTTCTGTCCTCTAAGCTCTTTAAAGAGTCTGATATCTTCTTAATTCATGCCACTTGAGAAAAACAGGAACGTTACAGAAAAATCAGAGCAACATCACCGTAAGCACTTCAAGGCCAGCACATATGAGAACGCTACCGTGTTAACTCAGTCTTTCATGAAGCAGAAATGATGAGGTCAGAACAGGGTAAATAACTGTTTAATATGCCACTGAGACCTTGTGATGGAGAGAATGAGGATGCTAAGAGCTGACCTGTGGACTACAAAACTCCTCCTCCTGGGGGCTGCCTGTCTGAGTGTCTGTTACTGCAGTGCCAAGAGGTCTTGGTCAATGATTAAGATAAAAGACGATCCCTAAACCAGAGATGTACATGCTGGATTTACAGTCACACAGCGTTGGGAGTGGGTGAAACAGGGTTTTAACTACTGAGGACAGAGACTGAACAAATTAAAAAAGAAGTGCTCTTTCACCTTTTAATAAACCAGTTCCAAAATCACCATCTGCAATACTCAGACCTAGCAATGCCTGAGTGAGGGACCTGGAAACAGATAATGCTTTAAGTAGTTGTTCTTTAGCCCAAATCCTTGACACGCTTATCCTTGTCCATCTTTGAAAATGTGACAAAATGTATTCAGCCACTAAGAACCACAAGCCCCAAAGTACAGAAGACTGGCAAGGAAATGAGAAAATCTGATTATAGGCTGGATTTGTGCTCTAAAAGCTTCTTCCATCTTACAAGAAACCTCAGCTTCCTCTCAGAAAGCATCTTTGATTTCCTGGGTTTGATACTGGAACAGCCAAGTTTGTCTCTCTAATTTTTTACAGGTGGTTTAGCTTTCTACTTAAGAAGAATGACAAATATAAGGATGCACAAATTGTCAGTTTTTACATGGTAAAAGCACCTTGGTCATTGCTAGCACAGTTAGAAAAACGTTTAATAGAAAATTAAGAATATTTAAAGGAAGAAAGCAGATCATGAAAGAATATGAGTGTAGCGTCAAATGTTATACACTGGTGTTTATAAGGTTCATGTGCTGTCCAATCTAAAATTACTTCCAGAGCTCCCATCCCCATTTTGCTTTTGCAGTGAAGTATCACTTCAGAGGGATAGCGCTGGTAAGCACAGACCGCGGTGAGTGATAGTTCATTTAAAAATAAAAATGTTTTCTGTAAAAGCGATAATACTCTTTTAATAATCTCAGAGCAAGCAAAATGACTCAGTGTACGCGAATGCAGCATAAAAACTATTGACATAATACTTAATCTTTGAAACTGATAGACACGTGCCCAAAAGCTAATAAAGTTCATTCTAATACAAATGAGCAAGTAAAATAGTATATCACAGCCTGTGAGAGCTTTGGATCCCGATCATATAACGGTAGCCCAGGGACAAAGAAAATTGAAGTGATTTAGAAAGGCAGCAAATAGGATATATCTGATATTAGGCAGTTTGCTGAAGCAAAACAGTAATGTCAGAAAGATACAAAGGTGTAAAATCCATTTGACTGTGTCCAAATGCTTCTACTTTTTGACCTTAACGTCTCCAGATGAACTCCCCTTAGGGTCAGCAGAATAGTACTTAATAATACATGGTCAGAAACTGCCAAGACCTGCTAAGTATTACAGTCTTCTCTTGGTTTTGTGTTTTAGCTACTTCATTCATACTATGAATTTTAAGCCATTTGAAAAGATTTTAACTTTAATTTCTCAGTTTTCACTGCTCCACACTTAATTTGAAACAGAGCAAAACAGGAATGCCATCTACGGTTCATTAGGTTTTATATTAACCACCTGATGAAAAGGATATGTGGGAATATTAAGTATTAACAGTAAATGGCAGTCAATATGAAAAAAGTTGCTGATATGTTTGCCTTTGTAATCATTTCTAGGTTCAGGTGCACATTAAGAATCTGATTTCTAATTCCCAGCGAGAAGTCCTGAGCAAAAAAGACGCAGAAGATGAGCAGATCTTGAATGAAATGGGATTTAAGACTCCTAGGAACAAAGGAAATGTAAGTGTTAATTTCTGTATTTGAAGTTGGGAAAGCTGCATTTCTTCTGAAGGTGATGGGCGTTATTTCCAGAGCTGCTCTGTGTGATTAATTCCACTGTGGGCACACAGAGAGAGCCCAGCAGTGGCTGAGGGTCGGGCACACATGAAGCAGCCGTCGTCTCTGCTTCAGCAAAGTACAGTCCAAACAGACCAAACGTACAGGGTAACAGAGGCACACGGTGACACCCACTGGTTTACAGGCACAGAGACAGGCTGTGCCAGCACTGGGAACTTCACCTGTGTTCTCCTAGTGCCAGCCAACACGTAATCCTGGAATTACCTTCTTCTGAATATGGCAGAACACCAAAGATGCTGAAATCCTACAGCGTGCTCTGGTGCAGTCAGTTACCTATTGTCCAGTGTATAAAACACATCAACGGCTTAGCCTGGTGCTTGCTTTCCATTTATCCTGGTCCCCATATCTTACAGCCTCACCAGCCTATGAAATTGCGACTACACCGGTTCATTTCTTGTTTCATTACAAAATCAATACTATTGTGATAACACTGATTTCATAAAAGACTGTCTAAGGCCACAGTCCCTTCTCTGCCACAGGAAGGACACTTCTCACATCTAACGTGGCTCACTTTGAACAAGGAATTCTAGTCCAGGGGGTAAGGCCCATCGTTGGAAACCACAGAACTCACAGCTTTGGTCCTTCCACAGTTATTAACTTGATCTTGCTCTGCCTTAAATGGTGATGGAAGCCATTTCCACTTGTTATTAGCACTGTGTTTTTGTGCAGCACTGTGAATCAATGGTACGTTACATGTTTACTTTAATGAAAAAAATAAATTATCTACACAGGTTATTGTATTGGCTAACTACGTAGAATTATTATGTAGATATACTTCCTCTGCAATTTCTTCCCTCAAAAAACATATTCCGAGAACCAGTATTGATTAAGCAGTATTGAAATGAATACAAAAATATAAACATTTGATAAAAGAAATGTGAAAGTACACAGGCAGACACAATGATGAATACCAATAATAACCCAGAAACGCTCATTCCTATCGGAACACACATTTACCCGCTAATCTTGTAATTCACAATGAAGTCCCATAGCTGCAGGCTTTCCACAATGCAGAAACTGAATTCAGTTGTTCCTGCAGACTCTTTAGACTGGCAATCCTACCAAGGAAGTAAGATGCATGTGTGTTTGATTCACTTACACCGCAGAAACAAACCAACATCGTCGATAAGGATTTTACAGACAGAACGTAACTTAGAAGACAAGTATTAATTAATTAGATCGTCTAGTCATATGCACAATAAGTGGTTTTTGTTCTGCCAAAATATTATTACACGTCCAGAATTTTTGTCCTGATGGCTACCTGCAGTAGGACGCTGGGCTCTAAAGTGCTAAAGTTTCTGCAGTTTACTGTGTGATTTACAAATTAATGTTTTTATTTTTCTGTTTTGGGTTGTGGTTCATCTATTTTGGGGTATCAGGTATAGTCAAGAAATATGTCAATGTTTTAGTGAAATTTATTACCCAATGTCCATCTTTGTAACCCTTTACTGTTCCCCCAAAACGAGAAGGCTGATGCATAGTTCCACGCTTTCTGTTCAAATCATTTTTGTCTGGCTATGATAATGATAGAAAATTCATATTTTTTTTTTTTTTTTAAGGACAGTGCAGTGCAATGAATGTACTGGATTCCAAGTACATGTCTACAGGCACAATCAATTCATGGCTGGGGGGAAGAGACTTTAAATTTCTGAGAAATGCACCTATGAGAGCATTAAATAACTCACAAATAAAGCACAGACAATGGGGGCACCTACTTAAAATAATAGCTTAGTTGCCAATATGATGATCAACATGATTTTCTGTGCTACTTAAAATCCTTTTCTCTTTATTGGCTGTATTTAGCAGGTTATAAACTGCCAAACATGTATTCCTAAGTCTTTGAAATTCAAGTTTCTGTATGCTTTCTTTGAGTTTCATGTTCTTAGCAGAGGAGAAAAATCACAATAATTAAAGCTTAAAATATTCTCATTTCATGGTGTGGCTAACAAGTGAAACTACAAGTAATGATGTAATCTAACATGTCAAAAAAGAAAATGAAAAGAGGAGACAGAAGGCAGGATGGAGCCAAGGGATGCGATGTGCCATGTCATCTTCTAATTAACTAACTGATCCTTTAAACTGTCAAAATCAGCAAGGAACTCCATGGCCCAGTGTCTTATTAATATTCATACTAGGCCACTAGGAGCTATGATTCCAGTCCCAGTGGTTATAGTTAAACATTTAAAAAAAAAAAGCCAGGCTAGCCAAGGCTTCAGCAGCTCCACATTCATAAGGAAATGAAGGCAGGCCACCCTGCTTCCTACAAACCTCTGCTAGGGGAAATTCTCTGAGGATGCATATTGATTTCTGAATTATTATGGGGGTTGTATATTGAAAAAACAATTATTTTTTTCTTGCTATGAGCTGCCACATTGTTAATCACATTGAGATCCGTGTTGTCAAATGAAAGAAAGATGCATGTAACGTTTTGTAATACGAGCCCATTTTTAATTTTGAACACACCAAATGAATACGCAGTTAATAAAACCCTGTCACTTAGAGCAATGGCTGAATTCATTTTGCCTTGTAGGATGCAATTCAGGATTGTTTTTGCAGAAATCTGGGGCCCGCAAGAAAAATAATCTTCCATAATCTTCTTAGAATACAATTACTCTCTTACATTTCAGCCTGCCAGTCTTTCCCCACTCCCACTAAGTGGAGTTTCCTGAACCTTGAAGTCTAAGGCAGCAGCTGACATTTGGTTTCTCCATTCATTTTCTGTTTAATTCTTCATGGCAGGGAGATGCTTTTATTTTTTAATAAAAAGAAATCTGTTTTCTCTGTATTATGTAGTATATTTTGGGGCTCAGTGCAGGCCGGCCACTGACCAGGATGTTCCTGTCTGCAGTGGAAGATGGGGACGGGGACACCCATCAGCAGCACCCGCTGAAGTCAGGGGGAGTTTCTGCACTGGCCTTGTGTAAGTAATTTCAAGACCAGACTATTTTGAGGATAGTTAATCCCATTTTACACTTGCCATTTCTATCTGTGCATGGCGTAGTCAAAAGCAATATATTATGCAGCACTTTATAGCAGTATGATCAGTAAAGGAGTAGCAGGGCCATAAATCACATGCTATACCTCCCAATGAAAAAATAATTAAATACTTTTAATCTCATCAATGTATTTAATTGAGATACTAAAGAAAAATATCCTAGGTTACCACCCTACTCCTTCTGTCCCCGTTACCAGTTTCAGATAGAACTTTTTAATAAGTTCACACAGCCCCTAGAGGAAATAAGACTTTGCATCAGCCACTTTTGCAGCTCGCCGTATGTCCTCATCCCCCACCAACAAGCAGGGCCATGAGGAGCCCTGTGCCTCCTGCATCCCGCACCACCCTCCGGCATCGTCCCAGAGGACTGATTTTGGGCTCTCGGCACAAAGTCCTCTAAAGCCTGAGTCACAGCAGAGCGATTGTAAGTACGTTAACTAACTGCCCCTGGGACTCTTCCACGGCTGCATCACCTGGCCAGGCCCCTGGCGCTGCCTCTCAGCCCACCGCCGTGCCAGCGTAGCCATGCGAGGCCCTTGCCAAGCCCTGAGGAGCTCTGAAGTCCTCTCCCATACGGACAGACTTCCCAGACCAATGAACACAGAAACCTTGTGCCTAAAATGTGCATAAAAACGTCCACACTGTGCCTATGAAGGTCTGAGGTTTGTCTGGGTGGCCTCTCAGTGACAGAAAAAAGGAATCTCTGAGCAAAGATATTAAGCCAAAGCTATAACATCAGATGTTTTATTGCCTTAAATTCTATTATGTATGAAAGACAGGCTCAAATAAAACAAAAAAAAAAGGAAAAATTAAATACTTTAAACTGTCTGTCAGCTAGGTTAACATCAGGCACTGAACTGCCAGACCACAAATCTTGAATATGTTGACTCGAAATGTCTACCAGGAGCATATGTTATGGATCAAAGAACACACTGATTAATCCAGCAGAGACAAAACTCTGTCACTGTGGTCATGGTGGCATGATGCCACAGAAGACAGAGCTAAGGAAGCAAATGAACAGAAAACAAGTGCCAATGAATAAAATAGCTTTAAAAGGTAACCTCCCAGAATACCTACCCATAATCTCCTGGTTCTACTAGCTCAAATATTTCTACTTAAGGATGCATCTTTTTAATTCAACATGTCCTGATTTTTAAAAATAGCAAAATTCTTAAGAATTTTGTGTACATTAATGCATATTTCTGTGCCATGATTTATTTTAAATTTATTTGAGCAGTTTATAATTTTTATAGTGAAAGCTGCCTACATGAAGCTGTGTACATTGGTGTGGCATTAGGAAACAAGAATTCGGAATCACAGCAGTGCTGTATTCAGAGCGAGGTTGTTCCTCCTTGGTATTTTTAATGGTTTATTTTGCATTACTGTCAAACCTTTAAGTAGGGGAGTGTCTTGTTCCTGTGCAGTTTTACAGGGTTTCCTCATCTGACCAAGTTAAGAAAACTTTAAAACTACTTTAAAGGAGAGAAAGATAATGGCATCTTTTTTTTTTTAATTATTATTTTATTTTTTTTCCCAGGGAGCTTCCTGTCAGCAGGAGGAAGGGAAGGCTGATGGTGGCTGTGCTTGATACAAGCCTACAGCAAGGTAGGGTTGAAGACAGCCCTGTCTGCCTGTGCTTTGTTTCCACATTTATCACTACTCTACAACCTCTCCCTCTGAAGTAATGCCTCAAACGTCACTGCATAAAACAGCAGCCACTCAATTTTTTTTTTTTTTTTAGTAATTTCCAATATTTTTCCATACAGCATCACAAGTATAGTCATGAACATTTCCCTGTCTGGCGTGTCTTCCTCAGAGCATGTTTCTGAAAACCTTTCCCATAACTTACACAGGAACATTTCAGATATTTTTCATTTAGTTTCAGTGTTTCCTTAAAAGTGTTTCTAACATTCTCCATCTCTGCACTCATAGTTTCTTCCTTACTGTAAGTTTAATTTAAAAAAGCTTTGGATAAAAAGTCTTCCCTAAATACAAGCTTTAATACTGCAAATATTTCTTGTGCATGAGGTACCAAGGCCAAGAGTCTGTGGGGATCCTCTGCTTGTAAACCAAGGGATTTGTACACAGATTATACTCAGAGACATCTGATTCTTTGGAGAGAATGGGACTCCCAGCACTTGTCTTTTTGCTTCCAGAATAGTCTCTGATTAAGCTCTGTTGAAAGGCTCCCCATTCTGCTTGTCATTCAGTAGTGTTTTAATGTGTCCCCGACTTTTTGAAAAGATAGCTGCCTTTGTCATAATAATATCCTGTCAATGCATGCATGTATAGTTGCTAACTTAATGCATAATTTATGAATTAGGTTTTTCAAAGGTATTCATTGAGCGGGTATATTAACTATACACGTTTTGTAAATTTTCTGTCTCATTTTGGCAAAGGATAAGTTATCAGTAATCTTAGAATAGAGAGCGTATGTGAATGTATGTGCATATTTTGTGTTTGGTAATACATATTTATACCATGATATCTAGCAAGCATGTCAGAAAATACATGCACCTCCACTTTTACCTGAGCTCATTGCAAAATGATACTATATTTGTGTTTTCTGGAGGAATAAACATTGCTGTATTAGGTAGATTCCTTTAACAAGCTACTGTTCACTTACATTTGTCCCAAGCTGCTTCTTCTGCATAATTTAAAAGACAGCTGTCACAGCTACATGCTATCTTGTCTAAAATCTGACATTTGTACAGTGTTAAAAAAGCCACCTACTGTGCTCAATACTCTACACATGAGCGTGTCCATTCCCCTCAACATCAGCTGGAGCTGGGGACACCCCTGCATGGCAGTGGTGCTCAAAACCTTGCAGGTTTGCTTAATGCCAAATCCAGTCGTGCTTTGGGGAAGGTTTAGAAATGAAAGGTGAGAAGCCATGAGTCTTTACAGCATTGCTTGCCGTGCCTGCTGCACTGCTGGTGGAGACAGCAGTCTGTCTGCCAGGCCATGGTGCGTGAGGTCTTGGGATAAATCCCCGTGCCAGATCTGGGTCCTTCAGGTAGCACCCAGTGACTGAAGCTAACCCCTGGGAAGCGGTCTGGGACACTCCACAGCCTGAACATGGCTTGGAAAAACAGCATTAAGGGACCTTGAAAGGGACAAAATGCTGGAAAAGCATCAGGAACTCATCAAATCCTGTTACACTACCACGACGACTGGGAGTTTCTTCAGAAAAAGAGTTCAAGTTACTTGCACGGTCAAGACTATGAGCTCAGGGTCCTTGTGACTCAGGAACTGATTTATGGACTGCAAATATGTATATCCTTCTGAGAAAAGGCCATTTCCTGTTTAAAAATTTAAAAATACTTGATTAAACTCTGCGGTTACCAAACCAAACACATTACACTATTTAGTCCATTAAAACTCCGAAAGCCTGTTACTTATTGTACAGTGAGGCATTGATTGCATTTAATCTTTCCTCCTTCTGCTGTTATTTTCATTTCCTGTGAGCAGCGTGCACTACTGGCAACAAACACTGCCAGCACTCGCTGGCCACTGCTAGAGTTGATTAAAAACACCTATTGTCACTGTGACAATATTTATAAGAAAATATCTGCATTTTATGAACGATTCTTATTATTTCTATTGTAACAAACATGAAAGCTGGAGCCAGATGATAACAAGGATACTTGAGCAAGCTCCACAGGAGAACTCTTATCTTTTACGGTTAAATTAAGTTAGTGTCATAAGCTTTGATCCATTCAACTGTTTGATATATTACACGACTTTATGAAAAGCACTTTTTAACTGAAGCTAAAACCAGCACGAGCGTGTTTCTTAAAGGGGAAAAAAAGAAAGCCGACTTTGACCTTTACTATAATTGTCCAATAATAGTTTGTTATTTACCAAGTAACAAAGGTAAATACTATTATTACTCTAACTTTCACTGCTGTGGTTATAAATACACAGGGGAAATGATGCAGTCAGACCCTTTTTTTTCCACACTCCTACTCATGGGCTTTTTATACAGCTGAGGCTGTCTCAGAAGTGGCAGTCAGAGCAGTCAGAGGCACTTATAAAAACAGAAACTCTAAGTTGGAGCACAGCACCAGGCATACATAGATAATGAAAATCCATAAAGATCAAGTTCAGAAATACTTTTCTACAGAGTTCATCAGCCAGTGCTAATTTCATATTCTAGGTCTGTTTTTCCATAGGTCGGTGAAAAATGCAAACTTCTAAAGGCTGCGTTCCAGGTCTGTGGTTCCAGTGGCTTTCCTTTCCCCCTGCCACTCACACCTTTAGACACAAAGCTGTAACAGCACAAAGATGCTAAACTGCAGTCTTCAGAAGTCTAACTCACTTCAAAATCGTGGAATAATTTTTGAAAAAGAATGTGTTCTCAAAAAGGTATAATACATATAGTACAGGTCACGTCTACTGAGCAAAATGGCCTTATACTGAGAAGTGAAACTTTGCTCCTGGTTTTGGCTTTCATTTAAAATCAAAGAAATTATTTTCCTCTTATCTCCTTATGTATAAACTCTGTTGTGAACTTTCTCTAGCAAATTTCAGAGAAATGGTGATGGAGAGTTACTGACTTTGCAATTCACGGAACAGTGAGTTGGATGTTTTTTCCTTTCTCTTACAATCACTTTATCTAAAACTCAGGATTTGCATTAGTGCTTTTTCAGCTTAGGGTGGTGATTCAGCTTAAAGATGATTTTTGCTGTCGGTGAGCAGAAATGAAGAGATGACTTCTCAGATCTTCTGCAGAGTCTGAATTTGTCCTTCTTTAGCTATCAGGAGTGGAAATAAAGAAGAAAGGGAAGACCTACTGTTCTTCCAAAAAATACATCATCTCTGAATGGTGGGGGCGCAGGAATTGCTATTATAAAATACAGTGTTGTCAGAAACTTCCAAAAGGTGTCGTGTTGGGATTTTTAAATGCCCAGCATCAATTTAACTCAAAATGCTGCCCCAATGGAAATAGGATTATTATCTCTGTTAAAATACATCTTCGAGAACCTAAAAAGCTTTGACTCATCACTCAGATATACTTAACGTTACATCTTTAAGTTGTTGAGCAAGTCATTTTTAAGAAAAGTCTGTTTGATTTTGTGGCTTTTAAAAGTGACCATTTGTTAGAGAAAGCATATCAGCAGGAAGAAATTGTGTGATTTTTTTTTCCCCTGCTACTGCGGATATAGCCTTTCGGTTGCTCTAGTAATTACTTGGATCAGACCACAGGACTTTTCTGATTAGCCTGCAAACTTTCCTCCTACCTGGAAGATAAAGGATTAATCTTTTCAACTGTCACAGCACATAGCCAGCATTGTACTCTTGGTCATGATGGTAATTTCTTAAGTCACATGCTTAGGGTTAAAATCTTGCTCTTGAGTTGCAATATGTGACTAGGATTTAAGTATCTGTTTTGTGTGATTAAGAGTAATTCTGAGCAATTAAAGAAAACAGTTCACTTGTGGCAGGTGGCAGAAAGCTAAAGAAGATAATTACTCTTTTTAGCCATCTGTGTTAGCTGCCATTAGCAGAATTAAACTGAGATTCACCACTTTGAAATCCGAGGCAAAGTTCCTTTCCCTTAACCACATAATATAACATTGTCTGAAGTCTAATTAGGGGGAAAAAAAGAGGTAATTTAATCCTGCTTGCCATGGGGTGCCTATTTATTAATTTTATTAAAAGTGTTGGTACTCCAAGATAGGATAAATTGAACAACGGCTTGTATTAAATGTCTTTGAGTTGTATGTTGGCTTTGAAAAACTGATCAGCTTTGAGGAGTTTGTCCTGGAAAGTCCTAATCTATACAACATCCTAATGCAACATAGTCCTAATCAACAACTGCAGAAATGAATGTCTTTGTAAAGAAGAAACATTTCTTAAGAGGACTATTTATATTAGGATTCTGGTAAAATTCATGTTGTCTCACACTACAACTGTAGAAAGACACAGACCCAGCCACTGTATTAGATGGACAAAAGGTTACTCTGGAACAACTGCAAATATCAGCGATGCTTTTGAGTACTGAAGTACTAGGGCTTGGGATTTCTTATGGTAAACATTAAGCTTAATCAATGGTAGGAGTTTTTGTGTCGGTAGAATGATCCTGGATGATTATGGCTCCTTCCTTGCTGATTAATACCAGCAACAGTTCACTTAAAAATAGGTGGATTATCTTAAAGGAATCACGTTGGACTTTAATGGCTATAATGACAAATTATAAATTTGAGAATATATTATGATTCCTCTCTTGTCTGAAATAGTTGACGATTGTATTTTTCAAAACCTGAATCTGCATTTACTGGCCCTCCTTGTGCTTCAAGCATCCGTTAGCAAGGAGAGACATAGGATGCCTGGAAAATGCTATCCAACTGACTCAGATCTGGTTTCAGAAAGTACCTTTCTGTAAAGGCAGAAAAAAAGGGGGAGATGTAAAGATCTGAGATGACCTTTAAATAAAGCAAATGCCTAAAAACTGATGTAACAGCCATACTACAAACGAAGAACTGAGCTGACAGATAGGATGGAGGACATAGGAGGATCTGCAGCCCTTTCAAGCAGTACCTGGAGACCAGGTCAGATACTCCACAGTGCCTAAATGCCACTAAATTTCCATGCTCAGGCCACCAAACCCCAGTTCAGGTGTGGTATAGATGCTGTGCCAAGCTGATCAGGCAGTTGGAACAAGCTAACCTGTAGCTACAGCCAGGTAAATGAAATAGGCATTTCCATAGATTCTGTACAAAGCTTCTCACTGGGTTTATTGTGCTTTGATCCAGAAATCACTGCGATGTTCCTTTAGCTAGGGAGTTGTCTTTAATTGAAATAAAGAAAATATTTGCTATGGAGGAAATATAAACAAGCTGAATCCAAGTGAAGAGCTGTATGTAACACAGACAAGACAGTTACTCAAACCTCCTCTAATGTACCAGCGTCCTGCAAGTTGTGTGCTAAGTTTGTTTGGCTGTGCAGCCGCCTGGCCTTCCTCAGCAGAAGATGCTTCTTACATCTTCTTCCCTTTCTGGACTGTGTTCTGGGGCTTCCGTACAAAAGGAAGAAGGGAGTGGGAGGCAGATATTGTGCTGGAGAACAAAAGCCCTTCAAATAACTCTTTTAGACACATTTCATGCTATAATTGAATGAATTGAACAGAAAATCCTATGTCTGTAGAATACAACTCCCCAGGTGCTCTCAGCTACTACATCCGCAGCTGTTTATATTCAAACTAGGTAATTTAATACACTTACATCTGTGTATATTGTACAGTGTATTTTAAAATCAAATGGCTATGAATTTTGATTTGGAACAAAGCAAATGTCTATGAAGAGACGCTGCCTTTCTCCTTGGACCTTGCTGTTCATCTCTGAACATTTAAGCAATATTAAAAATAGAGCATTCTGCTGAGGCATAAGCTCTGCTTTCAGGGACTGCGTAATGTCACTGACATGACATACATGCACAAAAAAATGCATGTGTCACGTCAGCTGGCAAATCAGCTACCGCCTGGTATTCCCCAAGGGGCGGATTCATGCAGGAGGCTGCCAAAAGAAGGGTCATGATTCAGTTTGGCAGGGGCATAGCCTGGACACATTTTCATTTAATTGTTCCTTGTCATGTGAGATGCGGTCCTGGGTGACATCGTGGCTAGAGCAATACAGACAATAACTACCCAGAGTCTCTAAATGCTTTGTTTACGTTACCAGTGATCATTAGAGATAACAATAATTAGCGTTTCCTTTTCTCCCACTTTGTTTCCATCATTTCTGCCTGACTGATGCAGAAGTCAGCACACAAGACCTACGGTGCATTAAAATGGGATATTCTCCCTGGTTGATCTCTAATGCTACAGTCAAACTGCTTGTGCCTCACTTTGTAACTTCATCAACACAGGGAAGAAAGGCTAAAGATACTTCTCAGGTCTCCCTGTAAAGCCTGATGGCTAAGGATGTCCTACAGTTTATTCACAGCAGGAAGCAGTGTAATTGTCAGCTCCGTATTTCTCTCCTAAAGAGCTGTCTTTGGCTAAAGGGAGAAGAAAAAATGTGAACAAGATTTTACAAATTTGGCATATGGTAGAGTAACTGAGGAGGCTGAAAATGTCTCAGCTGCTACGCAGCACTGGACAGAGAATAAACACCCTTCTGGGGTGGGCAGCAGTAGGTGGCTGTACCATCCCATCCCATCCCATCCCATCCTGTCCCTTCTCTCCACAGGAAGCAGCCTTGTGGGCCAGCAGCCTTAGCCAGGCTGGATGGACAATCAGAGACCTCACACCCAGCCTGGAGGGAGACCCCAAAAGTTGCAGGGGACCTGGGCAGTGTGCCCTAACAGCCCTCTGCTCCTGGAACCCCTGGTGAACCAGAGCCTGATGACCCCGGCTCTGGCTGCTCATTTCCTGGCACCAAGGGAAAGGTCTTTGTTTCATTTGCCCACAAGAAGCTCTCCGACTCCTCGTGCAATTAGCATTTAAGAGTGTGTCCAGTGTTTGAAGGAGTCAGTCGCCCATTTAATTGTATAAAAGCAAAGGTTTAACCACAAAAGCTGCCAGGCACTCCTGTAATGAGCATTTATCAGCCACACAGAATGTCCTTGGGCGATATATTCATCAAATGTTTATTGACTTAAGCTTTGGGCATTTTACAGGATTAGAAATTATTACTTCTGATTTAAATAGTGTTTAGAGGACAGAAATAAAATACAAATCACTATTTATAAAACAATAGATTTTTTTAAGGAATGCACACCAGAAAATTGGAGAGCAGGAGCCTCTTTCCAGTGTTTTGGAGCTAAAGAAGGGTCTCTCTATACAGCCACCAGCCAAGTATTAGAAATAAAGTGGGCCCATTTTTCACCTTAAGTGAGACTTTGCTCTTCCCAGTGACTGTTCAGAGGAGAGCATATCAAGTCCCTGAAAATGTCTGCAATTACGTGAGAAACACGGAGGGCTGCTTCTCCTGCTCATTTGGTTCTGATAGTCCGATTGTTCATAAACATCTGAAAAATGACAAAACTCTTTCCTTTTTAATCCTAAACCATTTCCAAATGCAGGCAGCGATCACTGGATATTTGAACTCTGCTGAAAATGCTGTTTGGTCACTCAGGAAAGGGGTTATCTAATTCTGAGGGGAAACTTTCCACCTACTCAGTCAAAGCCGATCAGCAGAGATGCGTTCATCAGCACGCAGTCTGCAGTAGAAGTGACGCACTCTTTGGGGGGAACAAAACACTCACATACTCTGTGTCCAAGGATATAGATATAAATACATTATCTGTTGAATTCTATCTCTGAAACAGCTTTATCCTATTGAATAATCCCCTGAACGTGGTGTTGATCTTCACACAGGGCTCAACAGTGACGACCCACATGAGCCGCTGGCCCAGCCCAGGACGGTCCCTGCCACCAAAGTCAGATCTGAAGAATTTGCTGTTTCCCATCTGCAGCCTTCATCTTCCCGTAAGGAAGTTCATTTAAGGGTGTGTTTATACATATAAAAGGTATTATCATTTAATATATTATCTTGGCCTTTACAGGCTTGTCCTATACGTAGCCACGAGAGTGTGACATTTGTTTATAGCTGAGACCTGCTTTAAGTGAAGGGCATCTCACACAGCAATTTGTCAGTGGCTAAAGAGCCCGGGGCTAGGAGTAGACATTCACTTACAGATTCTTTGGACTATTTTAAACAGGCCTTTGGGACCTCCCTGCTGACCAGCCCATAACATGCCCTTCTGTAGCATCTCACTGTGCTATTTCTTTTAATTGACTAACCTCAACACTGGCTGTTCAAAATCACTTTAACCCAAACATGCCCCCGGTCTGAAGCTCCTAATGACCTTCCCCTGGCCCTAAACACATATGGCTGAGACAATGCAAACATCATTTGGAAGATGAGTAAATTCAATAACTCAATTACCACCGCACCAAAATAACATTTATCAAACACTGGCCACAGCGGTTTGTATCTTTAGCTCTCTGTGTTTCAGTGGCACGGCATTTGGGTGAAAGTAACTAATCGATTTAGGAATGATTAAATAGAAATTTGTAACACTTGGCATTATTAAACCTTCAATCTTCATTACAACTGCTTAACGATTACATCATGGGCTGTGTAAAATAAATTAACAGTAGCTGGAAACAATCTCATCATAAATAAAGAGAGCAAAGGTATTAGACTAGCGTTCAATAGGAAGTCTAATAGAAATACATATATTGTGGCATTATTAGTGGATCGGACATACTGAGGTTTGGAGAAGTTTTAAGACTGAAAAAACGTGAAAAAGCTGAACCCTGCTTTACAACCCCCCATTACCTACCATTGAACTCCTTGATTTTAAAAGGCCTAATTTAGTGGCAGAGCCAGCAGCCTGAGGGCTAGAGATGACTAACGGGTCACCCCCTGCATCTTCCTCTAAAGCAGAAGAAACGCTTCCTTTACAGGCAGCCTGGATCCCACGTCCTCCTCGTGGGCTCCCACACCCTCACCCTTTGTCTGAAGCGCAGTGAGGTTATGTACTTATTTATGAAATAGTACAACGGATTTTTTTTTTTTTTTTGATCTATTCTAGCAAGAATGAGGAGTCAGGGGTGTGAAAGAAGTCTGGTGGGTCCAGCCTTTTGCACTGTCAGCAGGACCATGCTGAGATCAGAGAGGACTTTCCAGGTAGCTGTAACCCCTATTTGCTCTTCCCTCTTTGGGCTTATGCCAAATTCAGTTTGCCTGGTATTGGAGAATGGGGGCCAGAAGGTTCCAACACCAAAGCTTTAATCTCCGTCACTAAAATGTAAATAGCCTCTACCCTTACATTCAGGTTCAAAAAAATAAAGCAGCCTTTTCTTTCATCTCCTACTGCCATCTCTTCTAGGAGGTGAAAAAGAAAGAAGCAATAAGCCTGGTTCTGAATGACTAATGAAGTTTAAACAAAACAGCAATTAAAAAGATTTAACAAATATTTATCAAATATTATTGTCCTATTTAGAAAGGGTTATACAACACAGACTGTTTTCCAACACACCAACCATTACCATTTCAATGAAAAATAAGTTAAATTACTACTCTCCTCCTGTTAAAACTGGAATGTAAACTTAAGTCACCAAACCCAATTTCTATGCCATGACATATAAGAAATAATATATCATATATTATCGACAATGATAAATACATGTATAGTCCCTTGCTTATTTTTCGGAAATGAAGCAAGATGGCTGCATCAAAATGGCTCAACCCTATCTTCCCTTATCAACCCTTTCTTCCAGGCTCAAGCATGTAGCAAATGCCATTATTATGTTCATTGACTTGTGTATGTACTGAATCAGGACTAAAACAGCTCATTTCATAAAATGGCAGATATATTGTTACAATAAAATGTTTGGACCCTTTCTGTAATTCCAAAGTTTTTTTTTCCAATGGTATATTTAGAAAATTTAAAGGTGAAATTTGTGTAAGTTGCTATTAAGTGTATTGCAGTCATTAATATGAAATATATAAAACACTTTCCCCCTACAGATGGGGGTGTGTACCACACATCTTCTCATGTACAAAAGGGCTATGTTATACCAGTTCCATAAATATGATTTTGGAAAGTTCTGCTCCTCTTACAAGAGAGTTTTGCTAATCAGTTGTGAAGTCCCACATGTTAAATGCAACGGCAGTAAAAATGTGTATTGATTGGTAAGCCAGCAGCTGGAAAGGGTGTTTTATCTCAAGGCTCTGGGTTTGATTTATCCCAGGTCGGTGTTCCAGCTGCTGAGCCAGTCACTGACTGTCCTGTGGGACGGCGGTGGGTGGGCCTAGATCAGGATCTGGGAATGGCATTAAAATCCCACAGCAATCAGTATCCTAAAACATAGCCAAGATGCTAAACAAACTGTGGCGGTATTAGGCTGTTGCTCCAAAACAACACGTTTCCAAGTTGTATTGAGTGATAAGGGAGAACATTTGCTGTGTTTCTGGCTGTTCTGTATTGTACTGTGCTTCTCTAAAAACTGAGCTTTTCCTTTAAAGGCAAGGAAAGCTTATGACATTGATCCAGAGATACGAAGCACATTTCTACACCCATCCCCTTAGAAGCCTACTCCAAAGCTTTATGAAGTCAATAGAAAGATTTCCGTAGACTTCAAACGCCTTCACATGAGGCTCTGGGGAGCACACACATCCCATGAGAACCTGAAGAAAATATCAAAGAGTCTAGAAATTCAGATGCTCCACTTGGTTTATTTTGTGACCACACCACACTACATCATAGATTATCTCTGTGGCTGATAGGAACGTAATTTGTGGAGGGCTGGGTTAACATCATCAGTGCCACAGCCTGAGCAGATTGCTTCCCCAGGCTGGTATCTGAATTCCTCAACCCCCTGTGAGACAAATTCCTTTTTCATTAGTTTTCAAAAGAACATTACTTTGACCAGGAAATATGAAATATGCTTTAATCGTGGATAGCCTGGTGAAGTGTATTTGCATTAACTCTCCAAACAAGAATACAAATTTAAGGTTCAGCTGGTGGCCCGACCTAATTCCCATTTTACTGCCAATGTTCCTCAGTATTTGAACATCAGTGACGCTAATAAGAAATATTTCTAGCTCCATTATCTAGGGTTGATTCTGTATTCCATTTATATGGGCTATATAAATTCACCATTATACCATACACCTGTGCTGCAGAAAGAATGAATTTTGTATCTGACTTTCTGAATCTTCATTTTGGCCAATATATTTGCCGTTATAAAGATGTTACAAATCCCCTGGTACAAGGGCATCTACCCAACAATTCAGACACTTAAAACAAACAGGCAGCTACTTTTTAAGCAAGATTGCAGAAGTGCTACAAGCAAGACTGAATAGCTGAGCCTCATCACAAGCCCTAACCGTACATATTCCTTCTTCGCTCTGCCTGGAAGGTGCTGGGACAGTCACTGTCTGCTCCGGCTTCTCGTTCAGTCCTGAGATGCCCGATGCTTGGACAGAGAGCTGAGCTTGGTTCTTGGTGACGATGACTGGGTGTCTTTTCAAGTGTTTAACTTTGTTAAGCTTTGTTTAGCTTCTGCAGACAGTTTTAAGACTTGCTACTGACATACATCCCACCACGTTTTGCACTAAGTTAACTGCAGAATAATTGAGAGCAGATGTAGGGCAATAATGGAACAAACAGGATTGTCTTGTTATCAGTTCACAAGACAGCAGACCATCCTTTCTATCTTCTTTGAGGAAAAACACTTTGAAATGATTACTCTAACAGCAACGTATCCCTCATGGCAAGGCTGGAATGATCTACTGCTGCGGGGCAAGCACACAATCGTTGGGACACTGAGAATAGGCAGGACTCAAACACAGGGATGTGAGTTCAGCTCTCTGTGCTTTCCTGTGGTAGTTCTTTTATTTTTGTTTATTTATGGAGAAATAAAGAGTGTAATGTGGAAGAGTAACACTAATCTAAAATGTTTCAGCTAGATGTGTTTTAGTTGGCAGGATAATAATAACTTAGTAATAACCTCACAACGGCACTGGGTGTATCAGAGAATGAACGCAGCCTACACTCATAAATGTCCAAGTGTTTATGGAGGAGGATAAATTTATTCCCAGAGTTCACCAGCTGCTACTGAGCAAGTTATCACTACTCTGTTTCAGGTTTTCTCCAGGTATTTGCTGCTGGGAGCTGTGCCTAGTAAGGCATTACATCCTCAGGGTGCACCAAAGGGCCGGGACAGAGACACCACGTGCTGGTTGCAGAGCATCATGAAGCTGTCAGCCCTCCGAACGCCAGATCAGGCAGCACCAAAAGGTACACGTTGCCATGGGATAGCCCAATCAGTTCAACAGTAAAATTAGCAAAGTAATGAAAACAGAGGGAGAATTAATGACCTTTCCTTAAGTTTCAGCCTGTCATGTTTCTCCTTCCTTCTGAACTCTTAAGGCTGGGTCTCAAAAGAGAGGAAGGAGAACAAGTCAATTTAGATGTCATGTAAATTGGCAAATCCAACTCCTTGATTTCCTAGAGCCTATTTACTGAGTGCTCTTTAAGAAGATGTGGTACATGCAACCTCACTTGATTTCCAGTACATTAAAGTTCAGAGGACTTCATCTAAAGTTGTGATTAAATGAAGACAAACCTTGTGTCACCAGGTGAACTTTTGAAAAGCGCAATTTTAGTTTCAAATGTACTTTTTTTATTAGTGTCTTTGTTTGGCATTCTCAAACTAAAATTTCCAAAGCTGAATTACAAACCCACAAAAAATGCAGTTACCATTTAGGTACCAAAACAGCCATACGTGTGTTGGTGCAAATGATACCATTGTAACACAATAATCAAATGAGTTTCTCATAAACTCTTCTGTAATCCAATAAAGCAACAGCCTTTTCTTAAACCTTTATCAATCTCAATCTGTAATATTTACATACATATCACAGATAGGGGATGAAAGGGAGCTGGAATAACTGACAAGCAAACTGAGATAAATGAGAAATAGCCCATCATTATGGCAAAAAAAAGCAAAAGGCAGCATTATGTAGAAACTTTATCGAGTAATTAATGATCTATCTGGGAATAATTACATGTGACTCACTGCTCCCATTTTCTTAAATGAATTTAAAAGCTATTAAATATCCCCTTAACAATAAACAGCATGTGAGATACTGCTTTGCAGCTTTTGTCCACAAAATTTTATCTTAATCAGTGAATATGGATAGTCTTAAGGAAGAGCGGATGAGCGGATACAGCTGCCAGGTAGTGACGGATATGTATGCTTATAAGAAAAAGGCTGAGATAATGGATAAGAAGACACACAGCCTTGCATATTAATGGTGTTACTATTACTTGCATTGTATGAATATAACTAGATGATGTCTTTTTACGGCCAGTCTAATATGAGTAAGGCAGGCCCATGTGACAAACACCCTGTAATTGCCGTTTCTGTCCTGCAAGCACAGGACGGGGTGGGAGGAGGACATGGGTGGGAGGAGGACACACAGGGTGGGAGAACATCCACCATGTGCATGGGTCTGAGCGAGCAAAGCAGTCTGAGGGGGACTTAACTGAAGATGTCTGTACACAATCCGTGCTCCCCAACACGTTCAGTGCAAGACTCACGCCATTATATTACTTTTTTTTTTTTTTTTTTGGTTAAAAAATAAATGAAAATGATGTTGAGTGTAACCATGAGAGAGATGCAAGAAGATCCAGACTAGGAAGAATCTGACCCAGTCAGAATCACAAGTTCAACGGGACATAGAGTAATTTTCTTTCCCTTGACCTGTGCAACAGGATAAGGCATTTATTAGGTGGATAGTGTGGATTTGAGGAGAGTACTGCGCTTAGATTTCTTTCTGAGTACCCTAAAGACTAGATTATTATGCAAGCATTAGCTGCAGTATTTTTAGACTAGAGCAATTCCATTACTAATTTCAAAGCAGGTAATGTTGTCTGTACATGTGGGGATGGAATGAGTCTACCTACCAGGCTGAACTGCTCAGGTTGGGCCATTCAAGCAAGCAACACTTTGCTTTTGCAACTTAGGTAGAAGGAAAATGCTGAATTACTTGGGGTAGTGATGACTATGTGCAAAAAGAAGTTAAAGCTTCTGGGGGGTTTTAAATTGAAGGAATGAAACGAACCATTTTATAAAGTTTGTTCTTTTAATACCAAGTCCTGTATCAGTTCTATTTCTTCATCATATTTTTGCATATTTTTTCATAGGAAGAGATCATTCTGCCTCTATTTTAAGATTTCATCCTACTTATCTGCCTAGATTTTAATCCTTCAGGGCAAAGTCTGGTTCTTATTCTGTGTTTGTGAAGGTATGCACGATAAAGTCTTGTGTTTTAGCTACATGCTCTAATCATCCGTAAAGAATGTTGCAGCACAAAATCAAAGAATGACAAAAAAAAAGTCCTCATGAAGTGAAACGAACTTACAGTGCACAGCTGTTTCACTTAATGGGTACAGTTGTTTATATTCCCAAAATAAAAATTGCTCAAAACTGTACAGAAATTTAACTTACAGAAGTTTTTATAGAAGTTTTTTTTTTTTTTCCAGTTCACTTACAGGCTAAACATCCCACAAAAAATAATTCTATCAAAACACCAACAACCTTTAAGTACTCTGTTTCCAAAGATAAAGCATTTGCCATTAAATTATTTTTTTCCACCAAAAACACTCTATTATGCTAACAAGCTAAATGTTATATGAGATGATTTAGTGTCATTATTAGTGTTCTGTATGAGCACTAATGACCTTGCATAAAGCAGACATAAATTATTTTCACATACCATCCCTAGAGTAGCTTTATGAAAATTCATGCAGTGATTGTGTACTCAGTTCTTCAATTAAATGCCCAAGAAGAAGTGACTTTGGTAAGATTTTGCCACTTGATTTCTTGGGATGATCCCATTCCCCAAAGTGATAATAACCTACTTTTATGCTAAAGGGCAGTGATTTGAAGGAGAATATTAAAAATCTATAGCTGTTGTATTTAGCATTTCATTTCAACTCAATTAAATTGCCATTTGATTGGGAACACATTTGTTTTAAATACCCAAATGAGAACATTCAAAGACAATTTTTTCATCCAAAAGAAAGACTACATTTCATGCAAAACTTTACCTTCTCTGGTATCAAACCATAGGCAACGTTCAGGTTTGAATTTTCATAGCACACATATATGAGGTATGCAGAAAATACGTGCTATGAGTTAGTTTGATCCTGACAAACTAAGAGCGATGTAGTGCACAGAGACTTAACCAATTCTGTAGTTATTTCCAAGTCAGTGTACATAGACAAGTTTTACAAGACAGTTTTACATAGTGAGGTACTTTGTATTCTACAAACTAGATGTACCTGTAAAGATGTATGTTATGAAGACATCAGCTTTAATCGTAACTTCTGGAACTAGATCTGTATTTGTAAAGCTAGGACGTCCACAGCTGCAGTGCTGGTTTTAGCCATTCACTAACCTTTCACTTGAGTTGCTTGCTTTTGAAAGTTGTTTCCATAGCACGCTTGATCATCCTCAGATAAGCTTTCTGGAGCTAACATGCTGTGTTTAAGGCATTCTCAATCAGTTAAACAGAAATGCAGCACAATGGAGGAACATGTGTGCAGTCCTGTTTGTGAAACTTCGTACTCCCCAGATGCTAGTGGATTAAGTTCTCTCACCTTCAGCATTTTTTTTTTCCAAACAAAAAATAAAAATTCTACACTGAGTAATAAACATGTAACAACTCAATATAGATTATTTCAATTGCTTCATATCCTAGGATCAACAAAAGCATAAGAAACATATGGATTTTTTGGTTTGCATTAAACTTTTTATGATAGGCAGCGTTCTGGCATGTCCTCACAAGAGAGTTGGTTTTAGTTAAAGAACTCCTCTTTACCTCTCAGTCTGAGGGAAAGCAGCCCTACGGTGGCAACAGCACCTGAGCTGAAGGAAAGGATTGCACAAGCAGCTTGTGAGCCTCACTAACACAAGCTGCTGCTTGTGACACCAGACAAACAATGCTGCGCTCGGATTGCAAATTAGCGTGTGCACGAAACTGAGACGGGACAGCAAACATCTGAGCTTCCATTTGAGCAGCCAAGCTGTAACCAACATGCCACGTGGGGTTGCGTGAGTGACGAGCAATGCGCCTAAACCAGCTAACCTTGCCCGTATCTTCCAGCTTCAACTTGAACGCGCTTCCCTGGTTCTTGTCTGACTTTGCAGCTCACTCTGTCTGGTGCCAGGTTTTGCTAGCCAGGAAAAGTAGGTTGGATTGCAGCATAAGTAAGCTAGAAGAGGGGTTATTTGATTTTATTTCTGTTTCTCCCACATAACCTAGTTTAGTAATTGCATGGCACTACTGATAAGCACCTCCTAAACATGTGTGGTTTTGCGGATGTATGAAATAAAAGAGCAATCTTGAAACAGAATTTCTTTTTCTTCCTTCCCAGCATATAGTGGAAAGGCAGCTAATTGTTATATTTTGGCTTCTGCATGACTATATGAAGACGATGCATAAAATGCATGTTGACAGAAATTTGAAGTGCCCTGCTCTTCTTTTTGATCATCTAAGTTTAAACTCAATGCAATTCTTCCTTTCCACCTAATTTGAGGACTGAAGAAGTGAAAACAACTGTTTCCAGAGATAAAACCAAAGAATTAAAATTATATTGTCCTTTAGTTCCTGGCTCCTATGCTGGTAAATTAATTCATAAATGGGAGTACTTATGATGAAAATGCATTCTATAATTGCCCTGCTTAATAGATTAAAGGCCCAAGAGAAAGACAAATAAAAATAAAAATTAGTGTTTTCATTTTGAGTATGAAGTTTTGAGTAGCAAATGAAGATAAAATGATCTATATTTCCTGTTTATGTTACCAAGATTCTCATTAAGGAGCTTCCTCTTTGACCTATGTTGTTACGAGAAAGAAACTACGGCGAGTAGGCTTATACTAATGAGAGGCAAGAATATCCCTGCTTTTTCACAATTAGAATAAATGTATTGGGGAGCCAGATGGGACCTTTAAAAATTTCCACAATTATATGCCTTCCACAGATAATGGCAAAGACCCCACAGTGGCTATTTTAAAGCAACACACATGAACACATTAGCAGACTTCTTGTTAGATTCATTTTTCTCCCCCTCATTTGTGTTTTGATGTTCTGTGAGTTCTGGGGAAGGGGCAAGCTTGGGAAAGAGGTGATTTACTGGAATGTTTTCACTTAAAATGATAAATTTCATACAGCCTAACTAGAAGCAGGTTTTTGGTTCATGAAAGGAAAGCTGAATAAATTAAAAAAAAAGAATCCTATGGTGGCTTTCATAAGAAGCAACTAATTCTGTCAGTTTTATCTAATTAAAACACTGGTGTCCTTGCTTCTTCCACAACCTACATTACTGCTTCTCTGCTTATAATCCCCCTTCTCTCCTCATGTGCCTTTCACATCTATATCCTATGCTTCCGCCATGCCAGCTACTCCTAACCATGTTGTTCTTGTTTTCCAGGTCTTCCTCTAAATTGCCACTGTTGCATGTGAGGCTGTGATTTTGTATGGCTGTACCTTACTGATCAAAGAACATCCATTTCTTGAATTGCTTTACTTGTGATGTTTGCAGAAAGTCTGGGAAAGAGCATCAAAAAGAGACAGAGCACTTGTGCTCCAATATACCATTTAAATTCTGCGACTTCAGAGAGACTTGTTCATGTACGTTAGATATCAGCAATCCCTGGAATTCAGACCTCTTCAGCTTACCTGAAGCTGGACACTACCACGTGAAGTGAAAAGTTGGTTCAATGTACAGATTGACAGAGCATCTTTTAATTGTACAGGCTAATGCAGCTCAAATGCTTCTCCAAACCCCACAACGCCTTCCCAAAGATCTCACTTGCTCTTGTATCAGCAAGCTTATGCCAAGAAGGTGGTTATCTCGGCGAGTCTGGCTGACCATGAGGAGGAGAAAACCCTGCACAAGGAATCTGTCTTACCATAAGTGCAAAGGAAAGTGGTGAAATCTGAAAGCCATTGTGCCTCACTTGCTGTAAATGTGAAGATAATGCAGGAAGCAAATAACCAATTCCAATCCTAAATCTCTCCGTGGTACATGGACCATGGGTTTGCTTAACTGCACTGGCTGCTGAAAACAGCCCTTCAGGAAAACATATTTTGGCACTATAAACAAAGTCCAGTTATTCCATTTCACTGTGGCATTCAACAAAATTACCAATAAATAAAACAATTGGCCAGGCTTTAAGATCCATGAGAGTATCCAGCAGTGTAACAAACCAAACAAGCCAGTTATGACTGTGTTATAAAGTGGGTAACAGACACAGTGGGCCCAATTTTCCAAACTTTACAATGATTTGAAAAACCCTGCAGAGTGCTTGCTTGTTACTTGTTCATCTTAATTCCTTCACTAAGGCTTGTAATTATGTTAAATTGTATAATTCAAGAACGGTTGTTTCATTGTGTAGTGAACTTTGTAGAGATTTTAAATTACGGAAAAACAGCACCTTGCTTGCCAAGCTAGACTGTCCCTGTAGGTGCACCTACGTGCCATCTACCCAAATGTGCCATCGCTGTCTTCGGAGCCTCTGCATCTCCAGATCGAGCACACCCCAAGGTCCTGCAGCTTCTTTTCTGAAGACCACACTAGAGGGCTAAGCCCCTAGCAAATACAAGGCAAAACCCTGCAGCTATGTGGAAGGGGAGCTTACAGACGAGAAGTTATTGAGGGGCAGCTGATGAATGGTCACTCATTAAGCTCTGGTAATATTATTGCTTGCAATGCTCTGTCCATACAGTTAATCAATTTTCTAAGTGAATGAAACTGAATTAAGGCTGCTTTAATTCCAGATGAGAATGTCGACACAAGCATTTAGTGAAGTTCAACTAATGCATTTAAAACAAACTTGAGTTTGTTTCTCTCTGTAGCTGTGTGTGGGTAACTCTGGGACGGGCTCAACTGCTTCAGGCTCGGCACATCTCATAGCCCAGGGGGCTGCAGTCCCACCCTGCAGAGCGGGACATCCCACGCCATGGGACGAGGCTGCAGCGCTGACTGGCTTAGCTCTAAATCTATTCAGCTGTGATTTGGTACGGCAAATATTTAGGTACTTTGTATCAGCACGGCAACATAAAACATTAAATGCAGAAAAAGAGAACTAATTGTTAATGAAATCAGCTTATACATTTGCTTTTCATGTGTCATCAGCATCTACCTCAAGCATGCAGGGACAAAGAAAACAAAGTCGTTTGTAAGAACAGAGTGGATCTGGCTAAGAAATAGCACTGATAGAAATATAGGAAGCCATCATATAGAAAAAACATCAAACAAGCTCTTTTATCAGTGCTTCAGAAGGCACACTCTTCACTCAGCCTTCCTTCATGACCACTGACAGAAATGCGTGCAGCTTGTCTCATTTTTACCCGCACGGCAGAGAAAGAATAACAGCGACATTGAACGTGTTCATGCCCTTTGAACCACTGCTGTGCCTCAGAGTCACTGTGCCGTCGCGAGGAATTGTGCCATTCCTCATCGCTCTGAAAGCTTATTTCACCTTGGTGTCTTCTAGATACGGCTTCGAGCGCCTGCCCTTCAATTTATATGTTGAAGTTTTACTTCATATCAAAAGGGACTAGAGACCTACTTTGTCTTCATGCTTAATGTGTTATTTTATTTGTTGTTTTAGTAAAGGGGTAGATGGAAGCACCATAAAAGTGAACAAAAAAAAAAAGGGCTTAACATAGAACAATAGCTGTTGTATCAAATAAGCCACAGCAAACAAAGGAAACGCAAAGTGCTGGCACAGCACACCAGACAGAAGAAATACCACAGTGAGCCCAGAGACTCGAGAAGGCACCCTGGTCTCCTTGCAGGTGATGGGAATTTTGCCACTGAATTAATGGAGACGGGTTTACACCTGCACTGTCTGAAAAGCAAATGCTTAGCTGCTGAGGCACAGGATGGCAGCCACCCCAGAAAAACACCAGCTTGCTGAACCCCGGCACATGCTGACTCAACCCAAAACCTGTTCCTAGCTCAAGTTTTTGGCATGACTTTGTACCTACTCTTGTTTTATATGCCACAGCCTTAAGCAGGGATTGGACACAAGCTAAGTGAGACAAATAGTCTAACAAACGTGAAAAGAAGATTACAGAACAACCAGGACGCAGTCTAGTGGCAGGACAAGAGGTGATTGGAAGCAACTGGAAGATTTATTTCCTGCCTTGAAAAATTCCGAACAAGATCAATTCATTAAACTTTATTCATCCCATGAAAAGATACAATTTTGAGAAGGTAATAAAAACTAGCTGAAAATGCTCAGCAGCATCTCCCATGTTCAAAATGTTTTGTATACAGACTCAACTCTTTTTCTCTGTTGAATTCCTTTCTGCAGAACCGTGCTGGTGGGTTCGGGATGAGCACTGACTTGTCACTGACTGCTGGGAGCTCCTCCCAGAGGGACGTGCCTCAGCCACTGGGTTTGTGCCTCCCTGGTGTGTAAGTTATCCCCTCAAACTATGTGGTCATTCCGTTGGGTTAATACAGATTTGTGTAACAAAAGCATCAGGTTATTTCAAATACTAACCTGCCTCCAAGTAGTAATTACAGTAAGAAAAGAATCAAGCACCTGGACGCAACTGGCTACCTTTGCTGTCTTGCCCTGTTCACCAGCATCTCCCTCCCAAAAAAAGCCAAAAGCAACATCACTTGTTACTTCTGAGCCCTCCTGTGTTCCAGCTCATAATGAATCTGTTAACTCACTCACAGCAGACTTGGTGCACTTCATCATACTTGCCTGGCCAAGAATAGTTCAGTACAAAAATGCCCAGAGATTTGAAACAATTTTGAAGCAAAGTAAACAGGCATTCTGCATTGAAAGAATAAATGCAGCGCCCTGTGTGGACTGCAGGGACTCCAGCTGTGGGCAAAGGAAAGATTTTCCAGAGGGATACTCCTTAACAAATGAGAGGTAGTGAGAAAACCTCATAAATGCCTTTCACTTCGTTTTCTCTAAAGCAGTCTCTACAGAATACATTTCAGGCAACCTTGTCATTGCTCAATGTGAAATGGGCCAAAAGGTGAAAGACTAGTACTTCCCTCGGCCTCGTGGGATTGCCAGCCACTTACAAAGACTATTCAAATGATCTCATTAACTAACAGCCCTGCTTCCAGAGATCCTTTCACGTGCCCGTACAAAGACAATGGTTCCTGTTAGGCTGACATAATTTCCATCTGATTTTTTTTTTCCTTAAAAAGAAGTTTACACAGTTGGCTGAGAGCTTCTCGTGCTTACTTAGCAGGAAGAATTCTGAATACCATAAATTTGGAGCTTAGTGATGTTTTTGCTAGCTATTGATGCTCATTATGACTATTACTGACATGAGGAAAGACATTTAATTTTAGAAAATACCTGCAATTTATTTGATACCGTGCATGAAATAAACTTGCACCTAACCTACAGGCATAAGAGAGTCGTATATTATGGAAGAAAACGTTTGCTTTAAGGTGATACATTACTTTTTGGGCTAGGTTTTCCAGCTTCACTCCCTTCTTGCTGTTTTGGATACTGAAGAGCTATCTGTCTTTGCACTTCTCTGGCCTGCAAGCAACCCTTTTCCTGGGAAGCCGATGGCATTGATTAAGAAGAGAACAGCCTAGTTAGCCACCTATCCATTCTTGAGCAGGGAGAGACTTGACCGTCTGATATATCCTAATCTCTAGTGTTACAAGCAGGTCCTGGTTTTCCTAGAATTAATGGTTACAGACGTTATCGATCTAGGGATGTGAGAAAGGTCACACTCCCAAAAGCCAGACACATAAAAGAGAAAAATGGAAATGAAATAGCCTTACACTTCCAACTGTCTGTTATGGCTGCTGAGTTGTAAAGGACTATGCACAGCATCTTTCCAAAACTATGTTTGTCTGCTTACAGGACTATGATGGGGAGTTAAAATGTGCCTAAGCTACAATATCCCAGTTTGCAACAACCCAAGTACTACAAGCCTCACCATCATCGTAACAATAGCAGGTTTTAATCACAGAGAATGTCACCTTCATGTTGAAATGATCCAGATATTTTTCAGTGTATGTGATCAGCAAAGTCCTCTGAGGCTGAAGTATGCCCATGGTATTATTCATTGTTTTATACAGAATGAAGAGAGAAACTAATTCACTGTCCTTTTGTACTGGGAATAGAAAAATGCATGTGATTTTCCACTTTGAAAAGATATTTAATAATCCCATTTAATGTTGAGTTAAACATTTCATTGTTTGCCATGACTAATCCACAGGTTTGAAGGGAAAATTCCACTTTAAAATGTAACGGAGCTCCTCTGTTCCTTCACTTTTGAATTAGTACTAACACAATTTTGAAAATAAGTACCAATTTGGGGAGATATTTTCCAGCATGTGTTCTAATACACTTATCGTAAGTACAGTGAAATAGAGAGTGCTTTGGATAACAAATGCAAATTCAGTCAGACTAGTAAAACCAGCTCAGTCTTCACTTAGAGATGCCTTCTAATTAAATGAATAAACTTATTCTGAAAGACATTCAATGAAGGATGCAGAATAGGATTATTCTACTCCATCAAGCACCCTTTTGATGTCTAATGAAACTACAATACCAGGTAAATTATGGTTTTGTGTTCACTGCATACTTTTTAATGAGATTATTAAGAAAAATCCAATACGTAACAAGTGGGTCAGATACATTTTTATGAATCTGTCAGGAGAGACAACCTCCAGAATGATCATTCAGAAATAGGCAGCTGACTACAGAAGAACACTTAAATAAGCACACTGTTATTAAAACATGGAAACCACAAAACTTTTGCTATTTACTAACAGTTTCAAGCGTCGGACTGCTTTTGAATTTGTTATGGCCAGTGAGGAAGCCAATAGAATTACGTGAATATTCATGGATGCACAGCAATAAACTCTAACAACAAATTTTATTACAATATTTTTAAAAAAACACAACTATCCCAGCCATTTTTGGGTATTTCAGCAACATTTTAAGAAATAGCAGTGTATGTATCACTGTGAGGGGAATGGCAGACATGCCTGATGTGCCATGAAGCACAGGCCATGCTGCCCGGGGTTACAGCCTTGTTAACAGCCCCAATCAATGAGGCTTAGTATTCAAATACCTCCATTACAGGAGCTCCTTCTCACCTTGAAGTAATTGTATGTCACACGCAGGAAGGTGATGGCAGCACAGAAGTGCTTTCTGCCTAACTAGCACTGCTCCCTGTGACAGCAGCGACCAAGCTCCTTTTGACTTCCACAGGACCCCAATTAATGCGACTGGGAGCGCTGTGGGAGCTGCCCCCGGCCCACACCACGGCACCGCGCCACCGATGGACGTCCGTGGCTCACCGGCTGACTGAACCCGCTCCCGAGACAGCCCAAACCACCGAGCCACTTCAGTCACATCTGCAAAGCTACATTGGGCTATTGTCCGAAATGGGCCAATATCCTGCTTAGGCTTGAAACAGAGATTTTATCACGCCAGCTGTGCCGTAGGGAGGTGCCCACAGCGCTAGGCCCAGGTGCCGCGCGGCTCTGTGAGGAGCACCAGCAGCTGAAGGAAAGCCAGATTAAACTGAACAACCTGAACCACACAGAATTCATGCTGCATTTTCTCCTGAGATCAGGGCATTTGATGGCTCCAACCCTTCACACGTTTCAGGACCTGCTGGGAATTGTGACTGGAGATAAACACGATACTATTGGGCCCAGATATGTGGAATTTGAGAAAATTTTCACTTCTCTCTGAACCCTACAGTACTGAAATCAAGAGTCGTGTGACAGTCGTGTGACATAAATTGAATATTCATATTCAGTAGTTATAATTTTGATAAAAGTTGTTCTTTACTCTGAGACTTAGAGTTGGTAATAACATCAGTTAAAAGGCTAAAAGTATGCATCATACAATTAAACCTGAATGTCACATTAACACTCTTTTTCACTGAATCAACAGGAAAAACATGATTACCAGCTCGGAAGTGTTCAGTAAGTGATATTCTTCTAAGAATAGGAAGATTATGCTTCAGAGTCATCTATAGCCCACCCTACCGACACTTTCTTGTCAGTGCAAAAGGATGCATGCCTTCACGAGGTAGGTCTTTACCACTGTAAATTAATACTACTGCACCACAGAATGTGATAATGTGATACTGCAATAATGTCAAAAGCTATAGAATTATAAATAATTTCAATAATAAAATAGAAGAAAATTATTTTAGCTTCTAATTCAGAACTGACAAAAAGTTAGTTGGTGAATTTTTAACAGGCTTTAGTTTAGCTTTGAGATGTCAGTGCAGTTGAGAAGGTGCTCAAGGGTTTTGTTAACAGGGCTGGATTTAAGCACGTAGATTTGTAGGTCTGCTGATGCCTTTGGCTCCCAGTGTTGAGCTCTGGCAGATGCAGCTGTGGCAGCTCCTGCCCCCAGCTGCCTGCTCTGTGTTGATGATGATCGCTGCTGTCGTAGCAGTGTCTGTACCTTGGTCCAGTTCACGCCTGTCTTTCACATCACCCTCACCGATGCTTTAGGCTGAAATGCCAGGCTGTGAACTGGGGCACTGGAAGTGCTGACACATGTCCCGTTCTGTCACCCCTTCCAGGGGACGATGATGCTGGAAGGCAGTGGTGTTAGGTGAACAGCTGGGGGTGGTCACGTCTTAAGCCACTGCAGCTAAATCTGCCAAATCGCATCTGTCAGAGTACGCAGTTTATACTTTTAGCCTCATGTGTGTGGAACCATAGGATTACCAAACTACTACTTTAACTACAATGCATTAATCTGGATGAGATCAATTAAAGAAAAAATGCAAGTAACAACTAGAACATCCGCATACTCCCACGAAAAACATATTGTTAATACAATTTAGAGAAAGTATCAGATCCTAAACTTTGCACATAATTTAATACTATTCTTTGGATAAAACCCCAAAACCAAAAACTAAAAACAAACAAACAAAAAACCACAACAAACTTTCAATAGAAGATGTCATGTGCTTGCTTGATAAATGCTTCAAATATACAGAGATCTGATCTTCATATGTTTTAAGTCAGAGAGACTTCACTTAAGTCAGAGGAGCCACAAAAGCCAACAGCAGATGAAGTCTGGGCCCTAGTTTGCTATTCACTAATCTTCAGGAAATTCGTAAGATTATGGACAGAACATTTTCTTTCTCCAAAACAAGGAAATATAATATCCCTAGAGTATCTCTTATCTACCCTCAAATTCAATCTGGAAGGTCTTTCTTCTTTCCTAAGCCTTTTGTAGAATTTCAGTTATATAAACATAGCCTTTCCCAGTTTACTGGTATTTTTAATGCATTGAAGCTGTTGTTCCAGTTTTGGGCATAGTCTCCTCTCAAAACTTTTGAAACCTGTTCTTTTGCTGCTCCTTTCATTCTTTATAGATGCTTCTTCTCTCATTTTCTTTTGTGAACTGAAATGCTTCCTCCACTACAGTTCCCCTCAAGTCTCTCCATTGCGTTTCAGCCTTTGACCTTCTCTGTGCAGTGTGTACGTGTTTGTGTCCATGTGTGGGAGAGAGAAAACCAGTGTGTATGAGTTTATATCTCAACATTGGCTTGCTTTATGCTAATACTCATCACCATTGCACCTAATATGTATTATAAAAGTAAACTGAAGTATAAACACTCACATGCAGTAACTGAATTACATGTTCTTCCAATGTTTATAGTACTCTAGTGCCATCTAGCGAAATACATACAGCAAGTATAATAATGAGAGAAAAGTTCATTTTTGCATTGATAAATACATTTCTAAATATATTGCTGAATAGATATACTGTTTTTCTCTACAAGTGTGCAAAATTCACTGACAAATAGTTTAAGAACATATAAAATGCTTTTTTAACTAGGGTGGTTTCTTAAAGTACCCCAAAGCGTTGTGTTTCCAAGGCACTCGGGTTGCACGTGATTTAACATTCCATTGCACGTATAAAACCTGTTTCTTAAATCTTTGATAAATCCCTTCCAAGTAGAAACAAAGGAGCTTTAGTTAACTGTATCCAGTTTGTAGACTAAACATATAACTTGTATAATCGGTCTCAAAAATCTGTTTACACTATTTGCCACATTTGCAAAGGAATGTGTAAGGGCCTGTTATTTACCTAGAATATTTTCTCAAAATCTTAAATCCTGCACAGTTTGTTATTTGTAGCAGATGCTCAAAACTGCCTGGAAAAGCAGCTCAAGAGCCAGTGGCTTCGAATGGGAAATTTCACATTTAACCCTTTCTCTCCCCTCCAAATGGGATTCAGAATTTCTTTCTTTAGGGCTTTTGAAACCTTTTGAAGTGAATGGTACCACGGGGCAGCACTTTGCACAGCCTGGGCTGCTGAGCTGTAACCTCGTGCTCAGGACTGTCCCCAGCCCACCTTGTGGAGAGCTTCTGATGTTTCGCCACTGAGCACTGAGAAGTATGAGGTAGGAACTGCCAGTGCCCTGCCAGTCTTGATAAATCTGTGTGGAGGTGACACTGCTATCCACTAACCTAAGAAAAAAGTGAAAAAACAGTGTCCCCTTGGCTCCAGTTGATTATGGATGTCAGTAGTCTCAAGTACAAGTAGTTTGTAAGATGCCAAGGAAATCATATGGGGATTGCTTCAAAAACTCCTTCATTGTGCCCTCCTAGTCTTGCTTAACATTCCTGTAGAAAACAGAGTAAATGTACAAAAGTCCTTTCTTTTGTCTTAATAGCCACTTCCAACTCCCTTCTACTACTACTACTTGTTTTTATGATACTGTAGAAAAGCCAAAGCAGGATTAGAAACCAGCTCTACTGTGTGGTGTGCTGTCACAGACAGAGGCAACCTCTGCCCTAAGGACCGCAAATCAAGGGTTTGATCCAAAAAACAGTTAATGAACATCTTTTCACTGATCTCAGTGAGGTCTGGAGCAAGCCTAACAGCAAAGATGTTGTTTATTAAGTTAAATTTTCTTTTGGATGACATTTTGGAACTGTTAGCATAGTTCACATTTCAGTTTCCATTGTCTGCAACCATATGAACTTGATATTTTACAACAGTTTTACGTACAGATTGGAAATCTGATTTCAGTTACTCCTACTGCTGCTTTATTTCATTTAAGGAAATTGGTATTAAATTGTTGGATATATTTATGTGTCCCCATTTGTCATTACTTTAGTCTGTCTGAAGAACCGTGCAACCTACAGTACTGCATTCTCACCATTAATTAAAACTCTTCCAAGGTTAACACACCCAAGAAATAGGATTGGTGAGCAAGTGTTGTGTAACAGACAAACTCATATAAAATCTAAATGTGATTTAATTAGTTGATAATGGACCATTAATTACAAAGCCAGTGAAATGAAACACATTGTTGTGGGAACACATAATGGAACTATTGAGAAAGAATAGATTTGTTTTTACTAAGTACTTGTCTGCTAAGAAAACCACCTGTGCAAATAACTGGCTCAAATCAGATGACAAGCAGATTTTTTATTGCACAAGAAAGATTTCGGTTTCCATGACAACGCACCTAGGTCAAAACAGCAAATTGTATCTTTTTCTGCAATAAACATTTCATTTACTCTAGCAGGTTTAACATCCAGGTTTATAATGTGTCTAAAATATATTTATTAGCTAGCAATTATTTAATACAGCAGCTTCTGCCCAGAAATTGCTGTTCAGTGACTAGGGATTCAGCTAGAAGTGTATGGGATCTATCCTAAGCCTTTTGGCATTTTAAACAAATGCTGTAATGCTGTTTGGCTCACAGTAACCTACTGTGAGCTCTGGGGAGAACTAAGCAAACAGTTTAAATGTTATACAAAAGTTTTTATTTAATTGAATTCAAGCATTTATAAAATTATATTAAATTAGGTCATATTCGTAGGTTATACAGTATTTAACATTTTCACCAATAATTGCCTGTACATCTAATTTAAAATTTAATGGCATTATGTAAGAAAAAGGTTTTCTTGATCTGAGGGCAAATACGCTTTATTTATAGGCCTTTTTCTCAGACTGAGAATGGAAAGTACAAATGTGTTACTCATTAGGGCCCACGTCGTTACGAGATTGGATGACTACATCCCGCTTCCCCAGGGTGCCCAGGCCAAAAAGAGCTGCAGTCAGCAAAAACAGAAAAATAGGTGTTCTCATTTCCAGTGTTCCGAATTGAAAGAAACAATCGGCAAGCCCCTGAAGTAATGAGGGGTTTTGTTCCCAAGAGCAGGACGAGGGCGGCCTGAGGCCGCCACCACATGGAAGGTGGCGGGGACAGGAGGGCAGGAGCGGCTCGGCCTAGCGGTGCCTGGTGTGTGGGTCACAGCGATGTGAGGGAAGGCTGGGCTCTTGTGGTGGAGGGAAACAAAGGATTTAGGAAAATCCTGTAGGAAAAAGGACTTCAATGTGAAGAAAAACGGTTTAATTGGCTGAAGGGCATCACGAGTGAAAATAGGCAGCTGTAGCAAACACCTTTTAATGCATATCAGTTCCTGAATAGACACTCTTCAGACAGATGTATATTCCTTGATATAAGGAGGAGTATGCTGTATATAATACTGCTCCCAATATCCACTATTCCTAACTGAAGAAGGAACAACAAATTCAGGACTACAATGACTGAAAAAGAAGAAGTAAGAGGGGAGAGCTGGTAGAAGTGAGGAAAACTCCAGCATGTTCAAACTTCACATGTTGCCTCCTACCCTCAAAGCACATCTTTTAGATTGGAACAGCAATAAATGAGAGACAAGTTCTTAGGCTGAGATATGCCCTACTTCTCCTTCCTGCTGCACCTATCCAAACACCACACAAACCTAAGCAGAAAGCATCTTCTGTTTCACTATTCTCTAGTGTTTGATTAATATTCTTATTCAGTGTGCTAATTACTAAGCAAAATAAACTTCAAATTCTGTAAGCACTGACGTGTGCCAATAATCAAAATAACCAAAGAAAAACACATTTATATGAATGGAGGCTTCCAGGCAACCAAAGAGTTGACTTGGCGTGTTAGGGGTCCCTTTGCTTACTTTTGTGTGCCACATCTAGACTGAAATCGTGGCGTACCCACAGGGCGTGCTTATGCCCGAGGAGAGGAGGCCACTAGATGGCTTCCGAGCTGCGGCCTTCAGCCGCCAGCCCTGCTGAAGAAAACTCAGCTCTTGCGGTGCCAAAAAGTCTTCCAGAAGAAATCTTTCATGTTTTCTTCTGCCAACTGCACAGGGAGCACTTGGTGCACTGCTATGAATATTGAGGGGAGCAGAAGAGAAGGCATCTTTAGGCTAGAAATGGTATTAACAATAAAATTTAATACACTTTTTAGAATTGGGATTTGAAGTTACCATAGCCCTGCCGACTGATGCCACACTGTACTGGCATAATGTGTCATTTCAAAAGGACTTAACAGTCCTCTGCCAAACCGTGTCCTCAGAGCAACAACTTTTCTTATCACGTAACAAGAACTCCACAGAAAACTTTGTTCTGGGCTAGTCCACCCAGCTTTAAAATTTAATTTTCACTAGGTGCCTGAAGAAATATGATGGTGGTTGTTTTTTGTTGTTGTTGTTGATTGTTTCCTTGATTGTTTTGTATTTTTGAAATTGAGCTTTCTAATAACATCTTCACTTCCTGGCTGAGGATTCTGTCCAAGTTTTTTGTTCCCTCCTACTCACACGGTGTTTTGCTGGTTTTTGAAGCAGAAGGGACAAAACAGGACTCTGGGGTGCTCCTGCCGTAGGGCTTAAGAGGAACTGGCTGGAACAGCCGGCACTGCAGTCACAGGACAGCCGTGGAAGACGGAAGCGTCTCCTGACTTCCATCAAAGCATTCACAAAGGCTTGCCGAACAGAGCCAGCTTAATTGGCACTAATTGGTTTCCCTCGGCTGGTCATGTCTCTTTGAAAGGCATCTTCATGCTGCTTTTCAAGGAGAAGCACTTATATTTGGTCCTTCTGAGAAAGCGACAGCAACCTGAAGAAAGGCCCGGCCCCTCTGCTGCCAGCCTGTCACGAGCGTGTCCTCGCCTCACGGAGCGATGTCCTCGGGCCCGTGCTCTCCATCAGCCTGTGTGTGTGACTGTCTGGAGGCACCAGATCATACCAGAACGTAAGAGGTAAATCATTTAGTGGTGTGTAGACATTCTGGTAGTTTTCAGTGAGTTTTGGTGGAGTTAAAACAGGTTAACTTGTAAAGCCTTGTTGGGAATATGTGAAAAAAGGGAGCAGGCCTGGCTTTTATACCACAAGACAAATGCTCAGGCTGGTGGATGTCTGCTCGGAAAGGCAGAGGTGACAGCAGGGAGCTCCTCTGGAGGACCTGCCTGCTGGCTGAAGCCATGGTACCCTGACCCCAGTAAAGAGCCGAGTCGATGAAGGCAGATTGTTGGTGTTCTTTTAATTTCTTCTTATTAGAACAAATGTAGACTGATGGCCAATGTCTCTCAACAGTTTCCCTGCTGATGTTCGTCTCCCAGGGAAGCACCCTTAAGGAAACCACTTTCCATTGCCTTTACCTAGTCATCCCAATGAACATTTTCAGACAGCTATCATCAAGGTTAGCCCTTCAAAAGAAACTGACTTTGTAAGTGACTGAATGCTCTTGAAATCATCTCCTTGTTGTGATGTGGTGATCACACAGAAGTACAACTGTTGACAGAAGTACAGCTCTGAGTTCCTTAGAAAATCTACAGACTGAGAGATTTACTAGCCTATCTGTGGTAAACAGAAATAAACAAAAACCTAATTTCCTCTCTGTAAACCAACAGACAGGGGAGCATGCTTTCTAAACACGGCACGCACTTATAATCCTAAGGTAAAGCTTTCCATCTGGGAAGCATGGAAAAGTAGGTCAGTTTGCTTATCGTTGGATATGTATTCAGTGGCTTGGACACAGACTCTGGTAATGAGGAAATGCTGGCGCACTACACTCCAGAGTTCAAGCTCTATAATGACAGGTTTCAGATGTAAGTAGAATTCTGTTAAGATTAGAATCACTGCAAAAAACAAAGTTTCCAACCCCTTAATGACAGCTACATGACAACTGTTGGCCTTGGGAGCTTTTTTGCTCCCGGAGCATGGATACTCCGGCTGCTGAACGTCAGGCCAGCATGTGGATCATCTCAGTGCGTGTTTCTGTCCCTGCCTCCCGGCTTCTCCTGGAAGTAAAAGGAAAGCTGCTTGTGAGGGCAGAGGGGCCCGATGCTGGGCTGGCAGCAGGACTGCAGTGTACGGGCATGGCCTGTTCAGCTCACCTCTGCTGCCAGGAATCCATGAATTGCAATTGCAGTTCTCTGGGTAAGAAGTGTGTAGCTGCAATCTCCTACAGTACAGTCATAGCTAAAATTCTTTGTGGCTATGCGGGAAGTGAGTATTTTACAGCCCAAGCAGGTTGCCTTAATAGTGGAGGAATACTTTGCTGAAATGCAAGCAACTGAACAGTCCAGTACGCCCTGATGGACAGCACAAAAAAGAACAAAGCCCCAAGTCTGTGGAATTACCATCGACATAAATGTAAGCAATTGTTATAATGGAAGCATACATGTTGATGGAGGAACAACGCTGAAAAACTCGATTTCTACTGAGTTCTTCACTTTTCCATTCCATGTTAGTGAAACTCTTTACATAAATACAGCAGAGATGTTGAAATAAAGTGCAGTGGCTGTTCCCTGCACATATTAAATAAATTTTCTGAAGTCCATCCTCCACACTAGATTGGGCAATACCAGCATTTAAATATTCTAACCATTTGCATTTCCAGGGATGAGACAGAGTAAAGTATTATTTTGCTGCACATTAAGCTTACAACAGCGTTGCTCAGTAAACCTATCAGAAGCTCGCAGCCTTTCCAAACTGGGACAGGAAACACCTGGACTTCTGTGGTAAAACATCACTGTGAGTGCATTGTACATTTTGGAACAGATCATTTTGAATTGTTAATAAATATTCATCTTACTGCAGTAAAACACTGTGTGTCCAGTGCTATAAACATTGGTGGAGCTAAATTAAATACATGCAATCTTAGTCATCTTGATTTTTTTCCCTAAAATGAGAACTCGACTTCCCCTCCAAGAACATCTTAAGTTTTAAAAGCTTAAAACCCAAGAAGATAATTCTATCGGATATACAAACGAAATATCTCAGTTTCTGTTATATTTGTTCTTTGTTAGCACATTCCCCCATCTTTTCTAAATGGCTCACTATTAAGTTAACTAAAATGAAGGCTTTGTTTCCTTTCCCAGGAAAAGCCTCGCACCTTGGCAGACGCAGCCCTGTAGGCTCACACAGGAATTCACTGGCACTCCCCTAATGGCCTCAGTTTGAAAAACAAACCTAGAGATGTCCCTAATTATGTGAAAGCCAAGGGGCAAAATGCAAATTATATACAAATCCTCAGGCTTTTTCCCAAGAAACTGCACAAATTGTAACTATCAATTTTTGCTACATTGGTAGAGCTTGCTTTTGTGATGAAGAGCCCCGGAGCCATGCCCTGAATTGGGAAGAATTTCCTAATTTTAGGAATAAAAATTTAATTGTTGCAAATCAGTCCTGAGCCGAGTGAAGACCTGAACTTTCTGCTATAGTGTGACTATCTAGCTTGGCATATTTGAAAACAGGGAATTCTTATGAAGGGCACTAAATTTATTCCTGAATCACGTAACGAACAAACACAGCATTACTGACCTGCTGAGAAAACAACAGTCTTGAACACACTGAGCTACCTGTGACCAGAAACCTGAGTATTTTGTTCCATTTTTGGCAAACTCCACACTAAAAGCACAAACCGTGCACCTCAGAAAACCCAGCACAGGTGCTCATGGTTGCACTCGGGCGCATCTCTGAAGAGGGGCCAGTGCCCTGGGGGGCCAGATAATTCTGTTGGCCCCTACACCATGGGGGCTCTCCAACTCCCCTGCAGACTTTGGGGTCTGTTGCATTTACAGGGACAGAAGATGCAGCTCGGTCTCATTTCCAAATCATAACACAAATCCCTTAAAGGTCATCATAAACAAATCCTGCGTGTATCCTGTTGCATATGCTTAGAAGCGAGGTTAATCTTTTACAGGTAATTTTCTCAGGTTTGGGAGCTGTTTCCATGTTTCTCTTGCCTAGCTATCTTTTGTGAAGCTGGCTTGCTAACGCTGTAGTTCTGTGTCCTAACAGCTTTCATTGTTTAGGTTCAACATAAGCATTCACCAATTTTCTACTAAAATATATTGGCCATGGAAAATTAATATATTTTTCTGTCTTTTCTCAAAGTATTTTAATACTCAGGAAAACAAGATATCATAAATCTAAGGGAAGAAAAGCTGCTTTCAATTGAGCAGAAAAAAATAAAAGGCAAAGTCTGTTGTGCATGTGTGTCAACAGCTTTCAAAGCTGCGATCTGAGCACAAAAAGCAATCAGAAAAATCTCACTGCTCATACAAGAAAAATTTCCCTTGGTGAGAACTACACAAACACTGAAGCAGCCTTAAAACTTGGCTTATTGTGTCTGTCTGTAGCTCTACAAAGAAGACTACTTGTTTCTATTTTCTGAATGTGTTGAAAACTAAAACATGGCAGCTGTAGTTCTGCTGTAAAGCTCCCCCAAACAAACACCAAAACAACCCTGACCACCTGTTTTGAGCAGACTTCAGCTGTGCAAAATGCCTCTCCGAAGGGAAAGTGTTGGAGAATATTTACGGGAGCCAAAAAGCAAGGGGGTTCTAACTAAGATTTTCCCGTGCACACAGCATTGCATTATTAAATCACTACTGCTTTGTTTGTCACACCCCAGGTAGGACATTTATTCTGAGCTACCATCACTGCTGTAAAAAGGAGCATTTCTTCACGGTGCGGTGCATGATGCACAAGCAGCAATTTCAGCCTCTTCAGTTGCTTCTGTGCTGCAGGGACAGCTGGAGGAGCTGGTGACACCAGGCTACTTCAGGAGCTGGCCCTTTGGCTGGGCTCTGGGGTTTCTTTGCTTCCTTCACCTGTACTTGCCTCTTGAGGGTTCGCAGGACAGCTGGAACCGGAGAGCTGGGCGCTGCTCACAGGCTCCCAGCCCTTGTCACCGCTCAGTCACCCTGTGGGAACACACCCCGTGTGCTGGGCTGAACGATTGCTATGTCAGAATACCCAATAATATAATAAATAAATGGAACCGCACTCAGTGCAACATCTGGTTCGCAAACTGTCTCTGAACCATCTTCTCCTTTCCCAGCAGTGACTTTTTCTAACCCTGCTTTTGGGGTGCTGTGGTCCATTTGTCAAAAGTTTCTCTTTTGTGTCAGCACAAACAATCTTGCAAAGTTGCAGGCATTTGGGAAGGCCATGGTGTTCGGCACATGGTCATATGTCCATGAGTAATCACGCAGCCTGGTATTTAATTGACACAGAATACAAACGCTGTGTGAGATACCCAAAGTCCTCCAATAAATTATTGTAATGAGTGGCTCAACAGCCAGAAAGGTGCATGTAAAGGATTATCGGGAAGTTTTTAAACCTGTTTATCAGCACTGTCTATAAACTAGTAGTATAGAGTAAGAACACCAGATACCAAGCAGCATGGAAGGGATACTCGGATGGGCAGAGAAAGGAGGAAGGGCATCGGTGGATGAGATGCTATTCCCCAAGCCACCTGAACTGAAGCAGTCTTCCTGTAATAAATACACCATTGCTGATTTGATTGTGTTGTGAAGTGGTAGCTTAGCAAAGCATTCAGTAGCTTTCCTTCTTTTTTTTGACCAATGCAGGGGAAATGGATGGAGTGGAAGAAGATCAGCTCACGCACGATAACAGACTTAATAATTCTCATTAGATTTTTTTGTCAGCTCCCTCCTCTAACCAGTTAAGAAGGAGAAGCTCCTGCTAATAAAGTACCACTTAATGTCCCAGTGCAGCCATGCCAACCATCACCGGTGCTGGGGATTCTCTGGTTTTTAACCTCCTGCAGAGGACGGCTGCCAGGGCACCGCGGTGACTTCACCACACTACGGGCGTTCATGCCGAGACCGATCTTATTCTCTGTAACCTTCAAAACACGAATGGTCTTACTCGCTATCTTGAGACCTTTCATTTTAGAATTTATTCCAGCTGGACTGCAGAGCAGGGCTGACATTTCCTTGGTAGTCCTGCCCCACACTGCAATGTTGAGAAAAAGCTCAGACTGTTCGTGAGCTCCCTGCTCTCATGAATGGCTTGTTTGTACGGGCGGTTTTGCCACCAGTCTTGGTACTATGAACACTCTCACTGTTACTGTTTAACTATAGTAAATCAGTTAAAGACTAACCGTGGTGTTCCGGAGAAATATTTTATTTCATGCAACGAGACTGGCCTACAGTCATGTATCTGACTTCCAGACTGGAAAGACTATAAAGAACAATGATTCCGAACTTTACGGCATTTTTTCAGTGACTTATACGCACACAGAGTAAGGCAGATGAAGATTTTTATGCTTTAACAAGCTCAGATGTGAATACATCTTCCTTTTGAACCATTCTACTGGCAGGGGGTCTAAAAGAAATTGCAAATAGGTATAACTGTGGAGGTATTTTTTATGAAAGACTTCACTGTGCATTGCTCTAGCTGACTAGTTATGCATAAAACAACTCAAAGCACGCATTATTATGGTAACTCCTAAGTGACCAGTTCAAGCAGGCAAAACACGATAACTGCGCTGGAAAGCAGACCCTGCTTGGCGGATGTTAGGGTAAATGCCTTTCCAATAAACTCTCCAGACTCTCAACTACGGCATTTCATTTTTCCAGAAGCCTCTCAAGTATGACCATGTGGATTTTCAATGGCAGAAACATCCTGCTCACAGCTGATGTTTTGTCAAGCTGTTTTCTTCCCCAAGCCAAGTCAGGAGAAAACGCATAAATATTCTCAGAAGCAGGTCACTTATTTTCTAGCTGACATACATTTTATACTCTGCTATTTTCACTCTATTTTCCATACATACAGAGCCCATATTGTTGTACGGGAAGTAGTTTATATGAGAAAATTGAACTGGTACAACTTAGCTTCTTCTAGCAAAAGTTGAGCAAAAACCTGTGCAGTTACTCTTTTTTGTTGAAGATTGGAATATTTAGATTTAATGTAAAGCTACTAGGAAAGGATTCACCTCAACTAAATGAGAAAATTCAATCCAAAAGTGGAGTTTGGCACCAATCAACAATGATTTTTTTTTTTTTAAATCAGATTCTGTCACTGTGACTTTTTCATCCAGACAAACCCATAGATTCGGTGTCGTTTTGAGATCCTATGCTTCCTGCAACCAAATTGGTTTTAGGATACAAAGAGACAGTAAGTCTGTTTTACATTAGACACCATCTGAATAGGCACTAATTCCACTAAAACACGTAGGCAGAAAACAGTCAGAGATGAAAATCAACTCAGGCTGATTTGTAGTAAGTAACAGGAAAAGCAAAACCACTGATGCAAAATATTAGGCGAAAATAGATTTTAAAACCCTGTATGAACTGTCCAAACTTCTGACATCTGAAGCATGATTTATCCTCACACCAGATGTGAATGTATTTTGTGTTTTAGGAAAGCACATGACAACCCTGTATAGAATTTTTGCTTTAATGATTAGTGTGTGAAAACAGCATTCAGGAGGTGATCACAGCAAGTCTGAAGCTTTGCTCTGATTAACAAATTAGCCAGTTCTAAACAGATCAAGTAACAGTCAGAAAAGCCGATGACCCTTGAAAGCAGGCTTAAACTTTCATTGGGCCACTTATTACAGACCACTTGCTTTGCATGCAAACAATATCAGGTGTGCCCCCTTGGACCCGAAAATCTCTTTATTAAAAATGAAAGAGCAGTTGGTTTTCACTAGCTGCTTTGAAGTAACAGCAGTTATTTGTAATAAGAGGGATTTTCAGGACCCAAAGAGTCTGTATTTAGAAGGAGATTGCTTTCACTGGCATACTGCTATTTAATTAACTCAGATTTATAAGGAGAAGATCTACGTTAGTTGTATTCATAATAGGAAATACAAAATTAAAAAAGAGTTTGTAATCAAATGAAATTTGTAAAAAGGGGCCAATACTTTAAAAGTCACCATATCAGAAAACACGATGTTGTTTAATGCCGAGTCATTATTTTTTCATAATGGGTGAGACCCTTCTTGAAAGCTTTTGCTAACTGCTGCATGGATCTAAACTGATGTTCAGAGGAGCTTTTCCTTGGACTCTGATGGGTGCTGAGTTTGGCAAAAGCACCCTGAATAATGAAGAATTTTCCTTTTAATTCTTTGGTTTCTTCAAGAAGTTCTCTCAAATTTTCAAATGCTAAATACCACAGCTTCTGTTCAGCATTTACAGGTGTTACTTGTCAGAAAGGAAAATGGTTCCTCTGCTGGTGTAAATCAGTGTAATCGAGGACCTGCTCAAAGTATTTATGTGCTCAAGTGTGTTCTCCTGGAGAGATTTAAATGTGTATGATTTAGGTGGGATCTCACGAACTGCATTACCTCGACAGTGCAGCATTAATAAATAAAGTATCTAACAAACCATTTCAGTGACAGCATTTATCAAAAATTCTTTGGCAGAGTAAGACTACTAAGGCAGTTCAACAAATGATTCCTCATACGAAACTTACAGCTGTTCCCGTGATTTCTGCTCATTATCTGTCTCATTCATTACAGATTCCCTGCTGAAATGGCATTCCTCTTCTCGTGCTGTGCTATCAAATGCTCTAACACGAACTCAGGAAGGCAGTTGCACTATTAGCATGCAGCTCTTATTTGCTACTTGGAGACAACGTAGGTCCTGACCTTGTGGGTACTTTCACATGGGAGTAACTTTATACATCTGAGCAAATGCACTGCACATATAGCTCTGGAAATCCGGAATGCCTTTCTCTGAGAATTAGAGACTGTCAGTAAATACCATAACTAGGGAAAGGCAACACATGACAGACCCGCTGGTCTTAAAGCTGGAAACATGTCCAGAGTTCACTTCTGTCGCCCACACATGCCAGAACACACCTAGGATGGGCAGCATACTGCACAAAATGTTTTTTCAAGGGTAATGCTTACAGACAAGAGGACAGAACATATTTTCTCAGTCATTAGGTTTCAAGCTGCTACAGCATTTTGGTTCCAAATATGATCTAGTCTAGCTTGGGAATTTTCATATGAAGGCCGTTAGTGCATCTGGTTTGATTTGTTTCTAATCAACCGATGTGGATTTGTAAAATGTATTCCCTTGGAAGGTTTAGCTGATATTTTCAAGGAAAACAATCAAGAAAATTCAGCTTTGACATGCACATTTTTTTTGCTTATGCAACAAAAAACTTTTGCTTTCAAGTCTGTGGTGTTCCGGAGACGCTGGGGAACAGAAATAGTTTTTCATGCCAAAATATGCATTTCTGTCCTAAGTAGATTATTTAAAGAAACCTGTCCTGCTAAATGAAAATCCTCGGTTCATCAGCTCATAAGTGAAAATTGTCAGTATCAAATTAAAAACAACACCACCGACAACACGGAATGAAGCATAAAAATCTACTGCAGATCTATTTGTTTTTACCAGCTACTGAAATCACTGGTGGGGATCTCAGCTCCTGGCAGGGCCCCGCACTGGGAACAGCCCCTCGGCGCCCATCTCGGCTCTGTGGCACGCTTTGGTGGGCCAAAATCTGCCTCTTCTGCCTGGGCTCCCACTTGGCTTCAGCACCAGCCTGCGGGTTTCCTTTCCTGCGTCCCATCCCAAACCCCATTCCTGTCTGGGTATCTCTCTGCTGGTCGACCTCCAGTCTCAGTTTACCATTCTAATTAATGGGTTTGATATTGCCCTTACTTCATCCCCACCACTTTCTGGATCACTGAAATACAGACTGCAGGAACATTTCTCAATGTAAGTGAGCTTTGTCCAAGGCCTGCCTGCAGGCTGTGCACTATTGAGCTAAATTTCCATCCTTCCTTCCTACATATACAACATGAATTGGGGAGCTTTCAGAAACAGTATTTCACACCACCCTTTTGTCCATTACATATTTCAGGCGGGATTGGTAAAGATACCTGCAGTTAGTTATCCTTGACAACTTTTCAGATCATTTTACAGTCACTTGCACTTTTCCAGTTTAATCCAGGAGGCTGGAATTACCATGCAGGGTATCTGCTTCATGTTTGATTTTGAGGAGAAATTTTCAAGAAAAAAAAAAAGAGATGCTCGTCTGTTTCTGAGAAGGAATATAGGAGAAAATGTGCTGTTTTCCATAAGTTTTAGGACTTTCTCTTTGGGGGCAGATGCTTCAGCTGTGCTCGGCATGTCCCCAGTCCCCAGGGCTGCTGCGGCCGGGAGCTCGCAGCTCCTCGCTTACGCCCTGGAGACAGGTGACAAAGTGGCTGCGAGCACAAGGAAGAAGCAGCCCAGCTAAAAGCACAGGGCAGCAGCGTAGCCTGGGGTGTGTGGCCTGCAGGGAGACGTCTGTAACTGGAAGGTGATCGGAGCTGGGGGTCCAGGAACAGGGAAGGAGTTGGGGAAAACAGGCTGCAGGAGAAGGCAGCAAGACAGAGGACCACAATGGGGTAGGTTTGGGGGAATACAGACCGATTTTTTTTATTTTTTTTTTGGAACAGTTGAGCACTGCTGTGGTAGTTCTGGGCTGCTGCTATGCATATCACTCAAAATGAGCTTTCCACAGGTGGCCACAAGCTGAGCGTTCCCCGATGTGCTAATGCCCAACTGCAGGCACCTAATCTGGCTGACCTGCGGGAGGGCTGGCACCCCACAACTTCACTTCGCATTAGTGTCCCTGCTCGAACATTCAAACTGACTGTGCAGCCCCAAATACCCCCTGAGATCGGGTCTAATGCTTAAGAGCTGTCAGCTCCAGCCCGTCACCCAGCGCAGGATGACTTTTTCCCTGTATTTCAGGTTCCTGCCTCCTGGTATCCTCTCACTTTGTAGCTGGGATGATTAACTGAGGTTTGGGAAAAAGACACAAAAAGGAACAACCGTGGTGAAATTAGCGGTTCTGTACGTGAAGCAAAGTTCAGCCTGTCAGTAAGGCAGCCCCGCGAGGCTCTGCCCGAACAGTACTGTGCCCTGTGTGGGGATTTTGGTCTGATCACAGGAATAAAGAAATATATCCACAGCTCTCCTAGCTGGTGAGCCTTTCCATGTACAGTTCAACCATCTCTTACAGAAATTTGTCTGTGTAATGTGCTGCGTATGAATGAAAGGTGAAAGCCCTTTGTATATGTAGCACGTTTGTAGCTTCTCGCTGTTTGCTTTAGGAATTCCTGACTGCCCAGCTGCCTCGGACCCGCACACACAATAACCCCTAACAAACTGCCCTTGCTGATAATCAAGGCTGCAAGGGCCAAGGTCAGAGTTCAGCTCCGTCTGATGCCGAGGGCCTTCCACCAAGGCCTGAAGGAAGCAGCACGTGATGGGGCTGTGAGGGCCGCGGCCGTTCATGCTCTGCTGGGAGCTGCCTACACGAGTGGCTGCGTTAAAGCTCCTGTTAGTTAATCCCTCAAATGGCCCGGTGACTGCTTTCATGAAGTACACAGGGAAGATTAAAACTGCCTGATTTTTTTTTTTTTCTGCCCTGAAGTTCACAGGAAACTGCCGATTTCAGGCTCTAAGAGCACTGAAAACGCATTTGAAGCAGAAATCAACATAGGAAGAATGTGGACACAAGAGTTTCATGACTTCCAGAGAAGCTTCAAGTGATTATTTAACAAGAATTATACAAGGCATTAGGACAATATGGATTATATCTCTTCAGCAGATGGGGTAATACCACAAAGCTAGGAGGAAAAGGCTGGTCTGATATTCAAAGTGTTTCTTCTCCTTAGCCAAGCTTTCAGGTTCCCTACAGAAAGCTGGCATGCCTAAACATATTACAGGGTAATATTTGACACTTTTTTATTGCCTTTTCAAGAAGAAACTAATATTCAGCATGAAACAACACTTTCTCCTTCAAACTTTTAAAAACCAAATGCTGACTGTGATGTTTATAATTTTGACCTGAGCAGTGAAAGTCACGTTCACATGTATTAAAGGCCGAAATCACGAGGAGCCAGAAGGTGGCCTGCCCATCAGTGCTGGGCTCTGCAGAATGCTCTGGTGCTCCTCTCTTCTCACCGCATGGAAGAGGTAGCCGGGTGCCTGCAGTGGGGGTCTGGGTTTCATCACACAGCAAGGATCTTCATTAGGGGCAGCAGAGCTCAGTTTTGCAGCACTTGAGATCTGTTTTGGGATCTAAAAGAGAATTTGGCCCTATCTGTAAGGATATTTTGTCTAATCTAAAAAGTACCACAAGGTTTTCTGTACCGTCTCCCCTCATCTGTAGCTGCATTCCATGTGATCTGCTGTAAACATGTAATTTGGGTAATCTTTTTTGTTCCGTACAGATAAACATGTTCTTTGTGTCACCATTTCTTATGATGACCAAGAGCTAAAATACCTTATTCTCATTCTTCAATTCTCCAGTTAATCCAAACACTTTTTGCTACTAAACTTGGGAGTTAGAAGTAACTATAGGCAAAATAAGTTCCTGAACTTTCCATCCATTGTAATCCTCTCTCTGCATCCTGATTACTTCAATCAGTGGGATAGCGTACAAAGTAATACAAATCAAAAGGTGCAATTATGTTCTTAATAAACTTCAAGATAATGGGCTCTGCACTTCCCATCTGTGGTTTCTTGCACAGTCTTTATTGTGGGGGTCTTCAGTCAGATTGGATACAGAACATCAGAAAAGCATGCGTTTTGAAGGGATACAACCTGCAATTATCCTCATCACAGAACTGCTTAATATGTTTTATTCTGGTAGTTTATGCATTCATTTATACTTTTAAGTTCATGCTTTGCAGCAACATCTAAGATTCATAGCTAAAGCACTTCCACTGATCAAAACTGCAGGTTCAGGGTTGCTTTTTAGGGTTACTGTACTTTATGAAATTTTGGGGCACACACTTTCTTAGGGGTTTAACAGAACACTTACATATGCTGATGTTTTAATCCCAATGCCCTTCCTAAGATGTAAGAGTGTAACTTCTGAATGTTGCTGAGCTTTTCTGCACTGGAATGAATGGCTGTCTCAGGGACACGTGGGTACTGGAATTTTACTTGGAATCTCTGCCCTAAACTGTTACTGGTATTTTGATGTGAGCTTGGAAATTTTACAGCTTGCTTATTCATACATATTTGTAAGTGGTCCAGAGAAATAAGCCAACTTCTTACCAACACATTGGCCATTATTTTCAAAGTGTGAAAAGATGACAGCATGTTTTTTTACAGCTTGAAGTATTTTTCCATCTTAGTAGAAAATGTCTTTCACAATGTAAATATTTTTGATGAAACACACTTCTCTTTTTCTACACTAGCATCTTTTCTCTTCTTCAAAGTGCAACTTGAACTATTTATAACTTGTGCTGATTAGAGATAGCATATTTTTTAGTTTTAAGGAAATTTTCTCGTTGCCAGTCAATAGCTTTTATCACTTTGTACTCCACTAATATATTCACTAATATTTATACTATTGGTATAAATAGCCAGTAATGAAGAGTTTTGAACATATGCAGAACACATTAATGCAATTAGAAGGTAAGCTAATGCTACTTTTCCTACTTAAATCTGTAATCAGTTCTTGTAAGAAAATCATATGGGAAGCCAATCTAGCCTGCTCAGAATTGTTTATGGGATTTGATTAGTCTTCAATAAGTCACAAATGTGAATTTATATTTTCTTTTGCACCCAAGCAAGGCCACAAGTAAATATTATATGACTTCAGAGGAATTTAGCATATAATAGTAAAGCAGATCAAAAAACTAGCCAATTGACTGGGCAAATAAACAGTACCCATAACTCCACAGATCCTTTATTGGAATAAGAAAGTAAACACTCAAGCAGCTTTCAAACAAATTAAACTAAGTAATGTGAGAAATGAGAAATCTCTTTAAATTCCGTTATAACAAAAAGGAAAAGAGGAAGCCAAAACAAAAGAAAGACTAGGACAGATCTGGTGTGACTGCTCCTTTTCCACTGGGCAGAAAAAGCAAAGATTTACAACAACTAAAAACCAAACCCATAATTTTTTAAACTGACCATATTTTTTTCCAGCAAACTGATGACATGATGACAGCTTTTCAAGGCCTTCCCACAAATGACACAAATGAAATTTCTTCAGCATTTTCCTAACACAGTGCTGAACTATTATATTATTCCATCCATATGAATCAATCGCTATGAATTAATCTCATGGCTGTGCTTTACTCATTTACCATTACTTCCATGCACATGCACATATATTCCATTACTACTTGTTGTAAAGGAATAGGGTTCGTGTTTTCTACATAAATATGTACCCTTTATGTCTCTCATGACTTACTTGCATTAGCTGTGTACTAAATGATGTTAGACATGAGACTAAGTATGTTGATTCTGGAATGCAGCAGTTGCACGTGGTTGACTGGCCTCTTTACTAAGGTTTATAGCGTAGTTTTGTAGTTCATAACATAGGCAATTTTTACAATATAACACCCCTGCTAATAAAAATAAAATTGTTACGTAAGGCCACTACTAAATAATGAAACCACTACTATGCTTAATTTCCCTATTAAATTCTGTGTAGCAGTAAACGTTGTTATAGAGTTATTAATGTGAGTAACCTCAAGACTGCTGCCAACACTTCAAACATAAAATTTCTGTATAGATGTTGGAATCAAATGATATAGTGCCTAACAACTTACTGCACTTTACAAAATCGGGGTAAGACTCCCAGTAATTCTGTGAGATTGCCAGTAACAGTATGTATGGCACAGGAAGGGAGCGAAGGACAGAAAGCTGATCCCACCTGCTGGATGATCTCAGGTGTCACTTCCACGTGTTTTCGCCATGCAGATGATTTGTTTCTGGATTAACTCCGTTAAGCAATTTAGCTTTACCTTTCGAGTATACATGCAATGCAAGGAAGTATCAAGATTGTGAAGATTTATTTTTAACCTTCCAATTATTTCCATTAAGAACAGTGTAGGAGCTCCAGAGAAGATGCCAGAGGGGCTGTCCTCCCGAACACAAAGATACCGTGACAGAACATAGCCCTTCTAGTCCCAGAAAGGAGGGAAGATGGATAACAAATAGCTTCTGGTTATATCTAAGAAATATCTGACTGTAAAATTATTAGTAGTATCAAGCATCATAATTAAAGAACTCCAGAAAATAAACTTTGCTGGGATAAGAAAATCCCCAGACAAGCTTTTTTGTTTTTCTAAAAGAAAACAGTAACTAACAAAGTTCTGCCTTAGTGAATCTTCACTGTGACCTCAGGATTCAATTTTAACAAGTTGATTTTAATCCTGTTAGTGTAAGATCAAAGAAAAAGATTCATTGGCAGGGTTAAATGGAGCAACATTGAAGGATTTATAAAAGTAAGGCCAATACCCACATCAGTCCTTCTGTCCTAATTAGGCTTATATTTTTTCTAAGTATTGCTGGCAGGAATTAATGCTCAGAGGCCTATGCCAAAGTAGCTCACTTTAACTCGAAGATATTTTTTCACTTACTTTGACTGTATTTTAAGGTTTCCATTTTGAAGTATTTAGCTTAATTTCCTGTTTTAGAAAGCGAAGGTCTTTTCAGCAACTCTTTAGTAACTACCCTTTTCCTTTTCTGTTCCTATATCCCGGGAGGCCGCATCACTAGGCGTGACAGCAAGGCCTCGCAGCCTGCTGGCCTCCTGGTGCAGGACACCTGCAGTATGGTGTCCCCACATCCTCTGTCCATAAAGACACCCACCAAACAACACCGTAAAGTTATTCCCACAAAACAGTTATTACCTTTTCTGTGGCTGCTTTACCAGTGTCAAAAATTGCTCAGAAAACTTAATCCTAATAGGAAATGGTCACTGCTACTTTGCTTTATAACCAAGGGAAGGCATTAGAGCTACCGGGCCTTGTAAAGTCTGAAAGCTTTGCACACGGGAATGGGCCCCTCATCGACAATGCCCCTCAAGAAAGGACCTACAGAAACCTTCTTCTTCAGACCCTCCAAGGAGGAGGGAGGTGTTACAGGACACTCAGCCTACATGGAGAAAGGAAACGGGCAAGGCAAATGTGGAAATATCTGAAAGATAAATGAATACATAAAACTATCACTGGATATTTATAGCTACTGAAGTAGCTATTCTTTTGGATTCACAAGATACGCGACTACTTCAGTGAAAGTTAAGCACTTGTTAATTCTCCATCCTTTTTTTTTTTTTACCTTTGGCTGTCTAATAAATTCTGCTAACTTTCACTGATCTCATTTTATCCAGTGGTCTGAACAAATGTTACAGGATCTGCAATTTTTATTGCCTCTTTGATTAACCTAAGATGAAGGATAGTTTCCATTCTTCTGAAATGATTTTCCTTGGCTCGTATGCAGCGCAGTACACAATGTAAGACTGTCCTGAGACAAAACGAAGGGAGAGGCCAAAATGTGGTTACCAAAGTTTTGGTGGTAAAATATCTGATGCCATCATGTCATTTCTTTGTGGCCCTCCTGGAAGTCAGGCAATAAACAGTTAACTTGGGGCCATCCGTTTGTGCATCTGTATGTATATATGTAATGTATAAACTTAATTAAAACCAATTGTAACTGCAGAAGTGTAACATTACTGAGCATAACATGTATTTTGTCATGGCTTCAAAATGCAAATGTGCTTTTTGACTTGTTATGGAAGTCTTGCTTGCCAGACATTTCTAAATAAAGCCCAGGAGACTGGATTTTACATCTTCCCCCTCTTAACCCTTCTCTTAATCACTTCCCTCTAATTCCACTTTTTTCAATGTGTGTGGCTTGAGCAAAGCCTCTTCTCTATAATTGTCTTCTAAATTGGCAGAAGGACAGTGCAGGGTGTGACCCTCCTCCAGTTTTTTGTACAGAATTGTATTCTCCTGTGTCTCATTCTTCTACAAGCTCTCCCACGTCTCTGTTAAGTAGCCAGGATCATACAAAGCAGTCAGATTCCTGTTTCACATCTGCGTCTTCCTACGGCAATCGGATCCATAAAATGAGTTGTCATCATGGTATTCGATAATATTCTGAGCCAGAGGTACTCTATCTTCACATCTGGAAGTGAGCGGTTCCCTCCTTTTAGCTACAGAAGATGGTGTAACTCACAGCACAGCACTAGCAATAGCAGGAGGAGAAGCTGCTGAGAATTTCAGAGGAGCAGAAAAAGGTTGGTACAAAAGAAGACAACACAGTTGCAGGAGAAATACTGGAGTAGAAGATTGCCTAAAATACTTCTTTTCATCAGGGATTCATTTTGAACTGTTGTCCTGACTGTGTACTTCGCAGCCACTGGCAGGATTTCACTGATGGAAGGTGTCTCAATTCATGCAGCTACAATGCTTTCCGGCACACCAGTGCATGCTAGAACATTTATGTGTGCACATCATACATTGAATGCTACCCTTGTTAATGAGAGTAACTCCATAGTATATATGAGAGCGCTGCTCCTAGGCAGTACACGCTTTCGTTCTTAGAAGAATGAAAGACTCTAGAAAAAATGTGTCCTTAAACAGTCCATATTATGTTCCTGAAGACCAGTTTTATAGAGGAAACATACATTGTGTGGTAGTCTTAACGTTATTGCTTTTGCCTTAATTCTCTTCTGTTTGTTAAACACAAATGTTTATGCCACCCTTTATTCAACAGTAAGCTAGTCTGACAGCTTTTGGCACACACCGATTTTTTAATAACTACCATCCATTGGCATACACTTACTTCTTTAATAAGTACCATCCACTAAGCACACATACCAGAGATGTAAAACAGTTTCATTAAATGAAGCAGAGGCACAGACCATTAAAATTATTTTCTAACTAATAAAAGGCAAATGTTTACATTTATTAACACTATATTGATTTCAAACTATACAAATGATTGGCTATTTTGCAATACCACCCACGCCACTTTGTATAGGTGCTTAGACTTAAAAGACGGTGTTTTCTTACCAAACATAGCGTTTTCTAACATTTTGACTGTTCCTAACTGTTCTGGTCCTAATGAGATTCATCAGCAGCAGCTGCCCATTTTACATGGGCAGGGACATCCATTGGTGTCCCCACCTCCATCCCTTGCCCATCCCTGCTGCCAGGGCTCTGCTGCTCAGCAGGGGCTGGGTTCACCTGCAGCAAAGACCACAAGCTCAGCAGCACCACGTACTCTGGCTGCTCGGTCTCCTGGATTCTAGTTCTGTCTGCTCATAATCCGATTTATTACCTCAGTGACTGAAATTACCTGTCAGCAGAAGTAAGCTGGCCTGAGCTGTGCCGTGAAGCCCAGCCTAACCGCTTCAGAGACCAGCTCAGTGTGCCAGGCCAACAGAGCCACGCGCTTGGCTACCTTACTTGTCAGGGCTGTGTAAATCTCTGCCTGTGAACCTAAACGTGAATCTAAATGATGGAAAATCTGTCTAGGTCCTTGGCTATTGAATTTTCTTGGCATCACAGCTGCAACAAGAAAAGCTTACAGTCTTCAAGGTGTGTTATACAATTCAGTTTTATTTCTGTTCTTTAATACAAACTTACAAAAAAATGGAAAATCATTATTGCTCACTATTTACTGTGCCCTGGAATAGCAACTGTATCTGCTTTACATGGAAATGATCATCAGCTGTTGCATATTTTTCCAGCAGAAGAATCTCTTCAAAAGAACTAGCCAGGAAAGTATTCTTACTATCTACATAACAAAATACTTAAAAAAAGTGGGTAAGCTAGTAGCTTTGAAACAAAAGAATAGAAGAATGCATTAGAGCAAGACAGCCCATTTTAAAAATGCTCAAGGAAGACTGGGCTGAATCACAACTATGCCAGCTGACACAGTCCAGCACTTCAACTCCCTGGGAGCTGTGGGAATGCAAAAAGGTGCAGGGCTGCTGTAGTAAAAAAAAAAAAATGCAGCAGATATTCTGGTCTTCAAAATGTCTGGAATGAGTTGAAATGTGTGGCTGGCTGTCTGGAGGGGTCTGTGGAGCCTGCAAAGTGCTCGGGCTGACTGTGATTTATGTCTGCTTCCAGGTACATGTAAATTTTCCATCCCCCATATAGGCTCGAGCACTGTGCTGCACAGTCACGAGAGATTAAAATTCCTGCGCATTTTCGAGAAGCATCGGTCGAACCGAGGAAGAAGCGCAGGAGGGAGCATTTGTTTTGTGCTTACAAGAATACTTTACAGATACACGTGTTTTCTTTGCATTTCATATGAGCATGAATTAAAATATTCCACTTGGGAAAAATGTTATTTTAGTTAATTTCCTACAGACTGTTTTCAGCACATTTCTAAGTGAATGGTGAATAAGCCTTCAGTTGAACACAGCACTTTCAGATCCCGTTGCTTAGAATAGCTCCCCACTTCTCAAGTATTAATTGTATCTGGTTATGTTTAAATGTCATTAAAATATGCAGCAAGTGATCTACAGGGATTCATATTTCCACCAAAAATCGAGCCTGCACCTTCACGTCCCCACGCAGGAATCCTGGATGGGTTTATCCCGCTGTGCCTGTTGCAAACATCTGCCGCTTTTGAGCACTGAAAAGAGTACTTCGCAATGCCGATCTCAGCATTGTAGCTGAACGCTTTTAGGAGAGAGTATTGCCATTTTATTCACAAACTGTTTCAAGAAAGGAAAGGGGGAGAAGAGGCGAGGAAGTAAGCCAAGAGTGCTTTGACTTGCTTTCTGTTTTAAAGTGTCTCAGCGAGCGGCGTGCCAAGAAAAACAAAGTCCAGCGCAGCGAGCAGCGAGGAGCTCCGGTTACAGCCGTCGAGCACGTCGAGAGACGGCCGCCTCGGGCAGGGGGAAGGGGAAGGGGAAGAAAGCGAGAAGCGAGCCCACGCTGCCGGCAACCGCACGCTTGTGCAGGTCTGCGACAAGGCACCCATTCTGCTGCCTGCCCTCGGCCGGTCTGAAATCAGTGGGATCATTCATACAGGCAGGACAAGCCGGGCCTGGGCTGGCAGGAGAACTGCGCGAAGGGACGGGTAAATGGGAACGGGCAGAGCCACGAGCTACCAGTGGAGGTGAACGCACACGTGTGAGCACAAACCTGGTCACTGTGCCCACTGGGCTTTAGGGCTTCACCGAGGAGCTTACAGCAAGGGAGGGAAAACAACAACAAGCCTCCAGAATTTCTGTGTTTTCTGTTCTGGTTATATTTATCAGTCCGGCTTCAGAAAGCAAGCCTTGTTAGGGTACATGTTGTTGCATATTACTTTATCAAGGACAAGTCAGCAACTTCTACAAACTTGTACATGGAACTGGAGCAAACAAAGCTCCACTTTATCAGCCTTTTAAGAGGAAAGCAGGGCTGCTGGCCCTTCCAGGCAGGCAAAGAGAAATGCATGGAGCACATCTGAAACAGCATAAACTGCCATGGGTCAACACCAGGCTTTCCCGCCACACTTTTCTCAGACAAGGAGGAAACTTTGCTCAAGCTGCACATGAAGTCTGAGTCCATTGTAAGAGGGAAGATACAGTGGCAGGAGTCGACTTAAACGGCAAAACTTGTGAACTGTTATAAGCAATCACGTTGGATGTGCTTTTGCCACATACTGTCAGTGAAATGGGGAGAGAGCTGCAGGCCCGTGAGCCCAGGCAGCTGAGCTAGGCCTTAGATGTTTTCCAAATAACATTATTTCATTACACCGACTGTGGCAGGGCAATCCAGGCAGTGTGTGAGCTTTCACAGTGCTGTGGTGCCCTGCAGCCACCCTGCCGGTGCTGTCCTCCATTTCTGAGGGGGAACGGCCCATCTCCTGGTGACACAGAAACTGCACGGGCTGTGACACCGCCGATGGCACAGGTCCCTTTCAGAAAGATTGGTACCTTCAAGGAGTGCTTAGGAAGAGGGAGAACTAGGGAAGTAAAGCTGTGCAGCTTCTTGACAGCGCAGAAAACATGTGGCACTTCAAGGGTATTACAACTGCAACAAATTCACTCCAGATTTTTACTGCAAAACCTGTGAGAGCTTAAAATGGCTCGGGGACTCTGAAGTCATCCCAACTAAACAAGAGGAGATCTTTGTCCTGCTCTGGGATAAACAGTGACAAGCGCAGGATGCCCAGAGGCCTTGATGGCCCTGACCAGCCTCAGCTGGGGCCTCCACCCACCCACCCATGGGCCCAGAAGCCCTCTTAAGCTCAGCCCGGGGGATCCTGGCCCTTCCTGAGCCATGCTGGAGGGGTACCAGTCCCCAGCTTGTTTCCTGACTTGACCATGGACCTCGCTTGCTCTCTTGGCTTTGTCTGGTGTTCACTGCACTGCTGGTAGGACATGTTGCCATCACTGGCCTGCTTTATCACTAATTTTTTTGTTTTTAATATCATTTTATATTGCTATTACAGTTACCTTTCACATGTAGGTTAAGAATCATTGTCACTGCTTGGATGTCTCTAGGCTTGGGCTCTTTGCCTGTTAGGGTAGCTGCACCCCAGTGAGCCTCTCTGTTAAGGAAGGCAAGCAATAGGCATAAAACTGACTTGGGAAAGGTTACGTTTCAGTGGGGGTGAAAGGCTTGCTTGTTTTGACCTAGTTCAGGGTCTACAGTTGAGTCTTGTCAAAGTCTTTTTAGTAGATGTTTATTCTTATGGCTAAGAAGTTGAAGACTTCTCTTAGAGGTGGAAGCTAAACGTGTATTTTCATATTCTTTGGTTGAGAAGACTGAGATCTGTGGAGCAATTCAGGTTTGCTCTTACTTGTGCCCAGCTGCCCATGGTCCCAGGGGGTCACTCAAGTTGCCAGATCACTGTGGAAGGATGAGCGATGGCTTGCTGAAGGCATTTCTGTGAGGTTCCAGACTACCAGCTGCCCCTTGGAAACCGCTAAAAGCGTTCTCTTCCTCTCTTCCATTTGAATGAGGGGAAACATTATGCGGCCCTTGTCACTGACTTCTAGATGAACCAGTTTGTGGATTACTGACAGCATTGTCAAATATTCCCTGGAGTTTGTAGCTAGCACAGCCTAGTCTGAATGCATGAGTCTTTACTGTGGTGTCCATGTCGTTATGTTGTTAAATACTGTCACTTATTTCTGAACATAGCAAAAATAACCAGTGCAACCTGAATGCATTTTATGAAATGGACTTATTCTACGTGTAATCCTTTAAATCTATATGGAGACAGTAGAATCAGGTGGTTGGTGTATGTCAATTTCATCCCAGAAAATGGCTTCTAGTGCTGCCTTCTTGCGTATATGTAGCCTCTCTGCACCTATGGATCCCCATCTGTAAAATCCCAGGCAACAGCACTCACCCACCTTTACAAACAGCTGAAATCTTCTGATGGAAAGAGTTCTCTACATATGTAAGACATTAATATAATTGCATAGATAGTTAAAGATACCAGCCAAATATCCAGTTTATGCCATGATTCATTCTGAAATACAATAAACTGTAATTACTTGCTGCTGGCCTTCTCACACAGTACTTTCCAAGACAAGGTACAAAAATGTCACGAAAAACAGTCCAGAAACAAAGATGAACCCTTATTATCAAGGAAGAATCAATTATTTGGAATTTTAAGTTACTAAACATCAGGATCAAATAAGCAAGAGTATTCTGATAGAAATCTGTAATCCAAAATATTCTTATTTTTCTTCTATTTTAAAAACCTTGTATACAGTAGTATGAGGAAAGCTTATTGTGTGTGTGTATACACTCTCCAAATTTGCTATCAATTACACCAATATGAATCTGGAACTACTCCAGTGATATTTACATGTGTCTAAATTAAAACAGAGTGTGGTTTGTTAATGAGGTATATATGTTCCAGTGCTGTATACTGCTCTACGGCAGCTAAGACTTGTTGAAGTCAGCTTTTCATTCTTACTCGTGATATTAACACATAAGGGATGTTTTCTGCTCTGTAACAATGGGTGCAGCTGTAATATGTCTCTGCTTAGGAATATCTAAAATGATCACCTATGAAATCTCTTTCATGGTTTGAATATGATATGGTTAGAGGGAAGAAAAATAAGACCATTCTGTATGTATAATTTAGCAGTGAATCTCAGTATTTTTACCTCTGTACTGATGATCCTCTCTATCAGTATTATTCATCCTGTTTCTTAGTCAATATTTCAAGAAGTTTATTGCTTTCCATAGTAAAATATTGCCTCACACTGTGTTTGCCTCTGAATGGCTGTGTTAGTTTCTATTCTATGTGTCGTTCAGTGAAGTCATTTGGAAATGTCTTTGAAAATGGCAAACATTTTGGAAATGGCAAACAGTTGGAAATATTGCCTGCATTTTTTAGAATCCTGAGTTAGTGAGCTACCATGAGCAGACATAAGCATTGATAGATCTCTCTTCAGAGAGGAAAATAAGGCTTGCTATACCAATCAAGTGTCTTAAATATCATTTCTTTATCATTAATAACAACATTGGCGCTGCTTCTATATTAATTCCTTTTGTTCAGCCAGAGCTGTCTGTGCTTTGCTATGTTCCAGTGGCAGTTCTTCAACCACTGGAGTATGGTTGGTGACTACGTAATGAATTAGTGTAGTAATGCTAGGGCTATGAAGCTGTGTAGTCAGGCAACATGAAACAGCATCTCAAAACCAACTTGTTACAGAAGCTCATAGAGGTGAGTTGAAAAGCAGTAACAAAGGCTTTGGGAAATATTTTTTTTTTACTGTAAAATAGTATTAATTCAACTATTTTATTGAAAAGTTGGAAAGACAATGATATTTTCAGAACAAGCTACATTACAAATAAATGTTCCTAAGTTTGCCATGCTGGCGTAGGACTTAAGAGCTCTGGGCTGACTTGCCAAGTCTCCTAAATTGCTCGTCACCTGGAGGTGCATAGATCTCCATTCTAAATCTCTTTAAAATGGTTAAAAATCTTTCTCCTACTACAGACCAATGCAAACTCAATGTGCTTTGAGCAGATTACATGTATGGTGCCTAGCCTAAGGGAAATGCAAGGAACTAGGACACACTTATGAATCTGACTAAAATAGTGCACACAACATGCCAATTTGACTATTTCCTTGAAGTAATCTAAGATACAGATCTCAACTACAAACAGTATCTTGCATCAGAAGATGTCACCCGGTGCTGGCAACAGAAAAGCAGAGTTGAATGGCAAGCTGAATGGAGCTCTACTCATGCAGAGCAGCACAGTGGTTCAGAGCTTCACTCTGAATGGAGAGTCTGAGGATGGACCAGAAGGGCTCTTTCTTTAGGGTTGTGTAGCTGCCCATTCTTTTCCTACAAAGAAACTTGTAAGATAAACTGATACAGGAAGAAGGGAGACATACCAGCAGTGGAGAAAAGTTTTTTGCATTGCCTAAAGTAATCTGTATCTCGGAAATCAGAAGTTGAAAAAGCATGTTAGGGTTAGTAATCATGATTAAATTTTCTAACAGCCCTATGTTGTGTGAAAGCAGAATAATTGAGATGTGTATGTTCTAACAAAAACCACCAACACTTCCTTGACAACTACGTGTGCACTAATGACAGCACACAAGTCCATTTAACAGAGCTTTAAATGAGTAGATTCAAAAGATGTTAAGCCTTAAGCTGCAGTGATTTTTAAATAACAAGTTCACTACAGATAAATTAGTCACCTCAAAACTAACAATGCAAACTCATTCTTCAGTATGCTAAGCTCTCTGGCCCATTTCTCAAAGAAAACATGCTGATTTAAAGAAAGCAGCTGTTTTGTATTTATAAAATTTGCATTATCTTTTCTTGGAACTGGGTCATCAGCCTTGGGTTAGGAAATCTGGAAATATTTCAGTAAATATTTCTGAACTGATTTCCGTCAGCATGTTTCCTCATTCTGACTTTGGTAATAAAATTGACCATGTGGTCACAATTTCTCCGCAATTTCTATTAGTAGAGGTGAATACTGAAAGCAGGACTTCATCTGTAAAGGTTCAAGACAATTCTCAAGTATTAACTAATGAAGTGTTCAACATCACCTAAAATGCCTTGTATTACATTAAGAAAACATCTAACTGCCACAGGACAAAAGGATTAAGATTACTTGTGTTTTTGCTGTAGATCTTTCCCTTGCTGCTTTTATTTCATAACATTTTTGCTAACAAGGGTCCTTTTCCCCTCTTAACAATTCCTGCTGTCTGTCTGAACTGCCCCTCTCATTCTCCTACTGATGCAGATTGCTCACTAGAAATATCAGTTGTTACCAATGGAAATAAATTGTGCTCACAGGGCTAGAACTGCAGGCCAAAGCTTCACCTAGTGCAGAACAGCCATGGGTGTTCACCGAAATAAAGCAACTCTGTGAAGCTTCATCTGAGGAGAAGTGCTCCCATGAGATGTAGCACCCAGCAGATAGCACACTGCAGATTTAACCTCAAAGCATAAACATGATTTCTCTGTGCATCCTTTTTTTTTTTTCTTAGTTTGCCCTTGGATTAAAAATAGAAGAGCTAAAAGGACAAAACACAGCCTGTTGTAAAGTGAAATATCCTTAAATCAGGAGATTAATGTTAAAAGGCTGAAAATGTACATTTTATCATTGCAATATCAATGCAATGTTTTGAGCCAGGACTGAAGAGGGCTTTTGTATAAAAACAGGACTCCAGTCTTCTGACTCCTCTGTGCCCCTGTATGAGTCATGGGTTAGCCTCTTACAGGCTTTGAGTGTTGGAAGGAAAAACATTTACATGGAAGCATCAGAAATGCACGCTGAGGTCTGCATTCTTCAGATTACTGTTCTGTGCAATCATGCAGTGTTAATCAACACCAACACCTAATGGCAACCCCATCAAGGCTCAAATACAGGTTAATACAATCTAAGGTTATGCTGATGACACTTAGGTTTGTAAATGGTCCCATTAAAATCAGTGGCTGCATAAATGAAGCAGCAGAACTGAGTTGAAAAAGCTCTCTGGAACTACTTACAGATGTCAAACTATGCCCTGGTAGAATGTGCACTAGCAGGGTTTTATCAGGCTACCATGATCAATAAAAATCGCTAGTAGCGTAAATCCCATCATATGCTAAAACTGGGGTGTTTACTTGTGAGATTAAACATACCTGTTCCTCAAACATAAATTGTGAATTTTTTTTTGGATTTTGCAAGTACAATGCAACTGAGCCTTAAAGTATATATGGTGCAAGGGACAGACCTCTGCCTGCAAGATGATTCCTTATGTGCATAAGGAACTGAATGGACTTAAAATCAAGTATCATAAAGAGGTTTTGATGCTCAAAGTCCTAAGAGACAGTTGCAGTGATTATTTCCATCAAAATGTTTGAAAAGTTCAGAGTTGTTTTTTAGTTAGGCCATGCATTTGCTGTGCACATGTGGAACTTAAAATGAGAAGTTCTGATTTGCATTACTTGACAGGAGCTTCATATGCTAGGAAAGTTAATGCAATCAGTTTCTCTAAATCTTAATTTTGAAAAACCTGAAGTGCTCTGTATGAAATTACACATTGTGTTTACATATTACATGTTTTTAAATTAATGAATAATATAACACATGTAGGGGAGTATGTTCAGCCAACAGTAGGATGAAATACTACACAGGTGATAAAAGCTAGATTGCAAGTACAGCGTGTCAGGCAGATAATGAAAGCTAAGTCTGAAAAGTCTGAAATGTGGCCTTCTGTGCTTTTCTCAGATACCTACCTGGCAGGGTAAAGCAGCTGATTATTGTATCTAGCCACATAGCTTGTGTAAGCTGCTGTTAAAATTGGTAAATCATTTTGTTCAACACTAACAACTGTTACATGAACCAGGCAGTGCAATGCAGAGTCCAATCCAAGCCTGACTTAAACATGATAGCCTTGCCATTTGCCTTCATAGAAGTTGGATAAAAGCCATAATTTTTATTTCTGAAAACATTCTGGCCGTGTGTCTTGATTGAGTCAAATGGAATGTTCTTACAGCAACAAACTCCCTTAAATATTTCAGCACAATTGGATTACAATAATTTCAATGTGCTTAGCCCTGGAGATATTGTTGTATCCATAACAAAGTTGAGTGCAATGAGATCCCAGAATAGGAATGGCTTTTTCTCAAAAACATGGCATGATTATATTTTTTAAACCTCCTAAGGGTAAGATACTTCAAATCTAGATGTATGCATCTGTTTGTGAAGGCACTAAATCATAAAAGGTTGTTCTGAAAATCTCATTCAAAATGTATACGCGACCATTTTGATGTGTGTGTATATAAATATATTTAAAAGTTAATGTAATATCCTGTTAATAGCTGGCTTATCTAAGGACAGTCATGCAAGTGGTTGAGGGACTCCAGAACTTTGACAGCATCCAGATTAACCTTTATTAATACAGACCTGAACTTGACTCTTGGTCTTCCAGGGAAGTGGGCAGTGTGAACATTAGGATGCTTATTGTCACACATGGGTTATTTCCATGGAGCACTATGGCTGCACAGTATTATTGTATTGGGAATATTTCTTCAACTTTCCAATAAAAAAGGCCAACAACTGGCTGTTTTTAAAGCCTGAAACATCTGATGGCTTTGCTTGAAGGGACTGTAAACTTCATTTGATGTTTGCTAGCAGGAGAGGATTAGAATAACTGGTGTATACCTGTCTGGATGACTTTTTTCCTGATGTGTTTTCTTCATTGGCTTAATCATTTGGTATTTCCAGGTTTTTATACTAGTTAAATAGTACCATAATTTGCAGCATGCAATAGTAATCACAGATTTGCTCTTTTTTTGTTTGTTGCTATATTCCTTCTTTCCCCAAATACGTAAGTCTGTTGTTCAGAGGGGCAGCTATGAAACTAAAACCAGTATCTTTGGCCAGTACAGTTCTAAAATTTAGACTATGGTGTGTACACCTGAAGATGAGCAAAAACCCATTGGACTATTACATTTGAAACATCACTTTCCTGGTTCTGTAGTAACTGTGCAAAGCCTGACAGTTTGCTACCACCTTCCTGGGACACTCAGGATGCTGGTACCTCATCCAGATATTTTCCACAGGTCCAGCTTTGTACGCAGTACTTTTTTGTAACTTTTGCTCATTTTTAAGAATAGTTGAGGAGAAATAATTAAAATAAACTGAATGTTCTGGATCACTAACAAAGTATTCATGGCATCAACATAGCATATTTGTAAGAAAGCACTGTGGTGTTATTTTTTCACTATAATATACTGCAGTCAGCAAATGGACAGAGTGGCTACAGACTGAGCTGTGTCAGATCATGTAGGCACACAGCTTCACAGACTTCAGCTGAAAATGCTTTCAGTCCCTGCTTGTTGGAAGTCAGAAGATTTGTATTTTCCAGCTCAGTGCACTTACTGTAAATAAAAATATTTCTGCTCACTTCTACACTTGAGGACAGGACTTGTTACATGGCTTTGCTCATTGATCTTCCCAGCCATTTTTCCAGGGCTCTATGAACACAGAATTGTGCAGATTTTTGAGACAAATCTAAATGTCCCATAGCGTCATTTCTTGCTGTGATACCCTCTTTTCAAGTGCCTATATGAAAATAGGGAGCTTTGCTACCACCTGTTTCATTTGGCAGATGACACCTAGCAGCCCAAGAGGATGCCAGCTGTCTGGCCGCACAGCAGCAGCTTTCCCCATACTGCTGCATGCAGTGTTAGAGCTGTGCAGGGGATGAACTGTGCTCCTCTCACAGGCCTCTGATGTGCAGGATTAGCAGGTGACACTGGCAGAGATAAGGGTGCACATGTCTCTTACTCTGGGATTTTCTGTTCTACTGCAGGGTTCTGCAAGAGACTTCTTCCAAAAACATAAATAGGATACTTAATTATAGAGGCTCTAATGGGGCCCACACTAATAACAAACTTAGTTCTTCTCCTTTTGCATCAGTTTTATATTGTCATTGATCTTTAGAAGCTTGGAGTTATGCTAGTGTAAACTCCTTGCAATTAATAGAAAAAAGATAACCAAATATTTACAGTTAACTAATATCTAGTGTTTTGAACCATTGTACCAATCACAGGCATGTTCTGTAGAACTTCACGCAGAGATTTACACTAACTTTGCCTAGAAAGGGCTGTACAGATGCCTCAGTGACTTTTGAGGATAGTAAAGACCAATAAATCAGGCTGCTTTGGATTCTGTTTTACAACTGGAAGAGATTATGCTGATCTTCACCAAAAAGAGAGGATAGTATTCTGATGCACAGCATTTGATGGTTACCACTCATTTTTGTCGTGAAGAAGAAAGGAGCAAATTGTCCATATGCTTTTAAATAGTACTGTCAACATACAGTATTTCTAAATCAGCTTAATCCATTTTGCTATAAATGGAAACCATGCTTTCTGTATTTCTGGTGGGAATTAGTTAACTAAGTGCTAAAACTTGCCAAACTGCATTTTATATTAAAAAAAAAAAAAAAAGGAGCTTCATGAATCAAAAGCAGTGTTCAGCTGCATATAAATAGGCTTCCAGAAAAACGTATGCCTTGTAATCACATCTTGATAGTCTAATACCTTGTATAAAAACCAGAAACTATTTTCTGCATCTGACAGTGTTTACAACACGGAGCCTGAAGTCTGCCCTCCTATAGTTACTATTTCATACAACAATACTTATGGCCTAAAACTGAACGGGCTTCCTATTTACAGCTAAATAATACAGGATATTGATCTGTTCAGGTAAGCACCCAATTCAACTCAGCCTTTGTGTGATGTGAGATAAAATGTAATCCAAAGTAGAGTGGAAACTGTGCCATCAGATGGCTCGAGGAGTCCAGTCCTGCAGGGTCCAGGCCTTCGGTCCGGACAGACCTTTCCCATTTGAGGAGAATTGAAAAGGTACAAGAAGGTACACTTATTTTGACCTGGCTGGGCAGAGCAGCCTGGGGTTTCAGCCTTTAGCTTCCCTGTGGCTGACCTGATGGACTGCAGGTATATTTATATCCCGCAGGGTTGCCAGTGGATTATCAGGTGCTTGTTTTGCTTTCAGCTGGAGAGGCCCTCTAGAGGGGCTGATGCCTTTCACTGTCTGCTTGACAGAAGTAGGTTTGATGGATGGGACTTGCAGAGAGGGAAAAATGGAGTAAGTGCTTGGAGATGATTGACAGATGCAGTAAATCTAAGCCAGCCTTTGAAGATCAAGAACTAATGGTGGAGCACATGCAGCGCTATCCTTTCGCTCTCTGTTGAGGCCTTTCAGCTTATGAACAGTGCCCTTACTTTTTCATGTTGTTGAAAACAGAACATATGGTTACATTCAATGCAAACAAGTCAGAATCACTGTCAGATGAACACAGATTAAAACCATAAGAGAAATCTGACCTGCTCAGATGCTGTGGCACTGGTGCCCTCCCACTCAGCTGCAGGCACCACCGTCACTAAAAGCCTCGCTGCTGCTCGCAGGCTCTGCTAGAAGCACGCTGGCAGTGCGGTATCAGGAAACATTTGTGCTAATGATAATGTATGATTTCCAAATGCTTTCCACAAGAAAGAATCCAGTATTAATGTGATTATTTGCTGTGAATAATAGGCTATCACCACATGGCTAGATGCCTTGCGTTTTGTCAGGAAGATGTGGTGCTGGCAGACTGCTCTTCAGGAGTTGGTAGCTTAAGTCGTGCAGCACTCCCGATAAACAAGTAAACCCTGAATCAAGCATTTTGTTGAGTTTCCTCCTTCAGTGCTTGCTTTCCAAAGACAGTAAACCATACCTCTCTGGGAGGTAATAGTCAGCCTGCCTTCTGGTTCAGAGCTCCTCCTGCCAAATGCATTAACGGGGAGAGCTGACATCTCTGCAGTATTCGTGTTCCAATTCCTCTGCCAAAAATGGAATTTGGGTGTTTTGTGGGACAAAGCAAAGACTGCCAGCAAACAGTGAGCATCTTGAAACCTAAAAACCTTGTACTTGGCATGGATTATTTAAAACAGGAGAATAGAGATCCTATGTACAATATCAAGTGTTGTCCAGCCCAATGACTGCAGCTTTTGTCTAGGTGCTAAGCTTTTGTTGACACATCTTGAATTTGCTGGAACAGCCGCAGCTCTTAAATCCCACAGGAAGGCTGCTTTTGGGTTTCAGGATAGTTTGAGACCAGACTCTAACAGGCTGCTGACCTGCTTTCCTGTGAGACCTACTCCTTCTCAAAAATGAAACTTATTTGTAATAATAAACATATATGGGGATGATTGCATTACAGTCAGACTCGAGGTTGCAGTGCTTTTGAATTTTTACTTTTTAAAATTTAGAAAATCTTGTTTTGTACACATGCAGTAGATTATGGATCTGAAGCTATTTTCTAATTCTACATTCTGCTATTGGACACTGATAAACAGGATACAAAGCAGCGGCCAAGATTATTAGTATACCAGTTCAGTGCCAGTATGGGGCTGATGTTATCATCTGATACACTTTTCCCAGCTCTGATTTCGATGAGTCTGTGATATGTAATATGTGTCATGCTTTACTGTGTTAGATCACATGTTAGAGGGCTGTTGCAACATTTGTCAGCATCTTTATAGAGGAAAAAGAAACCCTAGGAAATGTACTGATTCCCAACTAATGGTTAGCCAAACATGCAAAGCCGATAACATTTAGCAAGCACTATTCTAAAACCCAAAGGAAAGCAATGCGGTTGGTAGAAAATCTGATCTGAAAGCTTATTTTTACAGACAAGTTGCAATTTCCATTTACAAGAACCAAATCTTACTTTTCCTCCATTTGTCTGGAGATTTAAGATTTGTTTGTTGTAAGAGTAATGATACTACCTAAAACCATCAATTAACATAATCAACAGAAAGCAAAGAAGGAACTTAACTATTCTTAAAGAAAAAATTCCAGGAAGAGTTGAAAAACGTGACTTTTTTCAACAGAGCTTTGCTTAGGAGGAGTTATGAGTGAAGCAATTGAAATACTTTAGTAGAAGTATGCAGTGCTGCTCTGTGCAGAACTCTGAAAGGTTAAGTTGTTCACTGTCACTGTTGGGTTACACATCATGTTACTGCTGGGGGAAGGGAGCACTAACTACTCTATTTTTCCAGCTCTGCAGCCAGACTCTCTAAACAATTTCCTGCACTGGGTTCACCTAAGAGACTAAATTGTTTCTAATACAAGGAATGTAGTAAACCACCACCGATAGACAAATACCTTTTCTTATCACTAATGGATTACAACACTTGACTGCAAAAGCAATTTAAACCTTACAAATGGCATATTCAACCCCGCAACAGTAGTTACGCAGGGAGAACTGTTGTTACAGCAGCTTTTCATTATATCTTTGAATGTTTGCACTGAAAATTGATTATGTATTTTAAATTCAGCAGTATAGCTTTGTTTTTATTTGCTGTACCTCTGAAAACGATAGCTTCAAGAGAGTATCTGGTAGGTCTTCAAGCTGTGGACAGTACTTGGTGCTTAGCAGTTCATATTGCCACTCAGCAGCAAAGCAGTGATGGCTCAAGAGCTTATACATTTAGAGTGGGGGAAAAATGTTCACTCTATTTATTGAAACACCTGAGACATCACCAAGATCAGGGGCCCAACAAGATAAATGATATGGGTAAAAATTGCGTATGTGGATGTACATAATAGAAATCCCCAAACAGCATCCCTAGTTTTGATAACAGTGTAACTGTGGATGACAACCCCCTTGGCATCCAAGTATGTCAGGCAGGCTCAGTGCACAAAGATGAGATCTGTCTGGGCACAGACCTGGGTACCCATCTGCCTATCTGTCCTGACATCCATCCATCTGTCTGTCTCTTTCTTACAAAGCAGACTCCTTGAGTTGTACCCCAGAGGCCTTGCTCAGGCCTACATGCCCACTGGCCTGCCCGAAGTTCTTGTTTCTCTTTTAAGGCCTTGCTTCTAAGAATGGTGGTCTTGAGTGGGAACATCACCTTTTATCACAAAATCTTGAGCCCTCATGACAAGGAGAAAGGCTTGAAACTGCAAAACAAGTTCAAAGAAAAATTGAATCCTCACATTTCTTAGAAAACTTTGAGTCTCCCTGTGACTTGTTGCAGTGTTTCAACAACAGAGACTACAGTTCTTACATCATTTTTTTTTTTTTTTTGGGGGGGTAAAGGAAAGAAGGAATGGTTTTGTGATGAGTAAATAGGATATAGGATAGTCTGTGTTTGTCCCTTACAGTGACAGCACCTACAGGCGGTTTCCTTCAGGCACTGGAATTCAGTGTGAATCATCTGATATGATGACATCTGGTACTCTATGGGGATTTTCTGGTATTAATCAAGTCCCATTTGCAAGTTCTTATACACTAACCTGTTAGTAATTAGGATTTTGGGGAGAATATTTGAGCAACACAATTGCATCAGTTTTACAGTAAATGTCCTGCAACTGTATATACCCACGCAATATTTCTTTTTCCATGTAACCTTGGTCATACAGAATTAACAATAAGCAAACCATCTCTCTCCGTGTATCTTAACCTATGTATTAGGAATGCTATGTTCTTTACAAAATTATACCTGGTTTAACAGACATTTCCCGAAGTCAAAGCATTATTTCAAACTTGTGGACAACTGCCCTGTTTTTCCTTTTTACCCACTGAGAGTAAGGGACAGTTTGCACATAAGCTTGAGGGACTGAAGGTGGGGCTAGCAGCGGACAAACTCCTCACTGAAAGCTAGGATCTGGAGTGTATCTGCTTGTTACCCCAGGTTACTTACAGCCATATCACTGCAAAGCCATGGTAACTGGCTGCATGTGCGCTCTTTACGTTCACCAAGTATGATGTGAAAGTACGTGAGCCAAAATCACCCTGGAAGTGATGATTTCAGCACAATGAAGGAGGGGAAAAATGACCCAAAAAGGAAGTTTTAATCCGAATTTGTTGCCTTGACTCCTTGTTCAATGATTGCCTAATAGTTTGGGGTGAAATGGATTGCAAAGTTCTGAATGTAATACTACCATATTGAATTATTTAAAATAGAAAATATCTTGAGTTTGTCAGAAAGGTAAGTAGCTGGGATCTGGGGATTCAGAATTCAGCTGAGCCTCCATCTCTGTTCCTGATTCCCTTTGTGGCTTGGAGAAACCCACCCACAGCTGCCCAGATGCACCTCTGTCAGCTAACACTGCTTCTGGGATGCTCCTACCCCAGGTTACTTCTGTGACCCCACAGTAGCATCTGTCCTCCCTCTGACACCACTTTCAGATGGGCCACCTGCAAAAACAGTGTTTTTTCAAAAAAAAGTTAAAATGAAATAGGTGGTGCTCTGCCCCCCAGTTTAGGATGGCACTTCCAGCTACCATGCAGGAATGGTAATAAGTCCTTACAGTTTAGATTTGCTATATATACAAATCTTTGAGGAGATCTTTGAAAATATGTCTAGCTCCGTCAGTGCTATTATTAGTAGGCAGACTGGAGTAATGAGTCAGCTCCCAGGTTTTTTAGTGACACAAGTCAAAACACTGAATAACAATGTTTTTCCGATGTTGCAAAACAGCATGAGCGTGAATTGTTGGGTTTAATTGTGAGACAAAAAGGTGAAGTATCCAGGGGCAGAAAATCTGCCAGCATCTTCTCTGCACAGATTTTCCATCTCCTTTGGGTCTCTCTCCTCCTACCCTGTACTGTGTGCAGTCACATAAATTACAGCGAGTGTGAAACACCATCAGTGAGAACAATTGTTTTACATGCTTTTCACATTAAATAAAATGACCACACAAGGGGCACAGTAGTGGAGAATATGGCCCATGGGGAAATTTATCTGAAATAATGGTTTCTTCTGTGCTTGAAAATAGCTGAGATGGTCTGAGAGTTAGATTCAATTTAATGACTCCCAGACTTGTAGAAGTGTCTGGTCTGGATCTCAATTTCTCAGCTGGTTTCTGCTCTCTGGAACCAGTATCTGTCCCAGAATGGGGGACTAGTTAGGAACTTCAGGCCCTGGATTCATGTGCATTTTAGCTATCATCTTATCACTCTTCTGCAAGCCGCCTTCTCAAGTATAAATACTACATACTCTAAGTGTACTATCTTTGGTTGAAACTAGCAATAATGTGAGTGCTATAGATTATATATGTCAACAGGTCCTCTCTGAGTAATGGTTTAGTGTTTATTAAACATCCCTAAATATTTCTACAAGCATTTTAATGTTGGTTCATTTTGCACTGTAAAAACTCACGTTTCAGCACAACTGTTAGACATAACACTGAAACCCTTAAACACTCTTTTGGGGGTAGTTCTGTTAAAGTGCATTTTTCAGAAGCTGGTGCCATTTGTTGGAGCTTGCCCTGAACTGTCAGCATACCTTTTCAATCAAAGCAACAGCTGCCAGACTGATATAGTCCTGCACCAGAATGAGAACCCTTCAGAGCCTACATGCCCTCGACTTATCTCGGAAGAGTCTGTAGCCGCTGATACCAAATCACTAAAAATGGCAGCAGGACCAGTAATTTGGGGCTAATCTAATATCATGGGCTGAAGAGAAGCCACAGTCTACCCCACCCGACATTCCTCAAACACTCAAATCTCCCCCTGGGAGCCTTAAGTACACCAAAAATGAATGCTTTATCTGTAAACTGATTCACATGTTGCTCTTTTTCAAAAGGACATTATTAAAAGGACATTATTAATTGCTGTTAGAAATGGTCAAATACAGCAAATCAAAACTGGAGTTAAGTAATTTATAACTTATTGATGCTTTCTATTCATCATGAAAGTGTAGGTACAGCTTGTACATACGTTGTATGACTGCAGGTGGTGTAGCTATGGCTTAGGAAGCATTCTAACAACTTCAGCTTTTGTTTTCGTGTTTTTGGAGATGGCACTATTGCCACTGGGGATTCAGTTTCAGTTTGTGACCCCAGGCATTACGAGGGTGGTAAGAATAAAAGATGACCTACAGCCTTGGATCTCGTGCAACTTCCTTACTGTGGTTTAAAGGTCGTGTAGGGCAGAAAATCCCTACTCTCTGCAGTGGAAGGAGAAAAAATACTCCTGATTACACATGAAATAAGCCCGCTGAAGCCAATGCAAGCCCCTACCTTAATGGACAGTTTCCTTTTCTTCCTGGTGAACTGCTTAAATAAACCTTTGGGATCGACTGTGATAGCTGAATAAGTAAATAGCCTTTCAGAGGACAAAGTGGAATTAACACAAAGCCTTGGTTCCTTAGCACATCCTCCAGGCATGAGTAGTTTTGAGGGTGTGAGAAAGCCAGAAATGGAAAGAGCAAATGCTCTTTATCCTAATGCAGCAGTTGTCGGAAATAACAAGCCAGTTGTAAAACTGTCAAATATTTGGTGCTTATGTAAAACAGTCTTGCATTATCTACCTTCTGTTGCTTAAGTCTGTTTTGTTGATGACATTCAACTAACTTCTCTGTTTAGTACTGGTTGTAGGAACAATTAGTTTTAGTAGGTTCTTGAAATCACCATATTTGATCATTTTCCTTTGGTCTTCTATCTAAGGCCTCTTACCATGGGAAAAAATAGCGTCAGTATGACCCCATGCTGACTGCAGCAGGGAACATGTGAATGCACTAAAAGTATGCTGTGAAGGAACTGCTATGTAAACAATTACCTAAATAAGTACAACTCTGCTGATAAGGATTTCAGTGTTGAGCTCTGTCTCAGAACTTACAGTGGACACCGCAAATGAGAGCCACGAACCCTTCGTATTTGAAGGTCTCTTTGCCTTTTGTTACATTGAAGAATTAGGAATGGAAATGCCTGAGACCATTCTGATGCTGCGGAGCTGACAGGTATGCTTAGTTCAGCTCTTAAGCAATGCTTGTGCTCTTGCTGCATCTTGGGGCCCAAATTCTGGTCTCATTCAGAGGAAGAAGAAAGCCAACAGACATGGGAGCTGACCTTAGAAAATCATCTGCTATCACACCAGGCCATGAAATATTTTTTTTGATTTCTTTGCAAATACAGAGAAAAGAAGTCCATATAATGCCTTGCTAACTGTTAGCAATCAGCTGTATGAGATGGTGGCTCATCCAGCTCTATCATTAGCAACCTTTTAACAGCCCAAGTGCAAGGCATCTTCTAAGTGGAAAGAACTTCTGCCCCATGGGCTTGAAGAAATGTACTTTAAAGCTTAAGTAAATCAACTGGTTATTGTGCTGCTATTGCATATTAGATGAGCTGTTTTTGTCCATGTGCATTTTGAAGCAGAAAACTAAACTAACGTTTGTCCTGGTTGCTTACTATAAAAAGCACATGAAAATTGAGTGCAACTTACTGAGACTCCTATCTAGCTACATAAGACATAATTCATGCAGCTAAAATGGAAGTCTTGGAAGGACTACAACTTTTATGCAGTGCAGTTTGACTCTAACCACCTGTTGCAAGGATTCAGACTAGCTTCCAGTGTCTTTCCACATCCCTAGGCTCTGTGCAAGAGGTCTCTAAAAGGGGCACTGGAAACAATAACACTCCCCACCTGGAAAGGAAAGGCAGTGTCAGCCTGCTCAGCAGCCCAGCAGCTGCTGATGTGAAATTCTTCCTCCCCTGATAGGGGGAAAATGGCTGTGTCAGGTCATAACCAAAATCTTACTTTGGTGTAAGTGTGTGAGGTGAGAAAGCTTCCCCTGGCACCTGTTAAAATGTATCTGGCATTGCTCTGCTTTACTGAACCTATTGGACTTTAAGAGCTAATCACTGATGTCTGCAGGGAGCTGCTGCCACAAACATCTGTGGACCAAGAAAACTTCCAGCTCCATCTTTCTCAATCCAACTTCCCTCGTGTCCTCTGCAGCTGTCCTTTGACAAAACAATAGATGGATTCAGACTCACCCCAAAAGAAGAGAGCAGGAGTAAAAATTACATTGCTCCCAGGTTTACCAAAGCAGGAAGATTGCTCGGCTTCTTGCAGGTTTGCAGCATGTAGGATGCATCTCCTGGCCTCCTGCGCTTGTGCTGTGAGGCTCCCGAGTGATCAAGGCAAAGATAAATGTGTTTGGGAATGAAAGGTTTCAGCCCGCTCTATGTAAATTCCTATACAATGTTATCATCAGGGAAGCCAAAGAGCCAGACAAATAGCAGTGAAATGTTACCGTTGTCTCTGGAAAATATTCAGAGTAAAATTAAACTTCAGCTGACAGATTTTTAACTTCTTCATTGTTTAAAGTTGTTTCACTTACACTAAGCTAAACTCCTGTAAACTAATCTGTGGTCGTGCTGGCTTTGAGCTGGGCAGTCCATACCAATCTGTAGCTGTACAATCAGATCCTCTGATTTTGACAATTTCTTTTCATGTTTAAAGTCCTCATAGACAACAAAGAAGTTAACAAAGAAGCTAAGTGCTGAACAATGTCCCTGACGTAAACTATTTAAGGGTGACTAAGTAAGGAAATATTTCACCCAAAAGTAAATATTAAATTTAATTTCATTGAAGAGGTTTTCAAGTTTTATAAGGAGGATGAGAATTACATGTTCTCAAGCTGTATGCAATGCACTGAAAGATCTGTCTATTCTTTGTGCTAACTTCCCCATTTTCTCCAAGTAAAATACTTTCTAAGTAAATTGAGTTCCCAAAAGAAGTACAAAAATCTTCTTGCCTTCTGCTTTTTTTTTTTTTTTTTTTTAAAAAAAGCCACGTCTTGGGATACACACTTTTTTTTTCTCCTTCCTTACATGCTTGCTATATAATCATCTCCTCTTAATTGTAAAATAAAGGAATTAAAGCAACATTTGAATATATATAGCTCTTATCACAAGATTGTTAGGAATGTTAAATGTATCAGCTCTATGAAGTCTTTATTTTCTAAATAATATAATATTTAAACTTAATCTGAATAGCATTACAGTGGAAGCCCACAGGATGTAGAATGGATTTAGCCACTTTTCCTCTAAGTGACTCCTTTAGCTTTATATCTTCTTACATGTAGAGTTAAGTACCAAACTGCTAACAAAATGCAATTATATTACTTTATTGTTCCTCTAATTTTCTGCTAAGTATTACCTATTTGTTTGTTGCTGGTCTTTAGCTTTTTTATTCTTTAGAATTTCAATTTAACAAACTCTCAGCCTTTGCAGAGTAGGTGGTCTGTAACATTAAACCATCAAACAATTAGTTTTATGCTTTCCTTTCTAATTCCAGCCCCAGCTTTCTTTTCACAAGCAATGGTAGGAAATCCTCTGTCTGACATAGTAAAGGATAAAGGAAAACAAAAATCAGGCTCACTTGTGATTTACAGACAAACTTAGTCCTTTTAATGCCCTAAATGTTACGTTTTCTAAAATATAAGTGTACTTTAATCCCGAGGCTATTCAGACAACAAAATGGCTATGTGACAACAGTGATAAAGGTTTTCTCAACAAGCTAACTGTAGACAAATTCTAGATCAATTCTAATCTGTACATCCAACCAAAAGGAAACTTGTACCTTTGGAGCTGAACCGTAAGCTTTTACATAATAAACCTAGTTGTTGTGACACAGAAAACCACCACGATCTGAGTTTTTTCTTTCTGAGAAGAAAAGCCATTTTAAACAACTCAAACACTCAACAATATAGAAAGCATGATGTCTCTAAATCACAAAAAGCAGTGGTAGAAGTTTTTGTCAAGTCATTTCAGGTTCCAATCCTGTATCTACTCCAGAATTAATGGTAAAAAAAAAAAAAAGTAAAGCAAGGAATAGAAGTGTACTGTAACAAAAAATGCTATGAACATGGAAAAGTCTTTACAAACTGAAAGCCAATACTGCATTTTTACTGTAAATATGTAGTTATCTGTAACAGAAACATCAGTATGTGGTGGTTCGCTATCTTGTATCAGAAATTTAGTTTGGAGAATAAAAGCAGCTAGGAATCTGCTAGCTAAGCTAGATGTTACCAACTAAAGGAAGCAAAACTCAAGCAGTTTATAATAATTGGGTGGTTATAAAGGAGTTAAGTAACAATTTGCTTTATAAAATTCTTCCTCAAGTATCATAAATACCATAATTTGGATTCTTGAATGACTAGCTAAGGTTTTACATAATAAAAGGAAATGTAAAATGAATTTGTCTCCTGTATCAGTGGATATGCCATTTGTTGATTGTTTTCATATGCTTGTAGACTCTGACACTCTTGAGTACTAAGACCCCATTTTTCTTATTCTAATGTATATGCTTAATTTTAAGCAGATGAGTAGTCCTTTTGGCTTTAGTAAAGCAAATTCCATACTTAAAGTTAAGCATTCCCATACATGTTCAGGTTTTTCTGCAGTAGACAGCTTATGGTAATGCTCGTTTTTATCCCAATGAATTCACTTACAGATTGTACTATATGCTTGCATTGAACTTAGAATAACAGAATGAATACTTCTGAATTTACTTTTTATCATCAGATCAGGACAGATGTGGCCATCAGATCTTGTAAACTCACTACTGCAAGCGGGCATAACCTCTTCATTATGGATCTGCACTTGGTCCAAAACCTCCTTCACCACTGACTTCAGCTGGCCACAACTCCTGCCCTAGAGGAGATCAAATTCCCTGGGCAATATGCCTGTACTTTCAGGCCAGGATTTGTCTTTTGATTTTTGTCAGCTTTTAAAATACTGTCCTACTATCTTTGGGCTACTTTACTTAAAGACAATTTCCTTGGGGAAAGGACTAGCATGGTTTGAAATGTTGTGACTTAAAGTTAACTTATTGGGTACTGTATCAACAATGGATATAAACAAAGGCATTTATTGTTTTAGCATCTGTTTGATGGTGTATGTATATAGTTATTCCCATAGCACTACTTTTCCTGGCAAAAGATGTACATCATCTGATTGCCTGAGAATATGACTAAGTGTGATTATTAGTCCAGTGGCAGAAAGCATTGAGACCTTTCCCAAGACCTCCATTTACAGCCTTAATTTGCATTCTCCTACAAAGATAAGTAAATTCTACCATGGTTTATTGCTTCATTGACAGCTCACTTTAATTAAGTAGCCATGATAATTGCATTTCTTCCTGAAACTGCTGGAACTTTCTAAGTACTTAAAAGCTTTTGAGCTTATGTTTTTTTTTTTTTTCAACCCTTTTTTAAAGGGGGGGAATTAAAGCGTTGCAATCGGACAAAAATAAGCAGAATGGGCCAGACTGCAATCCTTGTTCATATGGAACAGAACCTCAGGGTATGGAATAAACCAATAGTAATGAAATTATTTTTAGAGTCAACTGTTACTCAGGGCAAAGGGACAGAATTGGGGATACATGTATCATCTTGGCCCTTACTGTGGGATTTTGGTTCCTTTGTTCTATAAAGCTATTCACATTATAACTCATTATGCAAAAAGAAGCATGAAGCCTCATCAAGAGACCAGTATTGGCCAAGAGCAAGTCACGCAAACACAGAGGAGACTGTCAGGGATGCTATTTATCCTGATTTCTTGGCTTATGCATGAAATTCATTTCATCCCAACAGAAGCTTCTCAGCATCTCCATGAGCTTCCCAGCCCCCCAAACTTCCCTATTTCTGCATGAGCCACGTTACTAAAATGCTTCTCATAAATCTAATGAATTCAGGTATCTAACTGCAACAGAGTCTGTGGAAAAGAAGCCAGGAAAACCGTAGCTGAAATGCACAGCATCAGCCCAGTGAAAGTAGCCTCTAATCATCTATAAAACGTGGAGATTTGCTAGGCCTGACAGGAGGCTAACATATTATCTATCACTCCCTGACACCCCTGCTCATTCCTATGTTTATTACTTGCTTCGAGTCAGCAGCTCTGAAAGTCTGCAAAAGTCTTCTGCAATGTGAAATCCATACGGAGGGCAAACAAACTTGCTTTTTGGTGAATGTGACGCAAAGCGAGACAGTATTTTAATTACCAGCAGGGGGTAAAACTGGCTAAAACTGAAAGAAAAGGTTCCAGTTGCTAGAGGAAGGTTTGTAATAGAAACAGCAATTCCCCTGCCGCAGAGGGAGCTGCCTACAAAGCAAGAGAAAAGAGGGAGGCCAAAATGAAGGGAAAACAATGAAAGGTTATATTAAAAAAAAAAAAAAAGGCATCGGTATGTACTGGCTTCTTCAGATACAGGAAGGAATCAGAGTTGGCTGTGTGAACTTTTAGATTAAAACAAGAGTTGCTAGCAGGACATTTATCAACTGTAACTGCATCTGAAGACTGCTTGTTGCTTTGTTTCAAAATATTTGATGCTTACCACTGCTGAGGAAATGCTTTTAGAAGCTAGCTGGTCTTGTGTCTGCGTTATGAAAGGTGCCAAAACTTTTACTGTGAAACAAGAGCTAGGGGTTCTTAACAAACCAGCAGGAAAAGGCAAGTCCTACTGGCAAAGAAAATGGGAAAATGCAAACGTAAAAATTGAATTTATGTAATTTTCATTGCAAGCTTGTGGTTAAAGCAACTGCTTCAGCTCAAGTGGGGAAAGGGATCTAAGTGGTACAAGGCAGTGACGGTGCCCTTGTGAAGTGCAGGTCCCAGGGCTCCCTTGCCTGAGAGCTTGCCCATTATTTTTAGCAACATCTCATATTCTGTGACATTACCATTGCCTTGTTCACATTTGGGATGAACTAAGCTTTAAAGACTTTGCAGTCCTTTCAAAGAACACTGAATGATTTAATTCTTTCTAACTATAGACATGAGATTTCCTTAACACTTGCAATATATGAATGTTAGCCTTAATTCCAAGTGCGCTAAAGGAGAGACAAAAATATGCAGTCAGTGAGGTCTCCTCATAAAACAAAGATTTCATTTTTTGTAAGAAATCTGCATCAGGAAAAGCACTGTACAGGAAAGGGGGTTATTTCTTCTTAGGTTTTGGCAAATGATTATAAACTTCTATGCCCAGTATAGGCTTAGAGGCTTCTGTAAGTCCATCAGGAGTTTCTTTAAAAAGAAGTAAAGCACTTAAAAGTTGGTGAGAGAGTTGTGGTGTCAAAGTTCTTGTTTGGTGTGACTGCACTGCACCAGTGTGCCTGCCCTATGCCCAGCGGGGTCAGCAGAAAGTCCCATTGTGGAGGAAGGGTGCAAAGCCATGCTCTTGGCCACGCTTATCCATTACCCAGTGGGTTAGCCCACATCTTTGCATGGAGCAGCACGCCGTCTGCTTTGGGATCAGTTCCCCTTCTACGCTCCGCAGCAGCCTGCATAAGCAGTACCACGCTGCTGCACTAGCTCAGCATTTAATTTTTTTTCCCCTTTTTTGCTAGAGGGAAAACCAATTAGCCAGAAAACAATGGTCCATTTCCACATGCCACACAGGAAGAGTAATTTAAACTTCCAACTGTTCTGTATTTGTGGATCAGGTTAAATACTCTGGGATTTCCAGCGAATTAAATGGGACCCGGACTGAGCCAACAGTCTGTGTTCGGTTTACATCTGTTATGGCCATAGGAGTCTTTTCTGAGTCTTTTCTTTCTATTATCTTCCCCTTGTCAAACCACAGTGTATCTCCATCTGACTCTCAGAAATACCACTAGCCCTAAAAAGCCACAATTTCCGCAACAAAATATTTCTTTGAACGACTTGAGGCTGACATTAGCTTTTGACCATGACATGCCCTGTTATTGATGAACACTAATAGTTTGAGTAGCAATAAATAAATCACCCTATTTATTCATGGGCTTAACTCAGGAAAGCTCTGCCTAGGGCTCGTTACTATTTACGGCCAGATTTCAGTCTTAAAAAGAGAAGACTGTTAAAGGAAAGAAGAAAAAGATTTTTGTTTAGAAATGAAGTTAGAGAAATATACTTCACAGAGAACACTGCAAGGGAGGGGATCAGATGATCTCTTTGTGTGCTTCTTTAGAAGGAAAAAAGTTATGCAATTCCAAGCAGTCATGTGGTATGGCAGCTGCTAAAGTTACTGCTAATTTTTATTAGAGCTGGCCAGAGCCAGAGAAAGGTCTGCTTTATAAGCAAGACCTTTTAAGAAATAAACCAAGTCTTCCTGAGCTGGGAAGCCTGCAGAACTGAGAGAGATGAAAAAACACTAAATTCTTTTTTTCAAATGATTTAGGAAATATTTTCACTCTCCCTTCCTGTTGCTGGTTTCTTTCTCATGTTCATCCAATCAATCAAACAAATGTTTACTAGTTTTCAGCTCAAATTCCTGCTCAGAGCCATGGCCCAGAAGGACTATTCATAGGTACAATGTGTTCGTGCTTTTATCCTCCCACGGAGGGAGCTGACCCTACTCTGAGCACAGGGCTTGGGCTGGATGAGCTGCGGAGGTCCTCTCCAGCCTCAGCCATTCCCTGCTCCTGGGAGGCGAGATATCACTCGGTGATAAAATTGAAGATGAGGCTTCAAAATTACCCATATCCCTGTGATATTTTATAGGGCTGGGTTCCTGTGGGTCACCTCTTCAAAAATCTGTGCATAAATTGAAGGGGAGTGTGGGCCAGACCTGATCACCAGAGCTTTTACTTGCTGTCAGTGTTGCACACTTGTCCAAAAGTTACCAGGATTTTGGCAGAAAGAAAAGACTAAAGACAAATGTTTCCAGATAAAACTCATTACAATTAAAAGACCAGTCACGCCTCTTCATATGTCATCTAAACCCAGTTTAAACAGGATAAATTTAGTACTGCTAGTAAATGAATCATAAGTAAACTGTGGATAGTATACCGGGGTTCTGGATGCTAACTCTAAAAACCTTGCAAGTTCTGTAGTTGCACTTCGTAGTGGAATATAAAATAGTAAAATTACACTATTTTAAATACCAAAACATCATGTGAAAAGCAGTCAACAATGTTGGGATTAGTATCACAATGCTGGTAAGTTGTCATCTTTTAGTGCTTAAAGCACAAAAGCGCAGTTACTTGTGAACAGTTTTAAATTTTTCATGGTGTAAATGAGTAAGAGGGAACAAAACTAAAACCATACCTCATATTGGAAGATGTTTTGTTTAATATCAAGCAGTAATAGTCTTATTTAGACACTACAAATGCCATTGTTCAGAAGCAGCTTTGTGCTGTATTTGTTCCCAGAACTGATTCCAGGATTTTATTTCATTTTCCATAATGTATATGTGGGGGAAAAAGAGGAAATGTGGTACTGTGAAAAACAGACAAGTGAGGCTTGCAGGTGAGACAGGCAGGTTTGCATGAAGCAATCTTCTGAAGAAAAATCCCACAACCAGTACAAACTGGGCTAGCGCTGCAGGATCGGCAGCTCTCGATTCAGGGTTCTTGGGAGGATCTGGTCAAATCTGGTCACCCTCACGCATCCTGCTTTATTCATTTTTGCTGGACAAATTCCATTTTTCTTTTAATTCCAAATGAATAGTTATACAAATTTTACTTAAGTGCATTTTGAATGGCAATGGTCTGAGCTGGCTTTTTTTCTAGTTCATTTGCTCTCACTTTGTGCCTATCTTTTAGTACAATTGACATGGTAATGTACTACATGTGTCCTAAATTAGGGATGATTGCATCGGATTGCTCAATTATTGCGATATGAACAAAATGTGTGAAAATAGTTGATAGGACATTCTGTGTGTTTTCTCTAAAAAGACTCAGCGCATTCAGAAATCTAAAAATAAAATTTAACAGTTAATCATAATGGTTTGGCTTCAAATGTGGAAAACCGAGCAGGAGATGATTTGAAATGCGAAAAATTGTACCGCATGTGAAAAGATTAAATTGTCTCATTGTTATATGCTCTATGTGCATGCTTTTAAAAGAGTAGTTGTTGGAGTTTGACATGTTGCTGCGTGCTTAGCTGAAGAGAATACGAAATGGCTATATTTCACTTCAAAAGGGGTGATTGCTTATAAGACCAAAATCTTGATCTCTCAAGTTGTATTCTCTCCTTGGTGCACATGTCCTGGCCCAACATGGGTGTGCAGCATCACCGTGGCTCCTGCAGCCCACGAGGTGACACTCCAGGCTTGTCTCCAGTGAGATGTTACTGGGGTGAAACCACCCCAAGCATGGATTGGTTTACTGGGAAATGGGAAATACGACTTGGGGAGAATGGAGGAGCTGCTTGGCAAGTCTTGTGATCCACAATATTTGAGTTTCTCATGTGAGTCCAGAGGTGTGAAAGGCCTGAGAGTTATCAGAGCTCTTTGCATTTCCTTTCTGAGTCCTGATCCTTGCAATACTGAGCAAGTTAATAACCAGAGCAAAAAAAAAAAATGTAGGGCATGGGGCAGGTGCTGTACAATCTGGGCCTTACGCTGTTTGGTTTTTAAAGTGTTATGAAAAGGTACCATAGTGCTTTTGTTTTTATTAAAGGTGGAAAGGGGCATGGATGCTGTAATCCTGTTAAAGTGTGACACAGAGGGGGGTCTATTCCTGAGTTTAGGGAACTTTTTTTTTTTTTTTTGATAATTTAAGCTTAGGGTCAGCATGCTGTGGGTTTCTAGTGACAGGAAGGCAATAAAATGGTGGGGATACCTGAGGGGAACATGCAGGACTTTTTCAGAGGTTACAACGTGAAATGTGCTTAGAACTATAGCTCTGCTTCAGTGAAGAGACAGGGCCCAGAGGTCCCTAAGACTAGGAACAGTTGCTAATTTCTTTGCAGCACTTCAGATTTTCATCCCCTCGGATGGATTTATCTTTTGTTGTTGTCTGGGGGAAGGACAGCGGTGCAGTATTTAGCATAAATGTCTGTTACACCTCTTCAGTTCACTGTTTGCTGTCTGGTCATCCCCCTGCTTCCCCACCTCCCTGCCACAGCTCAGGCTGGAGAGCTGGTGTGGAATCAAGCAAAAGCATTCGAGATGAAAAAATGCAGTGATAACCAAGATCTTCTGTTTTCATTTACATTTTCCTCTTAAGCTGATTATTACTCTGTTTTAGCAGTGACCAAGCTGCAAGACCTATGTTTTAGCACAGACGTAACGCTGCTTCGTGATACCATTAACAGATAGGGACAAAGGACTTGGAAAATCTTCCATAAGTACGATCTCCAAAAAAAGCTGGCTTTGCTACAGCTGTACTCACTGCCCCGTTGTGTTCCCTCTCCACAAATTCTCCACTGTTCTTGCATGTCCTGGCAGGAACACGAACATTCAATTTTAAGTTGCTGTCTGAAAACGTTTTCTTCCAGAAAATTAATTACCAAGTAAGTGTATGTATCTGTATAGTAAATCTTGTTTGCAGAGCTGAACTCTGCCGTTCACAACAATGAAAAAAATTCTGTTTAACCTCTGTCTATGACAGTTCAGTATGATTTTTGTAAGTAGCTATAGGCATAGATTTATCATATTAAAGCTGGTGTGATTTTTAAAAATCACTCACCAGCAAATGAAAAATTGTTTGGTTAATAATTTTATTTACTAATTATTTGTGGAAGCCTCCTGTGAGCAGTGATAAGTTGAGCTGGGTGTACTGCCTAGGGATAACTGCAGGCTAGCGAGAAAGCTGGGCAGGCAACACAGACTCAGTCCAGAGACTCAACCACGTTGAAAAACTAGACCCCATCCCATACCAGCAGACCCCATGAAATGTTTCTCCATTTACTCCATTTCAAAGCAGCAGATCTTCCTTAGCATCTATATTTCACTGACACGGAAACGTATGCCACACTCCTGTGAGTGCTCCTCTCCTTGCCCTTCCTGCCTGGCCGATGTGCTTTCTCTGTGCAGACTTGGCTTTTTGGAGGCTGTGCTGTTAACTCAGAAACCATGCGTGGGTTGCCAAAAAACCACCTCACGTGAGCAGAAAGTGGCTCTGCTAAAGCAGCCTCTATGCTACGGGGCAAACAGAATCCAGAGCAAATTGTAAACTTTAATTGCAAGTATATAGGAGAACATTTGCTAAAAAGTTTCATTGTTCCTATGTGTAACCTGTGAAGAAATCCGTGTAATAGAAAAGCAGCCTATAATTTGTAGCAAATGAGCGTGCTTTGGGGAAAATCAATCAAATGCACTAAGACATGTTCTCAACTCCTAAACTAATGATCCTTCCTGTGAGCAGCATGAAACACTGGGCAAGTCCCAGGTGGCATAAATCCTGGAGGTTTCAGTGCAGCTATGACAGTTTATACTACCTCAACAGTACCCTAATTGTACTTAAAATGTTTTAAGGTGGCAAGCAGTCAGCATTTCAAAAGTCTCCTTCTTTCTAAACAGTCCCGAAGCTAAACAAACAAGCTTACTAGTTAGTGAGAAGAGAATGCCATATTTAATTTATAACCTTTCAGAGCTGATGTGCTTAAAAATAAAAACTCTGGAAATCTAATTTTGTCTTAAGAAATGCCAGGCAGCTGCGTAGAGGAGTCATTCATGTCTGGGACTTGAACCAACTTCTGTTATAAGGGGAAATTAGGACCATTTTGTTACCCTGACAAAAATGTAATCTGTGAGAACAGTAATTCCTCTGCATTAAAATCAATAGTTTCAGCATGTTTCTAATACAGTGATTTGTTACGGAGCATCTTAACAATAATTCAGTGAATTACTAGTAATGGATTAAATCAGCTGTTTGCTTTGAAGTCAGAGCAGTGCATGAAAAACCTGCAGTCGAATCAGAGAAAATCTCATAATATCATTACTTTGCTTCTACAGTAATTGTGAAAGACCTGGAAACAGACATAGGTATGAAGCATTGGTTTACATAAAGCAATAATGAATAGACTGAGATCTGAGTCTTTAACCCTGACCTGACAAGAACTTCTCAAGATATTCTCAAGATATTTTCCTGTATACCTCAGACTACCCATTTGCAAAATATGGATAATATTAAAAAACAGCGAAGGGAAATAATTAATGGTTAACAGCCATAATGCATTCTTCATAGTCCTACATAAACACTAAATATATTTATTATTTAACAGATTTAGTAAAATGAAGTACAAGGGAAAAAGATTTTATTTCTGTTGCGTGCTTTGCAGGCTGAGTAGCACGAACCACGCATCATTCATCTTGATGATGTATGTCATTTCACAGTAGGAACACACCTCACAGTGGCACTGCTTATGTTAGTGATATACAAAGGGCCAAAAAAAAATGCTTTCACTGAAAATTCAAGACAATTCTTAAACTTGATTTACTTTTTTTGCATTTAACCTTTTAAAAGGTATAAAGCAGAAAATCCAAACCCACACTAGAGTGGGAAAATATGTTTAAAAACTGTCTCAGACATAATTCAAAGTTTATCTCAGTATCAATTTGTCAGGGGGATTGAATTTGCAAGCAGCATTTGTTATCAGCTATAAACAGCACTATGTGTCTAAATTTTACACTGCCTAATCCTGCTAAGTAATAAGAAATGTTTTGACAGTTTTGAAAATGAAAAACAATGCTTTTATTTTATACGTGCTCCAAAATGCATCTACTGTAAGATCTGAGCGAAATGTTTTCAAAAGGAAATCAAATAATTTACATTTCACTGCATTTTAAGTTCACTGTCATGGATTCTGGAATGCTCAATGTTATGATGTTATGCTCAGCAACTTATACTGGAATAAGAGTTCTTTGTGAAAGGGTCTATTTAAAATCACACTGGTGATACTTACAACTGTAATAATATATGAGCAAGTCGCGTATGTCCCTGATAGCCAAACTCTGTTCTAGATATTTATCTTTCTTTACCATCTTTCATGCTTCTCAAAGCAAATGTGACCACTAGTATGCTCTAATCTCTATGTTGAATTCCATCTGAGTCCACAGTTAAACCTGTATCTGTAAATGAGTCTGGCAATTCAACTGAAAAATCAAATATGGGTTGAAGTTTCCTTTTGGAAAGGCAATAAAAACATCTGCCTCTAGAAGGATGTTATGATTGAACATCACCTAATTTTCATCTAGAAAATGTACAGGATATTTCAATTAACTAATATAATAGTATGATAAAGCTGATTTAAATGCCATGGTGCAGGAGGTATCCTCTTTTTCCTTACCTGGAATAAAGTTAAAATACAGTGCAATAAACACAAATTGCACAGAGTACAGAATGAAACAGTTCTTTTCAGGTCCTGATGTCCCCAGTGCATGTATTTTTAGGGCTTTGTAATATCTCAGTTAGAACACAGAGAGAGTACTCCACAGAGGGAACCAGAACACATCAGCTGGGCACCATGCAGAGATTTGCTTCAAGATGACATTTCTAATCCAAACTCATGCTCCCAAGGTCAACAATTCCATAATAATTTTGCTAATTTTTCATCAGTATTTAGCAGATATTTAAATGTGAGAAGAGTGCATATGAAAATTAATTTGTGTCAGCATAACAAGAGTTGTCAACACAGGTTCCTGCACAAGGCTTCTTGCTACCTTTGGTGTGCTATAAACAGGATACATTCCCCTTGTGTCTCTACTCTGGACTTTTCTGCTATATTAAAATGTAAATGAATTGAGGGAAAAAGCCTGCACAAATGCTACTCATAAAGGCACCACAGCACTCAAGAAGAGACACAGCATGAAATCCCACCCTGTCTGCTTTCTTCTGTGTTCTTCTTGGGTTCCTACTGGCCAATACAGCACAGCAGTATTTAGCTGCTTGGCCTGCCCTGTGCTACCACTGCCAAATGCTGAACTTGTGGAAAAATGGAGCAAAGAAAAGCAGTAAGGAGGGAGGTCCCTCGCAAGAGAGCAGATGCTGTAGAGCTCGTGGAGGTCAGCCGTCCCTGTTCTCCCCTGCCAAATCCTACCGACAAAATGCTGCACGCCTGCAGTTCCAGCCTGAGTTCCAGCGCTCGTTCTCAAGCAGACTGAGCTGAGCTTGCATAACGAGACCAAGCCATCTCCTAACTTTGGGCTATTTGATTTTTCCAAAGTTTTGTTTTTCATGGCTGTTTCAATTGTGTGACCAAACACTGCTTCAAAAACAGATGTCAGCTTCTCAAATATGCTTTAGGGAAATGTATGCCTATGGGAAAATTTTTCAGTTCAAACAAAATTGCATAGTTCTCACAAAATTGTCCAGACCTCTTCAGAATTATGTTGTATCATATATATATAGTCTAAGCAACTCTGGATCACTTCAGCTCAGCTTCTTATCTTTTTATAGTTGTGCTACTGTGGCTCCACTCTTTTCCTTATGAAGAAACTTAATTAATATTTTATATCCTTACTAAATTGTGAATACAATTTACCATAACAGTACAGAAAATAGCAAATACACATTGTCTCCTGCCAACAGAAAATCCTTAACAGCTGTTTATTGCTCATTTGCAAAACATAAGAGCAATGGAATTCCATTACTTAGAGAAACTGGCTGTTCCATGATATCCTTGGCAACAAACACTGCACTTATCTTTTTGAACAATAGACTCTCAAAGCTTCCCCAGCCTACAAAAATAAGGCAGTGAAGAATACTTTTCCTAACTGTAAAATGCTAAACAATGGAAACTGACTCACAATCAGCTGCGTTTCATGAAAACTAACCTTTCCTTCTCTTTCAAAAAAAGAAATTTACTCACTGCAAATTACGACAAACATTTCAAGCAACCATCTCTTTCACAGAAAGGACTTTTTATTGAGGTCAAGACTGGCAAAATGAGAAGCAATTCAGGCTGCAATCTGAATAATAGAAGGACTTACAAACAACATTATGGGAGTTATTCGGACAGGTTTACAATAAACCCTATGGAAACTTCAGAGTAGATTTTTGTCTAACTGTTCAAAACATTTATTTTCCTTGGTCTTAGAAACCAAGATAAATAAAATCATGGTTTACGCTACAGCTATTTCACATATGGTTTTAACTAAATAACTTACAAGTTTCCAATAGCTTTAAAAAGAAATATCTATGGCATACCAGATAGATGCTAGCTCCTCAGAAAGTCAGGACATGCACATACCATCCATAATCTGGTTTCTATATTTAGGTAAGGACTATACCTAAAGCCATAAAGGTCAGCACTGAGTCAAGTCAAGCATATTTTAACAGGCATGTCTTCTAGACAGTGTTTACCACGGTGCATTTCTCCCAAACCCACACTAAAACATCATGCCATTTGAAGACCTGACACGGAACTCATACTATTAAAAGAGACTGGACAGCGTATTCGCATACCTCAATAATCCTGTCGTGAATTTGCAGCCCTCCTTCCTTAGCAGCAGGCCCCGTGTCGACTATTTTCGATACAAAAATTCCTTCGCTGGATGAACCGTCTTGATTGTCCTTTAGGGAGGAAAAGAAAAATATAATATTGTACCTTGAACTAACTCTAATTTTCCCTCAGCTAAAACTTGTCTGTGTCATAACAGTGTATGCAATTTAGAAGAAATATTCATAGGGATGTTTTAATATGGGGTTATTTGTGCTAATGAGAACACCTGATACTCCCATTCTGAAAAATTGTACAACCAGGAACGGACTTTCATTAGGTTCATTAGCTGCATGGTAATCATTTTCCTCTGACTTAGGCCAGTTCAGTAGTAACTGTCATTATAATTATTCTTAATGTAAAACCCAGTGAGACAGCAGCCTGCTTGCACATCAAACGTAAGGCAACAGTGCATTTTTATTTTTAGCTGCACAGCTCTTCCTCTGGGGGCTTACAAACAAAACTGTGGAAATCAAATTCTACCTAACAAGGGGTCTCCAGATTCTGTGTACTGCGAAATCAGCTTCTATCGGTGCAGAACCGTGTCTCAGAAAAGTAATTGAAAGACGTTAACTATAAAGAATAACTTTCAAGTGAATTTACTAGGCATAAATCGTGATTAATGTCACATTTCCAAGAGGCCAAGAAGTACTTCTGAATACTTTCTAAATTACTAGGACAAGGTATAATCCACTCCTTCATCTAATTAAAGTCATATGCAGCAGCCCTGGCCAACAAGAATCAAGAAAAAATACATTAGTGAGTGTGTGGTGCAGGAAACATCTGCTGAAATCGTGGAATTCAAAAGTAGGTTGGTTAAGTTACATCCCTTCACCTGCACACAGGGCTGCCTAATCTTGGGTGGAGAGGAGAGTAATGTTTTCCTAATGAACTGTAAAGGGCTCAAAGCTGTGGGTCCTGAACTCGTGCGCTATCTTCAAAGCGGAATGGTCTGAGGAGGAGATACCAAAGGGTTCCCCGTTTGGGGAGTTACACTCCACCTACATCAGTGTTCCTAGAGGTGGCCACATGTAAGATTAAATGTGTTGTGAGGGAAGAGACAGTACAGACGTAACAGCCATCGTACACATCCAATACAACTCTGAAAAGAATCCCAAGAGAACCAAATGCTTGTCAGCAGCATTTTTCCTCTAAGTGTTGACCTACGTGCTTTTCCCAACTGGAAAGGGCAAACATATTTTAACAATTAACATACCACGCATGGTCGGCCACCAATAATATTAAATCCAAGCGAGCCTGAGTCACGATGGAGGACAAGAGTCAGCGCTTTGGTTTCCTCGCCCTGCAAAGAACAGATAAACGTATTCAAAACATTTGTGCGCATCGGTGAGCAGGGCAGATAACACTTCCATGCGGGTCTGCTGGGTTGCTTTGTTACTTTCTTTTCCCATGAAGTTTGGAGAAAAACCACATCTGTGGGAGCGCTCCGGCCTCCGCCGTGGTGTGCCTCTGCAAAAGCCGCCCTCTGAGATTTATGCGTATTTTTTATTGAGATCCACAGAGACACTTAACAGCAACAGAAGATATTTATATGCAATGCTGTTCCTGCAACTACTTGACCCAGTCATACGTGATGTGTTATGTAAAATACTCCATGTTTCCAGTAGTCGGATTCTTGACTTTTCCAGTGCTTGAGGGTGTCTGAAGGACTGCGTTTTTGTTGTTTCTCTCCAGTGCTAGCTGCAGTACATTGTTTGAGAAAGTATCAGATATGAACTGCTATACAACAGCAATTCTCTGGTGAGTTTTAGAAAACAGCTTTAAAGAAAACTGCTACAAATTCTGTAAAAGGCCTGTGATGCTAATGGCTATCCACAGTGCCTGCTGTGAAGAGATTCGTAATACATTTTTCTTTGGAAAAAAACGACCAGCAAATTTGAAACTAGCAAAACAGAAATCCTCCACGACTGAAAATCATTATGGTAATTCCCTAAAAGATGAAATTCCACAGTGAAGAGTTGTCTGATTAGGCAAAAAATGCACCACAAAGACAGACAGGAAAGATGGGTAATACTGGAGCAGCTGTGCTCTGTTATCCTGCCCTACCCAAGCTTGCTCCTAACTGCACATTTGCTCATGTAGAGTACAACTTCTATAAAAACGTACACAAAATATCCTTTGTGACACTGTGATGCTACTCAAGGTCTGTAAGTTTCACAAAAGTTAACAAAGTTAACTAAGTAAATTAAAAACGTTTAGTGCATGCACTGTTCAATACAACTAAATCCTCACAATACGCTAATTTCAATCGCAATCAGGTGGCTGTCATTCATCACACTACACCACAAAACTATACAACAGTGCACGTGGTGCATCTACAGATCTCTATGAACAATGCTACCTCCATTTTTTTTTTTTTTCTTTTATGGAAAGGGTGAAAAAGTTATGAACACAAGAAAGTTTGAGGAAGTTATCTTACGAGTCTGGTTTTCATAACTGATTAATGACAAAAATTACAACAGTTACACTGTAATTTGGTGCAGATGTTTCTAGTTTGTGCATTTTTCTTCTAACGTATCAATTTGAAGTTGCCAGTCAAATACTAATGTCAATTAAACTCATCAAGAATGTCGAAGTGATCCTGGATTACTGAATTACTCTTAGATTTGGGGGTGATAATGAAGAACAGTTCCCTCCCAGCGTAAACCAGCGGAGCCCCACTGACCGCATGCCCAAGGCTCTACCACAGGGCTGCTGCCCCAGCGGCCTCCATCTGAAATTTTGGGTTGCAATTTTCTTGTCAGTTTGTGATCTTATCTTTCCTGTAGGTCCCATAAGCAGACTTGGACCTGTTACAGAGAAATAGGAATGTGTTCCAGCCAATTTTATTTGACTTTGCCTACACTCTGCACTAGTAAGGATCAGGTACCCAGAGGAGGCCTGGAAGATGAAGTAAAGGCTATTGCCCTGCAAGTCGTCAAACCCAGACGTCAGGCAGGATTTCAAGGAGCAGATTTCCAGTCCTGGGAGGCCACTTTCAGGGCCTGGTAATTCAGCATTTAAAGGACAAGGACATGCTGCTGTCACTGTTGGCTTCCTCTGTTAGGCCTTTTTAAGAAGACAAATCAATTAGAACAATCAAGAAACAATTTCAATGTTGCTCTCAAGACACCTTCTGTAATTAAAGCTGAATGCTTTCATTAAAGCTTCCTTACATGGCTCTGATTTGATGGCGTACGCCTAGCAGAACCAGTATTAAAGCAGGTAAGCTTGAACCAGTCAAAGGTTGTGGGAAAAACCCACCCTAACGCAGTGCCTTTCTGAAGTACTCCTGAAAAATGACCACAGGGGTTTTAAGAAACTTTCCAGTCCATCCTGACAGGTCTGTGTGCTGTCTCCATCCTCTCTGGGGCTGCAGAGTGGCGTTGCAGAGCACAGCCCCACGTCACTGCCCAGCGATAACTCCGCCATCTGGGCTACCTCACCCAGGCACAGGGCAGGCAGCGGTGCTCCAATGTTTGGGAACTTTTGTAGATTCATGCCTTGGGCTCTGCCTTTCTTTTCTCCTCTGCTGTATCTAGTGCCTCAGAGCAGCAACCATCAAGCAGTGAGGAACTGGAGACGCCGCGGCCTGCACCTAGCCCTGCCCCACACCTGGCTCTGCAGCAAACCTGGGGGTTACCGGCACGGTGTGTTCCCGCAGCCGAGTAGCACTCTTACAGGTAATTCTTGAGATGAGTGTGCTTGCCAGCTGGGTAAATCTGCCTTTTGCTTCCTCGATTGGAAGGCTGATCTGTTTGGTAATCGCGTGGCGAAGCCACGCTGCCTGTTCCAGGAAGCACTTCAGCTCCTTGTTTATTGACCGAAGCCCAGCTGAGCCTGGTTGGGGACAGCCTGAGAAAAAATGCAATCTTGTTTTAAAGGGCTTCGTTTGGCTTTTATGCAATCAGAACTTGTGTTGCCCCCTCCATGGAGGCATTAAACCTCGGGTCCTAAACACCAGATCGTGAACTGGCTCCCGTATCTGTCTGATGTATTTACTGGAAGTCTGTCCCTGCCTTTGGTCATCAGGAAAGCAGAAGGGCCTAAGACCAGACTTCCGAAGATCTTGCTTTGGCAGGCCTTAAAGCCTTTACTCGCCCTTTGTAGACTGACATCTGTACAGTTTAAAATGCCATCCTGAGAGCAGACATTGCCATGTACAGCCTTTACATCGCGCTGTGCCGTCTGCTCCCCCTGAGCTGGAACCAGCTCCATAAATTGGTTTTGATTCCCCCCTACTCACTTCTTCCCGAAGGACTTTGATGGCTGTGTACATAAAGGACCGACTAGATCGGCTTATCAATAGGTGTGAACAGTGGTATGTTTCAGCAAGGATTAAGCATTGTTTGAATAGCATGAGGTTTTTCTTGCTTATTTAGACTTTGATGTTTCAGGATTGACAGGGCTGATCAAAGGCAATACTAATTTTGAGAAAGACACACTGCCTTCCCTACCACTCCCTCCTCAAGCTTGCCCACAATAAGCCTCACCTCTCAACCAAGGAGTAAAGTTACCCTCTAAATAAACCTTCAGATTCGTCTTTTGGAACTAGCATGGATCAGACATCCAGTAAATACACTGTAAAATTAAAGCATTCCCTCAGTGGCTAAGAAGATGGGGAAGAGTACACATGGAAAACGCAACTGGAATCACTTAATGCAAATCTAGCTATTTAATGGACTTACAAAATTGTGAGGTATTTTCAGATAACTCTCTCTGTGTGTATAAAATATATATTTTATGTGTGTCTTTATATAGTTGTGGCAGTGTTATAAACTCACTTCAGAAATGGGAGATGGAAGCACAGAAAAGCGAAGTGATTCATCTGGTACCACAAAGGGAGTCTATGCTAAAACAAATCCAGACCTGGCTTTCCAAAATTGCTCAAAAACAGTTGCCCCAGCCAAAAGACCACAAGTTTGGGTCCTTCGTGATGGAAATGGCCTGACATCCATCACTATCATGTTTCCCCCGTACCTAAGCATTTAAACAGAACTGTAAGTGGGCACTTTGTCTGTTTTGACTAGGGTATACGCCCTCTGATTTATTCTAGACTGGCTCTACGTCTGCAGCAACAAGCAACCACCCATCAGGTAAGTGAGAAGATCCTTTTTCTTTGCCTACCGAGAAGCCAGAACATCCTACGGTGAGTTCTGGAATCATCACATGTAGCCAGAAAACTCAGTTCATTAGTGCCAGGTCTGTGTTTTAACAGGGAACAAACAATTACAGTTTTTAACAGAACCTACGAAGCATGAATATCGATGACGGTAAAATAACGATAGCAATGGCGCTGCACGCTTTGAATAAGCAATCACTTCTGAAATTGAAATCTGTTATTCTGTATTACCATATGTGTAATCCCGGCATTGAGAGACCTAATCCTTAGGCAAGCACATAACGCCCCGCTGAGTGTTTATAATCCGCATCCTGCACCGCACAGCCTGTGCGAGTGCCTCTGAGAAAATAACCCCTGAGTAAAAACTTGGAAGCCAGCCACATCCCCAAATTGGTAAAGCATCCCCTGCGCTAGGTGATTACCAAGGGTCTTTTAAAAAAACTCTCTGGTGCACAAAGATGCAAGTTTCCTGATTGTAGTTCTCTGGGAGCTGGGCAGACTAAAGCTGTTGGTGTTGGAAAGCTGCCCGAAATGCTGTGAAAGACATGTAATTGATTGACCGCTAGACCACAAGGCTGTGGTGACATGACACCTTCCAGCTTTCTTCAGATCAGGCACTGCCTCAGAAAGCTGCATAACAGCCTTTTGTAACGCGGCTGGAAACCAGCGCAGGCGTCTTGGGCAGCTGTGTCCATAAATTTGATAAAAAGTAGGGCTGGAAATTATCTTCCCTGCACGCTTGCTACGTTTTGTAGCAGTGCCTTTCGTGCTAAAGCGTGCTCAGCTGCTATTATGAAGCCAAATAACGCAAACCAACCCCAGCCACCAACAGAGGTGTGCTGTTGGCATCAGGTCAGAGGTGAGGAGGGGGAGATGCAGGGGGTGATTCTGTCACACCCAGCATTGAAGTCAGAGCAGTATTGGCAGTATTGGGATACTTTCTGCTTGGAGCTAGCAGAACACGGTGAGTTGTGTGGCCCTGTGTTTCTTTAAGGGAAAAATAAGAGAGAAAACTTAAGTTTTGTTTCCTTTACATAGCTTTTGGAGCCCCAGCCTTTCTCGAGGTGTGCCTATAGATGTCTGACAGTCTCAGGCCCTCTAATGCTGCTGGGTCTGTGCTGGCACAGTCCAGGTCATGGGGAGGACTCCAAATGTCTTCATTTAAGAGAGAATTGGCTTCCAGCACTGCCCTCGCTGGGGAGCCTCATCCCAGTCAGAACTCGGTGCCACGACAGCTCTGCCTTTTGGTTCTGGCCACTTTATAAACACTTTATTTCAGACTGCCTGAAATCAAGGCAGTTTTTCTCCTCCTGAACCGTGTAAAGAACCCAGCGTGGGTCTGGAAAAAACGCCAAGCATGAGACGGGTGCCTCGCACCACGACGTGGCTGCTCCGGAGCCTGAAATGGCTGAGCGGGGGGCATGGGGGACCCCACAAGGGTGGTTTGGGGGACGTGGAGGCACAGCCTCACCCGACGGGACCCCGGGGGGCCCCCTCCAGCCCCTCGGGGCCCCCTGAGGGAGCACGCGGCCCCTCGGGGAGCCTCCGCACCTCGCCCCTCGGTATCGCGACAGGGCGGGCGGGCTCCCCGACATCACCCCCCTCACCCCCCCTCCTCCGGCTCGTCCCCCCCTTACCTTGCCGGGCGAAGCGGCGCGGGCGCGGGCCAGGGCGTCGAGGCGGGCGCTGTACTGCGTGAAGCGCTTCTGGTAGCGCAGCGCCGTCACCTGCAGCTCCAGCTGCGCCGCCGCCAGTCGCGACAGCAGCGACTGCTCCCGCTTGCCGGCTCGCAGCGCCTCCTTCTTCAGCGCCTTCTCCAGCGCCGCCGCCCGCGCCTGCAGCGCGGCGCCGTGGGCTCGCAGGGCCCGCAGGCAGCCGTGGCCGCCGGCCCGGCGCTCGCCGTGGGTGAGCACCAAGCCGCAGCCCTGCTCGCACAGCCCGGCCGGCCTGGCCTCGCAGCGCTCCCGCATGTGCTGCTCCACGTCCCGCAGGTTGAGCACCTGGCGGCAGCCGCGGTTGCGGCACTTGGCCGGCGAGAAGTCGCACGTCTCGGCGTGCTCGCCCAGCTGCTGCAGCGGCACCACCGCCTCGCAGCCCCGCGCGTGGTTGTCGCACTTGATGTCCAGCTTGAGGATGAGGCTCTTGAGGGGCAGGACGTGGTTGAGCTCCTTGGTGGAGATGCGCTGGCAGTTGACGGGGCAGCTGCCCTGCTGCACCACCCAGGGCAGCACGCAGCCGGCGCAGAACACATGGCCGCAGGGGGTGGTCAGCGGGTCCTCCAGCACCTTGTTGCACAGGTTGCACTTGAAGTCGGGGTCCACGTCCCCGCTGAAGCGATCCAGCTCGAACCCCATCCTCCTTCCGCTCCGCCGGGAAGCGAGCGGAGAGATGCACGGGCGTGAGCCCGCCCGAAGCGGCACGGGGACGGCACGGGGCGAAGCGCAGAACCCGCGGCAGCCCCGGCACAAAGCTCAACCCCCGGCACAGCCCCGGCACAGCCCCGGCACAGCGCCCTGCCCGCAGCCCCGCTGCCCCCGCCGCTCCCGGGCAGCGCCCGGCCCGGCCCCGCCGCTGCCGCCGCCGCCGCGCTCTCGGGCGCCGCCTGCGCAAAGCCCCGCCCCGCCCCGCAAAGCCCCGCCCCCCTCGAGGCCACACCCACCGGAGCCCCGCCCCTCGAGGCCCCTCCCCGCCGGGCCCCTCCCACCTCCGCGCCCCGCCTCCCCCCCTTCCCGTAGCGGATCACCTCACGACTTGGCTGTGCACAGCTTTAAGGGGTTTTTGCCCTTTTTTAAAAGAATTATGGCAGAATTGGGGATTAAAGTTGTTGGTTAGCTGCATCTGGACACCACGCACAGCCCCTGGCCGTGGCGCCGACACTCCCTCTCGCTGTGGGACTTGCTGGTTATGGGGCCACGTTTGTTGGGTACGAGCGGTGCCCGGGTGTCCTCCGTGTGCTCCCCAAGCCTTGGGGACAAAACATCAGTGTTTGTGCCACAGCGCCACATCTTGCACCCCTCACCTGGCCGTACGCCGCTCTCCTGGGCACCCACGCTCTGGTGGCCATAGCCAGGGCGCCCGTTCCTCTCTGTGGTCCTACATGAGGCTGAGCATATGGGAGCACTCTCTGTGGACACCTCGTCTGAAATAAAGCCCCAGGCCACACGGGCTGAGGGTGCACGGAGAGATCTGAGTGCTGCAACCCATCAAGCCTCTGTCTGTGGCTTGTGTGACGGGGCAATCCGTCAGTGCAGCGGGGAGATACCTGCTCTGGGTTGGAGCCCCTTGTGACCACCGTCACACCACCCCTGTTACATGAGCGTATAAAGAGCCTCTGGTGCTCAGGACCATGCTGGAGTACCTAGCAATGATAATACGGTGCTGTCTTCAACGATAGCTGACGCAGGTGAGGCTTAGTGATTCAGATCTGTTGGTACAGGATCCCTGAGGCCATTCCTGTTGGAGCCAGAGGCAGAGCTTCCACCGATTCCAGTGAGTGACACCAGTACCGGTGTCCTCACGCTATTTGGATGCTCTACAAATATTTGGATGGAAAATACAGGCGAGACCTCTCATAACGTTTTCATGTGAAGTCATGGCTAGGCAGCTGCTGCGCTGAGTCCTGTGACAGGCTTTAATGGGATGTTTATGGAGGAATTGATTATTTACAAATGAAACATGATGGAAGCCTTTGAAGGCCTCTGCAGTGCAGTTGGGCAGGGGTTGGGAACACTGACAGGGAACCGAAGTTCCCCTCTCCCTGCTGCCACTATCCACGGGAAGAGGCACAAATGGAGCCTTCCCTGCTGGAGGCACATTGCAGTTCCCCCTTGGAAAAAAGAAATTTTAAGAAGCAGTCTCTCCGCAGGAGCCTTTAATGTTATTTTCAAAGGCTGAGGTTTGAAACTGAAAGGCACTTTGGTTTCCAGGGTATTGCCAACGGGGCTGAAATTACATTGCCACAGCCAAGGAAGGTCAATCGTGTTTAGTCAGCTCTCCTGTCACCAGGGCTCTGCCTCTTAACTTTGCTGGCCTGTCATAGGCAGGGTAAGGGCACGTCATTTTTGCACTTTGCTATATAGCATGGACACAATGACAACTCTGGAAGGTCTGCAAAACTCTTTTTTTTTTATTTTTTTAGCAGGTTTCATTCAGTCTGCATTTTTTCTGCTGCTATGTTTTTTTACATCAGTTTACCTTTAAAAAAGTAGAAACCAAATAAACCCACCTCAATCCTTTCTTTTTACTGCTGGTGGAAATATAAGCTTGCATTAATAGAAGAGCTGGTGAGAGAGGACCAAACGAGATGTCAGTCTTACAATGGTAGAGCACAGTCAGCATCACCCACTGTATAGATGCTGCGTAATGATAACGACTGAGATGACACTCTCATAAAGTATTTGGCAAGAGGGTAGACTCTGCCTTGGCAGTTGAGCTAGGATTTCACGTACAAGCTGAAGGTTGATGGAACAATAGAGCGGATGCTTAGAAGGTAATCATAGACCAGCAACAGATCACGCTGCCCCAAAAATTTGAATCAATCACCATCTTTCAGAAGGAGTGTTTGAGTAAGAAGTAAAAGATAGCACCCAGCAGAAACACAAACATCCTTTCCTGCAGTTCTATATGTACTTTTGTGGAGCTGATTAGCAGCTACTTACCTGCCTCAGAGATCTGGCTGTTCTCAGACAGGTAGGTGAAAGACTGGCATCATCTGAGCCAATCTCATAACTTGCTTCCTCCTCATCTCTTCGCCTAACTAAGGTCATAGTAATGTTTGTATTTTATTTATGAGTGATACACAGACAAGGCCCAGAAGAATGCTGGCTGTGAGAACCCATTCATAAATTAAAATGGAAAGAGAGAAATACAAGATAATGCTCTTATTTCTGGGGCTTTTTAGGAAATGCATTCAATCAGTCATGTTCAGTGCTCTCCGTCCACATCGTTATCTTAACTCACCACTACCATATCTGAGAGTTTTGAAGTTATTTATTGTCCTTTTTGTTATGAACACTCCTCTGTGTGGTGAGGGAGAATTAGCTGTGTTCTAATGGCTTTTTTTTCTGGGCTATTCTTCACTTGATGTTGAGCTAGCTTTGGTGAGCAGTTGCTTTTTATGTGCAAGTCTGTGATCTGAGTACATGACCGAGGCCCAGATGTGGCTGCTGCTTGCCTGAAGCTGCACAATGATTCCAAATTTCAGCGGAGGATACATCCCAGAAAGCATCCAGTTCTGTGCTCTGGCCTGTGACCACAAATTCTGCATCTTTGAAATTCCCCAGCAACACAAAAACGTGCAGCAGGTATCAAATTATGATGTAGACACCACATTCAGTACTATATAATTTCTTTGTCTTTTCCTCCCTTATTTGAACATTTAGAGAGAGAGAACTGTCATTATATATGCCTAATTCCCTTTCACACATCTTACACGCTGTAGCTAATGATAATGTTTAAATCCAGCCTGTAGTTAACTCGATGGTAATGGGTGGGACATAAAACACAAGCTGTAATTAAAAGGCATGTTCTGGAGGAGTTTGTGCAGTGAGTGCAGCGGTAGTGGAGATCAGCCAGCGTCTCGGAGAATGGGTGTCCTGGAGTTCTAGTGATTGCTCAGCATCTTTTCCCTTTCTTCCATGCTCACGGATGTTGTGAACCTGCCAGGTAGAGCTAACGCGTGGCATTTTGCATGGGTGTGTTTTGGACCGATTGAAGTGGCAAATCCAAGAGCATTTCTACGCGTTTTCTTACATTTCTGAAAGTCCTGAAGTCCAACCATTTGCTCTTAAAAATGTGAAAAATATTCCTATTTTCAGTAGGGGGAATGGAAATGGATTTACTTTTCATACTGGCAGAATGAGTGTGAATAATGTGGAGTGTTCTGTTCTCTCCACTGGATTATTGCAAGATGCTTTTGTACAGCTTCCAAAATAAACAGTTCTTAATACTTGCACAAGGTGTATTTGACAGGCAGGCTTTTGTGATCATCCACTATTTGTTAGGTAAGCAGCTGCCCTGTTTATATATTTACAGCACTGTTGAAATTTTTATAAGCCAAGGAATAATTCCCATTTAAAACGTATGTGTTAGTTCAAAACCAGAAGCCTTCTGGAAATCCCAGTCTGTTAAGTAAAATATTCTTCAATTCTGGTCCAGGTGAACCCCAAGAAAAAAAAAAAAAAGAAAAAAAGTGTTGGGAGAACGTTGTTTTCCCTGATGAGCACTACTGCAGGGTGTTGTAGAGACCAAAGCTTTATGTGGGTTCAGGAAGGGGGCAGAGCATCTCTGGATGCTGAGCCCAGCTGTTGTTGCTGGCCTCTGTCTCAGAAGTTTCCAAATTACTGATTGTCAGGAGCTAGGAGAGAGTCCCTGCAAACAGACCATGCTCTTATCTGTGTAAGATGAGTAACCCCACCTGAGCGCTCTTAGAGACAGGATTCTGGGCTCTAATTTGATCCTAATTGAGCCTTTTTTTTTTTTTTTTTTTTTTTTCTTCTTAAATAGTAAAGGTCTTTTTGAAGGTGGTGGTCACTTACAGAAGCCTTTTAGTTTCAGGGCTCTTGTATTTTCTGTGGAATTTGTGTTGCTTTAGGACACACATTTATAAAAAAAGGAGGTTCCAATACTGAAAAATAACAAGTACAGATTTTAAAGAGTTACTTCGCTGGGAATGGAGTTGGGATAAAGTGAAGCCATGGGCAGAGAGGTGTAACAGGCATTTGTGAAGTTAGAGCAAGGGCATGACAAAGTTTGCCCAGTGAAAAGGAGCAAATATGGTGAGTACCTGAAATGTACCACTTGAAAAAGGTTGTGTGCACTTTTAGAAAATTAATTAGAATTAATATGCATGGTTTTAAATACTGTAATAAAAATAAGTTTACTCTTTTTAAAAAGAAACCTTGTATAGTCAGGCTAGGATGAGCATCAAATTGCCTGTGCAGGTCAAAAATGGCTTGTTGTGGTCTGGGAAAGGTTGAGAGCTGCTCTCTAGTATGTGTAATCTTCATTCACTTTTATTTGGCTGCTGAATGAGAGCTCAGAAAAGTTACATCACTTAACTGGTAAAAGATTTCATATGAAAAGATTTTACATGACTTCTGTGTGGTGCATTCCAACTGCTTATCTCTGCCTATGCAGATTTGCACAATAACTTCACGATGACACTTTGGAGAAATAGTGAGCTTGAAAGATCACAGATTTGACGTGATATAAACTGAAGATGTCTGTAGGAAACTTCCCACACCAGAAAACCTGAATATGGCAAGGGCTCTCATCCCAAAAACTAATGTTTGTATTTCCGAGATCTTACATCAGTGACATTCTTGCCAAGGAAGTGCTGAAATCAGACAACTGTTAAGCCATTGTGGAAACCCCTATGTGCAAGTTACGATTTTCAAAATGTGAAGTTTTCCTTGCTGATTTTCACATGGAGTTGATTCCGTACTGCAGGAATCACAGAGAAAGCCAGAACATCCTGGAGTTGTGAATCTTTACTTTCCAGAAGGATGTAAACCAAACTGTTTTAAAGAAAAACAAATGAACAAAAAAAACCTTTCAGGCATGTGAAGTGTGTACTGTGTTGTTTCATGTGGAAATACACGCCCTCACAAAACATGGGGCTGCGACTGATGCACATTTGTCTACGCTAACATGTTTTTTCTCATTAAAATGAGCCAACATTTACCCTTATTTCAAAATGGTGCAAGCGAAGGGAGCTGTGTGTATTCTGGAAACCAACCATTCAGTTTAGAAGAAGGAAGCAGGTACATCTTATCTATTACACAGACCCAGTTTTGCTGCTAGGAGACAAGAGGTACTTATTTAAACAGGATTTGTTTAAGGGTTCTCTGCCCTGAAGGTTGGAAAATTTTTCCACTTTGCATGATCAGTATCCTTTGGGAGCCCTAAAAGTTTTGAAGAGGCAAGGCTGGGTAGGTACAGGGACCCCCAAGGCCTTTGCAGTATGGCTGGCTCATGTAATTTCCTAACAGTGCAAAAATGTGGAGCGTCAGAAACCTTTATGTTTGCGCTCTGAAAATCACCAATCCTGAGCGTAGTCCTACTGCACAAGATGCTGCCACCAACTCTATTCAAACATATTGTTAAATGTTAATATGCATAGCAGTCTAGCTGTAATGAGAAACATTTTCAAAACATTTTCTGTGGCCCTCATAACTGTTTCAGTTTTAGCCTTATTTTTGTTTTCCAAATGTCTTGATCTAGGTAGATAACTTCCAGATCCTTTCTTTTATTCTTTTTCCCTTGTGGTTTTACAATACTAAGTATGCCCTGAAATTACATTAACATTTTAGACCAAGAACAGTTTAGAAGTGGAGTTGGTGTTTCTAAGATCTTTTCTGAACTGACAAAGGTTTCAAAATGAAGAAAAGAAGAGTAACATCTTTATATTTTGTCAGTCTCTGCTTCATTTGCCAGTGACAGAATGTGAGCCTCACAGCAAAACAGTTTTAGAGATAAATAGTAGATCTGACTGAAAAATAAAGGCAGAATTTTCTGAAAGCTCCTTGAAATGTCAAATCTGTTCTTAGTGTAAGAAGTTAGATACAAATTGTTATGAGTAGATATTGCCGACAGTTTATTTTACAATTTCTAATTTTTTTTCTTAAAGTTGTATGAAAGTAGTTACTTATATTTTTTCCTTCTGAGTAACTAGTTTTTTTAAAGTATTGTTACCCAGGATGCTATGTAAAAACATATGGAAAATATTTTATCTGGAAAATGAACAAATTAATTATGATAATAAAGATAATGCTATGTTTGAAAATTGTCCTTGTTTTGTTTTGCTTAATTAAAAGATATTAAGATAAAAATTGTCTGAACATTTTCAGTCACGTCTAGTAGTATGAAGGACAAGTCACTATGAGAGTTCAGGAACAGTTTTCTTATTTTTGTGTTTTTAGGAGGACTTATGCATGAGGCTGAAATTTCTGATATCAGAGGAGAGACGCTGGTTTGGAGCAGAGGGCTGGAGTGGATAACCAAGTAAGTCAATTTTGAAATGAGGATTGTGCTCCACACTTAGCATGTGACTAGTTTTCCTTTGACTAGTTTTCCTTATCTGAGGCATGTGAGTGGGATTGGCAGCCATGGTCCTAAGGTGCCAATCTCCCAGGCCTACTGTGTGCCTCCTCTGGAGCAAGCCTTCCTCCCGAGAGGTTGTGGGGGTGAATCCTTTTAGTTTCACACCCCAGGTTTTCCAAAAAATGTGCTGACGTGGCTGTATCCAGAATTAATCAGTTAGAAAAAAAATTAATTGCCCCAGTTTTATACTTATCTGTGAAAATTTCCATTAACATCACAATGGGAATAAAATTTTGAAAATGATCTATGTAGCATTTCCACAGGTCTTCCCTCTCTCCTGCAGCTTGTGTTCAACAAGTTGTAGCTCAACTAGGAGGCTGAAAACTTGGCACTTTATTTAGGATAAAGGCTCCTCCCAAACTGCAGAGAAGCCTGCTAAATATTGGAAGAAGATCTAACTAGCAACTAGTACAGAGTGTTATATGATTGGTAACAAATCCCTTTCTGTAGCTGTTTGCTGCTGCAGGCTATTTTAGGCAGATGATTGTTTTCAGTATAATGGCTAACGCTGTATGTTTGTACATCGCTTTGAAACAATGACGACATTACGAGATTGCTCTCATACCTACTCTTTGTTTTCCGCAAATTCATTTTCCATTACACAGCATTTATAAAGACTACAACGAGAACTTTCCATACTCTATTTAAAATAACTGTTCTTATGAGAGGACCTTGTGCAATGAAGTCAGGGAGACTTCGCCTATGGCACATATGGCCAGGGCAAAAACTTCATACCATTTACAAGCTGTAACTGTGACACCCTGCATCCTGCATATTCAAAAATTTGCTGTGAGGACCTTCTTGACATTTGCTACTTAACCGGCTGTATATTGGGGATGGGAGGTGCTTTTCCATCCTTTTCTGCTGTTTGCTCATCGGAACCGTAGCTGAGAAACCTTATGGGAAGAGCAGACGGGTTGTGTCTCCCTGAGACATGTTTATATAAAGCCACTTGTTGCTCTGCATTGTGTTTCTGGCTATAAGCAGTCACAGTGGATGTATACTGCTGCAGACCCAAGTAACTCCAACTCCAGTGCCTGTCCCTTTAGCCCCAGTCTCTGACGACTGGATTTATTTGGTTCTGAAGGCAGGTATTATCTCAATATGTGTTTTTATTTTGCAATAGCTTTAGGTCTTCTGATACATTTTTCATTAACCACTGTGGAAATTGACTTTTTTTTTTTTGTAATGTAAAGATAAATTTAGTAAAGTTCATACTGAAAATTGGACTGTGTGGAAAAATCATCAGAAAATCATGATATAGTTGCTTTATAGATTAAATTTGACAAAGTAGGCTCTAGTGACTGATTTAAGTCATTGAATAACAAGATAGAAAGTAATGGAAAAAGTCAAAGGTAACAGCCTTGATGGTCGAGTTAAATGATTTATCTGACTATAGCTTTTCTAAAGGCAAAGGTTAGTGTACTGAACTGGTGGTAGGAATTATTTCAAGTTACCAAAATTTGTTTAAGTTGCACATTTGCCGTTCCCTTAATATCATGCTCAGTCAGTGCAGTATTGACCCATCCTGTGTAAAGTTAGCATGTGGGCAATTTTCAGGAATTTACTGGAGACAGACAAATTGAAATAGGATGGCACCATTCAGACCAATGGCAAAAGTAAGGGTAAAAACTAAGGGTAAAACCCTTAGGTCATAGATTTATTTTTTATGTAGTTGAATACTATGATTCACACTTCTATATTTTTCCCAGCATTTGATAAGGCCTGCATTTTTGAGATCATGCAGTCTTGTCTCACAGATGCTAACGGCTAAATTACTTCTCATGTAGTAAACAGTATTACAGCTAGCAATTATTTGGGCATATAGATCCAAAAAGCACTTTTCTCCCTTTTACACTTACGTCTGTCTTCCTTTATCTTACTGCATAGCCTGCCTGTAGTATGTTTTCTCATACTGCACTAAAATGTCACTTCTCTCCTTGTAGCTCTTTTCTCTCTCCCTTCATTTGTCCACTCATTTCCTTGTCCTCTCCTTGTTTTCTCATCTCACACTGTCTACCAGTGCACTCTGTATCTTTCCAACCCACGGCATCTGGTTTTACTTGGCTGTCCTTGGCAGGCCTTTTATATTGCTCAAGGGGTTGGCTTCTTACTGGAATATACACCCTTCTGGGGCCTTGGATGGTAAATGTTGATGCTCAAACTGTCTGCACGCTGTTGGTGGCATTTTGCAGAAGTTCTGGGTCTCTTAACTTATGTCTGCCACAAAGGCAAAGGCTGTGTCTGCTCTCAGACACTGAACTTTCTGCATAAGAGACCAAAATCAAGGTGACCTGGGAAAAAATAGAGCAGAGGAGCCTGCAACATATGGCCTACATACCTTTGAAAGAGGTGAAACTATACAGAAAACTTCAAAACAGGAAAATGGAGAGGGGTAGAGGCAGGTTCTGCGTTGGGGAAGAGAGGTGTATAATTATATTTAAAGTAGCTGTGAAGAAGAAATCTTTCTCAGGTGATACAGTCTGAGGAGACAAGTGCAAATCTAGTGAATATGAATTGATTGAGTGCTGCTCAGCTCCGCACAAGAGAGCGCAAGCAGTTTTCATAAAAAACAGTGATTGCATTTTTGAAAATTAGCAAAAGCTGAATTTAGTCAACAAGAGGCCAGGAGAGAGGGAGGTAGGATACTGGCAGAGTTCTTGGAATGTGTGCACACAGTGATGCCTCTCATTTGCAGCTGGAAGCCTCAGCTTGGTGGGAAGAGTAAGGAAGGGAGCTGATTATAGAAATAATATAGCTTAGTCTTGTGCTTTCCTAGCAAGAAATACTGCTACTGACAGTGTAATTCTGCTTTAGCATTGATTTATCTGGGAAATAAATTAGCTTCTTTCATTATTATTTGTTGTTGATTTTTTTCATATGGCTCCACTACTTCACTGTTATTTTCCCATACCATTTTCCCAGCATGCCTTCAGAAATATCAGAAAATGCTCACAAACAGTCCAGAAAAGTGCCAGCTAAATATTCCACAAAGTGCTTGCGGATCTTGTGCAATGTTTCCCCTGGTCTCTCCCAGCTGTTTTTTAGCATTGATCTAATATTTCCCCCATGAGCAGTTAGCATTTTTGTGACATTAAACGTAGGGGGGAGGTTGTGTTTCTACATATGAATAAAGTAACTGCTTTGGCTTTTGGATGAAAATAAGGGTCCACTGTTCCTCTCCACCAAAAATTGCTGCTCCATAGTGCTTCTTAAGGATTTGGGGTTTTGAGGGGTTTGGGGGTTTTCTGTGGCTTCTCCAAAGGAAATAAGGTACAGTTGGTATTGTAACTCAGACTACTCCAAATGCACTGCATACGTTGCCATTCAGATCTTACCTGTCTCAAATTATTCCCTGACTATTGTACCATTTTTATAGGGCTAGTGGATCTCATAAAAACATTCTAGGTAGATTTCATATGGTCTTAATGCAATGTTATAAGGAACTATCCCTTATCATATATAATGAGCTCTTCCTGCTAGAATACTTGTACTTCACTCAAACATGTCACTCCTATTTGGACTAGATGGGAAACTAGATAAAGACTTGTATGGATACAGCATGCAGAGGTAATAAATAGAGACTGAAAAATGACAAACCATTATAATTGTATGTGATATTTAAATAAAATGAGAGGTCAGGGTGGAATCCCTGACTGTAAGTAGTATCTGCAGACTCATAAAAAAAAATCTTTATGATCAAGAATTAATGTTGACTTTAAAAATGACTGGTACCAATGCATGATCTCTTTTTGCAGTCATCTTTATTTTGGTGATTGGCTTTTTTGTTTTCAGCACAGATTAAGCAGAGAGAAATAATAACAAGACAGGCTTCAAGGCTCAACATTTGAGTTACTTAAATCAATCGAGAGAGACCGTTGCTCCAAATAGAACTAACTGCACACATATATCATTGTATAAATGTTTGAGAGATACTATTGGGCTGAAACAGTATCTCAGACATTATTTCTAAGATTTATTGTCTGGAATCTGAACAGTATTCTGTAGAATTTCCATTATCTGTATCGGGCCATGATCAGCTTTAATTGGCTGACAACATCTACTGCAGCATGTTTTTCTTGCTATCTACTTAATCCTAGCAAGAATAAACTAGTCTCTGGAAATGGCAGGCTTGTGAAAGAAAACACCAGTCTTTACACAAACCAGACTTAGGGTTCATAGAGAGGGGCACCCTTGTCCTCGCTAGGTGAAGTCGTGGTTGCAAGAATGACCCATGCCAGCACAGGGAGCACCTTTGCTGTCTTTGTTCTGGGATGAGCTGAAATGAGACTTCAAAGTTCATTTATCTCCTGCTGTGCAAAAAATGAGGAAAGAAGTACCTTTTTGTGCTACTGACAGTGTTTGAATGTCCCTGGGCTTTAAGAAGCACAATGTATTCCGCAGCAGTCACTGTGCATTTCTTGTTCGAGGTTGATTTAGTCCGGCTTAGTTTACTGTTTGCATGTTTTGACTTTTTAATTTATTCATTGAGAACATACAGCTGAGAAGATCCAGGTTGCAGATGATACTGGGATGCCTAAATAAGAAGGCATCTGTTCTGTACAGCTACAGGGCAATGGCAACTTTGTGAGTTCACAGTTGGTGTTCACATTTCACATAAACGAGTTCACATTTAGATCCTCCCTTAGGGAGCTGTTTGGCATCCTTATGTAAATAACAAGGCCTTCCTTGCCCTGAACGGGCTTCTATCCCAACCTGGCAGGCATCTTACATGATCTGTGGAAGTCCAAAACAACCGTGTGAAGGACCTACATCCCCATATAGCTCCTCTGCACCTCGCCTAGAGCCCTACAACTTCCCTGTCATCTCTGCTGCTGCCCTCGCGGGTAGCAGCCGTCCGCGCCTTCCCGCTGCTCGTTCACTGTGAATACACTGGGGCCAAATGATGACTGGTGATGGGTCAGAGTTCCTGCAAGCAGTTCAGCAGTTTAGTTACTTAATAATTAACTGGCTAGACTTGCCCTAAGGAAAAAGCCTGTATGACTAATTATTTTAATGGAAAAAAATACAGTCAACAGGAAACAACAGCATTAGTTTGGGGGGGGCTGCCCTTGGCTGATGTATTTTAGGTGGTTTGAAAAGCAGGAGGCAGGAAGGAGGATAAAAAAATAAATAAGAACAGATCACCGTGCAGAAATTATGTTATTGCAGAATCGGAGCAGGAGTCTGTGAGTGGCTAGTCCTGGGTAGTGGCTGCCACCAAAGCTTGAAGGAACTGTTCAACTTCTGTGAAATTCTTGCACTTTTAGTGCAAGCCTGAGCAAGGCAGGCCTTCCTACAGCATCTCTTGTTCCTTATATGAGTCAGCTAAGAATTTTATGTGACAAATGCAGAGTATTTTGGTATTTTTGAGTATACTTTTAACATTTCTACCGGAGCTAAGGTACTGTTCCTTCAAACAGATGCTATGTTCATATCTCAGCACTGCAAAATAATTAACGTCTTGTTTCACTCACTGGAATCAAGGTCAGGCACCCTCACAGACTGGGGGATTTTTGTTGTACAGAAGAATACATGCGTGCATAGTCCAAAAGCACCATACTGGGGTGCAGTGATACTCCTGGAGAACATGGCTTGCAGGAATGGGAGAGCAGCACCTGAAGAGTGAGAACTCAGAAACAATTTTGTTTGTAGATATGGATTACAAGCTATGATAGGTATCTTTTAATAATTCAATGGAAATTTCTCATTCAAGTTTTCTGACAAATGTTTTTCATGTAGGCATGCTTGTGGTGATTAAAGGATGCACTGACTCTGCTTGGATGTTTGTAATGCAGTTTAGGTCCTTCTGTTGCTGAAGGAAATGAATATGTTATCATTTACCACAGGTAACTGACCACTTAATTGCTTCTCCTGAGCGCCTTCACTGAGATACCCTGTGACTTGTGAAACACTTAAAAACGGCATGTATACTGCTTATCTTGTCTGGTGGTTGTACACCAGCTTTGTATAAGTATATATGTGTTCCTTTTGGACTGTTTGGTGTAGTAGGGAGTGATTTTAAATTGGGTTGAACGTCGTATCACTGTCCAAGTAACCAGTTTGTCCAGAGTGGCAAAAGGCAGTAACTTTTAAGGCAAAGTTATTTTCCATCTTTTATTAGATCAGTTAGTTAGAAAGAACACAAAGTTTTCTGGCACACAAACCCTTTTTAAAAAGTCTATGTGGGATTCTTCAGTGGTTCTTCAATGACACGAAGAATGACTTATGTGCCCCAAATTTGTGTCTTTTTTGCTGTATAATTTAGTCTCCTAAACATTATTACATCCTACAGACCTTGCCTCCTTTCTATTCTTAGACAGTCATGCCTACAGTGATATTTACTTGGAAACTTTGCAATTTGAACTCCTAAACCATCACTTGGGAATTACAAAACTTCACACTACATCTCTTATTCATTGCAGAGTTTTAAAAGAATCCCTGGAGTCCTACTTGCTATGTTTTCATAATGTTTATATCTGATTTGTTGTAAAAGTCTCCAAAGCTTAATTGAAGAAGTTTTAAATTAGGTGGAGAGAAGATCCAGGGATTTATTTTTAAATACATCTTGGAATTTGCTATATTTCCTCATAAGAAACACAGAAAATTGTGATTGGACATGAGCCTGATCTTTCAAATAACAGTGTCTTCAGCTCAAACATGGTAACAAGATTCTAATCTGGTGTTTAGTGACCACAGTTATTAGATATAGCATAAAGGATCAATTTGATTTGCCAGTCATTTTTTAAAGTCCCTATTTGATGCTTAAAAATCTGTCTTGGAATAAAATTTTTTATCCATTCAACTGTATTTCAGTAACCTGAAACTTTTTCTTGGACTCAGAGCTACTCTGAAGGTGCCTAGGATAATACGGGTCCATGATGAGTTAAACAATAACGGAAGTTTGAAAAACCTCCGTCAAAAAATACCATTTAGAAACAATTCATTGCATTCTTTTCTTTGGTCTTCCCATCTACCTTTAGATAAACTCCTAGGCTATATCCACGGTGAGAACATACAGAAGTATTGCACTTTTAGTGCAGGTTGCTCTCTAGGGGCACCAATACCAGGATCAGGACTGCCTCTGACAGTGCACAGATCCATCTCACTGTGGAGTTTATCTTAAAAGGGGTCAGTTAAATGGTTGAGGAAAAAGCAATTTTATGTTAAGTGGAACCTGGTTATTTTAAAGATATTAAATGTGCTATGCTAGGAAATTTTTCCTTTCAAAAATCCAAGAAATAAATTCTGAGATAGATTTTATGGCTGCAAAGAACATTGTATTTTGTATGGAAGCTTATTACATTTTATGTGACTTTGTGATACTTTACTGCATTAAAATATTCTCTTGGCTCTTTTTTGTTTTTAATCTGAGACATGTGTGTGCCAAGCTGCTGTGACCACTGAAGTCACAGGAGGCTATCACCCATTTCCAAAGTTAGTAATGCTAGGAGAAAGCTGGAATTACAGGGATGTTTAAGGACATTCCTTTTAAAAATAGTACAACACTAAATGGAATTGATCTGCAGAGGTTGCTTACCAAATTATTGGAGAACATCAGGAAATCAAGTATACGTATGGAGGCAGATATGTGCTAAGCTACGTAGCCAGGATAGTTTGCATCCTCATAGTTGCTATACCAATGAGCCAGCGATTATTTGTTCTGCTAATTTCCTCTTGAGCTAAGTCTTGTACCATAAGCCTGACTGGGATCTGAAAGATGTAGTAGCAATTGCAAAAATATTCCAATTTTAACCTTCTTATAACTTGGTAACAATAGTTTTCCTAGAATTGTAGCCCAAATTTTTAGCCCAAATAAAACCTGAAAATGAAAATAACAAGTTTGTTAAAGAAATAAGAAAAAATAATTAAACAAAACCAAAAAACCCAGACTAGAAATAATCCCAACCTCCTTGCATAACTTGATTGGTTTTCCCTAAATGCCGCAGGATAAAAACTCTTTCCCTGGCTTATTCCAGTGGAAAAAGCTTGCAGAGTTAGCCTGGGATGTAAATTAAAGCGGGAGAAAGTCATAGGAAAGCTGACAGCAACTTGGTCTGTTTTAAAGAAAACAAAGTGAAAGTCAGTGGGAGCCTGCCTGCGCTGGAATGCCTGCCCCAGTTGTGAACTGTGAAATCCAGATGGTTTTCCTCCCACCGAACGGGGAGCACTGCCGCAGCTCGGCCGGCCGCGGCTTGCAGGCGCTGATACCTGGGTGCTGGTCGGGCTTGGGGCCTGCCAGCTGCAGGAGGAGAAGTGTAGGGTATGGGATTTGGCACGTTGCTGGCTGTGCCCCCAAACCAGGGGCACACCTCAACATTGTGCTGGTTTGCCCGTGTTCAGCCCCTTCCAGGATGCTGCTCTGGAACGGGAAAAAGAAGCAGGTTTCGAATGCTGTCCTTTTGTCAGAACATCCTGGGAGAAATGGTGATAGTGGGGAGGCGCTGGGTGGTGGGAGCTGCCTGCCGTCCATGAGGTCTCTTCCAGTGATGGAAGATGACTGATTACCACAGGCTGATGTTACCCTGGGCTGCCCCAGGCGAAGCTGCTCGCAGGTCGAGGCGCTCCTTCCCCACTGCTCAGCGCTGCTGAGGCTGCTCCTGGAGTGCTGGCTCCAGCGCCATGATCCCCACTACACCATGATGCTCAGCACAAGAGGGACGTGGAGCTCCCAAGAGACTGGTGAGAGCCCAAGGAAGGACCATCAAGGTACAAAAGAGCCTGAGTTGTCTCAGCTACAAGGAGAGTTTGGGAGAACTGGGGCTGCTCGGCCTGCAGAAGATGAGACTCCCCCATGGCCATAAACACCAGAAGGGAGGTGAGGAGAGGACAGAGCCCGACCATGCTCGGTGGTGCCCAGCACCAGAACCAGGGGCACTGGGCACAGCCAGGAGCACCAGAAGGCACCATGGTGCTGGGTGGATGCATGAGCGTGGGGCTGGGCACCCTGCTCGGGGGGGACCCTGCAGGGGCTGGGGGGGGCCTGGAGGTACCCGGAGGTGCCTCGAGCCTCAGCTGGTCTGAGACGCTGTGATCATAATCACATAGGCCATGTGTTATATGTTACTTACGTAGTGAATTCTCAGTTAGCAAAACTAAATAAATCCTTAAATGAATTTTGAATCCAAATGAAACATGATTCTACGAAATGCACTAGCTTATGGCTGAGATCAGGTTATTTTTAGGCCGTTTTTATGGTAAACCTTTTTGGAAAAATAATGTTGCGAAGAAAACTTTGACAAGCCCTGGAGTTGAGTCTGGAATTTCTTTAACATGGAAATTGTTTGCTGAGGAACATCAAAAACATTTGCAATACAAACACTGCAAACATCTCATCTCTTCTAGAGACTTTTTTGCAGTGCACTGTAATTCACTCTTTCTCTAACTTGGATACTCTTTTTGCTATGGGTTTTATAGGAATACTGGATCAGAAATATATGCTGAACTCTGATATTTTCAAAGTAGCTACACTGAAATATTCCAGCTATTTAATAGCTGTGAATGTCCTTGCTCTGCAAGGGCTGCCTCTGTTAAGTAGCAATATAAACTTTCCTATGTTGCCAGTATGATTCAGTTTACTTGGATGCAACATGTAAAAGTAGATGATTCAGGCTTCCCCGGTTTCAGGAATCGGATTATAATCTCTTTGTTTGCTTTGACCCACACTAAACCAACATCGCTCAAAGTGCAGAATTCATCAGGATTGAATTCAGTGGATCAGTGGGCAGGTTCTGCCTTTGTGCTTCCCAAAATTGGGGTCCACTGTCAGAATTGATGCCTTGACCAAAGCGCACTGCACATGTGGATGTCTTGAACCCTAGTGGCAAACTGTGCTCTACTTACAATTAGGAAATGAGTGTATCATTGTTTTCATAGGCATGTTACCCCCAAGCGTGTGTCCTCTTTACTGATGGGAAGCAGGAGTGAAGAAAGCAGCTTCCTAATTTTGGAGCCCTCTAAAAAGTTAATGGTATTCATACCATAATTGAAGATTAGAGAACATGCTCAGAGGACTCACTGCCTTCTGCAGTACTGCAAGGTCACATCTGATGCTGGAGGTTTTCCAATGTTTTTTCGGAGGTGTCGATGTTAATCAGCTTTCAAGGGCAGAGTGGCATGTTTAATGGTAATGGAAATGGCTAATACTAGTGCATTTGCTAGCTGTCTCTTACATGCCTTGCTTCCAACCCATCCATCAAGATTAACTAGAATTTATTATATTCAGCTACCTTTCAAGAGGTATCATTAGAGGCGTATAACCATTTGTAAGATTTATTCATTCACCTCAGGGATCTTGGAAAGGTGTGCAAGCTGAAAGAATACACATATAACTTGATTTGGGATGTGATGAAGGCTTCAGCTTATCAGAAGCATTACTTAATGAAGAATAAATGTTAGCCCACAGTGCCATTCCACCCAACATCAGTCTCCTTCTAAGGCAGCTTCTAGCAGGCCCTGATGTAACTATGTTTATACAACTGCTTTTAAAATAAATTTGGTTGCCACCAGGTTGCTCAGAATACCCCCAGAGCTGCCAGCAGCACGTCTTTAATCTCTCTGTGATGGATCTCTTCTGAAAACTTGATCCACCGCTGCCTTGACCTGAGTAGCTCACATCCCAGCAGCATCCGCTTCTGGGAATCCCGGCAACATCTCTGCTTCATTTCGGTAGTGAACATACACCAGAACCGATGCTTCTGTAAATGTTATACTTATGATATACAGTGTGCTATAGAGATGATTTGCACATGCTCAATAAATCCATCAGTATCCGTTTACCCATGCATACATCATAGGCCTGGCAGTCCCAGAGGCACTGGGCTCATTACAGGTGCATGGCAGAGCTGATCCACATGTGGTCAGACAGGGCTGCTTGACATCTGGAAATGCCAGACAAATTTACAAAATCCTCCATTTTTTTCCCCAATGACATTTGTGGGCAGGAAAGTGGGATGTTGCCTCATTCATTCATACCTGCCTACACTTGGAAGTAGGCCTAAAGAGGAAAATGCATTAGAATAAGACAGATTTTAGCTATATTTTCTGAATGTTTTCATAGTGCTTTGAAGGGGAGTAAGGAAATGGAGTATTAGTAGCTGCTTCCTTTGTTTCCAGAACTTCACAGAGGACTGAATTTAATACAAGATGCTTAAGTAATGTAACGACTTCTTAGCTCTGTGAAGGAACTCGGCAAATAAAATTCAGGGAAGTCATGGAGTGCTTAATGTCAGCATGATTGATTGGAACATTCTCCCATAAAATTCGGGTTCATTAAACCAGATTTTGGTGTTGGGAGAATTAAGACAGGGCCTTAATGTTGCTATTGATAGTCTCAAGTTTGAAAATCTGCATACCTGAATGAAACTTCTTAGAGCTTAAACAGCTCTGCATCAAGACCTCTAGAAGGTTGCCTGGAGTCCATATGAGTCTTATTAAATGCTGCTTGTAGTGGAGCCCAATATTCTTGGAACATGAAGCAGCAGCTAAATGGAAACTTTGGCTATTACCATATTCATGTTTCATGCTAAAATATTTTTGAGATCAAAGTTTCTGTTATTAAAACAATGGGTGTAAAAATAACAAAACTACTTTTTGTAAAACAAACAGACTCTTTGTATCTGAGAGGTTTTTTCACATAGATCTTTATTCTGAGATGGTAATACATTGCAGATTTTTTTTATGCTATACTACTTTGATTCATTCATTAAAATATTTTTTAATTTTGGCATGTTGCAAAGGTCTAAATAAAAGCATTTTAGTTACATAAATACAGACTCTGTGGACTCAACAGTAATATAGTACGTTTAGAAAACTGTCATTTATTCTGAAAATATACAAAGAGCAAGCCACAGACAGAATTTTCTATATATTGTAAACATTCTCACAGTATGGGTATAAATATCCCTTCTTTGATTCATTGCATGCCAGATCTTCAAGTAAAGAGATAGAAAAAGAAGCTAAAGGAAAGGGATTATAAATTCAGCAGGATGCTTAGAGGCAGCGAAAGCCAAACAAGAAAAGAGCTTGCAAAGTTTTAAGACGCTGTATACAGACAGGACCATAAAATTATAATAACAATACCAGATAATATAATCTCATATTTACATCATTTTCAGCTGCCAGGTCCCCTTGAGCTGCAGTGTATTTAAGGAATTGTTCTGGAGGCAGTGGGCTTTATCTGCTGTTCCCTGGGTAAGTGGGGCAACTCTTGGATCACTGAGAAAAGTTTAGGAACAGTTTAGTAGGGCTGGCGAAGAAGCTTTTCGGTATGGTGCACTGAGGGTAGGTGTTTGAAGCCTGGCTGTGGTCCGGGGAAGGAGAGGGAGGAAGGTCTGGGCTCTGCCTGTCCTGCTACAGATAGTAGGTTAATAGGTTTTGGTGCCTTTTTTCCTTTTAAAAACATGTTTTCATTGTCTTTTAAAGCCGGGTAAAATGCACTGTTCTGTGCTCTGTCGAGTAAATCCTGAAGCCTTTCTCAAGATGAACTCCTCTTAGGAGACTTGTTTGCTCTTTTCCTGGCAGAGCTCCCAGCGCCTTGATAGCAGTTTTATCTGAGTAAAGCCTTGAGCATTTGCATGACACTGAAGAGCTAAAATTATCTTTAAATGGAGCACAAAAAATTGCCAATATGTATTGTTCTAAAAAACATTGCTCTTTGGTTGGCCCAGAGGGGACGTATTGTAAATATGATTTAAAGATGTCTCTGCTACTACTGTCTGATCTTATCATCAGAGGTTGCTGTGGAATTTGTCTATGCAGATCCTAGAAAGGAAAAACAGATTGAGAACATTAGCTTGTGCTGTGAGAAAATACCTCCAACTTGCTTTGTCTGGAAGGAAAAAAAAAAGCTCATTAGAAATATGTTATAAAAAGGGAAACAAACATTAAAATGCTGTCTATCTACTTTTATTACTCAGAACTTAAAATGTAAGTGCTGCTTATTGATTCTTTGATGTCAGGAAAGTGACATTTTTACATTTTTCTCCAGTTCTGTCAGAATGTTCTGATGAACCTCAGATTTCCATCCGTCTTCCTGACACTAACTGTACACCATGCCTCTGAGCAGAATGGCTGTGTAGGGTTTGATTACAACAGAAAAGAAGCAAGCTCTTTTCGGGGCCCTGTATGTTAAAAATCTTGTATTTGTCCAATAAATCATTAGTCATCTCCCAGATCAGTCAAAGGAGAGGCTGAGTTTTTGTGAGTGAATTCTTTGGTCATCATCAGCTGGTAGCATATTGCACTGTATGTGGTATGGCTTGGATTTCTATTTTTTATTTTATTTTATTTTATTTTATTTTATTTTATTTTATTTTATTTTATTTTATTTTATTTTATTTTATTTATTTTTTAATATTGAGCTCAGTACAACAAAAAATAACTTTTTCTTATTGCCCTCATCTTCCTCAAAGGTTTCAGTCCATTTTATACATGTATGTATTAACTCAGTGCAAAGTGTTACCTCTCCGTACTGTCCTTCTCGTTATTTACACAGGCAGCCCTTATAGCTGCATGATCTTACTCAAACAAGCCTAATCAGTCAAGTCATCAACCAAAAATAATATCAGAGCATTTTGTATATAGAAAAGAGGCAGAAGTGAAGGCAGCATGAAATCTGCAGATACATGTAAGTGTTTCTCACAGCCATCAGGTGGTGGGTGCAATATGTAGGCTTGACACAGATGTGGGAGTGAATGAAAACACAGGCTGGAATATGTTTTAGACTTCAAACTGTGAGACAGGAGAAGTTACGTGGAACTCCTGTGACCAGAACTGTGGAATTTAGGAAAGTGCTTAGCTGCAGTTGGCATGGTTGGAAGAAAAATAAATTGTAGCTCCAGGAGCTCTTAGTGAGAGTATAATTGAAAGGAGATCTGAAGGTACGTGACTATGTGAAGAACAATAAGTAAATGAATGATAAATCCTTACAGATTATATGTAGTCCTTATATTTTTATAGAAAAAATATTTATGGTAGAAGCAGGCTTGCACTTGTGTAAATAGAAGCTTCCATATGGTACAGATACTTAAAAAGGAGAGAGGTTTGTCTATTTTGTATTGTCTCAGCTGCTGCTTTGGCTTCTGTAGCTGCTGCTGCTGCATTCTGTAACTCCACTTTTTTATTTTCTGTGACTTTGTTTGCAGCCTGTACACTGTATGGAAAAAATGTTTCTGGAGTGCTTCGCAATAGTGCTGTAACTTTAAACAAAATTTGTATGAGCAAATATTTGGAAAAAAACTATCATCACTTTTTCATTGATGTATATAATATATATATATATATTTTTCTTCTCTATTTTTTCCTTTTTTACTGTTTAATCTCAGGAAAAAATGGCAAAAATAAGTGAAGTTGATATTATTTCCTCCCAGAGAGAACAAGGAAACAGAATAAATGGCAATGGGAAGAAAATTTTGTATATGGTAACAGCTGGTGTAAGGACATCTACAAATTTATCCTCCCTAAATTCTGTTTTCAAGTTATTCTGATAAACTTAACTAAGTTTATTACTAGTGAGAGAAGTAGTTTTGATGTCAGTCATAGTCAGTAGCTGCATATACCTGCAACTCTTTTAGTCAGATTATTTTATTGTATTTCAGAGCTTATTCAGAGTAATGCAGAGTTTATATATAGCATAGCTCAATAAATACCATAAAAAATGCTCTTTCTTTTACCCGTCTGCCTGTTTTGGAGCAGACTAGAGAATACCAATGGTGGGGATGTGTCATTTTGCCTTTGTTTTTCTGACTATTTGAATTCCAAATAGAACATGACAAGGGCAAACTACACTTTTGAACTCTGACCTCTAATTTAAATTGAATGTGAAGTCTAAATATCTTCCTCTTTGACTGTATCCAAAGAGAGGTTTTTCAGAGACATCTTAAAACCTTGTGTCTGCAAGGGTATCCTCTATTAATTAAAAAAGTTTTCTGAAGAAGTTCTGACTCAGTAGAATAGTCAGGGGGCAAATGTGGAAAAGAAAGGCACATTGTTCTGGCAGACAAAGACAGGGTATCAATTTTCATAAATCTGCATTCCCAAGACAACTGTTCAAATCTGGTAAAAGGTCCATTTCTTTGAACTTACATACCAGAAAGCTTTTATTCCTCCACTCCGCAGCAGACAAGAATACAGGTTAACTGTGTCTCATCAATGTTATGCTTCAGATGATTCAGTGAGAAATTCTTTAGCTTAATGACAGGAGGCACTACCTAGTGCAAGAAAAAATAAGAAGGAATGAAAGGGTTACCTGTGGTGTCAGACAACATTTTAGAAGATTCAGTTTCTCTGCATTTTCAAAGCTCAGCTTTTAAGCTTCATGGTTGTAAAGTCCTAGATGTTATAATTAAAGACTTACATTACTGAAAAAGATGCTTATTTATTCCTGGAATAGCTCATACCAAAATTCTAACCAGGAACGTCCTGCCTAGCCTAAAATCGTGGTTTACAGATCCAATTGCTGTTTCATCTCTCTTCCTACAGTTCCTCAGTGAGACTGGATGACAGAATAAAATTGGCATTATTTAACCACAGGAGAAACGGGATACAGAGTCTCAACTTCTGTTATTCCGTACTGCGGTATGAAGCTATCTGTCACTGCCAGCACAAAACCCACACCAGTCTGCAAGTTCTCAGCAGCACTGCACCAGAATTAAGTGCTCCGCCACTCGTGGAGGGAAGAAGCATATTTCACCAATTGTTCCCAGTGCCTGCAAAGTTTAAATTTTTCCCCCAATATTCTCTCCAATCGCTGTAACATATATTGCATATTTTGTTAGAAGAGCCTCCAGACATCCTGGGTGAAAAGAGCCCTTTAGGTACCCATGTTTGTATATGTACCAATTGCTTTCTAATATGGTGCTTATTCTAAAGCAATTAAAGGGTGGAAGAAAAGAGTTAATTCCTGGGCTGGACATTATTTTTATCTTACATAATGCTCGCTCTGTCACAAGCAGTACATGGCTCCTTCTCTCTTCTTATGGAGCTTTGGGTACAGAGAAAATATGTTGGGGTTTAGGTAGTGGTGTAACTATAGCATGTGGAGGACTGTGAAGGTAAAGAAAGTTAAGTAGGGGCAATTAGTGTCTGGCTGCAGAGAGGACAGTCTTTTATTTCTTATGTGAATTCCTCCTACTAAACACACCACTATGGGCAGAGTTATTTCCATATTGCATTTTCATTTTCTCAGACATTCAGCTGTTGTTTCTGTCTGCCGTTCTGTTCCCTGGTCACAGTCCCCAGCTGAGATTCCCACTTAACAGCACGTGTCGTGCATCCTCACAGTCCTGCCTGTGTCCCGAATTTTGGTGAGGGAAGAGCATGTTGCTGTGTCTGAGGCTGTGAGAAGGTACATACAATGGTAAATAAATTTTCTGGTGAAAATGCTCAATGGGTTGGTGAAGCTTTGTTTTCTGGTTGCAATGCATAGCTAATCTACAGCTGTTCGAGGCATGGCTCTTCAGCATTTTGTTGATTAGCAGAGCTAGTTTTTAAGTGGAATTCCTGGAAAAAATATACAGCCTTGAAAGTGGTCTTTATTGTGCCAGTAGAGAGATGGCTGCACCTTAACTTATTCCCTTTTCTGTTTTGGAACAGCTACATGAAGGTAAGCACAGCTAGATCATTCTCTATTTGCAACAGCATTGTGCATCTTCAGCTTTAGTGGTATAACTGAAGTGGTTTAGTTTCTCTTTGTTGATTAGATCTAAACTCTGACGAGGCTATCGTGTAGCTATCTGCTCTTCTGAAATAACCCACTAAGTTTCCAAGCTGGTATGGCAAAATTGTTAAAACATATTGCTAATATCCTTAATATCTAGCTCAGCCGCATCCACTCTACACTCATTCTGCAACACTGTGAATTTCAGCAGTGTACAATTTCAGTTATGTCACTGTACCTGGATGTTCCCACTGGCCTGACTTACAAGAATCTGGGAAGTTTTAGCCATGGGAAAAAGGTTACTAATAGGATAGCAATGGGCTTTGTGGGTTGAGAAACCCACATTCTTTTCATCTTGCTTCATGAGTTCTCTTTGCGCTCTTTAGCTTAAACCCTAAACATTTTCTCTATCTTTTTTTTTTTTTTTAAATTTATTTTTTAATTTATTTTATTTTTTAAAATCTGTTTGACCTATCTGTTTTTGTCCTCTTTGGTTTTTCTGAAATCATCTGCTCAGTGCCTGGCTTGAACAGCTGGGACAGGTGTGAGAGAATGGGAGGATCTGAAGAGATCATCAGGCACTTCACGTCCTGATGGAAGTACTTTTCCAAACAAGTGAGAAAAAATTTGGCTTGACTGATGGGAGACCTGAAAGGCCTGCACTAGAGTTAATGGCTGAACTGCCACAGTTTTCTAGGGTATTAAGGCTAAGATACGTCTTGAGCGAGGTTGTAAGCATCTATATGGGCTGATGATTCTGCATACTTGATGCATTTTTTAGTATCTGTAACAGACAATCGGGTCTAATGGTCAGTGACTGGGGTTTCTCAATAATAAAGAGTTGGGTGTCTTCTAAAATATTGTGCTTTAATTCCTCGAGATGTTTGAAGCAGCTCTGAAGGTTTCCTAAAGTGCTGCAGTGTTACACAGTGAGGCCTTCCGAAAGCCCTTGTGCTTGTGTTTACCTTCTAGTTTTCAGTACCTTTTGGTGAGGAAAAGTTTTTTTTTTTTTGTTTGTTTGTTTGTTTGTTTTTTTTTTCCTACCACCGAGAGGGCTAGCAATGTCTACACCTACAGTATCCTTTTCTTCTATAGTTACAGGCAGCTGAGCTGAGTAAATTGTTTCATGTTTCTCTGACATGTTTAAAATGAAGACAGAATGATATCCAGCTTCTTTTGAAATGAATGTAGGGACCTGCAGAGGAAAAAGCTGCATGCCTACTCTTTTAATTACAGTGTCTGCTTGTAGGAAAAAGTTCATATATGTATAAGCACTTATTATTTAAAGACCATTTGATAAACAGAGGAAGGGCTCAGAATCGTTGCTGTTATGAACAGAAGGAGCTTCTTTGGGTTACTGAAATTTTGAACAATTACACAAGCAGTTAATTAAGCCCCCTATCCATAAAATGGTTTGCCATCAGTGACAGTTATGCTCTGAATGTATATCCCTGCATTCCTTCCCCACGGTGCTGATAATTGCAGATAATCTGTTTTAAGGGTAAAAGGGCACATTTGTGTAGTGTAGCTAAAATTACACTTCTCGCCACTTCAGCCATTTGTCCTTTTATCCTTGCATCATCACAGACTTCACGCAGCACTCCAGGCAATCATCTTAATTGTCAGAAATTATTCTTGGGCACTTGTACCTCTGCATTTGCATATGCCTGTTTTATAGCCTCTGCTTATCTAAAAAATCTCAAGAATCTTTGTGGGATAAATTCTCTTCTTTCTGGCACTGTCTGCACTTTGGTGCCCTCATCTCTGCCGTTTCGCCCACTGAGTGCTGAGAACTAAGCCATCCGACCTCTTGCAAGGTATACTCGGCAATGATCAAAAGGATCATCATGGAAATTAATTTAAATAAAAAGAAAAAGAAGAAGAAGAAGACTATAAGCCAGGTGTCTGGATGATAGACATTTGGAATACTCCATGGGAAAGAAGAAGCTCCAAAGCAGAGGGTTTGTAATGTCTGACTCAACTATTTGTATATGGCATTTTTATAAATGTTTTTCATCGATAGGAAGAGTTGAAATATGGAATTAACTCTTAATGAATCGGACGAAGGTATGCGCTCCCAACCGGAGAAGGTAACCTGAGCTACTGTAGCCCTTTAATCTTCAGGTTCATAAAATAAGTAATGTGTTCCTGGCTTCCCATGCTAGGTCATCTGAAAGGCAATGATTATTTTGTTTTTCATTAGAAAACACTGAGGGAGATAAAGACTAAGTGAGATAAAAGAGATTCATAGGCCTTGTAGGCTTTAAACAAACACGCAACTGATTTGTTAAGGGAATATTTTTTTCTTTCTGGACAAAGCAATAAAACTGCAGTTAGGAGAAAGGAAGCACTGGTCTCAGGAAGTACAAGATGTGTGAAATGGGCAGGTTTCCAGTAAAAGAAGGTGAAAGATAAGGGTGTGCATGGTTGCCGACTATTTTAATGTGCTATTGGATTTCATTATGTGTTATGCTATATATAATAGGTACTGATGGGTTATTAAAGTAGCAGGAGGCTTGCTGGCAGATCTAGGCTGTATTTATGGCATGGCTTGCGTAGGGAAGGCACTGGATAAAGTACAGTAAATAACGAGTAAATTAAATTGGAAGAAAGAAAGGTCATTCATGTCATTTGTTGCCCAAGGACTAAGTTTGAGCTGGTGGCCAGGGCTGGCACTGATCAGAAAGCAAAGGGGAGAGCTGAGAAGAAGTTGAAGTGAGGCTCCGGGCTGCTCAAGGAGTGTGGGAAACCCAGCGGGCTGGAACAAAGGGTTTTGTAACAGCAACCATTTTACAGCTTGTGCTCTCTGTGCTCGGGGAGGACGGTCAGCTCAGGGCTGGCACAACTGGTTACGGATTTTATCTTTGACCCATACAAGGTCTGCTGGGCAGAAATCCCAAGCTCTTTGCCAGGAGTGCCATTTCTAGCTTCTCCTGCAAGTCTGGGGCAACGTGCCGGTACCCTTGTGTGTCCTCGCGGGCTGGTGGGAGGTTAGCAGGGTCGGTTTTAGTGCACGTCCTCCCTTTTCTACCGCCACTCCCTGCTGCTCCATCTGACATTGTGGTTTGGCTCTGAATATGAGAACCACCTTGCAGACAAAGCCTCCAACAACCACCATTGTCTGTGTGAGGCCAATACATCACAAATCTGTTGAGAGGGTCAGGGAGGGAGCTTCGCTCTGAGACAGACACGGGCACAATTGAAATGTTGAAGACTTGTCAGAAATCCTCTCGGGTCTCTGGTACAGCCTTCTCTTTTGGGACAGAAGTGATTATAAATATAGCCAGTATCTGATATTCACACTGTGTTAGAATGGCAGCTGAAAACAGGGACATAAATTTGGTTTTGAGGAGAGCTCTGTTCTGGGGGGTCTGCTGGCAGCCTGCTGAACTGATGCTCGGCACAGAGCACAAGACACGAAAAAGGGTGGGTTGAAACTGGAGAAACAGTAATGGAAGGGAGAAAAGAACTTGAGGGAGCTTATCTTTTGCCTTTGAAACTGAAAACCCCAATTTTGTTGAATATTTGCTTTCAGCTGTAATTAAGGGAAAGAAACTGGGGCAAACTGGAGTTGAAGCTATGGGAGGTGCAAGTGGATGGCATCTCTCAAGCTGAGCATCCAAATTAGAAGTCCGTGGTGAAGGCATAGCTGCGATCCCTGAAGCTCAATACCATGACTGAGAAAGCACCGAAATAGCTGTGGAGGTAAAGAGCTTTGAAAGAGAAGGGTTAGCCTGTTGGTAAAAGAGAAAAAATGTATGGGCTGATGTAGAAGGATCTAATTAAACATTTATACGAGGGCCAACCCATGGGTTGGTCATGCCTCCGAGTTCAGAACTGGTTGTTAACTCAGTGTGAGCATCTGTTGACAGTGGGGTCCTCTTTGTTCCAGCAGACTGAGCTACAGCTACCACACAGCTATGGCTGTGAGCAATCCGTGCTGGCTGCTGCAAAGGGCACGATTCTTAATTCTTAATTATTAAATTCCACAATTTTAACCTACTTCTTTAACATTTACTTTCAAGGAATTGAATGATGAGAAGTATTTACCCCAAAGATTGATGTTCTTGCAGTCTTATCAGAAAAGGCTTGACTGACCCATCACAGTTATTAGTATTTGAACAGTGGAAGAATTATGAAACTTGTGTATTATCTGGAAGTGTGGTTTCCTTTGCATGATTTTGGCAATACACTTTCCTTGTTTACAGAAAACTTGAGTTTTAGAAAGTGATTTCATAATTCCCAAGGAGAACAACAACATCACACTTCTGTCCAAGGGAAAATAGATCAAAGGGGTTTTGTTTAGAGAGCAGTTACATTTCTTCACATCGGTTCCAGTTGTTGCGGGGCTGTTGTTGCCACATCATCAGTCCTGGATGTGCATCAGGCTTGGAATGCCATTAAACTTTGTGTTGTGGCTTGCAGAAATGTGCTTGGTTTTTTGCTCTGTGTGTAGAGGAGGGGCACTTTTTCTGAATCTATTGAAAATGTGCTTGAAATGATATGAAGAGGTTTGCAAAAGATGTTTGTACAGGAGTGAAAGTCACGATCAGAGTGGCTTCCTTCCATCTCTCTGTCTCTTTTAGGAGTTAGACGATTTATATTTCCCTGAAATAGGGCAAATCTTCCTGCTCGCTGAAATTTGTCCTTCCTAACTTATGTTCCAACACTTTCTTTTGCAGAGGGGTTAGAGAAATGGTGAAGGAAACGCTGGCTGCGCAGCACTCTCTCTGCCCCAGCTCCAGACCATTAGTCACAGGAGAGGTATGCAGCATGCACAGGGAGTTGGACTAACTGGGTCTGCCTAACCACAGCCCTTGGCCTGCCTGTGGCTTTTCTGTCTTAAGTACGTATTGGCAGTCTGTGCCAGCCTCTTCGGGGCCAACGCGGAGTCCCAGCTGTGGGATGCGGGAGCCCTCTTCAATTGGTGTGAAGCTGAGCTGGACCCGAGTGGCAGGAAGGCTTTGGATTAGCTTTTGCCCTGTGCAATTTGTTCCAAAGACCAAGTCAGTCCAGCAAAACCACTGCCGATGCTGCAGGACTGCCTCATGGGCTTGCTCCGCATGGACTCCACAGCAGCAGCCTTGCTGGCTTTTCCTTTTTTCTTCACGAAAAAAAATGCTTTATGAGGCCATATCTCCAGCTACGGAGGCATTTGGGCTTGTAGGTGAGGTAGAGAGTAGCGTGTCAGCAGAGGGGCTGCAGGCTGCTGGTGCTCCTCCAGATGCAACTAAACAGCCAAAGCCAAAATAATATTTATCCTATAAAGACCGTGAGTAGGTTTAATGAAAGTTGCAAGCAACGTTCAGATTATGTGAAACAGGATAACCCTTGAGGTCATGAATTGGCCTGAGTTTTGCTATGAGTGCAACAAAAGCATGTTTTTAAAATTGAAATAGTGATGACTTCTACTTTTATCATCAATGGAAAATCTTTTAAAAACTGGACAACATTATGTTTTGTTTGCTGCTTGTTTCACAAAACCTAGGACTATTTTGGGAGGCCAATAAAGATTCACTGACGTCAAAATGGAATATTAAAGGCAGATGTTTCTAGTTAGCTTATTTATCCCTAACCACTTTTCCTGATTTTTTTTTTTTTTTTTAGAGATAAGTCTAGACTAGACAGAGCACATTTCTAAAGCGTGCTTATTAACTCATTGCTTATTAAATATTTTCCAGAATAAGACTATCAATTTTCTTTCCTCTCCCTAATATCATTATTAATTAAATTATTATGTGGTCTTTAGAAAAGCCAATGATATTACTGTGATGGATCCAAAAAAATTCTCCTTCATAGCAGCAATTATCAGTAACATTATTAGATACATGTGCAATATGCCACTGGTATGAAAAGCCAAACATCTGGAGAAGACGGATGTTCAGGTAAGTGATATGGAAGAGTTTTAAGATGTAGAGAAAACAGCAAGATTAATATGTGTGGAGCAGTTTGTCTCTGTGAACTGTTTTTAGTTCATTCCCTGCCATAACCCCAAATATATTGTGCATAGATTAGTTTTTTGGAAGAGGCAGGCTCGGGTTGGATGTAAAAGCAATACAGACTTCAGCTGAGGGGAAGGAAAGCTGCGCAGCAGCATGACACTGCTTTGCCACAGGACCCAGACTCTGCAGCAGCCAGTGCTGATAGGAGAAGAAATATTGCTCCATTAGCTCTCATGGTAAATATGCTCTGGATCGGGAGAGCAATAAATATAAATATAGACATTGGTTGCTGGAACCAGTCTGGGTCTTTTGCAGAAGTAAAAGCACTCAGGGCTGCTTTCAGTTATGCCACCTTTTTTTAGGCAACTGGTACGGGCCTGTCTACATTTCTTTTCCACCAGAAAATGGATGTTGCCTCCAACAGAGGTTACAAGAGATTAAGGCAGCAGATGGAGGGATGACAGACTGCATACTTTGCCTTTGCTCGGGGAGATGAGGATCAGCTGTTGCAGACTTAAATCTGTGTCTCTGCCTCTGCTGTCCCGCTCCAGAGCCCTTCCCTGTGCTGGGGGGTTATTGCAGGGCCCCACGCCGGCTGAGGGTCCCAGGCAGCGGGAAGAGCTGTCGCTGTTATCAGGGGGATGGCAAAGGGGAGAGAGCTGAAGGGTGGGAAGGAAAGAGCAAATGGGGGAGGCTCGTCCTCCCCGTGCTCACCCTCCAGCCTTCACGAAACGCTTGATGCTTCATGGTCTCCTTCCCAGCATTAGCACCCACTTGTTCTTCCTTGGTGCCTTTCCCCATACACATCCCCTGCCTCTCCAGCTACTTCACATCTCACTGACCTCCCCCAGCCTTCCTTACCCCTTTTACCTTCCCCAGCAAAACCGCATGCCAGTGAGACTTTCTGATTCCTTCCCTCAAGCCCCCTATTCCCATCACCCACCCCGGAATTTGGACTGAATTTTGCTGGCAGCCTTTGCTCTGCTTCACTCCTCAAAAGCCCATTGCCTGCTCACAGCCTCTTTTCTCACAACCTCCTGACACATCACATTTCTCAGCCTCTCCTGCCCATCTTCACCTCCTTTGATTCCTGCTGGCTCTTCGCAGTCTCTCCTTCTTCCTCACGCTGTCCCCAGACCTGATCTGTGACCAGCACAAAATTAAGCTTAGCCAATGTTTCTGGGAAGCCTTTAATTAGCTCTGGGAACAGAAACAACAGTGTCAACTTCAGACTAGCCAAAGCTCCTTCTGCACTTGGCTCTAGCACTGCTCATCTTGCCAGCATGCTACAACAGCACCCAGGATTTGGCTGAGGATATGGCTTGGTCATGAGGTTTTTGACCTTTTTTTTTTATTTCTTCCTAATTTATTGCTATTTTTAAAACTCAGCCAGATTTTTTTTCCCTTGACAGCTGGATTTGGCTCAGTATTTTGGTACGATTCTGTAACATCTTTTTGCAGTATTATCATATTACTTATTTTCATTTTTAGCCTAGGGCTTCATTTGAGGGCGCTGAAGGAGTTATTGTAATAACTAACATTCCACCAGATGTGTAGCACAATAGCCAATAGCTTCAGACAAATTTTTTTATGTTTTTTTCTATAATAATAAAACAATAAACTTTCAGTTTATACAAAGACACATTAATGTAACTTTCCACATGTAATTCAGCTTACAGGAATCTTAAACCTTCCAGAAAATAATGCTTAAGTAGATTACCATGAGCCTTACTGGACATTTAAGGGAATATACTTATTAAAATGTACTTCGGTCATGAGAATGTGCTTGACTTTAAACAATAATTGGAACCACATTGGACCGGACCCTGCCAGCCTTGTTGGACGGGGAATTATCCCAGCTGAAATCCATAGGTGTCTTCAATGTCAGGGATTATTTTACCTGAATGAAGGTGCCACAACCGGGCCCAGTATTTAGGCAACTTCTTACTAAGAATTATTTGATTATGTGGAATGTAAGTAGTTGTGTCTAGACACGACCTACGTAATTCAGGGGGAGTTATGTTCTCGCAGGACTTACTCATTGCTTTGCTATGAGCTCTTTGTAGGGGGCTCTGCTACCCCACGAGCGAACAGAGTAAGGCTGTGGCTCTCAGTCCCAAGCTTTGTCCATTTTCCAGTTGTTCAAGGGCGCATGTGGTAATTTAGGAGTGGGTAATAGCCATTGCCTAAGTCAGACAGTAAGAAAGCACCGTGCTGCTGCAGCACTTGAGTGAACCAGTGAGGAATTCTGACCTCCAGAGCGGAGATTTGTTGAAAAAGGTAGTGTTTTATTAGGAGTTACAGAAACATAACAGGAATATCTTCGTAGGTGAACTTGACTTAAAGATCAACTAGGGTGCTAACATTAAATAGTAAATACCTTTTTTTAGGCTCCCTGAATTCTCACTGTCATTAATCCCATACAAACACCTTTACTAAGACTGTATTGTGACTTCACAACCAAATGCCGAAATTTCTAGAAAGAGCATAGTTAAAGTTTTCCACGTGATCAGAGCTTCCCTGTTCCGGGTGTATGCAGAGCGTAGAGCTTGGGTTCATATGGCATGTAGAGTCAAGGCCACAATTCCTCCTAAAATACTCTGCAAATGCTAAGATGGTAACTGAAGAGGTTACTGAACACAGACCAGCCCCCCCCCCCCCCCCCTTTTTTTTTTCATTATGCTGCTAGCTACCTATCGAAAGTTTTTGTCTGATGATGTAGCAGTTAATTTAAGGTTTATCTTTAACTAGTATATTATCTATAGATGAGAAAGCATTGCTGATGTTACGGTCAAGATAATTTAGATGCTCTGATACTTTCCTAGAGTCTGTAATTTAACCTTTTCCATTTCTCAGGACAAAGGGGCTAATCTAAGGAGAACACCTTGCTGTTCTCCTGCAGCCTGAGCAAAGTACAGTGTTTCTCTCTGTCCAGTTTTCCCCACCTGCCCTCATGCTTATTTCACTGTTTTATTGGGTTGGGCATGAAACAGGGAGTATTTTCTGTGAATTATTATTATTTATATATACTTTTTGTAATTGATGCCATTTTTCAACTCTTTCAGCTTTATCATAATTCAGGGTGTCAGCTCATATGTGCCTGCCTCAGCAAAGCAAGCTGATAGCGATTACTTTCTGTCTAGATCTTTTTGAGCAGGCTGCCCCCAGTGCCATACAGATAGTGTGCAGCTGAGCTCTAGTAGGGCTATAAAGATTGCCCTCGTGCACCTATATGGCTTTTCCTTCTCTTAATCCTCCAGTCAAAGCGACTGCCTCTGCTCAAGCAGTACCTTCCTTTCCAGTATTACCTCCATTTTGTAGCTCTTTATCTTTACGTTAGTAGTGCCAGAATCTGGAAACAGTCTGCTTTAACCGGAGCAACAAAGAAGCTTTGATTGCAGTAAAGCTTGGGCAAAACGTATAGCATGAAATTGTGGGATGATCCAAATAAGTGGGAATTTTGCCACTGGCTCCAATAGAGTAAAGATTTCACGCTTGTTTAAGTTTGAAATCTGAAATGCTGAAGGAAGTGAAAATGCCATGAAAGCTACTGGAGGGAAAAAAGAACAAAAAACATCCAACCCAAGCAACCAAACAAAAAACCATAAAACAAAGCAAAACAAAACAACAGCAACACAATCAAACAGTTTAAAAGCGCTAATTTCCTTTGAAGCTCATTTCTTGCTAGCTAAACGGAGACTTGGATGAACATCAAGATCTCCAAATAATTAGGAGTTGGGCTTGATAGGGGAAGATCCTTCCAACAAAAATAAAAGAGCTTGGATAGCAGACCACGGACCTTTCCCACTCTTTCATTCAATGATCATTTAAGCTATCCCCCTGCCAGTTCCCCCCCCCCCCCCCATTTTCTTACCTCAAGCTCTTCCTAAAGGACCAAATGTCAAAGTTCAGTGCTTGTGAAAAAATAGTGTAGATGCACAGTTGCTCTGTTGAAATCCAGTACATTCCTTCGGATTTCCTTGACAGCAGAATTTGGCTTTGCTTTCTAATCCATCATGTCGAATTCTCTGGCACTCGCACATAAATAATCACTCCCAGGCAGTTGTTAAAAGTGGGCACTGCACGCAGCATTTTCTTATCCAATACTTCCACTGAGCCTTCTATTCAGCTGTAAATTATTAGAGAAGAACAGATTTGATGAGCTACAAGAGCCAGTTCAGCTCGGTCGCTGTTGCTATTTGATAGAGCCTTGCTCACCCTCCAGATCTACAAACCCTTCAGCTTCACAGTGGCTTTTTACAACTTAGAGACGGTCTTCCAAAGGCTCTTTATTGGTTTGTGTTCAGCTAGCTGGGCTGTAGTCTCCCAGTTTCTTGCTTAGAGGGAGAGCCAAGGCTCTCGAGGGAAGAGGTGTTAGCAATCGATTCATTACAGCATTTTTTGGGGGGTCACAGTACCAGGTGCCAGCCCGGGGCTTTGCGTGTGGCTGACCCAGCTTACACCGATGTCTCTGCTTCCTCCTGTCTTGGTTTTGGCAAACCTGTGTTACAGTGCAGAAATTTTAACCTGACTAGATCTGAAACGAGGTGGGATTTAACACCTTCCTCTTCCATCCCCAACTGTACAATTTTTAAAGAGAAAGTTTTGGGGTCTGTTTTCTGGATGATATTTTAAAAATGTTTTTCCCCCACTTTCCTGCCCTTTTTGGTGTGCGTGTGAGGCGGTGCTGTCTGTTCCCTCAGATTCACCAATAAAAATGGTTCCGTCAGTTTATCTTATCTCCAAATTGGCCTGTTTAGTCTCCTTCAAACCACTCATGTTCCCTCTGCTTTCTCCATTCTCATCAATTCTGCCTGTTCCTATTTCCACTAGAGACTTCCTCACCATCCGCCCTGTTCCCGCAGCAGTAACTGTGCTCATTATGGGATGCTCTTGGGCTGGAGGAGCAGGAGGGATTCATTCTTTCTCCAAGTACAGCTGCAGCCCCATTCCCCTCCTACTCTTTCAAACCAGCTTGGGTGGAGAAGAGGAAGAAAGAGCTGGCAGTGGAGGGGGAGTCCAGAGGAATTGCTTCTTGTGCTTGAAATCTGATCCTATTTATCTGCTGATCTTTCTCCATCTCCATTCCCCCCTCCTTCCTTGTCAGCCCAGTGTTGGGTTACCGATGGGAGCGAGGAGAGCATCGCCTGGTCTCGGGAAGTTTGCAGCTGCATCCATCCTGGGAAGCAGACACCAGGACAAACAGCTTGTCAGAAAGGTTGGCTGAAAGTTCCCCTTAGCTTGGCTAAAATTTCTGAGAAAGCTGGAGGTTCTCATGTGGTCGGAAGAGCAGCTCTCACCCTGAACAAAATCTACCCCTTGCCAAAAATTCACAGGACTTGGCAACCTGGGCCAGTGTTAAAAGGGAGAACGCTGATACTGTGCTACGCAGGTGTTGAGTCTATGTGATCCCTCCTGGCTTTGAAAGCCGGGTAATGGCAAGAACACAGCCATTTGTTAGCGAGCACGGCTTGTGCTCACCGGCTCTCCCGGGTCAGAGCCAACGGAGCGAGGAGCAGAACTGGGGCAGAAATGTCTCAGGATCTTTTCAGACCTCGAGGGGTCTGAACACAGCTCTCTGCCATATCATCTGTAATTAACCCTCTATACAGATAGCATACCCGAAGTCTACAGCTCTCATTGCATTTCAGACCAGCTGAGCAATTGCACATTTTATTCCAGTTTTGAATTTACCCAAGAGCCATAAGCAGAGGCTCTTCCTCTGCAAGAACAGAGAGGGATCCGTTTCACAGGATTTTACTGTGATTTCAAATCACTTTTCAAATCACTTTCTACTGTAAAATGAGAGCTTTACACACAGTTTTGGATTCTTGTGGCATGAGTTTTTGTGGGTGAAGGATTATTTTAAGACAACAGAAACTTTTTACTTTAATGTAATTATGGTCTGAATTTGATTTTTCTGTTTTATATTGCATAACATCAGATTAAAAGGATCAAAAGTATCCATTTCCAAACAGAAAAGTTCCACTCCAGGAAAGTTTGAATGTTCAGCCTCAATGTAAGCCCTGCTCCAGCTCTTTTTCAAACATGGTGTCATTGAACATGACACGTTTCTGAACACATTTTGGATTCAAGGAAACCAAATTTCCTCCTGGAAGAAGGTCCTGTTGGAAAACTTCTCACCAGCTCCATCTCACATTACGTGGCAGATTTCACGTTAGATATTGCTTGTTTTCTTAGCACTATTTAATACTTTTCTTGGAACTATGGCCAATTTTGCAACCCAAATGGGGAGAACTATAATGTGATAAAATTCACATCAATGCTGCCCAATAAAACCCCTCCTGAATGCAATCAGTTTGTCTGTGGCAAGTTGTAACTGAAAGACTGGAGCCCTCAGGTAGCTCACGACACCCTGAGCTGTGGGTTTTATGGCACACAGCTACGTACTAAATAGCAGTGTACTGCATACTACTACACTATGCACCCCACTGTCCTTCCAGTACTGCTCTTTGTGTATTTTTTTTCAATGCTGTCCTTGCAAGAAGGCTTGTAGGACATCCAGAATAACCTGAAACTCTTGAAAGGACTTAGGAAATGTGTCAGTAGTGTGGGTACTTGGGGTGGTGGTCATACATTGACTAAAGCCTAAATCTCATCACTCCATAACAGCAGCAGCCCCGGTACTCTTGGTGTGATCTGTTGGTTGTTCTCTTCACCTCTTTTTTTTTTTTTTTTTTTTTTTTCCCATCCTTAAACTATCTTGTATCGTAAATGATAATTAAACTTTTGCCTTCACAATGACCCACAAACTAAAGTTGATCCCCATCAGTGCAGTAAAGAGCACACTCTCTGCAAACACCTACACTTAAGCAAGAAAATCTTTCTCCTCTTTTCTGTCAAGTTGGAGATCTGTCCCCAGCAGAGGTGAAGAGGAAAGTTTGCCTTTCCCTGGTCTACAGGGACAGGTGAGTGTGGGACGTCAGTCTGCAGGTCTCTGAGCTAGCTCTTGCTCTTGTGGTGATCTCTGTACGTTGTTCCCCAGTCACCTCTGGCTCCTGCAGCCTTCTGAGGCTTCAGCGGTCCCTGCACATCCCTCCTGAAATGCAAGTCAGCTGGCTGTCCCTAAACGTGCAGTTAACACGCGCGAGCTAAGAAAGATTAAAGGGAACTCACGTTCTTCCTCTCCACATGAAAAGGGTTTGTAAACATTTTCAATGCCTATTTTTTTTAGACTCGTGGTAAGGAAATCAAGCTGAGTCAAATGGTTTTCCAAGATCTAAGGAAGAGGGCTCAGGGTTGTTTTGCACCCTGCCTCGGCTAACGTAGCTAATAACTCTGATTTCACAATATGCGGTGCTAGGAGAGAGCGACAGAAAGCTGTTGTCATGGAAGTGCAAAGAAATACAGGAGACTTCAAGAGACACCTTGGGGCAGAGCTGTGAGCTTCTCAGCTGCTTCTTAGCAGCACCGGGAGTGAAATTCTGCCGTGAGTGTTAATGTCATCACCTCCACAGACTTTGCGTATTGTAAAGTGACACTTCCTGGAGCACTGGCTCTAGCTGTCTGCCTCCATTTGGGCTTTTAGATGTTTGTTTTTTTTTTTTTTTTTTTTTCTTCTTTCTTTCTGTAACTTTGAAGCCATGTTTTTTGGTAGCTGATACATTCTGGAGACCTTTAGGTGAGCAGAGGCCTTGCAAGGCCTTTCTAAACTGCTTGATATACATTATAATGCCCAGTGTGTCTGTGTGAGCATAGGCTATACCCCAGCACCAACCTGCACCGCCCCTATCTCTGGCTGCTCCCATGCAGCTTCCCTGCAGGTCTGGGGCTTGCTTGGCCCTTACTTATCCTCGCAAGGATGTGCCAGGTCTGTGCTTCTTCCCTGTTTGAGCTGGTCCCCGTTTGCCCGATCGGAGCCGCGCAGCCCCTGTGCACCAGCCTCCTCCGTGCCTGCTGCCGTGTGCGTGTTGGCAGCACTGCCCGTGCTGTCGGTGCTCACAAGTGCTCCCTGCAGCTGAAAGTGCAGTCATGTGCTGAGCCCTTAGCCTGCACAGCAGCAAATGCAGCACCGGGAGTAATATAAACATTAGCAGCAGCTTTGGTGCGTGTCGGGAGCCTGTGGGCAGTCATTGCGATTTTGCTTATGGGCCGTGGAACTCATGGGGGTTTGTGGCTAAAGGCCTGCGGTGTAAATCCTCCTCTACAGGCAAAGCCTAGGTGCGAGCGTGCTTCTCAAAATTTCCTTCAATGTTAGATTCAAACTGGAGCGAACGTCTGAACTTCAAAGATAAACACAGTGTGTCTTGGTTAAAGGACACATTTCAAGGTGATTGTTAAGCAAAGTGAATCCCCCGGCTGGGTCTTTTAGGGGTGGAAACCAAAGGCTCTTGCAGCAAAAATTTTCCTTTTTAGAAAAGTAACTTCTTCAGACAAAAAAAAAGAGAGAGAGAGAGAGAGGAAATGTAAGTTGGTTAAACAAAATCCTACTATTTTCCGCTAGTGCTCAACATTCGCTGTTCCTGTTAGGTCATCAGCCACCATGAAACCAACATTTAACTTGCAGACTGATTGCAGCAGCTGCCCGAAGCCCTGCTCATAACCTCAAAAAGCAAACTAGAAAAAAACCTATTCCAGATGAACCTAGTTTAATTTGCTCAATAGATTTGTAATGGAACACGGTATCGCAGATGGGCATTGAAGTTTGACATTTCATCTGCGTTAGATAAGGGAAGAAAGTGCTACTTTACACAACAGAAACTATTCTGGGTTTAATTCAATAAATTGTAATCATGTGCAGCGTACTTGTGTTCACAACAAATGTCCCAGATATCCTGGAGAGAAAGACATAAAAGGCTCCATGTCTTTCAGCTTTGGAGCTGTTAATCTTTTTTAATTCATTTGTTTCGTTTCACTTAGTGTAGCACTTAGTGTATGTAGAGCATGACAGTTGGTTCACCGAGCACGGCTCTGCTAGGTCACTGCAAGCAGTGTTTTCCTAGTTTTAAGAAAAATCCCCTCTGTCCCTGGAATACAGGTTCTGCCTGATGAAGGAGGGAAAAAAAAAAAAAAAAAAAGAAAAAAAGCTCTCTTGTAGCTGCTGTTGTTGCAGGTCTCCCAGGTATGTATCTGCCAGCACGTGGGTCATTTTGGTATTGCAGTGTCTGAGCACCTCTCTTTGTGTTTATGTCAATAAAAACAAAATGAGGCACAGCCAAATCACAGTGGGGGAACTGGGGGGACTGAGGTGGAGAGGGGTGATGCAGGAGGTGTGGATGTGATGAGCTGAGGATTTAAATCTGGGCCTGACCTGCTGAGCTGCCTGTGGGACTGTTTTGTCCCTTCCTGAGGCCGGGCAGACCCAGCTGGAGATCTGTTGTCCCTCAGCTCAGAAAGGGAACGGAGCTGTAGGAGGCAGATGGGAACTTTTCTCAGTGTTATTCCAGGAGAGTGAAAATATGCAGGCTGTTCCTGTGTGCTGGCCGTTGGACAGGAGCCACCAAAAACTCTGAGCAAGTCCTTAAAACGTGTCCCTGTCTCACTGATTCTTTCCAGGAGACCCATCTGGAGAAATTACCCTCTGCCACTCGTCCTTGCCAGCAGAGTGCCCTGCAGACAGCGGGTGGCACTGGGTGGCACCCATGGGTGGCACTGCCACCTCTTGCGTCCCCACTGGGGCAGAACAGGAGCAGCCCTGCTGGGGAGGGAGGCTGGATCAGGGCACGGGAGGGATCTCCTGAGCTCTTTCGCTGGGGTTTAGCATCCAGCAGCTGCTGCTGGAAGACTGGTGAGCGCCCGAGTGGCTGGCCGAGAGGTGCAGGGCTCAGTGCTCTTGGAAAGCCCTTCCTCAGCCTCTTCCTGCCCTGGCTGTGTTACAGGGTGAGGTCAGTGCTGGGCTGCTGGGCTCTGACTCTCCTTAAAGCAAAGAGCTCGGCAATTTGGAGGATTCCAAGTATTTCTCCTTGCCTCATATGCTTCCCGTTATTTACTGTTTATTTGCCTGCATGAAACACATTGATATTGTTAAGCTGCTCATGGCAGGAAACATTTGCATGAGCAAATATTTTGCTAGTTGTGCTCCGATCAGGGAATCACCCAGCAGGAGCATGGATTCGAGCTGCTCTCTCTCCCTCTCTGAAGCTGGTTCGGAGCTGGGTTCCCCAGCATGGGGTGCCAGGCGTTGGCATCGCGGTGAGGAATTTCTAATGATAACCGAGCAGCAGTTGGCTTTCTATTGAAAGTCCTTGAAACATCCCACCTGTCACAGCGAATTTACACATTCATATGCTAAAGAGCCCCGAATCAGCTGGTGTTATGTTTCCTGTCAGAGCCAGGCTGTTTGCCTGCTCCTTTCCCTGGCAGCAGATCCTTCCCCTACGTCCAGTGGCGTGGGTGAGCGAGCGCCTGCAAGCTGCTCCTCGGCACCTGAGGCTTTCAGATGGGACATGAGGTAGAAGTTCACCACCTGGCTGTGATGTCCTGTGGTGGAAGGGGAAATTTTAGTGTTTCTGTGCAAACCCCGAATCCAGTGGTGGTGTGGGGACTGATTTTGCCAGATGGTGAGGTCTTGGGGCTCGTAGTAAGGCTTTTCAAGGACATGGCTCCATTTGCAGTCCTAAGGCTTTACTGAGTAAGGAACACACATCTCATCTGCAAAAGGCCCATTGGGCACGGTCTGGGGTTGCTGTCCTGTAATTTTTCGGCTTCATAATGTAGCTGGGTCTGGACAATGGCACAGAAGAGACCTGGTGTGGTGCTCCCGTAGCCCTCACAAAAAAATCTCAGCCACAGAAGCAGCGAGCCCAGGTCCGGCTGCCCAGGGGACTGCGTGGGCACAGGCGCCCTGGCTCCCCCCTCCCCACTTGTGTTAGTGGGGTGGGGGTTTAATTATTATTATTATTTTAAAAACAAAACCGATAATTCCGAATTAAGGACTTTGACTGCAGCCACCTGACAGAGGAGGGGATCACAATGTGACTGATGACTAATTGAGCAGCGGATGTGTAATTTGTCATTATTAAAGGCGTTTGTGCTGCCAGCTGCTCCTGCTGGAGGCTCGGCTGCGGCTCAGGGAGATGGTGGATCCAACACTGCCACCTTCTGCTAACTCAGGGCCAAGGTATGCGTGGGTTCACGTCTGGCAATTGCAGATTTTAGGTACTCTCGAAAAAGCTGCAGGCAACTGGGTTTGCCCCGGGCTCTGCTGCACGCTTTGGGGGAGCTCCCCTAAAGGAGACCCCTCGTGGGATCCCCATGTTCCTGCAGTTCCCCAGCTCAGATGTGAGATTTATAAAGTTCCTGCGGCGTGTCAATGTGTGCACACATTTGTTGGTAACTCGTGAGGATAAAGAAAACTAGTTTTGGGTCTTCACGTGATAGAAATAGGGATGCTTTCAAATGCTTCTGTTGAAAAATGCTATCAGGGAATCTTGCTGGTACACAAATTCCAGTTCAACGTATAAATCAGCTTGGCTTGCATCAGGCAGTCGCTGAACAAAACAGAACAATTACAAGAAAAGGGTAAAATAGTTGAAAGTGAGAATTTTTTATCACTTTAAATGCACTGTTGAGATGAAGTGCTTAGCTGTAGGACGGAGGGGGCTGTGGCTGGTATTTCTTAGGGCTAAATCTTTGCATCAGCTAAAAAGACCGAGAAATGTTTGGAGCTTAATGGAGCCTGGAAAGCCTTGTTGCATCCTAGGTGATGTACGCTGATAAAACAAATACCTTTGTACAGTCTACAGATAGATTTTAAAGGAGATGTCCTCCGAGGAGCTGTGCCTGCACGGAGTAAGGAGCTTCTGGTCTGACACAGGCCTGAGCATCACCAACGTGCGAAGCATCAACCCGCGTTGCCTTCTGTGTGTGCGAGGCCTCTGCAGAGGTGGTTGTGCATATGGGCTTGTGCACACGGATTCACTAATCTAAAGATCCCTGTGCAAGCATTAGCACTCGAGAATGTATGTAAATTTATTACATTCCCCAAAGGATTTGGGTTCTATAAATTTAAAATGCTGGCAGACTGGGACAAATATAATCCAGCTTCCATATGTTTCCCGGTATATAAAAAGGAAAATAAGCATATTTTCTTTACAGCCGCACAAGGAAAACTCAAGCCACTAAAACATCTCCTTTCCATGTGAAGAACAGCAATTCGTTTGCTATCTTCTGTTACCATCAGGCCAGTACAGCGCTAATTAGACCTTCAGCCTACGAGTGAGATCAGAGCAGCATGTGGAACGGGGAGGGATGGGGGCTGCTCTTTGTGTCGCGCTGCTCTCTCCCCAGCCTTCCCCTTGCTCTGACTCCAAGGATAATGCTTTCTTTCTTCCTGGGAAGGGTCCTCTGCCACTGAGACCTCTCTTTATTTCCTCCTTCCCCAACCTTCCTGCTCTGTGTCAGCTTCAGACCCCGTCGGATGGCAGTGAGTCAGTTCACTCTTTTCTGCTCTTTTCGATGAGTAGCGATGGTCTGTTCCTGCTGGCTGCATGTGGGGAGGAAGAGAAACACACAAGGGACAGTAGGACCCTCCCTGCTCTGCCAAAATAAGCTATTAATTGATTTAAAACTCTGAAATCAAACAGTGCCCTCAGCAAGCTTTTTCATCGCATTTTATTCTCGTTTTCCTGACAGGTTCCTGTGCCATTCTCCATTGTGTCCTTCCATTGGTGTTCATCACTGACTTCCCTTTCCCGTCTATCACCTATAAACATTTTGGCTTTGCTTACAAGGTGTTATGAGGCCTGTTGCAGCCTGCCCAGCTGGTTGTTTAACCATCATTACCAAAAGGTTGCCTCCCAAATGCAGCTGTCCCACGATGCCCATCTCCATTCTGTACTGATCAGATTTATACTTACCGTGCTCATAGGAGGAACATCTCTTCCACATTCACAAAGCGCATATTTTCCTTCAAAATTTCCATAAAACTCCCTATGGTTGTTTGATAACCATCAGAAATCTAAATGCAGACTATACCGGGGCTTGTCAAGATGATCATGTTTGCCTGGAAAGCTCCCCAGGCTTACCCGTATCCCTAGATTGTCTCTTGTGCTGGTTTAATTGCAAACTGTCTCGCATGGGTTGTGTCTTCATGTCCTTGAACAGTCAGAGTCAAAGGACTTGGCCAGAGCTCACAGGTCCTGTGGTAGGAGGAACAATAAGAACATTTTGGAGGTCTGAAGAAGGGTCTCCTTGGACAGAAAATATCTCTAAAATTGCTTTCAGATCAGCAAGATTTTGCTTCTCGTGTTTGCTTTTATAACATTAAGCTCTTTTGAAATATTTACTGTATTTCTGAGTGATTAAACAATAGGGTTTTGTCTGAGTCTGTTTCTCCCCCCAGAGCCCTGTTACTGGAGCTGCTGGTGTAAGGCAAGACACCGCTGCCGAGGAAAGCAGTGCAGAGCTCAGATGGAAGCAAAGTCATAACATGCTGCACGTCCCTGAAGTGCTTTGCAGGTGAGTTTGAAGCTGAATAGCTGGCTCCTGGGCATGTGTTTTAAAAGATGAGGGATGGTTCAGCCCTGTATTTAAAAAAAAAAAGAGGGTTCAGATTCTGTTTGTCACCACTCTGGCAAGGAAGGTTACAATGCCTTCCCATAACTGCAATGCCCACAGTTTACATAATATGAAGCAATATTAGCAAAGCCAATGTGATGGCAAACTCTATAATCTTGTTGAGGTTTTAATTTTCATATTTTCTGGCGCTGGAAAATAGTCACTGAATGACTCGGTGGGGCTGGTAGGAGGACTGCAGGACCGCAAGGACTGGATGTTTATTCTAAGCTATTTGATGTTACATCTGACGTGAGTTGCCCAGGCACAAGGGAGTATTTTGATCGCTACCCACTAGGCAATGATCTAAAAAAGCCTGTCTTCCCACAGCTGGAGATGCCTGTTGCTTCTGGCATATCGCAGGAGGACTGGTTGGTGTGAGGCATGGTGTGTGCGTCTGTCCTCGCGTTATCAGTGGGGTGAAAGGCACCTAGGAAGTTACCTGTCTCCCAGCATGTTTATGAGACTCAAGACACACAAGAGCCTTATAAACACCTATTTCGTATTTATGCAATATTTACACATCAAATTTTTCTAAACATTTGTCCTTTTCACATTGAATTTTTAGGGTCTGCAGTGAAGATTACAGATTACTGTGAACAGTTTTGCTAAATAAGACTTGTCTATTACTAAGTAAAAAAGCAGTTAGAAAGTGATCCCACCACAGTATTTGCTGCTCAGGCAGTTGTGACCAGCCATCCACCAAGGGCTGCCCTCCAGCTCCTCCACAGATTTGAAATTCAAATTGCTTGGATGGCTCCTGCTGCTGTTAGGCAGCCAAAAACCTCAAACTCCTAGTCTGCATCCATCCATCTTTGAAATTATGAAGGGCGTGTTGGTGTGGGAAGGGGAAAGAAATACCCTGACCTAGCACTGCCAGGAGCTCGTACGTGCGGCGGGTCGGGCTGGGGTACTTGCTGCTCAATCTGTCCTCAGCTCACCTCCCTCACAGGGCTGTGGAGCTGGCAATGAGGGCTTGTTTTTGAACTGCTTGGGTTTTGCTGCGTATTTGCTTGGGTTTTGCTGTGTATTTGCAATTTCTAGGCCATCCTATGGCTGCTGAGTGGAAGATCTGCTACGTTGATGCACGGTTTTCCTATAAAAAATTAAGAAGTCGGTGTAACTACAGCTGAATGCGCTTGCTGGCCTAAGCCAGATGCCAAAAGGTACTGAAGGGCACGAAACTTAAACACAGGAATTGGGCCTGAATGCTGCTTTGGGACTTTGAAAATGTGACTGAAATTACTAAGCCACTTGGGCATTACTGAACTCGTTCCCTTGGAGCTGTGTGAATTCTGTCTGGCCAGATTTGTATTTCATTTTCGGGCAGAGGTTGGAACGCGCATTACCGTGACCAGGAAAAAGAGAATTGCATTAAGTAGTGATGGGGGCACCGGGGCTATTTTTCTTGCTGTATGCCAGAAGGTGTTTGAATAAATTGATGACATATTTTTGTGTTGTTCTTCATCTTGATTTATTTCCATTCTTGAACTTTCCTGCTTTGGAGAATCCATTTACAGGTTTTCCTCCTGAGCTGTACACCGAGGGCCAGCCTTCTGTGAGTGGTCTCTAAGCGTGTGTCAGCAGGCTGAATCCCTGCTTTTTTCTGTTTGTGGGGAGCAGATAAGACAAGCAGAGCTTGCTCTGAAATGCTGGATTTTGGAAAGAGGAGGAGGACGTATTCAGAACAAAGACCACCCAAAACATTTTCAATTTCAAGATTTCAGTGAAAACAATCACAATAACAAAAATGATGTGCTTCGGATTAGTTGCATGAATTAGCTGGTATTGTTCCTCTTCCCAGGCCAAATGATTTATTGGTTTATCCCACACAATGTTAAATGTAAATTGGAAATGTGTAAAATATTGTTTGACAGCGGAGCACATAATATGTACTCGGTGAACAGAGTTAGCCCCATGTGTTCTATACATTACGGGTACATCGTTACAGTGTTATGGCATGAAATGCCAGCTGTTAGGCCACGATGTGAATGATCTGCAGATCAAGAGCTATCAAATGTATGAATCTGTGGCAACTGAATAATGAACATATTGAAAAGATTGCGACATTAGTAGACCAGCTGTAGGGTGTCCAACTGTTCGGTTTTCCTGTTTGCTGCGTAAAAAAGCAAGTTATATCCCTGCTTTCAGAAAGAATAGTGCCAGATCTGTGAAGTAAAGAAAACTTCTGGGTGTTTAGGTTCCAAGATCCAGGAACAGGACCCCCAGGCCCCCACCTGCCTGCCCTCCAGCTCCCCAGGTGTCTGCAGCTTCCCGGCTGGAAGCACGGTGCCTGCTCCCTTCTTGGGCTCTGCGTGTGGGGAGGGGGTAAGAGGGCAGCTCCGAGAGCCGTTTGGCCAAAATGACCATTCTGCTGCTCAGTTTGTGGATCCAGGCTGGCCTTAGGATTTAGGCAACTTTGCCTCTGGGAGTTAGGACGTAGCCTGGTGCACGAGAGGCTTCAGCCAGTTCACACTGGAGTGAAATTGTGGCCCTGGTGTGTGAAACAGGCCTTCACGTGCTGCTGCAGCCATTCAGAAAGGCAGAGGGCATATAAAAATGTGAAATTCATTGCTTGGGATGCAGCTGTCATGTCATATGCCTTTAGATTAGCTTTGCATTTATTTCCTGTTTTAACACAAAGCCCTGTAATTGTGATGGAGGCAGCTTGCTGTACCACTTATTGCACTCTGTGTTTAACGCAGAACATCGGGAGTTCATGCTCTAGTGTTCCTGTGTGTGTGTGTGCATGTAAACGTACACAGACACGTGTCCTTGGGTGTGTACATTTGTCAGTGGTAGCTGAACAAGTCAGGCTATTACAACACTACCGCACAACACCTGCACTCATACAGAATGTTTACTGATTGATGACAGCTCTCAAAACATTTCTCTTTCCCACGTATTGAATTTGTGTAGTATTTGTTTATTTATTGTATAATTTGTGCCTCTTCCAATTCATTCTGTCTCATGTTTTTCTTATCGGTGTCAGTTGTAGTCAATTACTGGCGTAAAAAGATTGAGGACCTAATTTATTGCATGATGACATACAGTAGATACACGGCTCCCATTAGAACCTGGTGAAACCTCTCTATTAATTTTCTCAGTGTGCCAAGTCGAGTCACAGAGGGTAGACCTTTGATGAATAAAGCATATTTTGTTACTTAGCTCCATTCCTAACTAGCTCAGCTTCTAGAAATAACATCAGTTGGCCAATGAAAACACTTCTTTGATAGTGGTAGGAATTTAAGATAAAAAACAGCTGGGTAAGTTTTTTTAGATGAAGGGAAACAACTTTGAACTCTGCAGACAATGTAGTTTAAACCCAAACAGATGTGGTTTAATCTTGTTTTTGATCCTCTTGTAGATTTTCTTTTAAAATGCATGCATGTGCACAGAAATGATGACTTTCAGATGTCTTGACATAATTTATTAGAGTATCACCTTGGTGCATAAATCTTGGATGCCAAATACTTCATGTCTTTGAACAGGGACTGAAAGGTACCCGAGAGAATTTATGCTGTTCTTTTGGTGCTGTCCTACAACTGTGTACAAGAAACAATGCCGTCATATGAGTGCAAAGTCTTAGTGAGGAAGAACACAGGTTTTCTGCTTCCCAATAAATCTTTTTACTGTGGGGGCCTGAGTAACTCTAAGGCAGAAAAGACAATATCAGATTATTCCAAATTAGCAGACTCATTTCACTGGAGCCCAGTCCTGTCTTACTTTGATAGCTATTAGTCACATCTGGCATTTTCATATGTTAATTTCCCTTTCCTTTCCCGATATTAACAAAAGTGGAAGTAAACACATAAACAGACTTCCTTTCAATAGATAATCAACTTTTGATATAAATGTGGCAATGACACTGTCTGTCAGCACATTCAAATCACTGTTAAACTTCAAAGGTCTGTGCAATCAAGGCCGCCTTCTCCACAGCCAAAGCAGAGGATTGAACGCAGGAGGGCTGCCTGCAGATGTGGCTCTTCACAGATGTGAACATCTTTCTCCCGGTCTCCTTTCCCTGCTAAAATCGGGGATGTGGTTTGGAAAAGATTCAAAACTGCATGAGGAGATCAGGAGGCAGCCAGCATAAAGAACAACCTCTTGTTCTTGTGCTTGGCAGAGTGGAAGAGCGCTCAGGAAGAATAATGGTGATGTGGTGCTTGAAACCGAGGGGAGTTAGTCATTCAAATACCTTTTGAGTATCCAAGCCTCGTTGTGTTTTCTTATAGTCTCTGTTTCTGGGATGAAGATGCCGTATGAGACTCACCAAGGGAAAAATGAATTTTTCTAATCAGGGTGGTAGGAAAAATATTGAAGATGTAATGCAAATGTATCATAAAACAACAACGAAACACTCCAAAACAAAACAAAGCAAAGGGCAAAAACAGAATCATTATATTAAAAGCAAACTAAAAAGGACTGGTTTTCTGACTTATGGCCATTCTTTTTAGTGGATGGTGCAGTATGTACAGGTATAAATGATTTTTCCTGCAGAGCCTGAGAGAGCTCTTGGCTTGCCCTGTGGCTGGGATGTGTTGGTGCTATCTTGTCGGCAGAGCTCTGAAATTAGCCAGGCTTTTCCTGCCTCCCCTCCTCTAACACAGCCACGCCAAGCGCAGGGATCTGTGGAGGTAGGTCTTCAAAGCTAGAGATAAAGCCATCACATGATTTCTTACAAGATTAAACCCACAGCTTGTAATAGAACAAATACAGCCAGATATCCTGGCTTTTTACCATGACCTAACCCACTGTTGGTTTAGCAGCTAGCAGGAAACTGTTAGTAACCTGCTGTTGGTGCATGAGAGAAAAACGGGTGAAGCTGTAGTAGAGCTAATTCTTGAAGTTCATCTGGACCCATATGTTATTATCTACCTTGCTAGAGGAGGCATCTGCTACTGTTCCATTTCCTTCCAAAGCTTTAGGGTAGCACTGTATTTTATCAGTATTTTCTTTTTCTTCTTTTTCCTTCCTTTATCAACAATAAGCATTTTTCATATACAATGAGATTTATTTTAAGAGCGCACAGGGTAAGGTTTACAGCAGAAAATACTTGCCTGAGAAAGCTGACAGTCCCAGCAGCTGAATGGCACCCATCACCTTTCGCACAAGGACACAGAAGCACTTTGTTTATGGCATCTTGAGGATAAAGCACTCCAGATTCACATAACAGACTGGTACAAAAGCTGTGCTGTGCAAAGCATGGCTCTGCATTGCACATGTGAAGATGCCAAAATACCCTTGTGTTAGTAAGTCAGGTCTCAAAAAGGATGTAGCTCTGTGCCTAGTGTATGTGAACAGCATCATGTTTAATAATCCCGTATCTCCAGAGATCCAGCTATCCATTTTACCTTATGTACCTGCAAATATGACAGCAGATACGTGAAGAACTTGAAATTTGTTCCAGTTTTTGACTTCTTGCTTACAGCTGCTATTCACGCTGCACAGAAGCAGTGTTTTATGTTGTGCACTTTTCATAGTTTCTTCCAAAAGTGCTGAAAAACCAGTGAACATCGTGCATCCCAACGGGCAGCATCACGCCTGAGAGGCTACATTCCTGTTGTGCGGGCTCCTCCTTTGTGCTTTCATTTGAGCCTTGGCATTCTGCAAACAGCACGAGCGTGAAATGTTATTTTGGCATCACCAAGAAGAGCTGATTGACGGACAGGTGGAAAAGGAGGCAGTAATGAAAGGCAAGAGCAGTCATTTACACAGATGACTATGGAAAACCTGTAATCAATTAATAATTTGCATGTTCAGAATAAAGATGAGTTGAGAGGTAAATTATTAACTGCAGTCTAATAGCTTCAGCTAGATGATAGCAGATAATTTGTTATGCTTACATTAGCAAGTAACTGAGGTAGGAAGGATACATCAAAATCCGAAATTGTTGCAGTACAATTTGTGCAAGAATCTAAAATGTACCTATTAGGATTGAACAAAACTTCTTTATCGGTATGCCTTTTGAAGAAGAAGATTTTTTCCGTCAAAGAAAGTTTTTACCAATTATGTCTCTTACAAAAAGTTCTGTCTTTTCAGAACAAGGAAAAGAAGCCAATCTTCAGACTTCCTCCCAAATCTCTATTTCCCCCAAAGTCAAAATAATAAAGAAGATAGTATTAAAATTTTACTTGCCCCTTGTCTCCTCATATGCACGCAACAATTCTATGGTGTGCTGTGTTCTTAATTTTTTTTAGTAGCATCCAATGTTATGACAATGAGACCCAGTGATGCTGGAAAAATTTCAGCAGTCAAATGATGAGATCAGTAAATAAATTAATGGGACTGGGAAGCAATTAGCTGGTGATTTTCTGATAACAACTACTTATCCTGCATTCTGGTCGCTGCTTTTAATTCAGCTCTTCCCTGCCAGCTAATCAGAGCCAGCATGAGGTTCGCTCTCTGATATAAAGGGCATCAGGAGTTGCATTTCATGGATGAGTTTCTCTGGTAAAACTTTCCAGCCCCTGCTATGCCCTGAAGGAGCTTTGCTGCTGCAACATGTGGTCCATACATCCTGTGAGAGTCTCATTAGGATGGTTCTCCTTGGATTCAGGGGGAGCGGAGCTGGCCCTTACACATTATAACTGATTAAACACTGTATATATCTGCACCCGCATTTTCAGATGAATGGTTGTTACAGAGCCAGAATTCCAGATTTTCCTAGTTCAGATCTTTTTAGATTGGAAACAAGCATGCATTTTGACGTGAGCTTTATCCCACCTCGCTCTCCACCATTCACAGACGTCCTCTTGGGGATGTTTGAGGGCAGTGCTGGCTCGGGCAACCTCGCTGCAGCCTGGGGCATGCAATCCACACCAGGCCTAGTTATTTTTCGAGGCAGTTAGTTACCCTTTGTATATGAGTATAGAGGGATATAAGTCATGTAATTCCATGGAATGGCTCTTGGTTTGTATCCTCGTAGCTATCTGCAGGAGCTTGTTGGCTCCCATCGCGGTGTCTTACTACGTTAGCACATATGTGGCCTGGGCACCGTTCCTGCTGCTGGCTGATAGCACTCGGCATCTGGAAAACGGCCTTGTTGGGGAAGTTGTAACTGCACTGCCCCTGGCTGACACCTTGCTGGCACTGCAGCTGCAGTTCCTGCTGGTTTTCCCCCAGCACGAGGAGCACAGCGGGCTGTGCCAGGGCTTGATCTGCCTGGTGGCCTGGCTCCTGGAAATCTGGCTGGCTTTAGCTTTTGTGTGAATAGCTGCGTTTGTGTCTTCAGTGCTTGTGCATCTCCCGTGCAGATGCAATGTTCCCAAAATGGGAGGAACTGAACAGCGTTACAGAAACAGCATTTTCTGTGTTTAGGAATCAGATGGCAGATGCAGGGGTTTTTAAACTTGGAGGCCTTTTGTGACAATGGTATGAAGTGGTGCATAGTCCTCTAAATATGTAGTCAAAATTTGTTGTCCCTGTACCTCCCTTTATGAAAAATGCTCCAGCTGGTCCTGGTTCACGTGTGAAAGGGCGAATGGTCCAACACGTCTCTGGATATGCTGGTGTGGACCCAATTGTTTCTGGGGCAACAACACAGATCTCTTTTGCTGCTGGAAAACTTTAAATCTATAGCATCCTTTGCATATAAAAGTAGTTCATGATAATGATCTGGATTTCCTTAGTCAAGTAACAGCAATTTAAAAATCCCCTAGGCATCCCCTGGAGATAGCTGGGGGGATGCTCCAGGAGAGCAAGTGAGGGGCTGGCCCAGTTAGCTGCTCCCCTGCGCTTACTGGTTTCCACTGGGAGGTGTGGAGCAGCTCAGGATCCAGTGTTAACTGAAAGCCAGTTAAGAGGTAGGGTTAAATATCCTACGTTTCCCTCAGCTATGAGATTTGAGATACAGCCCTGCAGCGCTGGTCTCAGTTTCTGGTCACCCAGCCTGTGCCAGAACCGCTGGAAACAGCGCTGCTTAGCCCGGGGTAAGTTAATTCAATTCGTTACAGTCAGCAGATTTCTTAAAAGTACCAAAAGGTTAAATCAGAAAGTGTTGGGAGATCATCAAGGCTGATTCTGGGGGAAGGAGAGGAGCAGAGAGGGGGAGTTGATGAGAACTGTGCATCGGAGCCAAGGCCTCTCGAGGGACTCAGGGGAGTCTGCTTTCTGCGTGCCCTCGTGCCCAGCTGCTGTGGTGGAAACTGCCATTTAGCTTCAAGGAGCATCAAATCGTGCTTGTTAGGCTAGACCATGCGCTCCGAGAGGCACTCCTCCACCTAAAAAGCTCTTACAACTCCTCTGATTAGTGAGCGTAATTAGAAAGTCTGTGTTCACTGCAAGAAAACTGCTTTGGTCTAAGCTCTGGTATGGATTAAACTGAAAACCAAAACGTCATCGTGTTTTGACTAATTGCTGTTGAAACTTTTCAGCAAAATGTCAAAACTTGAAGTGAGGCCACATCAGAAAATTGAAGTGTAGTAAATACATGGCTGGTATTAAAAAAAAATAATAAATGAATCAGATGCACAGATCTAAGGGAAAAGAAATTACTGAGCACGATTGCTTGGGTTCCATAAAATGAAATTTAAGTTCAGTATATTAAAAAACATGTGGTCTGTATTTGAAAACATTTTATGTAAAGGCTTAAGAGCAAAAATGGGAAAGATGTGGCTGCAGATAAGCTCTCGTGTTCAGAAGAAAGCACAGGTCATGGTTCAGGCATGAGAAAGAAAAACTAAACTCGGGATCAAGTGTAGTAAGTGAATATTTTGTTATGGACTTTAGTAGGTTTCAGAGAACTCACAGTAGATATTTTCCCAAATGTGTTAAAATAAGGGCTCCTATCAGCCTCAGTGGACTTCAGTTCAGGACTACACCGAGCAAGATTTATGGAGCAGCAGTTACAGTTCTCAGATTCTGCTAATTCAGGGGCCATCGGAAATTCCAAAGCTAACTGCCAGCAAAAGGTACCTCAGCAATATTTTCTGGTTTTATTAGTGAGGCTGAAGCCAAATCAACACCAGTTAGTATTGCCTGCTACACAATAAAGTAGTGCTGACCCAGATAATAGTTTGCCTAAGGAAATGATAATCTTTCCAATTTTCATTTCAGGAAAAAGCAGAGGCCCTGCATTTTTTTTTGTTTGAATTTCATGTCAGTGACTGTGCTGGCCTGGAGAAAGGATTTCATTGTGTGATTTCTGAAAGAGAGCTGATATATTGAGCAGGATATTAACCTTCAGGTCTTTACAACATAGAGGAGTGTTTCTGAAGTTTTGCTTGAGCCAAGGAAGGCAAGATTGGTAGCCCTGACTTCTGGGAATGTTACATCTTACACCAGTACTCACACCTGAGCAAAGGGGCCCTGAATTTCTGTAGTCATAGTTCATGACTCGGTGATTTTGTGGGGAAATTTGTGGGAGAGGTATGGTACAATTGTACTTCAGCTGCATCTTTCACTCAGCTGGATGCAAACTGAAGTCATTATCAGCAAATAAGTATGCATGTATGTAATTTTATTCCTCTGTGCGATTCTGCTGCAGTAGTTGAGATAACTTAGAGTAAATGGTGGCAGGATGGGATTTTAACCAGTTAACTGTAATGTTTTAATGCATCCAAATCGACCATGACACTTAATAACATTAAGCACGGAGTACTACGTCAAAAATAGGCTCCTATTCTACTACAGTGTAGAAGTCCTTTTATATAGAGAACTGGAAGGGAGAAGAAATCCAGTGTAAAAAACTCCCAAAGATGAGCTATCAGATACATGATACAGACATTGGGTAAAAACAACCAAACAAAAAGCATGCACAGCTTCAAGAACTGAACTTTCTGAGCCTGACCGTCATTTCTGCAGGAACATAGATCATCCCGCAGAGAGCCCAGCTAACGTGGCTCTGTGGCGACGGGGAGGAAAAGTTAACCCTGGGCAGTTTCCTTGTAATTTGTTAAAGACTAATGAAACACAGATCTAAGTGTAACCCAACTAACAGTTTAATGTGGAACAATTGGAGGGAATTATCGAGTGATTGACTGTCTGCTGGGTACAGGGAAGGGGTTTCAGATGGTCTTTCCTGCTGAATGCCAGTCCCTCGGGATCCTTTCTGTTAGCCCTTTGTTCGCAGCCCTCTTCTCCAATATCTGCCATGACGGCTGGTGTTTTTTATTCCTTTCCTTTACACCTGCTTTGTGTTAACAACCAGCAAAAGCTGAAGCATGACAAAGAGAATTTGTCATATTATTGTGATTCTGACACACCCAAGGTAGGATGCTGATCAATCATGCACGGGTGGCTGGCTCGTCAGACAATATAGCTCGTGCACACATATCTGCCTGCTGAAAGCAAGTTAAAATCATCATCGATTTGCAGGTGGATTAAGGAATGTAATAGCATTCCCTTGCTGAAAGCAATAAAGTGGCCCATTAGCAAATGTGGTTGGATTGTTTCAGTGGGCTGCTTTCAGTCTCTATTCTTGTTATTTATTTATTTATTTATTTTTTAATAACTTGAGGAAGGGAAGAGGAAGAAAGAGCATACCACGTACCACCCAGGACCATCATTGAGACCTGTAAACCAGTTTGCACGGTTCACTGTATTTCCAAAGGAAGAGATTACCAGACAAATAGAAACAAATCTTGGCTGCTTCATTGTTTTGTCCTTGGAAAAAGTATGTCTTCCTTAAAGACTTCACTCTGTATTACTTTTCAAATAGGAATTCAGCCTGCTGGTGCTGATAGAGGTGAGCATAGTATCTAGAGATTAAGTAACTTTAATTACAGTAATACCGCATACAGGATTAGTTCTCACTGTTTCTCACAGATGAAATATTGTCTATAGGTGACTGAAAAGCATATCAGGAAATGTAAAGGAAGGACTTGGGTCATCTTCTGTTTTTTAAAAAGTAAGCATAATTTCCATCTGATGTCAATTGTGTTGTACACTTTATACATATTTGTTCTAAACTAGCAGTACTGAAAAGTTTGATTCTAGCAGATTCTTATCTTACTCTTTTCATGCACATTATAGTCTCTAATTTAATGAAGGAAACCTGGAAGGACTTAAAGAAAGCTGGAGGAAAGAAGGACTTAAAGAAGAGAGGAAATTAGCGGTATGCATGAGATGCCTCCTGCTCTGTAGATCTGACAGAGGATGCCAAGATTCTAGTCCAATTCTTAGAAACAGCTGATCAGCCTGCCTTTGTGGGTAATTCCTCCTTAGGCAGTTGAAAATGGGAGTGCTGGGTGGGAGAAACGAGGAGGGGAAGTTGCTACAGCATGAGACAGAACAGATATCTGGAGATTTTGCTTCAGGTGCAGTGTTCAGTGCCCTGAGCTGCGCTGCTGAATTTAAGTCACAGCTGAGTACTCTGTAGCACTGTTTAAATTACAACAGTGGTACTCACCACGTGTGTTTACTGCTCCAAGGAAACACTCATACTTCACAACTCTGTAGGTAAGTCTTTGCAAGTGATGGACTTCAGGTGTTTTGTTGTTGTATATGTTCAAGTACTACATATACGTGCTGGCACAATGGAAAAGTTGAGGTGTTCAAAATCTTAAATGCTTTAACTTATAAAGAATATAATATTTAAGCAATTCCTCCTATGTTGGAAATAAACTTGAAATGTAAAAGATTTTTTTTCACAGAATAAAAAGTTCTAGAAACATTGACCTGAGCAGTCCTGAGGCCTTCAAAGTGTCCCTATCCAGGTGCTGTGCATGCAGCATACCCTGGGGGCCAAGCTCCCGGGGGGCACCATGGTATCCCTGAGATCCTCCCCAAAGGGAGATGTGATGGGTGATTGCCGTTGAGCCAGTCTGCTGTGGGAGATGTGCCCTGGGAGCCTACAGGGCACGAGGCAGCTCAGGTGCAGGCACAGGTGGCTGAGAAGCTGTAGGGGATGAGTGGGAGCAGGGCTGGCCCCTACTTGAGGCCTCCTGGGGCTGGGCAGTCTTGCAGCTGGGTTGCTCCATGGTTTCTGCCTCCTGTTAGAGGGCTGTGGAAGTTTGATCTTTGTTTTTGTCTCCAGTACAGAAGGATCTTTTTTAGTTCTGGGTGCTGATCTTGTTTGTGTCCTTATGGCTGGGTGAGTGCAAGGCTTTTGTGTGCCCTGTCTGTGCGGGCAGGCTGTCTTGGGGTGGCGTGTAGATGGCACCGTGAGAATTAGTAATGTCTTTGTTTTAGGAGGAAAAAGAAAAAAAATCCTCAAAAGGCTTCAAGTATTAATTCTTCTACAAGCTTGGCTTTGATTCCACTTGTGCAGAATATATTCTCACAGACTGGGGAGTAAGAGGGAGGCTCACTAATTAATGTTTAAAAACCTTCCTCCACAAATACTCTGAAATTGCTCTTTCAGCACAGAGTAACTGAATAATTCTAGGGCTTGATATCCGAAGGTCTTTCGGCTCTAGGAGTAATTCCAATAGGAGCTCTTTCCTTTCTTCTAGAGGCATTTAAAGGGGAAAATTTCTGAGTTTAGAGTTGTGAATCTCTTATTGGATCAGGCTTGAAATCTGGCTGTTCTTGGTCTTCAGCCAGTGCAATTTTTGCGGGGGAAATACTCCTTCTATTCAATGGACACTAATGCTTTTCTCTGGGGAAAATGGGAATAATTTTCTTTGCTGAATTGGTGTGCCTAAGTCTGAGCTCCAAACATCATCAGAAAACATTTAACATCTAATCTCTATAAAAAACATAATTATCAGCTTTCTGCTAGTGTTTCATACTACCCAGGTGGATGGTGATATAAATGGAAAGAACTGATCCAGAAGGAGGGGGGTAATTTAAGATATTTTGAGATTTAGCATTGCTAAATGGCTCCTCCCTTCTACCGTGGTGCTCACAGCTCTTGAAAAATGGAATTTGAGTACAAGAAAAAAAACTGCTTGGGTGTGTGAGGGAGCTGGTTCTGTGCAAGGGGTCGGGCTCTGGGAAGTGCCAGGGTGGATGGTGCCCGCCGGCAAAGCCAAGTGCAGAGCTCTGCTTCTGCCGCACAGCTGCTGTGGGGTGCCTCACGCAGGAGGGAGGGCACAACGGGTAGAGGTAAGCCAGGGGCTTGGTGCGGCCACCAACAGAGATGTGTGCGCTGCCTGCAGGAGGGCGGATAGGAAGGAAGCAGTCAAGTGTTTACAGCTCTTTCTGCTTTCAGCCAAAGCAAAGAGATTGTTACCGAGTCTCTTCTGACAGAAGTGGAGATGCTAGATAACTGGGGATCAAAGAGAGGAGCTGTAACTTATCTTCTGGAAAATTAAATTGTATGGCTACAGACTGGTCAATAGTGATGTAGTGAATAGTTTTGTTTCATACCTACCAGCTTTGTCACCCTGTCCCACCCCTGTCTCAGCTCCATATTCCCTCTCATCTCTTCCACCATAAACATGGGAGATGTAAACCAGAAGAAAATAAGGTACCGAGAGACCTTTTCAAATAGAAATGCCACAAGATTTTTGCTTGTTAGCTATGCTCTGCTTGCAGCTAACAAGAAGACAGTTGTGCCTATTTTCAGCCTAATCAGCTAGATGAGGATTGTCAGGGTGTTTAGAGAGCTCAGGTGTGCCACATGCACAGCTGAGAAAGAGGCGAGGGCTGGAGGGCCCCTCAATGAGAGGGGCTGGCTGTGGGTGACAACTTGTGGGTCTCAGGGTTCTGGAGAAGGATTATATTTGGGAGGAGGCTTCTGGCATGTGTTTATAGCTTGCTGTGATGTGCTGTTGTGGGTGCTCTTTAAGAGCAGAGCAATGACGACTGTGCTATTCTGGCTCAAATTCTGCTGATCTTAAGAGCTTCTCAGCTTTTATTCTGTTATTTCCTTCCCATGGCTCTGTGACAGCAAACTTTGTCATACATCCCTTCAATGTGGGAGCCGTCATCTTGTCTGGAGTGGTGGGGAGCGAAGTGCGTTGTGTTACCACAGCAGGATTTTGCTGCTTGACTGCAGTTATCTCACAGCGTGATCTGTAACGTAGAGGTATGAAGAACTTAGTAAGATGGAGAAGAATTGAGTCCTGCTATGTTGCTCACAACACTGAAATGTTTACTGTACTTCTAACTGCTGGAGATGTAGGTGGATCTCCCCTTCCACTGCTGAGCTAGGCTGGCACTCTGGTAGCTACCATGGCTTCTCTACCAGAGTCCTCTCTCTGAAACAAGCTCTTTTCAAGGTCTGCATCTTTCCTAGCACTTCTCCCAACTCTTCCCTTGCTTTTCTCCCTTTTGAGTACAAGAATCATCCTCTTGCTGGAGGAGTTAACTGCGGCATTGTGTGAATGCCAGGCAGTTTGGTTGCTTGTGTCCTCATTTAAGGAGAAGACATGGGCTTGTAAGCATTCATTGCTGAGGTATGGTTATGTCCTAGACCACAGTAGCTACAGACATCTTCCTACAATATGCTTTGGCAGAGCTGAGTTGATTAATGAAGCCAGAAGCATGAGGAGGAAAACTCTGGGAAACTCCTATGCCACACTAAAATACCTAATCTGAATTAAAATTTCTAATATGTGTTGTCTGCTTTCCAAGCTCAGCAAGACTCTGTGCCAGGGAAGAGCAGCAAGGGGCCCTGAGCAGAGAAACGAGACGCTTACCATTTCTAGCTGTTGAATGAGGTAATAGGGCCGCAGGACAGAGTATCAGCATCTCAAAAGCCCTTCAATGCAGTCTAATGCTGTCAGCCTAAGAAGTGCTGTGTTGATGTAACGAGTGCTTGAACTCAGAACTTTTTAATGTACTTAAGAGAAACAAGACCACCCTGATTAGCTGCAGTTTGCTTTTCAAAAGCAGTTATGATTACTGAAATATTGTCACATGCTATGAATGTCTCAGTTCTGTGTCCAAGGTATTGCAGGCTGGCTACAAAGCTATTAATTTAAGTGGTTTGGCCTCAAATGTTCTTTCCCATTTTGAGGCAGCTTGGCAGCCGAACCAAGCATAAACGTATCTGTGTGTATTTTTCCTACTTCAATCCACATCCCGGTATTTTCAATGTAAAGACTGTGAGATCCTATATCTGATAGGCTATGGGGCTGGTAGAGGGGATACTGCAAGGAGTCTGAGACATGTCGACATGGGGGTGTTGGGCCTGGGACTGCTCTTCTTGTCTGCCCCATCTCCCATCCCTCTTGGCTCTGCTGGCTGATGCATCCTGATGGTCCTGAGGTGATGGCTGATGGTCTGAGGACCTGACTTGAAACAAAGTTGTTTTCTTAATTTTTTTCCTAGTTGGATCACTTTGGAGATCCTATCTGTGACAAAAATTTGCCAACACTTGAAATGGCACAGGATGAAAGGCAGAAACAAACTGTCGGGCATTAAGAAAAAGGGACTCTTTTCATCAACAACATCAAGCTAAATGTACATTAAATCAACTCCTCTGCCAGGCCAGTGGTGTATGGCATCTTAAACTACCCCATGTACTTCTCACTAGCCCGTGTTTTGTTCCCAGTCACTCAATAACTGCTTGGGCCTAATCTGCTTTGGAGCCGCGTGCTGCTTGGTGGAGAGGGATCCGTGCAGGATCTCCAGGCCCTACGAAGTGCGCCATGGACTGAAGGAGTGGTGCCACTGGGCCAAGGATGATTTTTCACCCTAAAATTGTCAGTCTGTGTGACTTCTTGTGGGGGGAGTCCTCCAAGAGCTGTGCAATACTTTTTTTTTTTTATTATTATTTTTATTTTTGAAACCTAAGGATCAGTGGCTAGTTTGTGGTGAAGTGCGCTGGGGCCTGTTTTCTGGGCTGTGGCAGGCCGCAGGGATGGAGATGTGCGCTGAGGTAAAATGCAAAAATGCTGTGAAATTTCAGTCAGCTTCTCTCCTATTTGGTGTTGGTTGTCCCTTTTTGGTGACTTCTTGCTGCCTTGCTTGCTCTGTGTTGGCACATGCAGCTGTGATCATCTCTGGTAGATCTGAAGTAGTTGGATACACATCAGCACTCTGGTGTGTACGCACCTCAGTCTGTACTAGCTATGGGGGTACTTTCTACTTTTGTTTTTGCTGTTTTTAACGTTCTCTGTGAGATTTCTAACATTTAATCTGTGGCAGGTAGCTAGCTACAGTGGGTCTGGCTCAAGCCAAAGTGCATGGGACTATCTGTAAAACTAATGGCAAGTTGGATAGCTTAGTGTGAAGTCCTTGGTTCTGTCAGCGTGCTAACATCAGAGACCTCACTGCATGTTGGACTAAATTTTCTGAAATCGCTGGTGTGTGAAGAAAGACATGATACAAATTCTGATTTCCTGAAGGTGGATAAAAAACTTTAAAAGCTGTTTCAAGCTGACCGCGCACCATTTCAGCCACCCAAAATACTGATTTTCAATTTCTTTCACCTGGAGGTGGGGGAGCATGGGTGACTACGTCAGCACTGTTTGAGTACCTGGCACTAGAGATAAAAAAAAAATATTTTGTTGTAAGAAAAGATTAGTCATTCTGCAAAAGCTTTGTAGTGAAATACTATCTAGGTAGAAATACCAGCTGAACTTTAATTCCAAAGACGGGCACTGCTTCATTATTTGAAGATGTTTGCTACTGTTATGATCAATATGAGTCGTGCTTTCATGAGCCTTCATATTGTGCAGCTCAGAGCTCAGTGTTGTGGATTTCATTGTCAATCTCCTCTAATTCATTTTCTGCTCTCCAGCATTAATCTTTTCTTGTCAATGTTTTCTAAATCAAATCCAGCACAGCCTGTGGAAAATAAAGCAATTGTTTAAATTGATGGCTTTGAACAAAATAAATCATAAATCAGTACTTAATCTTTGAAACCCCTTTTCATCTAGAACATTTTTTTTCCCCTGGAATGTGATTATAGAGCATAGATTAGAAATAGGCAAGAAAACCATGCCACCTGCAGGTGCTGGAGAGAGGGTGCATTTCTCAAGTGTCCAGCACAGGCAAAGCTGCTGAACTGCCCCTCACATAGGTTTGTAGGTGATCAAGATACATATGCTCAGTTCTTCTCCTTTCTTCAGCAAGTGAAAGGTGTGAAATATGCTAGAGATCACTCTTCCAGAACTTCTGTGTTAATCTTGACTAGATGTAAGTGAATAGGCTCAGATGAGGCAGGCTCAGTGGAGTATGATTTTCCTTTTTGTTGCCTTCACAAAAAGCACATGCAGCCCTAGGTCTAAGGTCCCCCATGGGCCAGAAGTCAGATACTTTGGTGTATTGGTTTATGTATTACCTGATGCTCTTCTCTCAAGTCTGATGTCTCCCAGTATGCCTGGGAGGCAAAAAGACAGAGCTGCACTTCCACAAAGGTTGAACTGGTACTAAGGTTAGGAAATCTGCTCAGGTTTCTGACTGTCCATTGTCACATTTTTCAGCTGTTTGTGACTACGCTCAGTCTGAACTCCAAACTTGTCACGTTGCAAAAATAATGTAGTAGCGTTGCCAGTAGCAAAGTTGCTTTTCAAGTTTGGAGCTGCCTACAAATAAACCCTGAAAACAATGAGAGAACATGGATGGAAATGAATTAAGGAGAACAAAACATAGCAATGGAAGACAGCATGTGTTGCTAATTACCTGCCATTCCGATTTCTGAAGTAATTTTTCATCCATGAGCTATGTGGTCAAATGTAGCAGCAAACCAGGAGTGTACATTCTAGCTTGTGGGTATGTTAAATACTGGGAATTGACATTGTGTCATTGCTGCTACAGGTCTCCCATTTAGAATCGTTGTGCTGGAGCTTGGGGAGTGCTGCTGAGGCTGGATAGTTCATCATAAATCGTAATTGCATAAAGATGATCTGCACTAGCTCTGCAGGCTTGATTTCCACTTGTAACTGGCAGAAGGAAGAAGAATCAGAACAATTATCTGGTATTTATTCTGGCAAAGACTTTTTGGCTTCTCCTCATCTTCAAAGCCTCAGTTCTTGGCGTGACCAGAGACCTGTGTGCAGGGGAAGGTGACATGGACTTTAAGCAGCTATAGTCAGAGGCTGCTTCGTGCACCTTGCATGGTAGAACTTCCTTCAACAGTGCTGGCTCTGGAAGTCTCAGCAGCCCCAAGTAAGGCGTTGGCTGGTCAGCAGCAGCTGGGCCTGGAGCTTGGTGCTGGGCTTTCTGGGGAAGAAAGCACAGGGCCCAGAGCTAGGCATGTGCCGCCTTGCTAGGTAGTCAGAGTCCAGCACAGTCCTGCCTGCTTATGCCCGTAAGGAAATCTAATCTTTTTGTTTAAGTACTCATGCACAGCAGGCTGAAAAATCTTAGCAGGTACTCAAAATTCAACATTGGAAACATAACAGTTGTGCGCTACCTGCTTCAGTGGAAGAGGAGCAGTCTGCAGCGAAGGCTTCTTTTATTGGATAACTTGTGCTGTGAGGGTGGGAAGGGAGAATTTGACTTTAATATGGTGCAGACACCTGTGGTATACCAAGGGTTTGAGCCCTAATTTTGCAGAAAGGGTATCTTTAAGGAGTAGTTACTATTGCACATGAGACTGGAAATTAAAGAAAACCTTGTTCTGGCAGCGTGCTTTCATGATGTATGGGAATCCTTATAACATGTTACGTAGGAGAAACTCTAGTGTAACTATGCCCTGATGATGCATCTCCTCTGTCACGCTGTCCTGCGGTTACTGAATGGTGTGCAGGGAGGCAGTGAAGTGTTCCGCTAATCCCAGGAATATCCTGGATCAGAGGGATGTCTGCTGGAGCTGTGTTATGAATAGGATGTACAGTTTATCTTCTGGACTTGTGTGGACTTATTCTGTCCTTACTCTGATAGCCCTGCTTTTTCCTTCCCCTTTCTGAAGTCTAGCTTTGTGGCAGCTATGGTGTGGAATGGCAAGGGAAAAAAAATGAAATCAATAATCCCTACATTTAAAGGAACCAATCTGCAATCTATAAGGGAAAAGGATTCACCTGTCTTATTGCAAAGCACACTGGAGGGTATCACTTGTTTGACATAAAACTGAAGCAAGCCTGCAGCCAACAATGGGCAGAAGTAATAGCTCATGCCACAGATAGAAGTTACAAGCTTGAGTTCCCTTGGGATTTTGCACCCTAAGGTTCAGCCTGTAGTGGGTATAAGGACTGAGTCTCCCAGTACGTGGGGCATCGAGGCAGTCTGCTTTCATTTCCCGATGCCTGTTTTCATGCGTCCTGTCAGCACGGAGAATATTCACAATCTCTACTTGCCCCCAGGCTTACTGGAATCCAGGGAAAGGCTTCCAGGTTTGGGGAAGAGGATGGACTGATGCACGCCATGGTCATATCTAAGCCTTATTTTCATAGGAATCTAGGCAAGGGGAATGGGAGTAGTTAAATATAGATACATATCTCCCTTAATTGCTCCTGTTTGATTAAGCATCCCAGTGTCTGTGGGACCGTGGAGGGAATTTGTCCTCTGAGAGAAAGTGAATAATGGCAGTAACAGGCTTTTAAAGCAGGCTGATATGCAATATTTATCGTATATGCTGGAATCCTCAAAAAATATTTTGGCTGGAAGCTATACTCGGCCTGGCCCCTGGAGGGCACCAACAGCCAACGTTACAGATCCTTATTTGCCTCTTCGCTATCACCACTGACATGCAGCGCTATGAAGATGGCAAATATATCCCCGTGTATAGATTAAATTGAACCTGCTTTGCCTTGCATAATTTGGAAATTCAAAAGACCAATTTCTTAGTGTAATTGAAAACCACTACATTTCAGGCTTATTCATTGAATCAGTATTTCCAGTTAGAATTCAAATTAGTCTTTCTACCTTTAAACAAGATAACGAGGGTGTAGTTATATTTACTCAGCCTGTTAACAATCAGGTTCAGTGTGGCTGCATATGATTAACTACACATATACAATTGCAAAAGGTTAGTATGAGCGTGACTCATGTCATAGGGGAAATCCATCTCCTAAGGCTGAAAATCTGAACTGACAGTTCTGTGCTCAGCCTAATGCCTGGGCCCCTCAGGAAGGGAAAAGTAAAAAGGAAGAGGAGAAAAGGCAAAATGACCAGCCTGACATAAGAGCCCTGTCAATTTGTATGTACTTCCCTCTGGATTTTTTTTTTTTTTTCTATTTAGCCTGGGGTCCTCTTGCTTTAAAGTTGCATTAATGCAGCTTTCCTGAATTACTTCCAACACCTGTCAGAAAGTGATGTGGCATCCAAATGCGTTTGTAGAGCACATCTGAGAGTCTGGATTCTGTGTGGGCCAGTCAGCTGGAAGCATAAGTTAGAGGCTTGCACATGGAAATGTTTATCTGGAGTGCAGCCTGCTCTTCATCACCGGCATCTGATGTGGTGGGTAAATTGGGTGGTAAACTCCTGAATTCTCTGGAATAGTGATGGGTTTTAAGAGAGAGGCTGGCTAGTATCAGCCACGTGTAGGCATCTGAGGCTGTGGGCAGACTCACTTGGTCTTTGGAGTGACTTGCAATCCGAGTGAGCTGATGCTCGTTCATTGCCAGTGGGGCAAAGTCGTGTTCCCTTGTTTCTAATAGCTGAAAACCACGCACCTAGATGGCTGGTGTGCAGTGGCTGCTTAGCTGTGCCTGCCTGATTTGTGCATGAGCACGAGGCACCCTTCAAAATAAGTGGTGTTAATAACTAGTTGTTTCTGCGTCGTGAGCAACAGTTGTGCTCAGGTGCTCTGAAGTGGGGCTGGAGGTGTGTGTTTGGGTTGCTCTGTCACAACTTCTTAGCTGATTCTGGTCTGCCAGTTGTCTTGTGCAAACAGACAAGGCACAATTTTCTAATAGGCTTCTGCTTTCTGCTCTATTGAGCAACCTGTGGCTCATGCTCCATTAACTGAAACGTGCGTTCTCATTTATGCTCGTGCAAAAAAATAAGTGACTGTTGTTTTACACGTGTTTAAATGTAAAAAACAGTGTAATATCCTAAAGAAGGGTGAAATACTTTTCCATTGGCTACTATGCTAACTGTCCTTTCTGTCATTCATTTGCAGGACCACGCTGGGTTTTCTCTGAAAAAAACTTCTCTCTGCATCTCTGACTGTTGTCCTGGTGTTGTCAGCAAGCACAAGCCCGAATGGCATGCAGATTGTGTTAATTTGCACTGAAGACAGTCTTTGCCTCTACAAATAAGAAAGCATCTTTAAAACACATCTGTTCTCTACTGAGCTGAGTACTCCTGGTTTCCAGCTCTGTGGTGCACACATGCACTTGGCCAGCAAGATCAGAGTGGGACTTACAAGGTAAGTGTGAGCAAGTTTATGATGAAGTCGTTAAATTCACGGACGCTGTTCTTTTTTCAACATCTCAAATTGGACCATGGATTTGATATTTCAAGTAGTAACATCATTCTGCTGTTGAACTAGAATGGTGATGTTGGGTGGTATTTGCTAGTTCTTCTGGTGTCACTGTGAGCCGTGAATCTCTCAAAAGAAATCAGTGGTTTGGATGGGAGAAGAGGAAAGGATAGAACTTGCTTGGGCAATCATACAAGCAGTCCTTGTGCTGCTTTTAACTTGTGCAGCTTTTAACTAAGCTGAGTGTTACCCATCCCCAGTCCAGTCACTGAATTACTCTGTTGTGCCCAACATAAGCTGCAGACAGAAGAGATTTTGTCCTAATAGACTTTTCTTGAAAGGCTGGCCATTGAGCTTGCTGCGTGGAGTCTTGCCCTTGGGTTACTAAGTGGTTTTGTTCAGGATGGCATCCTGCCTATGCTTTTCAGTGACAGACTGGATTAATTCCAGGGAAGCTTCTTTGTTCTGCTGTTAATTAATAATGCATCTCTTTAAAATAAATAAAAAATCAATGCATATTTAAATGATAGCTAAAGTAGCCTCAAAAGCATAATTTCAGTCCATGAGGTGTGTAGTGCAGTGCTGTGTTGAAAATCCTAACTAGAGCAAAAGTTAACCATAATGCAAATTCACACATACTCTGAAGAACTTGGATGGTTATTGTTTCATGACATTTTTCTTCTTGGAGAGAGGACGAAAAACACAAAGTGCAGTATCTTAGCAAGGTAAGTAAACTAGTGAAGGTAATAACCTCTTTCATTCCCTTTCTGAAAGGGATTTGTAACTAAGACGAAACCTGTAGCAGTGTATTGAAGTGGTAAAGCTGCTACCCAGCGTTAACAGCTGTTTACAGAGGAGGTAGTCAACAAACTGCTCAGGAAAGCAGCTTACGTGACCATTCCCTTCTGTTGAGCAATGCAGGGTAAAATAAGCTGTAAAACTAGGATCTGGGAGAAGATTTTATCTACCTCTGTCACTGTGCAATGCTAGTCAATACTTTTCACTGTCCAGTTTCTTCTAATGATGCAAGAACTGAATTTTTAACGTGAACTTTTGCCATTGCTGCTTTAGCTGATTCTTGTAAAAGCTACCGGCATCTTGTTTTGCAACACTTACCTTTATTGCAAATCTCAAATAGTTGTGAAATGCCAGATCCTTTAAAATTCATTTGTGGCAGTTTTTCCTCACCAACATAGACAGCTGACATGGGGAGATTAAATGACATGTAGAGTCCTAAAGTGAGCATCCTAAAAAGAGAGAGTTTTCTCATGGTTGTTGTTTATAGTTTTTTTTGTCTGTTTGTTTGACAAATACTCTTTCTGCTCCTTACTCTGTCAGGGAATTGGAAATCTTTTCCTGTGGGGCTTGTTTTCCTCTGGAAGCATAGTTTCAAGCTCAGGGTTTTCCCTTGCCTCTAGAAGAGTCCTTTGCCAAGGGTGATGGAAAGGCTCTGCTGTGCTGCAGTCTCTCACTGCTGCTCCTGGACTGCCCAACCTGGTGCTTTGCGTGCATCTCCCTCTGGCACTCTGTACCCAGGCATGTCCAGAAAGCCCCAGGGCACAGCATGTCTTTGCTCTCACAGTTTGTCATATGATTCAGGGAGTAGTGACCAGGATGGGAAAAAAAGTCAAATGTGGTTTTGGTGCTTCAGGAGTTATCGGTTAACAGGTGAGCAGAACCAGGTACTGCTCATGGTGATGTGGCCCTAAGGATTAAAGCTTGGGCTCCGATGAGATCAAAGTACGCAACTTACAACATGAAAAAGGATTGCTTTGATTAAAGCTGAAGCTTTAATTTCATTTACATGGTATCTAGATGATTTACTCGTGTGATCAAAACAGATCACATCGTAAATAGGTTCACAGAAAAAATGAGTGATGCTGAGTAAATGGAGCTCAGTTCACAGGCTTGGAGACAGAACCTAGTCCTAACCTCTAGCAGAGCGTGGGGCATGATGCAGACAACTTTTCATCTTCTACTCTTCAGTCATGAGTTTTGAAAGCTTGCAGACAACTCAGCTCTGTTATATTTTTGCTTGGGGGTCGAGGTAGTGGAGAGGCAACTATATGCTACACAAGATAGAGAGATCTCGAAATGTAATATACATCTCTGGAGCAAGAGGACGCTTTGATTTGGCTGAACGTGAAGCGCCCTCATGGTTTGTCATAATGTAAGTCAGTTTTAGCCATACTTAACAATCAAAACTCAAAATCCTCTTGACAGTGCCCCAAATAGAATATATTTAAGTCAAAATGGCCATTGATTTAAGTTACTATAAAAGCCCTCTCTTCCTAGTGCCTGGAAGATTTATTAACAGGGTTCAAACTGCAGATGTGCAGAAGCGCAGGTGTTCAGAATATACTGGGCAAGAATCATTAGTATAGATTCTTTAAAGTCATTGCCAGCATTTTTTAAAATACTCCTCTAGAACAAATGACTCCCATAAGTGGAGATAATCTTTATTGAAAAGATATTAAATCTTCTTACTGCCATGAACTAGATTTTGGAAATGCTGGACATTCTATTTATCAGTAAGCTGGTTCATGGGAGCCTTCTGGTTGCATTAAAGGTGAGAATTAACTCAACCAGATACTAAGTATGAATGATTTAGGAGCCTTCCCAGAAAATGACTTGGAGAATTTAAATGCAAGATCTCCTCCAAAATGATGTCGAAACCCTTTGTTTGTTTCTCAGGGATGTCCTGGTTTATGTATCAAGCTATGTTTGACCTTTATTGCCTCTGCAGAAATAAAGGCTTTGAAGTGGATAGCTTGAAATATTTAAAGATCTCTACGTTTCAAGGGTAATTGTAACAGAAACATCTTTGCTGAAATGCCCCTTAGCACGTTTCCAGTGGAATTAATCAACCACCCTTCAGAACCGGCTTGCAAACCAAATAATGGAAATTACCCCAAATTCTGTGTATGTTCCCAGCTACTTAAAGATGGTGATAACTAGAGCAGGGAAACCAGCAACTTTGTGGTACCTGAAAATGAGATTTATCTTGTATTGGTTACAAGTTCCTAAATTAATAATAATAATAATCTTGGAAACAGCATTTTTGGTTATCAGCTTGGTTCCTACGTTTTTGAGCAACTGCGTGAGAGAACTATGGTAGAATACTCTGGAAGGGTGTTGGAGAGGTCATGTAACTCATCAGCCCCATGGCAGGATCAAAGGTATATTAATGGTATCATATATTTATTCAATGCGTTCTGAAAGATCTCCAATGTTAGAGACTCAGCTAATCTATTCTGCTTCCTCATCCTTGCCATTAGAAAGATTTTCTTAACGTTTTCCCAAAATCTATCTTTTTGTAACGAGTCCAAAAAACTGAGCAACTTGTCTTATCCGTCACAGGTATGAAAAAAAGATTATGTTCCCCTCATGAAGACTTTGAGGTCCTCCCCGTGAGCTGCCTTCTCTTTAGGGCACACGGCTCTAAATGTTTTTAATCTTCATGTCATGCTTTGTGAATCTCCGATTAGCCTCATTGCGCTCCTGTTACTCTCTCCAGTTGGTTTGTATCTCTCTTGATCCAGAGTATCTTTCTCAGACATCTAAAATAACATCCATCACCAATTTTTGGTTCAGCAGCGGTGTTTGAAATATGTTTGCTATCGAGCTTAAAGTAAACAAGTACTGTTAGCAGAACGTTTTTTCCTGTGCCAGGAGATTGGTATTCCATAGTAACAAAAGTCACGGATAAAATTAAACCTAATCCTGAACATTAATTTGGGAATGAATGTACATTTAAAATGATATTGGGTTCTAAAGCAGGCTTTCAGAATATCCAATCTTACTATTTTTTCTCCAGTGACTTGGATCCAAACAGCTTCAGTCTTTGACCTTTTTTACCTGACATTTCCCTACCTCCTCTACCTTTCCCAACTTCTTTTCCCTGCTTGTCTTGTGAATACCCGGCGTTCCAGTAATGAGTGCTATTTTTTTTGTGTGTATTTCAGTTCTTTATAACAAGTTCAGGATCTCTCAGCCAGTGTGCAAGTGCTTTCTTGCTCTGGAAGATGCTCAGCCCTCATTTGCACACACTCTTTGACGTGACAACCTATTTTGTGACAAAATGACATTTGTTGCTGATTTTGCCACATGAACCTTGTGCAGAGCCTTTTCTTCTTCCTGCAATTAAAGCTTGCGTCTTAGTTACTGCCTTTTGTTTCTTTTGAACTCGTCAGGGGAGGTATATAATCAGATAATATTTGAAATTACAATCCTGGCTAAGACAAAACATAAAAACGTGAGGTAATCATCACTTCAGATTAGCATTTGAAAGCTGATAAGTAGACAGGCCAAATAATCTGCACTCATTTCTGAGCAACAATTTAGGATTCTGGGGAATCAGGTATCTCGCTAAGCAGATTGAGGAAATAAGGCTCAGTTAACCAAGGTGGGAAAATAAAGCTGCAACAGCAGAAGCCAGGACGATTTGCCAGTCACTCGCAGCTGAGGAATGCAGATATTCATTATCCTGCTGGAAAAGTAGGGGCATGCAGTGATATAACTGGCGGTGATAAAACGTTGGTAAAAACTTGGGACTGAAGTAGACCATTTGATCCCTTAAAACCAGTCCAGAAGATTCCACAAAAAGTCTGACTCTCACATGGTAAAGCCACGCCACAAACCTGGTGTGGGCTGTGGGCATGGTAGCAAACCTGGGACCTTTAGCACAAAAGTGGAAAAAATTGTGATGTGCCAGAGGGAAAGCAAGAAACATGAAGCTCTTGCTGATGTCTTGAACTACTGAATTAGCTGCAAATTTGCTGGCTAAAAAAAGTCCAGCTGGTGCTAGGAAACCGGTTGCTTTCCCAACTTCAAAGCTTCTACCAGGCTGCCCACAGAGGATAATTCCTTCCATGAACAGTCGGTTTAACTCTCGAGTGCGTGAGATTTTTTTTATTTTTTTGTCTTGCATTTGAGTTTCTGAATGCTGAGCAGCCTGGGTTTAAGGTGAGAGAAGACATTTTTGAAAGATTTTTATGGAAATTGCTTCTGTGACAGGGCCAGAAATAAACCTTTCCGCACTGCAGTTGCAGAAGGAAATGACCACCTGAGTACAGCAGAATGAAATTTGCTTTATTACCTAAGCCACGGTTATTTTCTCGGAGACTTTGTTCTTTGGGATGTGTGCCTGGGGCTTCTCCTAGGAAAGGTTGTCACTTCGGAGCACGGCTTGATCTTTCTCAGCAAATTCCCTCCCATCATCAGTCTTGTGTAAAGAAGGGAGAGCGAGGTTTAATTAAATACGTTAGAGAAGTGTGTGGTGTGGTTCAGGTGCTACAAGGCAGTCAAGGGAGAGGAAATTCATAGGGAGGTGTTGGGCTCGAAGTCTTGTGCTTACAAAACACGCTGCACCATGTTACCCCGGCTTTGCATGAGTGCAGAGGTGTGGAAGGGCTGAAGGAAAATTCTGACAAATATTTGTAACGTCATGGAGCTTCTGAAGTTGCTGCATCTTCATGCCAGTTGGCTTTCTGAAGCATTTGGCATTTAGTGGCATTCTGCATACCATACAAAATTCAGGCATGGTTTTTCCATGCTGAAGCAGAGCCACAATAATTCCTGAGGTCTGCAGCTTGTTTCAATTATTTACTTTTGCAAAAAGATTTTTATAAATCCTCCTTCCTTTTTTCACATTATTAACTTTCTTGTCAAACTTTTACTTAAACCGCAGAGACAAAGATGGATCTTTCCTTTATAGATCTGCAGAGTTAGATTTACTACTTTGACCCATTTCTGTGTGATTGAGAGCTAATCTGTCTCCCTTTTATTGGCTTTCGGTAAAGTGTGTATTTCTTTGTTTCCCTTTTTCATTCTGCATTGTCTTGTGAAAATATGTAACTTCGCTTCAAGCTGTAAAAAATTATCCCTCTACAGTAAAGAACAAAGTGACAACCCTTAATCCAATCCCAGAGAAGTTTTATGTCTTTAATTAGCTTCTTGGATTGTATTCATACATGATTCAAGGAAAATGAGCTATGAGCAATAATAAAGGTATCGTGCTCACCTCTGACCTTGCAGAGAAGAATGCTGCAGCCAGAAAGCTTTTTTGGCCCAGCATCAGTGACGACTGGTTGAATTCCTTTCTTTGGAGCTGATTTTTTTTTTTTTTTTTTTCCTCTCCATAAAAAGCATATAGAGTGCTCCCACTGCACTTCGCCTGCTGTCCCGGGGCAGAACTTGACTTGTGAGATGTTAACTCCAAAGACTGATGTTTTCAGTGTCTCACTCTGCTTTAAAAGAGTATTGGTCCTGTCAGTGCTCCAGTTTGACAGGATACACTTCCATCCCTTCTGCAAGAGTTGAGTGCTGTTGTTTTTAATGCATAAAGGAGATAAATTATTATTTTTTTTGTTTGTTTGTTTTTCTACCACTTTAAAGCTAGACTTACCGTTTATGCAGGTTGTTAATGTTTTTGCCTGACTCAACTGGCTGATCTTGTGGTCATCCATAGCGTTACATTAGGTGAGAAAAACTTTACCCCGTATATATGTCATTCTTCTTTGTTCCTAAAGAGCTGAATGAGCATGAGGGTTATGTCCAGGGATATTGATCCAGAGCCTGATGTTGACAGAAGGTGCTGTCTCACTGCAGCAGCCCACAATTGATCACCGTTTCCTCCTTTCCAGGGGTAGCATCTCTGTGGCATCTCTAGCGAGCTCCTGACCCTCTGCAGCGGGGTTGGCGCTTCCAAGACGTGATGCCAGGCTTAAAGTATTGCTGTTCACAGAGTTTGCAGAGCTGCAGATGGGGAATACCAATAAAACCTGCACATTTATTACTTGCAGTAATTAAATTTACCAGGGCATTTTGCTGCATTTTCTGTTTGGTGTAGCAGTTGTCAGCTTTTTAATGGCTCCCGCTATATCAGGGTATAAATACCTACTTAGTCAGTTTTTGCTGGTCTTCAGGGATGAAATACCTCTGCACTGGCATGTGAGGGACACATTCAGGTGCCCTGTAAAGTATCTGTAGTCTGCAGAGATTTTCAGAGCAGTATTTCCTCTTGCTGGTAGGAGTGTGCTTTTGCAAACAAAAGTGACTGCCTTGCTAGGCTGGTGACAAACTTGCTATGAAACAAAATTAAGAAGGACTTCGGTAGAGTAGTTTAAAATAATTCTAAACCTGGATTAGGTTCTGTGGGGAAGCCAGGCTATAGAGGAGTCAAATAAGACATAAAACCAAGCGTTGTGTGCTACTAAATGCCTGGATGGAGCAAGGCAGCGTATAGCTAATATTCTCTGTTGCTTTATAAACGCATGGAATCACGTTAAAAAACAACAGAATCACAAACAATGTAGAACAAATGCTGCTAAAATTAGCAGCTGTTGAACCTGCCAGTTAGTGATAGAAAATCTTCAAAAGACCTGTTTCGCAGTAGTTTGGATATGGTTGTTGAGTTCTGTAGTTCAAATTTTTAGGCTGAAAGCATACAGATGCATATTTTCATCGACGTGCCTGCTGATTCTTTAGGCATATTTTATTTTGATGTTCCTGAGATTCGATAATGCAGTCCTGATGCTAAATAAATGTGTGCTTTCTTATATGGGCTTTTAAAAAATAGTTGTAAATTGCAGTTTAATAACATTTGTGCAACACTTCCACCTTACTTATAAAACAATTTATTTTGGTGCATTACTTGCAGTGCTGGTTACCTGTACAACTGCATTTCAGTCATCCACTGTCCAAGCAGCCTACCCACAAAAAAAACTCCAAACCTAAAAAAAAAAAAAAAAAAAAAAAATTAAAAAAATCAAACACAAAACCAAACAAAACCTGTTTAAACCAGATATATTGATGTAGAAGGCATGTAAGTAGCACAGTAACCTCCACCCTGAAATCAAATGGCTACATAATACAACATTTAAGAGCTGAAAAATGTTTCAGAGCATAGATGCACGTTTTCAAATGAAATGTTGTGCTCAGAAAGCTTTTATGATCAAGTTTGTTCAGTATCCAAGGTTAATGCATGAATGTGGAGGCAATCATGGGGTAAGTGGAAATTTTAGCTTTGTGAAATGAAAAGCTAAGGAAATTTAAAAATAAGGAAAAAAAAGAAAAGGAATAGGTCAGAAATGGATTACAGGAGAACAAATATATATATAAAAAAAAAATAATCAAAAAGAAAGTGTATGGTTTAAAGCTACAAAGGGAGTTCAATATCTTGCTGGCTTAAAAAAAAAAAAAAAAAAACAAAAAACTACCAATCTGCACTCCTTGGACCTCGTAGTCTAGTTGTGGAGTAATGGTGATCATCCATGTACTTGATTAGACCAAATGGTAATTCGTGTTCAGTCTTCGTTCACACAAGCACCAAAACCGAAAATACTGATGGAGAAAATTCAGTGATTAAAAATGTGGTTCATCCACAGTAAGATGCCATAATTCACGTGGTACTGCTCTGGGAACATGCTACGTGCATAAATATCTTTGTGGTGGTGTAAGCATCCACGTTTTGACTGCATATACCATAGGAGTTGCATCCAGAGTGCGGTAGGGATTAGGATGATTCAGCTGAATGGGCTCTGAGGAAAGCTCACAGGGATATGGGTGGTGATCTGGGGTCACTAGCTAGTCACCCTAAGGGAAATAAGAATTAACATAGTAGGAGCTTAGCTGTTTCAAGACTATGTGACCACCTCATCTATTATGTTCATGTCTGGCTTGTTGGTATTGCTTAATGTATGTTGGCTAACATGGCTTGGGATTGCCTGGTCTTCCTGATTTGATGGCTCAGGAAGCACAACATCATAGCAAAATTAATGTAAATAAAAATGGCTGACATAGGAAGAGTAAATAAAGAAAATGAATGCAGCCAGATATAGCAAGTCTTTGATCATAGATTACAAAGATAGTTCAGTGCATAAAAATGTAAAGAGTAATGATGTCTTTGAAGAGTTTGTAACACAAAAGTCCGTGTACATCACAAAGTAGAAAGGGTAGAGAAGGGTAAAGGATTAAGAAAGCAGAAGATAAGACTTTGTGCATCATTAATGAAAGATGAGGAACAGAAAGACAAATGAAAAAATTCCCTGCATTGAATGATGGCTTTGATTCCTTACTTTACGGTGTGTTGGCATAACACAATATGAGGATTTAAAGATGTAAAAGAGAACAAAGGCACAAAACCACTGAATGTGTATCACAAAGTACGAGGATGAGGTAGCTGCTTCCAAAGTGAGAAGATGCCAAAAAGAGCCTATTAAAACACTAGATGCCTATAAAGTGAACTGTGGATCAAACAGAGCTGGAATCTGACTGTGCCGCAAGAAAGTGAGTAAAGTAAGTGGCAATGGTGGGTTCTACTGCACGGGTGAGTTTTCCAGTGGAAAGCCAAAGGGGGAGGCCAATTTAGTGTGTTTGCTGCTATGAGCTGTCAGCCTGAGCGGGGTTTGCTCGTGTGTCTGTCAGGAAGACAACTGCTGGCAGAGCGTGTGTTGGAGGGGGGAGCTCACGTTCCTCATTTCCAGCGAGCTGTGGCGCAGGCTCATGTGAAAGAGTCTGGGTTCCATTTCGGTACTGGCCTCGCTTCCAGACCCGTCACTCACCTTGCACTGCTCCAGCACCTGCCTTCTCCTTGTTCCCACTGTACTGCATAGAGAGTTTCTGGGTGTGGGTACCTGTGCTTATTTTTCTTTCTGCTTCTGATAGGATTGGCAACAGGAACAAAAAAAAAAAAAAAAAGCAGGGCTGCCTTCTGCTTTCATTAGCTCGGTATGCTCCAGTCCCACTGCTCCAGTTGTCTTAAACACTACTGCGTTGCAGAGCTCATGCCCAGGTGATTATTTAGCAGTGATAATGGGCTCCACGACCCTATACTATGTGCTACCTTAGAAAAATATTCTCTTTTCAGTTTTCCCACAGCAGGTGTTTCTCTCTCTCTAGGGCTAACTTTGTACAACAAGGTTCAATGAATTTTGCCTCCTGTTTATTGCCACTTCTAATCACTTCTGTGAAGAGCTTTACTGCTCCTGTTTGTACCAGGCAATAGGGGAAGAAGTCTTTTCCTCCTTTTTTCATCCTTTTAAAATTTTATTTTAAATGTATGATCTATAAATCATTGATTGGAGCTTGTTGCTGCTCTAAGCCAGAGCTGAGCAGAGGCTGAGCTGAGTTCTGGTCCGGGCCCCCGGCTCACACAAGGCTGGTGGGAGCTCCATTGGGTGGTGTAACGGGGGGTCCATGTAAGCACCTTCACACCGATAAACCTTTCAGCTCCTTCCAGCAAAGGAGCAGCTGGGAGGGTGGCTTATGCACAAGGTGTTCTGGTCTGGTGGATGTCCACAGTCAGCTGAGTACATCGCTGGTAGGGCTGGGTTGTTTCTGGTGTTTTAACCTCACTGTGCCAGCAGGCAACTGTCTGCTCTCCCCTCTTCTAGGGATGTTATACCTGGGTGAAGCTGTAAGCGATCACCAGGGGCTGGGACCTCTAGAATATGTAGTTTGGGGTGTAACAAATGAGTAGCCTTAACTACCTTCTGCTTTTAACATCTAGCACCTGGAAAAGTAAGTCCGTAGTAATGCGAGCAATTCTATATAGCTGGTGGGAGTTTTGGGAATACATATGGCTTAGCTGTAGACGTTGAATTATAAAGGAGTTGTGAAATGCCATCTGCCCGCTTGTGCTGTGTATTCTAAAACTGCAAACAGCTCATACTTGTTTTTTCTCAGGTTTATCTCATAGTTGTTTTTTTTTTTTTTTTTCTTTTTCTTCCAACAGCTTTTGAAACTCCATTTTCATGCTTTTTCTTTCAGCTTTAGGTTTGGTTGTATCTAAAAGCAAACATTAAAGGTATGTAGACAAGATATTGCCTTCTATTTCATCCAGTGTACTTTAATGTACACAGTTTTGCAATGATTTTTAAGTAAAATATGTAACAAGTGTGACACATGACCATAAATCAATATGCTACGTACAAAATTTTTTTCTTTTGTAAGTCACATAAAAATCATGCAACCGTGCTACATTACATCAGCACATATGTTTTGTGAATTAGGAAGTATACTTCCTATGATGATCCCCCATCTGCTGCTACCTCTGATAAATCTAACGCTGGCTTCTGAATACTGAAACACTGCTTTACTCTGGCATGTGTTTGACAAGGAGATCTTGAATCTCACAGGCTGACCCTCTTGTGGATGACCACTTATGAAATATGTAAAGAACAGGAGATTTGGTGAAGTCAGACAAAAGAAAACCCGGCTTATTTGTTAGAAAAAAAAAAAAGTATGTTTTTCTGCTAGCCTGTGCAATAACGTCTCTCCTGTAATCATTTGTTGTGAAGTGAATTTGTTAACAGCCCGTTAGGTAGGCAGATGATGAAGCTGACACTCAGTGAGGAGACCTTGCTTTTCCATTTCCCATTAAATCACTGCAGAGCTGTCACTTACCACTGCAGGATCCAACCTGCTGGTTTTATGGCTGCCTGGCCTGGAGGAGGGAAGGACAAACTGGCAAATCCCTAGAGAGGAGACTGGGACTGTGCTGGAAGTGGTGCTGCCTCTGGGGGTGTTGGTGTTACCCAGCCCAGAGGAGACATCTCTCTGCTGGCCACGTCCTGTAAAGAGGACAGGACCTGCTGGAGCAGCAAGGCTGTGGAATAGCCCCGTGTTATAGGTCAGGGAAGCACTCAGTCCTGCAGAGCTTGTGAATGCACAGCTGGGGGTAGTTTGGGATCAGTTTACACAGTGGGAGTTCCATGTATTTATTTATTTTACTCCCATTTCCATCACACAATTTAATTCCCAGTACAGGAGAAAAGATAATATAATAATAATAAAAACATCAATTAACGTTTTGAATATACAGTTTTAAAATATGTTTTGTTTTGGCCCTTCATCCTGAAAATATTTAGATGATTTGCTTCCATTAGTCCATTCCCAATTTGCAGAAGCCAGGGTTTCTTCATTTTTAAGGCATTTTTGCCTTGCAAAATCTGGAATAATTCCACTGAACTTCTACAGAAGTCAGATCTCACTCTGATTTTGGAAGGTTAAATAGCTGATGCTTTGGGTATTGGCTTGGCCAAAGTCATGAAATCAAAAACTGCAAGTATTTTGCTGATGGCAGGGGAGCAGATCAGTGCTTCTTTTGCAGGGATGCAGATTGTTCGGGGAGATTGGTGCTTCCACTCTGGGCAATACTTCAACCAAAAGCAGCACCTGTCCTAAAATGTCCCTGATGATCTATGAAGGCAGAGAAAATCCAATGATGTTTTTCACTTCTAAAAGCTGAGTGGTTCACTCCTACAAACTTGCGTTATGGATCAAAAATGATGGGGCCCAGGACGCAGCTGGATCAAGCGTATGATTTCCTGGTGTCTCTATTTCCTTGCTTTTCCATTGCCATGCACTTTTGCAGTCATTTAATACCTTGTAGGCTGATTGTAAAGTGATTGCAAAATAGAACAAGCAGGTGGTCCTGATGGTACTTCGCATTCGTTTTGCTCTCTTCATGTAGCTGCAAATGAACACAGAGCACTAAGAGCTGAATCAGGACCCCACTCCCCTTTTAATAGGGGACCTTATTTTTAATATCTATCTATATATTTGCCTTTCATTGTGTTATAGGGATTTTCATTCATGTTGTACTACAAAGTGACTTATTCAGGAAGGTTCAAGATATTTAAGACATCCTGATTATTGTTCTGTAGTATACTTAAAATCCTAATTCTCCTTAAAATGCCACGCAGAAGTACCTCCACGGTGGAGGTATACCTATACCTCCACTATATTAGCCACTGACATACAAGTCTGGGCAAACACAAATGAAATGTAATGCCACTGAAAAAATATGAAGAAGGAAGTTATTTTTCTCCGAAATGGTCTGCTTGACGTGTGGATGAGTACCTGAAGGAAAAGTGTGCTGCTTATGATGTGCCTGCTGCTTGTTTTCTTGCTGCCTGGAGATGGTGTTTTGAGAACTGGAATGAGCAAATAGCTTGAGGCAAGGCCATAAAAGCTGCTAAAAAGTCTAGTGATCTTTTTTTCTTTTGGACGTAATTGTGGTTAATTGGCAGAACTGTACAGAGAATAAAAAGGTTCCCTTTAATCTCTCAACTATTATTATCTGGAAATTGTCAAAGGAAGGAAATCCCTATGAACAAGTGCTGTGCTGTCTGCACTGGTGTCTCCAGACGTGGTATTTATTGTCCATGGCAGTTGGAGCAGAAATGTCTGCAGAAGCAGGAGAGAACTGTACACATGTAGGGGCAAAAAGTTACTTTGCTTTCATCAACCCTGAGATCAGTAAACAGCAAATAATCATTTTGGAAGTGACAGTATTTGAATAGCGTAAGGTCAAAAATATTGAACGTGCATTGTAAATTTATACCAAAGGAGCTGAAACACTAGAAAAAAATCCCAAAAAACATCTTTTACTAAAAATAATGATAATAGCTTAGGGAGAGTGTATAGCTTAAGGGAAATTCATTTGAATAAGGTTTTAATCCTGAGTAACCATCAATAAAACCGGGAATTTCATGTGCTTTGAAAGGAGTACTTTAAAAAAGAAATCCTTTTAATAGACTTATCTTGCTATAGGATACAGTGGGCAGAGAAGGCAAAGACTGTGGCTCAAGCTGTGGGCATGCACATTATTACTTCTAGGAATATTTAGGCTGCTTCTGCTGTAGAGTTTGTGTGGACACAGCTCTGGCACAGGTACGACGTGTGCCACCAAACACTTACCTGTTCATCACCTCCCTCCTAGCTTAGTCATGCAGTTTGAAAAGGTGACAAAGAAATGTTCTTTTCCTACTGTTATAACCATGTCGGTGGTTTTGACAACAGTGTTTGTAGCTGGTGCTTGTGGATGGCTCTGTATCGTCATGAGGTGGTAGAGAATGAAACTGGTTGAGCTTGCAGCAAAGGCTAAGCCCTACTTACTGCTGTAATAAGCCTGTCTGTGATGGGCGTGTGGTTACATATATCCTACAGAGCGTTTCTGTTATTCCAGTAAAACTAGACAACTGTACAATTCCTAAATAAACTCAAAAGCAGGGGACAAGCAGCCAGTCTTTGTATATGGAAATGCCTGAACTGGATTTTGGATGCTCAGCAGTGCTGCTGAGCACAAGGTACGAGGCGTGTTTGGGCTCTGGCGGAGAACTTCAAATAGGACTCTGTTTTTTTCATATCCTGTTAGGAAAAAGGCAGTGCTGGGCAACTTCCTGGGTAATCCATCATGACAGCTTTTGGCACAGACTGGTGTGTGTCTCCGGAGGTGACTGCTTTGGTGCACAGACTGAGAGCTGGGAAGGGGCAATTATTTTAATCGAAAGGGCTCAGCAATACCTCTTGACTCAGGGGGTACCATTAGTATTACCTTCTGCTGCCCAAATCAGATCTTGCTTCACCAATTTCACCATTCCCTTTTCTTCTGGTCACTAATATAAGAAAAGTGAGCTATGTGTTAGAGAGGCAGCTGGAAGAGCTGGATGCTAATGCTAAAATGTTCTGTTACAAGTTGGTTTTCAAATGATGCAGCTCCTGCAACAGAAAGGAGAAAAACCCTTTGATAATTTTACTGCAAAATGGGTAGTTCATCTCTATAGAGAATAAAAGTGTCATTGATCTCTATGATAAATTGTATCTCAGTATCTGAAAATATAGACCTTGTTTTTTTTCTTGATACAGATGACCTTGCCTCTATTGTAAATCAAAAGTAACCAGGGATTTGTGGCTCTTGTAAGAGCTGCAGGGGGATGGAGGAATTACTCTGAAGCTGCAGCCCCTTTTGGAGCTGAAGGAAGGTAAGGGCAGAGCTGCTCAGTTTCATCAGGTTTATCCCAGGATGGGTTTCATTTTCTGTTGGCTTGAGGCTTCGCTTTGCCCACTTCCCGGAGTGTGAGATGAGCTGAAGAGCAAAGTGAACGTGGGAGAGTTGGGCCAGGAGGGGGTGGAAGGAGCCTCCAGCCCAGGTTCGTGCACCAGCTGTGTCTGTTTAGGGGCTGTTTCTGTTCATTCCAGGTACAAAGCATTTCTCACTTTGCTCCTTTTAGACTTTGAATTAAGAACAGAGCAGTAGTGCTTCATTTCACTTTATGAATGGGGAGGGGGGGGAATTATATCAATTCTTGGGAATTAAATGGTTCTGATTTGCAGTAAATTTCAGAGCCTAACCAAAACTGATGCTAAAGCCATGGGCTAGTGCTGCAACTGGAAAACCAATGTGGCAAAAAATAAAAATAAAAAAAATGTAACTCCCACATTACCTCCTTTAAAATATTTTATTTTGTTTCAAGTTGAAATACCTCAGTTTGATTTTAAAAGCAGGACAATTCTGTCGATTTCCATGAAGATAAGACCAACTTCTTGTTTTCCTCATATTCCTGCTGTCATGGCACACAAGTGGGAAATCCTGAAAGATCAAGTTGTCCTACAAACATGCTCTTCACTCCTCATCCATCCAGTGCTGCTGAACAAGGCAGGATCTTTTAATTGAAGCTCATGTTCATTTAATTAGAGACCATATAATTATGCACAGGCACAAGGGGGCAAATTAAGGTTGCACAGTCAATCTCAGCTGTGGCATTTTTAACTTTCAGGTGCTTGACTTTGCATCTTGAACAACACGGAGAGGATGTTATTGCTCCTCTCTCCGCTAGACCTTGCCAAGTTAGAAGAAAAGTTGGATTTTTTTAATAAATATGGCAGTAGCAGCACTGGGGAGGGAAGTTTTGTAGCAACTTGACAACACAATATTCTTCTAAAATAAACTTCTTCTGCTTGTTTTGAGAGTTCAGCTCCAGACATCCGCCCCCTTCTGCTTTCTCCCAGACCACACACATTCACTTTCTTTAAAAAGTTTGGCTTTCACACTGCAGCAGCTAGTTGACGGGCTCAGTAATTTAAAATCCCTGTAGCAGGAATGTTTGCTGCTTGCACCATTACTGTTTCACAGGGAAGTTATTCTTGCTTCAGTATTCTTCAGAGCTATCAAAAGTACTTCTGTGTAGTTTCAAGAGAGGAGTCAGGATGCAGCAAAACTTGATTTATGGAACTCTGCTTCAGGAACCTACCACGAGCCTCGGTTAAAAGGAAAGAATATTTCCTAAGCTACACCAGAACACGGAGACTTTTGCAAGCAATTTAGGTTCACTGTCCCCTGCCCAGAATAATAGGGCTATGATATGACTACTCCACTTCAGTGTCTGCACAAGCACCACCACTATAAAAGACACGGGGATTTTCTTGCTGCCACAGTGTCAGTAGCAGGAAGGATGCTGCTGGCATTGCAGGAGGCTGCAGCTGGCCGTGTAGCGGTGTGTTGCCCGAGGGCTGCCCTCTGCTCAGTTGTCCCCTCGTGCAGCACCATCCGTCCCCAGCCTGGAGACAGGTTATCCCCCCTTCTACATGTGCATCCTGTTTTTGTGGATTTGGGCCCAAAAAGTAGAATATCTAAAGACAAACAGCTATACTTGATATGCAACAGGCATCTTTATTTCTTTTTCAATATGCTTCTGAGCTGAAGGATTGGGCTGTACCAAGAATCTTTGTAAAGACCATGGAGCAAAAACATCTCATTGTCTTACAGGGCTTGACTGCAGCAAGGGTATTAAAAGTGCTGTTAAAGGCAAATGGCAATGCAGGGTAAAATACATTCCAGTCAATAACTCTATTTACAGAGCAGACTAAATCACTGTTCTTTGAAACCAATACCATGTATCACAATAAAATGAATAGCAGTTGAAAAGGAAGCCCTTTCCTTGACAGCTGATGATATAATCTGGGAAACGGGGCCTGTTGCTCATCCTTCGATTGCATTAAAAATGCCAGGAGGCTTCAGGAGCAAGAGAAGTCTCTGTTAAGTGGGTTAATGTTAACGAGACATACACGGATCACAAACCTCACGTCTTGAATGAGAAGCAGGTAGGTCACTTCTCTCTGCAGCTCTCATGTTTACAAGATCCTTGACCCCTCAGGAATGAGTCTTCTCATCCTGCTCTCAGCCAATGTGCAGGACCAGGAGTACTGGGTGAATGTTTTTTGTTGAGGAGTGCAGCTCACAGGTGAGCAGATGGGTAGGAAAGGCAAAGCTCTCTGAGCCCAGGCCAACAGTGCGCCTTGGGGATGGAGGAGGCTGCTGGATAACATCCTTGTGCCTGAATCTGGAAATGAGTAATATTTAGGGCTTGAGCGCAAGAGAAATGTCAGGAGACCAACACTGTTAAAGTGGATAAAACACTTTAGGAAAATAATTCTAACACTTGAGTCGTATTTTACATTTATGATGACACCGTGTCAAAATAAGCTTTGATGAAAATTAACTTGTGGCTGAAGGAAGGAATATATTACAAGACTTGCATTTAAGTCTTTTTAGAGAAGAGTTTATTGTTGAATGGCAACATTTCTTTTGGGTTGTTCTTGAAATGCTGGAAATTTAAACCATTTCTTTTTGGAAAAATGTAGCAAGCTAACTTGGAGTCGATTGTTTTCCTAGGAAAAATACCCCAGTGGGTGTTGGGATATTTATCTGCACAAGCTAATCAACTAGTCACTGTAACGGGGGCTGGCAGTTGTGGCAGCTTCATAGTAATATCCTTCTATTATGTCTTCTGTCGGTGGGATCATATGCTTGAGTAGCTGTCTCTGAAATCCTTGTCACACAGAGTAACCACCGCACCTGTGCCCGTTTGGTGCTAGAGCCTTTTAAGAATATTGGCATGGGTTGTAGGAGCCAATTGAATAGCTAACCTCCAGAGTACAGTAAAATAACTTTATTAGGCATTATAAGCAGTGTCATTGAATTTATTTTGTCTCTCTCTTATTAAATCTGCTCAGTTAGCTGTTCATTTTGAATCCCTGTAGTTATTAAATACTCATTCTAGAGCACAACCAATATTACATTAGCACGGCTACAAACGAAGTTTCAGAATTCTAAGGCACAGAGGCTGTTGGCAGAACAAAGCAATGATGAGATTGCTGTAGGTGGGGGTCGATGGACACGGAGCTGTCCTGAAGCACTGCAGGATGCTCCCGTTATGCCTGTGACCAATGCTTTTGGCTCGGTGACTGCTGGCAGCAGGAGTGGCCACCACCGGCAGCTTGCATTGATTGAAGCAGCCAACAAGAGGTTTCTGAAATTGCCCCGGTGATGATGAAGAGGCCCCCTCTTCACCCTCTCCTTAAGGGCAACACAGTCTTTTAAATTCAAAAGACTCACAGCATTTTTTTCAGGCTGACAGCCAGGAGGCTCTCTGGCCAGCAGCTCTTCAGCCCCGCGTACCTCCTCGGCACTGCTGGGTGCCACAATTTGTCAGCTCCATGGCAGAGAACTTGGTGGTGGTGGTGGTTGGACCTGCCCGTGCTTTGATGTGGTGTGGGCAGCCTTTTGAGGCTGGTCAGGATAAATACAGAAACGAAGAGAGTTAAAGGGTCCTGAGGATGCTTGACTTATGCAGCTTGGGTGAATTGGAGGTTCAGGAGCATCACGTGGAGGAGCTATTGGTAACCCTGCGAGTTAGTGTATGGCAAATTATTTCCCATGCAAAACACTCGTGTAACGGATGTGGGAATGCTGAGGAATTGTTGAAGGTTACTGGATATACAGCACATCCTTCTAATGAGGCAGTTAGGTTAGTTATGGAGTTGGGAGTAGCATTTTCTTTCTTTTTTTTTTTTTTTTCTTTCTTTTCTCCTGTTTAGAATAAATTCAGAAGTTTAGATTCCTTTTTTTTTTTTTTTTTTTTTTTTTTTTTTTTGGAAAAGTACTGTAGAACAAGTTGAATTTCTTTTAGTGAATGAAATAATTTTTTTCCTTCGAAACTAAATGTAACAAGAATTTAATAATTCATGAATTGAGCTTCAACATCTTTTAAATAATAGATAGACTGTCATGCCAAGTTCAGCTGCAAGCTTACAGAGCATACGTTTTTATGTTTTTCTTTGACATTTTGGAGAATTACAGAACAACAAACATTTATTTTGTATTTCTGCTCATTTCAATATTTTATTCCTTTCAGGTTGATTTAGGAAATAAAAGCAACATTTTCCCCCCCAAAAGTAACTACCTTCAGTTTCTGATGGAAAAAGAGAACAGTAGAGAGAGAAGACCTAGGTATACGGTCATAAATGATTCACTGGACTTCTGGTTGACAGATAGAACAGTTTTATAATAACCTTGTTTATTATTTTTCTTATCAGTGGAATCAGATGTTTAAATAGCTCTACTGCAAAGTGCTGTGAGGTTGACTAACAATTACACCTCTGTCACCTCTGCTGTCTTTGTCCGTTTCAAAATAATCAGACTGGATTTATTTTATTGGTTATATTTTCCCCTCCTCGATAAAATAGCAACAATTTCCAGTTGATGTGGCAAGTTGCAGAAGCAGCATGTCATTTAGTGATATTTTTGGATATGGGGTGAATGAGGAGTCTCCTGCTTAAAGCAAAAGGAACCCGGTTGTCCCTGCTGCTGCCTTTCAGAGTAATATCAATTCGGTGGAGGAACAACTGACTCTCAGGTGATGGATTGTCTCATCAATCTTGGCAAGAACCTCGAAAATCAGTGGAAAGGTTACAGCTGATTTCATGAATAGGTATCCTCCCCTCCTTTATTTTGAAAAAATATCTCAAAGTGCCAGAAATGGAAAGACTTTTCCTCCCTTCCTTTCCATGAATGTGCACCTTTTGCAGTTCTCCCTACCACCTCTATTTTTGTTTGTTTGTTTATTTGCAATGGAAGTTCACGCCAGAGTTGGCAAGGACAAAGACAGTTATTATTTAATTAATTTCAGTTTTATGTAACTTGTAGGACATCCTAATGTGAATGCTGTTCAGTTAAAGACGTGAAGTTTGTGAAACGAGTGCGTTGATCTGAGTTCTCTACTCAATCACAGCAGAAGTTGTACCAAATGAAAAATCGGGCCATGGGGATTTGTTTGAACAGATGCAGTTGCAGTTCAAGAGTGAAAGTTCTTAAATGTCTCTGGTAATAATTCATTGCTGTGATTTTATTTTTCTTTTTATGGTTTTCTGGAACTGAAGAAGCAGATGAGTAAGAGGTGTATAAGAATCCGTTGCAGAGTATTTGAAGTGGTTCACACTCAATTTCTGTAAAGGGTGAATAGTCATTCACTGTATCTCTGTTTTTGTCTCATACTATTTACAAACTATGAACTTGCCTTATCAGTCAAATGGGAAAATCAGAATTTTAAGGGAATCATTACCTTTTCAACTTTTCCAAGCCCAGAAAGATAACATTGGCACTTACAGTGCATTAACAGGCAAAAATCAATCAAAACTTCACTGTGATAAATGTTCCCACGTGTGAAATTACAATGAATCTGCAATCAGTTCCAGCTTGTTCAACTCCATTGGAAATGGTTCAGTAATCTGGGTGGTTATTTGCAATAACTCATCAAACTGATAATAATGTTTATTGCACCATATGTTATCGCTTAAGTATCAAACTGCAACTTTTACAATTTCATTGAAGGGGAAATAGGTTAATAATAAAATCAGTTAGAACTTGAGGTTTCTTTTCTTTTGGAAAGTTGAGTCTATTTCTTGGAGCCTCCAAAAAAGGACATGGAGAGGCAGTGTTCCTATCACCTACCTCGTGCACAAAGTTAGGTCGATCTACCAGCCTAACGTTTTGTAGAGAAAATGCAGAAAAAGATCTTTGGCAGAAAGATTTGGAGCTAATAAATAAGGGTCGCAGGCTCCCAGCTCTGCTACCAGTTGGGCTCTTAGCCCATGAAACACCCGACAGAAGGAGGAAGGTGTAACCTGCCCTGGCTGTGTATTTTTAGCACTGTTTCACCCAAACACTCGAGTTGCTTTCAATGGCCTTTGTAGCATGGTTATAGCTAGGAACACAATTTCTGGCAAAGATTTCTTGTACAGGAAGCTATAAAAATTCATTGCTAAAATGTAGTCTCTGCCCTAAAATTTTGCTAGCATATGTAGTTTGAGATTCAAGTCGTGAGATCTGGCATAATGCTGTTTTGTTCTCCTTTGTTATACTATTTGAAAGCTGGGCCTCTGTGTTCACTTCTGATCTTTTATTTCTAAAAGATTTTGGAAAAAAAAATAATTCTCAGTGAGAATCTTTTATCAAGCACCTTTTCACACAGAATGTTTCCCTTTCTTATTGAAAATGTTGTGAGCAACTTAATCCCAAGGGGAAAAGAGTGCTAATATTCAGTGGTGATGGAAGAAAATAATTTGAACGTGGCAGTGCCATGGAAGGAACATTTTGATTAAAAATGCAAGAACATTCAATCATTGTATCTAGCAGACCATATGTACATGAAAAGCCTATCTTCATTCTTATCATTCTGGGTGCTCGTTTTCAACAGAATGATTGATTGGCAAGATTCCTATTTCCACACCTTTCATCTATCTTCAGTACTTTCATAAATGTTGAATTAAGCAGTTTTTATGAAACTTATCATAAACTGGAATGTTCATCGAAAGTGACTGTGACAAAGTGGATTCTCCTACTCTTGAACTTCAACAGCAATATAGCAAAATACATTTATTTCTGCCTGGTTAAAAACACTGTGTTTTTTTTTCTCCCTTCCCTCGGTGTGTGAAATGCCCAAGAAAATTAGAAAGACTGAAGGGATTTTGAGAAAAGGAAAAGGGAACCTCTTGGACTGAGATCTAGATCCTTATTTTAGCTGGGGAAAGTGAGGCTAGTGCCTTTGTAAAGTTGATATTTTCTGTTTGTTCTTAATGCCATTTTATTTTGACTCATTCCTTTTGAGATGTCTTGTTATTTTGGTATAATACCTTGAAGCCCTTGTCTGTTGTCTTCTATGTCTTTGGGACCAGTGCTGTCTTCTGTGTACCATGACTTGGGCAGGCTACTTTGGCTTGAAACTAAATCACGTTGGGCTTGAGGAAGCAGGGATGAGCCGTATGCAGATCTGCAGCTGGACGGCACCGCTGACAGTTTGTTGCAGCAGACAAATTTCCTCTTGGGTTGCGTGTCATGAATCTTCCCATGTGAGAACTTGATGGGGCTACATTTCCCCACAGCAGTGCGAATCCACAGTTGTGTGCAAATGCCTGCCTTTATCGGGCAGTTTGTCTGCTCTGGAGCTGTCAGAGCCACATTACGTTACACCTGCTGGCACTTCTGCTACTGCCATCTCCCATGAAGTACCTTCCAAATAGGGTTTATGTTTTTCCTGGGGAAAAGATATATAAATGCTTGATTCACGGGAACACATGGAACCTGCAGATGTATCGGTGTCACTGCTTCCCCCAGTTACTGAATTAAATGGCTGGAAAAGGGCAATCAAGGTGGCTGTCACATGCCATTGCATGGAAGTTAGTACAACATCTGCTTTGCCTGCTGTTTCAGAAGCCGCTGGTGCATGTTGTAACGGGGAATGGAATCACTACTACTTTTCTTCATTTTATTGGTGAAGACTTTACATGGGGAAATGCTTAAATTATGCTGAGAATAGCCTTGTGTAAGTTACCGTAGGAAGTTGATATTTCTACCCTGTTCAATGTTTAAGTTACAAGAAGCTTGGAAAAAGGACATCTCACTTCTTTTGTAGCCACACTGACTTTTATCCCTTCATCATTTGCCTAAGCACCTAAAGCTTTTCACTTCTTGCTCTTGGGAGTGCCACCATTCATTGCCTGATTAGTATTTTTGATGCACAGAGCGAGTTAATTGTAGCTATAATCATTGGAAGCGGTTGGTGTTGTAATTTGGTATTTTCTCAAAGAACCATTAGAAGCGGATGCAATATAAACTCCTAGTTAAAAGCAGTATGATGCATGGGCTTTCTGAAGGCATGGGGGAAAAGTAGCTATTGGTAGCAGAACTTGTAGTTAGAGGCATTTATGTTGCTTCCCTCTGGGAGTATGATGGGAGGGTAAAACTTTTATGCTATCAGGCATTTGTAAGCAATTCTCCAGCTGGGACTTTAAATTGGAATAGCTCTATTATTCACGTGTACCCCAGAACTCGTTGGAAAATCGTCTGCTGCTTCTTCTAGCTGTGAGTGGCCATAGCCACATGTGCTGCTGGTGAAAGCATAAAGGAAACACTGCTTCCTGGACTTGGAAACCCCAGGCCATATTCCCCACGCTTTCAGGTGCTGCTTGTGTCTAAGGCAGTCTCTTGCCTGGTAAAATGGTTTTAGATACAATAAACTCACCATGTGCATCAAAAACATTCAAGTGAGTTGTTGCAGAAGTGATTTTTGTTCCTGAGTCCGCAGCCAAGACTTGGGACGTGATGCTGGGTACGTGGCAGAGGAGGTGGAGGGAAGGCACTGAACCTCCATCAGCCCTGCCTGGGAACCTCACTTCAGCTGCCTAACAGTCGTGTGAAAACGGGAGCAGCACCACCGTCTCCTTTTCCCTTGCTACCTTGCAGAATCTAATTTGAAACTCTGCGTGCTTTTGGCTTATGCATGCTTTGGTTTGTGTGTGCATTTCGTGTATTTTCTGGCAGTTTCATGCTTTCAGGTAGGCTTATAACAGCAGGTGAGGATGCTCACTGATGATAGCTTTGGGGCCAAATCATGCTTGTGCTATTCAGTTGCCTGCATGAGTAGACAAACTCTGGTTCAGGTGTGTTTTTATCCTGTAGTATTTAATTGTTCTGGAAGTAGTGCAGTGAATTGGTAAGAGTGAATGGGTCAGTGCTGGTTTTGGTTCAGGGATCGGATCCTCCTGGTGGGGACTGCATCTGGTTTAAGACTAGAACTGGGTGCTGGGAGGGTGGTGATGCCATTCAGATGTTGTCTTTGGCCTATTGCAGTTTGTCTTGCTCTGTTGTCTCTCATTATCCCAAATTGGATTAGTAGATTGCTTCTTTTCTAGTTACTTCTCATCAGAATTCACTGTGCATTCAGTTTGGGGTCCCTGATTGCTCTGAGGCTGGGGACAGCACGGGCAGACAGCTGGAGCAGGCAGCAGCACAAAATTTATGAACGTGGTCCCCAAATTGTCAGTTAAGTCAACTGTGAGGTCAAAGAGCCAGGCTCAGCCATAGTGTGGAGGTGCCGTTGACTACAGTAAGGCAGCAATGGTTAACACGAGGGTTTTTCAGCAAAAGGAGTTTTAGGCAAATGAAGTTGTACTCAGCTTATCAGTATCACAATTTCATGTTTTCTGGGAGTGCTGCTGGTGGCTGCGCGCTGTATCTCACAGCAAGTACCTCTGAATTATTTATAACTGGCTCAATTTGCAATAGTAGAACGTGAGCATTTTCTGGCCTAAAATTAGGCTAGGCAGAGTCTCTCCTGAAGCCCTAGCCAGTTAGTAGAAGTTGTTGCCAATCGCCAGTCCCACCATGTTCTACCAATTTTACCCAAGCTCTCATAAACTCACTCAAATGCAGGCTATTTACAGCAGCCAGGCTGGGCTGCAAGCCTCCTTTTTGGGCTCTTAAATTCTGGAGAGCTGATGATTTCAGCACACGTGGTTGTCATACCCACGCGACCTCCTTCTCCACGCCCCGTTGGTGTCACCATGAGCCAGCCCCACATCACAGAGACGACTTCAGTGACTCGGGAGGTTGGAGGTGAGCACAAGGGCTTGGGGTAGGCTTTGGGGCAGATTGCTGACATAGTTGGGGTGTCTGGAGAAGAGGTAGGACTGTTTGGATGCCCTGCAGTGCTGTGACAGCAGCTGGAAGGACCTGCGGCCAGCTGGAGGGACGAGGGGAGGCTGAGTGCGTGGTGGAGGAGGCCGGCACCATTGAACGGTTGGTTTGCTTCCTGAGCACGGTTTCAGCCGGTATTTTTACTTACTTCACCTTGTGGGTGAAGATGCGTTTGCGAGACTATTAGCTTATGAATTTAAATTAATTCATGAGTTTATCTTTTAATGAGTTTAATAATGCAGCGTCGTTTTTCTCTCAATTTGGCTGAACGTGGATTCCTCATTTAGTTAAAAATTTGAAATCGTACAGGCTACACAAGAAATTAGGTTCTTAATGACTGTTTTATTCAATTATTGTAGAGATACTTGCCCTATCATAGTTAATGTTCCATTTTGAAATTAACATTTTACATACCTCTCAAGCCCCTTTTGAAACATATTTTAATGCAATTTTTAACAATGAGATTGGAAAAATTTTGTTTTGAGTGGAAATTAAATTATTTGCTGAAAATTGGAAAATGGTGGTTTTAGTAACCGTTAATTTTTTTTTTTTTAAACCAAAAGTTAAAAGTTAATTTTAACAAAACCTCAAATTTTCTTGGCTTAGGAAAAAAAAGTCCTCAAAGTCTGTTATTTCTCAAGTGGCGCTAATAGAAATGTAATTATTATTGTAACTTTTTGTTGGTGGGTAACCTTTTTCTTCAGCAGCAATTATCGATTTACAGAAAATTGATAGATAATTGTGACAGTAGGTATAATTCAAAAAACAGTTTTCTATAAGGGGGGAGAATAGGAATTCAGGAAAATTTTTAGACCTTATTCATCATGACTGGAAGTTAGTGGCTAGTCATTAGATGAGGAGATGATTGGAAAGGAAAGCCTAGAGGTGTTTTCTTGTAACAACTACTGTGCTTTTCCTGCCATACCATCACATAATGAGAGGAATATTGATGAGGAGAGGGTCCTAGAAAAATGGGAAAATATGCAATCAGATCAAATGGAAATGCATTTCGGAGAACTGCATTGGCATCTGCTTATTTTGCAGAGCCCCATTTAAATAGCGAGGCTGCAATGTGATCTAGTTCAAATAAATACTGAGCATTAAGGTGACAGCTTAAGTGCATTGCATTCAGTGGTAGCGGGCACTGCTAAGGATATAGTTTCTTTTTAACAGTAAGTAGTAAAGTGTTGTAGTAAAAATGGAAATCTTAGCAATACAATAAATAACCAAACTGCTCTGAGTAGCGATACATCAGCGAAGAAGCTTCACCCACAAGGCGCCACTCTGGTATTGCCAGACAAAAAAACTATGGGAAACAGGCAAGTGAAACTGGCACCCTGTGAGGGTGGCACGAGGTGGGTGCAGAAAGTGTGACTGAGCCTGTAGTCTAAGGTGGGTGCTGAGGTTATTCACATAGTTCTCAGGTAGGGCTAGAAATTGGGCATTAGGTGTTACTAGGGACAAAAGGAGCAGCAATGGCCTTGGATGTGACAGCACCTGGAGAGCCAGAGGGGAGCCTGGAGAGCAAGGAGCCCAGGTGAGAGGCTGGGGTGGTGGCCATAGCTGAACGTGGGGCAGCTGCTTACATTTCCCTTCTTCTGGCCTTCCCATATCACGGTTAATTATTCCTGGCTGTCCAGCTTGAACTCTCTCTCCTGTATTCCACTGTAACACGTGCCAGGTCTGTCTCTTCCATAGCTGCACAGGAAATGTTCTGTTGTTGGGCCCTGTGTGGCTGCAGGGTTTTTTTTGTTTTTGTTTTGGCCTTTTTTTTTGGATGGAGAGGAGACGTATTGGGTTCTTTTTGTTTGTTGTTTTGGTTTTGTTTTGTTATTTTTCTTCTGTGATGTGTACTGTGCTACACATTTCACTCATGCCAAAACCCTCCTGGTATTCTGAACACCTGGAGAGCTGTGTCCTGTAGCTTTGTAACCCAGCTGTCAGCTTTAGCAAAGAGTCGGCAATTAAAAATTCACTGAACTGTTAATTGCAAATCAGGGTCAGTTGGATGACTCAATTTCAGGCATCCTCCTACCTGATCAAGGGTTTAGAAGCAGTCATTTGTCTACTGAATCAAAAGTCATTTGTCCATTGTAATTACACCCCATCAGAGTGTATCCTGTGAAGAGGTGCTGGAGATGGAGAAGAGCTTGAAGAACTGACCACGTTAAGGAAATTAAAATAGAGCTGCAACCAGCATGCCTGGAAATGCTGCTCTGTGTGTGCAGTGGTCACTGCACGCTGAGTCATGCTGATGCCTACCTGGGCATCTAAAGAATCTGAGTCTGATTGATATAAAACATCTTCACCTTGCTGTCCTGTAGTTCTTGTCCTTAAAAGTATATCTGTTGCTAACGAAAATATGTTTGTTTCCATTTAAGTAGGAAAAAAAAAAACAAAAACAACACACCCCCACAACAAAAAACCCACAGTTTATTGTATTCTTCTTGTGCACAAGCAGTTGCCATTCATTCTTGTAGATTCTAGCTCCAGTTACATCTGCACTATCCCGTCAAATGCTTTTGAGAGATGTTACTAAGGTAATCTGGTATTCAGCAACAATTAAGAAAAAGAATGACACAAAGATAAATAGATATGTATCCTGTGTCCTTCCAAGTGAAATCCTGAGAAATTTTTATGCTCTAGACTGGTCAACCATCTTATGGAAAGCAATATTTTGGCACGACATGCCCTAGTCTGGCGAACTCTGTTTTTTTTTTTTTTTTTTCTTTTTTTCTTTTCTTTTTTTTTTTTTTATTTCTTCTGTCTGTTTTCTAGAATTTAGAAAGAATTACCCTGATACAGGTTGCTAAAGAAATTAAAGTGGCTGATGCATTGACTTGAGTGCTATCCTACAGTTTTTAAAAGCTCCTTCAATTGCAGGTAGCAATGTTAGCTCATTGTGTTCAGATCACATGCACTGAGCAACAGTTTTTAAATAAAGGCTTACCGCTGGCCCATTGATTTAAGAGATCTTTTATTGCGGGGTGTTACCTTGGCCACCAAGGTGGTTTCGACTAGGCTTTCCTGTGTGGGAGTTGTGAGATAGCAAACCTTTTTCAAACAGCTTACATGGCAATTAATATTAAAAACTGTATGCAATTATCCCATTCTTATTTCAGAAGAAATTAATGCACGTTGTTGAAAAGCACTTAAGAATAGGAAGGTAAAAAACAACATTTTATTCTGTACCATTTGCAGAACTTAGTGCATGGACAGCTTGCTTTTCCCTACCTGTTTTTATTTCATGTGAAAGTTCAGCGATGCTGTTTCTCTTCATTCTCAGTATCCCTTTGATGGGAAAGATAATGTGCGAGTTGGCTGCTGCATGGAGATACCCAGCAGAAATACATATACTTATTTGATTATGTATTTCTTTCCATGTATACAGGACAACATAAAGGCAGTAAATGGCAGGGCTAAGACAAAACAGCATTTTCTGTTTTCAAACTAGATGCTGGAGAGCTTCTCCAAATGAGTTCTTCATGCCTGAAATGTGGCCACAGGCAAAACTTGTGGAAGCAGTGGGAGCAGCTCTGGAGTTTACAGTTTACTTTGAGTGACCAGTCAAAATCCTGGCACAGCTGCTTGCTTGGGTCACTGTCGCAGGTCTGCTTCACTGGGTAAAGGAGCCTGGTGTGTAAGGGTTTGTTTTTGTGTACCCAGTGTTCTCTGTCTACCGTAAGAATTTAAATATGAGGTCTGAAATTGATCTGAGTGCTCTGTTCTGTTTCATGTGAAGAGTAATAATATGCTTAAATATTTACCAACCCCAAACATGTTAACAATAATATAATAGTATGTACTGCAGGAATACCAGCTCATTAATTTACTGAATATTGCATTGAATAGGATAAGAGTCGGCTTTGTCTTTGCTTTAGTATGGTAATCTTTAAACCCTGGCTTATTCAAAATAAATCAAAATCTTTTTTTTTTTTTTTTTTTTTTTTTTTTTTTTTTTCATCAGTAACCTGCTTTATTTAGGACACATTTCCTACTTCTATTTTCTCTGCTGGCATTTATCTGCTCGCAAATGGATTTATTATCAAGTAATCCTAGTTTTAAACAAAATGTCTTTTGCTATCTCAAAACCCCAGGCTTTTCTGTGTTTGCTCTTCTACCAATTAAGTAGCATGAGTCAACGAAAGCCTTTTTCAAAGTGCCTTCCAAATAGTGGTGTAAAAGGAAATCCTGATGGCTACTCCGTAGTTAAAGCAGGTGGTGGATAAATGGCACATTCAAGCACAGGGACTGGGAGAAGCAGGGAGGATGGGTATGTCTGGCAGTGAATTCCTTCACTGTCTCTGTCTCTTTACTGCTGGGCTATTCCATCAACTATGTGCCTGGGACGTCACGGTGTTACAAGTTACTGACTGTGGCTGCATAGTGAATCATATTTATTTGCTGATCCACTTCAGAAAGAATTGATATTTTGAATAATAATAATAATATAATAATAATAAACGTGTTTTGCTTTGGTTGGCTTGCTACCAGGTTAGTACTCTGTGAAGCTGTGTGGTAAGTGTGCCCTGACAAAGGAGAGGTGGTGGGGACTACAGGAGCTGGGGGCATGACAGGACCGCCCGTTTTGGCAGTAACATCATCTCAGTGTAGGTTGGGCCAAGGAAGCTGCTGTGACTATGTTGCACCTTTTTGTTGACAACTTTGTTCTTCCTTCTCCCTCCGGTATGCTCGCTCTGTGCTGTACTTGCAAGTTGTGTACCAGGTGTCCGAGTTCTCTGTGATAAGAAAGTGGGGAAGGATTTGGACCTCGAAAGAAATCTTGCTGACTTCACAATGCTGTACCAAGCAATATAAGATTGTAGGGACTTGATTCATTTTGCCTTTCACACTTATCTGTGACCTTCTTCAGCCTCAGGATTCATCACTATTCAGAGATGAAAGCATCTCATTTCCATACCAGCACCCTTCCCCATATAGGAGTTGTTGGTATTTATGTGTAGCTAGAATAACGGAATAACTGTAAACAGGAGCATGCAGATAAGAAAATTACCAGCCATTTATTCATAAACCGGTTAAAGGAACTGCATCTTTTATCCATGGATAAATATAAAAGTAATCCCAGCCCGATAGCTTTGATACTGTAGATCTTTGTCAAAAGGTTAGGCGTGAGCGACAAAGGCAGAACTGAACTATCATCTTAAAACCAAACAAAGGGACGTACAAACAACCTCCCCCCCAGAGAACCACTGCTCATTTTTCATTTTCATAAACCTGGGTTTGTATTTTGTTTTCTCTTGCGTATGCAGGGAGTACTGTACAGGCCTGCATTAGTTTGGGTGCGTGAGAGCGTTTCTGAGCTCTGAGGAGGCGCCGTGGGCTGCTGCCAGGTGCCCCCACGTGCAGTGACCGTGGCTGTGCTGCCTGGCTTCATTGAGCATTCAGAAAGGTATTGAGCATTTAAGACTGTGAAAGGTGCAACAGAAATTGCTCAGCCTTTCTTTAGGCCAGGTCGTGGTTGGGCTCCTGGGAGAGCAGTGGCCAGCACAGCTGGGTCCTTGTACCTCCCGCCAGGGACTGCCGCTGCCTTGAGTGGTTGTTCGGCCAGGATTGCAGCTGCAAGGTGCTGCAGACGGTGGGTTTGTTGGTTGTGTGCCAGGCTGGGTTTTTATGGGATTTGTAGCTGGAGAACTTGGGGGCTGATCAAAACAGTAGTAAAATGTAGTGTTAGCAGCAAGGAGCTTCCTGGCTCTGGTCCTTGGGAGTGCGCACAATGGCAGCCAGCTTAAAAAGCAGTCAGCGACCTCGCTGCCGTTGTGCTGCTGTACATCTGTGTTTCCTCAGCTAACAGTCTTCCGCTGGTTCGTGCCTGCTGCTTCTCACCCAAGTCGTTTTGTGCACACCTGCAATGAAGAAGACCTTTCCAAGTTTTTGGACGATCTCAGCTTTGGCAAATTAAAGGACAATAATGTCTGAGCGATACTGCATGGCTTCCCTGCCACTTGCAGTTGCTCGCTTCTGCTTGTTGTATTCATGCAAAAAGAGAAAGAACTGAGAGGAACATTACTCTTCAGCCAGATGGAACAGGACACGTCTCCTAATACCCTTAGTTATGTGATGATGCATCACTGCAGCAACGTATTTCTGAAAGAAGAGTAAGGATATACAGCGTGTATGTGCCTGGGTAATCGTGAGGAAAGATGATGGAGAATCCTGAACAAATCCCAACCTAAACAGATGATATTACGAGCTGTGATAGGCATTGGTTCGGGTGCTGTTGTGCTCCCAGAGGAAGGCAGAGGAGCGATGGGAAGGAACCTGGGAGCCCTGTGGATAGGGTCTGTCACAGTTCTCAGCAAGGGAGGCTCACAGGGTATTAGGAGAAGAGCGTGCGCTCTCTGAGCACATTTGCTGGAGAAACTTTTTTTTTTGAGGAGCCTGAATAGCTATTTTGAGTGGTCCACATCCTGGCACAAAGCAGGGTCAGCCCTTTCTGAAGGTTGCCAGGACAGGGAGAAGTAGAAGGGTCCATACCCACCCTGGAAGCAGAACAGCCTGAATTAGGCATCATTTTAGTAACTAGTTTGGGTGCGATGATGCTTGAATTGAATCCCTCTAGTCCTTTCTATTCCATTATCTACTAATGTTATTCCTCAGTGGCAGCATGTAAGTGGTTTTGAACATCTCAGTTCTCCTCTGGAGTGCAGGAGGAGAAGTCAGATGAGGGAAAGGCGCACTGGATGGAAGGACTGACCGATGAAGTGGCAGGTGGGCTAGTAAAGGAGAGGGGATGAGGCTCACAGCACGCTGGTCCAGGGCCTGGAGAATCACCTTGTGAGGAGAGAAATGAATATTTCATCACTATTCATCACGATTATGGTACCGTGAAAAGGCACAGAAAGGAGCAGAGCAGGAGGCTGGGAACACACATTGTTCCTTTAGTGGTGCTGTGGGTTTGCTCTGATGAATCTGTCTTGCATTTCACCCAAAGAAAAGGAGTTGGCTAATGATGTGCTCTGCAGATGGATCAGTGCTGGCACTTCAACAGCTCTGTATCTGGTACACAGGTGTTTGATTCTGTTTTTGTTAACGAGCCAATAGCAGGCAGATTTAGGGAAAATTGACCACAGTTACTGCGTAGAGACAGAGTTTCTCTCCCTGCTCCCAATCTAACTCCACCATATGTTCAGCGTGTGAGCCCAAGCCACGACACATCTTCCAGTCAGCAGGCCAAGCTCACAGCTGGTGAAAGGTAAGGGTGGAACGACGCCTACCAGCGTTACTCAGCCCCATGCCTCATTCCGCAGGCTGTGTTGCTTTGTAGAGCTAAGCAGACACCTCCGAAAATTGTCCCTGATTATTCGTCCTGTCACAGACTCCTGTCCCTTTTGTTGTTGCTTGTAAGCTTTCCAGAAAGCACTCTTCACAGCAGATGTTTGCTAATGCAGAAGATGTTAGTGAAATTGTCGTGGAAAGTAGATTTCAGGATGTTTTTCATACCAGATGTGTTTACTGGGTATGAGGCTTAAACAAAGAAGTTGCTAGAGTTGGGAAAGTCTTCGTGTCAATTTAAAATTAAATGCTGCTCAGGTATGAGCTGTGAATTTTGTGCAAGAATGAATCAATCCAGTGTGTGCCAGAAAACTTAGCACAGGTGCTAATGCAAGGAAAGCTCTGGATGGATGGAAGAGAGAATAACACATTGAGGCAACATGTAGGTAATAATTCACTGGATTATAACGACATAAACTAAGAATTTATTGCTGAAACTACTTGTGAAATTATAATGGGGGGGAAGGATATTAGTAAGAACTCCCATGCCTGTTGAAGTCAGTTTATAAGAAGAGAGCATGGAAAAATCAATTGCAAAACATAACATTAAATAAGTAATCGGTGGGCTGTCTGTTCTTTCCAATGTCTACAAATGTACCAATGCTCGCAGATAGGTTTTGTTAAAATCATTGTAGGTAGTACAATAGCGTTGAGATTTTCCAAATATAATGCCTCCAGGAAGTTCTCAATAGCATCTGCTATTTACAGCAACTCTTTTCTCATAGCAATTTATTTAGGGCTGGAGAGAAGACAACAGGTCCTTCTTGTTATTCACCCTAGGTATAGGTTTTTAGATTTTATTTCATTTTATTTTTTTCTCCTAGTGATTTGCTGGTTTTGGAGGAAGGATGTTTTCTTGGTCAGTTTGTCACAATCAGAAATAATGTAAATACTGTACGTGTCTGGCATATCTTGGTCTGATAATCTCATAGCTGGAAAACAAACTGTTCCAGAGTCTGTGGAGTCACCACTCATGCTTTTTTCTTCTGTTCATGACCAATTTACAGTACAGCTAATGCCTCTCTCCAGCCTCCTGAGGCACTGTTTTAGTGCATACAGAAACACTCGTGGAATTTGAGTCACAAGGGAGTACAGCATAGGGAAATAGTGCACGTGTTTTCTTTGGTGGTGTAACTGGGGTGGGAGGTGTTGGATCTGAGTGTCCTGCAGCTGCACACAGTGCTCGAGGAAGAATTGGAAGGGGATGCTGCAACAAAACAGGGCAAACCCTTTTAGGAATGATGAGAGAACCATGTTCTAAGCGATTCAGAATCCAACAGCTCTTCATCTCTAAGACTTCTAAACTGCTTCTGCAAGCATCATTTTATTTTGAATCATCATAACTTACTGGAAAGGTATTGTAGTGTAGGAGTTGAGGGCTGTGCTGGCTGTGTTAAAGTTGTATTTATGATGATGTTCTGAACTAATACCTTAAGTTTTTATGAGACAGAATGACATTTATGAATAATTTATTCATGACATGGTAAGCTGAACTATAGCAATTTCTTCCCAAGAGTTATTTGGAAGAGCTATTGGGAAGAGAAAAATTAGTGTTAACAAAAGGATGTCACCACAGGTAGGTTGGAGAGAGAGGGAGGTCTGCAGGCAACCTCATGGGAATATATCGGAGTGTTTATTTATATATATATATATATATATATATATATATATATATATGCTGCTTAATTCAAATATTGTCAGGAATATGAAACATACTTTAATATTCCTCAAAAAAAAAACAAAACAACACCCCACCCATTGCATGTGTTCTGAAATCAGAGTGCAGTGCCATATCCCAAGTGTGGCAGCATCACAGCAGGTAGCACAGCAGTGGTAGCCGTAACCTCCGTGCTGAGGTAGCTCAGGGTTGCAGACTCTCTTCATCTTTGGCTTTTCTAAATGCGGTTTTCCATTCTCCTTAAAATACCTACTGTTGGCTCTCCTGGGCTTGCCTTGCCCGTGCTCTGCACCATCTGGTTGCAGATCAGTTTCCAACAGGGCCCATGCGGCTCTGTTGGTGCCATCGCCCGCTGGAGGGAGGAAACGCGGTGCAGGAGCCTGGTGTTACGCTGTGCTGGAGCATCTCTGCCACCAGAAAGCCCTGCAAGCAGAGCCTGAAGGCAGAGCACGGGCTGTCACCCTGCATTTACCCACCTCGCAGGGCTAGGCATTGCCTCCCAGCCAAGTCACATGCGCTTCAGCATCCCATTTAGAGGATGCCAAACATGTTGCAAATCCCGCCTTGGTATTATTTTTCCTGTCGTAGCTTGTTGTTTCCTTTATTGTGTGACCACTCATCAGGGAGCTGTTTTGCAGGGATTTTGAATGTCTTGCCCATAAAAGCTGCGACTTTTCCTATATTTAGGAGATAGTGTGTTTTATTCCTCTGCGATTTGTTTTGCCTAAACTAAGCACTTTGCTTCAAAAGGGTGTCCTTGTAAATCTTTGTCCTTTTAAATTCAAAGGTCAATGATACTTTCTATATGCAAATTCAGTTGTTAAATGTATTGCACATTACTACTCCTGGCAGATGGGAAAAACTGCAAATTTATCATGGTGATGGCTTCAGGAACAAAGTAAGCAATTATAGACACAGTATGACAACTAATGACAGTCTCTTTTATTCTCTAGTGTTCTCAGTAGCCTTTCATATGAAAGAAGAGGAATAGAAGGTTACCTTAGCTGTGTGTCTAAATCTAAGCCAATATTACCAGAAATTGTAATATATCGCCTTTGTTGTTATCCATTAGAATTCAGTTTATCTTCTGGCTCTTTATAAAAACTCTTCCCGAAGATGCATTAATAAATACAAGCTTAGTTTGTGTTAAACTTTGGATTTGTTCCTTGTGCACCATAAAGAATTACAGGCAGCTGAAAGGAGAATGTTCTGCTGAGGGAAGTTAACTTTTTTCTAGTCCTATTCCATATGCCGGATACACCACATTAATATTCAAAAGTAAGATATTTTATAAAGTAGATAGTTTGTTTTTATGATGATGATGGTGTCTGTGAGCTCTGCGTGGTCACAGCTCTGCTCGGCCAGGTGTTGTGTTAAGTGCCGCAGATCACAATCCAACTGTGCAGGTTGTCAAAGAGTAAGAGAAGTGGAGGCTTGAAATCCTCTTGTTATGGGTGGCGACTTGCAGAGCTTCCCTCCATTTGTGGAGGGAACAGAAAGTGTCAGCAGAGCCAAATAGCCCCATCAGAAGGTGAGGTTTCCACTTGGCCAGCACGGGGCAGCCTTCCTGAGCCAGGCTGGGCTCTGTTGGCCTCCCTTAGCACCCTCAGCAGCAGATGTCTGGGGGCAGATCGTGTTCCCACGTCTCCTGGCTGTACCCTCTTGGTTTAGATTTGAGCTTTATCTCTCCTTATAAACTCAACCATATTTTCTTACCAGCTTGCAGTCAGTTGCTATATATCGATCCTTAGTAAATGTAGTGATCTGCACTCCACAGGACTAATTAAATATGCCATAAATCTGCAAGAGAATGAGTACTTCAAGTGAAAGAATTCCTTTTTATATAATAATAATAAAAAACTCTCTTAAAAATTGAGTTCTATCTGCAAGTGATTGGCACACAGCTTGAAATTATATTACCACTGCTTTGTCCTTGATCTGCTGGAGTTTGTACCCCTGGAGTTTGTGCAGATCTCTGGGTTCACAGCACCCGGATCCTCTGTACCTGCTGCCAAGACACAGCTGGAGCTGCTCTGGAAGTGCTCATCAACCCACCTTACTGACTCCAGGGAGACCACCGGTGTTATGCCAGCTAGAAATTCAACTTGGCCCAGGTGAAACAAAGAGATTTTGTGCCTGAGGATGCTGCCTTACCTCATGATGACTACTGCAGTCTTCCCAGGGAAAATAACGAAGTGCCTCTGCTGCCCATCCTGCTGTTCCGTGCACAATTAATTTGGGTGGGCAGGTGTTTTGCTTCCTCCCCTAGAAGGAGGCACTGATAACAGAAGATTAACCTTGCTCCATTTAAATTATAGCTGGCAAGCAAAATGCCTTGTCCCTCCCCAGACAGGGGGACGGATTTTCAGGAGAATAAACTGTCTGATGTTTAATGACTGTAAGTTGCCAGGACTACACTCCAGTGGGTCAGAGAATCCTGAATACTGATCTGCTACTGATTTATTTCCACGGTGAGGTGCGTGCTCCCTGTATCTTTTACCTGCAACCAGGCTTTTCCTGAATGTCTGCATTCAGTAAGATGCTGACCTCATCCGATGAAGCTAGCTTGTGCACGCCTCCCTGCCTCGAGCTGCCTTGCAGCAGAACAGTGACTTCATGCATACTTCAACGCAGTCCAGTTCTGACACTCAAACCTAGAGGCCTGAGTGCCTCCCAGCATCTGCCAAGTACTGGCCGTTATCCTAAGGCACTTTGGACATTGCTGTGATGAGTAGAAACATTTAAACAAGAGAAATGTTTATAAGCAACATATAAGCAATAACTTCATAACCTCTGTGTGCCTTTGTTGAGGAAAAAAATGGAATAAGAAAGACTTATCCATCGCTTACTCGGCACCCCTGTAACACAGCTTGTGTGGCACCAGTGCTTCCGTGTGATTTACCAAACATCGCTCCGGTGCTCGGTGACCCTCACACTCGTGCTGTCACCTAGAAGAGGAGACACTTCTGATCTCCTGGCAGGTCCAATAATAAAACAGAGGATGTAGGCATACTGCCGTGGTGACCGGACTCTAATATGTTTTGAAAGATGGCATAGCATCAGGAAGGAGAGGAATTAGATGCCTGTTCCCCAGGCCTGTGACTTGTCTGAAGTGTAATCACTTGAGGCATACGCTCTTAGATAATGTTCTCCAGCACAGTGAGCTCCCTGAAAACACCTCATCTGAAGAATAGCTTTATGTTGCTGTTCTAGATGCTCTCTAATTTTTTTCAGCATCCATCTTACACTAATCTTTTCCATTCAGATGTGTGGGAAATGACTGCAATCTTTTTTCACGTAATTTTTCATCAGTTAATCAGTTGTCTTGAGCAACAGGTGCTGCAATATTATGAGACGTAGGATAAAATCCCAGATATTAATTTACAAATGGTAAGCTTTCCACTGAGACTTTATTATTATTATTTTTTAATCACGGGAGACTTGTATCCAAAAGCATTGAATTGTCATTTCATATTCTTTTTTTCTTTTTATCCTGTGTAATAAGAGTGCTCAGCCACAAAATATGGCAGACCCACCTTCCCAAGCAGTGTGACAGTAGTTGGAAGCTGTTTGCTGTTGTATCAGAGTTACTTATACTTTGGTTGTCTTCTCTATTTTCAGAACCCCTTATAAGAAGGGTTTCATGCTAATGGGATCACTGGTATGATCCTTGCAATAATGTGCAATCAGTGCTCATTTAACCAAATGGTTCAGGTCTGCAATGTGTTTAAGGGTCATGTTTAGAGCAATAACACATAAATGATTTTCCAGGACCCAAAATGACATTAGAAGTCCCAAGACCTGTAGAAAATCCCAGAGGGCTCTTAAAATGAGTCTGTTCCCCATATTAATATGCAGTTAGAAACGTGTAATTCTCAGCTTCAGAAAATTACAATATGGGCTTGGAAAAAACGTGTGTGTGTGCGCAGGGGAATCGATGTGTCCTCGTCAAAACAGGAAAGTAACAGTGACTACAGCAGGCTCTGAGTTAAGGTTGGTTGGCTGCAGTGTTTGGTGGATGTTCTTCTTGGCCCTGCACACAATCCCTTGTAAATACATCCAGAAATATGCTGAAATAATACAAGGAAATTAATTCTAACCTAATAAACTAGCCATAAATATCATAAGTTCTGCTTATACATGCATTCCTAAGTATGTCAGTAGCACAGATGTATGATATAAATAAAATTTATGAATAGATATTTATCTCAACTTTTTGGATATTCAGTAATATTCAGATATGCTAATGTAGTAACAGATACTCCAGTAGCTTCAATGGATTAGTGATTTTTTTTTCCAGGTCAGAACGCCATACAATTGAGCCCAAACTGTTTTTGCTGTGCTATCAGTTGTTATGATCCATTACCTTTTGCTCTCTTGTTTTGGCTTGTGAAATTTCAGTATTTTCAGTGACATTTCAGGGCCCATTTTAGTCAATGTGTAAATGTAGAACTCCCAGTGATTGATGCATTTTTGTTACAAAATGTCATGGCTTCAGTGGGAGTTTGAGTTGAGTATAGATTACAGGGTCAGGCTATCTGAAGCCAAATAGCATTTCCAGAAATATTTACTAAATAATAAAGAGTTTTGGAGAGTAGCCAGACCTGGGGTGTGGATGTTAGCACTGCCCCTTCGCTAACTACTGGCCTCCACTTCATTTCTGTGTCACCTGCTTCCCCCGTGCCACGGAATGAATAATGCTGTGTATGGTCAGAATGCCCTACAAACGTAACGTGTCTGTGCTGTTCTGGGGGGCTAAAGGTTTAAGAGCTCTTAGCAGGTGATGGCTTTCTCTTTGTAGTTTCTTTAGCAAGTGAAATAATGATGGAAGTGTCAAATTTTCCAAAGTAAAATTCAGGTGCTATGTACAAACAATAGCTTTGATTTCAATCACAAAGATCCTAAAATGAAAGCAGAGCTTTGAAGTGTGGAAAAAAACATTAAAATTTTCTCTACTGTTTTTCTTGGACTGGTATTACAGACTTAAAAGCTGTTATTGACACACACAACTGTCCTTTAAAGTCAGCGATCGTAACTGTGACCATGCTTTTACGCTGAGCAGGTTGGAATATAGCTCTTTAAAAATGACCGTACATGAAAGATGTTCCCCCCCACCTTAAAACCATTTTGAACAAAGTGAATGCTGTTCCATCTCATAAAGACACATGATTGACATTATATAGTGCATGAAATTTTTCTTTTCAGAATCATGACATTTTATAATAAAAGTAGAGATAGTGCTGGGAGCTAGTAATTATGTTATGTACTCCCCCAACAAAAAAAGATCCATGGGGGAAAGAAATGAAACAATATGTCTTTACAAAGAATGCAATTAAGTAAAGCTAGATTAGAGAAACCACTGAGGATAAGCGACATGCTTTATTATCTCAAATGTGTAAATTTAATTTTCCTTTTTCCTCATAATTCTTACTTTTTCTGCATTTTTCTCACTCCGTAGAGATCAACTTGCTACAGCTTCATTTTCCTATTGATCTATTTAATATTTCTCCATTGTGCATAATAAAACGCTAAACAGAATTTGCTATCAATGTGCAAACAGCCTTTCTGTCTCAGAAAAGAAAGATAATATTGTTTCAAAACTCTTCTCTTTGGGGGAGAAGATGACATTAACATTTTTGTTAGGGGAGGAGTGGCTCAAAATTAAATCTTGAAATTACCAGTATTTATTGGAGCGACTCACAGAAGTAGAGGCAGAGGCGAAAGGTGAAATGGCTGGGTAAATATCATCGTCTCTGCATCTCTAAAGGCAAGTCTAAAAAGACATTAAAATAGGGATGGAAAGTCTCCCCTTGAGAATATTTATCAGAGGTGCTTCATATTGGTGGCAAATTTAAGACAAGACATGCATGGCAATATCTGTTGATGTGAAGAGTTTCCTAATAACAGGTTAGGATTTCTAAAAGGGATATTTTATCCCCAGGACAAAGAATTTCTATTTTCATAAATGAAAAGGGTGTATTGTAGATTAGTTCAGCACAACTGGACAAGGAAAGGAGCAGTACCCTCTGCTAAATAAACCATTTCTAGGTTAGAATTTTATGGTCTTTCCCTTGGTAAAAAGAAATTGTACCCAAAGTGTTCCTGGAAAAGCATACAGAGGGTTTGGGTAAGTCAAAATATATAAGGAATTATGCTGCAATCAGTAATGCTGGCAGCAAACTCAGCAAGGTTGTAGGAAGGATTAAAGATTCTGCCCCATTATGTGTGAAGTCCTACATGTGTGTTATCATTTTTGGTACAATCCCAAACAGAAATCTTTATTAACAGTAGCTCTACTCAGAAAAGTGAGATTTGGTGGAGGGAAGATTTCTCTTCCTAGCTACTTGATTCTATACTAGCATATAGTCATGGCTCTGACTGAAATGTCTGTAAGCAGTTTGGGCTCTGGAGCGAGCCTCATTGGTACCGTGGAGCAGATGTAGTTGTTATGTTTCTGGACTTGGAGTAAGGAATACATTTTAAATCTGATTAATTTTCTTTGTTGTTACATTTGTTCATTATGTAAGGCTTTCTTGAGGATACAGGGAAAATTTTACTTTTGGAATTCATCTTGCTTAAGTGATCTTTGACATCTTGCTGATGGCCAAAATTCAGGCATTTAGTCAAGGCTGTGCTTCCTCTGTGAGTAATGGAGAAAGAGGAATCTCCAAAGGGGGGAGATTCCCTACCTGTCCTTGCTACCTATCTTCAATACGTGTTGAATCACTGTCGGAGAAACGTGCTGAGGGCATATATGAACGGGAGAATATTCTGCTATTTTGCATGTTATACACCATGCTTTTGGATGCCTGAAGGTACGTGACATGAGTCTTGCCTCATGACTAAGATTCCTTACAAGCACTGAATATTAAATATTAACAGCAGTAATTTGGAAATTATCAATGAACCAAAACATATTTGTTGCTGAAATAGGTGCACTGTTTTGAGTTGTGAGTCTAGTTGATAGCATGGTGATCTGTGCCTGGGCAATTCATGAACAAGAAAAACACAAAATGATCCAATGAATTGCTGGCTGGGAGTTCTTCCCTGAATGATGTCAGAAATTGCTGTCCTTGCGGAAGGTCCTGCCCAAAAGAGCCAGTGATGAGAGGTGATGACTTTCTGCCCTGGTTATACAGAAAACGTCTGGTGCAACAGATGAGTTTATTGCTGAAGAGTAGGTAACAGCAACACAAATTGCAACGACTTGATGTGTGCATCAAGTGCTCAAGGTATATTTACCTCTTCTTCAGTTTGCTTTGGAGTAGTTCTGATACATGAACTGCTAATTCTGAATGCTGCCCGTTCAGGCATTTAGCCATGAATCTTAGCATTGAAAGAATAACGGAAGGCTTTACAAATGAGTCTCATTTAGGCAGTGTGTCATCACATGACCTGATAAGTAGGGACTCATCTGGATAATGATTAGGTTTTATGTACTATTACAAGGATTGATTTACTAGAAAGGCAAGGAGCCAAAAAAAATAATATATATCTACAGAAGATTTTATCTGGCTGAGCCAATTATCTGACAAGATATGCAGATCCAAGACAGATTTTTAATATCCTGAAAGGGCAAGACCTTGCCTCCTTAACCATCTTAATGTGTATTTTCCATTATGGATAGCTCCACCTATTTTGATCACATTGTGTAGAGAGGAAAGTCCTAGTTTCCAAACCAGTACCTTCAGTGCCTCCCTGGAAGGGATGACTTCTGTGCTGTGATATGCTCAATATTCGTATTTCCTGCAGTGGTCTTACAACAACTTTAGTGAGAATTTTTAGATTTTCTATCTTGTCAACTTAATATTGAACAAGCATTTGCTAATGGGACAATGTGTCAATATTCAGAAGGCTTGTGTATCAATGTGGCCTCGCTCTGCATATTGCTTAATGAGGCTGTCTTTGGAAACTTTGATACACATGCAGGATGGTATGGAGAGAAAACCCTACAGATATTCAATGGGTTCAATCAATATTCAGGTAGCTGCAGTCTGTTCCAAAAAGAAGGGGTGTTTTATTGAACCAGCTCCTAGAAGTCCACAGTTTCTTTTTATATTACTTTATTTTGGAAGATATGCATACGCGAGCTCTGCAGTTTGTCAGATTGATGATTGTGCTTGGCAGAACTCTATGAGGAATTATTTCAGTAGTATGTAGGTTGTGATGAATCACATTAGTGCAGACTTCATGGGCAATCTCTTTAAAACAAAAGCCAGACCCGAGGTGGTGCATTTGTCTTTCAGTGCATTCATGTAAATACTTTTTTAAAGCAGAAATTAAAGCTTACTGCTGAATTATTCACCTAGGATGAAGGATTTCCATTTCTGTTATTGCTGACCATTCCATCTTTTTCACCCCTTTCATTTCTCAATTTTTCTCCCTAAATCTATCCTGTTATCATAACTATTTATAAGAAGGATTATTACCTTGCCATTCCCCACACCGCATTGTTACCTCTGTAATTCGAGTGTATCGCAACCGTCTGAGCTTCATGACATTTTGTGGTACTGAGCAGCCACCCCTGGAGGGAGAAGGCTTTCCCATCATACCCATGGACTTTTAAACACTTTTATAAGATGCTCTGACGGGTAAGGCTAACCTCTATGTGTGTGCTAACATCTAAGAAAGCTCCCTGCTGTGTGTACTGTTACTCTCAGCTGTGATGTTGACTTCAGCGCTATGGGCAGGAAGGAGATGCTGAGAAATGAAAAGAGGGCATCGAGGATGCGCTACCTGAGCAGCGCTGGTAGGCACCAGGCACAAGGTTCAAACTCGCTCTGACTGGGGCTGGGGGAAAAGGGAAGCTTGCAAATCACTGTGGTTTTCTTTCCTTATTTCCTCTTCCTTTAATGTGATTTGATCCAAACTCTTTTGTGGTATTGAGGACTTTTTCTCTTAACTTCAGTAAGATTTGGATCGCGCTGGAGAAGACTTAATAAATGGCAACTGAAATAATTGGTGATGAAACTTTGCAAAGGGTCTAGAATGTGAGGTCAGTTCCTGAACTGTGCTTTCTATGGGATTTGGTATTGCCTTCGCTGTCTTGTTTTGCTTCAGTTCAGCTCTTGACTGTGTGGAAAAGCTGCGTAATGTTACGCTAGCGTTCTCCTTCTCTTGCAGAAGGCTGGAGGAAGCGTGATTAATTTGCAAGGACGAGATTTGTTTCAGCTTGGTGGATGTGTTTGAGACCACTTGTAAAAACTACTTGAAGGCCTTGAATGTAAATGGCTGTTTCAAAGATTCTTTGTATTTAAAATATAAGCCTAGACAGATATTAATAATGAAAAAGGCCAATAAGTGACCTTTTCTTCACTTTTTTAAAGTAAATGCAGTATTGAATTTTTCATCTGTTGTTTTCTTTTGAAATGTGAAAGATCACATGAATGAAAGCAGGTGAATTAGATTATGTTCTCTGCAGACACAACCCTGATGCTGTAGCAGTGTTTGGATACATGAGAATTATTTTTTCATTTATTCTGTATGTTTCCTTGATCTCCACAGAAGTATTACTCCTTCATGTTTTCATGAGAAATGTTTGAATGCAACTTAATTGTATTCATTTTTACAAACAATATTTTTTTTTTCTGTTCTCTCAAAGCTTTCTGAGCCATCGTGACTGGGCCAGGCTGGATGGGGCATTGGGCAGCCTGGTCTTGTGGCAGGTGTCCCTGCCTGTGGCACGGGGGGTGGAATTAGATGGTCTTTAAGGTCCCTTCTAACCCAAACCAGTCTGTGATTTTTATGATCCTGTGGCTCTGAAGGAGTTCATTTGTCACGTAGTTGATGGGGCATGGTACTCTACCCGTGCTGGTGAAAATCAGGGGCAAATCTGAGCAACCCTAAAAGAGAAGTTGGTGTATGGCTAGCCAAAAAATGTCTTGTAAACATAAATCTGCACATAAGGAGCAGTTGCCTGCTTAAATTTTGGCATGGACAGGATACTGAGAAGAGTGGGAGAAGCGTGTGAGCAGCAGGAAAGGGACAGGGGCTCGGCAGGTGCAAAGCTGCCCCGCTCCTTTCAGCCAGACCAGCTTTACGCCTCCCTCAGTTGTTGGCCTCAAAGATTTATTTCTGAAACTTGTGTATCTGGTAACGCTGCTTGCAAACCACTACGTGATAACGTTTCACAGTCCCAGGTACTGCTCCTACCTTAGCTAATTCCTCTCTGCAGCACCTTATCGAGGGGGGATGAACCTAAAGAAAGAGCAGTGGCGGCATAACAAAGCACCTGCGGTACTTTGGCTAACGCAACGATTTATAGTCTCAGGGTCAGGTGCGGTGGGAAGCGGAGCTGGAGGTATTGCACTCACTGGTGGCAGGGTTTGTGACCCTGTGCCATCTGCAGTGCTGTGGGTAGGGAGCGGAGCTTGGAGCCCTGGCGGCTTTATGGCAGCCTTCAGCCTGCTTTGTGTTGTACATGTGATATATGGCACGACCCGCGGGGCTGGTGGGATTTGTATCAGTCAGGGTGAGAAAGTGGGCTGTCCTAAGCAGTCATGTCCCCCGCAGGCAGGCTGGGTTGGCCAAGGCAGGTAGCAGCACTCTGCCAGGTGCAATGCAGGGGCAGAGGTCCCCTAAAAACGCCCCTCAGGTCCCCCCAAAATGACACACGTCACTGGTGGAGCAGCCTTGGGGTGCTGAGCTGTGACCCGAGCCCAGACAGCCGTGCTTCCCAAGATTGCAGGGTTTGTGTATGGGATGTTAATAGGCTCGTGTGTTTTCTGTCACCTCTTTGCCCAATGGAGGGCAGAGTGTTTTGCCACCCAGTAACTAATTAGATAGGTGTTTGCTTAGCTTTTTGCTCTTTTCATTGCTTTGTTGTTCCTTTCTGAGATGTTAAGGCACTCATTAGCTTCGCTTTTCGCTTCTGCTGTGTCTGGATGTGGAGGTTCCTGCGGGCATCTCCCCTGCCCCGTTGTCGGAGACAAAACCCTCCAGGGAGGGAGCGGGCAGGCAGCTCTGTGCACGCTTGTCATGCTGCTGCTGCACTCCCTGCCTCGTGGTCTGTGCTTCCCCCGGCTGCCTGTGCAGCATGTGGCTGCCTGACAGGCGCTGGTCAATAGGTGAGGGGTCTGGATGCCCTTGCTGAGAGATTTGGAAGAGAAGCAGACACCCAGTGAGTGACTGTGCATGAAGCCTAGCACTTACCAAGGAAGAAAACCTACAGAAAGGACATGCAGAGCGTCTGCCTGTGCCACCAGTCTTGAAGGCTAAAGTCTTCTGAAGGGCACGGTATTAACCACAAGTTTAAAGCACGCGCCCCGCTGTGCGCTGAAAGGCTGTTCCAGGAGCTGATGCTAATCTCGCTGCCCCTCCTGCAAGCAAGTGCTACAAATCCCTCTGAGTTTTGTTTGTTGTCTATTTTTTTTTTTTTTTCTCCCAGAATTTAAAGCTTCAGCTCCAGAACTACAGGAGCATCTCAGTTCACGTTTAGCAATAAAATACAAATAAAATACAGTGCGTGATAATTCTTGCAAGTCTGGGGGCTCTGAGCGCTGGGGCAGAGCATCGTTTAAGTGCAGGGGAGCCGGCGTCGCTGCAGAAGCATCAGTAGGGGGTGATTTGTTTTTTCCTTTTAATTTAAATTTGTCATTAATGGTCTCCTAATTGGGGAAATGGGTGAAATGGAGAAATTTAATGCTACAAATTCTAGAGTGAAACAGTGCAGCCTTCAGGTGTCATGGTCGTCATTGCGTATTGTGGGAAATGGGCTTGATTTCAAACAGGTATGGAGGCAGTAGCTCAAAGAACGTGTGAGTTGAATCTTAACTGGTTTAAGGGCCTCCACGGACTCCAGATTTAGAGTTTCTGCTGGTATTTTATGGGAAGAGCGAGCCTAAACACATGGAAATTTCTGCCCCTCCCTGGTACATAATGCGATGTCTGTGCAACTTGCTGGCAGTTTAATGTCTTGTCTGTGAGAAAAGAAGTGGCGATAGGAGAGGGAAGGGTTCAGCCATTTGTGCTGTTTTGAGACAGCTCTGAAGAGTGGCCTGACACTCAGCTCAGACCTACTGAAATACGAAGGCTTGCATGACTACAGGCTCCACGAGCTCCAGGAGCTCATCGTGTGCTTGTGGGATCAGGGTAAGGCCAGTGCTTTCACATGCTTGTAACCTTATAACCTTGGAAATGGCTCAGATGCTAAATCCTGCTGTCTGACCCGGAGACATGGAGAAGTGAAGGAAAGCACGATTGCAACTTTTGAAAAGTGAGGGAAGGAAGTAGTAAGAACCTTCAGAGGAATGAAAAGACGTATTTTGTAGTTGAAAGGAAAAATACTTCCAGGTATTCCATCTAGTGATGGTTGAGAAAAGCTTCATCAAAATGTATAATGTAAATAATAAAAGTAAGAAGTGCTTATTGCAGTCAAATGTGTATGTATGTGAGTCCATACCCAAGTGAAACCACTGAAATGACTTTGAGCTGTCTGTTTTTTTCCATGCCCAACTACACATATTAACTTCCGAAGTCTTAATGAATGAATTTCACTGTGTGTTTACACCAGCTGATTAGATTCCCTGCTGTAGGTTCCAATGTCAGTGATAAGTCTGCGGAGACTGGTATTTGCAAATTTATTAGCTCCCTACGTATTAGTGGGTAAAATATTCTCCTGTGATTCATGCCATCGTAAGAGAATGCTTTTCCAAATGAATTGCATATTGCTTCCTAAAATTTAATTCTTTATTTCATAGTCCCATTGTTTGCTTAGTTTATGTCCTTTATCAAATAGCTTTCTGTATGTTTCTTATAACCTTGAACTTTCATGTCCTCCGATATAACTCATGCATTTCCATCAGTGAGACAGAGTGCTTTGCATCTCTTGTGCTCCCTGCTGGTTACAGCCTGAGGAAGGGTTTCCATATTCTGTACTACACATCACATCTGTCTGAGAATACTAACAGAAAGCCAGAGCATGAGCATTGCAACCGGTGCTGATACATAAGCAGAATCAATACAACTTCTTTTTGTTTTAAACCCTGCCACCAGCAGAATGTTAACTTGGGATTTGGCTGATTCAGCTCATTTATGGTGTCTGGGACATGCTTGAAAATGGGGTTTGCTTTCAGCCGCTTAACAATTCCGACAAAGTGTTTTTATTTATGTTAGTGGTGTATTTTGAGTTCCAGGCACAGACCTTACATTCTAAGGAGCTTCAAAGACAGAGTAAAAAAAGGAGTTCTGCCTTCAGAAAGCTTACAGTTTTATCAGGAGATACAAGTGCACAGATTATAATGCACAACAGAAACCATCAAGTAGTATCGGTCACCATGATATCTGCAGTTTCAGAGCTGTGAAGTATTTTAAAGAGAGCTTTGTCTGGACACGCATCTTTTTACTTAAAGATAGTGGCTTTTATTTCTTTGCACTTTAAAATAGACTCCTTTCCTTGGAAGGGTGGTAGATTAAAAAAAAAAAAAAAAAAAGAAAAGAATTTTTCAGATAGCTTAGATTGCAAGAAAAGCTCATTTATTAGGTTTGTGCTTAAAATTTCTTGTGTTATTGTCAAAGGATAAAGTATCTCCATTGTATTGTTTGATCAAACGCCTGTTTTACGTGATTGCAAATGCTGCTGACAGTTCTGAATATCGGCAAGTGATTATTATGATAATTGCCTCATTGTGGGATAACAGCACAACTCTGCTACTGAAACATAACCAAAAAGGATGGAGACTGTGGTCCTGCAGTTGTCTCAGTTGTGGGCTTGCACAGCATGCCAAATAACACCGGAGAGTTCACTGCATATATTCAGGTGCAAGTCCTGCTCCCTCTGCCATCAGAAGCACATTGTCAGAACACAATACCACATTTCTAACACCGTGCTGAAAAACAAAGCTCTATGTTCCTGCTTATTTCTTATGCTTTGAACTTTTTTTAAAAAAAAACAAAACATGTAGGCAACTAAATTCGTGTGATAAATTGCCTCTTAGCTAGTTCTGTGATGACTGAATTGGAGGAGAATGAAGTAGTGGGAGGATCCCAGCAGACCTTGTCCAGACGAGTGTCCTCCTGTCTTGCTGGGGCGGGTGGGAATGGGAGAGACTCTGGGTGGTCATGGAAAACTCAGGAAACGATACATGTGATTTCGTTTTTGCCACACAAACCTTGTAATTAAAAGGTTGCAAGTAGAAATGCAAGTAGAAACGCAGTAGAAAAGGTTGCTTTGTACTGTCCCCACAGTAAAGGAAAAAGGAAAGTAAGAAATGGGGCCTTAGCAGATAGGTACTCGGGTACAGTTGAGCCCTGTCCGGCTGTCTCTGTGAGTTCTCAGCTCTCAGGGTGCTGCACCCAGGATGCTGTGATTGAGTTTGTTGTGAATGTTTGAGGCAAGTTACAAACTTTCAAGGTCACGAGTCTGCCCAAAGAGAAAAAGAAACAAGGAACCCTTTCATTTCACAGCAACCAATTTTGTCATTCTTCCCTCCATTCACTTAATGCTTCAAGATAAAAGTGTACTCTTAACGTCAGCATTAGCATACTCCTACATGCTCTTTCATCTCATACATAATCAATCTACTTACCCACCAATAGCAGGAATGAAAAAGCAAAAGCTTTATTTGACTTAACCAAATGATAAGGACAGACCAGCACCAGCTGTAATCAGATCGTTGCAGTGATTTGTGCAAATAATGATATTCTCCACCTTGCCCTGAGCAAACTCCCTTAACTTGGAATCACGTTCTTCCTACCACACAAGAAGTAATTGAATGTCCAAATGTTTTGTCAGTGGTAGCTGTGCAACAATAAAGAGAGCGCTTGTAAAGCATCGTGAGTGCTTCCACTTCTGATGAATGCTTCCACCAAGCCTATAAGGAAAATGAACCCAATGCAAAGAACAGAAAACTGGATATACATCTCTCCTATACACGCTGCAGGCTCTGCCTTTGCAGCTGCTGTTTTACAGAGACAAAAGGAGACTGGAGCAAAGTTGCACTTGCTGGCAGTATATCATGCCGTGGAAGTGATGCTTCTGGGAGCACAGAACTGTTTTGAGAAACTAGCCAACATTATGACATTTCCTTTTATTGAGAGCATCTGCTATCGAGGTGGTACCCAGCCTACATTTGTTGATTTCTGTGGGATTTCTGGTTGCTCAGCAGATTCTTAGGATCAAAGCCAAATTGTTCAAAGTTTAGATCAAATAAGTTAGACTGCAAAGCTAAACTGTTGACGTTAATTTCTCAAGCCACACATTTGATGTTATGCTTGCTAAAGCAAGTAATTGTGGTGGGAGAAGAAGGGCTGTGCCTATTTTCGTTGTTATTGCAGGTAAATGAAGGAGAGAGAGGGGTCCAAAGTCTCTTTCGTGGAATATTTCCAAGAACAAAAATGGTAGCTGCAAAATAAGTTTTGCAACTTTTCATGTTAGCATTGTCATTTCGGTGCCTAAGAAAATTGTGATGTTATTTATTCACAGCATTTATCTTCAAGCATTCATGTTTTTTGATGAGATATCCCAACAGGGAGCTAATGCTCTTAAGCGAAACAATTTAAAACCCTGAGAATAACTACAAAGTTGAACCCAACACTACCAACGTGAAGCTATGTTTGAGTGAAAATAGGAAATAGCTCGGATGATCTTTATTGTACTGGAAGCATGAGTTTGACTGACTTGTTTCCTTGGAAATTGAACTTGCCAGTCACAGCTTCCAAACCAGGACGGGCACCCCCTGCCCATCCCAGCTGCAGGTCCACTGGTATTAGGGGTGCAGAAAGTTTCTATTCAGAAGTTTTTGAGCTAATGAAGTCCTTACCTATGCACATTGGCTTACAGCTCTCCCTTCTCCCGGGAAAATAATTTCTGCAAAGCTACAGTACGAGCAGAGATGCTCCGAGAGCTGCTGAGGATGAAAAGATTTGGGGGTGTCTGGGGCTCCAGGTGCAGCAGCTCTTTGCAGTGTACAAGTAGCTAGGGAAAGGGAAAACAGAAGGATGATGAGAGCACCCTGCTATTCATCGTTATGTGCATCTTGTGAGACTGTCTCCAAAGAAGATATAGGAACTGCGGGAAGGCCAAAGGACTGATTTGTTATTGCCCTCCTCACATTGCCATCTGCTGCTTTCTTATTACAGAATGAAAGGGAATAATTCACTGTTATTTTTCCCTCTAAGAGCTGTACTACACCTTCCAGGGGCATGATAATTCACGTGTCTGACTGCACTTTATTGCACAAGTTGCAATATTAGGCCACTGTGCAGATAAAGTGGGTAGATTTCTCTTCTGATTAAGATGCAAGATTATAGCACTAGTAGGATTTGTACGCAATGACAATTTAGATAAGAACTAATAATAGCTGAAAATTAAAATTCTTGAAAAACTGTGGAGGTGTAATAAAATATTGTGTGGTAAGCCACGGGGCATAAGTAGCATTTTATGTACAGGGAAATTTAGTCCGTGTCTTCAAGTATTGCTGATATTGTCACGTCTGCCAAGCTTCCAAGTGCTTTCTGGCACAGTGGACCGTCAAAATCCCCGTGATGCTCCTATTTACTCTGGCACAGAAGTCATTTGGTGGTGTTGCTTATCTCATTTGGGCAATTCTCCTGAGCCATAACAACATGCAGTCCTCTGGGGCAGCAACACCTCTGCACCAGCCTCATTGCAGGTCCAGCTTTTAATTGTAGAGAGGCTCTTATGGCGTGATTTTCTTTCAGTTATACTCATCTGTCTCTTCTCCGTTTTTCAAAGCAAATAAAGAAGCAGGACTGATTATATTCTAAATATATTATTTCCACTTTTGTTCCTCTAAATGTCATTAGAGGAGATGCCTTATCTGGTACCATTCTCCTTCTGCTAGAAACAGCTAGCGTGCGTGTTTTTGGCAGGCAGAGCTGCTCAGAGCATCAGGACAAGCTGCAGGTGCTATCAGAGAGCGTTTTACTTCAAGTGATGACTGGCATCAAGAGACGTAGCCGGGATGTCCTTCCCTCCGCACGGCGAGGCTGCGTGTCTGCTGCACACCGGGGCTGGGGATCCTGCAGGCACTGCACACACCTCTGCTGGCTGCAGGGAGTTGAGTGGGGCTGGAGAGGGGGCCTAGGTCTAAGGGCAAGTTTTAGCATTTTGGCTGAATTATGAGATAGATGCTCTCTCCTCTTTCCGCTATGCAGCAGCAGTCTTCGTAGTAGAGGCTTTGCTTTTCTCTTGGTCTGCTCCTTGCATTGAAAAGGAACAGCATTTTCACACAGCAATCCAGCAATTTATAGCACTGTACAACAACATAGGCACGTAATGCTGCTGAATGTATTCAACGGCTTGAATAAAGCCTCGCGTGTTATCAAAGGGACAGAAAATTGGAAGTGAGCTGTCTGGCTAGGACGGGCACTGGTGCTGGGCAACCGTGCACTGCTGCTTTGTCCTCAGGAGCAAATGCTTCTCGTACAGTGGGAGTTTTGCAGCATCCAGACATCCTGAACACAAGGGGAATCTGTAGAAGCTGTGGATGCCCCTGGTCCTGGCACCCAGAGGCACAATAGCTGCTCCTGCATGTTTTAACTGTGTTCATTACTAAAGGAACAAGCTCTCGTGGAAGCCCCGAGCTGGGATGGAAACCAGGGGTGTGGGGGAGCACAGTTGTGGTCAGTGCAGGCTCTGCTGGTGGGGTCCGGCTGCCAGCACTTGGAAAGTTTGTTTTCAGGCTTCTCGGGACTAAAAAGGACTTTGAGGCAGCTCCCTGTTTGTAGGGAATATTCCTTATGGACCTCTCCTTCGCTTGCCCAGCACCAGCCCCATGGCTTGAACTGCCCTCCCTGGAGGCTGGGGGACTAACATCCCTTACATTCCGTGCAGGTGTGATGATGGCAGCTGCAGCAGCTCAGCTTTCAAATAATAATCACCTGAATCTGGAAAATAACTTTTCTGAAATCCTTACCCTGAGTTTTACTTAATTTTTGGAACTGGATACAGGCTTGTGCTGTGCAGAGTGGATTGTGACATACCCAAAAGGTTTAGCAGTTTGTGATTTCCTACAGCATTAAACCACAGAAACAAATTGATGCTCTAAGTGGAATTTAGTTATATTGGCTTCCTTCCACGCTTCACGAAGTGAATGCATTGACTAACGTAAATCAGCATTTTGAGACTTTTAATATGTCTGATCTCCAGCCTCCCCTATTCAGGGCAAAAAAAAGACAATTTCTTGCAAAATATAGCTAGTAGAAGATGGAAAAAAAAAATAATCTCCAAGTCTGTGAGAAAGACTCGTGGTATTGACGATGGTGTCCCTTCTGAAGGCACCCTGTGTGGTACCACCGCCCCTCTCAGTCGCCCCACCAGGTGCTGGGTGCTGCTCATCTTCTGCTTCGCAGCGCTATCGTGGGTGGAGCTCCCTGTAGAAACAATGGCATGAATCTTCTTGATTTTTAGGAAAAGTCAAGCAAAAAGAACTTTGTACAACAGCCCCAAACCAGAATCGTTATTCTGTGATCATTCCAAGGTATTAATTAGAGCAAGCGCTGGGCTTTTTGCCTAGAAAACATACTTCAAGGCATTTTTTACACCAGTACAGTAAGTGGTCTCCATTAAAGGGCAATTAGCAGAGACAAAGCCAGGCAAGTGCTCCATCTGATTCATCAACCCCGTAAACAAGGTGCTGCCACCATTTCTTCAGCCTTAGACCACCACCACCAACAAAAAAAGGGTTATGAATACCTCTATTATGTATCATCTGCTATGCAAATCTGGAGATGCTTTGTTGAAATTCAGATTTTTTTTGTTTGTCCTGTATTCTGCTTCCATGCAATAAAAAAGCCCTTTGTGCTGTTTGTTCAGGGTTTCTCAAAACAGCTTAATGATGTGAATAGAGAGAGAGTTTTAGGGGAAATGCAGAGCTCGCAGTCAAACAATCCTACTGAAGTGTCTTACGTGCTATCAGAGAGGACTGCTGTGCATTTTAATTGTGTTCCCCCTACTAATAAACCTGAATTTCTTTTAAAGTAGAGGAAGGAAGCGCTTTTTGTCACCCAAGCCTCCACAGGCTATTAGAGATCCTTTGAATTTATTATTTTCTTCCGGGTTGGGAAGACCTAAAATTCAAGAAATAGCTTAGAAGCTGGTACATAAAGCGTGCGTGTGTCTGTTCAGACCTCCTGGGTAAAACAGATGCTCCAGCTTAAACCAAAATGCAGAAATTGAGGGATGGGGAAAGCCAGGGGTGATGCTGAGGAGCCATTTGTCTGCTCCTATTTTATGTGACCACGAGCATGCAGAGCCCCTCTGGGATGCTGTAACAGCTCTGGCTAGGAAAAACACTTTCTGCTACTTTGATCTTACAAACACTAAAGCTGGATGTCTGTTTTAATAGCAACCTCACCCTCCGTGATACCAAAGAGCTTCAAAGGTATCAGAAGGGGAAAAAAAAACAACTGTTTTTGCTGATGTTTTGTCAAAGCAGCCACCAGCACTAGCAGCACAGGAACAGCAGCTGTCCTGGTGGGCGCTGGGAAGAAGCACCCAAATTGCTCGTTAAAAGACCATTTCTGTTCAGGAGCTGCTCTGACCCGTGTCACTCCCAGCCTTTTCTCCAGGTGCTGCTGAGGATGCCTCCCAGTCCTCCGCAGAAAGCTCAGCACAAAGTGAGGCTGTGCCTCGCGCTTTCCGTGGCGCTAGATTGCAGAAACCCTTTATCCCATCTATTTCATCAGAGTTTCAGGCAGCTGTGAAGGGATTCATTTGAGCCTAACGTTTCTCTGCTTCTCAGGTAACTTCACCCCAGAGACTGATTCCGTGTGTTATTAGCAGACACTGTGCTTGCACTCCCAGCAAAAAAGCGAGAGGGGAAGGGGGTGGGGATGGTTGGTTTACCTTTGGGAACCCCTGTGCGTAAACTACCTCATGGTAATATATTAAAAAAGCAAATTAGCTTGGCTAAGAAGTGAGCTTACATGAGTGAACTTTATCCTCTGCCTGCTTGGAGCTCAGTAGATTTTTCCCCCAGATAAAACAGAGGCCAGGTCTGAGGGAGTGGGTGTTGGAGACACTCATGGGGTTCAGCTGGTGAGCTTTGGTACCTGAGCCTTCTGCATGTAGGAACTATTAAATTTCATGTGTGCCTTAATTTTGAGCTTGAGCTCCTGCATTTCTTCCTGAGGTTCAGCAGCTTTGCATGTGCTTGAAGTGCTTCCATCCGGGTAGGGATGGCTTGGTCTGTGTGAGGACACGGCTCTGTGACATCCTTCAGCTGATCTGTTTTAGCATCGCTGTGATTTTGCATTCTGCTCCATCTCATTGGCTGTGTATTGATTTTCTGGATTTTATTCTGTGCCTCCTAATTCAGAGCTCTGCAGTGGATAAGGAGCCTGGAATCACCACCTCAAACCCAGCGGTGTCCACAGGCTTGTTTTGGTACTTGCTGGAGTTTTGATCTAGCCCTAGAGGGAGCAGGAGTGCAGCTTTGAAGATCTTGGACAGCTCCCACTTACCGTGTTTGGCTCACATCACAAAGCTGTTTCCAAGTGCCAGAGCTCTGGGTTCCTGTTGAATGGAACAAAGCCAGGCGATGAACTTGAGCTGCTGACGGGCGTTCAGCCCATGGAGTTACACTCCCAAGTAAAATCCCTGAAATGGGTGCTGAAGGGGTGCTTGGGTGGACCATTCCTGGAACTGTTTTGCTCTCTAGGTTTACTGCTGTGGGTTTACTTCTCTTGTGCTGTGATGCCACCCCTAAGGCTTTCCCAAGAGCTACGGTTGTTATATTTGCTGCTGTCATTATATTTGCTGTAATTAAGGTTGTGAATATTTAAGCCAGTAAATTCCTTCTTTTGCTGAATAAAATTGATGGAGGGCTTCCTTGTCTTCAGAAAAAGCAGGCTGGATACAGACTGTCATATTGATTCCATAATTCATTGTGTGTTTCATGATCTTTTTTTTTTTTTTTTTTTTTTTTTTTTTTTTTTTTTCCCTTCCTGGTTCCCCTTATGTACTGCAGGGATCTGCTATCATTAAGATTGGTTGGCTGTCAGAAGAGATTTATTAAAGAAAAAAGTAGTCGTTCTGTGGTCACAGGATTACGTTTCAGTGGAGAAAAGAGAAAGGCGGCATGGGTAACAATTTAGGACCTTCGTGAAAAAATGCTGTTCAGAAATATTTGATAACATTGTAAGTAGACACGCAGGCTGTTTCACACAGAGCAAGCAGACCAGCATCATGCTTGGCAGGAGGGAAGGGGGTGGCACAGCCAGGACCCCGCTGTATTGGGGTATCTTACAGCTGGGCAGGGCTCCTGAGAGGCTGTGGTAGCCCCAGCCCTGGTGAGCCGACCCTGTCCTGTACTCTGGCCCTTTGCCATTCAGCTGCATTTCAGATACACATGGAAGTCTTCTTCAGCAGTAAGGCTCTGGGAACTTAATGGAAGAAAACCTCGCTTGCAAGTTTTGTAACGGGAGTCAGAGGTTTGACAAACATCATCTTTATTTATAAATAGCTTTCTAGGACAAAAAATGATGGTTCTGACTTGGAAAAGTATCTTAAATTACCGAGACGTATGGTGGTGAGCAATGCGTAGTGCAGCGCTTTCTGCAAGATTGTTCTCTGGATAAGGCTGCAGCAGACGATGTATCAACAGACAGCTTCCTTGCTTCCCCGAAGAGTCTCAGATTTGCTCTCTAATCTCTTCCTGTGAGGATATTTTCTAGATGCTTTTTCTTTACAAAAATAGATTAATAAGTGCACGGTGGAGCTGCCTTTTGTGCGTCTGTCCTATCCCCAAAACACAGACTTGGACTGTGAGAAGGCTGAGGTTAAACGATCCCTGTGTGACCATTAGGATTACTGGTGCATTTTGGGCATTTTAAGACCTACCACTTGTTTTTCCTTCCCCCTGCCTGCTGGAATGTTTTTTAAACTAAGATTTTGATACCTGTCTCAGGGATTTTGAGAGCTGTAGATTGGGTCTGGATGTGAAGGCCACAGGTGCAGAGCAATGGCTTTTTAGGCTAACAAGGATGCTGGTCCTGTGCTCTGGTCTTTGTACGAATTCTGTGTGATAGACAGGAGCCCCGGGAAGAATCCAGCATGTCAGGAAGGCAACGATACAAACAACCAAGGCAGCTGAAATGCAAATGACAGGAGAGCAGTAAAAGTGCAGTGCTGTAGTGGACCTCTGAAATCGTGCTGACAGATCAGGAGGGGCTGAAGCAGGTGTGTGAAAGCAGAGTTTAGCTGAGGAACAAACACAGCGGCTGGCAAGGAGGGATTGCCCAGAAACATGCAGGAAAAGACGCCGCCGAGCAGCACAGACCCCTGATTCAATGAAAGGCTATGAAGGGCCTCGGTTTGCATGAAGGAGAGAGGGAGTTGTAAAGCGGTTGTGCCGGTGGCTTAGGCGGTGGTGTGAAACAATCCCTGTGTCAGACTGAGCAGATGTACAAAATTATTTATGGTGTTTGTGGTCTGCAGAGCTGGTGGAAATGCTTTTCCCTGCAGGAGGCATCTTTGCCCACTGAAAGGTAATCTGTTTCCCTATGGCAGCCACTGGGTGTGTTGTGCCGTGAATACAGGGGCTGGATATTTTGGGGTCATGTAAGTACAGAATCCAGGGGAAATTCAGGCATCCATCAGTTCAGCTCCATGTACTGCAGTAGGCCCCAGAAACCAATGGCAATCCTAACACATTCCTATTTGTGCTTAGCTGAACAGGGGAGGCCTACAACACCTACTGGAATTTGGGATTGAAACCAGTTTCTTATACCCTCCCCTAACCCTTTACAAAATGTCCCAGTCCAGGTATCTGGTGTGTATTGGCATGTGCTTCAGAGTGGATGCCAGTGGCCAGATAGCCTTGTGTTTGAGAAGTTCATTTCAGTTTGCACGTAATGAGCAGATCGTTGAGTGAACAATTAACATCTCTGGTCAGGCCTGGGGTTGTGTGCCTCCTGTGCTGTCTGAGGAGCCTCCTGCAGGCACTGCCCGGTCTGTCCTGGTGCCTTCTTCCTGCAAGGCCTTGCAGAGATGCCTGCAGCTGTAGGAAATGCAGAACCCTGGAAAACCAAGACAGAACAGAGTATGGTGTTATCTGCACCGCGTTACTTTTCACTGTTGCTGCCTAGGAACCAGAAAAAGCAGAGAATGACGTGTTGGTAGCTAATTAAAAAAAAAAAAAAAGTCCTGAAGGAGGAAAAGTGAGAAAAACTCCTTTCCTTTAGAGAAGGAAAGGTGCTGCATGCTCATTCTCATAATGCAGCTCCCTCTTTATACTCTTGCTTACACTGACTTAATTAATTAATTATTTTTTTTCTTGAGAGTATCTTTGTGCTAAAAAGAAACTGCTTCAGGTCCACATGTCCATGTGGTTTCCCTCTGGAGGTTCTAAAAGACTTTAGAGTTTTCTTGATTATATGGTATCAGAAGTTTTTATTAATAGAAACTGATTATTTGGGACTATCCAGCAAGTATAGATCCTGTAAAACAGCTTTTAAAACGGCGCCTTTAATATTTTTACACCTGGTAATGAAATTCCGTGTAGAACGAGCAGCTTCAAAGCTAGAAGCACATCTTGCTGACGAGCCTGGCGTTTGTGCTCACATGTTTCTAAATCCAATAGCTCGGGTAGTGCTTGTGGTTCTGTGGTGATTAGCTCCAGTCGCACAAAGCTGCTACAGAATTTCTCTGAAGCACTTCGCTCCTGTGCAGGTCTTCAGTGCATCAGCTTTTCATGTGCCGGCATTTAAATGGCTTGAAATTCTTGATCATTCTTGAAGGAAGGAGTGACCTCCTTTGCTTCGCTATAATGCTGGTTGTTTGTGCAGCTCCATCAGATCTGCTCGAAACAGTTACAAACCAAACTTTGGCTGCTATCAGTCATCAGATGATGAAAGAAGGGTCATTATGTCTATTTTCAAATGACTAAATAGTTGGGCAAATGGGAGGTTTTATTGGTTTTCACCTATGCTTGTACTTTCTGTAACTTTAATACTATTAATTTTTAACAAACAAGACAGGTAAAGGGTTATAAAAGAGACGTGAGTGGCTCGTGAGGTGGAGGTGGTAGTCAAACCCAGGGAAACGTTTTGACCTAGTATCTAAATCTCAAGGATGTCCTCCTTATCCCTGTATGAGAACAGGGAGTTTCTTAGGACGGTCTTTTATTTATATGCTATCTGGGTGTTTTCCTGAATAATTGCTGCCCAATTGAGATCACAGGAAACAAATAAATAATCTAATGAAAGTATTAACGTTTGGAGATTCTGCCTAGTGTAAGACAGCTGGCACAAGGTGAAGCAGTTCCTGCAGTCAATGGGTGTCGTGCTTTGGTGTGCTCCAGCTGTGAAGCCTGTTCCTCGGTGGATGTTCTCTTTTTTTAAGATAGTTTCTCTTTATCTCAAACATATACAGGAGAGGCTCAATTTTGATCAGATGTAGGAAAGCACATCAGCCTGACCTACTTAAAATTGAGACAAATTCCAACTCCCTGCTGGTGTAAACCGAACTACTGCTTTGAAAATTGCAGAGGGGCATGCATTTATGCCAGCATAGAAATTGTCTCCTTAGCCAGTCATGTTGTGACTTGATAGCTTAGACAAGGGGAGAAGATCAAGAAAAATTACCTGCAGTAAACAAATCTGTAGCTGAACTTAACTCTTTGTTGCTGGGCAGGCAATTAAAATTGCTCATTAACATGTTTGATGTTCACATTTGTGTGATAAACATTTATTAACGACAATTCTGGTTGCTCGCTATGACTTACACCGATACTGCGTTTCCATTAACTTCAGCTGCCTCTGGATCAGCCACAAAGTGCCTTTTTATAGGTATTCCAGAATTACAATTTGACATTCAGGCTGTTTGATTAGCCACCTAAATTGCATGCTATTTTTTTCCTGTTTTGTAATCGGATTACTGTAATATTAACAAATAAAACAGGAGCTGAACAGCAATAAAGCTTCAATATGAAATGAGCAGAGAGGGAAGAGAACATCAGCAGGCAAGAGATTTAAAAATATAAAAATGCTAAACTGATTTGTTTCTTCCCCGCAGCTGGAGCATTGTGTTAACTCACATTCACAGCTCACAAGTCTCATGGTGCAGCTTCCATTTTGAGCGAGGGAGGGAAGGAAACTCATAACCTAGGGAAGTCAGACTTGCTGGATGTTTATTTCAAACTCCTTGCTCAGAGGGGGTAGCAAATTATTTTTTTTTGGAAGGGACTAAAAGTATTTTATAAAAATAAACCAATGAAATAGAGTTAAACATTTGGCAGCAGTTATTTCTACTGTTTTCTTCTAATTAATCTGTGTTGACCAGACAGACACAGGCAGAGTTTCTCTGTCCTAGACATTGGACAGACAGCAAAATGATGGTCCTTGCCCCCAAAAGCTTGCAGTCTACTGTGAATGGACCTAAAAGCTCTTCCCAAGCTATGGATGACACTTTCTTGCTCATAAATCGACAATCTCAGAGCAAAGATGCTGAGACAGTATTTTTGGTGGGGTTTTTATAGCCTCCCAAGGAATATGCTCTTTCCACCATGGGAATGAATGATGGTGCTGGCAAATTGCTCCCATTTTTCATGGGTAAGCAGACACTTTCCTATTCAGCAATTCCTGAATTAACTGCGAGGTTATTTACAGTCTTTAAAACAATAAGCATATACTCCCAAAGAGCAAAAGCTGTCCAGATCTGGGTTAAGGACTGGCCTGTGTGTGTGTGCAGGTATATATGGCCTGCCTGTGACCCAATGGCTCCAGTAATTATGGCTGAAACGCAGCTGTTTGCATGGGTTTCTCCCTTTAGTCCTCATGGACCATGTGAAAGTGCTTTCTTTGTTTGCCTGGTGTGCTGTAAATCCCGAGAAGTATTCCTGCCGAAGCTCCAAGCATTGCCAATTTTCAGTTACCCAATTCTCTGCTGTTGCAAAGGTCTGAACGAGATCATCACCTTTCTTGTTGTGGCACATGATACTCTTCATAATGTAGATAGCACTGCGGAGTATGTTGTGAGCTGTGCTGCCAGGTGTGCAGGGGTAGGTGTTTTGTACATCCTTTTGTATTGAATTTTTATTATTCTGTTGGTCTGCAGAGAACAGGGGCTGGCTTTTGAGAAGATGGGCACATGTCAGGAGGGATCAAAGCAAGAAATACAGAATTGACCCTGATGTCAGCAGTGAGTTTTGGATTTGCGTTCTCTCCTGGTGGAGTTGCTGCAGTTGTTCCATCTTGCTCAGGTTGATGTGTGCAGTTGAATGTCAATCTTGTTAAATTAGCTGTACGCCAAATGTGGCTTACGCTGAGATTTCCCACAAAGCTTTCTCACGGGACGAACCTGTGTTCTTTTGCTCTTTAAAAACAACAAACAAAAATCCGTTTCGTGTTACTCTAGTTATAACTGCTTTCATTTTCCTACTAAACAAAACTCCAGGATAACTTAGGGTCAACAACTGAAGAGGGCTGATGACATTGCAGAGATGTGCCATGGGGTGATGGCAACAGAGAAGCTGGCTGGTCTGTGTAGACCTGCTACACGGATCAGTGTGGTTGCAGGAACTGAGATTTCCATTAGCTTAGTGAGGATTGCGTTGGTCTGTGTTTGTTACAGATTATTTTCCCTTGTCCTTTGCATTAGTTATGAAAATCTCTCTCCACGGGTGGTCTGTTTTATGTAGGCTCAGTGCCTATCTACTGGAGACCAGTTTCCATAAGCAGAAGGTAACAGACCACTTAGAGTGGATCTTGCACTATAATCTCTTAAATGAGATAATTTAACAGAATATTGATCCCACATTGTTAACTTATTGCAGCATATTGAATATGAAGCACTACAAGGCTGTAATTTAGTTGGAGAATTCTTCAAACAGGCTATCATTTCTTTTCTCTTCTTGCTCACAAAATGAGCTCAGTTGAGATATTTCTAACCTGGGCTGGCTGCTGATAGGTCATCAGTCCTGGTTTTATTTTAAGTTTATAGATGATTAAATAGAAGACTTCTAATCTTTTCAGCTTTACAGCAGCAGTTGCAGTTTTCTCCTTTATTATTTGGCTCTTCTGATATTTAAATTAGGGAACGTTTCAAACCCTCTCCTTCAGAAGCATCTTTCCTGTGGTGTCATGAATGCTGGGCTACTGTTGATAACTTTACACTAAAAACACTGCATAGTTAATTTACTTAAAATGAAATTTGGAAGGCTTCATCTTATTAGTCTTGCTTTATAATGTAATGCAGTTTTATAGAATAAGAGATAATCTATCACCACTGCTGCAGATTTCTGGGATGTGGATGCTTTTTATCTTTCAGGATTTAATTTAAGTTTGATTTAATACATTAGAAGATTTTCCCAGTTCCCCTTCCCCCATCCACAGAAGTCTGATCGTTATTTTTGTCATCAGAGCATGATCTCAGTTGGTAGAACTACCAAGAAATTAAGGAATGTTTTCACTATTAGCATGTAGAACAGAGAATATAGGAGCTAATGTGTCACTAAGTTTGATTGCTTTGCAAAAGAAATGGGAATTTATGCCTGTTTTTCTTTCTGATGTATAAAATAACTTGATTTTTAAAAAGTGTTACCATTTTGTCCTGAGAAATCATGTCTTTTCTTCCCTTAGAGGACAGATGTTATAGTATTGTGATTACAAACGGATCTTTACCCTAAATAGTTGAGAGAGGAGAAGATATTTCATGCTTTTCTAAATCGCTGATTTAGATAAATAAGCATTTGTTCTCTCTGAGAGATTCAGCAATTTCTTTTCTATTTATTAAAAGGATGAAAAAATCACTTGTAAAAAGTTCTCTAGTCTTCCAACAAGTCCTCAAGGAAAAGTGGTAAGGATGAAGTTTCAAAGTCCTAATGCTATTTAAAACACCGACTTATAGATATAGATATGAGATTTTAGCACATTAGAGAAAAGGAAAGAATCAGGCTTCACTTTTTGTTTCTCAGCGATCTTTGATTTCTAGTCTTACCTGGTACATTTAATTAGGATTTCCTCAGTGGTAAAGACAAATAGTTTAATTATGTAAAATGTTATACAGGAATGTACTGAACTGGAAGTTTAACTGGAGATGGACTCAGTAATTTCTGAGATGACCTGGCTGAATCTGGTACCATGGTGACTCTTCAGTCTTTTCGCTCACTGGCAATGTGTCTTGCGTTTCAGGTGAATTGTCCCTAATTAAAAAAAAAACAGCGCTGCTCTGAAATTTCAGAGGGCTGTGTAACAACCCAATCCAATTGTGTCTTGTGGTTGCTAGAAAATGATTATGGATGAGGAAATGATCTGCAGTAATGACTGCAGTGAAGAAAGGAGCGCAGCAGTCCTAGACAGGATGCAGCAAACCCTCTGGAGATCTTTAATACCTCTTGGCCTTCCTTAATGAAATCCAGTCATGTCAATAACAGATAAATGCTCCTCACAGAGCAGGGGATAATGCTGAGAAGATGGGTCTTTAAACCCAGCATGACACAGCTACTGGGCATTTGTGATGTTATTGGTAAATACTTGAGGAAGTGTATAATGTGTGCTTATTTTGCTTTTCTTATATAATGCTTTCTTGTAACGAAAGCAAAGTTGCCATCCTTCTCATCCCCATTCTGTCATGAAATGGAAAAGAAGCTGGCTGGCTGCTCAGCTAGGGGAAAGTTGCCAACAGGGGCTTCTTGGGCATGGTTCATCCGATGAGCTGCAGGAATGGCTCTGGGAATGCCTTTTCCAAAGCAAGTCTCACCAGAGGTGACCTCAGAGCTTCTGTGTGGGCCTGAATTTTTGCTTTTCAAAGTCCATCTTGGGCTTTTTTTCTTGGGTGCAGGGAGAGAAGTCAGCCCCAAATACTGGTCTTCAGACATTTCGCTCAGAAATCAGTTTCCCTCATTGCTGAGGGAGTGAGAGGAGCTGGTGCTGGGATGGGATCTGCTCTGCAGTGATCTGTCTGTGCTGAGTGGGGAAGGACCCAGAGTGATATCTAACCTCACTGCTTTGGGTCCATGAAGTAAGCCAACGTAAAACTGTCCTGTTCCCAGCAGGGGCATGAGGACGTGCACTGTGAGCAAGTGATTTCTGCCTTTGTTCTCCATGAAGTAACTTGGTGGCTTTGAATCTGTAGATCTTTTCTGCACCTGGTAGAACCAAATCTCTTGGTTACTAAGAAATGAAAAAAGAAGTCGTTTATTTTACAGTATTTTTAGAAAATTGAAAGTTTAGGACTGCTCTGAATTCATATTTTGACCCACTGGGTCAGGCAGCACGAGGTGGGGAGCAGGGGAGAGAGGGAGTGTGGGGCTTAGACCACAGGGGGAAGTGATGAAGGGTTTCCCTGTAGCACTTCACAGGATTTCGAAGCGGGAAGCCATTACCATCATGATTAAATGTCATCCATCTACCAGCACCACCCAAGAAAAATTAGGAGAAACAAATGCACCCTGGATAATAATATGAGGAGCACGTTACTGTTTTCCAGTCAGTTAGGGTCAGCTGAGGCATCCTAGGTGGTCATGACAGCTCTGCTACGACATGGGCAGACAAAAGCAGGAACGTGGCCATGACGCCTTCATATAAAGAGCACTTTGTAATGAAATTTGAGGTTGTGCATAAAGCCTGCTGGAGGTTAACAGTGACCTTTGTAATTGTTCAGATGTTGCCTTGATTTAATTGTTAATCTTATACCCGCGGAAGAAAAGTCAACCTCCTCTTCCGCTTGTGCCGTGACCGTACTCCCCGGCTGTTTCTCATCGTGTCTGTTTGCGATGGACGAGCCAGCCCCGGGAAGCCACCTGCGTTACAAAATGAATGCATTGAGCTCAAGCAGCCTAATCTTTCTAATAACTTTTCCGTATCAGGGACAGGAGAATCTGTAAAGATATCGATCCGGCAGAATGGTACATTATTAACTTGCGGTGATGGCCTTTGTGACTGACAAGGTAGTTGTAATAAGCAAATACTTATCGGCGATCAGCAGGATGAAGGAAAGAGACATCAGGAGCAACAAGCAGGGCCCAGGCAGGAAATGGGATTTCGGGCCCAATTCCCAGCGGGGCCATTATGTGGCTGTGTCGCATATTATCTTCTGTGAACTCTGGTAGCCGAGGCACAGGTAGTTACTTTCTATTCCAGAATACCTCTGTACAGTGATAAATGTAGATGGATAAGACATTATTATCTACAACTGCTTTACCTTGGTAACCGCTCCTACGCCGCTTATAGGTTCTCTTTTTCTAGCTGATGTGGCCTTTTCTAATTCCTGGCTCTGTTCTTGATTTATATCCTGTAATTTTTTTCCGAGAACACAAAGGCATTGTTACCCCTTGAATCTGAGAACTGATTGCCTCCAGTTTCATGTTTCCTTGGGGTGTTCTGTACCTTTGTTCAGTGCAAAATGAGGAAAGAAAACACAACAAATATCTATTTGGAACAGCATGAGAAACATTGTCTGCATGACCCCTGTAAAGATGGCAATGTTTCAGTCTGAAATGTATTGCGGACTATAAAAATTATGAACAGGCGAACTAGGCCTGTAGTACTCTGCACTGTCTGTGTGTACAGTGGTAAATGTTGACCTCTTTACTTTCTAAAGATAAGAATTTCAGCTGTATTCGTGTACCGTGAGGAGGGATGTGCCCATTGCCATCTCCCTGTTATAGGGAGCTCGATGCTGTGGGCACCTCTCCCTGTCCTGGAGCTCTTGAGATGCTGTCGTACCCGAGCCACCCTTACACGCGAACTGTGCACGCTACAGAAATGGAAGTCAGACTTTGTGGAAACTAGTAATAAAAGGGAAATAAACCCAAGCTGGTGGTTAATCATCCATTTATTCAACTTGGATAATTCTGGTAGCTGAAGCTGAGATCCACAGCTGGCGTAAATTAAGAGCTCCATTGTCTTTGGAGAGTGTTTACACCAACTGTGGAGTTTATCAGGGATATTTAACTCTTAGCTTAGCTGGCAACTGTAAATCAGGGGCCCAGTTCTGCTGCTGGTTGCTCTCAAACATCCTCTTATTGAAAAAGCATGTTTTGGTCCAAGTAAAGGAGGTTTCTGTGGGAAAACTTGGCTAAGTGGCAGTCAGTGTGCTCCATAAAGCCATGAAGAGCTGAGCTGAGCAGCGTCCTGGGGAACGACTACAGAGCCTGATGCTGTAGCCTTTCTGTTATACTTTTATGTAGATGATGATGAGTTTAACATTTTTAGCGTCCCACTCAGTAATAGTAAGGCTCTTGTAAAATAGATGCTGGTAGTCGGAGTATTTAAAGAAAATGAAGGTTTGTTGAGAGCTCACTAAATTAACAAATATTTATAATTTCCTTTCCCTGCTGCCATTAATTTTCCTTCCCCTGGTTAGAAGTGTGCAGGTAATTATATTTTCCTGCATCTGAGGGAGGAATAATTAGCAGCATGAAGGCAGCTTTCAGGGCTTGGAATAATGGGACCTGGCTTCCAGGCCAGAAGAGCCAACTGCCAACGTGGAAACGAAGTGTTTCTGCAAAGCAAGGCCATTTCTGCAGACCTGTGGTGGCAGAGATGGCCGTACGCCCCAGGTCTCAGCCCCTGTCCTGCAAACACTGCTGCCCTTTTCTCACCCTATGTCATGAGTCTCCCAAACAGTGGTGAGTTATGCTTAGAGGTGAGAATTGCCCCGGTGTACGTGCTAGCAGGAAGATTACATTCCGCTATTAGTCTTGTTATTTTGGTGTAATAATACGCCAAATGAAATAATCTCTCAAGCTAAATGAAAAATACCGAGCAAATCCCAGGCAAGGAGCAAGTGTGGGTGTACCATAACTCTGACATTTTCTCCGGTCTCTGGCATTTTGTCCATTTCTATATATCATCACCATGGCTACAGCAGTAACGTCTAAGAGAACTCCAATGTAAATCTGACAGCACCTCCTTAGTGGTACTTAAAATCATGTAATTAAGTAAGAAAAGGCTGCTGATTGAGGAGGTTAGAGCTGCTTGCAGAAGATTACAGCACATTTCATGATTAACAATCAGAACATTCTTTTCCAAACCTCTACTTAATTTAGCAGACTGAGGTTTCGGCTGAGAATAAGACTCTGCTCTTAAAGTCGCACCGAGGAGGGAGAACAGTAATTTCCCACCATTTTCGCTGCTTTCCTGGTGTTTACTCCAGTGTCAGTCTTCATTCTAATTTCGCTTTTGCAGTTAACTGACTTAGCAGAAGTACTGAAAAGGCAAAAAGGTCAACTCTGTTGATCATACCACTGTAATTCACTTCAGTCTCTTGACAGTTTATAATTAGGATGGAAGAATAGCATAAAAACAACCCATTTTAGTGACAAAAACTCTGCAACCACCAGTTAATGTGCCAAAATTAATCTTTTCTCTTTGCGTCCCTAAAATTATAGGTTGGTATCAGAGATAAACTTGTGTTTCCTTACTGGCAAACACATTTTTGTGAACTCTGCAGTTAAACTGTTTGCGAGGAAGAAAAAGAATTCACATATGGCATATTGGGATTTTATGTAGAGTTTTAAATAGTAGATGGTGGTGGTGTATATGGAACATTTAAGGCAAAGTCATAGTGATGAAAGGGATCGAGACAGGTGAGTCCTGTGTTAAGTTGTGCAAGGTGCGATGGAATTTTCTTGTGAAATCTGCTGGGTTTGGGACCACTCTCAGGGAAAGGACGACGATGAAAAACTTTTGGTACTTTACTATCGTTGCCATCCATCGTTACTATCCATGTTAATGTGAATCCACATTAACCTCCAGATTTCTCTGGGGATTATTTAACTTTTCCTCTGTCTCTTGTTAGAGTACCTGTAAGTCATGAGTTACAGAAATAGAGAATATCCCTGTTGTCTAACATCTTTCTACACATCCCAGCTTACATGTTTTAGGAGGTTGTATTAAGAAGTATGCTAAGGATTGGAGATAAGCTGAATTTGGAAATGTTGCATTTAAGGTTAAAAAAAAAAAAAAAAAAGTGCTTTTAATTTTCTTAAAACAGTACTTCACAGAATAAATACCAACTCCAGAGAAGAGTGAAAGCCCTGAGAAAAAGGAGGAAGAGCACGTAGAGCTGTGGAATTGAGACTTTTTACCCACAGATCACCCTAGGGAACACACATTCCTGCTCTGATGCTCTCTTGTGTTTTCTTTCGTTTGTAATGAATACTCATTCAATTTCTCCTGCTTTTGGCTCTACCACACATGGGTTTTTGCAATATTATGCATTTTTGCTTTCATGTGGCAGTTAATAATTGTGAATGGCCATAGAGAAAAAGAGGCAGCTTTCTCCCACAGCTGAGCAGAGCAGCACAGATGGATGAAGTGGCCATGTGAACACTCGTAAACTTTTGGTGGAGATAAGATGGGGAGGTTTGGCTGATGTCTCCAAGTTCTTAGAAAATGGGAAACGCAATATGTAGTAACATCATCCTTCTCCTGTTGCAAAATGTAAGGTGCTTTGTGGAGATAATTAAAATAAAAATATATATATATTTGTGATCCTAGAGGCCTGGTTTGAGTGTAAATATTGATGAAAAAGTACTGTATCTATGTCTGCCTATCCAGGCTGTGGGAAAGATGAAGATGAATCTGACTTTTTCTTAAAAACTCTGGGGGAAGTGCTGGCACGGATATCATTATTAGCATATGTTAAACCATGGCAAAAAAAAAATATTCTTTACATAAGCAGCTACTGCTGGAGTGATCAAATATCTCCATCGCTTCAGGTCAGAATGTGCAAATTAGCACGAATATTCAAGTATTAAATCACTCCCAGTGAAAGGCAAAAGGTTTACAGAAAATGCGGGCTCTGTCATGCATCTGTCCACCAGCCTAGCTAAATGACAAGATGATATGCAGTCCGAAGGAATTATTGACTCAAAAGATAAGAACATGAAGTAGATATTTTAAATTCAAGTCTGCAATTAACTTACCTCAAAATGATGTTACGGGATTTATATTACCAGAGGCTTGTTGGGATAAAAAGCTGAAATTTTACTACTGAGGAGGAATCAGTCAGGTACGTAGTTAATCTGAAGAGCAAAACACATCAGTGTCTGGAATTTAGATGCTTGTAATAAAATAAAGGAAAGGAAGCTGCAAAGTGGGGTATGTAATATTCATTATAGAATTTTGTGTGTGTTGAAAAGGTGAAATTCACAGTCAAGTTAAAGGAACAAGGTGAAGATTTTGTAGAAAGTTCCTTTGGAAGTCTTTCGGAATATGGGTTCTGAACAGAAAATCATGTGAAGACAGAAATCCTTTGGTATCATTGTACATACCAGTTACACACATGCAAAAAAGGCTTTCACAGAAAAGGCTTTCCTTGCTTAAGGCTTTAAAGTAAGTCAGGTAAGAAAAGCAGTTGTACCACCATATGGTATTCTTGATCATGACCACGCACTGAGAAGTACTTGATAGACCCTCGACTTCCCAGACTATGAGAAAAGCTGTAGTTTTCCATGATTTCCTCATATAAAACAAGAATGACTATTTGCATGCTGAAAAACAAATGATCTTCAAGCTCTGGCTTAATTTCAGATCACTGAAGATGCAGGAATCTGTAACATTTTTCCTAACGTTGCCTTTTTAGCTGATACTATCCCAGAGTTTTAAAATCTCGATAATATATTTTCAGAAGTGAAAATTGCAGCGTTCTGATTCTGATGTGTTGAAATGTTGTGTTATGACACCAGTACATAACTCCTCGCAGTCTTTAAACAAGAAGTGAATGCTGACATGTTTCTCTGGTACTTCTGTTCTGACTAGTCAGAGTTACCCAACACAAAGCATTCTGCCAGACAGTTTGTGGTCGCCCTGTTCTCTAGTTCTCTATGATTTTTCATTCATCTGACTCCTGCTAGCCCCGCAGTATAATCCCTCTGATTTGCGCATCTCACGCAAGAATGGCTGCCTTTGAAGTATTTTTATTTTCAGCCCAGCTGTCCTTCAGTTCCTAGGTCAATCGGTGAGAAATGCAGTTTCTGACCTATAGGTGTGTCCCTTGGATGATTAGCCAAGGAACGAGGGAGGTAGAAAATAGGATTTTAAGCTATTTTTAGGCTTCCAGAACTATGTTCCTGAGCAAAAGGTAGAATAACCATGTATATGTACAGGTCCCATTTGCCGACGTACTTCATCCTGCCTCAGTTTCTTTCATACCTCATGAGAGGGGACATCCATGGCCACTTCTCTGGCTGTGGCCCACTGTGGGATGCCCTTTGTGGCTACATGAGTCCTGAGAACAAGTCAAGCCTTCAGAGCCAATGATGCATGGAAATCTTGCCAGAAACCAGATCCCCAAATCACGTTCCTCATTCAGCTGGGCTGCAGCTGATACCATGTTTTCAAGCTTCATATTTGAGTTGTATTTTAAATTTTTAAATAGTTTCTCTAGGTTCTTTCTTACTCGGTGTTGCTACAGAGAGCTCTGAAATATGAAGGAAGGGACTCGTCTGGAATAGATGCATAGCTGTATTTAATGTGCCCATTTGAGTCATGTTTTCACATAGAACATCTCCATGAGTATTGTGTTTTTTTTTTTTTTTTTTTTAAATTATTCCTAGACAGTTTCCAGTGTACTAGAAGTGTGCTTTAAAAGGTGTAAGAGGTATATAGGAACACACATTTCAGAAAGAAGGGACGGACTCCGAAACTTGAGAGAACAAAACTGAAAGCTCTGAATACGTATGAAGACTCTGCTCTGTTTGGAGTCAGTCAGAACTGGGCAACAGGCACCATAGGGGATGCTCCTCTTCTTTTTTTTTTTTTTTTTTTTTTAATAGCTGATAGTTTCTGGGGTTTATCTGAGTTGATATGAAATATGTAGTGTTTACAGTTAGAGGCTTTGTTGATCCTTGAAGTAGTGATGTTCTGTAGCTTGTTACTCATCCAGAAATAGCTGAAGTGGCTTTCCAGGTGCAAATATCGGTCATCCTTGTGCTCATTGACAGCCTTTCCTGCTTCAGTGAAGGTTTATGGCTGCTGACCTGGTTGTACAGCTTCCAAGTAAACATGGTATATATATGTATATATATATATATATATATATATATATATATATATATATATTTTTTTTTTTTTTTTTCTTTCTAGTGTAGATGTCCCCTTTACATATGCTTGCTAGAGAGAAAAAGAAAAATGTCCCAGTCCATGACTGCAGAGGATGGAGCCATGACCAGGCTGACAAGGTCGCCCTGCTGGCTGCCTTGCTGTGCCTCTGTGAGCTCTGCCCTGCTTCTGTTGGGAAGGAACTGCCTGCATCTGCACAGCCGTGTGGACTGGGGATGCACAACGGTTTTATTTCTTTAGGACTTTTCCCTTTCATGTTCTTCAGTTAAGGTATTTTAAAACAACAGTTTCCTTACTGTGCTGTGCTCCCAACATTGTTAATAATATCTGCGCCTCTGCCTGTTGTACACCAGATTTGGGTTATAATACTTAATGAATTTTTTACATTGCTATTCAGTAGAGCAAGCAAAATGCTGTAGTGTCTCCTCTTTCTTGTGAATCCCTCATGGAGCTGAGTCAGTCATGCTAGAAGTGGGACTCTGCTTTCTCATCACATGCCCTCTGTCATCTGCCCAGCTTTTCTTTACCTCACCAGCAGATTATCCATCAGTCAGGATTTCCAGTAATGGTATCCGCTATTTTGTTGTGCTGTGCATGCTACCCTTGTTCTACCAGTTGCTGGGCTTCTACTCCCTGCTCGATCTTTTTTTTTTTTTTTTTTTTTTTTTCTTTTTTCTTTTTCCTACAGGTCATTAAGCTCTTTTTGCCATTAGTCTGTGCAAGTGTAAATTTTGCATATGGAGAGGAGAACATTTCCCTGGGAAGTCAGGGTCATTTCTACAATCAGTTCCAGCTGCAGAAGTAACTAAAGAACTGCTTTCCTCTTAGATCATCCCTATATTGCAGGTATTTTAATTAGTGGCATCCTTTATCTAGCTGAAAGTCTGGTATGCTATGTTTAAAACGTCAGATTGTGGGTAAAGAAGGAAGCTTTGTGTTTTGCACAGAATTTTTCTGACCTGTGCTTCAGCTGAGGTCTTCGGTGTCATCTCTGTAAGGGCTCTCCAAACTTGTATCACAAACATGTAAATGGGTTGCTCCTGCATTCATATTGCCCTGAAAGGTGACTCAATTAACCCAATGAAGACATTTTGCACCCCTTCACCTGACTCCTTCTTAGGGACAAACTGCTGCAGACTTCTGAGGAGCAGGTACAGAGAGGCTTGAAAGATCTTGGCAGCAGCAAGCGCGAAACCACGGTTTCCCTTACAAAAGACCTTTTGTTTCACTTGCCATGTGGCATCACCCTGACTGTCTCCATACTGCATTTTTAGCTAGGTGTTAGCAAGAGGAACAAGTGCTTACTGCTAAGGGGCTACTTCCAAACATCACCATCAAGTCAGAACCGGGGGTGGTTTTCTTCATGAGTGTCTTGAGGGCTGTAGCTCATGAGGCTGTTCAGGAAAACAGAAAACACAAACCTGCAGCCACCTGGGTATTGCCTTTCTGGGTATCTTTTTAGTAATCATCTGAAAGAAAGCTTGTGGAAGGGTCAGAAATACTTGTTAAAGTGTTAATACAAGCACAAATTATAGTAGGTTGTAGATCACAATCTAGCATAGAAATGAAAACAGGATTGTCCTAATTCGGACTCACTTTCCAGAGTTTCTCATTAAGGGCAGGCAGATCTTTTCAGTTTACTCCCTTCCAGTCTCTTGTGAATGTGCCTGTGGGGATCTGATCGTGGAGGCAGGACTCGCCTCTGGTGCTGGGGATTAGGCAGTAAAACCAAACTATGAGTGCATGGAGGATGCTCTCCTACACCCTTTATACATGAACGGTTTGGCCTTGTGCAGAAAGGATTTAATACTCTTTCAGAGAAGGCTGATGATAATACTTGTGAGTCTGTAAAGTAAGTGGCTTTTAGGGAGATGGAGTTTCAGAGCTTCATTAAGGGTTGTATTTTTGTCCTGCATCTCTGTGCGTCCACGTGGCAGGGAGCGTGGGGCGAGAACTCGCGGGCTGCCCCTGGCAGGAGCTGGCAGGGAGCTGCAGGCATCAGCCCCTCCCCAGGGATGGCCGTGGCTGCTCTGTGCATGCTGAGAAGGTGAAAGAAAGCATCCAAACCTGGGGACTGCTGAGCAAAATGCAACTCCGGCACTGCAATAGTCTCTTGTCACTAGAGAAGTGGTTTGTTTTGTACGTAGTGATTTTTCATATTTTCTGCATAAAATGTTTCCCCAATAGCATTACCTAAGACAAACAAATGCGTTTGCAAACGTTCTGCAATAGGACTGCTATTCCCCTAAGTGTCACGTATCTGTTTCTCCAGGAGCTTCTGCCTGGCTGTCAGTGTGATACAACTTCATAGCAATATCTAAATTCCTAAATTGCTTATGTGGCCTTTGCTATGCTAGGAGTGTAAAGATGAGGGATGAGTTAATCAGTGAGTTGCTAATTTACGTTTAATCAATAACATCCTTAATAAGTGCATGTTATCAAAGGAAAAACCATAAATTGCTATGCTATATCCCATTACTATGTACAGCAATCAACATTCAGACTCTTAATAACTTAGATTGAAATTTTATTATCATGTCTTGAAATAGGCTTGTATTCACCTCTGGCTTGAGTTATTTCTGTTGTCTCCAATTGATATGATAATGGGGACTCTTTCAAGGCCTTTGCATCGGGCTTTTCTTCCAGCCTGGAAGGTGAATTTAATTGACACTTCCCTGATATTCAGACTTGCCTCATCCATGCGGCTTACATATGAATTTTCAATTCAATTTCAGCCTCAAATGGGAACAGCCACAAATCCAAATACCTTGTTGAAGCTGCACAAAATGAGTTATGTGGATAACAATATTTCATCAGGCTCGGAACTCGGCTGTGTTTTGTCCAAAGTGGTAAAACTGGGTAAATGAATTGCTAGGGCTCTGTAATATTAATGACTGGTATCTCATCCTCAAAACAGGATGACAGGGGGACAGAGGGAGGAATTGCCTCTCGCCTTGGCGGGACTTTTATTTAAGCCTACAAACAAATATTAAAAAAATAAATCTATCTTTCATCGGATTAACTAACTTCAGATATTTTCCATCATAGTTTTTTTTTGTAAAATATGAGACAGCAATAGGACTTGAAAGCAGGGGAGCAGCCCGCGCACCTTGGAACCAGTCTCCTGCCTTGTTGTAACCCGCTTCTTGATTGAGTTTTCCACGGAGCCAGCTGAGGCTCGCATACGGCTGCAGCTGAGACTCCTTGAGCTAAACTCATGGCTGACCACCCGTTAGGATGAGAGCTGCCAAAAAGCAAAGCGGCGCAGCCAGGCTGTCCCCAGCATGCTGGTGCTGGCCACTTCTTTGTGCTGTGGCTGGTGCCTCCTTGGCTCATCCGAAGGGCTTCTGGCAAACAGGAGTCAGAGTGCACAGCACACGGGGTCTGTGGGCACCAGCTCATGGGGGAATTGGCTCCCTCTCCCTGGCAGTGGGGCTGCAATAGCTGGGGACTCATAGCAGTAGCTTCCCTTTGCTCCTTCCCATGCTAAAACCATGGGAAATGTTAGCATTGGTTTCCATGGGAGCAGAGCTGAGTCTGGACCCTGTGCTTTTGAAAATTGTGGTGTTAAAGCCTCCTTGGGGTGTACACGCTGGATTTTAGCAGGCCACCTTATTGTGGTCAGCCTGCTTGATAGCTGCCTTGTGCAGCGAGTAGCGAGCTATGATAAATAAGAATAATGTTTATTTTACCTAAATGTTTTAAAACCATGTGTCACTGAAAATACTTTTTTTTTTCCTGTCTTTTCTGGTCTGACTTAAATTCAATAAGGCTTTTGTGGGAGCCAGTCAGACTGGCACGTGATTGTGTCAGACAAATTCCACTTGTTTTCTGCACGTACCTTTTGCAAACGACTCTGTGGATTAACTGAAATTGTTTGGGGTCTTACAGAGTGCAGCTTCCTGCATTTTCTGTACAACGTTATCCACATTTCCTTGATAATCTGTCAAAGCATTTCATCACCACGTTCCCAACCTGTGCTGGTAAGGAGGATGTACAAAGAGGGCTGTGATGTAGCAGCAACGTAAGGTTTGAATGTACGGTGCAAACTCTGGCCTTATAGTGCAAAGAAGTGACATTACCTACATACATTAAAGACCAATATTTTCAGCTCTTGCCTTATAAGTTTATACTGGTGGCTGAGTGGGTTGCAGTTGTGTAAATGAAAATGTATTCAGCCCAGGTTTGTTTCTGTCAGCCCACTTACCACACAACCCTAGGGTACAAATGAGAGTATTCAAGAGTTATTTAGGGAATGTCACTCTAACTCTAGATTTTGTGGTGGGGATCCTGCTGCTGTCTGCTGTTAGCCAAGAAATCGTTTGTTTCTCTTTGTGGCATGAGTGAAATTTTGACTCTGACCTATTTTTAAAAGTTAAGACTTCTCATTTCTGAATTTTTATTTATGCCAACCATCAAATTTCAAGCTCTTTGCATTTTCTCCCTAAAGAAATTAGTTTCATAACTTCCATTTATAATTTGTTTTCTTATCATAACAGGTCTGTTGAACATCTGTTTGGCATTTCGTTTTTAATATTTCCATAAAATGCAAGTGTTGGTAAATTGCACAATGTTCTGTTGATGGCTTGCGTTTAGTGTAGGCGGCGTTCTGGGAAGTGGAAGGCTCGTCAGCAAGTACGTTTGAGTGTATGGTTTCATATCCCAAAGCTTTCAAACATGGCCTTTAGGAGAGACAGACACTGACTTGAGCACAGGAAAGCGCTGATCTAGCTGGAGAGCTCTGGGCAGGGCTCAGGGCTGTTTCTGCCCAAGTTATGCTCTGGGTGGGAGCATCAGCAGCGAGCTCACGTGGGACCCTGGGGGGAGAAGAGCTGCAGCCGGTGCAGTGCCCAGCGTCAGGTCTTCGGTCACGTGTAGTCGGTGTACGAGCCAAAGGGTGGCACTTTTATTTCAGGCACCAAGTTCACATATAAACAGGAATCTGTGCATTTGCAACGAACTGAGAGCACCTGGGTTGCCTGGCTATGGAGGGTGCTGAGATAATTTCAGGATCCATTTTCAAACATGAAATGTCTGGAGCTGCCTGTAGCACCAGTAGTGCTGTAGTTCTTGCAGGAGAAAAACTGTAGCACCAGGTATCCACAGAGCAGGAGTTCTGAAATTAAGAGCTCTTAATTTCACGTGTGTAATAGTTTTATCTCTGATTCAATAAGAGCAGCCTGTGTCCAGGTGCTGTCCGTGTACCGTATGTGTGTGCTACTGCTCTAGAAGAAACTCTTCATACTAACTCATCAACAAATTTAGCCATACCTTTTCATGAGACAAGGTAGCTAAAGGTAGAAATGGCACACACAAAATAAACTAGCAAGGCTTAGCTGAGTGTGGTGGCTTGGAGCAGGTAATGTGTGCACATCCCCACTGGGTAGGTACGAAGTCTGGGTAAGGCAGTATCTGATTAATGTATTATTACTGTTAACGAGCAGTTACCAGGGTTAAATGCTCATGTGCCCCTGTATTTAATTGGTGTGCTGAGGTTGCTTAAGCTGCTTTGGGTTCACATCAGAGTGAAAGCAGTGTTGGGTTCCTCCTGTCTTCCCCATTTTCAGCAGCAACAGCTGATTCTGGTGCCAAACACCCAGCATTTAGCACCAGGTCAGGTGCTAAATAGGTTGAGTTCATCAGTTAGGTACGTAGACTGTGGTGAGGCTGTAGTGCATGCTTTAGTATTTATGTGCCTCTCTGATCTGAGGCCTAGGCCTGTCATTTAATGCTTGGCTTGCTTTTATCCTTTAACACTAATGCTCCATATGAAGGAGCACTTTGTTTTCCAAAGAAGGAAGAGGAGCATAAATATAAATCAGGAGATGGGAAGGGCACGTGATAGCAAGGGGGATGCAGCAGTGGTGTATCCATGAGGCTGATGGACGCACGTACGTACATTCTGCTTTGCTCAGAGCATCAGTCCCTAAGCAGGACATCAGCATATCCCCATTTTGGGGTTCATAAGCAAACATGAACTGCAAAGTACCGCAAAGCTGTATCGAATTCTTTTGGGCGGTACAGGCTGATAAGGAGCTCCCTGGAGCCATTGAAAAGATTGCCTTTGACTTGAGATTCGGATGAGACCCTGAAATCTGGAAGAGCCAACTTCTTTTGTGTAGTTATCCTAAGTGAAGCTGGAAAGAAAAAATACAGCCAGTGTTATAGATGGAAGGTGCTATTTAAACAGAGAAAGGATCTTCTTTCTCTTTGCCTTTTTTTGCTGTGATTTCTGATGGTCACTATAGCAACAGGAACCAAAGAGATGAAGAACTGGAAAACATGCACTTCACTATGACAAGTTCAATTTACAGCCAGCTCAGCAATGTAACAAATCTATGTCATACTTAATGAGAATCTATGCAGCAGGTACGGATCCGCGTGAGATTGCGACGTGCCACGAGGTGGGGGAACCAAACTTCAGCTGTGTTCTTCAGTCTTCCTCGTTAAAGACAGCAGAAACATTATAATTAAGACCGGACTTTTGTCAAAGCTGTCCTGGTCTGTCACAGATAAACATCAGGTTTAGGTGTTACCTTTTCCAACTCACCTGTTTGTGACACTTTGGGGTCTCTGGGTATAGCAGGGGCTGCAGCAGGACCGCAGCGCAGCCTTGGCACACCGTGAGCTCCGACCAGGAGCCGTGGGAGTGGATCAGCAGCCTGGATCCCCAGGGATCACGGGCATTTCAAAAAGCAACCCATTTGTACAAACAACTAAACTGTAAAAACACAGCTCAAAGGCAACACTTGCTTTGAAGGAGAGCAGTTACAGCATGCACCCATGAGTGCAGGGGCAGCTGCAAATTCCCAGTGCTGGGCACAGGACAGGATTGTCCTAACAGCAGCACTAAGAGCCTGGTCACCCTTGAAAAATCTGGCTTAATTTTTTTATTTTGCATTTGCCAGGCTTTTGCTTACCTTGAGTATTTAAATGGAAAGCCTTTAAGTGCAGCAGCTGAGGCTCAGCCTCAGCAGACGAGTTCTCATTTTTGGACTCGGTCACAGGTTGGCTCTTGGTTCCAGTGCAGTTCTTGAGCACTTAGGTGCTTTTCTATGTTAGGACTGTATTGGGTGAGTGGCAGAAGGACTTTCATGGTATTAGAGCTCCTGACTTAGTCTGGAAACTGTGGAGAGATGTAAAATGGCATCAGAGGGTAGCTTTGGGAACGTGCTACACTCTTGTCTTTCATCATCCTGCAGAGACAAGGATGCTAAGGGAGTCCTCAGCATCTCCCACTGTGAGCTGAGCTTGCAGCCCTCCTTCTGTAGGACTTATATGAATATTTCTGTGTGCAGATAGTAAGGATGTTGGACACCACTGCTCTAGGCAATTCTATAAAAATGCTTAATGAAAAAACAAAAAAACAAAAATAGCGCTCACTTTTATTGAGAACTGCTAGGGTTTCGGCTTTGTGTGTAATCACAGAGATTCAATGTAGTTTTTGCTTAACACAGTGTTTCAGAAGGGGTCTGTGGACTGTATGTTCAGTTTTGGCATCCAGAATAGATTGCAGCAAAGTAGTTTGGGTGCTACAGAAAGAGCCTACAGGCCACTGAAAGGAAAACTGACTCTTGCAGGTACCTGCTAAGTAATCACAGCTCATGAGCTTCTAAAAATGCTGTGAAATAACGTGCGTGTCTGGCTACTAAAGCTATTTGTGTTGGAATTGGTATTCAATATTGAGGTAAAATGTACATAAGCCGTTTTAATATATTTTTTTATAGTAAGCAAGACAAAGTGATATGATCAGAATGAGTTTTGTTTCCATTCTGCTAACTGCTGACAATACAGCATTAACGATGACAGGGTATTTATTACTGGGTTATTATGCACAGAGCAAAAATGCACCAGGAAGACATTGCTGCACGCTGTGCTGAGGGCCAGGCTGAAGCAGCAGGCTGGTGTGACATCCTGAGCTGCCCGTCCCACACCCCGGAGCTGTCCTGGGGTTTGGTGGAGGATGGTTGTGTGCAAAGACAAGCTGCTCTCTGCAGAGCTCCCCAGAAGCATCACAAAAGGTGGATTTCAGCATGAAAAAGTCCACAACGGTGTTGGATTTAGGAAGGAAAAAGCACCCTTAGTTGGCAAAATAGTCTGGGCTCTTTATTTAAGTGATATTTAAGGCTTAATTTCATACTGGCTATTGTATAAAAAAACTCTCACCCAATGACCTTTACTTCTGTTCCTTTTTTTTTCCTTCCCTCCCGTAAAGACCCTGCTTTTCACTTTGCTGATTAGGCCATTTTGCGCATTTTTGATGATTCCCTCCAGCACATCTTGTGCGTCTGTCCAACCCCCTCTCCCTCTCTGTCTCCGTGAGCTCCCCATTGCGAATGTGAGCGCTGCAGATCAAGAGGACAATCAGCTGGGGAACAATATGACAGCAGGTGGGCATTATGCTCTCCCCTCAGCTGTGACTCAAATATGTGTCAGTCGCCAAACAAAAACCTGCTTCAGCTTGGAGGAGAAAACAGACTGGTGTGTGGGTAAATCTGTAACAATGGATTTTTCTTTTTCTGACAAATCTGCATTTTTTTTTTTCTAATGCTGCTTTTAAGCGTCAGACTTCTAGCAGCTGTAAGCTCTGTTCCTGGTGAATGTGCACAGATTTTGTTCGACTAGATCAAGCGTTATTGTGGCTGTAATTATGGGGATAGAGCAGTTCAGTGCTGTACTGGCTTATGCATGTTTTTAATATTAGGGCTTACCAGTAGGATTGTACTTGGGCAGGGGCTGGACTTTGTGGGATAAAGAGTGTAATCGGAAGGTAGGAGAGGGGGATTCTGTCACAGAAGGATTACACCAAAGAAGGTTTGAAAAGTTGGCCAGGAAAGCAAGCTTGCCTTCAAGCCATCAGACGTTGAGGCGTGAGGACCTATACAGTCCAGATCAACCTAATCCCACACGCTGGCCTGTCTCTTTCTCGTCATCTGGACGCTCTCAGAACCTTAACGAACATTGAACTCTGTTTCTGTGCCTTGTTTGTCCATGCAAAAGGTACTACTTCTCCAAAATTCTGGTCTTTCCATTCTGTCCGTATCTGTGGACACGCTCTTCCCCTTCAGGTCGGGTGAGTGCCCCCTTCCCAGGAACACCCGCTGTGTCAGCCTCCTTGTCCAGCTTCTTGTCCAGCACACTCCGGCTCCTCAGTCTCCCCCTCATTCCTCTTTCCTGTTTTGATCTCAGATCCCATCACAAACACCTCCTGCCTCCTCTTTCTTTGCCTTTTTTGGTGGTGGTGCTGCTTTCCTGCTATAAAAGACTTCAACTTTGTTCAGAAATACTCTTCTTGCCCTTTGAATTAGGAGTTTGATTTCTTTCTTCCTCTCTAGTCCATACCCCAGTGAATATATGTTGATTTTACTTTAAATGCTCATTAGACAAGGTACTTAAATAATCACCAGAGCACGGATTGGGACCCCATGTCTCCTTCATGGATGAATCTGAAGATGGGCCAGATGGTGATGATGATGACAAAAAAAATTCTGTCTGAATGGCACAACAAATCTTCAGTAATCCTGCACAAAGTGGAATTGCTGCCTGCAGGCTGGCGGCTAGGGCTGTCCTGTGGGAAATGGGAAGCATTTTGAGTCCAGCAGCAGAGAAGAGAGAGCGCAGCCCAAATTGCTGAGCTATTAGGTACAGGCAGCTCCACTGTCCTGGCTCATCTGTGTTATAACACGCTGCTGATCCCTCTCCCTCATCTCATGTTTTAAAGAAAGGTTTTTTCTCCGTGATACAAGGAGCCTGTTCAGATGTGCATATCCCAAGTGAAGCAGTCGGCTCCTTGCTCTCCACATCCAGCACTTAAACCCTCTCGCCCCTTGGTGTTTCCTCCTGGCTAAGCAGGCATCTCCTCACTGTCCTTTCTGGGCCTAGTCTGTGTCCTCAAACGTTTCCTCAACCACATCACTGGTCCCTGAATGCTGACTTTTAAGAAAGAAGACAGTTCTCCATGTGTTGGGTAAGGGGAAGGCTTCTCTGTTTTCTCCAGCTCTGTCATCTGCTCAGTGAAGGAAATGCTGCCTCTCCCTGCAAGCCCAGCTTCACGTTAGTGGTGTGCGATCGTTGTGCACAGCGTGCCTTTCCCCTCCTGGGGGCAAACCCCGTTCCGACTTCAGATTTGCACGGGGAGAAGGCAGCTCCAGCTTTGGGCATTAAGGCAAAGAGGTTTGTGGCTGGAGTAACACCCAGTGCTTTGAAAATCCGCCTTCCACTATTGAGCTGTGTTCTGCTCCGTGTCTCTGCTTGACATTTTTCTTTTCCTCCATTGTGATCCTCAGCCTAAAATAATTGAAAAGCAATCTAAACTGTCTTATTTGTCTTAGTCCAGGAGTCCCAGCTTGTTCTACCCTTAAATTCTCTGAGGACTTGAGGGAATTTCTTTTTCACTGTGCTCTTTTATTTGGGTGAGCGGTATTAAGTTCTCTAATGTATAGAGAACTTTTGATTGCTTTCTGCGCTCTCCAAACAGAGCATCTCAGAGCCCTACAATCTTTCACTTCTTTTCTGGGATATCATCTTGTGCCTCTTCTATTTTAAGGATTTCTTTAAGCACACGTTCCTTCTGTGCTGAGCTTTCATCTTGCCAAAAGCTCGCTGTATCTTCTGTATGCCTCAGGCTCAGGATCTAGCGTTCCTTGTATTTCTGTGGTACCTTTCGTGAATCAAAATAACTTTTTCTTTAAAAACATACACTGAATTTGTTTTGGTTTTCTTAAGAGAATTAAAAATAATCACAGCAAAACTCTAGATGGAGCGTTGCAGCTGAGTTACGTTGAATGTCAAGATTTTCAATTTTTGTGCCACTTTACGAAGGCTCAAAAATATCCAATTGTCATGGAATGAGAAAAGTTTCTGGATATTTATTTCTGAAAAACACTTTACTAATTACTTGTATATTTTACTTTTCCTAAACTTTTTTTTTTTTTTTTTATCTCAGCAGTATATTCACAAAAATATTTGTTCTAGAACTTGAAGTTCTACTTGCATTTAGTCTTAGCAAGGCTGTTACATATACGTGGGGAAGTTTGATGTTCTGTACTAGCAACTTTATGTTATGTAGTTTGCTTTCTTACTAAAAACGGAACAAACAACGTGGGTTGACAGACCCTCAGAGTTTGTTTTGTGGTTTATTTCTACGTTTGCCCTGGCTTATGTTGTGTGAAAATAGAGCAATCCAGGCTGGCAGGGGATGAAGCTGGAGCAGTGGTTACTGTCCGCACCTCCCACCCGTTCTGGTGGGGAAAAAGATTTGTTCTTGACCTTCGGCCTTCTTTTCTGTATCCAAACCCATGAAGAGCAGCTAAGCCTTACAGAAGTTCGAGGTGCTGAGTTGGATGGAGGAAGGGGCTGTGCCTGCACCCTGCCATCACATCCTGCATCCCTAACAGTTCCTAAAAGCGTGTGGGCAGCTCTGATCTCTTACAGACAGCTAACTTTTGGGGATTTTAGCTTTTTGTTTTAGGATGGGTAAGTGGGATCTTTGCACCATAAAGAACATGTAAAAAAGTGAAGCTGAGAATGAGCTGGAGAGTTGTGAAGTGGAACAGCGAAATGGTGAGGTTTGTTAATCACAAATAAAAGTACTTAGAGGTGCAGGAAGGAGACAAATGAGTAAAATCAATCATTCAATCAGCCCAACTACCATGTGCTTTAATGGCATTCGTTCAGAGTCACTTAATAAAACCATTAAATTAACAGCTCAAATAATAAGGCAGCCAGCTCGAACAAGTGGGTTTCCAGCACCAGTGTGACTGACTGAAATGGGAGCAGCACAGCAACGTGTCGCAGCCCTGAACAACCCAGCCCAAGGCATGGGGTGGGGCCTCCAACCCTTACATCTCTGGGACTCAGACATTGAGACATTGTACTGGTCTGCATGGAGCTTCACAGCCCCTGGTTGTGCATGTTGTGTGGGCTCGGAAGGGGGAGCAGCTGGGGAAATGGTGTGAGATGTGGGCCCAGGGGGAGAGCTGGTGGCTCCCTGGGCACGTGGTGGAAGCAGGACTCGGAGTGAGGCTGGGAGAGCACAGCGTGGTGTGAGAAATGCAGTAACAGGTAGGATCTGCTGCATCAGCAGGCTCTGCTGTGCTGCAGGCTGTGAAGGCAGCTTACAGCTGGCTCGAAAAGGGCTCAATTCAAGAGAACAAAAGTTGTTTTGGCTACCCTGCTCGGCACACACTCTGAAAAGGAGATAAAAAGCCTGGGGGTTTGGCACGAAGAGGTTGCAGTGATCTAGAGCAGGAGTTTAAAAGAGAGGAGAGGGGAGAAGGGATGAGTTTTGGCAGAAAGTCAGAGGAATTGGTCAAGGTGTGGGTGCCGCTGGCAGCAACCAGAGGAGAGGTGGTTGGAGCCTTTGGCGGCTTTCCCTGGGTGCAGGAGAAATTGGCTGTGCTGCCGACGTTCATGGTGTACGTTTGAACCGTGCAATACCTTGCAAATTCTTAACGCCCATGTCCTGTGACTCATGCGATTGGTGAGAAACTCATCTTTTATTTTTAAGCATGTTTCTAACTCTCGTAATGACAGACAGAAACCTGAGCGAGGTGTTCCAAAGCCAGAAGGCACATTTAAGGAAATTGAAAAGCAGTTCACTCAAATCCTGATAATTTTGAGGCTTCATTCACGTTTTCTTAATACTTCTCACAAGTATTTAGTTTCACTCCGTGGTCTTTCTGCAGCCATCCTGTTCCACGCATACAATATCCATTTGCCTGTAATTACAGCCGTGCCGCTCAGCGTTCGTACGCCCCCTCAGACATTCTTTTGGCAAGGGGAATTTCAAACATAAAGCGCGAGTTAATCAGCAGCCAGATTGAAGTCTTGCAGAAAGATACCGAAACTGCTTGATATTCGTAAGAACTCTGGTGGCTGCTTTATGCGTGTTTTAAGGCATGCTGTGCCTGATGACCTTGTTATGATGAAGTCTGAAGGGAAACGGAGACTGAATCATCACTTCGGAGACTGATGCTTTCAGCGGAGGCTGATGCTCTGAGCGTGGTCACGGAATAATAGCTGTTGCTCAAAGGTCAGGAATGGGGCTTTGGCACGGGGCCCAGATGCCTAAAAACATCTGCAGAGCTGCTGTGGTGGCTGCTGATGAGTGGGGCGCGGGAGGAGGGACCCGCAGCCAGCTGTGCCCGCTGGCAGACGCTTTGCCCCTGGTGGCTGCTTCGCCGAGAGCTTTGCTCTTCCCACCTGCGGCTCTGTGCCTCGTGCCCACATCCTGGGAGTGACATTAACACAGAGCTGGACAGAGCTGAGATTACTGCAGAAGCTGAAATCAGACCCTGTGTGTGTGTGAGCGCTGTGTAACAGCAGGGAGTTGGGGAACCAGGTCCCAAATCCTCACCGAGGTTTGTGCACCTGAGCCCTGCTGATGAAGACGTTGATCCCAGCTCCTGGGTGAGAGGGAAGCATTACTCTGGGACGCTCTGCCTGCAGTTTTCTCGTAAGGATGCTGTGTTTAGCATCACCTGTGTGGTGCAGGGTAATGAGACAGTGAGGTACCGAGTGGAGCTGATAAAAAATCCCTTGGTTCTGGCACATTTGGAAGCGTTATGTCCTTGGCTACTACGCACACATCCACATGAAGAGAAATGGCTGCTTTATCCTGGTACGCAGGCAGCAGCCTCGACCTTTTCTGGCATCTCACATGTTCCTGGCATCTTTCAAACCTGTCCCTTGTGCTGCCAAAGCTGCCTGATGAAACGACACAGCCTCTGAGCTCTCTGCCATGCACACACCTCGCCAGCCTCCCAGCCGCCTGCACCCGGGCCGTCCTGTCCCTCCCAGGCACAGCGGTGCTGCCAGCTCCTCCAGCACATGCCCAGAGGTCTCAGACCCCCACAGCTCCCTAAAAACCCACTCGGGGAGAGCTGTCTCCAAGCCGGGCTGCAGCAGGGCAGGGGAATGAGCGGGTGCACAGCAGAGCTGGCAGCATCCCAGGGAGAGGGGCTGGGAGCGGGGTGGCTGCCAGCAGCACCCAAGGGTGCCAGCTGCTCCGGCGGGGTGGGTGCTCTGGGCAAAGAGCCACATCCCAGGCAGCCACACATCGCCCAACGGGGCTGTCCTGGGAGGGGCCGGCTGCCCTGCGGTCGTGGAGTTAAACAGCCAGCTTGCTGTGTCTCTAAAGATAGCTGCAATATTTTGGATACCTGCTTATGTAATTAGCTTTTAGCTGCTCTGGATGCCCTGGCTTAATTATTCAGGATACCGCTGTTAAATAATTAGAGCTGCCTTGTTTACTAGCAAATTTTCTGTTTGTTGCTCCAGGGTGATCGGTTTTATATTAAATCAAGTACCTGGGGCAAGTAGCTTCCAAGTGTCCCAAGTGCCAGAAATGAGTTGGGTTTGTTTGTTTTGCCTCGGGGCAGTTTTGAGATGTTTCCAGAATGGACACTAACTCACTGTCTCTTGGTTTGAAATCGCTCCCATTCCCCAGACAAAAGCTTTCTTCCCCCACATCTCACCCCCTTTATTTCTCTGTTGTCTGACTTATACCTGGAGTTACTTCCAAGCTGAACCTTGGCTTAAAAACTTCAGCTTCTCCCTTGCACAACTTAGATCGCGGGCAATGAGATTTGCTTCCCCCTTGGGATGTGTGTTGTCGGCTCTTCCATCAGTTCATTGATTTGACTGTTTTGGGATCACTGCTGCAGAAAAGCTTCAATGAGGTTTGTAGGGAAAAGGGGGAAGGTAAGAGGAGGGCCAAGAGTCAATTCATAAGAACAAAAATAATTTTTTAATAAAGGTTGCAAGTGGAAAGTCCTGCTCCCTCCCACCTCGTGGGCTCATCTCTGTCTGTGCTGTTGGGATGCTCTTGCTTTGAATTAGTAATTGATCGTGGAGAACGGATGACTTGAGGGTATAGTGAAGTAATTATGTGGTGAAATTCTTCATTCCTGCCCTGGCAGTGTGAGCAGCTTCCTGGAGCTCTGCATCACCTCTTCAGGCTGGGGACCCAAACCTCTGCCTCCCCTCTCCTTGTGGGACGGGCACTGCTGCGTGCTCGGGCTCCTTCTGCCTCTCTCCATCCTCATGTAGAATTGGAGCAGTCATTTAAATGTGAATTTTGGTTTTGAAAAAGCCACTTTTTTATTTCTTAGCCAGCTTTGACTGTAGCTCTTTGTTGACAAAAACTGCACAAATACATTTTTGTTGAGAAACTGTTATTTTAGTCAAAGAGAAAAACCAAGCAAGAAAAGGAGTAGTCTCCAGCAAGGGTTGTATCCCTCATTTATAAAGGTCTGTGCAGAAAACAAAGTGAGAATACCGTGGTCACCCTTTTCTCCTAAGGTCAGAAACCTGGCTTTTATACAAGGTGCAATAAATGAAGTAAGGGCATGGTATTGACATAGCAGAATAGGAACAAAAATGTTGCAGTACCGTGCAACCATCCTTCCCCTCGCAGTGGCTCAGCTGCTTCTGAGAAAAACACAGGGGAGTCTCGAGGGGAATTTTCTTTCTCCTCCCACATGGAAGTCTACATATCACAGTCGATTTTGAATCGATATCTATTTGCAATATCTGCACTATCTGTTTGGATGCCTGGGTGGGAAGGGGGAGGAACGGGTGTCCTACTCCGGTAAGACATGGCAGTGAGTTCCTAGCTTACGGGATGCTTTGTAGCTCGCTATTACTAGGTGCAGTTGGGTTGCTCAGTGTCTATCACCCCCTTCCCATCCAACTGTGCTCTGCCCTTGCCTCCTGCCACCGTGGCATTTGCTGGGGAGCAGCCACCAGTCTTCGGCCAAGCATCAGAGCAAAGCACACGTCACCCACCTGTCCTCTGCCCTCCTCCAAGCCCCGTATCACACACCCACACTGCAATGACTCTTTCTCAGGGTCTCATGAGAGGCCTTTGTGCTGCCAGGTGGAGCTGTCTGGAGGCTGGGGGCTGCCATGGAGCTGCCGGAGCTCCCGTGCAGAGCCCCAGCACGCGCCGTGCTCGGCTGGGCTGCGATAACTGATTGCGGGCGTCCTCTGCCCGTGACAAATGCAGGCTCAGACCCTGGTGAAATACGTTTATGCTAACACATTTTTCTTAATTTGCATTGGGCTAAAAGTGTTGGTACAGGCAGCATAGTGAAATGTAGTTGCTTGTTAATCCACGGCAGCTTAATCATGTGTCTGAGCACTCGCTGTACTGGTTGGGTAATTTACCATGGCAGATATTTGTTGCACTTAGGGTTTTCAGACAACTGATACTGCTTAGTGCGAAGATAAACATTTCAAAAACCATGCAATGATTTAGGGGCCATGGGCAAAATGTATGGGAGTTGGGTATCTAAACTCGTTTAAAGATCTTGCTGCATATTCCTGTTTCTCAAAGGTGGCAGCGAGCCAGTTTTCATAGATTTTAAATGCAAAAATATGCAGTCAGAAGAAAAATCCCACTGGATGACTATTGGCGTCCTTAGACTTCTGAATGCTTTTATATATCTGACATTTACAAAATTAACTTCCTCGTCCCATTTGTTTTAATTCTCTTAATGAGTCCATGTAACTTTCAGCTGAAGATCTTAGTTCTTGTAGGTATTTCTGAATAATACTGAATGTCGTGAGCATCAGGAAAAATACTAAAATGGAATTTATTTGGGATGGGCTTTTGAAAAGAGCTCCCCTTTCTGTAGCAGGGAATTTTTTGAAAGTAGAGCTGCATGGAGTGCTACTGATAAAAAAAGAGTAATTCTACCAACTGTGAGGCAAAATGACCAAGGTCTGCTTTGTCCCTAGAGATGTCCCTTGGGAAGGGATGCACGAGCTTGGGGCTCTCTTAGGATACCCCGGTGCCAGTGGAGCCATCACTAGAAAGTCACCATGGGCAGAAGCAGGGTGAGGGTGCTGTACCCCACGGGACCAGCTTGCTGTGGCTGCACCCATTCTTGCTGACAGCTTTCTTTGGGTTTGGTGCCAAGAAAAGGGTTTGCCCCAGGTTGGGGAAGAAGCTAATCGGTAAGAACAGCGAGTATTTGGGGCTGGATGGTTTCTCGGGGCCGTTCTGGTCAGTGGGGTCGAGAAAGGGCTGTCTGTGCCTGCTGTGAACTTGTGCACAGTCATGGTTGTGAATTGCAGTAGACTGTTAGGAACACTAAATAGAGAGAAATGTGACTTTTTGATAGTTGTTTATTTTTTAATCAACCCTGTGTTAAGCCTGCGCATACATCTGTCACCACGTCCCCTTTCCTTTTGCACTTAATGGCGTTTCTGCTGCCAACCCGAAGATTGACTGCGCGGGGCTGGCATTTTTCCAGTGTCACTTTTTCTTCTTGTCGTTTTCTCTCTCTCTTTTTTTTTTTTTTTTTTTTTTTTTTCCCCTCCCTTCTTTTTCTTCATGACAGTATTTCTCTGTTTAGCTCCTGTCTGCGGTGGCCACTTTCACCCCGAGAACCCTGCACGGGGACTTTGCAGCGCGTGCTAAGGCGAGATAGCGAGGAGAGCTTGGAAGTGGCTTTAAACGCTCGAACACAGGGGAGACATTAGCCAGCAAAGGAAACGTTTTACTGTAATCTACAGTTCAGTGCGTCTATGGAAATAAATTTGATTGCGAGTTAGTACTGAGAGGTATAAAAGTCTGTTGGAAGGAGGGGCTCACCTGAGGAGGGCTGTATAACTGGCGATGGAAATGGCAGCGGGCTGGGGTGGGGACATACACAGCCGTGCCCCTGTTTTGTGGGGTTTGTTGGATATTTTGAGCACCATTTTGCTTTGTTGTCCTCCCCCAGGCAAGGTCATGTTAAGATCTCCTGATCTGAGCACTGGAAGTGGTTTGAGAGTGAGGACCGGTGTGTGATTTGTGTCCTCCCACACTGCAGCAGGGTCCATACCAGCTTTCCCCACTGGAGATGTGCTGGGGGAGAGCCAGATCAACACCATGAGCTGTCAGCGTGCTAATTTGCTCAGACAAATGCAAAAAAAAGGTTGGGGTAGGACATTTGCCCCAGACCTTTCTGACTTTGCTCTGTGCCAGCACTGATCCAGCCCCAGCTCTGCCTGCTTGGCAGGAGCAGCTGCAGCCCTGGTGCTGGAGCAGGGGTTGTGTTTGCCCCTGCTCAGGCTCAGCCCCGTCCCCCCAGCTCCATGCTGTGTGGAAGGTGCCGCTTTGGTAGGCACGCTGCTTAGGACACCGAGTTGTTTTCTGGGGAAGGTGCTGTGACAAGGACTAGCAGCCTTAGTGTATGAAATTAAATGTATATCACCCCGAATGATGATGGTTTGTAGATCTTTACTTTGGCGCATTATGGAATTTATGGGGTGTAAAACAATTTCGGAATCGACAGGGCTGTGATCAGGGAGCACGGAGCTGAGAGCGCTGTGCGGCACCAGGAGAGGAGCCGCTCGCTGCTCCCAGCACCCTGGGACGTGGAGCTCTTGGTGAACAGCCAGGAGGGAGCAGCCTCCCCTGGGCAGCGCCTGCCAAGGGCCCCCTTCGTGGCTCAGCTTTTAATCGGGTGCAAGTGCTCAGCAGCCCCGTGTGGTTAGGTAAATGTAGGAGCACCGAGGTGCCAGCCCAGCGGGCAGCAGCAGGGATGGGGCTGCCCATCATCAGCGGGGCCGAGGAACCCCGAGGTAGGTGCCAGGACACCAGATGCTTCTGGGTCAAACCCAGGTTCTGGACTCCCATCCAGTCACCTCTCGCCTTTTGGAATCCCTTTTTAGCCTTGTCCTTGTAATTTAGGGGAAAAAACAATGAAACACCAATTAGAAACTGATGGAGATGATTCTAATCTGCCCCTTGGGGACGGGCACGCTGCTGCAGGTGCTGCTGGCGGGGGGAATTTCCATCCCACACTTGGTCGGTGCAGCTGGCGGAGCAATGATTCTCTCCAGTACTGCAGGGATGATCTTTTTTTAAACAACAGGAGCTTTCTATTTCCAAAATTGGCAATAAAATATTTGAAGTGTGGCAATTTATGGAAAAATGGGAGTGTTTAATCCAGACAATGAGAACTGGCAGCAGTATATTGAACTATTGGGCTGGTATTTTCTTGCAGATAAGGCTATAGATAAAAACAAAGATAAATTGATTTTCCTTAGTGTTTGTGGCAGTAAAACCTATTTTCTCTGAAAGTCTTTCTTATGCTCTCAGAGTCCCGGAGATAAAAGAAAGGTTGCAAAATAACTCAGCACAGCACTTGCTGCACCCAGCCCCATGGGCTGGGGATGGGCATCCTGGTGGGGCTGGGAGGAAGGGTGAAACCAGTGGTGTGTGGGCAGCAGGATGGGGGAGATTAAAACCCAGCCACCTCGGGAAGGTCTGTGGTGTTCTGCAGTGGACAGTTTGACATTAACAATGAGAGAAATCAAAGAAAGTTGCTGGTGGAAAGGAACTTGAAGTGCCTCAAATGGGTAAAATTAGCAGCAGCGATTTTAAAAGCTGGCACTTGGTAAGTAGGGCAATAAAACTCAGTAAACAAAATGGAAAGCTATTTGGGAGGTGGTTAGGCTCTTGAGAGGTGTTTCCACTGTGGAAAGGCTCATTTTGCATCTGTTTGTGCATTTAAAATGGCAAACGGGGCAAGATTCAGAGGAGGATTTCAGCCTTGTGTTGAGTGCAGGAGAATTTAAAGCTCGGTACAAGGTGCGTCCTGGCTCTGAGCCTGCAGAGGGGGAGGCGATGGCCAGGAGGAGCTGCCCCGAGCCAGCCTGCTGAGCATCCCCATCCCAGGTGCTCACAGCGTGCTCTGGCTGCTCTCAGACAGCGGGCAGGGGCCTCGCTTTGCCTTCATCCATCTTCAGTGCGTTGACTGCTGATAGACATCCTGCTGCAGAGCATGAGCTCCAGACTCAGCACTCTCACAAGGGCAATCCCTTTCCAAAAGGCAATCCCCGTGCTGAATGTGGTTTAAGTGGTCCAGGCTACAGATGGGTCCTGCCCACGTCCCAGCAATCCTGCAGTTGCAAATGTTACTTTATATACACCGGGATATCCACGGTTGCTCACACTTACAATTTAATTACTTAGTATTGTGTTAAGAATTAGTTGTTTGGGAATTATGTACTTTAAATTGCATTACAAGTATTTTGGCACTAATTCCGAGGTGGTTCTTTGTGTAGCTGAGTGGTTTCCCTGAACTGAATCGAGTGTTTGCCTAAGCCAGGACCTGGGTTGTGCAGACTCAACCCCCTGTTTTTGAGGCAGGCTTTGAAGCTGTGACATTGCTGTGTGTGTTGCATGACAGCTGTCATTTTTACATTAATAGTGTAATCTACGGAGAGCTTTGATACAAACACTGTAATTGATGTGTTTATGACAAAGAATTGTAGCGCTGAGTGCCTGAGGGTTTCGCCCCGCATCTGAGCAGCAATTCTCTGCCATTCCCGTTTGTTTCTCCCACGCTCGTGTTTCCCTTGTTTACTCACATCCCGAAATGTCAAGAGCAGCACACCTCGACGCACGCTGCTTTGCCTAACAAGACAAGATTCGACTAATATGACTAAAAGCAAATTCCTGGGCGGAGGGGAAGCCTCGTGTTTTCCTTTTGACTCGAGTGCTTTCCGTGCTGTTTATTTCTGGTGCCGTCGCAGCGTATTTCAGCAGGCCTTGGCACAGCCTGTGGCTGCCTGGTGGCCCAGCAGTGACCGAGCAGAAGAGGAGCACTTCTGCAGTCATCTAAATCCTTCATGTGATGTGGCAGCCCAGAACCAACCACCAGCCCTGCCAGGGCCTGGCTGCAGTGAGTACCAGGGAGGGGACAGCTCTGCTCCCCTGCACGTCACCAGGAGGGCACCACGTGGGGAGGAACCGTAGGACGGGCTCCATGCTGCCATCGGTGCATGGGTGCAGATAGTGGGGACGTGCTGCGTGCCCTCACTGGGTTGGGAAGGTGGCCGAGAGGAGCAGGGATCTGACTGTATGCACCTTGCCAACACTTTGGGTGGCGTGACAGTGCTCGGTTCTCCGGGTGGTGCATACGGCTCCTGGCACTCCTGATGAAGCAGTGCCCTCCTGAACAGGGGCTCGCAGCAGTGGCACTGTCTGTTGGGAAGGGTTTTAGCTCCATTCACGTGCCCTCACGCCTAGTTTGTTCGTGCAAACTAGTGTCTGGGTTGCACAAAGGCTCCTGCATGTGAGGCTCAGCTGTAACTTTCTGGAGACAAAGCCACGAGTTGCACCAGTGTCAGCGGTTGTCAGAGGGCTGAGCTCTCCGTCTGTGCCCTCACAGTGCCGGGGCTGGGAGCGCTCACAACTCAGGGGGAGCACCGGTGCTGCCGCCAGCCTGGCACCGCACAGCATCGCTCCTGCACCTGACCCGAAATGTGGGCTTCTTGTTGAAAGCAGTGTCAATCAAAATTGCTAGTTTCTGCAATATTGTGACACCTGCAGATCTATTTGGAAATAATCTACTGACAGGCAAATATAGGTTCCTAACTCAGAAGGGAGCAAAGGAAGGAACAGAAAATTGCCTTTGTGCGGGACTTAATATTTACATCTCAGGCTTTGCCAAATAGGTTTGTTATTTATAGCAATAGCAGCAGTAATATTCATCAGTTGCCATGGACATACTAAGCTCACCAAATACAACAGAGTGAACCACAATCTGCACTGGAGTCATTTTAAAATGCTTTCATGCTGAGTGAAATAGTTTGTATTAAATTTAAGAGTAAAATGCCAGGTTTCTCTAGTGCCATTTCTGGGATTTCAGATACAAAAATGGAAATACTTTATTGGAAATTTAATGGAAAGAGCAGCGCTGTGTACAAGAACCCTACAGAACTTACTGCCACTAGGTAGCATTCAGGACCACAATTTACTGTGCTTAAAAAGCAGAATGTATAATGAGAACATCCAGAATGCCATTAATGAAGATATATGTTTGAAGAGCTGAAAAACTAGCTGGAAATAAAAATTAGGAATTTAAGTCTTATTGGAAGACTTCGGGAGGTAGCGACTGGTTCCAGCTGCCTCCGGCACTGCTGGCACCTTCTCCTGGCACAGCTGCCGGGGGGACCGCTGGTGCCAGCCCTGCTCAGGTCCTCCTCTGCCTTGGGGAAGGACTGGGGAATGCCAGGCCTCCGTGTGCTGCTAGAGATTCAGATTTCTCACTATTGGGATTAGAAAAGGCAGCATTTATCTAAGGGTGCATGGGCAGAGCCTGTGAAGAGGGCCAAATCCGGGCAGGGAGATCCCAGCAGATACTGGCTGGCCACTGAGCCATTTTAGCAGTTCTATGTTCAAGGCAAAAAATGGATTATGAGTTGGAGTCGGTGAAAATGAGCCTCTTAAAAGTATTATTGCAAATGTAATTGCAGGGTGGGGAGTGTTACAGGCTTCTAATAAAAGTTCTGGTGCTGGCTGAGCGGTGAATTGGCCTTTGGGGTTGGAGATTGCTCCTGTTGCTATCCCAGCTCCCTCCTGCTGCCAACGCAGCCAGGGAGCTTGTACTTTTGTGAGTTTTTTCTTCTCCTTTGCCCTAATGGAGGCTGGGTGGTTCGCAAATGGACTTAGATGCACTGCAGCTATTTCATAGTTTTAGCATGAATTGATGTGCATGATGTGTAATTGTATTTATTTGCTAGTGATAAAAAAGTGGTTGGGGTGAAAAAAAACCACAAACACATTCCTGCTGTAGTCTGTTCCTTCGCACAATGCTGTGGGAGATGTTACATTCTCGGGGTAAGATTGCAATGTATGAAGTCCCACCCTGAGCACTTCAGTGAGTTTTTTCTTACAGTGAAAACAAATAGGAATAACAAGGGGAAGATAAAATCAATTTATTTATTTATTTTTTCTTACTGAGCATTTTATTCACAAAGTTTTGCCAGGCAATAGAGATGTGCAAAGGCAAAGTGGAGGAAGAACTGTTGAAAATAATTACTTATCTGCCCTTTCAATCTGGTATGCACCTAGCCCTTCAAACAATATTCCTCCTCTGAAGTACAGGGCCACATGGCTAACTAAACCATCAGGGATATTTATTATCTCCTGAGCTACAGAATTGGCCAAACAAAACAAAACCAAAATACAAACTGATGCCTCCTTCACTGTGCTCAATGCACCTTGTGAAAATGTCCTGCTGTGCTCCATGAGGCTTCATGCAACAAAACACTCCAGCAGGACAATTTTATCTCCCTTGAACCTGTCTGTAGCCCTTCTTTCCAAATACGAGCACATTTTGTCTAGACAAAGCAGACTTCTGACTGCAGCTTCAAAGTTTGCATCATTAAAACTCCGCTGAAATGTTTAGCTTAGCTTTCTGAAGGCAAGCATGCCCCAGATACATGGAATTTAGGATAAATTGGTCCTTTAGAATCAGGGATGATTTGCCTCTGAAGAAGAGATTCACTGGAAACCTCTCTGAAAGTCGGGGAGTCGGTGGTGGGGTCTGGGTTTGGCTGCTGGTTCAGACTGACGCAGTGTTTTTGTATGCAGCAAGCTTGCACAGCTCCAGCTCTCGCAGAAAAGTTGGGAAATTATCATTAGCAGATAAATCTTGTATCTAAATTGTGTGCTTCTAGGCTGCTAATTTTGCTAATTAAAATATCTGTCAGCAGCGCACAGGCTCGCTGATTTAGCACGGGAAGGTGGGCTGTGCAAAGCGGCGATGTAAGGGGATGGAAGGAGAGATGTACGGAGCGCAGGGCCCTACCCAAATGGTTGTGGTCTGGTGCTGGGCTGTAGCCAGGTTGTGCCAGTGTTAGGGGGGCTTCAAAAGGAGCAGAGTGCGGTCAGCCAGAGGCACAGATCTTATGGAAAGGGCTTCCCTGGTACAGGGCAAGGAGCCGGCCCAGCCCCCCAGGGGTCCCTCCTCAGGATGCCCACCTTGCTGCCCTCCTGCCTCTGTGCTCACGTCCCCTATTCATGTATGTGCATTGTCATTCTTTCAAAGATGCTTGATTTCTGTTTGATTCTTAATTATCGCAATAGTTAAGGCACTTAACGTGCTTTAGTGATTTACTTCGTTTAATTGGGTGGAGTGATTAGAATAACTTTTATATTAACCTCACTGCGGTTTTAATTTGGGATTAAAATCTCATGTTTTTTTTTTTTTTTTTTTTTTTTTTTTTCCAGTTTCTCTTGCTTTTATTTTGATGGTGCTTTTTTTTCTTCTCCGATTTCATTTTGTTTATCCCTTTTTCCTGCTGATTCAGTAAACATGCTGCTAGGATGATTTCTCAAGAAACCTGAGCGTGGCTATAAATTCTTTCATTTAGAGAAGACACTAATGAATTAAAAAAAAAAAAGTCTGAAAACGATGCATGAGAATGTACTCAGCCTCTGGAATTGTCTGCTGCTTTTGCAGTCATTTATTAGAATTAAAATATATATATTATATATTACATATTCCTGTGAATTCTGTCCATGGAGGAGCTGGGCTTGGAGCCGTCCTTGTGCATAGTGTGAGCAGCTGGGATGGTGGCGGGTTCTCCAGGTCAGTGTGAAATGTAGAGAGTAGCACGTGTTCTGCTCCTCCTGGGGATACGTGGCAGCACAACGATAACCCAGCTGGCTTGTTGCTGTAGGACTGCACAGGGGCTGTGCTTTGGCTCTGCTCTAGTGCCAGATCCTCAGTGTCCCCCACCGCAATCAGCGCTCCTTTCAGAGAGAAAGGGACACGCAAGCGTTGGTGCACACACAGCACCAGAACATGAACAGGTCTGACCTGAGAGAAGTGGTTACGTCTTAAGAAATTCCCGTTTTCAGTTTGGCTGAGAAAGCCCAGAGAGCCACTTGACAGGAGTGCCTGGGCTCAGAGGCTTGGCCAGGACAAGCGCATCGGGGCAAAGCACCTCTGTCTGCTGGCTCTGCTCCTTGCCAGCATGAGGAACATGGCTGGCTTGGATTTGACACAGAACTACCACTACAGAAATATAAATCCTTAATCCTTTAAATCATTGAAAGGTAACAGTGATCATGTTGAAACAGAATCAAGGATTAGGTCCCCGGAGCGGTGCTCCTGGTGCTGCCCCAACGTGGCCACCCGGAGGATGGAAATGGGCTCCGTGTGCCTGGGGCTGGGGACCGGCCCAAAAAAAACGACCCATCCTTTTCGTGTTCAAGCCAATAATGAGGCGAAAGCCACAGGTACGTGCAGGGCTTCAGAAGCTGTCTTTGATGAATTAGTTATTTCGGCTGTCTCACTGTACGTGTGTGCCACTGCGCTGCCTTGCCTTCCTGGGCCCTATGGCTGCGCCTTGCCAGCCAGGTTCCGGTGCCTTTAATCACTGTGAACTGAACTTTTTTGGGAGCTGTCCCACTGAAATCAATTAGGGCTCGTGCAGAATGAGGTGTGGCTGTACACGGCTGAGGGTACCGGCGCCTGGCTCTGGGTGACCGCTGTGTCTGCTCTAAGCAGAGCGTCGGAGTGCTCGGCGGGGAAACCGGGAAGGTTTCTTCTGCTCCATTACCACAAAACACTAAAATGGCTCCAACGTTGGGTGCTGCCAAGTATCAGGCGTATAATGCATGTCCTAAAGCAGTCAGGCTGTTGTTACGAGTGCAAAAAATATTAATAAATCATTGGTTGTTTAAACTGAATCATTTAGAGCTCATCTGGCTAATGAGGAAGAAAAAAATGAACTGAACACTTCTTTTCAGTTCTACGGAGACGTATGAGATCAGCTGTTCGTTGGAATCTATCAGTGTACATACCTCGTTAGCTCCCTTGTGTAAAATTCCTTATCTATGTCTTATTAGTCTTTCATTAATTAAAGCTACAGAATTCAGCATTTTTATGTTAGCTGTGCTCTCAGCATGAAATTTAGCTAATTCTTCTACTATTGGAAACAAAGCTCAAAGATTGAAGTTTATTTTCATTGTGTTCTTTCAGTTACTCTTTTTCTTATTGCTGTCATGCATGGATGGATTTATATGATGCTCTGATGACCTTTAGAAATTCTTCTGATTAAATGCTGTTCTACTTCATTATGACATTTCTGTACTTGTACTACCAGATTTGATGTGTACAGCTTAATAACACAACTAGACGTGAATGCTAATAACTTTACAATTCATTGCATTGCTATTTTTTAACGTAGATGAAATTTAAAACAAGTTTCTCTTGCTGCAGGCTTACATGAATCATATAAATTAGAAGGTAACAAAAGAACATATTAGCATTTGTTAGCCTGGATGCACAAATTTTGTAGTAACCATTTTAATATGTACTACAACTTTTCCAGCCTCAAGTTTAATATGTACTACAACTTTTTACCCTTGATTTTTCAACCAACACCATAATTGAATTGGTTCCCTTCTTGCCTAAGGATAATGATTTTACACTGATGGAATCTTTATTAGATTCTAAGGGTTATACTGATGCCGCCTGTTTTACATAGAGAGAATCACAGCTACTCAACTGTAAAACACTTTTACACATAGGCTACTGTAAGCCCGAGATATATGAACTAATTATTATGTTCAGAATTGTTGTTAAGAGCCAACATCTGTAGCTAGAGTAAACATCTTGATGCCGGTCTGCGTGGTGGGTGCCGAGCGCCTTGAGAGCCCGGCCCCACTGCATGGCCTGGGAATTCGGCAGGCGGCAGCGAGCTGCGGCTGTCAGCACATCCCAGCACTGCTTGGCTGTTCTTGGGTGGATGGAGGGAAAAAAGAGCCTGGTTTCAACATAAATGATGAGTTTCTGCAACCCAGAAAAACATCAGTGTTGCATGGGTAGTTATGTTTGATACCGCAGAAATGGCTGCTGAATGAATTGATTTTGCAGTTGCTTCCTTGTGTGCTAAGTGGGTGGTGGCTGGAGTGGCCATGTCCAAATAACTTGAGAAGTCTGACTGGTAAAAGGTGTTTTGGACCAATGGACCTGTGTCTATTGAGCAATCAACAGTTAGAATGCAATACAAATACCTGCAACCTCCAACCAGACAAAAAGGGAAGTAAAACTAAATATACAAAACATTTCACAGTTTAAATATATAAAACTACAGAAGAGTCTGGAACTGGAATTAAGCAAGCAGTCCTTCCTCTGACTTTCTTAAAGCTGGAGGTTAACCTCAATTAAAAATACATTTAAAAATCATGTTTCTGTAAGTATCTGCTTAAAATGATTTTAAATCAAAGGTGAGAGACCAGTCAGCATAACTCCAATGGACTGCTCTTCCGTGTAGATTTAAGAAACCTTCATGCTTCATTACTGTGGATGGATATCACTTCTAAGGTCATAAAATGTGATTGTTTTCCCACACTTACACTTCAGTCAGTTTTATTCACTGCAGAAAACAAGAGTAAAGACCAGCACCAATTGTAAACTTGCACTTACTCAACTAAAACTCTGTAAACAGAGTGATCAATATATGAAATCAAATGTTATTTCCATGGTGCATTAAGATATTATCAAACTGCTGTGCTTCTTGCCTCCTTTAATATGCCTCGAGGTACAGCACACCACTCCAGTTATGCGTGGTTCAATAGTTTCTTTAAATTGAGATGTGAACATCTTTAAAAGAAAAAAAAAAAAAAAAAAGGAAAAAAAAGAAAGCAGACCTAAAGCTAATAGAGCTGCACCGAATTCATCTCAAATGCGTTAAATTTTCTTGACACTATTACCCTTTCCTTTGGAAATTTCAGAGTGTTCTTGGCTAACAATAAAAATAAGAAAAAAAAAAAAAGTAAAATCTAAACAAGAAAACTCATTTGCCCATCTACTTTCAACCTTTTGCTCTTTGTCCTGGGCATTTGCAGCAAAGGAGACAAAATCCCATCAAGTGTCCTTCTAAGCATTGCACGCTGCTTTATGCTGTTTGCTATGCTTGAGCTTTTGCCTTTAACAACAAAAGAAAATAATTAAGGTGGTTGTAGCAAAGTTAAATGAAGACTGTAGCCGGAGACAAGGTTCTGGATTGTAACCCAGGCTCTGAGACTCTTTTATTGAATAGACTGTGCTAAATCGTGTAACCTCTTAGCTGCTGGTTCCCTGCCTATAAAGTGAGGGCGTTGAGCCTTACCTACCCTGTCCTTGGCACCTCTTGGCTCATGTTTACGTGGTGATTTCAAAACTTAAAACTGTGAGCTGCCTCCTTCCATAGCGAGGAGATGGCCCAAAGCTTGAGGTCTTCTGAAAATCGACCAGATTTCTGTAGGTCTCCAGGGGAGGAGAGAAATCTGTTGTTGTTGCAGTAAAACCTCGTTATAGACTTGGTGTTACATTTCGTAAAGGATCGGTTTGGGAAGCATCTGCTATTGCTGTGTCGGAGGAGGTGGGAGCAGAACGGCGGAGCAGCTTTAAGTTGAGTTTGGGGCATCAGAGGTAACAGCAGACTTCCAGGAAAGGAGAGCTTGAATCTCCTCCACTCCGGTGCCTGTAAATCTTCAGAAATGAAGGAGGAGAGGTACCAAGGATGCCTGGTGGACAGAGGTGCTCCGAAGGATGCACGGTGACATTTGACTGCGCCTGGCTCTGCAGGTGCTTGCGCATCGCTGTGGTTGCTCTTAGGGCACGTGTCGGGGCTCTGCGAGCAGTTCAGCTGCAGTGGCACCGAGTGCCAGGTGAAGGCCGGGGAGAGGAGCGGCAGCACTTCAGCAAGTGCCACGTCCCCGGCCGCCTGCTCAGGCAGGGACAGCGCTGCCACCAGCCAGAGAGCCACACCGATGGCTCTCGCAGGGTGGCTGTGAGATAAAAGCATCCTGTGGTGCCCTGCTACTCAGACCATGCCTGGAGTAACTCTGAGGCATCCTGGCGGACTTGGTGGTCTCGCTCTTTCCAAATAAATCGGATAGGGAACAGCAGTTATGGAAAGACAGCCAGAAGTAAAGGGTTTATTTTTCGGTCCTTTTTCTTTCTAAAACGGCATTTCATTTTGGTGCAAATGTTAATATTGACAAGTATGTTTTATAATTTGCAAATGCACATTAGGCTGAGCTGGTGCATTGTTTTTTAATATTTAATGCACATAGTTTAGCTGGTATGCATTAATCATATTCCCATTGCCTTTGTTATGTTAATGGGAGAAATAAGCTCCTGGTTTTCTTTTACTTTTAAAAAAAGAAAACTGGTAAGACTTTTTAAAGATGCATTATATATCAGCAGCTAATGAAGAGGAAATAATGATGACTCTGCACTGTAATATGTATTAGAGCACTAATTAGACTACAGCAGAACTGCTTACGGATGTCTTTTAAACACCTGCTCGGTAATTTCCAGCCCCATGCGTTACTACATTTAGCCAGGCATGCGTGCACGATCCGGAGAGTTAAGACCGAAATGTGAAGCATGGCACACATCAGCCTGCCTGTTTGTCTTTTCTTCATCCAGCTTTACGTATGTTTAAGGAAAGGATGAGGGAGCTGGCCACTGAACAGCCCTTCTTGTTGGCTGCTCCTGCGCTTTCTATTGCCTGGTGCAGATCAAGGGGAAGGAGATAGATATGTGTTTTTTTTCTGACTGTACAAAGGCATTCGGTTTCCAGGCCAAGAATTCCCCATTGATACCATTGCCTTGCATCGGTACTAGGCCAGAAATTTCTATATTGCTGCTCCAACGTTTGCTAATTATTGATTTATTTTTGAGTGTCTGTTTTTGAGACAGACATTTATAAAGCTGTTTTGATTTTTTTTTCTTTTTTCTTTTTCTTTTTTCTTTTTTTTTTTTTCTTTTTTTTTTTTTAACTGCAGTAAGAAACCACAGATATCTCTACTCTACACTTTATTTGCTTTTACATTTTTGCCTATTATGTAAGAATTGTCCATTAGATAAGAACTGAATTATAAACACGGATATCAAGTGTGGAGCCCTCAGCCTAATAGCATACAATGAGATTAATAAAAAATTCTAATTATAAAAGTGGTTTCCTTCTTTCTTTGACGGGCCCAGGCTTCATCTGCAGGCTTTGAACTTGCTCTAAAAGAGCTAGATGTTGTCAATAAGTTGTTCGCAAGAACATCAATCCTCACGCAGTAAGTGCTTGCTTTGCATTTCCATATGCAAAACATTCCGGAGCTGCTGCCCTATGGCAGTACTCTGTAGTGAAAGCTGCTGGCGTAGGGATGGTTTGTGCCATCCAACTTATTTAACCCCTGGGGCAGGCAGTTTAGGGCCGTGGCCTCTGTCCCTGTTAACCGTGTTTGGGGAGAAACCCTTTCTCAGGAAATGCTCGTGTGGGACAGCTTTGCTTCGTATGAAGTGATCCGTTCTGTAGTAGTCCATGAGGGTAAACACTATAATTTCATTATCATAACACTCCTCACTATTCCCCAAATGCTGACTCTGTAGTGTTTCACTTTCTCTTTTCTTGCTCCCCTTCCCAAAGGCAATCCACCCTGACTGTGCTGCTCGCACCGCCTCTCCTACGACGTGGAGCTGGTTGTGCTGGAGAGCCTGGGCAGGCCCCTGCTGAGCGTGCCAAAGGTGAGCAACTGATCCAAAGCCTTTTTTTTTTTTTTTTTTTTTTTATTCCTCTTGATCACGAAGTTTTGCAGCTGATGCACTGAATCCTGAGATAGTTGCTCATTTAAATGCCACATGACCGCATTTCTTATAAAATAATGGGTTTAAAAGTAATATACGATATTTCTATTTTATAGGTGTCAGATATTTTTTTCTCTATTTCAAAATTTTTGATACTAGATGCAATTTTATATAACCCCATTTCAGGCAGCCATTGTGAGCTACAAATGTTTTCATGCTGTACATAAAATCATTTTTGACTTGCACACAGGGATGCTGCTACTTTATATAACTCCTACCCTGTACCCTAAAGGTAGCAATAAAGCTGGGTAACTTGATGCAACAAGCAGAGAGAGGATATAGTAGAAAAGAAGAGTGCTGGGGAGGTTCAGCTGTGCCCATCAGTAGCATTTTGCATTTCCTGAGTACCAGACTGGTACCAGATCTACGCCCTGCCCGAAGACCAGGTAAGAGATAAGGAGTGAGTGCAAAAGGTACAAAGCAGCATCAGACGCTGTAAGCCAGTGCAATAGCCAGGTGTGGGTATATTGAATGGAGAGAGGGAAAAGGGGAATCTCTTTTCCTTCCCCTCTCTCCTGCTTAGCACGTGGTCTGACCCAGAGTGTGGTGCTGTGCTTCTGGCAGAACTGCAGTGGGTCTCCTGCAGGCAGTCCTGTGGCACATTTCAAGGTGCTTTGGGGCTGAGAGGGCTCTGTGGTGCTGGGAGATGTCACAGTGTCAAATATTATCACTGACAGATGCCTGGGGGACTGCGATAACGCAGGAAGAGGCCTTTAGGTAGGAGATTTGCAGGCAGAAACCCTGTCCTTCTCAGAAAACATTCTCCAAGTGTAGGACAAGGAACTTACCTGGATACAGACAAACAAGCAGCTAAAAAAACCCGCACCAAACCCCAAGCAGTTGCATTCTTCATTAGGAGAAGTGGTGGTCTCAGCACAGCAGGTGCCTAAACGCCAGCTTTTGTGGAGGCAATAGAGCAAAGCATAAACGCGTTCGTGCAAGGGAATCAGGGGGCCAGAGCCTGAGTCTTCAGGAGCCCCCGGTGGCTCTTTTGCCTTGCTGAGTGTTGGCGAAGCGAGCCTGCTCGCTTGGTGACACCAGCTGTGCACCTGACAGCAGCTGCTGCCAGCTCTGAACCCACCCTGTAACGAAGCGCTGAGCCAGTACACTGGGGAGCTTTGAGCACATCAAACCTATCCTGAAAGTAATATTCTTAGGAGGTTAGGTACTTGCTGTCAGTTATGGGAGAAGCTGGCTTGCAGGATCATGAAGAGGAGGGAGGAGGAGGAGGAAGGAACTTTGGAAGGGGTTGTGCTGGGCAGCCCGGGTGGATTTTGGTGTTTGCCCCTGCTTACAGCACTGGTGTGTGTCACTGGGGTGTCAGTGTGGGAGACCAGGGCTGTCCCCACCTCCGACTGCCTTCTCCCTTGCAGCTTTGGGATTCATGCTCCAGCTTTGGAAGAGCTGAAGCCTCCTCCTCCTTACCAGCCTGTGCGAGATGAAGGAGCAGCCCGAAGAGGTGAAGGAGCAGCCCTTTGGAGGGCTTCTTCTGGACTTGTGCCTGTCCCCATGGGGGTCCTTCCCTACCATCTCCCCTGTGTGCTGCAGGTGACTCCAGAGATCTTGGCTTCTGCTTCCTTACTGCTGTTTAATTGCCAATCTATATCGGCAGTATAATTAGGCAGAAGCCATATCAATGTAATCACAAACCCTCAACAAACCAACAGTCATTCAAGTCCTGTACATATTGACAGGCAAAAGCAAACCCTCACCTCTTCTCCGTTCTGCATACGTATCATTTTCCTGCCAGCTCCTTCAGCACTAGAAATTCAATAACCGAGACCAGCGTTTGTGTCAGTAAATGCACTGTGTGGTCTGCCCCTTGCCTGAAGGCTCAGTCACGCTGCCACGCTGGTGTTTCTCGTTTGGAAGCTGACAAGGGTCAGAGTTTCATTCTTTATCTCCCTTTTTGTCTTTTCCAGGCTGCCCAAGGAAGGAAGTGGCATGCTGGGGAGTTCAGAGGTGTTGAAGACAGCCCTGACCGTTCCTGAGCGCCTCGTGGGAGGACGAGGAGGAGTGGGAAGCAGAGCTGAGCATCGCTGCCCTGCAGCCCCGGCTGGATGCTGCCAGCATTACCCCTGCCTGCCCTCCAGCTGCACGGTGCAAAGCCCATGCAGAACTGCCATGGCAGGTAGGAAACTTTCAGCCCGGTCTAAAGTAAATCTGATTCCTGAAGGTGAAAAAGGTTAAGATTAAGTTTAAATGTCTTGAATTTCCTGTGGGACTATGTTTTGTGGAAAGGATGGTGGGGCTCGCTCAGCTGTTTACCCCTCACACTACAGTTACGTGGCTGGAAGGATTCAGCTGTCAGTGTGCTGACAAGTGCCAAGAAACTCTTGCTAAGGGCAGAGATATCAGAGCATCGTGTCCCGTACAGCTCCCTGTGTACCGGGGCTGCTGTCACTGGGAGCAGGGTCGGACGTGGGGCTTTGCTCTCCGAGGCAGGTCTGGCACCCAGCCCGCAGCTCCTCCCGGGGAGGGCTGGGCTGGGCTGCTCAGGGTAAGCGCGAAAGCTCTGAACAAGCACGACCTTTAAATTCAGGCTGAAATGGAAAGATCTGCTGCTACATAAAAATCCGGGCTTGCTTTCATGTGTCTGAGCATTCGGGGAATAGATGTAGCTTAAAATGCAAATGCAGTGCCTTCTGCAGAGTGTCTCTGCTTTTCAAGATCTCTCTTTTCACGCTGTTGCTGCTCCCTGCCCTGCTGTTTCTATGAAAAGGGCCTCTCCGAGGAAAAGTTTCCCACAGATAGAAATCCAGCTGATACGGTTAAAAAAAATGAAACTTGTATTTTAATTTCCGAAATGTGTCATGTCCATCCAAAACTTGGCATTCAGCATCTTCTCAGGTGTTTAGAAAACAGCAAGCCAGATTTCTGTGTGCACTTTACTTCTCATCCATGTAAGGGAGTGGATCTGAAGTTGGGAGCTGGGGTCCTGCCCTGCTGTAGGTGTGCAGAGGAAGGTTTTCCTTCCACCAGCAGGGATGATCTGGGGCCTTCTGGCATGTTCTTCTGTGCAACTCTTTTCTCTGCCTCCGAGTTGCTGTGCTCACGCAACTTAGGCATCCCGTGCATATAAACTGATGTCCAAAAGCTTTTACATGTGTCACTCATGTTAAATGCCTGAAATGCCCAGGTCCAGCAGCTGGCTGGTGAGTCTGTTCCCCAGAGGTTACACATGCTCGTGTGACACACCACCAGCATCCACTACTACAGTCATGTTTGCTTGGCACTTCAAATTATCTCCCTTGGGCTACCTGGACATCAACATCAGTCTTTAAAGTGACATGTGATGTTTTACTGATGGGTGAAATACAGGAAAGGTTTGACATTTCTCTAGCACCTTGCTTTTTTATTCTCTTATAATTTCACTTCTTTTCCATTCTGTGCTGCTACCGTGTAATTCAACATTTTAAGTGTATTGTTCTTAACAGTGTCTGCTTATATTTTTAAGCTTGTCTAGTTATTTTGACAACAAGAGGCATCATAAATTATGTAAGCAATTTGTCTCCCTACAAGCAGGTCCCAGCCCTGTGCTGCCCAGATAAGAGCAGCGAGACAGAAGCCGCTTTAGTGACTGCACTTCAGCTGCTCTGTAACCAGAGAATAGAGCACACAGCACTTTGGAAATGAATCGAAACTGCATAGAATAGGAGAAGAAAATCGGATCTGAGTCCTGCTGAAGTCTTGGTCTCCTTCAAGAATTGGGGAGGTGAGGTTTGTGGTAATCAGGTCATGAAGTTGTGGTAGTGGCCGTGCCATGGGCTGCGTGTAACAGAGCACATGGGTAGCACAGCCTGGGTCTAGAAATCAGGGTATCTTATCTCTAGAAGCTGGGCTTTCATCCCAGATGTGGAGGGCTCTGATACACAGGGCTTAAAGAAAATCAGAAATGTGAGCCAGGGGAGGGAACTGAACCTGCCCAACATCTTGTTTCTTACCCGAACTCAAAAAAAACAAAACAAAAACACAACAAAAAGAACCACAAATTCTGGTATTTTCTTGAAAGAAAGACAGTGAGAAGACCCCTGGGCTCTGCACCTTGAGTGGGCTGAAATATTTCTCTGTAATTCTTTTTCTGTGTGTGTGTGTGTGTGCTGGGTATGTTCCAGCCCTAGTCTCAGCACATGGGCTTTTTTTAGGTTCGACTGCAAGGCTCCTAGGGCACGGGTCAGCCAGTGTGAGGGATCTGCTCCTGACCCTTCAGTCACCTTTTCATGGAAACAGTCATTATGGCCTAATTGATAATCTGGAGGACTGGCAGCAGTTATCTGTGACAGACGGCCTCTGCTGGGCAACCTCTGGCTCTGATAGCTCCAAACTATGACACAAGTCTCATCTTTTCAAGAAAGCCTTTACCAGATGGGTCTAAATTAAAGCATGGCCTTTCCCATTGCTTTATAGATGATAGCTAATTAACCACAGAATGGGTAGCTCTGCTCCTGCTGAGGGCAGGCAGAAGTGGGTGTTTGATATCGAAGAGTTTATGGGTTTGGTTCCAGTACGTCTGTAAGGAGAGATGATGAAGCCATTAGACTAAATGTCGATGTGTGTGTTGAGCTGTCCATTATTCTGAATGTACCAGAGCTGGCCCAAAACAGGGCACTTCTTGGGATGTCTGTCATGAAAAAATATTTATTTTATCTCGTTTTTACTATAGTTCTGCAATGACCAACCCTATATCAGCTTGTATTTCTGTAATCAGTCCTATTAGGAGACTACTGCCGAAATTTGTGGTCACAGCTGAGGAGCACAGAAGAGGCTGAAATACAGCTCTCTTCTTGCTTTCCAAGTGCTGCCTGCATCCATTTGTTTCTGGCAGTCGTTCCCCACTCAGCAGGCAGGTTTGTTGTCTGACATTTGAACCTCCAGCTTGTTTAGCAGGGCTCCTCTCAATCCTGGGTTTGCTTCTCTGAGGAAGCGTTATCCCCAGGCTCCGGCAGGATGCTTTATTCTCTTTTTCTCTTGTGCATGAGAATGGCTCCAAGAGATTGTTCTCCTTCGGGCAGGAAATCCTGAAAACGCTGGAACTTTTCAATTAGATGCATTGCAAACAGTGCTGATTGCCAGCCTTCTCTTTCTTCTCTTACATTAGCTATAAAAAGCATTTTCTCATCTCCTCCCCAATCAAATTGAAAATGGCCTATTTTTATACACTTCTCATAAGCATGTCTGTATGGTAGATGTGAGGAGTTTGAGCTTATCTTCTGTTATGTAAATACTTCTGTGCTTCTAGTATAAAGTTGTTTTTCCCTTTGATCCAGTTTTCTTGGAGCTGGTTTAACCTTCAGGAGCCAAAAGAGATTCGTGGAGATTGCTGATGGCGTTGTTCCTGAGGAAAACTGGAGAAAAGAAAGCAAACTTAACGCTACCCATGTAACAGCTTGTTTAGAGATGAATGGCTAACTAAAGGATGAGGTTGCCTTGAGGTGTTTTTTTAAGCAAATTTTTGCTTAAAATAGCTTGGGACCAGATGTAAAAATAGCAGTTGCCATGTTCATGTAGTGCTGGAAGCGGTGCTGGAGTCCTGCTTCTGGACCAGTGACCAGGAGTGGTTCCGTGGTCTGCTGCCTGGGTAAAGTTGTGTCTGTGGGGTTTATGCAGATAGGTCGTGTCCGGGTGTTTGCATGGATGTTTACCAGGCCAGCTGCTGCTGTCTCCTTGAAGGAAGAGGGCATATTTTCAGAAACAAGCAATGCCAATGTTGACAAAGTCATGGATGTGAAGGCAAGAAGGAACCTCTGCAAGCATCTGCCCAAAGCCTTCCCGTCCCACTGGTGTGGGTGATGTTCCCAGGCTGGCTGCTGATCCTCAGAGCTCGACAGCAGCCCCCGCACGTGCGGGTGCTGTCCTCAGGAGTAACAGGAACCATGGTGGTCTCTTCTTGGCTGAGGGGGGTGCTCATGGGGATCCTGTGAAAAACTTCTGATAAATCTTCTGGAAATGCAAGCACAAGTGAAACTTGGTTGAGATTTGTTCTTGGTCCCTCCTTTGTTTAGAAGGGCAGGTCAGACAAATCTTCTGAAAGTGGGGTAAGGGTGTCATTAGTCTGGGATCTGGCCCCCAGCACTGGATACTATGGTTGCTTGAAAATAAGTAATTAAATATTATTTTTATTTTTCATGTTTCCAAGGCAACGCAAAACCCCAAGACAGTGGTTTTCAGTACGTGAGCTGAAGCTTCTGGCTGCTGCAGAAGAGTTTTCCTCTCTGTCTCTCATGAAACTTCCATAAAGGTATGAAAGCCATATTTTCTGTCTTTGTAGTCAATTTACATCCTGTATCCAAAAACTAATGACAATCAGATGCAGCTGATGAAATAATCTGTTCTTGCTGCAGAGCTCATTCAATCAGCTGAGAGCTCTGGTGCTCACATAGATAATGAGTGTTGTGACAAGTGTAACTCTGCCTCAGTTTGGTGGCAACGTTAGAAACTGTGACAAAAATTAAATTATTTGTCTGCTTTAACCGTGGCCCTTCTCGGATTGCTAATGAGAGAGATCCTTGTTAAACATATGTTCTTTTTGATAGGCTCCTTTTCAGGTCCTCAGCTGGGAAAATGATGTATTGTTTGTATCATAAAGGGCATGAAAGAGAGGGTTTTCCCTTATTTTCTGTGCCTCGTTTCTTTTTATGTCTCAAGCTGATGTAACAGGTCATTGCTTGTGTGCCAGCATAAAAGGGAAAGATCCCCTAAAACGAAATCACTGGGGAGAGCTGTGCTGCTGAACACTTTCCCTGCTACGCGGCCCCGCAGCATCGCCCAGCTCTCGGTGTTCGTGCTGAATGAGTGGGCACGGGGAGCACACGGAGGTGCTCTGGTCTCGGGGGAGCATTCACTGCGCTTTCCTTGGGGATGGCAAAAATGAATCTGAGCTTCTACCAACGACTGCAGAGCAGCTGGCGCAGAGTGCCTAAAAATAAGTCCCTGTGCATGCCTTGAAGTGCCTGTCGCACCGCGCAGACCTTGGCCCCACTCTGCTGTAACTCTGCGAACCCAGCAGGGAGATTGGCGAGGTCCCTGAGCGGGGAGGATGCTGTGGGAAGTGCTTGGGAAGAGTGGGGAGTCGCTCCGCAGCACGGCTGCCTTCACCTTCCTTCAAAGGAAGCATTAAGGTGGAGCCCTGTCTGCAGTTTTGTAATGGTTTGGTCGCTGGTTCTTGGTCAAACCTTTGACTGAGGGACTGCAACCCCTTGCCTGTGCTGCTGGAGGGGTTCGGCTGGCACTGGAGGCTCTGCTTCCCTCCTCTAGGTCCTGTGAGCCGTGTGGGGCCAGGAGGCAGGCAGCAGTGAGCCGGGCTCTCTCAAAGGGGGCTCCTTCCTGATAAACAGTTCTGGGATGTTCCCCTGTCACAGGAGTTGCTTTGACTTTAAATTGTCATTGGCTGAATTAATGAACATTTTGAGGTTGCATAGGCTCCTAATGGGATGCTTTTGATTCTTCCCTTTTCAGCATTTGCAATGCCTTGACGTTCTGCCATCCGAGGGGGAATTAATCGCCAGGATGGCATGAAGAGCACAGCACAGAAGCAGGCATGGTCCAGACCTCAAGGGACTAATTATGTTCTTAAAGGGTAAGAAAGTAGTCTTAGGTACATTGGAAAGAAAGTGTCTGAGCGATGCTACATAATGCTCCTATGCCCAGAGTTACTGGTGTTATCTCCAACACTTGTCTGTTAAAAAAGAAAAAGAGAGAGACTTTCAAAGACACTTCTTGACCTAAAAAAGATCAGCAGAGAGCTCAAGAGAAGATACCTAGTACCAAAATTTAATGCCAAATGAATATATGAAGTTTTCTTGACCCTTGGAGATAGGAAAAAAAAACAAAGGAAAAATGCACATGAAGGCCTTACGCATCCCTGAAACACTCTCATGTGCAAACTGAAAAGCCTCAGAACAGAGAGTTCAAGACCAAACAGGGAGCATGGTTGGAGTTCCAGTAGCTGCCATGGCAGACTCTGTGGCATGGCGTTGAATGGGATGGGAGTATGTATCTGGTAGCTAAAGCTGCATGTCCTCTGCCCAGGGAGCTGCCCGCTCTTTGGGAGGGCTGCCAACGCCCCGTCTGTTTGCATCTCCTCGTCCTGCAGCCAGTGCCCTGACGGCGTGGTAGTGACCGGTCCTGCTGATGGTAAAGAGACTTCTCCCACCAAACGCCTCAGCTGGCTTTGGGAAGCACCTCCACGCCGAAGGTGAGACACCAACAGCACTTCTGGGGGAGGTACAGCGCCCGTGGGTGATGGGGACAGGCTCAGGGCTCAGCTGGGTGCCCGCAGCTTCCCTTCTCTCCCTGCTGAGGCTGCTGAAAAAGGTTTAAGGTTGGAAAAAGGAAAATGCCCATTCCTTCGTTATAGGCTGTACATCCTGCTTCCCAGTGAAACCCAAGCTGTGTGCGTGCTAGGAAGGCAAATATGAAAGGTCTTCACACAAAAGCTCTTTTCTAAGAGGTTAAAACCGATGGCTAGAGATATAGTAAGTGGCGTACTGTCTTTTTTTTCCTCCCCCCATTTTGGAGCGTGTACTATACATGCATCAGATTTAAAGAAAAGTAGTGTCGCTTTTTATCAAACAGGCTTGATAAAAGAACAATAATGTACACTCAGTTATATCTCTGCTAAACATATCCTTTTTTATTGCTTTCTAGAAGTTCAAAGCATTAGCATAAAACAATCAAGGAGGTTGTTTTTCCTAAGAGAGAGAGTGGCTGTTTACAAACTCATTTTATTTTCACAATATTCCATTGTTATTTATTTCAGACAGAAAGCTGTCAGATTAATGCGTTCCCTCATGCAGGACAGCTTGCTTTATTGCCTGTTATTAAGATATAACATATATAACCTGACAGGCACTGCCCACGTCTGCAATCCACCGGTGAAAGGCAAATTAAGTAGAAAATGGAGATCTCCAATATTTCTTAGGGCTAAAGTGATATTAGTTTTTAACTCATTTTGTATTCAGAGGGGATTCTGCCTTTTCACAACATATCTGATGGAGTAAACTGTCCAAAGAAAAAGGCTTTTTTAATTCTTAGAGAAATTTGGATTTCAGTCACAGGAGACATCAGTTCCCCTCGTATAAGTGTGTGCCAGGGAAAATGGAAAAAAAATTGGATGGCATGAGAAACCGTTTATAAAGCAAGTCTTGGGGGAATAGCAGGGCAGGGCGAGTAACTTTAAATCCATGCCTAAACCAACCCCCCACATCCCTCACGTACCAGACCTCCACATCCCAAACCACAGGGCTCACACCACCTCCACAAAGGGCTTCGAGCTGGGGATGGTTCCAGCCTGCCTCACGTGCACGTATGGGGCTGGTGGCGCTCCTGCAGCGACGCTGAGCGTGCTGTGCTGATGGTGCTGTGGGTGCTCAGCACCCTCTCAGCATCCTCGTGTCCCTGCCTCCAATTGTAGGTGTTGCAGGGACCAGAGGAAGGCCAGGCTCATCCTTCTAGGGGCAGCCTCCTCCTTTCAGCCCCTGCTCCCCCTCTGCCTCACGTTAGCTTTTGGCTTTGCTGTTTGCTAGTTTTGAGAGTTATTAAGCAGTTTGGAGGAATACAGCTACATTATTTCCCTTTTTCTTTTTTTTCAGGACTGAATTCCTAAATTTGTTTAGTGACAGAAACTGCTCCGGAAAAGCCTGCGAAAGGTAAGCTGGCTTTGGGAATGCACATTAGCCTTTGATGATTCTCCATGTTTTCCTCCAACACCTTCCCAGTAGTAACTTATTTTTTTCCAACTCTCCCTGGGGTATTAAGTCAGTCTTATTATAGCAAATAAACATTAAAACTGAACTGAAATGAGCTTAGGAAGAAACAGAGGTCAATTTATAGGAAGACTAATCTGAATACGGGGTGAAATAGGGAGCAAGGCACATGTCCACCTACAGTCATCTGAAAAAGAAAACCTGCTTTACTCAAGAAAATGGGCTTTAGTCTTGCCTCGTGCATATATACTTAGAAACACATCAGGATTATTATTAGCCTTTACTGCAGCATTTGGATCAGCTCCCCATTATGTAGGTTAGGTACAAGCCATGTACTCCATGCTCTGAAAACTTAAAATATGGTTTCTGTTCTACCCATGTTTCCACAGAGCAGGTTTTAGTGCTAGAAAGTCACCAGCTTTATGGGAAATTGCAGTACTTGAGGAATAGGCAATTTGCAGGGGGAAAACAGGCCGTGGAATTTAATGATAAATAGTGATATACAACATAAATTATTAAAAAGAACCAACTCTTCTTTAATATAATTACATTTTATTTCATCTCAGAGGAGAGGAAACAGCCTAATTGGATAGATGGGAGAGCAAGCCAGGGAAGGCAAGGCGGCTTTTTGTCTGCTGTGCTGCAAACCTATGGGCACGGGGAGCTCAGCACCTGGAGCTGGACCTTGCATCCCTGACTCTGGGCACGACTCCTCCGGGGAGAGATGTGGGCGCAGGCCTGGGTATAGGTGAGGATTTTAGCTTTATGGCAGCAGAGCTACCACGAGGGAAACCACTCCTGTCCTGCCAGGAAGGGCCAGTTAGCAGGAATATCAAGAATGTAGGCTGAGGACTTTAGTTGTGGTAAATCCCCATGTGTGCAAATACATAATGCGGACAGGCAGTAATACTTTGAAATAGTCTTGTATCCCTCAATGTAATAAATATTTTATTAGAATAATAGAAAAAATGCATACAGATAACCATAGGATACACACACGACTGGAAGTTTAAGGATAAATTTCAAACTTTTCAATATGAAACAAAGTACTTGGTACATATCTCATGGAGATATATAACTAGAAATTAAATAATACAATGTAATAGCATGAGAATGGCAACACAGGAATGTGAAATAGAATTCTGTGAAACAAGAATAGAAAGATTCACCCTTTGTTGCATGAAACATAACTATATACTTACTAGTAACATCTCTTCTCCATTTCCCCCCTCCCCCCGTTTGCAAGTGTCCGAAAACATCACTGGTTAGCCACATTGAAAAGCAACTAGCCATTTATAACCACATATGTACAGTATATACAGATCTTGCTTACCTCAACAGTTAGCACATAGTTTCATATGGATGTGATACTAATAATGTAATTTGCTATTTGAATGCATATCAAGGTATTTCTACAGTGCTATCATGGTTTCATTAATCCTGGTTCTCTCTCTTTATATTTCTGTGTGTTGTAATAATACTGTGAGATAGAAATGAACCTCTTTAAAAGGATATGCTTTATGTCATGTGAACACTTGCTCTACCATGGATGTGGGTAGCTCTTTAAAAGGTGTCTAGAAGGCTGACTTGGTCTAAATTCACAACTGTTAAAGTCCAATGTACCAGGTTTAATGTATCTTTAATATATTGCTATGAAAGAAAGCATAGATTTCTCTGTAATATCAAGCTTGAAGTGTCTTTGTGTATTTTTTGTATTATAAATTATACTATTGCCATAAACTTACTAGAATTATACGATAGTAATGGGTGCATTAGAGTGCCAGACCAGGTGAAATACTTTGAACTGGTTAAAGAGCAGCTGGAAGGAGAGTTACGAATGTAACAGCAAACGCTGAATTAAGGATGAGTTTACATTGCAGTGTGGTAGACAAAAGAGCAAGATAATTTTGGGCTGCATATTGGGAAGCACCACATCACAAGGTAGGGAGGTGGTAATAGTCCCTTTCGGTAAGGCCATGGTGCAACTGCATTTCAGTAATGCTTAGACATGGGCACTTCTGTTAGCAAAACGCAGTGACAGGAGTTCAGAGAAGGGCAATTAGAGCAATCCTGAAGGTGGGAGAACTTGGTTATGAAGAAGGAACCTGGTTACAAAATATAAGGTGGAGATGCAAGGAAATTAACTTAGAAGTCTATTGATTAAGAGGAGGGTCAGGTGCTTGAAGGGTACATAAACATGCACTGTGATAAAACAGAGAGCCTTCTTTGAAACGTGGCTGTGAGATAATTTCTTATGAGTAGTAGTGGAAGCCCTGCCTCTTGGACACCTCAACATGGACTGTGCAAAACTAACATTCATACGGTGACTTTTCTCTACCTTCTAGCTTTGATTTCTTGCTAGATTTAGAATAACCTGTATAAAGGGCAGCAAGCAAACAGATCCGACTGGATTACGACACTGTCTTAAGAACTGCCGGTTGGTTGACGTGTTCTATTCTGACTGAAGGTATGTCTCTGATCTCATCTTTCATTTGTACAATGGTGTTATCATAACAATACGGAACGTACTCAAAACAACAATTCATTGTCATTGCAAAAATGGAATTTCTCATAGAACTAAGCTCGTCCTTGTAGGTGATCACAGTGCCATTGCTTTCACCCTCTCTTTTACATTGTATCTGAAGTATGTAGTATGTAAACTCCTTTGGTTCAAGTATTAAGGCATTTTAGATTCCTTTTTAAAGGATTTGCTAAACTTTACATGATATTTTTACTTCATCCTACAGTGAAATATAAAGAATTTAAAAACACGTCAGAAGAAAAACATGCATTAACCACTGCATTTTTTTTTAAAAAAAGCACTTTTCTGTAATAACTTATTATTTTTTTTTTTTTTTTTTTTTTTTCTCAGCAAATGAAAATGCATCATCACAACACTGAATTAAGAGTCAAGTAAAATATTGTTGGTAAGAAGCCGGAGAGACTGAATATATTCAAGACTGGTGGACCAGAACCTCTTGCGTCCATACCTGTGACAAATGAAAAAGGTAAGGATTAAATGAAAGCATGAGTATCTGCTGTATAAAATTACTACTCTTATTAGATATTAAACAAAAATTACTGTAAATTTATATTTTTGATAAGCAATGAAAATTAAAAAAAATATATATTTTAAGCTATAAAAATGCATTTCAAGATGCTGAGACTATATGAATAGTCTTTACTTTCCAGATAATAATAAAAAAAGAGAAACATTTTTAAAATAGTGTTTTTTAATACCAATTTACATGGTAATTTACCAATTCAATAGAATGAAGTTTGTCATGCATAAGGGCATGAAGATTGTTAATTGCTTTTCTTTTTATGACTTTATTATCATACAATATACAGGCTTTATTTTTTTTCCTCCTATCAATAAGGACTCAATTCCTATAAAGATAAGCTGTGACAACTGCTTAGTGTCAGCTGCAAGGTTAGTAATGCTTCACTACGCTAAGGCAGAGGCAGTCTCTTTGTACTGTGGCTGGTATAAAGCAGGTTCTGATATCTGAGGACATAAGCACGTGACAAAACAACAGTGATTCAGCTTCAACATACTTGCTAGTCTGGGAATCAGGATCTGATCGCTGCTAGTACCATCTCCACCATCAGTTGTTGCCCTTACTTCTATAATGTAATCGTCATTAAGCTGGAGCAGAATTTCAGCTGTTGTCTTGTCTGTGTTCAGCACGTTCATATTGGTCTGACTGCTTGTCCTGTACAAAACCTGCAACAAAAACAAACAGCATCTTTTGCAAAGCTGTAGTGGGTTATTTCTTCCAGTAGCACCTGCCATGCAATTTTTATTAACGTTTCTTGAAAACAAGGTTTTAGGTCTTTAAAAAAGGTCTAATTTTTGGCTAATATTAAAGAGCAGAATTGTATTCAGTATCTAGAGAAGTAGTGAAAGAAGGTAACATGAAACAAGGGCTTTTATTCCAACCTTAATCTAAAATGGCACAATGTATAATAATAATGAATAATATATTCTGTTGAGTATCTTAATAACGTATTGTTCTATAAATTACTCCACCATTTGGAATACGTCATTATCTAGATCAACTACTTAAGCCACCACAAAGTATGAGGAAGGAGATAACAAGTCAGAATGTGAAAATTACAGACCATGTTGGAAGATGTTCTGCAAGCACTGATTAATTATTGCCATGAAACTTAACTTCATACGATGTGCTATGTCTCAAACAACAGGAGCTACATCTAAGGGTCAAGTCCTCTCTACTGAAGTATGATCGGACGAGGGATTTAAGGGCAACAACAGCCTCTCTGCTGGTCTGTAGGCCTGATGAGCCAAAAGAACCCCTACTGCCGTTGGTCCGCCTAAGGACAAGGATGTGATCCAGCAGTTATATCCCTAAGAACATACACATCCAGCACATTTCCCTGGCAGAGCTTCACAAACTTGACAATCAGGTAAGCCTGGGAGTTTCTCACTGCGGTGCAAAACTCAAAAAAAGGCAATCCAAACTCTCCCAGAATAATGGCAGTAGTAGTGGACAGCAGAAAATGCAAAGCCACTGGAATTATATACATGATAACCTGCCACCAAACCTTGTATTCATCTAAATTACAGCAGTCTCTCAGAACCTTCCCAGCTCTGTGCTACATGCCACCACTCTTGGGACATATTCCCTAATGTCGTGCTTTGCTGAAAAAAGCTCTGAGGGACACAACCATATGGCTGGCTTGCTCGACGCCTGCGCTACGGCTGCTCTTGTGCTTTCAAGGTCATTTGTTGGATGTTCTCTGCTTGACAAACCAGATTTCTGTTAACTGCAGTGTCCTGGCTTTCGGGGATAGAGATGACACCCCTAAATGCTTTACTTGGGTAAAATTAACCAGCATTATCAAAATTCAGCTTATTGTTATGTATTTAGCAATGCTTTCAATGGGGAGACCTGGAAGTGCTGTGGGAGTCAGAGGATGCAACTGTACGTTGGATGGTTTTAGTTCAGCTACCTTCTGTGCTAGATAAAGCTAAGTAAACTTTAAATATGTATTTCTTGCCAATAGAACTGAGAACATTGAATAGTCAGATCTTCAAATAACTCTTTTATACAGGTATGTATCATGTGGGATACATCTCTACACTGATCATCAAGAATATCCTCAGCAATTCTCGTAAGTATACTTAAGACACATGTCATATTTAAATACTTGTACATTTGTGCACTGATCAGCTTTGGAATAAATGTGGTGATGTAGTTTCTGTGAAGACAATGAGCATGTCTCACAGTAGGTAAGAAGAAAAAGGTTTAGTAATATGAGAAGTACATCAGTTTGATATACAGTACTAATAATTCTAGTTGGCCAGCAATGGAAAGCATTAATGGACCATTAATGGTAAAAGGCCTATGGTTTGTGAGACATCGTTAGGATATGATTAAAATCTAGAAAAAGGAGACGGTACTGAAATACGCATCTTTTAAACTTACTGCCTTCCAAACAAACAAGATAAAGAAGTGTGGATTGCTTTCAGATACTCTGGTGGTGGTCTTTTTGCTTACCTTATACCCAGTCACTTCAGACTCGTTCTCCATGGCTCTTACTTCTTCCCAGTTGAGGATTACTCTGGAGTCAGTAACATTCCACACGATATTTCCTGGTGGTTGACTGGGTGCTTTGAATACATAATAAAAGCATGACTTTAATTTAATTGGCATTAGTGATTTATTCTACAGTAGGAAATAATAGCTCAGGTAATTGACTGTCATTACATGTCGGATGTAAAAGCAACTCAAATACAGCCTCGTCATTTGTACACTTTATGGTTCAGAGACTAAATTGAAAAAACAGAAGGAAAGAGAAATAGAATGGCACATAAATGTTATTTCTGAAGTTGTATTATCTGTTGATGGTCTTTCATTAAATGTTGTCAAACAAAAGCATTTGTCTAAGACGTGTGATCAGTTAGAACATACTCTAATGAGACGGGCCAATGATGATAATAGACAATATCTATTGTTAGTATGTTTTAAAGAATAAGCAAATACTTCACAATAAAATTTTAGGCAAATTTAGTCTTGGTGAATATACTAACCTATATGCTATGCTGATTTCCTTAAACATGTTTGTAATGTACAAATACGTGACAGATTTCTTTTTGTTGTTAACTTGAGACAAGATTTTGAAATGCAGTCTGTACCATTTCAGTAATTCCAGGTGGAACAATAGTGGGCCAAGCAACGTTTTGGTTTTATTGATCATTAACAACCTAGGAGAAGTACGCTTTTAGCTGTATACTTCAATACATCTTGAAACTGTCATGAAAGGTGAAGGTAAGTACAAACCTCTTCAGATGCCTCAAGTTGGCTTCTCAGAAAATGGGTCATGTAGTGAACCACTCAACTATTAAAATCTTTTCTAAATGTGTTAAGAAAAACAATTTACTGTTGCTGTCACCTAGTGGAGGCAACTGCTGCTTAGGTGGACTGCTCTAAGCTTTGATGCTGAAGACATCCAGTATTAAAAACTAACAGTGGTTTTATATAGTCTTGTGCATGTGCTCATGCTTGTGTTTTTAGTTCTTCCCTTTATTTTTAAACTCTTTTGCACAAATAGCTCCATTAGCCATCAGATAAAAACCCACCTGATTATACTGCTCAGCACTACATGGACAAAATGTACGACTAAAAGTTACAAGAATTAAAGTCAAACAACTGTTCAAAGATCTTTTTTTTTTTTTCTTTTCTGCATTATTTGCCTCATTCTAAATACTAAATAGGATTCAACCTGATGCACTACTAGTCAATTTGTGTAAACTTAAGAGGAAATTGTTTTACTCCTGAGATTTGAGTATTATAGCATAGATAAATAGTTTACACACTCAGACATTAATGCTGAATTTGAGAAGAAATGAGTCACACTCTTAAATCCAAAACTAAGTATTAATGTCATCTGAAAAAATGAAGAGTAATTATATATAAAAACTGTAAGCCTCTATCTGCCACTTGACTTATAGAAGTGATTCAGAGGGCTCCAATCTGCTTCAGCTACGCAAATCTCCAATAATCTTTGGTGTTCAGAAGAGAACTTAATGTGTAATAGATAATTCCAAATTCCAAACTATTATTGTAACTATTGCAATTACATGTCTAGTACTAAGTATGCAAATAGTGACATGGATTTCTGTAAGACTCCTTGGATGCTTAAAGTTAGTCATCCACACTAATATTTCTCTTAATTACAGCTGATGGACAGAACATTATGTTGCAATGGCAGAAGATCTTGTTGTATTTTAAGACCTATATATTAAATAATATTAAATAATTGTAACATCTTACCTTATAAACTCAGGCAGATCTTCCAGTTAATCTGAGTTGTTTTAGTCATTGCTGATAGACAGTGACACTTATTTCTACATCTAAAATTATTATTATTATGAATGTATTATTTCATAACATCGATGATACAACTACTTTTAGTAGAAAGACATGAGTAATTATACCAGGGAATTTGACCTTTTATACAGATTTAATTGTACATTCTTGTGAATCTGGAAGAAATATGTCAAAGTTGATGACTGATTTTGAGTTAGTTGTATTACAATGCAAGAGCATACCAAACACATCTCATTTGTAGAAAAATTAGTGCAGCCTTTCACAATCTGTTCTCCAGCTTCATTTCTCCTTTTTAATAGAAAAGTGGCTTCTTGTGTAACTTACTTCTTAAAGGGGAAACAATGGATGTGAATGGTTGTTTTGCATGAATTGTATGAGGATCATTACGCTGCAAAAGTCATACCGTAGAGAACTTATAAATATGTTATAAAACCCTGGCAAATTCAACAAGTCACTGTTTATTCTTTCCTTTTTTTTTTTTTTTTTTTTAATATTAAATTCTTCCAGCCACTAGAAGAATATAAAGGTTTTATACAAAAAAATTATGTGTCTTATTTCAGCTCTACTGGTATAGCTGAGTTTTACTTACTATTGTGCTAAAGTAGCAGAGGTTAGAAAATAGAAGATCTATGCTTGACTTACTTGTGTAACTCTTATGGTCTGTATGAAAATGTAAGTCATTTTTGTGTACCGTGATTCCCAGTAATGTGTCTATTCTTCATTTGCCTGCAAATGCTAACATCCCATTATGCCTCTCTCCACCATACATTTGAAATACTTACGTGTCTTTTTTGTGGTAGCATTTACTGTGGCACTAAAGGGACCCGCTCCAGCACTGTTATAAGCACGGACAGCTGTGTAGTATGCCAAGTTGCTCTTCAAACCTGTTATTCTTATTGATGTCTCATTCCCTGCAGCTTTCACTCTGTTTGAAGATTCTTCTTTTCCACCATTATTCCAGTATCTAACCTAGTAGATACAAAACAAAACTATTTAAAATGTTGAACGGAATGGAGTTTTTATCTACAGCATTGCATTTGACTCCTTTAGGTGCATTTTTTTCTCAGCTGAAAAAGGTAGAAATACTTAAAAGTTTCAAAAATATGTAAACAAAATTCTTCTTATCCATCTGCCTTTCACGCTTGCTGCTCTTTTGACTGTAGAAAAAAAGAAACTGAAATATTAAATGTTGCTTGAATTAAAAAATGACAACCAGAGGAAAATCATTACTTCATCTTGAAATAAACAAATTAAACTCAGAAAACTGTATCTTGCAAAATAGTTTCTACAAAAATAAATGCAATTCTGAAAAAATGTCAGTTTGAAAATACTGTTAAACACATGACTCATCATAGAAGGCAAAACAATTTCATTCTGTATTCATTTTCAAAGATGCTTAGAAGAAAATATCCTTTTTCTGGGTGAAAGTGGGGGCAGAGAGGCAGCAAGACAGGTGGTAATCTTCTGTAAATTAGGCATTACTAGAGTCTAATACTCTAAACCAGTAGCTGTTTGCTCTGATTTTTTTTTATTTTTGTTATTTTTCATAAAAGCAATTGAAAAACTTTTTTTTTTTTTTAACAGATCCTTGATTTCTGAACAGTGATTGGGCTGAACTCAGGACTTCATGTATTTTAAATGAATTTACCTCATAACCCAGTAGCCTTCCACTACTCATCTTCCAGGGAATGGCTGTCCAGGAGACTTCGATGGCTGAGGAGGACAGGCTAGTGGCTGATACGCCAGCAGGAGCTACAGTAGGCTCTGTAATGGGAAATCAAAACACGAGAGATCAGCAACATTGGTAATGGTGCAAATATGTTTACATTCTAGTTAATCTTAGTTGTATCAATTGTTGCTATGTTCTCTAATGAACCAATGCTTGTTAAATAGCTGGAGAGAACCACATACCTTCTTCAGCTGAAAAAACTGTGGTTACTGAACTAAACGGCCCTTCTCCTTTGTTGTTATAGACCCCAACTTTGACTTCATACGGTGAAAAGGGCAAGATGCTTTCGTTCCTAAAGACGTATCTGGGTGTGTCAGGAGAGGTGACTACAGTCTGTATCCATGTTGTGGTGCCAAAGGGACGGAAAGCGACAACATATCCAAATCCTTCTCCATTTTGTAACTCTTCAGGGATGGGCTGTGAGAAAAGGAAACAGTGACAGAAGTCTGGTCTGTGACGTTACATACAGCACTGGAAAAGCTTTGCAGAAGGAAAGTGCCACCATGCTAATGCACAAGGTTGTAAACAGGTTCTGGTACTACATTTGGGATCATTCCATCAACAAATCAACTCTGGTACAGTAGAGTGAAACACTTTCTTTTGAACCTATTGTAATGCTTGCACTTCAAGAGAAGTTCATACATCTCAGGTATATGCCTCATTTTCCACTAAGTGCTTAGTTTTAAGGCACCATTCAGCAAACACTTATTTTTAATTTCTAGCCAAAATTCATAGTTCAAAAAAATTAACTGTTTAGTCAATTGTTGGAGAATCCAATACTACCTTTGTACTGTGGCTTATACCTTCCCCCAATGTGATTATGATTAAGTAACCACAGGGAGTCATCAATATTAGTACATAATAGTATGTTAACATTTTTTAACTCATTAGAAATGGGATACGTAACTTAAAGTAGTAACTGATTCTTTGTATGGGTTAGCACATGCATTCACAGTTAATGGTAACAAAGCACAGACTGTAAAGTTGCACTGACCAGCACAATGCTTTGGCTCCACCTTTGAGCAACGCCCATTTCCCAGCCCAACAATTGTTTGAGAACAGAAGCAATCACCTTAGACAATAACTAAAGTTCCTACTGATCGCAGTCTAGCACAGTAACAAGCGAAGGAGGGAAGGCAAACGTGCATAGCTCACATAGCAGAATGTTACCAAGCACATATACATCCTAGATGAGAAGCTGCTGCAGCCAGGAAAACTCATCTTTTAAGAACAGTTTGAATGAAAACAACCATTCTGTGAAGAAAATTGCTTGCCAGAAAACTTACATCCCATGTTATGACCAGTTCAGACCTGCTGCCGCCTCCCCCACTGACTTCAGATGGGGGAATTTCAGGAACTGTGAAAAAGAAACGTACAGCTGTCTGTGCAGTATAGATAGACGAGGTGACATCTTATAATGTTAACCTCATTCTTTGAAGCTAACCCAGCAGTTTTCCTATTTCTTTTGCAAATCTAGGCAAGTGCTTTTGAACCAGCATGAGCATGTCCTGGAAAGGGCCAGCCCCTTCATTCAGCTGGCTTTTAACCTCCTTTGGGCGGACAGGTATTTTTCTCAATGTTTTTAGAACCTCACGTATTATATGCCATATCTGCTTTAATGTTTATGAACTTCTGGCATACTTCAGATTTTCAACAGAGTTAACTCATGCAGATATATCAGGCAATGGCCTTATTCCAAATACCACTGGGAGCTTTAATTGATGTGTTCTGAGCTACATGCTTATTACATGGAAGGTATACACTGACCAAACACTGGGAAGGGGAAAAGTAGTCAAAATTCACCTCTTCCTATCCATTAACATTTTTATATTCTGCAGCACTAACTAAACAGACAGCTTTTGGCATACTAAATACAGTTGAAATGTATTTAAATGTTATGTGTAATGCAACACAAACTGTCCCACAGCTAAATGGAAAAATCATCAACAAACTAGTTACAGACTTTTATATTTGATGGCAATGCCAAGCCTGTTTGCAGTGAGCCGAGGATATGATTTTTTGGGGGAATATATTTACAATTCTTGAATTAAAAACAAATAAAAGAACCCACTAACCTGCCTCTTCGGTTCTTACTTTTTCTGAGGGTAAACTAGGCTCTCCACCTCCTATTTTGTTACTGGCAACTACACGAAATTCATATTCAACCCAAGGATTTAAATCCACCACTGTGGTTGTGAATGTTTTTCCATCAATCACATCTGGAACTATTAAAAAGAGAAAAAGAACCATGATGTCCCCTAGTCAAACATATTCCAATAGAACTTGTAACAAGAATTGTGTTTTACCTGTTGTAACTCGCTGCCAGCCAACTGAAAAAGGTGTTCTTGCTTGTATGGTGTACGTGGTTACTGGGCTGTGATTATCTGTGCCTTCTTGCCAGGAGATCTGAGCTGTGGTATCAGTTATTTCATCCACTTTCACATGTTCAGGGGGCCCAGGTGAGCCTAGGATAAGATTGAAAAAGAGAAGGTATTTTGTAAAACCAGTACCCTGAAAATCCCTAAAATCTCAGTATGGATTCCCGTTGTATTGAATACTGTGCAAGGAAGAAAACAATTTAGCTTGGAATAAGAATATATATACATATATATATATATATTTTGTTTTTAATATTCACTAAACTTGCATCTGATAAAATAATTCTGAAATAGTAACCCTAAACTACTTTACAGGTGACAGGGTTTTGTTTTAGTTCAAGTACCTTTATTCAACATGATTTCTGTACCTTTCCACGTTGTCTGTCTTTTACTTTGGTCCTTGATACCCTCTTTTAATCTACTATTACATCTCTGCAGTCTGCCAATTTGTTATCTACAGCTGTTTTAGTGTATGATGTGCCGTAGCAATTTTTCAGCAGACCACCTGAGCAGCACCCTAAGCAGCTATTCAGTCAGGCAAGTGTCCTGCTGCATTCTGGAGAAATCCTCATTTTGGACAGCCTAGGGGAAAATGCTGGTTTTGTTTAATCTGCACAAGCAAACAGAGCTGAAGTAACTACAAAAGCAATTATAAAATACATGACATATTTTAAAATACACGGAATAAATGTTGATTGCATAATGCCCATTCCTGGATTACAGATTTTCTCTTGCAATAAACGTAGCTGCATCACTAGCAATGAAAGCTACAGTTCAAGCTTAGCTGCAAGCATTCCTGCTCTGGAAAAACAAACAACCCTGCATTATATACTTCAAATTTCAGTGTGTCCCTAGGACAAAGCCCTTCCTAGGCTTTGGCAGCAGATGCCCATTTCATGGGAAGGATGCTGGACCATGGAGTCACCAACCCCATTCAGTCATTTAGCAGAGGCAGCAACTCACAACCACATCACAGCTGCCAGTGCTAAGTTCCCACTCATCAGTGACTTGAAGGACTGTCAATGAGAAAAGAGGACGTCAAAATTTATTATATTCTTCAAATATTAATTTATCTGGGAAAAAAACAAGCTTCATCCCAAACTAAGCTAAAATTCTAACTGCAAGGCAGAATCGCATAATTCAAGTCACAGATGAATTGGTTTTGTAATCTACATCATCAGTGGTTTCTGTAATCTACAATACACAACAGTAAGAAAATACAATTTACAGTAACCGAAGCTGAAATTTACCTCGTACTATAAGGTCTGCTGCAGATGCTACACTATCCACTTCTGTCTTCACCATACAAACATATTTTCCACTATGTTTCAGCTGGATGTTTCTAATCATTAAATCTCCTGATGCACTCTGTCAAAATACAAAGGTCTTAATATTAAATCACAAGGTCGTTCATTTAAGCTCATATTTTGCAAGTGGAGAAGATATCAGCCAAAATAGCTGAAGATAAAGTTGCCCTAAAATGATTAGGCAGAAAGTATTTTTTCAAGAATAATTTATTTTCATGGAGAATGCCATTACTTCAAATAAATCTAACAATATGCAAATCACCTGTGCCATTTTGTCACAAGCATTTCTTTTTGAGCTTGAGTCTAGTTCACTGATGTCAACATCTGTAGTTAAATTGTAGGCTGCACATTAGTATGTCTCACTCACAAGCTGAAAACAATTCTGCCTGCTTCCCTTCCATGCGTGACAATATAAATACAATGCCAGGTCTTCTATGAAAACAAAGATGTAAGCATTTAGAGGACAATCCAGCACTGATTGCTTACAATACCCTAAAAGTTAAGTTGAAAGCAATCTAAAACCTATCTACTTGATTGGAACTGGATATTCAGGAAATGATCAGCAACAGATACAAGCAAATCATGTTCTACATGTACTACATTTAGCAAACCTTGTTTAAAATCTGGGCAAAGGGGACTGTCAAATAGAATAATTTTACTAAAATTAAAACAAACAAATAAAAACAGTGAAATATTAACACTGCATTTTAATTATTTATGGGTATTTTGGGGAAGCGTCCCAAAGTATTGTGGAAAATGGAGAAGCGTGCAGCAGCAAAAAAATACAACGAAGAAGGCACTCTCACCTCTCATGGCTCTGCAGACCATTAGCAGTATCCACATTCTTGCCTAGCCAGATTAAATCTTTGTCAGTGTGGACAAGTCCAGGTGACAGTAAGGTCACCTTCCTTTCTCCATGCTAGATGGAATACAAATAAGAAGAAGCGCGCGCGCAGTACCAACACTTGCTAGAATTGCTTTTGCTTTTCCTGACTGCATAACAATGTCAGCCAGTGCCAGGCTGTGCAAGCAGGTGATACCAGGAACTACTTGGGAATCTGCTTGCTTTGCCATCCCCTTTGTATAAATTGTTTGTTTAACAAAAGAAGACCAGTACGACAGGGTTACATCCTATATTTTTCTAACCATCTGCAAGACCAGGTGGTGATCCCATAACGTTCCCACTAATAACTACATGTTGGGGACCTCAGGCATGCATGCCAGGGACATCCAAGACATCATTACATAGGAATCTATTCACTGAAAAATTATTTTCCTTTTGCCATGTTATCCAACAAAGCTGAGTTACACACAGGTATTTTCATTTAACAAATACTCGCTGTGACTTACTTAGGCTTATTTACTTACTGCGATTCTCATGCAACTCAACAAGAAATTACTCCATCACCCTTAGTGGGATCCTGACAAAGTCTACAAAATAGTCTTGTAGTAACATAGCTAGTTTTCTACTTACAAGCCTCAATCCCTTCTTTACGCAAATAATTTTAGTTTTGTTTTTTAATCTCTTAAATATTCTGTATTCAATAAGAACTCCTCGTTCTGTCCCTTATGACAAACTCCCAAGAAAAATGTTCCAGATTCAGAGGTCTGAGTTAGTCAGTACTCACTCACAAATTTTCTTCAGGACTGGCTGAGAATTTTCTGTGAAAAACTGATTTTTGACGCTTTTTTTTTTTTTGTTGTTGTTGTTGTGGGAAGGATGTGGGAACGTAAACTTGGCTTTGATTTGGAATGATGTCTGTGTTTGTTTAAAAAAAAAAAAGCTGGAATTTTTAGTGAGAATACATATTTCATTTTCCAGTCAGCTTATGAATCCTTAACTGAGCCAATAAAATGGTAAGATTGAGGTTCCTGAATGTTTTTAACCTTTCCAGTCTCGTAGCACTATTTGTATACACGACAAGAGTACAGCTGGGGGGAAATATTACTAAATAAATAAAGGCCATGTAGCAATACTGGAAGGTAACGGGCTATGAAATCTGAGCATTCCCATTACAGCATGACAGATGGTCAGTTTGTAATTCTAGAAACATTTCTATCAAAATGTACATGATATACGAACATCTCATGGCTCTTACAAGGAAATCTCATCATCTCCACATGCAGGTGTGCTTTTATCAATTGCAAGCTGTGGAACAGTCCTGTGTGTTTGGTGCCTACTGATTAAATGCTAAATCTTTTGATGTTTTACAGGCAAAAAAAATAAGTTAGGTGCTGAAATTTCAGAGTTTCACAGACAGAAGTGTGTAACCCACAGCTATCCCTATAGAACATAAGATCTGGCAAGACATGAAAAAAAACTTTATGAAGGCTTAAAATGACCATTTTCATGCTGATGCTCAGCTGCCAGTCTTTTTATTACTTGGCCATGGCTTGCACTGAAATAAGGCCCATTGCTGTAATTGATTATATCTTTCATCTATCTTAATGCTTAACTTTTCATATTTTGATTAGAAAGCTAAATTCTGAAAAACATTACTTTAACCATTCCCCCACCAGCAGCATTGCTTCATCCTACATTAGAAATATTTAATGAGATTTATGGCCTCCCTCTCTCACTGGGGGAGGCTCAGAGAGAATGGTGAGGAATACGCTAGGGACACAAGTGTAGAAAAAGTAAGGAAAGATGTGATTTTTTGATTAGGTTTTTGGCTGGAGCTCACAAAATCTGAGTTGAGTTCCTCAATCTGTCATTGCTATGTTTCATGTGATCTTTGGAAAATCATGTAGGGACCGACTCAGATACAGAGGTAGGCACTTACAGTACTTCAGGTCTAAACATTAGGTGTCTGTACAGCAAGTTATGTGCAGCCAGCTAGCTCAATTAGTAATTTCTCTCCAACATAGAAGAATGTTCTACAGGCCCGAAAGAGAAGAACCATCTTATTTTTAAAATAAAGTATGTTTTTATGTTGAAAAAAGAACGTGTGCCTGTTTGTGCTGCACAAATCTATAAGGGAGTGAAGAGACAATTTCGAACTTACCCCCCCAACCTTCTCAAAATGGGAGGCATCTTTTTTGAAGTCGGTGAGCGTCCCATTGAAATACCACGTGAAGCTGATATCCAGGATAGGATCGTGCTGAACCTGGCAAGGCAAGACAACACTTTCTCCAACAGTGACATCCATGTTTGAAGGTGCCAAAGTAATCCTCGTTGGCTCTGTTGAGAGCAGAAATATCAGTTATTGGATTTCTGTATTACTGAGCTTTGCCTGCTACTAATTCTACCATGTTCTTCAAACCTGATTAATGACTGTCACTTGGAATTATGCAGCTGGACTATAAATGCCACTGACTGACCTCGCTTGTTGTAGCATTGCATCACTGCACATTTACCAGGTAGATTTTATTTTACCAAGCTAAATGCACTGCAAACCCCAGCAATGAAATTACCATTCAGAAGCATGTGTGGATCTCAGCAATAACCCACAAGTTTTGGAACAGGAAGCTTTAGCAGCAGCCATTGGGAAAATTAAGAGGTGGGAGTGGGAAGAAGAGCTAACAAAACCTGGAAAGTAGAGGAAATCTATATAGGGTAGGATTCATTGGATATTTGGGCCCATATATTATATCGAACATAAATACTGTCATTAAGAATAGCTGCTTGCAATTCCTGAATCATAATAACGGAAAAATATCAAGTACTGTAAATACCGCAAAAAATAAATTTCATTCCATAAATCCTCTGTACATAATTCTATTATTTGTATATAACAAGGCATGAATCATTTAGAAACAGACTGAAAATCTGTAGCTGTTAATTCACTAAACAGAGTAATTCTGTTTGGATCTATGAGATACATAGGATATGTAATGCAGTAGGATATGAAATAATTTTGCATCTGGAGAATATTTCAGATATTCCAATCTTCAGAAAATAACATCATGAGAAAAGTCAGTCTTCAGCTACACTTCACAAACCACTTGTCCTTTTAATCCAGTATCTTAGACAGCAGCTAGTAATGGATGGCTTGGAGAAAGGGGCAAGAACCCTTTTAACAGTAATTATATACACAATTAGCTTTTGAAGACTTTTATTTTACTGCCTGTGGAGTCCCTGAACAGTCCTGCAGCTGGAGCTTCTTCCATATCTTTTTCCATAAACAAGTAAATGTATAGTTCCTTAGCACTAAAGAGGTTTTTGGACTAGATTGTATAATGACCTTAAATATTTTTGGTTGGCATGAATTGTCTTTTTTTTTTTTTTTTTTAAACAAGTTAAGAAGTACTTAGAAGTATAATTCCATTGTTTAGTATTTAGGTAAGTAAAAGAGTGGAGGAAAGCATTCAGAACTTCCTGATCTGAGATCCCAGGGCTAAGAAACATCTCTGCCAACGAGAGACCATCCCTCAGTCTCTTTCCTGTCAACTAATCAAACATCTGTTCTTTTATTTTTGTATATTGTTAAATGCATATCTTCTCACAGTTTACTTTCAGTGTATTTGTTATTCGTTCAAAGAGGAAACAGCATTCACATCACTGCAGACTTCTGTTGCGAAGTTTGCAGTTCAATGTAAATCATCGTTCAGATGACCCCCTCCCTTTCCAGCTCACCCACCTGTAACTATCAAGTTTGTCGTCCCACTGGCTGTTCCAAACTGGTTTGCTGCCACACAGGTGTAGCTACCAGTGTCAACTTTTGTCACGTTGGCTATTCTCAGTCCTCCATCCTTTAGGAACGTGATTCTGAAAGACATTTTAAAAGAAAAAAGATTTATAAGTTGCCACATTGGTTTGTAGACACAATGTCTGAAAACTCATCCTGTTATGCCAGGTAGATCAAACCGCATCAACTACCAAGCTGGTGTTTGGAAGTTTTGATGCTCTGTTACTGATGGTACGCACCAGAGCTGCACCCCTCCTTCAGTTCCTATTTTGGGCACCAGGAGAACCAATGTTTAGGATAAGTACTTGCGTACGTACCTGAGAGAGACCCCACATTAACTTCATCTTTTCCAGCTGTAACAAGTGAAACTGGAATAATTTTCAGCTGCATCATGTTGTTTACAGTCTTGCACGGCAGCTTTGAAATAACTCTTACCATCATGGTGATGATGCAATAGAATTTTTGATAAGCAATCCACATTTTGCACTTTCCAGTATTCACACGTACGATACCAACACTGGACTCACTGAAGTCAATAGCTCATTTGCACCACTGACTCCTCAGAGCAAGACTGAGCTCATGCAAGTATAAACTTTGGTTTTGTTTAGAAAACAGGCTCAGACTTCATGCTGTAGCATACAGCAGTGACCTGCAGACAGAGGTATGCTTTGTGGGGGGACTTGAGGGAAAAGATTCCCTCCACCCCAAACAAACTCAGGCAGTGAGAATCATGCCCAGTACACAGATAGCATGGAACAAAACAGAAACACTCCTAAAACTGTAAACCGAAGGACATGTGCATTACTGATACAGACTTTAAGAGCACCAACATCCCAGTAGTAGAGTTAACATCCCAGACAACAGTGCTGTAAGGACCTAAAGGTAAGGTTAATTTAATTCCCTCTTTCTGGGCCTCCCATCTGTCATATCCTTAGATGCAGGACCTTCCACCAACCGAGAGATAACCTGGAACAGCTATACAACCAGCTGTATATAAAAACGTTCAGAATAATTGCAACGAAAAAAAACAAAAGTAAACAACGGTTTCCTGATACACCTGAGCCAAAAGAGCTTCAGAGCTTCTATCTCAAATCACACCAATCCATTTCAAAGGCATCAAATGAATCACGGCGAGGCTATGCTGTCAGGTCCCTAGGCACCTTAGCTAGCAGGCATTTTGGAAACGTCCCAAACACCCCACGTCTAGCTAAACAGAATCAACAGAACAGCAAACAACGTTAATACTCGAGGCAAACCTCTAACCGCATTAGTTGGAGAGTCTTACACAGTTGTCAGAATGAGTATAATCGGAGCAGGCGGCAAACGCCATGGAACTTCACATTGCTGTCTTCCCTCTTCAGAAGAGTCATGTGGATTTTTCGTCTTCTCGCTTGCATGTACTTCATTATTAACCTGCTGCTTTATTCAGTACAGAATTAAATACACACCCCTGCTGCTTTATTTTTAGTATACGTGAGGCAAATTTGTACCAATAATTTGTCCCAATTGAGATTCAGTCCTCTACACTTAAATACACATTACAAGAAGTAGCTAAGAAGGCTGCTGCGTTTAGCTGGGAACTGGGAGCCCTGCCTTTCTCTTGAAACCTGTCCCAAGCCTGGGCTAAGCAGGATGCCCGTTTGAAGCTATGAGTTCCCTGCTCTTCTGTCAATCACACGCTGCACCTCCCAGCTCAGCATGAGCAGTGCTGCATGAACCTGCCTGTGCTGTGCCAGCTGATGAAGGGTAACGCAAGCAGGGAAGTGCAGCACTGGCTGCGGGGCAAGACTGGGAAGACTTTCTGGACTGAAATTATGATTGCAAGGAAGCTACTTAGTTTTTGGACTTTCTAGCTACCTGTATATCCTGCAAGGGCTTGTATTGCATCATTTACTTTGAAGCAGTTTCCAGCAGAAAAAAATCTAAAAACAAATAAAAAAAAAACAACGGGGTTGACAATGCCGTAGATCAAACAAACTAAAAATAGAGTATGGGTATAAAATAGAAAATGCCTATTGTTTAATTAAAGCAAAACACATTTGGAGTGCTCTGAGCTATCTTCAAGCCTAGCTTGTCTAAAGTAAGGAAGCAATAGGCTTATTAAAACCAAGACAGAGTTAAGAATCAAGTTTTTTGTTTTCAGAGTTATAAACAAACAAAAAACCCCCAACAAATCAATTCAAGAAAAATTTTATAATCAAAACAAAATCTTTACTGGTGAATTGGAAAGAGCAACTCTTTACTTTTTCAAATAGAAAGCAGTACATGCAGTGCAGCTTATGAAAACACAAACCCCAGAAATAGCTCTACCCCTTCCTGCTGAAGCATTAGAGAAACTGAAGCTTTTAGTACACTTAAAATTATTAGATATTCACACGCTGTTACAAAACAAACAGACTGAGGCTGGCCTGCTGCCAGGAAGCGATCTAAATTTCTAACACAGAAAAATAATACACCCTTTAGTGTTCCCTGTATCTACAAGAGTTTTTCCAATACATTTTGCTAAAGGCCAGCAATTTTCAAAGTGAATTTCATGACCTGCATATTTGTGATGCACCGGCAAACAACAGAAACTTTTAGCCCTGTAAAATGAAGATAATTGGCTGAATAATGCTTTGGCATATGTGTTAGCACAACTGGAGACTGCTTTAGGACCTATCTGCTCCTCAGATCAAAACATGATTGACAAAAATGAAATCATTCTCTTGAGCAAACCTGTGGGAAATCAGTCTTTGAGAAGACTCTTTTCTCCAACAGTCAAATGAATGGCATAAAAAATACCCACAACAGCTGCATGTCTTAACTCAGGTCCACTCTTTTATGCTCCTTGACTGAGGTCAAAAGAATGGGAGAGGGATTAGCCAGTTTTAGGACTCTGCAGTTCCTGACTTGAGAGGCAAAACTAGGAGAGCTTTCCTGTCCCCTCTAAACTAGGAAGGTGTATTTGGCATTACAGGCCTTCCGAACAGCTGAGGGACTTCAGTGAGGTTACAGTCTCTCTTAATTCCACCCAGTATGTAGGTGTGTTTTACTCCCCAGATTATCACTTGGTATCAGTTACGTTAGTCACAACTGACCATGACCATGATCCAACTGTGGAACAAGCACACACACTTCTAATACTGATAAATTATTTTATTATTGTTACGGACTGCACCTTATTTTCAATACTTTCACATACTGAGACAAATCTCATCTGGGATTAGAGGGCAAGCGATACTCCAGGAAGCCAATCTGAAATCCGTTGACCCCACTGTCTGTCTGTAAGAGCATTCCAGCTATTCCACGTTCACTGTCCCCATATTTGCTTGCTTAGAGAACTGTGACATCATGATCTAGAGCCTTACATATTTTTACCTTATTCATCAAAGCCCATTAAATGGTAGTGTTGGTGCAATACAACCACACACACTGCTGAGGGCCAGCATAAGCCTCAGGATCCAAGATCCCAGCTCTTCCGAGTCAAGGCTGCCACCTGAAATTTGGTGTCATTAATGCAACTGTTAACTAATGGAAATCTTCTCATCTTCCCATGAGAATACTTTATTGCTAAAATAACAGATATAGCTAAACTAAATAATCACTGCCTTCTTATATTTGTCAGATTATTCATCAGAAAAGCCAAGTATTTTAGACCTTTATTAATCTGATACCAAACATAAATGTATTACTTTCCAGTTCGTAACTCTTCAGTACAAAGGATCAGTGAAAAAGTGGGTCAAAACTGCTTTTTATATATCAAGCAAATTCCAACTAAATTAAACCAGATTACTTTACAAGAAAGCCAGCCAAAATAAGCTCTTACTGAAGTGCTGGTAAGTAAATGTGTTGCTTTCCAGATCACAGCGTTTCAGATTGGAACGCAAAATGAAGTAAAAATACTTAATTCAAACTGCAGTGATGATAAAACCAGTAACTGATCCTTATAAGACTTATGCAACATTTTATCAGGAGCAATTCCTCTTCTTTTCTTTCCCCCTTAATTTGACATCATTTTGCTGTAGTTAAAGATGCTAAAACTAAAAGTTATTTTGAGAGACTTGCACTGCAGTGCTTCTTAGTGAAGTTAAAGTTTGCAGTATCTTTTCATCTTTTTTTTTTTTTGTTTTCTCTTGGTAAATTTAGAAAGATCTAGGAATAAAGGTAGATTGGTTTACATGTGAAATACTGCACTGCATCATCTCACAATCTTAATCTTCCTCCAGCCAGTTATTAGAACATAATATAAATATCTTTAAAGAAATCTTTAAATGGGTTATTTATCTAGGACCTGGCATATTTTAGTGCCTTACGTTTTTGATGGAGATGCAAATTAAACATCAAGTGCAGTTAACCTCTGTTAAAACATCTAATACTCAATTTTTGGAGGATACAAGAAAAATAAAAGCTCATCCATCAGGAGATGGGTTGTCTTAGGCCAACTTTCAACAGAGAAGGTGGCAAGTCTGTCCCCCTAGAGACCTTGGGGGCTGTGTCTATCATCAGAAGAATCCACCCCAGAATTATTTACAATATAAACCACCAGCTTTAATGACTGCAGATATAATATACTTTACAGAAAAAAAATAAAGGCCGTATTATATGAGCTGGTTGGGAAGGAACAGCCTAAGTAAATACAAGTGGCTCCTAGTATGGCAATACACACAATAACCATTAATACAGGGTAAAAATTGACCTGTGCCAGATAATCACAGAATCCTAAACTCAGTACCTGATTTGGAATCATTGAAGACAAGAAAATTATTGCTAATTCTTGATAATCATGCTCATTACATCCAAAATGATTTGTTTCAGCGGTTCAAAACTATTTTGGAGAGAAGTATTTCTTGCTTTAGTACCCAATTCATTTAATTCCTGTTTTTTGCCTTTACTTCTGCATATTCTACAGTGATCCATGCACATTAATGCTGTCTACATTCCACTGTTCTTCATTGTCTAGCTTTCTTTATTCAAGATATTCTAAAAAAGAGTCACATATTTTGCAAAACTAACAAGAAGCAAGATTGTATTCTTTATGTTGAGCTATTTCTCAGTCCAGAGGCTCACAAATCCATTTTGACTAATATCTTCTCCTCTTCACAAGATATATGAGATTCAGCTCATTTAATTAAAATTTACTGAGTCATTATCCAAATCTTCTACATACCAAAAACGCAGCATCATTTAAAAATAAATTAAAAATACAAGCAACAGTGCCATCAAAATGAAGATTTTTCAGGCTTTACAAAAGTAATGTGCTCAGTATCCCCAGTGAAACGTAACATCCCGTACAACAAATACTAAGGCCCATTACACTACAAGCAAACCTACCAAGCCAGCAAGAATAGAGTTTTAACTGCTCAAGGACAAACGGACTGGGGAACTATAAATGTACGTATCTACTTGGGATACAGGGCAAGAGCTGTTCCCTCGCAGGAGCCAACTTCCAGGAAGGAAGCAACCTGCTGCACTCTTAAGACTGTGAATTATTCTCTGCTTGCTCTCTACATGCAAATGGGAATTGTAAAGTGAGGGGAAATCCTTTCCCTCAATCTCTTTCTCAAGGAGTGCTCTATGAAAGAGCCTGAATGCTACTGTATGTCTGAGGTCCAAATGTACTTAAGCTTGTTCTGCCTCTCCCAGGTAAAGAGCATGCTGGACCTGTGTGCCCTGCATTATCCCTTCTGGGAACTCACCGATCCCTTTCTCTGCAATTAAAAAAGCCACTCTCTGCCCCAACACACCCCCAATACAGACTTCTCCCTTAGAAATTTAGTTAATGGTTGAAAAATGTACTGCTAATTGGAAACCCATTCCTGAATTGGAAGAATTGTAGAACTGCAAGGAATTAATGAATTGTAATTATCCATAGCAGACAGTAATGAACTACAGGGCTTTCTGCAAAGAATCACATTTCTCCTTTTCTCTGAAGGAAAGTGGACTCCATTTAGATTAATTCAGGAGTACTGGCTTGTTATTATGTTCCCTCCGTAAGCCATTTATAGTGTGTTATCAAAAATTCAGTGGGAAACACTTTGGGACATATTTTGGAAATATCTGCACTTTGCAGAACTAAAAGCCCTAATTTGTGTTTTCAAGCAAATGCGTAAATGTAAGCAGGCAGCATTATGTGCGCTCAAAGCATTTTCTGAAACTGAACATTACTTGCTTTTGCCTGCTGCCATTGCCACGACTGAAATCAGTGGGTACAGCTTTTGAAGGGCAATTCAAAGCAACCGTTAAGACCAGATCCGGTGTCCGTTCAGACAGAAAGATGACAGATCACCACAACTTTACACCCACCTCTGCACAGTGATACTTGTATCACTTTCCTAAGTGTGCACAGTTAATTTACTATACTTGTATAGAAGCGGTTTTCTTTCCAAAGTGTATGTGTACAGGATGTTACACTTCTGTACAGAGGTTAGACATCGCTAATCTGTCACCATTCAGCTCAGTTGGCTGGGTTCATTAGGTCTCTCTTGCAATTACATAGCAAAACTTGCATATTTTCATGTATCTTTTAAAATATATCTGTAACTTTGAGTCATCTTTGTAATAACTTTCCCCAGAAAAGCAAACACAGTAGCAGAACAGCAAAAATCGAAATACTAGAATGGTAAGAGTGCTATTCTAGACCTCCCAATTATTAATTTTTGCCAACTGGAAATTTATTTCTTTTTTTCTTGCTGTTTCCTGGTCACATTATCATCGTGGCTGTAATATGCCTCATCCGTCTCCCTGCCAGTGTTTTCAGAGAATTTTGCTGAAGGCTTTTAGCACTGTTTTATAGGCTTTGCCTTTCCAGATTTTCTGTCAGTACCTGATTTTCTCAAAATGAGGTCAAACCCTACATTACACTGAAATTAAAAGCTGGCCCTTGACCTTAAAGCCATATACATGCTCTCTCGGTGCTCAGACATAATGACAATTAAAAAAACAACAAAGCTCCCCCAGCTTGGCAGGTTCCAGAGAGGCTTCACAACTATTTGGATCTACAGATGATGTTATTGCATAAAAAGACATTAAAAACACTATTTGTAAGCTTAAAACAAATAAACCAATATAGACTTAATACCTTTCATTTTCGTGTAGCTGCTCACCTCCCTTCTTCCAGGAACATTTGGCCTTAGGGGAAGCTTTTGGTCTGCATTCAAAATCAACCGTGCTGCCTATTTGAACCTGAATCATTTTCTTCATTGGATTCTTGGAAAAATCTGGAGCAGAAGCTAAAACAAAAGGGATACGAATAGTGAAATAAAGCATCTTGAATTATATTAATGATATTACTATTTAGCACTTACATGACACTTCTCAACTTCCAAACATAATTAAAAACACGAATGATTTAGATAATTCAAACACATCTGCTGGGCAATTACTCGTTTCTCCTCCTTACACTGGTACAAAAAGTAAAGGTTTCCATTTTGCAAAGTATGTCACCTAATGAAGCACGCACGTAAGATCATACTGACTTTATTTGATCTGAAGCTCACTGAACCCAACGAGCTTCAAGCACATGCCTAACTTTATGCTTTGCTGAACTTGAGCTTACACGACTTGTCTAAGCCCAGTGAGGGCAGTCAACACCATTAAAACTCATTAAAACTCATTTAAACTCAAGGAATTGTGTGGCTTCTATTTTCATGTCAGAGTACAATGCCACATCAGGTACGTTAAATGACACAAAACTACAGCACAGCTCCTTCTGTATTGGGTGTAGCTGATATTAGCTAGCAGTTAAGAAAAGGCACATGGCTTCTATCTATGTCAACAGTGAACTTTGGAAGAAAATTCAGTATTTTAGGAGAACGAGATTGAGCGAGCAGTCTGCTGATTGAGTGTAACCTTATACAATATAAAGGAAATAACTCATGCCCTGAAACACACTCCTCTTACAGGCTTAGTTTTGATATCAATCTTCCTATGTTGGAAGCAGAAATTGCACAAACATATCAATGCATATGGCATTCTGCAAGTTCACCATTTCCCTCAAATAAATGGTTGTCATTTATTCTAGACTCCAGCACGCATCATTTGAATGACTGAATGACAATTCTTTGTCCCCTCGATCAAGAACGGCTGCACACAAGAGCAGCCTATTGCTTTTAAATGACATTGCTCCCCTGGGAACGCTGGAGCCACGCTGCAGAAGGTCAGTGCAGCTGAGTGATGTGCTGAGCCAGTGCTGATTCCAGACCCTGTGAGAGGTTTTAATCTCCAGGCCTGTGTCCAAGCCCCTGTGTCTGCTTTTCCCCTACTTAATAATGTATCTGTGTTCTGTTCTAAAGCAATGAACGATTGGACTGCAAATCCTCTGGAAATAGATGAATAAAGTCCTTGGCACTGCAGATAAAAAGATATTAGGTTGCCAAAACTGTTTATTTCAGTCACAGCAACTGAGTGAGTTATAAAGTAGAAATAATTACGAGGTGGAGTAGTGGATGGGGTGTGGAGAGGGAGAATGAGGTCTTTGTTTTAGTAGAAAGGAAAATCTTACCTACAACCCTGAGCTCTGCACTCGAAGAGATGACACCATGTTTATTTTCAGCTATGCATTGGTATCTGCCAGAATCTGTCAGATTTAGATTTGATATTGTAAGTGCACCATTTTCAATTTGGATCCTTCCCTGAATATTAAGAAAAATACCTTTATTGATGATATATTTCCTGTGAAAAATTTAAAATAAGTAAGAAATATGAATAGGACAGCATAAATATGATAAATGGGGTAGATGTAACAGCATATATGTGAGAACAGTTCTAAAATAATTGATATGACCATATCATGGTATGGCAGCGCTGAGATTTAGCAATGCAGCGTATAAAATCAATTCTTCAAATTTGCTTGGTTTCACAGAGGCTTTTTAGCCTCAAATACCCTCATATTTCCCCAGAAATGTGGACAAAATCATACTAAGCACCTCACAGCAGACTAGAGCATCCAAAATATACAGATGGCACTGGCATTTCATACTATTTAGAGATTTCACACTTGCCATTTGTTAATGAGCTCTCTGTAATACTATGCAGAAAAAATTCCAACAGTCATTAAAAGGAAGATGCATTTCAGTGCCTCAGAGCTGACAAAGCTACTGAAGTATAGGGTGCTTCTCACCTCGATACTTCTTGGAAAACTGTATGAATTATGGTAAGTGACTGCTTTGAAGGATGGAGTGATAGGAGCTGGTGACAAAAGGAACCAGTGACAAAGACAAAACTAAAAGAGCTTCTCCTCTGGGGAAAGACAGAGAAATAATAATAAACAGAGGGACAAACTGCATTCTTAAAAACATTTTCGGCTTTTTTTTTTTTTTTTTTTTTTTTTTTTTGAGCAGAAGAGCCTAACAAACGCCTCAGATAAGGCTCCTTAGGCCTAATGCAGCAGTACTCCCTCTTTGCCCTTTCTGCTAAGGGCTGCTTACAGCTAGCCCCACTGAAGGGTGACTCTGGCTAAGGCAGCTCAGCTCAGCTCCTTCCCTTCCTAACAGGTCCCAGTTAACTGCAAGGTGCTCGGGCAGTTAGACAAAGAACAAAACAGGTCCTAAAAGGAACGGGCCTGAATCTCCACATCTTGATTCTATTTCTAGCATCCTGAGCTGCTCTTATTCTTCCTTACGTCAGATTCATTTATGGGGAAGAGGAGCTTAGTGGAACAACCCCAGCAGGAAACTTTTGTGGAGCAGACCCAGCATGAAGAAGGATTATTGCAGTAAAGGAGCCAAAGACAATTCATGATACACAAAGAGCTCCTCTTCTGCTGCCTCCTTAGTGCCGGCCTTTAATAAGTTAGTCCTACAGCGTACAGCCCTTAAGCGTTTCCAGAGCCATGCTTATTCCCTTACATCATGCCTCAAGGCTTGACACCAATGCTCCATGGTGGAGAACTGCAAAATCTGAATGAGAGAAGGTATTTTTTCTACTTACTGGTAAGGTAAAATAGTGCGTTACCTCAGTGACTTTGTGTAATACAGTAACAGTGCTCTTAAATCACTGAGATATTTTGTACTCCCTCACTGAACCTGTCCATGAAACACTACCAATTCTTTTAGTGAGCATATAACTATAACAGTCTGAATGGTAAGAATTGTTTTTCAGTGCTTAGATCATTTTTCATAGCCATCCACTAAATTCACTTGAGCAGTCCTTCTTCAACTGTGGGTGCCAACATTGAGCACAACATTCAAGCACTCTTGACAGCACTGGCTAAGTGCAAAATGCCTTCCTATGATGGCCTACTGCCCCTGGTTTATATTCCTGATAAGCTGAATTCTGCGTTTTTTTCAATGCAGCAGTGAGAACTAAAATCAATAGGGGTATCAGATGCTTTTTTGCACTCCTGATCTGGCACACATCCTCAGTACAACATTTTTTCCTTGTCACCAAAAGGATTACTTTCCACTAGGTTAACAACTGTATTACAGCAAAGAATTATGTTACATTGCTATTTACATTTCAAACTTTGCACCTAACACTGGTGACCTGTGGCTTTTTACAATTTTTGTCTTCTCAATTTTTTGTCTTCCTCAAGAAGTTTGGAAATCTTTTCTTATTACCTTTAATGAAATTACAACGGCAAGTATAACAAAATAGTTTAAGTTCTCCATCCCTTATTTATGATTGTTAATGTATAACTTTAATTAACTTTTCTCCAGTCCTTCTTTATGTAATTATTTCTCTGGTTCTACCATTGTTTTTAAACCTCTTTCAGGATATTTTTGTATAATATAATTTGTCTTTGTGTTTCTGACATACCAGCTTTTGAAGTTTCCAACCGGATGCTCTTGACAAACAAACATGAAAATTATATAAAAAATATTTCTCTGGACGTAAATACACAGACTTTTGTGAATTCTCATTGTTATATGAGGTACTGCTACTTTTGCATATCATCGCGTTTTTCAGAAGTGAATGTTACCTCTATTGACAGCTGTTCTCCATTCTTCAGCCACCTATACGATGGTTTGGGCTTCCCACTGGCTCTGCAATCCCAGTATAACGTGTCCTCTACAGCAACTTCGGTATCTTTTATTGTCTGGATCCAGTGAGGCTTTGCTGCAGATGAAATACATATCAACAACCCTAACTAGTTACTGTACCACCAGAGATTCTCACTGGTTCTGCTTCAAGTCACCTAATGAAAGAAATTACTCACTGTTCCTTCTAAACATCTTTACTGCGAGTAGTAAAACAAAAGAAAATTGAGATTATAGATCACTAAAGCTGAATCAGTCAAACTGATATTAAAATCACTAATGATTAAATAACACAACTTTAAAATTGAGGTAAATGTAAGAAAAAGAAATTAGCAGCAATATTGGAATTAAATAATTGATGTAGCCATATCATCAAATTAATATTGAAAAGAATCTGTTAAATCCTAAAAAACATAATCGTGTCAGTCTTAATTTCAAATACCATTTGAATTGTTTTCAGTACTAACATCCATCTCTATGGGTGAAAACAAAGATACAAGACTGGTTTTGATAGCAGTAGACATAACACAGCCTTTGGGTGATGAAAGCCAGAAAAACTCCTCAGCAAAGTCTACAAAAATAGCTAATTTTTGAACATTTTGATTTATTAAAACTATACATCCTTCAAAATTAACTAAAACACAATCAAAAGCGTAAAAGTATAGTTTAAAACACTACAGCTTACATGGGGATAAAAAAAAAACAAAAAGCTCACTTGGAAAAAAAAACAACACTCATTCATAAAAGGCAACAGTAGTTTATTCCTTCGGTGCTATTTCACAGAATAGCACATAATTGTCTTATAGCTAACTGGTGTGAATTTTCTTTGAATGTATTCAAATTGATAGAAAGTTTATGATGTCAATATATAAGCTATGTCTCCTAGATAAGATAAATTTTGAACATGGCATAAAAGAAAGACTAAAAATAGAATGAAACTTGGGTTGCAACAATATAATTACAGGCAATGGAATTTTCTAGACCCAATTTGACTACCTTAAAGATTTTCCTAAAATGATCCTTTTTCATATAAAAATAAATAAATACTGAAGCTAAACTTTCTAAACTAGTATCATTTGTATTTGTACTATATGTTTGTCTGATTAAACTTAAGATGACTGATGAAACACAATTTACCACTAGGATATGAATCAGAAGCACTTTTTTTGATATCTAAAACCAAAAAAAGATGATATAAGACATTTAAGGAAGTAACATATACTATATATTTATATAACAGTAATATTTACAAATCAAAAGGCAAATTTTTGAAAGCTTCTAGTTGATCTATTACCAAAAAGTTAAATTTTAGAGTTCCTTGCTCTACTAAAAATCTGCACTGAATGAGGATATATCTTTAAACATCTCAGAGTACTTGATACCTCACGAATAACGTTGACATTGATGATCTAGCAGGACAGTGCTGTACATTGACAACTATATACCTTAGTTTCTGGATAATCTGGACACATTACATATACTTTTTTTCCCATATAAAAACCAAAAGCTATATAATAAATGAGAGAAAAGCTATATAGTACATGAGAGAGCCATGTAGATAAATGCTTAGAAGATTTTCTTTTAGCAAGACTTTGGCTACTAAATAGCATCAGCTTCTAAAACACAAAGGACATTTGAAATTTAATCCTTTATTTCCTTAAATACAGGCTCCTATCACTCTCATACCAAAACAAATAGAAAAAAAAAAAAAAAGAAAAAAGGAAAATAGCATTATTTTATAGATGACTTTTGGAAACACATAAGGTCAGATTAATTCCTGCTGAACTTCTCACTACAATAGCATTATACCAGCAATTAATTCAGACCAGGAAAATTAATGACTTGCCTATGGTCAGAAGGGAAGTCTGCAGCACAGCTGGGAGCTGAACCTATTCCGTTGCCAAAGGCACGAGACCAGCAGACCAACATTTGGATGAGGGCTAGTATTCATTTTGTTAAAAAGATTCATAAAATCTAGCACATAAAATCTAGCACATAAATTCTCTCTCCATCTTATTTTCTGAAATGCAGCAATAAGATCTCACCATGATCACATACTGCACCATACTTTTAGGATAACAAGGATTAATTCTGTTTATGATTTATGTGTAAATATTCAGGATTAACTTCTCATAGGAAGAATTTACTAGAACGTATTCATTTAGATATTAACTTAGGAGAGCTTGGAATTCAACCAGCATTTGCTGACAGTGGAACCTGCTGTTATTTCTTTTGTTTTGTATGTCTCTTATACCACATGAGGATTAATACCTTTTACCAGTTTGGGGATCATATATTTTTTTACACTCTCTTTATCAAGGTTAGCTCTGAAAGACAGGATAACCTACCTAATCTTTGCGTCAAACAGATGTATTATCTTACTGATATTAACGTTGGTTAAATACTGAAAGCTAACGTTCCTACACTGGCGTTCAAGAAAGAGCCATTGCTTTGTCTCATGTTGTCATTTGGAGTATTTGTCCCACATATGTCAAGGGGCTGAAAGCTCAGTCCTCCACGTCAGCATGCTTCCTGCACTTTGCATACCTAAATATTTATGCAACAAGCAACAGTCCGTGAATTATTGATGGATCCATACATGTGCAATATTTCACATCTGCTGCATATCTTCACTTGAAAGTAGGTTAACTGTGGTCTATTTTCAAGTTCAAGATCTTGGATTCAATTTCATTACAGAGAAAAACACCAACTTCACTGTAAATCTGCATTTTAGGACTCTTGATGTCAGGCAGTCTCCATAAAAGGCTTTTCCCAAGTCTCCAGGGCATATATGACAAACTTATCTGAAAGTGTGGAAGCAAGACCACCACTCAGAAGAGAAACAAACAGAACAGAGCTTCCAAAGCCCCAGTGTGTGGCTTTTCACAGTGTGTGAAATTCATGGTGCTTGAGCATTTGCAAGAGAGTGTTGATGTAGACTTCAGTGATTTTCTTGACGGATGCTCTTTGTCTCTTCCAATTACTGGCCAAGGAATCCAGCAGAAAGAAAAATACCCTTTTCAATCTTCCACATCTAAAAAGTCTCTAACGATGAGTGTAGAAAATATTGGAAATTCTTAGACAAAAAAATCATTCAACTAAACAGTTCAAAATTAAATAGACGGCTTAAGCAGGGCAATCACAGATGAGACTATTCCACGAAATACTCTGAATCTTGGCAAAAGTAAGGATGTCCATATTGCAGCAACTGAGAAAAGTGCAGACAGGAAGTCACATATTGGTAGATCTATGTATCCCCTCAAAAGATAAACATCACTTTCCAAGCCCAGCACTACCCTTTTTATTGAGCTCTGCCCAACTGTACCTTAATGATTCTGAAGAAACAACCATATTCCTCTTGAAGTCTACTCACTGGTAGGCAAATGTTGCCTGCTTAGAATGTCTGCTTTCAGTCTGGAGACAAAACCACTGTATCTGTGCTCCTGAATGAAGTCTGTAATGACTTGGTAAAAAGAAACAAAAACTCTTTCTGGAGACACCACTCCTTCCTCCTTCAGCAGGGAACAGGCAAACAGACAACACATTTCCACTGAGATGAAAAAAAATACAATGCCCTGTAAGTTGTGAAGTTGGAAGTGAATTTTAATGGAGTTTGTAGCACAGGGTTTGTGACCATGATAGGAATCTGTAATTGTGTGATAATACTTGCAATTCTCAGGAACTTGCAGTACAATCTTCACAAAACATTCATAAGAGGTTCCCCTTAGGACAAAATACTTGTAGGTAACTGATTTTCTAAAACACATAGCCATCAGCCTCACAGTTAGTTACTGTAAAAGCATCAGCCTACATTTTACTTCATTTGTTATTGCCTTATATATTCCTTGTAATACTCATAGTCGCACAGGCAAAAATGACACAAGTGTGTAAAAACAACATTTAGCCTGGTGAGAAGACTCAGTTATCTTTTTCGTATTGACTATGACCACCTTTTGCTTCCAGCTAACAGGCCAGGCTGGTCATCCTGAAGAGAACAACTGTTACTTCACTACACCCAGGGGAATCCCTGTTGGCCATAAGGGGAAAAAGATCCACTATGTTAGCTTTTTAAGAAACCTCTTTGCAATGACTGTTCTGGGGTTTGGTGAGAGCGAAGACCAACTGCAATGAGTGACTGTGCCGAGGCTCCTGGAAGCAGTGGCTGAAGAATCTGACATTTTCCAGACGCTGTGTCGAGACCTAATTTATAAATAATTTGTGGGGTACCTTTCAGCCTCCTCAACAGCAATGATGCATGTTAACAGGAAACTTTACATCTGATTGCCTTCCGAGTCAGAGGCTCCAATAAAAATATCTTTTTAAATTCTGTAAACCATAGGAAAAATATGCAGGAAAGGCAGAGCTTCAGGACCATGACTTCTGTTCAGACACACCGTGCTCTCTCAGAGAGCACTGAGGTCTGCCTTACCTCTGCTCAGAGGCAGAAGACCACGGGAAGCCCTTCCAGAACAGTCCCTAATTGGAGCTCACACATAAGATGCAGCCTGCTTATACACATATCCTTACTTTGAAATTTACAGTCTGAAAGCTGGGCTGGAAATCTCTTTTGAAAATACCTTTGTATAGCTCAGCAGTCAGGCAATAAATCAGAGTCAAAAGGCACTTTCCATAGTTCAAGAGAAAGTGGCTATGAAGCATACTGGGAATTCACAAAGTTTTGTAAAAACAGAAAATGTAACCTTCATTTTCCAAGGTAATATCTCTCTGAAAGTCAGACTACAACACTCATACTGATGCCTACAGCAGTGATGAGCCTACTTTTATCTAAAAAATTCAAGTGACTTTAAGCACAGATAGCTCTTTCTGATAAAACAATGGGGCCTAAAGAAGCATGTAATAACTTCAATCCAAAGGTCCCCGAAAATGTCATTTTTTTCCACTTCCATTCCAAAATAAAAATGCTCTGAAGCAACAAGCAATTGCTACATCACTGGGAAAAGTCTTAGTATATAAAAAATATGGGCAATTAAATTGGACAGTGATCAACCTGAAGTTTACTTGTCAAAAATGTCAGCAACTTCTTGACAGTATTTAGCTCTTTACAGTTTTGTAGCTAATGTTTTGAAGACCTTTCCATGAACAAGATGGGGTCAGGCTATCAGACAAAAGCTTTGAACAGTGAGGCTCTTCCACATTCAGGAGTAATGTGTTTCAGTATAATTTTAGTGGTACATTATTACCAAATGGTACATCTATAATGTATTTTGTACAGAGTCTATTTCTTACTGAGGGTCTGTATGTTCACAAAATGGAAATTCTGCCCCCTGACATCCCTTCATGCCTTAGCTAAGCACACAGAAATGGCAGCTGTTACAAGCAAGTGGAAGCAACCTTGCTGCCTGACTTTGACCATTGGCATCCTGGTGAGCACAACAACTCACCTTTGCTATTAAAAAACACTAATGCAGAGCAAAAGCAAAACAGCAGATACTTTTTCTCCCTATAAAACATTTTATGTTAGTACTGACTGTCAAGCATGAGTTCTGTTGAATCACCCTGTGCTAATTTAGAGAGTATTTTCTTCAATTATACTTAAAATTAACAGCTGTACATAACTCTACCATGTTGCGTGTTGTTTAACTGCACCTTAAAAATGTAATGAATTTCTTCCTATTTTTCCATGCTATGAAAAGTCACAGATTCTTTCTTCCATTATCTCTTTCTGGAAAGGGGTAATAGCAAAGATAAGTGAATATACTACTAAAGCGAAAGCAAATTATTTATATATTCAGGTTTTATATTAAATCAAAGTTAGATAATCTCATCCTATATTTAGCACATGTTGAACTTCACTGGGGAGAAAAATATCATTAAACACAAGTTGGAACTGTACAGAGCACAATGAACCAAACATTTGATGTTGGGCTTTTCTTGATATAATCCTTCACAAGGAAAAAGGAAGATTAATAGTCTGTTAGTAATGTTATGAAAGAACCCATAATATCTGTTTTGGAATATCTATGTTAATTATCAATTTCAACTATGTCTTCAGAGGTATATTTAAAATGAAATTCGAAAAAATGGACCCATTTCATTTTTTATAAAGAGAGTTATAGAGGTCCACAGGATTTCTAAACCCAAACATATTTATAATCCTTCTTGACATAATGACAAGAGGCATGACTGAAGTTGAGCCCATATTAAAGTGCTTTATGATTTCAATACCATGATTCATTACTGGAAGAAGAGTAAACAATTGAATTATTATTTTTTTTTAATCAAACAATTTATGCATTAAAACCCCAAGGTTCAGAATTCAAGATTTACAGTTTCAGATGTTTCCTAGCAAAGAAACAAAATATTTAAAGCTTTTTCTTAGTATTAGGTTTATGTTTCACTTACAATTTTAAAAACCTGCAAAGAAAGGAAAATTGCCTATTTTCAGTTGAATGACGCATTTTTGCCCATTTTTTTTCCCTTAAGAGATGTATTTTACACATTGTTTCACTAAGACAACATGGAGAATAACCCCAGCTCTGCTTAAACATTTTTGGATAGGACAGAAACCTCTTTTTGTTTTGCCAAGGATAGAAAAATAAATGTTGCCACTGCTGAAATAAAAAGGCATTTCTAATGCTTATATTTTTCTATATATAATTATCAGATCCATCCTAGACTTCCACCAAAATAACTTCTAGACAGCAACCAGTATCCACTAACATTGCCACATGGATTTGAGGCATCTTTGCCAGAGCTGGTGCTTTATGGCAGATGGATGATTTTTATTCTAAGTCTTCAGTATACTGCATTAATTTTCCCCCAAATCCTCATCTGCTTTCAGAACAAGTTCCTTAAAAGTGCATAAATATTGATCTTCTATTGGAAGACTAACTGGCATACGATTATGTTTCTTTACCAGACAGATTTCTGAGCTCCGATATCAGACATAACGGCAAACCATCAGAAAGTATAATCTTCAGTTATAGAACACTATTCGTTTTCACACGGAACAAAAACCCTAATTATCAGAAAGGTTTAAAATTACCCTATCCTGACAACAGACTTGTTGGTATTCTGTTTGTAAAAATGAAAGCAAGTAATAAAATAAGAAAAAAACCCCTCAAATCTACTTAATTCTGCAGAATGGGTTTCATTAAGCAAAACAAATGAAATAAAACAGTTGGAGTACCATTAATGCCATTACAAGTCTCATTATTCTCTTCAGTCTAAACACCCATATTAGGGAGAAATCTAATGCAGACAGATATTTATACTGGAATATTAACTGCATTTGAGAGTTCAGATCCCTTTCTGGATTTGGAATGAAAATATTCACACTGAGCACTTGCAAATCACAATTTCCTTGTTACAAAACTGCAACTTGCTTATTTTTATTGATTAGCAACTTTCTTTATTTGAGCTCTGTGCCCTTGATTGACGAGAATGGAAGTTGGGAAGCATGTCACATTCAAAATTACTCACCATCATAAAATTATCTTATAACGATATAACTAATAACTATATAATACAATTTATTTATATATAATAACTCATGAACAAATGAAATTCTATCTGGCATGTAGTTTACATCCATGTATCTTAAAACTGCTCTGATTTCAAACTGGCATAGGAGCACTGAATCAAACTGATGACAAACTGCAATTTATTTGAAACTTTTCAAGAAGCTAATAAAATCCTAGAATGGTTTGGGTTGGAAGGGACCTTAAAAATCATCCAGTTCCAGCCCTCCTGCCATAAGCAGAGATGCTTTCTACTAAACGAGGTTGCTCAAAAAGCCACTTTATAGAATCAAATACAAAGTACCAAGTTTAGAATTATAGATGACACTGGCAGATAAAACATCTAGCTCTTTTGCCCTGTTATCCACAAGTACTATTAAAAAAAGTCTTAATTAGTACCACTATATGGAAAATTTAATACAGCTATTTATTTGGAAGCTGGATTGGGAACACCTTTTTTCCTTTATCAAATCTTGCTCCCTAAATTAAAATCTTCATTGATTGAAATCTACATTGCAACACTGTGTTCTAGTAAAAAGTAGCTTCCCATGCAGACTAAGTAAACAGACAGAACATTTGTACAAAGTTGCACAATAGGTATTTTATGTGCATTTTTACACAACTTTTTTTTTTTTTCTAAGAAAAAATCTCAAATACTCCTAGATGAGGAAAATATTTGAAAACAAAGACTGAAACCTTCTTTAAATTGGCATTTACCAAAAGCAAACAAAATTTGCTAATATCTGGCTTTCACAAAAATTGTCAGTTACCACTTTTATGGAAATCACTCTTTCTTTAAACCACTACCAATGTGCTTTGCTAATATTCATTTCACTCTATAAACGCACAAGAGATTCTGTCAGTTTCCCAGCTCTTTCCTATTATTTCATCTCCTATACTGAATTATATTGTCCTATTTATTTTTTTAAGAAAGTAAAATCGTCTTTTTGGAAAGCAAAGAATTGACAACATCCATCAATCAACTTTTCCTAAAGCAATATAAAATTTATATTTTCTGCAAATGTGAGGACTATATAAATACCTTAAATAAATATGACTGGAAATTTAAGGTTTCACCCACGACCAATCTAAGGTGTTTCTATATATATACATATATTATCTTTCCAGCATTTTTCTAAATAAATACAAGCTCTTTCTATACTACTCTTAGCTATTCTTTTGAACGTGGATGTTTATCAGAAAAGTTATGCAAAAACCTGGTGGAAAATTTATCTTCTTTCTCTACAAGCTGTTAAGATGCCTGCAATTTTTAAGAACAGATTTTTGACGGTTTGTAAACGCACAAGTACTTGAGAGTGGTTTGCATTTCATGTGCAGAGAAGGGTGGGAGAGAGGGGAGAAAGAAGATTTCCTACCATAGTAAGTGAGACGTCCTCTTGCAATGTTTTTTCCTCTTGAGTTCTCAGTAATACATTCATACAACCCTGCATCCTCCTGCTGGAAATTAGGTATTTCAATCATGCCATTGGATTTCCTTAGCTTTATTTTACTCGGAAATGGCAGACCATCAGTTCTTCTCCAGTTAATCTGAGGCACAGGGCTAAATACAAGATAATGGGACTTAAGTAAACAACTTTGCTTCACATACTTGACTGTCAAAATTAGGCACTTAAACTAATATGTAATACACCCCAGAAGTGACAAAAGCTTGTGTTAAAAGTAGTATTAATACTGTACATGACAGATGGTCAGACAGCATGGTAACTGATTTGCATATGCTGTTCTGTTCCTTATCCTATTATTTGTAGCATCACATTTTTCACGAATATCTGCTTTACTGTCTAAAAGCAACTAAAATTTCCTTTAAATCAGCACTGGCCTCCCCTGAAGACAGGAGAGATTTACACCAGTGCCCTCCATGGAAGGGGAATCAAGGCAAGTCTTCTGCAATTCCCATCCTAGAAGACCCTTTCATTTTCTGATTTCAAAACTTTCCCTCATGTAGCTGGGGAACAGAAGCAAAAGCATACGATTAAGTTACCGTTCTGGAGTTTAAAATTATGAGTGCTTGACAAACTGTCTACAAATAAACTGCAGAGTGGTTAGTAAATACATTTACAGAAACATAAATGCATTCTCAGATCATTTATGAAACAAAAAAGATATCAATTGTGTGTGAAATGTTATTGAGAAGAGGAATGTATTTTAATCTTTATTTCAGCTATAAAGGGAGAACAATATTACGAAAGCATCAAGTATATTTAACAGTAAAATTCAGTGAAAATTCTCACTGACTTCAACAACAATTCCTTTACCCTGAGAAAGTGGAGCTACGTCAAAGGACATCTGCAAAACTGCATTGATCTCATTCAAGAGAATTTGAAATGAAATGTAAATTTCTGTGTTGCCAACATGCACATTTTAATTCTAAACAACTAGAATGACTCCAAAGCTCTTTCCCCTCTTATTCCAAGGCAGTAACTGTGATGGTCAAAGCAAGATCTTTAGAAAAAACTATCGACAGACTGCCGGATGTCCACAGGTGTAGCGCCAATGAACGCTAACATGCTTCAGCTTTGCAGTATAGGTGAAGATGAGAACTTACTTTCCTAGTGCAAAGCATTCTAGCTTCACAGTCGAGCCTTTAGCTGCAGGAAGTGTCTCAGGAAACTGAACTTCTATTTTGGGTTCATATTCTCCCATTACACCTATACAAGACAATTGGAAAAGGTCATATTTCATTTCTGAAGCTACCTTTCTCTCTTTAGTGCTGCATAACATTACATTCAAAATTCAGTTTATTCCTACCACACTCCATTTAGAAATTCGAGCTCAGGGACCTTCCAATGAAATCAGTCAGAGGTAGGAGAGGAAGAGGAAAACACAGCAAATATAGTTTATCTTCTTATAAGCAACCAATATTCTGAGAATGCATGAAAAATTACACCAGAAGATAAAAAAAATAAATCACTGGCAACTAGCTGTATGGAACATAATGAAAGAAGGGGTGTTTAGCCGCAGGTAAAAGGGAAGTCATACCATCGGTGCGCAGCACTAGAGGAGTAGGTGACCCAAGAACGTGGCTGTTTGTCACCGTGCTGGTTACGACACAGGTGTAATTTCCCACGTCTGACGGCTCCACTTTGGCTATGTAGAGGTGACCGGTCTCCTGAGACACAAATCGCCGACTGTCCTCTTGTACAAATGATGGATACTCATTGAAGATCCAAGCAAATGACAATTCTAATTGGTTATAAAAAATAAGTAAAGATGGTAACGATGTTTGGTAGGGTTTTCCACATTTTTTTTTATTCTTCAGAGAGCTTTTTTTATTTATTGTATCTTATACAATTATCATAGAAATATTGCATTATGTATTAAACAAGACCAGAGAACCAGTGATAAAAAAAAAAAAAAAACACAACTAAAAACATATCAGAAACAAGTGAAACCCCAAGAAGTTAAAACAAACCACTTTTTCAATGAAACCATACCTCTTCCAGTAGAAGAAAAATGTGAAAGGAATTCAAAATCTTTTACAAAATAATATTTTTTGATCTACTCTCTTAAGACTTAATATGACGGGAAGAGGAGTAGACAGCAAAAAATGAGACCAGACTTTGTTAAAATGGAAATATCATTCAGTATCTACTTAGCAGCCCAGCTAGATACTTAACAGAAATGGCACAGGAGTATATGCAGCTGAAAGGAATGTCAAAAGAAGTAAAAACACCTAGAGGAGCTCAGCACACAGCAAAACTGTGTTTTTCACACAAAAATTAGATCTTTGCATGAAATGGCAAACTGGCCCTCACTGGAGTACTTTACAGGCATTTTAAAGGAAAACTAAACTTCAAAAGACAAATCACAAGATTTGGCAAAAACTACATTTAATTTTTTTTCCCTCTGAACAGCACTCTGAGCTGTGTATCCAATTCTAATTGGCATGTGAGAAGCCATGTGCCTCTTTCATTCATATCCTACAGAATGAAAGGAAATTAATTTTTAATGGTTTTCCAGGCAAGAAATAATTTTTCACCCAAGTGCCACTCAGCTGAAAGTTTATAAAAAGATTAGAGCTTCTGCAAGTGCTAATTAGAAACGATTATAGTTTGATTGACCTGCCTTGGCGCTAAAATATCTTGTAGCATTTGCACTGCCCCTACAAAATGGAGATCATTCTTTTTTTTTGCACAGGTTTAATTTGAAAGTGCATACATTTGGATGCAGTCACCAAAGGAAGGGTTGGCATTTTCATAACCCCCACAGCCGAGTATGAACATGCAGCCAGGAAAGCACTAAGCCAACAGAATAATTTAACAAAAGGTAAGATAGTGCAGATAAAAAACACTCAACAAATTAAATTATTAAAATATTTATGGACTGGTTAATGCAAAAAGGGCATCAAATGAAATGGCTTATTATAATTGCATTTAATTTTCTTCAATCAATATTTAAACTCTTTCCATTACCATAATTTTGCAGGAACAACGTGTGTGTGAACAATTAACATTCTCAGGAATATTCTCAAGAGTTGAACTTTTGTTATACTGGGAAATTTTTACTGTTGGAAACAGTCAACTATCCTAGTTGTGCAGCATGTCTCCTCCAATGAAACAGAGCCAAAAAGTTTATTCCTAGGTAACAGGAGAAGTTGAATTAATTTATCCCAAGGAAGTCAACATGGATTTGTTACAAAAAGACAGAGTAGTTAGTGCAGTAGGAAGCAAAACCTTGCGACAGAGCTTGACTTCAGTAAGACTTCTGAGATATGCCACAACAGTCTCATAAGGAAGACACAGCCAACAAAAAAAAAATACCCTATATAACTGTTCTCCCATCTTACAACAAGGCGTCAATGTTTTGATGTTGAACAGAGAGGGCTTGAGTAAGTAGTGATGGGAGGGCCATTGGTGGTGCAAGGCTCTGGCTTAGGTTCAATACTCTATCACAACCACTACGAATAGTGAATAAATAAATGCATAAATAAAAAAGATGACAGAGAGGACACCTACAGAGTTTGAATGGGACCACAACATATGTATGGTCTTGCTAAAGACTAGAAAATTACTACATTTTATGAGATCTGTACGGGGATGAGAGCGATCATAAGAACGGGGGAAAGCATAAAGTAGGTATCAATTCAGGAACAGTAGGAAAAAAATGAAAGAAAGATCTACATTTTCATCTTTATAACACACTCTAAAGTTTGGGAAGTCGCAGTATTAGTTCTGGTATTTATTGAGCTACTTATTTTCCTTCAACTCAATATCTTATTTCATTCTAAAACAAAACAAAACAAAACAAACAAAAACAAACAAGACATTATTCTTAACACTCAACGGGGATGGACATGTCTGTACACCAAGCAGGACAAAAAGCAGCTTGATTTAATTATCTTTATACTGGGCTAATAGTAAATTCACTGAAATCAGTCATTATGATTATGAAAACCACGCAAAGTGTATTTCAGTTTAATCAGATCCTTCGACAGCCTATGAATAAACACTCTTGGAAAACTAATTTCCCATTCAGCATACATTTTCATTGACTCTCTTAAACACAGAGCATTTCGTTACCAGTGCCCCACAGCCACTATCTCATTCTATATTTGCTGTACTTTACAAGATTGTATTCTGATTTTCCCCCCAAAATTCATATTAAACAACTTGTTCTGTGATTTATTATGTTTACACCCCTTGCTTGTTGCTGATCTTACAGCACCTCAAGGGATATAAATTCACTCCCTTTCTGTCAATTACAAATTTTCAGTTGATTTTCTGTTATAAATGAAAATAATACGTCTCTCCTGGGCTTCCTCAGAGATCTAAGCCTTTGCTTTCCAACACATTTTTTCCTTATTTGGAGACCATACATGGATAAGGTATTGGAAATTACAGTTATTACTCAATTTTTATTTGTTTACTACATCATGGTTGGCTTCTACTCTTTATTTAGTATTATTTGATTATTATTTACTGTGCAGTTTACCAGCCACAACATGCTCATACTGTTCTAGGCCCTTTGTGCACTTAAATGTTCAATTAAAAAAACTCATAAAATTGCCTGTCATTTTTAAACTGAAATTTTATAAGATTCTACAATTAAATCACCACAACTGTTGTGGTCTGCCATGGCCATTTCCTGCCATCTGCGAGCTTTGAGAAAACTTCCTATGTAAGAAAAATGTAATGTTGCTAAAGGGACATAGAGGGGAGGAAAGCCCCACACATTTAGTAGCTTTTAACTGGGTTCAAAACTAGGTCTTAAGTACATCTAAATGCTTTTGAAGAAAAATTACTTTTAATTATATTGCACATTTCCTTTTTAAGACAGACCTTCATATCAGTGGGGAACCACTGAATGGAGCTGGAATTACTTTATTTTTAATGAACAGAATGTTAGAGTCAATACAGGTTTGGGGAATTTATAAATGAATTCAGAAAGTCAGCACAGCAAAAGCTAGAAAACAGCAGTGGAGATAGACCTGCAACAAAGGAGCAGGATCATTCATAAAGCTGGTTTGATACACTAAAGCCTAAGGTCTGAAGGTCTTCTCTACTTATCATTCCCCCACCGTCTCTTAATCCTTTTCTTCTGGACCGCCACTCCTTTACACCTATTTAATACGCATCAGCTAGTTCCCTAATTCACACCTTAAATGAGATTTCTAAGACAGCCAGAAGTAAATGATGTGAATAATATTGTTCTGAAACTGATTGAAAGTTCTTATTTTCAAAATTGATTACATTTTGGTTACAGAAGCTGATGTATCCATAAGTAATCCTGAAAAGAAATGGATGTATTCGATTTTGGAGTGCACTGAGCTGACTCAACAACATTTAGGGGTTCTGTTTTTTTGTTGCTGTTGGTTTTTTCTTTTTTTTTTTGGTTGTTTTCATTTTTAACAAAAGAAGTTTCATGGCCCTCATTAAGCCTGAAATCCGTATTATTTCATGAAGTCCTACAATTTAGATTTTAAAATATTCTGTACTAGAGACATAATAGGAAGCTGAAGTATCTTGCTATTTTCTCTTCAATTACAATTCTGCCTAAACCACAGGATTGCATATGCCTTCAAAAAACTGTTTGTAAGGGAGTAATCAGAGAAAATTTAGTAATGATACCAACTGCAATTAAAGACATGGAAATCTGGAAGAAAACCCAAGTATTTTGAAATTATCTACCTCAGAGTTAAAATTAAAAGTAATGGGAAAGCAACTCTGATTTTGAGAGGATAATGACAGATTACGTAATTATGAACAAAACCAATTAGTTTGTCATTTGGCCCAGCCTCAGCTGAAAGCGTGAACAATGCGGCACCTCGCGGCTATAGGCCGCAGTGTCCATCTGCCAGCATGGCCCTGTGTGGGGAACACCCTGCCAATGGGACATTAATTAATTAAAGGTAGGGAGTTAAATCTGCATGAGGTAAACATGCACGGAATCCCCTAAAGATGCTCTTTTTCTTGAAGAAAACCACCTTGCTGCAGCTTAATCCTGAGAGGACTGCACTACTGCGAGGTTAGGCCGCTGTACTTCTGGAGGCCCCGGCGCCATCATGCGCTTTGTCTTGTATATGCTGGCTTCAAACTTCTCATAACTACCTCTCATTTCTTAAAGTAGATATAATTTGCCTAAGTATTTTGCTCACTAGAATGAAGAAAACTGTATTTCTGCAATACATCCAACACATAGAGACTACCTCTGGCATTGCCTGAGTCAATGAGTATCTGGTTAAAAGAGTTCTGTCACCATACTAGATGAAAAAAGTTGGGAGTACAAGAGCTGCTGAAATTACCCCAAAAACTTTTAGAATAACTTTCTTCTTTTGCTTAAAGGTATTTTTTGTTTATATAAAATGTAAATTGTATGATGGGAATCTGAGTCCAACTACAAAAGTGAAGAACGTATCCTCAGAAACTCATTTTATTCCAGAGTATAATGGGAAATACTCTGATTTGAAACTAATGTATACCATTAATCTTTCTGGCATAAAAGGTGAATTATTTTGTAGATAAAATATAAAAGATCAATTTTCAGCATGCTGTGCAGGTAATTAGGCATGCAACTTCTGTGTATGGAATAACCCACAACAATGAGAGCAGTGCCAGAGACCTATGTAATGTCTTGCAATTTCAATCTACACATTTAATAAGAATATTGAAATGTTTCAGCTTGAAGTGGGATCCTTGCAATTTCAGCTAGCACCTAATTTTCATTTTTAAATGGAATATGGTAACAGTCTGCTTTTTTGATTCTGAAATGAGCTAGCATGATGTTAAAACAAAAAAAAAAAAAACAAAAAAAAAAAACAAAAAAAAAAAAAAGAGGAAAAAAAAATGTAGTTCCCTGAATGTAGTTACACTGGGAACTGTATCTACTATGCCACAGCTATAGGCTGATGTAGTGGTGATCAGACAATCCAGGTGGTTACCTCAGCATGGCTGCCACCAGTGACTAAGCTCCAGCACCGTAAAACAGTCCATAAAGAAAGGTCTGTCCTTCTCTGTACTCAACATTTTTCCTAAAGACTTTCAAAGCAACACCAAATGCAAAGCACACAACTGTAACTGAAATGTAGACATTTCTAAGCTCATCCTTGGGAAACACAGATATTCAAGACTGGCAGCATTCTTTCCTTATTAACACAAAAGAAAAACTCACGTTAAGTACAGTTCCAAACAGTGTAACCACTGGAAAAGCAGCTCAGCAATATGGCCTTGCCTACTGCCTTTTTTGTGCCCTCGTCCTTGCCCTCTCCTGTCACACGTGTGATTTGACCATTAGCTAGTGCTAAGTTTCAAACCGAACGTGACCTTGTAATACAGAAATGCTCCTTAACTGGCAGGTTAAATGTTGCTTGGTGCTCTGAAGGAAATCCAGACACTAATGGAAAAGTCTAACAAAGTGCTTTTCTGCATTTGGGTTCCAGTGCTGAATAAAATCCCAATTTCTTTTGCCCTGTAGCTGTGAGGGATGATGGATTAGTTTCTCTTTATCACATTTCTAAACTAATTGTTTCAGACTAGCAATGTCATTCAAAATGTACTGGCTCTGATCAAATTGTTCATACTCCGGACGTATGCACAAAAGTAGGAAACTGCATTAGGAAGCAATATTTAAGCATATACCCATTAGCCATATCCATTTCAAATGACAAATTATTCTTTTAATCACATCCCTAGAACTTTATATGCAATCGCTCAGAGCATTTTCTAACAGCTCTGTTGTGCCTTCTCAACAGTTGAAAGTATTTTAAATTGCTTCTTGCGTATAATAATTGAGGATAAAAAGATGACAGTTTAGCTTGTTGTTCAAATATAACACATCTGATTTATTCTGAATGTTAAATACTAGTGACATAAACTAAGGAAAATACACAAGTGTAAATTTTCAAAGAAATATTCTAATGCTTATAGTGGTAGTAGTAATTAGTGGCAAACTTCTACATGTATGAGTTCAAATTTCTTTGGAAAAACTCATTTAGGAGAAGTTACTTGGGAAACCCTTGTGAAAAACAATTACTTTCTGTACTCTTGTTAACAATGCCGTGATCAGCTCTGAGTGTGTGCTGGGATTGCAGCCTCTCCCTCCTGCCACATTCTAATCAATTATCCTATTTCTAAAGGAAAAATTAAAATATTTTAGTAGAGAAGATAAAAGTGATAGAAAAATCCAAAGAAACAACCTAGGGATAAAAACAATTTTGGAAGAGAAGAGGCACAAACCCATTTGTGCATATGCATTTTAACATGGAGTTAATAAAGAGTTCTGTAAACAATCTGGAGTGGTACTTGGCTTGTCTAGTTTGCCCTTTCCCAAACTGGAAACATGCATCTGCTGCTACAGGTTTCTTAGACTGGTTATAGACTTTCACACTAGCTTAAAAGCACATAGCATATAGTAGCTGCACATGTTGCACAAATACATAAATAAGGATATACTAATTTCAGTCAATTTTACTTCAGCCTGGAACACAGGCATATCAACAGAAAAGGTGCATTAGGAAGACTGGATTAGATAAAGTGCAGAACACAGAGAAAGCGTCTCTCTGTAGCATTGGTTTGTTACTGGTGATGAGAATAAGGCTTTGACAGAGAGAAATCATTGTAAACTCCAGCTGTGAACATGTATTATTGTCTCTCGTATGGACAAATATAAGTGTCTCTCAGGTATCATTTGATTTCAAACTGTCAGCTGGAATTTGTGCTGCTGCTGATGACGACACCAGAAGGGCTATTGCAAAACATATATTTTTAATAAAAACACCATATCTCCTTGGCAGACTGAGAACGGCTTGAGAATGCTGTGGAACAATTTTTAAGGCCACTGCTTTTACAATATTCAACTTGCTATTCTCCTTAGAATGCATTTTTGAGCAAAAACCTCATAATGTGCCTACTGCAAGGATGATTTATTGTTCATGCCCAGATGAGTGTCATCCACAATCTGCAACAAAAGCAAAAGTAGATGTGCAAAGACAGGCTGCTTTGCACCTACTGAAAACACACAGATGGGCAGGAGAAAAACTATTCTGGAGTTCTCTCAGCTTGGTGTTGCTTTGTTTTAAAGGTATGAAATGTTTACAAAGCCTGCAAAATTAATTCAATACACAGCTCCTTGAAAAAATCACACATTGTGATTCAAGAGTTGTGGAAAACAAATAAATAGCCAAAGCCTCAAAATATTTCTGGCGTTTGAGATACTTTCCATGCTATGTTATTCATGAAGCATGGTCTTGCTGGAACTTGCAGGTCTCCAAATGGCAGTACAGAGACATGAGCAAAAAATTTGCAAGTCTAAATACTAATTTGCAACAGACATGACATTATTCACTGAATGATTTGTCATACCATGCAGTGAGCAATAAATTGGGATCTATTTTTCAGTAATCTAATATTGTTTCAAACCAGCATGTCACAGCTTTAAAATAATAAGCTGTGAGCTAGATTGATCACTATCATTCAAATATGGCCTCATTTATCAATTAAGTCTTCATTTGTTGGAGCATGATATTAAGATGGAGAACATTTTTTCTTCTGTATTTATGTAGAAATATATTTGCCATATTGGAGGAAATAGGAATACACGTCACACACAGCTAATCATGAATACAAAGCAAGTGGAATTTCCTCCCAGAGCTGTAGGCAACAGCTTGTTGGCTCCACAACATTCTTGCCATTTACTTAAGTTCTTGTGGGTTATGTTCACATCTCATATTGTATCCACCAACACAGAACTTACTCCTTGCTCTTCAGGCAAGTCCGAATGCCTTGAAAAGTGTGAATAACCATCAGAAAAATCTTTACCTCTACCTTTATCATAATTTTCTCTGTGTATAAAGTAGTTCTGAAATCAACCCAGACAACATTAAGAACACTATGCAACACTGCTTTCTCCAAATAATATAGAAAACCTCAAATTAATAACATCTTCTGAAATCCAAATTCACTGTTAAATTAGTAAAATGGACTGTATTAAACTAATAGAAAACATAATATTAAGATAATAGAAATCATAATGCCTGAAGAGAAAACTACATGATAATCAAGACACACACAGAGTAGCATTAGTAGGTAATACCCTAAAGGAACTTCCAGATTTCCTTTACTCAGGGCTTTGTCAGTCCTTAGATACTGATTTTGGAACAAAATCAATAGTAGAGAAAAATCATTTTTAGATCTCCATATGTCTAGCCTTTTCAGTTCTTGGCAGAATGGAAAAAATCAGCATTTCATGATTTTTTTTTAAACCTGCTGCACATTATTATACAAAATTTAATACTAGATATGTTGAGATGTTTGCTACATCAGCACTCCTTGAAAACCATCAAAGCCATACCAGTTGCACGTTAGAAAGTCAAAACAGCTGTATACAGTTTAATGATTATAACAATTGAAAAAGACAGCAATAGACCTACATAAATCAATTTTAGATGTCATATTACCTTTCAAATATGTGTGGGTCATAACTTGTGAAAAAAAATGTCTTTTAACAGGTTACCTCTGACAGAATTAAAATTATATACAGAAATATTGTCATGTATCTGCAGAACAATGACCAATGAGCGCCTTAATTATCCAAAAATCACTGTTCAATTAGAATACAACTTAACACAAAGATAAGAAAAAAATGCACTTAAATTATTAAAACTTTTTACTTCAGTTTTACTTAAAAATCCCAAACCAATAGCAATCATTGAGTCACACAGACATCTCCATTCAGTTAGAGCTATAACACAAAAACAAAAAAACACCATAAAGATAGGGAACATCTTCACAAAGTCAGTCATTCATTCCATCTCCCATTCAGTAAATCTCAAACAAGACTGCTAAAACAAGGAATGATAAAAAGGGAAAATGCATTAACTCTTAAGAAAATATTGGAGTGGTTTGTAATGCAGCTTACATTTAAGCACAGAACGAAAAAATGGATTGGTGCACTCAGCTGGAAGCATCGAACACCCTTTTCACTAACAGCAAGTTAAATGGAATTTCACTGTTGGTTGAAATGGTAGATGTCCATACCCTCATGGACAAAAGTATTGCCAATTGCATGAGTAATTTGCTCCCCATTGAAATGGATATTCTTATTACTTGCATCAGTATTTGTAGCTAAGATAAGCCAAAAAATATGCCAAACTGCAGAAGGGAAACAATTTCATTTTTCCATACTGCAAACTGCTATTTCTTCTGTGATGAACATTGGTTTATATTTTTAACTGGAATATTGTATATAGAGGAATAATCATAATTTAATCAAATCTCTTCTCAAAAGCTTCTTAAACCTAAGTGCAAATCCCCAGCAAGCTAACAAGAGCTTAGAAATTGTGCAAAGCAGCAAAATATACAAGAACAATATTTTGGAGGCTAAAGGGAGAGAGAAAACTAGGTATTTGAGAAGGTTTTCAGAATTAGTATTGCATAGAATTTGTACACTTACTTGATAGCTCAGTCCAACAAATACAGAATCAAATAATAATAGCGATCGGCCTACAGATGTGGAAAGGGCTGAACAACCATCAGAACCCCAAATAGCTCAGGTCAACTCTCTCTAAACTATCCCAGACAGATTATTAACTCATTCTTAAAAATAACAAACTCATTCTTAAAAATAACAGACTTCACTGGTTAATGCTTCAATTCACACAAAAATCTGAGGATTCTCAATTCTACTTGATAATTCACAGAGCTCTTTTTTGCACATGAATAACACCGTTAGTGTGGGGGTGTCAATCAAATCCCATCTGCTGACTGTGAAGGGAATCCTCACCTCTCCCACCTGTTGATTTAAACCTCAGCTCTGAGCAACGTGAGCATGTTTTACATTGCCTCCTCTTTAACACCTCAAAAGTTCATAGTGCAGAGCTGTAGTTAGTTATGCGGCCACCTCTGTGCACAAATGCATGGCACGCGAGTGTGGGAATGGTTGGGGTGATTCAGGCTCTGGACTGCACATAGAAGCAAAATTTAATCATTCTAATTCTTACAGATAGAGAGGAGAATGACCCATTTTCTCAGCAGCTAAAAGACAAAGCTGTGGTAACGCTATAAAGATGATTTAAGAGTACATATCGGTTTGGAAAGAGAAAAATTCTGCAAGCTCAGACAGTTGTAAAATTGCCACTTTATGGCTGTGTCTGCTCTGCCAAATTTAAGAGGCCACAATACCTGTATTATTGTATTCACAGTGTTTAGCTTATATTACCAGGTCTTTGCAATCAAGTCTAATGTTTAATGTCACAGAACTTCAATAATGAGACTCTTTATCAATAAAAACCAAACCAAACAGCAACAAAAACCAAACAAGAATAGTTATTTCCAAATATTACAGGAGGCTCAATAATAATTAGTTGAAAAATGAAGACAGATAAATGATAAAACGTCCTTGCAACTTCTGGTTCCCAAAGAATCCATATAACTGGCTTTCTCTTCCCCTCGAGACGGCAATGTTTTAATTATATCAGCATCACTGAATTACGCTACAAAATGCCTTAGTTTCAAGAAAACATGCATAGACTAGAATAACAACAGACAAGAACAGAATCTTTGCAACTGTCCGGCCATAGAGAAAACTAGATTCACTGAGGCTTGGCAATTGTGAAATTGGGTAGAATTTAACTCCAGAAAAGACTCAGTTAATTACTGGAAATATCATAAAGATCGGACATGTTAAATGCACAGTAATTGCCAGGGACAGAAAGGCAGTTCAAGATAAAAGTAAATTCTCCTGGGTGCTGCCCTCCCATTTCTTCTCCACTAGCTTTGGGTTTGTTTTCTTTCTCTTTGCATTTACTTCAGGAAAGCAGGTTTCGCTCTCGCTTTCCCTAATGGACCTTCCTGCCAGGTTTCTGCAGTGACACACAGACATTTCCCCATCCCGACAACCGGCCCCGGTGGAAGCAGAAAGCCGCGGGTGCCCCTTACCTCCTGCGCGAGGCGGCGTGCCACAGAGCAGCACAACTCCCTGCCCCTCTCGCACCGACACCGCGCTCCTCATCTTCGTCCGGGAGCTCTCAGGATCTGTTTTTGAAAAAAAGATGAGCTGGATGTTAGGAGACAGAAAGGCAAAGTGCACAGGGTTTCATGTTCTCTAGCTCTTGGTATCGAGTCTCAGGATGCCAAGAGGTTCAGCGATTTCAGCAGCGCACAGCAGAAGAAATGGCTGTTCTGCACAAGTGAGGATGACAGAATTGGGACTGAAGTGAAATAATTTACAAGAACATAATGAAAAGATCCTATGGGTAACTTTGTTCTTACGCTAGGCTTACGCCACCCTAATTATGCTAACTAAAAAGGAGTCATAAAAACGGGTCTTTAAGCCACTGTTTCTTCTGAAATGAAGGCTCTGATGAAAATAGCATCACAATCCTACTGAGCTCCTTAACCAACTGTATGTTAATGCTAATAATGCAGCTATAGGGAAGAAGGATGCATGTCTTTAAACAGAAAAAAAACTCAACCACCTCCCCACGGGCAGCATTATCAGGCTCATCCCTTGCAGCATGGCTAAGGTGAGTGCCTTGCTCCTCAGCATCCTGACCTGGCGCCCGGCCTGGTTTCGGGTCTCCTGGGATCATTTTAAGCTGTATAAGAGGGGAAACAATTGCTGCTGGCTATGCATAAATGCAAAATTGTAGAGCAGCGGGATTTGTTATAACTTTAAATTAACTTTCACTCTAAACTTACGACTCAAGATCTGAGAAAGTATGGCCTCGTTGTAACCCTGAATTAAGCTGGATATAACCATCAATACGCACTGACAGTGAGGTTCTACCCTAAGAGATACTTTTCCCCGAATAATCTCATAATAAAGCCAAACAGAACACACTTCAAACAGCACTAAGTCAGCTAGTAATCTAAAACAAAGTTTTGTCTATAACTTTGTAAAGGATATTAATACATACAGATGCTCAAAAACCTCGAGGTGTCCTTAAAATAAGTCTGGCTTTATAACAAAGCATAACAGCAGTGAATTGACCAGCAATAGCTATTTCCCAAAACATAATATTTTTTAATATTGAAAAGCAACAGCTGCTACAGCCAGCACACAGTGATTAGAATTTCAATGCTTCATTAAAAAAAAATAATACATTTATTGCCACAATAAGATATTGTTCTGCTATTCTTTGTTACTGAACATAGGAGGGTTTCTTGAAAGGGCTGCTTACAGCTTTCCAGCTGAATTTCTCTGCAAATGCATTTCAAGGACCAATGTCTTCTCTCACATAATAAGTTTGCATCCTTCAGCTGGACGTGTTTTGGAGTTTGTAAACAACCACAACTGAACTGATTTTTCTAACAGATCAAAATAGTCTGCGCCACAATTTGTATCAGGCCTGGTAAGCATCCTTCTCTTCCCTCCATCACGATATAAACACCATAGCCCTCCTGAATGATTCCACTGTGTCATGAAGTGGGGAACAAAAAGCACCCCCAGTACCTATATCCCTGCTGGGCAGTGAAAGGATGGCTACAAAAGCCCATGCTGGGTCATGGAGCACCAACCAGAACGGGTAAAGATCTCCAATGACACCTTCACTTGCAACCTTGTGACTTTTCCCTTCTTGGATTATAGACCTTTGTTTGCTGGCATACCCCAGAGCAGGAAAGACATGCTACTCCTTATTTGGACAAAAACAGCTATGCAATTTGGATTTTAAAACTCAGAAGTATATGTAATTAATGCATAAAATGAACAGACTGGATTTTACCCCCTTACACACAACCGCTACAAGTCGTAAATCTTATGTATTGCTTCTGTAATTAATATGAACTAGTTCATCACTGCTTTCTGAGCGTGTACGTTCGTTTATTGCAAATGCAGCTCTTTAGAAACACAGCTGTCTCTGTGTCCAACACACCACGGGACTAGGCTGGTGCAAGTGGGAAGGGAGCGACGTGGGGAACGTGTGCTCCGATGCGCACGGTGTGACCCCGCCGGCACCCTGCTGTGACCCAGTCTGATCTGCTGCAGTTTTGGGCTGCAGCAGGTATTCATCACTGATTGCAGGTGAAGATTGCTGTCATGGGGGAATATTTTTTTGGGAAACACGAGGCAAGCAGAATCCATCAGAATACAAAGAATATGAGCCCTATTACAATGAAAGAGTGATTTTTCGTTAATTAGCAGGAAGTTCTCAGTTACACCTTGCAGAGCGCTTGAAGTACCAGACTAATCAGACAGCTGCAGAAATATCATCACTTAATTCATTTAGATACCTTCGTGATCACCAGCACTGGCTGCTGGCACTTCAAAAATAATTATAAATTACCACGGAAAATAGCACCAACATCATCTATTAGTATTATGCAACAAAGTCCAAGCCTCTGACCTTGGAAAGCGTTTCTTGCTAATATACAAGATTCTGGTCTGATTTTCAGGGGTCTCTGTAGCATAATTCAAAGCATTATAAAGGTCAAAGCCAGACTTTCTCTGTGGAACAGCAGGAGATATATTTAAATAAAGCCAGTAGCCCCAACGCAGTAACATGAGGGAGTAGTGCTGTGTCTTCTTACAAAACCAAACGCAATTGAATGAAATCAATGGCAAGGAATATTAAGTTCCCATAAAACTGATGGGGTAAACAAAATACTGTAAAATGTGGGAAAATAATGGAAATGATTTTCTTTTACAAATTGAATTGTTTCTCTGAAATGATGGGCTCTTATCCCACAAATGTCTTAACAGGTCAAACACAGTTGGAAACAAGGAATGAAGGTAAGAACAGGACAGAGGATGGCTTTGGGAAGTCTTTGGGAAGTGGCGAATCACAAAACAACGCGCTTTTCAGCGTGTTTCTGTGCAGTGCTATGCAAGACGAGGAAAGGCCCAGAGTAGGCCCCTGCCTCCTCCTTCGGAAGCAGCGATGGCTGTGCCTTGTGTCACCTCTGGACAAGGAGCTCCCGGCTGGAGAAGCTCTGCAGGAGGCACTGATCATCCAATATTTACTGACCAAAAAGTGGGGAGAAGGGGTGTTTGCTTTGCTTCGTCTCCCATCTGGCTTTGGTTCTCCTCTCTCTTCCCGTAACTTTCTATTGCACCCCAGCACAACACAGGATGGCAATAGCCCACTGTACTGTGTTAAGCAATGTATGTCTGCATTTTATCTATTGATAGATGGATGTTCTTATTCGTCACTGGATTTGTACAAAGGTTTTGTCTACTTTATCAAAAACACTGAAATTAAGTGTTTTAATTAGCTTCGCTTGCCTACATTTTTTTAATTGTTCCTTGTGTTTGTTATGGCCCACTTTTATTTCCTTTCATTTGAAATGTTATCATTCCAGTAGGAAACAAGCAGCTTTATTACGTAACTTGGTCAGGTAAAATCTCTAATCTTAACACTGAAAATAGTTTGGTAAAAAGGTTATAGAATCAGATTTTACAAGAAATAACAATCAAAACTAATCTAGAACACTGTAACTTGAAAAGCAGATGTTTTTATTCTAAATGTCAAAGTATAAAAAGGCAATAAAGCTTACAGTTTGCAACTGAATCATTTTGGATTCCTGAAACAGCATTGTCCTCTCTGTTCCCCTAATACCTGCATTTGCCTCATTGCTTTAATACATGAAGTTGCATCAACTGAAATACACAGACCGTTGTGATAAAATGGAACAACAACAAAAAGTATAATTCAGGTTTATTGGAAAGCCTTTTGCTCATTTCAGGCAGCATAATCAAATGTGTTCTTGTTCATACAAACAGCAAGGCTATAGAACCTTGCTATCCCATTGGCTTCTCTCCAGTCAGGTTTCAAGCCTCAAGCACGATGCTAAGAAAGATTTCAGAAATATGGAGCAAAAGTATCACATGTACCATTTATACTGCTACTACCCTGGAATAAGAAGTTCACTGATACCTGTCATAATTATAATAAAGGGGTATTTAAAATTAGGAGTGGCAGAGCATACAGAACCTAAAGCATGTTGTAGAAGGTAAAATGTGTTCACCTGCTGTCAACAGGTTAGAAAGAAAAAAAAAAGTGATGTCCTGGAGATGAACAGGATTTCCGCCAGGTTTCCAACTCCATGTCGCCCAGAAGCAACCAAACATCTAATCACATTTAGATCAATTGATATTTATTGTCAACACACGTTTATTAGCAATTCTACTATGTTTTGATAACTGCAGAAAAATGGTTCGTGCTCTACAAACAAAAGTGTCTCCTGACAAACAGAAAAAATATGTATTCCATTACTTTATTAGACTCATTCTTCAATGCAGCAGAACTTGTTAAATATATTTTATATATAATTTTCTACTGGTACGATGTTCAAGTACCTCAAATGAGCCAGAAATCCAAATCTTAACTGTTTCCTTCAATATATAATTCTAAATGATGAACTTTGTTCGATGTCAGCACATAATTAAGTACTAATTTACAACCAGGTCGCCTTGGTACAAGTCACATTATTTAAAAAGAAATGAAACACCAATCTCTCAGCTCTCAAGAATAACAGCCTAAGCACGTTGTAATAGCTACATTGGTAGTGACAACTTCTGGAGAAAATAAGATAAATCTGCTTCTTTTTTGAAAGTGCTTTCCCACCACCTACATTGCTTACGCACACAGACATTCCCTGCTACTCTATATCCCAAACTTGGCTCTATCAAGGCATTTCCAGGATCATTTTATACCTCAAGACAGATACTAGCAACTCAATGTATACTTGACATAATTTTAAGCTCCTTAAAAATACTTCTGTCTGCTTAGGAAAGGAGAAAGGAGCTGGGATACGCGCGCGGTTAGCCAGAACACACTGCCTGCAGAGCTACTGCACAGGGAACAAGTGCAATAGAGCTGCACAAGGAGAAAGCCAGTCCTTCACTGGGTTTTAGATCAAGCCTGTAAGAATAATGTGGGGAGGAGCAAAAGGGAACAAAAATTATCTCTATAATCATCAATTATTGTTGGGAGGTGGAAAAAAAAAAAAAGAAAAACGTTAACAGCACAAAACTGAACATTGCTGAAAGCACACAGAAACTGTGTGCTTTGTCACTGGAGAAGAAGTTTGCTGCCTACTGGAGAACTATCTCCATGGTTTCATTTTTGTCATGCTGGTATTACAGGGAAATCATGTAATTTCACAGCAAGCTCCACAAAATCTCTTGATGCCATGACACATTGATAAACTTTCATTTTACAGAACATTTATCTGTAGGAAAGTAACTGTACAATACGTTACATATACACTGTAATATTCTTCAAGCCTCATTTTAGTATGAGAGGAGTAGCTCCCCCATGACTGGCATACTTTCACAGCACAGGAGCAGACAGCACCAGAGCATCGCTCATTTGAATATGGGAGCTCAGTATCTCATATCAGCAGAAATAATGCTAATAAAATGCAGCAAACTTATCCACAGATCCGGTGGGACAGGGACGAGGACCTGCAGGTTGTGTCTGTTGATTGCAACCAGTGTCTGACAGCAAGTCATGCACGCTGAGCGGGCTCTAACAGCAGCAACTCTCAGTAGCAAACTTATTTACGGAACACTTGCACTCCTCAGCTCCACTTAGTCACTTGGGGTACAGCAGAAAACATGCAACAGGAAATAAACACGGTTACACCAATTAGGTGAGAATCATAAAGCAAAGTCTCTGTTACATAAACACACATGAAAACCTAAAAACACATCAGCACAGATACATCAAAGTGGATATGAAATTCCAGGGTACAAAAAGGCGGAAGAGACTGCAGAAATAAGGGAGAAAAAAGGGAAGGAAGAGAGATGAGATGGGTTTGTGGGCTGCATGGAACAGAAGGAAGAGATCAGAGATAGCAGAGAAAAGGAGCAGTAGGGAAACATCAATACATGTTGACTCAACTTCTATGCTATCTGATGAGCAGATTTCCCCCCTCCCCCCCTTTTTTTAAAAGGCATTTTGCATTGGCAAAAATACACTGAAAAGAACTGGAAAAAGCAACACTGCAAGGAAAATGCATGTTTTGAAGGAAAAAGGATTCTCCAGTATTTCCAAAAATATACTTTCTCAAATTTCAAATTATCTGGGAATTATCCCTTTACTCAAATTTACTGAACAAAGCAACTCAAGCAATTTAAGAAATACCTCAGGAGGGAACAATGTTTGCTCAAGCAAATTATCTCACAGCTGAGTTCTCACACGAAACAATATTGTCCCCCCAAAGCCTTCCTAGAAGAAGCTCTACAAATATCCTGTCTCTAAAGCACCTCTATCATTAACTACTCATGGCCACACAGCGGGTTTAGGTTTAGTGTTGAACTATCAGGCTATTCACATTGTTGATGAAGAATTACAGCCGTGTGCTACTCCCATTGTAATAGCTAAACAGATGGCTAAATGCACTGCCAGATCTAGGTTTAATTACCTGAAGGTTTGTTTGTGTACGTAAGCAGACATATTTTGACTTTCCTCAAAATATAAATAAAAGACATCTTGTGACACTTCATTTTTTTCTTTTTAAGTACTGAGAACATGTTGATACAACATGAGTTTATTATTATTTTGGCACTGGCTTCACTCCTTTATCTTTCTAAAGATTACAGCCCTCCTTAGAGAAATGGACATTCTCCAGCAACCAGTACTGAGCAGAGCTGGGTTGTCACCCCTATTACCAGGACATGGGTAACCAAAATCTGTCCTTTCCCCACTTCGCTTGGTGCAGAGCCCCTGGCAGAAAGCCACTAGGCTCTGATTAGAGCCATGTGGACTATAACAGATGTAATGATGACAAATAACAGATACGGCAGATGAGTAAGTGTCCTATCAACAGATGTCATACTACAGCTGTTGTTTCACACCTAAAAACGCACCAACTTGTCTGCGTAAAAACCTAATATTCACAGACCTTCAAAATATTTATAGTTCTCATCTCAAAACACGGCTAGTACCTGGCTTAAGCAAAACACTATAAAACGCATGAGCTGATACAGAGCTGCAGGAATACCAAGGATGCACACGGAAAGCTGCTAAGAGCAGTTACCTCCCACACAGCTAATTAAAAGCACATCCCCTGGAGGGAAGCGTGGTGTCCTTATGGGAGGGACTGCTCCAGATTCACAGAGCAAACCTCCGGCCTTAGGAGACTGCAGACAGCGTCTTTGAGGATCAGATTCTCCAAAGGTAAAAATCTCAACAGCTGTCCAACCCTGAGACACGCGTTTCTTGCTGTGATTAAAATGCTGAAGTAGCTTCATCTGTTTGTTCTTGTCTCTCCAACACCCGCTTCTCAGCTAGCAGGCACTTCCAAGGGAGCATGCACCTGAGGGTGAACTACAACTCTCTATTTAGTCTTTTGCCAAATAAAAAAAAAAAAAAAAAAAGCAAACCTTAACCCATGACTTGCCCTGGCAACACTGCAACATCACCTATACCATTTTCTTTTCCTGAAGCTCTTGCATTTCACCTCTAGCTCCAGCTGCTGTTCTGTATTTTTAACTTGAGCCGTTTGTTGAGGATCCCAAGAAGCTCATGGATGGTTACTCAGCTGTCGCCAGACCTGAATTCTATTCTCCTTGACAGAAACATGGGTCTGTGCACCTTCCAAATCCGTGTGGTCTGCCTGGAAAGCTGACAAGGACGACAACATTTCAGTCCTGCCCAGCAGGCTTCCTCAAGGGCACAGAGCGCTGCCCAACAGAAAAAGCAACGTGAAGCTAATGTTTCTTTGGCAGCCTCAGTTTCCACCAAATGTGAAGGTGAACTCGTGTCAGGCTGTCCAAATCCAGCTGTAATCATCACGAGAGGGAGACAAAACCCATGTCACCATTCCAGTCTGCACGAAACCAAACAGCCCAGCCAGGCACTCGGACTCTTTCTAAGCCATGACTGATTATAATTTTAGCTGAGACCCCAACTCAGGGGAGGGGAAGACATGGGAAGGGATTTTCCCTTCTATACCTACGGTACGGTAGGAGAGACATGCTACAGGTACCTGAACCCTCAGCTCCTCTGAGAGGCTCCAGGGAGCAGAACGTGACGGACGTGCTGCTTACAGGCAGCAAAAACAAAGACCAGGAGTCAACCCTACCTGAACAGCCCAAACCATCTCAAGGTGATCTGGTCTCATTTTGGAGCCACTCAGAACAGCGAGTTAATTATTTGTAACAGTCTCCAGCTATTAGAGCAGCCAATTTCTTATCTTATCTAGAAACCTCTCCCTTCCTCAAGTGCTGCTGAGCGCATTTAATTAGTTTTCGAGAGCCTGAATGTTCACTGGAAGATGTCAAAGTATTTTGCACCTAAGGCATGCTGCAGTGGGGAATGAATACATGGCAGCTCGTGCTGGGCAGTGGCTCCACATTCCTGGTGGGCCATTTAGGAGAGCCCGATGAGCTGACAGCCTTGCAGTTGCTTTAACACACACAGCAAGACTTATTTACAGGTGCTGCAACAGCGCTACTTAGCTCAGCTGAAATATGCTTTCGCTGTAAGCAACTTTCTTACACTTGTACCCTCTCATCAATGGGAGTCACAGCACTCAATAAAAGAAATGATTTAGACCAGAGTGAGCACATACCACGGGAGCAACCAAACGGCACCTGGCAAGGCAGCATGGGCTTTGCAATAGCTGATGGCTGCATGCTGCCTGCCTGCCTTGCGAGTGGCTGCACAAGGGTGTCCGATGTCATTTTGGTTGTAGGACCACATCCAAAGGCCTAAGGTTGGTGCCAGATAAACTGGAGGAGTGATAATTAAAACTCTGCACAGATCAGCAGTGGTAGTGAGTTATCTACCTGCTTGATAATGGCTTAATATTGAGTTAAGTTGTATCACAATATCCAGGAGATCAAACAGATCTTCTAACAGTTCCCGCTGCTCCTTCTTCTTCAAAGGACAGCAATATCCTATAGCACAGATTATTCTCTCAAATCTAAGTGCTGTAAGCACTGCCTTTTATCCTACCACAGAGCTGCTTGGTTCCTACCTTCTACACAAATACCTGCTAGCCAGCCTGCATGGAACCGAAGACAAGATCTGCTGACTGCTATTAAAGCCAAAATTTCGTTTGCTTTGTCACACATCTACTTCTGCATCTCATATCCTCCACAAAACCCAAATGGACTTTTTGGTGTGCGCACCAGGGCATTAGTCTGGTTACAAAACCTCTTTCAGTATTTATTATATCTGGGTCAGAGAAATGGTTGATATATTTAAAATCAAGCAGTTTAATCCCCACGTGGATAACAAATCCCGTGTTTTGACTCATGAGAGCATGAACAATGATTATTAAGTAATTAAAGAGGTAAACAGACGATAAAATGACATTTGGTCTTGCTCAAAATCAACTGGTATTTGATACTCCACTGTCCAGAGGAAGAACAGGAGAACCTTGAGAGCACGACTTAGAATAAATTAAATTTATTACACAAAGCAATGTTTTGTGAGAAGAGTTCACTCTAACTTCATTGACTTTGACACCTTATATAGTGACAAATGCAATTCAGGGTCTATGGCAGGCAAGTACCATGCTGTGCTCAAGTGTCGTGCTTTCAATCAAACCCACTTGCAATGCACAGCAGTGCCTCTCCAGCTTCTAGAGCTACAGCTCCTTCCCACTGACACTGGGATGTGAAAAGAAATGGATTTTACCCTTGGAATGGGAGTTCAGAACAGCGTTTGGGTCCCACAGTTCAGATACAGAGCTCAGAACTGGAATCTGCAGATAAATTTATCAATAATGAAAGATTTACTGTGAGGAATAAAGGTTTCTAAAAAGAAACAAGATAGTAATTCCAGTGAATCCCCAGCGGAAAAACTAGGAGTAAAACAAAAAAAACAGGATGGCTAAGACATAACTGACTTAAAGAGAGGTCATAGTTTCTTTTAACTAGAAGTGAACAAAGGTATTATACAGAAAGTTGAAAGGGTAAATAAAATAATAGCACATGCTATTAAGTTCTGAAATACCAGAACTAAGGAGGAAGGTGGCAGATTGCTAGCCAAAAGAAGCTAAGCATTCAAAAAATCTTCTGGAAATAACATTAAATGCAGACAGGAAATTTAGAAATATTTAAAAAATGAGATCTTCAAAAATAGCTGAATACTTTGCTCCCATTTTCAAAGAGGAGAAAAGCCAAGCAGTATGAACAACTGATAAGGAAGTGCAAAGCTCCACTGTTAACATCAAATATTAATAATCTGAAGCACTGCATCATACACATCTCTGGTACTCAGGGAGTGGGAAAGGAAGCCTCCTAGCAAATCATGAATAAGAGTTCAGAGAAGAGAACAGATGAGAAGCAGCAGCACTGTAGAACCAGTTTCTAAGATAAGAAACTCAAGAAATTACTGACTCATTTGACTGTTTAACTTCACTACTGGATAAAATATTAGAACAAAGTAGAAGTCATTAATATAAAAACACTAGGAAAATACAGATCATTAGATGTGATGTTACAAGGATGCAACACGCAAGGTTGCCATCTGACATGGTGGAGCTTAGAGTATATGTCCACAGATACAGTTTCAACCCATCAGCTACAAATGGTTTTTCTCCAACAGCTCTGCCATCCCAATGCAGCAGGAATCCAGCACACTGCTGTACAACACCCTCCTCTGGAGTAGCTGTGGATGAATGCAGGGAAGCATCAAGAAGCTACGTGGCTTCAAATACTAAGTGTACCAGGTTGTTCCAAGCTCTGGTACAAAGGAGGTGCTCCCAAGGCCTGCAAAGTACCAACATAACTCAAAAAATAATACGAAGATGACAAATCACTGATTTAACTGAAGTTACTTCCATACAACACTAACATCTGAATGTTGTTTAGCTGTTTTTGGTATAAGGCAATTTTGACTTGCTTATTACCATGGCAAGTGGTGTCAGAAAAAAATATCTGTACAATCTTTTAGTAAAAAGCTATAAAAAATAAACGTGCTAAGGAAACAAGCGAAGGCATTTGAAATTCAAGTGGTAAAGAGGCCTTCTGCCCAACTGGTGAGTTCATCTTTCAACTTTACTTCATCCCCTAAAACCTAGTGCAAACAGATCGTTCTTCTTTGCTCTTCTCACAGCAACAACAAGTGAAAAAAAGAAAATGCAGGGATCATTTGAGCACGTTAACCTCCTCGGAAGAGAAGGGAATGAGACGAACCTTTAGAGAATTGCATTCCATCTGCCTCTGCAGTAATGGCATTACACTTGAATGAAAGCAAAATTATGTGGAAGACTCTTAGTTTACTGAGGGGTCAAAGAGATGACAGCTGTGGCAGGCTGCAGTAAACCTTTAATATGCCATGATGTACCGATGTGCACATCCTTCAGTGGATGAATAAATGTGGCTGAACAAGGGATTACACCTGAGCAAGCAACTGCATAGATTAATACATTCAGTACCAGACTATTCGACAACAGAAGCTGGGGAAGCAGAGAAAAAGCTGCCCGCAAATACTTCCCTGTTCTTCTGCAATTCTGTTTATGAAAATAAATACAATCCCAGTGCTATGGAATCAAATTTAATAGATTGAGACATATACATACGGAGAAACCCCCCAAAACACAGTGGGGCCTCAAATCTTTTTGCTGGTATCTGAGCCGAGTCTTAAGTGACAGATGCTCGACGTGCAGATTGATCTCCGGTGTAAGCCAAATTGCTCTGTGTAGGGTGGTGTAATCCTCAGAAGTATATTGTTAACTACAATTTAATAAAAAGCCGAGGGCTGAAAAAATACAGTTTCATAAAAAAGAATGAAGATCTCTCACTGCACAGGGCTGAGAGAGGTAATAAGAAGAAAATAAAAAACAGGTAATGCTTCTCTTCTCATAAGTATGGAGAATTTCCCTGGCTATAAAGTCACACTCCCCACAACTCACTCTGTGTAAATTATGTAAATATATTATCGATAGGAGATAAAGACACAAGCAATGCAGTGTAATAGGGATAGTTCTGCAAGTTCCATCACTTCGGTATTAAAACATCTCCTTTACTTAGCCAGTAGCTGTACTGACAATAAACCTCGGGAGGCAAACTGGGTAGGTTGGCAGCAAATCAGAGCCCTCAACAACTGTGCTTCAAGTCAGGAGATCCCGAGCAAAGACATTTACAAGGTATTCTCAATCCCTCTTAATCCTGACATTTCATGTGTTTCAACCACAGGTTGCTTGAGGTTAAAATGTAATGTATATTTATATATTCATTTAGTGTTGGTGGAATTTGGTAGATTGTGAATATAAGTAAGACAGCTGCACTCATTACACAGACTTTTAGCAACACTTTTTTTCTCCTCTATGTGAGATTTTGTTGCTGTAAAATGTGTGCAGGACACTTAAATATATTTTTTTTTTTGGAGTATTAATTTCAGTTTGAGGAATCTCCAATCCAACCATTTGGTTAGTCAAAAAAAGGGTGAATCAAGTATGACAGAGGTAACAGAGATGTGTTTATAGACTGAAACATTTTTAGTGCTTGATTTTCTGTGGTTTTACAACTTAGTTGAAAGATTGAAGCATTAAATTCCTACTGAACATTCCTATCAACTTCAATGGGCTTTATACCGTGCCCTTAATATGGTATTAATGCAATTTAGATGTTTTTACACATTATCTTAATATTATCTGTAGTGTGCTACATGAGCTTACAAGACTCCATTAGGATAATTCTGACAAACAAAACAAGGGATGAAATGTTTTCCCTAGTGATGATTCTTTGATTTTCAGTGCATGTAAGCTGTTTTCCAAAGAAGCCATAATGCAGAGATTTAAGAATAGTCCCAAAGTACAAAAAATCTAGGGAAAGTCACCATTATTAATTGGAGAAAAAAAATTATCTGCCAAAATTAAAATGGGAATGTTTTTTGCTTTCCCTGGGGGCAAATAATGCCCAAGTCATTACTCTCTTGTAAAACTTCTATTCAGAACTTTTCTGACATTTTCTTTTCAATTTAGACAAAGTACAGCAGGGGGGGCCTTCCTCACCTCTGCCATCTCATCACTCAGTATAGTACAGGGCAATGCCAAGTAACTCCACCACGTCCCAGATCTTCGTGCAGTGGCACCACAGCACTGCCACTATGGTGCGGGCAGAAACTGGACAAGGACATCAGCCATCCCACCACTCCTCACAAAAATAAGGCCATCAGCTCTTCAAATATAGCACAGAGCAGCAGGACATACCCAAAACACAGCTAATGCTATACATAAAGCAAGCACACTTTTGCCTCATCCTTTCCTCTGTACCCAAGCTAAAATTTCAGTCAAACTAAAGGGCCATCTCCAGACAAAATTCAGTTTTCAACATAAAACAAGAACTTCACAGAAATGGTAATCTCCATTCACTTGCAAGAACGGCTGTGAAATTCAATGAAAAAAGATCACAGGTCTTCGTGTTCACAGAAACGCAGCTTTAAACGACATCAGCAGAACCAAGGCTGACAGATAAAGAGATGCAATTAAAGTTCTGAATTGCTTTGTTAAGCCAGGCGCTGTGCCTGCAACTACTGGACATGTGTCCGTGTTTGGGGCTGATTTCACCTGTCGTGGTCTTCAGCTGTGCACCAACAGCTTCTCCGTCCTGGTCAAGGAACTGTTTCCTCATTTGCTTTGCATTCTGAGAAATATTATGTTTACTACAAATGATGGTGAAACTCCAATCTAGATCCAAACTTCACAGTTTGCAGGTTCCTATGCTATAAAGTGGCAGCTGAAATCAAAGCAATGCACTGTACACCAGCTTTGCAAAGCAGCCCAGGGAATTTGCTTCCTACCCAAAAAGCCCTGATGACTAGCAGTGGCACCTGCTTAGCCACCGCATTTCAGTTCTGTTTTTTTTTTTTTTTTTTTTTTTTTTTTTTTTTTTTTTTTTTGGCATGAAATAAATAAGTTTCATAAGCAGCTTCAGGGATTTTTTGTACATTTAATTTTGCATTCTCCTCATTCCCCAGTTGTGCCTTGTGCTAAATGAACGTTAAGGGTACTGCCCTTTTAATAGCATTTTACATCTAATATACAGAAGCTAAACTTCATTGTTAATCATTTTAATAAAACTGTTCAGCTCCATGTTAGCTACATAATTTTTGCAGTATAAGTTTAGTCTCTTCTAAAAAAAAAAAAAAAAAAAAGAAGTGAAAGAACTAGAAGAAACATTATTATATGGCCAAGTTTTTAGCTGCATTACATTTTCTATTAACCTTGGAGATTGTCAAGGCTGGACAAAATATAGCTTCCCAATAAAACAGCTGTCAATATCCAAGGCATCAACAGTACCAGAACAGGTCTGTGCAACACACCCAGCACAGAAAACGAAGACAATAACTATGTTGTCAGCAGCCATGCTCTCCTGTTAGCTAACTGGCCAAAAAGGCTTGGAGGCAGGAGTGATGAACGCAAACCATGGACCCCGTATAGCACCAAACATCTCCCTGCACACAGCTTGCTCTTCAGGCATTCCAAAGGACCCAAATCATGGCAAGTTCAGAATTATCTTCACTGAAAATAGCACTTTTCATAGATATAAGGCACACTGTGAGAGGTCCTTGAGTCTCTGGTTTTGGCTGGGGGTACATGTTGACCTTCAAAAAATTTTTAAAAGATTTTTCACAGAATCACAGAATTTTCTAGGTTGGAAGAGACCTCAAGGTCATCGAGTCCAACCTCCAACCTAACGCTAACAGCCCTCCACTAAACCATATCCCTAAGCTCTACATCTAAACGTCTTTTGAAGACTTCCAAGGATGGTGACTCCACCACTTCCCTGGGCAGCCTGTTCCAATGCCTCACAACCCTTTCAGTGAAGAAGTTTTTTCCCCAGACAACCTCCAAAACCAGTGTTAAAATCTTAACTCTCATGAAGGAAAAACGTATTGAAGACGACAAACAGCTTTATTTTTAAAAAATTATTTATAAATAACACTTTTTCCCTTATTTTCTGTGCCAGAAAATCTCTCTCCTCACCATACTCCTCTCCTTCACAAGCTATTCATGCGCAAGCTTTGAAAGATAATAGGAGACAAGCAGATTTACATCAAAAAAAAAAAGATAAGGTTGCTATGGGAATAAAGTGACAAAAACTGTTACTTAATCCAACATAAAAAGATGACAAATGGAGAGAACTCAAATGGAATTGAAACTGTCACCTCAACTGATAAGGTTATGATCTGTAACGACTGCTTTCTCTCCCTCATTTACTCCATGCTTTTATGTAGATTTCATTTTCTCTTCAAACACTATTTACAGAATAACAATGTAATTCCTATCAAGATTCAAAAACTCTTAAAAACAACAAAAAATGAATTAGAACTAAGAAGTAGTACTTTTCAACATGTTGCTTACTACTGTCATTGTCATTCACTTGCAGACTCAGAGTTGAAATACGTCCATTCTGCATCAATGCTACAGATGTAGAACTGGACTGTAGGATGAATCTTTGTTTTATATATGAAATATAGGAAATGGTGATTCAGACATGTAGATTTCTATCTTTAAACTGCAGTCTATGGCCCACAATAACATTTTGCATAGGTTATTAACTAAATTTAGATCTTGTTTTCCCATAGCTGCAGTCAAAGGCTATTCTTATAAATTTTAAAGGCAGAAAGAGCTATCACACCATCCCCCCTCCCAAGCATTTTTAGCACAAAACATCATGACAAGGAATGAGTCTGTCCCATTTTAAAGCTGGCATATAGTCAGAGCACTAGCACGTCTAATGTTGATGCAGGACAAATGTTTTATCACATTCAGTAAAATGTGGTGAAAACGTATTTCCTCTCATTACATATACTCATAGCTGCCTTGACTCATTAAATAACGTGCCAAATGATCTCCTTACACAGTGAACCTTAAAAATGAGAAACGTGATGAAGCCTTAAAAGGTCCAATTCATGGTCTCTCTACTGATAGATCATCCCTGGCAACATAAAAACCAGAAAGTAATCTGGCATGAACCAGCTGAAAAACTTTTCTTAAACATATGGCAGAGCTTTAAAAGACTGATTCTTATTTGCTCTATAGCTCCTCTTGCTACGTAACGGCTTCCGAAAATGGCCAAGCAGCAGATTGGAAGCTCCTCTAAGGTGCCACTGCAAGATTTATGTCAGGGTAATTCACATCAACAGGCATCAAATCCTCTGCCTGTTACTACGACTGCTACCGTCACTATTTGCCTCTTATTTTCAGTATCATTGTAATGTTCTGTATTAAAAGAGTTCCTTATGTTATTATTGCATGAAATTACTCCATACCTCCCTTTCTTCACTAGGGGTTTCTGTTCGCTGTTGGATTAAAATATTAGAAGCTATTTCTAGTGACTGGTTCAAACAAAATGGTTTCTACGCTCAGAAGTTTCTCCATTGGCCCTGAACACTTGACCCTTGAAAGCTCCGTGAAAGGGTAAAGGATAATTGAGCACAAAAACATGCACTGAGGTGTCACATTAAAATGATGTTCTGCCTTCTCTTCCAAGACAGCAAGCAGCACCGATCTAGAAAAAGGTCTGTTTTCCTGCCAAATGGCATGTGCTTGAAATGTTTTTGACTTTCTTACAAGACTTCTAAAAACTTGACAGGAATGTCATAACTGTTTGTTCCATCCAGGAAGGAAAAAAATCTACTGTATTAAACAGCCGTATCTTAATATTCTCTTTATAGCTGAGGAGATTTGATTCATTTTTAGCATCAATAGTTCTGATTATGCTAATCATACAATAATATAGGTGAGCCTTCATTTGCTTGTATTTTCAAACATGTATAGCAATAAAATTGAGGTTAAGTTCTCTTTACAACCTTGTCTTATTTTTTCGCTGAAAGCCAAGTGAGAAAATCGTGTTCTGATCCCTGATATACCTTCACTGCTATTTACAGCCTGTATCAGAAAAGTTAAAGGCTTATATTATCCCATTTGTTATTAAACAAGAAATCAAAGGTTAGTTATGGCAAAAATCACGCATTTGTCCACACGGTAGCAGCAAAGCAAGATTACCTAAAATTAAAAGTCTACATCATTCATGATCATTAAGAAAAAACAAATTTATAGCAGTTTCTTCTGGAAGTTTTTTTCAAATAAATAATAATAATAATAATATTTGTTCTCAGTTCTGGTGTATTCCTGAGTATCTGCCATCATTCAGCTTTAGATTTCCACCTCAGTGTACCTCCCCTATTTTTCAGCTGTTATTCACAACAGTTTCAACATCTCTCCCACCTCCCTGCTGGTGTCCTCAGCTTCCCAAGCGGCTGATACAGCTTACATTCAGCACAGTGAACTTCTACCAAAGTCCGCTTCCCTGCTGTTCCTTCCCTAAAGTCTTTTATCTTTTTATTTGCAGAGGAAGGGGTTCCTCCTTCCCCTGGTTTGGTATTTCCTCAGCATGACTCACCTACACATCTCCAGTCTTCATAAAGCAAGGAGCACCACTACATCTGTTTTGCAGGTAAGAAACAGAAGATTAAAGGTATTACCCAAAACCCCAGGCATCATCTCACAGGATGAGATTACTCATGAATCTCGGTCATCATTTATTCTTCAAACGTTCTAGCCAATGATAGCAACTTCAGGAGGTCGTTTAATCAATAAAGATGCTGAGCAGCCAGCCTAGGATGCTTTTGTCTAGTTCCCTATCAGAAGGTAGAACAACAGGATGGCTCTTCAGGTCATGAGCAAAAACTCACTCTTTATTTCATAAACCAGCAAAAGACAGGAAAACAGACAAGGTCTCTCAGCTTCTATCTCCTCACCAGCAAGAGCCTGGCAAGTGAAGTAGGATTACTTCTGTAGCTGCTGCTGGGTGTTGGGGAAGAAGAAAGAAGTTGATGTTTTCAGAGAAGAGAAAAAGGGACTCCAAAGCCAGTGTTCTCCTATCAGTGGCTTTATTTATTTATTTAAAATACAAAGAGCCTGAAAGTGTTTCCACCTCAAACCTTTAGTTCATGACTTTCCTACCTACTGCTGTCACACACAGCTAGATACCACCATTCATATTCAAGAATCAACACTTAATTCAAACAATTTGTTCCTCATTTTCAGTGTCCGATACTTTGCTGAAAACCAAGAAAATTAAACAAAAATGAGACCGAGGATGTGGGGCCAAAACAGGAACTTGACTGAGACCCTCTGCAGGTGCTCCAGCAAGCAATCACCAGGTTTGCTGCAACAGCTCATAAAGCATTCTTCTGCATCTTGGTACTCCTCTGACAAAAATATTTCTGCTTTCCTGCCTTTTTAACAGCAGCAATACATCAGTAAGAATATGGAAGATTTTCATACTTCTTGGAAATATTAAAAAGCACGAATCATGTCTCCCAATTTCATAAGTCCTCTAAACTTAACATTAATAAAAAGGAAAGCAGTGGATCTGATGCATGACATAGCTGAGCCTGAGGGTTTAAATGGAATCCTTCTCTAAGAATTACACTGACAAAAAATGAAACAAACAGTGAAAGTGAAAATAGTGAACACACCTAAATTGCCATTAAATCAATTATAACATCATCTAGTTTTAACTGCAAACAGGCTATTAAATCAGTAACCAGAAGGAAAGCCTCCCTATTGGCAGATTACACTCTAAAGGGCCAGAATAGGAGTCAGGCTTTGATGTCCAAATGGTTTGTATCTGTTACACCAGATACTTGAGGGTTTTTTTCAGCAGATCACCATTTTAAGATGCTTGGGAAGGTCATTCTCAATGCATCTGGAAAATATGATCATTGCTCAAACTGTGCATTTTTAAGACCGGACAGACAGAACATTAATCAGCTGTATTTGTCCTAAACAACAAATTAGAGGATACCAGTAAACCTGCACTCTGATTTTCTATTTAGACACCTCTAGAAGTTTTCCAGTGGAGCTGTAAACTCACATATAGCACATCACCACTGCCAAGAGTTTTCTTTTTCCTAACGCTCAGTGGAAAGTGTAGCCTGCCTGACACGGTCTAGTCATCTTAGCACTTCATATCTTTACTAGTGCAACACAAGTAGTTCTTTGTTGAAAACCCTGCATTTATGGTTTTTTAAGCATGTTCACGTGCACAAGAGAATGGTGCCTAAAGGTACTGAATGGGAGGAGAACCTTCCAGCTCCACGGTTACAGTCAAATTCAGCCAAGGCTTGCGATGGCTAAAAGGGGGTGGTTAATGGCAATTTTTTGCTCTGTTTAGATGAAGTACAATCAAAATAGAGTTAGGATACTATTTGTGGTGATGGCTAATTAAAGCTTAGGAGAGAAAGTTAGTGCAGGTGGATTCTACAGGTCTTGTTCTGGACACGCTGATTGAAGTGTGTCCTTTCATCTTCTGAAGAACAAAAATTATATACGTTTACACACACAATTCTCCTTGTTTCATTCCTTTGAACTTTTTTTCTGTTTCATAGCCTTCTTTACACCTGAAATATACTTCAAAACTTGTTTTTCCTCTTAATTCTCAGGAGAAACTTTTAATAGATACGTTTTCCAAGAGAACAGAGCAGTCAGCTTCAGCAGTATAAAACAGCAAGAAATGACGAGAGAGCAGGAGAAACTAATGCCTGCTCTCCTACCAAGATTGCTGGGAAAGGCTGGGTGAGCAAGTGAGCAGCACAGCTTGTGCCACCCGAGGCTGATGGAGATGGCTCTCCCCTTGGAGCTGACTCCTTGGTGCAGTAGTACAATAAATCGTAGTAGGAATTTGAAGCCAAAATTAACAGGAATGGTAAGAAAAGACAGCAGTCACGCCAACCTGCAGAAAAGCAGTTTGCACTCTCATGGGATAGGAGTTTACCTTATCTGTTTATCTTACATATTCACTAGTCACTTCTATAGCAATGCATCTCAGTCATTTATCCTTCCCTCACATGGGAAATAAAAAAAACTGCTATCCAGTTTACTAAAAGATTAAGTGAAATCCAGTTTATTAAAAGATTAAATGAAATCTTCTGGGTCACTTGGGAGGGGTGGGAAAATCTATGAAGGTCAGGAAGAGTCATAACGCTCCTGGAATCAATTCACAACCTGACCCCAGACCATCGCTTGGTTCAGACTCCAGCTGGATGGACCAAATGAACTCCAGAGGTCCCTTCAATCTAAACCATTCTGTGAGTCTGTACTGCTCTTTTTTTTTTTTCCAGTTGTTGGTTTTCTATTTTATTGATCTTTCAGCTTGTTCTTCAGAATCATTTAAGCATTGATAATAAACTGCTTTTTTTTTTTTTTTTTTTTTTTTTTTTTTTTTTTTCCAATTTCATAGACTCATAGAATGGCTTAGGTTGGAAGGAACCTTAAAGATCATCTAGTTTCAACCCCCCTGTATTGGGCAGGGAGTTTCTTTCCTGGCTAGGCGGATGTTCCCCCTACTTGTTTCAAACTTGACATGTATACTTAATGCTGAATAATCATCTTCTTTCTCCCTAAGGTAAATAGGCAAAGACAGCAAGATCATTAGTTATACAGATATAAATATACATCAATAAATTAAAACCCAAAGGCCTTCCCCCCCCATCCTCCCATTACTCTCACATCCTCACTTTGATGAACTGAAGATTCACACAGGATAAACCAAAAGCAACTCAGTACAGAACACCACAGTAAGGGAACTAGTTTGAAGTATGTTATTTGCATGGACAAAGAACATCAAAGCTTTTAAAGACCAGCCACATCTCCATTTCTGTAACTATGATGTCATATCATAACATTAATATTCAGGCAAGTCTTAGAACTGTCTTTTCAGTCATAAACTGAACACAAGAAAAATGTTTCTATAGAAAGTCAGAATACCTCCTAATCTGTCTTGATGCTAGTTTAAAAGTAATATTCTCAAAACTGTTTAACACCTTGTTTCATGTTTACAGAGTGCTCCCACTAAAATTTGTCTTGAAAAAGACTCAACTACAGGATTCTCTGGTAGATTTTAGAAGTACACTGTTCCAAAAGGTCTATTCACAATATTGAAGCAATTTAAGCAAAAAGATAATGTTAGAATTAAACACGTGCAGCCTCCAGATAGCAAAAGAACTGCACGTCAGGATTGAGACCTTGTGCTGAGCTGAGTGAGATGAGGTAGGCAGCTGGAACTGTTCAATTTAGACTGTTCAGCAAATTACATCTGGCTCAGCCTCATGTCTCCGTAAGTGCTGACTGTTGCTACAAGCAGCATGGTCAGTGACAGCAATAAAACCACATTAAGTCAGGGATATCAATTATGGGTGCTCAAGGCTTCTAAGCAGCCCTGCTCCATCCAACCATCTGGCTTCTGGCAACATGAAAAATGGCTTTTTTTTGCTTGACTTCTTGCTGGTCCTCCAATCTACGAGCTCCGCATTGCTACTCAGAGGACATTTGGGGAACACAGTAAGCGAAGAGAGATGAACGGGAACAGATGCAAAGGAAGGGTGAACAGTGAATGAGGACAGTGTCTTACAGGAGACAACGCAATGGCCATCAGAAAATAAATACTCTACTAGTAATTAGCACAATAACAAGTATTTTTCTATTAGCTCTGACATTAATTTACAAACTCCATGATACTCAATGCCAACCTGAGATATGTGAATTTATGAATCTGCAGTTAACATTATCACTTTCATAGTGTGCCTCTTTCTGCAGTTACATTTGCATAGAGTTAAACATTTATTTCTTTGTTTTTTCCCCTCTCTTCTCTTCCTCTCCAAGAACTCACTTGGTTCATCTGGTGTTAACGTGATTTAACATAAGATACTTTACATTCATCTTGAATCCTCAAGACTACCATTCTTCATAAGCAGCAAAAACAAAACTTGCTTTCATCTAAGTTGCTTTCAAACATGACTGAAAAGAACTGAGATGACACAAAATAAAAATATAAGAAAGATTAAAGGACAAAAGAGTCCTTCAACAGATGGGTGAAAAATCTTTCATCCTCTTCGAAGGAGGTTATGTATGCCTCCACAAGAACCGCTACCAAGGTCAAAGTGATCTGAGTGAAGCTTTGAGGGTGTCAGAGTAGTTCTGCAGATGTTACAGCTCATACTCAATAGACTTGTTTGCATAACTCCAACTTCTGGTGCCTACAGCTTTCTCCATATTATTGTCTATAACAGAAACAGTAACAGCAGCAGAGAACTTTACGCTATGTAAGAGTCAACATATCCTCCTGTGCCTGAACATCACCTCACCCATTATCTATTTTTTTTTTTTTAAAAGAGTAAATATGAATTCAACACGTCAATCCTGAAGATTTCCAAGCTTTACAATCAAAGATAGAAACAACTTTAAGAGTAAAATGATTATCCTTCTTCTAAAGGATATTTTACTGCCTGTTGTCTATGAATGAAACATTAGGATTTCGTTTTCTCTTTTTATACTATTTGCATGTCAGATACCTGTTATGATCCAAATGCTAAGTATTACATTTTATCAATAAAAACCCCAAACTAAAGAAACATAAGCTTCTAAAATAAGAAAAATAAAGACTAGTACCACATGAAAAACTTAAATTACTCTAGCAGATTTAAGAACAGGCTTTGTTGTTATTTGTTGTATGTTTGTTGTGTTTGTTATATGTTTTTGATTTTTTTATAGCATTAATACTAATTCAACATGAACATAACCATGAACATAATGAAATCATTCATTCTACTACAAATGATACACATGATGCAAGTCACCAATGCATGTTACTATTGCCTGAAAAATACTCATACACTTTAGTTAAGTTACTACAATGTAAATCTAGCAAAAACAGTATCAGCAGGTCAAAACCAGTGAGAGCACACTTAGAAAAATCCATCCATAGCTAATGAATTTTAATGTTTGGATTCTACCCGTTAGTCCCGCCACCCCCATCCTCGCAGTATCCTTCATTACATCAACTAATCACTTAAAATTTCTTTTGGCTTAGCCTGTATTCTAATTAACTAATACCATATCTCCTTTGAATAGTAACTGTACTGAGCAGTCAGCATATTTCCGAAGTTACATATGAGAGATTCAGAAATGCATGCATACATTCTGCAAAAACAATTTGTTTTGCTGACATTTATAATGTCAAGATTTGCCAATTCAGATGCTGCAGTGTCTAATTGGCTTTACAAGTAATTCCCCAATGATACCAAAGACATAGCAGTAGGTATTGCAGAAAGTGGACTTACATCCTTCAAGTGGTTTTAAGACTACAAACACATTTTCGACTTGAAATATTTCCAGGTGCAGCCCAAAGGGAAGCACAGTGCTGGCTGGCACAGCTGTACTTTTTAGCTAACTCAGGATGTTCACAGCCTTACTTTCCAGACCACCGCCACATGCATTAACTGCTAAAGCAGAAGAGCAGGAAGAACAAGAGCAGCATTGAGGAATGCCACAGTACACTGCCTGTAGTCCTCCTGCAGCTCCCTGCTGCTCCCCCATCACCGTTTTGGGCTGACCAGGGGCTCAGATGGAACCAGACTTTTGCCTGGCATATGTAACGGCAGCAGGACCAGACATGCAGACATGGGGAAAACATGGAAGCAGCAACAAGGCAGCATCTGCTCAGAAGTATGAAAATATAGCTTTGCTTCCTGCAGTTCAAAGGAGAAAAAAAACAAACTCCCCCTATTTTAACCAATATCCCTGTGCAAATCTCTTATGATTGGCTCAATGTCAGAACATTCAGTATTTCTTTTAGAAAGCAAACCATAAACTAGAAAGTAGTCCTGCAGAAGAAAAAACTGTATTTAAGTCTTTTTTTTCCTTAAGGAAATATTTTCTAAGGAAAAGTGCTTGCATTTCACAGAGACAATATTAGTACCTTTCATGTTAAAGACAGCAAAGCCATGTTGTTAAACCATTTGTGACCCTCTGCATTCCCACACAAAGCTCAAATCCACAAACCTTGCTCAGTTATGTTCCAATGCACCTCAAACAAGAAATCAATCCCCCTGAGGGCAGCCAAAACACAAGCAGAGGTTACAGGCATGAGAGGAAAGCAGGAAGGGGCATCTCCACATGGCCCCTCTTTCTCCACCCCTGCACTGGAGCTGCTGCCAAAAAAAAAAAAAAAAAAAAACAACAAAAAAAGCACACAACACACACCTACTCCCAACAGACCCAGACGATAACCTTTTTTGATTTACTAACTAGTTCACATGTCAAGCAGTAGTTGCTCGTTTCAATTAAAGCACACTCATATACATCACCCTCCCCTTCCCTCAAACCACCCAAACCACCCTTAACTTCAAAGCAGCCAATTCAGATCACTCTTCAGAGCCATCCTCTACAGAAGCCTGATTCAGAAACAGGAGAAACCATGATCACTTGCCAGCAAGGCCCCTGAGGAAAAGACCGTCAGCTTGAGATTCTGACAGCACTGACTATAGCTCTCTAGTCCTTCTTCCAGTTCTTCAGCCAGCCTCCTTTTAGGGAGCAAAGCGATGCCTCACAAGGGAACTTCTCTTTTTTTTTCTTCTGTTTGCATTGCATATTCAAGAGCATCCCAGACCTTTATCAAATGAGATGAGTCACAACAACAAAAGGCTTCCTTCCCTCTTTCAAGACAAGTGCTGTCATTGCAGCAATTAAAAACATCAACACAGCACTGACTTACTGAAGAGCACGCATTTTGGTAATTTGGGAACCATCAGTGATGCCTGCTCTTTGCAGCTCTGATGGTGCCAACGCACACTAAAATCACTGACAGGAGTTACCATTGAGGACAGACTAGGGGCCTCCTCTCACCCCCTCACACACAGCAGCATCATTAGGGATGGTCAGAGCATATGCTGAGCAGCCACCAAAACAAGTCAGGGACTTCAGGGGCTACTCTGTGTACTGACCTCAGAAAGGTAAAGAACAACGGCGCAGAAGGGACGCCGTGGCAGAAGGAGAAGACCTGAAAAGCAGCACAGTTCCCAGCACTAGCTGGATTGCTGTCTGGCAGAGTGGGAAAGCAAACCTCTGAACTGCTGAATTGGTGCAGCGATAACACAGCACAGCTCCTCATGAATAAACCTATTCTAAAATAAACGAAGCTTTGAGAAAAGCTGAAGCAATCATCCTCCGTAGCTGCAAGAATTTGAAGTTTCCAGTTACAGAGAAACACATACTGCAGCTATTATATTAGCATACCTCTGGTGCATGCATTTCTAATAACATCTCTACCGTTATCAACTATCTTCTGCCTGCTTTGAAAGCAGAGCTCTGTTTAGTAACCTTGGAGCAGAAGTTATTTTAAGTCATTCACTGTTAATATTTGAAACCCTTGTATTGCATGCATTATTGTATTTTGTTACCTCCAAGACAGCCAACAAGTAATACCAGGAACAGCAGCTTCCACAGCAGCAGCATCTTCAGTTGGCAAAATTCAGTAATTTCAGTTCCTTCCCAGATGAACTGCACATTTAGTCTTCTGTAGGCAAGGTTTAACCTGTTAAGAGAATAGAGGGATGACAACCGGATTCAAATTTAAGAACTGGCTTCCATGTAAACATGCTTTTTAATAAATACAAAATGGACCGATGCTCTAAAATGCCTCCTTTTTTCCTATGACTGAGCCCCAAACAGAAGTGCAGATGTGTATGCATACAAGGTGTTAGGAATTATCTAATTCAGCAGGAGCACAGCTGGCAAGTACGCTGATTTTGTAGTTGCCTGCTTCCTGGTAATCTCTGACATACGTTTATTTGTAAGAAACAGGAGTTTTAAAAGAAGAGGATACATGAGGTACAATCACATATAAAGAACAGAAGTTTGAAGTTTAAGATAACCATTAGAAGAATTCATTCCACTTGCCTTGTATACGCTGCACTAGCAACAACCTGAACATGTGCAATAACTGATTTAATTAAAGCCACGTCTACTCTTCCCTTTTTGTTTTACCATACCAGGTCTGCACCTGATGTGCCTAACAGCAGCACAGAAGCCTGAAGAGGAAGATACAGCAACCAAGAACACAGAAAGAACATGAGCATGTGGCACTGAGGCACATCAGATGTGATGATATGCCACAAAGTGTTTTGCTAGGATTCCATTTCTACCTGTGTTACTGGCTCGATTATAAAGGATTTGCCAAGGTCTACTAACTTGGGTACGGCATTCTAATTTTGCTATTTTCTACAAAAGCTTTGCAGTAAATTTTCTGAAGTCGTATGACAACTGTGGCCTTTACATTATGTGTGTGTCACTTCCACAGCATCTGTTTTTTCAGAAGAGTAGCTGGGCAAAATTTGAGGTTCTGCAGTACACAGATCAGGCGAGATCAAATGCTTCCTTCTGGCACTGCAGTCTACGGATCAACGCACAGAAATATGAAGGGCAAAACAACAAGCATTAATTCTGAAGTGCCAATCTGAAATGTCTGGACTTTTTTTTTCCAGTCTATTTCATATTAGAGTTAAAAGTTTCTAATATTTTTGGGAATCTAGCATTTGAGTTTCAATCTAAGCACCCCAGGCAGAGAGATCACCCAGAGGATTCCCTCAGACACATCCCCAGCCCACAACTTCAGAAGAATGTAATCTCCCCAGAGAAAGATGGACCTGCTCTTTGCCACCAGAGCTGTCTCTTCTCTCCCTGCAAGCCCCTGGCTCGTGCATACATCGCTACCGACTTGCATCCTACTCAAGTGGCAGCTGCATGACACAAGCAGGGTTTCCTTTTTTGCGTGCATAAAAGCCAAAACCCCGAAGCACTGTTGTAGCAGGAGCCTACCTCACAGTCTAGGAAATGGCCAAAAGTCTGCTGCTGAGAAAAATGTACCTTACGTATCCTAAGAATTAAGTTCTGAAAGAAATCAAAGCATCAGGAACCAGGAAACCTGAGCACCGCAGTATTTTGCATATTACTTCTGAGGGATCCTGTGCATTTTGTTGACTAGAAGTAATAATTGCTGCACAATGCCACTGTAATATTACGATAAAACCAGGCTAGCATAAGCTGCTGGGCTCTAATTGCACTGCATGTTTGCCAAGAGCTTTCCAGAGGTAGGCATGTCCCTTATTTGACGTGCCCTGAAGGCACCTGGTACAGGCTCTGAAAGGGCTGGAGCAAGTTCAGGCTCTACAACAGTTTGTGTGCTCAGACAGCTGAAGTCCGTGCAGAGAACAAGAAGATAAGAGATACCTGCAGGAGGTGCTTAAACCCAATATTAAAAAACTACACAAACAGGATACAGACCTACTGCAGCTACAGGAAGAAGAGGGGTTGGCTGGGAATAAAATTAGAAAAGAAAAAGTAGAGGACAACGAAGCAAAAGGATTAATAATATTATAGAGAAATAATAAAATGGGACTAGGAAATAGACTAGGGAACAAGGAGAAGCAAGGAAGCTGAGAAAGCTTTGTCAAAATAGAATTCAATAGAATTTCTCAGATCTGGATGAGCCCAAATTAAAGCTTCAGTCTGAACTGGAGGAATTTCTAGCGTCACTGAGTCTAAACTGATCAGAAATTCCTGGAACTCAGGAGAGTTGCAAAGGTCATGAACTGATTTTTCAGTATTGATTACAAACCACAAAACAAAAAAATAAACTGAGGTGCTGACACTAGAGGTCAGCATATCTTTGCATAGGAAACAGATATTAGAATCTCATCTTGATAAATTATGAGATTAACATTTCAGTTAAAGTCATCTCCACAGGGCATCATAAAAATGAGATGCGCTGATTAGTGTAAAATGTCCCCCAGCCATTTCAAGTAGTCATATCTATTTTTTTGGAAAATAATAAATTGAAAATATCCATTTCTCATTTCCCTCAAAATGCAATTGCTAGCTGTGAAAAAAATCACCCAATATACTTTGTTTCAGTAAGGAATACCCACATGGCGGGCTCTAAATCCTTCACATCTCTGCCTCTTGCAGTTCATATTCTAAGGCCGACACGAACCAACACCGGGATGGCAGGGCTCTGGCTTTGGAAACATAATGGTGTAGTTTCCACACACAGTGGAAAAAAGTCTAAGTTGAAGAAAGTCGCACTTCTGAAAGTGCAAAAGGAATGCAATAAAAACCACTAGAGAAGTGCTACGTTTGCACATAATTGATCAAGCCAGTCTTTCTGCAACTTCCCTGATCTCTACACTTGGCTTCAATAAGACAGCGCAGTTCCCTGGGATCGGTCTCTGCTGAGATGAACTCCTCAGAAATGCTGACTGTACATGGAAATACCAACTCAAGGCACACCTATCCAATGCTAGAGTTGGCAAAAGAAATACAAGTGTGTATTTAAATTCACTGGAGCTCCTATCAGCATCTGAAGTTTTGAGTTCATTCCTTACGTTTCTGTGTCTGATGTACAGAAGGTAAGGGAATACATCTTCCACGCAGATCATTTATGGAAGTGAACACATTTGCAAATCTGAGTATTTTAAGGGATAAACAAGATCCAAGCCAGCCCATGAAAACCCACATGTATTTTTCACACTGCTCTTCTCAAGGAGCCTAGCAGCGTGCCTCACCGAAAGCAGCATCACGAAGGCTATCGCGCTGCTCAGTGGATCTCAGCATTTCAATAACATTAATTCAACTCCGACAACATCCATTTGTAAACAGGCAAATCTTGAGACAAAGGTAATTTCCTTTTGGAGATGGCAAGGCTTTGGAAAAGTGAGCTACAGTACCAGTACTGAGTGCGATGGGGCCACTACTGGTAACATCCCACTGGAAGAAATGCAAGCATGTCTAGCACACCTGTATTAAACTCTAGATAAATGAGAATTAACCAATTAAAAGCTAAGAATCATGACAAAATACAGTTGAAAACCCTACTAAGCAATACCGTGGCTTGTTCCAAAGAAAAGTTTAAAAGGTGCTCCAAGGAGAACTGTGGCCGGTCCAACTCCTTTGGGGGCTCATTAGGTCTTTGTTCCACAACTGCATGTAGCACCACTCATTAGCAAGCAGCCTTTGCAGGCTTGTAGCAGTTGTTAGGCTGCCTGTGGCTCTTACTCAGCCTTCCTGTCCCTACAGGGATATCAGCACTAGACAAATCATCCTGATGAAGCTGGACTGTAAGCATAAAAAGATGAGGAGAAAGTTTTAGATGAACTCCACTATTAACAATCACTAAGTAGGATTAAAGTCATCTTCAGTGTGTCATTAGCAGAGACTTAATTAAAAGCATCACAGACATTCTTAACAAGATGAATTTACAAAAGCTTAAAAGAGAAGTATCAGCAACTGTTCTGTGGAGTTTTGCTACAACTTCTCTTGTCTTACTGCATGTATTGACTCTTTCAGCCACGGTCTCGTTTCCCCTGTCCATATATCCTTTGCACTTGATATAAGCCTTGTAAGCTTTAGGGTACAGGGACCATGTGGATGGTTCTAGTCTACAGAGCACCTTCCCTAGCCCTATACTCGTCCTTCCTTTTTCCCCCTGAAACAAATAATAACTGTAATAATTGAATGTCCACTCTCAATACTCATTTCTCTACGAACAGCATCACGGTGCATCTCTACCTTATTTATCTCTCTTATTCTTGTTACTGAGGAGCTCTCTGAGCATACCAGCCAGGCTCCTGAGCCCAGCACCCGCAATTCTTCCACTGAAGAGCAATACCCACTAAAGAAGGCTGTAACTTGGCTGAGCCTTTTACCACAAACAGTTGTTCCATGTCAACAAAAGCAGAGAAATTGCAAAGAGAAAATAATTACAGAATGACATTTATCTTAAAAGTTCCTCAGGAATCCTACCTTATCGTAAGACCACCAGCTTGTACAAGTCTGCGCATTAACCTTTGTGCCAGCAATTTGAGAGCCTCTTTAAATCTAGCCAGAGGTCTTTGCTTTGCACAAACAGTTTGACCACCCGTGGAGACTGCCTACCTAAATCAATTTCGGTACACCTATGGGAAAGCTTCACAAAGGAACTAGCTTTGCATTTTTCCCCTAAGTACAGGGGAAAAAAAGCATCAGAATTTCTTTCAACTCTTTCTATTAAATCAATTACGTGATAAAATTTAAAATTAGTAAGTCATTATAAGTGATACTAACTCCACTCCCAAGCCAAATGGAATACAGTTATCCTGAGCACAGTGTATCAAGTTTGGTATGTTTAGTTACTGCCATTCAGAACTGTGTATTTTTTGCATTGGTACAGTGAAGGTATTGCACGGATAGCAAGTTAACCTTTTAAATGCAAAATATAGATATTAAAGAAAAAGTCATATTGCTTTTTTTCTACTTTACCTCAGGAAACAGCTTTCATATTTACCAATCTATGGATGATGAGAGAAAGCATATTTGCACAAAAGTTCACTCTTAAAGTTTATTCTGATATTGTCTGCTTTTCCTGCCCAACAAGTCATCAGAAACGACTACACTTCAAGAAACTGCTCTCTTATTCACGCCATATGATTACCAAGTTTAATTAGAAACATCACAAAACCAAACATTTGATGTTTTCTTTCCATGTTCTTTGAAAGGCTTGGGTACAGAAGATGTAGCATAAAAACAACAATATGGAAAAATGTCTATTCCCAGACGAAATATCAGGTATTTTGTCTTATAGGCACCTTATTCTCTGACAGTGTTAAGTGCACTGGCATCAGCTAAGACATTGTACGGTACAGTCCTGATAGGGAAATGCAGATTGAGTCTTGCTGCCCTGAGGAGCAGGCTTGGAAGTGGCTGCAGTGCTCATCTGCATACAGACTTTCTGTGCCCTAGTTACCATCAAGCTCACTTCCAGTTGCCAAGCAAAACGTTACTCTCAACGCCACAAATAATGCCTCCGCTTCGTGCCGTAGGATGGGCATTTTCAGTGCACCAAGACTTTCAGGCTGCTGCTCCTTTGTAAAGATTCTTGACCCACAGTAATGAGGAGCTATGTATACTCGGCACAATGAGAAGTTTGAAGTCACCCACAAGTGTTATTAAACTTTAAAAAAAATGCATATATATTTCACATTCAGTCATCGCCAAAAGCTAACTTCTGCTGCAACTTCAAATACCTCTGGTTATTACTCTTACACAGATACACAGCCCTCTACGCTTCAGTAGATTACTGAATGTCTTCCCGAAATCCTTGCAACACAATGTCTGTACAACAGCCTCTTGGATTTCAGAACCCTACCATTTAACATACAGTAACGTTAACATTTCAACACACCCTTGGTGGCACAACCTGTGCTCTGTCCATCAGTGCTTCTGTTCTTGGAATAAGATTTCAAACAAAATCAGCTTCCAAAAGCTCTTTTTTTTTTCTGTCTAAAAATCTCTCCAAAAGAACGACCCATCACAAAAAAAAAATGTATTTTCTGTTATTTTCAGGCCCCTTTTCTTATAATTTGTATGCCCCAAGCTTTCCCCCTTTGATTTACCAATTTCAGACACCCTTTTGATAACACAAACGGGTCATCACCTTTAACCAGGTGTCCTCAGATAGGTGCTTCAAGGCTCAAAAATTCTTTGATCCCAGATGAGTGGATGTCATGAGTCATTTAAAAATAATCTAAGGCTCTAGAATCACAATAAATAAAGTTACTGATACGGAATTGGATGAATTATGCCTTGTGTAGCACCCAACTACTCTGTTTCCATCGCCATGCCTCCAATGACTATGGGGTTTGCCCAGAGTTCTTGCTGACCTCCTGCACCTCAGGAGGTCAAAGTGATGCTGCTGCTGAGCCAACCCTTCAGTCTGCAAATACAACTGGCCTTTGGCAGCTTGGGTTGCTTTTATTAGCCCTTCCTCGCTCCCTTGCGAGTAGCACGCTATTTGTTTCAAAACACCTTTATTTCTACTTCCTATAAATCACGGCTTCAAAAGTTTGTCTTATCCTGCACAGTTGCCAAAATACAACTCAACCCACACACAGCTGGAGTTTGATGCTCCTTGGCCATAGCCAAGTCGATGTGAACACCTCACCCCGTTGCAGCCCATGTTAGCACCCACTCTGTATGCAGCTGGCCGGCGAGCCCCTGCACTTAAGTGCCAGGACTTCAGTTGCACCTCTCAAGCCAGACTGCCACTAGGGCCCTTGTGGCTTTCCACTGCTGCTTGGACTCCACTTTGCTTTTAAATGGAAAAGAGCTCCAAGATTTCACATTTTAAAGGCTTTAAATTAACACATTTTAATGCAGGCTTTTCCATCCAATTTACTCAGAGCAAGAAAGGACAGATTTTTCCTGCACTGTGCTTCAGATATCCAATCGTCAGGTTTTGTGTGCTTTTTTTTTTCCCCCTGAACCACTAATTCAGCTCTTCACATAACTTACCAGGAAGTCACCACAAAGGAAGGTACATCAAAATACATCGAAAACCCATACAGCCAGGTGAGATGCATTGCTCCACGTCAACAGTGATGAAAAACATCTCCTCTTTGCAAAATCCTCATTTTTCCTGCCTCTGAGGAGAAGCAAGCCAGAAAGAAGAGATGACCTGTAGGCAAGCAGACCTAGGACACACTCTGCAGGCTTGTTTTCTGCGGCAGACAGGCAGAGGGAGAAACCTGCAGGTGACCAAAGGGGATTGATCCTCTTTTAAGTGTCTAATAGCAAAAGAAGAAACCAGTTTTGCTATGGTAGGAAAAGGTGAAAGGTGTCACACGCCAATGAGCTAGCAGTAAATTCTTGTTTTTAAATATCAGCAGAGACCTCAGGGTACAAAACTAACACTAATCTGCATGTGCTGGGTGACCTTTACTGAAAGCTAAACTCAGTGTGAAGACATGGAGCAGTGTGGGTGGGGAAGCCACCAGCAGCAGGGCTCCCTGGAAAGCCTTTGGTGTGGATGCTGAGCACATCGTTCAGCCAGGCTTACCTCCCACTCACCAAAGGCAAACACTGCACCATGCATGGCTCTCCACCTCAAGAAGGAAGGCAGCCACATGCAGGAATAACTCTTACCAAGCAATTTTACGTGGCTGAAGATAAAACAAACAGAACTCATGGAAATGAGGCACGGCAGTCCTACTCTGAGACCCAGACCTCGCACAGACCATGGCAGGACAGGGCCCATTTCACCATCGCTCAGCAGAGCAGGACCACAATGGTCATCCTGCAGCCAGACAGCAGAACCCCAGTGGGAAACATGTTCTGTTTAATTGTAAAAGAAGAATAAATTCTTGAGGAGTAAGATACTAGGAAGGGCAAAACGGCATAAATACTTCAAGTATATTGGCACTAGAGGAAAAGAGTCATATATATTTTATAGAACATATTAAAATATTAATATATATAAACATACATTTTGTATGTAATCTTACTAGCCTTCTCTTATACTTTTAAAATACGTATAGCCTGGGAATAGAGGAGCGAGTGAGAAGAATTCACCAATTTCAGCATGGAAGTGAGCTTCAGGAGATATGGCCACAGGTACCCTTAATCTGAGTCTGTGATTATCTCACTCCAAGTCACATGCAAGAGAATAATCCCCTGCAGGATAGAGCACTGATGTGAAAAGAAAGAAAAGCTCAAAGTCACAGTTGAGTGGTTACATCTGAACCCATTTCAGCACTTCCTCCCTACCCCCCCATTTCTTACCGGAGACCTAGGCAGCTTAATCTGCATTGATGTCTGTGAAGTTTCACTTTAAAAGTTACTCAGCCTGAGAGACTTTCCCCTCATATGAATAGAAATAAAGTTCTTAAGTATTTTTATGCATTTTTATGCAAAGTTTTCCTTTTCAAAAGAAAGTATGAGATATTGCCTGAAAACTTGAATACTGCATTTCAGCTTCAAACTAGTAACAGACATATTAACCCCCAAATGAGATTATTAAAGAGAAAAAAAAAAAAAAAAAAAACCACAAACTGCACCACCAGGCAGAATAACACCCACTGGAGAATATGATAAAGCAGTTACAGATGTTCAGTTGATTACTACAGCTTGAACACACCAGTGCACTGTGTAACTGAATCAAACCATGTCACGGTTACTATTAAGACTAGACGATATGGTATTTCTTAATCATTTTATTTAAACAAAACACTCTCCCTGCCTTCTCCCACCCCTTGCTTTCTCTCTTTTGTCCCCTACACCTTAGGGTTACCGTTTAAGGCATTACAGCACTGATTTACATACTTCTTTGGCTGCCTCACCACTAGTAGAAGACCGTATCCAGGCCCCCACACTGGAAAGTAGAGGGGAGGAAGGAGGAAACAGTGTACAATGAAGCGGCAGCAGGTAATCTGAGGTCTGCGTAATTTAGGGATTATAGTTATTATTCAGGTATCCCTGTTACTTATGTCTCCAGGAAGGAAATTGAGTCTCAACATAAGACCATGATTTGAAACAAGCAGAACACAAGAAATTAAATTTCAATGGAATTTTCTTCCATTAATGCTAGGAAGAACTTCAGGGTCTAGCTCAAGATTAATACACATAAATTCACATTTTGTGGCCATAAAATGACCACAAAAAGCAGTAATGAGCAAATGCTTGACTTGTTAGCCAAAATGGCTGCAAAACATCCCGTTTATACTTCCCACATAGAAGACTTCATTTCCATGCTAAAAAAGAAGTGTGCTTGACAAAAGCAGTGTGTAAATTACTTAACAAGATCTCTTTAAATATCAGTACAAGGTTAGAGGTGATAACAACTACAGTGGCTTTGCAGGATACATTTGACAGCTTCAGTTTTAAAAGAAAATGGAGCTGAGAGCTAAACTGAATATACAGAGATAACATTTAATGGCAATGAACTTCAGAATATCGGAAGTACTGAAAGATCAATTTCCTGACTGAGGAACTAAATTCAAATTAGGAAATCTCTGGCTGACAGAGGTTCCGAAAACCATGGAAGGAGGAGGAAAAGGGGGAGGAAGGTTAATTTGGTTTGTAAAGTATTAAAAGTAATTTTATACAAAATGCCCTGGCAGGAAAACAAATCTGCAGAAAGGTCAGACAGACAGATAACAAGGAATTTTTAAAAATCCAAATTTAGTACTTTAGGTTCAGGAGTTCTATTTCATCTCATTTATAATCTTGTTCTGAAATCATTCATGGCTGCCAAAGCATGTTTGAGATGCAGCTTCAGAATCACTATGCCTGAATGAAACCTGAAGCTTTTCTAACCAAAAAGCTTACGTTTCCTCTCTGCTTCTCAAATCTCACTTTACCTTTTCTTTACAAAGAAGAAAAATACACTTCCACAGCATCTAATAGGGAAGTAGCAACAAGTTCCTGACACCAGAAGATGCTATTTTTCTTTTGGACCTCCAAGGTTCACTTCATGTCTTAATGTACTTGGCATTGCTCTCACTATTAATCGTGTATTGCAGACCAAAAGAAAGTGCCTTTCCATAAATGACCTCAAACTAAATTCATAATTCTTTAAGAACTAATAAACCCACTGAACCAGAAAGCTCTGTCCTTCCTCAGCAGGCTAAAAGCAGGCAAGCTTCCTTACTCCCTTTCACAAGATTCACTAGTGCCTTTTATTTAAAGCACTGGGTGGAAATTGTTTATATATATTTTAACAACATACCCATGTTTTGAGCCAGAAAAAGGCCAGTAAACAACAGAAATGAACAGCTATGCTAGAGACATGGTGCATAGCTTAAAAAGGCATCACTGGTCATACACAACTTCCATTTGTGATGGAGCTTGTATTACCCTACACTACAGGCAAAGGAGCAAAGACTTCTGGACATTCCTACATAACATGTTCCTGATCCTCAAGACTGTGAGGAAGCAACACTTAGCACTTTTCAGATGCTCCTACAAAGGTCTTCCTACAGAAGATCAGAGATCTTCAGTCACATTTTTCTGGAGTTACCCTCATCAACACGAAATACCTTCTGTGAGGAATATGAGATGCATGTGTACTCAACATGGATTACGTGGGGTCTTACTCTTCCTCATTAAATTGTAAATAACTTTTTCAGATAAGAATTTTCAATAGTCAGATCTTCATTATATGGCACAAAAGATGTTTGAATTACTAAAAATATTTGGGATGCCTCTGCATCCTTCACTGCATAGGACAGGGAATGAGAAGATTGGAACTCAGCCTGAAACAGCCCCTTCAAGAACAGATTACGCCTAGTTTTGAAGAGGTATTATTAAAGCAAGAATATAAAGCATAAGCTGGTCGACAAAAAGCCTTGTACAAGAGTATTTGAAGCTGTGCCTACAATGCACATGTTTCCAAGTCATAAAAAGTAATTTTAGTTCTTCAAAGGCTTTTGGAGCTTTTTTTTTTTTTTTTAATCTAACAAGACCATTAAATTCAACTAACCGCACAACGAATCCAGGAAGCAGTTTTCAAGGCCTAGTATTAAGGGAGGCTTTCAAGACTTCTTTCACATTCTAACAATACTAATTAGATCTACACATATTTAACACAGCAGAGGAGAAGAATGCCATAATAGAACTTTGGCAACTGATGATAAAGCCTTGCTGTAATTTTGTTTCTAGAAGCACCAACTTTTAGTAAGAAAAGTTCAGAGTGTGTAAAATATTGCCCAGTGAATCAAAGTAGGGTTTTGTATGCATAGACACACACGCGTATGTCTATGCACACACATATATATATACACACACACACCTTTATCTAAAGAAGATAAGTCATCCACACAATGCACGGAAAATCTGTGGAGTATATCAGGATGCATCAACCAGGAGTCTGCAGCATTCACAAAGAACAAGATAAATAACATGAATAATGAAGTGTGCTCAAAATTTGGGCTGCACACGGTTGCCAAGTGAGCAGGCACTGGAGCCAGAGCTGCAGGAGGCCCGTGGGGGGCACTGGGATGGCTGGAGAGGACTGGGAAGAGCACTGGAGACTCCAGCAAGGCCTTCAGGAGGAGCTAGAGCTCACTGCAGGGCCCTGGCATTTCACCAGGGCCCTGGCCAATACATCATCATTCCTGCTGCCAAAGCAGGAATTAAGGAAAAATAGAAGTGTGAACCAGCACTTTTCTTCTCCTCAGTTCATAAGAGTAATGCTGCACATTTTCATAAGTCCATTTTTAGGTTAAATTCAACATATATAAACATATAAATGCAAACAATTTAGCACGTAAATGTTACATGGCAGTAACACTACCATTCCTCTTATGCAAACAAAAATCTCTCTGCTGCAATACCTGTTTTAATTTCAAACAATTTATTTTCATGTGTGCTATTTAGTTAGTTCAAATTGCTACGCAATACTGCTCCCCAAGAAAGACAGGCGCAAATTAATCCAAGTAGGATATGCTCATTCCCATCTTAGATTTTCTGCACAAGTCCTTTTGGAAAGGAAGAACAGGCTCAAAAGGGGATGTGAATCCTTACAAATTAAGAATTTGTACGGAATTCTAATTAGAATTGCATGCCTCTAACGCTCAGCAGTGTTTAACCCCCAGACTGATGCACTAGAAGTTTTTCTGAAAGCCAGGTAGAAACAGGGATTCTTCCCTCAGCTGACTGCTGAAGAGAACCAAGCACTGGGAGAAGATTCCCTTTGTTAAAGCATTTAAAGGGTCACAAGGATAAAGGAGATTATTTTCTTCTGCTTGCTTTGCTAAGATACCTGTAGCGAAAGATGGTATTTTTCCCTTCTGGATGATGTTGTATACATCAACTACAGTAAATTCCTAGCACAGTTCTCTTAAAAATGTCACTTTAGATATATTTGCTGGAAAGATAATCTTTGGGCACAAAAGAAATTCAGCCACAGAAACATGGGTTATGCAAGCCCCACTGCAGTAAGCAGCAGTGAGAGATGAGGATTCCGGTCTCTGCTGTTGTTCTTAAGCTCATATTATGTGAAACAAATAAATTAAGTTCTGAACTGTCTGCTACTTTAACTTGGATGGCAGCTCAAGTCCTACACATAAGGCCAAACACAGTTTGGCTCCTGCATCTGTTTTGCTAGAACAATTGAGACAACCTGAACCTGTGTCTATTTGTGATTTTTACGTTTGAGGCTTCCATATAATTGTCTCCCCACCGTAGCAGGAAGGCTGCAGGAGCAGCTGGATACCTCTGCCCCATCAGCACCCAATGCTCCCAGGGAGGCAGTGCACACCAGGTGGCACACTCAGGAATCTAGGGGCTCAGACAGAACCCCAACCAGATCCAGAACCCACAGCCATGTCCATCTCTGTATCAAAGGGAACCACAGAAAACTTCAGGTTTAGTCTCACCAAATGAATAGTATCCTTACTACTATTTACTATCACTTTTTTGCATAATTTTTATTTTTATTTCTTAAATCACAACTATACCAAAGGTCAGGGAGCTTTTTGCTCTTTCAGGAAAACAGACAGAGGCGAGCAGTTAACTATGCAAGTTATCCAAATCTATAGACTTAAGATGCTCAGATGCTAGAAGAAGAAATGATTATATGGTAAAATAGCTTAACAGCAGGAAGCACGAGGTGGCAGAGCTTTGCTACTACCTTAAGCTGCTTAGCTTCAGATAAGGAGCTTATGCAACTTTCCTAACTCAGAAGTACATTCAGCAAGTGATACCAAAGCAGTTTTCAAGTTAAGTTACACTCTGGACTGATGCCCCTTGAGTACTGTTATTCTGCCCTCTTACTGAGGAAAGAAAGGGGAGAAAACCGTCCACCCACTAAAACCTAGGTCCAGTTTAGTAAGGGAGGCAAGTGCCCCCTTTGTTTTCTTTGATGCTTCCCTTGTATGAAACAACGTATCTGCACAGTAAGCCCAGCTTCTGGGAGCATGAACAAGACTGTTCTGCAGTTTCCAAACAGAGCCTGACTAAGCAGCAGCTGCTTTGCCATCCTCTGGAAATAGTTGTAAAAATAACACGGGTAAAGAATTGCAAGTATTCTAGTCAGAGAACAGACTTCTGATAAACTATTTGGTTTATTTTCGGATGAAACATCCTATCAGCCCACGATGGATTCAGTCAAGAATATTCTTTGTACAGGATTGGATAAAGACAAAGCCTTTAATCTTGCAGCTCGTCTGCAGCTGAAGAAAGCTGGGACTTAAGTGAAAAAGACATGACACTCCTCCCAAAAGCTGTTGAAGAAAATGCAGGAAAATATGTGGAAGAAGTCCGAGATGCCTTGCTCAGCCTCATGCAAAACACCAGGTAAGGACACACTGCTGACACCCCCTCGGGGTGGCAGATGCGCAGGTTGTCGAGGTGGCCTGGACCACTCACCTCTCCAAACAGGGGCCTCCCATTGTGTTTCCTGGTGAAGATCCACTTATTTCAGCTGCTTTGTGAAGAGCAATGATAAAGAAAGGATCTGCAGAAGGGCTTTATGGTGCACTGGTGTTAGTACCTGACAAAATAGTGCAGATTTCAATCTGGATTCCAAAGTGTGAACCACAGGTACATGGCAAGGAAGAGCTTACTACAAAACAAAGTGCCAAGCAAAAGCCAAAATCTTATTTTGTTCTCCAAAGGAGAAGGAAGGAAGCCCTATTAGTTCTTCACATATCAGTCACACAAAAATAGCACAGTTAAATATTACATCGCTTCTGTTTGCATTTTAAGCTTATCAAGGAAAAAGGATTCTGAAGTAGACTAAACTACATCATTTAAAGCACTAGAATCACAGCTCTTTCCCAGAACTATACAGATTCTTATTTTCTTTAGCAATACAATAACAAAGATAGTCAACATGAGACTCAAAATCCAATAGTTACAACAATTCTAGTGAGAAACGGATGAACTGGAAGATCTATAAACAGATTACGCTAAACATCTAAAAGCAAAACTACTGTACACACGTAACTACATCAATAATTGTATTTGATTCCACAAACCATTTGCCCATTCTTTGGAAGGCTTCATCACTTCTTTCCACTATAATTTCAGCAGAACTTTGTTGAATAAGAATGACGTTAGAAAAGCAGTAATATTCCTCGTTACTGCTATGCAACAAAGCGCAACACGTAAGGAGGGGTGGGGAGCAGGGCAGAAGGAAAATAATTACGTTTTACATTAATTTAGCTGCTTCTGAGACAAAAGCTAACTCTTGCCTAGTCAAAAAAAAATAGAAAATAAAAAAATATATAGATGTCCAAGAGCGTGCAGCTGCTGTCCTTTACCTTGTCAGAAAGAGTGAGCCATGGAGCTGCACTTCCCTTCCAGCTGGGTGGCCGTGGCCACAGAGCTCACCAGCATTACCAGCATTTATTGGACTGGTCCAAGTTAGCTGATGCCTAACTTCAGGGAAGGCAAAAAAGAGTTCTCATCCTGAGTTCAGGGAGCCATTTGGTCAAGTACATACACGTATTTTTTTCTTTACTATTATTTTTTCATGAATAAGATCTTCAGTCTACAAGAAGAAAGCATGTGTTTTCTCTGGTGGAAAGAGTTCAGCACACAGAGAGGCTATTCATATGCCACTAATGATGTGCACACAAGCCTAATGAGTACACAGAACATCTCTGTACAATCAATAAATCTTTATTCAGAGGAGGTGCAAGTTGTTTAAAAATGCGAGCTTATGCACCCAAACAGATGCTATGGACCACACAGCTGCAGAGCTCACATGAAGTGTTACAAGCTGAGGCACCTCGAGTTCTGCTCTTCCTCAGACTTCATCATTTTGAGGTTTCTGTTACATGGATACTTCTCCAGCAGCAATGCTGACTTAACCCATACCTCCCTATTCACCCAGACGAAGCAACAGTAAGTCTAATGCAGGTCAACTTTAGGGGTTATGGGATAGGTTCCTTTATCTTTTTTTTTTTTTTTTGTCAACTGTAGCTGTTTCTTAACTATAACCCCTAAGTTACTTAGGCATCTCTATTTTTTTTAATTCATTATCCAAGAAAATCTCTTTCAAGCCTAGAAGGGATTAAATAATCTGTTCTTGAATGCATTTCCTTCCTTCCTGGCTGGCAAGTTTGTTTTGTTTACCCTCCTCCTCCTCCTCTTCTGCAAGCTTGAGATCTGCTTTTTATCTTGTAAAGCAATGACTGCATATAAAAGAAGCTTAGAAACTTATGTCTTGTGCATTGTTTGGAAGAGGCAAGAACTTCAACAGGCATGTAGCAAAGCTTTTTTTTCCCCCCTCCTCACCACAACTCAGCCTCAACTCATGAATTCTGCAAATCTGTATCTCAAACTCATTTTTGCTGTAAACTCTTCCCCTTCTCCTTTTTCATATGAAAGCATCATCTGCAACCTCCTGACCCCAGCAGCTTGCTTCAGAATTTAACAGAAAAGAGGTAAAAAAAAACCTAAAGATAAGATGTGAGAGCTAGAGACTGATGCATAACAAAGTATATACCATATGGCTGATAAACATAAAAGCTCTCCCTGTTGGAGTTGTTTTAGTTCATCTGTTTCAAATCAGGTTACAGAACAGATAAAAACAACAAAGAAATCAATTCACTTTCTTCAAGCAAAGAATCAAACAAACACTTCTCCATTTTAATGTTCTCAGGCTTCATCTCAAAAGTAAATAAAATAAAAAAAAAAAAATCCCAGAAGAGGGTTCAGCAAAGAGCCTCCGCATTTACCATGGCGCAGTCCCTGTCTCAGGGGGCTCTGAAGCCCCCCAGGCCACATGGGCAGGGAAGCACAGGCGTCCCACTGGGTAGCTGGATGCATCTGAGGCAGTATTACACAGACCAGAAGATTTAGCAAACCTCTACAGCCAATTCGCATCTTTCCAACATTTTTGCATATTTCAGTACTGAACATTTAAGGGCCTTTAAGTATTTATTCATATTTGCTCATTTGCGTCACCTTCTGAGCATTTAATTCATTCATCAAGTGACAAGGATTTCTCTCTGTTTCCATTCATCAGTACTGCCTCCCACTCAGCAGTTACACTCAAGTTAATGTTCAAGATCTGATTTTAAATAGCAAGTGCCACCCCGATCGTACCCCACGCCTACAGCAGCAGTCATCCAGCCCGTTCAATGTGTATCCACCTGAACAGCTCCACTGGTGCAATTCAACAATGGTCTCTGAAGACCCCAAACTACCTGACCCTTTTGGGGTCTTTCAGTGATATAAGCTGAAGATGTTGGCCACAGATGAAAAGGCAAGGAACAAGAGCATTAAGCCCACAGATGTACTCCGTGACTCCGTGCAGCTTTTAGCAGAACTTCCACAGAACTTGACCTTTTATCTAAGGGTTAAGCCACACATCAGCTACTAAGGCAAACATTTCTGCTCACAGGAGACAACCACGGGGGGGGCAGATCAAGGTAGAAATCTATCCTCTAGCTTAGCTCTTTATTCCCCTTCCTCTGCTCCAAGTTGATCAACTGATTACTAGCAGCCTTTAATGGAAAAGCACTGGGACCAACTTTACATCTCTGTCAGAAGAACTGACTTTATACCTCTGCTAATCTGATTTAAAGAAGAACTAAATAGCTTTAGCTTCCATTAAATTTTTCAGAGGTATTGCCCAGCAGCACTTGCCATTGATTTAAAGCATTATATACAGCAGTGTACTTCACAAGATCCAGAGGTAGGAAAATATACTTGGAAGAGAGATCTGATATATTCTCCCACTGGCCGGATCAGCGGTCTCTAGGAAGGCTTCAATTCCCTGCATCTTGTGGCTTCAGCTTGATCGGAAAGACAGTTACAGGACAGCACTTGGAAACCCCAGATAAATAACACCCATTACACTTCACAAGTCATTTTGCTAACAAATGATCCACTTTGCATATTCACATGTAATCTCTTAGCACAGAGATAAGTTACAAGATCCATCCTTTCCTTGTAGGCTATCCAAAGCAGACATTCATTTTCATACAGTCATCTTCACAGTCAAAAAACACGCTCAACGTATTTAGTCAACATGAGCAAAAATTAGGACAGATGGAAAGGAAAGACTTGGAGCCAGCACCAGTATATTGCAAATGCCAGCTCATGTACAAAAACATTAGGAGTCTTCCTAAAAAGCCAGATGCAGACCTGAATGGTCCAGAAGCTGGGAGCACTGCCTGAAATGAGCACTTACCTAACAGGCATCTTTCAAAGGCAGCAAGGCTGCTTGCTTGTTTTAACATCAATCAAGAGATTAAATAAATTCCCCTATGACACAGCACAAATTTTCAGTGCAAAGCTTGCCTTTTGATAACTATAAGGTGTTCTATTCTTAAATCCCCAGGGTAAAGAGAAATTTAACTGCTGTCATTAACAATAGAGAAACTTCACTGCTATCATTAACAATCTCTATTTACAGACCAGTGAAATGAATTCAGTGCAGATTCACATGACAGAGAAATTATTAAACCATTTCATGCAAATTTCAAGGGCAAGTATTTATAAAAACATGCCCTTGCAATTCAAAAATGGCAACAGTGGCCTACCCTTCATCCAGGTACAGACTCTGTGGTGAAAACAAAACAACACACCATCAAAATGAGAAGGCCCACTGCAGCTAAAACTCAGCTCTGCTCCTTACCCACAGGCTCAGCTCCATGCCAGCAGGTTTGAGCTCATTCCTGGAGATGGGGCACCCCACTCCAACCCTGACTGGCAGCAGGCTCCTTTGGTTGTTCTCAATGCTGGGGAAGGCTGCGGTAAAGCACAGCCCGCACAGGAGCAGCCTCCCTCCTGTTACCGTGCCCTTCATTTCTCCTTCTCATGAGCCACGGTTGGCAGTATGAACAGAACCGAAGAGCACCAGCTGCTCCTTCTAATGCATTCCTGGTTTCTCTGCAATGATCCTTTCCTTCGGTATTGCGCGTGACTACACTTTAGAGGAGAGGGGATGGAGAACAGTGGCTGGAGGGACTTAACAGCCACAGCACTGTTGGAACAAAGCCCTCAACACCATCACCTGTTTGAATAGAAATAAACAATATAGCACTGAACTTTTTAATGATGCACTTCTGTAAAAGAGCTATCTCCTGGTAGGTAAGCAACAATGGGAAGTGGCTCGATTTGACTCGACTGCTTTACAACTGCTTTCACAAGAGAAATGCACACCACAGCCCTGAGATCCTGTCCCACCTGTAATGAGGTTTGCTCCTGTCACCAGTGCTGAGCCCAGAGATACCCTCCTCCTCTGCTAACCATAAGCATCCAGAAAGAAACATATGGCCAGAAAAATATCCGCTAGCAGGAGGTAGGGAAGGTTCTTAACACAGCTCTCTCCAGTAATTGTGGAAATACCAGAAGAAATTCCACCTTCAGACCTCCTGTACTTTGATAACATGCAATAATTATCTGGATAATCATCATCCCACAGTTCTCACACTATTACATTTATAAATCATGCTGTTTTAAAATAGTTTTAAATAATTGCTGCAATTGATATTCTATTTAAAAATACCCTCTGGTCTTCTTGTAATGAACAATATAATTTCCTGCAACAAAATAGTTGACTGCAGACAGAAAACTCCATGGAATAGCCTTATAGATAAATATATTTAAAAAAAAAACTCAGAACACTGTAAAAATGTAAAAAAAAAAAAATATCCACACATGTAAAGCTTTTTTGTTTCATTGTCATTTAAGCCCCACATGGACAGAGATAATAATGCAAGATGCATCAGTGGGCTTCGCTCCCAGTCTTTTGGGCACACACTGACCTGCCCTGTACTTGTAAGTGACAAAAAAGTTCCTATTTAAATGAAGAAAGAAGTTATTTTAGTAAGTGCTGACATTTAAGTCATGGGCTTTGGACACAAAGGCTCACATTTCTGCAGAGGTAGCTTTTTACCAACACAGCCCCACCACCCAGGTGAGTGCTGCACCCCTGCACCTGTGTACGCAAGATGAGAACCACCAAGGGTCAATCCCTGGCATTGCCACCAGCTGTCTCTAATCTCTAAACCTTTAGTTCCCTGACTCTGCACCTCCAGTAAGTGGCTGGGTAGCAAAGATGAGACCTTGTTTCTATCATTTAAGGAGCAGACCACGTTTGAGCTATTTAATTGAAAGAAACCAGCAGGATAGAAGCATGTCTAGGTGCCTGTGTAAGCCTGACTTCAAGGTAGGATGAAATTAAAACACTTGGTTATATTCAGAAATTATGGTTTCTGTATGAAGCATAAGAGCCTGATCTCACAGTTTCTCCATGCAAAATATCGCCACAATAGTATGGCATTAAAACAGTATTTTCCATCTCACATCTTACTCTGAATTCCAAGAGAAGCCGATTTCAACAAATGAAGCGTCTTCAAAAGCAGAGATGCATGATTTTTCTGTAAATGAACTGTGAACATCGGTATGCTTGTAAGCTAAACAAAATTTATCATTCACTGACCTGCTCTGGATTGGATGAGACTGGATTGCTCCTTATGTAGTCAAGTAGTGCAAAACACTGAAAATGATTGTTCTGACCTCAGCACAGGCGAGAGGGACACCAGCCATGCTTTATATTAAGTCAGCACGGGGAAAACTAGTTGATTTTCCTCACCAATTTACTCCAAATACAGGCTTACAGCTACAAACAGCTGTAATTTATTATATTTTAAATTTCATGAAAGACCTAAATATGTTGAATGATAACACTGCTCAGAATTGTCAAGGCCTATTGAACCGCAACATATTCCCCAAATTGGGAACATGGCACTCTGATTTTGGCAGAGCTAGAGAAATTTATTTATTTATATTAATATAAGTTAGTATGCTGAAGACAGGAATAGGGAGAAAAGCTTTTTTTTTTTTTTTATTAAATATAATTAATGGAGGGTGGCCCCCTACAGCTCAGCTTAAATGAAAACAGCAGAGTAACCTGGATTTAACTGTGAATTCTCAAAGCTCAAACTGTTAAACTACAGTAATGTTCAAGAATTTTCTTTGTTATAATTGAATATTTAAGTGTGCATTTTCCTAAGTAACCATCTCAAAACTGCCCTCTGCCCATCACCGAAGCTCACCAGAAGGAACAATCACTTAAATGAAGAGGAAAACCACCCCCATGGCATTTTTGCAGTTATTCACCTGCCATATGTGCGCACATCTAAAGCCACATCGCCATTGAGCTGTGCTCCGATGGTGAGATCCCAATTTTTTGCTGTGTTGGAGTTCTGCTACAAGACAACTTTCATACAACGCAAAGAAGGTAACGTGACAGCTCAGGAAAAATGACAATTAAGCCAACTCTTTAATTTCAAAAGCATAGTCTTCATAACCATAACCGTCAGCTTGACTATCTGGAGTTAGTTGAGTGTTACCTGCTGATGACAATATTTAAAGAAAATAAGCCTAACCTATTGCTTTGAAAGTACCTCAAAGCAAACCAGATAGTTATGCTGTGAATTTGCACCTCAATGCATGAAACTCACTGAACTATTTCACTGATTTTAAGGAATAATATTATACTTTCTTACATTAAAAGAGTGCTACTTCAAAAGTATGAAACTAATGTCTCTTTCAAATAATACCACTGCTGTATAATTTATGAGCTAACTTTTAATGTCTTTTCTGAGCCCGAATTTCAATATGTATATTTTAGCTTGACACAAGAAGACCAACTATCTGCATTATTTCACCAACAGACGCCACCACCCTTCTTGTCTCATTCAACCAAGAACAAGACCATAAGAAATCAAGACAAGACAATCCATAAGAAATTTTTGAACTTCTGCCACTTGCCTTCAGTCTGTATTAGGACCTCTTTTCTTTGCGTTATACAGCATGCTAAAAAACAACATATACAGTAAAGTTTCAGTTGACTGTAGTCAAATCATTATTTCCACCCCATTTTAGTTACCCAAACCCTCCTGGATCAACTTCTGTTGCAAAAGCCATCCAAATACCACCATCAGCTTGGAGGTGATTTTCATCTGTGTCAGAGGCACAAAAAGGCATTGCCAATGATTCTTTAAATTTCTCCTCTAGTGCCTTCTCCTACACCACACAGTATGAAATCTGGATATCCCAATCTGCATGGAGAAGCTGGGCCTGTGACTTTAAATAGCTTCGCTAAATGAAAGGTGAAGATGTTAGCGCAAGAGAAGACTGCAGCTCTATCAGGTTCATGTTTCTGCATTTTAATTGTTTTTAATTGGTATAATCACCAGCTGATCTTTCCCTATTTTGGCTGCAAGAGGCTGCCTCTGAGGGAAATTTAAGTTGTAGAGCTGCAAAAAAAAAGACCTGGGAAAGGACTTACTGTCACTGCAGATGTTTCATTAAGGATGCAGCAACAGTGCAATTGTTTTGGAACATGAACATCAAAACAAGCCTTCTGCTCCTTCATTTCCAGAGACAGAGCATCCCGCGGAAACTATCTTGGTTCTTCAGGATAGTTAATTTGAAATCAGTTTTTGTTTAAAGTTCAGAAAACTTATCTTGCCACTTAACCCACCTTGACACCACCCACGCACATCACAGGCTTAAGCAACGCATTCATCACAACCATCTCTTGAAGAAATCATATCCTGTACAGTCACCTGTGATTTTAGTAGTATTCAGCTGGAATTCATTCATGTTTGCATCTTAGTCAATTGTAATACAGTGTTCGCTAATTTCTAAATATGAACTAGAAGACTACATATTTGATGTCAGAACAGGACAAACGTAGGTGACAAAGTCAGCACTAAGAAGGATGAAAACTAAAACACATAAACCTTACTGATGAACAGACTACCCATGTTTCTCAATTTCTAGTAAATCTTTCAATTATTTCTTAATTCAACCAAAGTCTTTTTCATACCCAAGAAGCATACTCAGCACTAGCTGCAGTCATTCCTCAGCACTAATAACTTCTTCCCTCTCTCAGCAGGCTTCCTGGCTTCTCACAGATAACAGCAGCACACAACATTTGTTTTTCTTTGTTCCAAAATAGTGAAAAATCTTGTTTGCGGATAGCACTTCAAGTATAACATTCCTGGTATCAAAATAACCCCTGATCATCAATTTCATTCACATAGGACTATAGGCTTATGCCACTTGTAAGAATCAGTCTCCACCACAAAGAAACAAAACAAAAATCAATCCAGTTTGCAGGAGCTCCAGGCACCGGAGACCCAGAAGGCTGCTCTGGAGCAGGACTTCACCAGCCCACCCAAACCCCATCTTCTACCAGCAGCTCCCTCCAGCCTTCCAACAAACAGACCCCAAAGCCAGCCTACCTGCAGCCACCAGCAGGTTAGGCCAGATGCACAGGTTCCACTCAAGCATTAATTAAATAACTGCTGCGTGTTGCCAGAGCCTTAAGATACACGGAGTTATGATCTCATCTCGCTTCCCCTGACACCCACGGTGCTGAGCTGCAGGCTCCTTTGGCAGCTCCTCCCCACCGCTCTGTTCGTTAGGGGAGCACCCACAAACCCAAGGCTGGAGCATCCCCCAGCCAGCACCATCCTGCACATCCTCAGCCCCGAGGGCGCAGCTGTGGCAGAGAGTTACACCTCCTCTCTCCTAACGGAGCAGAAAACACTGATGCTTTTGGCTCAGAAAGCCCACAGCCTGTTCCCAGCACAAGGCTGGGAACAATACTGAGAGCGAGAACACAGAGAAGCAGAAATACTCCAAAGCCTGTAGGTGACTGATGAGCAAGGGAAGCGACTGTGCATGGGGATACAGAGAGCTCGCAGCCCAGAAGAATCACAGGACAAAACACACCTTTAAATTGCAGTCCCCCCATCTGATTGTCAGCATTTTTGGTATGAATTGTATGCATTTACTACACCTTTCTCCCCCTGATGCTCTCACAAATTCCTTTGCCAGTTAATTGTGGAAAGTCTCTTGCATAGTAAATAACGTGCTAGGAATAATTGACGCACATGGAGTAGCAACATGCATTTAACTCTTAAAAGTTAGCTCAGCATTGCCATTAAATTCAATACATTGTTCACAACTTCCCACGTATATTTAAAAAAGCAAGGAGCATATCACTGGACAAACTCAGCACGCAGCTTAAGCGATGCTTCAAGTTTCTCTTGCAAAATACAGCTGCCTGTAGTTTAAAGAGTTTGGTTGTCTTTTTGCAAGGTCTTTTTTTTTTTTTTTTTTGACACTTTATAATAAAAATAACTCCTCTTGGGTCAAGTAAACACTTTGAACACAGCTGAAATCAGTATGGCACACACAAAAAATAATTGCAATGTCATTAGCAAGGTAATCAAGGCTGCACCCAAAGCTGTGCCTGGATCGTTTCCCACCTGGGCTGACCGCTCTCAGCGGTGCACAATACAGCAGGGATGGGGCTCGGGTTAATCCCAGCCTGGCACCGCGCTTGGTGGCAACAAGGTCACCCAGCAGCGACCCTGGGGACACCGGCAGCGGGCACCCCGGGGCGGTACGACCCCAACAGCACCCACGGAGCTCCGGAGGGGCAGCGGCTCCCCGGGGTGCTCAGCCGGCAGGGGGGCAGCCCGGGGCCAGCCGGCAGCCACCGCCGTAGGAATTTGGCGTGGAGCAGGGCACGGCACAGCCCTGCTCCTGCCCGATGGAAAAGTTGCTCAGCCGAACCCCCAAGGGTGCCCGAACAGCGGCAGCCCGGTTGCTTTTAGCCCAACGCGCCAGCGTGCGCACTGACCTCGGAGCGGGGAAGCTCCTCGCGTGCTCTCGTCGGGGTGTTTCAGGCTGGTATCAGCAGAAGCGAAGCCGGAGAAGCGCAGTTTATAACCGCAATCCCTCCGGCCGGGGCTGGGGGCTCCGGGTGCAAGAGGCACGGACGCCCCCGGTAGCCCCGGCAGCGGCTCGCAGCTCCCGGGGAGCGGAGGGCGCCCGCCGCGGGGCTGCCCCCAGGCGCTCGCTGCCCTCCGTGCGAGCCTCCCCAACTTTGTTCCGCCAAGTTACAGCCGCTCTCCCTCCTTCTCTTCCCTCCCGTCCCTTCAGCCCGGCCACGGAGCCACACAGCCGTCGCCCTCCCCGCCGCGATCCTGCGGCTCCCGCAGCGCCCGGCGCCTCGGCTGGGGCGGCGAGCGGGGCGGAGCGGGGCGGGCACGGCCGCGGCTCCCCGCCCACCGCCACCGGGCTCCGGGGCCGGAGGGGAGGTGGACCCCGGGGAGGGCGAGGTGGCCTTGGGGCAGCAAGGGACGTTGTGAGGGGGACAGAAAGGCAGCGGTGCTAAAATGGAGCCGGCTTGTGCCAGGGGGGGTTGTATGAGGGCTTGGCTGCCTTCAGCCCGGGCAGCGGGCACGGCTCCTCTCGCAGCCGCCTTTCCCCCCCCCACCTCCGGCTTCGCTGCGCCTCGGGCAGGGTGGTTATGAAGGAGGTTGACACAGGAGCTTAAATAAAAAAAAAAACTTCATCTAATTTCTGGGCTGGGAGCCCAGGCAAAGAATCAGGTTCGTGGAGGTCTCCGTGCAGGAGCCGGATGGAGATTTTATTGAGCCTGGCTCCAGCTGATCGCAGTGTTATAGCTGTGTTGCTGTAATTAAGCCTGAGCAGAATTCCTATCAGCCTCTTGTTTAGCAGGTTATATAACGGAACTAAGTTCCCCAAAACCACTGTTGTCTTCCAGGATCCCAACACAGGGTGAAGTCCACCATGCGGTCGGCCTCCATGGCAGCGTGGAGGAGGCTGTGAGGCTACAGCAAGGCCGCTGGGTGTGAGGGACGGGAAGGGCTTGGCCTCCTAGGCAGGGTGGTGATACATGACCCTCCAGTTGTCCAGAGGAAGGACAAGAAGAAAATTTGGCTTCTTCAAGACCTGGGTTTTAAGTTTGCCCCTCTGTTTGCGCCTCTTGTTTGCCTGTATGGTGAAACATCGGTGTGTGCTAACTGGGAGACAGCAGCCTCGTGTCTGGGACAAGGACGAGCTAGACAAAGCATCTGCTGGGCCAGGCTGCTGGGGAGTCCTCTCTGGGGGGACCTGAGGAGATCATCTTTGCCTTTCTGCAAGTGTAGGAGCCTACAATTACGGCATGGCCAGCACTGAAACGGAGCCAATTCTGTAAAGCAATATGTAGTTGGTCTGAGGAAGGGATATTGAAAAATAAATTATCTCAAAAACACTACAAAATGCATTTTTAATTGGCAGAGCGCAATCACAAAGGACTCATAGAGATGATGCAGTAAATGTGATTTAACGAGCTACCGTTCACGAGCTGAGCACCAAGTCTCAGACTAACACGGTTCAGCTCAGCGTTGGCACTGAGCAGGAGCACGTACTCAGTCTGGTACCGCAGGTCAGCTGATGGATTGAAGTACAGGAACTCCACCTCATGTCTGAAACACCACTTGGGGCTTTTGCCTAGAATATTGCCTTTTTATATATTATTATTATTACAGTCTCATCATTGGAAGAGGGCCAAAGCCTTAGCTTTCCAGCATACCCTAGCGCCGGCAGTACCACGGTGACTGTGGACACCTCCCTGGTGCGTTGGCTGAGCATGGACCCGGGAGCAGAGCCTGAAATGCCGGGGATAGGCCTCTGCAGATCCAATTTCCTCAGGGGGTCTCCTGTGAATGTATTCACTACACCGATTCACTTGGCTTTCTGAGATCTGACAAGGTCTTGGCCCTAAAACATGGTTCTCAACTCAGAAATATTAGCTTTCGCTGTGCCAGACACCAGCATGGGAAGGCCGGCCAGTATTTTTATGCTTGGCTGACCATAGTCGTTGTTAAAACTTGGAGAATGCAGTTTGCCTTCGCCGGTGTCCTTGTCCACCTCCAACCCAGCCCCACATTTTGACTGCCTTGGCCTACTAATATATATATTTTTCAGCTTCAGTATTTATTTAAATAAAGGACTTCAAATCCCTATCATGGGTGCCTATGTATATATAGAAGATGCAGGTTTCTTGAAGTTTGCCAGACAGACACTTTGTGAGATTGTGAGGTCAAAGGGATGACTCTAATCTTTGGGAATACAAGTAAAAGAGGAAATAGAGCGCTTTTTCTCTCACTTATTTTGAAGTATTTAGAAATAGTAATTCAGTAAGTATTTTTTCCTATATTAAGCGTTCCATGAAACACTGCAAACTTGCAATCACCGTATACTTAGCGAGGATAATCAATTTGCAGCCATTAAACTCTATGAGGCTAGATGGCATGTTTTCACACAGCACCTGATACTATGGTGCCCTTCTGCCATCTGGGTCTTCTGGACGCTGCTGTAATATATGTGTTCAATAATAACAACTTAATTGAATGTCTCACGCTACTTCCAGCCTAATGATTTCTTCTCATTTCCACTTGTCAGTCAAACATCACTGTCAGCATGTCTCAAATTATATGAGAAGAACAGGGATCCTTCTACTGTAGTGTTATCTAATTAATGCTTCCTAAGGATTAAAGTGAAGGAAAAAAAAAACACACTTTAATTTATGAGCATGGCATGGCTATAAGCAGATAAATGAATATGATATTTAAGTAAATCAGCTAAGAAAGTTCTCTATTAATAATTAATAATCTACTTAGAAGACCCAACTTAACCGTCTCCATCCTGGTGTCAGTTGGCACAGAGGAGAACCACCAGCTGAGCACCTCTGCTCCCCCTCACTGCACCCCACACACCGCTCTCTGCCACTGCTGTAGTTGCTGTGTCTACTTTCAAGTAGTGCTTCTCACCGTGTTCACGTGCTTTCAGCACATGGGTTGCCTATATAACTGTTTTGTGCACTGCTGCTGTCTGCTATCTGGTTTGACAACCCATGTTGTTTTCCAAGTTTTAGATGGGAATTTAGCCACCAGTAACAAGTAGGCTCAGATCCACCATAATTTCCTCCAGAAAAAAAATAAAAATCAATCATACCTTGTCTCCTAGATGCTTTCGTTTTCAAAGACTTTTTTATCCACTGGCAGAAACACCAACTAATTCACCTCAAGCTTAAACTGAACTTGTTTTGCAAAAAACCTCAAGGATGTTGTCCACATGGGAGGTATAGTCAGCATGATTTGATGGACCATTGCTCTGGTCTTACCATTGACCATAATCACCACTGGCTCTTTCTTTGGAGGCAGATAAATCAATTCCTTGAGTCTGAAATGGCTACCAGACAATAGAATATTTTTTTTAAAAAAAAAAAAAAGCAGTTGAAAATTTAGTTTTCTGTCTTTCTTGGTATAAGGGTTATTTTAACCTTCATTTTCCAAACACACTTTCAGGCATAGCAACATCAGCAATCAGAATACATAGACAAAATGATATGATGCTTTGGATACAGTTAAAGGCATATGAAATCTGCTTTTTCCAGTGGTACTTATGGGACCTTGTTTAAAAATACATGTTTAATGTAAATCCAATCATTCTAAATTTTAAGAAATGCTTCTCTTCTTAAGCCGACATTGATATCAATTTACCTGAGGCCTTGCTCTGCAGGAACAGTTAATGGATTATGCATTTTTTCAAGGCCAAGGTCAAATGTAGTAACTAGATGGTATTTTGCATGGGTACATCAGAAGATAATCTGCTAGTTCCTTGAGGCACGGGGAGGCCCCCTGTTGTGGTGGTGACGGGCGATAAGCGGCATTCTCTCGTGTCCTTGCTCCCGTCATTTAGCAGTGTTGGTGTGGCTAACACTGACACCAGGATCAGACATGCTCCCCATGTCCATGGCCATCTGTATTTTATCACTGTTTTGTATAATCCTGCTGTCCACAGGTGTAGGAGGCATTGTGATAAAAAGGAGTGTTTTTAGAAGCATCCAGCAGCAGTCTAGCCCAATTTCACTGAAGTCAATGGTACCACTTATTTTGGCATCAAATGCAATTGATCAAATCACCAGTATCTTAAAAATTCCATTTCACTGTCACCATGAGCTCCCGCTTGTGCTAATAAAAGCAGAGCGCAACTGGTGTTTGGAGCAGCAGGGGGAAAGACTGGGAGGAGGAGGCTAACGAGAGGCCCTGTCTGCATTGAGGAAATTAATTATGTGACGGGATTAAACAGCAGCACTGAAAGCCTCACTTTGTCCTGACGCAGGCTATATGCATTAAAGGTTTACGCTGGTATAATAACCACAGCGATGTTGTTATATGGATGCAAATTTCCTTAATGTGGCCAGAACCTAGATCAGACCACAGTGACTAATACAAAACTGATAAAAGAAAGTGAATTATGTGTTATTGTACTGGAGAGCATGAGACAGAAAGAAAATTGTAATAGGAAGGTTAAGTGCCCACTGAGTGCAAACTGATATACAATATCTTGAAATCACAGAGAGAGAAAATTAAAATGGTGAAATGATTTCACATATAGGTGGACGGAGGCATAAAAGCCATCTATGAATTATGGGAGGGAGAAATGTGTGAGAGCATGATATTTTCAGATGTACAGGCTTTTTCCCATTAGAAATGAATAAGTGATTGAAGGCTAATTCCAATAAAGAGGTAATTTTTTTTTTTTTTTTTTTTTTTTTTTTTAGTTCAGGTTTCTGTTGTCCCTGGTTTTGTGTCACTGAAATATTTGTATATTAATAGATACTCATTTTAATAGCATTACAGTAATCTGAACATCTGCAGCTACTGGGTATTAAAATACAGTTACTTCCCCATATATCAAGTTGTTCTCACAGTACTGTTGCCTGATTTTTTGTATCTATTAAAATGCAATGGATCTGTTCTTATCTTTATGTACTAACTGGCAACCTTGAGCTGAAATGCTACGCAGAAACAAGCCTGATGCCTGGAGGCCTGGCTAGCAAGTCAGCAGAAGGCGAAGACATTTTATGGCTGTCCTGACAGCTAAAGGACAGGCTGTGTACTTTCCTAATCAAACAGGATTAAACAAAATTATATTCCCACAACCCCTGCCATCCTTTGTTCAAACAAATTGCCTGATGTACTGTTCAACAGTTTACTAAATATAGAACATCCTCTAAATTAGATGTTTTAATTTTACCAGGAATGCAGCAGAGTTTATTGGGGAAGTCAGATGTTTTGTTCAAGAAGTCCCAAGGAGCTCCCACACCCAGAGCTTAAATGCATCCAAACACCACTGTCTGCTGTTAAGGGCTGGGAGACAGAAACCAAAACAGAGGCAGCCAATGCCAGTAAACATGTGGTTAGTAAATTTTTGAGCAGCAAAGAAATACCCCCTAAAAGCATTTGGAAATGTGATCATGCCAGGGGAGTGAAGGAAACAGTTGGCTGCTCCTCCTTCCCTTCTTAGTGTGATAGTGATTTGTTGTTATACTCAACAGAACTTAAAAGGATATATATTTGTAAAGTTAGCTCTGTAAAGGACAATATTTATTTCCAAATGTAAAGCTGAATTTTAGTCACCCCCAAAGCTTCTAGTTCCAGACGGGAAATTCAAGGCAGTCATTGTGCCACCCAAATACAAGGAAATGCTTTCAGCATCACACCCATCAGCTGATATTTCTTATTTCTTGCATGCATCCTCCATGCAACCATGGAGTGGTGCTCCAGCAGTGTTCTTCTGTAAGTAGAACTTTAAAATCATCTGACTTGTCAAATTTTAATATGATGATGTAGGTTCAGGTTTTAATACCATGCAGTTTCATTCATGAGTTAGCACACACATCCCAACCATAAGTGTAAGGGCACTTAATCCTAAACTTTGTCAGCAAGATCAGACACAAGCAGGTAAAACCACAAACATAAATAACGCTGACCTATGAAAAAATAAAATAAAAGGAAAAACAGCATACCCGAATGACAAACAAGATGAAAAATTGTCCAAAGAACTTCAGTTCAGTGAAGTACTTCAGCCAGTATCTATGTTCGTTGCTATGAAAACATATGCTTTAATTCCTGTCTTGCTCTAGAATACTTTCCTAAATCAGTACTAATAATTTTGAAGTCTATAAATACCCTGATGAGAAGACTCCTTATCTGTAATGAATACAAATGGCTCTGTGCAAGTGCACTTCAAACAGAAACAATAAGGAAAATAGTGTATTAATGACCTCCAACCAAAATGTTATTGTGTCTCAGCATGAGGGTAGTTTTGGACTTTAACATACTGAAAGCAAGTTTAAAAATCCTTAGAAAATTCTAAAATAAAAAGGAAGAGACTGAGAGCATTGAAGTTGCTAAGATTATTGTCTAGCAGTCCCAAACAAATTATGGGAATTGCATTAGAAATAAGTAAGGATGACTTTGCCATCCAACCAGCACACATCCAAATACGAATGGAAATCAAACCCTTAAATTAGCATTCATGTGTATCTATTTTAAAGTTATTGACATTTTTCACATGGGTAATATCTACAACTACGATGTCCAACAATTGCAGTTTCCAATTGACTTTATACTTAATCACCCAAAGTCATTAAGTTGTGTTTGCACGGTATCACTGCACTGATAAAGAGCAGTCCAGGAGGGAAGAGGTCCCCAGCCGGCTGTTTCTCATTGTTTTCAGGCTAACGTTTGGAAAGTCCTTGTAGCTCTACCTTGTATAGACACACAATTTGAAGACTGAGAGGGATTTGGAGATGTTGGAACACTTATTAAGGATGCAATTGCTAACTCTAACCTATTCTACTGCTCAATTTAGTTACACGGAACATTGTAAGAGGAACTGCAGGCACTAGAAAATCTGCTTTTCAGCTGCAGCACATCAGCAAAAATGAGTGACAAGACAAAAAGAATCGGTTTTAAATTATGAAGGAAAAAGGTTCACAAACTCAAAAACGACTTTGAAAAGTTTGCAGAGTCCCTGCTAAGGCTAGCTGTTTTCTAGTACATGCATTGCTGACTCTCCATCTATATATTATTGTTACTATCCCTTCTTAGCTCACTGCAGAGCCAGGGGTCTCTGACTCAGTTCCTGGCACCGTGCTGAACGGTTCAGCCAGCACCTTTCTCAGCATGGGTTGGTGGGGTCTTGGCACTTTTAGTTCTGTTGATCCTTCCCTTGACTTTGTCACAAACAATGACTCAAGCCATGTTCTTTAATAATTTTTGCCAAAGTTTTTGACACTGATGTGGTGGTTGGGTGAAGCGTCTCTAACTTCAGGGTTAGAATAAATCCTGTTAGGTTATCTACTCACTGAAATCTTGCATCTAGTTATATCTTAAAGTAGAGGAAAATAAATTACTGTTTTTTTTTTTTCCTGCATTTTATTTTTTTAAAAACTTTTTCCTACTAGATACTCTTTCTGTTAATTAATTGTTCCTTTACAATTTTAGGTAAGCCATTCATCTTTTGAATTGAGGATTTTTCAAAGCCCTTCCAAAAATAAGCACTGGAATGAAACTACCACAAGATATGCATAAAATGTAGAACTGTTCTTTTGTCATTTTTAAGCCCATGGTTTTAACTCCACTCTCATTCCCATTACAAGGATGTCAGATGGAATAATACAACAAAAAATTAGCCCAAGAACTGATTTCCCATGACAGACTTTTTTTTTTTTTTTTAATAAAGTTTGCCAAATTTATATATGAAATTTGAATACAAAAATCCCAGACCTTCTAATTCCTAGTATTTACAAGCAGCTAATTCATGTTTTATGGTTTCAGACTAATATTGTTTTTATTCAAATTAGTGCACTACTGTATCTTTATCCTTCTTTCTTTTAATCCCATTGGCCTAAACTTTGCTTTCTGCTGGTGAACTGCAGAAACACCCAAACACTCTTGCAGTTTTGGCATACAAAATCATTTAAATAACCTTTTTCTTTCCTATTAGCAGTTGCTGATAATGCAGTGAAACTCCACTAAGTGTTCATTACTGAAAATAGATGTGTATTTTACTTTTTTATGAATTTTTATATTGCCTTTAGTATGGTACACTGCGTATGAAATGCATGTGATTTAAACAGTTGTGCCCTCTACTGGCATAAAGGAAATAATGAAAAATGAGAAAGAAATACCTTTCCAGATGTATTGAAACAGAGTGCCAAAACTTTTTTTTTTTTTTTTTTTAATATATAATTATTTATTATCTTTTGTGGACTATGCTTTAGTCACATTTGAAGGCTGTGTAATTTTCAACATGAAACATAAGCAGACTAATTACTTAAGAAATTTTAAGTATAAAAAGGACTATTTACAGTGTTAAGGCAGTATAAAATGGCCCTGTCATAGATTAACGTAATAGTGTGGACAGTACGTTAATGGAGTTACGAATAACTATTTTTAATTAAACTTTTAAGGAGCTATACTATCAGCTAGAGAGCAGGAGAGCAAAGCTGTATGATGAAATCTTTTACAAAGTTCACGGAAACGTTGGAGTATTCAACTGTTTAAAAGAAAGTCTGTAGGAGTTGATGCATAATGTGCAGTCGAATGTAGAATTTCATATAATACAGGAGAATTAGGACCTCACCCTCTGCAAATGCTTCTAGCCAATCCTTCACCTTCCATTTAAAAGAAAGCTTATAATTTTCTGTCCTATCCCCCACTATTGAAATTGTCAATTGGCATTACACTTGAATAACAAAGAAACAAAAACATACCCTTTGGTAAGAAACTTGTGTTCTGCAACTTCCCAGCGTGGGCAGGATTAGTCACAGATGCTAATTGAAATACTAATTGACATATTTATACCATCATATAAAATCCATTCAACACAGCGGCAATAACAGTCTTATCTAAAAGAGCTGTAGCATCCAGGTGGGAAGTGGCGACAGCCTGCAAGTCTGCTCCACGCTTTTCCGTTAGCCTAGTGGGAAAACAGATCGTTTCAGGTTCCTTGGTTTTTGCCTTTTATAAAATGTGGTGGCTACAGACTACAGATTAAATGGATATCAGACTACATTGATCAGAGAGGAAGAAAAATAATTACCTTCCAGAAAACTTAATAATCAGCAGTTGAAGAGGCCAACATATTCTTGCCCCTTGTTTTCGCTTCAATATTGTCCCTCTCCAGTAGAAAGGGAGTTTATTTACCAGCAGAAGCAAAATCATTAATCATAGAATTAAGTTATAATGCACCCTGTAACTGGCTTTATTCGTAAATAACTGAATTTGGAAATGAGGTAGGTACAAATAGCATGGGGTCAGCCTTTCAGGAATCTCAGTCCACTATTAAGTGCTTCGTTGCCAGATAAAACCACACCAGGAAAACGAACTGTAATCATACAGTGAAGCAAAGGGTAGACTTCTGCTTACAACACAATTCTTTTTGCTGACTTCTCTGCACAGAACCTAGTTATAATAAAAGTAAATATTAGTATCTCAGGCAGGACTATTGCTTTGAATTGCTATGCATTTCAAACATATTTGAGCTTTATTGCAAATTCTGTTTTGGCCAAAGAAAAAAAGAATCCTTTAATATTCCAGGTAAAGGGCTATTTAAAATCTACTATGAACCTTTGCTGAATCAGTAGAAAACAGAAAGTTCTTTTAATGTATCAGATGGTTCTGTCATGGGCAAAACGAAGTTCCATTGCCTTGAAGCTCAAATACGTTGAAAAGGAAAGATGCAGCAGCACGTGTGGGTAAAGGAAAGGAAAATGGCCCTGAGGAGAAAACAGGAGGGCCAGGCAGATGGAAACACAACCAGAGAGGCAGGTGGAGGGATTTGAAATGCTGGGGGAGAGAAACCTTACGTTTTGCACAAAACCACAGGGGAAGTTTAACTAGGATGAAAAAAAAAAGAAAGAGAAAAGGTTAAAATAGTTATGGGAAGCACAGAAAACTGGGATTGTGCAGTTAAAAACCCAGAAAGCCCACATTCAGCAATGGTAGAGAAGAAAGAAAGGCAGTGAAGAGGAACTCTTGTTCAAATGCCACAAGGAGTTGGGTGCTGCCAGGTCTAACGTGCCTGCGCAGCCCCAGCTTGGAGCACCAATCATCTCCTGGGCGCTGGCAGTGAGCACTGCAGTGACACACGCATTAAACTCAAGACAAGTGAATGTTCTTAGACTCCGAGAGCGGGAGTCCATCACTGCTCAGAGTGCTTCGTAAATCAGGCAGGCCCAACAGCAGTGCCGTGGAAGCGTGGCCTACCACAGCATGCGTCTCCCACACTGGGGACATCAAGAGATGACACCAGGATGGTGCTGGTGTGACTGTCTCTCCCCCCCAGCCCTGAAACCCCACACACTCCCCATCTGCAGGCAGCTTTTGCAGGCAGTTTCACTCCTTGCTCTTGGAATGAGCTGCGCAGGACAGTACAGACTGAGTGGGCTCCAACTTGTTAATTGTTTACAACAATTACGCAGTGTTCCTGGGCCTTCAGGCACCTTGGTTATGTGTTGTGGCTAATTAGAGTCTCGTACATATTCATGTCCCCTTGTCCACATGCTGAGCACTGCTTCCCCAGCCCTGCTCAGCTGATGCCCAGCCCACTGTGGGCACAAGGCATTCCCTTCCATTTCACATTTCATCAAAATCAAAAGTTTCCCGTGGCTGTAGCTAATGTAACGGCAACGCTGAAAAAGCACATCTGAGAGGAAAGTGCTAAACTGGCCTGGGCAACCCTCTCTCATGCCTCATACATTAGGTTATGATGACCTAAACAGCCTTTTGCATTGACCTGGTGCCTTGGGTGAGCCTCAAGGTGCCTGGGGCCCCACGGCAAGAGCCTGCAAAGCAGCACAGCACCTTCTGGGATGCTGTAATTCATGATGAGTGAGACTTCAACTCTCAACAACTTAAATCAGCTACTCTGCTATCTGGTGCTGGCTTTTTCCCTCTTTTGTCTGGCTCCTGTTTTTATAATTTTTTCCCTTTCTGTTGCTACAATTGTGCCTGTTATGGGAACTCTACTGAAGAGAGAAATAAATGGATCGCTGTTTGATGTTGTGCTTTGTTTGGAAGTTTGTCTCCCTTTCTTCTTGCATTGCATCAATATTAACATGTTGATTCATAAGCAAAATAAATAAAGTCTATAAATACGTTCCTTTTTAAAAATCATGAAACCTCAAAGTTATGGTTCCCACAGCAACTGCACAATGTGCACATACGTTAAGGCAGGGATATTACCACCAAAGGCAGCAATCAAATATGCATGAGGGAGTTGCATGACTGACACTTGGAGGACTGTGCAAGTCTGAAATCCCTGAGCCACAAAGCATCTTGGCTCTGTCCGTGTGTCAGGCAGAAAAGATCTGTTCTCATGGGCACTGCAGAGCTTGACCTCGCCACGTGCAGAAGCACTTATGGTAGCAGTGGGTGGCAGTACCTGCACTATTGAACCACGCTGGTCTCAAAGTGAAGTCACTCCAGAGCTAAAGGTGCTCTGGATAAAACAATTACAGTTAATTAGTTGAAATGTACAACCAGAAGGTGTCATAACAACCAAAGCATTATGAAAGAACTCATTGTTCACAGTCCTGACTATTCACAAATCATGTGAGCAAATTCCTCGCAGCTTGATTGACCAGAAAGAGTGGTCTGTACCTTGCTGGAGCTACTCAAGTAATCTATTCACCCTGTCGTTTACAATCCGTGGAATGGTTTCATCAGATAGAAGGATGCTCAGCATCCTGCTTTCTGGAGCTCCACCAACTACTGGCTAATCAACGTTTATTTTTCCAGGTCATGAATTCCACATCTCACCTAACTATCCCCGGCCCTGTCAGCTGGGATCTCAGTTCGCACCACTGACTCCCTTATAACCGACATTCTCTTCTCCTCACCTTGCACATTTAAGCTAAAGTTTTCAAGTAGTTTGTTCGGTGCAGTCACTGTATCCTGAGCCAGGAGTTCTGGCATCCCTCTTAGCAAGTCTCGTATTGCTTGGTAAGTGGGATGCGTGCCTCCTGCTGGCTAATGAGAAACAGCCCAGTTCTCAGTGAGGATGCTTGAGAGAATAGCAAATTCAGACTTAAAACTTTAACAGTATAGATTAGTCTCCTTTCCCGGTCTATTATCACAAATGGTAGAAAGTGTAGGCATTGTATTTCAGTGATGAAAGGAGAAGCAGCGTGCCATCAAATTACTAAATACCTTTGTACGTTTTCTCTCTTGTAATCTAGTAATTAAAAGTAAATTGAGGATTCCAGATTTTCAAAAAGAGAACCATTATCATGTTTAACTATAAACAGCTGGATATTTTATTGAAAGAAATTTGTAAGTGGTTAACTGACAAGATGGGATTTTGAGCATATCCAGCCCAGGTATCTTCATACTCATTCTTGAACGAGAATCAGGCTGCTTAGAGAGAGATTTCTCTGAGAGTTCATTGAAAGTTTGGGAAGCGAAAATTAAGACATAAACATATAAACATACAATTTTAGCCAAATTAATCTTTTCACAACTTAAATGAATTTGGGATTTGGCTGTTCACTTTGTCTAGTCAACAAATATCAACCTCTAAATCTGGAAAATGTCTGTTGTTGTTGTTTTTATTTTAAAATGTATGACATTAAGAATATAAATAAATTCACATTGGGTTGAAAATTAGGAACAATTAGTTTGATAAGTTGCTATGAGTGCCACTGTGAATAATGTGCATTTAGATTTTTCATCTATGTCAGTTTTGAAATGGAAATCTATGTTTCCTAAATACTATGGCTTAGCATTTTAGATTTACAGCAATTTATATATATATATATTTTACTCTTCAGAAAAATACCATGAAATACAAATAGCTACCTCTGTTAAATATTTGCCATGCCCACATACAAACACATTTTCCCCCTCATGGACAGGATTGTAAGAGAGGAATGCAGGTACAGGAATTCAGTACCTCTCTTTATACCTTTTCATGGTTATTTTTTTTTTTTTTAAATTACTAATGTTTAAGCACCATGTGTACATTTGTAGACCATCTCAACTGTGGTATTCCTACTCATGCAGTATTCCTCCAGAACACTTATTGGAGAAAGAATTTATGATCTAAAGGAGAGAGCTATGTTTAATTTCCACCTTAAACATGTATATAGCAATGGGGCTTGTAATATCAACCGCCTCTTTTATATTTAGCATCAACATGTGAGACATTTTGTGAGAATACAAGAGTCTGTGGTCTGTTTCCATAGAGTATATTTCCAGACTGGTTTTGTTAGAAATGTTTGATTATCATAAATTTACCTTAACAAGAGCAACACTTTCAAAGTAATTGTATCAAAACATCATCATTTCTGTGGAGCGAGTTTTAGTTGCACTGTGAAATATGCCTTTTAAAACAATTATTTCCTCTCTGAAAAGCAGCAGGCATTGCCAGCCAGATATTTTTTTTCAAAAATGTTCCAGGATTTCTTACAGATATTAATTTCTGTTTAAGCCTCTCCAGACTTTGGCAGAAAGACAAGTTTCATTTTTCTTTAACAAGTCCTTTAGTTGTGCAGATGTTGTAGCCAGATTGGCAATAAATTTTGCTATAATAGTTAGATCAATTTGGAGAAAGATGATATTATTTAATATTCTGAGCCCATGTAACCTCTTGAACCTTAATTTATAGGTGATGTATTTTACAGTTAGCATACTACAGAAGTCTGCAAAGCCTATTAGATTATTACGTTCTCTGCTAATTAAAGTCTGATTGTTGTTCTAAATAAGTATCTTCAAAAGTATCAAGATTAATCATTGTGTAAGGTAAAACGTCCACCTTATGTCCCATTTCCAAATTAATGCATACATTTTGATTACACCTCTCTAATTTCCATCAGTCTATTTTTGTCTCTCCTTTATTGCCCTGATTAAAGGTCTACTGAAATGAGTGGAAAACAAAAACTCTGACTTAAGTGGTTTTGAAGCAGTTTTCAGATAGTTACTTCACATTAGTTCCTTTTTACATGTTTTTTCTTAAATTTATTTTATTTTTTATTTTTTTTTTCCCCTCTACTTTCCGTTTTGCCTTGTCACAAGTATTTTTGCCTAAACACCAGGCATCTATCCTTCACTTACATAACCCCAAGCATCTGCACTGGCAATAGTCCCTGAACTGTACCAGTTTGTCTTCAGTTCAGAAAAAAGACCTTCTGATTTCTCAAAATGTTTGATATTACTATGGAAGGGAGTGTGGCCTTTACCCTTGGCAATCATGTTCAGCTACATATCTCTCTAAAGTCAGTTTTGGCCGTGCTGGAAGGGATGGACAGGAGGGATGTCCATCCCAGTGCTCTTGTGTCTCCCCCCAGTGCTGGCGCCTTTTGGGGGCTGATATATTGCTGATGCAGTTGTGATATCAGAGCTGCCAGTTCTGGCACTGGTCTTACATAATTCAGAGACAAACCTTGAATTTCGGGCTTCAGATACTTGACCAGCAAAATGTAAAGTGAAAAGGTGCTGGTGTAATTGCATCATGGTACTCATGACAAGTAACATTTTCAAAGAGCACATCTGAACCTTTACATCTGAAATAACTGCTGGGCATCACAGTTGCAAAGAATGCCTGGTTTTAATGGCTCTTTTTGCTGCTGCAGATAACTTTCCATAATCTAGGGAATTTTTTACTTTAACACTTTGGTCAGTACAGAATCTGTTCCAAATACAGAGAAAAGAACATTCTTGCTGTTGACAGAGCAATCCCCTCAAAAGAAGATATTGCATTCCAAAACCAAGCCTGACAAAGGGAAGAAAATCCCTGTGAGATTTTCTGGCACATGAAAGATGCAGAACAAGAACCATGCTGGAGGCAACTGGGTCCAGTTAGATACAACTAGGTGTTAAAATCCTGGGCAGTCCCAGGCTGACTGACCCTTGGAGAGCTCTCCCTGCCTCTGGTGCTTGCTCCCCTGGGGATGAGCACCCCATTTGTCTAGGCAAGGGGATTTCTCTCCCCTCCCTTCCCCCTTCTCAGGCTTGGACCTCCAGCAGTTCAAGTAGGTCCTCCTCAGCTCTTCCACAGAGGAGGACTCCATGAAACACCGGCCATTTGATATTGACATTGATCTGTTCTGGGGCATCTCTTCTTGAGATCAAGGAATCTTGGGGAGAATATGTTTAAGAGTGAACTCGAAAGCTTATATTCAGCTATTACTATCAGAGTTACTGGCAAAAATTTGCTCAAGGGAAAACAGCACACACACCAATAAGTGTGTAAACAAACAAGCTCACAGCCCTTAGAAATTATGAGAAACAGAGAGCTATAGCTCTGCTGCAGTCCCTAGCCAACTTCCTTGTTCTGAGGCTCAGAAAAATAACAGCTTCTTGCCTTGTTTGTTCTTGCAGGGATTTAGGAAAGCTTCCATCCAGATTCTGTACTGGTCCCACTATTCATCCTTGCAAATTTTAGAAAGTCCTTTCAAAGATCTAAACTGAGAAAAAAATAGCTAAAGGCTTCCTACATGGTAGAGAGCTTTCTGTTGCACTGCAGTAAAATGGTTGGCTCTCAGTGGAACTAAATTAATAAACTTTTTTATGATGGCTTGAAGTTACTGCTGCTATATTCAGGAGTAGACAGATAATTGGAGTGGTCAGGACTGTATCTGCAGTGCTGTGAAATTGATGTAATAATTCTTGACCAGAAATTATCCAAGTTTAGGAGAAAGCATAAGCATATGCATAATATATCTTCCAGAATTCTGTTGAGACCCCCCAGGGATGTAGAATGTGGACCCAGGAAACTGTTAATTAAGATCCACGTGACAAGAAAGAAAAATTCATTAACCAAGTCTATTGACAGCTTCCATGATAAGCTAAGCAACAGTCTATAATCGTTAATGCATTGTGCAGAAATCTGCATGGCTTTGCTCGTATGAGTTCTAATAAAGCCATTGAAAAGGCATTATAAATAGAGGCAAAAAGGACATCACTCTCACATGTCACTTTTTATAGTGTTGATTTGTATTTTGATTCCTTTTGCAGTGAAGGTTGCTAAGAGTTATGGCTGTCTGAGGGTCAACAAATTTCAGAAGGAACCGGCCCTCTCCTCTGGCCTGAAAAAATCCAGAACCTTGAGCTTTGAAATTCATGACACCCATACAAAAAAAGTATCATTTGCTGTGATTTATTCTGACAGCTACATTATTGGGTGCATGTTAACCAGGACAAATCGCTGTACAGGAGAGGAGTACAAGGAGCTCCAAATTACACTTTCAGAAACTTTTCTCTGTACCATATGCTGGTAATGGAGAGTGAGCAATGGCTTTTCATAGGGGAAGATTTCATCACCAACTTGTATCAATCACTCCTGGCTTTACCAGTGGTAAGCAAGCAGACCATACCCAATGCCTTCTGCCAAACCTTTACATCAGGCTGGACTACCATGCTCCTAAAAGCTTTGTTTGCTACCGAATATATTTGTATGTATGCAGAACAGAAAATGCAAATATTAACGCGGTCTCACTGTAGGTTCTTCTTCATTACTTTATCCTAAAGGCTACTGTGTAATTTGGCACAATATGATACATTGCTTTATATTTCCTTTTGTGAGAAATGTCCCTCCGTGTCAAATTCTGTTTGCAGACTTAGAGCAACAGAGCAATTCCTCTCATCCAGAGAGGCAGCGAGAGAATGCTAGGCTGCTGGCGCATCTCCAATACCATTGTTAACAATTATGACATGACTGTCAAACCTTATTATCAGCTTTTAGGAATCTCTGTGAAATCCTGTAGGCACAGCTGCTTGGCTTTCCTCTGAAACACTGCTCGTGGAAGGCAAGGGAATGAGGAAACATTCATTCCCTACAGGATGACTTGAGTGCCTGCATAAACCTACAGCAATCATGTTTTGGAAGGGTCCTTGACCCCTGTCCCTTGTCCTTTCACTTGTCCCTGTCCCCAGACACTCTGCTCTGTCTCTGGTTATGCAGGGGCCCCATTGCTACATGGCCAGCCTTGGAACAGCCTGGTTTTAATGCAGGTCCCTATGACAGACATTTTGGCAGGTGACACGTAGCAGCAAGCCAGGAAAGGCCACAACCCCAAGCGGCGATTTCTAAATTGAGAAGCAGGGTGGGAGTGGAGGAGGAAAGGGCGAGCAAAAGGGCCTTGCAGCGCTGTGGTGACCTGCATTCCTCATTTTGTGCCAAAAGGCCCGATGCTTTCCACCCCCCCAGCCAGCACCACCGCTGTGCTGACCCCAGTGAGCATTCCCACTGTCCCCCCATATCACACAGGGAACTTGAAATTGTCCCCCCAGGATCACTCCTAACACACACCAGGAGGAAATAGGCATTTAGTCCATAGGACGAGACTAGCCCTGTTTTGCAGTAAAAGAGGGCTCAGCTCCCGAGCCTCGTAGCACAGACACGGGGCCCCCGCACCAGCTATGGATCAGCTCCTGTTCAGCAGCTCTGCCCATCAGAATAAGCACAGCCCTGTGGGCCAGCACCTGCCGCAGCACGTAGCACTGCACAAGGCAGACCACTGTGGAAAAAGAGTAAGAAAATACCAATCTTCATGTAAAATGGTGGTTTCAGAACAGAAGCAGATTTATCCAACTTATTTTGTGTGGCATTATGGCCAACGGGAGTTCTGATGGAAGGGCTGAAAGGCTGCAGTGAAGTAGCATTGCAGCTACCTGCTGAGCAGGGAGGTAAGAATCTGCAGACATTGCCAGTAGATGGAGAGTGATTATTACATGCACGCATAAGCTCTGCTTATTTGCTTTGTATCACCACTGCTAATCTGCCACAGGAGAGAGAACGTGGTGTTTTAAGATAAGATGTTCAGAATATCGTTCCATGCCCCTGTCTCATAACCTGATGGCACAAAAAAAGAAATAAATAAATAGATATTACATTGCAATGCTGTTTCTTTGAGTCTGGAGCATCCTGCTCCTGCTGGCCTTATCAAAACTCCCGTTGTAATTGGCAAGTTCTCATTTTGCTGGGAATCTTAGCGGGGGAGGTCATTGATTTCTCACAACCAATTCGATCTTTTTACATGCCTGACTGCCCTAAATCACTACAAGTAGGAAACTATTTTCAAAATTTCTCAAGAGCCCTGAATGTATTGATTGAGTCTAACTTTAACTTCAGACATTAAATTCTTTTTTTTTTTTTTCTCCTAAAAAGCAAACAAACAAAACCCCAAACAACCCGTAACCCTCTATAAGTTTTAGATAGTGATCTGTTCTTACTTCATTTATTTCTATGCTTGTCAATAATTTTCAGATTAAGCCTTTGGTAGGTTTTTGAAAATTTCATAATCTTTTTCACATTTTCCAATGCAAGTTAATTTTACTTGGATTTTCTCACATTGATTTAGTTACCAGTCCAAAACAGTTGTATTTTCTGCTAAACAGCAGCATATTGCCTCTTCTGTATTATGTTTGGAATGATCTCTCTTAGATTCCACAACACCCAAGAACTTTAAAACCTAGTAGTTAACAGAAAAAAAAAAAAATCAGGAAAAAAGACACAAACCTGTACCATTGGATAAATCTTTTTGCTAATGTCCTCACTTGCCTTTATAAATATATCCTGAGAATTCATGTAGTTATCAAAGAGGTTAGCAATAACAACCTCCTTTCCCCCAATCTATTACAGTGAAGGGCCCTATTAGAATTGTAGATGTGGCCCATCCCATTAAGAACCTCCAGTTTGGACTGTAAGTCATGCACAGAAGCACCTCTAACGTCAGTGGACTTTCAGAGCTTGGAGCTTTCCATGCTTGGACCTATATGTTTTGAAAAACACATTAACTATGTAAAGCTTACCTGCAATACACAGAATAATTTACAGCAGAGCCAAATGGCAGCAAAATACAAAGGGAAATGAAATATCCAGTCTTTCAATTAGGCTAGAGAACCCAATCCTCTTGTAATGTCTTTGTCACTCTAAGCTGAAAACTGCTCTACAAATCATTATCCCTGTAGCCATTTGGGAAAAAAGGGGGTGCCTATTATGAATTGTACAAGGAACAGCCATTGAAGAAAGCCTTCCAGGCAGAGTAGAGAGCCTTAAGTTTCTGACATGATTTTTTTTTTTCCCCACACACTCTTTTCAGTGAAGTTGAGCCAAATCACAAAAATCATCTTTATATGCAACTTTTAAAAAGTAGATTTTATTTATTTATTGTTATTGTTTTAATAAGAACTTTAAAACATTAGGTTTATGGATAGTCAAGGGATTTTTTTAACATTGAAAATTTTAAAGGATTTTTATGCAAAATAATTTGAAAGTCTGAGCAAACAACAAGCTATTTTAAGAGGTAGTACCAATATTTTTTGCTGTCCTAAGTGGGCTATGTGATATAAGGCAAGGTAGTCATCACTGATGAAGGCTGGCAATGCACATTGCTGTAGGTTTTTTCCTACACAGAGCTCTGGCTCTGGAGCTTCCTGGGTTTCACATACTCATGTTGGATGTAAAATCAGCTGTAGCATTTCTTCTGCCAACAGCTAGTTAAACCTACTCAGAGAAAACACTCTGTCACCTCACCACTAGGCACCCGTTAGTGCCACACTCCCCCAGCACAGCACCAGACAAGGCTCTGACATCTCCCAGTGCTGCTGCGACCAGAGACCACGGCGGTGGCATTATAAACAGCTGTGATATTTGAGTACAAGAACCATGTTATTTTCTAGATGACAGCTTCCCCATGTTTAGCTTTAGGGATGTCACTCCTCCTTCTTGGTACCAAAGCTTTTGTGACAGTTAATAATCAGAATGCAAAACTCAATAAAGTTGTCTGTGAATAATGCTAGAGAGTGGCCAGTTGAAATCTTGAAATCCAAGGCAATGGTTACAGCTGTAGCAAGCTATATTTTCTGCTCCCGGATCTGAAATGGGGAAAAAAAAAAAAAAGGATTTCTCACAGTGTTTTGCTCTATCTTCAGTGGGCTATGAACACAAAAAATAATGAAGCTGCTGGAGACATGATAGCATTTTTTTAATGAGGGTCATTTTAAACAGCTCTGTGCAACTCAAACATTGAGCAAAAGTTGAGAGGAAGAAAGAAACAGAATAATGACTTAATATTCTTCCTTTTCCTTTCATAATCACATTTTATTATTATTATATTTTGGATTAAGCATTGTTTGAATAATACAGTTTCTTTACTGATTTTGTTTTGGTCTAAGTTGGGTGGTTTATGAGGTTGGGTTATTAGGCTGCACAGTTTTTCCAGGAAGAAAAGAAGCCACAGGGTCTCAATATTGCCCAGGCACTCAGAAAACATGGGCTTTATTTAGTCTCTTCCCCCATCTGTGGCAAGTCTGTTCAACTTCTGTCTGCTGTAACAGGACATAAGTGGATCCTAACAGTGAGCACTCATCAATTTTGTACCCATGGCTTGAGAAAGTGAAACATTTGCTACATAAGCAATTCTTTTGAGCATTGAATCACGTTGTAGGAGGGTTGCACATTACAACACTTAGTCCTCATATAACAAACAGTTCCAGACAGCAGTCTACACTATGGTATGGTACAAATAGTGAATTTTACCTAGGTCACCTCCATACAGAACCAGATTTTGGAGAATATTCCTCTTGCATACAAGCCCATGTGTAGGGCTATGCCTCATTGACCAGGCACAGTTCTAAAGGATTCTGTTTACATGAACATTAAAGATAGGAGCACATGCAGCAGTTTACACTGTTTGTATTATGGCTAAGCTTGAAGACAGACATCACTGCAAAACTTGAGTCCCCAGGGGGAAACAGCCTTGTAAGCACCGTGTACAGAATGCCATAACATTACCGAATGGTGCTACAGTCTAAAATTGTTTGGATAACTTCGATGCACAAACATAAAGCCTATAGGAAACTGAACTTCATAAAAACATGCACTTATGCACACAAACTGTAATTTCCTATGAAAGTTAATCTTTTCTATTACTCTTATTACATTTGTAAATGGAATGCTGGTTTGAATTATTGCCGGGTGCAGTATTTCTTTTTGCTTCAGTAGTCATTGCTTTGGTATTTCAAGTATTTATTATAGAAGCTTGTCAACTCTCATTCATCATACACCTGCATACTGGTCCTACACAAGAATAGTTTCAAACCACAGCAAACACCATCATTATATTGCAAGTCAGCATTTCTATTGCTTCTCTGCAATAAATTAATTACTAAAGAGTAACTGGGAAGTACTCAAACATGCATTAGAGTTGGTGGCATTACTTATGTGCTTACATGTAAGCACTGTTTCTGCTATAAGCTGAGTCCTGTCAGTCTTAAAAGGAATTATACAACACTGAGTTTTGCCTTACACATATGATAACATTGATACTATTTTTAGGATGGATCATCTGCATGAAAATAAAACTTTTTGTAATGTAGAGAGGTTTTTATTCTCTGGATGCTATGGAGAATCTTTAAAAGGTTCCTTTCCTGCTAGCTCTCAGTAACTGGTAGCAAATCAATGTAATCTGCATTACAATACTTGCATCATAACTTTGAAGTGAGACTGAACTTCTTTGGCTGTATGTGCATCCAGAATCACTTTAAAGATACCATTTCTGACATTTGAGGTTGTCTTTGGCTTTGTTCCAAACCATTTCATTGTAAACTGAATTCAGAGGCAGCATTAGAGTGGCAAGCCAGTGACATAACGGCAGACAGCTTTGGTTCATATTACACAAAAAGCACAGTAGCACAAACTGTGCACTTCCATTGGGCTTACAGTGTAGCCAAGTTGTTTTTGTAGGAAGATGGAAAGAATACGAACAGAACTACTTATTATACTGCTTAGGTAGCTAAAGGCTGGCTTACCCCACGTGGAAAATCTTGGGTGACTCAATAGGAAAGCACCCCAGTTTATCATCAGTCCTTATTTAGAGGATAATGAGGTACTGCTTACTGTAACATCAGAAGACAATAATGTCATGTATTACATATATTAGTATCCTCCTCAAACCCTGGAAAAACATGCAGATGTACTTTTCTGCATAGTCTGTAGTTGAGACCATCTAAGCACAAACAAAATAACATGTGCAGTGTTGTACTGAAAATGTAGCTAGCTATTAGAGAAAAATAAAAAACAATCTAAGTTCCAGCAAGCAGCCATACCATAATCGTATTTCCTTTCCTTTAAAGGAGCTGTGTAACCCCATAGCTAGAATACCCCATACACAACTCTTCAGAAAACTTCAACGTTCTCCAGAAATGAGGTAGTTCTATAGATCTTGCATAAGTAGGATTCTCGTGTTGCTGCCCATACAGATCTCTTACCCAACTTCTGTTACATTCAGGGGACATCTTAGAAAGCCATTTTTCTGCTTCTTGGTGACCAACATGAAGAGTACTCCCCACCTTGAGTCATGTAAGGAGGAGGGCTATGAATGAAAGCAATGACATGGGAACAGCTGGAAAGAACCAGACATGCCATTCTCTGCCCCAGAAAAGCCTCTATTCTAGGAAACCTCCTTTTGAGAGCTTCAGGTTTCCCATAGCAACGCTTTATTGATTCTGTATAAATAGATTATTCTTTTCTTCAAACACTTATTATCCTAATATCTCAGCAGCCTTAAGAGACAGCATATAAAAAGAAAAAACATTAGTCAAATTAAAGACTGGATTCTGTGTTGGAAATTTCAAAGCTCAGGGAAACACAGCATCAGCCACATTTCTGCAAGCATAGATATTTCTCCTAGTAGTTTTTGCATAAGACTTCACATGAATTAATGCAATAAGGAAATATTTTGGTGAAATAAGTAAGGGAAACTGTCCCATCAAAATAAAACAACACCCAAGATTTTTCCTATTTTTTATCTTGACTTATACCAGAGATCAGTTTGGATAAATAAACTAAACTTGACCATTTTAGTCCAGGCCATGCTGCTATTGCTTTCATGAAGACAGTGGGATAGACACGGTTTGTCTGAGTTATTTACATAAATTAAAGTGGATTTACTAAGGCTGAAAACCTTCTATTGTCTCTTAGTGGAGAAGTAAAATGTATTAAAAAGGTAATTCTTTCCCATATTTTTTAATCCTCTCAACATGTTTCTTTTACATATACACTATGAACCAAAGATAGCAGGATTTAAGAGAACACTTGCAAATTTTATTTCGGCATATTTTATAACGCAAGTTCAAGGTGATAGAATAAATCACAGATCCCCAAAGGAAAGAGAACATTGTCATTTCTGAACTTCAACTGTTATAATTGTGTATCCCAATTATGTATAATCCAGTATGAATTAGTAACGACAATGGCTCCACTGAATAGGTCAAAAGTATTGCAAAGAAACAGACTTCTGCTTGGCATTAACTTATCACTGCTTTTAATGAAGCCACTATGAATAGATCTGGTCTGTTATTTATGAAGTTACATGCCTATCTATTCATTTATTTTAATCAGTTTTTGAATCATTCTGTCCTCCCATCTCTTTCTCTTCTTCTTTCTTATGAAGCAACCTTTTCCACATGACAAAATGATCCATTCATATTCCTTTATGCTTAGATTTAAACATTAAGGTCCCTTCCAATCCAAAGCATTCTGTGAAATAATGGATGTTTTCTTTAATTTGATGTTATATTAAGCTGCCTGAAATAATGCCATTGCAGAACTATACACACAAATGTAAAGTTGATTCCTTTAAAACCTTAAATACCCCTTTTTAATAGCATTTCTATTCACACATTTTTAGTAAGTACGATGTTCAGATTTTTTTTAGAGTAGGTACTATATTTTCATGATCTTAATGATATAAAACAGCTTTCCTTAATTAGGAAAGCATTGCGCTCAGGAGATTCAAATTTTATTTTATTTTTTATTGGTTACTGAAACTAAGGCTAAATTATATAGGGATGTCCTTGCCAATGACAGAAAAGTAATAAACATTTGCAACTTCTACTAAATTTAAGAATCCAAGATACTGTCCCATGTGACCAGCAGGGCTCAAACTGATGCTGGAAATCATGACTCTTGGTCTCCCATGGAAGACATTGAAAAATCCAGCTGTCCCATACCCTAAAATGTTGTCTGTTACTTGGCACAACAACACTGCCATTAACAGGAAGAAATGCTTGCTGAGAGCGTTTCCTCCGAAGTTGACTCCTTTCAACATGTTTTTGTACAGTAGGCTACCCTACCTTCTGCACCTCTATAAATTCGAAATCACCAGTGCAGTCTATGAGGATCAAAATGCCCTAAGCTCTTTTATTCATCTTTTATTCATGTTTTCAACCTCTCTTTTTATTTACCTGCTATGCTGTCTGCCAGAAGTAGTTTTTGGCAGACAGCAGATAATTCATTTTGTGGACATCTGCTCAAAATGTGTTATGAATAATTAGAGAAGTCTGTAGGGTCTACTCAATGGGATTGAGCACTAACAATATCAAGGGATTTCCAATGCTCTAATCTTCCTTGCAATAAAAGATCCTTTAAAAAGAAAGTTCCTTCAGTATTTATGTTATATTGCTAAAAGAGAGCAACAGAACTTGTGTTAGGACCTTTTGGGCTCCAGTTCTTTTTCATCGCCTCTACACTGATGAAAGAACAGCTTCATAAAAAAGACGGGAAGAAAAAGATGACTTTGGGGTGAAAACTAGATGCCTACGTTAGAGAACCTAGCCCACATTTTAATAGAAGAAATGCACACTGAATTTAAGGGATGGGCACACACCCACTTTATTAGTGTATTCGACATACCAAAATAAGCAAATTGAAATGAAGCCTTTCAAAGTATGTTTGTGTTTACCTGTCTGTGCAGTTATTCATGTTCACTAGGCTAGAGTTATCCATAAACTTGTGCTGTAGTTCAGATATTTACACAATTTGTGCTCCAGTTCAAATTTACCTTAAAAAACAAACACAAAAAACTTAGCAGTTGTTGGTCCATTTCTATTTCAATGCGTGCTCTGGGGAAGCTCAGAAAAGCTATCTTTCACATTAACCTACCTAAAAGCATCCAGTCTCTGAAAAGTTTTATGACATAACATATTGAATTTTTTTATTTTTTTATTTTTTTTTTTTTTAAGCAGGTTATTACTGCTTTTATTTTTAAGATTTTTTCCACATGGTTTTAAGAAGTACTTTTGTTTGGTTCTGAGTGTTATTAAGTCAAGACATTTGTGTTTTTCTTAGTTCATTGGCTGACTAAATATTTCAGATTGTCCTCACACTTTCTGAAGTGTTTTCTTTATTTATACTTCTCTAGAGAAGTATTCTCATTAAAAGTGGTAGCAGCATTTAAACCTTGCAGAATTTCATCTAGCGTGCAGTGACACTAAGTATGTATATATATATTTATTTTTTTTTTCCTAATCTCTTCTCAGACTCCCCAGAAGTGTGCACCAGCCACAAAACTCTCTGAAGACAGGTCAGATTTTGTAACTGGCGTTCCTCTTGCCAACTTAGCAAATAAAAGTTACAGCTTTGGATCTGGAAACCAATCTACTTCCAGCCTGGGGTTTATGATGGCTATATACACTACACAAACATTCTCATCACTGTAGAGATGAATACAATCATTGCAAGCTATTAACTGAGCCTACAGATGAAATTATGATACAATTGTCTCCTATATCAGACTTCTGAATTGCCTTTCAAGGGTTTTGTTCACAGGCAAAAGGCAGAAAACGAGCCTTCAGATAGTAAGAAATGATATTCATAACCACGCTTTTACCTTGCTCCAAAGCAATGTTCATGCAGTAACACAACCTCTTTTTTCTTCATCAGTTATTTCTTGGCTAGCTTAGGCTTCAACTAACTATTCTGTAGCCTAATCTATTATGGCATCTATTAATTATGACTTTTCTAAAAAATGAACCTCAACTAAAGAAAATACAACTTCAGGGACAACTTCACTTATTACATAACTGTATTTTCTTCCAGAAAAAGGGAAAAAAAAACAAAAAACAAAACAAACAAACAAAAAAAAAAAACAAAAACAAAACAAAACAAAAACAACAACAACAACAACAACAACAAAAAAAAACAAAAAAAAACCTTGCTTTTGCAGGTATCACAGAGAATAGGACTCTGAAAATGTCATACCTGTTACTACTGAAGTAATATATGTGATGCGTTTTTTTGGGGGGGGGAGCTACATTTCTAAATTTGTTGTCTGAGTGAAAGTTGTGCATGGTTTTCTATTCCTGCAACAAGTAATTGTGCACCAAAAGCTGTAAACGCTACAGCACTTTGATTGCTAGACAGGTTCTACTAATGGAGAATATTTTCAGTGATTTTTAAACACAAATGAAGCTTACATATGATGAATTACATCCATATTAACTATATAATACTTCTCACCAGCTTGTTAGTTTTAATCTAATCTAAGAATATGAGCCTGGTTATCTCTGTAGATAGGGAAGAAGGACATTTATTGCAGGCAATTCATTCAGCACTAGGAATTCTGCTAGAGATGCAGAATGGGGAGGGGATGCTGGATGCCTGTTTTATAGCAGAAATCTCAATGGCTAGCCAGACCCAGGATACATCTTTCAGATAGCCAAATGTAACCAGGGACAGAACATGTTAATTTGCAGCTGTATTTGTTTTCTTGGTAGTTATCTTCTGTTTAAAAAGGACTCCATTTCATGACAACACAAATAAAGTTAAGCATGCAATGAGTGGCTTGAGCAGATCCTTCCCAGTATTGTTGACTTAGGCTAATTACAAAAAAGAAGTGTATACAAGAGAGTTTACATGGGAGGATTCATCTTCCAAACCCAGTGGGCATTACAGGCATGCAAGCAAAAAAAAAAAAACAAAAAAAACCAGTACTGCTACAGATTTGCCATATTGTCAGAAGAACTTTAATTACAGTTAGCTCCAGGACTCTCTTCCTGTAATCACACACTGGAGCCTTTCAGAAGCTATTCTTCAGTAACATATTCAGCAAGAAGTAGATGTTATATTTTACTTTTCTCCATAATTTAATGAATTACCTGGAGGAAAACTTCTTCTGAGTACTTCATGGAAAGCTCAGGATAAAAGGAAAAAATGTATCTTTTCTTTTCCCCTCTCCAACCAAGTATTGAGGGACCTTTCCACCACACTATCTGAAACATTTAAGCTGTGGATTGCTTTTGCAGTAAAGTTCACGTTCATGTTAAGTGTACTCTCCTGGAATATTAAAATACAGAGGTGGAGACAGTCCAACAGCAAACAAACCAATTACCAAATTGGGCCTTCAGAGGTCAGTTTGCATCATGAATATAGCAAGAGCTTGGAAGAGCTTTTCAATAGGAGCAATGGGAGCAATACAACCTGGTGGGCTTAGGACAGGACAGAAGCTGTGGCTGCCAAAATAGGAAGGCACCGAGTTTAGTTTAACACAGCAGGTTCCTTCCAGACTGTGTTTCTGAATGGACCTGCTGCCAAAATAAATCCCTGACACTTCCTGGGGTGGAACTGGCAGAGACCAGGTCATGTTGTGGGGTGGCAGTGACCCCACAGCTATGCCACGAGGGGCGGCTCTGCAGGAGCCCTGTCCCCACTGCTGGCACTGGAACAGCTCGGACGCCCCCAGCCCCTGCAGCGGGGCTCCTGGAAGCTGAAGTGCTGGGATTGTTTAGGAGCACGCAGATGGCTTAGTACAGTAAAGCGAAGGAGAGCCCAATCAATATCAAACTGAAAATTGAAGCGTGAATTTTAAATAGACAGAATGCAATTACCCAAATAGGAACTTGGCTCAGGCTCCTAGCAATCGAGGGTTTTATATCTGTATTTTGGAAGTTTTATGGGCTTACATTGCCATGCCATGTAAATATCAGAAACAAAATAATAGCTGTACTAAGAGAGCTGCTCAAAACTGGGCTTTTGTGTAGTGATATAATGAAGTCTCCCTACCTCAAGCAGTGCTGCCACAGCATAGAGACTATTGCATTCAACATAAGTTTTGCTGATTAAAAGAGCAGAAAAAAAAAAAAAAAAACCTAGCAAACAATAACAAAAAAAACAAATGCCACAATGTTGAATGCACTGACATTTAGCAAGACCTGATGCATCTGACTAATATTGAAACTGATTTAAGTGTAGACCCTTAGCACATTCCTTGTTAAAAATGTGTGCACATTTCTGGGAGACATGGTGTGTGTTCTTTATAAATCCAAAGGAACCTGATAGCCTACTATAATATCACCACCTTCAGCAGAGACCTGAGGCTCAGCTGCCTTAGCCCCCAGTGCTGTTTTGAGCAGGATCACTCAAAAACAGTGACAAGAAAAACACACACAAGTTACTGAGGCTGATCAATCCTGTTCTGCATCCCTTTGGGGTGAATGGTCACTCTTGGCACAAAGTGTATCTATATGGAGTCAGTGATTTGGTTGAAAACCAAACCAAACCAACCACATCCAAACATCCTTAGAGGTCACCTTGTAGAAATAAAAAAATGAATAATTAAAAAAAATATCACTGAGGTAGTTCAATCACACCCCTCTCCACCCCAATAAATATATAAAGCAAGACAGCATATTTGAAGAGTTATATTTAGTCTTTACAGTTTCATTTCTTCCCCTCAGAGGCCCTTTATAGCATCCCTGTCAGTCTAGCATCCTGCAAGGGTTGCGTTTCAAAATAGCAACCTGGTGCTGTAAGAGCTTGTCACTGATGCAGCATGATTTAGCCATCTGCATGGAATGTATTTTAGTTAAGAAATGACAATTCCCAAGCTTATCCCAGAGAGTTATCTGAACTATTAGTTCCTGTCTTCTGTCTACTTCAGAGAAAAATGCGTGAAAGTTTCGAATCATTTCTGGACATTATGGTCTTTGTGACCAACTACCTTAAGTAGTCTTGTTGCCTCACTGGCCTAAAACTTTAACCCATTAAACACAAAATTCTGAGTTGTAGTTACACAATGGTTTCTTATTCATTTCAGATAACTAATGATAATTAAGTAATCTACAAAGAGAGATTCAGTTTTCACTTAATATCTGCCTCAGACACAAACTTCAGAACTGATAACAGTGAAGTACTGTCCATTTTTCTTATCTTGCCTCACTAAAGGAAAAAAAATCACCAAATTCTCAACAGTATACATAAATTTACTCCCCTCCCCATTCTACCAATTTAGTCTATGTTATACAGCCTTGAGTCCCATTGCCCCAGTGTAATTCTGGCTTATAAGGGTAACACTTTTCGTTCTGTGACATGCCTTCCAAAGCAACATAAGTTTAAAAACAAATAAAGACCCTCACTATTGCACATAAATTTATTCATTTCAGAACATGAGTTGCAAAATAAATGTTGGTTGAAATTCAGAAGTAAGAGTGACATTTGCTACTTTATTGCGTGATGCTGAGCCCAAGTGATTTGCAAGCTGTGCTGTGGTTGAGTTACAGCTTGGCTTTTCTCAATTTAGAGGTTGGTACTTGGGCCTGTGTTTGTGGAACCACTTACAGTAACTCAGCAACTCTGGGGGACAGGGTTAGTCTCAATTTCAGCAGCTTTCCTGACTGCAACAGGATCTATACAACCTACAAGATAAGCTTACAGAAGGGGGCCCTGAAGGGTTCTCCTAAATAAAAAGCAGCATGTGTAAAGCATTGCACAGCCCAACTCACAAATCTCTCTTTTGTTGTGTTTATATGTCATTTGTAAACTCTGCAAAGAGCTCAAAGCAAGCTAAATGTCATAAATCTTGAAAGAAGCTAGTACTGCTTATAATTTATATATCATGAGAGGTATTGAGAGCACCATCAAGTTGTAAGAAGCTGAAAACAATGGGAAGCAGCCTGAAGCCTAAAACCAGAAGTGGACTAATTAAAGGAGTTGACAGATACATTCCTCCAAGAGCAGAGACAGTTCACAGACAGTCATTGAGAGCCCCAGCCAGGAGGGATGAGGAAGGAAAAAGGCAGAGGGCTGGGGACAAGGCTGGGACATGCCAATGTCCCACCAGCCCCTCTGACCAGAGCTGCAGAAAGGAGAAAGTTTTGCTGGTTTATGAGTACAAGCTCAAGAGTGTCCCTGATGCACTTTTCTTTGTGTAACATTGATTACTCCAAATCCATGGTTTTAAGCGAATGTATAACTTTATCCTTATATTCTCCCTAGTAATGAAATTATTTCATTACTTTGTTTGTCTGTCACGTATATACAAGTGGGTAATGAATCCACTATTCAAGGTGGATTGGAAAGTGCGTAAGGAACAAGCCTTTCTTGGATTCCCAAGGGTGCTTAGGATAACAGGCATTTTGTTACCTGTCTCTAACCACAGTTTCAGAGACAGTCTCACAGCTTTCCATGACACTTTTTTGATAAGCAGAAAAACTTGGTGACCCACAAGCTAACCCAATACACGTGTCCACAAGCTAGTGCTAGTCCTGATGCAAATGACATGAAAAGCAAACTCTAAAACAAATTAAACAAACACTAAAAACTTCCAATGGAACAGGAAGGGGGTGGAGGAAACCACCAATGAAATCTAGTCTGTGCAAGGTGTTAGTTTCATTAATAACAACAAAGAGCAGAATCTGCTTCCTGGAAATCCTGGTGAGTGTTTTGGCAAGCTCTAGGCTGTATAAGCATAGTCATAGCTTGTGGTTATTGGCAGTTATTAGAAGATTCTACAGCATCAGGAAAAATAGGCGAGAGTGACTTAGAAATAAATAACTAAAACCTGGGACATGCTCATTTTCAATCATGCTACACAGGTCATCGGGAATATGGGATATTAGTGTACTAATGCACCCTAGAGAAGTCCAACACCAGCTGTTTCTGTACCAGACATAATTAAAAGCATATACTTGAAAGTAAGATATGATTTACCCCACAGCGTTTCAGAACACAAGCATAGGTGTTGGTCAATGTGAGCAGCAAGTAGAAAACATCTGTTATGAGAGTCCGTCTGGAAAACCTGTAAAGTCTTGCTTCTTTCTAAATTAATTTTGTAATAAGAAATCTCTCTGAACTCTCTAAAGGTTCTTCTCAAAATAACCAAAGTATAGCAGGGGTTCCCTGGGCTAATTAATACTTTACTGGTGGAAAGGAGATTCAATACTAAGTTTGCCCATATTGTTATTTAAAAATCAAAATCTGTTTGAATACAATGATATAGTGGTTCCATAGCAAGGATTCAAGTTTATAGACAGTAGTATAAAACCTCTGCAACACCCAAAATAGAATCAGTCTTTGTCAGCCATGAGCTGAAGACAAAGCAAAACAACAAAACAAAACTCAGCCTGAGCTGAACATCTGTGGACTGTGTAGAGACTCAAAATTTATATAAAAATAGGAGCAGAGATCCCTCTTTAAAGCATCACAGATCTAAACCTAAGCCTTGTGGGTGTCAGAACACACCATCTGTTAAATTAACACAGTTTAATTAATCAAAGTTAAACATTTTTACATTTTTTCCTACTTCTATATTTGAACACACATTAATTCCACAAAATAGCGTATACCCTGCAATTAGATCCGTGAAGAATTTAGGATGATTAATGTGTTTACAGTGAACACCCAGCCAATGGAAAACTTGAGTTGTAAAATATATGGGGAAAATATGCAAAAAAATGGCAAATATACTACAGCAAATATTTATTGTAACATGTAAGATAATGGACAAAAGTGGGGCCTGAGAATGGCAGCTGCCATCCAGATGGCTGAAATGGAGAACAGAAGAATGGCTCTCCCAAGCTAAAACAGACAGGATTTTTGATTGAAATAAAGGTACAGGTCCTTTTAGGTGTTAGACTTTTTTTTTTTTTTTTTTTTTCCTTCACCAAAAAGCTGTTAAAGGAGTAGTTTCAGAACACTGAAAAAGGTGTTCCAATTTGCCAGACAAAATTGAAACTTTTCTGGACAACTGCATCTCTTTATGAAATACTGAAAGCTCCCCCCAAATTGCCTATTTTTCTCTAGAATCCCCACACACCCAGAGGAACACTAGATTTCATTTTCCTCTTAGAATCAAGAAAAGTAATGATTTTATCTGTAATGCTTAGACAATCTGCTGTGAAAGAGTTCTCTACATGCAGAAGTGCATTCCCATAATGCAGGGGCACCCTGCACCCCAGCACTGTCCTTCTTTTGGATAAGAAAGATTTTGTATTAGCACCTTTGAAATATGTATATGTGGGGAGCTACACTAAACTGGATCCAGTACAGATCTAGTAACATCGGACTAACTAGTGTTGAATTCTTGATCCAATAACTCTGTTATTTGCCTTGTGCCAGCACACAGAGCCCCAGCCACAAAGGTCCCTACAAGCTGACATGTATAATATAGAGGCTTAAGAAAAAAGAAACGACAACAAAAAGCACACGCTTCCATCAGATTGTCACCTTATATTTAAGGAAGGTAATCCATCCTTTGTCCCATCCTCACAACAAAGGTTTTCCAGGTAATTTCATAAACTGCTCAGTGTTTTGATTTTATCACTGTATCACTGTAGTTATTCCCATTGCTACTCAAAGAAAACCCATATATTGCTGGTTCCACAGAGAAATAATCTGCTGTTGGAGTTACTAATAGTTCGTATAAAACAGCCACTATGTTTCAGGAAAAATATACATACAATCTAGATTCTGCAAATAGATTTTTTGTGCGTTTGGTACAAAATCTGCATTATAGTTTTGAAAGTAAAGTCAATGGTATATTGAAGCAGAGGATTAATCTTGTCAATTAAACCAGATGTTGATGTTTTATAGCTTCCCCTCTGGTAGCAGACATGACTACTGAGATGGGAACTAGGGCTCGACATCCCTGCACTGGAAATATGCAATTTGTACAGGAGACCGTCATGTGAACAAAACTTTTTTCTTCCTTGGGAGCCAGGCTAAAAGACTACTCCAGGGCACAGAAATACATTAAATAAGAAGAGGAGACAGCCGTAATCACGTTAGTAATAATAAAAAATATTAGCTCAGGCTTTAAAGTAAAATTTTAATAGAAAGCTTGCTAAAACCCCAAGGAACCACAAGAGAACTCCTGGATGCGTAGCTAGAAGCAAATGCTGACTCCATGCACAACCCCGTGGTCCACCTCCAGGCTCCACATACGAACGAACACCCAACCACCCTGACCACTATCCATGTACCTGGGCTGGGAAGTCACTGGGTGCCTTCTGCTCGTGTAAAGCTGTGTTCAGGATTGAAGAAGAGGTGAAGAAAAGAGGGCAATAGAAGAAGACAATAGCACAGCTTCTCACGTGCTGTCTCACTCATACCCTCCAAGTATTACAGCTCACTGCTAGGACATAGACCTTGCACTCTTCCTATAAGGCTGTAGTGGCTGTATAAGGCTGTAATAAGTTATTATTATTATTTTTAAGCCTATGTGACACATGAAAATAGGGGCAAAAGGATAAAATTTGCTGATCAGATGCATATCAAAAACTAGACTTAAAAAAAAAAAAAAAAAAAAAAAAAAAGATTTCTGGAGTTCAGATGGGATAAGGTGACTGCAGCTGTTTTCCAGGACAGGGCTGGTTTTCCTCCCTGGGGCACCAGCAAGGGGAGGTGCAGGAAGCATTCCTCTGGCGCAGGAGCTGCATGGTTTCTTCTGCTTTCTGTGACCACTCTTTCCTACCACCCCATAACACAGTGCAACTTAATCTGTCTCTTACCAGAGGACTGGAAAAAAGCCTGATAATAAACAACAGATTTTTGCTTTGCCATATCTCTCTGTGACCCACCCTCATAAGATGAGAGTTCACTGTCACCACAGAGAAATCTCAGCGTGACTCATCAAGCAGACACTTACATATACAGTACCAGAAATATCAGAAAGTAATGCTAATTAAAATTCTCCTCAGTTCAGCAGAAACCATCCACCTGTGCTTCTGGAGGCCCTTTGTGTGCTAACATTGCTCAATACTTTTTTCACTGTGGTCAAGGCAGACGTAGAGGTGACACAATTAAGAGAAAAGGCACAATAGTGAAACGGCTGTAACACCAAGAAAAACAGGTATAGCACATTTTCTACCTTGCAGTGGTTAAGGAAAGAAGCCAGAGGCATGCCAGACATGGTAGCACCAGCCCTGCTATGCGGTACCAAACACACCACCTTCAGCATGGACTGGGTGAAGCTGGAGCTTACACCAGTTATGTTAGCAGATATTTGATCTGGTTTCAAGATATTCCTGAGATTGATGGAGCACACAGCACAGTTAGTTTTTGAAACAAGACCAAAACCATTAAAAACAAACACAATACAGGTAACACAGACTGCTTCAGTCAGACACACCGTGTCAGAACCAGCTCCATGTTTTGTTGGGCATGTGAACACAAACACACCTTTGACCACTTCTTCAGAGGAAGAGAGGGTAAATCAGACTTTTTAATCCATTCTTTTTTCCTGTCACAGAAGTTTTTGTGCCAATATACTGAAGGACCCCAATCAGTGTGCTGCGTGGCTCAGGACTGAGGCCACTCACCTTTAAGACAGCAGATTCCAATCAATTCTTGACCTGATTTCTACCTTATCATTTCTCAGGTGCCCTTAATCCTTGAGCGTACCCATGTGATTGTTTCTTCTCAGGTTTTCCAGCGGCCACAGTATGTTTTGGAGTGCTCCTCTCCTGGCTGCCTGCACTTTGTCTAAATTCAGGCAGCCCCAGTGTTGAACCAGGATGCTGCCTTCAGAAGATGAGGGCAGGGAACAGGGCAGCAGGAGGGGGGTATTGAAGATGGGCTGTAAGTGCTGTCAGTGGCAAAGAGAAGTTTCAGATGTAAATAAAATAAAAATAAAAATAAAAAGTACTCTCTTGCCAAGACATGGAGTGGCAGGCAGGTGGAAGTGCCCAGCAGGCTGGCAGTGGGACCACAACCACTCCAGTTCTGTGAGACTTCCCCATCAGGAGTGAAAAACCAAGTTCCTACTGCTGGTATGGTCTCCATTTACCTGATCATCAAGAGCAGAAACAGAGCAGGAGCACTGGAGACATGCAGATGGCAGTGATTAGGGAAATCTCAGAGATGCCATTGGATTTAAATTTCTTCAGTGAGGAAAAGAAATTGAAATTTCTCCTTATTCTCTATGAGCAGCTACTGCACCAGTGCCTAAATAGAGACAAGGGAAAGAAGAGCAGTTATTCTTCCTAGAGCAGCACAGTGAATTCTACCCCTCCAAAGCATATCACACAACTGAATTGGTCTGGGTGTTTCACTTTGGTGGGAAAGAGTAAAGAAAAAAATAAATCAGTTTGACCTAATCTATTTTTACTCTCCTTTGTGTTTTGCTTCACCTGAGAAAGCAATTTAGGTAATAAAGTCAAGCAGGAATCAAGTATTCCTTCCACCTCCTTTGTGCTGCAGAAAGCCAGAGCAGATTTAGCCGCAAATGCAGCGGCTGCTTTGCACCTCGTATAATCATTTGCACCTGTGAAAATTGTGTTTAATAATACACCTGCCTCGGAAGGGCAGCATTTTGTACGCACAGAACAGAGGCACAAATGACAACCCACTGCTCAGGGCAGCAAGGTATTTGGTTCTCCATCTGTTTTTCTCTGCATGTGAAGAGGCTAATTCAGAATACCCCTGACATGGTCACACAGCTCACTTGGCCACCTATGTGTCAGAGATGATTAGTGAAAAATGGAAGAAATCTTTCCTCTGGGGATGCTGAAGGCAAGTGGAGGACACGCGTTAGCTGAACAGTATTGGTGTGTGACTCAGGGGGAGTTCGTTCTGTACCTGAGTTGTAGTTCAGCTTCCTTGGCTTTAAAGTTATCAAAAATCCAATGTTGAATTTTGTTTGGTTTAGTGGTTCATTCCCAACTGCTTCAGTGATTTATAACCCTAAGATTAAAACAGAATCATATCCGCGTCTTCCTGCAAAAGCTTCATCCTCCTGAGTCAGAAGGAAGAACAGGTCATTGGTTAAGATGCAGGTTTGGGACCAGAAATACCTTGTTTCTTCCCTACTCCATCATAAACTTCCCACATGACTTCAGACAGTAGCCCTCACCTGTATCTCCAGTGCTGCTCAGGTAAACAGTTTAGATTCAGAAGCTACCAAGTCTCTGTTTCACCAATTCTGCAAGAAGTTAGAAAAGCATTTCTCTCTTTCACTGGTGTATGGTGAGAATGAATATATGGGATTTTGACTAGCTCAGATGTCAGAGTAACAGGTTGATCAATAGCTAGACCAGATTCAAGCTATCTCTTGATGGATAGCATGAAGGGATATACCAACAAAGTTCAGCAAAAGCTTAATGAAGCTTGTGCACAGCAGGAGCTAGGAGCTATTATCACTTTCCTACTTCACGCACTCATCAGTTTATTCTTAAGGTGTAGGGAGGAAGAGGAAAATATAGCTTTTTTTATTTTTCTTTCTGTTTAAAGCTGATATCCTGATTAAATAACTAATTCAACTGTAATTAAATTGCTGAGATTCAGCGCACAGTATTCCCAAGCGCTAGATCGCATTGCTGAGGGACTGGATCAGGCTCCAAAAGCAGATTATGGTCTCTGAGGGCCACAGGCCTTCCCCAAGCTCTCCTGGGAGTGACTATTGCTCATTTAATCCAGCTTGAGCAGGCTGAGCTAGAAAGCTCTAGAAGTTGCTGGTAGCTGAACCCCCAAGTGAACAAAGCAATTTTATCCTGCTAATTGCTGAGCAAGCAGTTAAAGGGCAATGTTCCTTGTTCCTTCTTACCAGAGACTGTGATGATCCTATTATTTTCTTTGTTACTGTTCATTTGCATTGTGCTAGAAAATGTTCAACGAAGGCAGACGCAGGGATAGATTCAGGCAAATTTACCTGAAAAGAAAGCACGAGACAGTAATGGTCGGCATGATAAGCAGTAGAAGGAAACGGCTATTTTCACTTTGACTCTCTTTAATTGCCAACAGTTCAATAGCTTAAATCACAAAAGTTTGCATTAAAAGATCTGCAGCAAAGCCTACAAAGCATTGAAGGAATGGATGCTTCTATCATCACATCCCAGGAGCTGCAACTATATTTCAGACACCCCTGTGCTAAGAGACGACCGAGCTTCCTGATTCAGCAGCCTTCTATTTCACCCCTGCTACTTCTTCCCTGGGGTTAAAAACTGAGGATATTTTCCTCACTTCCCAAAATACCAATACCATTTCCCAGACAACTGTCTACACATCTATAGAAATGGACATTGCTGAAGGTTGTACTGAGAGGATTAGCATGGCAATCCCATCAACTTCAGCCTTGCTTTGCAAGGCCTGTGATACCATTTGGATTTGGAAACCTATTCTGCTCCTTTTTGTCAGCTTTGTTAATATCTCTCTTGTCGTTAATGCATAGCTTTGGGTAATTTTCTCCTGGTGCCTCCTCCTCCTGGTTTCTTATTTTCTGTGACCAAAGAAATTCATTAAACAGCGCTGGAATCTGCTACAATCCATGGGCTTCCACATTTACAGGGGACTGTTGCCAACTCTGCAGAAGTTCAGTATATATAAGATATAAGTAATCATATTAGATATGCATGGATGTGTATGGGTCATGTGAGGAATATGCACATGCACGTGTATATATATGTGAACATATATTTCCTTTCAAAAGAGTTTATTCCAGTTTGCGAATGTGTACAGTATTAATATTCTTAATTTTATTCCCTTAACTGTATTTTTATAAGAACCATAGCAAGTTGTCAAGCATAATAATAACTAAATTCATAAATAAAATTTCATGTCAAATATGGAATCAATTTCTTTCTGGGTAGCATTTTAGTACAGATTTCTCTCTTAGTGACTGTCATTTAGTTTCAGAATAGCTTATTGCTTCAGTGAACTGACTTTGGAGATTATTTTGTAAACTATCCAAAAGAAAATGGACATACGGCTTTCTCATTCAGATCTTTGCTACTTAACAACTTCAAAAAGCCTCAGAAAAACACCAAAAACTCAATCCTGTGTACCATGATCTGTGTGGTAAGCCAGCTCCTCTGGGTGGATGCAGACTTAGTGTCTCTAGATCCCTGGTGCCTACCCCATTATATTTCCCGTGCCCTTCACAGCTGCAGAACAAGACTCCTCCTGTAAACCACCTTTTGGGCACGCATGAGTAAATTTCCAGAGAGATACTGAATTTCTGTGAATTACGCTGTAATCAATGGCCCCTGTGTGCTTAACAAGTTTAACATTTTAACTAATATTAAATCCACTCATACTCCTAATGTAAGGGGAAGGGGATGCAGTGCTGCTTTGGAGTTTGTCTGAATCTTAGTTACAGGTCCCTCAGACACACACTCCTTGATTACAAAGTCATCATTAAAATTACATTATAGGATGTGAATGGGGTCAACAATGCTAGCGAACAAGAGGTAAAAGCAACCATTAAAAGATATTTGCTGACAGGTAATCTTTGTAGTCTTAGAGGAGGCCAGGTAGGTCACTGAATGTGAAATGGTGAGATCAAGAAATATAATCAATTATTAATTGTCATAATTTATTATTTATTTCCTTAGTGCTACAGTTTACCTAGAGCTTTATAGGCAAACAAAAAGATTGAGGCACTCAAATCAAACTTACATTCTGACATTTTAGTTTTGTATCGTTTAAAACCTGTGTTGTATCACAAATTTAGGGTGGATTTCAAAGGACGCAGAATTCAATGGCAAATACACACCATAATTAAGATAGTAGCCAATTAAGATTCTCTAATCAACTTTATTCCTAGCATCCCAGCACATGACTACGTCTACAAACCAGATTAACCTCCTGGCTTCCAAACTGTTTTACACTGCTGTACCCAGCAGTATTTTCAAGGATATATTTTATACAGTGGACTTAAATTTATGCATTTATGTGTTTAGTTTGATAAAATTGTCTGGAAAACTTTTCCTGCATTTCCAGTGGAGGATGGATTGAGATAGTGGGAAATTAAAAACAAGTCTTGGACAGAAATTTGAGTAGTTTGACTTTGTAAATTTAAGCCTACATTAATGCAGATATAGCCCAAACCTAACATCATTTTTGTCTTAAGAATTCTTGTTCAAATAGGATTTTAGTCATAGGAGCAATGATCTGAAGATCTAGATCTTATGTTCTTTTAGTTTAGACTGATATCTCAAAGACTTAAACACACACAAACTTTTACCATTACTTTGCTGATTGTGGTGAATATTAGTCTCAATGAAAGCAAAGGGATTACTAATATTATTTTTATATATATATATATATATTTAATGTGGACAAGTATTTAATTCCTGGTGAAAACTATCCATTATATGAAGCTAAGAAAGAACAAATTTTTATGAGACCAAAGCCTTGAGAAATGTGGCTCTGTTGCAAGTTGAAGTATAGAGGCTTAATTATATCCCACAGCAGTTTTCAATGAATTTTGATGAAAATGAATTTTGTTAAACTTTGCTTTCTGTAAATAAAAACTAGACTATCCTTTTACTAACAGGAAACACAAATTATGCTGAAAGATACAGGTTTTTTGAAAAATCTACCATTCACTAATGTTGTTCATTATTCATCCAAAACCAGCATTTCACCTCAAGTATTATATCAGACTAAATACAATCGTTTTGTTAAGCCACAGCCCAGACTAACATAAATTGGTGGAAGTCTATTAAAAGAATGCAGATCAGTGGCCTCCATTGGTGGAGCATGGATGTTGTTTTTAAACAGAAGATGGTGACAGAAAGCTGACGGACACAAGTCTGAGTGGTAGATATGTATATTATTTATCTGTTTAATTAAAGAGCACAGTAATTCCTGCTTAGAGGGCACGGAACATTTGGTGCCCCAAGAATATGTTGCCTTAGTCCCTGGGGTGGCAAGCTCATCCAGATATAGAAGATGAAAACCAAGTGCTAGGCTTTTTTTGAGCATTGCTGAGGATCCAGAAGCTTATTAGGTCATGCAAAGTGGATGACTGGGCATTTGCATGGCAAATGAAGATGGTGCCAATAATTTCCTTTCTAAAAATTAGCATGAAAAAAACCCAAGCCCTTAGTTGTTAATAAGACCTTTGCATGCTTTTATGAGTCCCCCTGTACTTCAGAACAGTGTGCTGGTGATGGAGCACACACCGGGTATTTACAAGCGGGAGAAATGAATAGGCTGTCTGATTCTGACAAATTATCCTCAGAGAGGAAAATAACTCCATAAGAAATATAGTTGGTGTTAAACTTAATAAAAACAGACCCTGATGGACTCCCCTTGGAATTGTGGCAGACCTTTCCCATGTACTCCATCCAAACTCCTGTCAGAGCCTCCATGAACTTACAATCAGTATGAAAAAAATACTCTTTTTGGCCACTAAAATATAATTATTTTACCCCTCCCCCAGAAGAAAAAAAAAAAGAAAAAAAGTAAAACTTGCAGGTATGACCCTGTTTGATACTGTAACAGCTAGATGAAGAATTTACCATTCTAGCTAAAATAAGAGGGGCTTAAGAAAGTACCCTCTTTTCCAGAAGAATTTGATGCTCTATTGGGAAATCTGTGGATTTGGTTATGAGAAGGAAAAGCCACACAAGTTATTCAGCTTCATGTAAAAGCAGTTGAAAAGGCCTTATAGAGATACCACAAGTGGTAAACTTTCTGAAAACATGTATGTATGGTATATGGTGAATGTTAATCTGTGTTGTAAAGAAGATGCATCACATTTCATCCATTTTGGTGAGCACTTGTCAAGATTTTGACTATTTTTGCAAGCAGCTGGCGTGTGCTGGGACTCGGAGAGCCATTACTCGTTCTTAGGAAATGAATTGCCTTTCCAGAGGCACAGGGAAGGATGGAAAAATGAAAGTTATTGCAATACACAGAGAGGTGCGGGGGTGGCAGTGAGAAATGAAGTCAAGACATCCTGGGTTTGAAAGCCACAGCTTGTGTTAAAAATGTGCTCGCTGGAAAGGCCAGCAGGAAGGCGCCAGGTCCTTTGGCCAGTCTCTGTCGGGACGTTGCTGGAAATAGGCAGCGTGACAACTGGGACTTCCCTGTGGTTTTGGGAAGATCTTGAGGGATCTTGAGGGATCTGTCACTGTAGCAGCAGGTGTTGGTGTCGTCCAGCTCTGCCCCAATGCAGCTGGGCAGGCACTGGGGGCTGCAGGGTCCTGCTGCTATGCCGTGGGGCATTGGCTGTCTGATACAAACTCTTCTTATTTTGCCCTTATAGCCACCATCATTCACAGATTATATTAAGCCCTGTTAAGACTGTAAATTTAAAAGCAAGTGAGTAATGGCAGAAGCCTTTTTTGCATGGTGTATGGGGATCTGGAATGTTTATTCCTCCCATCCAGAAATATTTTCACTAACATTCAAAGATTTAAGGCTCCCCATACCAGGAAGAAGTCTACTCCTGGCTTTATTTGAGTTGATAGAGCAACAGATCTCTGGTACAGAATCCTTGCTCTACTGTGTCCCTGCTGACCTGGAAGGTGAACTACGTGGCCTCAAAAGTAAGGACAAAATTTTCTTTCTGCCTTCTTGTACCTTGCTTCTGAAGACGTTTGAAAGACACATTGAGCCTGCAACAGAGAGGTTAGCTGGCTTAGGGGCTGCATTTCAGGGTACCTCATTTCCTATAGCTATTCTGCTCCTAAAAACAAACAAAAACCACCACCACCACCAACAACAAAAAGTCACTTAATTTACTCTCTGTATAGCTGTATTCCAAATGCTGAATATTGCATTATGTCCACAGCAAGGATTCCAGGCTTAAGTTGTCTGATATTAACAGACTAATGGCATGTTATAGAATTGATTTTCCATCAGCCTTCTCAGTGATATCACTCCTCCTTTGTTCTTCTGATAGATAACATCACCTTTTACAACCTCTCCTCTCTGCATCCATTAACTGGCATGTATATTCCTCTCCTTCCCCTTCATTTTTCCATATGCTATAACTTGATATGAATCTAGTTTTTCAAGTGTGCAAGATCTTAATAAAAAAGACTCAGGTGAGATCCAGATATGAATATTTTTCACAAAGAAGAAAAATTGCTAGGCTGAGACTGATGCCTTCAAGACACAAAAAGAATATCAGGCACAGCACATTATAGCCACCAGACTTGGGTCAGTTACCAAATTACAGATCAGTTTTGAGAATCTGATTTAAGAGAATACCTAAATCCATGGCTTTGAAATTACATTTAAGCTATTAATTCCTATTAGTTTCTCTCAATGCCTTCGCACCAGTATTAACATATGCATATTAAATAATATTAAATATTAGTAAGAAATTTAAGTTACATCCTGTAAGATTTCAGTGGCCTTTAGGTTAAGCCTTAACTACTTTATACCAATTAAAATATGTAATACATATTTAAATCATACAAGGAGAGGACTTTTCTGGGGCATCTGGATCCTTGCAAGTAGGGAAGAAGCTAAGAAACATCGGGAGATTTTGAAATGTGGTTTTAATAGATATTACAGAAAGGGGAGAAACAAGCTTCTCTCTTCTGAGAGATCTTTGGTTACATTTTGATTGCCTCTCTAAACATAACAGAATGTCCAAGTATTGTACTTATCCCTGGAGTAAACATACTCTCCTGTACGTGGGGAAATATTTTATATTGAAATTAGCAGGTTGCTGAATTGTTATCACCTGGCCTGTCTTTAATGTATTCTGCTCTGTTCACAATCTGTAATACCATCCAGAGTTACGCAGAGCTGACTGAAGGTTGTGCCAAGTTCAAATGAAGTGTCTATTTATCAATTGTAGGCTTCCTGCTGGAGCCTGAGATGTTAATATTGAATATGCCTAATAGCATTTTTCAAACTCAAACAGTCCTGGCTTATTGCTGAGCATTTTGAAACAGAAGTCTCAGCTGATATGGGCATTCTGCTAAGAAAATCCTACCCAGCTTTCCAAAATGATGGGTTTTCATAATATACACTTCTCCCCATGGAACTAACCAGAGAAAGGAACTGAGAAGTCCAGCTTGTCCACAAAGAAACACAAGAGTATTTTTTTGTGACCCAAAGAATACTTGAAATGAACTTAATATGAAATATCTATACGTTATTGCCCTCACTTACACCTGTCTTAGGAGAGAATTGTAAATTACTGGCATTGTAATAAAAAATTGTTCTTCTCCTCACATATGCCTTTGTCATCCTAATACACCTTGGAATTGGTCAAGAATTTAAAAATTATAGTCCTGCTTGCCTAGAAAAATACAAGACCTATTGAATCCACCTTGTCATGCTGTCTTTTCCTCCATCATATAAAGCTTTTGAGCTCCATGACCAATTTTATTCAATTTTCAGTGATCACGTGTCTGTCTTAAAAATAAGACATTTCTCCAAGTTCCACAAAAGCAAGACTGAATGACTGAATTCAAATTGGCATTAGTACATTAGTAACATTTTTTTATTTTATTTTTTTTAAATCTCAAAATACCTTTCTTTGTCCTCTCCCTTTTCTCCATACAGGAAGGAGATGTTATGAATGTCTCCTTTGTGTAAAAAACTTCAGATGGAGTTTTCACTTTATTAGGCACCAGAGAATCCAACTACAAGACACAAAAATCCAACTACAAGACACAAACCCATAAGAAAGCAGGCTTCATTAGTTTCATTGCTCATGGAAGTGCTTGTTAATACAGACACTCCATTTTTAAAATGTGTTTCTCTGAGCACAGAGACTGTCTTGTGGAATTAAAGTTACATAGAATATGGGCCCCTTGCCAGTTCACGGGAACACAAATTAAGGCTCTGATGTTGGTAGAGTTTATGTGCACGCTTAATTTTACAAACCAGTGGGAGTAGTCATATATCTGAGCTTGAATGTATTTGTAAGTGTTTGCAGACTGGGGACTATGGAAATAAACATCATTTTGCTATATTGTATATTTGCACTATGTAAGCTGTGTATTGCATTTGAAGACACACATTTGGAATGAAATTAGAAGCAGGCATTTAAGGGCTCTGCAATGAACATGTGTAATTCCTGTTTTTCTGATGACTTAATGCATTCGGGTTTTTCAGTTACAAAGTCTATGCAATTTGCTGTTGTCTTTAAAATACAACTCATTGGTTATTTTGGAGACCAATAAGTGGATGCTGAATTAGTTGCATTTCAGCACCTGCAACATCAGACTCAGTATAACAGAGGAGAAAAGTGGATTACCCCAGGGCATGTGCCTACAAGGCCTGGCCAGATGCAGATTACCCATTTTCTGTATTTTCCTCCACGCTTTCTCCTTCTCTCACAGTCCCATGCTGCATTCAGGAGTACAGGCACTGAGTGTGGGCTGCAAAAAGGGATTTAAGGCTGTGCTTGGAATCTTTCGCATGAAAGGAAAAGGATGCTTTTCTCATCCTCAGGAAGCAAATAGAAAAATAGGCTGTTAGTTTAAAGGAAGAGGAGGACCACCAAGGAAGCCAAGAGCTTAGAAGGGGGCATAGGAGACTCCCCTCCTCTTGGCACATTCAGTGGCAGGAGCAGTCTGAGGAGTAGTGGAGGCTGATGCCCTTGGGTTTGGAGGACTGCGGCCTGCTGCAGGCCCTGCAGATGAGATACCAAGGGTCATGGGTACCAAACTGCCCTGTGTGTTCATGCAGGCAGGCTCTGCAGCTGTGTCACCACACCAGGCTGTAGCTCTTCCTATTTCAAACTAAAACACCAGGCCTTGACCTAGCACGAACCATAGTGACTACGTGCAGCTTCACTGATTTAGGCCAGGGGAGGATGTGGTGCTGCATGGTCTCTTCAGTGTCAGGCCAAAGCAACAATTCTGCCTCCCTCAGCACCTAACAGTATCAGAGTCATCATACAAGGATTTAGACAAAATTTGTTTGAAGGCTTAATCCAACCTACTGTAAAAAAAGTGTACTGGCAGGGGTATGGACTTGAGAGATGCAGCACAGATGCACACAGATCATATCTCCAATGAACAAGAGACACACGTCATGTTCCCCCCTTTTAGACCTCCAGGATGATATAATTTAAGTCTAAATATTGCAGTAAGCATTTGTCTTTGACATTGAATTACTGCATATTGCTTGAAAATAGAAAGGAATTATTTTTCAAACCCAAAAAATACAAACAGGTGAGTAAAATTCCCTAGAAATGTTGTATCACACAAGCTCTTCTTCCAAGCACAATTAATAGGAATATAGTTGTAGAAACAGTTTACTGCAAAAACAGGCTTTAAGCCTGATTCTCCTCTCCTTTACATTAAAATAAATTAGGAGTACCTCTCCTGATTCCATAAAATAAATTATCAGCTGATTTCTGTCAACTCAGTGGAGTAAAATTAACGAAGCAAGGATTAGATCCTTTCTAGTAACTGCTCTATTTTCTTTCACATTTGAAATTAAGACGGTACTTACTCTAAGGGTAACCAAAACTTACAGCCATTCTGCTGAATGACTTCAGTGACCTTAGCTTTCTATTGCCATCAACATCAACATATGTCTTACTTTCCTATTTGATTACTTTTTATATATGTCTTGGCTGTGGATGCCAGCAAACTTGCCAGTACTTCCTTAACACTCAGAAAATGGATTCTGTGTGAGAAAAAAAAAAACACACACAAAAATCCCAATACCAGGCATAAATCTGTCTCTAAGGCTTCTCAGTATAAATTTAGCATTAAAAAAAAAAAAAAAAAAAAAAAAAAAAAAAAAAAAAAAAAGTGAAAGAAGAACAAGTGGGGGTTGGAAGAGGGGGAAAGAAGCTATAAATCCAGGTGTCATTTTTGCTTGATTAAGAATTCCTTTAGGACCAAAGAACAGAACATTTTGAAAAAGCCCTGCAAAATTTCCATCTCAGAGGCTTGCAGGAAAAGCTACTGACACTCTCCCTATTTGCTGGGAATAAAGTGAAAAGAAATTTCCCTTGCTATATTTTTCATAGACTGCCATTATTATGTTTATATGCTTGTTTTCCTCCGCTGTGTATTTTGGAAAACAACCTCAATCTTTTCTATGGCATTTGCAGAAGGATGCCGAAGTCTCCATGCACACATTGTGTAGCTGTTAGCCTAGTTTGCAGTCCACAGGATTTTCTGTAAGTTTGAACTATTCATTGTGTTGAAGTACCTGTTTCCCATTAAAGTCTGATTAGATTTTAATGCCTAACTTTCTTCACCTTCTTAGGAAATCCCAGCTATTGGGCATAAATAATTTCCCAAGTACTTCAAACAGCCACAGCTTACAATTATGCAGAGGTATGTTCGGGATAGGAAAAATTGTTAAATCTTGACCTAAAATGAAGTTGACCCAAACTTCAGAGAAATTTTGGTGAAAGCTGAAAGTTCAAAGAGTTCTTCTGGTGGCAGTTGGTCCCTCTGGCTATGGACTTAATAGAGAAATTTAAATATGCAGATAGAAAAATATCTAACATCTGCATAGCACATATACAAGTGTATGGATTGTGCAACTATTTTGTTAAAAGCAGAATTTTGTGTCTGAAAATTAGTTATAACCTACAATAGCATTCCCTTAGCATTTTGTACCTGAAAAAATGCCTGCTGAATAATAAAAAGAAAGAGATGGAAAGTGATGTTTCTGTCTGGGGACATCAAGAGCAGAAGAGAAGGATCCCAGAAGGGAGCACTGGCCGGCCAACCACTATGTCTCTGAGCAACCTCGATGATTACAGAACAGCATTACCTCCCCCAGGTATTTACACCAGTTTGTGGGGAAAAAAAAAAAAAAAAAAAAAAAAAAAAAAAAAAAAAAAAAAAAAAGCAACAGTAAAAAAATACAAACACCGAGTTTAAACACCAACTACATGCTAGTGCTTGAGGATGGCACTTATTCTGACTGGAGGAAACATACAATGATTTCCGTCATGTGTTTTGGATCTCAAAATAATCTCCCCAAGAATATTAGAGATGATGCAGTAGAAGGAAAAGAAAATCCATAGACAGACCAGTGGCACATGTTGTATATATAATGCTGCCAACAAGCCTAGGGAACAAAAAAATTCAATGTGCAAGTTAAAGCAGACAGTAAGTTTTAACCTAGGGAGTAGAGCCAGACAGCCATGAGATTACTCAGTCTTACTCATACAGTCCCAACATTATATTACAACATCTATATATTTTCACACTGCTGGGCTGTGCTTTTTTGAATGGTCTCTCTGAAGTATTAGGCACTGGCAGCAAGGGCTGCCTTGGCTTCTTTCATCTACAACCATCAGGCTGATGGATACCTGTACCAAAACCCTGTTTTGCCTTCTTGGAGCTCCTGTCTTGTTATTGTAGCATCCTAGGGGAGCAGGGCAATGTTACGTTTCCTAGCTTACAGCTCATTTTAGGGATCATGCTGCAGTACTGATGCAGCAATAAATAATAATTATTAACCACAAAAGCTAAACAAATTATTATAAACTTTGATCTTGCTTCCAGTGAAGTCAGGGGTAAAAGTGTCATTGATTTCCAGCCAGCATGAGCTACAGAGTTTTTCTTCATCCTCTTTACAAAGAAAAGGCAAAAGAATTATCCTTCAACATTAATGACAAGATGCAAAACTGAACTCGGCAACAAAAATCCAAGATCAAAAAACCAAAAATCTCAGGCATGAAACTACAGAAAAAAAATAAATAATTAAAAGTAGGAAAATATCCTCACATGCTATTGGTGTTTCTTTTCCATTTTAGTTTTGTATTTTTCTTCCATTTTCTTCCCCAGGAGAAAGCTTCCATCATTTCTCTTGCTTAGATTGCCACTGTCTTCCTACCTGTCCTGCATGTTCTCTCCAGATACCGAAGATGGAATAAAAAAAGTTCTTCGTCTTTTCTTTAATATTTTTCAAAAAAACATTTGTTTCTTATTTCAAACATAATATTTGAATGCTTGTTGAAGCTTCCTCTATAAGCATCTGCAAAACGAATTTCAAAATTATGGAATATACATGAGAATATACAAAATTATGGAATACGCATAACACACACATTTTTAGATCAAACCACTATAATCATTGTGTCACACTGGATGGTGTGGTAATGTGGGATGAACAGTCTCACTCAGTAATTTGTTCATCAAGCCCATTCTCTTTGGCTGTACTTTCTCAAAGATGACTGCTTTTGATTCAAGGGTATCACTGCAGAAAGACCATTTAACTCCAAGATAAGGTATTTTAATGGCTAAAAATGTTCATTTCAATTTTGAATTAGCCTCACTTCAGCAAGATCTTTTTAATATATATTTTTTTTTCCTGTTAGATCAAAGAGTTGTTTACCCTCACAATTTCCTCATCCATCACTAAAATAGAACCTGCTCTTAGACAGGCATGAGATATGTGAGCCTGTAAGATAGTGTGAGATGCTTCTACTGACACAGAACCAATATTTACAGTGAAGCTCTGATAATTTGACCCAATAGCAAATCTGCCCTGGGATACAGATGTTATTTAATGGTTCATTATGTCATTCTTACGGGCATATGGAAAGAAAGACGAATATAAAGGATCCATGTTGACGGATCATCTTTATTAATTACAGATCTTTGGGAACTCTGTGCAATTACTCGGGTAGACTGTGCGCTTTGTCACTGTTTGTTGCATTCACCAGCAGTGAATGTCTACATGTTTAATCCCCCTGGCCTCATAACTTCCCTAGCACACTTTTCTGTGGTGAAGAAAAGCCATCCAAATGCACAAGAGGTGACAGAAAGCGCTCCTCTTGTCCCTTGAGACCAAATTCACCTTGCTACTGTGGCCCACCTACAAAGCTCTGAGGGAAATAGCTCCCACTGGGGACATAAATACTAGATCCAAAGACTGGCTTTCATGATTCATACGTTTTCTCTGAGTATCACAATTTTCTCTCCTTAACAACTAGCATCTGTCTTATGATAAGAGAAGCCAGTCATGAAACTCTGGGTCAAACATGCAATGTTTTCCTCACAAATCCAAATCCTAGTTGCTGTGGTCCATCAGGGAAGGCACAGAAAAGCACTGCACTTTGGGGACCCAGTGAGAATCTCCAAACACTTCTTTACATCAGCCTGCTGTCTCTCCCAGGATTTGCTGTGGCCTTGCTGTTGTACAAGCCAGCAAAACTATGGTACTTTTTTTCAAGTATTATCTTAAATTAAAAGATTTGCTTCTCCGTGATTGCCAAGAAGTAATAACAGGCCCACAGCATAAAGTCTTGCCCTGCAATGGCAGGGCGGAGCTGAGGTGGTGGTGCAGGACTCATAGCCAGGGGGAGTGGGGATCAACAGTCTAACCGACCTTACTGACTCCTGCATACTATTGAGACATCTTTTACTTTCATAAGCCAAAAAGGAGAAAAAAGATTTAAAAAGAAAAAGAAAAAGAACGAGTATAAGGAAAAACACCTCTTTGTCTCCATCAGTACAGATAATCATCTGTGTTTGAAATTTCAGGGGCTGCATCTCAATGAATTTTAGCAAGGAAAGAAACTATTTTATTTTATTTTTTCCTTTTAATGAGTGAGACTAGTGAAACAACAGTGGAACTGCAAGTCAAACCTTGACTGCTAAGTATGGGGCTGGGCTGGGGTCCCAGCCTGCAGGTATTTTGAGGACTGTTCCCACGAAGAATTCATATGCAGTTATTTTCAGAGAAAGGAATTCTGCTCTGTCTTTACCATTATCAGCTCTGTCTTCTGGTCTGTTGACAGACAAACTCAAACCCTGGGGAAGGAAATGTGGATAGAACATTGTCTTATTTTGACATACAAAATATTGCACTGCACTACTATCTAGTAATGGAAAAAGAAAAGAAAAGAAAAAAAGATTGTTGTGATATATATGTGAATAAATCAGCATGCTGCTTCATCTCTTTGCAAACACATGAGCTTTGACTGACATGGTGATACCCATTTTAATCAAGTGTTTGCCTCAGACTGCTCTCAACCATGCTTAAGTAGTACTTAAAAGAAATAATGGATATTAATTTAGACACTTATCTATACTCTTTGAAACCAGAACAAGAAAAGTGTCTGCAGATTAGTGCAGGAAGACTTTAAGACATCAACATTTGAGATACAGCTGAGAGATGAATTTTTAAAATTGCACCTTCTCTTTTGTGCTAATTACAAAAGCATTTGTATTTGGAATAATTATTCTATACTTTTATTTTGTTATGAAGAAATAGAAAAAGAATAAACTCAGGCTTCTAAGAAGTGACAAAATACAGTTTACAGATATTTTCACAGATGAAACTCAGTTCATGATCAAGAATTCATTTTCTTGTTTCTTTCCATGTCACACCTTTTACCTCTTATGCTGTGACTATGCTTACGTGCTTCACATGCAAAACAGTCTGACAGAAAAACTAACATAGACCCAAACTCTAATGAAGGAATACATTAATTTAGAAGGAATCCATTTTGACAGCTCTGTCATACAATGCCCCAAATTTTGTATCTCATCTAAGTAGGACGTTGGCTTTAAAGTTTGCAGTGCAAAATCTTTTTTTTTTTTTTTTTTTAAATAAATTTATGGCAATGCACTGCCTAGAACTCTGGGGCTCCAAGTGATGTACCTGATTTAATATGTCATGTTTTAATAGGCAAGCCATTTACCTACTTCAATATGAATGCTGTCTACCATGTAATGTATTTATTTCATTGTAGTATAAGGCATCTCTTGCCCAGGATATATGTTTCAATTACATTTCAGTGAGAACACATCTACTGAAAGAATCTTCATACTCCAGATCTTGAGTAATGAAACATTTTAAGTGCTGGGGAGCCCAGTACTGAAATCTTTATTCAGGCAATCTCCCACAAAGGCAACCATTTCTCTCAGTAACTTTGATCAATACCCCAATATACCAGACCAAAAAGCTTTAACAGGAATGTGGACTCCTTCTGTTCCTATCAATAAAATATGTAATTAATTGAAAATTGAAAACTTGATTATTTTGTGTTTGATTTTTTTTCTCTTTCTTTCATTTTTTTTTTTTTTTTTCCATTGGAATTGTCTCAGCCATGTTTTCAAATACATGTGGACAGGGCCCTCATCTGGCACAAAACAGGGAAGCTCTGGTAAGCCTTTTAAAATAGATTGAATTATAGATCTAGAGGGCAGAAATGACTGGAAAATGAAATAGTGTACTCTTGCTGGTGAACTTTCTTTACTATAGGCATACCTTGGGTGCAAGTGTGATGACTAAAGTGCTAGGTTGCACGCTCAGAAGCCTCTCACTGCCCACCTGCCCCCAGTACATGGCTGGAGTGGTGGCACCACGCAGCTATGGGAGGTTGAGGCCCCACCAGGGCTTCCCCTGCAGCCCTGGTGTAGGTCCCCAGCTACTCGCTGTCCCTGTGCTCTGCTTCTGCAGCCAGGAGGAGAGGAAATGCACAGCCCAGGGTTCCTGGCACAAAACACCACCTGGCTTTCTATTCTCTTTTTCCAGCTTTATGCCAGTGTGTATCCATGAAGGTCTCCAATGGCTCTGCATGTTTTAATCTGATTTTTCCTGCAGCTGCAATTTATTGTAAGCTTTTTTTTTTTTTTTTTTTTTTTTTTTTTTTTTTTTTTTAAAGCAAATATTCAATAAGGCTGCAAATTGCAGTCCAGTGTCCAATTGCAGTATGTGGCCATTTGATTTTTGCTCATGAAAGTCTCTCCACTAGAGTTAAATACTGAACCAACTGAAAACAAGCAAGTAAAGACATGGCATTACATAAAGACACGTCAGATTTATATGCTTTCCACATTAACAGAACTTCTGTTATAAATCCCTATGAATCAGGCATCCCATCAATATAGAGTTTTCCATTAAATTCAAAGAGGAACTGTAGCAATCATAATCATAGAGCTCCCTTAACATAGTGCAATGATGCCAACATTTCCATCTCATCTATCTAGCTGCAGAGCTCGTCACTAGAGCAGCTGAACAGCTCAGTGACAGAGTGGAAAATTCTCACAAATATCTACAGAAAAAAATAAATAATAAAAATCCTCTTCTCTGGCTTTTACCAGCTTTAAAGCAAATTGAGCAATGGCAGAATCGTGAATTGTAAGTTTTAATACAGCTGTTTGCAGGTTTTTCTGGGTCCACAGCTCACCTGTTTCAAGAACGCCTCAAAAGTAGCTGTACAGCTTTTTTTTTTTTTTTTTCAGCTGCCATCTGGATGCTTCACAGGAACAGAAATGAAAAGCTACAGTGACCCGGGTGATGCACAAATAGAAGTGTTTCTGTTTAAATATTTGTGTGCTTCATATGTTTTTTATCCTATAGTATCAATCCAGAAGAGACATAAAGAGGTAAAAGCAAAGCAGAAGAGACAAAAAGAAGGGACTGAGTGTTCAGACCTTGTAATGAAGCATTATGGAAGAAAACAATGTTTTTAAAATGAAAAGCTATACACCCTTTGAGGCTGTTAAAATTAAATAGTAGATATTGGGTTGGAGCAGACATGGAACCATCAGTGAAAGGGAACTGCTTCATCTGGATTCATTGGTCGGTGAGAGGGAGAAAGGGTCCTTAGAGACCATTAGGCTCACACAGTTTCTTTTTCCCTTGATTACAATGGGATCTTAAGTGAGATGTGGAAGTGCAATGGAAACTTCTCCACCTCAGGCAGCTCCTGAGCCTGGGAACTTCTACAAAGCTTCAAGAATTCCCATTGATTTTTTTATTTTTATTTTTTTCCCCATAAAAATCCAATACCAGCATTTTTTATGTCTTTGTCTCAAGCTGTTTGTCAGTGTGCCCCAGTTGGGATTTTGTCCTGTTCAGTCTTGTTTGCTCCAGGCAAAACACCCAGGGCTTTACTCTCCTCAACTTTGACATCTTCAGTTTCATGTGATGAAGGGCATCTCTAAAGTAATGGGACTTGTCTTTGTTTCATCTCACAGTGAAATCAAGCAAATGGTGAAATCATACATCCTTGGAGGACAAAACAATTTTTTGTTGTCTAGTTGGTCTTCAATGAGATTTGTTGTGTATTTTCACTCTATCTGAGTTTACAGCATAGTTCAGGAAGGCTGTTTTACACTATGGACTGTATTCTCAATATAATTGGTGCTATAACCCAGCAGATTGCCAAGGCTGCAAAACATGTTACCAGTCATAAACTTCTCCTATGTCAGTCTATCACACTCCTCTTTCTCAGTTCCACCAGCTCCCTTTCCTGCTCATGCTTCCCAGCCATGGACCATCACCTTCCCTGCAGTAACTGGTGACACGGGTGAGAAGACAACACAAAGTGCAGACTTTGCAGGTGACATGGAGAAGAAAAGCCTTCTGGGGACCTCCCGGGACTGGAGAAATATCTGAGGCAGCAGACAAGTTTGATTACTGGTGACCACAGTTTTAAGTGATCCAGAGCTCCAGGCCTATTGTACAATCCCAGAGAGGTGAACATCCCCATTGCTAGATGAAACATAACCAGTTGGACAGATGAAGCATAAAATACAGTGGACACAGTGAAAGGTTGAGAATCAATTCATTTTCCAGTGCCGATGATGATAATATATGCCTGCCTCACCTCACTGCCGTGCTCCACCACTCATGAGTTGCATGCTCACCCTTCAATAGTGAAAGCTATTTATTTGGTCCACACTGAGTTTATGCATTCCATCTGTGTGCAGGTGTGGACAGACAAGAAGAGATACATCTTCCTTGTTAATGCTTTAGCACAGCTGGACTTGACTGTCTGATCTAATATAGTTTTCCCCATCTGGCATAACTGCAGTAATGCAAAGGAATTTTGAGAGAAAGGAGATCCAGGTGGAGACAGTGTTGAACAGCAAAAGAAGAGTGTAACTTTTTTATACAAGGGCATAAAAAAAGTCTTTACTCTTTCCTTACATTTCTCCCTTCCTGCTGTGCTAGTTCCATGTCTTCCTGCAGACCGATGTGCAGGCAGTGAGCTTTCTTTTCAGGAAAGTAAAATATTCCTTCCCGAGAACAACTCCTGTGCTTCAAGTTAGATATGTTCTTAAAGGCATCCTTGACTCATGACCTAAGATACCATTTGTCAATGAAAGTCTCTCTCCTTCTATTTCTCTTTTGGAGCTAATAAAGCTGTGCATTTACACAGCAAATTCAATACATCTCAAAAACCCAGTTCTGCTAGCAGTACATTATTTCCTGTCTTTCAAAGGCTTTTTAGACTAGAATATAATGGATTGTCTTGGAACAAGTACTCTCCACGAAGAAGGAAAAGCAGTATAGTGTAGACTTTGCTATTAACATGTTAAGCAACTGAGCTGAAACCCAGGTTCCTGTCACGAGCTGTATTTTCAGCAGGGAAAATGCGTGTTCTTAAATCTTGAGGCCACTAACAGAACGTGAATTCACAGTGACAACAAAATGTGGTTTAATTCAAAGTTAGCAGGTTGAGAATGGCTAGGAAGGATCCTCATATTTACGCCAAGCTATTAACTCAGATAAGAACTACTAGGTGCTTCAGTCCTTAAGGATTTTATTTTTCATGTTTCTGCTTCTTAGTTTCCACAAATGAAAAAAGAATCGTTATTATTTTTCTCTGTTAGTAACTGACTTATCTAACTTGATGACTTGGACTGTATTACTTCAAAAAATGCCATGTCCTAATGTCATAGCCAGAAATCCAAAGAGAAGCCTCAGTTTATTTACATCTTTCCTCACCTCTTTTCTCCATGTAACTCCTTTCATTCCTGCACAAGCAGTGCAAGAGCTGTGCCTGGCTGCAGCTCCATTGCTTCCACCCTACGGATACCGTAGGTCCTTCATGACACGCTGCCTTCAGCATCCATGAAGATATATAGTAGCTGCCAGCATCTGTCCCTTTAGCTCCCCAGAGAACAATGAAGCAAATAATTTCTTTAATTATTTATCAAGGGCTGCTTCCTCAGTCAATAAATTCATTTCGCTGTCTCCTGGAGGCCTGGCTTTCTACTTTATTAGGTTCTTCTTCCACATACATTTGAAACATGTTTTATTATTCATATTAATACCTACGGCAAGCTTCTTTTCCTACTTTTCTGTTTATCATCAATTTTATGCTATTATTTTACTTTATTCTGTAAGCTTTTTTTTATTATTATTATTTATTTTTTAAAAATGTCTGATGTTTTATGAGACACAGGACTTGACCTTTAATTAACATTTTAACCACTCTTCATTTGCTTCCCTCTCCTTGTCTGTACATTGGGAAAAAAAGTTTGCATATGTTTTATTTTAATTGACCACTAAGTCATTTCATTCCTTTTCTGTTATCAGGATTTGACTTGGGGGAGGACTAGACTATTCTTTCTTGTGAAACTCCTCCAAATAAGCACATTTGGAGTTATGTAGCGGACTATTTTAATCAACAGCTGTGAAATGGCCAATAAAAGAAATCTGCATTCAGGACTCGTGCAGTGGGAGAGAAGACTCATGAGTGAATGCATTTAGATATAAATATATATATATACACATAAATATATCCATTCATCCTTCTTGACTTACTTAATGGTGCCTGGTTTTGGCTAAACTCTCCAACTGCCCATAAGCAAAAATGACCTTCTTTATTTTCCCAGTTAGTGACTGTAACAAAAAGGTTTGAGTCACCACCAAATACATGCTTCACACATATTTCGGCTTATTTGAAATGTTTGTTGTTGTTGTTCTTGTTAATTAAGAACAGAACCAAGACAGGACTCAGGGATGGGAAGAAGTAGGTGGGAAGAGCAGAAGGTGCTGAAGTCATTGCTGCTTTGTCACCTGTCCAAGGAGCACCCCTGTAGCCCAGGCCATCTGCCTGTTGGCCTGCTAGTAGGAAAATCCTATTCAGTGGTGACGGAAGCACGGTGTAACTACATGATTTCATGCTGAGAAGCTAAAAACACCAATTGGAATACCATTTGAGATGAAAGGTATTGTATTTATTAACCTGGAGAGGTGAATAGCAGGAAATGAGCTCGCTTCAAAGACCAAGGACAAGACATAGCAGCATCACCCAGGGTACAGAACACTCCTCCTCTCCGTTAACTGCCCCATGGGTGTCCAGGAGCACAGACCTTTTAAAGTGCAGCCCTGCCATAGCTTGTATTTGGAGAGCGTGGCTACTGACTCCTAAAGACTATTACCAGAGGGTAAGTCTAGCACACTCTCTGATCCAAAATAATTAATAATTGATGACTTTGTGTCCTTCATATTTGTGTCCTTGCTATTTTCAGGCACAGTGATACAATCTTGCACTTAAGCATGTTTAACTGGGAGAGATGTCTGAGAAGACTCACGCGTATCCCTACCCCTACAGTGCTTTGTGTATTTCATCCCAGCAGTGCCTGCCTTTCTAATCAAAGGTATATGGTGATAATTCAGCAGGGATTATTCTCTGCAAACAGCATGCTTATTTTTTTATCATTACTTCCATATGCAGTTTATAGACTTTGCCTCCAAATTGTACACTGAAATATGAAAGCAGCCAAATTGGAGAAAAACAGACACAAGAGAAAAATTAAATTAAGTGAATCTTACAGAAAATACAGCCTTCTCTGTTCTGTCTATATAGAAAATAGTGAAATATTAATTGCATCTTGAAAACTAACACTCTAATTTGGATGATGGTTTCAATCTTGTTGATGTCAGATGCTGTTAATAGAAATTCAACGTTTTTCTGTTTCTGGAATTTTGTCTTTCATACCTAGCTATGCCCTGCTAGGACAGCCATGCACCTACACCTGCATATTTCAATATTTAAGTCTTTTATTTCTTATTTTATTAAAAAAAAAATAATAAGTAAGGAGTATGTATTAGGCTGGGATGGTTTAAATACTCAAACAGGTTTAACACACTAACTTTTCTACCCAGAATACCACCTGAAAACATAATCAGGGTAGACTATATGGGTTATTATCATACTGATCCTTAGCTCTATTTGTCTATAGAGGCAACTAAGGGTTATTAATTGATAAGCATTGGACCCAATGCATTATTGAAATAATCACTTCTTCCTCTCAATTTCATAATTTTTTAGAAATAGTTTGCCCATTCTGAAAATGCAAAGCAAATAGCTGGAATGAATGTGTTTTTTTTCTATGCAGATAACTCGGGCCCTTTTCTCCTTAAAAAAAGGAAAGTAATTTTTTTCAAAAAACATGACCTTCCTATGACAGTCCTCAGAAGATGATTTTATTTCTTCTTCTTTATATTCATTGAACCTTTCTGATCAGTAATAATAAAAATCACAACAGAAAGGCAGATGGGAGGTGGGATATACTAAGGAAACTAAAATATATTTGGTTCAAATATGTGTAAATCTTATTTTCAGATGTAAAGGTGAGAAAGAAAATGAACTGGCTGGGATTCTGAATGGTGAAAAAGTACAGGTAGGAGAAGAATATAAGAGAAAATAATTTATAGAACGACAGACAAGTTGTACTCTATGGGTGCAGGACATTACCTGGATGACTGCAGCAACCTGTAACTGATTTGTTTTAATTTTTATTTTTTCCATGTTTAATAAAAATCTTTAACTATCATTAAAGACATAGCTAAAGACAGTTTACATCATCTTTTGGTTTGTTTCACAGTGTTAGGAGTGGTGTAGAAACTATTTTAATGTGATTTAGTAAATTACTGTTACAGATTATTTCAAATAGTTGTCTATCTAGTACAGAAAGGAAAATCTATTTTAAGCAATGACCTATGTACAAACTTTGTTCAGCTACAGTATTTTCAAGAGCACATCTATCACCACCTTTTTGGAAATGCAGGCAAGAGTCTCAGTGTAATTTTCGTTATTTCCCCAGATTCACAGACTACCAATGTTTAAAGAGTTTGTGTACATCGTTACACAAGATTCATAATGCATGCTTTAAGGCAACGTATTTATAATGAGTAAAAATTGCTTTGACTTGGAATACCTCAAGACATCATTTAATTTCCCTATCCACAGCTGAGACTCGCCAGCTGATTTGGAAGGACCACATCCTGTGTTGTCATGCTTGCTGCCAAACAAGTTGCACATTTAATACAAATGTTATATGCAACAGTAAGGGTTCTGCTTTGAATCATTACTTCATTTTTTTTTTTTTCCCTTTAAGAAATGTTCTACTCTTAACTCATAAGCAAGAACTGAGGAGGAACATGATTGCCAAAGCACAGTGTATCCCAGCTAACGTCAGCTGCCTTCTCCAGTGATCTTTGTCAAGCCTTGAAGGATCTGCATATGTATATCCAAAAAAGTGCATCATATCTTCTAGAAGGCTCACTCTTCCCACACCACCAAACTCAAAAAATTACATACTTCTGCAAGCATTTATTGTAATCACTGGTATCTTGTGCTTCCCCATCTATTTGAAAACAGAATATTGATAACAGCTGCTCCTCCACTTAGTACATTGATTGTTTATCTTATTCAAATAAAAAATTCTTTAATTAGAGTACAAATCAAAAAAGTTGGCACAAAATATTTTACACACTACCAAGGAGCAGAACTGGTTTTTATTTTTTATTTCTTAAGAAACTGAGCAACAAACGAATACATGGAATTCTTTTGATTATGACTAAAGATAATCAAATACAACAACTTCTCAATATATTAAATGCCATATTGTTTGCTGCCATAATGGACATGTAATTGAGCATTTTACAGTATAAAGGATCAAATAGATTTGAAAACAGTATTTCAGACTTTTTCCTCCCCTAAAATGTTTCAACTTGGCATGACAACAAATTATGAAGTCTGACTGGCTGCATTTCAAACTCACATCCTGGGCTTTTTCATTCTAGATTGAAAGTTGATGCTGGTGGATAGCCTCTTACTAGATTAAAATGCTTTGGATCAGGTAATTATTTAGGAGTTAAAGTCATCAAAACACTGATCTTGAAATGACTTTATAGCTCCACACCAGATTAGATGAAACACCATTAGATGAAACAACAAAAATTTCTACTGTCACTACTCATTATGCACAAGCTTCAGTTTCTATGATTTTGCCAACATTGTTTGTCACATTTCATTATATAGTCTATATACATAGTTTCCACAACAAAGTGTGTTCCCTACATTTGGAGCTTCATTTAAATATGAAACTCAATTTCAAAACACCACAACTGTTGGAGATACAAGTAATTATTAAAAATTTGTGAGCTTTAAAAGCCTTCCTTTGTATATGTTTTTAAAACTTCATCTTCTTGTGGAAGATTTCTTTACAGTGTTAATAGGTAACAGCTACTTATGTAAGTGAAATACCCTTAAATATAATGTATTTCAAGGAAACTAACCAAGATTTTTTGTGAAAATCCATTTAATGTCCTCAGATCAACCATGCTGTTCACTCAGCATCTTGTCACTTTATCCAGTTTCATTACATATAAACAGACCTGAATAACAGAACCATTTCCCTAATTAGTCTTTCATTTTTGTAATTCCTTCTAAATCACACTCCTAAGTGTTCAGCCAAATGGAGCACAGATACTGCTGAGATCAGAAATTAATAGCCACCTTGCCACTGCCTTCACTGGAAGCAGGAGGATCTGCATTTTAACACACTTTCTACTCTCCTGCATTAGAGGCCAGCAAGCCGTATGCTTAAGAATTGATCACTCGGGCACTATCTAGCCCAAGATTTAAAGACTGGTAGCAGTTTAAGGAGCCTCTAAGAGCACACAGCTTTTTATGTACGTTAAGCTGTTCACGTTAAAGTGCCTTGTGCCCAGGGGACGTTTCCAGTAGCTTTACTTCACAAATTCCACTGCAACCTTTTGCCCTAGCTTACACAAGACCTTAACAGGGATATAATTCTTGAGCATCTCATGTGCAACTGTTCTTCCCTTAGCACTACTTGCTTTATTTCCCCATATATTCCACACCACTAAAGATGCTCAAAATAGGTTCAAACAGTTCCAATTATGCTAAGTCCAAAGTGATAATTCAGTATAGCACAACAAGGGCGAGCAGAAGCCTGGCACATAGACCAAAGCCTTATGAGATAACCAAAAAAAGTTCAGATGGCTTAGTATGTAAAAGAATAGAAAATTCTCTCTGATTTTTATTTTTTAAAACTCTGTATTGCTACATTCTAGTAAGAGATGCACATTTCCCCTCCCTAGACTTCCTCAGAGACATGTCTTTCCCATCACCGGATGTCATTGTTTAGTCTGGGTCCCCTTTCTTTATTTGACTGTTCCTTTATCATCACCATTCTCAATTTCAGTCCTTAGCTGTCAAGGGATTTGCCTTTTTGGCCCTGAACTTAATAATAGAATTCAGTGTGCAAGTGTTTGCTTATAATGCACTGTCAGCACATGAACTGGTTACAGGGGTGTGGGACCAAGATGAGGTTTTCCTCTAGGATCTTTATCCATTTTGTGTGTGTTTTGTTTTAAATGGGCTGTGCACTGTGGATGAAGCATGCGGAGTATCTTGCAAATGTTTGGCTTAGAAGCCATAATTAAGTCACAGGTTGTAAAATGCAGCATGCATTGCTGTGTTCATTCTCCAGGTTGAAATCTGAGCACTCTACATTCAGTAAATATTAAGTAACTGAGAGCATTAGGTAACATTCAGAACAAACTCTCTGCATGTCTTGCTAGTAATTGCAGTGAGATGCAACTCCATGAGATACTAAAGCATTTTGAGTTACTCACCACCAGCATCTCTGAAACACAGAATGATCACCATGAGATCTTCTGGACTACCTCAGCAGGACACCGTGCTGTTCCTAACCTCCAGTTACAGCACAGTAAGCGAGTGCTGTTGTGCCACCTCTTGCCTGCACAGGAAGGTCTTCCCCATGCCTGGTCCTCCTCTGGCTCTTTCAATCAAGTGGCTGAGCACCCCAAAAGATGTAGCAGCCATTCAGTCAGGCACCTCTGAATTCTCTTCAGCTGCTACTTTTGCTTGCATGAAAGTCATAACAAACCACACCAGCTATTAAAATATTCTGTAGTGCAACACAGGTTGGACTAATGATAAAGTGATTGCAATCATCTGCTTCCTTGCAATCAGCCTGAGCCACAGCCTGTCTCCTGTAATGTTATGGCATATTGAAGGCCACAGCTTCCTCTCACTCTTTCCCCACACCAAATACAAGCACCCCTTCCTATTGGACATCCTTCTGTAAAACTCTTATGCTTTTCCAATGGGCAAGACTCCTGGATTACATTTTTTGACAAGACAGATGAGACTGCTTTTCACATGAGACCAAGGAAAGTAATGAGCTGTAATCTTTGAGCTGGAAGATATCTATCTTTTTTAATTACAGGTAGATTATTTCTATATTAGCCCCCACGGCAAATGTCAGTGCTGCACAGGTTTATCAAAGCATTGCTGCATCAAGGCAAAGGGATTGTAAGAGTCTGGGACCTCAGCAGAAAAAACGAATTTTCAAACTTGAGTCTATTTTAAATTTTATGTGTCCATGCTATTTATGTAGTTTGGCAAGCAGATATTTTGACATTGCTATTCACTATGAGTAATAAGATATTGTCATCACAGCACTGAGCTGGTTATTAGATGGTCGCTACAAACATTTCTGCCTCTGTCTGACATGTCTGCACTGTCCTTGTCAAAGGAAACTACTGCCCTCACATCAGTTAGACCAATTTAAACCCATTTAACCAAAATATGTATCTATACATATTTCTAAATCTAGATCCCCTTTATCTCATGCCTGAGGGAAGGAAACTTTGTTTTACTTTCTAAACATCAGGCTTTTTAATCATCCCTGACATAATCCTCATGGCTTGGCCTGAAAATAATCTCGTCATACTTCTTGGGACAGCCTTGTCTTATCTAGCTAGCTTGTTTGTGAAAGAACAGAAATGGTTTTCTTATAGAGCCTGGCCTCCTTATATCCACCTGCCCTATTTGATCACTTGCACAACAACTGCTTTGTTGGGGAGGGCTATTGTGGTAACTTCTCAAAAATGATGAGAAAATCCTCACTCAATGCTCCAGTGAGGATTTTAGAAGCTTATCACAGGGACATTGCACACATGGTCCCATTCTGTTTTGCTCACAGAGATGATGCTCCCTCAAAATATATAATTCTGTGCTAACAGTTTGTTTTTTCCACCTGCATGTGCCAATGCCAGGACCCTGGAGGTCATCTGTCAAATGGCTTGACCTGACACAGAGATTGGCACCATGAGTGCTTCAACTGCTTGTGACCAGCCCAGACAAGGCTCCTTGTGGCACAGGAAGTCACTCTTTGGAAACTGAAATTAAACCTAAAAGGAGGGCATGAGCAAATGCTTTAGTGCTTTTTCTACGGCGTTCAAGAGAGATGCCTGCTCCTGTAGCAAAGCTCCTTTCCTCAGCCCTGCTCTCAAGTGTAGAATTGCATGGAAAGAGAGATTTTGATGTTAATTAAATCCCAGTTGAGCCATAGAGGAAAAAAACAGGATTCAGGAAACCTTTAGCTTCAAAGTTATTGGAGTACATCTCTAAATATATCAAAATATATATTGTTTGGAGCCCCATTATGGCAGAGTTCTTCTAATGGCTTTTTTTTTTTTTTTTTTTTTTTCTAGTTTTAAATGGGAGTTAATGTCTCATGAACAGTACTTGTTTTGCATGGAAAAAAAAAAAAAAAAAAAAAAAAAAAGTACACACAAGAAGATGTAGATGCTCCCTGGGAAGCAGCACGGATGGTGAAGTTTCACCCAGCCCTATTCTTTTTTTTCTTTGTTTCTCGGGCATTTGCAGGACTGAGTGCAAGTGTGAGTGCTGAGACCAACAGAACACAAAGATGTACAGCTGCTTGGAAGGGATGGATGACAGGCACCTCGCCATCTCAAGAAAATAGGAAAAGTAAAGATAACAATGTAGTCAGAAGGAAAGGGAAAAACTACAAAACAAAAGCAAGAGAGAGTAATGGAGAACAAGATGAAAAACAAAGAAGTCTAAAAGAAACTGAAAAAAATAATTTAGGAAGTTCGTGATTGAAGATTTCTTTGAGCTGCCTCTTCAGCTACTGAAATGACCACCCCAGATCTGAAAATTATTATGTGAACATTCAAAAATAAAACTAAAAAGCAGAAAGCCATAACAAAGTAAACTCGTACTAAAGAAAGCCTTTAACAAGTTTTTACTTCCCATATTGCACCTTACAGGTTATATAACTTTACATTTAATGGATATTCTCAACTGGAGTCCTATTTGTGAACTGGAGGGAATGCTATTAGTATGATAATCAGTTCTGCAGAGTAAATTGGTTATAAGAGTGGGGTACTAGGGAAAGGTACAATAGGGGAATATTTTTTTAATTAGCACACTATGAAGTCCATTCTCCCCGTGATGCCTATGCATATCCCCTGTTGACATTAACTTAAGCCATACAACTTCTGCTGGAAGCAAGGGGAACGCGTGACTTTGCTCCGACGCATGCTGGACGTGCCAGCAGGAAGGGACTACAACTGCTACCCAGCCTGCAGCTCTTGACGTGCTGGCAGGTCCTGAGCACTGCTCTTGCAGGAAGCATAGACACACCATTGCTCGCGTCCCATCAGTGCACGTTGATTCTTGCACACAGGATGTTTACAAATGGGAGTTTAACCTTACTTTCAGTCGACTATCGGTTTCTACAGCAAATTCCAAATGGGCTTAGTGCTTATCCTGGACTCAGGCTGCATTCACGTTTGCTGCAGATGGACTTTATCACCGGCATTTGAAATACCTGGGAGAATCGGTCCTGCAAGACAGTCTTGCTTTCTGATTTATTTATTTTTATTTAAAAAGTTTCTCAGGCTCAAAAGCCTCAAATGAGCCTTTAGAGGAGTTGATGGAGAAAATAATTAAAGCAACAAGAAAAATGCTGTTTTGGGAATCATAATGTGAAAATTTCAAGACACAAAGCCAGGCAATAATTTGCAGTTTCGTATGTGGATTTTATCACTTGGACCACATTCTCCTAAATTCTTTTCCTTCAACATCAGACACCCTCAGGAGTGACAGTGTTTTCAAAGTCATTCTGCAAAGCCCCCACTTCTATTTCCTTCATCATTTATCACTGACCTTATGCTAGAGCTTTTCCACTTGATCCCTCAGATTCTTAAGCAACATCAGAAGTTGGCTGTTTCTTTGAGTAATTCTAGCCTGCTAAATGTAAATAGCAATGTTTACATGAAGCACTTTGCAATCAATTCTTTTATCAAGAACTCTGAAGCCTTCCTATTGAAGGAGAGTCCTGCTCAAGAGCTCACAAAATTGACAACATTGTTTAAGGTAGTCAGCAGTTGCAGGATTAAAAAAAAAAAAAAGAAAAAGTATACATCTTAGAACACTTCAAGCTCTGCTTTTATTGGTGCATGCCCCCCTCCACCCAGGGAGCTGAGCAGACAAACTTTTATTTACTAAGACAAGTCCAGATTTTCTTTTGATATTGAATTATTTCATAATGAAATGTAAATAATAATATAATCCCAAATTTAAATCCTTGAGAGAAAGTTAAAGTGCCTTTCTAATATTCCTGACCAAAGTTTCAAAAGAGCTCTGGCATTAGATAGTGTAAGGTCTTTTGGAAATTCAGCCTTTAATTTCCTCTCTTGCAGGTAAAGGATAAGTGACAGTTCTGTTGTATTAAATTTCTGAGTAAATTTATTTCACTGAATTAAAAAGTTTTAACATTATTAGAGAATAATTCTGTCTAATAAAAAGTAAAAGATCGTTATGGGTTTTAGGGACCTCAGCCTTAATCTCACTGCAATAACTACCCAAACATATGTCTAAAGATTATTAAGATGAAGAAATGTTGTATTAGAAAATACAAATATAAAAGTATTGGTTAATTGGTCTACACCTCTGGTTTCATAACAACCTTATTTCCTTTATCTGAGGCTCAAGATAATATTTTTATTTTCTTTATTTTTTATTTTTTAAATAGATATAATATTTGTATAGGCTAATAATTAATCTTTTGGAGGAAATTAGAAGATAGTTAAGATCAGCTGCAACTGTTTGCTCTTGAACCTAAATCTTGGAGGTAAAAGAAGTCAAAACTACTGGCCAGAACAGTAAATATAAACATAACAAATACAACCCCAACCTCCTAAAGCCCCAGTGAACCAATAAACAGGACACATCACAAATATTGCTTCTGTAATTGGTATGGATTTTCCTCTGCAACCTCACTTCAGACACAGATTGAAAGGCTGGAGGGTATGTACAGGGTTTTGCCTAAGACAGACCATGAGATTCTGTTGAATTAATTCCTGAGAGAACTACAGCAGACCATCCAGCACCACCTCTAGCCTTCAGTTTGACAGAGAATGAGCCACAATGTATTTTTCAACAGTTAATCACCTTAACTACCAGCACTGATGGTACTTCTAGACCAATTTAAACTCCTAACCACTACTAAACTAGGAGGATGTACTCCTCTATCTGCATTCCCTGTTCACACAAATTATTAAATCTTTAATGATTTCCTGCATGATCATCCAAAATCTTTTCCATTTCAAGGAATATATATTTATTTTTATTGAAGCTTCCACTGTCCAAATATGATGTTAAAATGGTGGCAACCTACTGTTCCTACAAAGGCTGGCGTCTTGCAGAACAGACCAGTGGATTTACAGCCATGATAAATGGGACAAGACGGGAGTGCCTGGCATACTAGATTTGGGCTAGTAGCTTAAACCCTCCAATTCCAAGGCTATAGGAGGTTAATCCAATAAAGACAAATTATACCAAATCTTCATCCTTGAGGACCTTTCACTACTCACACCCTTCCTCCTTGTGAAATCAAGAGCTAAAACAGTGTCAAGTTTTGTCTAGTGCCTATTGCGGAGGCAGAATAACCCCTTCACTCCCATTTCAGTTTTCCTGGCCCACACACAACTGATTTGTAGTAGAAACCTATCCCTTCTCCCCAGAGTCTTAGCTTATGATTCTCCTAACAGTCCAGCAATTGTGAACTCTGATATGGTGGAATCAGCAGAACTGTGCTGATAAAGGCGGAGGTAGGGCCCATGGTTAGATCAGAATGAGTGTACTATGGGTACATAACCTGAGCTGAAACCCTGCCAAGGGTCTGACATTTATTAGCCAGTGTGGAATGCAATGGTGATTGGTTTTGCTTCTATATATTAATGAAATTTATATAACTGTCATGGTGGAGTTGTCTACATTAAACTAAGTTGTACAGAATATAATCTTGCCCATAACCATGTTGGAAGCTCATGTTCAGCATGGTTAGCCACTACGACCCCTGAGGGCTTTTTGTCAGTTTCCCAGATCCAAGTCTCTCATCAGTGAAGATCCCCTGTTTCTAGGTATGGTTACACTAAAATGCTGATTTCTTTATCTGGATGCAAAACTGGTTGCACCAGTGACAGGTCCTCCTCTTTTTAATCATTCTTCCAAAGCCAGTCACTTTTACAGTTACAAACATTTATTTTGAAAGTCCAAAAAATGCTTAAAATAACAATGGGATAAGAAATTCATAGAGTCCATCAGAAAAAGAAATATATGTCTAGTAAAGATCACTTATTGGAGTTAGTTTGAGCCCCGACAGACAATTTTTAATCTATTTTTATGTGAGCTTATATATACATATATTTTTTTTAAATCACTGCCACACAGTACTAAGTCAAATACTTCATAGAAGGCTATTACATTAGCATTATTATGGTTATGAACAAAATATGTAATCTCATTCACAAAAAAAAGTAATTTTGACAGGATCTGCTTTCCCTAAGCCCCTGTTGATTGGCTTTAATTACGTTTCTACCATTAATCCTTTATTAATCAAATTCTACATCAGACATTCCAGGACCAGTACCAATCTGACAAACCTATAATTACCAGGGTCATCTCATTTTACTCTTTTAAATACTGGAACAACATTTGCTTTTCCCATCCCTTGGAACTCCCCCACCATTCCTAAACTCATTTAAAAATTCACAATAGCATCTGGAGCAACTCAAGCACGGCACATGCTCTTATCAGCCACTGCAAGATTTGGCAAACTTATAGCAGCACGAGGCTGCCCAGGGCATTGCTTTTAGCTGTCATTGGTCACAGGCTCACAGCAGTGTTGCAAAAGATGTGGGCTCGGTTGGTTAAACAAGGCTCTTACTAAAGAGGAGGTAAAGAGAAAGAAAAGAAAAAAGTAAAAAGGAAATGATATACAAAGCAGAGTTGTGAGCAAACCATGTGTTTTATACCCCATGTCCTGATGAGGGTGTCCTCATGAGCTCCCTCTGCAGGTCCCCTCTCCAGACCCCAATTGGAACCATATGACCATGCCAAGACCTGGTGACAATCTGCTGATGCCTTGTTCCAGACTTGGTGATTCCCAAAGCTTGCTCAGGAAAGGTTGGGGGTATCACCTCAGCTCTTATGCAGAACTGCTTTCATCTTAACTACTCAAACGTGGAAGCAAGTTGTGTAGGCAAATCTTCAAACTTAATGATGTCTTCAAAATGCAGATCTGGCTCGTTCTTTCATAGTGTAAATGTGAGACAGGAAAGTAGCAATAATACTGCGTTCCCTCTTTATACACTATCTTCTGGCCAGAGCATGCCCTCTGATGGTGGGGACACACTGGCGATTAACACCTTTATTTTCAAGTGTTTTGTAGGCTTTTAAGCCCAAAACTTGTTTTCTCACCCAAAGAAAAAGGCCTCCAAATTCTGTGTGAATGGAAACACCCAAAGCAGACAGCTGGTTTTAGAGTGTAGCTCTGCAGCCAGTGTCTCCTGGTGGCCACCTATGGCTGCACTGGATCTGGGTCTGGATAGCCCCATTTCCTCAGGCTAATTTCATCCACCTCATTTTGTCTTTTCTCAAGCTATATAATTCAAGGAGGCTGGAAGATTTATCAAGTTTTCAGCCTTTGTACCAAGCAAGCACATGATCTAGATAAGTCTGCTAGATAATTTTATTTTATGTTATTATTATTATCTTTTTCCAATAAATCCTTTTTGTTTTAGTGGTAGAAACTTAAAATAAGTTTAATATTAATCTATGGAAGAGAACAAGATAAAGATAGATTTTGCCTATTAAATTTAAGAATGGCAATCAGTTAAGTGTCTACTAAGTACTGCTAAATTAAAATGAAACACCAAGAGAAGTACATATGACAGGCTATAGTGTATTAAATGGTTTCATTATTCTCTGATACAATGAATAACAAATGGATATGGAAATTGATGCAATGTTTTGAAAAAATAATTCCTGTAGAATTAAAATAAAAATAGACAAAATTTATGTTTCCACTATTACAATTTCCACTACCATCTCACAACACTAGTTGTGCTTTTTCATATCTACTTAGGTGCCCTTCTTGAGTAGAATTTGAAATTAGTTGCTTGTGTAAGTGCTTAAGAATAAATCCATATTAAATTTGAAAAACTAGGTAAAAAAGAATGCAGCATTCATTCATTCAAACACTAGTAGGAAAAAAGTAATGACAAGTATGTTTAAATCAGAAATGCATTAATTGGGTATAAAGTAGCCAATATTCATAGAGATTGTGCTGCTTCTGTGTTCTCTGTCAAAGTTTTCTTGAGGCACAGCTTTGTTATCGCTAAGTAAATTTAGTGCTATAGCCGAAAGTTCACCATAGATCACCATAGATTAAATTTTGTTCAATAGATTTTACTACTGAACCAGCCTATTTAAAATTCTCCATGAAATGCAAAGATGCTTAAAATTTATGAACAGCAGCATGCAATGACATAGGGCAGATAAAAAATGCAACTTAAAGTATTATTAGTAATAACATTGCAATCAATCACGTTTCTTATCCACTTATATGTCTTTAGATTATATCTTGAGTAAAGCCCTAGCAAAGACGAATCATGCAGTGCCAAGCTGAGCACTGAAGGTGGGGTTTTCAGAGAACCACAGTGGAATTGATCACGTCAGTGCCCGACTCCTTGCTGGAGATTCACACAAGCCACTCCTTCCAGAGATAGAATTAAACCAGCTTTTGTTCAATAAAGAGAAAGAAGAAATTGAAGACTTTAAAGCACTTCAGATCCTACTCTCCTCCTCCCACAAACACACCTCATGTTGCTGGCTATTAAGATCATGTTAAAATCAAATTAAAAACAAAACAAACAAACAAAAACCTACAATGATATTTTGCAGAGTTTATCCCTTTTCTAATAGGCTGTTAGGCAGAAGAGGTTTATGTCACTCTAGCTATTGTTCTGTGCTGCCTGCTGAGCAATTCCAAGGTCACAGAAAGGAAACACAGGCAGAAAATCTGGGGTAGTGGAAATGCCCCACATGGGGCTAATTCTGTCCTCTGCAAAGAGCACTAAGACTGGAGAGGAAGACCAAGAGACAAATGGAGTTTCAGCACCACTAGGCTGTTCTCTTTTTCTGCATTATTCTTTCCAACATCAACAAGAACTAAACGTGTCAGAAATACAGGAAATTAAGAGACCACAACAAAAACAGCCAGTGAAAGGGATTGCAATCTGAATTATCCAGGGGAAAGACATTTAGAAAGGAAGCAGAGCTGCTGCCAGCAATGTGGAAGACACAAGCAGCACAAAAGAAACATCTCAGCATATGAGTGAGCACAGACATTTATTGTAATTAAGCAGATCACTCTCAGCAGATAGCAAGCAGCCTGGTCCCAGCCTGCCATCAGCTCACGTACTGCTGCCAGCCCTCAAGATTTCTGCAGCAGAGGTTGGGGCATGTCACTGGCCCCCTGAAGGGAGGCAAAGTGCTGTCAGGGAGCTCTTGTTTGCTGTGAAAAATAGGCAGAGGCTTACCTTGGAACCGAGTTTTCCAGCCCGCCTAGTGTTGCAGTTTAATCAATACTTCACTTTGATGTCTCTGTTACATTAGGACTAAAATGAACTTTATAGTCAGCTCAAAAGATCTTAAATCCTAGCAATCACCCCTGAAACATCTTTTCCACTGTTTTTCCCTGGCCAGCTAAGTGTTAATAAGCACCGGGATTAAGGATGGAGTACTGAAACACTCCTAATCCATGGCAACACAGGAGGAACCAGAGGATATCCACTATTGTTTGAAACTGTATGAAAAGCTCCAAATAAATTAGACACTTTGAAATTACTTTACTTTTCCTCTGCTCTGAGCCATCTTCTGTAAGTCACAGCAAACCATGCCGGGAAGATAACACATTGCAGGCAGACAAACACAAAGACATTAATTCATGCACAGTCAGTTCTTTTCCAAACCTATGCAAATATTACACAGAAAAAGCTGCTGCAGTTAAAGGACGGGAGATAGTTAGTTGTATTGCTGTCCTTTGTCCAGCTCAAAGCTTCTTCCCTGATAGATTAAACTAATATTTCATAGTGTGTGTGCACAGATGTGAAAGGTGCACAGGTCAAGGTACCTATCACAGGGTAGTGAAGTGGGTAAGAAATGTCACAAGAGGAGAAGCAGAGGAGCTGCTGGCAACCTAGCCAGCAACCTGCTAGTGAAGAGGCTTGTGCTCAGCCATGCGAGGCTTCCACAAATGCAAAATCTTCTTTTCCACTTCCATATTAAAGCAATGCTGTAGGACTAACTTGAGGCTGGTTAGCTGGAGAAATTGTTCAGCCAAAGCCACAGGGAGATGTCTTTTCCCACATGAAAAGTATTAAATAAATTTGTACTGTTGCTTGCTTCTGTCTTTCAGGCTTATCCTTAGAGACATGCCTCTTTGGCTTAAGCACAGGTTCTTTTGGTAATCGTGTGGTCTCATCTGGCCAGCTCCTTCTGCCAGGAGCTCTGCCCCTGTCCAGCTGAGGTGCTGGTGAGCAAAGGGGCACACTCCAACACCCTCAGCACTGCATGAGCATGGGCAGGGGGGCTCGAAGAGCATGTGCAGCATCAGGCCTTGTCTTGGTGGACAGACATCAGCACAGCACTGAGAGCACAGTGTACATCAGATGAGTGACACAGCCTGTTACTTATGAGAATGGCACTGAGAAAAAAAAACACCCCCGTCTCACCAAAAATTAATAAAAGGTGGTGTCATACATTTTTCCTCATTTTGTTCCAGATAAGCTTTCTACATACCTCTTCCTCACTGTGCTTGAATTATGCAGCATTTTTAAAGATTTAGTGTTAGTTCTTATTCCATTTTCTAGCTAATGCTTTTGATGTTGATCACAAGATTATTTCTTGTATGACTGAATTTAACTTAGTCAAGAGTTTGTGTTGTGAATTTTGCAGATTCACTGTTCTAAAGCAAATTTGATTGATGGCAATCACCCAAACAGGTACGGGATCAGCAAGTTTCCACAAAGACAATAGCACAGGATACCTTTATAGTCTTGTTTATTAGTTTAGAGACCAGAGCTCTGTCAGGTCAGCTAATCTAGAAGGAGGTGAGGCGAGAGGTCAGCTGCTCTCTTGGCACAGGAGGGGAGCTGCAGGAAGGACCTTAGTGACTTTGGCATCTGAAGAGCTAGGAAGCAACTCCAGGTAATTTTCTACACAGCTATGGATTTTCTGACATATTTTTCTGAGATATTTTGGCCTTCCCATGTGCAGCATAGTTTGGAGGCACAGGCTGGGGCTATAGCTTCTTCTCAGGGTCAGAAAGATGGACCGTAACTGTTTTGTGGCCCCAGCTTAAACAGGCCCAAAGGACAACCCTTGAGAGGAAAAGGGCAGATACGGAAACTATTACTCTGAGGGCTGTGGCAAGTTCCACCCTTACAGTGCCAGCAGGAGACCCTCCAGAGCTCACAGTTCCTTCTCATACAGTGCGTACTGAAGAGATGCATCACCCCCACCTCACCCCGCCTTTAAACTTTGGGAATTTCAGATGGCTTATCCTTCAGTAAAGCAGTTTATGAAATTATGGAGTCTGTGAAAGTGCACTCTCCATTTTGTTATTCATTAACTGCCTTCAGCTCTTTTAGTATGCCACAGTACCCTCCTTGTTCTGAGAGCTGGGGAGAGAGATGACAGAGCAAAGGGCAGCACAGACAACATCAAGAAGCCAGAAATGCAAGGAAAGCAGGGAGATGTTGTTTCATCCTTTTGTTACAGCTACTTATTTCGATGCTGAAAGGCAGCATGTGGGCTGAGATACTTTACTTTGCATTTTACACAGAAAATATGGGAACTCTTCTCCACTTGTCACTGAAGGGGAATGGCACAGTGCAGTTCCAGTCTGACAGCATTAAACTGCAACCATTAAGCCAACCCACAACTGGAAAGCAAGAGCTGTTGAAAGATTCAGCTTTCACTTATAACTTGCCTACTACATTAGATTACTTATCTGGGAAGGTAGGGCCTGTAGATTTTCTCCTGTTAGACTATCTTCTGCTTTTTTAAAGGATGCTCATCAAGATCACACTTAAGTGACATGAGGTACCTGAGGGGACTTTCTCCTTTTCAGTTGCTTCCACCAAATTATCCTTATTATTATTATTTTTCACTCTGAACTCAAGCTTTGATGCCCTACTCTGTTTTCCCACCTTCCCCCACCTTTCGTCTGCTGAATTTATTATCAGCTGTAAGTAGGCTGCTGACATGCCTAGGAATTACCTATGTGCTCAGAGCACTTTTAAGATTCAGAGAGACTAATGAAGAAAGATTGTTAAGTGCCTCAAATATTAATCTGGGATTCAGGGAGCCCAGATTAGACTCTCTCCTCAGCAGGTTCCCTTAAGATCCTTGGGAAATACTCTTTTCTTCTGTCTTTCAATTCCTATCCAGAAAGCATAGGATCCTTTCTGTCTCACTGAACTGCATTGTAGTGATGGCATTCAGACAAAGATAGAAATAGCTATGTCTCTTGTAACAGAAAAATATTCCATTTATCTTTCTAAAATTTCTAAAAGTTCCTTCTGGAAAGGAGATCTTAAAAAATGAATTAATTGCACATAAGTAAGGCAGTCACAGCCTTACAGTACCGTGTCCAGTACTACCAGAGGTCATCTCCTTAAGCCCTTCAGAGGGATCTCCTCATGTGCAGAGGCAGTACATGGTGCGAGTTACACAGTCACAGCCTGGAACAGCCTACCAGATCCATTAGCAGGTCAGCTTCAGTGCTATGGAAGTGCTAAAATCAGCTATGTTCAAAACCCAGAAGTTCTCACAAGGAAACTCAGTGTTGTCCTGCTAACTGCTTATAAAGGAAAGACAGAGTAGGCCATGGAGACAAGGAAGTAGCAGTTACAAAGACTAATTGTGATCCATGCCTTCCACATCTACAGAGAGAGTTAATATTCATGAATATGTCTTGCAAACACAAAGTGACAGGGCTAGGAAAGCAGATAGGCATGCTCACCCCTTAGAAAATGTGTGGGATACAAATTCTGAACCTGCTCATGATGAGGCATGATCATGCAGAGTCAATGAACACTGAGCTTATGCTTGTGTATTGCACATGAATTTTACAGAATGATACTTGCCTGTCAAGCCTCAGTGCTGCCATTTGAAGAGTTTTTTAAACAATAAAATTACTATTGAGTAATTGACATTCTTTTGCCTCTCAGAGTATATACAAGCTGCTTTTTTGCAGCTAAGTTTCTCTTTAAATGTATGCAGGCAAATATTTCCTGCTACCAAACTGAAAATCAGATTACTGTCTTGAGTACTAGCTGGAGTTCAGATGAATGTTTATTTGGCACCATGTTCATACTGTTATGCACAAGTGCATAGAATTAAAATAATAATTTCCACTTGATTTCATGCTTCTCTGGCTTAATGGTCTCTGATGTTTTTTAGCAGATCCATTATACATACTTAAATATAGAAAAGATGTACTGCGAGGAGAAAAGAATGAACTGGTGTCCAAATTTACTCCAAAGTGAAGTTGGAAAGAAAATTGCAAATATGCCTTCTGCTAGGATTTGACACTGTCTCTTGGATAATATGACACTGAGGTATTCATAATAATCACTGGTGTACCCAAAACAATTTTGTGCTTGTCTCTACAAAGGAAAAACAGGAGTTGTCAGAATTTTAAGTGCAGTTGAATGTAATTAGCAAATTGCTCAAGCAAGGCTTGATTAAAGTGTCATTTCGTGACTCTTGGTATCTTCAGCATCTTTTCTAAAGCCACTCACTACCTGCTCAGGTTAACCCCATGCCAGTCAAAGATCTTGTCGCAGAGTAAAGGAAAATGATTATTTTATTCTGCAGCTTGACAACATCTATTGCTTTCCATCCAACACAGATGGTGAGTACCCAGAGTGGCAGGAAGAGATACCAAAAGGCTGCTGATACTTCCAAGCAGAACAGGGGCTGTCATTTTGGATGCCACTGTCAAAAGCCAAGCCTTGGAAAAACATCCCTTTTGGCACTGCAGTGCCACAAAGTGTTGATGGGCTGAGACTACTCAGATAGTCTTAACTGTGCAGGGGCTCAAGAGAGTTCAAGGAAAGAGTTTGAAGATAATATAAGTGATGGTGTGTAACGTGCAAGTAAACATTTCTACCCATGAACTATACTGTTTACTGCTAGCAACTCTGTCACCCTTCAGCTTTTAGAAACTGTGAACTTATTGACAATATGCCAACATATTGACAATATATTTTCAATATATGTTGGCATATTGGCATATTTTATTATTGTATTGGCATATATGTCAATATATATGGCATATAAATTATGGAAATAAATTTAAGGTTTACTCAAGCACTCAAGTTAGTATAGCTTGTCATGTCTGGCATTTTTAATACATCCCACTTTTTCACAGCAGAAAGAATGACAGAACACAAGCATTTATTTGGAATTCTCTAGCACTGCTAAGTCATAACCAAGGGTATTTTACAACTATGTCTTCATTGTCTCAAAATATATCATGTTTTAAATGATTAAGTAAATCTTCACAAAGGCATAGGATTTTATGCACTTCTGAATGAACTTGTATGAGATTTGCATACGAGTGAAATAGATTTGGACCTGGCCCCCAAAAAATTAATATTCTAGGGAGCTTTGAATTTTCCATATTTAATTATTATATAAGCATTTTTGTTTGGCATTATGGTAAGTCTATATTTTATTAAGTCTGATGAATTGTAATAAATATTTGTTCAGCAACAGCTGCTCTCAAATTACTATCCTATCAAACATACTTTATTTATCTTACCTAATTTTTAACCCTTGTAGGTTTTGTTTTCTTGATCATCTTTTACATCTAAAGCTCCAATGGAAACATGTCTGTAGTAAAATAACAGGAAAAAAAAGATCTCAGGTAACTCAAAGGCAAATGCAGGTTTAGATTCATGGAGTGAATGCCAGCTTTGTTCTGCTTTCCTGCTTCTGGAACCAGCCTCTTGGCCATCTTCTCAGGTTCACCATACTCTTAGAGGGATGCAGTGATAACAGTCCCAAATAAAGCCAACCTGCTTAAAATGACACCATCTATGTTTGCCAGAAGGAAATACAGAGGAATATTAATGATTCAGTCTTGATTTTTAAGAGAGAAAACATTTCTTCTGGCTGAAGGAACATACCATATGCAGTTCATAGCTTAGATCTGAAAGTTTTTGTGGTTAGATGAAAGCACAATCAGGAGAAGAAAGAAGTAGAGCCTTTCATTCACCTGCCCAGGGTTAATCATGGTAATACGGATTTAAGTTCAAATCCATCCTCCCTACTTGAAGCAGAGAATCGAACCTGACACTTCTCCTCATACCAAATCAGAGTGCATTAGCCCTGAGACCAGAGAGTCGATCCCTCAGTTTTCTTCTACCTTCTTCTCAAATTCAATTAAAATTGACATTATTTAAACACATAATATAGTCAAGGAAATAAAGAAGAGATTTGGCTTTATCTCGGATGTCATAGTGACTACAGCATTTTTCTATAAGATGAGCAAGAAGGGTACCAAACTTCAACTCAGGTTAAGCAGAGAATTAGAAGACACATAATGCCAAGATAATGTCACTAAGCATGGGTCTAATATAAAGTCAACTGAAATCATGAGCTGTATTCCCACTGACATTACAGAGCTTGGAATCAACACATGGGTATTCAATCTGTATGTTTCTAAATCATTTCTTCACATTTTTAACTAAAAAAGGAAGTGACTAATAGAATTAGAGAACAGAGGGATTGGTACAGCAGCTATGGATCAGAGGCAAAATAAATATTCCATATGAATTCCCTATGAGACTAGTATTCAAAAGAAATAAAACTATTAAGCTTAATTTCAGAGGTCATTAGATCTATAGAGAGAACAGAAATATTTATTTTAGTCTGATATCAAAACAAAGCAAGTTTTCCAAATCTTGCACTGTACCTCAGAGTTAGGAGTCCAGGACTAAGTCCTACATTTAAAAAAAAATGAAAGAAAAGAATTGCAACAAACACTGAAGCACGTTCAGTTGTTTTACAAGTGACTGGTCAGTCTCCTCTCTATACTTTTGTGTCACTCAGTCACAGCTCTCATCCATGAACACAAGCTATGGCAACTGAGGCAGCAAGAACCTAAATTGATGGCATCATGTTGCGTTGGCTTTTCTTGCCAGGTCTTGTTTTCCTTTTTAATCTTTCCTGGCACCGTACTTTCAGCTCTCAGTGCCACCTGCTTGTTGCAAGGATCGCCACTGAACCATTTCCCAGATATATTGTACAGGTTTCTCTAACGGCAGAGAAACTCTCCTCGCAAAGTCTCCATTATTGCTTTCATACTCCAACCAGTCCCTAAATCCAATTTAGGATGATATTATTTTGATTCACAACATCTTGATTTGTTGTGTTATGCAACTAAACTGTTTGGATGAAGACTCCCAGTATGCACAGCATTACTGGTATTGGAAGAGTCTTCATATTTCACTGTGTACTTTACAAATATATTGTGACAATTTTCTTTTAAGCTGTTTTTTGTCTGTTTTAAGAGAAGAGAAGGGGAAAAACCTAAAAGGGCAAGAGAAACTGTCTCAAAGTAGACAGCAGTTGTGTAGAGCTTTTAAATGCATCCTCTGGGAATTGTTGCTCATCTTTTCTACGGAAACACCAGACTGGCAGATTGATTGTCAGGTTTCTTTTATTGGGCTTATATATGAACACTCAGATTTTGTTTATATATTTATTTTATTGCCTTTTGGGGGAGGGAGTGGGGGTTAGCTAGCATAAACCACATTGCCTTTATTTAAAGAAAGGTGCTAGTGAGAGAAAAGTTTGACCACTGATTCATAATATGAATAATTATTGGATTTATACTTTTTAAAATAGAGATAGAACAGGGGAAAAAAGCAAAAAGCTAATCATGTAAATAAAGATTTTTTTTTTTATTATTTTATTTTTTGTAGAGCTTATCCTTGAGAAAGAATAAATTGAAGAATGTACTGCAAGTATGGTTAGACATCTAAGTCTGTAACCACAGTTGAGATACTGTTTTTTGAGAATACTCACAGCCCCAAAATAGCTTTTGTATGGCCTGTAGAAAGACTATAGGAAGGCAAAAAACTACTTGTGAATCAGAGGTTTTGGGGCAGCTGCTAGGGAAAGGTATTTCAGGGTTTTGGGCAGACCACTTTGCTGATAGCACTGGATTTCCAGGAGGGTTTTGGACTGGTTATCTAGTCCTAAGAGTGTAAATACACACAACAAGTTTGAGCAGAGATATCAGCACACAGTATTATGTCTTTAAATTTCTTCACAATTAGACTGACGACAAATGTCAAAACATTTCAGAAGAAATGAGTCTAAACAGTTTGCTGAAGTTGCTAAGAGGAGAAGATTGATTTTGGTATGAACTTGACTCACCATTTTCCTCCTGCAGGCAAAACCAAGTTTTGCCTCTGTCTAACATCATCTTTGCTTTTTCAAGAGCATATCAGATTTTATTTGAAAGTAGAGCAAACTATATATTTTTTAAAAGCCTTCATGTATATTTTATCCTAAAGCGATCTGTATCATTATTGATTGTTCCTGCAATAAGAAAGTTAATAGAATGAATTGCAAGTAGTTGCCATAGTAACTACCATTGGTCTCTTTCTCTTGAAGAGGAAGCATACAATTAATTTGTCTTTTAACCTACTTTATTGCTGGAAAGCCTATATAAATGCAGTAAAACAGGTCCAGACTCATTATATACTTCTGTGCCATTGTCCTTTTAAATCATCTCTTTAGATTTATTTATTTATTTATTTATTTATAAGTGTTTATTGCAAAGAAAGTTCTCATTCAGTGTATTTCCCAATGTTTAATTTTCCTAGGATGAAAGCAGAGATGTTCAGAGGACTGAGATTCTTCCTTTTCCCTATCATTCATACAATGCTGGCAGCTCATGCACTGTCCTCTTCCAGGGAAGCATTTTGGAGCAAACCATTACTGTGACAAAAACATCAGCACAGAAGCCAACTAGAAGGCACACCACAGACAAGACTTGAGTTGTTTTACACTATATTCCCAAATGGATTTCATTTTTCATTATGATACTTGTATCACCTACTTCTGTCATTATTAATGCAGGTTCTGGCAGTTTTGCCTGAGTAAGGATGTTAGGATTTGGTACACATGAAAACCTCACCATTCCTGGTTAGTCAGAGGAAATCATCTGTTACCTTCTGCAGGAGTTCCAGAGGAAGTTTTCCTAGTACATACACTAAATGTCAGAAACTGTTAAGGAAAGTGTTTAATTCAGTTTGCACTCCTTTTACATCATTTATTTATTTTTTTTCTGGTAACTTCTACTTTACAACTGCAAAGCAGAAGAGTGAACACTGGTATTTCCCTTCATGTAAAAAGAGCCATGTTTCATAGGGTTTTCATCTTGGAAGAGTTTCATTTTGGCAAATAAGGGCTACAGCAGCATGACCTTTAACATGCACACTTTCCATTAAAAACAATTTAAATATAAAATTATGTGATTTTGCATGAGACATTATTTGATATTAATTTTTGAGTATTTCTGCAGTATTCTTCACTCAAACACAATCAAGTATTAAGCATGAGGTGGTACCACTGTAATATTACATCTCCTCTTTTACCTCCATTGTATCACATGCTCATTGCTGTTGATGACCACAATCCCACTGCCAAAGCAGTCTGGAGAAAACAGAAGATACAATGATCTACATGGACGGTTTTGCAAAGCAGATCACTATTGGGTGGGCAAAGAACAGACTCATGGGGGCACACAGCTTTGTAAAGGGTCATTTGGACCCTTAGACTCTACACAAGGGGAGAAACAACATAATATGTACAGAAAAGGGTTTCTGCAACAAATGAGGATTAGAGATGTATTTATTCCAAGAAACTACACCCCTAATCATTTAAGAAACACCAAACAACTCCAATGAGCTTTGGATCAGATACCAAGGATAAAAGAAAGTTTCTTTGTGCATTGTCCTTTCCTACTTCTTGATGGAGATTAAACAAAATTATGCACAACTAAAATACCACCATATGTTCATGTATGAGCTGACAAAGATGTATTACAGCTTTACTCCACAAAATAGGAGGTCAGCCTGCAGGAAGACTTACCTATAGAGTGTTTGAGGAAATCATTTACCACGTTCACATAAAAACAGAGAGGAATATCAGTGGCAGGGGGAGAAATGGTAGAGATCCCACAACCTCTGAGGAGTCAGAAGGAAGGGAGATTGAACACTGAAGGTACTGAAACAGCAAAAAAGGCTTATAACTACTAACGCAGGGTCAGGTAGTGGGATTCTCACAGTCACAGTTGTAAGAGGAGAATTTTAAGCAAATTCCTTTCCTCTGAAAGAACAGAGGTAAATCCTTGTAGACAGGTCATTCATTTCCACCACCTCCTACAACATCAAACCTCAATTTAAAACTTTATTAGATCAGTCTGGACATGAGCACTTGCTGAAACTTGCCTCAGAGGTTTTTTTTTTTTATTTTGTATTTTTTATTTTTAGATCAGCTAATATTATTGTTTGTTATGAGCATAAGAAGTGAGAGCATTCTTTTTTGTTCTCATGAAATTATTTTACCCAGAGCAGGGGACAGAGAAGAATGTCTTCTAAAATAAAAGTCACTTGAAAGAAAATAACCAAGGATTTAAAAACCTTAACAAATGAAATGGAGTTTACAAATTAAATGTGTCTGAGGATTAGTACATGAAAGAAACATTAAGGTAACTTAAACAGTAATTGAAAATTAGACGTTTTATTAAAAGAGTTTTTCCCCATCCTCTTGCTTCTTATAAACCTGAAGTGAATTTTTGTTTAGCTTTTTAAACAGAAAGTAATAGCTGGATCTATTCATGTTTGTTGACAAAAGCACTTTGACAGCTCCAAGGAAGAAGAAAGGTTTGAAAGAGGAGAGGTGTCAGCCACTTCACCACATTAATGGGTAGCAACACATGTGAGCAAGACCAGGGAAAGAAATTCTTGGTAGCAGGACTTGCCTCCTGAGAGGCGATAACAGCCACCCCAAACACAGTTCTCCACAGAAAACATGATTTGTAGTTAATGATTCTTGTTTTTTCACTACTTAAAAGTCAACCTTGATACAGGTATGTTCCCCATTACAAGCAGAAGATACAAGTGCATAACAGTAAGGCTCATCTAGCTACTACTCACAACGGCAGCAGAGATGGGCCATACAAGACACAGCATCTAAAGATTTTGCTCCTCATTTTCAGGTGTACAGATTCTTCCTAAGATTCTACCTGATTCCTCAAGCCTATAGAAGCATCTGCTTCCCCAAGAGAAAGCAGACCTTTGTATTATCATTATTATTTGTACCCTTATTTAGTCAATAAATGTTACATCACATATTTAGCTTATCATTGCACTGTCGATTTATAGCTGTATTTTATCTGTGACAGATTTTGCACTTTTTCTATGTCATCAAAACAGCTTCTAAATAAATAAATAAATAAATAACAACTAACGAACAAACAAAAACCTTGTTTAAGTAGTCTTTTAATTATGGGGGTGTTTATTCCGATTTCTCCTCATGTTTCTTTCCTGTACACCAGTCAGATTATTTAGTGAATACTGAAGGACTGGTTCTATTTTTTCTTGCTCCACTGCTGCATTATGTCAGTAGAGTTTTCTTGAATAACAGTATTATAAAATAGGTCAGAATCAGGTTCTTTTAGTGGATGGCCGTGATGTTATCACCTCTTATTATAATTTCCCACTGAGCTTTATAAACTTTCTCAATGCATTAGCAGAACTTGTGAAGAAAGCTTTAAAAATCAGAGCTTTACTCATTATTATTATTTATATATTCAGTGTTTCAGTGTTATCAGTTGTTCTGTTAGCTCCACCGTACTGAAGGCTCATTTTGAGGTCTGTTCTGAAGGGTTAGTGGGCAGGTTGATATCATTATATGATTTGGTTTCTTCACTGGGCTCTCTCAATATCTCCTCTGTTGTAACCCTTCATCATTATCTTCATTATAATTAATAAAACATTTATAACAGTAATGCTGGCTGAGCATAGGACTGGTTAGCTTAGGCACTCTAAAACTAGGCAAAAGAGACGTAAGGCACGGGAACACGCTGGAAAGAGAGGGCAGCAGGAAAATCTAAATATGAACTAGACAGAGAATGTCAGGATTGGGACAGAGAAGGATGGATACACAGAGGGAGTGACGTGATACTGTAAAATATCCCATTATTCCTATGATTTTATTTATAATTTCAATCCCTTCACTGAGTGGCAGGGTGTTACTCTAGCAGGAGTCAACCACTGACAATGCTGAATGAACGAAGGAGTGGAGGCCTATTGCTAGCAGCCAGACAGTTTAGGGGAAAAAATATTGTGTCTAGAAGCTGCATGGACTCTTAGAGAGGCTCAATTTGATAAATAATCCATGCCCCAAGGGCAGCCAGACTGTCTTAAATTGCTGCATGCTGCCACCCTCCCAGCTATACTGGAAACCTTCACCATTTCAGTTTGCATTCTGATTCAATTTTGCAGATCCTTTCCTCATCTTTTCAAAGATGCTACTAATTATAGTCTGTTGGTAGGCAAATAGCATTCAATTTTAGACCCAGCCAGCATTTTCTGTCAAAATTCCACATATGGGGCCAGTGTCATGTGCACATGCAAGACCCATTTTGCTGCTACAGTGCTCCAGAAGAGGCGTGGAAATGCCAGCATGGGCAGTAAGGAGGAAGGCAGCAGTGTGCTGGACCACCCTGCACATCAGATGCACCACATGCCAGGGCAGCACAAGTGGCCCAGAGCCTCCTTCACTCTACACCATGCTTTGGAGGAGCTGTGGATCTGAATCAGCCTAATTAGTGGGGAAAGAATCACATAGCTTGCTCATTTTCATAGCTGATTTTTGAACAATTATTAAGTAACCTCAGAAGATCACTCCTACTTAAAACTTCTTACAGAAGGCAATGGAAACTGGTTGATTGCCAGCTTGGGCCTTGATACCTGAAACTACAAGGAGAGCATGTGCAGGAACATGGCAAATATAGCTTTTTTAAGACCTTATATTTCTTGCAGTGGGGATGGCAAAGCTGCGTGTTTGCATTATGGCAGAAGTGGAATACAGGATGACTCTCAATAAAAGTGCAGGGCTGCTGCCTGTGCTGACACACGTTTGAAATCATTATTTTGATAATGTCATTAATGAATTTGCACAGTCTGCTGAAGGAGTTCAGTTATACCATTATTTTATTCTCCAGGAAAATGTTGAATGGATAAGCTGGGGAAAAAAAAAAAAAAAAGAACCAACCGATTTCCCAGCCAGAGAAAACTATTGCATCTAAATTGTACATTAACTGGGCTGTGTTCCACACAGAAGAACATGAACTTCTGCTTCACCATTTATTTTTTTTTTTTATCATTCAAGATAATTATGTATTTGTCCTTGCCTTACCTTGTCCTTTTTTTTTTTTTTTTTTTTTTTTTTTTTTTTTTTTTCAGCTTTAGTTACATTTTTATTTATTTATTTATTTATTTATTTATATTTTTTCCTGGTAAGAACTCATTTAAATGCTCAGGTTAATAACAGGACTGGTCAATGTGATGGGTTATATGAACAAAATCATGTGCTGTAACTTCCACTGCTGTTAAATGATACAGCTCCCAGTGATACACAGCAGCTGGGGCTCCAGTGCCACAGCCTTTCCAAACTGAATACAAAGGTATGAAAAAATAGGTATGAAAATGTATCTCAACAGCCTCTCCACCTGGGTGATTTTAAAATATTGATTATTGAGTTTGAATACTGTGAATAGGGAACAGGAGATTGCAACGAAGTGGTAGATCACTTGGAGGCCCTGGTGCACCTGAGCAGCCTCACCTGAGGCCCCTGCACACCCCACCCATAGACCCAGACTTTTCATTTAAGCTCAGCCCTGGGCCTCTGGGCTTGGGTAAAGCTGTATAGGAGGTCTCTAATTCTTCTAGGGTTGTGTCTGGCTGTAGGCCTTGTTTAGCTGGACTCTACCACAGGGATTGTTCCCTTGGTTGGATTTTGGATGTGTGTTATTGCTGCAAGCTTGCTTTGTGATCTGAATTCTTGGTTGCAGTTGGCTGTTGTCCTTGGACCTGCCCTACTTGCTGTGCTTAGGTATGGTGGGATTGGGTCCTGGATGGTGAGCTCTGGTAATGTGTTACCCCTTCTGGAAGGAGTTTCCACCACTAGCATGCAGGCAAGAATATAGCAGTAGGTTGGGATGCACTGCTGAAGTATATGGGATGTTGTAGGGCAGCCTTGTATCAATGCACCCTGAAAGGCTTCTCTTAGAGTAGAGAGATCTGCTCTGAGTTGGAACTGACTGTAGTCAGGCAGCATGGCATCTCCCATGCTTCTCTTACTAAACCCTTTTTTGGAGTACAATCTTGTTCCAGTAAGGCTGATTGTCAGCAATCGGTGGGGTTCTTGTGTCTGTAACAATAACTAACAGAGAACAGTTTTGCATGGAAGTACACAAAAGACTTAGTGGAAAGCAGATTATAAAGTACAAAAAACATAATCTTAGTCATATTCCTCAAAGTGCATTTACTTTCATCTCTGAAGGACAATAGAATTCTCATGGCATATGGGAAAAATGAAAGCAACTCTAATACTGCATAAACTTTCTTCTCTTCTTCTTCTCCTGATTTGTCTCAAGACTGCTGCAACAAATCTTGTGTCTGAGAAAATCATCTGATGTGACTAGACCTTGGATTCCTGCTTGTAGATGAGCCTAGAGGAGAATGTCCAAGGTCTTTGAAGCTGAAAATTGAAAAATGAATAGCAGTGAGAAGCTCAGTCTCTCAAAGCTCATGTACAGCATTTCAGAATGCTTCACAAAGCTTATATATAATTCCAGTTAGCATATAAGCTGCTCATATGGTAATATGTTGGCTTCCTTTGCTGTTTCTCTTCAGTTGGTGAAGCAGGGAGAAAAATCAAGTCATAAGCATGTTTTAACCTCTACATTTTGCTGTACCTGTAAAACAAGAGGTTGCCTCAACCTTTGCAGGAGGGAGTAATAGCTGATAATTTATACGTGCAATTTGAGAAAAGCACAGTTCCATGGGGTGATTACTGCAATAAATAACTGAAGTAGAACACCCTTGTCCTAACATAAACCCAACTTCATTTTTCCCAGTACTCTGCATGAAGAACCTGATCTGGGGCTGGGAGGGTGTGGGGGAGGGAAGAGAGCTACAAGAGAAATATATATAACCTTCCCATGGAAGCTGAAGAAAGATCAGCTGAAAGCAAGAATTCAGAATTTAAGATCCAATAGACATGATCCAGTTTATTTTACAGGAACAGCAGTGATGTTCTGTTATGACAAACAAAAATAGAGGCAGTAGCAAAGGCAATGTATGCTATTGTATAGGTAAACTGTTTAGGGCAAGAACTGTGTTTTTGTTTTATTGGAACATTACCTGTCACAACCTTGTTTAAACCAATGAGTAGCATTTCAGTGAGCTGTGAGCGCAAAAATGATGACAACACTATTACACAGCTAATAATAAGTTGATGACCTTTGATAAATATTTTTGGCTTGGCTTCATTTTAATTTAAGAATGTCTATATGTATCAGAAACATCCATCACATGTTCAAAACCCTCCTTACTAAAACAACTACAATGTTAATATCCACTGCCAGCCCTGCAACGTGTTTTGCTGCAGGAACCCAGGCAGAATTTATCTTTCTACTGTGGCTTTTTCAGTTTTCAACCCCCAGCTTATTGCTAGGCTTATTAAATAAAATATGAGATGGACCATGATGGGAAACATGTTCCAAAAAGAAATTTAGTGAGGATCTGGAGAAGCAATTGCAAGGTTGCACCATGTTAGTGGAGTTGAGGGTACCTGTTTGACCACTCTTCTCTATTCTCTACCATGTCTGTATCTGCTTGTTTTCATTCCAGGGTCCTTGTCTTGCCCTTGCTTCATCCTTGAGCATTCAGGATTGAATATTTCTGCTGGCATTGGCTACTGCAGAACGGTGTGAGGAGGGGGAAAGGAGATGACCTCTCTGGTGGGACTGGTTCTCACCATGACGAGTTTCAAAGGTTGACAACAGCTTGAGACCCACCTGGAAGCCCAAAGGCAGCCAGCTCATGCAGCAGAACAGCAGTGGGATGTACTCTGAACAAAAGTTCAGCCTTGCAGGCAGGTGGCCACTGGCTCGCCTTCCAAATGGTTGCTGAGGGCAGCCTTGAGTGGGGCTGGCTGCCGCAATTCAAAGTGGCAGTTACAGGAAGAATTATACCATGTTCCTCATCCAAAACTGCCTGGCCCAACAAATGCAGATGGAAGTCTTCTCTTTGCTCTTGCTGCCAGCTGAGCATCCAGCAAAACCCCTGAACTCTGAGCTTAATCTACAAATCATGGCTTTGCACTCTCAGCCTCTTGGTTCGTGACTGCTGCCCTGCTCTGGTGCCTTTACCAGCAGCATCCCAGCCAGGCTGCCCTCACCCAGCCAAACCTCCTTCTTCTTGCTGTTATGGTAGAGCCTAGGTGGCTGGGATTACTGTGGTTGTTTAAAATCTAGCAATAGATATCTATCAGACTTGTTCCATTGGCCTAACGCCTATAGACATAATGAACCTCTCTAGCAGGGAATTGCTACACACAGCAGATGAGGTGGCCCATAGCTTAGTCCTCATCTCCTGTGTGCATAATCAGAAGTTTGCATAGAAATTAGAATTGAATGCAGAACTACTTGGTTTTCTGCCTACATGGAAGCTTGTCTAAAGCTGAAATATTTGCAAAGGTTTCCTTTTCTAACCTTTTTTTTTTTTTTTTTTTTTTTTTTTTTTTCTAGACTACAGCTTTTACTGCAGTTTAAATATTTTTTCCCAGATATTCTGGAAGTTTCTTAAAGAAATTCAATGAAAAATCAAAACTTTTTGGGTTCTCAAGAGAACTTGTGCTACTTTTGACTTTTTTTTTTTTTTTTTTGTCAAAAATGACTGTTACTCAGACATGACCCACTTAATAAAATACTTCACAATTTTGTTCCCCAATGACCTTCTCCATCTCCAAAACAATAGCACTTAAATGTGCTGTGTGAGAAAGAACAAGCATCTTGTAGTCCTCAGGGTGGAGATTCGTGCACCTTTTCCCAGTAAGTCTGAGAGCCCATTACTATCTGACTTTTCTCTCCCCCTTAGCCTGTTCACTGCACCATCAATTGCTCTAGTAATTCACAATGTATTCACAATGCTGCTCTTCCAACTCTTAGTGAAATAAACAAAAGTTAACAGTATCTCTTTTCCCCCTTGTTTTCCATCTTTCTTCTTCTTGCTGTATTTTATTCATGTTTATTGACCGTGACTGAGATTGGAGCTATTTATTACAGAAATATTAAATTTCATTTTTTTGTGCCCCAATTTACAGAGCTCTATGCCAAACAAAGTACTGTCTAGAGACAAACAGTACTGTGATCACAGGAACCCATACTAGCAATGTTTGCAATCACTTTAATTATGTTTTGGTCCATTCAAGTTTATTTTTTAATTTAATTTTATTTTTTTAAGGCTGAAATTTGGATTGAAATGGAAGTCATTAAAGAACTTCAATGTCCTATTCAGTGTAAATGTTCAAGCTGTAAGTGTATGTTGAAACTAATGGGTGAAATAAACTTTGAAGGTGGAGTCTGAGGCAGACAGTAGCTAAATGCCTGCAATCTGCTACTGTGACTACAGCGTATGATATGGAAGATTTAAATCACTGACAGAATTGGGTCTTCAGACCAGAAAGATAATCCATGTTTTGTTGTCCTGTCCAGTGCAGTTGATAGAGTTCATATGCTACAGTTCCTTTTAGTAGGGGGGAAAAAAAAAAAGCTGGTGACAGGTGATTTGAGTAGAGCTGACAGTAATGTATGGAGGGGAAAAAAAGGGTATCTGACCTGCTTAGATGTTGTTTTTACCTCTGCCTCTTTTCATAAGGGTTAGGTAACTGCTCTTTTACCACACTTACTGGTTCCACACTTTATTTTACAGTAAGTCCAAACTGTGTCCTCCAATTATTCATGTTCTGTATGCACCTGCCTAGCTTTATTTATTCCACCTGCCCGATGAAGGAAGGGAGTTGGCCAAGGGAAGAGGTGCAAGAGTCAGGCTTTAGGTCATGAATGATGAAGCATGAATGGTTCATCAGCTAATCCCAGATCCTGAAATGGACTAGGGAGCAGTGGATGCAGCCATGCAAGGGTGGTGCAGAGTCCGGGTTAATGAACTCTTCTGAGAAATAGGTTAATTTCTCTGAATTTGAGCAATCTGGCACAGGCCTGGGAAACTCAGAGGCTTTATAATGTAGTAGTGAGACCAAACTTCAACCTCCATACTTCCAGCAGACTATAAATGAAGAGCAAAGTACTTCATTATTGTTTCCTGAAAGTGATCAGCAATAACATCACCTAGAAAATATGAGATCAGAACAAAAGCCTGGGTCACAATCTATTATGGGAATGTTGTGTAATGAACAGCTAGATAAGCAATGATCTTTATGAAGACTGAATAAACTGGGATAAGAATAAATTGCCTAGGTATATTTCACAATAAAGTAATGAACACATTTTTCAACTAAAAATATATTTAAAATTCTTCACTTGATTCTCATTTAGGTAAACCTATTGCCTAAAACTCTTCTTATTAAAGAAGAGATGAAACATTTAGAAGTTATCAGCTATGTAATACACAGATAGCAGAAAAGCTGATGTGTGCAGAGCTGTGACCTGCTGGAGACAAGCATATATGTGTCCTCACCAACACCTCATGGTTCCTACCCCAGGTGCTAAAGTGGAGGGGCAGTTCTTCTGCTGATCCTATTGGCTTGTCAAGGAGATTCCCTCAATCACACTGAAGCTTGTCAAATTACATGAATTTTGTGGCTTAATGACAAGGCTTTACTTAAAGGAGACCTCTTTTACATGCCAAGTTGTGATTTTTTTTTTTTCCAGGAAACCTTTTCCTGTTGGCTGAATTGATGTATTAAGAGTGCTTGATTTTTGCTCCTCACAATCCCCCATCAGGGTGTGCTGTTAGTCATGATATATATTTTGTAGGAATACTCCATCATGATAAAATACTTCATCAAAGTCAATAGGACTCATATTAAAAACTACAATAATTACATCACTTCATAAAACTTTTTATTCCTGTATTTTTCCAAGGTCTTACATTATCTGTGCAGAATTATTAATTATTATCTTTTCTAAGAGGAAAGGCATGTTCAGTACCACAATTATGTTACAGAAGGGATTTGCATTAAAGTACTAGCTTTGTTTGTTTCTCCTTAGTCTTCTAACAAACAAGAAAATAATCAGGAAACAAAATATTTCCTGGAAAGTTATTTTTTTAGCATTGGTTTCCTGCTCTCTGGAGAGGTAAAATAGCCTTGTTTCCAATTGTAGGATAATTTGTGTAATATAACAGGATTTCTAGATTTATAGTCTTGTTTTGTGCAGCTTATGAAAAAAGTAACGTTTTGTTTTGAGGAGGAATGAATACACAGTGATAATAAGCTTGAAAGAAATGTACGTTGTTTTGTTTTGGGATTTTTTTGCTCGCTGAATTTACATCTTATGCACAGTTGAAGATTTGCTCTTGAAGGATTTAAAATTAAAGTACTTGAATTGGTGAGAAATGAGAGGAGGAGGGTACTAGGGGACATGAGAATTTAACAATCAGGTTTGCACTATTAAGAAAGAAAAGATTGGCTATTTTTTAATGAAAAAGGTTTGTCCAGGTAGCAGGGTGTGTGTGTGTTCAAACACTAAATATTCCCTTCTATTTGCTTGACACCATACTGACTTCCACAACTCATTTTTTTAATTTGCTCAATCCCATAAATACTGGATCTTTTAATGGAGGATGTTACATAAAGCTGAAATTAGTAAAGATACTGTCGTACTTCTGGAAGGAAGTCTGAAAGCTGTTCGGTAGAAGTGACATTGGGTTATATTGGAGAGAATGAATAGATGATGGTTTAAATGCCCCTCTGGAACATGAATACCGACATTTTGATTAATGTCTCTGTCATGGGCAAAGATTATTTAGTTAATGATTTGCAGTTTCCTTTGCCTGGCTCTAGGAAAAGCGTGCCAAATCCCAGGGTGAAAAGGAGGAACGAAGCAGCTTGAAGCCATTGGGTTATTCATGTATTTTCAGCACGTGGCCAGATGCTTTTCTGGATCAGATCTAGTGCTTAGAGGGGAACAAAACTCATTAAGTACTAGAAATGAAAATATCTTTATTGCACTCTGATTTAGAGGACTCAGAAAGCTTAAGTGAGCTGCGAGGGCATGTGGACGTGGCATGGTTCGGTGCTTTCTGCCGGCAGCAGCAGCACTCCTGCCACTCAGAAATAACAATAAAATGTTTGGGACCACCGTGCTAAATGACTTTTATCTAAAGACTTGCTAGTATCAGTAAAACCAGCAGTGATAGTTCTGTACATGTGAGAGAACAGCCCTATTCATAGTGCCATTTTTAGTTTCAAAGCTTATTTTGAGCAAAACATTGCAGTGTTTACATGTGAAGTTATCTGTGAGCAAATTTGTTTTCCAGACCCTGTTGTGCACAACCTGTCCCTTTCTCTTCTATGTGAACATACCTTTTTTTCCTCTCCTTTCTCTTCCATTCATGGTTTTCATAAAGACTGACGTGGAAGAAGCCATTAAAGGTTTAAACAACTTAAGCAGTTACTTTTAAATTATCTTAACATGTTCAAAAACCTTGCCAGATTTACCCTTTGGAAGATAGTAAAATAATTTTGAATAGAATGTGACCAGATAAAATGAATATGATTTTATTATTCATGAATACTTTAACCTGAATGCTTTAGTGCCTACATCTCTCTATTATATTAAATTATGGTGAAACATAAAACTGTCACACTGGGGTTTGTAGATTGATATTCCCCATGGATTCCCCTTATGTTTTTGCTTCAGCCCTCCCTGCTGCTGCTAATGGAACTAGTCCTTTGATACCTTTTCCCTTCTAGTTACGTTCTCCCTCTATTGACTGCTTCGAAAGCACCTTGGTGACTGGCTCGGAGGTTAGCTGCCTCTTTTCACAGCGAACACACAAATAACCCCTATGTATTCCCACCGACACGTGTACTTTTGTATCTGGCTTTGCTCTTTCATATTTCTCTTCTTTTTTATATGTTCTCTGGGCAATTTTTTTTCCCCAGACATCACACTTTAGGGTATACTTTCGAAGCGATGTTCAGATATTTAGGTGAGACTCCCATTAAAGTTAATGAGACATGTGGCTAAATGCCTGTGCACTGCATTAACAATACCCTTTACTGTTTATTGTCTAGCTTAAAGAAAAGGTCACATTGGCTCCTAACTCCTAGTCCTGGATCTTTGCCTCCTCCTTTAGATCTTAGAGGTCATTATGAAAGAAAAGAGTGTAAGGCATAGGGCCTAGTTATCTGTATTTTTAATGCTGGCAACATTGTTCCTTTGGCTCCATTTTCTTTTTATATAGAGCTATAGAAATTACAGATGTAAAAGGAGCTTTTATCCCAAATTGTCAAAAGCACACTGATGACAAGTTATTGCTGAAGCACCACAAGGATTCACTGTGGTGCTTTGTGCAGAAAATTCCACGGGAAGTGGGAGGAAATATTAGATCTTCAGAGCAGGGATTGTTTATCACGCTGTGTGTTTACTGAGTGCAGCACAACAGGATTCTGGCTCTTGTCTGGGGAATGTCTTGCTTATCCCAATATAGATAAAACACATTAATAAATATTTGCTGAGGCATGCTGCTGATAATTTTCACCTATGTCCTTGCCCGAGAATTTTTGGTTAGAAATTGCAATGCTGTAGCACAAGAAGGAGACGACAGTGAACATGGCTCTGATCTAGGGCAGGAGGAGACAAAAAGGATCGCAGCACTGTAGCTGTGTCATGTGAAGTGAGTGCACACTATTCCAGCTAATAATTATACCCCCCTTTGTCTGGTTTGGGGTTGGGTGGCACCTGATTGACGAGGAAATTGGTGTTTCTCAGCACTGTTACCAATGTTCTAAATAATAAATGTTATTTAATTTCATTGTGCTGTCTTCTCATGGGGATTATGATATTTAAGTCTTGGTAAACATCAGCAGAGAGCCTAAGGTGAAACACGCTGTAAATGTAATCCTTGCAATGTGAACAAGAGTCCATCTTTAGGTCCCTTTTTCATTCATCTTATTAGCCCAAAGGTAATCTCTGTACTCTATTATAATGGAACTTCTCTGGTGTAATGAGAAGTTAGCTATTCAATACGGTCCTCATCAACGCGATATTTTTTTCATGTTTCTAAAGCTCACTAAAAAATAGTATTAACCATTGTATTGAGTCATGGAGCTGAAGTACAGCAAGGTTAAACATCGCTTTTGCACTAAAATGGGAAATGAGACTTAGATTAAAATTTAGAAGTAAAAAACAGATAAATACGTTGGGTGAAATGGAACATTAAAATTAAATGACTAGCATGGGTGGGTGAAGTTCAATATAAGTAGGAGTGTTTAAGATAAGGTTTTCATCCAACAGTGAGTTGGCTAATGATATTGCTAATGTGAGATCCTGCAGTTGACAGTTTGTATCTGAAGGCAGATAACTGTCCTAATGTTGCTGCTTTGAGAACAATTATATAAAAGAAGATGCCATTCGTGCATATCATCGATCATCATACAATCCTTTTTGTCTGTTTTTCTCACAACAGTGCAATGGCAGTGGAAAGGAAGACAACGCTCGTATGGAAGGTAGGCTGAGGCATGCAGAGCTCAGAATCTGACCAGGGATTTTCTTTCTCTTCCTTGGGAAAAAAAGAGAAAAAATCTAAAAGATGCAGAGGTGATAGATAAAACAAGGTGTCTGATCAAGAGGGTTTTCTAACAGAGATCAACGTTTGCAGCTTATTCTGGCAGCAAGGTGAACTGCGATTATCATCCTGCGTGGATACAAGTGGTTTTTTTTTGACTGCTTTGCTGTTTATACAGGGAAAGCTCGAGTGTTCCATTGAAGAAGGTGGGACCTAATTAATTAATTGGTTAATTATGGTGTCATTATTATGATTGCTCATTTTCTCTACAACAGCACCAAGGCATTCTAGACTAAAGAGCTAAAGTTAGCATCTAGCCACAGACCTTTGATATTTATATATATACACACACACACATATGTATAAGGGCATCTGTTTTCTGTTTCCAGCCCTTATTTGAAGGCCGGTTGGTTAACTCACACACCCCGATGCTTGCTCACACAGCAATATGTGCCAAGGATGGCAATTCTTTTGGATCCATCAGGGTGACTTAGGGACCCAAGTCCTGGTATAAAAAGGTATACGGGTGGTACAGCTGGGCAGGTAATGAGTTGTAATCAAAATATTTCTTTTCAATACTTGTGAAGTTTTACTGTAACCGTAGCAATGTTTTATTTTTATTGGAATTTGCATTTCTGATCAAAACCACGTTGAACATTGAGAGGAATGCTGGAAATGGGTTCTTTATGCAAGTTTCTGAACTTGTTTATTTTTAAGTAGTGTTAAGGAGATTTTGCACTTAATTTCTTAATAAATATTACTTTGCTGTATTGGAAGTTTTATGTTCTGAAATGTAAAAGGCATCTGCTACACACACACACAAAAAAAGTAACAATAACAATAACTGCATGTCTAATATAAAAGAATTGTTGATGAGTCCTCAGTGGAATTAACAAGTGACGAGGATGCTCAAGTGAACCTTTTGATTTACTTACACTGTGCTCCTAATCCTGTATATTAACAGGATTGTTTGTTATGTGGGAATTTGGGAAGCATTTTCAGATTCTCAAATATCTTGAAGTCTCAGTTTATATGAAACTGCTTCATTTTCATTTAGATAAATATTCTGCATCTTTTAGGTTTTTTCGTTTCAGGGAAGACTGCTTGCCCATAGTCAAACTGCAGCCAAGTTCCCATGTTAGGGACAGAAGTGTAGGCTTTCACTTTCATTGTAAGCTGTATCTGGCCCTCTACTTTCTGCTTGCCCCATCTGAGGTACATCCCTCAGCCTGTGATAGGGAGCAGCCTTAAATTTGATGAGAAGTTGGCTACAGTGCAGTCCTGCAGTTTAAATGCCATGACATTTCCTAGTTATTAACATAGGAACATTAATTTAAAATTATGCTCCATGGGGACTGTAGCTTTGTGTGGCTTGAGAGAATTCACTTGCTTATTCAATGAGTTTAAGCTGATTACATTTACAATTAATACATTCTTTCTGGGGTACCACTCTGACAGAGAATCAGGAGTCAAGTTTTTCTCTGAGATACTCTGGTGCAGCTCCTCAGAGTTCTGCCTAGCCTTTGCTAACACACCTAACCTTCATCAGCTGTGAGCCAAAGAAATCACCTGAGTAAGCCCTCTAAGACTGATTCTTTAAATAGCCAAATACTAGGACCCATTCCCAGTTGGTGTAAGTTTGCATTGGCCTCATTGCCTTTCATACAGCTATGACAATTTGCATCAGCTTGGATCTGCCCTATTGAGTTCTGAATGGCTTGAAAATGAATGCAAATGACAGTTTGCAGAAGGTGCATGTTTAACTGCATATAAGCCACTTGATATCCTATGATTAAAACTCACTGCAATTAAACATATACACATCTGGCTTATGGCTGCAGTGATTCATACACCAAAAACTGGAACATTGGCTTTTAGTTTTGTTACCATCAGATAATCTAAGAATTCTGCTGAAACTATTATATTGTTTATATAGATGTTATGAAATAGGAGATGGTGTTTTTCAGTAAATTGGAAACTATAACTGGTGCCTTGATTAATCTTTCCATGAAACATGGAGGTCATCTCTTCCAGATATTTCTATTCCCCATGTATATTAATTTCTAGTAGCCTGGGGTTTAATACACTTTTCTCTATTTCATTTCCACAATTAATGGTTGTAAGACAACACAGATAAAAATGCAAATGAACAACTTATCTTTATGCTTTTCAACTGAATGTTTACAATTGCATTTACAGTGAGCTTTTAAAACTGCCCAAACAGCTTTTCCAGATATGAAAATTACAAAGATACCTTTATAAATTACAGATTTTTAAAACTGCTGTCATTTTAAAGGGCTATATATTTTATATTTATTGAAGCTATTTTGGGTATAAACACTACACAGTTTCTTTTTTTTTTTGCAATTTCAGAGTAATACATGATATTACCATACATAAATATGTATATGTATATATATATATTTTTTTTTTCCTTTTCCTCCAGCAAGAGTAGAGACCCATAAGAGTGAGCATTTCTTGCAATAGTTGCCTTTAAGTGCATCTTCCTGGATGTACTACTGTGACACCATCCTGGAATCAAAGGTGAAAAAGTACAGGAAAATCATGGATTTTGATGAAGAGACAGGGCTGTTACAGCTGCAGCATGATAGGGGCACTGGGAAATTAAAACTTTTCAGTTTTCCCTGACCTGTATTTCTATAGCTGGTAGTGAGAACTTAATTTCTGATTATGTGTAAGTTGGAAAACAACTAATATACTTGGGAAGAGTATGTTCAAGCAAGGAGGTAGTTTTCCTTTACCTTCCTGCATTTAAAACAAGAATTGAACCAGAGTCTACCTAACTAGGAGCCCATGAACACTGCAGATCTACTGCCTTAAATGTTCAAAATGTTTTTCCATGTCCCAGAGGCCAGTCTTCAGGAAGAAGGATATTTTCCTGTGCTTTCTGACAAAAGCTCTTCCATTTCTTAGATTTTTGTTGAAAAAGTAACAGATTACCACTGCAATAAAACTTGTGGCTACACATATAGTGAATGCAAAATGTGAGCGCATGATGAATCCAAATTTGTTTCATTCATGTCTGCAGTTTTGGATGTGGCCTCTGTTTATTTGTGTTTTTTTTTTTTTTTTAATTGTTTTCATAGGAAATTATAGTATTACTATCAGTCTTTCCAGGTGATTAATTATCCTGTTGTGTATTTCTGAATGTCTGTATATTTGCTCAGCTTATTTGTCAGTCCAAGTTTTTTGTGCTTGCTCTACAAATTAGTGCAGTATCTGGAAATCAGGATGTCTCAGGCTGTGTGCTGGCTGACTTTTCTTCAAGTCTCAGTCCAGAGACTAGATATTAATGCACAAATTTCACACCAGGGTAAATAAGATGGCTATATCCAGGAGTGGCACATGCAGACAGAGGAGCATCTCTGACACCATATAAACTCGTGGTCCATTTTGTGGACTCTTACATCCTTCTGACTTGAATATAGTCAATGTTCTGACCACAAGTGTAATGTTGAAAAGTAGAAAGTGATGAAAGCAGACTAAGAGCATTTTTGCTTGATAATTAAAAGGCAAGAAAAGAAATAAAGTGTGTACAGAAGGAGATGTTGGCTGGAACAAATAGAAGCTCGTGACAGCTTTCAGCAGGCAATTTGTGTAAAGAGAACTGGGGAACTAGGTGATGAATGCCTTTGGAGTGCTCTGCATTTAGGTATGGCACAGTGTATTCAGCAACCTAATCCAGGAAATCAAAACCAATATCGCAACCTTTTTATTTGTCTTCAAACATTAGTAGAAAATGGTGTTAGAACTAGCACCAAGGTCACAGGTATGCTGGCCAGACTTTTAGGTTGTTTCATATCACTTTAGGCTGATATTTCCATGTAGGCTTCACTGTGTTTATGCTGGCAAGCATAAGAGCCCAGAGATGAACTGGCAGCAAGTTGTTGTTAAGGCCGTTTGTCTGTGATTCCACTTTTTTTTTTTTTTTTTTTTTTTTTTTTTTTTTTTAAGACGTGTGTTAGAGCTCTGTATGATGATAAACAGAGCTCTGCAGATTTTTTTTTTCAGAGATTTCTCATCGCTCCTCACAGCAGCTTCAGCTGAGCACTGAAAGCTGCATTAACCACATGGCTTAAAGCCACAGTGAAAAGTGTCTAAATCTCTTTTGATTGTATCTTCATGACTGTAATAATATTTCTAAGTTATGCCCTACTGTCAGCTCCTACCTACATGCCTAGAAAAGGGTGTTTTTTGGTTTTGTTTTTTTTTTTTTTTTCATCTCTTGCATTTAGCCATTTTATGTGCTGGAGAAGGCAGCTGAACAGTCTCCACTGCCCTCTGTTCTATCTCATATTCAGGACTTGATAGCAATTATAAAATACTTGCTTTTTCTTTCCTTTCCTGCTTTTTCATTTATCTTCCCTGTTGTTTGTATAGAGAATAATACGTGTTCTGAACTCTTACTGGCCTCTCATCTTTGTTCTCAAAATAAACAGAAAATAATATGCTCAAGCCGTGTTTGCCCACGGAAGGCAGAGAAGGTCTGCTCGTCTTTGTCAACACTACTACTTCTGAAGGGATCTGTGGCAAATTTCTCTACACTAGCAGTACTGCACGAGGCAACACCAGTGTCTTTTGGGATCAAAATGTCAGGGTAGCAGAGCTCTTGTGCCACCCCACAAAGCTAACATTAGTATTCTGACTCAGTTGATTTTCAAAATCTATTGTTTGCATCATCTTTGTCAATCACCTGGGTACCAACTTCCCTATCTAAGACCCAGAGAGGCTCTAGTCTGCTCTTCTGCTGAGATAACATATTTACCTTGATATGACTGAGCTTCTGTACTGCTAAAATGAAGGCTTTCTTTTCTTTATCACTAACCAAGACTTGAAGATCCCTTTTCCGTGTCAATATCAAGTGATCCACATTGAGACCTACTTGCTGTTTTGTTAAGTTCCTGGCTACTGGAGAGGGAAGAACTGCACTAAGTCATAAACTTGAGGCAAATTCACATACTTGCATACCAGTGGCCTTTTGAGATGTGGGGGGTAAAGGAATAGAAAAACAGAAGGAATGGATATTTATTTATGTATTGAGAGAGAGGAAAAAAAAAACTTTTTCCAATAAAAGAACCCATATTCCTTTATTTTGGAAAAATGACTAGAGACCCTGAAAATGGCATCCTACTGTATTTAGTATTTACCACAATATTATGCTTTCCTTTTTAGCTTTGAGTTCAATAGTACCATCTGTCAAAAATATTAGTAATGGAGAAATACACTGGATAAGGCAAAAGTAATTACTCATTTTCCTTTGGTTCAATTTACAACAGCTTAAATAAAATGAAAGAACAAATAAAGTTCCTAGGCAAAATCTGAGCATTTTTGTATCACCTTTCCTCTGCTATCATCTGCAGAATATAATTAAATTATCTGCCCTTGGTAGATAAGAAGTAACACTGCTTTCATCTCCTATTCATGTGTGCATTTTGCTTTTCTAATGTTGCTTTTCAGAGTTTGCAAGAGAGATCATTGCTTCTTATCTTCCTAACAACCTTTAGGTTAATGTTGATACCAGAACTCCATCTATAGATAGCTGTGCAGCCTTCTCAAGCTGTCACTGCGTTCTTCCCACCATCTGGTTGCCATCCCGAAAGACTGGCAAGGTTCTATAGGCCTTCTGTATGGGAGGATTATGTACTACTTGCTCATCAGCTCTGAAGCAAGCTTCCAAGTTTTTGTCGTTGCTGTTTTTTTTTTGTTTGTAATGCTTTTGAATGTGACAATGGGAGGCAATTCTATTTGTTCCCCAGTGCTGCCACAAGCTTCCAGGTCTTTTTGCAATTTTGTACTGCATTGTTACAAACACTGTTCCCAATCAATGCAATGATTGCAGAAGCTTACAGTGATGCCCAGATTCTGGAATGAGATGAGTTTGTAGGGAGCAAATAACAAAGCAAAAAAAAATAAACCAGCTTTCCAGTCTGCTTTTTGCTTTGGCAGACAGTTGCTTGGCAATGAGTGCTCCTGGAGATGGGAAAGAAAATTACTGCAACACCTGAATTCTCTCTCAAACTCAGTGAATCTCACAAACTCAGGAACTAGATTCCCGTACAGTAGGAAAAGGAATGTGCATTTGCTTGAGTTTTTATAGTTGCATGCTAAACTGTGTGGAAATACCATCTCCATGGACTGATATATTGAAGAGATGAGTTCTGGAATTAAGCCTCATAGAATTTATGCTTAAATGCTGCTTCTTGCTGGATATAAATATTTAGGATGCATTTTGCACACCAAACTGGACATACCAGAAAATATCATGTAACTACTAGAATGTTTTCCTTATTATTCTACTCACACCATTTATATCGGTCATCATAATACCCTAGTTACATAAATATTTAACAACAAATAGTCTCTATGCATTAAGGAGGAAAATTCAAAGCCACTAAAACAATGTGAGGTATTTCTTTTTTTTTTTTTTTTTCTTTTTTTTTTTTTTTCTGTCAGTACAAAATGGTGGATACCATTTTAATATTCTTTCTTTGTAAGTAACCTAATTATCTCAAAAAATTGACTTTCTGGAGAGAACAAAGAATAGAAGGGAAATGAGAACAATGGGAAAGAGAACATGGGGTAGTCTTTTAGGTACATCCATTTATCTGCAATGTTGCTGGTCCCCCGTCCCAAAATTTTTCTTTATTTTTGTGCAGGATTGGGTTTTATGCTCTTTCAGTTGCTCTACTGTCTTCTGTCATTTTCTTTCTTGATTTGACATAGCAAAATAGCATTGTGCTATCTATGCTATATGTATGTGTTTGTGTTTCTATGTTATTTTGCTATTTCTATGAAAGTTTTTCAACTTACAAGTTCGTAAAATGCCATTTATCATTTGGTATATAAAGGAAGATCATCTGCATTTTGTTCTTTCTAACATCAAGAAATGCGATTCTGCTCTTCCACGAAGCCTGCTGCAGACATTTTGGCTGTTACACTTATTGAGTTATCAGTGGCTTGAATCTTCAATAATGTCATAGGGGAGTCAGGAGTATTTTTCTTTCATACACATTGAGTTTTGTTTTCTTAAGTTAAACTGGATTTGACATAATGGTCTTTGTGAATAAAATGGACAGTTCATGCTCCTGTATGGTGATCTGACAATGTGAATGTTTTCTGTGTGAACATATTGCTTGGCTTCTCAGCCTACCGTTTTTTAATCACCTACCGGTTTCTTAATCTCTCTAAACTGAAATAACAGTGAGGAGCTAGTGAATGTTGGGGTATTTGGGAAGGTTGGTACTGCTTAGTCTGCCAAAAGAGAAGGGTTTAATTGCTATAGTAATGCATGTTTTTAGTTTTGAAATTATTTTTATTTAAATTTGTTATTTCCCTGGCAGAAACAAATAACACCAGTTTAAAGGAGGTATTTTAGCCATTGTATTTCCCAGTGGTCACAGACTCACACAGAGCAATGCCTCAGTTATTGATTTCCACCAGACCTTCCTACCAATGCACTGAAGGCACAGGTTAGTAGTGTTCCAGCTTAGGAGTGGAAGACATTGAACATTCCGGCCAAGGGACTTGATGTCCAGAGGAAGCCATATAAAGACAAGGAGGTAGAAAGAGATATAAATAGTATTAGGCTGTAAGATTAATGTTGCCTTTCTCAAACAAAATAAATACATATTTTTTAGAAAAGCTCTATCATACTACTTACAAACAAAAAGTTCCCATATAAAAATAGCTACTGTCACTACTTGAGCAAGATAAAATGTCTAGGCACAAACACAATTATAGCACTATGCTAGGCATTAAAGAATGTAATGCAGCAAAATCACATCCATAATGATATCCGTATACTTGCATGAATAGTCTTATCAATAAGAAGGAAATAAAGATTCTAGAGTAAATGTCTTGCATAGACTTTGTGTTGGATATCAGGGACAGGTTTATGTCTGTTCACAGACTTCTTAGAAATCTGATTATGGTGATAAGATACTGTTATCTCTTGATAGAAATCATCATGTGAACTAGTCTATGTAACTTGAAGGAAACTTGAAAGGTAATGAAATGTTTTTAATATTTAAAAAATGTACTGTATCATCTGAAAATATCAGGTTTAATCCAGAGGCTTAAATGGGTTTTCTGCCTGTATTTCTATTGTTGAAAGCAAGTATACTGCACAACAGGTCGCATATTGTTCCCACAATGCTTAAAGATAAGTGGGAATAGTTTCTAAAATCAGCCAGGTCTAGGCTCAATCCTCTGGTTTCAAAGATTGACACTCATTCTCTGTGTGTCACAGGGACAGGGGACACAGTTCTGTTCCCTGCTGAATATCTCCAGTGTTGTCTGTGGCAATAAAATTTTCTTTCATGATGAAAATCTGCTCTAAAAAAAAGACAGCTAAAGAAAACACGACTTCACCATGAAAGCAGAAAAAGATCTGCAGCAAGCTGTTCACTAGTGAGTCAAACCAGTCCCTGAAAGAAAAAACAAAACACTTTTTATTCCCACATCTAGCTCTTTTTAATTATACTATTACTTTAATCACACCTGCTGTCTGGCATCCCATTGCATGAATTCCAGTGTTGCCAGAGAGGAAAGTCCTTTGAGTTGAGGAAATAAAATCTGATTTCTGAGTACTCCTGTATTAACCGCTGTTCTTGCAATACTGAGACTCTCTTCCACTGTCCCTGAGGTGTAAGTCTTTTTTTTTTTTTTTTTCCTCTCTGCTCTTGATAGGAGCTAGGTATGTTTTAAAGTAACAAGTCCAAAATCTAAAGATACTCTTGAGTCTGTTTCTTTTTCTTACTGAGACAATAAGAGGTCATTACTCACAGTTAAACAACTGTATTTTTAAGCTGTCGTTATAATACAGCAAATTTTCTCCAAAATTATTCAGTTTCACCTAACCCCACAACAATGCTGATCAAGAGCTCCTATAGTTTGCTCTAAGGGTAAAGGGAAAATGTTATCTGCAGGTTGTTAGATATGTGCCACCTACATTATGCCCAGTATTTATGAAGTAGCAATGGTAATGTAAGAGAAGAAGCCTTGTCTTGTGGGTAGATGCTGAGTTACCAGTCAGTTCTTCACTTTTACTACAGACTTGACCTGGGGCAAGACACTGTCGTTGTGGCTTCATCATTGAACGAGAATGGGAATGAAAAAAATTCTACGGTTCGTTTATTTGGGCGTGTGTGGGTGGAATGGGATGTGGAGTGGTGATGTACTGCAGCATTATTATACATTCCTATAACCTGCTTGCTTACACAATTCCCATCCCTGGGAGGGGCATTGTAGGTAGAATTCAAGCCTTCTCACAGCAATTTGGATCAATTATACATTAAAAGCTGAACACCACAGACAGCTTAGGAGGGAGGAGAAAAACTTCTTTATTGTCACAGCTCCACAAAAGAATCTGTACAAAATTATAAAAATGTAATCTATTTATTTCTTTTAAGTCTCAGCAAAGCTGTCAGACTTCGCTGATTCCTGTACTTTTGTTTGCTTTTTCATTGTAGACTCTTGGAGTCCTAGAATAGCCTGTATCCACCGCCTCTGTATAGACCACCCAGTGCAGCTGGCATTTCAAAGGGCTGCAAGCCACTGGAGAGCTAAAACAATGAACTTCTACAATCTGAGTTGGTGAGTCTTAAGAGTTTTCTGTTGTCTGTGGCTCAGATGAGGTTGTGTAATATAAACATAGTTGTGACTTATCTAGTATTTCCATACACGACAAAGGTTTAGATACCGACACTCTCATGGGTTTTATGAGAGTACAGTTAATTTCTTCTTGTGGGTACAATGCAAATGAGATAGTTTTCTTCCAGTTATATTTTTTTTTTCCAAATAATTGTCCACATTACGTTTGTTAAACCTATGTCATTTTCCTGTTATCAGACTGATGTTTTCCCTGACAGAAAACTGAATGTAATTTTATTGATTATTTCTATTTGGGAATGTTGCTATATACCGTAGAATGAAAACAGAACTAGAGATGAGGAAATTTCTGGAGCTTTTGAAGCTCCATGTCTGCAAGAGGAGGAACCAGAAAAAAATAAGTTTGTGTAGTGCAAACTTAGTGGCTATGTGTTGTCCAGAAGGTACTCATCCACAAGGCCACCAGAAGGATAGCTGTCTCTAGAAACTACTGCTTGATATACTAACATCTAAACATGTGATTGTCAAAGGTTTGAAAAGAGGGATTCTGTTCCTTAAAAACAGTATTTCTGCTCCACATGTAAATATTATATCAGAGTTGAATAAAACAAATGAAAATCTCCATATAGGAACAGCCTAACATTTGGGCAGGTTGTAAGGGGAGGAGGAAGAAGAGTAATTAATTGTCTTGCTGGATTTGGAGTGCCAATTGCAGTCACTCAGGTTAAATTCTGTAAAAGTCAGGAAGTTGTTATTATTATTATTATTATTTTGTTAACAGCAAGGGATCTATTTCAATTTATTTTCACTGTAGGGTATTGATATGATTGGGGTGGTCAGGAGAAGACCAACTTTTGTTGCAAACTGTAAAAGATAATATCAGCCTTTAAATGAATTAGCGAGTAAACAGAATTAGTGCAACATGTGTGGTCTGAAACTATGAAGTAAATCAAATGATATCTGTGAGTTACATGAATATATATTTATATTTTAGCATAGCTATAAAGAAAGTTGCAAAACAGATAACAGGGCCTTAGTTAAGGCGCATGGGTCTTAACTCCACTCTGTTTAAATGGCTCAATTATTTCAAACATGCCTAGATGTTTAAAATTGCACAGCTTTACAAAATGGGAACATATAGAAGATCAAATATTACAGACAATCTGAAATGCTCCTGAATTCTTGCTGGTGCATGCAATACCTGATAAAATCTATAACTAGAGTGTTTCTATATAGTGGAACCCCTGCAGGGTATACCTGAAAGCATTTATTTGAAATATTCTTGAAAAAACATTGGAAACGTTTTCAGTAAGAACTGCAAAATCACTTTTGTTTTGGCTTTTCTTTGAAATTATCACTGGTATACCAATATGTTTTTGAATTTTAATAAGACTTTTTTTTTGACCCTAGGCTAACCTTTTAGAATGCAGTGGAAAACGAAACACAAATTGGACCACTGTACCCTTGTTCCTTCCATGCTTCTAGCATTGGTGCCTTTAAATGTTCTCTAAGTTAGAGAGTCCCCTTTTCTCCACGTAATCCAATTTACAGTATCTTCTTTCTGCTCAAGGCTCCACATTGCTCTGCCCTTGCTCTGAGCTCCCTTGTTTAGCAGCAAGAATTGACCCATGCTGACTCGTTGTAGTGAGTGGGACAATGCACAAAAAGCAAAAGCTCCTTGTGTTTCCTGGCCATCCCACCTTCATGGTGGATAATTTGTATTTGCAATGTAGAGGGAGGTTCTACTCAGGCACCTGAACTGAATCACCAGGGAGTCCCAATGGGTTTAGTCCCACCATATTTGCATATCTAATAATTCCATGAAATTAGCAGAGAGTTTGAAAGGGAATTAAAAATTGCCTCAAAAAATTATGGAGCAAATTAGCTGATCCTCTGAATATCCAGACATAATTAGAAACCAATAACAGCTAGAAAACAAATGTCAGCCTCAGCTGGAGGTGTCAGTACGAAGTCATCAGTGAGCACTTTTTTTCTTCCCCCAATATAAACAGCAGATGATGTTATCTCTAAAATAAACATAGCCCATCTGCTGTCCTCAAATTTAGAAAAGATGGAAGGTGAAGACAGGCACAGATTAGCACGCAGATTAGCATTGGGTGGTACGGAAGACACAAACTCAGGAAGCTATTAGAAAGAGAGAGGATCGAGAAACTGTTTGGGACCTAGTGTGTTCACTGCTGTAGAGAGAATGTAAACCTACTGGCAATAGACTTTTTTTCTCTCAATTGCCTGGCATGGACTTCTTAAGATTCCTGCATCCCTTTCCCTCCTCTGGTTTCCCTATGGGATCTATTGGTCCCAAACAAAAAATAATTTATGGGAAATTATGCAGGTTGCAGGGATTATGTGGTGGAGAACCATCAGTAGCTCTGTCATGTTTACTGTCTACAGAGATTTGGACTGACACCAGATGCCAAAAATTATCACTGCTTGCCTAGAAAACTTTTGACCTACAGTTTATTAAAAAAAAAAAATATATATCTTTAACGTAGTATGTGTATCATACTGAATGGTTAAGGATGATATAGGAAACAAAACTTTTAAAAGATTGCAATGTTAAACCAAGTTGATTAGGTGTAGTAAGTTGCACACCAAGATTTAATCTTTCTAGAAGCACTTGGGTAAAATGTTATGATAGAAATTTGGGATTGAAAGATATTGTCGTTCTTAACTTTGGAATAGAGTTGCAATTTATCATGCTCAATGCTCTTTCTTATTCACTTTTCTAAGCTTTTGTTTGAACTGTGCTGCACACATCTCATTTCACTCACTAATGATTTGCAAGGTTTAGAGCAGGAATTTTTCTTTTTCTAAAATAGTTTCTCGTCTCTCAAGGCCCATCTCAGGCACTGTTGATAGTACCCTTCAAGATATTATCATAAGCAGAAGGAAAACTAAACAAACTTTTATTCCAAGACTACAAATATTTGAAAATTTGCTTCCCCTTTTCCTATGATTTCACTATGTTTCAAACAAAAAGAAAAACAAAGTTCCTCTTACTTCAGGAAAGATGCTGTTCTTTTCAAATTTAATGAATGGATCAGACAGCACCAACACGGTTGAGGCTTTGTACTTAAAAACTTTTCAAACCATGAGGAAATATATACAAAAACACATTGTAAAAAGAATTACATCCTCCTCACTTTTTTTGTAATTGTTGTAATGAAACTGAGTCACATGTAGTACTGTCATAGATTAAATACTGTAAAATAGTTATATCTGACTTTGAAAGACACTGAAGTGCATTCTATGTATTTTACCCTTGCCTTTGTTAGAACTTTGAGCATAACTGACTGACTTGTCTAGCACTGGAGCTGTATCCTAGACTTACTAATGTTAACAGGAAAAAAAAAGTCTTCATTTGAAACATGATTTTTTTTTTTTTTTGGGGGGGGGGGGGGGGTTAAAAATACCAAAATATTTTTCCTTTTTTTTTTCCTTTTTTTTTTCTTTTTTTTTTTCAGAAAACAAAACAAAGCAAAAAAACAGTTCTTGAACTTTATCTGGAAAATTCATCAAATGTTTTAATGTATCTTTTATTTCACTATTATTTAAAAGTCTCTATATGTTTTTGATTTACTTAAAATCTGTATTAAGCTTTTGGAGTTTGGTTTTAGTCTTTCTTACGATGATAAAATTAGAATTTTCCTGTATATATTTGCAATGGGAAAAACACTCCTGAACACTTTATTACCACATTTATTAAGTTGATAATATTTTATACTTGAGCACTTTGGATCTTGCTACAGATTTCCAAGCTCTTAAGAGATCCTGATGTATTTTGAAATACCTTTCCATACTGGAACCAGTCCTCATGTTTTATTGTGAGCTTAATGCTAGTACATTTTTGATGCTGTGGATATGTAACTTTTACTAATGCCAGCTTCTTACTCCCTCTTAAAATCAGATTTACTTTTTAAGCTCATAAGGAGGTTTCCGTCTTGCACTGAGAATTTATGAGTTCCTGTTGTTTAAGTCACAGGTCAGGAAGTGACCTGGAATGCACTTCTCTACTCTGGAAATTAGTCTTTCAGAGAAACAGAGATAAAGTGGTATAAGGTAAGCAAAAACTAGTACATTTGCCTAATTGCCTGGTGCTGAGGAAATACTAAGCTGACATAAATCAGGCATACCCATGTTGCTCTGTCTTCTACTCATGTCAAGAGGAATGTTGGTGGACACCGTAAAGCCAAACAAGGTGTGGTCAGTAGCCAGTTACGCCATTTATTTTTAAACAAGTGGGTTGGTGTTTTTTTTGGATGCTATTAGTGTTTTGTATTTCAATAACCAATAACTGGAAACTGTTCAAATGGACCCTTTCTTCTCAGGAATCATAAAAATATCTGAAGATGGTTTTGAATTTCACTTGCACTTAAACTCCAGGCTATTCCTACAATTCCTGATGTTTTTATTTGTACAAAGTTTGAAATTCACATGGAATGTTTCAAACTGAGGCAGATAATGGGAGCCTGTCCTTACATATTATTTCTCGTAAAAGTCTTATCAATGCTGAAAGATCTGCTTCATTTTACTTGTAATTTACTCAGCTACATAATCTTTAATGTTTGCACATAATATTGTATCGCAAAAAACACCTCTCTTGTTTATTGAATGACCAGTTTATTTATATTTATTGTATTTTACGTTTCAAACAAAAAATGGAGTGTGTTTCAAGATCTTGATTTTTTTTTTTTTTTTCCTATCTTTACAGAAATGCACAGCGCTATTTTTCCCCAAAAGTTGTATGCTTTTCATTGGGGCATAGTAAGGACAAATCAATGAGACAAGTGTGCACAGTGAATCATAAGGGGTTTCAAACTGCCTAAAGATATATTAACTCAGAGTGAGTTATGTATTAAGATATCCATTCTACTAAATATCTGCTAACACGAATGCTGGAAAATGGAAAATTATAGAACCAATTCTGAAATCCTTGCTCAATTTTGGAGCCACGTTTATCAAGTCCAGTTGGGTGTTAATGGAATTCATTGATGAAATCACAAAGCATTGTGATACTTATCAATCACTTAAACTAAGTCTTTAAAGGAGAAGAAAAATGATGGCTAATACGATGGATTTAAGATTTTTTTTTTCCATTACTTTAAGATCTCTGTCAGGAACAATTCATATGAAGTCTACTTCTGGCAAGTAACTTGGGCTGTTATTTACAAAAAATATCCAATCTTGGAAATACTGCCCTGTGAGAAACTTTACAGACCTTGTACTGCATTACTGCATGCAGTGTTTTTGTCTCACTGAAGTCATCTCACGTAAGTTTGTATATTGGATTGTTGTTGTTGTTTTTTTTTTTTTGTTTTTTTTTTTTTAATTTATTTTATAACATGTTTTGGCTATGACAGTTTGATGTTAAGTTACATTAGAATTCAGAGACTCTTATGAGACATAGAAAATTTTAGTCTGAGACAATAACCTCCTCTTCCCCTCCAAAGTTTTTGAAGCTGAATATTGCTGCTTGTGCTGCACTCATCTATAAATGAATGTCAGATTTGTTCTTGTATTAAAAGAATTGCAAGAACTTAAGAAAAGATTTTGCTCAAGTAAATGTTTTCATGCGTGATTGATGCAATAAAAAATAAATTATGATCTTCTGTAAAAACAGATGTGCCAAAAATGTGTAGAACTTTAGAAAAGTATCAAGTGGAAAAGACCTTGGTCTTCATATTCTAGAAACTAAAAAGACATCCGTCATACAATGTCATTGTGGGAACATGGGAAGTAGAGCAGAAAAAATAGCAATATTTGACAACAGCTAATTCCTATACATCATTTGATTCCTATATTATTCACAGTAAAGCCTTTCTGGCACCTATTTACACCTACAGGGAACTCCACTGAGTTTTATTTGTTTAATTAATTCTGGATGTAAGTTTCCTCTTATTTTTAGATTACTACAGTTTTTGCACAACCGTTACAACCTGTCTATGAATTAAGTGAGGTTTTCCAATCCTTCCTGAAATGTTTTTTTGCACTTGTCTTCCCTTTCTTTGTACTCAGGATGAAATAATTTTTCTTTTCCTGTAATATAGCTATGAGATTTTTTAATATTTTTTTTCAGTGAGCTACAAGACTAAGCACAATAATCATTCATTATTATCAGAATTCAAAATGGAGTACATTTCCAACAGCTAGTCAGTGAGCAGTTCTGGCATACATTGTACAGAGAGGTCCCACATATTTAATTTCACTTAAGGAGTCCAATCTGACCACATTTTTTTTTAATTATATATTTTTTTTGTCCTTGAAGAAAAAGACAGCACCATCTGCTCTGTCTACTAAAATCCTAGTTTATGAACTCTGAGTTCTGGAAATAAGGATAAAAAGGATTAAATTAAGTAGCCACCTAAGGTTAAATTCAAGCCCACGTAGAGAAGTGGTGTAAGAAACATCCCTTGGCTTAAATTCATTTAAAGTCTTCAAAATGCATCTATAGTCATGCACGGACTTGTGCTGCTCCTAAATAAAAGCTATTTTCATCCTTTGCAGGAGCCTGTGTTTCCTCATCTATTACATATCAATGAGGAGAATAATTTAGTGCAAATCCTGAAGAGCGATGGTACCTGAAAAAGGAATGAGATTAATGATCAATAGCTTGACCACCAGCCAAGAAAAATAAGAGGTGGCTGGAGGGTGGGTAGTGACAACCGAAGACTGTGTCAGTAAGGTGAACTGTGCCCAGTCTCATGGTGACGGTATCATTCAGAACAACCCTTGCCAACAGCATATATAAACTTAAAAATATAAAGACAGCATGCAGATGCTGTAGCTGTGAGGGGCTGAGTAATGGTGATGAGCTGCCTCATGAGCACACTGAAGGGGAAAATATTTATTTTCTCCCCTTCCTTTATTCCTTTTATTTCTGTGTTGCCTCAGTCTGCTTTTTACAGCTGTTTCTGTTTGAATAAATCCTGGATCACATATTTAAAAGAGTGTTGGATGTTTTGTAGTAAAAACATGCAGGCTGGCCTGTCCAGGCCTTCTGCCATGCAGCCAGGGCCTTTCTCTGCCCCTGCCCAGACCCAGTGGGGCGGAGTGTGACACAGCCCCTTCTGTCAATCTCTGAATGCTTAGCCCCTGGAAGGGGAGAGCAGATCAGTAATTTCATGATAAAGCAGCTTTATGCTAGGCAGGGTTGGTTTTCTTTTGACAAGCTTGATGGCTTGTAGGAACACCAGTGTACACCTGCGGTGCCAGAAAATGCTCAGGGGGCAGGGTGGGATCCCAAGGCCTGGGCTGAATGCTAGGCTGGGCCTGTGGCCCCTGTGTCTGGAGACTGCATCGGACGAGTGAATGCTTCATGAAAGCATTCAGTTTTATAGCTACCCCTTTCTAGGTCACAAGTGAGCCCCATTAATGGAAACCTCATGGAAAGGAGAGGGCGAAGCAGTATCAGTGTCTGGCTCAACTGTGTGTGGCTGATGGAGGGAGGGCGCAGGTAGTTCTGCCCCTCCTCAGCCGAGCTCAGAGCTCATGCTCTACCAACAATCCATTTTTTGACCACAATAGGTGAACGTATTAATGATTTTAATTGCTGTGTGTGTATACAGTAAATGATAAATTTTTGAAAACTAGACAATTTAGGCCTTGAAGCTTCATATAAGGAGAGATTTGTTTTATGTATCAACAAATTACAGCATAGTGTGCATCATGATAGCTGTGTAAGTCTTAATATTTCCTTAAAAAGCTGAAAATCTCCATTATATTCCTTCACTAATGTTGGATAAAACCTAGATCTTTATCTAGTTATGCATTATAGTTGCATATATTATAGTTTATGGGAAACTACGGTTGGTGTAAGTTTATCCTCCCCCCAAAAAAGACAATGAAATCTTATGTACATTTAAAAGAAAAAAAAAAATCAGTTGGAAGGGAACTCTGGGCAGGCTGTGAGAAATTACAGTTATTCCATTTGTGTTTCAGCATCAGTGGGGTTTGCAGCTGGCTTTCAGGTCAATCTGCTAATGCCAGCATCAGCAAGTTTCTGTTGGCTCACTTCCTGCCACAGATAAGGAGGATTCTGAATAGTCAGCAGGCATCTTCATCCCTCTGCCGCTGGTCACTCAAATAACTTGGGAGCTTTGTACGATAGGAGCTGTATATAAGCTCTTTCAGAAGTCAGATGCTCAGGAGCTGGAGATCAATTCTAGAACAGAGATTCTAGAAAGATCCCCAAATGGCAGGTGGAAGGCTTTAGTTCTGTTTTCCTTACATAAACCTTATACTGCTGCAGGCAAAGGCTTGCATTTTTCCATGCCTAAAACAAATGCTACTGACAAATAAAGTCTAATGGATTTTGATGTTAAAAGCTCTAGGATACAAACTTTTCCATTCCTCAGTTTTCCTTCTCCTTGTCACAGCTTGAAGCGTTTTCTCAGTCATCAAGAGGTGATCCCACTGGGAACAGATACTTGTTAAAGTGTTAATCTGCTGACTGTGGCTGTGAATGTGACTTCTCTGAGGTGTTATTAACCATCCATATGTCATTTACCTTATTCTTATCAAAGCTCAGTGCACAGTGTCTGACATGCTGCAGTTCTGCGGTGAAAGCTGTTATTACCAAAATCATATTTATGATTATTGTAGAATAAAGAGGTACCTTATGAATCTTTTCTGTGTGTCTAGTATTAAGTGGTGACCTGAAATATAGCAGGTCTCGTGTCATTTTTTTTTTTTTTTGCTGCGTTCCAGAGTTACCTTGGTCAAAAGAGTCTGTAAACTGCCTAAAATGTCTAGACAGTTTAATGTGTATAAAACCCACATATACTAGTGTTGTGATATTCTTGTTTATATATATAGTGATAAATTGGCCTTATCTATGCTTTAAGTTTAGCCTCAAACATAAGTATACTGCTACAAATGTAAACATATAACTTTGACTTGGTTTATCATCTTGGTTTAACTTTCCTGCCTTTCTCTGAGGTGCAAGCCTGTGCGATTCTTAACTCTCTTGTTAGACATAGACTGTCAGTAGTATTGAATGTCTTCAAAGGGTAGTGAACTAGTAATATATATTTAAAATGATGGCATGGCTACCTCAGGTTCTATCAATTGCTCCCTCTACAGAATTTATCACCTGGAGAACTTGCGTGGTAGTTTTTTTTTTTTTTTTTTTTTTTTTTTTTTTTTTTTTTTTAAACCAGGAGCCTTTGTCACCTTTTATCAAAGGATGGCCAGCTCAACACCTTCATAAATAGATCATCACAGAATCACAGAATTGTAGGGGTTGGAAGGGACCTAGAAAGACCATTGGGTCCATGCCCCCTGCCAACGCAGGTTCCCTAGAGCAGGTTGCCCAAGTAGGTGTCCAGACAGGCCTTGAATATCTCCAGAGAAGGAGAATCCACAACCTCTGTGGGCAGCCTGTTCCAGTGCTCTGTCACCCTCACCATGAAGAAGTTCTTTCGCATGTTGGTGTGGAACTTCCTGTGCTCCATTTTGTGGCCATTGCCCCTTGTCCTGTCCCACAAGCCGCTGAAAAGAGGTTGGCCAAATCCCTCTGTCTCCCAGACTTAAGGTATTCATAAACATTAAGATCCCCTCTCAGTCTTCTTTTCTCAAGGCTGAACAGGCCCAGGTCTCTCAGCCTTTCCTCATAGGGAAGGTGCTTCAGGCCCCATATCATTTTTTGTGGCCTTCTGCTGGATTCTTTCCAGGAGATCCCTGTCTTTTTTTGTACCGGGGGGGCACAGAACTGGACACAGTACACCAGGTGAGGCCTGTCTAGGCCTGACCAGGCCTGATCACAATGAATTCCATGTCCTGAGTGAGTCACTGTAAAACTGGTAGAAGATGCTGTTGTAGGAATAGATCCACAGCCCAGCTTTGCCAAATATGTTGTAGGTAGATTCTGCTAACTGCCCCTGCTCCACTTGCTCCAGTTCATGCAGGGTAAATAATTGTCCACTTCAGGCTTAGCCCTGCTTTTGAAATCTAGTTGGTAAGTTGTCACACATCCTCGGTAGAAGCTCTGGTCTTATTTCCTATAAATAGGGATTATTGTTCAAATTATATCTGGTCCAGAACAATTATTTATTGCTGTTTCTTCACTTGACGCATTGCTTTCTGAGTTAGCTGGTACTCTGCTATCCATCACCATTGCAAAGAATGTCTCATGATTTCTTCTAACTTATTTCAGTGGCCTTGAAAAACAGACTTTGTCCCACAGAATATTTAGTTTTTAATCTGCGTTTGAATGCAAAAAAAAAAAAAAAAAAAAAAAAAAAAAAAAAAAGCTTGGCTATAACATGATCTCTGAAATACATTGTTCAACTTGAGATGAAGTGGAGGGAAGGTCTGTGACAACATAAAATTGAAGAGAGAAATTAGCACTGATTTCCCTTGAAGGCACAGCTCATGCTGTGGTAGCAGTCTTAAATTAGTCGCTATAGTGCAGCATGTGGCAGTGGCTATAAACAACTACTGGAAACACTTCCAACACTTTACATATGATATTCATCATACTTTTTGTATACCTAGCTGGACATTGGAATTATTGTGATAGCTGAGAAGCAGTTTGTTTTGGGAGGCAGGAGAAAGGTTATGAAAAGCCATGGTGTAACTTAATATACAAAGTAATAATTATTTCATTTTACTTGTATGTGAAAATGATTTACTAGCACATCTTCAAGAACAACAACAAAAATGCTCTGGCCTTTAGTGAACACACTCATCTGTGCTTGCAAACATAATGCTATTTGCCTCATAAGCTCACAATGGAAAAAGAACCTGTTACAAATTCAGTCAATGATCCAACAGGAAATTAAACCTTTTAAAAATGGATGAACCAATGGACCAAGGGTAATGGAAGAAAATGCATAAAATGGCAAGAGTAAGTCATTAACTTGATTTAAATATGATTTTATTTTATTTATTTTATTTTTTTGATAGTGAGGCACCAAGGTCTGACATGATTTCCCTTTTCAGAAATGCAGTGAGATGAGAACTTCCAGAATAAGAACTGAACACTGAAAGGCTATATATATAATATTAATTAGAAATAAAGAACAATGCCATTCTGGGCAGCAGAAAAATATTAGAAAACATGCACATCTGTGAATCTATTTAATATAAAGTCACCTTTTTCTATGACTTTTGATGGTAAAAAGTTTTACTCTCGTTTTATAACATGTAATTATGTGGAAAGATATGAAAGACAGAATTCTGTACTCTGAATCTGAAGAATTCAGAGCTGGTCAAAAATACATATTGCTCCATTATTCCCACTCACAGACGACACCACTGGAAGTGGATTTACAAAACCTCACTATCATCTTGCTTTATTAGTGGTGGTGCTCTTATTACAAAGAATATCACATTGTTGAAAGAAAAAAAAAAGTGTAATTGGTATTTGTTGACAACATGACAGATCCTTAACGTTAACACATGCACCCCTCCAGAGTGAAACTCTACTTTGTAGGTGTATGAACACTTCATAGAAATATATCCAAAGTTACTTAATGGAATTTGGTTCATTTGTGGTATTATTGAATCTCAATGTGTGCTGTATTGCTCTCTTATTGCTTCTATAGCAAACTGAAGTTAGCTTAGAAGTGTGGAAAGATTCTGTCAGAAAGTGTTAAAGGTCACTTCTTGTTTTGCTTACCTTTATACTGCTAAATGGTTAAAAAAAAAATAATAACAAAAACAAAAGAGCTTTCAGCTACCAAATCCCAGTCATAGTTTCAGATCATTGCTGCAATGTTTGCTTTGTGGTACTGTATTAATTAATCCCAACCACAAGTAATTAAGACTGATATTGCATGTAACATAAGCATAAATTCATGAAGCTTTCAAAGTTTTATTATTATTATTATTTTATTTTTTTAAGTTGCTTATTAAGTCCTCATGACCCCAGTCTTACAGGTTTTAAAAAAATGTTTTTATTTTAAATGGTAGATGAGATCTGATCATGAACCAACATCAAAACTTGATGTATAATGTATTCAAATAGTATCGGAGGCATTGCCAACTGTCCATCTTAAGATCAATGTGAGTGGATGAAGGATCCCTCCTCTACTCAAATAATGCCCAGGAGCCTTGACTCCATTACATCTATGTTTTCTGTTTGTCTCCTCTCTGCCCCTTTTTCTCTGCCCATATGCATACCACCTCTTTTCCTGCTCCATCAAAAGGCTTGCCTAATTGCATTTTTAGGGAGGTAGAAACACAAGAAAGGAGCTACACCATCATCTGGATGCCTTTAAGGGGACCTGTCCACAGGAGCAGGAAAATGGAAATGATTCCATGCATCCATAAGAGAAACCAAGGGAGATGAAAATGGTAATAAATAAATAAATAAAAATTAAAAAAAAAATCCTAAGTTGCAGATAGTGGTTAGTGGACGTGGAAGAAAAGCTCTTTTTGAGTATGTTCTCTGTATATGTTCTTGGCACTTACCTTGTCAATATATTGTGGAGAAAACATCTGTATTAGTGTAGCATTCATTTTTTTTTTTTTTAACATATCCACAAAGTATTAAGAAAATGATGGCTCTAATAATTAAAAAATCCACTAGAGGGAGGCTTTTTACCTGCCTCTTTGCCACTCATGCAGTGTTTGAAATCACTTATGAAGAGCAGTAATAGGGTCATCTGAGTAAAGAGGAAATCTGTTAGTTGATTGGAAGTTTAATCCCAAGGTCACGTCCTGCTCAGGAGGTTTTACATCATGTGCCGTGTGTAGAGCCATACACATGATCGGGTCTGTTGATGGTATTGCCAATAGGATTACACTGTAAATGAGATACAGTGATGCATTTTCAAAGCAATAAACAGAAGGATGCAGACAAATCCTATTAACAAATAACAGGATTTGTGCTTGCATTGTACCTCCTACTCACCACCTTGAAAATTTACCCCATGTGGGCTGAATTGCTGTTCTGCATAAAATCAAATAAATTATAGTCCATTTAAAAATAAGCTAAAAACCCCCATCGGATTCCACTGAAGTGTGAATAATGATTCAACAGTCATCAGCTGTGGTTGCCATCAGAAACAAGATTTCATAGATCTATAAAGCGTAGAAATGACAGAAATGCCACAAGCAACATTAATTTTGTAAAATGATAACCAAAATGGGATCTTGTTTTCTGTGCTGGGTCTCTATTTTTTCAGCTCCTATGGTTTCTGAACAGATCAACAGAAGCAGCTGTCTGAATTCAACAGTACTACCAAACACAGTTTTAAGTAGCCTAAAGGCTCAATCTGATTGACTGCATTATGGATATCCACCCTTTGTTAATAGTCATAAATGATTTGTTTCTTTTGGAGAAAGCCAAGAAGAAATACAAAAGGAACTGTATCTGAACTGAATCTGAGTCAGAAGTCACTTCATATCCCAGTGTAATGTTACACAAAAAGACTATACTTAAAAATGTCTGCTCTGAATATTTGCAGGGTGTAGTATTTTAAAAGTTCTAGCATGTGATTTTAGGGGAGCTGCATGTAAATTATCAGCAACACAGAAAATGGTTATTTAAAAAAAAAAAAAGGCAAGCTAGGAGCATGGTCTGATCCTAAGAACTGACTTTTTGAATTAAAAGCAGAAATCTCATTTTTCTACATCTTAATTTTTGTATGATCACTATAAAGTACCATGGAACAAGCAGGTCACTGGCTGATTCATTGATTCATGCATGAAGACCAAGTACTGTATGACATGTTGTCAAGAATAAAGAAGGTTGACAAACATTGGGAGTTATAAATTTGAAACAGGATATAAATTGTCAGAAATGAAACAAAAATAAGACAGTTTCTCTGCATTTTTTGACAGCTATAACTTTCAGGAAAGCCTTGTGTTTAGATCTGCATAATGGCTGGAGGAGTGTAGAGTGTAGCTAGTAAAAGAATGTGATGAACTGCTTGGAAGATTTCTGTATAAGTGTTTGGATAGGAAGAAATATTGTTCTGGAGTAAAGAATAACCCATTGAGGTCTCTTCTCTCTATTTAATAAACACCTTTGTAGAAGAAGTATGCTTTGAAGTTACATTTTTACATTTGAATACAAATGTCTTTCTTTACATTTTCTATCATTTTGATAACATTGGATACATTTGATGTAGGCTTCTGAGAAAGCTTGGAGAAAAATATAACTATCCAGACTTCCCTTTCACTTTAATAGTTAAAAAAAAAAAAAAAAAAAAAGGTTATGAGCAAATAGGATTCATCTTTTCTGGGTGTGCATAGATAGCACTGTAATAAATTAAGACATTGAATCTATCAAAACCTTATTATTAGGGCTGCAAGTAAATGACTTCCTTCATCAAATGCAGTAACGAACTGAGAGTGAAGAAGTTAGGATACAATTTTATTTCATTTGCTTTACTTAATTTCCATTACTTCCATACATGATTTTTTTTTTTCTTTTCCTTCAGTTATGTGTTCATATGAAGAGCCAGGTCTGGGTATGGAATATATGGCATATAGACTTAAGTAACTGGTTACCTGTGTGAAGTGGTGTATTTAGAAGTAAGGCATGACGTTGCATGCATACCCATTTTTAGTGTATCTCTATATTGCCTGGATAGTGTTTAAGTCTGAAAAAACAGCTTGTTATGTTCATGGAAAGCCATCTCTCAGCATCACTGTTTCTGATCCAGATCCTGTGTAAAATTGTTTCTTGTGGAATGCATGAAATACTTCCAAACAACTTCTACTTGTCTTAGCTCCTAAAATATGAACAAGTCTTCTCTGTTCTGATGACAATGGCAAATGAGTTTTTAGTAAGAGTCTGCTCAAAGTCTACTGAAATCAGGTAATTACCCTTGGTTTCCAGAGAGTTCGATGAGCTGTATTCAAGTGTTTCATTTGCTTAGGTTATGACCTCTCACTTTGGTTTCTCTATATACTCCTTTCACCTTCTCTACCTGACCCTCCTAATTGTTAGCTCCCTTTGTCTTGAATATTATGTGACATCAGTTAAAGATATTTAGGGTTTAGAAGAGGTGCTGTCATCTGAGAGTAATTTCCATAGAGTGTGCTTGGAGAAGCAAGACACGTGAACATAACTAGAAGTAAGGAAAAGTTACATGGGGTTGACTATGTTTTTAAAGACTCCTGATGCATGCAACTGTCCTTGTGGTTTCAAGAGAGAAATTACATAACAAAGTCTAGCAAAGGACTCATTTTTATATAAAATGAGAACTTAGGAAATTTAGGTAGGCTGACAATATTGAAAGACATCTAGGCTTTTAGTTGTTAATGATACCCTTGACTACCTTTTGTACTTGAATATCCAGTTGGAATACTGTGAGTCTTCTTCCTTGCTGTACTTTACTGTGACTGCTCAATAGCAGTACAGAAAATGATCCTATCCAGTAACTTGGAAAAAAATAATTTATGTGGATTCATTAGAAGATTGTCAAAAATGTAAACATTATTCATGAAGTTTAGCTTTTGTCCATGATTAGTTTAGATGAACAGTCTTTCAATATGCTACAAGAAATAAATCCTTTTAAAGACTTAAACCAGTGCTCTTCAGATCCCAGATTATTAATTCTCCTACTTACGGGAATAGAGATTTTGTTAAGCTAGTATGAATGCCATAGATAAAATATTAACATTTCCTTTTGCATAATTGCATGACCAGGTGAAAAGCTTGTATATATATTTCATTTACGTAAATTGTTTAGGAATCTGTACATTGCATTTTTAAGGAAAAAAAAAACAAACACAACAGAACAACAAACAAATGAAAGCTGCAGCAGTGTCTTGCACAGAATGAATTCTACTTTGCATTTTGAAAGTGCTGTAAATCACTGGCACTATGTAGTCAGAGTTTATGATTTCCATCAAAGAATATGAGGGACATATTTCACTGTGTTTCAACCATTATTCTGCACATACTTGAAAAGAGAAACTCAAACAAAGCTCTCATTAGGAAACATTGACATAAGACTAGCAGGGAATTCATTTACTCGTACATGGTGATACAGCAAAGAAGTCAGTGAAAGCCATATATTACACTGCCTCAGCGGGTGGAGAGGTTGAAGAGGAGATGTGCATCTAGACATGTGTTTTTTTGTACAGCTCTCCAAGGTTCATGTTTGTTCTTATTTCTGGTAGCTTGAAAGCAAATGAAAATTTGTAAGTGCAGTGTCAGGGAGCAGGGAGGGCAGGCTGCAGCAGGAACCAGGTGCCACATGCAGTGCCATGGCAGGCACCCCTGGCACCCATTTGGGGCAGCCCCAGGGTGCCAGCAGGGGGCAACAAAAGTCCAGACCCTGAAATGGGTCCACAGTGACAAGGCAGCAGTTCAAGTCAGGGTCAGATCCAGTGATGATGATGAGTGTCAGATGCAGTTCCGTGCTCACAAGTGCAAGGTCAAGTGACAAGTGCAAGGTCAAGCTAGGACTTCACTCCCTGGGTTGGGGTCTGCATCAGCAAGGTCCACAGCCCAGACACAGGCATGGCTGTGATGGAGCTGCAGGTGGGGACTGCAATGGTACAGCTCAGGCTGGGACCAGGGACTTGGGTCTGAGCCGAAATGAAAGGTCCCTGCTGAGGCTGGTCAGGGCAGTTAAGCCCTGTTAGTGCCCTCACTACCCTTAGGTAAAGCAGTTAAAAAATAAAAAGAAAAAATCTGGTGAGAGCCTGCCTTTTTATACAGCAGCATGCTTTCTAGCAGCAGAAGTGATAAATGTTTTCAAGAGAGTATTATGCAAATGGCTATGTGTGCTTTGCAGGCACTGTGTGGCATATCCGAGCCTTTCTTATGGCCTTCCTGTCTAGCACGGATTGTGGGTAGGGTGACTGTTGGGTTGAAGTTCTGCCAATGTAGCAATGCAGGAACTGCATAAGGGCATTTAATGTGTTGGCCGGAATAAGTGGAGAGCTGGCAAGATAAGTAGCATTTTAGCTGTGCTTATGCTGGACTTCAGTGATGGTGGGGTAGTGGGTTTTTATGTTTGTTTTGTTTTGCTTTGTCTTGGTAGGTTTGTGGAAATAAGTAAATGCTGTTAAAAGTCCATGATGCACGCTGTGTGGGAATCTTAATTATTTAATTTGTCGCACTGAATATTTTTCTTCATTCTAATTCCGCAGGAATCATCTAAAATGTAGGGAGACTGAGTTTAGTCTAAGTGCCATTGATCTTGCTGCTCTGAATTCATTGGTGCACGTTGCTGTTGCTATAGCTGAAGCCTGTTTGCTCTCAAAAATTGCTATTGTCCTAATAGCAACAATACAATATGTTCATTAGTTTTCTTAACAGTGCTGATCCTTATTTTAGATTCTCACTGGTATCATATGGGGTATGCTATCTCCAGACATGGAAACATATTGATTGTAGCATCTTATTTTTCTTACCCTATTAGCACCTTTGCCCAGTAAATCTATACTGCTCTCACAGTCACCAGGCTGACAGGTTTTCCCTCCTTGTTGGTCACTTGAACTCAAGTGGATGGCTTTTGGGCAGACGTTTGTCAATATTTAAAAATATACCCTTATATCTTTAGAAAATCTCAAAAATTAAAAAGTCTCCTAAGTAATAGTACAGATAACGGTGAAACTTTTGTAATTCCATGTTTCTTCAGTTATATAATGGCTGGTAGAAAGGCTTAATGAGGAAAAGTTCATGGAATATTTATGACTTCCTTAAAATTGATCCAAAGTGCTCTGTGGTTCTTGAGGAGAAATTAGTTTGCAAGCCTGTGTTCCTGTGCCACTTCATATCTCGGCCACATTTTTTAGCTCTTATTGGAGCCAATGGACTTTATAACCTTAAAAACAAGCTAGAAAATTGTGTGTGCTAGGTAGTGTGGTCCAGCCTGGGTGAACAGTGAAGAAGGGAAGAAGGTTTATAAGTTACCTGACCCATATTGTCTTTAAAATGCTGTATAAGCACTCATCTTAGAAGGATAGGTCTGTATCTCAGGTTAATCAGTATTTTTTCTCTCTGGTATCCTTGTCTGGGAGGTGAGGGGGGAAAAAAAAAAAAAAAGAAGGAAGAGAAATTGAATTACTTTTAAAAATAACTAGGAACTTGAAAATATGCTTGTGTTCCAGGAGAAGCATATATGCCTCAGGAAGCCTTCTCTTTTGGGATCTGTGGAAATGTACAACTGAAGTAGCCTTCCCAAACCACCACTCATTGAACCAGTCTGCTGTATGTTAACATGAAATAAGCTAATTCTTCCCTCTACTGGAATGATGAATGGATTAGGGAAGAAATTAATACAGAAAAAGATAAACCAAGAGGCCAAATATGTCAGATTTATTTATTTATTCTCTCTGTAAGTGACAGATTTATTGTAATTCAGCTTTGATTGCTACCATGATTTCAAATCTGCTATGGAAATGAGTCTGAAAGCTTTTCCATCAAAGTACACGCTGAAAGTAGTTAAACGCTGTAGTGTGCACATACAAAGAACTCAAAAGGATTTTGTCTGGATCAGTTGCAGCTGTTTTGTTTCAGATGTTTTATATGAGATTTGTCTTCTGAACATTTTTGCTCTTAGCCCAGCCATGACTTTGTATGTGGGTGAAATGATTAGTTCTGCGTCAGAGGTTGTGAAAAGCGAGGTCTCTCCATAGCAGCAGCGTGCTGCTACTTGACATATCGAAAATGAACCAAGAACAGTAGCTGGCTTTAATTGTGTTGTCTGCACAGAAGTGTACTATTTATTTTAATTAGGTCAGTAGAAGCCGAACACATCTCATATTGCCTGAACTAAAGCGCATTTCAGCAGTCTGGGAAATCTGCCTTTGTCTGACTCAAATGCCATGAGATCATGGAGCCAAAAGCACAGGTTACCGGTAAATGTAAGGTTTGTCTGATCAAACTTGCCTTGATTTAATGGCGTTGCTGCTGGGTCTGCAGGTATGTTGGTGTTACTTTCAGGGTTTATGCCATGGAGAACTTTGCCACCAAGCTCACTAGGTACGTGAAGGGAAGGGGGGAGAGGTGTGCTGGAGCCGTTGTGTGTCATTGCACGTGCCCTGAGAGCTGGAGTCGCAAAATTCATTGAGTGTACCCTGTTATACCTGATGATCTCACTGACCTAACTGCTCCAGTGATAAACAAACACGCAACTCCTTGTCTCATTACCTCTTCCCTCTATATGTACACGTGGCCTTGAATAATTGTTATTCTTTTAAATGACCATAATAGATATAGGAAGCAAGATTATTACACACTCAGAATATATTAGTGTTCATTTTGTTAATTATTAACTAAGAAATTAAGAGTTCTATCGAATAGAAACCCTGATCTTCATGTTTAACCTCCTGGTAGGCTTATTGAGAGAGAACAGTTTGAGGAAAGTCGGACTCTCCGAACTCCTGGAGACTGACAGACAACTGAGCACGAGTGTGCTGCTGGCTGGTGGCTGCTTGCTGAGTGACAGCGGAGGTGGGGAGGGGGACTGGAAGGGGAGAATGAGTTATGCGAAGAGTGATTTATGAATTTCAAATAAGTGGTGTTTCAAACCAGTGTTCAGTTCTTCATCAGTGAGAAGCATAGCTTGTTTATCACATTCTTAAATGGATGAAAGGAAATATATGCATATTAATGGAAAAAGCTGGATAAATGGTTGAGTGAGAACTTTTCAAACAAACTTTAATGAGGAGAGATAATAACATGGATATCTGCAAGCTAAATTTAAACTGTTTTTGAATCCTGCCCAAAAGGAACACATGGACCTTCACAGTCCATGCATATGCTTTTCCTGCTTTTGGGGCAGTTATATCAACGAGTAATCTCAAAAAGCAAAGTTCGAGCTGTGGAGCTCAATAACTGTCAACTGAGGCAAAAGTTTAGTTGTGTATTCTCTGCCAATGGCAGCAGTCCAGAGGCTTGCATGGACCTAGACTTACATGGAAAGAGTTGTAAGGCTACAAGAATGATTTCCAGAAATTGGCTAAGGAGCTAATCTGGGTTGGAATAAAATGTAGACCTGATGTGCTTTATCAGTTGTCTAGCCTAGGGTAATTGCATACATCTGGCCCAGTTAATATTTCCATTTACACAGAATACTTCTGGTTCAATAGTTTCTTCTTTAATAAATGTGCCCCAGAAGATCCTGAGCGTTAGTTTCAGCTAAGGCCAGGGTACAAACTGAGCTGTCGAGTTGTGTCAGTATTGGGGTTGTTTTCCATGGATCTGAAAATGAAATTAAAAGTATCTTTATGGGCTTAAGGAATTATTGACCCAGCGATTTGAGGATGTTTGCAGTGCTTAAACAATGCCTCGAAAAGGCAGTTTTTGTTGGCAGCCAGGGGAGAGGAGCATGGCCCGAGCCTGGCTGGCTCTTGCTGTGCTTGTCATGGCTCCTGCCCTGAGCAGCAGCCTGCTTCCTCCCCTCGCACCAGGCTGCCTCTGTGTTCCAGGTGTTGAACACAGATGATGTCATTATTTTGGTGTCCTTTTCCTCACAATAATCAGAAAACTGCATTGCAGACTGCGGATACCCAGCTTAGCTCCCAGGCTGCATGTTAAACGTCCGGCAGCGCAGGGGGCGGCGGTTTGGTGGCATCACAGGGGCAGGGAGCCCAGCACAGGGCTGCAGGATCGGTGCTGTTTGCTGGGGGTGGAGGGGAAGGATTTGGTTTTGACAGCTCTGCCCTGACCTCCTTGTGGAGGGAGAGAGATGTCTCGCTCATGCAGAGAGCCTGGGCCTGAGGTGCCAGAGATCAAGCAGGGTGATGCGAGTGTATTGGTTTTTACTGAAGGTATGGGTGTGGGGAGGTTGTTTTGTTTTTATTTCTGTTTCAAGTGTTGGTCCAAAGAGAGGAAAGAGGCGTGGGGTTATGGATGGAGGAGAACAGATGGGGTAGGCTGCCCGCTCGCCATCAGGGTGTGGGGAGAGGAAAAGGGAGCTGGGCCCCTATGCCAAGTTTCTGCCTAATGGATGTTAAAGTAGCTGAGCGCTCAGATACAGTATTTAATATGCAAGAATTAACCACAGCTGTCATGCTGTACAGTGGAATAGCACTGTTGTTATCTTATTACCTTTAATTGGTTGAAATTGTATCTTACAGCTAGACAAAAAGGCTGGAGATGCATTGGTGATTTGCGTGTGCCCAGCACTGACAGCACGGCAATGCTGCGTTACAGAAACCGCTCATCAAACGCTTCAGATCTGAGGCAATATCCTCTTCCTAAATTAACGTCATCACCTTGTAACAGCTGTACTACTACCTCAGTTATAGCTGGTGAGCTTGACAGTGTTTCCAATGTAAATTCTGTCTTTAACAGATGTATTTGCAAGTTAGCTTTATGCAGCTATAAAACTCTGCTCCAGGTTGGACGTTGGTGGATTGGACTCTAGATTTTCTTCATAGTCCTTCTGTCCTTGATGGAAAACTTCTTGCCAAATCTAGTCGACCTTGATAAACTTCTGGAAATAGTAATTAGGAATCTTGATGGTGATGTGGCAGTGTTGTTAGCCAAATGCTTCCTTCTGTGGGGAGCTGGCATGATCTATGTACTGATGTTGTGATGTTCCCTATCCAAAGGGTGCTTGAATATTATCCTGCCCTACATGGTTCGTTGAGCTCTTTTGGCCTCCATTCTGTCTCCAAAAAGCATATCCACTCTGTTCTTTCTCCAAAGAGTATGAGAAATTTGAACATGAAAACTTCAGTTAGCATTTAAAAGAAGTGTAGTCCTATGTGTTTCTTTTTTCCTTTTTTTTTTTTTTTTTTTTCATTAATGCATAAGGTATAAAATATATAATGTAAAATGCTCAAATTTAATAACATTTCAAAAATAAGCTGAAATGATTCATTTTCACCATATTCAAAACAATGAAATTGTTTCTTTTTATTTTTGCCCTGGTTCTCGGGTGAAATTGTACCTAGAAAATTCAACCCATAGATATGCAGTTTTATTTTGCTAAGGCATTATTTATCTGAGGGAAAAAATACCATTTTTAGTCTTGATATGATACTCTATCACCTGTTTACAGACAATTTGTCCAACAATGCTATAAAAACAACAACAAAAACCAAGCTGGTAACAGCCACCCATTCACCATGTATTTAAGAGCAAAAATTTGAATACGAACAGCTGATGACCAGATGTCTTCATTTGCTAAAATGTCTTATCTTGTAATGTCATATTTATATTTGGAAAAAACATGATTAATCAGTTATTTTTGCTAGTTTTCATCCCAGTGAATTGAAATTTTATAAGGCATTGCCATGACAAGTCCATGTTATTTGTACAGAAGGTCTGTGGTTTGTCCACATGCAGGGACATTCAGGACCATGCTATGCAGCCCCTCCACAAGGCAGAAGTGAGGAACTTCATTCTAGCTGATGTTAATATAGAGCCCAGGGGCAATTTTATCATGTGGAAAGTTCACTGCATTCACTCCTACATATATTAATTACATGAAATATTAATAACATTTCATGAAGTGAAAATTATTTTGATATTTTAAAACTTTAATATTTAATGTTAGATCTTTTTATCATTATAGTTGAGGAAAAAGTTGTCATGATGTTGAGAGGGTTATTTCTATCTAGTGTGCACAAATGCTAGCACAACGTTAATATCTAAGTGCGGTTGCAGCAGTGCGATTTTCCTGCCTATGTTTATTGGTGTGCTGTGCAGCAGAGAATGATAAGAGAGCTTTTGGTAGCATTTATTGCTGCGTGGGAAGGCCCAGTGGATGCCATCCAACCCAAGTGTGGTCCATGCAGGACGGATGTTTTTCACGTCTTCCTGATTTGTCTTTCTGATGTTTGGGTTATTCTGTGTCAGAGGAGTGATCAAGCTTTCAGTGTGAACAGGGAAAGCCACAGATGCACCATCCAGTGTAGCGGTTTATTTGCATATATCTATCTGTCATAATCTGTAATTAGCTACAGCTTACCCAAATGCTCATGGTGCAGATAATGTCACATCTACACATGGTTCCAGTTTTATGTTCCATCTCATTAAAGCATCTTAAAAAGCAGTACCTTGACATGCTTTCCATGAGACTGCATAATTAAAGCTGCTATTCATTCATTTGCCAGAAACAGGTGCACGTAGCGCCTGTGTGTTAGTGGCATGGAGGAGGAGCAGTTCTTGAGCCTGTACGCTGACCCTCCAAGATCAGTCTGATAGAGCCTACAGCTGCAGGGTTTTGTGGCAGTGTACAGCTTAGCCTCCCTTCTCCTCCCTGGAGTTGGCTTTAATGTCTTCAAAACATGTCAGCATTGCACTGAGGCATAATGAGGGCAGAAGGAGGCATAATTCAAATATTTTTGGAGAATATATCAGGAAAATACTAGGGAAATGAAAAAGTGGTGAGCTTTTTACAGAGCAATAATGCTATATGATATAAGCTTTCTTGAAGTGTGGTAAACCTGTCAGAAACATTGTCTTAGTAATAATTCGTAACACCTTGTTGTAGAAGAACTAATCAGCGATTTCTGAATCAAACTGGCAACTGAAAAATGAGTCATTGCTTGCATTGATTTTTCATGTGGTCAGCATCTGTGTCATGAAATACAGTAGCAGTATGTTCCCATCCTGTTGATTAATATTAGGATTTAAGTTTCAAACCACGAGTCATAACTTTGACCTATTCCTATGTTAATTCTTTTCTATCGTATTTTGGTAGTTTGGCAAAACATTTTGATTTGAAAGAAAGGCTTCTATTAGAAACCTAGAAGTCATTTAGGGCTGAAGGTAACAATTTGCTAGAAATTCTTTGCCAGGGACTGTTCTTGAAGATTTCTATTTGGGATATAGATTTTTGGGAATAAAAGAGCCCAAATCTTTCTGAAGTTTTCAGTAAACTGGTAAATGCACATTGAAGTTTAATAAAGACATTTTAAAACATTACATGGTGTGTATATATATGTATCTAAAATAAATAATTTTCTGATGTGTTCTGGATGCCTTCTCTGAGTTTGTGCGTTCAAAGAACTGAAAATTCTCCCATTGACTCAGCCATCTCCACTATCATTGAAAATCTCCAGAAAGCTTCAGCCAGCTATAATTTACTATTGAAAGCTTAAAATACTTCCTTCTTTCACTGTCAAATGGACAATTTGAAATTGTTCAGCCCCCAGCTCTGAGCACTGGCAGTGTTGGGATCATGAGTCATGAACATTAAACTTGGAATGTGACTTCTGTGGCTGGAAGGGAGAGCTAAAAACCAAGAAGGAACCCTTTAGGACGTGGGTCCGTAAAAGGCAGTCACTGTGACGGGGTCTCAGCCCCTCTGGCTCCACTAGCGACACTGTAGGGACAAGAGCGGGGATATGAATTGTACTGCAGTATTTTAAAAGCATTTGCCTGCATAGTGGAATAGGTTAAACTCAAGATATGGAAACATTTACTTTTGGAGGCCTGAAAATAATTCTATGGGATTCATGTTCTGAGAAAATATCAAGAAAATTAAGCTGGTCTGTAAAACATTTGCAAAATAAAATTAAATAGAAAACTCTCAGACCTAAAACCATAATGATAAAGGAAAACCATGAATTTTCCTTCCACTAAATGTCAACGAATGGGTAAAACAGAATAAATGAACTTTCACAAATTTATCACATTTTTTGTTTGATTCTAAATGAAAATTACTATGGAAATAGGTAACCATTGCAAAACATAATCAGGGGATTTAAAAGAAAATGTCATGGGTAAGTACACTTAAAAAGGTATTCTGAGTCTAATTTAATCAAAGAAAAAATGCTGTTAATTGTCTTCCACTAGGTTTATTTTGGGGGGAGATATCTAGATATCTGTCTATTTACTATTCTTCTAAAATAGAGGAATTGTAGGTGGTGTCTTAAATTGTATTTACTCTGTAGTTCTACTTTCTGTCACTGTAGAAACACACCTATCATCTTGTTAGAACAAATAATTTATTTTTATATTTTCCATTATTTTTCCCCTCTAATACTGAACTGCAAGCTACAGATAGCATTAGAAGATTAAATTATTTTCATCTTCTAATGGCAATATTTATTTGGTATCCTAAAGATCATTAATGCTTAGAGAGGGAGCTCAAAAACAGACATGGAATGAAAAAAGAAGGAGATACTAAATCAGAAAACTTCCCCCTTCGAGATACTACAGGAAATTCCCATATCTTAATTCTAGTTTCTTTAATATAAATTTTCAGAAGGCTTGATCTTTCTGCATATAGAGGAATTATCTTTTATTAATACACCCATAAAGCTGTGTGTATTGAGTTGTTCATACTGGTGATATTCTTAAACTTTTAAAACCATTTCTGAAATAGCTTTTCAGTTAAATATATGCCGTATACATAATACATGATAGTGTACTGTGGTATAAAGATTTTAATTGGTTTTTAGTTTGGATCATACGGGTTACTTATTCTTCAAGGCATACTATTCTAACAGAAATCTATTTCTGTATTCTTCTGTATCCTGACTTTTAAAGATGTAACACATCGGTCTGGCACCCATCAAAAGAAAATAGGTGTAGCTGTTGCTGCAAGAGAAGGAGAAATTAATTCCTACCCAATGTTCCCAACCCAGCTAACTGCTTTTTCTTGTCCCCTGCTCCCACCCTCCAGTGTTCGGTCTCCAGTCCTGTGAAATGCAGGAACTCTGCCTTCAAAGAACAGGCCTTTGAATCTGCTGGGAGTCCCACATGAAGTACATGAAAGGCTGCCAGGGACCAGCCCCCAAGGATAAATCCAGAAGTTTAGAAGAGGAAAAACTGAAGTTTTATTGAAACCAGTATGTTTATACCGGCACACACAGCTGAAGATAAGGCCCAGAATGATAAGTAGTAGATAGGTTCAGATCGCAATGTAAACTTGCAACAATTTTCAGATAAATACATGGTTTATATACAAAGAAATGCTCCTATAAAACGGTAGGGAGCTTCATTATCACAGCTTCAGAATTGAAAGTGTAATTGTTTATCTGATTTTTTTTTTTTTTCTTATGAAATGTAATTTCCTGATGGACGTAGGGGAACTCTTCACTCTGATTTTTATAATTGTTTATTTTCTAATTAGTTTTTTCAATTTAATTAGCTTTCCCAAATCACTCTCGGCACTGTCAGTGTGTTTGTGAAACAATATGAACTCCCTCTGGTGGTCAGACAATAATTCTGGAGTCTTTCATGTCTTAATCCAGCAGCACAGTGTTTTTCTGGGGAGGGTTTCTGTATAAAGATATACTTACTCGGCAATGAAATTTATGGTATCTTTTTTCTTAGTTTTGTAATAAATGTAGGATTCATAAATTCAACATATGTGGACAAAATAACTATAGCTGAATAACTGAAAACAGAAAGGAGTTGGCTTCCAACATTTTTATTAAAATTCATAATCCCACCCAACCATAGAAAAAATCCATTTTAAGATTAGATGGGAGAGGAAGCCTCAATGAGATTTTTCCAGCCTTCACATGTATTTCTATAAACAATTAGAAATGCTTTATCACTAGCAATTGCTAAAGTATGGTCCCATAAAACCCCTACATTCCCTGTGCACTCTTTTCTTAAACAAGTGCTATTGCTTGAAGGAAATCACTAAAACCACAACTGTTTCCTGAGCTAATCGTTTAGTTTGGCATCTTACTCTGCTCCTGCTGTATCTCCCAGGGGCGATGCTACCTGGGTGTATTTCCCTGCCCCATTCCCTGTTGCAGCGTAGGATGTGCCTGTGCCCATCCTATACACCCATCCTTTGCTGTCGCAACCCCATCACTCAGCTCGGCCTCTGCTTCCCCAGCTGCTGCTGGAGAACGTGCTGTTATGGGGCCAGGTGGGCAGCCAGCCCAGCTCCCTTGTGGGGGTCTTGAGTGGAGAAAAGGGATGTATTTAGGTGGTCAGCAGGAGGAATTCTGCATGAAGGGAAATATTAGAACAGAGACTGATGATTTGGATGGCCCATGTGGACATCTCTTATGCTTTAATCATAAAGTACTTAGACAGATGTTTTCTATAATGAAAGCATTAATCCAAACTCTACCTGGTGCTTATGCATAATATACAAACAATCATTGCTTGTTTTACAAAATATTTCTGAATTAAGGCAAGGAACAAAACCTCCAACTGACTTGAAAGACTTCACAAGAGCAATTACAAAATCCTAACAGAAAGATGTCCGGTAGCTTATATGGATGTGAATTAAGATACACCAGCAATCTTGTTAGGAAGATCAGCTATCAAATTAGCATGTGAAATGAGTTAGTTTTGCCTGGGATATGGAATATAGGAGAGAGAAAACTGTCCCAGGTAAGATTCTGTGCAGTGATACCAGCAATTCCACAACTGCTTGCTGTTAGGTGTTACCTCACCTCACCATTCTACAGCATATAAAATTATCTCTCAAATAACCCTTGCCTGATGATGAGCCATAATGAAAACACTTCACAGATGCTACAGATACTGATGAATCACTAAAACAGCAACAACTACATCTTCCCACGCTGCATTTCAAAACCTGTACAAGTCTGAAGTGCAGCAAGCAAGTGTTTTAGGATTTGCTGTTACTTAGAAAACCCTGAGAGGAGTACTGTGTTCTCAAAGTACGTGCTTTCAATATGCCTTAAAGTTTAGGGAATGCTTTTATTTTACCTAGATACTTGCATATATTAAATTCACCATTATATGTGCTAAACAGCACTAAATAGCTTAAAACAATAATATATATGTATACTTTGACCTGTGTGAACATGGCTTTACCAACAATATTTATAAATTTCTGAAGGCATCTGACATAATAAATGCAAGTGTTAGATCTACTAGAACCACAGGGTCATTAAGTATTTTATCACGTATCAATGATACCACAGAGTGGATCAACAGATAAAGAGTTTCTCCTCAGTACTAAGAATATCTTTATCCACACTGACATATTCAAACCATTCTTAGTCAATAGCTCCCTCTTTAGTCTTGCAGCAGACATTCAACATTAATTTTTCTTGGCAAATAAAGTTGATTGTTTTATATGACTAATGGCAAACACATTAGCTTTTGCAATGAAAGTTACTCCAGAAAAGCAAAGCAAAATAACTTGTTGTTAAATGTAAGCTTCAGAACAAACTGTTTGCAGCTCTTGGAATCTGCTTTTCCTTCTGGGGTTATTTTGTTTTGGATAATTTGTCCGGGATGGAATACAGATTCTTTGATCTCTGTACTAGAAGCTCATTATGTGATGTTAGTAAAAAAATTAAAGTTGAGGAAAATAGAGGCAATTTAAGAAACTAATATACTGAATAATACAATATGTATTAAGCTGATAGTCACAAAACAATTGGAACATGCACTCGAGCTATATTCAGACATAAAAGGGCTGCATATAGAAACGTATTGAGCAGTGTGATTGTCATGAAGAACAAGGCTAATTTAAAGCTAAGGATGATAATTTAACTTGTTTTATGATATTATCCTCATTTTTGCTTGACTAATATGAACAGTTTTGTCCCACAAGTAAGAAAATGATGTTTAATTTTAGTGGCCATTGAAGTAATGAAAACAACATAATTAGAGTAATAAATAAAACTCCAGGTTTCCATAATTAGAGTAATAAATACAATCTGTTTCCATAATTTATTTGTTTGTTGTCCATGATTTATTTTTATGATATCTTAACACTTTAGGACTAGTAAATAGTGAGTGTAAATAGACTAGAATATGGTCACTATTTCACAAATTATTTTTGTTTTGGGGAAAAAATGTGTGGGAATTATATAGAAATATCTCTGAAAATAATGGCATCTATCCTGTGTCATGTGCTGCAGTAAAGACAGAACAGGTATAATAATAACAGTAGAGATAATGGAGATGGTTTAGGAAATAGGAAACCTGGGTGAACTTTGAAGTTAGTGATATTCTCATATCTTGATAGATCTTTACCTTTTTCCTTATTCCTTTGCAACTTTCAATCCAGGCTTGTTTCTTATATCAAGCTACAGAATCTTCTGGGATTTCATCTTACATACTTAATGTTCATAGAATCAAGGAACGGTTTGAGATGGAAGGGACCTGAAAACCCATCTAGTCCAACCCCTGCCACAGGCAGGGACACTTCCTACCAGCCCAGGCTGCCCAAAGCCCCATTCAGGCTGGCCTCGGGCACCTCCAGGGATTGGGCACACACAATTTCTTGGGGTAATGGTCCTGTATTCCTATATTCCTATGAAGAATTCAGTTTGTTTTAACATATTCCTTGAAATTCCCAAGCTGTGGCCTGCATAGCGTTGTGGAAAACCATTGCAGGAGTCCCTGCATAAATTACAGTCACTGCAGATTATGATTTGCATTCAAGGTATAAAAGGTCAAAAAGGGGAAGGTGCCTTTGGAGCACTGAATTCCCATTGATATTAGAGGACATCATTTCCATTTTATATATATATGATAAATTGTTTATTTTAAATCTGTATGGTGAAGTCACTGTTAATTAAGGTTTGGGTAGTTGCAGTTTATTTATTTCTTATAGCATATGCAAAGAAAGACAGGTCTGTGCATGGTACCATATGGTAGATACAGTGCAGCCGAAGAAGCAAAACAGATAGGCCAAAGCATTGTGTTTGAGGAGCTGTTCCTTCTCTCACCTGCTGCTGTCAGTGGTGTTAGCTTTATTCTAAAGGACATATATCCATGGGACACTGCCATCGTCAATATTCTAAACTTGTTTTTAACACACCTAACTTAATCCAGTGAGAAGCATTAGAATAACATAAAGAAGTGATGCTGTGCTAACAGTGAATATAAAATGCACTGTGTGGTGTGCTAAATGGCTAGTCCTTTATTTATTTATTTTTCTCTCCCCCTTTCCCTACAAATTCACCTTTGCATATTGTACAGTAGTACTTGGCTCTCATTGAAACTTGTTAGCTGTACCTAATAAACATACTAACATGATTTTGGTGTAAAAGTGTAACTTCCAGGATAAATTCTAAATGCTCCAGATGTGCTAAAACTGTCCAGACTAATTCAGATAATTCATGAACTGGGTGTCTGCCAGAATTTATCTACATCAGTATTATGTAGCAATGCTTTGCACCTGCTTCTGAGCTGCTGGAAAGATTCTTGTGAATCTTCTTTTTTTTTTTTTTTTTTTTTTTCCTTTTTGTACTGAATGAATTATTTTCTGCATATTCATAGGCACAACATACCCAAGTTAACCAGTGGAGCGTAGAATTTTTCTATGGATGTTATATTTTTATATTGGAAACTGATGAAAGAAAGCTTCAAGTCTCCCACTCAACCATTCTTTGTCTGCCTTTGCCCTTAAAGCCAGGAAATGATGCACTGGTGTGGCTGATAAAGCCAATGATTCATACGGCAGGAGTGACACATCAGATGCTGCTTTCTCATTGCTGTTTGTTTGTTTTTCTTATGGCCATTTTCTGAATTAACAGGTTAGCTGGGTATTTGCAATGTCAAGGCAAACCAAGTTTAAAGAAAATGACTGACAAAATCACAGGCAGATAATTATCTGCATTAATTACATCGAGGCAGTGTCACTCTGAGTGAGTACCTTGGAAATGGTAAAAAGGTCATCTGCAGGCAGGGACAGCAGAAGCTTTGCTCAGAACACAGTAGGTCAGTTCATGCAAACAACTGCTCACGATGACATTATTCACCAGATGATGAAAAAATTGTAAACAATTTACTTGGTGTGAAGTATTTGAAAGGCTAAGTGCTAGGAAAATAGCATGTAAATATTATTGTCAAAAAAAAAAAAAAAAAAGATCAGATCACTAGTGGGGAAGAAATTATTCCTATCAATCCTCTATCACTTATTTTAGCAGTTCTAATTTAAGTCTTTCTAAGTTTTTAAATGGCTACAATTATAGACTAACCTGTGCTAACCGCTTATCTCAGGCCAGGAAATGTGTGGATCCTCTGTGGTAGGACATGGTTGAGTTGCAATACTTATGTTTGTGGTTTATTGGCCTTGTTTTCCTTTAGCTCTGTTGGCACTGAATTGCACAAATTAATGTGCAGAAGTCTGGTCTCTTCATAGGATTCCATTCTTAGAAGGTGGAGAATTCTATGAAAGGCCTAGAGATTTCAGTTCTGTGGATTACTGCTTTAGGCAAAGCCTAAAATAAAAGAAAATGTTAACAAACCCCACGTCACACAAAAAATGAAGATACTGCATTACGCTAGAGTTTGCAGTGTGCCAGTTAACAGGCCCCCGATGTTATAAACCTACTCCTGGGGGCTGCAGAGGGAATGGGATGCTCTGCACATCTCACTTGGTGCAACTGTGATTAGGATCTACCTGCCATTTATTCCTCATTTATTCCTTTGTTTTTGCTATATTGAGACTGTTTATTTTCTATTTTTGTTTTGGTTGTTTCAAACTTTATTAGATGACTAATATACTGGCAATGTCATGTAATGCATTAAGGATGTGCTCCTTGTGGTTATATATCAAATCCATATATTAAATTAACATTAATTAATCACTAATTATGTCCACCCTATATACTATAATACAATGCCTCCCCATTGAATGCATCATTGTGGCCAGAAAGTACCATGCCTGAGGCAGATTCTCAGGTGAATTAAAGCTGTTTTATAACAAGTCTTGTGGGTCGTCTCTTGAGGAAGCAGATAATACCTCTACTGTACAACTGTTACAAACTGTACAAACTGTGCTACTCATTGGATTTGTGGTTAAGAGAAGAAAAAGAAGTAAAAATAAATAAATAAATAAATAAGGCAAGCAATTACAGCTCCTGGAAATGGCACTCTGATTAATGGAAGCAGAAGTTAATCCATGCAACATGACTTGCAGAAAAAATGAAAATTTGATTATACTCCAGTTTTAATGTATGTAGCACTTCACCTAGAGAGTTCTCATGTTTATCCTCTTAGGGAAAGGGCCAGGGGCTTACCAAGCCACTTTTTATCTGGGAGACCAATAATGAAGGAAGACGCAATGGACAATATCCCCTCAATATGCTTCTCTGGCAATTTTTATATTAAAGCTAGGCTTACATAGAGCCCAGAAATAAAAATCATGTACATTGGTACCTGTAAAATATTGGTATTTTAAATAGGTGTTGTAGATTGGTATTTAATTTGCATTTTAAAAGCATTTATTACAAGTTAATGAATCAATTGATTGCTCAAAGAGCGCTTAATGAGATTTATTGCCTTATAAAAGAGAAAGCAGCTAAATAACAGAGATTGTAATTGTCACTACAAGTGTCATTACATTTGTACTAACTCAGAAATGGCTTATAGAGAGGGCAGGTGTTGCAGAGCTGGCTGCTGAGGGAATATTGGAAGGAAACTCTTTAAGATGGTTAGATGCAGGAAAAATACACAGAGGTGAAATATGGCAAGCAGATCTGTGGCCGGAGTGGTCATCTGAGGGTCCACAGGAAAAGGATAGGTCCTCTGTCACTATGGAGTTATATTCAGTTTAACGCAAAAGAAACAAGTGGGGGGAAAAAAAGGAAAAAGAATCCCCAAAGGATTATGAAACTATTCTAAGTTTGCACTATTTAACCAAATATCCAATATTTAGTTTGGTAAGATGCTTTAGAGAGATTTTTACTTAGTGTTCCTGTTACCCAAATGACTGTCGATTGTGCTGCCTCTGAAAAGTAGAGTTCTTCTTTTCCTATCCATGTTTAAAAATAGAAGTGAATTCTTAAGTTCTCCTAAATAACCTGTTAAACACTGACTCTTGATTTTTAATTGCTTTCATGCTTCCTAATTTCAGACCTCTCCTTGAGTATTACAGAGGCTAGAAGAGGAGCTCAGCTGTGCCTCATCCAGGAATTCCTGTCCTTTGTTGTGACTGTTGCCTCCCAAAAACCTTTTTAGGCAAAACTGCCCTCTGAGTTTCCTTCTTTGAATTTCATTTCAGGAAATGAAAGATGGTTTGCTTTGCTACTTTAGTATAACTCAGTATAAATGACATGATAAATGAGTATCTTAGTTCTGTCTAAAATGGAGGGGTTTTCTTGTTTCGTTGCCCACATCTACTGCTTTGTATTTGTTTTCAATTGCCCTTCCATTGTTTATTCATGCTTCACTGGTATCATCCTCTAGTTTATCAGTGCTAAATATAGATCATTGTCTGACTCTGCATCCTTTTTCATTAAACAGTTTATTATTCTGGCATGATTTGATCCATGTTATTGGAGTGGAAATAATGGCTACAGTCTGATTTATGTCTAAACTTGGACTACAGGACACACAGCGTGAACTTAGGCATCCAGAATTGGATATGAGAAATATTACGTTAACCATGTCTAACATTTCCAAATTGTCAACATTTCATATTGGAACGATTCATTTTCTGGGGAATAGAAATACCATTTCTACTCCTTATCTTCCAGCCCCATCTCTTGCCGGCTGAAATTCCAGGTTCTGCAGAGGAATAACATGCCCAGCTTATTCTGCTGCTTGTACTGCAGAACTAACACCATTTATTGACTGATTGCCAAGATCTGCCCACAATAGCATTTTACATGCTTTGATGTACCCTAAACTATATTGTAAGTTCTGCTGCAATTATTTTGCACCTTGAATTGCCACAGCATGTAATATGGGTAAGCAAGCAAGCAAGCACAGATCCTGCAGAAGCACAGCACTTTCATCCACTTCAGTAACAGAAGCTTGCCAATGTAATAATCAAGACATTTTATAAATATCACACTTCTTGAAAAGTACAATCTGAAAGCTAAACAAAACAAGTGTTTTTAGAAAACCATCTGTTTTTCTCATTTTCTTTTCTCACAGCTCAGTTCTAAGGTTGTCTAGTCTCTGTTTCCTGTTTTACCTCTACTACTGGAAGCATCCAAACACAGTGATTTTGTTCTGCAATAAGGTCAGGAGCTACTGAGAAATATGCAGAATTCCCCATCTTCAAACTCCATTTTTCTTATTTTTATTCCTTAGTGATATTTAAGTGCCTCAGAAAAACTAAACATTTCAGCTTTGGTCCACTATTAGATTATAACATCTATAATTTCTTGACCTGCATTGTTTATCTAGGGAAAGAGATGAGGTAAAGGAGCTTCTCCCTGTTGGTGAATTCTGCTGCAGCTTTGTGCTGATGCTGTAGCTGGAGGATTGTTCTGCTTGTTCCTAGTCACCTGCGTAGGTGTTCAGCTGCATAGGACAGCTCAGAAGGGAGGACACAGCAAGATGCCTGGCCTTAGGGAGCAAATGCATGTGATAGAAAGAAGCCTTCTTGCTGTGCTGGCTTCAAATTAGTGGTTCCTAGTAAAGTCTGTGCTTTGCAGCAGTCACTGCATACTGGTATCATAGCAATTTTGCTTATTATTCTGCACTCTTAAGTATCTCAGATAAGATGATGTGGGAAATGCCAGCCTTTGAAAGTGACTGTTACAGTACAACATTAGGGAGCTGCACTTGTTTTGACTCTTTCTCTCCCTAAAGCAAAAAGCTATTTGTTCCATACATATTCAGAACATCCTGTTACAGAAGCCATGGAAATCTGCTCTGATATTGCCTAACGATTCGCTCCCAAGGCATGCATTTTTGTAGCAGCATGTTGTAAGTGGAGGTATTAGGGGAAAAGACAGATATGTCTAGCTTAAGCAAAGGACGTGTAACTGAACTGGATTCCTCCCCCTGCGCTCCAGCTCCAGTCATACAATGGGCCAGTTCTTGTGGCTTGTTGTTGATTATTATTATTATTTTTTTTTTTAACTATCCATGCTCCTAAAAAGAAGTGCTTGTGTTTTAGAATAAAGAAGTCTGAGTGTATTTAGATGTAGCTCTTTTGAAAATCTGTCTGCAACAAGAGCGGTAACTCCCCATGTGAACCATCCAGCAGTTGGTGAGTGTATGGCATCTCTGTCCTACAGATTTTCTAACAGCTTTTTATCTCTCTTGTTTTCCATGTATGCACACATATGGACACACATCTCATAGCCAAGGGTGTGTTTTCCAAATTTAAGGAAAGTTGCGGATTTCTGTCCAAACATTAGCTCAATATATCTATGTTTTTCATTGTAGAAAAACAACTTTCAGTTTCTTCCTTGCTCTGGGTACTGGACTGGTGCTAGTGTGGAGTAGATCAATATGCTGACTTCAGCTTCTCTGAAAATCTAACCTGAGAAGTTCTGACCTTTCTGACAAGTTAACCTTTTGAAAGGCTAATGCAAAGCATTTTCAATGGCAAAAAGAGCTTTCATTTATTTATTTATTTATTTTCTTCCATCCCATGTCTTGCTGACAGAGAAGTGCTGCAATATCTTTGTGTAGGAAGACACAGGTGGAAAAGGAGGATAGGGTGTGATAGGGAGGCAGGAAGATAGGTAGCATTCCTGGGAATGACATGGCAGTGATCCCTACAAATATGTAAAGAAGCTAGTGTAGAATATTATGGTGGGTTGGAAGTCTGCAGGGATCATGTAACTTCTGTTTTATGAAGAGTTACATCATTTTTGCATCATCAGTATTACTACTGAGTTGTTGCTGTTAAGATGTACCTGTATGATAACACCATTGATAAATACTGTTTTTGTAATCTTGTCAAAATATAAATGAAGATCAGTTTTCTCTGATAGTCCTTGTGAACTGCAGCTTGCCTGAACAAAGGCTGGAGAATGAACTGCTTCAGATGCACGTATAGCACCCCAGCCTTGACCAATGCATGGACAACTTCAACAATTAAAAGCCTGTGTTAAAGATAAGGATTTTAGTGGATTTGACTGTCATACCCTCTGCATCTCAGGTGCAAAAGGAAACCTGAAATACAGGCTCCTTAGTAAATGACAGTAAGTATAGTTCATAGGATTTCTACAGATTCTGACCTCTGGTAACAGTGAATGCCAAAGAGATGGAGCTTGGCATCGGAGGAAAGCTAGCTCTGTGCCTTACAGTGAGCTTTCATGCAGTTGTACATACTTTTATGATATTGCATAATCTGTAGGGGACATCATGCAAGACAGTTCTGTGGTTGTTAACTATACAGACAATTAATTGTAACACTTTTAGAGGAGGAGTACACTGTGCTAAATTTGGAGTAAAGTGCTTTCCAGAAATGATTTTAGTAGCCAAGATAAAAAGCCAAATAGTTAACAAAACAAAAAACAAAACCCCAAAATCTAAAGAACTGTTGAACACGAATGTCAACATTTTAAATGGATTACCTTTCTTATTGTGTGCTGCATGTTTTTGTCAGGGGAATACGATAATTATAAACTAGTAACAATAATGAGGTTTTGAATATTCATAGGCAATTAAAATATGTCTCTGTGCATTTTATCAGTGCCCAGTGGGAAATGTTACTCATTTTTCAGAAATAACTGGTCTGCAGTCCTTGGTGAAAAATAATGCATGGAAATCAAAACCCTAAGCAGGTCATAACACTGACAAAGGTCAATTGATTGGGAAGGAAAAGTAAATATTACAGCATTGGTAAATAATGTATCTATAATTCTGCCTTCTTATTGACAGCAAATACTTGTATGGAACAAGTACTGCAATTTGGGTTTTAAAAGTTCTGGGGACACATTCCATAAACTCTTCTATGAATATTGGATATCTTACCATTCATTTAGTTATGTAGCGTGTCCGATTGTTAGTGGACAATAATGATCCTTTTGCTTTTTAACATTCATGAGTCTATGTTTTTCATAGATGTGCCTACAATTTCCAGTGGCTTTATATATATATATATATATATATATATATATAAAATATTGTACCTATTTTTGAAACTTAGATAAGGATTACTTTAGAATTGTTTCCTCTTGTCTTTGGAAATTATGTCTTATGATATATATATATATTTCTGATTCATTATATTGGCAATATTTATGGCATGTTCATGTGTTGTGACATTGAGTTGTCATGAGACCAATTTTGTTGTCATGAGTATCAGCACATAATGAGAGCCTTTAGTAACTTAATTAGCAACTCCTAGCAACTTTTCAGGAGGAATCTTGAAGAAAGAATACAGCATCTGCACACACATTTGGAAGAAATCTGCCTGATTCCCCAGGCTGACAGCCCTTATTGAAAAGACACTGGGAGTTCTCCTGCAAACAACATTGTCTGGATGGTAATGATGAAAAGGAAAGGTTAAGCATGATATTATTCTAGTCTCAGATTTGATTGATGAGCCTGCAGAATATGTTGAAGAAGAGTTTTCCATAGCAGTTGCTATAATCAGATTTTGAGTGCTATATTTCCATTGAGGTATGCTTAAAAGCTATGCCCTTGCCAACAGAAAGATGTAACTGCAATGGAAATCTGAGCATCTAGAAAATAAAACATGGTTGTGAAAACTGATAAAAAGGAAATTTTCATTTTAAAATAAAATTAGAAAAAAATACAGTTATGCTAAAAGAGTAAATCAAGTTGTTTTGACTTTACAGTTCAGCAGGGTAGGGCAGAACATATATTTAGTACCTCCAAGGTGATCTTAATTAGTGTCTTCTGATTACAAGTAGTGAACTGGCAAAATATTTTTCCTTAGATAAAACCTATTTTAAAAATGAAGTGCAGAGAAATGTAGACTTATAGCATGTGCCAGAGGAGTTCAACATGCTCCCAAAAGAAAGGTATTTCTTGTCCTTCCCACTGGACTGTTCAGACCAGGGCTGAATCCAGTGCTCCCCCAGCTGACTGTGTTGTTACTTTTTCTAATGTTTTAAACATTATTTTTTCCTTTTACTTGGTTTGAACTAAAGACGCATGACTTTTTGAACATCTGCAACATGAGGGAAATATGTTTCAGTCTATCCATATTTTCAACCATACAATTTACTGCAATAATCTCACTAAGGTCAATAAATGAAGCTGACTATAAAGAAAAGTTAGTAAACTTATGTATAGCAATGACAAATCTCCAAATAGTGCATAGTAGTAATGCTGTTCATGCAAACATTGCTCCATTATTGTTTTGTTCCTGCATTTGACTGAATCCAATGTATTCCAAATTCCAACGTTAATCCAAATATTTGTTAATTTCAGTCTCAAAGTATGGAGCTGTATCATTCTTGTATCATCTCCATTTTTTTTCTGAAGTAACCTAGGCATATTGTAGAAAAAAATACCTTAATGAATAGTTGGTTGAAATGCAAGCAGTGAAATATACAAACTACATGCATCCTTGATCCAAAATGAAACAGATTGAGCCATTCACATGGAGTGATGGAGTGTGAAAGTGTTGTTTTTGTTGTTGTAATTGTTGTTGTTTTACTGTATTCAACAAAATACAGTAGACATACTTACTGGAGACATCTCATCAGTGCAAGCATTTTATTTAAAATATAGTAAATCTGAATGTTTCAATATTTTTGACTGTTTCAGGATTTCTAAGGCAATTCATCAAATCAATGCTTGTACGTGAGATATTTTGGCATTACCAAATTTGCATTTCTTGCCTCAGAAATAATCAATAGAAAAATATACCCTGCAGCAAAGCTGATACAGTTATCAGACTTTTCTTCATTCAGCTAATTGTATGTAAATAAATATTTCTCTATATTAATTGTATTTGTATTCAGGGTATGCAGCAAACCCTTCAGCTTGAAGTCAAGAATAAAAAGAAATGTATGCAGGAAACTCTGACTTGAGAAATGAGCAGTGGGGAGCCACATGCACACATAGACAAAAATGTAATTAACACAAACTCTTCAGATATGTCTTCAGAGTTTGGCAGATTTTTTACCAGATATGCCAGAGGAGAGAGGGAAATATATTAACACAATGTAGTCTGTTTACTGTCTCCAGCTTTCCTTCTTATTGCACAAAATATATAAGCAAATTATTACAACAAATATAAGCCAAGTCCAAATGCTGATAAACTGTTTTAATTTTGTTCTCTGTAACAATTTCCATCATATATAAATAATAAGACAAAGGTATAGCAACTTGCTTCAAAAGTTCTGGGAAGTAATTTTCTAATTCACCTTTCTTTGCCTACTGCAAGTCTGCAATCATCTACAAAGTTAACCTTTTCCATTTTACTTTAAACTTTCTCCTTGATGCTTTGGCAACTAGATCTGAAGAAACTCTTATTTTGTCAGCAAAAATGGTAGCTCTTTCTTAGCAAGGAAGCAGATACATATAAACTCACCAGGGACTAATTTCTTTAATATATTATAATACATTTTTACATGCCACAATATTACATTGTTCTTTGATGTCCCAGCATGTAGCAAATGATTATAGTTTCATTGTGGCTGTTTGCAAGATTATGAGTGATAAGGTAAGCTGCATGCTTTCTACTTTTTTTTTTTTTTTTTTTTTTTTTTTTTTCCCTTCTGCTTCATAGTCTTTATAAATAATTCATGTAACAAAATTACTGTCCCAGAAAAATGCAGTCTGTTTCATCAGCCCTTTCACACTTTATTGATCAGCACATATAATTTTTTAATGTGCAACATCACTGGAGTTTTGAATACTAGTGAGTTTCTTCCTCTGTTTCACTGAATGTTCAAGCAAAAACTTAAAAAATGTAGGACATTTCCATGCAAATATTATTTTAGACCAAAGAACCAGAATATCCCCAACAGTATAAATTATGCTATTTAGCTGTACAGTTTAAGTTTCCTGTTTGTGAGATATAGAAGAACACATGAAAAAATAGATGAAATGGAAGGGGAAGGATACAGAAGAAAATTGAACTATTTGGAAGAGTAAGTGCTAGATTCATGGCTGCTGTAAATTTTCACACTTCCCTTACAGTCAATAGCACGACGCTGACTTTTACTTGTTGTAAATCTGCCCAACTAATGTGTAAAAGGAGTGTGATCTATGATGAAAACAGAAGGAAAATGTAGAAAGGGTTTTAAAGTCATGCATGCTAGAAAGACTTAAGACATTTTAATATGTTCATAAACATGTTTTAAGACAAAAGTATAGGCCATTGGCTTCTGAAACTTGCTCCAAAACTTGCCCGTTAAAGCCATACTATATCTTTTTCAGCCATTTTGTTCAGCTTGTTGTAGGTGCTGTTAATCTAAAGAGGGTGGTTTATATGCTGCTTTTCATTTATCTGGTTCCACCATTTGCTGGATGCAAAGTGAGTGAGAGGCTGGAACCGTAATAGGGTAACAGGTTGCTCCTGCTTTGCTCCTGGAGAGCAACCAAAAGCAGGGCTCCTTAACAGTACCTGGCAGCCTCTGGACTGCCATCGCTCCTCGTGGTACATTCCTCTTTCTTATTTACCAGGTAGAGCTACTTCTCAGTGATGCCAGCAGATCAAATTAATCTACCTCTTACTTGTGCTGTGGTCCCTTACTCTGCAAATCATCCTGCTGTTATCAGTGGATCTCCTTATGTGGCAAGAAATGCTGCTCACTGTTATTAAAGGCAAGCCCCTTAGCCTTCCTGTGGCTGATCATCATACAAATACTGGAAGAAGAAAAAAAAAGTAACCTACTTTAAGATTGTTGCATTGCCTGAGAAATGATGGAAAATGTTCTCCTAGGCATTATTCTTACTTTTGCATCATTCTTTTTGATGTGGTAGTGTTAGAAACATATTTCAAATGAGATTTCACATACTTTAGGATGAAAGGTAGATGATTAAGAGTAAACCTGTTTAGAAATTTTTCAACAAATTATTTCATCCTGAAAGAAATTGAATTTTTCAGGGGGAATCATTTTGACTAATACATGAAGCAAAATTTAGATATATTTTGGGACTGTCAGAGTAAGTGTTTCTAGCATTTTCACACAGAAAACATTCCACCTCATTTCTGGAGCTGCTTTTCTTTAAAATATAAACCCACAATAATATATTGTATTCTAAAGAAAATATCTCAGAAAAACAGAAGTACTTTTCTGCACCCCCCCCCTTTTTTTGTTCACTCTTACAGAATGATTTAGAATTTTAATTTGTGTATAAATATGATAATTTTATACATATATTTTTAAAAAGTTACTAGAAATATTTCTCTTTAAATGTAGTAACATACTTGAATTTATGAAACTATTGTGGTGCTTACATTTTGATTTATGAACATTCAGAATATGGATTATGGCACTTTTTTTGTGAAGTAAATAGACTGATAGAGAAATTAAAAAGCAATCTTCCCCTATTCAAAATAATATGCAAAACATGAAATGTGCAGTTTCGGTAATGGTGTCTCTGCAGCCCTCTGCTAACATCTCTATTGTGGAATCATGGCTGTAAATCTTGACATCAGCATGTAAAAAATGAGGAAAGGATGCAATTTTTATGATGGCTAATATAAAGGATGCATTATAGGAGAAATAATATAATGGTCCTAGAAATTGCTTTTAATGAAAAAAAAAAAAAAAGGAAGATATTCCTCACATCAATACATTCCTTCTTGAAATGAGAAAGGAACATATTGAAAATAAAGACCACAGTCCTGAGGGCCAGTGCTGAGGAGTTAATAATTGGCCTATAACAGCAACTCATAACATTTTATTTTCAGTGAGTTTCTTGTCAAATAGCTTATTGAAACAGCTGGAAATAATAATAATTAGCCAAGGAAGACCTCAGACAAGACAGATAATACATCATGCCACTGTAACTTTGGTATAGGGTACTGGCAAGAGAGTTAATTCCCTCTAATAGGAACCCTTTTCACACGGGCACCAGAAGCGTGCAATGTCACTTTGTGCCTTCTGCTATAAGCCAAGAAATGCTTTTCCCTGAAACCTAGACGGTTGAAGACCTGAGGCATAGAGGCTAATTTTTTCAGTCTGTGTGGACCATGGGGGCATAGTCTGGGAGTCACTGAAGTGCATTTATTTCTGGCAAAAATACTTTGGTCAGGAGGAAAATGACCTCCTGTATTTGGAGCAAGGAAAAGCTCAGAGAAAAATCTGTGCAAACCTTGTTAAGAGTTATAATTCAGTTGATGGCTATTCTGACCTGGTTCATTTTGCTCACTGCTGCTTTTATTTGACATCTGTGTAAAGTCAGTCTGGCTCTTAAACTTTGCTTAGATGGAGGTGCTGCTGTACATAATATAGTATTATTTATTTATTTATTTTGCACCATAGAGATTCACATACAAGTTAGCTCTCAATAATATTGCTTTTTTTTTTTTTTTTTTTTTTTTTTTCTTTCCCTGTTGTAATTTCAATAGCTTTTTCTTATGAATGCCTCATAATATTACAGTTCATGCAACCGAGGTGATGTTTTTGCAGTGTGAAACATGTAACGTTAGGGGGAAAACATTGGGAGATGCCATTTTGTATGGTAGATACTGGCCTTCAGAAGTGCCAGTTCACCTAATACAGCAGAATTATTATTGGAATGTTTGTAATGTCAGACCTAGGTAGACTCTTTGTCATAGCTGCTATTATAAACCTGTTAGGAAATGCTAGAGATAAATTCTGTACATCTTATTTACAAAGACTCCAGGATGTATTCCACTTTATAAAAAGTAATTAATGTAATTTTGAAAATTAGAGAAAAGGACTTTAATTCTACTATATAACATAACAAGGTTCTTAGGATAAAATATATATCAGGTAATGCTATAACCCTGCTGAAGCAAGCATTTTCTGCACTGGATAGTTACGTTATAGTAAACTAGTTTTACTGGTTACATCAATTACAGCCCAGTTTTAGTATTTCAAGATTAATGAATTCTTCATTTACCTTAACGGTTGCCTTTATGACTTTGTGATTCTTTTATGATTTTGTAAGCTGTGATCATGTTCCGCCCCACTGTAAAATTCGTACTCCTGAGCATTTAGACAGCTGTTAGATTGCTGCTGGAGTAGTGGCAGTTAACGTTATCTACTTTGGTCTTTATTCACTATTTCAGTGATCTGTCAGGTCTTTGGTTTGAGCCTCTGGGGTTTTCTATACTAATTAATTACTGTATTACAAATTTATTTTTAATCATGTAACAGGACAAGAAGCCAGTTAATGTTGTTTGCTGGTAAACATCTGTATTCCATGGTACATTAGGCTGTCAGCTTCGTAGTAGCACCTATATGCTATTGTTTGGTAAAAAGCACTACTATTATATCCTATCCTATTTAAGTTAACCCAAAATTATAAAGAATTCTGAAATGTTATGATAACTTTGATCACCTTGTGATAACTAAAAGTGCTACAGAACTTTAACAGGTCTTTGAAGAGCAGTAATTGGATGCTATGCACCACTTGTTTATTTTTTTATTTAACTTTGATCAGGCTCTAAAGCTATAATAAAAATAAATATACATAAACTGCATTGAAGTAACAAAGATTTGACATTGGAAAGCTCAAACTTTAAACATTTGAAAGTATTCTCTGTTTTCCCTTAATGGGAAGGATAGGCAAAAAGGATGCTTTTTAACTAGAAGACATTAGAGAGGACAGGTCTGTACTACCGGATAAATGCTATGATACACTGCTTTGAATTAAGCCATAACTTCGACTATCTATTTCCAGGATGATCTAATCTTAAAGATGAATTTTTAGTATAACACATAAATTTGTACTTAGGATCAAACACTATATTCTTCCACTGACCGTAACATCCATCCAGCCATGATTATTACTGTAATGAGCTTTTATCTTTTTTTTTTTTTTTTTTTTAAATGTTTGGTGCTTCTTTGGTATTTCATTAGGAAGCTCCAAAATGAGCCTCTTTTTATGAAGGAGTTTATCCTTATTTAGTTTGTTCTAAATTTTGACATATCTTCTTGTGTATGGACGAGATTTATTGCAAGTTAGAATGACACTTCTGATTTCAATAGTGCTATTGCAACTCTTAGATCTAAGTGGAAACATAGTTTTTTAAAGTTTAATATTACTTTATGTTGTAATAGAGTAATATTTACCAATAGGGTTTTGGTTCAAAGGAGATTTTATGTAAGTTCTGGATTTCTGTTGCATTTAGTAAATATTGAATGTTTTCAAGTCCAAACAAACAAACAAACAAACAAAAAACAACAGTCATTTAGAAGTAGAAAGAGAAATTCTGTGGAACTATGTTTATGCATTGCTTACATCTTCCTTTATTAGAAAATCAAAACAATGATTGATACATCCACTGAAGATGAGCTGATTGAAAACCAAATATTGCACTCAGTCAGACCCAATTAAGTAACAGAACATCACCTAAAGTTGGCCAGAAAATTCTCTCAACATGTTACTCTCAAGGGAGCCATTTTGTAGTTCAAGAAAACATAACAAGGATTATGGCATGGTAAGACATATATTAGTAACTAAGTGTCTAATGTCTTCGTTACAGATTCTAAACAAACTCAACATGCCTATAAAATTCTTAATGAGAACTCTTATTTGCTGGGGTTAGGGACCCTAATATTTTCAGAATCACTGATGAGATCCTAACATACAGACACACACAAAACAAACAACAACAAAAAAAAAACAACAAGCTACTAATGCTTATAATCTTATTTGTTTGTTGTTGTTTTTAAAAAAGATCTCCTAGCAAGGTTACTAGCAAGCACTTATGGATATGTGTTTTTTAATTTTTTACCTATTTTTAATCTTAGTCATTCAAGGAATAGACTTTAGTTATGGTACGGTCACTTATGGTCTTCCTAAGCATAAAAATAAATTTAATTAAACCCTATTGATTAATATTAATTTAGCTCTGTTGGAGTCAGTTTTGATACCTATTATAGTCTAGGTTCTCTTTGGAAGACCTGCTACCTGTCATTCAGTAACAGAGAGGGTGTTGAGTGTCTGTAGCAAATGGTTTAAAGTGTTTTTAAATAGGTGGATTTGGAAGGTGGATTTGGAAGCCACCCAAAAAGTGGGTGGCTGACTTTTTCCCTAAGTTACTGGTGTAGTGCTTTTTTGTTAGTTTGTTTGTTTGCTTTGTTTTTCAGCAACATGAATTGACAAGAACGCTTACATAAAAAATGATATATGTGCTAAATTCATTTTCAATGATCATAATTCTTCTGAGAAATTTAACTGTGTCAAAAGGTGTTCTCTGGTTAACAGATATAAAAGTCTTTTTAAAATGTGTGAAATATCCCGACCCAAAAATAAATGAAGGCATTTGGTGATCACATATTCAGGTAGCAGATTTAATATCGTATTTTATAAATGAATGCTATTTTGAAATTTACTGTCAGTGCAAGAGGAGATATAAAAGAATGCGAACACATCTTTGGCACCTCACAGTTATTAAAATATAACTAAATGTATCTTAAAAATTTAAATTCTATAGTTCAAAATCTGTCATGGGCTCATCTACATGCTTGAGAAAAGTGTTTGGCTCCTGGAAAACAACAGAATAATAGTGTTATGTAGCTGATTAGAGATCTGCTTTTTCAGAGCAGCAATGCAGAAGGATTTTCTGGCCTTAATTTCAGTTTTAATGTAGTCCAGTCCTCTCGTTTTCTCAGCAGAGGCCTGACAGAAAAATCTGAGGGTGTCATCCTTAGCCTCAGTTAGTATAGCTTTCTTTCTAGACTTTTCTTTAGTCATTTTTTCTTTCAGAATTGTATATTCTCATCTTTCTCTTCTGTAGGAGAGCCAAAATCTAATCCTGACCCAGAATCTAATTCTTAAGGCCTCCTCGGTAGGTTCTTATTTCATACATTGATTTATATATCTATGCTTATCCATTAATTTCATTTGTATCTGATAAATTTTATGATCCTTTAACATCTGCATCTCTAATTTAATTTTCTGTTGCTGCCGTATTATTCATCCTAGCCAGTCAGCCTGGAAAACCTAGTAGTTTGCCACGGGGCAGTAATGTTTCTAGAGAAGCTTTTTATATCCAAGCCTGGATAAACGTGTTTCCTGTGTGATCCGAATGAGCAGCGTCAGATCTGCAGCCTGGGGCCTGCCAGTGGTGTGGGTCAGGATGAAGGAGCGGCTCCCTGAGCCTTGTACCCTGGGCCATTCCCAAGGCTGTACCACCTCTCCATTGCTCTTGCCATTTTGATCTTGCTTCAGTGCTGAAACTTTTTAGAACTCTTTTGTCTTAAATTGGGTGTAGTTTGGCAGAGAATGTTTTATATAGGTTGTAAAACACTATATACTGATAATGACCTATTCAGCTCTGAGATCCCATCTTAAGTGTTTTTGAGATGACCATAACTGATCATTCATAATTTATTAAATAGTGTTGGATATCGGTGCAAGTTATGCAGGTTATATATAGACCCACTATTTCTAGACAGGATAACTGTGACACTCATGCTTTAACCATTTCAAATCTCCTGACACTTATCCATCATCTTCTGCTTCATTTTCTGCTGATAGTGTGAAAACCTGGCATTTTTCATAAATGGTAGCACTGAGTTTGTAGTGAAGTCATCAGCACAAGAAAACCGCAGCAATTTTTATTTATTTATTTATTTTTTAAAGTAAAGAGAAAGATAAATCAGTTCAAACTGGGAATAGTATTCTGTACAACAGATAATATTTTCATTATTATTCTTTTTCAAATTAAAATAATGACAGATCTCAGTGTTTTTTATTACATCAAATTAAATTGAAAACACTGTCTGGTATTGTGGCCATCAGGAGTGCTTAATCTGTATAGAAAAATAATCCTATTTGGTAGTTGAGGGTAAATACAGATAAACAGAGTGCACATATCTCTGATGTAGGTAATATAAAGGTTACCTGGCTTGAAAAACTAACAGTTGTTTTAGTCAAATTTTATTTATGAAGGATGAAGCTTATATATATTTAAATCTATTGTTTCATCATAGTGTCAACAGGAAGAAGATTGTCAATATACAGAATGTCTTCTACAAAATCATTCCTTTCTTGATTAATGAATAATATCTACAGATGAGTTTGAATTTTGTCCTTGAAAACTGCAGGAACAACGTTGCCAGCAGAAAACAGTATTTCTTTGTTAGACATGTTACTCTAAAAAGCTGATCATCTTCTGTAGTTACTGAAACAATATTTCTTTTGATTTTATTCCCCTTTTATGCCTTTTCCTTGAATAAATGTGTCCAGTTCACATTTTTCAAGGAGAAGGCATAAATAGGTAGCACTTTCAGTAATACCTGCCTAAAGATGTACCAGTCTCATCACTAGACCTTTCATGCGATCACCTCAGCCAGGAAGAGTAATCAAACTGGCTATCAAATTCAATGATTAGAACTCAGAACATAATCTTTCAAAAAATTTAAGATTTATTGAAGAATAAAATCCCTGAAGCTTCAAGAATATTAGAAACTGGTACTGCAACGGTCTGAAATGGATAAAGATCATGTTGTCATTGCTATCCCATAAATTAGTCTAAGGAATAGACCCTTCCTTGCAAGTCTCAGTTAATCACTATTTTAAACCATTGCTTTCTCAATGTACTAAGCTTTTTCAGTGAGGGTATAAAATGTTCTGCCAATAAAAGTAGATTTCAGTTGAATGTCACGTTCAGATGAATTATAATGATCAGTGAAATAATACCCACTAGAAAAAAATCTGGAGAGGAAAATTGATAAAATGAATTAATAGAAAGCTTGTTTTATGAATTAGAACACAAAGTAGGAAGTATGAAAGTTAACCTTCATTCTCCATGATGACAAGACTAGTATCATGCCATGGGACCATAATGGAGAATATAAAGGTAAATCAATTTATCTCTGCCATTTACATATGAAGAAGGGAAGTCCCCATGATTCTCCTACCCCTGTTGTTAAGTAATGCTCTAGGGATGACTTGATTTAGTCTTGTCTTCAGAAAAGAACTATTTATATATTTTTCTTCAGTAAAATTAACAAGCATAGATAGTGTAGACATTGATAAAGTCAAGTATGCTCTACCCTCCAACTGCACAGCCTTTAATTCTTTCTGGATAAGAGAGATTTCAGGACACAAGTAGAAGTATTTATCAGTTTCTACAAATAATTAATTTATATCTCTTTTATCTCTGAGATTTCAAATTAACAGACTCATAAAATGTTCTTGAGTATATTTAGTAGACAGAAAAAATGCCCAAGTTGATGGTTTCTATACACATGCATAGAAATGCATGCCTCTGTAAACAGTTCTATTTTTGCTTCAGCTAAGAAGATAAGTTACAGATTTATTTTTTTTTTTTTCCAGGCAAATTTGTTTGAAGTAACCTCATTGCTAACAATTATGGGCAGAAAATTATTTGTCTGTTTCTTACAATGAGAAAACACTGTCCTACATTTAGGACATGACTACTTAAACCTGTAGTTTCACATATGCTAATATACATCTGACAAAGAAGGATTTAGGCAGATTAACACAGATGCTTTACAGATGCTTTGGTGTTGAATATGACTTAGTTTTAGACCAAATATGATCTACAGTTGCTAACTATTGCTGTACTGTAATTTATAGCATCTTTAAATATCAGTTCCCACCTAACAAACAGTAATAAAACTCTCAGACTGAAGATTAATGAGTATAATTCATGCACTAGTGGACTGAAAATGTGAGGTAAATCTGGCACTTGGGTATTGTAATTATAGAAAGGAGAAATTACAAATGTTTTCCTTTGACTTATAAACTTTTACCAAAGTTGTAGCTCTTTCAAAAATCATTTTTAAAAATCTTAATATTTCTTCCCATGGATGATGTAGATTATAGTTCTCTTAATTATACATCAGGATTATATATGGGCACAAGTAGGTGACAGTTGTGCCTGTGAACTCCCTCCCTCCTGTAGACATATTCCTGATACCAGGGAGAGCTTTTGGGCATGCTGGTGAGGCAGGACCAAGCACTGACCTCCCAGTCCTACCATGACTGCTTGGCTCCCAGTAACAGAGCAAAGCACTGATCTGGAAGTGTTTATCAGATCTGATTTTGATGATTTTTTAGAACAGGCTCACTCTGTGTTGCTGACTTGATGTTTCCTGGCCCCGTGATTTTTTTATTATTTTTTTTTTTTTCAGTCTCTTTTATCTTTTCATCTCAGTCTTTTTCCTTTGGAGTCCTTGAGCTGCTGACTATTCCCATCTCAATGACCTTCCCTCTGCCTGCAGTATTACCTCTCCCATCTTCATGGCTCTTCTCTGAACTTTCCCATGGCTCTTTCTTAGAAGTCAGTAATTTCCTCAGGAACCTGAGCCAGTGTTATGCAGCAATGCTGTACAAGAACCAGGCAACTGAACCCTGGAGGTGGGGATGGAGGGTCAGAAACATTCCTTCTTTATTACATCATTTCTGCAGATATCATTCTGCATTGTGGCAGCCTATTTGCTTTGGATTCTGATTTATAAATAATCTGTCAAAAATATTTAGAAATCACCTCAAGGTTCAGTGGGTTCCATAATCCCATTATACAGGAATCATTACTTAGTAATAAGCAGACAAGCAATAAAGAAATCAATAGTTATTCCAAAACTGTAGTCTATGCTAAGAAAATATGCCTCTCTATAACACTAATAAGAAGAGTGAAATGTGTTTTGGTAGCTTTGTCTTACATGTCAATTACAATCTTTCCGTAAAAGAAAAACCCACTGCAAAAATGTGCTGTGATAGAAACGTGGGGGAAAGTGAATTGTATTTATGCAAAATCCTCATTTTTTTTTGCAAATATTTGAACCAGCAGATTCTTTCTTTATGGAGGATAAAAAAAAAAAAAAAAAAGTCATCCTGAAGGTCTGCACTGAAGGTCTGCAGTTCTATAGCACCTCACTGAGAGAACACATTCATCTGGATATAACAAACTTTAGGTGAAAAGGAAACGTTAATTGGCATTACATGGATCTTCTTAAATACACTAAATACACTAATATGAACCTATTAAGTGTGTCTCTTTAAGCATTTGGAGGGTTTTCGGTAATATCAAGAAATACAATTGTACATAATGAAAAGGAAATGCAGTGCCAGTGTCTTGTGTTACAACCCTGGGGTTTGTGACATGGCTGAGGGAAGGCACTTAGTAAGGGTTTTCATGACATGGGAAGAGCCAGAACTTTCATTTTCTGCCTGCCTCTGATGTCTTTTGTACACTGAAGAGCAGCCATTACCCTAAGTCATGATTTAGCTCTTTGTCTTAAAAAGGATTTTGAATTACTTACGAATTATTCTTAAGCTATCAATGTATAGATGCATAGAAATTAACTTGATGTCTGACAAAAAGGATTATTTAACATGTACCTGTTAGAAGCCAGTATGTTTTAAGGAATACAAAATTTTAACTGCTTTATAATAGAATAAAAAGGATCTAATTCTTTTGCTAAGTTTTTCTGTGTTGTTCTTAATCAAAATGATTTGTTGCTTGACACATTTATATGTAAATTTATGGTTAGTACTGGTAAGGATGAAGTTTTTTTCCTTTGTCAAAATAAAATCTGTTTTAAATAATAATGAGATTGTCACTTTTTCTTTTTTTTCCCTTTCTTCCTATTTTGCTTCTTCAGAATTAATGTTTTCTGATGCTATTATTAAATACAAAACTGAGAAAAAAAACTATCTCATGAATTATGACAGCTTTGTCCTGAATACATTAACATTAATACCTTATTTTTCTTTCTGCATTTTACACAGGATTATTTGCATTCATCAACAAGTGGTGGCTGAGGTGGGGTGCACAGCAGGAGTGACTCTGACCTTCTCATTTATAAAAGAATTCAGATAAAGAAATGGTGAAGTAACCATGCAATGACAAACTGATCATCAGCCTCTGTGTTCAAAACTATCAAGATGAATATAGCTCAAGTCTTTAGCTTTGTTACAGCATTCAGATGAATCATCTATATGTACATATGCAATCTTTGCTTTATATATATATTGCAACATGGTAATCATAATGATTAGTTAATGGCTGGACCGTAGAATTTGTTACTTAGAAAGCTGGAAGCAGCACAACCACACCACAGTGGAAGTTAACATATAATTATTTATGGATCCTCTGTACCTTGTATTATCTGCCTGATCACTATCTCTCAATTAATTTACCAGCCCTAAATATATTGACATACCTGTGCTGACAGGTATTTGAGTTTATAGTCAGAGGGAGCAATACATAGTGCTTCTTGGTTCTCTATGGATCCTCTTTTGATTGAAATCCTGAATAATATATATTCAAGGCATCAAAATATATTCAAAGTATTCTAACACAAAGATTTTAGTCTTTGTTCCACCTGTAGTTTACATGTCAGGATCCATTATTGCTTCTCTTGCTTCATTACGAGGGGGAATGGGCTTAAGTTGAGCCAGGGGAGTTTTAGGTTAGATGTTAGGAAGAACTTCTTCACTGAAAGGGTTGTGAGGCACTGGAACAGGCTGCCCAGGGAAGTGGTGGAGTCACCATCCCTGGAAGTCTTCAAAAGACGCTTAGATGTAGAGCTTAGGGATATGGTTTAGTGGAGGGCTGTTAGTGTTAGGTTGGAGGTTGGACTCGATGACCTTGAGGTCTCTTCCAACCTAGAAAATTCTGTGATTCTGTGATTCTGTGATTATTTACTATGTATCTCATGTCAATGTTAATGCTTTTTTAATTTTATTATGCTTATATTTTATCCTGATATATCCAAAGTTAAAATTTAGTAAGCTAATAGATTTTTGGTTCAGTAGTATCATTGTTTCATAAATGTTATAGATCCCATCCTGTAGTATTCTGCATCTTTAGAATGCAAATTCCATGAAAAAAGCACTGAAAATTTGTTCTGCAGAGGTTTTTGCAAAATAGCTGCAGATGCTCTTGCATATTTGTTTCAGAAGCATTTATTTAAGGTAATTATAATGATTTTAGGTAATGAAATCACTGCATGCCATTTCTTAAAATGATTCATTTTGATGTGGCTGTCTTCAAGTTTCTTGATCTCATGATTTACCTAACAGTGAACAAGGTTAATGCATAATAAAATAGGATGCTCTTTTTATAATCTTTTCATTAAAAGAGAGTAACAAGAGGTACATTATTTTAAAGTGTTTGTGATATGGGATCAATTTTGTTGAATCCCACAGGTCTCTATGTGTCATAAAGAGCCCTTTACTTTGAACATGTGTATAACTGACCCATTGAGAATTGTCTGTTCTCTTCAATTTGTGAAATTTAAATTGCTTTTATTACCTTTAATGGTGTTAAGTACAGAATGAGGGATAAACTGTCCTGGAAAAGAATTAGACTTCAGGTCTGTAGTTTTAATAATTCATAGACTCACAGCATTCATAAAATAAATATGTGTTACTATGTATGTAAACTATATGAGTTACAAAACTCATATTGATATACCTTTTTAAAATCTTTTCAGGTCTTGTTAAGGGATTAGGTTTTACAGGGAGACTGTAGATGCAAATGAGCATATGAGTGTATTCAGGATTAGCCATGAACTGAGGAGAAATTTAGAAGCCCCAGTTCTTCAGACCACATTGAATCCTTACGTGTTATTCTTTGGACCCAAGCTTTAAGTGACCTGTTGTTTGCTGAGTAGATAAGTTAGTTCCCCCCAGATGTTGCAGTAATTTTTCTACTTAGGAGAAGACAAATAATAAAAAATAAGTAATGTAGACAAGTACTGCATAAATATAATCCAAAGATTGATTCACACATATAATAGAATCATTTATAGTTCTCCCTTTATAGTTCTGTTTTCAATAGATTTTTATTTATTTATTTATTTTTATTTTTTCAATACAGTTGGATCCCTTTTGGTATATGAACAATCGAAAGAAAAAGCCAAAGTACAAAAGCATATCTCTTACTTATGGCTCCATGAACCATGGAGTTTCTCAGTCAGGGTCTGACGTTTATACGCTTCAAATTTATAGATATATAGCAAGAGTTTTGAAACTAAGTAGAAAACAATAGACTAGTGGCTGTGCAGATATTCTCTTAGCTGGTTTATGAGGAAGTGCAGTGGACCATTTTGGCCTTTGCTACTTCTGTGATAAACATTCCTCTAATAATCTGCTGTAATTAGTGGGTTTATATGTAAGAACAAGCATATAGCTGGGTAGCAGACATTAAACTGAGATCAGGGTCTGAGTACTGTGGTGCTGTATTTTTCTGGGGAGAGTGAAGCACAGCTAGCATGTACATGAACTTCCCAGCTTGTTCTCCCTCCATGAGGCCTCCTCTGGCAAAATCTTACAGTATAACGTTATTTAAGATTATCTAGTTTAGGTCAATGAAGGAAGATAGAGATGCACCTCTCCTGGTATGCATTGCACCCACCTTACATCTCTGTGTAGGCTCTGATAATAATGATCTGGGGTTCCTCTCACAGATATGCAGGTTATAGAGGGAGCTGAGGGGCTTATTTTACAGTAACCTGCCTCCTGGGTGGCTGAAATGGAGAGCTCCATGGCTCATGGGCATCCATTAGGGTGGTTGAGGTTTTCTCTACCGTAGAGCATGGCAGCTCCACGGTATGGAGATTTCTCTTCTTACCAGTATGGTGGCATAGAACTGGGATAAGTTTTGTTGAATAAAACATTTAGGAAAAAAAAGTATGTCAGAATTTTTGGGTTTTGTCATAAGATAGATACTTTCCATTCAAAGGGGTAGAAGAATCTTTCTCTTCTGTTGTTATAACATCATTGTATTACTGTTCACCCTTACTTCCATAATTAAGAATACTTTAGATGTTACTTAGTGTCTTTCAGATATTTCATATTGAATACTCAGATAACTAGACATTGCTTTAGCCTTTTATATTTTCCACTTAGTCATTTTAGTTATGACTGTAAGATGTAATTTATCAAATGCACAATGAGAGGTTATCAAACTCTTGTTTCAGTAAAAGAAAGACGAACATTACCCTCAAGAGATAAATCTTTCATTAAACTTTACAAAGACCTTAAGCAATTTCTATCCTATTTATCTTTTCCAGTCTTTTCTCTTTATGCTCCAGCTGCCAGTGTTTAGAAAGCAACATGAGGCAGACAGCCAAAATACAAGCTGATTCCCTAGCCAAATGGATAAATTTCCTCTTCTGCAGCTAACATTTGACTTCACCTTAGGAAAGTATTTTATAAATTGCTTGTGTCTCAGAAGGAAATATTTTTTAATGTCATACATAACTAAATTATTTGTCCTTATTTTTAGGACACTGAGATCAAAAGAAATTGTCATTAGAACACTGAAGATAAGTTTATTAAGGAATAAACTCAGCTGATCTTTTGTTTTGTTTTGTTGTTGGATTTGTTGCACTCACTTGCAGATGTTTAGGAACTGAAACACTCAGTTTGATAGGGGAGATATTCATTGTCTAAGGAATCATATCAGACTGAGCACTTTGAGGATGAATTACATAGACAGTTTAAGTAAGTTTGGAAAGTAAGTGTTTTCTCAACTACTCAGCTTCTGCCAAAAGCCAGTTCTTTTTGTTTTTAATTATCAATGCTTTTTGAATTGTATTTTTTTTTAATTTAATTTTATTTTTTCACTTTAAAAAAGTTGTTATTTAACAAGAAAGAAAAATATAAATAATCTACACACAGGTAAGGTTGGGCTAGGAATCAAAATCATAGAGATCTGATTTATCCACAACCACAGCTGTGATTAAATATGAATTGATTCTTTGTAGAAAAAAGGCAAAAGTTTTGGCAAGTCCTGACTCAGGCATGTCTAAACAGCAAATTTTCTTTTAGGTCCAGTAAATTCCTTCTCAACCCATAGTTATGAAGGAGCCTTATGTGATATCTTTTTACTTGGTATTTTCGGTTACTTTGCTGTGCTTTGCAAATTGACACATTTTTGAGCCATGTGAGAAAATTTGTACTTTTACATATATACACACATTTCATGCTATCTCAATGACATAACTTTACAGTTGTTTTCACAAATCCTTCATTACACTGGCCAGTGTCTGTTTAAAGGTAAAAACATGTGCTAATAGCACTAAAGAGGTCTGCCCACATCTAGAAATTCTGATTATTTCTTTGTTACTACCTTTGTCTCTGAATCTCCCATGAAACTAAATAGTGTGATCTAATTTATGTGTGTCCATCTGTCTATCTATCTATCTAATCTGTAAGCATTAAAGATATTTCCAGTAGAAAAGGGATCACAATATAAGCTACCTTGGAGGTATAAAATGAGATGGTCTGTTTTCTAGTGGACACAATAATCATTCTTGGTTTCCCTTCAGAAATAAGACTTTTTGTACAGTTCTCCTTATTCTCCTCCATGTATAACTCAAGGTGATTGCATATGCACAAAATGTAGATTGAAGTCACTTGCAGAAAGAGCCCTCTCCTCTTCTATACTGTACTTTTGCCATGTCTAATTGAATACTTGATATGGACGATTCCCAAGCTAATGATCTTTCTTTTCAAAATTTATTCTCCATGCTCTCAAACAATGATGAAATATTCCATGCATCTGTATCTTCTCCCTCCTGCATGGGCTTTCTACCAAGTATCTGAAATTATAGTCAGTTGATTAATTGATTCTGTCATGAAGTTGTATAGAATTACGTTTCTTTTCAAAGTCTCATTTTTTTCTCTGTTTAACAGTGATTTATTTAATAGCTGTAATGTATTCTGGTAAAATCCATTTAGTGTTGTAACATCTATATTGAAATTCTCTAATTTATTCATAAAAAGAAGGCCCTCCCCACTTTTCAAGAATTTCAGTGAGAAGACAAATGAAGCTTGACCTGTGCTTCAGCATCTTCAAAACTTATAATAAATTTAAGTATTTAAGATCAGAAATATTTAGCTTCCATTTAAGAAAACATTAACTTAATCTAGTAGTGGTTAGAAAAGTGTAACTGTTAAATTATTTTCCATACTGTAATACTCAACCCAGATGTCTGCCATCTCACCGTCCAAAGTGCCATGATCATTTCAGCAGTAAAAATTACAAGAATTATAAGCATCAGTGCCTAAAATATTATTGTTAAGATTCTTTGAAAATGAGAGGCAATAGATATTGTAAGATAAATCACAACTATTTTACCAAAATTCACTATAATTAAATTGTAAACCTACAGGGATAGATTTCCAATGATTTTAGCAGCAGTAAAATAACCTTCCTTCCTTCCTTCCTTCCTTCCTTCCTTCCTTCCTTCCTTCCTTCCTTCCTTCCTTCCTTCCTTCCTTCCTTCCTTCCTTCCTTTCTTTCTTTCTGAATTTGTTTCTGAATTTCTTTTTGCATTTTTTTTTTCTTTCTTTCTTTTTGAACTTCTTTCTTTCTTTTTGAATTTCTTTTTTTAATGACTTCCACATAGGCAAGTATGAGTTGATTCCAAATCCAATGATATTAAGAGAAAGATTATAATAAGCTTTAGAGTGCTTTGAACCTTTTTCAGTGATGGTTTTCCTTGAAAATGTGGTACTTGGAAGTATTTTTCTGTGGAAACGTATGTATAAAATCTTAATTTAAATTAATAAATCTTAACTTCTAAAAATACAACTGATTTTTTTTTTTTTTTTAAATGCATGGTAATTTTTTTTTTAACTGAAGTCCTTTTTATTTTGATGCTACTGCTTTATATAGTTCTGAAATAAGCTGCAAACAGCCTTATTAATAACTGATTAATTCACTGGAACAGGCTGCCCAGGGAAGTGGTGGAGTCACCATCCCTGGAAGTCTTCAAAAGACGTTTAGACGTAGAGCTTAGGGATATGGTTTAGTGGAGGGCTGTTAGCGTTAGGTTGGAGGTTGGACTCGATGACCTTGAGGTCTCTTCCAACCTAGAAAATTCTGTGATTCTGTGATTCTGTGATTAGACAGCTAGGTCTTTAGTTTGTACTGAAAAGCCTTAACAAGTGCAGAAAGCCAGCAGAAAACTTCAACTGAGTTCAGAGAACAAGTTGAATACTTTACATAATGAGCTTCTTAAATAATATCAGAGGTTTTGCTATTGTCAAATTAGTAATTTTCTATGCTTTATTTCATATACAAAGTATGTAAAATGCTGAATCTCTCAGTTACTGAGTACTTTTTATATCTCTTTTCTAAAAAAATTGAAGGGATGGTCTATCTAAAATGGTTTATCTGATTATAATGAATTAGAAGTTAGCTTTCAGTAACTAGAAGAATAAATCCATTAAATATTACCTCCAGAAGTAAATGACAGCAAAAACTTTCTAGAACTATTTTTTTTTTTTATATCTTATTTCTTAACAGTAAAGACCTAGAAAAGTTACTTTCAATTTTAATACATTCAATTTATTTTTATACAACTCTTTTTGACATTAAAGATAAAATAGATTAAATTTAAATATTATAATCCAGATGTCAGTTTTAGTAATATGAAACTACTCCAAAACTCATGGAAGTAATTATATAATTTTAAGTCCTGTTTTTCTTGGTGTTCTTGGTGTTACCTGTGTATTGCTTGCCAGATTTGTAACTCCTCCCAGTGCTAAACTGAATGATGTTTTTTGGTTTTGTTTCATTTTTTTGTTTATGTTATTTTTTTTTGTTTGTTTGTTTTCAGTTTGGAATCTTAGACTCTACTTCAGCAAATAAATAAATAAAAATCAGAGTATCAGGAGGAGAATGCAAACTTGATTGTGAAGAGAATAGACCCTCTATAATTCTTAAAGTATTGATAGCCCTACTTGCTTTTCAAAAGTAGCACTGAAAAAGCACAAAAATGCAATAAACCCTTCCTTCTCCGATGTTGACCTTAAGAGAAAGGTACCCTAAAGACTATTTAAACTTTTCTTGTGAAACCCAGAAAGACAGCTGAAGCCAGATGGAGTCATCTGTGAATATCCCACAGCCTGATGGTTCAAGTGGGAGACCATGCAGGAGGTATTGTAGCAGGTGGCTATTATTTACACATTAAAAATAATAATAGTACATAAAATATATAATAATGTAACATGTAAAATATAAAATGAGGGGTGCAAGAAATAAAATGGGACCCTTCTAAGTAGACTTTCTCTAAACAAACAGTAAGATGGAAATTTGAGGATAGCTATTCAAATAATTTAAATTTATATATTTTGAATTGAGATTGGGCACAGTACACAAATACTAAATATAGAATTATTTCACTTATATTTAGTTACTTTCCTGTGATATTCTGAGCTAGTACTTGTGCACCTGTGTTTCCTGAAAGCTGATAATCAGGAGATTCATTTTTAGGTACTTCAATTGAATTATATACTTTGAGATTTAAGTTCAGCAAAATGCTAATGAAGGTATAACAGGAGCAGTTAGTGAGGACTTTGAAGTAATTCTGTGGTACTAACTCAAGTCGTGGTATTTTTCCCAATGGTGAAATAATACTGTGTAGCACAAAACTGTACCTAAGAAAGTCTTATTAGAAATAAAAAAGAAATAAAAGTAGGTTCAGTATGGATTCCAGCTCTGCAAAAATCAGGAGATTTGAGCTAGGTGTTTTATAACATGTGGAGAAAGAAGCATAATACAAATGTTTGAACTGGCTTAAAGTTTGGATCGTTATTTCTGTCAATATTTTCACATATTTTCTGAGGAACCAGCATGAATTTCAAGCATGTATTTATTAGATGTTTTTCTGAAAGAGTCATGATTGATTTTTATTTTTTTCTCTGGGTATACCCATGATTACTCATATTATTCACACTAATTCTGAAGGGAAAGGAGAACATTTTGCTGTACATGTTGTTCACTTGTTTACTCAAGGGTATTTGTAAAATTTGTTGTTTATATTGGTTTTGTGTTGGGTAGATGTATATGCAACAAATTTCTCTTGCCAGAGGTTGTAGTCTAAAACCTTCAGCCAGCAAAAGCTGATATTCAATCTAAATGTGAACATTTGAATGTGTATGAATAATGAACTCAGTTGATGCATTGTAAAAAATGATTGCACTTAAACATTTCTGATTCAGCTTTCTGCTTTGGATCTGCTTTGGTTTAAAAGTGTATGTTACCAAGAATGGCTGATAATTTACTTAAAATTTATTATCAGTTATTGGCATGGATAATATGGACAGGGCTACAGATTTTGATTGCCAGGAAAAAGTATGGAGGACGAAAGAGACAGAGGAAGACATCCTCAGGTAGTTGGGTGACTGGCCAAGGATGAATGGGAAAGCAGCACAGTATCTTGCTAGGATGTGGACTGAGTGTTTTTTAACTAAAACATTTTACAGCCTCATTTTTGGAGCTGTTGTTTTCTGGCCATCAATTTTCCTGGTGTGTTTGTCTGTATATTACGACTTTGTAAAGGGAGTGCAGAACACATGTACTACACACACAGTAAAAAACACAACTTGTTCAAAACGTGTCTGTAAGCGTATACTTTAAAGGTAGAAAATATAGGTCTTCAGCATGAGAATAAATTTGGCCATAAATCAAGTTGCAGAGAAGCAAAAATTGCGTATTTTATTTATTTATTTATTTATTTTTGTCTTCATGTTTCATGCATTATTACACAGTCTGCTCTTGAAAGCTACAGAATCAAGTACACTCACACTTGCTACAGCAAGGTGCCAGTTTTATCTGTCCTATTTTATTATGCCGTAAATAATTTTTACAAGCAATTTAAAAAAAATATAAACCTTGCATAATGTGCTTAACATCTATTATCTCCAATGAAAATTTTACTGATTTGCATTATGGGGATTATGCAAATTAACGTATAATCAATCAAAATCAAACTTCCGTTATGCCCTTCATGCAATGCATCCCAAAGCACTTTAGAGGATAATAAAATTAGTGGCTTGGCTAAGTAGGAATAAGCTAGGTCAAACAAATAAGTCTTTAGGCTACACTTAAACAGTGAAATATGGTAGTCATCGAATAGATTAAGATAAGCTCTCTTATATTTATTTTATACCACAATTAAAGCTCTCATTATAAAAATCTTTCATGTCAGAAACCAATCACTTGAGAAATGGAGACTGAGCAATATTAATGCATGGCAGAACAGTCTTGAATTCAAATCTTATTAACATAATGTCTGCACAGCCGATACTATCGTCTGTTTTTGAACTTCATTTTTCATTTCAGTTCATTTTTTTATTTTTTATTTTTATTTTTTTTTTACAATGGTGTAATTGTTGAAAAGTAGTAATGTATGAGATAGTAATAAAGCATTTCTAGAGTAAGCTAATGAGCCTAGAAATAGTAGAAGCTGTACTGTGTAAACATTTTCCAGTTGAGCGTAGCTTTCAACAGCAATGTTAGTGACTTTACTTTCACTCTGTTCAATTTGTCTTCAACTAAGTGCATTACTGTTTGGAAAGGATTGAGTTAATACAAGGTGCTTCTTCATGACTGCAAGAAATACTACAGCATATACCATTTGGAGGATCATACCTTTGAGAGGTTCTTCTTGCACAGTTCTAGGTCAGATTTGAACTCCAGTTTAAAAATTCAGTTCTAGCAACTAAACCTTCCTGGCATCTGAAGATAGGACTACACACTAAATTTATATCTGTTTAACTGCAATTCATAGTCTGAACATGTGTTTTATTAGTAAGAACTTGTGTTATTGGTTTAAGATACATTTATAGACCGCCATTTTTTTCTTATTTCTGTTGACTGGGGAATGTCTGAATAAAATCTTAGTTTTAGAGTCTTATGTTGATTTAAATGAAGGTAGGCTAGGGATCAATCACTCCTATTTTCAGAATCAGATAGGAAGTGGAAGTAAAAAACAAAATGCCTGTACTTGGCTTTGATCATATGAATTTATACAGTCTCAACCTTGTTTGTAGTGTGCCTTATGGATTACCTCAACCTGCTGCAGATAGGTAACGCTGCAAACATTGCAAATGTGTGGTTTGTTCTCCCTCTTGTGTTCATTCACAACCTCTTTTTCTAGTTAGATCAAGTAAGCTAATATGTTTGAAGCTAACTGCTATTCCCAATATAGAAATTCCTGTTGAGATGGGTGAGAAAAATAGGGTCAGTTATTTACATTAAGTTGAGCTTGCAAAACTAGTTGTAGAAAACGTTTAGCAGTTTTATATATTAAATATTTCTCTGCTGAAGAAAAATAATGTAAATAAAAAAGCAGAGGAAGGGATGTCTCTCTCCCACAAAGAATTGCTCTCATAACCACTTTCTGTCTTTCCTGGTGTTTCGCACTTTGTTCCTGCACAAATAATAGTTTATAGAAGTGAGAATTTACATAGAGACTAGATTCAGTGCAAAGTCAGCAATTTGCTTTTGTTTGTTTTCTGAAAGCTTGTAGCTAAGGAAAAATGTCATTTTTATCCCCATAAAGTCATTTATTGTCCATGCCTCTTAGCTGGCTCATTTTGAGATATCATTTACTTTATCTTCTTTGTCATTGCTTCCAGTCTCCAAGTGGCCATCCTGCTCATTGAGTAGGAACCATGAAGTGGTCCATTGAGCAAGATGTCAAGCATTTTTTGGTTTTGAATGGCAAAATCTAAGCTGGTGACAATTAGGGATATTGCATAGCTGAGAACAGAGACCAAATAATATGTGTCTGTACAATGTTTTGATTCAGAAACACTACAGGTTGAGTAATGCCTGAAGACACTAGTTGATCTTTACCTCCTGGCATGTCTATGTGGGAGTAAGCAGTTGGGATTGAACCGGGAGGGCATATTGAAACGTATATAGGTGCTCAAATCAAAGAATTTTAATTAAGAGTTCAAACACTTCAGTTGGTATTGTATTGAAAGGGAGTAATATGTTTGCAATGTATGGAAAGAAACAAGCAGACACAGTTAAGACCTTGACAAGTATCTTGGAAGAGTACAGGCTGTGGTCTTCAGAAAAGTGATTTTTTGGGGTATCAGGACAACACTAACATGAGATCTGAGCTCTGAGCTCCCTTAACAGTATTTTTTTCCGGATGGAGTAATCTGCATTATTTCAAGTTGTCATTAGTCATTAGGGATCTGTAAATTTTAACCCAATGTTTTTAATTCTATACTTGCTTTCCTCAAGTGTAGCACAGTCCTAAATGAATAATTATGGAATCCCAGATGAAAAATGGAGAAGAAAAAAAAAAAAAAAAAAGGAATTTTCAGTATTTAGAACATTTTCTCAAGGGAAAAAAACTGGTAAACTTAAATCTGTAACTTTAAAAGGTTGTGGAGAATCTAAATCAGTAACAGTGATTAAGTGAACAGAATGCAGTTTAATTATCTCTGGGAAACTGACTGTTGGCTGAATCAAGTGAAGTTCTAAAAGTAACATGGGCATGAGTAAGAAGCATTAAAATGAAAACTTTGTTGTTACCTATAATACCTAGTCAATTAGCTTTCCAGGTGTAAACCCTAGGAAATTTTGTTATTTGTTACAAAAAAAAAAAAAAAATGTTGGTGACAAAGCTATTAAGCTGAAGTTATGTGTAACAAACAACCAAGAGGGATTTAGTACATGCTATAAAATTCTGTATCTGGGACCCATGACAAGGCCAATAATGTCAGAGAAATGAGAGGCAATAAAGCTATGCTTTAATTTATGATTTGCAAAACATCTGTTCAGATGAGAAGCATAAACCACAGGGCACATGAATGTTATGCAGAGGCTCTAATGAAAAGGCTAAAATTTGGTGTCTTGGATCAGTGATATAAAATGTTGAATGACTTCAAATAATTCTGTGGCATGGCTGCTTGTTTTAGCCTGGTTGATTTTAACTGCTAGTACTAAGTGGGGTTTGTGTCTGTTCCAGGGTTTCTAAATTCTATGTTTTTACTATTTCTCCAGCATGATTGATAAAAGTGAATGTTTACTGTCATTATGCGTGTTAATGCAATCACTCATCCAAAGAATATTTTGTCTGAAAAAGAGGTATGAAGAAAAGGTTGATATGTTAACTCATAAAGCCCCACCCCACCCCACCCCACCCCCCAAAAACAAACAAACAAACAAACAAGCAACAACAACAACAACAACAAAACCAGCAGTGGTATTGCTCCCCGTTTATGTTTTTATTCCATTGTGAGCAGGGTATCTCACTGCAGACAGGGCAGGATAAGGTGTATCCTTGTTCAGGTACATGACCTATTCTATTACCAAGCCATGAATTTGGACTGAGGTTCAGGAAAATTTCTTGTCTTGACATACTGCATACTAAGTGGTGCAACACAGGCCAAAAGTCAGTGCACATGCAGGGTTTTGCTTCTGCTACATGCTTTAGACCTTAGCATAAACATGTTTATATGTTACTCATAAGGTCGGCTTTGCTGTCTAATTGGTGTAAAGAGTCTGTAGTGTGTATGGGATTTAAGAGCAGGTTGTTATCTGCTTTCCAAAGCTGTATTTTACTCTGTATTTATAAGCTGGATGTATTCTTCCAGAGTTATGTAAATGTCACTGCACACATTATATTCATTTTAAAGCAAAAAAATGGGAAAAAATTATTCTTCATCTGAAATTCTGAAATAGAAGTATTCTTTGTGTTAAATGGCAATGTACAAATAGAGATAACAATAAAAATTTTGGGTGGAAACTAATGAGACTTAACTTTCAAAGCTTTCTGTGAAAGAAGTTTTCTGTGATAACTCATTTTCTTCAGCAGCTTCAGGGATTCCCATGTTAAAGAGATAATTCTTATTTCCTTTTCCCCATCCTTTATACCTATTTCTATATGTTTATTAGACTCTGGTACTTGCAGTGAAGTTAAAGGAGAGAATTGTCAAGAATTACGAAGGTCACCTTTGTGGAGAATACTTAATATAACAGTAATTGCTCTATTTGTCTGGAGAGGGAATGTACTGAGATGACTTTTATTTTAGCATTTTTTTCCTCATTCCCTGTTCACCATAGCTTCTGAAGTTAAGATTTCAGGGGATATGCCCCAGAAGCTGTTACTGAACTGAGTGGAAAGATTCCCCACATGGCAGTGAAATAAAACATGCTGTTGTCTTCCTTGTAGAACTTCAGCTGAATGTGAGGCAAAAAGAGTCACCTGTGAATTTATATTAGTCTAATTCCATTTTACTTGCAAAGGTGGACTTGTGAAAGTTGTTGGACTGTGGAGAAGTTGGTTCATCCAGTCTCACCTGTCCAACCCAGGTCATGGAGGTCTTTAGACAGGCATAGTGTGTGGCAGGGAAATCTTCAGGAGACAGAGGACCTCTGATTGCCCTGGTGGTTTGTTCCAGAAACTTTTATAGTTGTGCGTCTATTTCTTGCTTTGAACATTTTTATTTTATTTTATTTTATTTTATTTTATTTTATTTTATTTTATTTTATTTTATTTTATTTTATTTTATTTTATTTTATTTTATTTTATTATTTTATTTTACTTGCCCTCAATTGTTTTCTGCACCAAGAAAACCTATAGCTGCTTTCACCTCTTGAAGGTATTTAGGTGCCATGGCCAAATCACTGAGATTTTTTTTTATGATAAATAAACGAGACTGAATATCCTCAATTTTTCCCTGGGAGTTATTTTTCATGTTCTTGGATAAGACAGATATTAATGTTGAAGGTGGTGGTGCTTGTTGAACAGATGAATGACAATTTAAAATTCAGATAAGCAGAAGGGCACATGAAATGTTGATGGAAAATGACCCTCCTGTCTGAGAGAAGCAGCGTCGTGGGGAATACAATTAATTGACACTGTGTGTTATGTTAATTCAAGCTATGTTTGGCTTGCTATATAGCATAGTCAATAGAAACTGAAAGTCAGATACTGAACATGTAGATCTCCTTCCTGCAGGCTGGCCCATTGCATCAAAGTAACTGGTTTCCCATATTTTTGGCTCACTGGGTGTGGGCAACCCATTGCACTGTGTTTATGGTCCTAGGCCTTTAAGAAAGCATGTCAGGTGCAGCTTTTGTGCTCAGTCCCAAACAAAATATCTGTTTTAAGAAACTAGACTAATAGTTCATTTTTAAACAATAACTGTATTGGAAGAGAAAAGTAGTTTACCCTGTAACTAAAGTGTTGTAAAACTTTTGCAGTAGCATATATGTTTATTTTATCCACAGTCCTGTACCTATCTATGCTTTGATTATATTTTAAGCTGCAAATACCTAAAACAGAATTAGCCATATTTTTAGAAGATGTTAAGATGTAGAGATGTGGTGTTAAGATGTAGAGTTAAACTTCCGGGGGGCTGTCTGGTGCTTATCTTCATTTTCTGTGTATTTGGAACTCTAGTCTGGGGTGTATTATATTGAGACAATATCTGAAACCAGCAGTGAAAGTCATTGAAGGACAAAGAGAAAAATTTATAAAAGCAGCCAGTTCATCAGGTTTTATTAATTACATTTTTCAGGAATGATTTGCCCTCCTGAAAGAGACTAATCTTTCAGGAGGGCAAAGAGATATTTGATAACCATAGTATAGTCTGCATTTATGAGATCACAAAGGATATTCTTTGTCTTGCACGTTACATCAGTGGATAATTAATGACTACGCATGGTTACTGGTTTCCTTCATTAGGTGGCTAGGACTGGCTTCACCCCTCCTACATGGTTTGGCGAGGACTGGTGATGGGTGACCCTTACCTGAGGAATCACTGCAACATCTTGAGGAACCTGTGCTGTTTTCATCTGCAGGTAGGACATGAACATGTATTTTACTTGATACTGATCTGATAACAGGATGAGGGAGGATCAATGGGAATTTTAATTTCAGTGAGCATAGATCCAGCCCTAAGAGATGCAAAAGAAGTGCACAGAAGTCATTGGTAATATTTTTAATCCATCTGTTTTTATAATGCTCCTAGGCCCAAGCAAATAAATTACATTTAAATACTCTTATTATCTAACGTTGCTCCTTTTCTTCTTATCATCTCTTCTCCAACACCCTCATATGCATTTTTTTTCTTCGTGAATTCATTTCAAAAGAAACTACCACCAAGGCAAGCAGTAGATTATGTAAGGTTGTATATGCAGGAGAGTGCAAGAAAGAAATCCCTATGATTACTGAAGACAATTGCATACCATTTTCAGAGATCACGAGATTGTTATTCTTAGGTGACATTCTTAGTCAGTTCTGCACTTTGTCTAAGTTAAACCAAGAAGAATAACAGCAACAAAAAGCCACCCTCTTTGCTCAGTTTTAAAGAATGAGAGATGTTAGCACTGCTGCTGCCAAGGAGCGGGTCAGAATTATCCTTGTCTGCTTGCACATGCACACCCATAAACACACCTATACAGGTCAATCTATGATTATACCGAAAGGGAAAGGCTGTAGGATAATGTTGTAAGTGTGCACCCGACGGGTTTCACTGTCTTTGCCATGGTGCCCACTGGTTGTAGAGGAGCTGGCAGGGGAAGGCAGCCCCCCCTGGGGAGGGCAGCAGTTGCAGCTGTCTGTGATGTCTTGTTGTGAGTACCAGGCCAGAGTTTGTTTTTATGGGGATGTATGTAAATCAGATCCTGCTTTCTGTGGTCAGTTTCTTCCTAGATGGCTGTCAGAGGTTGCTGTCAGAGGCTGGACCAAGTGCATCATGGATGTCAATGAAAAAGGTGGTTTACACTTCATTTGATTCCAGCTACTGTGACCAATGGTTTAGTGCTTTAGTGCTTCTTTTGCTGCCAGCATTTTGAAACAGGAGAGCATTTTTTATTTTTATTTTTATTTCTCTGATTTCTGACAATTGCATTGTGTCATTGCACAAGTTGAGAGGTGCAATTTAGTGCTCTCTACAAGCAGCACTGTGCTGCACTGGATCACCAGAGCATGCAATAACCATGCAAATGAGGAAATGATTTTTTTTTTTTCCTTGATATTTTTTTCATAATTTACATCCCACATTAGAAGAAAGCATTTCACATCTTGATTTTTAGTTCTTTTTCAAATTGAGGAACTATTTGTTTTATGTGAAAAAAGTTTTGAGAATTTTGAAATTAGTCTCTTTCTGGAGGCATCTTTGGTTTTGAGGAATCAGTAACTTTACATGTAAAAAAAAAAAAAAAAAAAAGGATTAAAAAAATAATTTCCAGACTGGTGACTATTTTTTCCTTCTGAAGTGAAACATTACAAAGTTTTAGCAAAGAATCTCAAAATACTCTTTATTTATTTATATAGGGAAGTGGACTTCAGAGGTTTAGAGGAGTCCAACTTCAAAACAAGCCAACGTCTTTACACTTTTTTTTTCCTTAAAATTTCCATATAGTTATCTGTTTTCCTTTGTTCTTGAATTCAAGTAGATATTCAATCTACTTTTCTTTTGAAACTCCTAGTGACTCTCATCAGATTGCTTCACAAAAAGAACAGAAGAACATACAGATTTAGTTTTGAAAGAGAAATACTTTCTCTAATTGATGTTGCTACAGAGAGGCCCAGGTTTATTAACATGTGATTGCATTTTGCAAGTCTGAAGTGTCTTATTAATTGAGAACAAATTTAACAAAGAGGAAGACAGACAGATTATCTAAATTTAGAAACCTGATTTAAAACAGAAAAATAAATATAACAAGAACAAAGTACTGAAGCTGTTCAAATTTGGTAGGAAATACACTGATAACAATCCTAGAATATTTAAAAGGAAAGGTATTGCCGAGGAGCAGCAACTGCATTGAATAAAGACTCCATATACCATAGTTACACATCTACGTGTATTTAGAACAAATGTTATGCTTCCCAGAATATATTGGCTTCATAAATTTTCTTTTTAAAAATAAAATGTACTTGACCATCATTGCTATCAAGTATCTCCTCTTTTGGCTGCTTCACAGGTGCAGCATGGATCTGTCCTTGTGCTGCTGCAGCCACTGCTGCTGCTGCTACTGGTGTGGTTGGAAGGGCACCAGGGACCTGGCTCTGACCGCAGGCTCACAGCAGTACCTAGTGCTGGTCTGACCCCAAACACTCCTGTGGAACATCTCCCATAACATCAATCATGAGTGCAGAAAAATGTCCCGTGTCTCATCGGTATAAATCAGTTGTGAACCTGTTGAGATCAATACGGTAATACTAATGGAGAAATGGTGAGACAAGCTTTGAAATTAAACTCTATGGCCAAGATAAATTCACATTGAAACCTTGAGCTTTTGCCAGCATGAATCTGAAGGATACTGTATATTTATCCTATCCGTCCAGAAAGATGAAACAGCTGAATATTTTCCCTATAGAGCAAGACATCCCTGAATGTTGCTTGGTACCAATTAATCATTTTAAAACCAGGTAAACTGTATCCACCATGGTGTTTTATGGTAAGCTCTTCTTCAGCTTCAGAGCTTTGGTAAGTGAGGATACATATTTTTATATATATCCTGTAATATATATTAGAGGATATTTATATTTTTATATATATTTTTTTTATATACACATTTATTTTTGTGTGTATGTATAAAAGTCTTATGGAAAGCTTCTCAGTAATTGAACTCTTCTGTTGCATAGTTCAACACATTGGTAAATATTGCACAGAAAAACTTATTTAACATTTCATTTTTAATATACGAATTAATTTGCTTTGGACATGTTGATGTCTTTTATGTTTGCTTTCCAGGCAAGTCTGAGAAATCAAATATTACTGCTGAAAATGTAGTGAGAAGCAAAATTATGACTCATTCACATGTGGATAGTTGAACTGTAGAGTGAGATTCATTGTCTTTCAGGGACATGTAGTCTAGGTTTGCATCTGAATTCAGTAATAGAGCAGCTTGTGTCATATTTCTGAGACACACAAATGCACAAATCCTCCCATGTGACTGCCTGAGTACTGACTTCTAGCCTGTAAAGCAAACAGCATGTGGAGTGGTGAAGCTGTCCCCAGTGGGCAGCAGGGCTCATGTTGCCAAGTGCACAAAGCCACAGATTGGAGAAATGTTGAGTGATGAGTCTGAGAATATGAAAAAATAACAGCTATTTTACTGTCTCAGAAGAGGTTTTATAAATACTTTGATAATGGATAAATTATTCATTATTAATTGTTCTCATGTTAAAATGATTTTATATGTGATGATGATTAATTAACTAGGACCTAACATCTGCTGAACCTGCTCCTGGTGTTGAGACAGTTCTCTTGGTTTCATCCAAAGAACATACTCTGCCTTTTGGGAACATAGCTTTTCACTTACAACCATGTCAGACTTGAATATTTTGATAGTACTGGAAAAATTTTATTTTATTTTATTTTATTTTATTTTATTTTATTTTATTTTATTTTATTTTATTTTATTTTATTTTATTTTATTTTATTTTATTTTATTTTATTTTATTTTATTTTATTTTATTTTATTTTATTCCAAGCAAGACTGAGGGGATGCAAACTGCCAGGAGCAGAAACTGAGAGCTGCTCCTTTCTTCCTGCATCTGCGAGCTGCCACTGCCGAGCTTCCCACAGGTGCATCAAAGCAAGTGCTCTGCTCCTGAGAGCTCCTCCTGCAAAACCCATCCCAGGGAGTGCCCCTGAGCAGGTACGAGATGCCATCCTCTCCCTCTTAGCAAAACCTCTGCATGTATGCAATGTATTGCTTCAATAAGGTTTATTCTTATTTATCCTTGTTATATAATGCCTTCTTTTGGCATTAACCATTTCTAAGAATTTTTCAGAATAATTTTTCTTTATCTGTTTTCACATAATATTTGAAAACTAAAAAATTAGGGGCTAATTCCTGTTTATTCCTTCTCTGGCCTGGAAATAAGAGCAAGGAGGGGACTGAGATATTTCACTGCACTTCAACATTCCCAGTTTTCTGGTGTTGTCAACCCAACAGCATGCAGTTTGGCCCACTTGATGCTGTGACCTCCCACATGAAGCAGGATAGCTGTTTGTCCCAGTTCGGGACAAATAGGAGGATGTTAGCTGGCTGATGCTTCTAGCCCTGGGTCTTGTGGAAGACATTTAAATTTTGGTGGATTTTTTTTTATGTGTAATTTAAGTGATTTAATTAAGAAAGTTAACTTGAAAACTGGTTCTGATTCATCTTCTGTGTCCAAAAAAAGAAAAAAAAAAAGTCTCTAAAATGTTCTAAAAGTAGAGATAAATGCCTTCTGCCTTTCCAGTTCCTGATTCATTAAAATAATTGATTGACTTTCAGTGGCTACAAAGCTGACAGCATGTAGTCTATTAAAGTATTCGCTCTAAGAAGGTCATGCCCTCTGTTAAATAACTACTGCTGCAAGTTAGTGAGACCTGTGCCCATGTCACTGAGAGCAAAAAGGGACCCTGGCAGAACAAATGCCAAGTGAGCTCAGTGTTTTGGTCTGCAAAATCAATTATTCCTTACAAATGTTTCATTTAACATGTTAAAATTTACCAAAAGCAGCAGTGGTTTTAGAAAGCTTGTCATTGTCATTACTGCCACATGTCGTTCAGAACTATGAAGTATAAAGATTCTGGGGAAAGGAAATATTTGTAAATATACATTGAGCTTATACTTTGGGCTTCTGATCCCATTCTGAAGGGGTAACCTGGAGGGAGGAATATCTTCTCTGCTTTTCATTCTCACAGACCAAAGTGACAACACATCCCCTATCAGCAATGCTGAGCAAAGAAAGGGAATAAAGTGGGAAAGGAATAGATTAACAGGGGTTCTGCTCAGGAAGAGACAATTCTCATTAAAGTTTGCAATTGGGTTCGTAGATAACTTCCAATATTTAAGCAGAAGCTGCATCGTCATCCTGTGTTACTGCATTAATCACCTGCTGGTGGTTTTGCTAAGAACTATTGTGGGGATCATGTCGTGTCCTTGCGGTTCCTTGTTTTTTTTGCATGAAGTCTTAACCTAGTAAAGAGTAAGAAAATGTAATCACTGGTGGAAATGCACTTCCAAGGGTGACTCGCAGAGGATGAGAAGGGAGAGCTGTCACCTCTCTGAGTGTCGCCCTGGAAGGGCTCATGATGGTATCTGTAGAGCTGTTTGTGCAGCTGTCCATTTTTTTTTGTTCAAGGTACCCATCACAGGATGTGCAAAAAGTACTCAAAGAGACCTATATGCCTTTCTGTACCTCCAAAGAAAACAGTTGCCTCTCACCATTATTTTAGAAGCCCAGTCCTTGGAAATATCCTTAAATAGTATCAGTGTTGCTCTTGATGCAAGTAGCTTCAGTGCAGAACAGGATGACTAGTCCAAGCTGCAAGGAATCAGCATTACAGTTATTTTTATTTTTATTTGATTATTATTATTATTATTTTTTATTATCTTTCTTTTTTATTTATTTTTATTCTTAAAGAAAGGTTAAAAATCTCCCAGGTACTGCAAACTTTACAAAGTGTGCAGACAGGTACAGAATGCTTTGAACTTCTGAAAAAGAAGGCTGTTAAAGTCAGTCAGTTATAAATTTATTCTACAGTGGAGGCTGTGAATGTCCAAAGCTAGACTTGGACTAGATTTATGTCTAGTCATACATTATTTATCAGCTACCAAAAAAAAAAAAAAAAAAGAAGAAAAAAGGCTTTATGATACAGCACTATATTTATAGAAAAATAAAAATTCTGTTGAAAAAGGAGCTGTGCAAAGTTAAAAATGTTAGGCTTCTGATCAACACCTACTCCTCCTCTCAGCTGCCTTTCATGCATTTCAATTTAGACTAATGCTAGTGTGGATTGTTAAATTTACATCTCATGTCAGAATCAAATGTTAACCCCAAAAGCCGGGGAGTTATCATTTAATTCTGAAATAGTTAGAAAAATCAAGAGAACTTGGATTTCAGCTTTAATAAGTTGAAAGACTAGAATCAGTTATTTACAAAAGGTTGGTTGTTTGGACTCCACTGCAAAGCCATTTGGCACTCAGATTTTTCCACTCTACCAGCATCTTTGACACTTGGATGTCCTTTCTGGCAAAAATGTTTAAATTAAAATAATGAACATTTACTAATGTTTCCATTTTAAAGTTCCTTATTGACAATGTCATTAAAATATTTTCCCAAACAGAAACATTTGAAGATAACCCATACTTGGATCAGGTATTTCTTTAAGTACAAGTATAAATAAGACTACTCATCTTGAAATTTATGGCAGAGCTCAAAGGTATAATGAGGTTTTACAAGGGAAAAGTGGTTCTACTGCTGGATGTTTGGCTTTGGTTTAGAGTACCTAGAAATAAATCAGTGCTATAGGTCAGGTTTGACAGCACTAAAATTTAATTAAATTGTGTAATTTCCTTTTCAAATTACAGAAAGTCCCCTTAATGTTGTAATTGTACAACATTTCCACCACGTTGATTAGAAATTTAAATACACAAAGCAATTTATATTACACTGAAAGCAGAAAACTAGAGAACGGTGGCAGAATAGCAAATGTCCAGAATTAGGGAACAAGCTGTGTGACTGCAGAGGCGCAGGCACCGCTCAGCGGCCTGTCGGAGCACAGCAGGGCTGGAATCTGCTTGGCAAAACTGGGTGAAAAAACTGGTAAGTCATCCTATGGTAAATTTTGTAAAATAGTTTTGTTCTACAAATGAACAATGGAAGTCCTATGTTTTTTTGTTTCATAAATGTAAGCTTATTTGTCTTACAGACATGTTGTGCAGCATGGGGAATATTGGTGTGTCTGTGGGACATTGTTTGTTCTCCTGCCCAGTGCTTAGAGATGGTGACTACAATAGTCCCATTAGCCCCTTGTTCTTGGACTTCGAGTTGCACACATAATGTGGCTAGTGGTGTGGCTAGAAAACCTGATGGAAAAAAAAAAAAACACGTGATTTTACTGTGTTGAAAAGTGAGTGTACCATTAGGTCACATAAGTCCTGCTTTGGTTGTCAGGTTGGAAAATTTAGGGTCTTTAAAACATTAAGCTGAGCAGCAGTAGTATGCAACATTAAGAATAATTAACTTGTTGGAAAGTGAATTTCTATTTCTTCATTAAGTTTTATCTTTTGGAATGAAGGACTAATTCCCAAGTATTCACATGAACTACAACTGCTCACATAAAGTCTTACAAATGTTAATGACAGGCATGAATGTACGTAATGTGAACCCATCGGATTTGAATGCATGTGATTTGTTTTTGCAGCTCTATAAATATATACCTTGTAAAAAATATAAAATATATATATACCTTGTAAATTTGAGATTCCTATTATGTCCAAATGTATACATGAATGTTTACTCTGGATTTATAGTAAACAACTGTGCCCTGTGTTGATGCTGCTAGTGCACCTTCTTGGGGCAGGTTGGAGGAGCTCTGCTCCAGTGTGCCACCAGGTTGGCTCAGTGATGCCATTCACCTCTTCCCCATGTGTGCATTGCTGCATGGTTAGTGATGCTGTGAACTCTCCCCTTCATCGCGAGTACCAAAATGAACAGATAGATCAAGGGCTTTTAAGGCACAAATTGAACAAGAAACATTATTTACCTTTCCCTGCCATCCTTGTAAATTCTTCTAGATAGCATCTCTAGGTTTTACTTTGTCTCCGTAAACATGCCAGCTCCCATCACTGAAATCCTCGGGACTGCATTGCACCTTGAAGAATACCAGCCACAGTCCTATGGATTGCTGCTTTACGGTCAGATCTGGATATTCACTTCTCTGGATGACGAAGAAATTCAGGTTTGAGCTGGATCAGGCACATGCGTACAACTGTGTTCCTTTCAGGCTAACACAAGACACAGCTCTTATACCCATAAGAATGTATGAAAATGATCTGGCGGCAGTTCCCTCTGAATGCTTGATCCAATGTGAAGACTGCCTTTAAAAAGTTAAACTTTTTGGCAGAGGATTGAATACAAAGATCAGCATTTCTATCATCGTGCTTTGATGATTTAGATCCAGTACTAAAGCCTAAATCCATTTTTATGGGCTCATCAACCTCAGTCTGAGTATCTGGTAGCATCCAGGCAGCTTAAACTGAGAACTGCCAGATCTGTTTGATCCTCACTAAATTTTCAGAGCAAGGAAGACCTGGGCCCGCAGGAAAGGATGATAAGCTATTTCTCTGGAAGAAATTTTGGTGTTGCTCATATGTTCCACCTTGCGTTGTAATTGCTTACACCATGCGTGAGACCTGAGTGCTTCAGATAGGAGAAAATAGTTCAGAGGCTCTGTTGAACATCCGTGTTTCAGGCTGCCTATCTGAAATTAATCTTTTTTTTTTTTTTTTTTTTTTTTAGCACTGGGTTTTATCATTTTTATAAGAAAAGGCCAATCTTATAGTTGTTGGAAAGTTATGCCAGTGAGCATAAAAAAAAATATGACTGACTTTCTTAGCTTTTACATTTTGGTGTGATAAATTTGCCTTTTTTTTTTTTTTTTTTTTGTACCCTGTATAGTGCAGCTCACATGATTACCATTCCTCTTGTTATTATCACAAATGTCCCAAAATTAAACAAAATAGAAGTAGGTAGTTGCTCATGAATTTCACAGTTGATATCAAGTGATTTCTTTCACGAGGACAGCAAATAGTCATGCATCCTTAATATCCAAACTGTGGGCTTGATTTTCTGAATTGTATTAATGTATTTTAAAAACCAGTGACTCGTTCAGACTTTGCATATTCTGTTAGCAGCAGAATACATACTTGCACTGCACATAGATCATAGTGTCCATGCCTCGTGTGTGGATGAAAGTGGTGGTTTCATATTTTCACGCTTGCTTCATTTTTCCATAATCCTGTAGAGGTCTGAGGCTTTTCCAAGATTATGAGCCTCTTTCTTGGCCATCTGTGAGGAAACAGGCTGCTCTGCATAAGTCAGATTGCTGTGCAAAGTAATGCAAGACTGAGATGAGCCAGAAGTGTCCAAACTCTATGCCAGTCTCCACAACCTGCCTTCGCCTCTGTCCGCCTTATCCCCACCAGAGAGGAGACTCCAGCAGTTTGCTGCCAGTGCATGGCTGATGCCGATGTACAAGATCATGCACAGCAACCTGTCAAAAAGGATTTACTGTGCACACGCAGAGGATTTCCTCTCACTGCTGTGGTAGTTCATGACCACTGCTCTGAATTCTGCAGCTCATGCAAACAACTTTAACCAGCTTTTGCATGATTCGGTCTGCTGCACAGGCCCGGGCAGTGTGACAGCCTCCTGGCTCCCCATCGGGACCCTTCATGACACTTCTAAAGCTTCTGAGCTTCTGGAGGAAATGCATTAGGGGATTTTTTATTTTATTTATTTTTTTCCTTAGCACTGGAACTTTGGAACTGAAGATACAAAAATGAAAGTAAGAGAAAATGAATTATTTTTTCTATTACAAGTATTCTCTTGACCCCCTCCAGACACACACACATTTTTTTTTCCTGATTAATAACAGAAGTCTTACTTGATATTATCAGTTCATGTTTACTTTTTTTTCTTAACATGATTCAACCTGATTTGACTCCAACCAACAATGAGTCACCCATTAAAAAAATTTCCTGTAGGTCTGGATTTGTAGTGATGAGCACACACAGAGAAAACCACACAAGGCTGAATTTATAAATGTTTAATTTGTTAAACATTTTACCAATTAAAACATCCCTTTTAAAATCTAATAGGCTGTTCAGTTTTTAGTTATCAACATTTCCCAAATAGTACTGGAGATTGAACTCACTGCATATTTTTAATATCCATAGATTTTCTGTATCTTGGATGTTCTTTATATTCTGTACCACACAGAAAAAAATACATTTATTAGACTGGCTAAAATAGTTGCAGAATTTCATTTTAATGTATCTCTTTAAAAAGCTTGTATATTCTTCCCATGTTTACTTTTTAGTTTTATGGTTCTGTTTTTCACAGTTAACTGTCTGATACCTCACTGAACATTTAGTGGAAGGAACTTTATGGATGCATAAAAATAAAGCTAGACTATTTCTTTTGAACTGGTTATCTAAATAGCAGGTGGTATGTCCTAGAAATTTTCAAAAAAAATACAGTTAAAAACACATCTGTGAATATCTTTGCAAAATTTATTCTCTTCTTATATGTTATCAGTTTCATGATGTGTGAAGAAATACAGCTTTTCTTTTGTCTTATTATGTGCTTCAATTTTCTACTTGAAAGCCTGATCCCCATTTGTGATACTTACTTTCTGTGATGATATCCCAGATGGGGAATAATTTCAAGGTGAGGAGTATATTTTGGAGAAAATATGAACTCCACAGTCCAAACTTGATTCTGAAGGCATAAAAAACATATTAAAACCCTAGAATATTTTCTAGTAGTAGCTAGAGCTGCCAAACCTGCAATGTCTCATTTTTCCTGGTTTCCATGAAGACTCATGGGTCAACCAACCTGCATTTAAATATGAAGTATGCTTTATACTTTGTTAAAGCTAGGCTGTTAATGCAAAATTAAATTAAAGTAGTTGACTGGTTCTTAAATATATGAGTATTTCAATTGGCACATCTAATTCAGTGCAAACCTGTATATGAAAACAAATCTATAAGGTTTAATTTTTTCAGCTATAATATACTGCTATTGGCTTTTGCTGTTTCTGGGAGTTGGAAATGTGGTGCAGAACTTGACGAATATCCATCTTTAAGGGGAAGTGGCTATTATACAAATGTAATGCAAGGACCTTTGGAACATGCTGATTAAAACATGTCGTAGATGTTTATTATTTCTCCTCTGCTTGCTTCAACTCCAACCTTGCAGCCTGCAGCCTGGGGGACACACACGCCCACTTTCTTGCCTCACAAGAACTTGTCACTGCACTGCTGGCTGGTCTACCTGCCACATTAAAAATTCATCAGTTGGGCTCACGGTGCTTGTTAACGATCACTCAAAAACAATACACAAGTGTCTCAAGCAGTGAATAGAAGAAACATGCATGTGTTCGTTTAATCCCCCTCGAAGACCTCTAGTGACAGGGAAATAAGGATTTATCCCCTTCACAGTGAAATATGGGGGAACATAAAATACATGCAATAATTGTTAAATAATAATAATAATATAAAAGTGAAAGGAGATCTCAAGCCAGATATTCTTGTTCTTGAAGAGGAGTGAAGAGGAGGAACTAGAATGAGATGAAAGAAACCATGGTGCCAATTTACCCAATCCACTGAGCTGTACAGTGTGTGCCAGCAGGCAAATCTGGATGGTTTGAGCTGGGCAGTATTTACTGTTCGTCAAATTGACCCCAAATTATCTGAAGACAGCTACTTTGAAATTGCATTATTATAATAAGAAATTAGTTATTATTTCACTAATTTTATATGGCAAACTACTTTGTCTAATGAAAAGGAAATTCTATCTCAGTTACAGGAAAAGTATTAATAACTCAGTGATCATCACTTAATAAGAATTATACAAGATGCTGAACATACAAGTACATTTTCTAAGTCTTAACAACCTATATAAAAAACATTAAAGATAATATGATGAATATATGATGAATACTTTTTTTTTTTTTTGGTGGGGAAGGCTGGAAAACAAGACTTTTACAGTAGTACTTGAACATTTTGCATGTGATCATACTGTAATATGGAATGATGTCAATGGCATTAGTATGTTGAGGATAGAAAGAGAGAGAGGGATCATCCAGCAGAACTAAAACTTCTCCCATTCAAGTGTTTGTGCTTCCTCACCTAATCCAATGTTGAGACCAGAATGTTTGTCCTCCACATTTCATGGATGCTATTTCAACAAATAAGACACTCTTCCTGATATAGGCAGTTGTACTGCAAGTACATGAGGTATCACCTCTTTAAAAATAATTTGCATGAGAAAAAAACAAAAAACAAAAAAACATTTTGCATGAGCAATTTTGCAGGCTAACTCCTCTGTATTTGTTTGGGGTTGGTCTGGTTTTACATTGCACTACCAGGCACCTATTTCCTAATAACATTTCTGTAATGTGGCTTTGTAAACAGGACTTTAATTTTCATAGAAATTTATTTTATGAATTGGATAAGAATTGTCCCTTTTGAAGCCCAATTATCTAGTTTCCAAAACTGTATGCCTTTGAGTTGGAAAATAGGAGCATGTGGACAGGTGAATAGTATACATATACATCATACTACCAGCCTCACTGGGACAGGATCATCAATGGATGAATGGGTTTTGATACAGATCTTTCATAAATAGATTAGCCTTTGCTGTAACACCAGGAATCTAAAATTTCTCTAGTATATTATTAGCATGGAAAAATAGGGTTGTAATAGACACTAAAATGTGCCTTACATGCATCTACTGCCAGTGGAAGCTGTATGTCTCCTGTTTTGATCTATGGTGGTTCAGACCCCTCAATTTATCCCTTATGGCCCATCAAACACAATATTTCTGTACACAAAGTTTTGTGGTCCTTTTAAACCGATGCATCCTTGGATCTGATATAGCACTTTGTTACCTCTAAGAGGTATGTTGGAAGAATTGTTTCATTCAGAGCATTTTGAATAGAGTACGTAAGTGCAATCCTTTATGGTCCTTGAGAACTGATAACGTGGGAAAGGATACTTTATGTCAAAATATTATGGCTGTATTATCATTATAGAAAAATATATTTTCAAACATTCATTCAAGTTGAAGAACATTTCAGGAAATGTGCTTACTAAATCAGATGAATAATTTATTTTGTACTGGCAGTGTTGCATTAACATAGGGAATTTCAAAGGGACATAAAGGAGGTAGGCAAGCAGTCGGTGAGAGCTGAGTGCCTAATGAATTTAGCCATTCAAATGTCCAAAGGTATATAAATGGATTATTTATGAAAATCAGCAGTATTATTTGTACAGATTGATAATAAATTCTCTTTCATTAGTGACCAGTATTTTAAGATTTAAAGCTAAGACTGATTAAATCAAGTAAAATATGCATGTAAATTGTCATTATGTGGATGGATACACCTTACTAGATTAAATTTAGATTTTATATTTGCTCCACACTTTATTTTTCAGCTCATTTTTTATTACTGTTCATTCCTTCCACTTCACAGATTATAAATTCAGCTGTGTTTTAGTTCAGGTTAGGCTTTGGATGTAATGGTTGGAGGAGAAAAAAACTTTGTTTCTCTCTCTCTCTCTTTTTTTTTTTTTTCCATTTTTCCTGTGTCAGTATTTTATACAAGGTCAATAACAAGCTTCAGTGTGTTTACAATTACCAAGAGGATGGGATTTGTTATTGTGCACAGACAAATGTGCTGATGCTTCCATTATTTATGGACAGGAGATAAAAATCATGCAACGTACTGAGACAAAAGTAAGGTGTATGTTTTATATCTATATTTTTGATGTGTTCTCTTAATAGACATTGGGCATTGCATGGTTCCATGACTGTGTAATGTAAATTTTTCTTTGTAGTAAAGCTGTCAAAGCTTTTTTTTTTTTTTTTTTTTATGGCTCACGTTTATGTAACTTGGAAGCAAACATCTCACTTCCTATAGTATTAGTACCTATATATAGAACTGACTGTTTTGAACTGCCTACAGTCCAAAGGAGTACGTAAAGATAGGATAAACATATTCCCCTGATACTGAGATAATTGATAATTTTTAGGAAACTTTTACCAAGAGAATTGGTTATAAAAAAAAAAAAAGAGAGACACAATTTATTGGAAAAAAAAGTCCCTGAGATGTCCTTAAAGCCCATTTTCTATAATGTTATGACCATTTGAGAAGAACTGTGGTATTGAAGCCAGAGGAGAGCAGCAGAGCCCACTGTCATGTGCTGCTTTAGAGCATCCAGAAAGGGATGTAAAGCCGTGGTGGTGTGGATCTCAGCCAGCTCCCTTTGCTGCTGTGGTAAAGCAGGATCAATACCTCCTGCAACGGATTCCTGTTGTTCAGGGTTTGGGAAGTCTGTATTATATTCGTACTTGTCTGTTGGTTAATCTCAGTGTCTAGTGATGAATTTCTACTGTCTAGAAATGTTTTTTATTCTAATCAGATTGGAGCCTGGCATCTTGATGCCCTTTCCTTTGCCTTGATCCATCCCATAAGAAATCGATAGATCTATTCTCTGCTACTTAATCTTTCAATCCCTATTGCTTTCATCTAGCTGTTAAACTGGTTTGACAGTTACATCTCCACAAGTCTGTTACACCTTGAAATGCCAGTACAACAGGCACTCCTAACTGCTTAGAGTCATGTGTAAAGCTCATGTTGGTAATTATAAAGGGGTGAGGTTGGGGGAAGGGTTGTAAGTGGTGGACGGAGAAGAGTTTCTCTAGGGGAAACTCAGAGCACCTGTTTTAGATTCACATTTTCAATTGCCTTTGGGAGACTCTCACTCTTTTTTTTTTTTTTTTTTCCCCCCAGGGGAAAGAGAGCAAGCCTTGTTTCCTGTAGAGCATTGTGGCTGGAGGTTGGGAGGTATAAACTTCTTCTTGTGTGTCTGTGTGATGAGCAATAGTCTTTTGACCTGTTTACTGTAGAGCATTTAAGAGTATAAGTTTGATTATGTCACGATTGTGCTGCATGAGTGATGTTACTAGAATATGGGTCTTTCCCAGGACTAAGGTTTTGTTACCTTGCCTACCTCTGGCTGTTGTCACAACTTCACAACTTGCTGATTAGATTTGAACCTTGCTATTTGTCTTTTTTTTTTTTTTTTTTTTTTTTTTTTTTTTTAATATGGTATGGAAAGGTAGTTTCCAACTTGTTTTGAATTTTCCTTGATAGTTTGTGCGTTAATGATCTTTTTTTAGATGAAAAATATCTGAAAGTGTAACTGTACTGAATTTTGCATTATGTTAAATTCATGACCCCTTACTTTGTTCATTCTCTAGTGAATTTGAATAGTGAAAACTAGACTTCCAGAATAGCACAAAATCTTTAAAATGTGCTTGTTACGTCTCAGTGTAAAAATGAAGAAGACATCTCTGCTAAAGCATAGAAAATGCTTTTATAATAGAGCAAAAAACTTTAATGAGAGGTAGATGTCTTTTATGTAGAGATATTTTGAAGATCTTGAGAGCAATAGTGCTTTTATAATTGGGTGATAACCATGTGCTGTCCAGAACAAGGTTTTTTAAGTACCTTATCTTTTTTCTCAGAAGCCACTTCTGTAATTAGCAAGTAATTATATATGTTTAGTATAAGCCAAGTGAATTTAATTTTTAACCTTTTAAAATTTTTAACCTTGATCTTCATCGTATGTTCTTCAGACCTACCTCTGCTGCTAAATGCAAGAAAGATAACACAGTTTCCTGGTCACATACTCAGCATTATACGTGGGTGTATAAATGGTTCGTGAAAGCATTCATAACAATGTACCTATCCTTCTAGGCCAGAAAGTTATGGATGTTTAAATACCTTATGAATAACTTCTCTATTGTGCTGCTATTTATTTTTAGTTGAACTATGATGGGTTCCCCAGAAGAAGACCCCAAAATATATGCTTATGAAGGAATTGTAAGCCCCTATTTTCAGTATAGATTCTATGCTTATCTCAGTGCATCTAGAAGGTAAAAGGGTTAATAAACTGGATTTTGTTAGCAGTATTTCCCAATGTTATTATGATGAAGGTAGCAGAGCTAGCTAATCAAAATCACTTGTCCTTAATCATTTAATATTTGATGAAGCAATTCATTCTCCTTGTATTTTTGACCCATGTAATCGTTACATTATTAAAGTCTGTGTGTGTTTCAGGTAATCAGAATATAATGATTTTGTGAATTTCAAACTATAGCAGGAGTCTATAAAAAGTATCTTCCAAGAATCATCTTCTGCCACAAAATGAGCCTTGGAAAAATAGTGCTCACTAATGTGAAAAAGAGCAAAATGGTAATGAAAATGCTAGGTGAAGAAGAGAAGTCAATTTTCTCAGACGTGTTTTGGGATGTTACAAACAAAGATAATCATTGTGCCTGTAGTACATAGGAAGTAATAGAATGCATTAAAACATTTCCAAACAAAAACTGGATTCAGGTGATTTTTTTCTTACATTGTGGCTTATGCTTCCACCCATTACTGTATCTTCTGAGCACAGTGAGAGGATAAACAATGTCTGTCATCTGTCAGATGCTGATATTTGTTAAAATGCTTTAGGTGGCAAACTCTAAAATTACTTGTAATGTATTAATGGAGAATTTTTGATATAGTGGTGTCTCATTGGGGACTTCTTGCTTGTGATGATAATGCCGCATTTCATCCTTAGACGTGATGGAGCAACTGCAAATCTGTAGTTTAGATGTATAGGTTTACGAATGATAATCTTTTTTATTTTATTTTTTTCCCAAAGAAGGTATTTCTTAAGAAGTCTAGTTGGAAACTGTAGTCAATGTCACCATGATTAACACACCATCAAATATTTATTCAGTGTGCATACTTTGAGATATTATCTGTTTAAAATCAGGCATACAAATAAAGGTCTCTTTGGAAAACCTCTGCTGAACCATGGCAATTCCCTCTAGCCAGGCTGTCAGGAACAGAAGTTGTTGCCAGTCTCACTGTGTGGTTGGAGAATTTCTTGCAGGCTTCTGCCCATAAGGTTCACTGTTGTGTTGGGGCTGTTAAATTCCACTTTGCATTAATATAAGCACAGAAAGGCTTTTGCATTTTTTTTTCTTTCCAGTTTACTAGTGCTCAAGTGAAGCTGTGTAAATTTTATGTGGCCTAACTCTCAACCAATGAGCTCAAAATATTAACGCATTCTGTAGTGATGCTCTTGAGGTGTGGAATATAAAACAGGTATATCCAATGTGATTTATGTAAGATTAGATGGTGGTTTGTAGCTTCAAAGATCAGGCTAAATGTCTTCATTTGGTGCAGTTTTCTTGAAGGAAAGGTAATTTTGGTCAATTGTGTTTGAAACATTTACTTTTTAATTTTTGAAAGTGCAGTACAGAACTAATATCTGGCTTATTCATTCAGCTCTTGCTGTCTGGACTCATTAGAGGAGATATATAAAGCATTATGCTATTCTTTTCCAGACTGACTACATTCAGATAGATTAGATCTTTGATATCTTTAAGTATTCGTAGTAATTTACAAGTAGCTACAAGTAGCACCTGTGGAAAACATGTGTTCCAATATGGTATTGAGCAGTGACTTATTAAGACATTATTCATTCTGGAATTACTGCTTTACTCTCTTCCTGTTAAATTTATAGGAATTAAATATTTCAAATGGAATAAAGTCAGGTTTGATTATTGCTTCTTATTAAAATATTCAGTGCATCGTTCCCAGGTTTAACTTTCTGACTGTCACAGAGCCATTATGCTTTATTTTTTGTAACTATATATGAATGTAATCCACTCGGTAAAATGTGTGCACGCAGTAATTATTTCAAATCTGCCTTTGGATACGTAGTAAGGAATATAATAATGATGGGCTGAACATCAGGGTAGCTTAAGTTTTGTAATTTGTTACTATCTTGTTATTTTTTTACTTTTACACATAACAGTCTTGTACAGGGTAATTTCTCTCTGATTCTCTCTAATCACAGTAATTGGAAAGAATGTACCATCATCTCAAAGGCAGGATCTCAATACCACTTGAATGCATAATTTTCTGCTTGAATTCTGTGGTATGGGGAATAGGAATTGCTCTCCTCGTGCTTCAGCCTACTTTCCCCATGTTTCCACCCAAACAGATTTTCCTGTTCTGCAGCCTTTGGGGGTCTACAAGAGCAGAATTGCTTTCAGAGTATGCTGTACCGAGAGTCCTGTTGATCACAGTGGTCATCGAGATTCCTGCCAAGATGAGAACATAATGAAAAAGCTGAGCACAGCTTTTGTGACTCAAGCTAAGAACAGAAAATGGAGGAAAGAATCAGGGAAGTGGAAATGAACCAATGATTTTATTAATTGGGTAAGGTGGCCTGAAATTTTTATTTTAAAACAACTAGTAACGTTTAATGCTTGCTTTAATTATTTATTTAATCAGTTTGAAGGAGCAGTCATGAGTAGAGTATCCTGCCACTGAAGTACTCTTGATTTAATCTCAGAGGCTCACCATGGGAGGTTAGTTTGCTGTTCTCTTCTGTGGCCTTGTGCTGGGCTTGATGCAGCCAAATGAGAGCTATGGAGTGACTGCTACCCTGAAAACAAGGAAAAAAACAAACATGCAAAAAAAATAACAACAAAAGTCACTATGAAATGTATAAACCATTCTGCAGTTACATCTATCATCTCTCTTTTTTATTATTTATTTTATCTTATTTTGCCCCCCCTCTGGAGAGATGTATGCTATTAAAGTATTCATGCAAGCAAGAAAGGCATTGATTTTTAGACACCTTCAACAATCAAGTTGAAGACCATGTAAAGGTCACGGCTTGTCCTTTCATAGCTCCTGCAGGTAAAAAGCTTCCAGTGCTTCCAGTGGCACATCCTTGGAGAGCCGAGCTGAGCACCTGCCTTGGAGTCTCCATTGCTGCTGCATTCCCACAGGGCAGCAGCGACATGTCAGAGCTCCTGGGGTGAGCCTCTGGCATTAGAGTGGGCTAGCATGAACTGAATGAGCAGAAATTCTTTTTTTTTTTTTTTTTTTTTTTTCCCTTATATCTTCTGAGTGTGGAAGTTGCACCAGAGAATAACTCAGGTTTAATAGGAGCCTGGAACTCTAAAGGTATTTATTTCTTCATAAGTTTCTTCCTGGGTGATTATTTATTGCTTCTGAGGATGTCTAGAACACTTTCACATGCCATTGTATTTTGTATACGTGTTTTAGAAATAAAATTACCTTTAAAGACACCTGTACACGCATAAATTTCATGCATGTACTTCTATGAAATTGCACATGTGGAAGCTTTTTAACTTTTTAAATTACTATTTATTTATTCTCATTTGAGCACAAAACTCAAGTTTCACTCATTGATAGACTGTGGAGATTGGCTGAATAAACCCACAAAAATTATATTTTATTCCAGTAACTATAATATATTTTGCTTAACATTTCACGGAAGAAAAAAGTTCTCATTAGTGGAAATTTTAATGATGCTCATTTTTCCTTATTTATTTAATAAGTAAATGCACCTGATGAAAGATTACTTTGTGCATAATAGAGATGATGAAAAATTGTGATGTAGAAAGCAACCTTCTTTTTATAGAACTTAAAAAATTTGTCTTCAAAATATTTTTTTTTTCTGTAGGTTATAAACACATCCACAAACTCTTGGTTGTTCTCCTATATGTATGTCATGTTAAGACTGAAATACAAAGTACATTAGCTTTAATGGTTTTTAAATGACATACTGAGTAGCAAATCTCGTCTGTAGCCCATCTCTGGTTCTTTTTTCTTAAAGACCCATTCTACTTTTGCCTGCCCCCTACCTGAAATTACAATTAGCTCTGCAAAACGCATTGAGTATTTTCACTGATTGAGATTGCTTTGATTATGAAAGCAGTCCCCTTAATCATATAGTTGCATGTTATTGATGGCATACCTGACAAAAGCTTGCAAAATACTGGTGATTTCAAGTGTGCTGCAGTTCTCAAAAATCATTTTGCCAGCTCATCGTATCTTTCATGAGTTTTTATCTCACTGAATTTCCAATCAGCCCTTGTGCTTAGTGAATTATTTAGCTGCAGCTCATATTTGACAGAGTGATTACTGTGTAATACTTAGCTAGCTGGTGTAGCATTCACTGGGAGCTTTACCTGTGTGAGTATAACAAATCTAAGCCAGCATCTCTTCAGAAAATGAGTATAACACTTTTTTTTTTTTTTTTTTTTGAGTAACATTGTGTCGTTTTTCATTAACCTTCTGTGCAATGGTGTAACTCTTTATCATGGTCAAAATTCTGTTGTTGGTATTTGAAAAGTTTTGGCCAAACTAGAGATAGCAAAACAGTATGATGCCAAGAAAATAGAGAATTCAAATCTTTCTTGCTCTTCAATTTAATACAGTAAATAGTTGGCTGAGAGTGAAACTCATGCTGAATTAAGCAGTGACCAATGATAGCGCAGAAGTGGTATGAAGTGTACCTGTAATTAACCTAAATGTGTACTCAGGATAATAAATGTGAGACCTTTCTGACACTTAAACAGATCCACTTTGTGTAAAGAAAAACTCCAAAGAAAATCTGTAAATTACTCTTCAATACACAAGTTGTTATCCAAATTGTACTCTCGCTTAGAAGGGGTGAAAAGGCTTATTCAGAGTGACACATTTTCTATACCTTTTCCGCTAAGAAACACTCTCTGTTAACAGATTTCCCCCACCCCACCCCACCATTGTGGTGAAAGGAAAATAAGCCTCATTGGGAAGCAAATACACATTTAGTACACTTTGTACAGATCATTACAGCTATATCATACATAAAAAGGTTAGTGACAAAATGCAAGAGACTGTAAATGTATGCTTAGAAATTGTGTGCATGTCATTCAAGCATTTTCTTTTCATAAGGAAAGCAAGCTCTTTAAACTTACAAAAGCTATTCCTCTAGTAAAATGTTTTAGACCTGACATCAGTTTTTGCTAGCTATTTTTCAAGCCTGTCACTTTGTGCTGACTCAGACATGTGCAGGGTTGGTATTGCAGAGACGGTTAAAAACGTCTTGGGCTGGGTGGGTGGGATGACAGTCAAGTATCTTCCCAGCCAGAAGGAATGTTTGCGATGCGTGTTCCTCAGTCTTAGGCTGAGACTCTCTGGGACTGGTAATTAAGTCTTGTCTTCCTCTTTGTTGAGAATTAGAAGGCAGGCATGCCCTGCAAATCCTGCAGAGCTTTCCCTCTATGCCCAGGGTAGCAAATTGTTTGACACTGTAGTAAGTCCGTTACATGGTGAATGAAATGAAATAACAATTTTGGAGAGAAGTGTATTTTTCCTGCATCTTTACTATAGTATTGAAGTTTGTGGATTCAAGAAAATATGTAAATTATTGTTGATCTAAAAACTGAATTTTGATAAATCGGTAACTGCGCTATATTTCTACTCTTTTTGGCAACTTCACTGACTGCTCCTGTAGGTTCTCTAGATGTGTGTGGAATAGTGCCATTACAAGGACTTTACAAAGACGTGTGCTCTAGAAATAACTCCGATACGTGAGTGTATAACCAGAAAATGTCTGTCCTACAGTGCTTGATTTGCAAATGTTATAGCATGGTGATAAATCAAATTAAATCATACAGTTAGATGACTGACTCATCCATAAAGAAACCTGATAATTATAGTCTTGAAGTCAATGGTACTGAAATCAGTCACATGCAGCAGCCATAATTACAGAATATGATGCTCACATGATGCTCCGTCATCGGAAGAAAGCATTCTCCCCCACCTCTAAGAACCAACAGGGAAGCTAACAGAATATCACAGAGGTTAATTAACAAATTGTTATCAACCACTTATGAATTATACTGGCCTTATGAGCCAGATATTTTATATCTCTTTCACAAGTGGTGTATTTTGTAATGCTAACACAAATGGGCTGGAACTTCAGAGGAGAAAAAAATATGTCTGAAACAGTGCAAGATATCTGAATTATTCATACCTTAAGACATGTGCTCTGTGAATTGTTTGTTTTTTAATGCAGTTCACAGATTCATAAACTGTCTTAAAATCCAATGATTTCTGGTCTGTCAAATGTACTGTCAAACTTGGCTGAAAGCCTGCATTACTGGGCCTGATGAAAAGCCTGGGTAAAACCATGGACATTGTGCACAAGAAATGACCTGAAGGAAGCAGAATAAAGGGAATGGGGTGGGCTGGGGGGAACTCTCCATCTCCACTCCAGTGAACCCAAGCCTTATTCTTGCCTTAAAACCTGAGCTAGAACAGAAATACAAGGCTGCCAAAATGTACCCCCCCAAAAAAAAAAGTTGGTCATGGTGTGTGTGTGAGAAGACAATTCCTCAGCAGAGGAATGAGGAATACAGGGTTGTTAGGTAAAAAAGGAATGTCTGTAGCCACAGCTGTCCTTGAGAACTCACCAAACGGGAGCAGTTAGTCCAGACCAGGTATCCCCACTTCTTCACTGACATCTAGTATTTTATTATTTCAGAAAACATGCTCATATTTCAAGTCTCTATCAATTTTTATTTTTATTTTTTTCAATTTACCTACCTTCCTTTTTGTTTCAAATTAACATATAGGTTCTTTGGGGATTTTATTTTTTACTGTCTAGTGCAATGGGACTGCTAGATGCCGCTGTATTATAAGATGCTGCTGTACAGAATATACAATAGTAATAGGAAGGATTCAGTATGTTTGTCTGGCTCAGCAAGTAAAACAACAGTGGATAAATGTAGAGTGTAACATCTGATTTTTATTTTTTTTCCAAGTCTAGAAGAAAGCTGTATCTTGCTCTTGACTTGTGCTGCTGGGACTGTTCTGTTGAGCTTGATCAAAGTGCTATAAATTGCATTTCTCTGTAAATGCAAGAATGAAATGCACACAGAAGATAAGATCAATTAAAAAATGTGAACTTCCTCACCACAAGCGTGTGTGGCACTGTCCTTCAGGACTTCCACCTGAAACACAGGCAGAGCTTTTCTCTCCTATCATCACTAGAGGGCACTCAGTAATTGCATTTTGTTATTTTGCCACCCATTTCAGAGCCCTTAAATCTTCCTTAAAAGACAGCACATGTATTAAATACAAAGATTTCTCAGACATAGCAACAGGATTTATTGCTGATAAATAATTCTCAATAGAAATGTAAAATAACAGTTGTGTTTAAATAGTGCTGTAATGCAGCTTCCTCCACTCCCTGAAGTGGTGTAATCTGAAGGAACAGGTATTTGTTTATGTCTGACGAGAGGCGGTATGCTTTCAAGCCATCCTTGCATCATAACTTCTTCCACAGATGCTTACAGCTAAGAAGAGCTATAGCAACTCTGAGAGAATGTTCTCTGAGCAGAAAATGGGTTTGTTGTCAGCTTTTAGTGTAAAGGATGTGTTGAGGAAAGGTAAAGGGAGAAGAGGAAGCTGGCAGAAGGGCAGCATGGTTGCGACGCAGAGCTGTGCAGCAGGGAGGACAGCTCAGGAACCAGAGCTCATGATCCAGCTCTTCATCGTCAGATTGAGTGATTTGTATTTGGCTGCTCTTATGTAATATATTACCCTGGGCAGCAAGTGCAAAATTAACCAGCAAGCACCAACTATATGTCATGCTCATTTTCCCCTTGAACCCAGAAGGACCGGACCAAAGATGTGCTTTGTCCACTTAACTTCTCATTGTATGGCTGAAGTTGCTCAAAACTTGCAGCAACCTTTTCTGATGCCTGCTTGAAGTGGAGTGGGGGACTTTGTTGCTGGATGCCATCAACTCTCACAGTCTCTCTTGGGAGATGTACAACAGATTAGTAGCTGAGCAGTCCTTTGGAGCAAGACACCAGTGCAAGTCCACATCTGTGTTTTTCATAAGGCCACATCTATTTTCTTGTGAAGAATTCGAGGCTGAACTGCTTGGGCACTTCTCTTATCTCTGTTCCCATATGCTGTAAGCCCAGTAGTGAGCTCCATTGTTTGATTTAAGCCTCTCTGTTTTCACCACAGGCTTTTCTGGTGTGAGAGGACTGTCCCAGCATCCAAACCTCATCCTTCTTGGGAAGGGAAATCCTCAGCAATTTGGTGTGATCCAAGTGATCCTTCCATCTCTGCTATCATCAGAAAACACAATATGTTTCATGGGCATAGGGTTGTGAAATTGTTCCAGCTGCTCAATTCTGTGGCAGAGACCAAAAGCCAGGTGTAGGGAGTCTCTAAATCCACCTCTGAGTGGGATGTGTATGGCTGGCAGGTTGAACCACAACACCTTAAAGCAAAGTTGAATGCATAAAATCAACAATATCTGTACGTATGTGGACACTTTTTTTTTCTCTTATTAAAAGTTCATCATTTGGCAGCCACCAAAAAGGGTTTTTGTGGGAAAAAAAAAAAAATAGAATCCATGTTGACACAAACAGCATTTTTCAGTTGAATGTATTATCAAGATATATTTGGTCATCTTCAGAAAGTGATCAAAACATGTACAATCGTTGGCCCCAGAAATTAGCATTGCTATTTTCCTTTTTATGCTGCTCCTTTTCTTTTCAAATGAACAGTATCAAGAAAGTTGTAGTTTTCTTTTATCTATCTTTTTCCAGAAAGAAAGTGGAGCTAGAAGTTCATTTACATTGAATCATATTAATAGCATAAAATATTTTAATAGAAACATTGAGCAACCCAGGCTGGAAGAGACCTTGAAAGATCATCTGGTCCAACCTTTATTTTATGTACCCGAAGGCTGCAAAGTAAGCTAACTCCCCTTGAGTAAAGAGCTCCAGGATTGTTTGAGGCTTCAAACTTCTGTTAAGATGCCGCTGCTTCATCTCATACCACCCTAAAAAAAAAAAACACAGAACAGCTTCGGAAGGTGGTGTTCTGTACAGCTGTAGCATCAGAAATGGACAAATGCACAGAAGATTTTGGAAGTTTAAGATCAAGAACTAAAAAAAAATTGCTTGACAAGTGTTCGTATGCTGATGGTTCCCATTTGGATCAGAAATCATTATGGCTGCAGCCAGTAATTGTCAGTATCGTGATGAGTTTATTTATGAGAGATTGCTTTATGCTAGTTGAGGATGTCTCATTGTTCTGGAAGAGAGCAAAAGGTCAGGCAAATACTTGGAGGGGAAAAAAAAAAATCAGTGCTTAGTCATTTTTGTTCTATATATCTGAAAGTAAGGCCATTCTTTCCTGGTTTTGTGTGTATTGTATTGCAGAACATCAAACATGCAGAAAAAGACAGAGCTGATGAAAACACAAAGATAAAGAAATCTGGTAGCGAGCTGCCAAAAAGAAATATCTTTTTTTTTTTTTTTTTTTTTTTTTTTTTAGTAATTCTGTAACTGAGTTTTGCTATGATAATAATGTAATGAGAAATAGACTCAAACATTCATATTGTCAGGTGGAACATAGCATAACAGGCTTTGAATGAGGTTTTGTTGTAGTTTGTTCTATGAGAGTTGTACAGCTTTTTAATAATGAGAAGCACTGGAGAAATATTCTTTGATAGATGGGGGAGATTAATTCAGACAATTGTGGTCTTCCTGAGAAAGGACCCACAAAGAGCTTGGATTTGGGAAAGTAAGGAGGAAGTAAGAATTAATCTGAAGGTTTGTCCCCAGACTCGCACTCATTTGTGTCCATCAATATCAGAAGGCTTTAAGTATTCAGCATATAAATTCCTTAAAATACAGATTTTTACATTTTAGCCCTGCTCCAGAAATCTCAAGGAGGATACCTCTCTCTTTTATGACATGATGCAGCACATCAGATCCTCAACTGTCTCCAGTTATACTTTGTCAAAAGCTGATTCTCCAGTCTGCTGCAGCTAATAATCAATAAAGACTTTACAATTTGATTTGGGAAAAGACCTTATTAGAAAACTTATTGAGGCATCTTGTGTCTGCTTCTACTATGTAGGCTGTAGAAGATTAATGCCATAATACATTTATGAAGTTTTCTTGAGCTTTCCTATGTATCTCACCCAGGGAACAATGTATGCTCGCTTCTGACTTTTATTGACATAATTATAGGTTGAGTTCCCAGCAGCTTTGATCACAACACTTGTTACATGAGGTATTGTCTGGGCGCCTAATGATGCAATTTGACTGCTTTGGATGTGGCCGTGGGAGCCGGTGGAGAGAGTCCCTTCCAGCCTGTCTCTGCCCCAAAAGGTAGGCTTCCCTTCTCCATGTGCTGGCAGCTACACAGAGCGTTATTGCTGCCTTAATGCAAGGGTTTAAGTGCTTAATGCCTTTCATAATCAGGTGGCTTTGGTACCTGTACTTAGGCTTTAACAATTTGACTCCAGGTATACAGGTTTGGGGACTTTGGCTGTTTCCTTTGGATTATCCACCATTACTCATCTGAATGTTTGCAATTACTATAATCCTCTCATTGTATCGTGTTTTGCATTGCCACAGCAACAAATTCCAGCATGACTGGAGTGATAACAACAATAAACTGCCACAGAATAACATCTAATAAAGATCAGACAAATGAAGAAGACAATTGCTTCTCATTTTTCTGCATCCTGGCAGGATGTGGGAATTCATAGTAATTTCACTGCATAGAAATCAAATCTAATCAATACTTTTGAATTGCTGCCTTAGCCTATATAGAAGCAGGTTTCAGGATTATTTCTTACATCTCCAAGAGTCATGCAGCCTTTCTTTTTAATTGTGCTACATATTTCAGTATGCAAAGTGGTCTATTTAAATAGGAACAGGATTATTTCATTATTCAAGTTAATTAAGATGGGTAATTAAATGCTACAAGTAAGGTTCTTTGTATTTTACATTTTATTTCCATTAAAAGTGATTTCCAAGTACAACATAAATGAATTGTTTGAGATTCCAAATCAGCTTTTCTACTTTTTTTTTTTTTTTTTTTTTTCATATTGTACTATTTCTTTCTACCCCTCAATATTTTCACCTTTTGAAACAAGGATCAGGACGAGCATTCATGGGAAACAATGTGAGTTCACAAATTCTGGTTATGTATTTCAGTAACTACCTTAATATGTATTTTAGGCCTGCCTTTTTTGGTTTCCTAATATGCTTGGAAGCTGTGGAAAAACTATCCACAGTGACTAATCTGTATTTTCTGACTCCTCCCCCTTTTATCTGTACATGTTGCTGATTTCTGTCTCTCTTACTTTAATCTCTACTTTCAGAGCAGAGCAATTACTTGATTGTTCTCGTGGATAAACGGTGTTACAGTTGTCCTCTGTAAAGAAGAAAAGGTCTATGTCTGGTGGAAGTCTAGAGCCGTTCTTTATTTGTACAATAAGAAGTTATCTCTGTACAAATATGTTGTTGTTTGCTCATGTCTTGACATGAGGAAGGCATAAAATGGTTGTGCTGATACAAAATTTCTGGGGCTTTTTTTTTTAGTTTTTATTATTTCTTTGCTTTATTGTATCTTAACTGTGGCTAGGCAAGAAAGCAAACTGGAAGATGAAAGATATGCTTTCCCAATGACACTTTCTTGTGCCACACCACTGGAATAGGTAGGTCTTCTCATGCTGTCGCGTTCTGGTGAGATACTTGCTGGTAATGAGCTGGAGATGTCTTTCAGAACACGAGTCTATGGTTAACACGAGCTAAGTGACATTGTTTCTGTGCAAGTATCATGACAAGTGTTTTGTTTCAAAACAAAACTGGTGTCAGTGTGAAATCCCAAAGGAAATGTGGCCATTAAGTGCCATTATATTCACTTGGGATTAGTGCAAAGCTTTGGCTTCATTTTTATTTTTTTTTTTCTTTTCCTCAGTTGTCTGAGCAAGGAGACAGTCCTGAAGTTTCAGGCAAGCTTTGCATTTGGCACTTACTATGAACTCGCTAAGGTTTTGTGACTTCCAGCCAGTCCCCAAGCTCTTCATGGCTATCAGAGCCTCAAACTGCCCCTCAGTTGCTTTCTGGAAGCAATGTGAAATTAGAACTGTAAAATATCACAAAGATTCCTTCTGTAACATCTTGTATGAGGGACAGAGAAATGCCTTCATGAAATAAATTATCAATACCTACATTACCTACATTTTTTTATTACTTTTATTTTTTTTTAAGTTTGAATTTAGGATAAGGGAGAGTGTTGTTTCCAATAAGGAAAACTCCCTGGATCCAGTTAATAATGTAAGTATCCCCTGAAGTTTTTTACAAGGATTTTTCTGCCCTATCACAAAGCCATTTTGTTTCCATACTGGCCATTCCACAAGTGCCAACAAACTGGTCTTTGGCACATGGCATTTACAACCTATTTCAGGAAGAACATAGGAAGCCGGGTGCTTTAATAAAAAAGACCTTTTTAGATGTTGTAAGACAGGTTTCAATGCACTTCATGGTGCAGTGAATCATGGCAAACATGCTCTCCTTTGCTGCTGCCGAGGATGTTTGCTTTGCATTGTTCAGCTATCTCTCTGACAGATGCTGTTGAGACAGTATGGTGCGTATCCAAGTTTTAAGGCTGAAAAGTAAGGCTGATCTCTTTTGCATGAATTGAGTTTCTGTTTGAATTTTGGCCCACTGCAAAGTTGGCTGCTCATTTTACTAAAGCAAACCCAGAATACTAAGCAGGTAATTAATTTATCTTCTTTGCCAAGAGTCAAAAGGCAGGATTCAGGAGGCATTGAAGACCAGCAATGGCTTTCATGAAACTAAGCATTTCAGAATTATATAAATATCATATAACTAGAACTTGTGTGCAAACTACATAACCATATATTGCTATGACATTCCTTTTTTTTATTACTAATATTTTCCTGTTTGCTTAAAATGCTCATTGTGGTTCTACTTGCTAAATAGGCTACAAAGCACTCAAATGAGGTTGGGATGATTGTTTTGCTTGTACTGGGGCAGTTTCTTTGTTGTAAGTAGAAGAGAGTGGCATCAGAAGACAGCCTTCAGAGATGTAATGAACTACCTCTGTTTTCTAACTAACAGTATTAGGAAGGTGAACAAAGTCATTCTGGTCTGCCTGCAAAACTTCTCAATCTGGTCTTTATTTCATCTTGGCTGTATTTTTCTGCCGCAAATATGCTGAGGATGAATAAAAAAAGAACGGGTTCCTGGCCAGGCAGGTGTTCAGAGAACTGCTCCCATTTACTGTGAGGCTGCTCAGAAGTCATGAAAAAAGTGAATCATTGCCAGTCAGGAAGAGGGACATCTTGAAGAGATCCTGGCAAGCTGGCTGGCGAGGGAACAGCTTGGGAGTAGACTAGATGTGCTAAAGCTAAATTGGGAGGGGAAATTGGAGGCTGACTCTGGCCAATGCATTGAGTAGAAGAAGGTATTTGCAATGCCAAGTGAAAAAGTGAGAAAATGTATCAGACTGGATTTTTGGAGAGGCGTTAATAAGGATAACCTTGTTACATGGCCGAAGTTGATAAATTAAGGACGTTGGGCTGAGGGACTACTTCTTGTACAAGACATAACATTGACAAGATAATTAGCTGGTTTCATGGAAGGTCCTCAGCCCCTTGGTTTGATTCCTCTATTGATTGTTTTCTTTAATAAATGAGGTACCCCAAACTTCTACTGTTTTCTCACTATCCAGGTTGTTATACGGCTATCAGACATATGGAATTTAAAAGCATACAATAGAATTGAAAGGCTTAAGTCTGTGGTGTGCCCAGCTTTCTGTAATACTTGTTCTGTCTGAGAAAGAGAAGCTAGGGGAGCTGAAAAGAAGCTCAAATGATCCAAGAGAATATACGAGAAGGCAGCTTTTACAGAAGTTGTTGAAATGAAAAACTCATATTTATTTTGCTTCTTAATTTAGATTACAGGCTGCTGTTTGTTGGGGATGTTTCCTTGTGCTTAACATTTAGGATTGTTTTGACATTCTCCATAGTGTACATGTTTATTTTTAGTACTGTATTTGTACCAAAAATTCTTTGAATGTAGAAGAGACGTCTGTAGGCACCACAACACAAACTCCTGTCAAAAGAAAGGCAAGAGAGATGCTGTGAAGTAGCAAGGAAGTAGCAATCCAACCCAATGTGTTCAGGAAGTACCTTGTTACAACAGAGAAGAAATTAAAAACAGGCTGTGTTTGTCTGTAAAATTTTTAGTAGTAGAAGCTGAGGACAACGTGGCAGCTGTCAGTATAAAGTGTTCTCTGTTTCATGTTGGTCAGTCACTGATCTATATGTTCACAAAAAGATTTACTCATTTACCTTAATAAAAAATAAAATTGTTATCTTAACACCTCACTAAATATCTGATGGAATGTATTAACCGAATTAACCCAGTATTGATCTAATTGCTTGACTATATACTGAGGTCCAGTCATTCAAAATGTTTACAATTGACTATATATGCGGCAAGCACGTTTCTGGAAAACAGATTAATGATCTGATGAAGTGATCAAGCACTTAGTGGCTTTTGGGTGATAAATCACTTCAGCTCTTTCATACATATGGCATTTAATTATGGTCATTTAAAGCACTGTTTATTATTGTGCTATTCCGTAAACTAAAGCAATCAAAATGCTAAATGGATAACAGAAGTTATTGTAAGCACAGCCTTACCGTTCCTGTATGAGCAATGTGATGTTGCCAGTTATATCTGTGCAAATTGGGCTTTTGGGGGACAGAAGTTTCAGCTTTTACTCCCTGTTTTTTTTTTGGCTGTTTGAGAAATGACAGAAATTTACACCAACAGTCCAATCCACACAAACCTGTTTTGTTGCATGGTTTGTGTTTTTGTTTTGCTTTGTGTAAAGCAGTAAATGAGATTAATTATGGCTGGTGGCTGTGCTGGCAGCTCAGGCACTGAGAAGCTGGGGATATGCTGAGGATGCCTCCTTTGTTATACGGGGATGCTGCCTCTTTATATAGCTGCCTAGCTTTAACATCCCCTGTGTTTTGCTAACCTACCTGCTTGACCTTCAGCCTGCTGGCCGTGAGCTGGGTGTTCAGCTCTTCTCTCACCCCTCTTCCTTCATTGGAAGGGGAGGTCAGAGTAATTGCTGGAGCCAAGCGAGACTCTTCCTTCAGAAAACAGCACTTTGAAGCTACCAAAGGTTATGTAATTCCCTTGGTGATTTGTTGCGGGGAGGGGAGTATCTTGTTTGTTTTCTGTAGGGCTAACCTAGATGCCAGCAGTCGGTAGGAGGCTTTCCACTGGCTAAGCTCACTGTTGGATCAGGCCTAGGAAGTTCTCGCCCATTAGTCAAGGACTTCCTGATGCCTCCTGATATCTCTATACAGCCGGTGCCAGTGGCCGGCAGCAGCCTGTGTGCTCTTTTGTCCGTGTGCAGTGGACTCAGATGAACCAGGGCACAGCGGTGGTGCTGTGCTGTCCTCTCGCTCCCTGCAGGCTTTTTCCCCCCTCCCTCGATTTTATTCCCCTGCTGATGGGGTATCTTCTGGTGAGCTGGTTTCCACAGGCGACCTAAAGAAAGAAAACACAGCTTTGTTAGTGAGCCTTCACAATGCCCATTAATTTATATCTAACTTAATTTTGTCTTCTAAGAATATGCTTATGTACGCAAATAGGTAAAACAGGCAACACCAGCAATAACCCTTAGAATTTATTCTGCCTCCTTTCAACTGCACCCAGAAACTCTGGGTGAGGTCTGGGGGCACATATGGGACAATGTCAGCAGGGTAAGGTGACTGCTAGGAAAGAAAAAACAAAACAAAAGCCTCGAGAGCTGGTGCATAGCTTTTTTTTTTTTTTTTTTTTTTTCCACATTAAATTGCCGGTTGCTTTGGATAACCTTTTGCTGAATATGATCTTACACCGCTTCTGCTAGAAGTGCACTTAGCGCTTTAGTTCTGGGAAAGCAAACATTATCTCTGATCCCTTCAGGTCTATGCAGAGACACCTTCGCGTGCACCCTGAACTCTGCTGAAGCTAATGTGCTGACTAGAAGGGTTAGAAATTACAGCTGAATACTTGATGAGGGGGGGGAAAAAAAATCTCAGATAGTGGGATGGACTAAAATAAAGAAGGCCAGGGAGGAATGTGGGGCTGCCTGTTTCCTTTTTCTCTTGCTTAGGGCCAGTCTTTCATGGCTTCTCTTAAATGGACTATTACTATTAATTTCTGCTGTAAGCAGGGGGAGGAGCTGCAAAGAACATGGCTTTTGCTAAAATGTCATTGCAAGCTGTTACTATTAAGCAAGCCGGGAGGAGGAACGAGGGGAAACAACACAGTGGTGTATGAGGCACTGCAAGGCTTTTGTTCTGTGCCAGTGCAGCATTCAGGGCTGGAGCAGAATTTCAGCCATGCTGCAGTGACATTTGTAAATGAGAACATGGAAAGCCCCTCAGTTTGGCCAGAATAAAATGCTCTTTTTAGGGGTGGAATAATAATAATAAAAAAAAAAAGTCTAGCTTAATGAAAAGAGGGGAATCAGTCCAGGGAAGAAAAAGAGGTTTAAGAAGCAAAACAGAATTTAGAAACAGCACACATGCCAAGAAGCGAGTAATCAACACAGGAGAAAGGGTCTTGCAGAGGCAGAGTGAGCAGGGCTGCACGGGAAAGGACAGCTGAGAGGGGGAAAAAAAAAGCTTCTGGAATGGCACAGAGGCTTAGAAAGCTAAAATGAAAACAAAAGGCCAAGGGGGAAACATTCAAATGGATATAAAGAAGAATGAATAGCTGTGAGGCATCTCAAGAATGTCTGTTACAGTCTCCTAACTAAGGATCTGTTTTAATGTGTTTGTTATGAATTTTATCCTACGTTCTATTTTGCCGTATCTCTGATATGAGGCTGTTTTGTGGAAAATACAACTCTTGTTTTAGGGAGCTGACATTATTCCCTTGAATTTCATGGATCTGTGGCATCATTTAACATTTTCTTTCATTGCACAGGGAAGGTGACAGATTGATTGCGAGTATCTTTGACCCCCTGTTTGTGCACGATGCATCTCCATACTATGACAAGTGCAAATTGTAACAGGGAAAAGCAAATTTTGACAAATGTAGACATCCATTTCAAGAAGAACAGCTGCCCTGTGCCAGTACGAACACAGTACGGTGGCTGGTCACACCTCCCTGCAGGCAGGATGGGTCAGAAACAGGGTGGGCACTGCCTTTGTCCTCTGTTTCCAACCATAACTGCCTCTTGCCTAATGAGGCCCCGGCTATTTGTGAGCACTGAACTGCTAAGGCAGAGCTGCAAAACCAACTTGTGCATAGAAATTGTCAGCAAGGCATGGAAGAGGCTGCAGAGGAATGCCAGCACATCCATCCTGGAGGCCAGACTAAACTAATCCATTAGAAATAACCCCCAAGCTTTACTAGATTCCACATCAGAGGGGAAAACACCTGAGGCTTCATTTGTCTTCCCTCTCAAAGGGGATTTGCAGGCTCTGCCAGATGCGGCGCTCGCCCTCCAGGCGTGCTGTTGAGAATTGGTTTAAAGCCCCCAAAATGTCGGGCATGAGGTTTGTGCATCCAGCCCTTCCTGGGCAGCCCTGGTTCTGCCACCCCTGGGGCCATGGGTGCAGCCTGGGGCAGCCCAGCCCTGGAAGCAGTGCGTGAGATTGGGCTATTAGGAATAATTAATACCAAATTTAATTGACAATTACTTAGCAAGAGGGATATTTCTCTTTAAGAGACCATCTACATTTATGGTGCTACATAGTACAATAAAAAATAACAATCTGTTTTACTGAGCTGAACATAAAGCAGTAACAAACACAAATGTTGGGCTGCTTTTATCTACAGGCAGCGCTGTCTCAGAGCAGTGCAGGTAGACAAAGGCTGGTGCACAAGCACTAATGGAAACTCCAGAGGCATTTGGTAATTGTTTCTGCATCAGTACAGACTGGATTTTAATTCCTTTTGGAAAGGACACAATAGCTTTTAGACTTGGTGTTATTTACATATAAAAGATTCATCTCTTAATGTTAATAGGCTGTGTAATATAACCATTTATTCATGGGCAGCTGCCTCATGCTATATTTATGTACATACGTTTATATTCTTTTCCTGTTATTTTGTGATGACTTTGAGTATTTTATATGTTGCTTCCTGCATGTAGTTTAAATGTTGATCCTGTATGATCTCCTTTGTTCTTGTGTTCACAATATTACTCTTGATCCACTAAACCCTCCAGCACATCACATTCTTACTCATGGTTCATTTTTTCCCACTCTGTGGAGCCTTTAGATATGGGGATAAAGGAAATGGGATAAAGAGAAGAACAAAATAACTAAAGAATATGTAATGGAATGAATTAAAAACCCCAACGACATAAGGAATCAGTAAATAATGAGTAGGAAGTACCATGCAGTATGTCATTCATTTAGCCCTCTCTGTACAGGGTAGTACCAGATGGTGCCCTGAGGGACTTGGATGTTCCCATCTCTGCTCCAACACTACTAAAGAGGTGAGATGAGAAAAGGAGATGAGATAGATAACACCAATCTGCCCAGCAGAAAAATGATTATGATTATATAACTAATGACCCAGGGAATTAGATGATATCAAAAATAGGAAGCGTGCCAATTTGTGCTGTGACACATTTGAGCAGCAAAAGCATTATGAGGATGGTATAAGAATAGTTTATTTGAACATATAGCAGTTGAGAGAAAAAGGGGGCTCCTTATCAAGCAGTTAAAACAGTTCTGTTCATTTCACAGCAATTTCATGAGATGCTAGATGACAAAACTACCCTATTGTATATTATTGCAATAATACTAACCCAGACGTACATGTACATGGTCTATCGTTGCTCAGCTGGGAACTTGTTAGAATCTAATTTTTCTCCAGTTATGTTGAACAGTTTTCCTGCTGAACACTGTAGTAACAGGATTGAGACCTTAGCATCTCTACTGAGGAAAAGCAGCTTGCGTCTTGTCTGTATGAGAAGTGCCAAAGCAGTTCCCGGTCTGTCTCATAGCCCACAGCCTATTGCTGAGTCTTCTGCTACTTACAGAATTTTGCTTGTAGGAATAGCTGGGGGGCTGTGTGCTGTGCAAGTTGCCTGTTGTGGGACGAGGTGTAGGTCCTGGTCAGAGGTCTCAGGAAAGAATGGGATCATGGCACCACCCAGTAAAGGTGTCATGAGTGAAGAGTTCCATGCTGGAATATTTTTTTTTGGGGGGAAATATTGGATGATGTTTTAAATTCATCAGAAAAAGGCTTTGTCTGACCAGCTCCCCTCCCCCAGTTGTTCTGATGTAATATATATTTCTCTCCTTCTTCCTGTCCCATTTTCTTTCAAGAGCTAAGAAGGGATTGGAAATGTTTCCTTTTTCCACTGTAATATCTGGAGGCTAGTATCTAAATAGAGGTCTACCTGATATTTTTATTCCTAAAACTGACTTTGGTGTGCAGCCCTTCAGAATGGGTAGCATAGAGGCCTGCCTATAAAATCTGGAATGGTCCAAAATGATATAAAATGCAGCTTTTTACCATCTGTTAGAAAATGTTAATGAGCTGGTGATCTCATTCTGTATCTTAGACAGGTGTCCACATCCCCAAAAATGTGACTAGAAATGACATCTTTGTTGACAGTCTCATCAGATTAATTGGACTTCAGGACTGAGCTAATTCTCACATCAAGAGGCTTGAGAACATACTGTCGGAGCTGTGTGAAGAACCTTGAACTCCTGTTTCTTGTGCTGTCGCCAGATCATAACAGCTTTGATGGACTGGATTAGGAAATCAATATACACACATTGACATGCTAATCCCTTCAGGGACACTCATTAAATAACATTCAGATAAAGGGGCCATAACAGTACGCATGGAATCAATGGCTGCAGCACGGTGTTAGATTTTGTTTGGTTTGGTTCTTTTAAATAATTCAACATTAAAACAACATATAAAATGTTAAAAATACGAATTTAATCTCTGGAAACACACAAAAAAATCAATATCAAAATAGACCTAAAGTGTAAGAAATATGAAAAAGAGGAAGGTTTTGATTTTTCATGTGCATTAATGTGAGGAAACTCCTAGGAGTGAAAAGGATCTGTTGGGTCACAAGTTCAGTTCTCTGCTGTAGGAGATATCCATGCCATGCAATACCTTCCATGAAGTGATCAAGCAGTGTTTTAAAACTAATTAGAATTTTTCTCCTCTTGGGACTCTGCTCTGTAACCTTTCTCCTGTATTGGCTAGAGACCTTCATCTAATTTCAGACTAAATTTATTCCTGGCTAATTTATACTTTTTTTTTTTTTTTTCCTTTCCCTTTTCTCCTTTAGCTTACAAATCCTTTTCCCTTCCTTGTTATTCATGTGATGTATTGGCAGACAAGGGCATCTACCCTGTTTTTTCTTTTTAAGGCTGAACAGGTAAAACTTCATGAATATTGTATCTTGCAAGTACTCCTGTCCCCCGGTAAATTCAGTATTTTTTTTCTGCACCTGTTTCTGTAGGAGGGCAGCTCTTCTGAACATCAGTAGCATCATTTTTTTTGTGTCTCAAACAACATCACCATCATACTTCACCGTCTCCAATTCCTTGTCCGGTACAAAATATACTAACTTACAAAGCTCCATTTCACAGCAAGAGCTAAAAGATCAGACCTCTCCTGTGCAGAATCTAAAGCCAGCATTTTAGGTTCAACGCGCTGATGTCTATTGAACAAGGGAGTGGAGGGCCCATGGCACCAAGTTAGGTGTGCTCCTGTGAAGTTGTGTAAGCTCAGGCTTCCAGCCTTGCTTCAGGACAGCAGATGTTTCGTTTGCTAAGCAGCCGTCTGGGAAGGTGGCTGAAATCCTGCCAGCACAAGTGTTGGGGGCATGCTGCTTTTGCCCAAGGCATTCTGATTGCAATGAACTAAGTTTACCAGTGGCGAAAAAAAAAATCACCAGAACATTCATTCCTTTTGCGTTTTATTCCTTGGACTTGATTTTCAATCTGTTTTAAGTTGGTGACCCCATATTTAAATAAATAGAATCATCTTAGTTTTACATTGCTTCAGAATTTGCAGCAGAGATTCAAACCAGGCTTTGTATACTGTTCATTCTTAATTATTTTGTAGAGAAAAAATATGCAGCATCATATATTCAGATAGGGTATTTTAAGTCCTCAAAACATCCTTTTTTTTTTTTTTTTTTTTTTTTTTTTTTTTTCCAGCCCATTTATTTGAAAATGATATGGTGTGTGATGCTGAGCATGTCAGATTTACTTTGTAAGTTAGAAACAATTGATTTTTTTTATTTTTATTTTATTTTTTTCAGTATATCTGTGATGAATGATTGATTGTTCTCATGCAGCTTATTTCAAGTATCAAAATCCCTGAATGCTGGTCTGGAATTTTTAAAGACTATTGACCCGTCAAAAAGCCCCAGTGTGTTGCTGGTAGGTAGTTTTATTGTTCATAGGTTTATTGTTCTTTTCTAGTGAATTACTTCCTATTGGGAAATGACTATTGCAAGTTCCAGCTAAGTTTGCTTCTCTCTCTATATATATAGTGTGTATATATATATATATATATATATTTGTGTATATCTATATGTAAAAATAAAGTTATATAAAAATATATCTTTAAAAAGACGTTTTGGGAACCAAGCATGAAAGGGAAGAACAGCAAAGGACAGATTTATCTTTCTCCTTCAAAGGTTTATGTTATGTTCACTTAGAGGTGTTCCAAGTATTTCATATTTGTAATTCCAACAGCATTATTTTGAGCATGATTTCATGGCAAAAGTCTCTTTAACTGTGAAAAATGGCCCCAAATGAGTGAAACTTTGCTCTTCTGAATCTGTGTGGATGGGAGATGAAGAGATGCAGAACGTGTAGGCAGCAGGACCTGGTGGTTGGACCCTGTGGGATAGAGATGTAAGTTTTCTTCCTGGCTCTAATAATCCTTACGTAAGGTAGGCCAGCAGCTTTCTTTCTCTTTAATACATTTGTTTCCTTTTAAACTTCTCTGAGTGTGGCTTGACTGTTCTGTGGACTACAGAAATGAGAATATTTGCACCATGTCTAGCAAATAGGATCTAGGCTCTGACAAGGTATGATGATAGTAATGTATATTGCGAGGAGATGGGGTGAAAGAGAGACAAATATTGTTAGGAGCCTTAGAAAGGGGGGTGGGGGGGGTGATGACACACTAATTTTGGCAATCAGCCCTTGCTTCTCCAGATAATAGGATCTCATTATATGGAGTATTTGGCTCTGTCTGTTCACGTCGGCATTGGACAGAGCTCCTGCTGTTACAACAACCACTGCAAGTGAGGGCTGATACAGCCCGGCTCCTGGAGTGAGGTGGGGAAAGGCTCTTCTCAAGTTGAAGAGGATCATTCTCATCCCTCCAGGATGCTGATTGTTCCTGCTTCATGGGATTACGTTATCACTTTTGACTTCAAATAAACATCTTAGAGAGTTTTCCCAACTGTAAATTATCATTTTTTTCTCCATTTGATCTCTCCACTCCTTCTTAATGCTCAAAGTGGGCATCACATGACTCCATTTAATTGATTATTTTGCTGTTGCCCGTTTCATCTAGCATTATAAGCAAGTGCCTTCCTATCTCTTTTTTGGAAGGTTTGTTAACAGAGATCAGCTGGATCAATATCCACATGATAAAGATGCTAATTGCTTTGTCTACAGCTATTTTAACTTCTAGTCCTCCTTGCCAATCTTCCATGCTGCTGTAGCATGAATCCTTGACAGACTTTCAAAATATGCTGCATATTTTAATCCACTTTTTTGCTGGTTTTATACATATAATATTTGGTCTCAAATGAGATGGTCCCCAGAATTTTGGAGACAATCTGAAGCTTCTGGGATCTTTTTGGATATAAATAGGAGACTTGATGTGTTGCTGTCTTGCATCCTAAGGTATTAAGTGCTGGCAGTGTCATGTAGAAAAACAGGTGATACGTCGTGTGTTCTGTGGTTCTGCCCATTCCATACGACTCCATATGTACAGGTTTCACTAATCTGCTTTTATACGGCCAAAGTAGTTAAATTGTTCTTGACAACCATGTAAAAAGTCTTAGTTCAGATTTAAGAATGTATTATTTTGATAAATAGGCAGGAACTTATACTTGTGTTCAACTGAATTTAACCCAAATTGTTAGAACCTTCCTGCATGAATTACACTTAAGTAATTTTTTTAATGTCTATAAGGTGGAGGGAGGAAACTTATCCATAAAGTTCCTAGCAAGTTGCCATGTAAATAAAAAAAAACTTTGTCAACACTGGTGTGGAACAATGATTTATTAAATAAACTGTTTTTTTTGTGTGTGGTCAGTCAGAATATTTGGTAGAGAAAAATAGATTACTTCAGCTGCAGGTGACAGGATGATAGTGTAAAGAAAGTTGTCAAAATACTAATGCAGATACAGACAAAGAAACTTTTTTTTTTAAAAAAAAAAAAAAAAAAAGTTCAGTTCAGTACAGACTCTGGAGGAAGAAGAATAAATATGTAGGCCAGGTCAAGAGTGTGGAAGCTTTTATATGTAGTGACAAATTTTTTTTTAATGTGTTGAATAGTAAGTGACTGGTAAAATCAAAGGAGAGATAATAGAACACTAGGAGAAGAATGTGACTACAGTTTGTTAGCTCACAATTTTTGATTTAATTCTTTTTTATTCAAAATAATGGTTGGCTTCCTTCCCTCTGCCCATTTTTTCAAGCCTTAGTTTTGAATAGGAATGTGTAAATAATTTATCAATAAGAATGAGGGAGGTACCTACTGACCATCATGTGTAAGCAGTCTTTCAAGGTCAGATATGGAAAACAAGCAGAGATATGTGAATTTTGTTGTCTATCTGTTCCAACATTTTTTTTTTTTTTTTTTTTTTTTTTTTTTTTTTAATACTATAGGAAATTGGCAAACCTAATTTAAATGTGTGTGTATTTGTGCAGCACAGTGCATGTATATCTGTACACTGGAAGCAGAATTGAAGGCAATGATTGATTTGATAGACTATATTGTAAAACATGTATAAAATGCTACCTGTTCTTGTAAATTATAACTGTTTTTTCATATCTACCCTAAATAAATTGCGAAGACAGTATCATTAAATGCTCCTCTTTTACAACTCACCATTTTAACATGTCCAAATTTCAATATTAACATTGTATTCCTTTGTGAATTGAGCTTTTATTCATTACATTCCTTTTTAGTCTAACAGTTATTATTATGCTGCTCGTACTTTAGCTTCAGAGCTAATTATAGTCTTTGGCTATCTCCTTCTGGAATATAGATACTGATATATATTAATAACACGTACCTTGTTCTCCAGCCAGTGCTTATTTCACAAGGATGCTGTGATTTTTTTGTAGCCTCTTACACTGACTAAAATGTTACTTTTTTTTTTTTTTTTTTTTTTTTTTGCCTTGTCATTTTGCTATACTGAAGAGCATAATCTACTAAAAATATCTGCAAAGAGTGATTCCACCCCCCATCCCTGTATAGTTGGAAATCCCTTAATATAGCCATGTACTGTCAACTCACACATAATGAAAATGTCAATAGTCCTCAGATTGGAACAGTTAAGGTACTGAAACAGATGTAGCCCAATACAAAATAAATCTACGGAGCAGATGAAGAGGGAGATGGCTTGGTCACACATTCATTAAATATAAATAAAAACAACCCTCAAACCTAAATTAACCATGAAAATCCTGCTAGCAAGATTATACTGCAAGCAAGATAAAATGGTAGAATCTGACCCAGAAGAAGTGCATCAAGTGTGATGCCACAGATTAGATCCAAAAGGGTCAAAAGGAGTGAAATACTAGTACCTGCTCCCCACTGAGGGGATGGCAAACCTTGTAATTTCTATCTAATTTCTTAGCTGTTCAGACCAGAAAACAGGAAAGAGTTTGTAATTTTATCCACCCATCACCCTTCTAAGTCTGTTGAAGAAGGTATAGAAGAGAGGGATGTGCTGGTACACATGCGAATTTCAGACACAACTCTAGCTGAGCAGCTATGAAGTGTGTAGATAAAATGGTTATTGAAGCTGTGGGTGATACTTTCTCAGGGTGTTTTTGAACTATGAGCTGAAAAACCTCAGGTTGTCCTTTCATACAGCATTCATGCTTTTTGACTATTTTTGTTGTAAGACTGTTCAACATCTGGATCTGGTTGGGAAATTTAATATCCTTTAAAGAATGTGTTAATTTTTTTCTGCCAGAACTTTGTAGATCAGTGTGAGTAATACACAAATAGCGCATGTGCTTGTATATGTGTTTACAACAGTGGGAAGTAACTTTGTTTTTACTGAAGTGTAGTTATGATTTTCCAAAACAAATGCATCCCAGACTAGTATCTTTACTTTGCATGTACTTAGAATGAAAACTGAAAACAAATCATATTTTTCCATACACTTGTGAGTACCACAGCTTGTCATTCCTGCACACATTCACTGAAATTATGATTTTCCTCACTGGTCTATGAAATGACTGGAATATGTGGGCTGTGTTTATATTAAGAAAATATTACATTTATCTTTGAAATTACTTTTAATTCAAAATCCTAATAACGCTGTTTACATGCTGACTGCTTTATTCCTACAAGCTGTAGGGAGCTGATTTCATGCAAGAATATCTAGGAAAGAAGCAGACAATAGCTTTATTAATGTGAGATAATCTTATTAATGAGTGAAAAATAAGTGTTTTTGAAAGGATAACAACTGAAAGATAAGTAATGCTATAAAGTGTAACAGCATTTGGGAGGCTTTCTTGTTCTTCTAGAAATTCTCATCTTTTGAAGAGTATTTACAGGACTTCTGGATACCAATAAGATTGAGTGCCTGTACCATCAAATATTTCATCTCTGTGGATGGTATACGTTACTCATGAGTGACATTCTCATAAATTAGTCTTTGCCAGATGCTTCGTCTTGTGGCCTAAATTGCTGTAAAGCCCATTAAGATATATTATGCACATAAAATGGACAGAGTAGTTGCAGAACCGTTGCTATAAGGGATTACGTGTTACTTGATTGTTATCCATTAAACAAAAAGAATTTCATTCCACTTGAATCTTACTTTAGATGCTTGTGTTTGAATCCATAATGAAGATTAAAGGCTACAGCTGCAATCTGCCAGTGTAACTCCTCATCTTATACATTAAATTAATTAAATATTGTTTATTTCTTTGAGTTTGTTCATATAAAAAGGTACCATAGAAGTTCTGAAGTATGAATTATCCACACTGATATCTTAAATAGTGTGTGTCTGTGCAGAGGGACAGCTGCTACAGTATGGGATCCTTGACGTGCCCCTGACCCACTAGACGCCCCTGCCTTCCCCCACGTGGTGCTCTTCTGTCTCCCTAATGACATGCTCAGGACTAAGCAGGACAGGGCTTATTTATTAACAGATCAAAATGATGTGGTATTTACTTAGAGATTCAAGGCTCCAGTTTGGCATGCATTATATATCTATTACTTTTTGCAAGCATTTGTCTGCAGGCTGGTGTGTACTGGCATTACTGGGACATGTGTTCTCTCCAGAGCTGAGTCGGGCAATGACACTGGGCTTATGTAGCATAAAAGCATGACCCAACAGTAACATGACCTTAACGCGCGCATCTAGTCATCTTTTTTTTTTTTTTTTTTTTTTTCTCGTGTGTGTCTTATGCTATTTGGTATAGAGTACACTAATACAAATAATATATTAAAATCAATTTTTGAAAATATTTCCAGCTTAATTTCTGTGAATATCAGCTTTCTTCCCTGTGAATCCTCACAGATTACTTGTTTTATTTTATGTTTTGAGTCCTTGGTTCAGAGTTTAAAAACAAAAACAAACAACAACAAAACACAAATAAAACCAAACTAACCAACCAACCAAACAAACCTTGATGAGTCTAGGACAAAATGACTGAGTTTAACCACTTGCCTTAGATTTCCTTCAGCTGATTTTGTTTCTCTTGGAGATCTTCACTTTCCTTCATTAAAATCTTGGCACAGTGACTGCCTTGCTCTGGAAAATGTACCTGGGAACTGACAGCATTTCTTTTGCAGGTTTTTCAAAACACTTCTTGTGTGTGTGAACAGCTGCCAAACATCTCACCAAGTGTTGCTGAGTAGCTTCTAACTTGGGTGAGCTCCCACAAAGGGTGAAGAGGACAAGGAGGTGAAGTACAGAGCTGGAACTCTTTCAGGCTATTTCTTCTGCTAGGCAGGTCACTTCTTTCAGGAAAAAAAAAAAAAAAAAAAGCTTCTGAAATCTGGCAGATACAGATTTAGCCCATTTTCATCTATTTCTGTGATGGTGGAGAACAGTGTTTCCCTGTCCCTGAGGATGCTTAAGCTCTCCCACATCCAGCGGGGAGTCTCTGCCTAACTCCAGCAGTTGTGACTGGGGTATCTGGGTTTCCAGATTCCTTCAAGTAGGAAGGATTAAGCTTGACTAAAAGTCACATAGATAACCTATTGTATTATTTTTCTGGGACTGACCTTTTTATCTTTTTTTCTTCTCCACAATTTCTAATAGAAAAAATGATAACTGTGCATTCACAGGTGTAAGCTGCAGAACTGGGGCTGTGGATTGGTTTTGGCGTCACAAATGCTTCCAGGTAATGCTGAATCTCAGCAGCTTCATGAGAGTTGGATGTGATGGGCTCGTGCTACTGAAAAGGGTAAGAAAATGCTATGAAAAGAATGTAGAAAATGGAGAATACCTCCAGGCCTTATTGTTATTCCATTTTTCTAAAAACAATATACTAGGAACTGTAGTCTGTATCTGCTGTAATCCACCTCCTTACAAGTACATTTTTAGACCTCTGGTTCTTTATAAAGACAGTGAGAGTGTTGGAATTGTTTTTAATATTAATTTATAATCCTAACATGATTTCTTTTCAAATACAGAATGGTTCTTTATGTTGAACAATGCTGAAATACATGCAGGGTTCAGAAGACAGACTCATATCTGCTTTAAGCTTGGAAACTGGAGGAAAAAAAAAAAAAAAAAAAAAGAGAAATGATGACTGCATAGATTTCCTGATTCTTTCTGGCATGTAAGTCCCTTAGAAGATTAGATGTCGGAGTGATTTCATGCTGTGTAATATCATGTCATTGGCAGGGTTTCTTTGGTAATAGAATTCTGATTTTGTGAAGTACGGAGGCTGCTAAATCAGACTGCATGAAGAGCCAGGTTTTAGCTCTTGTAGTTCTGACTCTTCAATGAGAAGCTTATAAGCTCCTGTTAAAGGTAGTGCTGGTGCCTAGAAGTGTCTCTCATTCTACAAAGATGTAGTACCTAAATGCCAGTGGAAGAAAATTCCTTAGAAATCAAATCTGGTTGCTTAGTACTTACAGCAGCTACGTTTACAGGCAGCTGTATCAGATCTTTCACTCACAAGGGAATGGCAAGAAGGGAAACTGGCAACCACTTTTCTTGTGTTTGGGCTACCTATTAAAAAGTAGCTTTAGTAATACAAATGCAACCTTCTTTAACTAATCTGTGTGGGCTATTTACAAAAGAAAATTTTAAGTCAACGTTTATATCATTTACTTGAAAATCCTTTTTTGGATAACATATATTTTACTTGAATTAAAATTTCAAAGTATTTGGGAAGTGCACTGAACATGGAGATAAATCACATTTATTTTTTCTTTCCAGAATTTTTATCTCAATTGAAATTAATAACACTTCTACTGAAACAGCTTTAAGATCATTAATATTTTTAATTATTATTTTTTGTTACACTTTGATTAAAAACAAATACAAGCTGGCTGTTGTGAAAACTACTGCCAAAAACTCTTACATCTTGGGGTTGATTCATTAACATGTATTTTGTGGTGCCTGCAAATAAGGAGCTTAGGGTATTGGTGCGTATGTTGAGAATGGAGTGATTAGACAGAGATGGTGAAAGCAGCTCCAATTAAAAGAAGGAAAAATGACCAAAAAAAGTGTGTGTTTCTACCATTTTCAAGGAGATGGAGTTTGGTCACCTTCACTTATGGAAAAAAACCTTTCTGCCACAAGCTGCAGGTGACAGGGTTTGAAATGAAATAGAGATGGAACAGTTGCAGGATATAATTGGACAGGCTGAGTAGACTCGTGTTGTTAAGCCACTTTGTGTGTCCAGTATGGCAGTCTGGCAGAAATGTTGCTTGATATGTTTTCTGTTTACATAACTAATGCTTCTAGACTGTATAAATTTAGACTGTATAAATTCAGATTTAGGTATGGATGTTTGTTCTTGGGAAAAATACTTATTATGTATCCCTAAGGCCTCAGTGTTCTGGCTTACATGTATGCATACATAAACTCTCTCTATATATTTAGCTAATGACATGGGCTGAGATAGCATTGTCACGCTGATATACTGTTCAGCTCCACATCACATGTACTAACTTTTCTGCCTAGCTCAGCCCAGACTGTGCAGTGCTCTTCTGTCTGGGAGAGGCTCCAGAGGGTTCACAGTGATGTCCTGTCAATGAAAGCTCTTGTTCCCCCTTGGGGCTTTGAGCTCAGAGCCACTGCTCGTGGCCAGGGCCATACAAAAGGCATTTGTGCCAGTGGTGGCACCTTTTTGTATCCTCCTGTTCTGAATACGAAGCAGGAAGACTCAGAAACAGAGGCTTAGAAGACTGGAAGACTGTCACATCTTCTGGCAACACCAACCTTGTTTTGTTTCCATTTGACATTGCTCAGGTTAAAGGAACAAGTTCGTTTTCCACAAAGATGGTTTTCCTTTTAATTTCTGACCAAATCCTGCAGATGGTCATATGGGCTTTCCAGCGGATAGTACAGGTGCTTTCTTACATTTATTTGGCACATATGAACTGAGCCATTTATTGCACTGCATGGCCAATGCATGTGACCATACTTGCTTTTACACTCTGCAAATAAGCCCTCTGAAATTACTGGGACTGGCTGTTTAAATTGAAATCATTCATGAATCTCCACAAGACCAGTACTTCAATATTTATGTAGGGGGCTGAAATAGATTTTCTAGCATATAAAATAACACTTATGGGATGATGGCATACAACCTCTGGCTGTGCCTGAGCAGAGAGACTGAACAGGTAGGAAAAAGTCTGAGGTATGGAATAGCACTTCTGGCTTTGTGGGGGTAAAATAAAAATAAAAATACTGACCGCTGCAGTAAGAGCGTAGTCACATCTCCTCACACAGAACACCTCTTCCCTGGCTTGGGTAGGGGACACACAGGAACAGTGGCTGCCCGGGGACGGAGCCTGGGCAGTCTTTGCTTCAGGATGTGTGACTGCTGTTGGGGTCTGAGAACAAGTGTAGAGCCACGGTAGGCTTGGATGAGAAATAAAAGTTACTAAAACAGTTGTTTCCTCTTTTCTCCAAGATTGCCCCAATAATAATTTCTGAAGGACTCTGTTGGCTTAGTCGATGAACTTCTTGTACTTTCTTAAAGTCTGTCCAGCCCTTTGCTGGGAAGGGGGAATGAGAACTGAAGGGAGTTTGTGGTTCATTTGAGGTGCCCTCAATGGGCACTTACAATCAACAACTGAATGCATCACTTGCTTTAAATAGCCTGACTACAGTCATTCATAAGAACAACAAAAGGTGGCAGACTGATTAACATTTGGTGGAGTTTGAATGTTGAACTTTTTTTCAGATTTATTGCTGAGAGTTAGGAAGTCTTTCTCTCTCCCACACACACATCTGTTTGCAAGTTTGGGCCAGCTATTTAGGAAGAGTGACACGAGGTTTGGCCCAGGCTGCTCAGTCCAGCCAGCTTTTGACTGGTTGAAGTGCTTTTATTAATAGCTGAATTATCAAAGTGAAATGAGCAGAAAACAGCAACAATCAGGATTTGGGCTTGTGCTGGTATCCCTTTCTGGGGTAAAATCAGTTTGAAGAAACTGGCCAATATTTACAGCTGTTGAACTGCAAGAGACAGTGATGATCACAGTACAGTGAATGGAAATCTCAATTTTAAATCGCTTCATATAAGACAAATATAATTTAGTGGGAGAATGTGGTTAGCAAACACATACCATTTATTTGTGAGGCAAACTGGATTAGGAGGGCTTCGTGTCCAGTCATACATGCATGCAAGTATCTAAAATCAGAATCTGGCCCAAAGTATGACTACATCTGAACACACTCAGCAAATTTGAATTAAGTAGGAAATGCAGCTGCACACTTGGGGCATGCACTTGTTTACAAATCAAGCTGACCAGAAATAAATAAATGTTGAAAATTAGGTTTTGATGACAGTGCTCCTTTTAACAAGGTTTCTGAACAATTTGGGGGATTGTGTTGTTGCATTTCCTAAAATGAAAATGTTCATAAACTGAGGCAATTTTTGAGCATGAACATTCATTTCAAATGAATGGATTAAAAAGCTTTGGGGAAGCAGAAGGTGTGGATTTAAATGCAGAATGTGGGAATAGCTGCTGTGAAATCTATAATTCAATCTTGGTTTATCATCCTAAGCAAAAGATGGATTTCTAGTAATGGATTGTCAGTTTTAAACTACCCTGTACTTTTTTGTAATATGCACAAGTAGATTCTTGTCAACTCAGCATGCAACATTTTTCCACATAAATGGTTTTCCTTATGATATTCTGTACTAGCACCTGTATGTTTTAACAAGAGACCACATGGTTTGTAAAGATCTTTGCTCCCATCACCCAGCACGGTTAGAGAAGCAGTGGAAGTAAAATGGTTTTAGCATGTAAAATTATCCAGTTTAAATTAAAAGCTTCCTTATTTATGCAGGTCAGAAGCTTATAATTTATTCAATGTTTTGTGTGTGTGTGTACCTGATGACAGGGTGTGCAAGTCTGAGGTTATAACCTCAGAAAAAGAAGCCAGCAATTACACCTGCCAGCATTTCCCCCTGGCCACTGGTGCAATTACCCATCAAGGATAATTGACAGCAAGATAATAGGGTAAGTTTATGTTTGGATTGTTGTTTGTTTGTTTTTTCCTCCCTAGATTGTGGCACTGCACTATTTAGTAAGTAGAACTTGTGATGCTCCATCATGAATGTGCTCATAGGCACCTACAGTCAGCAACTTAAACACTGTTGGAAGGGATGGGAATTTTTTAAGGTGCCAAGATAGAGAAAGAAATGAATGTGTCACCTTGCCTTTGATGCTAATATTCCATACCTAGAACTGCCCCCAAAGGAGAAGACAACACATTATCCACCTGAGCTGGTCTCTTTCCCTACATGCAGGATGGGCTGTGGTGGGCAACAAGTCTACTCAAGGTTGGCTTTATGATCTTTTCTTTCAAAGTGGCAACATCAGCAGTTGCCTTTGGTAAAATGACACAATACTGAGATAAGAGGAAACCCCCAAATCCCTGCATTACTCTAAGCAAAGAGTATCCTCCATCTCTGGCTGACTTTACAGTTTATGTCGCATTGCTCTTTGGCAGTATGTTTTCCTCTGACATGTTAGATCCTCTTCAGACAGAGAGGGAAAGGAAACCTGGACCATCACTTCTGGAAACCAGCAGACTATAAACCAGAATATATCAAATGCATACTATTTTCTCAGAATTTCAATCAGCCTCTGAAGATGGGGCCGGACTTAGAATTACAAGTGGAAGGGATACCTTTATAGCATGAGTTCAGCCTTCCTTCAGTGTTTGCTGCTGACAGACTCCACAGGCTTTAGATTTTTTTTTAATTATTATTAATTTATTAATTTGTTATATGTCTGATTACCTTTATGCACATCAACTTCCCAAGTTCTACCAAAAAGTGCCCTACTGAATAGTGTCTGCATCTTTCACCTGCCCCTAGCTGCATGCATTTGAGTGCAGCAGCACTCTCCTGGATCTACTTCAGGACTCTTCTAAGTGGCACATTTCTGCCATGCCTATTCCATAGTGATTACAGTTTTGTTCCATTGTAGCCTTTCTTACACAGCTAGATGTCTATATTTCAAGGTACGTTTGAATATCTAAAGGGATATTATTAACTCATACTATTTGTATTTAAAATATGCAAACCCATTAATCCAAATTACCTGCTGTTTTCCTGCTGAATTTAGTGTTCAGAACAAATCCTGTTACCTTTCAAAGAGCACAAAAATTGGGTTCTAAATAGCTTCTGTTATATTAAAACTATGAATAAGGATGTTTTAAACGCTTTAAGCCATCTGCATGCTGCCAGCTTACCTATTGTGCCTTTAATTTAAAAGGAATGTTAAAATGAGTGCAAACACTGCAAATGATGGGTCTGTGTGGAATACTAATCCACAATGGTTGCATGTTTCTAACACTTCAAAAATTCCCCAGACTCTCATTCCTGCAAGTTCTCATTATGGCATTTGAGAGGACATTTTGCATTGGAGAGTAAGAAGCAAAAGCTGGGGGGTCTCATCAGGACTGTTCTGTGTGACTTTGAGAACCTAATTTTGGGATATATTAGATTAAAACCAGTACTGATTTCCTTACGTATTAAGGAAGCCTCTACTAGCCATGAGCTCCACATTTTATGAGGCATGTCATGATAGTTTTTGTTTGTTCAGCTTTGTTTTAACATGCTCATTCACATCACCTGGACTTAAACCAGAAAGAGAAATGTCATTCTTTCAGGTTTGGTTACCATCACTTATTCTCGGTATTTTACCATTGGAATTTAATTTCCAGTTCTATCAATGACACTTCTGCTATCAGTAAAAATATTTTATTAGACCCTATCTGCATCACCCTATCCACCAGCCCAGAAGCATGTGACTGTAAGCAGTTAACATTTTGGTGCACTTCACCACACAATTGCTAGCTTTTTTTTTTTTTTTTTTTTTTTTTTTTTTTCCCCATTAAAAACATGGCTCAGTTTACAGATAGTTAGCTTTTTAATCTAATGCTTCCCAGTCATATCATGACAGACCTATGCAATAAACGTTCTGTTGGATGGAGAGGAATATTAAATATGCAGTACTGCCTATTAAGTACTGCTCTATCAGAGACAAAGATTTGGAACTTGATGCTGATAGGACTTAATTTTGTGAGCAATCCAGGTAATTAATGAACTTCACTTATCTGTGGGGTAGTATCTGTATCAAGATACTTGAATCTCAAAGAGACAGCCTGGCTTTTTTTTTTTTTTTTTTCTTCATTGAATCAACCTTGTTTTGTATAGAGGAAAAAACAGAGCAAATGTGTTTAAATTCTGCAGCAGTTCATTGTGAGTAAATGAATAGCATGAAAGAATAGCACAGAAACCAGTGAATCTGAGGTAGACTTGAACTTTCTGGACTTCTTTTGTTGTGGTTTTCTTTTCATTACCATGGAAGGCATCTTACTCTTGGCGTATGCTACTGCAGTCATAATAACCACCCTGAATAGGCTCAGTCACAGCCCTTGAGTGAAATCAGACCTTTGTTAACACTGCAAGCAAAATATTCATAGAACTTGACAAAGATAAGGAATCCTCCTTCCCAAGAGGGAAGGGAAGGCAGGAAGGGAGTGCCAGCCCTGGGAGATGCCTGGCGTTGAGGCACAATTCATTGTGGGACTTGGCAAGTCTCCTTAACCACTGCCACCTGACAGGACTTCTCCAGCCATCTTCATGTTCTCTTCTTTTATTTCCAATTAGCTTGAGAGGGATGAGGACCATGTAGATGTCCTCTTTTCACCCTCCTATAATTCTCCATTGCATGGAAGCAAGTCTGGGGGTTCAGATAGTCTGGTACTTTGGACAGCATTAAGACAAAATATAAGAATAAACTTTCACAGTCTGAACACTTGTGGTATGTTCTACCACTTTCATAATTATGTGAGAATTATATTATTATGTCTGGGGTCAGGGAAGGGACTACTAGACAAACTAATCAAGATATGATACGTTATATCTCGGTATAATATATAATGCAGAGTATTTTTTGTTTGTTTGTTTTCAAAAGTCCTATTCAAACAAATCTCAGAACAAAATTCAGTTTCACAAACAGTGTACATATCAAGAGAAAAATGCATAAAAGTGTGGTTATTTGTAAATCTCTGTGAAACATAGGATGGACATGAGCTGATGTTCAGTATTGCCATAAAATAAGAGACCCAAGCTATGTGGTTTTGAATTATTTTGTTAGCATGTTTCATTACCAGAGGAAAAAAAGGTTAAACAGCCTGTCCAATTAAAATCAATGGAAATTTGCCTAGTGACTTCAATGGAAACTAGCATGGGCACAAGATCTGTGAAGATGACTGGAAACAGTCTGTGGAGAATTTCAAGGAAGGCAGCTTTGAACTGAGTATGAAATAAATGGGAAACCAGTGTCAGTGTCTGCCAGTGGGTCCGCGATAAGGAAATGTGCAAACGTTTCCTCTGATAGCACCGGAATTAGCTGCAATTAAGCATGATTTCAATGAGGAACACATTGCATTTCCAGTTGATCACAGTGAGAAACATTTGTGTAAAATGACAGCTGCAGCTAACTGCTTATGAGTCTACGGGTGCTTCTGAAGCTGGTGAGCTGGTTTATTTGTGTGTTCAAAGCCAGTGGAAAATTCAAGCTTGCCCAAAATTGGGAACACATACAGAGGCACTGGAAGTAAGCCCAGGAGACTACAGCACTGTTTAAGGTCAGACCATGCTTTTCTTTCTAGCACACATGCAGTAGCCCTGAGGTTATGCAGGTGTCTGTGCTGAAGATTTACAGGAGCTGAAAGTCTCCAAAACCAGGTTAGAAGGAGATCAAGTATTTGTATTTGAGCACTGTCACCACAGGAGAAAGGGCAAAGGTGAGTGTTGGTGGCTTTGACACTGCTCAACAGCAGCCCAATAGCTCACGCTTCCCTAGCTGTAGCTGACCTAATCTGATTTTTATGAACCTCTAACAGCCCTCAAGGGGCCCATGCATTGCTGAGATGTTGCTGGAGCACAGCGATGCTCACCTCCCTCCTTTCCTCTGGCAAGGGCTGCAAGTGCAAGCCTTGGGGTTCCCTTGTGCCACCACTCCTCCACCCCACCAGCTGTGTCAGCTTCCCAGGACCAGTCTGTAAAACTTGTTTTAATAAAACTTGTGAAGGTTTTGGAAGACTAGAGAAACTCTCCTAATAAGGCATTTGATTTTACCAGTTCTGCTTTTGCTTTTTTTTTTTTTTTTTTTTTTTTTTTTTTTTTTTTTTTCTCTCCCCATTTTATTATGGAAGCAGAAGAGGCCAAGTCAGGAGAGCAGTCCCTTTGCAGTAGACTCAGGCTGAGATTTTTATCAAAAAATAAGGTTTAGTATCATTTAATGAGAATGGGGAGAAACCAAAAAGTGAGGAAGTATCATAACCTCTGAGAAAAGGAAAAAAGGAAGAAATGCAGAGGGCTGCAGGCTGAAATATGGCCATTGACTGTCCTGAGTGGATATTGTTTGTAGAGCAGTTGCAGCCCTCACTGATGCCTGCTTTACTTTTATTTTCAGAATTCCTCTTTGTTTTCCTTGATAGAAGAAAAAAAAAAAAGACAAAAACAAACAATCATTTGTCTGAAACAGGTAGGTAGGTAGATACTGGAACAACAGTAAAGATATTACTAAAAGGATGTGATTTTCATATTTCTTCTCTTGGTGGCTTTGTTTCTTCTCCTTTCATGTCTTATTTATTTATTTTGATGTAGGTGGGATGGTGTTCTGCCTCACAAATTTTAAAACTGCACTGTTTGCATGTTTCTGCTTATGCAGTGTTTAACTTGGGGGATAGTGTGGATCCCTTCAGGAATTCCCTAAAAGGCAATCTTAATTAATGTTACCAGCCGTATGGAAATGTGCCTGCCCCTGGCAATGTAGGGGAATGGTGCTGAATGGTGACAACCTTGTCCTCATCCTCTTGAGCATAATAACTCTTGATCTTTCCTTTTTCAGTACGTGGAGGTGCTGAGCCTGCCTCATAACGTAGCTACATCGCAACGCATTTGCTTGTCCACATAAATTACATTTGTTCTGATCATTTTCTCGGTAATTGTTTATTAGGAAAAGGCAAAAAAGCACATTTGCTGAACAGTGGCTGTCATAGGTATCCTGATTAAAATAAATAAATAAATAAAATAAAACCTTCCAGAAAGTAAGTGAGCTGTTACATTTGCAGCCAGGATTTCACAGAAATGAAGGCAGCTGAGATAAGCTGCAGGAGCAGCTCCAGGAGCAGCCCCATAGTGCCGCTGGCAGGACTGCTTATCAGCAGAGGTGAATGATGGCAGGGGAAGCCTGCCCAGCCACTGGGGCTGATTTCTGCCCTCGAGGTACATGTCAGAAAATATCGTCAGCTGGTTGCACTTTGCCGTGTCAGGATTTGTCTTCATTCCCCCAAATTGTATGTCTGTGTGTGGATGCTTGTATGTGCATTTTAAAACAGGGCAGGGAATATTTTACTTTGTCTCACAAATGATGAATTCATTCAGTGTTTTATTTTTTTCTGGAAGAAGATCACAAAAACAAAACAAAAAAAAAAAACAAAAACAAACAAACAAAAAAACTTGTTGCTTAAGTCCAGGGCAAGTCTCTGGGTTTCAGTTATTTTAGATGTGAGGTGTACTTTTATGCACAGGTGTCTTTTTTTTGAGAATATTTGCTGTTTTGTAGCTTCTATCTCTTTTTTTCCGTGATGTTATAGGGTTTTACACAGGTTTTAATTCTGTGTGCCACAGAAACCCAGGAGAAGTCAGATTTAATCTACAATTTATGGTGTGCTTTCTGCAGCAGTTTAGGCAGTAAGAAAACTTTTGGTTTTACCTTTGAGTTGAGGAATTTCTTACTGCTTCCCTCTAGAAACTCACCAATGTGGGAGGCACTGGGGAAGGCTTTGTTCATACGAAGTTACATCCATGCATAAGATGTAAAGTTTTTTGCTTTTCAGTGACCTTATAATTGTGCATGTGTTATGACATGAGGTCTGTGGAGTGACATTAAAAACAGAAACATGTTTCTTAGAATGTGAATATCTGTATCTTAGCAATAACAAAAACCTGAGATGGGATAAATGCTGCCTTGCTTGGGTGGAAAATAAACACATTTTTTTGACAAGTCTCTTTGCCTAATCCGTGCAAGGTAGCTCTGTCCTGAGAGATGCTCAGCATGAAGCCATTGGAGGGAGACTGATCTTTCTCAGGAAATGTTGATTGCCTTTTGAGAACTGTCTTTCCAACGTGCCTGAGATGAGGTAACCCATTAAAATCAGCAAGCAGCCACTGTGATTTCAATGCAAGCCATGCATACCTTACTTTGAGACTTATCATTCCTTCTCACTCAATACCTATTTTTCTCAGAGGAAAGGTGAACCCCAGGCAGGCAATGACTGTCCAAATACATGTACCTTGGAGAGACTCAGTATAGCTGCACTGCTGGGATGATGTCCTGTGCTGCGCTGCTGAGGCAGGAGGAATTACGCATCCAGCTGATAGGGCTGAGCTCGCCCACCAATGGCAAAAAGGTACAGTGGCCACTTTCTCAAGAAAGTAGATGATAAATATTTATGCCATTCCTTAGCACTGGTTCCACTGTTCAGGAAATTACATTCGGAGCCGATGTTCTTCATGTTCTTCTCGACTTCAATAAAGTCGAGACAAATATCTGGACCTCTAGTATAGACAACTATCAGCCTTGCTCAGAGGGAAGGCACGCTACATGCTGGTCTTAGAGTAGTATTTCCTTGGTTGCTGTTTGGTGTCACTCCCATTCAAGCCCATTCTCTGGAAACTTATTGTTTTACATCACATAATCATTTCAGGCTCATCTGAAGTCTAACTCCACAGTGGTAAGTGTGCTGGTGTTTCTGTTCCCACAAAGTTGGGAGTGCAAAGTGCTCTGGTGTTTGTGTTGACCACATGGCCAGAAGGTACAAGGCACGGCAGCTTGGCCATATTACAGTTTGGCCTGAAAAAGATGCCTTTTTGGGTCCTTTTTTTTTTCTGTCTGCTCAGTGACTAGACTTGTTCTTCTGACACACAAAAACATAACATCTGGTTGTCTAGGGATGAGAACAGGTTGAGTTTTTGCCGTGTAAAATCACAGCAGTACACCAAGTCAGGTTTTACTAGTGCAATACTTTTTGATTTGTTTAGTATGAGATTAATATGAAAATCCTTCTAGAGGGGGAAAAAGATCAGCTGGTTCACAAAGTCTGAGCATTTGGCAGTACTGCAATTTTTATTGGTAGCTTCAGGCTACCTATATTTTTTCCTGACAATTTATATGCTACTCAAGCCTAAAGTATGTGATCTAATCTGTTCTTAGATTCACGGATAGAATGAAAAGTTGGTTTCAAACTCTGTCTCAGGGCTTCACAGAAGAGCACTAGCTCTAGTCTGGTGCCATGTTTTTCTTTTATTAGCACATTTGAGCTGTAAAACACATGGTTATAAGCGACATTACTTAAATTCCATTTTCAGTGTTATTTATTGTCGTTACTACTGCTATTATTTGATGCATAAAATTATTCTTACTTTAGACAGTCAATCCTAAATACCACTGTCAGATCTGAGCATGAAAATGTTAGCATGCAAATTGCTTATATCTGGCACTGAATATGTATGTTTAAAACAAAATTCTTTGATACTTGTGATAATCATTACTCTTAGCTCTAAAATCTCCAACTGTTTAAAAGACAGAGTTCATTAAGTTAATTACAATTTCTTGATGGCAAATCGTCTTGTTGGCAAAGTCAATCTCTATAGGAAACCTAAACAGCTGAAATGTAATCAGATGCTGTTACAGAAAGTGGTTTTAAATGGCAAAGAGATTGAAATTAGCTCATTTTAAAATCAGGACAAAGACAGTGTGTGCCAGTCCTGAATTCTCTGTGTCTTTCCTTTTGTCAAAAAATTGATTTTTGTGTATTGTTTTTAAGTCAGCCAGTACAATAGGTAATTCATCATCACTGTGAGATATAAACTCAAGCAGTCTCCAAAAATAATTGAATTTTGCAGAAATTCTCTAAGGGGGTGAAAAATCCATAACAGCCATTAAATTCTGCTCTTTGTAGAAAGAATCTGAAATATTACAATTATGATCAAGTAGGAGAAAAAACTCTTTAATTTTAGTTGCTGAATGTAGCAGGAATAGATTGGTGTTTTGTTATGCTGTCCTACTGTTTCAATGGAATTTGTATGAGAAAATGTGATAACATATCAAAAGATGTCATTTACAATGGGAGGAGGAAAAACTGTTTAAGAATTCTGGTATAAGAAATGGAAGAGATTTTAGTCTTGGTCTGGAACTATGTTTATATCCACACCTGAATTGGAGAACAGCCTGTTGATATAGGAGGTTTCTGTTGTCTGCCCTATTATAACACTTCTGTGGGATCTGTAGTTTTTAGAGTATCTCCAGATTTCCTTTAAATTATACATTCCCAGCTGTGAATGCCAGGGTCAATCCCTTTGCTACACAGTTTTAGGTTGTGTGAAGAAGCAATGCTCTTCTAGGGATATCCAGCTGCTCTCTGCTGTAGGAATGGCACAGGGACCACATGTGGGATTTAGGCTTAATCTCTTTATCAAGCAGATACTTCAAGAGTGGAGCAAATATCATGAAAGAATCTTTCCATGAAAGGAACAAGGACTGCCTCTCCCGGTGATTTTGTTCCCTTCCTGGTAGCTGTGGGATTTGACACACTTGTCACCTTCAAAGATGGACCAAGATTCTTCCAATGCTAATGTCTATTAGCAAGATGTCAGGTCTACTGGTCGCGTATGGAATATTTCTTGTCTAGGAGAGAGAACACAACATCTTGTGGTCCATGCTGATAAAGTGCTCACAAAGATTCAAAAAGGGACATGTTTTTTTTTGTAGTCAGACTCATGCTGGCATGGGCTAAATGTGAAAGTAAATAGATACTGCAAAGTAAACAGATGCTGTGGTAATTTATTACAAGCTTTTTTTTTTTTTTTTCCTTTTTTCTATATTCATAGTAGTGTGCTGTAAAGCAATGGATCATATCAGATGAAGCCATAACATGACAAGATGGATCATTTAATATATTAAATGATGCTGCTGTGTGTGCTGTTGTATCCAAAATATATTAAGAGAAAACAACAACAAACTATTGGACAGTATATTTTTGTATCATATGCCTAGATCTGGCTTAGTAAATCTGCTGCATCATTAGGTTCTGCCCGATTTTAGCTTTTAGAATGCTTTACAGTTCTGTAGCCACTGCACTGTAAATTGACATTTTATTTTTGTGTGTTGTAAAATAATCATTTGGGAACAAAAGAAAGAACTGGCTATGCTGTTTAACAAGGATCTGTCCCTAGATCTAGCTGGAAAATTGTTTCATGTTAATTTACATACAAAGATAAAATTTTCTCTTCATTATTGAGATGCTTGCCCTAACTTGCATGTGTTCCATCCCCTCTGGAAGGGGAGAGAAAACCAAAACTATGTGTAGGGCTGTGTTCCACCAAAGCTGTTGCTCAATGCCAGCTCATATCAAATACTGATGAAGACAGGAGTGTAGTAAGCTGTTTATATTCAGTTGCTCAGGATAATCTAACACATCCCCAACCATAACCTCTCTTTTCAGGTTCATATGGTCCCAGGCTCATGAAAATAATTGGCATTATCTGAATGTTTCTGATCATGTGCCTTATAGCAGCTCTCTGGAGATTAATGAGATCAGTGCTGCAATGTGTTCTATTCACATATGGTCCCATGGCAGTAAAAGGCAACTTTGAGTCTTTGTAACAGAAAAAAATATGGATACTTTAATCTTTCCTGGGCTGCAATAGATATAGCAAGCAGGTTGCTGCAGACCTTTTGAAAGTGCAGAAAGTGCAGTGGTGACTCCTTTCATGTGTGATATAGGGCCTTCTCCCACCATCAGTACCACTTGCCATGCTCTCTGCTACCCTCCAGCATTGTTTGTTTGTCTCTAGAGACACATGCTTACAGCCCCACGCCCTTATGTGTTTTAAGCTTAGCACAATTGTCAGTGCTATGTCTCTTACCTTCTAGCAATTGCAAAAGAGTTGAGATATAATTAATTCCAAGAGAACAGTCAGGGAGAAAAATGCTGAATAAACCTCTTTGAGGGCCTGGTTCAATGTTCATTATAAAGCAGGCGGTCTCCTGTCAGCGTCAGCAGCCCCAGCTCAGCCTCCTTCCTTTCCCTTCTCTTTATTTTCTTCTGGCTCTGATGGAAAGGGATTGAAGGGTTTTCTGGAGGCTTCTGCCAATTCCTTGTGGTGTTTGGGTCCCCATATTGCCTCTCTGTGGCTTGCTGACCCCCACAGTTGGTCCTCTGAGGAGGGCACTTAGGCTGCTGAAGCAGGAGCTGCTCTTCTTGCAGCAACCCAACGTGGCCTGGAAAGATGCTTGCAAAGGGGCTCTGGGTCCTCTGAGAAACCTCTGTCCTGCTCAGGACAGAAAAGTGTAGATATTACAAACATGTCAATGTTAGGGACAGAAAGTATTTTTTTTAGTTTCGTTTAAACAGCAGTTTCTGGAGTGAAAATGACTGCAGATTCATTTTTTTTTATTTATTCACAACCCCTGGCAACTGCAAGTATTATCTGTCAGAACATGGCACAACATTTAACTGAATATAAATCCAGTTTTATTTATGTGGTAGCTAAGCCAGTATTTCAGCTGGATTGGTATTGGCTTCCCAGCCATCTCCTGACTACGTTTCAGTGCTCTTTTGGAGGGACTGTTGCAAAGGGAGGTTCACCGAGTTTCTATCCCTGCTGCCCCTGATAGGTGGTGGGGAAGAGAGGGTGCTAATAATTCTGTTGATTTTATGAAGTGGAAACATCTTTATTCACAAAGGCCACTGTGATCATAAATTATAGGCAGTGTTGTTGATGGGGGGATGAGCTGAGTTAGTAACCTGGGGGTAGAAAGCACTGCATACTTATAGCTGTCCTATGCCCAAGTGAGCCTGTTTTTAAGACAATGATTCTTTCCTCTTTATTAAAGCTATGACCTCGTATGGTTGGCTTTTTCCAATTTTCTCGCTACTGTCTTGTCCTTTATTTTTCTGCCACTTCTGTCTTACAGCATTTCATATTTCTGAATGCATCATGAGGGGCGGGATTACCTTCCACTGAAGAATTATCTACTAGCCAATGTTGAAAGAAGGATATAAGACTTCATGGACTGGTGAACTAATACGATGTGAAATCCTATTTTCCTATCTTCCAAGTGTCTACAGAATTCCAAGTTAATGTACTTTATATTATATGGTTGCCACCTGTTTATATTATCAATAGTTTGAATATTTAAGTATTACACACTCCATTTCCTACCAATTTGAACTTAAAGAATGGTTTCTCTTAGCGTTTCTATTCTTCATTTTTTTCTCCCCCAAACAAGTAGTGTGGCCAAGAATTATTAGATTTAAATTTTTCATTAAAAATTATATAGTTCACAGCACAGATTTAATTGATCACACTCTTACCTGGTGTAAATCAACACAGCATTAATTCTAACAAGCTTTTTCACCAGCTGAGGATCTGCTTCTATGTATTGTTTTATTACTCTCAAAGCCCAGAAGAATGCATTTTTAGCTTTGAAGCAGGTTTACTTTTAACAGTTCAAAATCCCATTTCATTATCCTATGTACATTTCAGAAACATCATAAATCTCACGTAAACAGTCTATAGTTTCAGTGCATATATTTAAATATGTGATGATCCAAGGGCCTATTGCGTGCTGGCGCACAGACGTGTGGGTGGGTGAACACACATCGACTTGTAAGGGGTCGTTGGATCATTTCTGCATCTGGACTAATAAATGGCAACTGCAGTTAATGGAGAACAATGAATCTTGGAACAAAGGGAAAAAATAGCGCATCTGCTAAAAGGAAAGATGTGTCGAATACTGATTAGGAAAGAGATCTGGGAGTTGTTGTAGAAAATCTCTAAAGCATTCAGCTTAATGTGCAACTGCAGTGAAAAGGGCAAGCAGAATGCTGGCTTGTATTGCTGGAGGAAGGCAATATAAATCAAAGCAGCTGGCTTTGTTACTATCAGGCATTGTTTTGACATCACCCAAAGAACTGAACTTTATTTGTTATTGGTCACTACAGCTTCAGAAGTATGTGTTTTTTACTGGAGGGGATTTTCTGTGTAGCAAACTAAATTACCATCCTCTGCATTTTAAGATAATGGGGAGGAAGAAATAGGAAAAAAATCAGCTCATTAAGAAGTAAAACGTGTACTCGGACTGGTATAATTGTTTATTGCCAGCAAAGAGTAGTCTACAACTTGACCTGAGTTTCAATTTCAGAAAAAAAAAGATGTGGAAATATTACCTAAAATGCAGTGAATTCAGATTGAAAAATAAATGTTTTGTTGAAAATCTCATTTCATGACAGCTCTAAAATGATGTGAGTTATCAATACAAAGACAGCAAATGATAGAGAAAATGTAACTGCAAGTGAATGAAAGGCACAGACATAATAAGCTCAACGTCCTTATCTGCTTACAAGCATTTGAATTTTGTTGTGTGTTAATTTTACAGGATTCTCACAAAGAGCTCAGGAAGCGTTATGCTTAAAAAAGAAATACAAAACTCATCGCAGAACCCGTTGAAGCTTTTATGGGCTGTAGGCTGTCAGCATTTCCATCGTGGTTCCCTGCATGCAGAAGTCGACAATTCAGCTATAAATAATCACTGCTGGTTGGAAATTGGGTGTGTAAAACTCTAGCTAGAGTCAAGTCATCATTTCTGTAGAAAGATACATAAAGGAGGTATTCTAAACAACAAAACTTCTTGTCATTCCTGTTACACTCAAAGAGAATATGTGAGCCCAACAATATGCTTTTATTTGATTTGAAAAAAAAAGAAAGAAAAAAAAAGATTATTTACCTACTTCTCCTTGTACATTTGTAACATGAAATCCTATGGGAATGTTAAAAACGATTGTACTTTCTCCAAAGCTGTCATCTACGTTCAGTGGAAAAAAACTCCAGGCACATGAGGTACAGCACATCGCTCTTCACCTGTACACCATCCGTGGCTGTAGGGTGCTCACAGCTGCAGAAGCAGGGCAGCCCCAACTTCTCCCGCCCCTGGAGAGTGTTTTCTGGTGGTCCACCCATTCTGACAGAGCAACTGAATGTCACCCTAAACTCCTACGGTCCTCTTGACGAGGGGTCAGGGCTTTTTGAACCATTACGTATCTGGAACCAGCTCTTAATGGTAAGAGCTGCAGGTTGTACTAATCACATAACAAATGAGCACACTCTCTATGCAAGGTTTTCTGTAGCACAGGACTACACAGCCTGAAATACCAGCCAGTTCCACTGGGACAGAACATCTCTGGTCTTCTGGGCTACAAGCAGAAGTTCACTCATTTCCCAAATCTGATTCCATTCTGATTTGAAAAGAATTTAGGAGTAATATTTTCAGGCTGTGATTACCTGTCATATCAAGTGAAGTAATGATAGCTGAGAAAGATGCCTTCTTATCTTTTCCGTTTGCTGTATCCAGCTCAGGATGGGTGATGTTCACCTTCCCTGTTATGTCTGTGATACGAGCTGATAGTCAAGATTTAATCCTGGGGAATAGTTTCAGTCCCTTGAGCCTGCTACAGTGCAGCAGATGCTCAAGTAGTCCAACTTCAGTTAAACTCTTATGTGTCAATTTAAAAACCAGATGTATTATTTTGTAGTTATATTCCACTTGAGGTCCAACAACAGGAAAAAATTAGAAAGAAGCGTGGTGTGAGTTGAACAGTTTTCACTTTAATGGTATTTTAATAATCAGGAAAGTCACCCATGTATAGTAACGATAAATTGTTTTGCTACAGGGTAATATAAACTTTAACAAGTATAATAAATATTTCTGCTTGACCAAGAATAACTGAAATAGTGGAAACTGTTTAAATATGTGTATCAGAATGAATGAAGATGAAAAAATGATGAGTATTAAAAAAAAAATAAATTATATTTTTGTGTTAAATCTCCAACTGTATTTACAGAAAACAGAATTTGGGACACTGACTTATTTTTTAAAAGCCACAGGAAAGAGAATGATAGAATGATATCAGAAGTACTATAGCAGTTTAAGAGATGTCCAGATTTCAAGATCCATTGCTTAATATCTCCTTTCAGGTGTCATACCTCAACTTATCTAACTGTCTAAAAGTGGAACTTGTTTCTTTTTTTTTTTTTTTTTATTAATTTTTAATATGTTAAACCCATATCACTATGCTCCTCTGAAAAATCTTTGGGACATTTATCGTATGTACATACAGAACATATCTGAAAAAGAATAGTCATGGGTCCTAAAATAAAATAATAACCAGAAAAAAAAAAAAAAAAAACACAAACAAAAACACAAAACAAAAAAAAGAAAACATTAGGGAGAGATGAGAATTAAATGCACTACCCTACCCCATAACCAAAAGATCAGAATCTAGTGTAAGTTGTTCAGAAAATCATTTGCACGTGAATTGTCAAAAGTGTTGGAGCAGTAAAGTGCTATAAACAATGCAAGGCTCGTAGGATTGTCCATTCCTAGTGTGAGCCTGCTTTTATAGTCTAGTTGAAATCAATGAAATTTTAGTGTCATGTAGCTACAAAACTCTGATTTATTTCTTTTCATATTGTTACTAAAGTAAAATGGGATTAAAGCATTCAAGATTATTTAAAAGAGAGGTTTCCATCTCTATATTTCTTTAAGCTAGAGATTTGTTTGTGGTAGACCATGCAGTTCAATAAATAAAACCATGTTTTTTTCATAGGAAAACTCCTTTCCTGGGAGTTACAGATGTGATCCCTGCCAAGACAGTGTATCTCAGTGATACAGAGACAGACCAAGATTGTTTCCCATTTCCCATCGACAGCCAAGGGCTGTGGCAAAGGAATATTACAAGGCCCTGAGCCAGGAAGAGCTTGTCTGTATGAAATTACAGGTAATGAAAGATAGTAAAAGGTAATAACTTCATTAGGCCCATTTATCCTATTTGTCATTAATGGCATGCTAATATGGAACAGAAGGAGTGCATTTTACTACTTGGAAACTGGGGTTTCATGCTTGCATCAACCTTTCGTTGCAGTTGTTTTGATACCAGTCTTTCACACTTTCTGTAAAGGATGCATTATAACTTCATTTAATTTTCTTTCCAAAGCTATTATATTTTTCTCCTGCTAAGAAATGTCTAACTTGAGTCAGAACATCTACAAAAGCTATTTTCATCTCCCTCTTTTTCCCCATAGAGATTGTCAGTTAGCTCAAACTTATAAGTCCTTTATGTTAGACATATCTAATCCAGGCACGACCAGTATTTTAGAGAGAGATACAGTTTTCAGTATGACTTGGGTGTTCCTGCATCTCTCTCTGGACATTTTCAACATTTTTTTTCTTTACTGACTTGTAGGTTTTGTTTATTTATTTATTTTTTTTTCCCTGTGTATCTTTTTCATTTTGCTTTGTTGGGAGAGGTGAAAGGTGGAGAAAAAGTAGACTGCTTTCCAATTGCTGCTTTTATTTTTATTTTTTTCATTACCTTTTTCCTACTTTCCTAGTTCTCTTTCCTTGCTTCCAAACTGTCTCTAAAGGAACAAAAAAGCGTTGCCCTGGGTAGATGTCACCAGTATTTACACTTTCTCTGCAAGGGACAAATGTCATGGAAACAGGTGCAGTATAATCTTCTGACAACACCATAATCCCTATTGTTGCAGATCACTGCAAGGTCAAATTATAACAAAGAATGTATAAATTTTCCCCATCTAGCCCCGGAGAAGAGCAGCTTAATTCAGTACGGTGTTAGTAAAAGAAGCGCAGGAAACTTGAAGTTGACCTTTTGATCTTCCAGCCGTAAGTTTAAAATAAAATCTCACTGATTGTCTCCTCCAATTTTGCTTCAGATTTCTTTCTGTATTCTCTGATGTGCAGGTATAACCTCTGGAGGTGCATTTCCAGCATTCTGTCTTCTCATCAAATGAATGGAGGATGCTGTGCTACAGGAGGGTTTCACACACTGCTCCGATTTGGTTCACTACACTGCCTTTTCCTGACTTTTCAACTGTACCAAATAATTTCATTCATTTCTGCTTTCTGTAAACACTGTAGAGAAAAATTATTTTCTGAGAGAGCAGCTTCCCTATTCCTGTGTGGCTGCTGTGTGCTTTTGTGGCAGGCATTTCAAAATACAGGCACAAGGATCTTGGTGGATAAAAATCAAAGCAGGTTTATGTGCTGAGGTGAGCAACCTGAATGAAATGACACTGCAGTCATGAGCACAGGCTCCCATTAGAGTTGTTTCAGGTAGACAGTGCACAATATCTTTTGTAACTCAAATAGACTTATTCATGTGCATGAAGGAGCATGTGCAGGAGTCTAATGTAAAGATAAAGATTAAATGAAACTGCAACCCAGTCACTCCCTCATTTTGTAATAGTATACATAGACATGAAGGCTGATTGTCAGGGATGCTCAAGAAGTAGAGCAGCTGTAAATTTGTCTATACCTGTTCAGTCTCTGATGATTTTCCTGAAGATGCTGGGATCAAACCATCCAGGACTTCTCAGGGCAGTCTGAAGGTGGCTGCAGAAGGAGCCAACAGATAGGGACGCTGGTCCTGCCAGTTGTGGGCTAATTTTGGCATGTGCTTCTCTGCCTGTCTCCTCTTACCAGAAGTGACCCAGCCCTCTCCTGCACTGACTTGGCCAGTGGTGTTAGGTAAACCTGATGTATATCCATAGCCAAATTTTGGTTTAAGACAGCTTTGTGAATCTATGACAGGATTAAGGCAATTTACCAAGAATGGAATATTTAGTTTCTTGTTAGGACAAGGAAATGGTTTTATGAAGTTGTCACCCAGCAGAAAACATATGGATTTCTTTGTTTTCTGATGGGACAGTACAGATTCCCACATGAAGGAGGTTGAGGTGACCGCCACCCACATGAGCAGTGCACTGCTGGGAACACCTTGTGTCCCTTCTCTGTTTGCACAGGGAATCGTGCAGGCAGTGGGGAGTAATTAGAATTGATTTCTGCTGTCTGGGTTGCACACATGGATTCTTCTATAATTGAGAGAGATTTCACTGATGGAATTGAGCTGATTAGCCTGAACAAAGTAATGTCGCATCCACATGCATCCTGCCTTCATCTAATTATAATTGTTGGTCTTCCAAGAACAACTGAGATCGGGTCGCTGTTCACTGGAGTACTCTGTAGATGCGTAGGAGGAGATAGTTTCTTCTCCTAAGTACTTCCAGTCTAAATGGAGAATGAAAAGGCAAGAATAGCAAGAGAGAGAAAAAGAGGCAAAGTAGTCTGCTGAGCTCAGATGGGAGGACCGTGACTGAACTGAATAGAACAGCAATGTCCAGGGGCTTTGATCCACCAGTTTGTCCACTGGATCACATCCATGGTCTTTTCAAGCCACTCTAGTACAGGCACCTTTTGATTTAATTAATTTATTTAATATGCTCTGTCTTTAAAAGCAAAAATAAAATGACGGGCTTGTAAAGAGGGTCTGAAAACAAACGCCTTTGTTTTAAAATTAGCAAATTTTCAGTGAGTTCATAACGGAAACCTTCTTACACAAAGCCTTGTAGCAGACATTTATATTTATTTGCAATTTACTGCTTAGGAAGATGCTAGCTTTTGTTTACCTTAGCAGTGTTGTCTCTATTACCCCTAGACAGGTAAAATCCCATTGCAAACTTCCTTAAAAGAATATATCTTTTTTTCCTGTTATTGTTGTTCTTCATGATTTATGGACATATTTAAAAGGTTTACTGTAAGAAGAGCTCTGCCATCACACATTTACATAAGCTCCTTATGTCAGACAATAGCTTTGTTTGTTCCTGCATATACCATGAATTTTTCCTCCATGTTTAAATGTGGATTCACATTTGGGGATGATAAAAGGGTTTGAAATTAAGCTGCTCCTAAGTTAGCTGCAGCACCTTGTTTCAATTAGGCAATCAGACATTATAATAATCCCTATCTGGAAGACTCTTCCTCTGTGTAAATGAAAGACTGGAAACAAGAATGCTTGAGACCAACACCTCTCCCCTCCCCAATTCATTCATCCTCTGAATATTTTCATGCAGCACCTTTCAACATACTCAGATCTAGTTCTGCCTTTACCTCACTAACTCTCCCAAACGTAGCCCACTGATAAAATCAGAGTTCAGAAATTTTTCAAACAGTTTTTTCTTTGTGAAATGTTAGGTACAGTTTTTGCTCCCATCAGCACCTGAGATACAAAATCCCATATGATGAACCATGTGAACAAGCTGTGTAATTAAATGGTATACGCTTCCCTGAGGATATTTTCATTTTATTGGTATTTTCTAGAAAGTGCTTACATTGAGTTTGCTTGAAATAGAGAAAGCACCAGTCTGTGTGTCTGTTTTGGTTTGTCTGATTAATAAAGGAAATTAGATATATTTCAGTTGAAGATACTGTCTGATATGGCTTGTAGAGCACTGTGGAATGGAATAATGTTCCCACATCATCTTGTATTTCTCTTTTGCCAATGCCTTTCAGCATTCAAATAGATTTGCTGGTGCTTCTTTAAGCTGGAGGCTGTGTCTGTGTTTCTGCTGACAGGTCCCCGTGAGGCTGCGGTGCTGGCTAGCGAGGTACTGCCCTGACATAGGGAAAAACAGTAAATATGTCATTTGTGTTCATGTTGAAGAGATTTCCACATGGAAACTGAGGGGACAATTGGTGCACTGGAGGCATGAGGAGACTGCATGAGCTATGGGGAGGGGATGAGGCTGAACTCCCTGCCAGGTGTCTGTCTGACCAGGTGGGTGACCCTGGGCATCTGCTGGAGACCGGCAGCAGGACGGCTCTTCTACACAGACATCCTGTAGGAAGGCACGGGGCACTCTGAGCAGTCACTGAAACAAGCAGATATACAATTATACACACTGCATATCAGTAAAACACCTTATCTTGCAAACAGTTGTGCTTTCCCTGACTTTGATACTTTTTCTCAATAACTATTTAGTGTCAGCTTCACGTGTTTTAATTCATTCCAATTCTCCAAACCAGCAGCAGCTGAAGCACTGATTTCTCCAATTAGTGCAGCCTTGCTCCTGCATGTTAATATTGTCCTCAAGCTGCTTTCTCCTCCAAGAAGTGCACTTTTAAGACAACCAATTCTTCAGTTTAGTTCAGGTCAACTGAAGTGAGGTTAATTTTCAGGAGCAAACATTGGTGAAAAAATACTGATTTCCTTGTCAGACAGAGGCAGTAAGGCAGGGACAGATGGCAGGATAGTAAATTCCACCTTTTCTGTACTGTAATCCAGCGTCTGATATACTATTAGGTAGTAAGAAGCTGTCTATTCAACAAAGGGTTTTTTTCTGTTATTTGTGTCACAGTATCTTAATGATTTACTTGTGAATTTAGTAGGTACAGTAATGTTCGTAGCTGGTCACTATAAGTATTGCATCTTCTCAGGAAAGAGAATGTTACCTGAGGAAAGTGTGTGCGTCTGTGGTAGGTAGGGAGAGAGGAATCTGACAACATCTATATGCACTAAAGGTCTGACGCATATTCCTTTAATTTGAGAAATGCCCACAAGGGCAATAGCTCAGACGGTGAGCCTGTGTCTCCTATTTGCAAGACTCCTTACCTAAGAAATCTGTTCCACAAGACTTACAAATAGAAAAGTATTTGGGATTTACCTACCTCAGGCAGTACAGACCAAGGCTAGCACAAAGCTAGCCTTGAAGAAACCTGCTTCAGATGAGAAGCATTTGCTTTACCTTAAAAAATCTGGGATTATTTCACAGACCCAAGAAAAGAACGATGGTACTTTCAAAACCAAATCGTACCCCTGTGTCTCGCTGCAGCATCGTTCGTTTGACTGGACAGCCTTCGCATGGCACGCAGTTTATGGGCTTGCTGAGATCCTACCTCTCACAAGGCTTTGCTGGCTTGAATTTGGAGAGTATCACAGACACCATTAAATAAGCGCCAGCATCTAATGACAGTCTACAACCAGAAACCACATCAGTGGCTCCACTGCCACGGGTGAGATTGTGGTGCTGTGGCACCAGGAGAGGGCACCAGAAGCCCTGACTCTTCCTCTGTGCCCCAGGACTGGAGGTGCACAGGAGGAAGTCACCCACAAAGCAACATTTCTCTTCTGGACATACCCCTTCATTCCCAGGTTCAGAGCTACCTCGTGGTCTGACCTGGAAAGGCTGGGTTTTTACCCACAAGAGCTGGCAGTGCCCCGTGTAGGTCAATTTTTTTTATTATTATTATTATTATTTTTTACTGGCAGTACTGAGAGGACAAATATTCATGCACAGCATGATACTCAGAGCTGGCATTAACTGGTACGTTGATTAGCAGTTTTAGCAAAGAGCTGAAGATATAATTGGGAGGAAGAGTGAACTGCATGCAATCTCACTTGTGCCGCAAAGGTGTGAGGTTCATTAGCAAAACAGTGTCGGTGAATTTGTCTTTCCTCTTTCATCCTGCGGAGACTGCGTGAATTGGCTTGTGGTAGTTTTGATTCTGTGCTTAAATACTGCTGTCTGATTTGCAGCCTTTGAACGCTTTTAGGCAGAATGCACAGCTGAATGAAGTGGGAGCAGCGAGTAAACCATGCGTGCCTGGGGAGAGGCAGAAAGGGGCTTGCTCTCAGCAATGGCCTGCAGAGAAGGTGGGATAGAAAGCCTGAGGAGGCTCCAGTCATCTCCTGACCTTTCTGCAGTCAGACATGTTTGCCTGGTGTGTTCACATGAATGCGTCCACCTAACACCTGCCTTGTGCAAGTTCATACTCGAAGATAGTAATTGAGTCTGAGAGAAAGCTGCCTTGGCTTGCAGGCTGTGAGAGTCAGACTGACTACACAAAGGACTGCAGGTCCGAAACCAGGCTGATTTGCCAAGAAAGGAATTAGAGGCAGTAGCTTGGGTGATGCATGTTATCCCGGATGAAATATCAGACTTGCAGTGATTATTTTCAGCCTTAGAGCACTGAGAGTTGCTGAATTGTTTCAGGTGTTGGAACTCTTATCTCCAAATCACCACTGCTATCCTGGCACTGCGTTGTGTCTTCAGGTCTTTCTTCCTGCAGCTTTAGGGTGGATACAACTTTGAAATTAATTGGACAAATATAAGGCATCTGTTCATTAAATTTGTACCACATACAACAGTCGCTGGGTATAACCAGGTGTCTCTGTAGACAAAACCTTTGGCATTCAGCACAGTGATGCTGTAAATGCCTACAGGTGGTCACAGAAGTTCACACCCTGGGCTTTCTTATGAACATTGCCGTTCATGAAATGCTTTCATGTTAAAAATTTGAATATGTGTGTTTAGTTAGTATGTATATGAAATAATATCCATGTCTTTATTCAGCTTTGAACCTACACACAGAGATCCCCTACCTAACTGTCATCATTGCACATCCAGGATTCAAAACCTCAGCAGCCCTTTGCCAGCTGCTTCCATGAGACCCCAAAGATTTCTCTTCTTCCCCAGGCTGAAAGGGTCCAACACCCCCAAGGAGCCTCCTCACTGACAGGGCTTCCCAGTGGGCCCCCTAGTCACCTGCCTGGCCCCATCTCCTGCTGGTCCTGACCAGGCCTCTGGGGTGCCCCAGGCCTGACCTCCATCGCACCTTGGAACTATCCCTACCCCAGCCCATCTTGGATACAAAGGGATGGCACAGCGTTGGCCCTACCAGCACTCGCTCATCCTTCCCCTTGCCCTTTTCCCCTTCCCAATCCTCTTCTTTTTTAACTTCTTCATTTTTTTTTCTTTTCACTTCAAAAGATCCCTTCCCCTGCAGTCCCCTGAGCTCCTTTCCATTAGAGAAAATTGTCCAAAATAACCATCATAATGCCACAGAACGAAAAGATGAAAAAATTTTATGTTTAAGAAAAACTGCAGAAAGAACATTAATCTATGAAGCATGTGGCTTTATTGCCAACCCCCTGCTACATTGCCATTGTTTGTGCTATTCTGTCTGATTTCTGTCTTTTTGAATGTTATCTTAGGAGTGTGCACACAGCCTAATATAGCACTGAACTTGTAGTCATTACTGCCATAGAAATAATGATAAATTGTTCTACAAGCAAAACAAATCTTGTGCAAATTGGATAGCAAAAAATGTTTCTCAAGAAGCTTTAATTAAGCCAGTATTATATTTCTCTCCTGATTCAGAAGTGATTTGTTCATTTTGATCATGCCCTTGTTTCATTGAGGTATCACTCTCTTGCCTGTTGGCACTACTTCTGATTTACACCAGCGGTCAAAACTACATTCCTTTATTATTCTCTCTCTCTCTCTTTTTTTTTTTTTTTACTAATTCCAGCTTTCCAGCTTGTCTTTGGCCTTTTTGGGTTCTGTAACTCCTGCAGGCAAGTGAAAGCACTTGTATGCTACAGGTGAAAAGTGTGGCGCTAATTTAAACCTCACTATTCATTGTCATTCTTACAAGAGATAGAAACACGAGCATTGGTGCAATTTATCTTATTCTTTGGGTTGCAGTCCAAGCAGCTAACCTCATGAGTGTAAATACCCATAGCCATTCCTTAGCCTCTTCATCATGGATTGAGCCACGTTTGACTTCCTCTCACCTTTCAGTGATTTGCATGCTGAGCTTGCAACAGAAATTTCTCCATCTCTGTGCACAACTTGCAGTACTGCTTGCATGCTTTCCCATAGTTTTGTCAGCCTACAGAGCTGATGGAGATCTATGGCCTCTCACATTTCCACCTAAATAACCTTTTATTTGGTGGACAGAAGTAGAGCTTTCTGGGAAACATGTATGCAAAGTTTCCCTCAATTTATGTTTAGGGTAAAGATTAACTGCATGTCTTGAAGGCTAAATACTTTCTATGAATTGATATCATAGGGAAAATATTTGATTTCATCTATACCATTGTCTGTTATCAATATTATATTCATGCCATATGTAATGAGCCAATACACATCACAACATAATTTGAAGAGACAGCATGTTGTATTTAGAAATTCAATTCAATTTTTTAAACTACATTTGACAATTGATATGTCAGTAACCACAATAGATGCCCACAGGGGTTATCTGGGATAGCTGACTCTGTTACAGAGGTGTTTAAAATGAGCCTTGGCAGAATGGTCTGTGACCACATCTAGATCAGCTGTGGTTTAAAACAACTTTTGTCAGCATAGGGCTCTTCATGGCCTGGACATCCACAGCTATGGTGAATCTTGTAGCTTGCTTAATAATTTAAGTTCAAAGAACACTTTTTCATGAGAAATCTTGAGTCAAAACACATAGGAATTCAAGTATTTCTTGTTGTATCTTTGTTGTTTGTTTGTTAGTTTTCAGTGAAGCACAAAGCTATATGAACTGTTCATACCTCCAGCCATTGCTTTGAAGTTTTCAGTGATTTTTTTTTTTTATCTGAAAACGAGATCTTTTTTTTTTTTTTTTTAATATGAATTTTTCTCAGATGTTCTTGAGAAGCACAACTTACTAGACCATTTTATATTTTGATACAGAACATTAAAAATACTCAGCTGCGTATGGTAAATCAATACTGTCTCCTGTTTAAATATCTGGTCTGATCTAATATGTGACTGTCTTTTAAACTTTTTGTGGATTTTTTGCCAACACTACTAAAATTTAAATTAATGGTCAAGTAATATTAGACAGTAAATCATTCTCTTGCATCTCCTGGGCTGTATGCAACACACACACTCAGCACATCACAGTTGGACACAGGATCATACCCATGTGCAGGCCAACCCAAACTGTCAGATAAGGATGGCACAGCAATGTCTCCCATCTAGCTGCTTAATGAATTCACATCTGCAGTCTAGGGATTATAGGAAGCTGACACCTAGGGCCCCAAATCTTGCTGACTCTTTCTCTTTCAGTTCCTTCTTCCGGAGTGTAGGCACAGAGATCTGCCAGAGTGTGTTGGTTACAGGGTAAATTAAATCCCACAGCATCCTTTCACCCATCTGGAAACAGCAATTCTGCCTGATTTCCATTGACCCCACAAGATTAATGGGCAGTTGATAGCCTTTATATTCTAATTTTCCACCTAAGAGCCCCATTATATTTTGACTCTTGTGCCTGAAGAAATGCATCTTCATGTAGAATTAAAAATTTTATGAGTGCAAAAGTCAGACCAGAGGAAGTCATGCCTATATTGAATTTTTCCTTTGTGTTTCAATCCCTGCTTCCTCCTGCATTGGACAGACAGTTTATAAGAAATACCTTTTGTAATGGCTAGTATTAGTGTTTTTGTTGTTGTTGTTCTTTTGTTTGTTTGTTTTCTTTTTTTTTGTCTTTTTTTTTTTTTTTTCTGTACTTACATTATTTAACATCCCTCTCTTTTTTTCTTCAGTCAATCCAATCTCTTGACAATAAAGGTTAAAGAAAAAATCATCCGTTTTTGACAAATACATAAGATTATATCTACTGACTGTGGCAAGAAGAGAAAATATGGCCTCTTCTACAAACCAGGGGATGACATTGAATCCTGAAGATATCTATATAGATAAGAATGAGATAGTCACATACAGAGAAGAAACATCTGAAACAGTTTTGTATTTTATTCACAGTTAGGAAGAAAATGGTAACCTCTTCTTCCTTCCCTCTCCATTTGTCAAGCAAGCATGTAAACCTTTTAAAGCATTTCAGTGCATCGTGGATAGCACTGGGGAAGGATATGTATTCCAGTAATGGTAAGAGAAATATAAATGCTTTGGGTACAATGTGTCCACAATGTGGACACAGGATTGAATATAGCTTTCTAGAAACAATTGCTTTTAGAAAAGTTCCTTTTGTATATTGGTGATTACTGTCATCATGGCAAAATTATGTCTGACTTGCATTCCTGTCCTGAGCTGGGATGTTGGCATGGGGATTTCTTTCTTCAGTGGTTGTATAAAGGATGTGTGCGACTCTTCAAGTGTGGAATATACGCTAGGCTGTGCTCACAGGTCTCTTAAGAGGTTGGTTTTGTATACCGAAAATGTAACTGTTTTGCTTTTTGTGATTTTAAAAAAATTATTATGAATCTGTCATACAAGTGCATTTAACTCACAAATGAAGCAAGACACTTTAAAAATATACTTTCCATTGTGCTTTTCCCTGCTGTGGTGTGTTCTGCAAAGTCACTGCCAGAGAAACACATATGAGCACAGCAAAAAACAGATGGCTAAAGGACTGAGAAAGCAGTTTCACTGAGTTGAAATCTGGGAGCTGTTAGAGATGATAGATATATTTAGAATAGCATATAGGATAAATTTTCAGCTGGTGGAAGCTGTCACAGCTATATTAGCATCTAGGAGCTTGAAGTCAGCTCATCTTGAACTTCAAGTGAAACTATGGTAATTTACACCGAGGCTGCATTCTCTATCATTAAATCAGTATGTAGCATAGCACACTCATGTGAATCTAAATACAGGTGAATTTGACAACAGTTTTTCTTAGATGGCATTGTTTTCCCTCAGCGTTGGATTTAACATCTAGCCAAACTGGTATGTACATTTAAGATGAAAGCTATCTCCATTCTTGCTGTTGAATTTGAGGGAATATATGACTTCTCTGAGACACTTTTCCAAGCTTTCAAGCAAGATTCAGGTGTTGTAACCAGCGATTTTTCCTGCTCCCTCCCAGGGCTGGACTACGCTGACTAGTATAGGAAGATGCCAGAGCAGAACAAGCCTGTGGAGTTCGCTGCAGCTGGAGCCACTTCAGATCTAGGCAGGTCTCAAAACCAGATTCTATTTTTACTGATCATAGAAGTGGGATTAATGGGTTTCATTTGAGGTCATTTTCACAGCAGGACACCCTTGGTTTGTTACAGGGTCCTCTTGGCCTGGACCTTGTCCTTAGCTGTGCTTTGGTCACAAATATGTAACAGCAAGAGCTGTAGCTGCAGCACAACTGCTGTAATCTACTCACATAACCTTCTTATAATGTACATTCCTCTTTCAATCTTTTATTTTCTTGAGCTAAAAAGTATTTTTAAGAAGAAAATATGTAGTCTTCATGTTACGGTAACATATTGTGAATAACTTACCATGACTAGGAAAAATTTGCCATAGGGTTAATTAAATTCACTGTTTAGGAAAAAAAAAAAAAAAAAAAAAAAGGAAAGCAAAACCCAATTTTATCATCTGCCAGTAATTAGATCTTGTTATACTTTGTCAGCTAGACAGAGAAGCTCTCCATTACAAAATACCTATTCCCTCTGGTACCCACAGACCGGGATCTAATCACCTCTTAACATGCTACTTGATGAATTCTCATTGCTCACTAAGAGATGCACTTTCCAACCTTGCAGTTTGCTCGGCTCCCATCTGAATCCTAACAAGTAGTTTGCCATCCATCCTGAGCTGCAGACCATAGTAGACATTTCAATTCCAAAATATATACTGGCACAAAATAAAAAAAGCAATAAAGACTCTCCATATCTACTTAATATCCTCTGCTTATACAGCTATGGATTTTGTAGATAGTTTCAGATAGTTCCGAATCATTCAGAAATCCTTCTCAGACTTATGCTCCACTCAGAGTATAGGTTCTCCATATGGATCCTGGGATGACGACTTACATCCCTTATTCCTTGCTTTGTCACATTACATTTACTGGCTGTTTCCAAAAAGAGTACTGCTTGCTTACAGCCAAATGGTTAAGGTCACCCTGCACCACGGACTTCCAATTACTGTTAGTTTTAATCAGGTAGTTTTAGAAGTATTGATCCTTTAATCTTGATAGTGAAAAAAGATGTTAAGTATGGCCAGAACAGTCTACTAAAACTATTGTGGTATGCCGTTAAACCTTACAAGTACAATTGTAAGGCATGCAATTGTACAATTGTGACCATTCTGATAATCCCCAGGCTCTAGAATGAGTCCTTGTTTTCATTCTTGTAAGAATGTAGTTTTTGATGTATACTTATCACATTGGCCTGGTGTTAGTACTTCCAGAGTGATGCTTGTTTTTAATATATTTTCTAGGGTTTCCATAACATCAGCTTATGTATTTAATAATTAACTTATCTAAGGCTGAAATGTAAGCCAGAAGCATGCTTGTTTTCACAGAGTATTTTCCTAATTATTGCTTGTGATAATCACAGTATTATTTTATTTTATTTTATTTTATTTTATTTTATTTTATTTTATTTTATTTTATTTTATTTTATTTTATTTTATTTTATTTTATTTTATTTTTTTCTCCTTGAATGTCTTGTCTAAAGGACACTGAAGAGGGATAAATCATTTATACACTTTGTTCCATGAGATTTGCCAATATTTTTAAAAGAAGATTTCAACTGGTGAACAAGCTATTGCCTTCTTGTTTGCATTATAATTTTGTACAACTGCTGATAACTGTACAAAAATATTGTTTTAATAAACAGGTATGTGTATGCTGTTGTTTCTTAAGCCTTCTGTTCTTCATATAACTTTGTCTGTTAGGATTTGAATGCAGTCTGAAATGTAATTGGAAAATGTGTATTATACCATGTAGTATTTAGAAGCAAATTGTCTGGACTGGAACTGCTGATGTAGGTGACCTATCGAATACCCTGCAACCCAACAGTCAGATTAAATTGGTTAAGGAATGCAGGGATCACCAAATGGTTCAGCAACAACTCATATAGCGTTTTGATTTTCATTTGGACTGTAATGCAGGGTTGTTTTAATAAAAACAGTGCACTATATAGACATAAAAAACAGAAGAATATAAATGACAGCATTATCCAAGACCACTGTTTGTCCATGTCTTCGGAGATCAATTTCATTTCTTCTTTTCTCATAAAAACCAAGGTGCCCCCTTCCCCCCCTCACCCCCCATCACTTTGTTTTTCTGTCTGCAGAAGCTGGGCAGGGGATCCCTGGTAATTCTGAATTAGGTGCTTACTCTCACAACTGTGCCTTTGCTTAGTTTGAAGCGTAGCTATAATAATTCTGTAAACATCACCTGTTATTATAATCCAAATCTGTTTGATTCAGTAGAAAAACATGGACATACTATTTATTTAAAACACATATTTTCATTTTTGCATAGGGAAGTAAAAATGATCATGTTATATTATATCAGTGTAGGGTTTTGAGAGTAGACATTCTGTGCAAATTATACCTGTTAACTATGACAGAAAGCCAAAAAAAAAAAAAAAAGGAATTTTATTCAGTGGTTAGTGAATAGTGGGTGTCATCTATATCACTGAATAAAGATAAGACTGCATTCATGGGTTAACCATGCAAAGGCTTTGTTCTACACATCCCACCTCCATGCCAGGCAAGAATAAGAACAACTGTGGAGAGCTTGTTGCTGACATTTTGTCCGGTTTCTAGCAGTTATTGTTCAGGAAATAGCAAATCTTTATCCCTAGGCCTCTAATCTCTTACACAAATGAATGAGATCAATGCCATTGTCCTGACATGAGTCATGATTCCATTTCTCTGAATATTGTGGCTTGTTCTTTCTGGGATTAGTGCCAGTTCTGCTCAGAGACCAAAGATACATTTTCAGATAGCATTTTTTTGTGAGCATGGTACCTGTTTTTCTTTGTGAGTGAGCTCATCCCATCGATGGGTGACTGGCCATGGGTCTGTTTGCTGTTTGGGCACAGCTGTTCTGTTCAGACCTAAGTTCTGAAGTTTCATCCTAGAAACTTGTGCACGTCAACCAGGTAATTGGGCAGGCCTTCAAGGAGAAAGGTGTCTGGGGTGGAGTGGCCAAGTAGGCTGGCCTTTAAATACATGCACTTTCCTGAAAGCTGCGTGAAGGAAGAAGTGTTGTATCTGGAATTGCGCAGTGCAAAACAGAAACAAACCAACCAAACCAACCCACACCTAAAACCCAGAATAGGAAAGGTCTCACTTAACAAGCAATGACATTAAAGGTGATAAATTGCCAAGTTTCATTCACAAAGAAGCTTTCTGGACAACTCCTAGGACCTTTAATGAACATCTCAAGAAAAAAAGCATGAAGAATTGATTGTGGCACCACTGGAGCCCAGCCTTTCATCCCCATAAAACCCTAACCATGGTGAGGCTCAGTTCTGCTCGAAGTTGGGCCCAGGGAATCTTGAATTAGTTTCTGCTTGTTTAAATGTATAAAGCACAAAGTCTGTCTGACCTGGAGCAGAGTGCTAACTTCTTTTTTTTTTTTTTTTCCTCCTTTTTTAAATGGAAATGCATGGTTGTCTCCAAAAGCATGTTCTTACAAATTGACCATTGGATGTACATGGTGAGCTACGAATTGAAACCAACCAGTAGGATGGTTTTCATCCTTAGCTTTGGATCTGACCCTGACTATGGAGGAACCCACTGCCTAACTTGGGTCTTTAAGATTCATTCCAATATTCTTGTTCTGTAGTAGTGTGTGTGTGTTGTTTTGGATCTAAACCTTACTGTTTTCTATCAAAAGAAATGTTGGAAGCTAAGTGGAAATGAAGAACCAAACACTGAATTTGGCCCTAAGTGCTTGCAAAGCAGATAGGTATACAGGCAGCTCAATGTATCTTGGTGTTGTATGTGTTATTACAGATTAGATCAATTGTCTAGCTATGGTAGCAAACACTTCCCTTGTAATGCACTTAGTCAGTTGTGAAATCATGTACTCAGTAGTGGGAAAAAAAAAAAAAGAAAAACCTCCATAGCCCCTCCAAGCAATCAATTTATGCCCTGAAGCATGAGATTTGATTACCATTGTTATTATCTTAGCTTGCATAGTTACAAATGTTATTAGCAGTCATAAAATTATCCAGCCTTTAAAAAAAATATATTAAAAAAAATAATCCTAACATTTCACTCCAGGTTCTTCAAAGCCTGCATTCTTGGGATTACTTCTAACTGTGAAAAGTGGTATTTCCTTTTATTCATTTTAAATTTGCTGTCCTTTGATCACGTGGATTTTTCCTGTATTCTCGTTATGAAGGAAAAGATTAGCATTTTCTAGCACATCTGTAGCTTCTTTGCTCTGGTCAAGACCCATCTAACTTTCAACATTTCAAAGCTGAGTGTTGTATTCTCAGGTATGTGTTTAATAAACCATTAGTGTCATGTGAATCACCCTGTCTCATCTATGTTTTTCTCCCTACAGTTAAAATCCTTCCCTCTCAACTTCTAATTTCTAATGCAGCTTTACGCTTCTCAATATACATTTAGCTGATATAATTTAAATATTATAAATATTCCAAAATTAATGAAATTCCTGTGAAATGTTGCAGCAGGACAAAACAAATTTTTATATGGAAAAACTATCAGTTGGCATGATGTCAATTATATCTATTATATAATATTTGTCCAGGACCAGACCTGACTCCCAGAAATAGATCCCTCTTTAAAATAAATAAATCAATCAAATAATAGCTCTTGCTATTCAAGTATATTCACATTTTTGCATATCTAACTGTTCAAAAAAATGACATCATCTCTATTAACAAGCTGTGGCAGTGGGATACGTTCTGTCAATTACAAGCAAAATGAGTTTTCTATAAAGAAAATCTGTTCTTTCATCCCAAACATTTTGTGTATCTCAAATGGCATTTAGAGTAAAATTGGAAAAATCTCCCATTGGACTTTGGAACTGATTTTCACATGGTAGGTGTTTCCTGTGGGAGTATGTCCAGTGAACCAGGGAACAAGCTGAAGTTGAAATAGGTACAAACACACCCGCTATTGCTTCTGATTTCTTTAGACAATTCCTGAGATAAATATTCAGAGCTTTCTTCTCAGAGTTGATATGAGACAATATTAGGCATTTAACTTGTGTTTTAAATATGCAAAGAATATCAGACTGGAGAGATTAAATGGCTTTTTTTCCACTGTTTCTAGCAGTTTTTCTCTCATTCTCACAGCAAGTAGCAAGAATGATGAAAAGGCTCCTTGATTTTCCACTGGAAAACCCCAGATAAAGAGCAGTTCTGTAGAGACATGGTCACAACCAAACTGTGCTTCTCTGTCTTTATTTTTGTGCAGTGGTGACTTAAGTGCTATAACATTTGTCCTGTTTCATTAACCAGGGAAATCTGAATGGATTATGTCTATTTACACTTAAAGCAAACCGTAGTCTTGGAGATAGATGTGAATGGTGCCATGGTTGGTTATGAACATGGACACACTTCATTTTCCAAGTCTGGAGCAGCTTTTGGTGAGCTGACGTACTTTGACTTTCCCATCAGTTAACTTCCTAGCAGAAGGAGAAATTTCTGCATGATTCTGTGTCAAAAAATGAAAAGCAGGTAAAGGTTTGCATATTGCAGGCTGGAACCTGGAAACGTGGGAAGATCTTGGTGAAATCATGTTGCCAGAGAGGACCTGAAAGCTGGGCCAGCTCCTTAGGGAAGTGAAAGTCTCAGTGGTCACAGCATTTTGCAATCCCAGCTTGTTTCTGTTTGCATGAGAGTGTATCCGAGGGGTGGGTATGGCAACGTAGGTACGGGCAGTGCAGGGAGTTGACTTTGGCAGCAGTCCTGCCTCCAGCAGGCACTGGAGGTAATTAGATTGTTGTCTCTCTTCTTTGTGGCACAGCCCTGCAAAAAGCAACCTGGAAACTCCTGGGGCTGCTAAAGCATCCGGGGAGAAGGGTGCTGTTGGCCAGGAGTGGGGAAGAGCCCTCGTTCCCACTTTTTGTCCTCTTGGCAACGTCAGGAGGGGTGATGGCAGCTCCCCCGGCTCCCTGAGCATCTCCGCTACCTCTGCTCCCAGGGGAGCAGGCACACAGCTTCCCCCTGCCTTGGCACACATGGAGTTTTGCCAGCCCTTCAGCAAATCTCCAGTCACCTCTGAACTGCCTCGATATCTGACGGGCATGTTTCTGCAGGGTCAAATGGCTTTCCAGTGCATTGGTAGCCCTGACACAGCCGAGACATTCCTTTACAGCTGCCTCCTTTACCATTTATTTTCAGAGGTTTCCGCTGCACGGGGGCACAGCCCTGTTGCTTAGCTGTTGGTTGCTTTGGAAAGCAATGTGCTGTAAATATAGCATTTTACTGTCTGTGGACTAAACAGTAAGTCAATTCAGGATTTGGATATGAGAGCTGGATTCAAAGGGAAAACTCCCATTTCCTTACATGTGCTTTGGGCTTGGCCTCAGCTGTGCATAAATCCAAGTGCTCCTCAACAGAGCTCTCCAGGCAAATACAGCATGGTTTCCTTATGAAGTAGAAGCTTTTCTCCATACGTTTGGTCAGAAGTTAGGCATTTATATTGGCACAAGTTGAGTTAAGTGTAGTTTAATATGAAAATTTTATCTATGAATTGCCTGACTTTGCATGACTAAAATATCAAGCATAACATTGCTTGAAGAGGTTTGCATTTGCTTCCTTAGCACAGAATATTAAATTATTCTATTCTTTTCCCTCCTTGCTTTCAGATTTTCTCTTTTACTACCACCTTCCGTTTATAATACCTTTCATTGATTTTGGTTACTAACTTCCTGTCCAAAAAGTAAGCTCACCCACCTAAGTCTGCTGGAAACGAACATCAGTTTGCCCACAAATTGTAAGTGCTACTGTCCAAAAAATCTTTAACCCAAATGATAATAATCCCCACGAGTGTTAGCTGTGATTCGGTAGGGTAGTTTTATGGTTTAATGTCTGTGAATGCTTCTTTATGATTATTGTTCATCGTATTAGACAAAGCTCAGAGAGAAGGAAAAAACCTCAAAGGTCAGCAGTGAGACAGAAAATTGCCCGAGAAGTCCGAGTCCTGGCGGAAATGATTGTGTCTGACCCTCAGCACCTCCAGGCAGCATCTCTGGCCGGAGTGCTTAAAGCATGACTGGCACCTTTGTGAGGTCGGCCCTCACTATGCACTCACAAATTTAGCCCGTGCAACAAAGGGGTTACAGAAGCAAACCATGCAGGCAGAAAGTCCGACTGTTCAAGCGCACACAAAACTGGTCTCTTATTGTGGCTGTTGTGCTGTAGAGAACGTCCAGCAAAGAGTAAAAGGAACGTTAGCAAAAAATAAGGAAAAGATATTTTCAAAGGTTTGAACACGTAAAGGATGAGGTGTTGCAATGATGAATGTGTGGGGTTTGGGGGAAAGGAGAGCGCAGAGGTGGACAGGGAGGATGGGGACCATCCCCATCCAAGGTTTTCTGATTCTGCTCCCTTCCCTCTGAAAGCAAAGCCACTTGTGTGCCCCGAAAGGAGGGAAAATGTGTGTGGGGGGGGAGGCTCGGCTGGATCCCTGGCCGCGCCTACACTTCTTGCACCGCATTTGGAGCCGCAGAGGGGTCGTGCGGGGGAACTCGCCCCCGTTAGCCACGTTGCCATTCTCTCTCTCCCTCGCCCCCCGGCACCCCAGGTGCCGCCAGGGGCGGAGGCGCCGCTGGCTCCCGGCTCTCGCCGAGGGGCGTCGGATACGGCAGGTGGGAGCGGGACGGGGACAGGGACAGGGACAGGGGCAGGGAGCGGGGCAGGGGCGGCTCGGCCCTGGGGGAGGTGGGCAGCGGTTTGGGGAGGTGCGGGGCTCGTTGCCATGGCTCCCTGCAAGCGCAGCCGGAGGAGATACTGATGCCAGTCACGGAGGGACCCCTCTTCCTTCTCGTGGGTGTGGAGCAAGGCTGGGTTTGGCTTTTCTTTTTTTTTTTTTTTTTTTCTTTTTGGGGTGGAGCGATTAATTTGCAGAGCCGGGACGGGGCTGCGGAGTCGCCACCGCCACCCGCAGCTCCAGCCGCTGCCTCCGAGCTTCCTCCGGCCCTAAGGTAAGGAGGGGTGGGGGGAGCCGGGCCGGGGGGTGCCGGGGCCAACGGCCCTGCCTCGCCTCCCAAAACCCCGTTATTTGTGCGCTGACCTTGCTACTGCTGCTCCCCGTACCGCGCCCGGTGCTGCCGGGCGGGGAAGAGGCGAGGAGAGGGAGCGGGGCTACGGGAACGGGGCGCGCAGGTGCCGGGCTCCGAGCGGGGCTCCCCCGGGCTGCCCCTCCTCGGAGAAGTTGGAGGGGGAACAGGGGGGCACCGGGGGTGCCGAGGTCTCGGCTGGGGGGGCTGGCTCTTGGTCTCCTGCTCTTTGCATGGGTTCAAGTTTGCAACCCGGGTGGCGTCCTTCTGTGCAAGTACTTTGCTCTTTCGTTCTTTTTCCTTTTTTTTTCCCCCGTTACAATATGGGCATTTCTTTTATCAATACCTAAATAATTGCCAATGTCTTCAGCAGGTGTCTTTTTTTTTTTTTTTTCTAAGGGGAGTGGTGTGGTTGTATTGCAGCTCACGAGAGCTATAAGAATCTTTAAGCATCTCTATCTTGTGCTGTGTGCTGTTAATTAGTGCTGTACAATCAGTGGTCTCAGCTAGGTTTAGGTCTTCATAATGCAAGGAGATAGTGCTTTCTGTCTGTTTCCTAATTGTCGAATGCAGTAAGCAGCAATAGCCTTCACGTATCGCTTGTATGATGAATGTTACTCTCTTCATGTTTTGGGGTAGAAAGGAGCTAAGCTATGATATGTTGGATAACATTCAGATGTTCAACTGTAATTCGACAGATATAAACCAAACATATTTGTTCTCAGCTTGAGCTGGAAATAGTTCTGCTTGAAACACACTTTTGAAAATTTCACCAGAGACTTGACAGGTAGTATTTTTGTGTGATTGTCAAGGGTTCATTTGATGTGACTGAGTTAAATACGTGTTAGTCAGCTCTCAGAAATATTGTTCTGTACACAATAAATAACAAATACAAGTGTAGCTTTAGGCCTGAGAAGAGGAGATGGGAAAAACTGTGCACCTTGAGCTGGATATATGGATTTTTCCTCTCTAAGTGAACACATGCAGCCTTACCCTGTTGGAGCTGCTTTGCCCATTGCTTCCCATGATGCTGCACCTGGCTTCTACTGACCTGAGGTATTAGAGTCACAGGCTGCTGCTCTGTTGATACTCTTGTGTTGCTTAATAGTAATGAGTTTTCTTTGTCTTAAAACAAACAAACAAACCCCACACTCTCTCAATGGGTCTTTTAAGAAAATACAAGATTCCTGCTAGGCAGTTTCTGTGGTCCTTGCTTGGGCCATGCTGCTGCTATCAGTGGAGTTTGACTTAGTGAACTGCAAGACCATGTCACATTAAAATGAGATGCAAAAGACAGCATACCAATGGCTGCAGGAGGTACTGGAGTTCCTTCAGGAATATTGCACAGTATACATGAAACTCTCCTTAAATATATACAGTCAAAACAAGTTCAGCAATCCAAGAGTTGCGGAAGTTTTGCCTGAAGTAATACAGCTTTGAAAGCAGTTCCTTCTCTAAAATGGTGCAATTTGTTATTGTTTTTTATCAAAATAGGAATAAAATGAGCTCTGGATATAAGGCTGAAATAAAGAGGCTGTGCTTCAGTTATATACACTTTGATTACATTTAGCTCTCTGTCCGTAAATGAATGTAATTACTTTGGGCATTTAGTATGTGTTACTCCATTAATTAAACATAATGAATCAAAACATAATACTCCATTTCTTTATCCCAAGAAGAGCAGCAGATAAGCCCTCTTTTAAATGAAGGACTGTCTTATTCACAACATTTATGTTTACTGCAGGTGGCTTGGATTGTAGCCATCTTGTTTGCCAATAAAAATATACGTTATCACTAATGTTTGGAAGGTAAAATGAAAGAAGGTAGATATGCGTTACATAGAATGATATTGTGGACAGAGGCTGGTGAGATAAGGAAGGATTCCTCTGCTTCCCTGGTGGGAGAGGACAGGGACTACTTTAAACACCACTAATTAGTTCAGTTTATCTTGCATGCGTTACAATGCCGTAGTTGGTTAATTATAGCTTTTCCCATTAGCAGTATGTTAAGAATAATGAATTAACATATCACACAGATCAAAAGAACATCTACAAAGTTTATCTTCGAAAGAAAAAAAAAAAAAAATGTGTGGCAGGAAGTCCCTGTGGCTTTCCCAAGGCACAGATTTGTTGGAATTCCTGAGCTGGTTTTCGGCGCCTGATGAATGACTTGAATTGATCCCAAACAAGTGACACTGGAGCTGCTGGTTGCTTAGCAACCCGCCAAGATGCCACAGTTTCTTTTGGTATATTTGTCCAGCAAAGTAGAAATTCCGTTTTGTTAAAGATGTTTTTTTCTGCGAGCACAAAGCTGACCTTATAAAGGCCCTAGATTATGTATAATTAAAAATGATGCATCAGGGCTGAGTCTGGCCAGCAGCATGGGCATGAAGAAAAGAGCAAGAATCTTACTTGTAAACCATCTTCTGGTGTTAATGTGCTCAGTGTTTTATAACAAGATTCAATTGTCCTTTCTCAGTTAGACTTCTGTTTAAAAAAAAAAAATAAAAAATCATCATTACTGGGAGAAGCAAGTCTGACAAAGACACTCATCTACCAACTGCTTTTTGAAGCATTCCTGTCATGCTGACTTGAGATATGAGATCCTGCAAAGCCTTGTGGGGTCACACCGTGATGCATTATGAGTAAATGAAACATAACATGGAACATGGGGCTTGGTCGTTGTCCAACTTGTGTCAGGGCAGCCTGGCATATCCTGTAGCCCATGGGCTAGGTTGTCCTTGCAGAATAAATTGTGTTCTTAACTTTATTTTGTGCAAGGAAATAACAGGTTTAGTACTCAAAGGGCAGAGAGATGATAAAAGTTACGGTGGTCACATACCCCCAAAATACCAATACTGGCTTAACCATCTTGTGCCAACCTTTGTACATCTAATACCTGCTGAATTATACTTTTATTTCAGTATCTCAGTGTTTATTGTTACATTTGGATCCATTTCTGCTGGTATCTTAATTCCAGCATGCACAGTGAAGGGGAGTCTTGCAGCTGTCCCATCCTTGTTTCTTGTGCTGTAATTTGCTTTAGAGGGAGACTGCACAAACTGATTCATTGGGGGTGAATTGAAGGCAGAATATCTGTTTCAGGGGTTTACTTTGTGCAGGCCAGCTGCTAATGGGCTTTCTTTTGTGTCCTCCTGACTAAGTTAAAGCAAAACATTTGTGATGTTTATGGGTGGATTTGGGGTTCTCAGCAGCATTTTGCTATACTTGACTGCTCCTTTGAGCTCTGCTACTTGCTAATATACAAATATCATTTTCTGTCTAAAATTGTAACTCAGTAAAAGTATTTCAGGGCTAGGAGAACTGCAGGCTGTCATGGCATTTATTTTTCACATTGGTGTTCTGGAAGGTTTCTTCCTTCTTCTTGGTGAGAAAAAGGAATCCAGATATTTTTCTTGTTCCAAAACAAAGCTTGAGCATTTTATGATCCACTGGCCTGTTGGAATGAAAGAGAATGTGTAGCTGCCAGGTTTGGATCACAGTGATCCAAGTCTCAACTCATTGTTTGCCAACAGTGCTAGGCTAAGATTATTTTAGTTCATAATCTTGTCCTTCTAACTACATTTCTAGGCTTTGTCATGTTTCTGGGTGTCTTCTGAGTCCTGTGTTCATCTTGCTCCCTGATGTCCCTTTGGATTCCAGGGGAATGTGTCAATCTGCGTTCTGTAGAACAAGCTGGCCACTCACAACCTTCCACAGCAAGCTATTATCACTAAGAAATAAACATTGTAAGGACTAGGAATTTGTGTTTACATGACAATGCACTTACTTTACAGGAAGAAATATCTGGTGGTGGTGGTGAAGAGGGCAAGAAAAATGTTGTAGTTAGCTTTTTTTTTTTTTTTTTTTTTTTTTTTTTCCCTGAGAAAGCTAGTATGTATTTCTTTGCCTCTCTAATTTTCACTCGTGGAGTAGATTCCATGCTCCATAGATGTCCATGCAATATAAAGGAATACATCCAACTCATTGTCAAGGGCCAGCTAAACTCAGTGGGTAACAGATTGTCACCTCCAGGAAGAGTCGTGAATGCCAAGAGGAAAGCACTTATGTATGTTTTATTGAGGAATTAGAATTGGTCCCTGTAGCTAGAAGTTTTTTAGCATAATTTAAGGTGTGCTTTCAGTTACAGAAAATATATTTTCATATTTTTGAAGACATTATCTATGGATCTTTGTAATATTTAATATTAATACTTGTGGTATTAAACTTTTGGTCCAGATTTAAGTGCATGCAAGCTTATGTTTTTGTATCTATGTGGCAAAGTCAATGCCCGAAACTCAAGGTGTTTTTTTGTCTTTTTTTTTTTTTTTTTTTTTTTTTTCTTTTTCCCTCTGGGTTAGTGTCCTTGTATCTGTTTTATGCATTGATTTCTGTAAGCACATTTGCATACCCAAATGCTGATTATTTCATTTTCCATTGCAGTGATTGCCTGTGCATTATAAACAGACGAGGGTATGAGGTGATATTTGGTGCCTCGCATTTATCCTCCTGGCGGGTCCCAGCACCCCTGTAAGAAATGCATAGTGCTGGTCACACAGCCAGGGAGATGTGTGAGTTCTGGGGCTGCAGCATTCCTTAGCAGATGTTTCCTTCTTCCTTCATTACACCTGAATGTATGAAACTCCACAAAATGCAGACAAAAAATAGTTTGTCATAAAAATTAGTATTTGTAGTATTGTTATAGCTGAAGTGGTGTTAGCTGCTGTGAGTATGAGCTCCTGGTCCTGTTCCATCTAAGAGGGACAAGATTTATGTTACTTTCTCCATTAGTGTTCATAATTTCTTTTGACCCTTGCTAGCCCTCTCTTTTCTGCACTTACTGAGAAAATTGAAAATTGTTCTTTTTGCGTAGTTTTTCTTCTTTTGCCAAGTCAGCAAGCAGATGGGATAAAGTGGAGGTGTGGTGGCGATGTGACTCAGGGAGGGTGGGGAGGACACAGAGAAGGATAGGGACAGGCCTGCGCAGGTGGAAGCCATCCTCATCTTTGCTCCTGTGTCCCATGCAGAGGAAGCAGCGATGTCTGGATCTAGGCCCGAGCAGCTGGGTCGAGGAGGAGCCAACGTTTGAGCACAGGCAGGGCTGCTCCTGTTGGAGTGTGGTTTTTGAGGACATTACAGGCAGATGGCTCCTGGTCTGGCTATGACTGTGGCAGCGGGCTGGTCCACCAGGCCCACGCTGAGTTCCCTGCAAGCAGCCTACAGACAGTGGCTTCAGCTGTGGGGAGAAAATAGAGCTTCTCCTTGTGCTCCTATCCTGTCCTCCGCAGTGAAGGAGGTACAGAAGGGTGACCTTGGTGTGAAGCAGCAAAATGTGCCCATGGGACTTCACACTGCTCTGTGTCTTCAGCCTGGTGAGGGCCAGTGCTGTCCCTGCCAGCCTGGGGTGCTGTTTGCGCTGGCATGGGGCAAGGGAAGCTTTGTGTGTTGATATATAAAGCCATGTGGCTGCAGCTTTCTAGGGGGAGTGAACCCACGTGAGGGGATCTGCAAAAGAGGGGGAAGTCTCACTGCCTTTGTGAGTGGAAAGTTTAAACAAGCAGTGACAACATGAGCTTCATTCTCAAATAAGTGTAATCTTCTAAAAGGAAGGATAAAATCCATCTTTTGTCCTGTATCTCCTTTACTATCCCTTTGAGTGTGGCACTACAGAGTTGCTGCCAGCCTCAGCCACCAAGGAGCGGCCACAAGCACTGCCCGCAGGGCTTGGCAACCACTTGGAGGAAAGGAGAGGAGAGGGCTGCCTTCAAGGGTGCATCCCTGCAGCCTCACAGGGTGTTTGAAAAATGCATCATTTGGTTGTGCCTTGTGTAGTACGATATTAAAACGGATGGAAACCTGCAGTGGCATTTCAGTAAATAATGGCTGTTGCCATTGCCCTATCCCTAGTGTTTGAAATGGAATTAGTCCTGGTGAAAGATCACTCTGCTTATAGGGAAAATAAAATTATTATTCCAGGGGGCATTTTTTTTTTTTTTTTTTTTTTTTTTTTTTTTTCCTGTGGAAAATACTATAACAATGCTTTCAGCTAACAAAAGTGATCAACTAGGTGGCTTTTACGTATACATCTTTTATTTTATTTTTTAGTTTAATGAAATGAGAGAATCATTAAAAATAACGGATTGTCTGTAGGTTTTGGAGCACCTACAAAATCCACCAGCATGGCTTGTCTGTCATTACTAAAATCCCTCTCCCTGTGGTGCTGTGGCTGTTTGTGTTGGCTGGTACAGGGTTGTATGCACACTTGCACCCGCACTTGTTTGCTTAATTTGTTGGGTTTACATCTGCAAATGCAAAATACCCCCAAACCACAATATGGTTGCTGATTTCAATGAACTTATTAACTAGAATTGAGGCTAATGCTCAGCTATTTTGCTGAGTAGGGGTTTTATGCTATTTCTTTTGGTTATTTTTTTTCATATTCCTCCACCAACTACTTTGTTCTAATAAAATTTCATTTTAGAACATAGATTTCTACAGGATTTCTATTTTGCCCAGACTGAGCCAGAGATGGTCCCACTTGATCTTGGTCATGAAATGCTTTTACATCTGAGTAAGCTGTATGGGATGCTTATTTCATATGAGTTCTGTTTAAGTGTTGATCAAAAATGTAGCTAGTGTGGTAATAAAAATCCCAAATAGTTTGAAATAAAAATTCCTTTTGTTACATATGGACAAAAATAACAGCACTGAACCGACAGTATTTGTACTAATAGATAATATTACTTTCTTAAGAAAATATTAAAATAACCCCCTGCTACACTGGGGTAACTTCTGGGATTAATATCACACAGAAACCAATGGTGAAGTCATGGCGCCACGGAAATAGATGGTCAAACTCCCTCTGACCTCAGCAGAGTCAGGTTTTTGTCCCGAGAGTGATGAAAATCTAATTTACAACCTAACCAGTTGGAGAAATAGGCGTAATGGCTCGGATCCTTGACTGATATAAATGACCGCGGTTGGGCTGGGGCTGATTGAGTTACGCTGGCTGCCACCACCTGGGCCTCCGGAGGATGGTGTCAGACATCCGTGTGGTCTTGCTGGGCCCATCAGCGCTGCCGCAACAGGCTGTGTGTGCGGGTAAACAAACGTATGACGAGCTTTAATGCAGTGCCTCCTGTCAAGTGGCGTACTCTTGTCCCCCGTTTTGACTGGAAACAAATAAGCAGCAGACAGTAATGAATATTTCTGTTTCCTGAGTTATACAAATTACAAATGTCGTGCTGTAAGCTAGAAGGTAGTAGTGATTAAAGGACGGTCCCAGGCGGACCAGGTGGAGGCATGCTACTGCACTCAATGTACGGGGCTGTCACTGAAATCCACAGTAATTGCTCAGGGTTTGCTACCTGTGTGACAAAAGTCCCTTTTGATTATTGATGGGATGAGGCTGGACTTAGGCTTTCACCTAAATCTGGGATTTTGATCATCTCTGATTATCGTATTGAATTGCAGCATCCCTGCTCTTTGTGTCTGCCACACGCAGTGGTGATTGTACCTGCCATGCTGGCAGGTGTTTTGGGGCTGATACCTGCCCAAACCATGCTGACCTGCTGCCAAGCACTCAGAGCTTCCTGCTGCATCCCAGGGGACTGCTGAGAATTGAAATCTGCTTGAGTTACATTACAGCACAATTCTTTATTAAAGGTAAAACGCAGAGGCTGGGGTGGCACCAGAAAGTAATACAGCCCGCCTTGTTGTGCAGCCAGCCTCACAAAAGGAAGTTTCTCCAATTTACTTCCACGCGTGCAGGATCCTGCCTTTCTGAGTGTTGTATCTAATTATCCTGCCAGTGCTGCAAATCTTCATTGTGAGCCCTTCCTGCTGTCAGGCATCTCTGCAGTGAAACCTCAACCTAATTCCATAGTGTAGCAAGATGAAAATCTCATCTTTGGTGCATAAGAATTATGCCTCAGCATTTATAAGAAAAACAACAGGCAGCAAACATCAAGGGCTATTCACAAATTTTATCATGTGTATCACCAAAAAAAAAAAAAAAAAGGAATAATCTTTATATTCAGCAGACAAGCGGCATTCTCTGTACAAACCTGCTCCGTTGTCATCCTCCAAAATGTATGCTAAGCTTGTCTGTGCACAAAGCTCCTTGTAATGGGTCATGGTTTGACCAAATTTTTTATCCTTACCTCGTGCTGCTATAGAAAGAAGTACTACATTTTTCAGTGTTATTTGTATAATGCACTTACTGAAAAGAATAACGTATGCAAAGCTTTGAAGCTCAGGCAGCAGCAATCCATTTAACCATTTATAGTTTTATGTTTCTTATAATCCCTGAATCCAAATGTCCCTAGAGAGCGAATGGGCCATTAAAAAAAAATTAGGCCTTTAAATTAAATGGATTTAAATTCACTCCTTTGCATACTTTGTTGTTGTTGTTGTTCTGCCTGAATGAGATATTGCCTCAGTAATTGAACTGTAACTTTCCTACAGGTAAATAGTGTCAGACAGCTGATATTCCAAATGCTTTACCGCTTTAGGGTTGTGCGGTGCTAATATGGCAATTTGCAGCACACCTTTGAGAGGAGACGTGTCCAGTCCACTTAGGATCACTGATTGCTGGGCTGGAGCTTGAGCTCAATTACCGTCTGGTAGTCAATGTGCTTCTGGAGCCGGGACTCAAAAGGATGTTGTGGGGTGAGGCAACGCATCCCTGGCAAAGCTGGGGAGGATTAATTGGGCTGGGTAGATGGAAGTGATGCTGCAAGAGGCAAGGCTGCTCAAAGGGATGACATGTCTATCAGAAAGCCTTTTTTATTATCTTTGGAAAAGATAGAGTGATACATTGTACAAGGATGCTGGAGTAGTTTTGGCTCTGTTACTTATGTGAGACAGATTGAAGACAGCATTCATTAAGGTTCAGCACTTCCAAATCAGCAGGCATAAATACCAGTTATCCAAGAACAACGTGCATGAGCTGAGGGGACCTCCTGCTCTCCGATATTGACTTGTGTATCATGGTGTGCTGCAAGAACCGTGGAGGAGCATTGGTGCAAAGAGAGAAAGCAGAATGAGGTAGGGGATGGTCACTCCCTGATAAAAGTTGATAAAGGACTGAATTAATATGGAGTTTAGATAGAATTAAGATCAGTCAGTACATCTTCCTGATATTCCTGATGAATAGGTTACAGGTTTGCAAGGTACAGGTAACTAAACGTTGTGGTGGAATTTTCCAGCTGTTAGATTTGGTGTCTCATGAAACTTCAGTTAAAATAAATAAATAAATAAAAATCGAGTATGTAGTACTAGTAGTGCTCACGTTTAATGGATTAAGATTCAACCAACAAAGCGGAAATGGTATTTGTCTATGGGGATTCCCTATTGAAAGATGTGTGCTTTTAGTGCAGCTTCACTGGAAAGAGAGCTGGTCCTGAATCTGTTTAACATCTTTATCAATAGTCTCAACATAAAAATTAAATGACTGCAGCCAAAGATGTGGATGAGGCGATATTAAGAGTGTGAAAATAAGAAATTACAAGGAGCTAGCTGTCTGACTGGCAAGCTATTTCTCCTCCTCCCGTCCTCCCAGGGGTCCAAGTCACATAAACATGATGGGGGTGTGTATCTGTGAGGGGAGTCACCCTGACAGGGCATCGAGGGGTCATAACGGATGAAGAAAGAAGACTTCCCAATGTGATGCTATGGCTGAAGGACCAGTGGGACCCTTTGACATAAGAGTTGCACTTGTAAGCATGATTTTTATCCAAGAACATGAGAATACTGGAAAGCTATGGCCAGCTTTAGTGTCAACAGTTTTAAAAAGTTTACAAAACTGAGAAGTCAAGAAAATAACCACAGTATTGATTTGAAGAGTGGAGAAAATTCCCTGTGGTGAGAGATTTAGAGAGCTAAATCTGCTTAGCTCATCAAAAAGAGGATTGAGAAGGGACTTGATTACAGGGACAAGTATTTTCATGAGGAAAGCATACCCTGTTTTTTAATCAAGAAGATAAAAGAATAAGATCCAATAGCTGAAAGCAGACAATTTCAAATTAGACATTAAACACAAATTTTCATCCGTGATTAACCGCTGGAATGCACTATGATGTGTTCAAATCAAGACTGGATATCTTGTGTGATAGGATCAGTCAAATACAGGTTACTGGATATAATTTGCAGGCAATAAGGAAAAGTACAGAAGGGTGCAAATGCCCTAAAATCTGGGGGCATTGAAAGGGCAATCACATAAAGTTAAGCAAAAAGGAAGAACATACATGGGAAGTATAAAAAGGAGAAATGGAACCAAAGGAAGGACAAAGAGATAAATTTTACCTGAAAAGAGTAAATTCTTTTCTGAATTTGGGAGCATATGTTGCAGCAAAGTGAGTTTTGGCATTGGAAACACCTTGAGCATTGGCAGTGCTGGAGTCATCTGTTTCATAGTCAAAACAGCAATTTTGGATTCTCTGCTTTGTTAATGATGATGGAGAAACCTCCTACTTGTCATTTGGGCTCTTGGCACTGCTGGCTCCCTATTCTGCTGCTATGAGAGTCGACAGCAAAATCAACTTTGTTTAGATGTGATGGAGCTGAGGGCCATTTCCCACCATGAGAGCCCCGCAGTGTTCCCCAGGAGTGAAGGGCATGTCACGGATTGCCTGGGCTGTGGCACGCTTCACCTTATCAGCAGCAAGCTGTCACTGTGGTCTCTTGTGTGCCCTTCAGTTTATTGACACGAATGTTATACATTAAAAAGTTCTTTTAAATGCTTTTAAAAGAACCCCATTTTTGTTCCATTAAAACAAACTCTTGGGAAATCCAGCAGGGAAATCTATGCAGTCTCATTTTTTTGTTTGATGTGTAGCATCTTTGTATGTTTGTCCTCATGAAATAGTTTCACCATATCAGCAATTGTCTTCTTTTTCCAGAGAAGCATACATATAGCTTGTTTCACAGTGCCTGATAACTGGGTAATCATTAATTTAAATGTCATATTGTGTTTCTTCTCTGAGAAAGTAAAATGATTGAGTCAAGATCATGGTTTGGGCATGTTTACTGTTCAAATGCAGTTTTTCCCTCTGGACCTACAGCTATAATGGAAGTGAAACAGGTGCTGTAAAGGTTGTAAGTCACTTTGCTATTGTGGAAGCTCTTTATCCAGGACTGAAAATAGCTTTTCTGGAAAAATGTTCATAACCGCTGTATTACATCCACAGTAGAAAATATCGTTGTACTTGTTATGCAGAGATAGCTTGCATATGTTATTTTTTACAACTCCATCACAAAGCTATTACTTTTGTTAAGCAACATTTCCTATACTGCTTTAGGATTTGAAGATAATAATTGTTCCATGACTTTTTCAATGGAAATTAGCAATGTTTCCTCTGCACTGTTTAACAGAAGGATAAACTCTTGGTGACCAATTAGGGCATTGACCTACACAGAGCTGCAGGTAATTCAACAATTTCGGTCTCCTATGGCTGTAAACACTTCATATTGCCAGAAACATTGAACAACAATTTTCTTATTTCTGGGCCAGAGTGTGGGTATCTTCTGGACTGTGCTAAAACCTGGGCTTATTATGGTAATATTCTCCTTGGAATGAACAGGATGGCTAAATTGTAAGAAACTGTTTTCTTGGGGGAAAAATATCATGCAAGAATGTCCTCACTACCTGTAATAATCGACTAACTGGGCAGTAATTATTCCAAAATACTGGTGGAAGTATATTGACCTTGACAATCATTTTCTTTTTCAAATGGGCATCTGAATAATTGTCTTTGCCTAAGGATTCCCCAGAAGCTGTTCTCAAATCAGAGCGGCACTTCAGTGTTCAGCTCATGACATTGTGACATCCATTAGGAACACAGAGAGGTAGGAATTACCCTATTCAATTCAATTAAAGATCTAATTAACTTAGAAACCTATCTCTGTTAGTAACTAGTACTGGATGACTCAACAGCCTGAACAAAAAAAGAAAAAAAAAATAAAAAGAAACCAACACTTTTCCTTCTTCCCTCCTCCCCTAAACTCTCTTTATAACATTTAAGGAATAATGCATTCCTGAGAGAAGTTTTTTTCCTCTTACAGAGCGCTTCTGTTTGACTTCCATCCTGAAACATGAGATCAGTAGCCCTTAAATTCTTATCCTGCCTTGTGAAAGTATTATTAGCACTTCAAACATCTAATCACTTTCCTAGCCATGGTGACTATATTTTGTCGGGGGGTTCATAGAGTTAATTACTTATTATGATGTTCTTTCCCACTTTAAATTTGCTCTCTCTTAATTCCAGTGTGATAATTAAAGTGACTATTTGACCTTATTTCACCTGTTTTCATATATGCCTATATGGGTCTGTGATGTTCATTCCTTGAAACATATTATAGGTACGTGGAACATTAACTGACAATTCTTTGCATTCCTTTCTTAAAGGACCCTTTAATATCTTTATTTTGTATCTATTCGGTCTTCTCTATAATTCTTTGAATGACCTCTGAATGCAGTTATACTTACTTTCAAAGGTAAGAATATATTAGCAGTAGATCTAAATTGCTAATTTTGCGCCATACTTATTTTTAGTCGTTTCTAATGTATTCTCTACACAGCCTCCTATCTCAGTTACATCTTGACCATCTTGGCTTGCTAAACAGATGCTTTTTATTGGAGGTATTTTTTATTTTTAAAAATATATATACATTTATTTATTTTGAAAGAAAAAAATCTAATAGAAGCACTCTTCTTTTTCACCCTTCTGTAAGCCAGGGGCTATTTGGTGGATTTAATTTTAGCTAAATAAAATGAAACAAATCTATTATGATTCTGGGAAACTCTCATGTTTCAGATCAAAAGTTATTTCCAAATGTAGGGGTTGGAAATTAATGTCTCCCTGGGTGGGTGATCCTGTAACTGCCTCCTGCAAGCTTTCTCAGTTTCCTTCAAACCAAATGTCCTGGCCGTTTCTTCAGACAGTGCTGTTTGAGTGGATAAGGTGTTAAGATGATACAGTGGATATAGAACATAATATAGATATATAGACCCAATTACTTAAACTGATTACTGTTTAGGTATGGTTTTGCATGGACTTATTTAACCATCCTGGCATTTCATGAAAAAGGAAAACAGTTTGGGAGGAAGCAGGTCTTCACAGCATATGTATTTTTTCCAAACTGTTTTGTGCAATGGGCAATAGCTTTTCCCTTAGGCTTTTGAATATGATATTACTTAATCTTCCTGGAAAGTAATCGGAGTACTGGCAGCGTTTGATGAGACTGGGAGGAAAACAAACAGAAATGAGGAAGCTCAATATGGAGGGTATCAGATCTTTAGATTTATTCCGGAGACATAAATTTTGAAACTTGAAATTATACATCTGTAATGAGTACGTGCACGTAAGTGCATGTATGACTATTTATATAGGTATAGAGTTCATATCTTTGTCTTGTGCAGGAACCTGGAAGAGATGGAAAGTTCATATGCTAGTGTTTGCAGCTTCCTAATATCTAATAGCTATGTCTACACAGCTATGGAGAAGTAATTCAGTTTTCCTGTATTTTGGGGGAATTGCCTTTATCTGGGGGTTCCTCCTTGTAGAATACTAACTTCCTTGTATTTGGCTGCAGAACCTTGCCATGGCAGATGTTATGACTCAGAGCAGACGAGAAGATTCAGACTGCTATTTTTTTCCTTTTTTTTTTTTTTTTTTTTCTTCATAAGTGGCTTGCCCCCAGGCATGTTTTGACAGGGGAGATATCATTTCAAATTAGAATGTGAATGTGGAGGCTTTCCAAAGCTACAAATTGCAGATATTTCTCAGCATGACTCAAAGAAAAAAAAGTGTTGTGCATGCTGATGGCTTTCGGTGGTGGGGGTTATTGCTGCAGTGTAGCTCTGGTGGTTAAAGCCATAGTTTATTGCTTTGTTACAGGTTTGGACATGAGAGGCAGTGTCCACAACTGATCTGCTTTGGTTTCGTTCTTTTAATAACTACTTTCCTTCAAGCACTTGCTACTTTGATCATTTCTGTTAATTTTTTCCTAATTGGTGTCACAGGTAGGGTAGAAATAGAGAATGTACTGAAATACTAGTTTTGATCAAGAAACACAGGGGAGGGGGGGGGGGGGAAGTGAGGAGGAAAATGAAATGATGTGAGAATTGTATGAAGCCAAACAAACGTGTGAAGAAAATAGTGAATGGGTCTGGGCTGGAATTAGCAAGGGATTCTCAGCTTTCCTAGTGCCTCTCTTTGTCAGCCCCCAGAAATTATAGAGGAAAGTCATTGTGTTTCAAGAAAGCAAACCTTGGGATAGTTTCAAGGCTTATGGGATTGGAAGAGAAGGAAGCAGGGAAAGCTTTTGTAAAGAAAACCCACAAGTATATTAGGTAGGTCAAGATGTATATATTAATATTTGATAAAACGTTGCCTCTGTAAGCATCATCAAAGCCAACTTGGAAGAGGTGTTTTTTTCACTGACCCAAAGACACGAGGGATCTGACTGTTTCATGTATGCCCCATGAGATCCTTGACCACTAGCTGATTCCTGAGCTTCTCACTATTTCATGAGTCATTGAATTTCTTCCAAAGCCTATCAGCTCCTTACCCTTCCAATAAGAAGAAAATGAAAATTGGAGGATGCCAGTGGAAGAGCTAAAAGAGAACCTGTCACTGATTAACTAAGGAAGAGAGTCACTGCCATGTGTGAGCATGTAAAAATAATACAGTCAGCAGGTGGGTGAGTGAGCATCTCGCTGCCTTCGGCTAGGCTGGGGTTGTGATCAGTGGCAAAAAAGCTCATTTCCCATACTTGTCTTAAATGGCCAGTTAAATCTGCAGCATCAGTCAGCTGAAGATATTTTAAAGATGACAAATAATTTGATCTGAAAGCAGGCAATCCAGAGGATGCTCCCTGCTGAAGACTGCCAGAGGACTTTGCAGCAAGATGATTGCTTTTCTCCCTTTTTGAAAGGGGAGCAGTGTGATGAGGAGAGGAATTCCTTTGAAACTGTGTTTTTTGCCCTATTTCAGAAAAATTAACAGAGGGAACATCTATAGTTCTGAATACCATCCTGTGAGCTATTGGTGTCTGTGATGTGTCTGACTTTTGAAGTGAGAGACCTTAATACTCCTAACACTCCAGGTCTTTCTAGCACTTTAAAGTTTTTCCTGAGTTTAAGAAAAAAACTTTTTTTTTTTTTTTTTTTTTTTTTTTTTTTTTAAATGAACTGAAAGAAAGAGAAAGAAACCTCAATACCTTGCCCCAATCTCTAGGTTTATGGCACAGTCATAATGGAGGTTTGGGAGCAGTTTTGCACAGTCATAATGGAGGTTTGGGAGCAGTTTTGCATTGTTTGAGGCTGGCACCCTTTGAGTGGGTTCTGGTTCTCTGACTACGTTATTTGTTCTTGAGCTTGTCTTTCATTCTTCCCTCCTTTAGCTGCGTTTTCAGTTTTTGTTCTGACAAATTCTGAAAAATTCTGACAATCCTGACCATGGCATTTTGGTTTTAGCGCCGTGTCAGTAAAAGGATCGAGGACCCTCATCCATGGGATCTGTTAAATCACTCTTCTCCATGTAGACTCCTGGAAAACAGCAGCAGAACTGCTCCGATTTGTAAGCAGGCAGGATCTGGCCCTGTGCCTTAGCCCCAAGGTCCATGTGTTGTTGTGGCCCATTCTGGGAGATGTGGACATTTGCTTCCTTTGTGTCTCCGTGTTCACAAGGTTTTTTCTTCTGTGCTGAGATGCAGCATAGGGAGGGAACAAGAGTGAACTCTGATAGGTTTAACCCATAATAAGTCTGATGTCCTCAGGGAGAACGGAGATTAAAGAGCCAAAATTCTCTGGGAGATTGTCACTCGCCTAATGATGATAGTCGCCTATGGCAGTTAGGGATGATATGGCTGATACTTAGCAGGGGTTGTGAACCAATTAGTCTGCTCAACAAAATACTTGGTCCATTGGGTGCAAATGTTAGGAATATTTATAGGGCTGGCTATGGATTCTGCTAATCAAATTGGAGGAAGCTACTTAGGAGACTGTCCCAGGCTCTCCAGAAGCCCTGAGATTACAAAACTGGGAGATAAACAAATGTTTGCCAGTGTAAATATTAGGACTGAAAGATTGCATTTGAATTCTTTTTCCATTTTCTGGTACTGTAAAGTCAATTACGGGGGCCTGAAGCATGCTAAAGTCAGCTTCCTCATGGAGGGCCGACTTCAACAGGGGCTGTCCATAGATGATCTTCTGGAAGTTGGCTTACTCCTCCTAAGCCCAGGGTGCTGTAATATGTCTTGGACCATCCAGCCAGGAGTCCCAGTGGCAGAGGATGCCCCATAAACAAGTCTAAGTGAGATGGCAGCCACACAATAATAATGCAGCACATACTAGCACATGGGTTTGCATTCATTAACTGCCTCATCTGTGAGCATTCCCATTAACTCTTTAACCCATTAACTTGCTGAATTATGACAATATTGCAAATCAATTTTTGGTATTGTAATTTTGTCCATTACATTAGTAATGTCCAGTCCATTATATTAGTAATGTAGAGAGTTAATGTATCTTATATAAGGTCTAAAACACTGTAGGAGAATAAATGAAGTAATTCATCTAAATTTACAGGGTGGGTTAAAGGCTTATGAGTTTCTTTGTTGGCTTGTTTATTTATTTGCACTTCATGGTAAGTGCAATTAATAAAATCGTTTTACAGTTTCTGCCTCTGTAATCTAAGGCATCACTTAGCAGAGCCACTTCTGTTAAACAGCTAATATGATGAGAGAAAAAAAAAAAAAAACACAAAACAACAACAACAACAAAAAAAAAACAAACAACACAGGCTTCACTGGAAAAGCTTTTTGAAACCTGAGAATATTGATTTCCTAGATTTAAACTGTAAATGTGGTTACATTTTTGTGATGTGTTTTTATTTATTTTTTTTTCCAGAGAATCTACATATAGAAGAACAGCTTCCAACCCTAGTACTAAACTTTTAATCAAAATATTCTGTCTTTTTTTTTTTTTTTCCCAGCCAGGAATCAATTAGACATACAGCCATTTTGAAGTTTGTGCTGAAGGTGGTATTCTCCAGTACTTACTGGAAAAATCAGATGCTAAACTGGTGCATTTATTGCATTTTGGCAAGGTCTACACAAGAGCTTTATCTAGAGAAAAACTGAAATATTAATAAAAGCCATGTTGCAAATTATTATTATTATTTTTTTTTTTTTTAAATCACATCATACTTACTAGAACAAAAACACAAAACCATCAAAAAAAAAAAAAGTGTTCTTACAGCACCTGTATAAAAGCTGTCTTTGTGCTGCTGCTATGCTGGCTGCAAGTGCTTTTAAGTGCACTGGATTTCGATATGCAGACGTTATTTCTGAAGGATCTTACATATTGAAAATGGCATAATGTCTTTTTTGATCCTAAGAAGCATAATGATTATTGGTACTGATAATTGTGTTAATAGCTTTTTCTTGTTGTTCGTGTGTGTATCAGAGGTGCAAAGTACTGGCAGTTAAATGGGGTAAAAATGGTCTTTTCAAGAGGAAGATCCAAGTCCGTGGAGACTCTCCAGGGATCTCATTAAAGCGCTGTTTTCTTAATATAGTGTACTGCAATAACAGCTATCAGGATCCCCACAGTGTGGTTTCCTGATAGGTTAGTTTACACAGAATTAATTGTCTAATTTTGCAAGCAACCAGTGCAGTGCACATTGATTTTTTATTTATTTATTTTTAATTCTAAGTGTTGCTGTCATGGATTCTGCTTCTCATTTGGAAATAGTTTTTACATTCTGTCTTCACTTATACTATTTTGTCATATGAAATTGCATAGGAAGTATCACTTATTATTCTTTGTCCTTCAATATATGAATGATTGTTAATTTAAGCTTTATATATAACACATAGTATTTTTTAAAAAATAACTAATAGAATGCATCAGAAAAGCAAAATCAGATTTATTTTTTTTTAGGCTTCTGTAGTTTAGATGTTTTGGACACAACTACTGAATAAGGAGAGTAGATTTGTCTTGTCCCAAGGTGAGCTTGGTGGCTGTGGCAAGGGATCAGTAAAGGAGCTGGAGCCTGAACAGAACAAAGGACTGGCGAGTTGGAGCCACTTGATGCAGAAGCATATAGAAATGTATTTGAATAAAGTCTGTGCTGTGAATTTGGCTTGAACAGGATTTTAAATGTATCTCAGCCTGCCTTTCTAAAGTGGAGTTCTTGAAATATGATTTGCACATGAACAGTAGATTTCCATCCCATTTAGCTGTGTGAGAAAGATGGAGCGATGCAGAATATTCTTCATCTGGGTTTGGGCAGGATGGCTGCTAAAACAACTGCTGGTCTGAACCATCTGCTAAAAACTACCTTCCAGCTTGACTTGTCAGTGCTGTTGTCCTCGGGAGATGGCTGTCCTCTTACCTGTTCAGGCTCGTGCAGGGGGGGGAGATGATGATGGGCTCGTGCTGATTCCTCACCCCCTGGACCTGGCTGCCTTCCTGCAGCCTGCTGATATGCTTACCCCAAGGAATGAATGACTTTGCTCTGCGTGGGCTGTCACAAAATGCAAACAGCTGTGCTGAAGCTATCGGTATTCACTTGTGACCAACACATTGGCTAGAGCAATTGGTGGCCACCTCCTCACCTGGTGTAAACTAGAGAAGCTGTGGGAGTTGATAGCTAAAAGAGAGCTTTCTGCACGGATGGCTAGGAAGCAATATAGGAGGCAGGCAGTGAGCACAGACTTGATATTAGCTGGAGGAAACATGGGAATAGAGAGACAGCTGGAAGAGAGAAGACCTGAAGGTTATAGGAAGCTATGCAGAAATAAAAGTCCTGTCCCGAGAGTATGAGTGTGTGGCTGCTTGGGTACCTGCTGTCCTGGTGTGGTGGCTTGTTTAGGGGTTATTAAAGCATCCCCTGTTTCTATCGGATAAATGATTGAGGAGGAAGGGAGGGCTGAGGAGTAGGTCCCCGCCACTCAGGTTAGGAGTTCAGGCCAAGAGGATCCTTGAGCCAGGAGTGAAATGATGGGAATGTAAAACACTTTGATTAATATAAGTCTGCAGGGAGAGAAGGGCAGTAGCACCAGCTGAATGAAAGGGCAGGTTGGGATAGCTTATTTGGAGGGGGAAAAAACAGTAAGTGTTGGAAAAGCACATAATTCAGATGGTGTGCATATCAACGCTTGGATTTAGTCTTTCATTTATTATCACATGGAACATTCTCCAAGACGAGCAGGGCTTTTCCTGTTAAAAGTGAGCATTTTGAACAACGCTGCTATGTTCATTGCCAGCATGTCTTGGAGGGGAGAAATAGGAAGTCAGTGAAAGGTGAAGTTACTTTGCCTCCTCATTCCTTGCCTTTTTAGCTCTTGCCTCTATTACAGACATTAAGGTGCAGTGTACTCTGTGAATTTATAACACCATAGCTATTCCAGATTACTTCTGGAGATGGGTTTATATCTCCACATGACACCATGTAGGAAAAAGTCCATCTACTAGCTGTGGTATCAATCCCACCTACCAGGTGAATGAGCTGTCTCTATCACACCAGATAAGCATGGCTGTTCTCAGATAGGACCGAATAGGTTGCATTGGGCTTGACCAGATGAGAGGTCATTCTCTGTTTTTAGGGACCTGAAATGTGAGTGTTGCACCATCCTGTCAGGTCCTGTGATGGGGATTTGATGGCGTGCAGAGCTTTTGAGTGCTGTGTCCCATCCTGGCACCATTGGTAACGTGCATATTGTTCTGGTGTCAATTGTTATCTCAGAGTGTTGACATCATATACGAAATAACACTTAAACAGGTCTCTCTCCATTAAAAGATGAATTCCCGACACAATTGAAGTCAATGGGGCTTTTGTCACTGACTTCAATAGGTCTCAGCTTTCACCTCATGACTCCATGGGAAGAAGAATAAATTGCTGCCGAAAATGCAACTGTCTCTGACATTCAGTGGGAAAGGATAATTAGCAGTCAGTCACAGAGCTGACATCCTGGTAGTCTGATGAATAATAGAACTGAGTACAAGTGATATGTTGTCTTCCAAGTGGGTAAAATGATTTTTAGCAGATTAGCATGAGTGTAGGCAGCCAAGAAATATGGTATGAAAACCAAGTGTGAGATGAGTCCTAGACAGTAAGCATCAACTTTTCAGTCTGTCTGGCCTCTGACACATACCACGTAGTTTTATATAAACACTACAGCAGGAAGATGTTGGGGATCAAGAAGACAAAATCTTGTTAAGAGACTTTGTTGTTGTTAGGTTGGAATTAGTACTCTCAGAAGAGCATAAGTGAGACTTCAGTGAATATCTCCCTTTTTGCTGCTTGTCAAAAATACTGTTGGAACAGGTGGGGAGATGGCTTGGTCTGTGTTGTAAGGATAGTGGTATGAGGCTGAAGGACTATGGGCTTGTGCAGCTTCCATTTGTTGAGGAAACACTGGCTTGGAAAGCCTTTTTTCCAGCAGAGGAGCAGTTAGATCAGCTGATGTGGTGGACAAAAACAGGTGCTGAATCTGTAGATCTATACCATTTGAGGAAAATGAACAATCAAAGCAAGAAGAAAGCAAGCCCAACATAGTTTTAATCTTTAGTTTCAGTCTGTAGTTGGTCTTAACGCTGCATGCAACTTTGTGAGAGCATAAAGGCAGCACTGTACTGCTGCAGCTTTCAACTAGGCCTGTTTATGCGTTGTGATTTGCAAAGCTATTGACTTCTTATTCTTTCATGTTCTTTATGTTCCCTTCTGTTTTGATGTTATCATGCAGTCATCTTAGCTACATATTAAACAAGAGACTACTTCAATATAAAATGATCAAAGGGGTAAGGGAACACAGGGTCATAAAGAATATATGGGGAGCTATGGGAGAGTGATAAGTTGAATTTAAAGGCTTTTTCAAGCTGCTTAATTCCTGCTTAGATTGTTGGTGCCACCAATAGGCAACAGTCCTTTTCTTTAAATCTTTTACCAAGGATTGACTGGCAGAATCGTGATTTTACATGGGGTTTAGAGAGTAAAAGGCCACCCTGAAGGTCAAGCCCTAGGAGATTTCCTCTAAGAGCTCATTGATTTTACTGGATTTTGACTTGAAAAAAGACCACTCCTTCCTCGATCTGCAGCTTGGATACAAGTGCCTTAGTATGTGCCAACACAGAAGGCAGGAGCAAAAGTGTAAGAGCAGAAAAAAATGAAGATACTGTGGAGTGGACAATGATTTCACTTTCTTGCTTGTCTGATTCAGACTAGAGATATTATTAGCTACTGGTCCATGAAAAAAGAAAGTATTATTTTATTGTTTTCAGAAATGGACTGTATTAACAGTAAAATTGGGAAGAATAAAGATTTATAGTCACATCCTCAGCTTGAGTAAACAGGCAGAGGAGATCTTCTTGTAATGGGGATAGAAGGGTTCACTGCAGCTGAGGAACCAGGCTGTAAATACTGCGAGTCTGTTTTTTGACATCTATAACTGAATGCATGGTTGCAGTGAGTAGGTGCATATGCATATAACTAACATTATTTTGCACAAAAATTGAATAAGCATATTTTGCCTCTCAAACCTCATTAAAATATTGGCTTTGTAAGTTGCCCAGTGCTGTAGTGATTAGCAAAATGAATCTGAAAGCCTACCCCATAAGCAACCTCTGTATTTGCACTGTTACCTACTCCTGTGATATTTCAATCTGATTCATTAGAAAAATTAGCATTTTTATGGACTAATTAGGGAAAAATGTTGCTTGTACTTTTTCTGATGTGCAGTGATTTTTCACAGCTTACTGAAACCAAATAGAAGTGAAACATGAATTCTCTCAGGGAAGGGAAAAAAAAAAAAAAAAGAAAAAGAAAAAAATGATTACTCAAATTAACTCAAAAGATTGGGGAGATTAAAAAAAAAAATTAAGATCAGGTTAGATTAGTATAATATTGGCAGTACCTACAGTTTTTGAATTCAAAACTCCAGATCTTTCAGCTGTTTTGGTTCTTCAGACATCCATATATTTTAAAAGCTGTCAGTCATTTACCATATTTTTTGTGACAGTAGCAAAATGAACAGTAATGAGCATGAATAGTAATGAGTGTGTTATTCAGTATCTATAAATACAAATTGATTTTTATTGTAAGTTTTAGTCCAAATACACTAGTTTTTCTCTTCTTTTTAAAACCAAAGTCAGGATTTACTAAACCATAGCTGTTCATTCAAACATGTCTTACTTTTTATCATATTCCATTAATGAAGTGCTTGCTTTTGAAGTTTAATTCTAAATATGCATGTGCATCACTTGCTCCTGCTCACATTCTCCATTTGCCAGGAGGGTAAAAAATGGGTATTTGTGACTAAACATCTGAGGTTGTCTTTTTGCAAGTGAAGTCATCTTTTCTTCTTAGAAGAGGGATAGCATTATTTTAATCAATACAGGCATCTCCTGTTTTGATTGTTACTTTTTGATAATGATCTTGATTTACAGAGACACAACAGTGAACCCCCCATTTTGGGCTTCTGTGAAGAAGGCAAAATCTCCATCTCACACAGACGGCACAAGTTCAGTTAGGCATTTTGGTGTCATGGGAGGTTGATCACGATTTAATTGGCTCCAGCTGACTGGCTTTTAGGCCATGATATTCTTCACCAGCAGTCGGATGCTTCTCAAATATGTATGGAATTTTTTATTTTATTTGAAAATATTGCATAAACACAGAATAATTATTTCAAAATGCTACTTTACAAGTGAATTCTCTGCATTAAGTATAAGTGAAGGAGAAACCATTAAAATAGAGTAATAATTAGTGTTGGAAGGGACTGTTGGAGGTCATCTGGTCCAACCTTGTGCTGAAAGTAGGGCCATCTTTGAAGTTAGATTATGTTGCTCAGGGTTTTGTCCAGTTGAAAACAGTAATTATCCTCTCTGGATTAAACAAACACAGTTCTCAACCTCTTCTCATACATTAAATGCTGAAGCCCACAATTATCTTGGTCCCCTCTGCTGAATTTTCTGTTGGTTTATCAATCCACTACTGACTCTTATTCAGCCATGGTCATGGGCAGCCTGACAGCAGGACTCGCCAGTAAAGACTGAGTGAAAAAGAGCCACTAAATTCCTTATCCTTTTCTGTACCCTTTGTCAGTAGTTCTGTTGCCACGTTCAGGAGGGACTTGCTTTTTCCTTGATTTATTTATTTATTTATTTTTCTGAAAATGTACCTAAGAATGAGCCTTTCTTACTGTCTACCCCATTCCTTATCAGTTTCAACTCCGCCTGAGCTTTGGCTTTCCCAGTTCTACCCCTGCAGGTCTGGGCAAGGGTTATTTAGTGCTCCTGGGCAGGCTGTCCTCACATCCACCTTCTGTTCACGTTCTTTTTGTGTTTGAGCTCAGCCAGGGATTCCACATTCAGCCAAGTCAGCCTTCTGCCACGTCTGCTCTACTTCCTACTCATCAGGTGGATCATTCTTGTGCTTCGAGGAGGTTTTCCTCGAAGATAAAGGAGCTCCCCAGTACTTTTCCCCAGAGCAGTTGTCCCTGGTATTACACCTGCTAGTTCCCTGAGCAAGCCAAATTCTGCTCTTCTGAAGTCAAGCATCAATATTTCTTTGATATGCTTATGAAATCTAGGTTGCGTGTGCATCATCAGTTGCCCTTTTAGCCAATATCATGGTGGTTAAAGGACCCCAGGATGATCAGGGTGTTGAACTGTGAAGACCAAATAAAGCTGTGTCCTCCTCCACTTCTTGATCAGGTGATTGGCTGCAAATGCCTACAGCAGCAGCAGCTTTGTTGGCCTCACTGCTTCTGACCCACACTGACCCATAAGCATTAGCTTTCAACCACCCCATCATCTGTTTCACAGCAGAGCTCTGAGCATTAACATCAATAGAAAAAAGTCTTGAAAAATAAATCTCACTCATTACCCTCTTCTGAGGAAAATTCTGTTTTTTGAGCATGGGCTTTTGCAAGTTTTAATCCTCTACTGTTCATTTTCCAGCAGAAACATATGTTTTTGCTGATAGACAAAAAAGAAAGAGGAGAAAAAAAAAAAAGGAAAAAAAAAAAAAACTCTTATTGAAACTGTATTTGACTCTAAGCATTTGTAGTACCACAGTAACTTAAACATAAGCTGAGTAACCTCTCTGGGTGGAGGATTGTGGGCATAAGGTCTTTTATGCAGATCTGTGGACAGAAGGAGTTAATAGCATGCTCTGTGTCCTAAGAGTCAATGTAAAGAACTCATTGAACTGGCTGATGTGTTTTTCAGTTGTACTTTTCTCTTTGCACTTTCAGCATTTCAAAAGTAGCAGTACTGAAGAAGCCCATCGTGACCTCAGTTGTCTCCCGTGTTAATGAAATGCCCTATGCTGTTGCTTATTAGTTAGGCCATTAGCCTAGGACTCGGAAGTGTTATTTCTAGCTCTGCAATTATCCTACTGCTGCAATTTCCCTATCTGAATTGAGGGTAACAAAGCTTTCCTTCTTTGTCAAGTGCTTGGAGATTTGCTGACAAAAAGTGCTATATAAGGGTTAGATATTGTTATGGGAACAAGTATCACTTTGTTTCCATGGCTTGAACGTCTTACAAGCAAGCAGAGAGCTGATGACCAAAACAGGATTAGAATTCGACAAATTGGTTATAATGAACAACTTCAGTCTGTTGATTTTATCTTTATGTTTGAAAGTCAGTAATTTTTGTAAATCAATCTCCAGAGATTATTTTTTTTTAATCTATATTATTTGCTAGTTGGATTTGGAAACCTTTATTTTATTTTTTATTTTTATTTTTTTCCATTGCTTTGCTTATTTTAAATGCTAAATAAGTTGCTTAGTAGTTTGTACAATTGCTAGAAATCTGAACGTAGAATTGCATGTCAATATTGGACATTTTTTCAGTTGCATTCAAAAGGCATTTCTTGGGGGGGGACAACTGAAATCTACAGTTTAACAATGAAGAATCTTTACAACAGGATAAAAAAATAATTTTTCTCATTAAAATTATTCTCTAAATCTCTTGTGAGCAGGGCAGCAGCAAAAGATGCTGATTTAAAAAAAAAAAAAGTTTCAAAAGCTTTTATACATTGTCTGCAGTTAGCCTCACGAGTTAATCCTTTCTGATTCATTCTCAGTTGTCCTATAACTGTGTTGTAGGGATGAAAAGCATCCTCAATTAAATTTGTGCATGGCCTGACTACAATTTTTAACCAGAAAACATTAGGGAAATTGTTTATGAGGTGATGTAAAGAAAAATTCCTTCAAAAACACTGTGCTGATTTATCCTAGTTGAAGACTTTTTCCAGCATTTCTGAGAAAGACTGGGTATTTTGGCACTTGACTGTGCAAAATTGAAACCTTTTTTTTTTTTTTTTTTTTTTTTTTAAATGTGGAAAACACAGAACTAAGTGTTTTAGAAGTGTTATTTCCTGAAACTCCAGTGTTGTGACAAGAATGAATGTGTTGTATGAAAAATAATGGATTATTTTATTTATTTATTTATTTTTAGCCAGCATGTAGGTACTTGTGATGCTGTGTTACTGGTTTAGTCCTGTTTTCAGCTTGCGTGGCATTCAATTGCACATACGCCTTGTTGAAGAGCCCAGGGAAAGGTTGTAATGCAGAGATATGTTGTGTATTAGAAGGTTATTAAAATCAAGTGTAAGTGCACTCTATGCCTTGGGGATTTTAAATGCAAAATCATTCTAACTAATAAGCAGATACTAAGTGTGCCAAATTTTACCCCAAGGTACGTGCAGGCTCTTGTGATAGCTCGGTTGAGCTCACTGACTTTTATTGACTATCAGGATTTAGTGACCCGGGAGGGAAATATTGACAGAGGTGATTCCTAGCAGTCACAATTTTCCTTAAGGGACGATAACACCTGGTGTTCGCTGTAAATTTAAAATCAATACATTCATGTGTGTCATGGCACGGGGTTTAACCGCTGAACATCTACCTACTGTGATCCTGTGGCAATGCTCTAGATGAGATCTGAGTGCTTTTTACAGACCTTGATGTTGTCTTTAGGGAAAAATATCCATCATGTGGTGAAAAGCCCATGAGAAAGTGCATGTGCATGTGTATGCATCAGCCCTTACATGTGTGTTAGAGCCAAGTTGATTTTCTTCTGGTAACCACTGTAACAGCTTTTAACACCGTACTTCTCTACTGCTAAGGTCCCTACAGAGCTGAATTATGTACTGGTAACGAGCTGTAGCGTTTCATGTGCCTGAATAACCATGGGTCAGAATCTGGCCCAATAAGCTTGATTTATGAAAACTTGTTTATGCTTGCCTTCTTTTATAGGTACAGTAAATCACAGAAATTGTTGGCTAACATGGTGTGATGGTCTCAGACAGCTGTGATTGGTATTTCAAGGTTCTCTTCATGTTATGGTAGCCCCTTCAGTAATAAATAAATAGATATTTGAGAAACTTGCAATATTGTGTTTGCGGTAATTGGGAGCAACCATATTCTAAAGGTGAGAATGACCCAAAACACTTTTTTTTTCTTATTGGGAAAACTGAAATATTGGCAAAACAGGTTTTCTAAATTGATCATCTAAATTTCACTGCTTTGAAATTAGTACTTTTCTACTGTTGCTAAAAATGAAATAGTCTTTATTTAAGAAGGAGGAAAGTTTACTGTTGTATAGGCTTCTTTCAACAGTGCTACAGCTTTGTTAGGTTGTATTTATAATACCCAGGGGTAAAATTATGTCTAAAAATGTTTGTTTCTTAAATGATTAAGAGCTCCTTCCCTCTCTTGATCGTTATTTTTTTTTTTTTTCAGCCCATATCAAATTCGTGTATCTGGTATTAGTTTGAAGCTGTCATTACAAATACTTCCCTTAGCACATGTGCTTCTATTGTCGAATCCAGCCCCCCACTCACTCCAAGGACGGCAATCTTTTACTGTGACTGCATTTTGTCCATTTCATACTGGGATATTTTCCAAGCAGGTTAATGCATCTTTTTATTGCTTGAAAAAAAGTCGTCTTCCAAATATCGTTTGCAATTAATGTACAGAACTGGAGCTTATTTCTCATTGTCACTTGCACTGGAGGTGATGGGAAGGCTGGCCAGGCCATGCTGGGTCCTTTCATCCTTTTGCCACCCGTGCTTCACACACCACATTCTGCAATAGGATAAATGCCCGTGGTTGGCATCGATCGATTGGGCTCAGATGAGACGTGATGAGCATGCTGCTGGGTGAGCAAGTTGGCTTCTGCAGGGCTTTGCTGCAGAGAAGTGGCCAAGGCTGCCTCAGAGCTCCAGCCTGAGCAGCCCTCCCCTCTTCTGACACAGGGAGGTTCTGCCCAGTCCTCTGGGCCAAAGCTGACTGTTGTTCCCCTCAGTGAGATGGGGATTTGCAGCAGGCACAGTTCAAGCAATGTTTCCATATTTAGGTTCACTTTTTGAGAAGCCTGGCTTGGAGGCTGGTACTTCATCGATTCACACGTCTCTTAGAGAGAAACGGATGGCTGAGCAGGAAGGTCACTTTGCAGCAGGGCCTACACATCCCTGCCCCAACCTGTTCCTCTTCTCCAGCCAGGAGTGGAGGAGCCCAAGGAGGTGCCTGTGCCATCTGCACTGTGACCGGAGGCAGCGGGCAGCGCAGAGACTGAGCAGCCACAGGGTAGCTCAACACAGGGGACAGAGATGTCTCAAAGCTGTTTTTGTGCCCTGCTGCTTTTTCCCTTCTCTGCACCGAGCTGAAATTCAATGTCAAACGCAGCGAGGGACCAGCTGAATGAATAAAAGTGTGAACTGCATTCCCTCACATGGCAATCTGTCAGCTCTTCTGGGGAACAGGAAGGCCGAAGTGACTGTACTTGCAGACTGCAATAACAATAAAATGCCATTGGGAAGTGCGAGGCAGAAGCAGCACTTGGTATCCAGATGGACATGCAAATCCTTTGTGCATGCATACACAGAAAGCAATATCCTAGTTTTATTTCTCTTTAAAAATTCCAGCAGACTTGCAAGGCCAGGGCACCTAACCTCTGTGATTTGGGCCACAAGGTCTCCAGGACAAAATTGTTGTGAATCCCAATTTATAAGGCTGCTTATTTTTTCCCTGTAGTATATAAGTCATGAAAAAACAAGCAGCCAGTTCTTAAAACAACAACAACAACAAAAAAAAAAAAAAACAAAAACCAACCAACCAAAAAAACCCAGCCAGTTAAATTCCCAATGTAGACTGTGAGACATTTATTTTTATTAAGACATACTTTGTTTCACTAATGCTTTCTTTTCTGCTGTAATGCTAAATTCAATCATTTTAGGACTTGTGCAGCTGCAAATTTGCTGCAGCTTTGAACAACCTTTGCCTAAACAAGGGAAGCAGGCGGCATCAGTGCCTGTTGTGTGGCTGCCACATGGGAGGAATGACAGAGCTTTCCTACAGGCAGCATCTACTGGACAGAAAAGCCTGGGGGTGATGGACTTTGACCACCAAGTCATGAGTCTTCCTTTATGTTACAGAAGAGACTTGGGCAAAATTGTGGGTCACCTTCCCCAGGTGATTGATGCCCATTGCCAGGAGCTGGGAATGGCAGCGTTACTGTGTGGAACAGTGGGTTTGAGGTGGAGCAGCATTGTGGGGATTTATGGTCAACTTAGTGCCTTCAGTAGGACGCTCCTGATGCTCTCTGATGAAACTCAAGAGTGATACCATTTGGCAGTCTGTGAGCTGAAGCTGCAGTAGTTGCACCTGAGCACTGAAAGTACCCTGCTTGTACTTTGCCCTACTAATGCTAAATATTTTTTGTGTGTATGTTTGGGGAATGCTGAATTCTCACTGTTGGTTTATACTATGCCTGAAACAACAAGACCAGCTAAAAGTTGGCTGGCTCTAATAAACCCAATAAAAAATACCAAGCGACATGGACTAAGTTCCTAACATTGCATCTTTTTTTTTTTTTTTTTTTTTTTTTTAAATCAAGCTCACCTATACTTTCACTGTAAGAATTTCTTATATAACTCCTTTCCTTCAGCCTGTGAGCTTTATTTATCCTTCCTCTGTTCACACAGCCTACTGATAACTTCAGTCCTCCAGACCCTCTCTCCAGGAAATTCTATTAAGATTTTCTCTGAGCAAAAGTGTGTAGCCCTTCAGAATTCCTTTATCAGGCCTGCTTTTTCCTGTTATGGTTTGCCTCTGCTCCTTTTTTTTTTTTTTTTTTTTTTTTTTTTTTTTTTTTTCATGGATAGCTGTAATTTAAAGCTTACTAGATCGATAAGTCCAAGATGCACCATGTAAGTGGGAGAAGCTGACAAACAGCTGGTAAAGACTGGAGACAGCTGATTAAAAAGAAGGCTGGTATAAAGCTTCTGAGCTACTATTCTCTGTCGTGATTTCCAAGTTAGATTGGAGAAAAAACAAAAAAAGAGGGGAGAGAAGAAATTGTAATTTCCTCCTCCCTCAGAGTCTGTAATTAAAATAGTGGTGATTTTTTTTTTCATGTCTCTAAATAAAAAGTGGATGATGATGATTATTATCATTATTATTTTATTTGGAGAAGCTGTTTTAATCAATTGCAAGTGAATTAGCTTAATGTAGAGGTAGCTGGGTAAAATGTAATGGCAGGAAGTCTAGACTTGATGTAGTAACAGCATCTCTGGTCTTGAACTCTGAATCTGTTCCTGTGATAAGCTGAAATCTTGGCAATAGCCTCTGTTTTACAGTTTTACAAAGTAGGAATTTTCTACTCTTGTTTTGCAAGCCCTGGTGAGTGTGCATGGGACTGGGCTTGGGCTTGCTTTGTCTTCTAGCTGAGGCACGTCTCCCACTCCTCGGACTGGGCTTGGCTTGGCTGTACCCAGCTGGCACAAGCTGTAGATCAGGCAATTTGTGTTTGGCATCACAAGCTGCAGTTGCATTTCCTTGGGAAGGTAAAGACGCTATAAAGGGCTGAGTGTGCTGCCAGCAGGAAAGTAAACATTTCTAAGCTAAAGTCTCAGTAGGTGTTGAGAAGGATTACAGTGCAACTGGAAGTAGAGCTGAGGTTCCTAAATCACTGTAGAGCTTAAGGAAACATTTTCTGTGCATGTCAGAAACCATAATTTATTGACAAACAGGTTGAACTCTAAAAATGCTAGTGAATTGTGGTTCAGTGAAATTGCATGCTTATTTTGGCAGGGAGGTGCATATAAATGTTGTGTATCTGCCCACAAAGCAGAAACTAAATGAAAGATGAGAGATGTGTTTGACAGTAAGCATAGACATACATCCATGTATGCTAAATTTGGCAATATATTCCAAAATACCAAAGAGATGTTCCAATATGAATTTGAAATGCTGGGGGAAAGGAGGTGTATGTGTATGTGTGTGCTTTGGGAAAGGGTTTGGGTCTGTCCATGGGGAAATAAGTCTGTCTGCAACTGGTGAAATGAGACCAGATAAAGAGATTATCAAGTAGTGACAAGAAAGAAAATAGGTTAGATGAATTTCTTTTTATCACTTCTTTCCCCTTAAGACATCTCACTGAATATCTTGTCATTCATACAAAGAGTCTTGAAAGAAAATCACTTTTAAAGGTGACCCACAAAGGAGGAAGAAGGGGGGAAAAAAGCACTTGAGTGCTACTTTTGCTTCTTGGTGGCATATGAATATGGCCTGGGATTTACACTGTGCACATGTAGTCCCTTCTTGGACTGGAGGTATTTGAGCAAGAGAAGTGATTTTAAAGCTCCCAGATCTTTCCCTGGTGAAGATGATGAAGGCCAGGAGGTGACTGCTCAGTAGCAGAGGTGTGGCATGTCCACGTCCACCAGAGAGGGATACGGAAATGCCATTCCTCAAATGCAACTCTTTTTCAACATGATTTTGAAGTAGGGGGAAATATTATTGGGGGTGGGGTGGGGGGGAGGAGCAGTTAAGGATTTATTTTATTTTATTTTATTTTTGTCTTGAATACACCCTTCTTTCATGAGACTCTTATTTTAAATGAAAGTAACTATTGAAAATCATCTTGAAATCTTGTATCACATTAGACTATAGGAGAGTAATTATGTAAGTAATGGTTGATAAGATTTATTGTTTCTGTTTTTGTGCTACCTAGTGGTTCCAGTGATCACTGAGTCTTATCTGTTTAGTACTATATAAACCACTTAGCTGGCTTTAGAAAGCTTGTAATCTAAGGACATAAGAAAAGCAAAGAAAGAGAGGAAATAGAGGTGCAGAGAAGTGCCTCATTCCAAGGTCACAAACCAGATTTAGGATTAGAATCAGACTCAGCTCATTTTTCTGTTCTATGGGGTATGTTACTTGTTATTCAAATATGGAAAACACTGTCCTTTTCTAGTTAAGTAGAGGACAAAGAGAATAAGATCAGACAAATTCAGTGATGTAGAGAAAAAGAAAAAAAAAAAAAAAAAGAAAACAAAGGAAATGGACTGATAAAGATGCCATTTTTTTAGATGAAGTCAACATCTGACATACCATTGTTCAACTTACACGTTTCTCTTTCCCTCCAGATGCAGTAAGGTGGGGAGAATGATTCAGGTGTGAAACTGCAAATTGACCATGCACTGATGAGGAAGCAGCTGCATGTACTGGTTAGAATATATGTATTTATTTATTGTCTTTATTCTGAATGGTAATAGTTAAATTCATTATAACCACTTTAGACCTATTTGATATCTTTTGTATCTTTAATATGCTTTCCATAATAGCATAAAGGTTTACATATATTTATGCATGTATTTATCTATGGAACAATTCCTTATAATTTGAATTGCTTGAAGTATACAGATATACTTTCAAAGTCTGAAAGCTCTGTGACTTCAGATGGGACTTATTTGTCTTTTACTCTTTATAAGTTAAGTATATAGTCAATAATTACACATGTAGCTGAACACTAGGATAGGTTTTATCCTGTAGTAGCATCTTATTGCTAAAGACTTTATGATTTGATATTAACAAAACAAGCAAACAAACAAACAAGAATCTGTAATCTATTTCATTTTTCAACCTGACAGAAAAAGTGGTGCAGTCATTCTACCCTGATTATTTCCAAGCATGTCTTCCAACCTGCTTTCCTGTAGCTGGTGATGTTGGCTTTTGGGGCAGGAGTGTGATAGTGCATTGCCCCGGGTACCTGAGGGGCTTGGTGCAAAGCCCCAGACCTTGCCTTCGGTTAAAGCAGGCCTGGGGCATGTTGAGAAGGAACAGAGAAAGAGCAGGGTCTTTGTGGTGCATTCATCGGTGGAGTGGAAGGAAGCCTTGGAGCCTCAGGGTACTTGTGCCTGTGGCTTCTCTTGGGTAGCTTCCTACCAGGGATTTCAGTGACTATGGACCCGTCCTGCAGCGAGATATGCTTGGAGGAAATAAGCACGCTGGCAAGGGGGTTCTGTCTATTTATTTATTTAATCCTATTTGCTAAACAATTATAATTTTGTGTTCTGTTTCTTGTTTGTGGCTGATGAGCAGGGAGTCTGTGCTACATGGAGCTTAAATATGTGTTTCTCATTAATTTTTATTAATGAGAGCTCTAAGAGTAAAGCTCTGTTGTGAATTATGTATCCCTTAACTTTTTTTTTTTTTTTTTTTTTTTTTTTTTTTTTTTAGATACTGTTTGTTGTTTTTGTTTCCCTGTATTCTGATCCCTGTCTTTTGCTATTGCAGAGGGCAGGGCTGAGAACATCCTTCCTACATATCTGTTGCTGAATGTCATCTTGCACGCTTTTGTGGTCTGTAAAATTCATAATGACAAAGTTGGTGATAAAATGTAGTCAGCCTAAATATTGCTTTAACTTATTTTTTTTAGTAAAACATTTTTTGTTCTTTTATTATATGGCTGAAAAAATTTATTATTTTTTTTACATCCAGTGATGGTTTCAAGTAGAGAATAATTTTCTGATTTCTGATGTACCTCAACTAATTAAGCAGTAGGTTTCAGATGCTGTTTACATCTAGATCTCTATAAAACATGATTATGTTTTGATTCCTGTCCTTTTAGGAGCAGCTCTGAACAGCTCACTTTCTTTGTCATTCTACAAGTTAGCTTAGAAACTTTCTTTCATGACTAGCCATCTGGAAAGGTCACCCTATGAAGGCTGCCCCTATTTTTGTAGGTATGCATGAGCAAAGAGAATAAAGGTTTACTTTTTTTTTTGTTTGATTTGGTTTGGTTTTGTTTCCTCTGGGGTGGACACACAATGTTATTGTTTCTCCTTACTCCCCAAAACACATGCATTTTACTAAAACAAACAAACCCCAACAACAACAACAAAATAAATCCACAAAACCCCACCCACCAAATGTCAGCAAAACCAAGCAAACAAGCAAAACTCTCCTCCGGTCTCCTCCCTGAGGCTGCTGCATGGGCTGGGCTTTGCCATTTCAAAGGAGAAATACTGGAAGTGTAGGCGTAACATTCTGAGTGCAAACTTGAGCAGATTTTTATATCTGCCCTTCTCTCTTAGCAGAAAAGGTCATGGAGTAATGCAGCCTTTATAACCAGCTGTGTGCTTGGCTCTCCATGCGTCAGAGCCGTGGATGCTTGGGAAATGTGCTGTTCCCCTTCCTGAGGCTGACAGCTCTCTGCACACCCCCTTCCCTGCCTGAAGTGCCCTCTCCTTCCCAGCTCAGCACCGTGACCCCCTCGCCTGCCCTGACCAGAATCTGAACCCAAACCCATTCAGACAGGGTTCGGAGTTAAGTTAATGTATGCCCTCCATCTGCCCTGCAAAGAAGTGCGTGTACACAAGACCTTTTTATTTCAACACATCTCTTTCTCAGCTAGGGGAATTGTCATTAAGATTTCATTACATTTAACTGTTTGATAAATTTAATTTTAAGCCTTCCTATATTTAGAGTTTGTGAGTCTTAACTTGTAAAAGTTATTTGTCAACCTGAAAGTTAGTACTCCTTTGCATTTAAAATGCAGGGCATGACACATGAAGCTGCATTTATAAATAGGATACACCTTTGTGTCATTTTCTACTTGCTTAAAAGCCAATGTCTGGTGAAGGAAGCTCCCATCCTGAGGAGAAGAAAGGGCTCATTAAAAACATTAGCTGCCATAGAAGAAATTGAGCTACAGTGCTCTACAAAAAGATTATAATAACTGTAATAATAAATGGATTAATAATACATTACAGGAGAACTCCTCCAGTCAGATTGTCACACGTTTATCTCTGAAAATTGACTTTGGTGAGGTGTGTCACAGGAGCTAATGACCTTAACTGATGGATTCAGGAGCTCGCCACGCTCCCAAATCTACTTCAGTGCAGATCTCTGTACTCTTCATAGTCTTCTAGACAGACATGGGATAAGTAAAGACATTTCAGGTGGCAAGCTGGGAGGTACCTCTGAGCTGAAACAAGGGAATCTCCAGCTTCATCCTTAAATAATTGGAGTAGGTCCAACCCTGACTGCGTACAAGGGAAAATTCAGGTTGCTGGTGCAGCACCACCCCACAACACTGGTTGGGACACACTCGGCTCAGGTGACAGGGGTCCAGGAATACCTGCTGCCTCCATCATATGGAGAGCTTCCCTGACATTGAAGCTTTTGGGTAAAGCTCACTTTTGTATGTGTCAAGAGCAAATTCTCTCTCCCAGACCTGCAGATAAGCTATCCCAAAAGTGATGCTCTGTAGTATGATGGAGCTGTTCCTGTGCTCCATGGGAAGGTTTGAGTGGAAGCATAGCCTTCCCATACAAGGAGAGCTTGGGGATTTCCACTGCCTGCCTTGCACTAGGGCTGCCTTTGTAATGGCTGCTAGGCACCTGTGCTGTGCTGGGGAAAAATTGCATTAAGGGAATTGATTACACAGTCATTGTAAGCCCATGCTGGTTGTAAACGGCATCTTTAGGCACCCAGTCACCTTTAAAATTAATCCATTAGTCACTTCTGAGATGTCAAACACCCCTCCTAAGCCTGGGGACTACTGAAGATGGAGGTTACGTGAGTTTGTGGTTGGTAATTTGTAGAATAATTTGGGCTGGAAGGTACCTGAGGGAGTTGTCTGGATGCCTCAGTTCAAAAAGGGATCAGTGGGTTCCAAGTACAGATTATGGGCAAAATCTGTCTTTTTACTGTATATCACACTGAATGATGCTTCTGGATGTCCCTGTTTACACCCACAAGCAAGTACTTGTAGATATTCTGGGCACTTAGTTTGCACGTGCAAACTTTGTCCATGGAAGGTATAAAATCAAAATTCATCTTAAGATGACTCTAAAAAGCAAAAATCTCTCTCAGCACAAAAAAGGCAGTCATAAGGACATCAATTGCTTTCTTATCAGTGCTTTGTATCATGTTAATACTATAGCCAATAGTAAATTGCATAAACATTGAGGGATTGTACTGGATCAAAGGGAATGATACTAGGGCTCTTATACCAGAAGATTTTGAGTTTGCATTTGAAGTCACACAATATGTGGTTTGCTTTATTTCCTGGCTGATGTGAGGGGAGCTGAACAGTTGCTCTATTTGGCACAGGGTTTGCTCTCTTTCCTGATGTATTGCCTTACTTTGGTGCATTGGTTTATTAGATACATACTGGGAAAAAAAAAGAGTAAGGTATCAAATAAAGGTAATGCATTAGTGCACCAACTTGTTATGGCACCAGCAAACAACCAGACTGCTGCCTGTGTATCATGTGGTCATGCAGGGAGCTGAAAGCCCGGTTTGGTTTTTCAAGTCTCCAAGCAATAAAAGACACAGTTGGCAGCACTGAAAATGTTGAATTTTGGAACAGAGCAAACAGGTACCTGCTAGGAAGCTGCTAAAATAGTGATGGCCTGGGGCTGGCAGCATACAACAAGGGGAATACAGCTCTACCTGCCAAATGGGTTCTGTGCCTCCATGCTATTTCTGTCTTGACTGCTGTCAGGCAGGAGAAAGAGCTAAATGCTATGGCTATTCTTACATTTTTTAGAAATGAGACTAGGTTCATTAGCACTCTCATCAAATGGCTTTCAGTTGCTATCAGTCTGACTTGTATTTGAATTGATGACCTTGAGATGAAAGGCTTTTTATTCTATTACCAATCTCCTGAGCCATCAAGTCTTTAATATGCCGTGTAAAATCAGCTTTCAGATGGTATTTCTTTTATATAATATTGCCATTTATTATTAACAATGTTTGATTTTGTGTGCTACTAGCTCTAATTGTGCATAATGCTAGTTTTGTTATTCCTATTATTTCAAATATATCTACTATATTACTATATTCACGTAGACATAGAGAAAACAGATTGGTAAGAGACTGTGATTAAGCTTTATATAAAGTTGAGCTAATAAAATTACATAAAAATACAAAGGTAGAATAAATTCAGCATCAGCAAAGTTAATGTATTAGTTCAGTAAATTGAAATATAAAACTCAGTTTTGATGTTGAAATAAGCTTTCCTGCAAAGTACCATATGGGACAACCAAATGCACAGTAAATTAAGAAAAATGAATAAGAATATGCAACACAAACTATTGCAATGAATGAAGTATATTACATACTACCCTTTTCCTAAAGATAGAACGTGATAAGAAACCAGTGTATACAGGGGCACAAAGCAGAAGTGTAATGAGGTAGCTTCTCCTATTTTAGTTTTATTTGAATATGATTCTTGGGAAAACGTAAAACTGGCAGCACTGGGATAAAAGGCACCTTTGTGGATGGAGTTATTACAAACTCTGAAGTATGACAGCTAAATGTACATATTTGTCCTGACTTGCAAGTATGTAATAAGAATTTTAAAGATAATATGAGGCTGGTGATGTCCTGAGCAGTAGTACTCAGTTGTGGTGCCAAATGAAATGATACTTTCACTGTTATTTTGCTCCAGAGGAGATAATGCAGATATTGTTTCTTGTGTGGTGTTGACACCAAAAGTGTTAGAATGCAAGTCTGACCCAGGATCTCGAGGGTCATGAACTGAACTTGCTGCGTCACACCACAGAGCTAACTTCCAGGAGAGATGTTCTGGAGTCCTTTCAAGAGGCTTCCAGTGATGGGGTCCCAAGAGCCTCCTTGGAGATAACGTATTCAAATGATTAACTGTCTGTATAGCTCAGAAAGCTTTCATTCTGTCTGTCCTTAATTTTTCTTACTGTGAATTAATTCAGTCACCCGTTCATGAAGTATGAATAATTGTGGTTTTCTTAATTAAAATCTGTTGTATATTGGAAGATAACTGTTATATCTACTTGGACTTTATTTTTTATAGACTAAGCAAATACCCTCCTTCCTAGGTCATGCTTTCTGAATCTCATATGAATAATTACTTTCCATGTCCTGTGGTTAACATCTGTTAATATTTCCCAAAACACCACTTGTCTCTCTGGCAGCAGACTTACATTGCTGACTCATGTTTAGGTTTTATCCTTCCTAACCTCTATGTTCTCTTCCTTACAAAGCACATCTTAAAGTTTATATTTGATTATTTCCAAAAGAAACTGGACTTTGTGTACCTTTATACTTAATTGTGTTCATGATCTTGGATGCTTTTCCTCCATTGTTGAGATCATTTGGCATGCCTGTGCTGTCCTCCTGAGTGCTTACAGCTTCTCCACACTTGGTATCTTTGTGTTACCAAAGTCACTCATGAATAACTGGGTCAAGCACAGCCCCTGTAGAGATGCACTGGTGTTTTCTCTCAATTTGGAAGTGAGCAGTGGAAAACTCTTCTATGAGTGTGTTTATTGTTAGTTTAAATATAATAATAATAAAGTTAGTTCTGCCTTACTGTGGTACAATATTTTTGTCTAATCAAAATGTATCTAACTCTTTTATGATAGAGTAGTTATCCTTTTATTTAAAAAAAAAAAAAAAAAGAAAAAAAGGTGGGGTTTGGAAATTGGATTGACCTGATTAGTTCTTCACAAAATATATAGAGAGGGAAACATGATTGTGGAGGACCAAGTCCTTAGGTCTGGAAAAGGCAAACATAAGGGCCAAATTCTCTTGTAGATAGGAAGGGAGGCCAAAAACTGCTAAGGATAAATGAGGATGGGCATTGGAAAGAGACTTCTTGATGACAATCCAGCCAGCCCAGCCCGAGGGTGCTGGGGCAGGGCAGGAGCAGCCCTCACTTGGCACTTCCCAGAGCAGCAGAGCCATGGTGGGATCTGGCAGGAGGCTTCTGCAAGTCCTTCCCAGCCCTCTGCTCTGAGTAGATAATAAAAGCTTGGTTTGGGCCAACATTTAAAAGCCAAAATTGTTCCAAAGCAAGTTCTTAAAAAGCATGCTCTGTTTTGTAAGGGATGTGGAATGTGTATAATACTGAAGCTTTGCTACAGCATACATGGATACAATAAGTTAATGCATTATTTGTACAATTAGGTATAGACCTAGAGCATAGCACAATGCAGTTCTCTGAGGCTTCTGTCCATCATATTAGAACTGTATAATAGTAGACACTGGAATAATAAATAGTAAATATAATAAATGGTTTTAAAAAGATGGGATAAATTACGCATAATGAGATTATCTCCTGAAAAAGTACAGCCTATTTTTTGTTTGCTTTTTAGAGTTCTGTTTCTAAGCCCTGCTACCATAGACTTCAGTATTCATAATTTTCCTTCTGCTAAGAGGAGTAGTCACCATTTCTGCAAAGCCACACTCCAGTTAGCTGTTTCTGAGGCAGGTCTGATAACTGGCTGCCTCCAGTTCTGTACTATGGAATAAAGGAAAACATTTGGAAAAAATACCAATATCCACCATGAAATGAAATGAAAAATTATTTTTCTGAAAGTGACAAGGTGTTAAATTCCTTTTCTAAGTTAATTCTTTGACAGACTAGTGTAAGTAAGCAATAGAGAATGGAAAGTGATTAAAAATGTAAGAATTAACAGTAAAGAGCAGAAAAAGAATTGTTATATATACAGATTTGCATCCTGTAACATAAAGAGGATTAAAGAATAAACTTACCTCTGGCATTTATTTTAGAAAAAGTCCTGGGGACAGGTGACACAAATAACTCTAATGTGCCAACACCCCAAAGGGGTCAATGGGACAAACCCAAAGAGCTATTGTAGGAAAAAAATCTGTACTTGCTTTTTTTTTTTTTATTGTTTTATTTTATTTTTTTTTTTTATTATGTTCCCACTCAAACTATTCAGGTAAAATGATAAAATTAAATTGATGATGATCCATCTGGGAAATGGCATGATATTTTTCTCTAAATATGGTTTGTGGAGAAATTTTAAAAAGCCAAATGATTGCATAGAGAGTTATAGTCTGTGAACCATATTGTTATTGCTATTGCCAGTACTTTGTCTTCAGATGGCAGGAACTCTTTCAGCCTGTAAAGAATGAGAAATTGCTTTGTTCTCTGACAGTCTGAAAACTGCTTCTGACACCCGTCTCCAGCCTTGATTTGATTAACAGAAGTGATGATTTTCCCCAAAAGAACAAGGCCACACAGGGATTGCCCAAGGAGGAGCGGGCAGAGGTGATGCCCGTGGGTTCCCTCCTCAGCAGCTCGAGCCGCAGCAGCATGTCAGCTCGTGTTAGGCTCAGCCCTTGGTTCCTCTTCTGAAATCTCATGTGCTTTACAGAGTGTTTGTGTCTCCTGCGTGTGACAACCGCTTAAGGTAGCAATGGAGAAGTGTTTGCAGAGGTCAGATGAATGGACTGCTGCTTGCTTCTCAGTCATCAGTGTTGTGCACTGAGGATGCTCAACATGTGTCCATATGACTGCTGATCTACGTGCCACCTGTGCACGCCAGGGAGACTCACAAAATTACACCTTAGCTGACCAAATAAGCAACAAGTTAAAGATTTCAGTCTTGAAAACAGTTGCGATTGCACTTCTAAAATCTGATGATGTGTAACAGAATGACTTGTAGGCCTGAATCTGTCTTGATAGAAACGTGACGGATTACTTAGGGATTTTCTTTAAATGCTGCTGCGCTATTGAGATAGCTCCTCAAAACCCATCCTGTCATGCTAGTTCAAAAATTGTTGCAGTAGAAGTTATTCTTATGTATCTATAAGATAGATTGTTGTTCTGCTGTGCTGACAGCTGGTTCTCAGTAATCCATTTATTTGGCTGCACCGTCTTTCTTGGCTGCACAGAGGCAGGATTGCCAAGTGGGCAGACATCTCAAGATACCCTGCTTTGTGTGTTTTTTCAGTGTTACCTTTGGGGGGGTAGGGTGGTGTGTGTGTGTTCATTTCCTTCTAAGTACTTCCTGTCCAAGCTTAGTGTTTTATATTCCACCAGAAAATCCCTGATCATGTCTAATCATGGCAGAAGGGAACCTTTACTACTACATGATGAACCTTTTTCCCTTTATTGTAGTTGCTGTTTTGTCCTCACAGACAGGGCTAGAGGTAAGTAGAATGTTCCAGCTACCTAGTACCTGAAATAATTTGGGTGAAATGTATTATTATTAGCATGCAGAAAGGGCAAAGCCAATTGCCACATGAGTTCATTACAAGGGAATTATTCCCTTATATATGTTTACCAAGAGTCAGGCCGAAGTGAGCTGGCTCATTAAATCCAAGAACTTGGATACTGTTATCCCTCCTCCAGATTTAATAGGCACGCTTTTTCTGATGGGCTGCTTTTCTGTAACGTGCTGTGTGGCATGCGCAGACACCTGACAGATGCTCGGCATCTTCTTGCATCCGATGAGGGTCGCAGCTTTGACAAATGCCGAAGAAGGGCTGTCAGGGATGCTGCCCCGGGGGATTTTGCACGTACCCAGAGCTTGGGAGAGGCTGCTGTGAAATAAACACTTGTTGTGGGCTGGCTGCAAGCAGCTTGCGTCGGCTGGAGGTCATGGCGGTTCCTGCTGGCACACCAGAGCTCTGTCTGCGAGCATGGGGCAAGAGGACAGCCGCTAATAAGGGACCCTGCGTTGTGTCAGCAATGTGCTGTGCTGAAGAACAAAGGCATACTGTCTATGCTCATAATCTGTCATTTGAAAATTAATGAACAAATGGCAGGCTACAGATGGGATGGCTATGAAACCCCTTGTAGCAGGCGAGAGCTGCTTTCCCACCGAGCACTTTCTGCTTAATGATTTGGTTTCATATTTGAGAAAGTCTTTGTTGCTGTGTGCTGGTTCTGAGCAAACTACTTGTTGGGGGGCATAAACTTTCTGGAGGATGTTTCATGCTTACAGTAAATACTTACTCTTCTTAGGTCCTTCGAATATGGTATCATGAAATCATTCAAATTAATTATGCAAAAGCTGTTTTTGATCATCTGTTGATCTGTTATGTCCCTGCATTGTTGGTTTTTATTTTTATTTTTTTCAGTAACCAGCTTTGGTTTACCTTTTCACAATTCATATTTATGTAAAAAGGTGATGATCCCCATACAGCTCAAAATTACAGGGAGAGTAATCCTCTTCAGGTAAATGAAAATCAAGCCATTCTAACAAAACAAGGTACTCTGTAAGCTCTGATCCCAAAAGCCTGTCTTGGTTTCCTACTGCATTGCCTGTTGCTCATCATGGAACAGCGCTCAGGCAATTTCTGTCTTCTCCAATGGGCAGGAGATAATGCTGGGTTAGTCACAGCCTAGATCATATACAGGCTTGCCAGTGAATATATTGGGATTTTCCATTCAGCTTCTCTCAAACGGCCTTTATGGTGTCCTTTTTCTCAGTGGAGGTGCTAGTTTGAGATTTTTCTTTTGAAACTCCCACATTCATCAGTGATTGGGGGGTTTGGATAGATGGGACAGACTGCAAAAGTGTAAAAACCTCATTTTCTCAAAAAGCTGTCCTAGAAAATGGCATTTTTTCCTTGGCCAAGAGAGAAAAAAAAAGTTCTCATCAAACCAATCTATTTCAACATTATAACCTTTAGCCCCAAATGCGGGATTTTTTGCCAAAACCTTGCTCATTACAGAGGATTTTCATTTCTCTCTGATGGGTTTATGCTAAAGTGTTATCAGCGGGTGAATTCCTGGGCTTGGGGGCGCACAGTCGGGCTGGCAGCGAGGATGGAGCCTGGGGTAATGCATCCCCAGGGAACGTGTGCAGGGAAGCAGGGCCTTCATCCCAGTTGCCTGTCAGGGGGCTGTGATAAGCACGGGAAGAATGACATCAAGAAAGCATTTGCAAAACTTTCTGTTTGTTGCTTACTTTGCAACTGAGAATAGCTGAAACCAGCCCTTGGTGCCACTCATTATTAAATGCTTTCCTTAGCAAACGGGCTTGAATGCAAACATTGTCTTTCGTCTCCCTCTAAACTGCTAATGCTTTTGACATATTTTTTGAAGTTCCCATTTAAAGCTGTAGTATTTGGACTCCCTGTAGTTTTCTGGCAGTGTCCAGACCTGGAATTTTATTTTTCCTTCTTGTATGAAGTATTAAAAACCAGTGAGAAAAGGTTGCTTAGTGTAAGGATTAACTTGAGCTACAGTTTCTCTTCACTCCATTTTCTGTTCAGAGTCATTCTCACACTTCCAGAACAAGTGACCTGTCATTTCAGAGTGCTGTGTCTGATGGAAAGTGCTGCACTGAATCCCCCAGGAGTCAACAGCTGCCGTCTCAGTACTGCTGGTGGGAGGGGGCGATGGTGCTGTGAGGGAGCAAATCAGAGCAGCGCTGTCACTTGAAGAGAAATATTTTGGGAATATTATCATGTTTCTGTGGAAAATGAGAAGTAGAATATAATGTTTTGGTTAAAAGGTTACAGGAATTATATAGTGGTTTACTGGTGTATAGTTTTGTAGTGGTATATCAGGTTATTTGGCCAGCTGTCCCAGTTTGAAGCTGATTCTGCTAGAAGTCCTCCTGGAAAGTGAGTGCAGATATATGATGCTGGTAGCTGTGAAAAACAGACGAGGTTAAAGTTTGAGATTACTGTGACAATCAAAGGCAGAAATAAGCTGAGTTTGGGAATACATTTTCCGTTACATATTTATATATAATTCACTCAGCTGTAATGGAGGATGGAATTTAAAATATTTCTTGCTCTATTTCAAATGACTTTTACAAGTTCATTGAATAGTAGGCAGGAGGACAAACTCAAGTGTCCTAAAGATCAGGCTTTGCAAGTACCACATATAGGAAGATATAGTACTGAAAGTTTTCCCACTAACAAATGTGGCTCTGCTGGCACATGATCCATATTTCCATCTCTAGGATGCATCACCCTGAAAATTGCAAAACTAAGTATTAAGAAATAAGCCTTGAAAATATGCCAGCTAAGTTCCTTAAAAGGATCTGAGACAGGGTGACTCACTACTCAAATGGCCATTCATTGCATCTGCAGAGCATTTCAGGTTAAATTCTCTGAAATAGCAATGATTTCTTGTAGAAGTTCCGTGTTGCAGAGCCATTGCTGCCGCAGCAGCCCAGGGTTAAGAAGGTCCTGGCACAGCGGGTAGCAGGGAGGTGACAGCAGCCTTGCTACCACCAGCCTGAGCAGCGAGGAGGAGGAGGAACACAGAGGCTTCCCATATTAAGGTCTGAAATTTCTGAGTTGATTAAAAAGCTGAACTGAAGTGGGCTTTGGGTGCTAATCAACCGGTTGGCCACCTGGGTCACCATGAAGGAGCATACCTGGAATATTGTCTTCTGTTCCCAGTGTGCCACTTGCAGTGAGTGAGGCAGGGCTTGGGAAGCACAGGGATGTGGGAGACCATATTTGTGAAATATTTGTGATCTGTGGATGCATGAAATGTAGTAACTATTTAGTGCCAAGATCTGTCTTTCCATATTATTTTGATCTCTTTGCTGTTTTGTGTCATATAGCATTGTTTACTGCACATTTTGGCAATGAGATCAGAATAATTTTTTCTATCAAGTCTGTATTTTTCAATTTCTTTCTCAGATCATTTTTTTTTTCCCTCTCTCCAATAAAGCTACTTTTCCAGTCTCTCACTGCTGTTTCCCTGCCAGTGGTGGACTGAGTGTTTCAGTTTTGAAGACCCTAAATTCAGGCACTCTGTAGGAACCTACCTTCCAGAAAACACTAACTACATCTGCTGAAAAGCAGATCTTTTCAAGCATTCATCTGACTTGGGAATACAACCACTTGCAGCCCTGAGCAGCCTCAGCTGGCACAGCTGGGTGAAGCCAGGAGGAATGTGCCAGCATGCCTAACGAGCTCGTGCTCGGTGGCTGTGGTCCGTGCCAGGCTGTGAGTGGCAGCCTGTTTGCCTCCCTGCCTCCTTCTGAGTGCAACCAGCTTCTTTCTGTCTTTTTCAATAAGCAGAGGGAGCTGCACATCAAGGCAGCATCTTTCATGGTTGTTTTGCATAGCTTCTGATCCACATTTGAGGAACCTTTACTGATTTTTTTTGTTGTTATTTGGTTGGGTGTACTGATATATTCAATTATTCATTTTTCTTCTTTGAACCTTGATAGGGGAGGAAGAAAGAAAGAATAGTTGTCTTCTTTCAGATTTTGCAGATACTGTGTTACAGTCTCTTGCAGTTCCTTATGGAAGGGGGATCCAAACTCAGCTGAAGTTAACGTGAATCTTTCTGCTAACTTTCATGTTACCTTTGTGGTCATGCTATGTTTGGCTCAAAATGTGTGTTTGGGTAGAAGAAATGCTGTGGCTTATTTGACAGTATGTATAGTGACCTTATTTGCCATGAGTTGGGGGGGGGATGGAAATATTCCATTTACAGCCACAGAATCAATTCTCTCTGTAGGCATTGATTACTTTTGTTTCTGACAAGTTGACTTGTATTCTCATCTGTCTCCCATCCTCAAGTCCAGGTCCTTAAGTTGAGCATGTCTCTATGTTCCACAGGTGTGTGTTTTGCAGTGGTAAACCAATATTTTCCTTTACAAAATACAAGCAGAGTAATTTTGCCTCGGGTAAATTCTTTCTCTGGGAAAACCCATTCAGGAATGCTTCAGGGCTTGTATCTCAAGATAAAACAGAAATCTGTCTTGCTTGTAAGATGTGAGTCAATTTTCATGTCTACAACAGCTGAAAGAAAATTAGCAGAGAAAAAAAAAAAAGTGTACAGGATTAAAATGTACCAAACATAGTAGAACCTTCAGAATATGTACACATGGTAGACTCTACACTTCTTGATAGCTTTTGATGTGATTTTCTGTCTCTTGTGAAGTGCACTGTGCAGCTCTCATGGACCCATCCCGATCCCTTCCCTGTTTGTGTCAGATTTCTTCCTTGTCCTTTGTGAAAGGACAGGATGATGGCATGACTGTCTTTCTAGCTCTTGGGTCTGAAGGTGACACTGCCAAACGGTGTCAGGTAATCTACGGACACAGAGAGGGGTGCTGCCCCAAGGGTTTCCCTGGGGTGGTGTAGGACTCCCACATGTCCAGTACTGGGTCAGGGCTCTAAATTGTGGGAATAAGGCTCCATTGGCTGTCTTTAGAAGGGAAAGAGACAGTTATGATGGTGAATTTCCTTATTCTATGGTAAATGTGCATTTCTGAGGTTTGATAGAGACAATTTAAAAAAGAATTAAAAAAATATATATATCTTTTAAAATGTCAGGCAGGGAGTTTGATTGAGTTGCAAATACACACGTGAACTTTTAATTAGTTTACTATCTTGTTTAGACAGCTGTGTTTTTTGTCACTATAACGTGTGAATGAGCTTTGGTCTTCCTTCTTCCTGAAAGCCAGAGGTCTGGCATGCTGCAGCTCTCCAGCCCAAGCAGGCACCTGTGGCACTGTTGGGCCAAGGTGGCTGCGCATCAGCAGCAGAGCCTGAGACCAGCATATAATTACCTTGTGTTTCTTTATGAATCCTCTTTTAGGCGGGGGAATTGCATAACTTAATTAATGTGAGTAATACTAATTATTTTGGATATGACATTGCACAAGTGATGATGAATAATGCGGATACCGCTGTGGCACTAAAAGCGGTAGTTGAGGATCTTTTTGCCTTTTCCCCTCATCATCCATCTTGAAGTATTGTGACATTGGGTGACATAGATAAACCTGAATTCTGTAATTAAGTCTTATTTTAATGATCCTGGAAAATATTCAATTTTGCATGTTCTCTTGGTATAAATGTGGCTTAATGAGTCTTTCAGCTTTCCTATCTGCTTACTGCACTGCTGACATTTCTCCATTCAGATAACAAGATGCAGGAGGATAAAACTATCTTTAAAATGCTCCACAATGGCATACGTAGGTTTTCATATTAATGCAGATATTTTTGTGCCTTTAGGTCAATGGTTTATTGACATTTATCTGTGGAAGTCCATGTCAGGTCTCTTGAAAAGCAAATATCCCTAAAAAGAAGTGAGGATTTCAGTGGCTAAATTAGATTTTTATTTTTATTTTTTTTTTCTGAAAGAATTCACCTTATGTTCTATGAACATTGATTGTAATTAGGATGTTTTTTTTAAGATTTTAAGATTTCTTGCACTGGCTTCTACATTTGCAAAAAATTAAAAAAAAAAATAATAATATATAATGAAAACAGTGAAAACACAGATGTCAGCCCCCTCACCATAAATTGTGCACAGATTCAATTAAATGTGTGCTTCTACAGGAAAAGCTCATTCTTTCCTCGTTCTCTCATGCTCTCCTCATTCCTTCTCCATGATGCATGCACTTCTGGGAGCGATGCCCCACATTTCCTGTGGAAATGTCTGGCCCCATCCTCTTGACGCTCTCCCTTCAGATGTTTATATACATTCATAGTCATAGAATCATGGATAAGATTCCCTCTCTGTTTTCTCCAAGCTAACCAGGCTCAGGCCTCTCAGCCTCTCCTTGCGTGACAGATCACCCTCATCTTCTAAGGGTGATCCACATTGCAGTACAACCCAAGATGCTATTTCCAGAAAATAAGCAAATGCAAGGCATATTTATTTGCTTTGTGACTGGAACTCAAAGGTTTTCAAATGAGAAAGAAAGTGCTCTTCAATTTCCTCAGTAGAAACAGTTATAAAGAGAAGAAATAGGTTGAAAGAATTGACTTTATTTTCTAGCCTACAGCCAAGCAAACCAATCACGTATAGAAGTATCAGATGTATTCTGTGTACAGAATGGTGGAAAAATCTGGTCTGAAGCACAAGTTAACACTATCACATGATAATTTTTAGGTATGTAATTACAATCATGCTGCATTTAGTAAGTGCGAATACTTACATTCCAGAGATTTGTTGTCAAATTGGACATGGGGCTTAATTTAGATTAAATGCAGAAACTTAGTGTCTGAAAATTGCTCTGTATTTTGTGCCTCATAGGCATAAAGTGCAGATGAAAAAAGTAAGATGGAGAGGAAATAAATACTCTATTTGTAGAGACAATGATACATTTATTTTTCTTTTCTGATTTACCATAAAGGTGCATGCATGATAATGGAAACAAATCAGCTTGGTACAAATCCATGGCAAAACAGAGGTGTACTGAATATATGAAAAAGGAAGATTAAGCACCCTAACTAGGGCCCTGTGGTAGCTTTTTTTTTTTTTTTTTTGGAAGTGATTATTGTGAGACTGAGTCTAAATAATAAGCATGAAATGTTGGTTAGGCTACTGATATATTGTGAACTATATCTAAGCGAAAAAAAAAAAAAAGCTTATTTTGTAGCATTAAGGGATGAAATTGAACCAGATTTAGAAGAAACACTTCAGACTATTTTGTGCAATTGGCAAAAACAAATATTGACTCCATAGTAAGGTATTGCAAATAAATTAAATTATTAAGGATTATTAACTGGTTTAGTCTGTAGAAAATCCAGTGTAAAAAGCTTTAACTCTTTCCCTGGTCCTCCTTGATGCTTTTATCTTTGGCCCTAGCAGCAGTCATGTCTATCTCCTGCACCAAACACTCATGCTTTCCAGGGCCGTCTTTGGCCAAATTGGTCCATAATCTTCAATGAAGTGTTCTCCAGAGGGTTTTATTACTAAATGCTCTTGGTAAGTAATAGCATATGCAAAGTAGATCTGTACACGTATGTCGTATCTTGTAGTAAATGGCTGAAGTATGGCAGGAAAGTGCACCTCAGGAAAACTTCTGTTAGCTGAAACCAAGTTAATGAAATTCTCATAATCAGAAACTTGGATTTGTCCCATAGGCTTGCCTATCATATTCTGCACTTACGAGCATTTGTTTGAGTGCAGAAGTGCTGGTTGGTGGATGCAGCTGGTACCATCTGAAATGCAGACCGATGCTTGGCACAGTGCTCGCCTCAAACCTCAGCTGCCAGCTCCTGCCAGCCCTTACTCAGGAGAGCAGTTGTTTAGGTTCAGCAATTTTGCTGGTGCACCATATATATCATTACGAATAGCTAGGCTGCTTTCTTTTTTCATTAAGGGTGACAAAGTAAAACATGAATACATTTTCTTTTTTAATATGAACTGAAGTTAAATGTTCATTATTTCTTACGAATTTAATGTGAGCAAGCTCTTAATATGATGTCAGTCAAAGTCTTCTCTCTGATCCCTACTTGTCCCATTTTAATTTATGAGAGCAAAGGTCATCCAAGTGTTGCTTCTGGCCCATTTAATTCCCTTGTGGCTTCTGGTTGTGCAACATGTCATCGTGTGTCCTGGTGGGTGGCATATACATTGCATCAGAGCATTATCTGACTTCTGGTGTGCATTGGTTTTCAACAAACCTCTTTCTAAAGCTGGAGCAGTCCTCAGTAACTGCTTTTTCTGTGTGTTCTGTAGAAGGATGGTCATGTTGGATGGGGACGATAGGAGAAAGGCAGAGCACTGGACCACACATGCACAAGGTGTCCTGGAGGTGTCCCAGAGGCTTTTAGTGTATGGCACTCTGTTGGCCAGGAGACAAAAAGGAGAACGTGATGTTTTTAATGTGACAATGGTAGATTGAAGAGCGAGGGACTAGTGGGGCCATGCTGTGGGTCTAAGGCAGCATAAAGCTGATGTGGGTTTGTCTGTCCCCAGGGATGCTTAAACCTGCTCACAGATGTCAGCCAGTGTGGTGGGAAGGCAAAGGACTGGAAGGAGAAGGAAAGAAAAGGACTGAGTCAAGTATTTTACATAAAAAATTGTATGTCAATGCTGAATTCTTGTGACATTTCCGCAAAACAGGAGCTGAATTGGTATGGCTGTGCAGTAAGTCTTGTTTGTGTCTTATTGCTACTCAGAATCCAGTCACAACAAAGCCATACTAGCTGACACTAAAACACCATAATTGTTGGGTTTGTAAGCCACTGTATGTCTGTGTAAGAATGGTGTTAGTTCTGCTGATGAAGATAAGCTAAGAAAGTGAAAATCAGTGTGGAAAACAAAGTGTTTATTAAGATGGGAAAAAGATACAAAGATTGATCCTATTTTTCATGAATAATCAAAAATTAAGAATAAATACAATGGGATAAGTTGGCTTGTAATTCAAGCTTCTTAATGTACCAGTTGCATCCTGTGGATCTGGAGTCTGAATTTTCAGCTGTTAGAGCATGAAGGCATCTGTACCCTGTACCTGCTAAAGCTACCAGTGGGTGCTCAGCACAGGCTCTGCACATAGGTCCTGGTCTCTGTCTGCCACCAGCGTAATCCCAGATGCTGAGGAAGCAGCAGCTGCTCTCCCAGTACTGCCCTTAATACCTCGAGACGCCTCATGGCCCTTTTAGGTCCATTTCCTGTGCATTACTGAATGCAGCGATCAGAAGATCTTGGTGAAATAAGTTTCATTTTAATAATCTAAATGCAGTTTGTGGCACCAGAGCTCTAATGACATGCATACTATGATGTTATGCTGTATGGCTTTATGCTGTATTGCATCTGGGCATATTCAAGTATGAAGTTCCTCACATACAGGTTAAAAAGAATTCTTTATTAGATGTACAATCTCTCTTGAAAGAAATTGCACATTTTACTTTCTGTGTGATTAAATATTTCGCTACAAAGAAAAGCAAACTGTTAAGTTTGTACAATGATACATCTGCAACACAGCAGACATTTGCCTTGTAAGAGATGATTGCTTTTCTCTGATGGCCTGGATTTTGTCCGTATGCAGTAGTATACCAAGTAATAAAATTAAGCTGTCACTACTGATAATAGCTTTGGAATGAAAGATATTTTCTTTTCATAGAAATGGACTTCCTCAGAAGTCTAGCTTCTGACACAGATGAGATACAAATGCTACTTTCTCACTGCTAGGTGTGTGTTTAATACCCTGAGCAGGGCCGTGGATGATTTCAGTGTGGTGAGAGAGCTGGAACAAAAATAGTCCTAGAGAGAAACTCCAGCACTTGATGAAAAAATAATACAATCAATTAATAGATAATCAAGTATTAATAATTCAAGTGAGCTGGGGGATGAAAGTTGTTAATAATTAAACACTATTCTGATGGATTAAAATTAATCATAGTATCACCTCTCTATCTGGAGGCATCCTAGTGATAAATCTGAGTCTACCTCCTGATAGAGCAGATTTCTGTAACCAACCTCAACGGCAGCAAGTGTGCAGTCAGTCAAGAGATGTGGGAAGTATTCCTGGGGGTTATCTACATTTTTGCAATTATTCAGGGAAAAGGCTTTAATATCTACAACAAAATGAATTCCAGCAAAGGAATTGACTGTTACTACTATTATTATTATTTATTTTTTAATGCAAATTGCTTTATTACTTCAGGAGTTACTTTGTGCAACAGAGCTGGGGGTGCCCTGGCCTGGGGGTGGCCAAGGGCAATGTCAAGGTGGCGAGATTGGAGGGTGAAGGTGCTACTTTGGGTGGGGGAGATGAGCAAGAGGAGAGGCCCTGCGTATGTTTTACTAAGTGATGTTTGGTGATTACTCCAGCTTTACTTCTCTGCTGATCCTTCAGCACACCTCCATTTTAGATTATTTTTCTTGTAGTATTTAAGTCCCATAACTTGTATAAACAAACTCTTTGAAAAGCTGGAAGATTACAATTTTCTCATGAATTTTATTCATAGATCTCAAGTATGGAAATATGATGTTTGAATTCCTTCCTTGACTGCATGTTTTGCTAAGAGCAATGCCTGTTACATTGCAGGAGGAAATCATCTGTTTCATTTTTCTGTCTTTCCCTTTCCAGCCCTCTGGCCTTTTCATATCATAGCTACAGTTGCAGATATTTTTGTTTTATTTGGAGATGCAAGCAAGCAGTCTCAAATCACCTGTGCATTGCAGGTCAGGATGGTTATTGCCCATCTGTAATGGCTAAAGTGAGAGGCCAGGGAGCTACAGGAAAGAGCTGAAAGTTTTTGGTTGTACTAAGCTGGGTGTGATGTTAGCTTCCTTGGTCTGAAGTGGCCTGTGTAGAAAATGACACATTTCTACATTCAGTAGAAAATGGCCAAATTACATGTAAGTGATATATAAATCACTTTGGAAAATGTAGCAGGTACAAAGTCACCAGAGGAAGAAGGGCACAAACTACTCAAGATAATTTTGAAATAATGAACAAATGGGAGGAAAGCATCTTTATTTTATAGTCTGGACTTTTACACACACATGAATTTTCCAGGTAATTCTAACCTCCTAGTTTCAAGCAGTGGACATACTTCAGTCTCAAAAACAAGGAAGTTCTCCAGGTCCTTAGAAAAATAAACAAAACATCAAAACCTCTTTTCCTTGTCCCCTTTCCCAGTAACACCTGTCAGCTCTAAACGTAGTACTTTAAGTGCAGCATGTGAGATTCTGATAGTTAGTCCTGTATTCAGTGACTTCTGAAGAAAGGTCAAGATAAAAATTTGGACTCATGAGAGGACCCAGAGACTCACAGGCTTTTGTTTGCATTTAAATTCTTCTGCTTCTTGGTGCTTGTGTTTGATATCATCTGGGTTTTCACTGTAGCTTGCCCCTGTAAGTGGTACGTTGTTTGCTACGGCTTGCCCCTGTAAGTGGTACGTTGTTTGCTACGGCTCACATTACAAGCGTGTATTGTTTGCTCTCTGCAAACACGCTGACCTCCAGGGCTCCAGCATCTGGAGTCAGGTCCGTCTTCACGTAAGGTGTGACTCATTGCCAGGCAGGGCACAGAAACTGAGAGAGAGCCAAGGAGGGGAGGAATTAACTGAAATCTCAGCAGATCTTTCCTGATGTAGTGGTATAAGGGACTGTTGTTCAAGCTGGTTTATTCTGAAACTGCAGATTTGCACACACATGAACACCAGAGAAAGATTTGCTAGAAAGAAATATATTAATTTTTCTTATATTTAATTTCTAATGAGTTTACACGCTAAGAGTATTAGTTGAATAGAATAAGATATCAAGATTTAGATGTATAATATGAGAAATTAGATTTAAATGGTAATTACATTAATGGAATACTTTAATTACTTGTATCATTTACTTGATCTTCTACATTAGATTTTGAAGCATCTCTAGATCAGCAAGCAGGTCCTTTTAGAAGACCTTGTTGAGATAATTAAAACAGGAGGCAGATTTATCACAGTCAGCATTACAAAAAGGAGAGGAACAAAGAACATTTCCTTCATGGATGAGGTGTGTGTTTCTCCTGCTTTTCAGACACTTACTTCTTGCCTGGGGAGCAGTTCCTGGCCCCCAAAGGCTGTTTTTGTACATGCTGCAAAATTCTCATATGCAGGTCTTTTTATCGATGGGTTTTGAAGATGAAACCTAGCTGGGGGATGCTGGGGAGCTGCAATTCACTCATGGCTCCATCAGCACACAAGAGGGTAGAAAACATGAGTGATTTTCCAAGTTCAGAGCTCTCTTTTACATGTAGAGGGGTTTTTATGTCTCAAATCAATACAGAATTACTCTGAGGAAAGCTTCTTGTTTGTTTGCCTGTATGTCTTTTTATTTTTATTATTTTTATTTATTTATTTATTTATTTTTGTTGTTATTTTCACTGAAATGCACCTAATTCCCTCTAGTTTTACTAGAATTTCTGGCATCCCAGGGCTCTATTGGGGTAAGATGAGATCAGCTTCAAAGCTCTGCTGGTGCTGAAGAGGGCTAATCACAGAAAGGTCTGGGGGACGTAAGAAGGTAAACTTGGACAGGATAAAAACTCAGCATCCCTCTCCTGCACATCACTTTTCTAGGAAATTTTCCTTTGGTGAGGGATGTTGAAAGAAATGGTATGATTTCTGTGAGAGCATCTCAGCATGCTATGACCTGTGTATTGAGAGGTGCTTATGAGAGCTCTTCCAGCTCAAAGCCGCTGTCTGTCCTTGTCTTGGGTGTTGTCATTTGGCCCCAGAAAGGTAGCTGATTGCAAGAGGGTGGAGATGAGCAGCAGGGCCTGATAGTGCTCTTGCCTCACTGCTTTTGACACCTGAAATCAACTCTTTCTGGTGATAAGGAGTGAACTGAAGGAGTTCATTGATGTAACCTCAGTCTCTTTTACACATTCATGCATACATAACTACAGGTATCCATGCCTATCTACCTCCACGTGCGTGTTTGTTGTGATGGGGAGCTCCAGGAGCTTGCATGTCTGCAGAATGGCTTCAGATATTCCACCTGCCTGAAATCTTTGTAGCCTTACTAGGCTGTGTTTGCTCACAAAAATATCTCCTCCATGCCCCAGTTTCCTATCCCCACCCAGCAGGGGAAGAGCTCTGCGTGCTCTCTTAGGATTGTTTTTGAAAACAGTTATATGAAGAGGGGGATGGGTGTTTGGGAATGAGGAATGTGGCCCATAGGGGAAGGGATAAGGAACTCTGGAAAGAAACCTTTATTGAATATTTTCCAGGTTTAGGCTTGTGTTCTTTATTTTCTTTCCTGAGCTCTTTTTAATTTTGTTTTGTTGGTCAGTGGGAATCGTGGCAAGTATTTCATTGAGGATGAACTGTGTAATGACAGTGATTAGCATTCACACAGGGTAGCTCAGAGATGGCGAAAAAGACAGCTCGGCAAGTTTAATAAATGCTTTAATAAGTGGATCTGCTTCCTTGGTGCATGGGGAGAGTACACAAACCAAAAAGATAAAACCCAAAACCCACACTGGGATTTTCAAATTACCCCTAGAGATTGTGCAGAGATTACTTACGCTATTAATGTGAACAGAGCATCTGAATCCCTTAAAATCCTCCTCTCAATCATGTCCAGTGCCTGAAGAACTTGCTTTCCTGGAGGGAGCTGTTTCTGGAGAGAACTGGGAGCTGCTGCTCCTGTGTTGGGCTTCCAGGGCTCACAGGTTTCAGGTTCTCGAGTCCCAAGGCTTTATGTAGAGCTGAGTAAAGGGCTTAAACCCATGAGTGGAATAAGAATTAAGTAATGCTTCCTGCCCTCTGTGGAAGTCAAAGCTGCATGGGTGGATTGGATCTGATGTCTGATTTCCTGGGTCTGGCCCGCAATTGACGTAGGTTTATTCAGAAGTCACCTCCAGTCTGTCTGTTCTGGTGTGTCACCCATCATGGCTCTTCTGTCTGCTGGGCATTGGTGCCCTTTTAGACAGATTTATGCTATAGACCATGTTCCTATTATGACCAGTAGAATATGAAACAATGGGGGAAGCAGATGCATAATCTGTTTTTGTTTGTTTGTTTGTTTGTTTTTTTCTCCTTCGATGTGAAATTCCATTTCATTTTTACTCTTTTTCATTTTTCCTTTTTCTTTCTTTCTTCTTCAAGAACAGGTTTGTGTTTGCTTTCTTTTCTTTTTTTTTTTTTTTTTTTTTTTTTTTTTTTTTTCCCTTGTTACTGTAATGGGCTTTCTTGCTTCTGCAGCCATAAGAAATCATGGCTTGATGAGGTTGCTGTGATACAGTTAAAAGTTTAAATTAGAAACTCACAGTGAGAAAACCAGTGAGGCATGATTAGTTGAATTTTTTTAATATAGCAGTCGTATTTTCGTATTCATGTACAGGAATGTCATGTCAACTGCAGTAGGGCTTTTAATACATATTAATAGACTCGGTTACAATGTGGATTGTTTGTACACCTTTTGGCAGACGGCTGAGGTATTAGGTCTGCACAGTATAGATTAGTCACTTGCTATAGAAAACAACACACGAAGTCAACTCTGTTTGGAGACAGAGTTCCAGTGCATCGGTCATTCAACCAACAAGGTTAGAATTGCAATCAAATTTGCCAGCAAAATAAAATAAAATTCCTATGTCAGATAGGAGCTCAGGTTGTTACAGGTTGTCCATCTCCCAGGTTTGATTCCACTGTTTTACTCAAGCCTGTCTAGATGTCAGACACCCCACTTGGTCACACGGAAGGCTGTAAGCAGTCTGCCTTGAAATTTGTGATGGTTATGAATGGAGTCGATCCTGGACCATTTTCTCTGCTTTGTGCTGTTCAGAAAACAGAATTAACAGACGATTAATCTGTGAGTTCTTTAAATGCATTACACTTCCCAGTTAGTGTCAGACAAATGATGCAGGTTTTGCAGGAAATCCCTTTAAGCAAACAGTGAAGGGTGCTCACCTCTGAGCTTTAATGCAGTGGCTGCCTGGGCAATTTGTTGCAGTGCTCAGATACCTCCTTGTACAGATTGTTTGTAATCCCTTTCGTAACCTTGGCATCACTGAAGTAGTCTAGAAAGAAATGTTTTAAAAATAAATATCCTGCATTTTCTTTATTTGAAATATTTTGAACCATCTTTGATCCTTAAGTTTTCAAGAGTAGAGGCAGAGTAGAACTCTTAAGTTTTAAGAGTAGAGGCTTATTCTTTATCAAAATGATTGTTGGGACGCTTAATGTGATTTGTGCCAGGTTAGTGACCTCAGTAACGTGTCTGCAGCAAGAACCTTGCTCCCGCTGACTGGGCACACCTCTCTGCCCAGCATGGAGGCTGCGTCCCTGTTCAGCTTATCCATGTAGCCTTTATGTGTGTCAAGACACCCATTTTGAATAAGGACTTAGTCACCTTTGTGTGGAGCTAGTCCTAAACAGTTGCTGTGTAGTGAAAGAAATGTGAAAACAATTTCTAGTGCAAATCATGAGAAGTGAGAAATGTGCCTCTTTCTGCAGGTTAGGATTATGTTTCTGTTAAGCAGAACTTCATTTTCTCAATGCAGAAGCACTTAACTCTGTAAACTGCCCTCTTGAAAAGAAAGTGGAAGAAAATCGTACTTAAATCTTCAAAGAGAAACGTGAGATAAGGTGGTAGCTAATATTAGTGTGTGATAACCGCCTGACGGGCTCGCACCGTGCTGACGTGCTGTGTCACTGCCATCGCAGATGGAGCAGAGCTCTTTGCTGGAGATGTAGCAATTGCAGATCAAGTGATATATAATTTACTGAACTGCTTGTTAATTCTGTGATGTTATGAAATCTCCTGGGCATGTAATTACTACAAGTGTTTGCTTGACTTTACTACATAGCTTGACATATACCGTAGAAGTTTGTACCTTGGAAAATTATGACCTAGATATAAAATGCAACTATTAGGGAGAAAAATATTACTGTTAAAGGAGAATGGACGAGACTAAAAGCACTTTAAAAATGCCTTCCATGGCTTGGAATTGCAAACATCCATCCCATCTCCCGCTGATTACATGCGTTATGGTAGCAATTGTTTCCCTGGTTGGCCTTTAATTTCCCACAGTACATTGCCATGCTGCGCTCCAGCCCGGCAGTCACAGTTCTACCAGAAAGACTGCAAGGGCTGCATGGAGGGAGCATGATTGACAGATATTTTAAGCCTTTTTGTGGTTCAGGATTAGTGGCACGTTGATGTGCAAGGGTAGCATGTAGGCTGCTGGGGCCTGCCTGCTGCGGGAAGCTCTGACTCCAGCAGGGAACTGGAAGGACTTTGGGATGCCATTGGGGTCTTTCCTTCCCAGAGGTTCAGTGTCAGAGCCTGAGCTCTGCGGAGCCTGGAGCAAAGGTGGTGCCATCTTTGTGATGAAATTGAAATCATAATCCTGGTTATTTGTTGTGAAAGAGCTGCTGAGAGCCTTTCAAGTTAAGAAAGTTAGCCCCTGAGCAGGGGTGAAACAATAGTGCAGGGTGTTTGAGCTGGATATTGCAGGGTGTATGCTGCACCTGCAGCTTTTGTACAGCATGCTGACCTGGCATGTTAAATAGGTGTTGGGTTAGCCCCAGCCTGCTTTGTGCTGGGACATCTTCGGCAGCACTGGTCCTGCCTGCACATCCCTTAGGTCTAGAAAGAGAGGAACCACACTGTGTGCCAGTCTGAGGTGTTCTGCAGTCCTGGGTGGTCCCTTTCAAGAAGGAGAAGTAGTGCTAGAGATAACAACTAGCTCCTGGATGGATCCTCCTGGCTGCATCCTGGTTGTAGCAGCCCTGGAGCTGGTTTTGCAGCCAGTGAGAGCTACCTCTGAAAGGCTGGGATGCCCAAACTTGTCCTGGATTATGCAGGTTTAAAGTCTTTGTGGAAAACACTGGTTTCTGAGTGTGAAAGCAGTATTCCTTGTACCCAACAAATTCGGTAAGCCAGCTTTGAACATTAGACAAGTTGAGAATGGAAACAACATTCACGCTAATAAAGAAAAGTTACAAAATTGGAAATGGTGTTACAAAAGAAAGCAGAGAAAATTAGGAAACAGAAAGATGCCTTTTAAGTGGGGCTTGTTGGCAGCTGCAGAAGGCGTTACCTCTGAAGGAGGAACTTGTTTCTCATTCGTCTTGACTTTGGTACTTCCAGTCCGACGATTTTTTTTTTTTTAATTATTATTATTTTATTTTTATTTTTAACTTTCTAACTTTCTGGCTACTACTAAATGTAAATGGCATTTTATAATAGCCCTCCCTGATATATCTGCTGATTTGGAGGACCTGTTTGTGGTGTTTGCATTTATTTGCCTGGTGCCCAGAAGGGTGCTAAGGAACTGGGCTTTACTGGAGAATGAATCAGAGGAAAACAACGATTTCAGACATTGCCCTTTTATGTTTCTCTCAGGAAACAGGCTGAATTGCAGACATTTGGTAACATTTTACAAATCATATAAATCATTTTAATAAATCCTCACCATCCACTTGCTGTCCAAGAAAGGTTTTCCTGCCAGCAGGTAACAGAAGTTGGCTCTAACCTTAACCTTGCTTTGCTTTACTAATTGCTTCCACTAACTGGAAAGTCTGGGAAAGAGACGTGGTGCACAAGTGGAATTTGATGCGTTTCCCATAGACACAGATCAATTTATTTATTTATTTGGTTGGTTGGTTTTGCCAGTTAAGATGAAGCCAGTCAGGAGCCTCTCTCCTGACCTCAAAGGATACAGCCTGGTGCAGTTCAGCATCCTCTGCAGCAAGTGCTACCAAACAACTTGTACAATATTGTATTTCACAATGTTTCTCATTTTATATTTATTTATGTGAATATAGATGAGATTTTCTTGCTGCCTGTCGTGGTTTAACCCGACCGGCAGCTAAACACCACGCAGCCGTTCGCTCACCCTCCCCCCTCCCTCTCTGGGACGGGGGAGAGAAATGGAAAGTGAAGCCCGTGAGTTGAGATAAAGACAGTTTAATAAGACAGGAAAAAAAAAATAACAAAATAATAATAACAATAATAATAATGATGATACAATGGTGATAATACGAAAGTAATAATAGTATGTACAAACAAGTGATGCACAATGCAATTGCTCACCACCCGCTGACCGATGCCCAGCCTAACCCCAAGCAGTCCGGCCCCCTCCCCCCGGCTAGCCACCCCTATATATTGTTTAGCATGACGTCAGATGGTATGGAATACCCCTTTGGCTAGTTTGGGTCACCTGTCCTGGGTCTGTCCCCTCCCAGCTCTTACTGCACCCCCCAGCCTGCCCGTTGGCAGGACAGAGCAAAGGCTGAGATGTCCTTGGCTTAGTATAAGCACTGCTCTGCAACAATTAAAGCATCGGGGTGTTATCAGCACTCTTCTCATTCTAAGCCAAAACACAGCATTCCACCAGCTACTAGGAAGAAAATTAATTCTGTGCTAACTGAAACCAGGACATCTATCCACCCCTTATTCCATACCATTTATGTCATGCTCAGGTTACACTCTTTTCCATACATTCTAATTAGTCACCTATAGTAATCATGGTAGTGATAACATACAGTATAATATACTATTTAACATGGTGCAATTCAGTTTATGGGCTATTCTCACCCAGTATTAAATCTCCTTGAGGTACACACCGGACCTCTCCGTTCTTTTGCATCACCCACCAAGTATATCCAGGTCCCTGAGCGAAAACAATTCCACGAATAGGTTTGCCTTTTCCTGAGGCAGGAGTAGCCCAGACTGTTTTACCCAGCATATTTTTTACATGCACTACAGGAACTTTATCCCCATCTACAGTACGTAACAGGTTTGATTGGGCAGGTCCAGCTCGGTTGGTAGATCCCCTAGTATTGACTAACCAGGTGGCCTTTGCCAAATGCGTATCCCAGTTTTTGAACGTCCCAGCACCCATTGCTTTCAAGGTAGTCTTTAACAGGCCATTGTATCGTTCAACTTTCCCGGAGGCTGGTGCATGATAGGGGATGTGATACACCCATTCAATACCATGTTCTTTGGCCCAAGTGTCTATAAGGTTGTTTCGGAAGTGAGTCCCATTGTCTGATTCTATTCTTTCTGGGGTGCCATGTCGCCATAGGACTTGCTTTTCAAGGCCCAGGATGGTGTTCCGGGCGGTAGCATGAGGCACAGGATATGTTTCCAGCCATCCGGTGGTTGCTTCCACCATTGTAAGTACGTGGCGCTTGCCATTGCGAGTTTGAGGGAGTGTGATGTAATCAATCTGCCAGGCCTCTCCATATTTATATTTCAGCCATCGTCCTCCATACCAAAGAGGCTTTGACCGTTTGGCTTGCTTGATTGCAGCACATGTTTCACAGTCATGAATAACCTGTGCTATAGCGTCCATGGTCAAGTCCACCCCTCGATCACGAGCCCATCTGTATGTTGCATCTCTACCTTGATGGCCTGAGGTGTCATGGGCCCATCGGGCTATAAATAATTCACCTTTATGCTGCCAATCCAGGTCCACCTGAGCTACTTCAATCTTAGCAGCCTGATCCACCTGCTGGTTGTTTTGATGTTCTTCAGTAGCCCGATTCTTGGGCACATGAGCATCTACGTGGCGTACTTTCACAGCCAGGTTCTCTACCCGAGCAGCAATATCTTGCCACAATGCAGCAGCCCAGATAGGTTTGCCCCTACGCTGCCAGTTGTTTTGCTTCCATTGCTGTAACCATCCCCACAGGGCATTTGCTACCATCCATGAATCGGTGTAGAGATAGAGAACTGGCCATTTTTCTCGTTCAGCAATGTCTAAAGCCAGCTGAATGGCTTTCACTTCTGCAAACTGACTCGATTCACCTTCTCCCTCAGCAGCTTCTGCAACTCGTCGCGTAGGACTCCATACAGCAGCCTTCCATCTCCGATGCTTCCCCACAATACGACAGGACCCATCAGTGAACAGGGCATATTTCTTTTCATTCTCTGGCAACTGGTTGTACAGTGGGGCTTCTTCAGCACGACCCACCTCCTCCTCTGATGATATCCCAAAGTATTTGCCTTCTGGCCAGTCCATGATCACTTCCAATATTCCTAGGCGACTGGGGTTTCCTATTCGAGCCCGCTGAGTAATCAGTGCAACCCACTTGCTCCATGTAGCATCAGTTGCATGATGCGTAGAGGGGACCCTTCCCTTGAACATCCAGCCTAGTACCGGTAATCGGGGTGCTAGGAGGAGCTGCGCTTCAGTACCGACCACCTCCGAAGCAGATCGAACTCCTTCATATGCTGCCAATATCTCCTTTTCAGTTGGAGTATAGCGGGCCTCAGATCCTCTGTATCCCCGACTCCAAAACCCCAGAGGCCGACCTCGAGTTTCCCCAGGTTCTTTCTGCCAGAGGCTCCAGGTGGGGCCGTTCTCCCCGGCTGCAGTATAGAGCACATTCTTTACATCTGGTCCTGTTCGAACTGGCCCAAGGGCTACTGCATGGACTATTTCCTGCTTGATTTGTTCAAAGGCTTGTCGTTGTTCAGGGCCCCATTCAAACTCATTCTTCTTACGAGTTACTTGGTAGAGTGGGTTTACAATCAGACTGTAATTTGGGATGTGCATTCTCCAAAACCCCACAACACCTAGGAAAGTCTGTGTTTCTTTTTTGTTAGTTGGTGGAGACATAGCTGTTATTTTGTTGATCACATCCATTGGGATTTGACGACGTCCATCTTGCCATTTTATTCCTAAAAACTGGATCCTCATAAATCACTTCCCGTACGGCTAATTCCCTCAGGTACTGGATTCCCTTCTCCATAATGGTCCACTTGCCTGGTAGACATAAAATATCTTCCTTGAAGGGATACCTTTCCCTCACAGCTGAGAGGAGACGCCTCCAGAGGCTGGTGGGTCGTGCTCCATCTGCAATTGCTTTGTCAATGCCGGCGTCTCGAGCAAGGGATCCCAGCCGCTTGGCTTCCCTGCCGTCTAATTCCACACAATTGGCTCCAGAGTCCCAGCACCGGAGCAGCCAGGTGACAAGCTGCTCACCTATACAGCGACCAAAATCTTTTCGCACATCTCGTAGCTCGCGCTCGTTTAGGCTTCGGGTAGTTACTGTTGCTCTTTCGGCATCCTCATCTTCCTCCTCCTGAATCCTTGACGGCCCAGCAGAGTTGTGATTAAAGCAATCAGCATCGTGACAAGTGACTATTAAGCAGGTCTAATCCTTACACCAATTTTAGTTTAACACACTCTGATCAGATCTGCCGTTATCTCAACCTTTCGGGCCCCACGTTGGGCGCCAAAAAGACTGTCGTGGTTTAACCCGACCGGCAGCTAAACACCACGCAGCCGTTCGCTCACCCTCCCCCCTCCCTCTCTGGGACGGGGGAGAGAAATGGAAAGTGAAGCCCGTGAGTTGAGATAAAGACAGTTTAATAAGACAGGAAAAAAAAAATAACAAAATAATAATAACAATAATAATAATGATGATACAATGGTGATAATACGAAAGTAATAATAGTATGTACAAACAAGTGATGCACAATGCAATTGCTCACCACCCGCTGACCGATGCCCAGCCTAACCCCAAGCAGTCCGGCCCCCTCCCCCCGGCTAGCCACCCCTATATATTGTTTAGCATGACGTCAGATGGTATGGAATACCCCTTTGGCTAGTTTGGGTCACCTGTCCTGGGTCTGTCCCCTCCCAGCTCTTACTGCACCCCCCAGCCTGCCCGTTGGCAGGACAGAGCAAAGGCTGAGATGTCCTTGGCTTAGTATAAGCACTGCTCTGCAACAATTAAAGCATCGGGGTGTTATCAGCACTCTTCTCATTCTAAGCCAAAACACAGCATTCCACCAGCTACTAGGAAGAAAATTAATTCTGTGCTAACTGAAACCAGGACACTGCCATTAGTCTTTCTTTTTGAAATAAATCCCCACTGTGTCTCTCCACTTGGAGAGATCAAGCGGGTTTGAAATCCTGCGCTGAAGGAGCATTTGCTGCTGTGCCTCAGTGAGCTGCTTTCCTCTCCCCTCCCCGCAGACTGCTGGTACCGCTGCGGCATCTCCTGTTCCCCACACAGTGCTTTGGGACCTGCTGCTTCATTCATTTCTTCCCTAGCGCATTCCTGCTCCTGGCGCACGAGTTCTCCCAAACCCCTGCCCTGTCTGTCTCTGTACAGTGCTGGTCCCAAACTCATCTGCATTCTTTGCTATTCTGACAGTTTCTGCCCTCTCCCAGGAGCTGTTCACTCTCTCATCTACATCTAACAGCAGCTGCTTCGAGGCCCCGCATAGCTCTATCATGCTTGTTGGTGTCTGGTCTAATTTCCTCATATTCTCCTCTTGCTGCCTCCTTTTTCCCTAAACTTTTCTCTCCCCATCTCCTTTGCATACTCCAAGTCCTGTGTTTGTCTGTTTGGCTTCACAGTGCTGCACCCCTTCAGCTCCAGCCTGTGATGCACTCTCATTTCTGCATAAAGGGGTACTGCAAGCATCCATGCTCACTGCTGAAACATCTGGGCTCAAAAAGCACTTTTTTTCCTCTTTATCTGTTTTATCTCCAGTGTCAAATGGGGTCTTAATGGATGGGTGGGTTTGCATCAAGTTGGCTCTGCTGTCTGCAAGCAGTGAGAGTCTGAGTCATGCTTCAACCACGTAGAGATGAGTCAAGGCAGGTGTCTGCTTCATGAGCCATCAGCCTGAAAAAGCAGCCTTTGCCCAAACAAAGCAAGCCTTTATGGCATTTGTTCAACCCAGTTGCCCTGAGTGCTATTCCCGGGGCAACCTGTGGGAGATTTTTTTTATTCACGTTGTGAATCTTGTCTCCTTTCCCATCCTTTAGGCAAACCTGTTTAGTATCTGTTGTGGTTTAGCATCGTTTACCTGGTCAACTTTATATTTGCAGTTATAGGTAAAAGACAGGGGATAGAAGGAAAAAAAATTCATTTTGTGAAGCACTCTGCCAATCTACCATGCCATAAAATGAGAAGCTATGGTGTAACAGCTACAGCGTAATTATGTAAATGACATAATTTAATAATGATTATTAAATCCCAGCAAGTTTTATTTCTTTTCCTCATTATTGATGGTTCCCCTTGATAGTAAATGACAGGGTGCATATCAAAATTCATTTCTGTGGAGACATCGCATCACTTGGGCTGCTTGGAGTGCAGGACACCTTTCAGGCGCAGGTGGAGGGTGCTCAGCAGACTTGTTAACTCTGCAAGAACAAATGTTATCCATGAGGATAGAAGGAAGGGGAGAGAAAACTTGCACAATAGCAAATATTTAATTAAAAGAGCTGCTTGGGCTGACTAGTTGTGGCAGCAGCTGCTTAAACAGAGATCAATGCTTTAAATAACTGCAGCTAAATAAAAGACGGAGGAGAGTGGAATGGAAAGCTCAAAGGGCATGGGCTGTAATTGCAAAAGAAGTTTTCATTTTTACATTGCAGCATCTTTACCAGCCTTAAGCAACTTCCCTGCCTGTTTGGAAGACCAGGATATCCACAAGCTCTGAGGGTTTTACGCTGCTGCCAAAGAGCAGATAGGAGAGTGTGAAGGCAGGCAATACATCACCTGCAGCTCCTGCTCTCCCATGCTTTAGACACACTGGCTCTAATGAGGAAATCTCCCACTGGCTGTTCTGCAAAGTGGAATAAAACCGAATTCACTAGCTAGAAGATTTGCTCCTTTCTCATGTTCCCTGACAGAACTACAGAGACAACCCTGCTCGGGGGCCTGCGGCCACTTTGGACTCACGCCCTCACGCCAGGGAGCTGCCCTGGCCACAGGCACATTTCTGCATTTAGTAGCAGTCTCTTGGTTAGTCCTCTTTGCACCTTCTTAACCTGGCACACTGTGGTCTGCACCTCTGAAAGATCCCTGTTATTCACCTAACACAAAATATTATTTATAATAGATCAGCATTTCTGAGTTGATGCCCAAGAGCATCTCTCAGGCTGCAAGATGCAGTTCAGCTATAGAATAATTGATGTTGTTTACGCCAAGGAGGTGCACATGATGGACACACCAAAGGTGTTGGACAAGCAAGAAGAGCACAGGGTGCAGGGGCATTTCAGAGACTCCGAGAATCATAGAATGGCTCAGGTTGGAAGGGACCTTTGAAATCATACAGTTTTAACCCCTAGATTTCACCCAGTTTCACCCACTAGACCAGGTTGCCCAGGGCCTCGTCCAACCTGGCCTTCAACACCTCCAGGGAAGGGACATCCACAACCTCTCTGGGCAGGCTGTGCCAGTGTCCCACCACCCTCTGAGTGAAAATTTGTCTGTGTTGAGGGGAGCTGCTTGAAACACTAGGACCTGTAAGAAGTGAAGCCATGCGGCTTGGCTCTCCTGTGCCCTAGGGAGCTTTGTGGGCTCAGAGGCAGCTGCAAGGGAGCATGAAGAAGCAGAAGTCAAGTCAGAGACATTTGAGAATAAAGTGCATGAAATGTCACGTGCAGTGCTTGTCTTTTTAATAACTGACTCCTCTCTGTGGTTTTCAGAGTTGTTTTCTGATCAGCATTTCTAAGGTGCGTAGCGAGATGTTATGGGTAAGGATTACAGGGCAATAAATAGATCTATCTATGTGGTGCAATGCAAATGAGATGAAAAACAACACAATTAACAGTATTTATGATTTCTTCAATTTTTAGAGAAAAAGGTGCCTAACACACACAGTGCTTATAGAAGCTCCGTGCAAAGTGTACGATACAGTTTTCATGTGAACAACATAGGAAGTGCTTTTACCCAATGTGCATGTAATTGATTAGTACAACTTGTTCTGAAGAATATCATGTTATGGGCTGAATGGGTAATGAAGGCCACGGTTCTGCATTGTTATTTAACTTTAAGATTCTCCATTCTCCACATTGTGTACCTAGGCACCTTAGTTGGATTCAAATCTGGATGAAGATTTTCTGTGTTATCACCTGAAAATAATGCAGTCACTAGAAACTGCTTTTCTCTGTCTTCTCAGTAGTGAAAGGGCTGATGAACATGGATCCAAAAGAGAAACAGAATTAGTCTTTTTCCTTTATTTCAGAGCTGCTGCAGATACATTCAATATATTGTCAGCTAACTGTCTTCATTTTAGTTGACTGATGTCTTGATTCAGTACTCTGAACAAAGGCATTAATGGAGAGAAGTAACTACTGCAGCTAAAAACTCCTCTGGTTGTAGAGTATGACAGTAGGAATGATGCATGAGCAAGTGCAGAAAACTTTCAGTCCCTGCTGCCCACGATCAGAAGTAATCCTTACCTTATCAGCAACCCCATTCCCTTGAAAACCGCGATACAAAAGATTTCCATTAACATAAGCCATCAAAGCAAAATGATGACCTGATAAATTATAATATTATGCTATTTAGTAGAATATCTCAGGCACTTCCATTAAGATTATGAACTTCTTTCTCGGTGGAGATCCCAGTCAAAAACTCATTCAATCAGTTTCTCATGTGCCTCTGAAGAGATCATTGTGGTAGTTCTCCTTTGGTTTTAGGATTTGATGCGTGCAAGCTCATGGGATTCTCCTCTTGGGATCTAGTGAGCACACCTGGGGCAAGAGAGGGACAGTTCACCTGTCTGGGATACATCAGAAACAATGCATCCCTAATGAAACAAGTAGGAATAATTGCTGCTTGCTGCTGTTTTTAGGGTAATTCACTTGCAGTTAAATACCTTTTTTTCCCTGTGCACATTGTCACCTTGCTACAAGCGCAGGGAACTCTCAAGTAAACATGGCCCCATGCTGTGAAAATCACTACACAAAGTGGGAACTTCATTGCTTTGCAGTGGTTTCTGTCACCATCAGGTGATTTTCCTGCCACGGGGATGGCCCCCATACCATGCGCATGCCACACTCTTCACACAGCCCATTAGCTCCTGGGTGCTGTAAATTTCCCCCCTCTTTTACTACCTGATAAATGCGGCCTTTCTCCAGTAACTTCCCATCAGGAGACTGGGAGAGGGGAATGAGCAATCTCATTAAACCTTGGGGCTGCAGGGGAACTTTGCAGTGCAGGACCCTGCCCACACCTCCAGCCCACCAGGGCTCTGCAGAGCCCCTGGCCTGAGCTGGGTGTCGAGGTGAGGCAGGGATCCTCCTGAAGGCATTGCTCTGCTATAAGGCATTTGTTGCTATTGTCATGAGAAAGCTCATGACTTTCCTACTGTTCTCCACTTTGAAACAAGGAGAATGAGTGTGCGAAAGAACAAAGTGCCTTTGCCACAAATTCATTGTGAAACCAGGAGGATTTGCATTGCCTCCACTCAAGGAGGCTGTCTCCTGCAGTCTCATCTGAAAACAGACCACAACCTGCTTTTATGTCCTTTGTGCCTGGCTGACATGCCGTCATTTCCAGTCATTCAGCCCTGGTGCTACTGTACTTTGTTTTGGGCTTCATGCTTGACCTATGAGCAGAAATGCTAATCACTGCTGAAAATTTTGATTAATATGAAATGAGTTTCAGCCAGAAATGTGGTAAGCTCATTTAGGACATGTTGTGTCTCAAGTTTAAAATAATAATAAAAAAGCTTCAGACTATGGTTTAATTTTTAACCAGCTGGTGTGCTTTCAGCTATATCCCCAAAGCTCACATCTCTGCTGCTTTGCTACCAGCACGGGGGAGTGACTGTCACTGTGTGTCTGTGGGCTTGTGAAAAAGCCATGTGTACACCATTCCTCCCTTACAGCTTTATCTGCTGGTGCTGGAGCAAGCACGCTGATTCCACTGGTTAACAACTACTGAATAAATGTATGGCAATGCCTTTAGGAAAGGGTGATGTAACAGATATACTTGGGGGGTTAGACTGCTGTTACCTCTGTAAATGTGTGCATCTATAAAGCCAAGAGCCTTATTTTATGATGGCTTGTACAAGTATTATCTAAAGTGTGCTTTGTAGTGTGATGGAGAAATATAATCTAAAATTACAGTAGGATATTTTGAATTTAATTTTAACTTTAGATATCATAAAAAATTGCTAATCAAATCATTGTAGATCTCTCAGAAGTTTGTAAAGTATTTACATAAGCAATTTATGCTGCAGGATGTAGAATGTAAAGCTCAAGTACACTATCTTAAATCCAGATTTTCCCCTGAAAAAAAAGAGGTTGCTGCCATAGTAAAACTAGAAGAAGGCTAGAAGGAGTTAAGTGCAAAGGTGCAGATGTGTTCCTACTCAAGAAAGGACCAAGTTCACGCCTATAGACTTAAACTCACCTGTTACAGGGAGCTCCTGTGCTCCTGTGGCTGGGAGTTGCTGCTCCTGCCCTGCACAGAGCGTGCAGGTCCCCATTCAGCTCTGCCCGGCCCCTCTGGGTCCCTCAACTCGTAACTGTTAATTTTCTGTGTTTTCTTGGCTCTAAGTGCCTAAAATAATGAGGGCTATTCTGCAGTCTGCAAGAGGAATGTTTTTATGGCAGGCCATAAAAGTCTGTGTTGCATGTCCTAGTTGCTGATGTTAGAGGATGGGAAGATGTGAGCGCGAGGCAGCAATATTCCCTTGTCCTCATGCTCTTGGCTGTTCCCCAAGGCTCCTAAAAACTACACGTGGCAGTTCACATAGAGCGAACCAGGTGACCCACTTTGAAAATGAACTGTGGAAAGAGCCCAGAATGAGGGACTCATTGTCTCAGGTGATGGGGATCAAAATACATCATCAATTAAGAAAAAAGTTACTTAAATTTGTGGAAGATAGACCTGTTGGTAGATGTTATGGATGAAAGTTTAGGTGCACCACCTGTCTCAGAAGGTCATCCTACAGCTGTAGGAAGCAGTAGGATGCACGCACCTGGGGAGCAGCGCTCTGCAGTGCTGCTGCTGACCCTTGCAGGTCCCATCAGCTAGGCTCAGTGGTGAACGTCACCATTCTCCATAAGTTAGTGCACATGCTTTTATTTATTCACATATTTAAGAACATCCATAATGGTAGCATTTGGCTATGGGGCATTTAGATTTGTATGTGCCTAGTTGTAGGAACGACCCTATTACCAGTTATCTTGATTTCCTTGTATGTGCCATGTCCATGATGTTAAAACTAAAGTTTAATGATGTATTTAGTATAAACAACATACTGTTCACAGTTAATACTTATTTCTTTGCTTATGACTAAACTGAACTAGGGATTGATTTCCACTCTGGGTTTTCTTCTGAGCTTTTATTGCCCCCACGAGCCTTGCAGGGCAGCCACCTTCTGAGTAGGCTTTGTCATGAATATCCGCAGCTGCAGACAGGAACTTTGTTTTCAGCCATTGTGTGATTTGTATCAATTCTGGTGTTTTATCAAATGTTCTGGGTCTTAAGCTTGCTCACACAATTTTCACAGAGAGCAAATACAGAGGTGGGGAGTTTTATTTAAGGTCGCTCAGCTTATGTTTACAAATGATCCTCTGCAGGGCCAGGTCAAGTTCAGTCAGCATTAGGTTCGTTCAGCAGCCAGACCTAAATGGGTACTGATGTATTATTTATTCAGTTTAAATACCATCCATTGCCCAGTTCCACACTGGTTGCAAAACCAAACGCTTGCAGACTTGAAGGGAGACATCCAAAGTGCACAATGGAAATGTAAGCAATAATTCATTCAGATAATCTTAAGTTACATGAATCATATTGGTAAAATGGCATGAGGGAATCATTTTTTAATATATGTTTTTTAGAAAAGCCTGAAGATCTCACATTCATAAATGCCTCTATATCCTAGAAGTGAGGCTTTGCATTGACAAGCAGCTACCAACAAGCAGATCACGTGTACTGATTAGAAGCCCATTTCTGTAGTTTTCAGTCATTGTGTGCATGTATAAGATGTGCAAGACCTTAAGAAATATGATGCTTGTACTCAATGATTTAGTAGTACAGCTCTTCAGCTGCTAGGTATACAGAACAAATTAAATCAGAGCTGTCAGGTGCTGGGCAATTATAAGGACAGAATGATGACCAAGAGAAAACATTAACCATTCACAGCCAGCTTGTAAATGGTTTGCGAGCATAGGGTGTGATGTGCAGAGACTTTGGGAGAATTGCATTTTACGATTTTGCTGGAAACAGCTGGGAGTCAACAGGGAACATGCAAAAATGGTCCCCTGTGGGGAGGCGGTGGGACAGGAGACGCTTATGTACGGCACTTCCCAGCCCCACCTTGCCAGTGAGATCATGTCTGGTGCTCCTAGCTGCTGCCTGGTTTCTCCTCCAGCTAAACAGCACCTGCCAAGCCAGGCTCCCCACACCCCTACTTATTTCTGAAATCTTTGTCCCAGGGAAATTCATGGTACTACTTACACTGGTTCTTGAATCAACAGTGTTACTCCTGCTTGTCTTGTGTAAAATGTTTCACAGCCTTGCATGCGTATTTCTTCAATCTTTATATACATTCTGTCACATTTTTAGTTTTTGTTTTGGGATGTTGAAAAATCTAAAGACTAATAGATTCCAAATTTGGGAAGGTACAATAGCTGAAATCATGTTTGAAACACTTTTTCTAAAATAAAGTTGAGATGTTGTCTAAGTGCACTGAAAGCTTGTACTTTACTTGTGCTGTCCAATAATGTTCATAAAGTCCTTGGCAAGATAAATAATGCTCAGGCTCCTCTCACTAACCCTCCTGGGAGTGAGGTTGCATCTAAAAAAGTCTTCATGTCTATATGATACAGCCTAGTACTTGCTTGGGAAATATTTTACCACAGCAGGAAGACCCTTTCTGATTTGGATGATTACTTTAATCACCTCCAGAATTTGCATCATGGACTACTTTCCTGAGAAGGAACAACTTCCAAAAATAGGTTACTGCTATGGAGTCTGCTGACAGTTATCTTCTCACTGCTACGTGCACTGAGACATCCAAAAACTTTTAAGAGAAAAGCCATGTATAACATTGACACCTGAAGTGAAAGGATGGATCCTTATGAATATTCCTTCTCATCCTTTCCAAATATATCCAGACACATGAATGAGTCTGCAGGCAGTGTTGTTTTGTTGTGTTTTGTTTGTTTTGTAGCACTTTTTATTTCCCTGAAATACTACAGCAGCATAAATGTTGAAGTTGTAGCATTACATTTCAGGTTTCACTAGCATAAATATCAGCCGTTCTCAGCTAACTAGCGAAGCAGGGAGGTTTTGTTACTCAGGGCATGGAGAGCACAGAGGTGTGTCTTCCAGCCAGTGGGATTTAGATGATGCTCTGGATGCCAGAGGGTGGCTTTGCCAACCTGGTGGGAGGTGATAAAGAAAATCGGAATCTAGAGAAGCTGCTGGTCTTCTGAGATGGGGGAAGTCTGTCACTCAGGCTGGGATTCTTTTTTTTTTATCTGTGACTGTATCCAAGAATTAGAGTACTTAATTAAACTCCTGTGCTATACAGTCACTTATCTTGCAACATATGGTCTAATTAAATAACCAAATTTTAATATCTCATACCAGGAAACTTTTTTTTTTTTTTTTTTTCCCAGAGTTTTCTTCTGCTGTTCTGTGACTGGAGCCACCCCTGAAGGCTGTAACTTCTAATTACCAATAGCTTTTATTTAACAATCTTGTAATATATATGTCACTGAGAAATTAAATTTGATTCTAGCTAATGAAAAGGTCACTTCAAAAATGTACCAAATATTAAGCTGTGGGAATTCAGTACTTTCATTAATATTTGCACTGTACAGAATTTACACAGCAACTAAATCTTGCATATTTTAAGAGGGAAACAAATAGCTGAGATTGATGCCTTTTTTAATAGTACAATGTAATTTCTCTTGGAAGCACTAGACCCCTAATCTGGGAATTTTGGCTGTCATTCTGCTACTGTTTATGAGCAATTTTAATGCAGTAATTACATGTAGGGAAAATTGTTCACTAGGTTTATGAGATAAATGGAATTTATTTATTTATTTACTTTTGCTGTTTAGTTGTCCAATATTTGTATTGTGTGTTTCTGGGAGCAATGGTATACAATAATATAATCTGGAACTGCATCATTCCTTACAAATACTGATATTTTGAAAGATTCGCTCACTGTAAGTAAAAGGCAGTTCATTAAACAAACAAATGAGCTGTCCTTAGAGCAATCAGTATTTACTATTAGCCAAACAGCACAGTAAATAATGAATTGCAGGTAAGGAACTACAGATAAGTATTTGCAGTGAATTGAAATTACTTTACTTAAGCCTGAGGCTGACGGAAGAGGGAAACATAGGGAGGAGGGGGAAAAGGAAAAAGGAGAAGGGATCAGTAATGTAACGTTTCTTGTAGCATTCTTGTTTGTTGTGCTGAGGAAAGGTTTTCTCCTATCAGCTTTTGCCACCCCAGTGCAAGGGATGCTGCAGCTCACTCCTAGGGAGAACAAAGGAGAATTTGGGATTCCTGGAAAAATAAAAAAGACAGGTATCCAACTCAAGCTGCAGGGCTGTTCCAGCTCCCTGCAGAGCAGAGCTGTTGTTTTTACCAAGGTCAAGATTTTGCAGGTTTTTATTTGGCATATACTGGCCCCCAGGAGAGTGCTGTGCTTTGGCACTACTGAGACCGAAACCCGCCCCTTGCTGCCAAGTTCTTGTGCAGCTACCTCATTTATTTCTCCAAATTGCTTAAGCAGATAAATTGTTCATTTGCTAGGAACTGGCACAAGATGAGAAATTTTGGTTTGGGGTTTAATAATCATAGGAGCGAAGCATTGCACTGCCTGTTTGGGTATGTGGCAGTGCTCGAGGCTGGGATGGATGGGGGAGCCTGGGAGATGGCTGGGGTCAGTGATTTAGGAAGAGACTGAGGGGTGTTCGGGTGCTGGAGGTGGGAGAGAAGGTCTGTGAGTTGGTGAGGGAATTGGCAATTTCAGCTGAGCTGTGGGCCTGAGGCTCAGTGGGAGAGCCAAACCGTGACTGTTGTACAAAGCACGTGGTGCCTGCTGGCCCTGTCTGCACATCACCCTAAGTTTGGTTATTGGCTTGATGAGGAATGTCTCCACCTGTCCATCCGCTGAGGGCCATCATTTTTTTCCTTGAGTTTAATCTGTAACTGTACAATGTTTTTTGCCATTCATGTGAAAGGAAACTCCCCGTTCCTCGGTCTGCAGCCATAGCAAGCTGCCTGCCTTCTGCAATGTCAGCGGCTGCTGCTCTAGGCCCCAGAGCGCCCGCAGCATGTGGGGGAAGAAGAGGACCATGCTGCCATCAGTGCTTCACCTGAGCAGCAAGCCTGGTCGGACTTCTGTGAACAGAAACTGCAGCTGTGTGGCTGGGGGATTGCTGTCAGAGCTTCTGTGTCACTGTAAATTCCAGAAGTAGATCTGGGCCTGAGCGCTAGGAAGTCCCACGTGGGCTGAGGCTGTGCAGGCATCAGGTATCGGCACCTGGGGGAGCTGGGTGTCTCCAGCCATGTGGGCCCACCACACACTGGGCTGCAGCAGGGAATAAGGATTTTACTGGGCAGAGCTTTGGAAGGGCCTCTTCCTCACAAGTCAGGAAACTAGGACGAATCAAGCCAAAGGAAATTTCTACTGCCACAAACCAGTGTGCTGCTGCTACTGGATGCTGCCTTAGCTGCACATAGTGGGTCCCTGTCCCCGTCTGTGCTGTTCCTCTCTGCCCAGCAAAGCACTGAGCAGATCAGCCAGCTTCTTCCACCAGTGAATGCTTGGTGCCTAAGATACTTATAAGACATCTGTTTTTTAGCCTCATTTCTACACAAATGAGGATTATGGGATTATCATGTCTGTCTGTTGCCCTCTCGTTGGCCAATTTCAATCTTAAACCAGGGATTTTTGTCTCAAAGATGTTGATTTCCAGGGAAGGTTGAAGGAATAAAAGTTATCCTGGTAGCATACCATGCGCTCATTAATATTTCACCAAGATATTGCAAGTGGTGCTCATAACTGAAACCCTCCATGTTCCTACATTTCTAGGGCTCTCTCTCCTTTACTCCTCTGTGAGTTGCACTTAAACACTCATTAGAGATGAAATTTTTCTTCTTTGGCTGGTGCCTGGCAATTTTGCCTTGTAATGCAGAGCCTAATTATGTACAATGGATTGTGTAAAACCTACCTGCAGTAGTTCTGGGATTATAGAGCAAAAGTGGAGTTTTCATGCTCTGGTCCTTATTAATGAACTAAATTGGATTAAGCCTCCTTTTTTAGACATAAATGAAAGATAAAAGACATGTGAGATTTATGAGTAAGGTCATTAAAGTACTAAATTTCTCTCATTAGGTCTGTTACATTACTTTCCAACTTGCACAACTCTCATTAGTAAAATTTATGAACTGGAATGATTACAAATATACCATGTTTTAAGCCATACCTGCTTTTAATTGCAAAGCAAAAAATAATTATAGTTCTGTGCTATAATTGATATGTACCTTTTTTGCAAGTATTTTTTGTTAGAGATTTAATGTAGAGTCTTCCCAAAGCCAGGGGGTGGGGGGAGAGGAGAGGAAACTGTACCACTTTGTGCAATTTAGCTGCAAATCCTGAAGCATTGCTTTAATTTAGTAACCTCGTTAAAACCAAGTTAATATTGCAAGCTAATATGGCTCTTTCTTCTCCTTGCTAGACGTCCAATTTCCCATCCTTACATCTGATTTGAATTGATGGTGAGAGGAAGCATAAGGTATCTCTCATTCTGTTTGGACTCCCTGTTTACTGAAGAGTGATGGAGATGCTATTACACACAAAAAGGATCACCATATGCCTGTTTTTCTTTGTACTGAGTTTGGCAGCAGCTATTGAAATACCGTTATCAGGTGAGTTGTAGCTATTTCCTGAACACTTTGCTGTTTTGTTTTGGTATCCTTTTTTTTTTTTTTTTTTTTCATTTTTACCTTTCCCTGAAGAAAAAAAATATTAAATCCTACTTTTCAGTTGTTTCCTTTTGAATTTAATTCTGCCATAACATGGCCTTTGGGAAATCCAGAAGTGATAAAAATATAAGCCACTTTGTTTGGTCTTGTTTAAATGCAGCAGTAAACTTGTCTAATAACATCTATCTGATGTTCAAGATCCAATGCACCATTTAGCTCCGAGGGTTCTGCTTTGTCCTTCATGTAGATTCCTCATTTTGGCTCTAAATCTCCCTGAAGCTGGGTTGATGTACACACAGCCTTATTTACTTGTCTCGCAACCTGCCATTTCAGTCTGAAGAAGGAGCAGGTGTATGTCTCAGGGAGTACATTAGTCCCCAGAGAAGAATTTCCTATGGCTCACATACCACCCTGGGGAGCACTGGCTTTATCCATCTCTGACAGGGAAGCATTCAAACTGCCTGTTTTACATGGCTGGTGTGTGTTCGGTACATGGGAAATATGGGATAAGGCTCGTATGGGACAAACCCATGAAAGCCAGTGGGATACCAAAGCCCAGGAGAACCAGGAGGATTACTGTTTGTTTTTTGGGTACAACAAAATTCAACAGTATTGGGTTTTGGATGAACTATGCTGAGGGAGAAGGAAACGTAAGCTTTTTGCAGACTTTTGGGTGCTGCAGCCTCAGAGCAGGACATGGACCCTCTGCTTGGGCCTGCTGTGGGCTGTATGCTGCCAGGAGCCCTGGCTGCAAAGGAGATGGTTATCAAGCAGGTTTGTAGCATATTTTCCTAAAGCTACCTGAACTTGTTTACCAGTGAAGTAGATGGAAGTGTTTTAGAGGAAGGTGCCACAGTGACTCTTGGTGTTCGAGTAGAGCAGAAGTGGAGCTGGGACTGAAAAGCGCAGGACAAACTGTCTGGGCAACCACTGTCCTTAAGTACCTACATGGGACACACACACACACACACACACAAACATCGAGCCCTCTGTGCTTTAATGAAGCACTTTATGCTTTAACAAAAAGGAATTATGGCTGATCTGTGGAGCTGGTGGGTCTGGAAGTGCTTGGCTTTGAGACCACATGGTATGGTATGATACCCCGGATACCCTGGTTTGCTTCAGCTTTGAGCTTCTTAGGCTTAAAAGAGAAACCAAAGATGTTAATTTTCTTCACGGCTGCCTATAACAATATGATGATCTTATTATCCCCTGCTCCACAGCAGGGTGCATCCTCCTTTCTGCAGCTCTGTTACACAGACATTTGCAACACTTTAATTTCCTTAGGAAAAGAAAAGTTAGTGAAACATCACTGCGTAACTGCGGGACTGCTAGTGACTCGTCTGCTCTGGAGGGTGCATTAAGTCATCCGTGCAGCTGATAGATTTCCTTGTAATTTTATCCAGGATGGAGACAGAAGTTTGCTAATTCATGCGTATGTATCTGTGTCTGTAAATCTGTGTATAAAAAAAAACAGCTATTAACTTCACCATGGAATAAACAGGAGGCAAGATAGTGCTGACAACCAAGATATTCATACATGTGTGGGCTTATTTCATGGGGGATATTTTTGGGGTGAGTTCTGCCTCATAATTTCTTACTGAAACAAGTTTCCATATGGTGAAAGCCACAGGCTGTTGAGTTGCTGTGTTTATAAACAAGTGTGTGGTACATGTTGGGAGCTGCACTGTCAGGCATGCAGCTGGTTATTGAAAGGTCAGTCCTGCTGTAGCCCTAGACTCCAGATCTGATTTGGCTTTGGATTTGGCATTAGCATGGCCCAAGGTTCTCTTCTCTGTCTGGATGGGATGGTTATACATGGAAGCAGACACCAGCAGTGCTCACTGAGGGCATGACCAAATGCAGTCAGTGCTCCAGCTCATGCTGCTGAGGCATAGAAGTGTGCAGATTTGGGAGCAGAGTGCTGTCAATGCCAGGAAGATGATGATCGTCATCCTTTATTTAAAGCAAGCCTCGCTCTTTGCAGCAGTAAGGCAATTCTGATATTGTCCCTTTCAAAGAAAGACCTTCATCAGTTTTGCTTGAAAGGGATTTAATCTGCTGCCTCTTTGTGTTCAGTTGCACAGCTTCCAACAATCACGGAGCAATCTCACACCCAGGTTGCCTACCCATTCGATGAGGACTTTACAATTAAATGTGAAGCTAGAGGAAATCCACAGCCCACGTAAGTACTGCTTTCACCTGGAGAACTAAGTAGAAATTGGGTTTGCTTTTAGCTTTTTTCAAACATTATTCATTTTCTGAGGAGGAAAGGAACAGGTGGTGTACAGGAACTGGCTCGTAATTGCAAGGTGAGGTTAAACTTTGTGTTTCCATTTAGACCATTGAGCCATTTTTTTGTGTGTGTTTTTGTTCTGTTTTGGTTTTGTTTTCTTCTTTCACTCACTACATGATTAGATATTAACACGCCTTTTTCTTGTTAGGTGGTGTTTCACTTCTCTATCACAGGCCAAGTTCACCCCATGATACACATGACCTGGGCTGGGCTATGCTGCAGAAGACAGGGGTTTTGCAGTGGGTCTTTTGCCTTTTCCACAGCAACCCTAAAAATACCAAATACATTTTGTGATTAATAAAAACATAAAAATAACGTAATAAAAGCTCCTCCTGAGACTTTCACCACTGGGTGGTGTATTGGCTGTAGTAACAACTGTTTTGCATGTCATTTTTGCTGTTTAATCCTTCCCCTCCTCTTGTTGCAGAAAAAAAAAAAAAAAAAAATTAAACTTGATAAGAAAAAGGCAATTGTTATGTTAATATCAAATGTTTGATCATTTTAAAGTTCTTTATGAATGGAGATTTATATCTTAAATTTTCTTCATTTCCTTTTCCTTTGACTATTGGTCAGAGATACCTGAGCTATGACCAATACTTAGGCACTCATCACAATCACACCCCAGTAACATCAAAACCATGTGTCTGATGTTAAGACTAGGAGAACCTCAGTAGTCTACTCCATTTCTCCTGGATTTGGTGATGGTAAAGTGTCCAGTAACAGAGACATGCCCAATAGCTTGCACAAGTTATGGCAGCACTGTGTACATTCCACCTCCTTTTATTTATTTATTTATTTATTATTTATTTTTATTTTTATTTTACCTGTTTTGACACTGCAGTGTTGGAATGATACTTACCAGTGGTTTTGTACTGTAGTGCACTTTACTGTGACTGGTCCTTTTAACACTTGTGTTATTTTTCAGTTTCAACTGGACTAAGGATGGAAAACCATTCAATTTATTGTCTGATCCAAGGATAATTACATTTAACAACTCTGGGACATTTGTGATTCAGAACCATGGAATCATCAGCAATTTTCAAGGGAAATATCGTTGTTATGCATCCAACGCACTAGGAACTGCCATGTCAGAAGAAATTGAACTAATTGTTCCAAGTAAGGGCTTTTGCTTTACTTTCATTATGCTTTTTAAGATGAAAAACTATGGAAAGTTACCAATGCAATATATAGAAAAACATGTATGGTTTGTAATTCGATGAATACTGGAAGGAAAACTTTGTCCTACCTGTAATGTTTATTTCATTCCAATTTTTGAGGCCAGAAATCTGAATGACAAAATCCAAGTTCAGGCATTCAGACAACAACAATGGTTTTACAGGTTTCCAAGTGCTGATACTGATGCTCCTTACAACCTTTAATGAACACAAAAGCAACTGAGTAAATTGTGTATGTATCTTCTAACACAGTTTGCTTCTAGAGGAAGGGGTTAGTGGGTAAATTAGTATAAATGTTTTAATAGTCATCTCAGAAGAACTGGGTGTTCAATGACAAAATAATTATTTGCTTTGACTTGACTATTTAAAGGCTTTTATAAAGCACTTGCTTTGCCTGTTCCATAAAACCCATAAGAATTCTTTTCTAGTTTGTATTTACTTAAAGCCTCTACTTCCTCTTGTGATGCTTCCACTTCTAATATTTTGCTCTTGCTGTAAAGAAGAAAGCATAAATATTCATGAGAATTGTAGTCTGATAAATTCTCTACCTAATCTAGCCAGACATTATTTGTGTGTGAGCTGATGCCAGCACATCATCAATATATAGAAAATAAAATATTTGGTGAGAGAAAACAGGTAGGGAAAAAGGAAGGAAGGAAGAAAGAAAGAAAGAATGGCATAAATCATGAAATCATTAAAAGGATGCATTAAAAACAGTGAACAATAAAGGAACAGGAAGTCATTGTCAGTGAAAACAAAAATGGTTGGAATTAAATCTCATTGAGAAAATAAATTTGGAGAAAATTTTTGAGTTGAAGTCATCTTCCTAATACTAGAGAAATGTATTTGATAAAAAATTAGGAACCATGTGACGTTTTTACTTTCCAAATGTTTATTGGAAAGTGAAAGCTGCTAGGAGTCATAAGGCTATAATATTTCAGCTTGGCAACCCTGACTGAGTGACCAGAAATTGAGAAGACGGTATGGCCTCCATCTCAGTGCAAGGAGCATAAAATCAGAAGCTCGGGGAGGATGGAAGAAATAGTAGCATATTACTGCAAAACAGCAGGTGATGCAAATGTTTGAAAACTCAGGAGAAAGTGATATATTCAACTGTGAGTTCATTAGTCCGATGTCAGTAGCATTCAGGGTATGGTATAAATATAAATACTTAAGGGGAGAATATTAAAGTCCTGGAAGTGAATGGGAAATTATCTCAAAGATATAGTTGTTAAAATCACTGATTACAGAAATATATCCTTCCATCGTTAGCATAGAAGGCAAAGGGGAAGTTGGGTGACTTTCAGGACTGGCGTTATGGAAGTGGGATGAAATTTACTGGTAAAAAGCTTAAGGTCATCTTGCTGGGAATTGGTTAGGACAATGTTGCTACAGTGGCTTTGTACCAATACATTTGATCACTTGTATTTTGGGAGTAGCTGAGGACAATAAAGACACAATTGGTCATAAATTCTGGATAGACATTCATGAAGTTAGAAGAGGGAAATTTAAGGCAGTACTTTCACAGTGGAGTAGAAGGGACAAGGAATTTTAGTGTCTATGTGATGAAGGAGGGTAAGCACAGATATGTGGTGTAGGTGTGTGAGAGAGAACCAGTGATGCAGGGGAGGTTTTTTTCAGTCTCTGACTGATCACACATTTCTAAGTTCCTACAACATGTTGGTACTAAAGGATCTGAAAGCACCAGGAACACGTGGAATTGGTGTGTCCACACAGGGACGCATTCCCACTGTCTTCTAATGCTTTGCACTGACAGATGGCCACCTGGCTATAAAAGCCTATGTCTAGCAACTCAGCACAGATGAAATGGGCTATAAGAAACATGCATAATCATTTATAGCATGTCTTTGTCATTGTAAATAATTTTGAGAAGTACTCTAGGCACAGCCAGGCATGGGGGAGTGGTTGCACTGTGGTCTTGCTAGAAGTAAAAAACATCGCAGGGGCTGGGATTGTTCCTGTGGGAGGGCTGCTAAGCATAATGTGTAAATGTATTGTTGTGAGCATGAAAGGCAAGATTTATTTTCATTTTAGCTAGTTTAATGTGTTCTTTTTTTTTTCTTTCTTTTCTTTTCTTTTTTTTTTTTTTTTTCTTTTCTTTTCCTTGGGAAATTAATTTCATGTTGCACTGTATTGTGTAATATTCCCTACTGCTTGACATTTGGTAAGGAATTATTAAGAGCATGTATATTGCTATATTGTTTTGTCTCCACTAACTTGCAATTGCTTTAAAGGACTAGCATTCCTGGTGCAGGAGAACTGCACAAGGCTTAGGACAGTAGGTTAAAACTTACTGAACTAGTAATCTACGTTGTCTCCACAGGTAGAACAATGCAGCTATGTACCAGAAGACAACTGGATTTTCAGGCAGGATCAGGAGAGCAATGCAGACACTCAGAGCTTTGGACAGGACATAGTTATTTACTTTGGAGCCTGGCCAGGGCAATAGGGTTAATGCTTCTTATATTAAGCAAAGTGTCTCAGACTCATTAATTGTTAGAAGAGTTAAAGACCTCTTTGTCATGTTTCAGTGGAAGTATGTCACCTCCAGCAGCAGCACTGGCACCCCAGGACTCCATTGCAATAGAACCAGACGAGATGCTTAAAAAGGGAAAACAAGAACTGGTTGATGTTTTTATCTGGGACTGTTGAATATGTATCTAAGGCAGATAATTTTTCATTAGAAGAAAAAATTGTCTATACTAGCTTAAATAGATATTAAATATACTGGTGGTAATATTTCAAAAAATAATTGAGAAGTTACAAACCTGCTTGTTAATGAATATGAGAGGATTATCAGTGTTACCACATGCAAAGTTCTAAATCCAGAAAATAAATAGATTGTGCAGGTAATATGTTAAAGGTATTTAACCAACTCCCACACCTTTTAAGGCGCATTTACTTTTATTCATACTCTCTGCCATTAATTCTTTCATTTAACTGTGCAATGTAGATACTGCAAATTAAATCAGGATTCAGGGAGAACAGAAGACACCTTTCATTTTCTAAAGTGCTGGATAGTCTACAGCTCTGCTCAAGTGAAAGAGATCTGCTGGTGTACAGAACTGTTGTAAATTAAGCAATCAGACAGAAGAGTTTGGGAAAAATTACCTCTATTCACCCACAAGTTTTGAAGTGGAGACTGGTACATGTGAGATCACTACATGCATTCATGATAATGATGCAGAGGTTGCAGTGCCTTGCCAGCTGTATTCAAGTAAAATTTAAGCTACTTGGCAAGTCACTATGCCAATGAAGTGAAGAAAACCCAGCAAGTCAGACTAGGTTAGTTTTTTCATAAATTACTTTTCCACTGCACAGAAGTAGAATACCGAGTCTGTAAGGAAAGGAAGGTTGCTGCTGAAAAGGAGAACCAAAGACTGTTTACTCACAGTAGTCATTCCAAGAAAGCAATAGAAATGTCAGCAGAAATGATCACTAAATGTCACCAACATAATGAAAACACCACACCTCCCCTACATGATGACATTAGGGAGAGTGGCGAAAATGGGGTATCAAGATTGTCAAGATTTACAAAGTCCAGATTGTTACCAGATACATGCAGAATGAAAATGAATTTAAATGGTGAGAACACAGACTTCAGCTCCCCTCCTCCTGTATTTAGAGAATCTATTGCTTGAATTAGTGAGTAGGCCCAATGCCAGAAAAAGGAGAAAAAGTAGGGTTTCAACTTTTTTAATTAACTGTAGTGTAAAAGACTGTTCATGGTAGACCGTTAAAATTTATGTTCAGGATTTCTAAAGACTTTGCTCTAAAGGACCAAAGATCTGAGGATGGAAACCTAGCCTGAACATAAAATTGTCCAGGGGCAGCCTATGCTAAGGCAAGGGTGTCAGTTTCACACTCCAAAGGAAATCCAAGCCTATATTAATATAAGAAGTAATAATAATAATTAAAAAAAAAAAAAAGTAATCAGAAGATATTGAGTTAATACTAGAATAAGAGATCTCAGTAACACACTTTGTGAAGGCATTCAGTAGAGCATACTCATTTTATAGAACAGAAAACAAAAGAGAGAAATTTGCTGAGAATTTTCACATAGTGGGACTAAAACTTCCTACCTCCTAAACCAGTGACCTGTACATCTGACAACTTTTCTGGCCAACTAAATCATCAGGATCACTCTGACTGTTGCTAGTGACAATCATTTTGGAAAGGATGATAGAGAGAGATTTACACAGAATAACAGACTTCACTGATTCTGTCATAAAAACTTCATTGAGAGTGAGTGGACTGACATCCATGGTCTTGCTGATGGTCAGACTTTCATCACTTTTTCAATGTAATGCAGCAGTTAAAAAACCAACCAACCAACCAAACAAACAAACCCTGTAAATAAGCAGATTATAAACTGTACAAAGGTTGCAGTGGAAATTACAGATATAACTACTGCCTGTACAACATGGACCAGACTAACAATTGATGTACTGAGATGCCTATTGGGAGCTGCCAGGCTGCATTCAGTATAACTCATGTAGCTGGTGATTGTAAGTGATGTTCTTAATTCTTTGATATGTTTAACTGTTCACCACACAAGATATAAATATGTATAACAAATTGCTTAGCTGTTAATTGAAGTTCCAGAGGAGCTGGGAATTTCCAGGATGTAGACATTTCTTGACTATTTCTACTTTCCCTCACCATTATATCTTTTAGAGATTTAGTTGGGGAGAACTTCACATCCACAATGGATCAGACTAAACATCCATCTAGTACAGGACACATCTCCAACAATGTACACAGAGAAAGTCACAAAAACAGACCTCACATACAGTGGTGTCTTCCTACAATGATTTCCCAAAATATATACTAATTACTGACTTATCATAATGAGCCAACTCGTATTTTACATCAGATGCTGGTAGGAACAAGATGCAGTGGTCCCAATGACTTCTACAGTTACTTGCAGAAGACCTTTCCCTTCAGTTCAACTTCTCAGTGCTTTTCCCAGAAACATATAGAATACCAGACTGAATGCACTCAATTCTCTAACTGGTGTAAATTCACATCCTCAATATATTTATAGTTGGGTGAAGTCAACTGTAGTTGTAGCAGTGTGACAGGAACTAAGCTATATGATGAAATGTGCTAATAGATACATGAGTAAATCTGCAGCAATCTTGCTGGTGCCAGTGTACCATGACTCAGGTTGCCATATTTCTATACAGCTAAACTCAAATTCAGATTTTATATTGCATTGTATTGTTCTCCCTCCTGTTTGCTTTTCATTGAGATACTGCATTTTCTGAACAGATAAGAAATAGGAGGGAGTGACCTGACCCAGTCTCCTTTCTGAAATTTCTCTCAGCCAAACTAATTCGTCAGTGGTATTTCAGCCTAATCTCAAGTATGGTTTGGTCATTAAACTTTGAGTCACCCCAGGGATTAACAGAGCCTGGTTCCTTACACAAATGATTCTGGAAACTGAAAATATTTCATTTCCATGGTTTACACACTGTCAAAGCACTGTGATTATGTTTTCTGAGTGCTGTACATCATTCAAGGTTGAGCCCTGTCAGAAAAAAGTACTTGGGCAGTGACGCCTTTCCCAAGAATTTTTGAGAACTTTATATAACGCTGTATGCTTTTAGAAGAATTTTCCATAACTGAAGTCAGGTGTTTTGTCTTCCCTGTGGCTGTTTCACACATGCCACTTGATTGCTTGTGTCGTGAGTGTCCTCCAACTGGTACTTCAGCAAGCATTTCTCAGAGTCATTAAATAACTTTGTTCTCCCCTGTGTTATGGATATGTGTGATGTAACACTTGGAGAAATGCTGGATGCTGTGGCCTCTCTCATTATATCTGTGTGTTGGGAATTGCATGAAGGATTGACATGACACTTTTAGTGGTATCACTGCAAAGAGATCAATTGGTTGTAAATTTACAGTGTCCATGTGCTGCATTGATAACTCCATACAGTATTAAACATTTTCATAGTACTATTAATCTTGTATGGTACTTTCTAGCTTAATTTGGTTGTGATAGTTTCTGAGATTGGCCACAAATCAGTAGTGATTGATTCTGAAATGTCCACTAATTAAAACAGAGGAGCATGGTAAAAAAATATGTTGCCTGCATGTATGTATTGAAGACTAATGGGCAAGAGCTGAAACCTAATGTGATATTAGCTTCTTAGTCTTAATAAATCTCCTCATGCAGAATTCAGAAGCAATCATTTTTCTAGTCTTTGAGACCAATGGGGCACCAGCAAGTAAATATGTTTGTCAGGACGTTTGACTCAGAAATTTGTTATGAAAATTGAATTTTCCTCTCTAGCAAAACTTTAAGAGTTCACAACAAACACTCCAAATTACACACTGAGGGGAAATTGAAGTTTTTCAATGTTTTTCACAACGAACAAAACGAAACAAAACAGCACGGAAAAAAAAACAGGAGCCCCGACCACCTCATGGTTCAAGCATCTATTAGAGACACAAGACACTGAAATTCATGGTGCTGCTTCACCTAGTAGGGACCAAAGTGGACATTTGGGCCACACACTTAGATGAATACCTGCACTACCAGCTATTGACTCCAAGACAGTGATTTTTCACTGTCTTCTGGTGGGAATTACTATCTTCTCGCATAATTAGTTAATTATTGGCAACAGAAACTGACTGAAAAGGCCAGTGGCTATGGCACGCTGTTGGGATATTGGAGACCCATGTTTTGTTGTTTTGCCAAATGAGGCAGAAAATGGGTTTGAATAAAAGTTTCCAATGCCCTGTATAAGTAATCTCCTTATTGGTCTATTTGCTGGCCTCCTGCTGTTGTTGTATTAGTCCCTTAGAAATCCTTTATCCTTCACCTGATCCAGCTTTCTTACCTTTGTTGAGAGTGGTGTTCTTTTGGGAAAAGTAAGCTAGCTTTAGATCAACAAATTGGCTTTTTCCTACTGGAAAATGTTCCCCCTCTCCTGCAGTCAGTAGATGCACTTTCCAAGGCTTGAGGATTATAGGTTATTGCACATATTGTTCCCTCCCTTATCTGAAATACCACCTACAGAATGTGTTATGCTCATTAGCTCCATTTTGTTTCTCCTAAGAATTCCTATTGTATTAATAATCCTTCCGGTGATAAAATCTATGCCCAATCTACATTCAGGCAATCAGCATTGTAGGGATTGCTTCTTTTTGTGTTCACTAATCCTAAATGAATAAAGGATCCTCGGAGTCCTGGCCCTATGCTTCTCGCCCTCTTTCTTTGGTTTGACTTCTGCTGTGTGACACTGCAGTTATCATGCAGTGCTGCTGGACCACTGATGTTTTAAATTATTTGCTATCAGAGTTCCTTCTTATGACTCGAACACCAGGATGGCAATATTTGCTGTGCCAAGTTGGCTCTGTACAGCCAGGATGCTTTCATTCCTTAGCTTTTAATTGCTGTTAATTTTACTGTTTAATGCGGTTGTCTGAACTGAAACTTTCACGAGTTTAAACTTGCCTGGAATGAAATCAGAAGACAGTGTCCGCCCAGAAACTGTCTTAGCTAAATTCATTTAAGGAGTGGTTGCTTTCTGCAGACTACTTTCTTTGCAGAAATGTCTGCGTTGCAGCCTTCCAAGTGCTTGGTTTGGGGTGGGTTTCAGCTCAGCTCAGTTTCCTCTCTGCTCAGATGCGCTCCAATTGCATTTTGGGCTGCTGAGACCATCCAGGTTGATCAGATTTACCAAACGCCATTCAGGCTTTGAATAGTCTGCTTACTCTAGGTGTTAATCAAGTCCTCAATCCATGAATTATCAAACCTATATTTAATAATAATATCTCCCTTGTGCACCCCTGTGTATTCCTTTGTGCAAAGCCCGTACCTGTGCCTTGCTGAGAAAGGCTGCAGGTCTGCACAGCAGACAATTCACACCCGAGGGGGTGAGGAGGCAATATTGTCTTTACAGAAGCATTCATCTAATTCAGGAGAATTCATCTAATTCAGGAGAGGGATAAGAGACAGAGACTCCTGCCACGAAGCAGAATAGCTGCCTGGTGTCTGTCCTCAACTGCACTGACTTGCAGTGGCTTCTTGGGAACTACTGCTTAGCCAGGACTTCCCAAAAGACACTGTACTCCCAGATTGATCTCGTATCTCCAGGGATCCACCTGTGCCCTATTCTCTATGCCCATGTCTGACTCCCACTTCAGTTCTCTGTGGCCTTTACTTGTCCCTCTTAGTGCAAATAAATGAATTGTAGAAAGCATTTAAAAATAAATGCATTAAAATAAATCGTAAGCAAACCTCATGGGTATCACAGATAAATGTTAAACTTCAGGAATGAATAAAGCTAGCAAAAAAATCTTGCTTTTAGTAGAATACAATCTTAACCTGTATCACTTGTAAAAAATGGTAGTAACTAAAGGCAGAGAATGCAAAAGATGATGTTAAGGTAAATATTTCATTAAGGACCATATTAAAGGGGAAATTTTCAAAAGGGTAACAATAAAAGAGGAACTTATTTGCTTTTGTACAGGTGTACCAAAATTCCCGAAGGAAAAAATTGAGCCCCTTGATGTAGAGCATGGTGATTCTGTGATTTTGCACTGTAACCCCCCAAAAGGCATCCCACCTCTGCATATCTATTGGATGAATATTGGTAAGTAACCAATTTGCACACAATGCATACAAGGAGACTCAAAACATTTGTCTTCCAGAGCAGTTTCATTACAGATTTATAACTGATGGGAGTGTAATTATGCAAATGCTTAGGAAAAAGATCTGGATATTGGAAAACAAAATTGAAAAATTGGGAATGGAGTTATATTTTTACATAACTCAAAGTTAAATTGTAGAGTACATTGGTGCAATATATTATTAAATATTAAATATCAGAAAGCTTAAATGTCAGTAAACAAATTTAAATAAAGTAAATTTACCAGTAAGTAGGCCTACTGCATTTATAGTAGAGAGTAAAATGTGTCAATATATTATTATGTCTATCATTACTATTTTCCTCTTTACATAAACTAATGGTTAATTTATGTTAAGAAAAAAACCTTCTGTCCCAGGTATGCATAACTATTTCTTTGTGGTTTTCTGTCACATCTGCAGCATTTGTATTCTGTAAGAATTTCTGGCTCTTGAGCAGCAAAGTAGCACCATGACATGAAGGGTTTGTTTCTGACACTGACCAAGTACTTGCAGAGACAGGGTGCCAGATTGAACCTCTGATCTTATGAGGCAGCCTCGCTACTCCTGACATACATATTTAGCGCAGACCTGCATTTGGCTGGATCAACAATGAGACAGTACAGCATCCTTGGTCCATACTAATTCTGTCCTGCCCTCATCCGTAGTTAAAGAAGAGCAAAGTGCTTGGGAGACTGGCCATAGGGGACATCTGCAAATGGTGACCTCCATACCAGCACTGCAGCAGGCCTTTGTATCAGGGACAGGTGCTGGTCATTTCCTTTGACTTGAGCAGGAGCTGTGCCCTCAGCATTGTATATAGGATATTGATAAATAACCCATGGGTTGGGCTGGGCTTTTTGCCTCTTTCACGTCAAAGTTAAATTCTGTATCTGGAAGCAAACATATGACAGGAGAGCATTAGTAGTCATATTGGTGAAGCAGCTCAGTATCATTACCATATCATAATTATTTTTTCTTGCTAGATTTGCAGCACATTCCGCAAGATGAAAGGGTCTCCATGAGCCTTAAGGGAGATCTCTACTTCGCAAACGTGGAAGAAAATGACAGTCGAAGTGATTATTGTTGCTTTGCAGCGTTTCCAAGACTGAGGACGATTGTACAGAAAATGCCAATGACACTGAAGGTTTCCCGTTGTAAGTCTGTGGCTGGGTTATTTCTTGCTTTCTGTTTTTCTTTTTTAGCTCCCCAGGCAACAGTGAATGCAGATGTGTGCCCTGTGCCTCTGATGCAATTCCCTCTGAAGAAAAAGCATGCTACTGTGCTTATTCCTGCATTATTAACCTTGTCCTAGCACTAAATTCAAGGGCTAAAAGCTTTTTGTATATGTTGGGGCCCCAAAGCAGCCTTTTCTCTCTGCTGCTTTCCCTACAGTAAAAGATGATGGTGCATGAGGGAAATCTGCTTCTCTGGTGGTCCAGTGGGTCTCTGATGGGACCTTAGTGGGGTCTCGAGGACTTTGTGGTCTCTCTGTCCCTAGATCCAGGCCTGTTTGCTCTGGGTGCAGCAGTGAGGTCGGGAAGAACAGTGCCCAAGGACCAGGCTGCAGGCTCAGCCCTGGAGACCTCTGTGCCTTTGCTTTCACCACGTGTCACAAAAAATAGAAGGCACAACTGTCCCTCCCCTTTTCCTCAAGGAAAAACGAGATGCTAGTCAGCAGCAAGCCTTGTAAATCCCTTGTTGGGACCTCAGAAGCAGCAGCAACTTCTGTGATGGCCCAAGGCAGCAAGACAAGCTGCTTTTGGGGCACTCTCAGCTGCATTAAATCAGCAAGGCCCTGCAGGAGCTGATGGAGCTAAGGCAGCTTACACCAGCTGGAGAGAGCCACCCCTTTTCTCTTCAATCTCTTTTGGATGTAATAAATTCTGGTGAGGCTCATAGCATGAGCTGAGACTGCCTGTGCCCTTGATATCAGTCTTCTGGTTCACTAATGCTTCTGACCTTTTGGGCTTATGTAGCCCAGAAAGCAAAGGAGATTTTTCTTTGTGAATGAAAGCCTGATTTTTAATGTATGATTTTGAGAGTTTCTTGTTGGGATAAAAAGATAAAGGATTAATAATGGGTTTGTATGTCTTAATACTTGCTTAAACCATATCTTGGGATAATAACTGTGAGGCAAATAGCAAAATGACATGTTGCCCTTCATAGCTTTTACAGTCCCACACCCATGCACATGCAGATTAGAGAAAAATGGGGCAGGGTTTGATACAGAGACCTCTGAAGGAAAGACTGCAGTGACTGCATGTTGCCATCGAATTCCTGAGACCGGGTGCAAGCGTAGAAGTGAGGTGTGCAATTGCAAGGTTTTGTAAACTTAGCTGGGGACTGCCCCCTCTGCTCCAGGCCAAGTTTCTGTTGAGGAACTATATTAAAAAAATACACAGAAAATAAGAAAAAATAAGCTGGAAAAAAAATAATAAAAAAAATCTTTTTGGTAGACAGTTCAAGCTTAGTGATTTATTTATTTTTTTATTACACCTGATAGGTAGGATGATTATATCACCCTTGAAGTATTTTGCAGAATATTGCATATATTTAAAGGCTTTCTTTGTTTTCAGGAATTCATTGTTCATCTGTTGATTTACATTATATTTTGTTTGTTTGTTTTTCTTTTTATGGCAGATATTTATTGGGGGGGACATTGTTTTGTTTTGGTTGCTTTATTGCTTCTTTTCATTCTATATCAACTATGCATGTTTGTATTTGGTTGTCACTTTTATTTATTTCAGTTAAACATGCTAATGACTCAGGCTCACCTAATGCTGCGGTTACTAAGGGTGAGTTGAATGCATCTGTTACTTAGCCTTTAAGCTGAGAAGCTACCAGCTGAAATGAAATGTGAGGTGCTGCTCAGGGGAAAAAAAAAAAATCACAAAAGACTTTTTATTGCAATGGGATGGATTTAAGTGGTCCGTGGAGTACAATTTTCTCATCTTGTACTTTTTGACAGAAGATTGAAGGATTTTTAACAAAGAGGTCTTCTTACTCAAGAAAGAAACATTCGCGTCTCATAATGTAATATAAGGACGGAGACTGGCGTCCTGGGTTTCTTGTGTTATCATTTCAGAACAGGAGCTGGATTCTCTGAATCTTCCTCTGGTGGTGAGGAAGATGCTCGCATTAGGCTGCTGTCCTCTGAACCATGAATTCATGTCTAACAGGTCACCCTGGGGCTGCATTACTCCAGGGCGAGCTTAAGGCTTGGATTTGCAGAGCTTTAGCTGCTCTGTGTTAATTGTGCACATCTGTAGCTGTATGCAGGGTGAGTGTGAGATGGTTTGCCTCTGTACTGTGCTGTTTGATATGCACCACAGGTAAGCACTCCAAGAAAGCAGTTCTCATCCTGGGGATTCATGTCTCCCCTTGTTCTGTGTCCACTTCTTTGTGGAGCCATATCCTGAAAATGCTGAAGTTTATGCAGACAATGTGGATAAGTCAGAAGGCAGATAGTGGTTATTCTTGCAGTTCTCCACCCCATTAACTTCATCTTAAAATACTTAAGAATGAGAGTCTGTTTTTTCGTATTTAACTTTTGATGCTGATTTATTTTAGTTAAATTCCTCCTGAGAGTGTCTGTTAATTTTAAGATCCCACGTTTGAAACTCTCAAAAGACCTTGTTCTGTTGGACAAGTGCTGGAGTTTTTGAAAAGAGGGTCCTTCCTAACTGTTTGGGGATAGATAGCTCAAAGCACTGATAAATCCTCAAGACTTTGCCCATGGAGGCTGCTGCCATTTGTGAGCAGAACAGGCAGGGCTTGTGTGGAGAGACCGACACTCCAAAAAATGGTTATGCCTCAGAGAAATGCCTGAACTCTTGTGTCTGGGAGGGGGACTGCCTGCCTGCCTTTGGAAGCAGGTGGCGAGGGGCAGATGGAAAGCAGGTGAGCATGCCCAGGGGCACCAAAGTGTTCTGCTGCAGCTTGGAGCACTTGTGACATTGGTTTGTAGAAACAAAAAGCAAGGGGGTGAAAAAAAGACAGGATTTTCCAGAAAGATATACATGTATGTAGCATTTCATCAAATCATCCGGAACTATTTTTGTAGAAGTACTACCATTTGGGGACATTCATTACCATGTTAATTGTTATTATAGTGATAACTGGATAGCCGTTTAACTCTATGCATATTTTGTCGTGAAACCATTGTTTGGGCGACTGGAACAAATGGTCCGTTGAAATCAAATGCAGGTCAATCTTGTTTTATTATTTAAACAGTCTTCAATACAAATTGTATCTCCATTACTGTAGATTTGATAATTATAACAAGATGGACAATTTTGTAGGGTATTAAATTCGGAAAGATGTGTTTCCATCTGAGATTTAAAAGATGATGGAGTCAATGCAGAGCAAAGGTGCTAAGAAAGACAGTGCACACCAGGTCAGTGATTGAAATGGCCAGTGTATCAAAAATTGGCCAAGATTTATGATAGAAAGGGGCCAATGTTTGGAATTCAGGACCTGAAACCTTAGAAAATGAAGCTTCTTTAGTACCTCTGCCTGCTGTTATTACTGTATCTATTTTCTGACTGTAAGAAGGAGAAATGGGAGAGTCCTGGATTGGTCTTAAATCATATAAATCAAAAAGAAAATTTACAAATTGATGTCAGAAGCCTTCTGACAGGAGTAATATTTGTAGCAGTATTGAAGGATAAGCAAAGGCTCTAAGATTTCATATCTAACTTATTTTATTTCATTTTTATTTTATTTTAGCAAATTTTATCAAGGAAAGAAAACCCAAACTGCTGATCCCTCCTGAATCTGCTGGAAGTAGCTCATCAGTCACTGTTATCAAGGGAGGTGTCCTGCTACTCGAGTGTATTGCTGAAGGGCTGTGAGTAACGCACAATAATGCACAGACTTATTCACCTTTTGAAACATAACTGAGGAATGAAAAAGCTAAGTTAAAAATTATTCTCATAAAAACGTATGTACATACCTGCTCAGTTTTAAATTGAACCTTTATGTAAAGTTTTTCTAGAGCATGCATGGTCCTTGTAAAGCAGCACAGAGTTTTGACAACTCTAGTTGTGACTCTGTCTGTCCTAAGCATGGCAGAATATTTCAGTGAGGATATGCTCACTGTAATAATACAGGGAAGGGTTCAAGCAGATGGTATGTGCTGGGAAATGAGATCAGAATAATTTTGTTCATCATTGTAAGTAACAGGACAATATAAGGTAAGTAAAGAAAGCAAAAGGCTAATACATGATTTAAGTGCAGTCCTCACAGTGAAGCTGTGAATACCTCTCTGGACCTTGTTCCTGCTGCAGTAGCTCAGAGCAGAAATACGCCCCACTGTGCCCTCAGTCCAGTTTTCCAATTTTACTATCTGCTTGTAGATGCAATAGTCCGCCCTTGAAGAGTTGCCACCAGAGAAATGGATAAAGCGAAAATCTCTGCAACCACTAAACCCACAATGAAAGCACAGTTGCTTCTGGTTTATTTGTGATAGAGCTTTTTGTTAAATGGAGTCTTAAATTATTGTGCTCTCATGCTGTATTGTGGAGCTGCAGGTCTGTGAACACAGACTGTGGTTAGCAGAGAGATAACTCATATTAAAGGCTGTGCAATTATCCCCTCTATAAAATTCCAAAATCAGGATATTTATCTGCCTGAACAAACATGTTTAGGACATTTTGTTTTTCCATGTGGACTTGAAAGGGCATCGCTCATTTGGGCTGGCAAGATTATGCCTCTGCAGTTGGTTGCCATCTTTTGAGAGAAGGTGAATTACTTGTCTCTACTGGATCTGCTCCAAGTATCTGCAGTGAGTTTTAGTTCCCTGTTGCAGCATTTCCTTGTTTAATTCACTGCCCATCAAGCTAATTCACAGGCCCATGAACCTCCACAAATCCATGGGTATGAGTTTACAGTGTTGTCAAGGTACTGAATAGACAAATCACCATGGAAATATACAAATATGAATTTTCATGTGCAAGAACTAATACCATATACAAGAAGAGAAAGGAATAATAATAAAAAAAAAAGCTGTTTATAGTCAAAACAAAATATATTATTTTCATTCATTTTTTTCCCAGGATTTTATTTTTTTTTTAATTTTCTAACAAAAAGCTTTTTTTTTTTTTTTTTTTTTTTTTTAAAGTAGTCACTTTTGAAAGAAGACAAAGTACTTCTTTGAGAGCTTCTCTTCTCAGGAGGAACTTTATTTCTCAGGTTCTTTCATTGAATTAATATTTTTCCATGGAAACCCTTTGAAACCACAGCATTTAGAAAAAATAAAATATTTGTTAAATTTCCCACTTCCAGCAGAAAAATGATCAGCTTTGCCTATATCTCTGCCAATCCATCCAACCAAATGTCCACAAATCACGGAAGCGGATAGACTGAGCCAGATTTCAAGTAACTAATATCAGGGGCAGCCAACTGCAAAATAAGGAAATAAGTACATTTCCAATCTGTTGTTTCTGAAGACTTATATTCTGACTAACACCGGTGTCAGGAGGGCATTGCCTCAGTACAACACCGAGGCAACACGGTGCCTGACTTTGGTACAAGAGCAGGAAAAGTACCGTTGCAGGAAATAGGACGTTTGTACTGTTATGCTTATTGCTCTTGGAAAACCATGATTTCTTAGTACCTAGGGCTTTGAGTGGCTTGTGCCTGGGCATTCTGCCACAATGACAGATGGACACAAGAGTAAGCAGATATGACACAGTGTATGGTGTCGGGGTCGTGAATCCCAGCTGGGACTGTGCATGCAGCAGTCTGTCCTGAATTTCTGTGTCACTGCCACTTGCTTTCTAAACATGTAAGAACATTTTCAGCCAACTCCAATGGCTGGACATCTTCCTAACCCAGCAGGGCACTGAGTGAAGTCACTGTAATGAAGTCTTTACCTCCTTGTCTGTCCTCAAGTGCCCTTTTGGAGTCGGACGAAATACACCCCATTCCCTCTGACACAGTTCATGCCAATGTGTTTACAAGGAATGCAGTCTTGTGCCATAGCCTGGGTTTGGCTGTGAAGGACTTATTCATAGGGGTCCTTCAAATCAAGGAACAGTATAGACTAACAATAGTCTATAGCCTGCAATATAGCTTGTATTAACTAAAGAGGCTCTGCTAAAATGAAACCTCTAACGTAAATAACAGCATCCTGGTATGCAACTCAAAATCTTTTTTTTTTCTTTTCTTTGATACTAGCCCAACTCCTCATCTAAGCTGGGTCAAAGTTACTGGAAATTTGCCCAAGGACAAATCAGTAAAAGAAAATTTTGGGAAGATCCTGAAGATAGAACAAGTGTCTGCAGCTGATGAAGGAACTTACCAGTGCACGGCGAGCAACCCCATGGGCAGAACAAAACACGAATTCCATGTTCATGTGGAAGGTACGGAGTATATTTTACTAAACTTTTTATTTTGAACACTAAAAGGTAGTCAGTGGGAAGTAAATAAGAACTTTTGCTAATATCACTTCAGATGATCCAAAACCTCAACCAGCTGTATCAATTTATGCTAGTAGGGCCAGCCTTGTAGTGTTGGGAAGCTGGCAGAAAAGAGCATTGTTTTTCTTGTTTTGTTTTGTTTTTGAATAGAATTAATGTTTTTTTGTTATTTTTTTTCCTGAACCATGAAGGCTTTACAAACCACTGAGCAGAAGTACAAATGTGTGAGAGAATTATAGATCCAATACATTAAGATGTGAATTATTCAAGCAGAGATATTGACAAAATGTCTTGTATTAATCTGAAAGTCAGACCAGAAAATTTAATTATTCTACTTGCTCTTAAAAAAAAATATGAAAATGGCCATACCAGGCCAGATCAGAGGTCTGTTTATCTCAGTTTTCTATCTTTGATTTTCATCAAAATTAAATGCCTATAGTACCACTCCTCTCTTGCCCTCCTCTGTGTGTTCTGCTATCAGCTTTGTATTGGAAAAACTTGAGCTAAGAGTGTTTTTTTTTTTTGGCTTTATTTTATTTTATTTTATTTTATTTTATTTTATTTTATTTTATTTTATTTTATTTTATTTTATTTTATTTTATTGCCAGTGGAAGTAAGGAGAATAATGAAATCAGCCAAGGTACCTTCATAACAGGTGTCTTGCAAATAGCGCAGGTAGAGGCACTTGGTGCCTATTCTCCCTCATTCTTCCACCTGCTGTTCCCTTTCTCCCCAGACATTTCATACAATGCAGGTGTGGATGCTGCTCTCCGTCACTTCCTTTCATAGGAGCAAAGCAAAGCTTGAGTGAGATTTAACAGGGACAAGTGAGCCCTGCAGAAGTATTACTGCCACCATGAATCTTTCAGTAATGCCCCCCATAAATAGCTGCAAACAAGAATTCTGAAGCACAGCTGAAAAATGTGGTGAAAGCATTTTCTCTTTGCTGATGAAAAAATTCTTCAGTCTCTGCTCTGCAGAGTTAAAAAAAACAAAACAAAACAAAACAAAACCAATATTAAACTGCCAGTGTCTGTCAACCGCTTCATTTTAATCTGTGCTTTTTCTCACTCTTTAGTCACAAGAAGTCATGGCGGGAGGACACGTGCTTTCAGCTATCTGCTTTTTATTTACTCGTTAGCTGTGGAAGAGTCTTTTCTCTCCCTTTGTGAAGAATTCTCCCCTTTCACTTGACACAGCCTGGTGTGTCATAGCCTTCCTTCCCTTCCTGGAAGTGAGGCAGAGGGGGATACCAGGGCATGGCAAGTTTTCAGCTGCAATGGAGGGGAAGTGCTGACTCCTAGAAATCATTCCAGATGGTTTGGAGCATCTCTGCTCTAGCTGAATATTTTAACAATCTGGCTATGATTTTCTCGCCTGTAAAAATTGAATTCTTCAAAGAAATTGCAGGAGCTGCAAATACCAAAATACCAGGGAAATAACATTAATTAAGCAGTTCAGATTATTGACCCCTCTTCTCCCCCAGTCTCTAGAGGGAGGAAGGCTTCCGGGCAAATTGTTATTCCTACTCATTAACAAACAATTATTTTAAAAAAGAAAGAAGTAAAGAAAATGACTCTAACAATTGCAATATAAAGAACGTTTATGCAATTCCTATTAAATTAATTTTCCATTTGTGTAACTAATGTAGGATGCTGTCAGTAACAGGAATTCGTCCTACTAGGTCATCACATGCATGTTATCTTGCTGAAACTGAGCAAAAAATACCATCTTTTTCTATAATTTTGAACCAGAAAATGTCATTAACATTCAGTAGAGATGGGTATGTTCATCATTCTTGTAGTGACTCTTGTGTGCACACTCAAGGGCAGGTATTGAGCTGGTGGAAGTGAGCATTAATTTCAGTTGGTTTCAGGGAAGTTATGCTGACATATGACATCCTTATGCCTGATAGGCACTTCTCAAAAGATGTGTGCAGGGAGAAGAAAATTTAAATATGAAAGGAAAAAAATCTCAGTCTTTAACCACGAACTATTCTCCATTTAGTGCTGGAGTAGAAATGAGGACTTGGTTATTGTTCCTGCACTATTTCACTTTTTTCTGTTCTTCTTTCTGGTATTTGAGGATCTCAAAGCAACACCCCAGCCTTCTAAATAACAGCCTGAAATTATGATATTTTCATGCAGCCCACTTACAAATCCTACAGTACTCTGAAGGCAAAGATTCAGGCAATTATTACCCAGTATCTGAAAATATTCAGCCAGCAAATTGCTTGACTGCTTGAACATTTTAATCTCTCTCTGCGAGGAAAGATGTAGCCTGGAACACTGGAAGAGGCACAAAAAGGCTCTTATTGTTATTAGAGGGAGAGAATAAACTATTAAAAAAAAAAAAAAAAAAAAAAAAAAGCAAAACAAGCTCTCAAATTGTTTAGATCTAAAATGTTTGTTTATTTGGTTATTGTGTATAATCCCCTAAGCCTAATAGAAAATGTATATACAACCTCAACATCTTGTCACTATCATAGTGCCTGTTCTAATGGTACCTCAATCTTAACTGAGGCTTCTGGGCTGTGTTTAATAGAAATAATTGCAATATAATGATTAATTATAGTAATGATGGAATACCTAAGGGCCTTTGCAGCTACTTTCATTACTGAGTTAGAAGAAAATAAATAAAACTAGTGTGATGTACATACATGCCCAGTCATTTTAATGAGACTCAAGCTGTAGTTCTCAGCCTTTCACTGGGAAAGGTGATAGCTGTATCTGAATCTGCAGATGATAACCCCAAAGTGGGATGGATTGTCAGCCCATGGGAAGATAGGAGAGAATTTGAAATGATCTTGACAAATTTGGAAAATGGTCTGGAATGAAAAGGATGGGCTTCAGTAAGCACAAATGCAAATTCTCATCAGGCAGCACTAATTGGCTTCATAAACACAGGATGGAAAATGTCTGGTTAGACTGGTCTGGAGGATGTATTGGATCATAAGCTGAACTCTGCTCAGAAATACTGTCCTTGCAGAAAAAGAAAAATCATCCTGGAAAGGTTAAAGAAAAGCATTGTTTGTGAAAAAAGACTACTGAGAACTGATAAGGCCTCACGTAACATCCAGTTTCACATCGAGGATGGAATTTATTCAAGACAATACAGAAAAGCCAGTAAGGGTAGTCAAGATTTCAAAAATGTGGCCTTTGAAAATAAATGGATAGATATGTTTAATTTAGGAAAGAATGAATCTGGGGTTCATATAACAGCCTTCAAATGTACAAAAGTTTCTTCACAGTAACACAATATTCTCTTTCTCCCCTGGGCATAATACTATAGATCTAAACTACAGTGAAGTGAATTTGGTTAACGTTACGTCTGTTCTAGTTATGGGGAAAAGGATAGTACTACTGTAGACAGCACAGGAGGCTGTAGAGATTTGTATCCATCAGGAATGCTCTAGGTGTAGGTGATCTTGTGTTGTTGCAGAAGTATGGACTAGATGACCATTTTAGATCTCTTTTGTTTTCAGACCTCTCATTACGTTCCCATAATGACATAAATCTCTTGATTGGGCTGACCACATCTATAACTCTTACCTAGAAGAATGCATTATGCAGTGAAACATAAGCTATACCACTTTGCTTGTGCAGATTAATGGCAGATTTGTCTGTCCAACCACAGGTTTTTGTGGTTGCTAGACTGTATGTGTATATTTTTTTTATTCTTACATTTTATATACTTATAAGCACTATAGCATATCTGCCACAAAGAAGAGAGGTTCTTCAGTCTTTCTGTGAAATTACATTTCATACTTGACAAAATCTCATTGACTGAAGCTTCACAGCTGCATCACTTCCTTGGGGCAACCACAGCAATTCCCATACTGAAAAAGGAAGGCAGCAGTGTAATATATCTGCAGCTCACTTTCAAAAGTATATGCACAAATTAAAATAGGAAGGGCTCTATAGTGTAGCTTGTATCCAGGTTTTGCTTAGTGTCTCACCTCCTCCAAAACATCCTGTCTCAAATATGGTGCTTGTGGCAGACGTAGTTGGGGGAAAAAATTCATTAGGATTGTTATAAACCTTTTCACTTCCATGCCTTTGACCTGTCTTTCTCTGATGTATGCATAATTTATGAGAGAAAAAGAGAGAGATCTGCAAACCCAAAATGTTCTGCTGCATGCAGGTTTTTCCTGGAGTCAAATAAAAGGAAGCATAGCAAGTATGATCATGTTACATGCTGCACTACAGGAGGGCAAACAGCTCTGCAGCGAGGCAGGCAGTAGAAGGAATCTGTTCTGTGAATGAAATGCTATGTTATAATGTTATAATTTTTGATAAGCTTTGGTGTCTTACATTTAGTTCATTCTTTAGCTGTTGCTAGTCAATGCCTCTACATGGGTTCTCTACTGTGGAAATAGTGGAGTTTGTGTAGAAGCTCTTGTTTATCACACATCAGAGGTATTTTTTAATATATCTGTGTGAGCTATGACGTTTTGTTTTAATATATCACACAGATAACATCTGGAGATGTATTACCAAGCAACAGCTCTGTTAATCTTCAAAGCGTATTATGAGCATTAACTAATGAATCCTCATGTATCCCACACATTAGCTCATCTTTTTCAAATAGGGAAGGAGGGATCCAGTGATCTGCTTAGGGCAGGCAAAAGAGGTAGTGACAGGTCTGGAACTAAAATGTGGAAGTTTGTAGTTTCTCAGGGAGAGGTAATGACAAATACCATTTATTTATTTATTTATTTATTTATTAAGGACGCCCTCTGAAATGTATACAGGCTCAGGGATCTAAATTTGGTCTGTAGATATCAGAAAACTGTCACGAGATTAATGATTTATTTTTCCTCTCTGTTCCTTCCCTCCCTTACAGTTGTTGTGTTTTTTTGTTTGTTTGTTTTTCCAATGAGTTCTGGGTAGCTGATGCTCAGGGGATGCTCTGGTTTAGCTGCCAGTGCTGGGGAAAGAGAATGCAGCAGGAAAACGCTGCTCCTCTACCACCACCCTGTGGGGGACTCTTCAGGACTGGTCCTCAATCACTGGTCAGAAAATGTCTCATCATATCTAAATATGTTATGGATCAGCATCGGAGATGAATATAGGGTGGAAAAGCGGGATATTGAAAAGCACAATGTGTTTCCTCAGCACCCACAGATGAGCAGATGGAGGTGCTCAGCATCGCCTCTGCATCATCGTGCTCTGCCCTCTGGCTGCTCCTGGGCAAGTCGATGCAAGCCATTTGCTCATGTCTACTGAGTATTCGAGCTGAATGGTTATCTGCATCTTGTTTGAGTAGCTGAAATAGTCTCACGTCATTTCAGAGACCACAGCCTTATGTTTGAGGGTCCTTGTGAAAATCCTGACACCATTAAGTTTACCTCCCTCCCCAGCCTCACCTCTCATCTTCTCTGCATTTGTTTTCCACTTCGGTAAACACTGCCCATATCCTACACTCTTCCCTCTGACATTTGCATTTTACAAAGCCTGAAGGACAGAAACTGATGTATACTAATGGTAATTTTACCTTTTGTAGCATTGGTTTGCATGAAGTACGCTCCGGTTGCACAAAAGGCTGCTAGGAGCTGGTGGCTACTGCTGGTAGCGTTTGCCATCTCCTGGAGAACTACGGTAATAGCAGTCAGACTTGTCCTGCTGTGTCACCTGCTACCTGCCATGTCCCCTCTCTACAGAGCCTCCTCGGTGGATTAAGGAGCCAGAAGGTGGTGTTTACAGCGTAGGAACAAACCTTGTGCTGCTGTGCGAGGCGATTGGCAACCCAGAGCCAACCATTCAATGGAAACTTAACGGGATGCCCATTGACAGTAAGTACAAGGTCCTACAGCCTTCTTTAGGAGGTGGCTGGATAGGACGTGTCTGTGTTGTGCCCCTGGAATGCACAAAAAGCCTAATGCACTAAATAATGTCTTGTGTGACATCTGTTTAAGCATATTTTCATATTTAATTAATAAGGCTTCTATTTAAACATGAACTTGAAGGGAGGTGAAAGAGGTGCAGGTATGGAGTGGCTGTGAGTACGTAACCCTGTATTGCTCCCATCTGTTTGGGATATGGGGTGGTACTTGTGCTTTTGAGGTCTCTTGGTCTTACTGCTTCAGAATTAGCACAAAAGACTCGTTGGAGTCTGGGGAGCACAGGCCCTGCTTCCTGTTGTGTTGGTGTTATCACTACTGTTTTGAAACTTTATATACGGTTTGGTTTGGTTTGAACTGAACATTGACAAAGTCTGGCTCTTTTCAGGTAGGACCTTCAGAGGGAGAATCTCTGCCAGAGAGATCAGCCTCACCAACCTTCAGCTTCAGGACAGTGCCGTGTACCAGTGCGAGGCCAGCAACAAGCATGGTACCATCCTTGCTAGCGCCAATGTGAATGTTCTCAGTGAGTAGTCTCCCAACTCTTCAAGTTTATCAAGAAAAATGTAACTAAAGCTTCCCATTTTGATACCTCTTAAGTCTTCAGAATAGTTGTGGGATTATTAACCAGGTCTCTGTTCTGTTGCATTGGCCCTGGATTTTAAGAAATACGTTGTCCAAACTAGTGCAACAAGCCTTATCATGGGCAACATTATACACTTAGCTTGAGTGGTCATGAGCTTTTATATATTTCTTATTTTAACAATATAGTTGTTTGGGGCTCAAAATCTTTGGAATTCAAATGTATTAAGATCACTGTGGACTAGATTGTGGCCACGACTGTGTTTTTAAATTATTAAGTGTACTGTGTATTGTTAATCTTTAATTTCAGTTGTGATACTGAGCCTCTTCTTTGAAGACAGATTGTCATGGGAATTTATTTAATAAGAGAAGTCTCTAGAGGAAGCAAAACTAGTCTGTTTTTTGTCTTGGAGATGAGCTTTCATGGTCTGACATGTCCAGCAGTCAACCACTGTTATCTTTGTCATTGAGGCTTATGGAAACTCAGTTGCTCAGTGCAGGAGCAAAAAGGCAGTGAAATTCCTGCTAAGTGGCCAAGCCTTTGGCCTTTGTATGGTGGGAAAAGGGTATGATGCAGGGACTGTATTTATATTCCCAGTTCTGAAGTTCAGTGCTGCTTGTTTTGCATTCTGTTCTGCAGATATTGCTCCCTTAATACTGACCTCAGATGGTGAAAACTATGCCACAGTTGTGGGTTACAGTGCCTTCCTGCACTGTGAATTTTTTGCCTCGCCTGCAGCAGATATTAGATGGTAAGTTACTGAGAACTCACTTCTTCACATGAAACAGGTTCAAACAGGCTTCCCAAACACTCATGTGCTCATGTTGTGGAATTAAAATTTGCAGTTTGTAACAAAAATGTGTTTAATATATGTATATTTTTTAATAAATATACTTTTCCTCAAGAACCTTACCACATTGAATTAAAGAGGGGGTGGAAAAACAGTTAATGAAAGTCCTCAGTACCTGCGTGAAGAGGTGTTGGGATATTCATTAAGCAGAACCATGCCTTATGTAGCCAAATCCTGTTGCAACTTCATCAGTGTTAGTTTAACATTGGTAATTTTTAAAGTTTGGACACATTGCTGGGGTTGAAAGGCAATGACTTACAGAACATGTTCACCTGGAAATGGTTCCATGTAGTTGGAAATCACTGGATTGCCATAGCATTTGACAGGTGCAATAAAATTGCACATGACAGCTATGGATTAAAGACTCAGCCAGAGTAGTTTAAAGATCTTGGTAGACACTGTCAACGTATTTCAGGTTTGCAGAAAGCTTATGTCCCTTTATGATTTGCCTGCATGTAAGTAAAGTGACTTGCTGACCCCAGACTCCTGAGTCCCCCGCACTATCTGTAAACCATGGAATATGAAAACGTATGGCAGGAGGGTTGGAACTAGATGATCTTTAAGGTCCCTCCCAACCCGAGCCATTCTATGTTTCTGTGAAATAATAGTTTCTACAACACCAGAAATAAGCCATAACTATTATCCTCTTTAGGACTAAGGATGATAGCGTAGAGACACTCTCAGCATTACGCTATGAATTAAATAAAAATGGCACCCTAGAGATCAAAGAAACAAAGAAAGACGACTCAGGATCATATGCTTGCTGGGCTTCAAACTCGGTTGGAAAAAGAGCAATCACAGCGAATCTGGATATAAGAGGTAATGTTTCACTTATGAATAGAAAGACCTTTGATAAGGTTTTATATTTACATTTTTTTTTTTTTTACTTAAATAGATACTTAGTAAAAAGTAAAAACAATGATCAACTTCAATACTCAATTAGCAAAGTCCTCAAAAGCACTCTCAGTTTGCTGTAACTAACTCAAGAAAAAAAAAAAAAAATTGTGTTCTATTTTGGGCCAGTCTCTTTGCTTTGTAAGTTTTACAATTATAATAAACATGAAAATGTACAATAAAATTCTCACAAAGCAGTATTTCACTGTATAGAGGAGTGAAGCCAAGTGCTTTCTTCCTACTTATTCATCTGTTTCTGCATTTAGATTAGAGTCAATTAAAAGAACAAACTTGATTGCAATATTTTTTTCTCACTCGACTTTAATAAGCTTGTAATTTTTCTTGGGTCATTGCCAAAGCCTATTTCAAATAGCAATTGGACATAAAAATCATATTCAAGCTTTTTTTTTTGTATCATTCATTTCATAACAGTCTGCTAACAAGTATTTTCACCTGTGACTTTGTGTGTTTGTGTGCACTTGTGTTTCTTGAATATGTTGGTTTGGACTGAACTAAAATAGAAATTTTCAAGATATAAAATTATATCCTGTCAAATCTCCATTTCAAAACCAACCTCCTCCGCTTGAAATGTTTGTATATAGAGATAGATAGATAGATAGGTGAAGATATGATCACTGCTCCTGAGGTTGATTTTTATATATGAAGTGCTTGGTGAAAATTTGATGTAATAGTTTCTCTCTCCTAATCAAAGTGTTTTCTGTGATCCACCAGATGCTACAAAAATTGTCATTACTCCAAAGAACCCCCGAGTGTTGAAATCACATTCAATTTTGTTGAAATGTCAGTCTGAGTATGATTCACACTTGAAAAACAGCTTCAAATTATCCTGGAGGAAAGATGGAGATCAGCTGCCAGTCAACAGCACACAAGACAGCAGGTAAGCAGAGAAGAACAAGAGTTTTCTTGAGCTCAGCTGAAATAATGCTGTGTAGTGCTGGAACATGAGTATTAATAAACATGAAACTTAATAGCTTGAAATGCAAATTTATGTCTGCAGGAATTCTTCATGCAATATATGACTAGATCTGCATTTTGTCTACATACATATATATGCATCTGTATGAGTTTTGAGCTGTGACTGGAAAATTATTATTACTGTTGTTTTTGTTTACTCTCTTTCACTGTCATCGTATAATGCTGCATAAATGTTGGTTTAACCCAGGAATATAACTCTAAACTCCGTGCAGTCAACTGGGATTTTGTTTCTCCACTTGGATTTAACTAGTATTTTCCTGTGTTTATACCTGTTTGTCCCTTTAATGGGATGGAGCCTAGACTTTATTCCATATGAAAGGTCCCACAATGGGCACACGGATGTCTTTATTAATTAGTCACAGCAGAAAGGTTATTTTCTAAACGCTGCAGTGCAGGAGGTATGGAAGAAGATCCTGCTGAGGCCACAGAGGGTGGGGAGAGAGTACCAGGTAAAGACCAGATCAGTCTTCACCCTGACAGAACCCATGGGCCTGCGTTAAGGCCAACTGCCCCTGGTGCATAGGACATGACACAGGTGGGCTGGGAATGCTGGGTTTTATTCAGTCCTCTTAAAAATGTATACACAAAGCCTGTGTATTTCCCTCATTAATGATGTGCCAAAACCCTATGTGCCAAACCCTCAGCTGATGCATATCAATGTGGCTCTTTTCAGATCAAGAGAAGATATGCCAACTTCCAGCCATAGAGGCTAAATTGCTACAAAATACAAATAATAGTCTACAGCACAGTGTATAATACAACTACAATCGCATTTTCAAATAATAAGCCTAACGTTCAATTATGTTATTCAAAATGTTCCCTTAACAAGTTTATTCAAGAACTGTTTTTCAGTGAACAGTGTCAGACATATGCTTATCTTACAGATTTTTCTATATATTTTTTTAATTGTATGTGCCTTTTTTCTTGCCCTGTAGGATAATTGTGGACATGGATACACTGTTCATTTCAAGTGTGACATTGGAGGATCAAGGAGTTTATATGTGTGTGGCTAGCACTTCCCTAGACAGTGTTGTAGCGGAATCACGGTTAATTGTTCTTGGTAAGAGGATACTTTCCTAGTGTGCAGTCAGGTTGGTGCAATCGAGTGTGCACTTTCGTTTAATTAGTTCTTTTACCCATTTCAGTTACCAAACCTCAGTAATAAATTATTGCCCAGTGGCAAAAGGTAAATTCATAGCAGAGAAAGGATTTGACCCACAGTCTGAAGCTTGACCTTGCTTTTGAGCATCCTTACCACCAGTCTTCTGTCCTGAAAGGCTGCTCAAAATTAAGGAGATGAATTTGTGTAGTGATGTGCAGTCCTTTGCAACATCAGCCTCTAACACTTACCTAAGGACATCAGACAATCACTAGAATGCTATTTTGCTGAGAGTTTTGTGTTGTTTTAATTTCAGGGTTGGTTTGTTTGTTTGTTTTATATTTTTGTTTATTTCTGGCAGTGATTGCTAACAGGAGCTAAGACAATCTGACCTTCAGGATATTTTCACACTTTAAATGAATGGTATTTTTCAGTAAATAGTAAATTAAGTAGATGCTATGCACATTATTTATGGTACTGCGTTCTTTAGTAGTATATAACTCAAGATGTTTGTAAACTGTTATGTTACTTATGAAAATTTCATGAAGCATTTTGTTCGTTTTTAAAAAGTTGATTTACAGAAGGGGAAAAACATTCTTGTGCTTGTTTTTTCTTGTTTATTGTACATAAGAAAGGTCTTGATGGATTAACAGTATCTGTTATTTTCCAAATGAAAAAATTCAGGCTCTTGCAATGAAAGACCTGTGAGATGACTAAAGAACTAAACATGGAACAGATGGAGATATCAAAATATGGGCAAATGAGCACAGAAGATGTATTCTGTTAAAATACTTCTAGGTGTTTGTTCTCGTGTTAATAAACAGAGAGCAGGATGGATACCTCAAAGATATACCATCACTGTCTTCAAATAAAAAATTATAGCACCATATACCGTAGCACACAAACATAATCTTTTAAACTTTTTGATGTTCCCTTATATATAAAACAAAAAAACTCAACATTGTTATTTTAAAAACTCTGTATAGTTCCTACTAATTGCTCTCACAATGACAGGGACAGTGTTATTCATTGAGCCAGCTGCTTTTCCTGTAAGAAATGACATTGTCAACCAAAATGTAGTTAGAATGTTGGGGCAGAAGGAGGTCAAACACCAATCAAGAGTTGCGTAATTTCATTTCCTTGATCCATAAATTTTTTTGATTTTGAAACTCTAGCTTCATGCCCAGGAAGCTTTCCTACAAAAGCTCTGAGATTGTTTTCTTGGTGAATGCAGTTTTGTGTTCAAGACTACATGTTTAAGGAGGAGTAGTGTGTGCAACTTTGGAGGGATGAGGGGTAACCATCAGACCCCTGCAATAAGAAATTGTTCTTTTACAACAGATTTTATGCAATCCAATTACCAGGCTAATCCAATATAATCAGATTTCAAATTGACAACCACGTACATAAAAAGCAAGCTCTAGTGTGTACAGAGCATCAGCACGGTCATCCTGTGCTCAAGGCTTTGGCAGTCCCATGCTAGTCCCCAAGAGGTGCAGTGCAGTTATCACACCAACCACGAGCTACACAACTAACTTGATATATTCTCTGGACAGCACTAATTGAGCTGGCAAGTAATGAATTTTGTTGTTTCCTTTTAATATAGATCCCCATGGCTGTGATAATGAATATTATCCTTTCACTCATGCTCTAAAAGCCAGGTTCAATAACTGTGAGAGCCAAGCCTCCTCCTACCACTCTGGTTTGCACCACAGTAAATCCAAGTGATTCTAATATAACTTTCTGCTGAGAGCAGTGTCAATATCTATTAGTGATTATATAAATCCTAGTGATGATTTGCACAGAAAACTCTGTTGCTCCAAGCAAGGCTAATGAGAGTAGATGGAAATACACTTGTAGAAGGGATATTGCATTTATAGGGGAGAAAGCAGAATCAAAAGACTCAGTGTATTTTTCTGTAACAAACCAGGCTCTTTAAAAGAAATTCTTACTTTCCTAATCCTGTCCATTTTGAAATCAGAAGATGTTTTACAACTGCCTTCACTGGAGCTTGCTGTTCCAGTCTTTTCAAAAATGCCAGATAAACAGGAATAATTGCCACGCTCTTGACAGCTCTTTGTTGTCTCAGATGTTCCTGATCCACCAGAAGATCTGCAGCTCTCAGAACATCAAAACCGAAGTGTTCGACTGTCTTGGAAGGCTGGGGCCAGCCATAACAGCCCTGTTAATGGTATGAAGGATTTTGGTAGCATCACCTTACATCATTTAGCATAATGACACATCACGGCTGTCAGAATAAACAAACCGTGCTCAAAGCTGTCCTTAATCGGTTTTACTATGACAGTTAATTTACTCTAAGTTCATTTCTATCCTGCTATTTATAAGCAGTTCATAAGGGTGCTGCCTGTTTTCCTCTGCCTTGTTTTCTCTCCTCCACAGAGTCCATTATAGAGTATGAAGAGAGCCAGTGGGAGCCGGGGAGGTGGCAGGAGCTGACCCAAGTCCCTGGGAATGACACCACAGCCCTTCTGACCCTGGCCCCATACATGAATTACCAGTTTCGTGTCGTGTCCGTGAATGCTGTTGGAAGGAGCCAGCCTAGTAAACCATCGCTGCGCTATGCAACGCCTCCAGCTGGTAAACACTGCCATCTAGTTTTTTTTATGTGAATATTTTTAGTGCTTTACCAGGAATAGCATTGCCCTCTTCTCCTTCTGAGGGGCATAAAGATGTCAGGTTGCTTGTACTACTTTTTCTGCTCAATGTGTGTGGTAGGAGATGAGATACTGAAGCACTCTGCACACACCAAAGCCAAGTCCAGCCATCCTGCATGCCAAGGAAGTATCTTCGCCAAAGAGAGGATTCACCCCTGCAGCTGCCGACATCAGTCTGGGGATGCCAAAATGAGGAATTTCTGTTGCTATGGCTAGCAGTGTGTTTCCTACCCACATACCTGTAACACAAAGCTTTTCTGAACTCTGCTGATTTTGTGCCTTTAAGGCTCGTTGCAGCCATTTATGGACATGCAGGTGCTGGTGAGAATTTTCAGGATTTATGGGGAGCCTTTCAGCAGCTATAAGCTTGTCAAAAGTGTTCATTCACAGTGCATTTCTCACCATAACAGAAAATGCTGTATCCCTGAAAGTCATTTTAGAGGCCAACTGTTCAACCTGGCATTTGCATTCCCTGGCATTTTTCTTTCTTTCTTTTTTTTTTTTTTTTCTCTTTCACTTCAATTCCAGGTCTTTCTTCAGCTTTTCAGCTGTGTGCGCCCCACTAATGATATACCTTCTGTTTACTATCCCCACAGGGAGAAAAATCTCTTCCTAATAATCCCCCTACATCTGGTGCTTTGAAATCCAAAAGTCACAGTTTCATGTTAGCTGGTGGCTCCAACCAACAAGGGCACTTAGGAATCAAAACTGCATAAACAACTCATTTTGTTCACAGCAGCTTTTGCTGATCCAAGTAATTAAGCTCATGAGCACTCTTTGTTTAGGTGTTTTTCACTCTCAGTAATACAGAAACAAGAAAAGTTTTCAAATATGTATTTAATAAATACATATTTGTTTATTATTTAAATAACACATGCAAATAAAAATAGAAATATGGAAACTAACCTTATTACCTGTGTGGTTTCAGCTCCAGACAAGAACCCAGAAAACATCCGAGTTGAAGCTTCTGAACCAAATGAAATGGTGATGAAATGGGAGGTAATGCAAACGTGTCTGTCAATGCTACAATATTGGGAACAGGTTCTCTCTTCAAGCAGCAGTTCCTAGAGCAGCACGAAAGTTATCAGGATGTTGTTTTAATGCAAATACATTTTTAAAAAGAGAGAGAGAGGGATAGAAATAATGGTTCCCTTGACTTTATTTCCCCTTCTCCCTATTAATTAAAGTTAATGCTTTTAAGTAAACACTAGCAAATTCTGTAGGTAGGATCATTGATGCTACTTCAGTCGAAGGTTAAATTATTATTGACTTAAATGTTTGGGTTTCCTTCCCTAGATTCATTTTTTGTTTCAAAAGGCAACTTTTTCCAACTAAACTTTGCAGGCTGTAAGGAAATACAGAAGTGCTGTATGTACGTTGAGAAATTACCTAGAGTATGCCCCTCTTCTGTGCTTCTTGCATGCAAGGGAGTGCTTGCAATAGCCATGGTCTTACCCTGCTCTGCAGGAGGAGCAGCCAGGGCCAGGTAGAGGACCTGTTCCTTGGCCAGGCACAGTTTCTGCTCCTTGAGCCTGGAGGTTTGACAATGACTCAGATCACTTGGCCAAGAGAACATGAGTTTGAATTTCTACACCACAAGCTAAAGGAGTGCAGATACAGTTCCTGATCATGTGTCAAAGGAATCACGTAAAAGTGTTGAGGATGGTTTCCAGACTTCAATTTCTCTGACTTTTAAGCTTACAGCTTCTGTGCCAACAATTTAGAGAGATATATATTCCTCCATTTAACACAAGCTTCAACAACTGTGGAAGGACGCATATTTATTTTTTTTTTTTTTTTGTGGCTTGAATTAAACACAATTTACATGAGATTTACTTTTCAATCTGCTGCTTGCAGCAAAGAACAATAAATATTTCCCAAGTGCGAATTTGCACTTCAGGCTATAATCATGCCAAAAAGGAGATGGCCCTCTAGATCTGTTGACTTGGATTTGAAAGTGGATTTTTGCTGAATGATGTAGTCAAGGAAGACAAACCTGCTTCTTGGAGGAAAAGCAGAGTGGTGGTACTCATCACGGGTGGGTGAAGGTGCTAGGGCCAGCAGTGGGCTGAAGCCTAGGCTGAGCTGGGAAGGAACCACCATCCCTGCCAGTAATCCCAGCTCAGACATGGCAAAAGTAAAAGTGAAAATTGAGGCTAAAGAGAGAGAATGGGATGGAAAGGCTTTGTTAAATCTCGTTGAATCATTTAAATGTCATAAACAGGATATTCATTTATTTATGGTGTTTTCTGCATGCCTTCCAGAGAAAATGCTAGGCACTGAATTTCACAAAAAAAGAAAAAAAAAAATACTATTTCTGGCAGACAAAGGCTGCAAAATGATGTTAATCTGCCTACTTTGGATTAAGAGACCAGATGAGCATTAGTGACTAGCTTTTCAGCCAAGGATTTGCAGCATTAAGGGAGATCAAAATAGGAGTCAAGCAGTGCTGAAATTTTATTCCAAACAAGAAGTTATTTTTGAGTAGGAATTTTTACTTCTCCAGCTTCTCTTGCAAATCCCATTCCATGGGTTCTTTGCCGTGGAGGAGCTTCAACCCAGCACTGCCTATTAGAAAGCTGTGTGGCATACCAGCCCTTTCACCACAGTCATCCTGAAGGTCATGAATGGGAGGGTGCATGGCTTTGGTCCTTGTACCCTCAGAGCAAGTAAAAGGGAATTTTTGCACATGGCCAAGAGCTAGGTTTGCTTAACATTGTCCTGCCCCAGCTGAACAGAATTCAATGAGTTTTTGGTAAGTCAACTCGTAGGACAAATTAATACCATGGAACAACACTCATTTTTTTGGCATGCCTTGAAGAGATCTGTTCAAGTTTTATAGATGCTCTTTGCATCACCTTCAGTCCCCACATGCGAGGAGCAGCGGATGAGCTGGTCAGTGGGAAACAGTGCTCTGCTGACACTCAGTTGATGTCGTTTCATTTCAGGCTTCTGCACTTCTCTGACCAAGGTGTGCTGATCTGGCCTTTGTGTGTGGCTTGGCTACATATCAGGCGTTATATATTTGATATGTATAATGTTTCATTGAAATATTTTTAAGAGTAGTTTGTGGTGGAAAATATCCACAGATATTTCAATGGACTGGTAACCTCCCCCCAAAACACATACACATCATTTTGGGGTAGTGCATGTGACCAATTAACATTATTAATTAAAGAGGTACATTTTCAGAGGAACAAACTCAATTGGAGAATGTCTCATGACAAGCCATTGTTATATGTCTTCTAATATTTTATAAATTTGTGTTAATTAGATGAGAACCATGCTGTGACGAAGTCTTCAGCTGATCAGTAAGAACTGATAGCACAGCAGTTGCCCATTAAATGACCAGGCATAATTTCAAGCATTTGGCACGTATTTAGAACAAATCTAAATTTTAATGACCCAACTTGCTGTGCTACATAAAATTCTAAGATGAAATGCATTTTAGCTGTACTAAAAGGCACAAATAGCCTTATGCCAAAATATGCATTTTAGTTGCGCTAAAAGGCATGCAGTTTAAATCACAGAAAAAAAAAAAAAAAATCAAAGCAAAACAAAACAAATCCCAACAACTTATGGGTCTCTTTTAACATCTCCTGTTCTCCCACAGCCATTGAAGCCCACGGAGCGAAATGGGCCAGGGCTGGAGTATAAAGTCAGCTGGCGGCAGCGGGGCGTTGAGACCGATTGGAACGAGGAATTGGTGAAGAAACACTCCCTGACCCTGAGGAACACCCCCACTTTCGTGCCCTATGAGATCAAGGTCCAAGCAGTAAATAATTTAGGAACTGGTCCTGAACCAAACGTCACCACTGGATATTCAGGAGAGGATAGTAAGTAACGGGACTTTTCCCGTGAAAAATGTGCTTAGTGAGTGTGTCTTGTGATGCAAAACATTTAGACGGGGAGCGATAGATTGGGCAGCCTGCAGCCAAAATGCCTAAATACAGCTGTTGAAAGTGCTGGGCTGCCAGAGAGACAGACACTTCTTGTGCTGGGCACAGTGGACTCCAGCTCTGTGGACAGGTCCCTCATGCTTTTATTCATCTCAGTGCTGATTTAATCTGGATATTCATTTGAAGGCTGCAGTCCACAAAGAAGTCTGTGAATTACTGCAGCAGTTGTGCTGAGCTCAGGGGGGACAAACCTTTAGCTTGGGTTTCTGTCCAACAGCTTTTTGTGTCCCCCTGGTGGCACAGCCCCCTCCCAGGCCTCCCCTTGTCTCTGGAGAAATCTTCCTCCACCACAAGGCCTAGCTTCGGGCTTACTCCTGCTCCGAGCCCTCTCCATGGAGTTTCTCAGCACTGGCCCACCTCTGCTCTTGGGCTTTGCCAACTGTGCATAGTCTGGGCCAAACCAAAGCAGTTTTCTCCCCGTGCTACCCACGTTCAGATAATAGATGCCTGGGCCGCCCTAGGTCACAGCCACCACTTCTGATACTGACCCTTTCCATGTCCTCTTCGAGCTCCAATTTCATGGTGGGCCTTAATAATCATCTCCCATTGTGAGAGGTGAGCATGCAGGAGGATTTCTCTGCTAATAGAATTAATGCTGGTGTCACAAGGGCTGTGACAGCCCTTCTACAATCTGTGGGACACTGGGTAATAGCACTGCTGGGGCCATCCCAGCATTTCTGAAAGCAGCCTTTCCCCTTTGGTGTTTACTGCATGGCTACAGAAGGTATTTGGATGACTGGAAATTTACCCGTTTGCAGCAATGAAATGCCAACCTCCCTTTAAAAAGAACCTTTTTTTGTAGGATTTACGGATTTATATCACTGAGGGAGTAAACAGCCTGGTGGCCAGCTAGTGTGGGGTGCCAAGCTTCCCTGATCCCAAATACAAATGGTTATTGCATTTGCAAACGCTTAGTGGCAGAGGCTGGGAACAGTTGGCAGGGGTGTCAGCAAGAGCTCTGCCTTTCAGATCTGCCAATTAATCTTATTAAAGGCAGACAGTTTTCATCCTATGCAGAATCTGAAATCTTTCATCCGTTTTCCCCAAAATGAAATAAACTGACAGACTGAATAGCCTTTGGAAAGTCTACAGTGTCTTACCCTAAGACCAGCATGTGTTTTTTGCTCAGTGAGATGCCCAGACTGCCACGAGCTACGTTTATCAGCCAGCTCCTGCAGCCAGCACTCCCACTGGCGTGGTCACTGGGGGTGCTGCAGCCACCTCCTCTTGCTGCAGCTTCTGCAGCAGCTGTGATGAGGTAGCACCATCCATCCTAAGTGACATCAAATGGTCAAAAAGCTCCAGGTTGATTTTAAAACCTACTGAGTGAATCCTGGTGTTTCACCAGCATCAGGCTTTAGCACTGGGGTGGCCTTGGGCTGGAGGGCAGCCTCTGCCCAGCCAGAGGTGGGCACTGGGGAGTGCTGTAGAAGTTTCCTCTCCCCCATTTGCTGGATCACAGAAGAGGTGGAGGACAGTGAGAATAAGGACACCACAGCATGTTTGTTTGCTTTATGTGTCTAGGGTGGATCTAATTTAACATCTGCTTCTATCTTCCGTACTATTCAGTTGTCAGTGGATCAAGGCCTCTTTTGTGTTTTTTGTTTGTTTGTTTCTTTCTTTTTCTTTTTTTTATTCCTTTTCTTTTAGGCTCTATAATAGCTCTCTCTGTTGTGCAGTGATTAAAATCCTACCGTTAAATGAGTTTAGCTATAAAATGAAATTGATTGGGAAAAAAAAAAAAAAAAAAAAACTTTATGATTGCCTTTTTGAATGCTGTGTTAATCATTTTTTTATTCTTCTCACTACTGTAAGCATTACTTGAAACAGGAAATCATAAATACGGGTGTAGAAATTCATATGTCCCAGTGCACCTGTATTCCAGCCCTCAGCAGAAAGCTCTGATACCGCAAAATAATGTTTATTGGCCTGTTTCACCCACTGGATGCAGGTGGAATGACTTTTTTCTTGCCTGCAGGAAGACTGCATGAGCTGGCACAGCTTGAGCTGGAAAGCCAAGCCCTGTAGCATACAAATGGTGTGAAACTGAGCTCCCGTAAGCATCTTTAATATGCATCGCTCCTGTTTTTACAGCTCCAGATGCTGCTCCTTCCGGCGTCTCAGTGGATATCGTCAACAGCACACTGGTCAAAGTCTTCTGGTTTGGAATACCAAGGGACAGAGTTCGTGGACATTTAAAAGGCTATAAGGTTATGAATTTCTCGTTAATTGCATGCAGTTTAACAAACTATTAAATGAATCCTTTGTCAATGATAGATCACAATCTCATTTCTGGGAAGATGAGAGAAATCAATATAGTGTTCAGCCCCATCAAAGGTAATTTGTTATAGAAATGCCAATCTCAATGCAGGTCAGTTGGTGGAAAACAAAAAGCATGCTGGATGGGAAAAGACATCACCCAGAGAAACACCACCTAACATTTGTAGGAGACAGAAATTATGGGATGATTCCTGGTCTGGAGCCCTTCAGTGAATTCCGCTTGACTGTTCTGGCTTACAACTCCAAGGGCGATGGACCGGAAAGCTCTCCTGTGGTGTTTGAAACTCCAGAAGGAGGTAAGAAGAAGCGGGATGGAAGGGAATAAATTTAAATTGTCCATGTAACAAAACAACTTGATTTCATAAATTAAAGTGGTTGTAAAATCGCCAATGGTCATAACACTGTTCACTAGAAAGGGGAACTGTAGGTTGGGGAACTTCAGGTATTGAGCTAAACTATATCCTCATTTAACAAGTGCATATAGAGACAGACTTGTGCAGTGCTTTCTGTGAACTAATCCCTGTATCTTCAGTCCCTGAACAACCCCGTTTTCTGAAAATCCTGAACTTTGACAAGGACTCTGTCACACTGTCCTGGGGACTTCCCAAGAAGGCCAACGGCCACCTTACCGGCTACATTTTACAGTACCAGATAAGTATGTGCTTGTTTTGCTTTGACTTTAGAATTTAAACACTATTAGTTTATAAAAAAAAAAAAAGGGGGGGGGGGGAGGAGGGGGAGAGAGGGAGAAGTAGGGAGTATTGTATGTGCAGAAGGCTGATGAGAAAGCCTGTTTCCAGCATCTGTATAACAGCCACAGCATCTGAGCAGCTTGTTTCGAGTTGTGATGTGCACACTGCCTGCTAGAGGGCAGGGCAAGGTCATTTTCCAGAGCAAAAAGTTTTCTGTGTGTTTTACTGATACAAGTAAACTCACATTGCTGCCATACATTATTCCACATTTTGCTAGCTATTTCAGTTGTTTCATATTTATAAATTATACCTAATATAGTAGTTAAGAAAATCAATAAATTGTAGGTACTTTTTACTGAATTTAAATTTGTTCAACACAAAACACTTTGTAGTGAGAACACTTCGGCTGTGTTCGTTAGGATTTTCACATCTTGTCTGTAGGTACCTCCTCCCTGCTCGGTAGCAGAAATGCAGGTAATTGCCTCTTGAGTCATGTTATTGAGTAACATCTGAAGTCCTGAGTGTACAGAAGACTTGCTTTCAGACCAACTATTAAGGTAGTTTGGGAGCTACGGCCCCTCCTGCTGCTGCTGCCAGCTGCAATGAGGCACAACAACCACCGTTAACTTGCTGGTGAAAGTCTGCAGATGTTTGGAAGCAAAGTGAAAAGCAATTCATATATAATTAATGTTCTAAGAGACAGTAATTCTTCCCTCCCACTCAGTGTATGCATATCTAGAATCAGGGAGCTTTTTAAGATCAGTGATAGCTCACCGAGCAGCTGGGAGGTTGGCATGGGCAGGAGAGATCCCATCTTGGTGCTCAGCAGGAGGGTGCAGTGTGCTCGTCCAGGCTTCACCCCTGCAACGGGACACAGCATGCCTCCCTAGCAGGAGCACCCTTGGCACTGTGAGTCTTTGCAGGCTTTGGCTGCCAGATCTGACCTCACTTTCTCTTTCAGTAAATGAAACTCATGAAATCGGGCCTCTGAGTGACATCAGTGTGGCGAACCGGTCCACGCTCAGCTGGAGGCTCTCGGGCCTCAGCGCCAGCACCAAGTACAAGTTCTATGTCAAGGCCTGCACAGCCAAGGGCTGCGGGAATCCGGTCACGGAAGAAGGACTAACAATGGCTCAAGGGAGTAAGTTAATGGGCAATATGTTTTCATGTGAAGAAGCTTTAACAATAACGGAAAAAAAAATACTGAGAATATTCCAGGCTTGACATTTTCTTTGGAATTAGAGGAAATAAGTTTGTTTTTCTGGCCATAAGAACAACCAATGATGTTTTTAATACAGCCATGCAGCTCTTCAGAAAAGTTGAGCTTATCTGCTCTATTTCCCATACAGTACGGTGTTTCTGTCCCTTCTGATTAGCTCTGTAAGCTATACTAGGATCAGTCTATTGCATTTAGTTGTGAACAGAAAATTGAAGATCTAAATCTGTCCTCAGCAATATTATAAAAACAAATTCTGTGCTTGTGTGAAAATGGGGGACTCCCAAGAGTACTAGGGATGTGACATGGAAAATCCATATGAATGTAAATATGACTGTAGGGTATTTAATCCTTTTTTTATATATATTATTTTATTGGAGACTGGAAGTAAACATTTTTATGCCACTTATAGCATACCCTAAAACATTGGCAATCGGCAATTTTAAGGAAAATCTACAAGCACTGTATTATAGCTCATTTTTTTCATACAGATGAAATGAAATAAAATATACTGTACTCAGCAAGTCTAAAAACTCTACAATACCAAAGAACAAGTCCTTTCTATTAATAAGAAACCATTGCTGTGCAATTACCGTGGGGAAGGAGAATGTGATAAGCAAAAGAGTCCTGGCTTCATCATTTTTATCAATGATAACAGTCTGGAACAATGTTGATATAAAATAGAAAAATGGTCCTTGTTGCACGATATCCTATCAGACTTCCAAGCTGCAAAATCTCCTTGTTGACTGGAACTGTAGAAAAGAAACAAGTACAAAGTACTTTAACTTATGAGGTCCCAGATTAGGATCCAGTCATTAAATAGTAGCTGCTTTCTACACTGGTGGAACAAAAATTCTGTTTTGTTCCATTTTTTTTATCCACTTTTGGCTGAATTTAGGCTACCCTAAATGTTTCTCTGCTCCATTTCTAGTTACAGAATGCACACCTCTCTAAACAGATGCATAAACTGAAGGAGAAATGTCCTGCCTGACCTCAGCTGCTGGAGCAGGAAAAGCCCCAGGGCTTTTCCCCATCTCACACAGGCATTTCCTCCCCTCTGCAGTGGTTTCCCCTTCCACCTGCAGTCCCACAGATATTATTACAAGGAAATTGCCCTGCCCAGGCTGGAGCACTGTGTACAAATCTGGGCCAGGGTTTCCCTACTTGTTTCTGTGAGACTTGTGTGGAAAATCGTCCCAGGGAATGTCCAAGTCCCAAATTACATCATTGTATTTCTCTGTAGATTTTACAGACTTTGTCCTTAAAAACTCCTGTTTTGGTGATATATCCCCTTTGCCTTTGTTGCAAGGTTTTCTAGTCATCCCTTCCCTCTTACAGAAGCTGTGCTTAGTAGGCTGCCTGTACCATACTGTTCACTTTAGGTGAGGCACTGCATCCTTGCAGACTGTTTGGTACCTCCTTGCTGTACAAGTCAGCTCCTTCCCCAATGTGCAATGTCCTTGCTGTACAAGTCAGCTCTTCCCTGAAGACTCCAGATGTGCTGTAATATACAAGGTGGTAGGAATTAGAAGCAGCATGGTTTAACATTCTTCAGTAAAAAAAAGTAAAAGATTCTTTTTATTTTTTTTTTTTTTTCCCATGCTAAAAATACATAATTTTACTTTCTTAGGTACCTCTTCTGGCCTTCATTGGGCAGTCAGAATGATGTGTTTTGGCAACTTGAAAGTCTGTTATTTCTTTAAGTAACCTTGTCAGATTTCTGACATCCCTGTATGACATGTTTAAAATGATAATAACAGTGCCATTCATTTTGCTCTCATTCTTTTCTTTCCTAAGACTTTGTTTTGGCAAAAGCAACAACTGCTTCTTGTGGAACACATGTAGAATAGAGTAGCAAAAGCTGCAAGGGTCCAGTTCTGTGATGAATGTGTGCCCCTTGCACAAATTTGCTCGTTCTCAAGCCACCTTAAGTTAGGACACTGCATCTGTCACTGAAATGCCATTAGAGTTTTGTGTCATTATTTGCTGGGTAAATTGTTTGGACATTTTTCAACTAAATGTGATAGGTTAAAAAAAAAAAAACACTTTTCAGTGACCTTCTTGGGTTTTTAGACTGTGATATGGGAAGCAAGGTGATTGCTCAAAATTAAACCAATCTCTCTCTTTGAAAAAATGGAACGATTTCAGAAGTCAAAGTTCATCACTTAAAATGACCCACATAAATGACAGATATAAAATGTGGTGCCCTCTGAAATGAAACTCCATGACAGAGGACTCCAGGCTGCTTTGGGTTTTGATTCAGTGATTCCATATCCAGTACATCCCGCTTTTGGTAATGAAAACATAAAGTTCTCATTGTTCATTTTAAGACTCTGAATAGCTTCCACTGCTGCGGTATGGCCTGTGCAGGCTGTGCCAGGGGTATTGAAGAATTTCACAATGCATTCTGCCAGGAAAGTGGAGATGTCAAAGTAGGAGCAATGGAATCATTCACATTTTATCATTGATATACTTGATCTGCAACACTTCTATCGCTCTCATTTTTTTTCTTTCTTTTTTTTTTTTTTTTTTTTTATGAACATATGTGAGTATGCATGCATCACCACTAAAAAAAAAAAGTCTGAGTGGGGAAAATTATTGTGCTCTAAATAATAATTTTGCAAGTGTGTAATTTCTATGCAAACTGTTTCCTGACAGTGACAGCAAGAATGACTGAATTTAGTTTAAAAAAAAAATAAATAAAAAAAATTGCCAATTAAATAATTATAAATCCCTGTGCAGATAAATGGGTAAATTCTACTGTCTGTCTACAGTCGCAGCATCTTCTTCTGTGAATGAACCTTTCAGATTCTCTCTCTTGTTTATCAGGAGTTACACGTCCCTTTGGTTAATAACTCTTTACGAAAAGGTCAGGGAGTGGGTGCGATAGGGAAATAAAAACTTCTGCTCACATCTCTCTTCCTTCATTCCTGGATGGAACAGTGCAGCTCTGCAGCCTGCACATGCCTGGCAGCAGAGGCAGAGCCCCCTAAACCACAGTGCTGCCTCTGTCAGAAGATGCTGTCTCCCTGTAATTATTTAATGGGGGAAAGCCGCAGTTTAATATTTGTCTCTAGGTTAAATGTAGACCCACCAGAATTAGTGAGAAATAGAAGTAAGCCATAGAAAAACTTTCATTTATAGCATCCTTGTTGCATAACCAAACACCATGTGCATTGGCAGCTAATGCAAACTCCCTTAACTGAAATACCACTTTCCTATGAAATATCTTAAACTTATTTAAAAATTACTCACACATGAAATGTTATAATACAACCAAAGGTCTTTATCTATTTTTGACAAAATACTGTGGGCAATCATGAAGAACCTGGGCAAAGGGGTATTTGCATTGTACTGCAAAATAAATAATAGTTTAATTTTTGTGGACTTATCTTGGTTTCATTCCAAAGATGAAGGTATTCTGTCTTTAGAAAATGTTTTATCTCTAATTTTTCATTTTCAGTCAGTATTTCTTAAATGACCTACAAACTAATTAATTTTCCCCTTGAAAATGTTGATTTCCCAATGATCACTACCTCTCAGAAGTATAACACAAAATAATGTTCTTACGTATATGAAAAAAAAATCATTTAATATAACAGTCCTTTTTCTTTTTCTTTTTCTTTTTTTTTTTTTTTTTTTTTTTTTTTTTTTAACACAAAGCTTCCTTTTATCTAGAGCTACCAGTGTTTCTGAAGGATTACTAAATATGCATTACATGTTGACAATGATTACTGTGTGTCCAAAATTGCAAGCTTTAATGAAAATTTCATCCAGAGGAAGCTGCACAACTGTGGCTTTATTTTGCAGAGAAGCCACGGAATGGAAGTTCACCAGTTTCATTTTATATCAATGGCAATTGGTACTTAACTCCCCCAGGGTTTTTAAAATCTTAACAAGAAGTACTAAACTTCAGCACACATTGTAAGATGAGGAAAGCAACTATTTGTAACAAAACATGGTTTTAGTTCTCTTTTGCCACCAGCACAGCTAAAGAGGAAAAATGTAACTGATTTAGCCATGTGTAACCACTGGCGTTGTTACCACCAAAGCCCCAGATCCTGGGAGAAAACATACCCTGTTTTGTCACAATGAAGAGAACTCGAACTTTTGCTCACAAGTTTCCTTTTCTACCATTTGTGCCTCACTGTTCTGCTGCCTCTGCTGCAGCTGGGGCACCTGCTGCACAGGGAGGAGGAGGGTGTGATATGTCACTACTTCAAAACCCTCTCACTGTGAGCTTGATGTCTAATATGCCTAAAAATAAACATATGAAATATAATATGCTAAATATATCAGTCTCTGAGTACTTTAAGCAAATTTGCAGTTAACTTTATGCCTTGGCTATGTATTATGCCTTCCTTTCTTCTCTGTTAGCAGCCTTCCTCAGTGCAGCCAGTGCAAAAGAGACGCAGCAAGAGATGAAACAAACTATAACCTTTCTTCTTGTCTGAGCTCAGATCTCTCCTACAAACAGTTGATTGCTAGCTCAGTAACCTCACGTATAAATTCTTCTCAATAAATTTTTCACACAGCAGGTTTGCTAATCTACAGTTTAAAATATTCCCAATTTAGCATGAATTACTTCCTGTACTAAAAAAGCACAGAAGATGAAGGATACTTGTGGTGCGTATTTATACACTTTTAATAGCCAGGCAGTAGGGAAAAACTAATGAAAGTTCATCTTCCCATTTATTGCAGCAGATGTATTTAGAAAGGTATGGTTATAAATTAGGATGTTGCCCACAATTAGTATTTAGCTGTTAGACTGCCAGCTTTTTTAGTTAAGCATGTTTTATAACGGGTGTGCTAACTTTTGGAGAACTAGCAGACTTGTAAGTCTTTGGGGGCAGTTTATATTGTTTTTCCCTTTATACCATAAGCTTCTATAAAAAAAAAAAAAAAAAAAAGTGTGTTCTGTTGCTCTCATAAATCTCAAAGCCCAGTAGGAATATTGTAAAATTGCAGTTCAGTGTTTAATGTTCATGCAAGTCCCATGGTATGGTTGATAAATAGTGGGGGAGGATGAGAAGTGCTGGTGATATGCCTTTATTATTAATGCTTCTCCCCTATTGTAGATTAAAAACCTAACCCAACTGCTTTCAATTTTCTGAAGCTAATTTCTGCAGCTCACTGACCTTTCTGTGTGTTGAGCATTTCCTTATTTTTCAGGGTGGTACACTGTTTGTTTTTTTTTTTTTTTTTTTTTTTTTTTTCCTATTCCAACTACCACACATGTCCCAATTAGCAATGCTTTCTCTTCTTTAGGTGCCAAATTGATTGTTTAACACAGACCAGAAAGAAAGCGTGTGAGGAAAAAAAAAAAAAAAAAAAAAATCATGTAATTGCTTATCACTGGACAGTCTTAAGGACATCCCCATTTCCCCGGAGAGGGAGGGGAACAAATAGGCGGGATATGTGGACTTATGAGAGTGGTGTAACAAAATGCCCATGAATCACAGCTGTGGTATACCATTGAGCTCTAGGTTGAACATTTTGCTTCCTAGGAATTCAGTGACCCCAAGGAGACCTATGCTGTTTGCAGATTGGAATATGTGATTATCATTTCTGCTTGGCATGCATATGTGTTACATGGTGTGTAATGCACAATGGGTTTTAAGTTCACATCAATTCTTATTACTTTATGGATACTGTTTACATTAAATGTATTTTTGTGATGTCTTGATTTTAGAACATGGAATTAAAATGTACCTGTGGTATCCTGTTGCTTAATTTGTAGTTTGATTAAAACTTATGTCCGAATTTCATATACTTCACTTAGCAAAAACTACCAGTTGATGGATTAATTTATGCTAATTTGCTGTGCTTCACTATCAGCAGTTTTTCAGCTGTATGTGTTCCCTGTGGGTTCCAATGGTCTACTAATTTAACTGCTTATTGCAATACATGTACACTTGTCTTGGAAAACTTCTTGAACTGCTTCTTTGATTGTGCTTACATTGGTCTTAATCTTATTTTATTTTATTTTTTTCTTCAGCTGTCAACTAAGCCCTAATCTCTCAAAGCTTCTTGCTTTGCTTGTTTTCTAGCTTAAGTATTAATGAGCATCATTATACTTTCAGTGCTAATTGGTCAAGTAGTTTCCAAATTATACCGTGGGCTCAATCCTTAACTTAAAAGACTTCGAAAGGATGGCCAGATAAATCACGTAAATTAGGCAACTGAATGCAATTAAAGAGCTATCCTTACTAGTGGTAGCTTCCAAATTTTGTTTTCTAAAATTGAGGGTGAGCACACATGTTGTGCCCATTGGTTAACTACAGAGATTCCCCATGTGAACACACAAGTCCAAATGTGCCTGGCTGAATTGACTGTTTGCGGTGTTCACACAGTGAGTGCTCATGTTCAGAGAAGTCCTCTTTCTGTTACCCACAAATGATATTTTTAAAAGGTATGTTTAATACTCTGTGATCTTAATGCAGACTAAAGTTACAGTAGGCCTTTTGCAAGTAAAGAGGCTCTAAAATGAGACCTATTGGAAATTCCCTTTTACCTCTTAATCAAATATTAAACTCATCAAGAACATTTAAATACCTAAATGTTGATTTAAAAGAAAGCTTCCATTGTATCTAAAACAGTGCATTGTGGGCATTGTGGACTTTAAAAGGACATGGAAAATCACTGTCAGGGGAGAAATGAATTACAAATCCCAATGTTAATTTTTTTTATGAGACATATAAGAATCCATTTCCAGATAACAAGCTGTCTGTGCTTCCCTGCTGAGTTCCGTTCAATGGGAGAAGCATCAAACCCCAGATTATCTATACGAAGCAGCCCATTTTTCAAGTTGTAATTTTTTAAGCACGCATTAGTTAAAGCAGATCCATAATCCCCCATCAATATTAACTTTCATCCTGGGAAATGTACAAAACCCTTCATAAACATCAGGATTATTTCAGTCTGCTGTTTGTTTTATCTGATAGAATATTAAAAATCAAATAGGGAGAATGTTTTTTTAGTTTATTCTCTGTTTTTGAAAATCAGATTATCTGATGATAAACGTTAAAAATCCTCATGTGTCATATTTGTGTTACTTGCATTATTTATAACTATGTATTTCACGGGCCTTTTGTTTAATGAGTTCAATTAATCAATATGACTTGAATATGTACATTCCATAGGTAAAGGGATCGGCAAGATTTCAGAAGCAGTAAACCCCACCCAAAAGTTTCACCCCATTGAGGCACTTGAGCCTGGAACTGAATATACAGTTCGTCTAGTGACTAAGAATTGGGTTGATAACAATAGCATTTTTGAAGATGTAATTGAGACAAGGGGGAGAGGTGAGAAATGAAACCCTTCAAGGTGACAAAGATTTCTTTTGAATGTCAGTAAATGTTGACGTTTCATGTGACATTGTGCAGTGGAAGTGTACCAAAGACATTATTGCATCGTTATGTCCTGTGGTTTTAAAGTTGACTCTTGCAATTGAGTCCCATAGGAGTGTAAACAAGTCTGTGCTTTAACTGAAGCACAAGGGCCTGGAACAATTACAAACCCTTACAAAACATAGCTTTACCTCCTATGTGATATTGAAAGGGTATTGCTGTGATATAACCCATTTTAAATGTGCCAGTCCAGTGCTTTGCATGCATCAGGTGCACTTTTAACTCTGTTTCTTTCACAAAACTGCTTTTGCATGAGAGGCTTAACAATTCTCTGTTCAGCTTTCCTATTTGGCATTAATCCTTTGAGTCAAATACTCTCTCACAATTACCTTCCCAAAATGTCTATATTGTGCCCTGTAGACAGCACATTCACCTGAAGTCTAAGAATGTCACGCTCTGGACATATTTCTGTCTTGTATTTCTTTAAGTTGAACACAATAAGTAGCAATAGTCTGATTCAATTATGATTCAGTGAAGAAAATGTTATGTATTCATTTTATGGCAGGTGTTGCCATTTTCCTCTGATTGATGTCTGGTTTTTTGTTTTGTTTTTTTTTTTTTTTGAACTCCTCTTCTGTTTCATGAAGCCTATGCTGGCATTTACGATGGGATTTCCACCCAGGGGTGGTTTATTGGACTGATGTGTGCCGTTGCCTTACTCACCCTACTGCTGCTAACTATTTGCTTTGTCAGAAGAAATAAAGGAGGAAAATATTCAGGTAAATTAATTTATTGTCCTTCCGCTATGTTCGCATGTTAACAACAAGCATTCTTCAGACTTTTATCTCTAGAGACTGCAAAGCCACAAGCAAAAACATCCAATTAGGTTTTGTAGCTTTTGATAAATATCCACAGAATGGATTTTAATGAATAGAAGTGAAACCATGCTCTCTGGGTGAGACAGTGCTGTGTGCTGGTCAGAGATCTAGCTCAGACCCTCGATATTGCTTTTTGAATCTTTCAGTGCTTAATCCACCCATAGAGGCTTTTCACCAGCTGCACTTCTGAGCCTCCCTTGGCTGGGACATGTGCACACTTCAGCCTGATAAATGCTGCTTAACTACTGCCATAACTTCCATGTGCAGCCAAACTGCTGAACAACAGGATGTTTTGCTAATCATAATTCTTCAGCTTTCAAAGTGACGAGTAAGGATTTATGTGTAAGCACTTGCCAGCTTTCTTAACAATTCAGTGGAGGCACCAAGCTCTCAGTGGAAGCATGCTTGTTGGGTACTGTCAGACACATAGGGCGAGATGGTGCCCTCAGGTTTAGGCTGTAGGTAATGGCAGGTGGTTTTCCCATTGTGCCTGCAAAACAAAAAGTCCACAACGGAACACGGCATACAGATCTGTGCTTTATTTTATTTGTACAGTGAAAGAAAAAGAAGATTTGCATCCAGATCCCGAAGCTCAATCAATAAAAGATGAAATCTTTGGGGAATATAGGTAAATAGGACCTGCTTTAACAAGCGTTTCTGTTTGTTGGGCTTTTGTTTGTTTTCAGATGTCATCTTTATTTAGGACATTTTTTCTAGCATGCAAGTAACTCTATTTTTCATTTTCAAAGCAAACCTGACAGGAGCGGATAATAGTAGGGATATACAGGTATATCCAGTATACTTAAATCCCCCCAGGTTGAGATATAAGTAAATGTTGATGTATCAGTGGTCATTTTTCATTTTTTATTATTATTATTTAGCATTGTATGAATAATGTAAATATATTTGATAATTTGGGCATCCTGCGTTGATGTCCACTGAAGTCAATAGAAAGAATTCTATGTCTTCAGTGGACTTCTGAAAGCCAGTCATGCCTCATCACGTAACATGGGGGATGTTCATTTTGTGGAACAAAACAAATAAAAGTTTGAAATACTGTAAGAGATGACAAAAACAAACAAATGAGCAAACAAAATAAAACACCTCACTACAGAAGTTTCTGTAGGAGAACTGAAATAATCACTTTGTCTGCTTTAAAATATCTAAAACTTGCAATATCATGTAAGTGTGGTATGAAGAAAAAAGCATTGATATAAGAGCCATGCTGGCCTCAAAGACATAAAATTTCTGGTGAAATCCCAGTTATATATACTACATTATTTGTACTGGAATAAGCTTTTTTTTTCTGCATAATTTCATCTTTATTTAATTTTTAATGCTTTCTAATGGGACAAATATTTAGAAAGGTAAGAAAGTCCTGAGGTTAATAACTTTAACCCCCTGTCCTTTCCCCTCAAAGTCCAAACTTGTCTTTTTTTTTATAAATAGAAATGCCATGTACAGAAAAGTAGCAAATATTTTTACTGTATAGATTATACATGTAGTTGATTATCTGCTGAAGAGGTAAAGTTCAGGTGCATTTCTCTGTCTTTCCTCATATTATGTTACCAAAGCTTTCACTCTGAATTGGCGTTAGCAAGAACAGTTCCTGAGTAATTATGTACCTGGTTCAGAGCCCTATTTTTTTTTTTTTTAATACTCTTTTAATCTACCTTCCCCCTCCCCTTTGTGTATGATTATTTTTGAGAGCTGAAAACACGTTTAGAATATGCAGAAAAATCTGGAACGTTTCCTTTACCCTCAACCCCTGTCCAGCTTCAGAGGCAGGGGCAGACTTTAGCCATGTGAGTGAGCAGCCTGCAGGATGTGCAGGATGCTGCAGCCATACAAGCAGTGGTGGGCTGATTGGAACCAGCTTCAATTCACAGAGAAATCAGTTACAGCCAAAGCTGCTGGAGGCATCTCATGGGAGATGGTAAACATGAAGAACAGTGACGTGGGAGACACCTATGGCCATATGTATGGCCACAAGACCTCTCTCTACAGTTAAGATGGGTTTCACCGTCATTTTTTATTGAGTGAGCCAAGGCACTGCAAAATTTTAACTTCCTTTTAACAGGAAGTTAAAAATGGCCTTTAGCTGAAAGCGTTTTCTCAATTCTTTAGAGATAAGTAAAGGTCAACCAAATGTCATGTTCAGTCAGGAGAGGTTAGGCTGCTTTGGTTATTCTTCTGTGTTGCTATTAGGATGAATAGATAATGTAATTTCCTCTTTTTATTTTTTTTTTCTTAGTTTTGATGGTTTGTCCATTTCAAAAAAAAAAAAAAAAAAAAAAAGTCATTGAACAAATATGATATATGAGCAGATTAATATGTTATTAATTCTGATAATCAGACCATCATACCCATGGGAAATTCAGCCATAAAATAGGTCAGTGTAGATGAACTGGCTGATATCCACTGCACCAAGCAGAACTCATGTTCATGTTGTTCTCAATATACAACCCACAGAGAAATGTTCCTTTGCTCTTCCCTCCCGTTTTCACAGTAGAAGAGCAGTTTCCATGCATGCAATCAAAGGCTAGATTTTTGGAAAGGCATTTCTTTGTTTTGTAGTGACAGCGATGAAAAGCCGCTGAAAGGCAGCCTCCGGTCAATTAACGGGGACATTAAAGCCACCGAAAGTGCTGATAGTCTGGTAGATTATGGAGAAGGGGAGCACGGGATGTTCAATGAAGATGGTTCATTTATTGGAGCTTATTCTGGATCTAAGGAAAAAGGATCAGTCGAAAGCACTGGGAGCTCTACGGCAACTTTTCCTCTGCACGCGTAAAATACTAGTGAGAAGATTCATGTTTAATTGTGCTATTTATCTTGATTAGTACTCCACAGTTACCACAAGCAATTGGAAGCAGGTTACCAGTTGAGACAGTCAGGAACCTGATATCCAGGTAATAGAAAAAAAAGTCACTGCCACTAAGAGATGATTTTTGAGACTTTTCCATCCTAATTTTCAGGTGTTTTATTCTAATAGAAACACAACAAAACATTCTTTATTATACAAAGTGTATCACTCAGTCCTACCAAAATGGAATTTCTCAGTGTTACATATGTATAGTTAACTGCTTTGCCATGTTTCTTAGGTTTGGAATATGTTTCTCTGTATAGCATATTTTTTTTCTTGTTTGGCTGTTGTCACTTTGTACATACATTTATACATACAATTCCCTCGTGACCTCAGCATTACTGAGGTCAGAACAGAACAAGGAAAGTGAACAAAAAGACAGGTTACTCTGCAAAGTGACATAGTGCATCCTAATGAGAAAAATGATATTTTAAACTACTTAAGAAATATATTCTATATATTATATTTTTTTTCATAAATACATAAACTCCTTTGCTTTTGATATTCTAAAATTATTTTAGTGGTTACAGTTGACTGCAATTATCAGTACTTTGAAATGCAACTTTATCCACAGAAAATATGCTCTGAAAAGATGAAGCTCTGGCCTTGTGGATAAATCTTCTGTCCAGTAGCTGGCACTATTTCCTTAAATAAGTTAAGCTGCAGTAACTTTCCTGTGGCAAGGCGAAACAGGGTTCCCATCCACCATCATTGGAAATAATTTTATTTTATTTTCCTCAGTCTCTGCAAGCTGTGTTTCTAAGCAAAGCGCTTTTTGTCCGTCTCATATCTGTATATTTGTGTGCTAGCATACATTTCATGGAGACGTTGTACAGATGATATTAATATTGACACAAGTGAAAATTAGCCTTGTTTTATTTTGAAATGAGACATGTTGCTAGCATGGGTCTGTATAGCTGTGTAGGAATAGAATTGCTTCTCAGTATGAGTTTCAGCCAGCAAAACTAGTTTTTGACAGAGTTGTGTGTATACCAGTCATAAATTTTACTTCCTTTTAGGGTCCCATAAAATGAATCTACCTGGCTTTTTTGAGAGATCGTTTATTTTCACCAGATCATTGTTAAATAAACAAAGACAAAAGCAAAGAGAAAATATTATGGCATAGTTTCTTTTATATTTTGTTTACTGAATGCTGGTTTAAATCTGGTTCTGTTCTTTTCCAGTCCTTTCCACTACTAACTCAGCAAAGCTGTACAGCACATTTTTTTGGTCTTTTTCTATTGGAATCTCCTGATTTTCTTTAAAAAGATTTGTATTTTGAAATATGCTTATTTGAGTTGAGTGTTAATATTGTTTCATTTTTTTTTGAACTTAAAAGTGACCATAACTTCAAGTTAAATATTTTTTAAAAACTTACTCTAGGAGGTCCTAAAAGCCATTTTATGTCATGGTATTAATTAGGGAAATATCCCTGATGGCTCCTTCGTGGTCTCCATTACTTCAATGGAAGAAAGAGAGGAAGCAAGGATTACTCACATGGTTATGGGTTTACAGGTAATGCCGACAACTAAAGCTCTGTTAGTCGCACAAAGAAATGTACTTGGCTGGCAGAGGAAAGGCTGTGGACCACAGGCAGCTAACCACGCATGTGGGATCCTCACTGGGCAGCTGGACTGTCAGATGTGCTCAGTGATTTCTGAACATAGGAAGGGGTCTTTGGTGCTCAGTACTTTGAATATATTACTCTTTTTTTTTTTTTTTTTTTTTTTTTTTTTTTTTTTCTCATAAGGACCTTTCCTGCAGCCTCTGTTTTGAAAAAGCAAACCCCAAACAGCCATCTCAAAACAAAAGCAAACAAACAAAAAACACCCTAAACCCTAACTGTTTGAGCATGGCAGGATGAGCAGGAATCTACCCTGAATCCAAAACAGTTTCACTCCATGTCCATGACCCCTGAAAAGTGAAGGACTTGACTGAGTCATTCATTATTATTTTTTTATTATTTATAAAGTTCTTATTTCTGTGTTTCACTCAGTCCAAATGCTGAGGAAGCCCAAAGTCATCTTCATTTAATAAATAAATAAATAAATCTTCATTTGTAAAGAATGGAGGGCATAACTAGAGAAATGTGAAAACTGGTATCTTGTCAACAGAGACGTTTTCCACCAGCATCTTTGTCTTCATCTGGTCTGCTGTAGCCCAACCCGGATGAAGCCTAAGAGGTGATGAGGCTTGTGACAGCCTCTGTTACAAGCTTCTTCTTGTTTTAAGGTATTTCCTTCAGGAATCACCTGCACTAGTGCAAGCTACTGCAATGTACTGCCATTGTTTTGTTTCCTCAGTCATTTTCATTTAAATGTTTTGTGTTTCAAATTGAGATATTTCTGCTGATACTTAAAAATTTTAAAAGTGAATTTTAAAGTGTAAATTTTAAAGTGAATCCCCAAATCTTCTATCTCCCAGCCACTGGAGATCTCTAGGGGTGAAAGCGGGGCCACTTGCAGCTTTCTCCAGTCCTTGGAGAAATAGATCCTAAAACACCAGTCTGCACATACCAAGGATTCATCTCCATCTCACATTGCTCCTCACCTTCCTTAGCCTCACCTTCCCTAGCCTGCATAAGCTTACAAAATCCCTTGGCATTTCCTGGAGGGGCACTGAGAGAGTGTCATTAGTGAAAGATGTTCAAGGGACAGTCAAGGAATAAAATTAGGGCAGGCTCCCCCCATGTTTTCACATGCTTCCCTGTGCAGAGCTCGGGAAGGGCTGAAACAAACAGAGCTTTCCCACCCGTGGGGTCCTCACCCAGGACCCTCCTCAGCGCAAGGCTGGATGCAACCCATCAGCAGTCATGGTTGTGTTTTCTTGTACTCGGGTTGATGCAGATCAACCAGCCTCATTGTCCCAGAAAACACCTATGTTAAACAGACACAAATTTCAAATCATATTAGCGAGTGTCAAATTATCGAAGAATGAATAAATCCCCTGTGCTATCACTTGCTCTGTTGCTGCTAAGAGATGTTTATGACATTCCTGTGATGTGCTACTCATCTGTGCTGGTATGAGTGCTTTTTCTATTAAAATTTTAATTCAGATCCTTAAATCTTAATGTTAGTGTTTCATTATGCCTCAGGGCCTAAAAATCATACAGTGACAAAAAGATGTGCAATGGAATTTGTGCAGTGTGCGCTGACTTTTGAGGAATATGCCCAATGAATATTAACCAAATGGCTGAAACTCCCAGGGAGTCGAACTCACAGGAACGTTTTTCTCTTTTCCAGTCATTTCTTTTCCATTTACTTTTTTTTTTCTTCCTTTTTTTTTTTTTTTTTTCTTCTCTATTGTCATTTTATTTTATATTGTAAGGACACCACTCACACAGCGTATTTTGGAAAGTGTAGGATACAAAGGGATTTTTAGAGATTTGTTTTCAGAAGTAAAATACCAGAACAAGCTTACACCTTCCCAAGCAGATTTCTGTGATTGCCAGGAGATGGGTTCAATTTTTGTCCAGGGCACGTTGTTACAGGTGAGAGAAAATGTGGCCATGCAGGTTGAATGAAAAGTGCCACCAGCTGTACAGCTGTTCCAAAATAGTCTGTTAATCGAATATCATATTTTTGCTCTGGCCAGGTATATTTAAGTCAGCCATGGCCAGTGTGTGAACCTGTAGACCGTGTCAGATAGGTAATTATTAATTCCCTGGTTCCATAGGTGTTCACTTGGTTACATTTGGTTCTGCTGTGCCACTTCTGCTGTGGTATTTTTGTGCCACTCTTCAGCAGAGACATATGGGGCTGAGCATCAAACCTCCTCTGGGGCTGGATCCATAGCAAGAGCAAGATTAAAAATCAAAACAGAAAATGGCTTTTCTCTATAGATTAAAATGTTTGTATGTGTAGCAATATAAAAATGTCTGTAATGCAAGTTAAAATGGATTTAAATAGCATATCATTTAATGTTTTCTGTTCTGTTATGTTCTTATTATACAAATTTTAATGAGTAGCTCTTTTCTCTGCTGCTTCCATTGACTTAATGGGTCAGATCCAATGCATAAATGGTTTTAATAAAACTTTTCAGGCCAATATTCTTTTTGAAATGAAAACAAATATTAGCACAATCTTTCTATACAAAGGTTGTTTGGGTGTTTTTTGTTTGTTTGTTTTTACGGTAATTCCACATGTAGTTTTGTAAATTAAAATTAGAGTGACATTCACTGATCTTTTGACACTTCTGAATGGAAATCTCATCATAACTTTTTATAGCTGTTATATTGCAGGTGAGTGGTAAGTCTAGATTAGTTCAAGTACCTGAAAGAACAGACAGTAAATGTCTGTTTATTAACAGACAGTAAAATAAATAAGTAAAGATAGTTCTTCACTGCAAGAATATTTCCTTTCTTTGACAACGGATCAAGCCCTCAGCTGCATCTCTTTAAATGTGTAGTGTTTCAGAGTAAGGTGTACAACAATGTTGGAGTACCAGTACATGTTTACATTGCAGCTCTGTATCTTTCACCTAAAAATTTCAACTACACAATGAAGCAAGCGAGTTTTGTGATCTGCACTGGTTTGTTCAGCTGTCATGCAGGAAACAATGCGTGGGTTTGAGCCAAAGCATACTGTCTGTTTCATCTTTTTTTATTATTATTTTTACTTTAAACAAGATACTTTGTAATTTCATGAGAAAAGATCAAAGCAAATGTGGTGTCGCCGTTAATGTTCCTTTTTGAGCTAAATGTTAGTGTGCATTTATTAAAGTTTAGAGAAACGTGTTGTACCGTAGTGGCTGTTTGTATCATGCATACGTGCACGTATGGTTTTAAAAGATATTTTCATTTTACATGAAATTCAACTTTGCTAATAAAAGTTTGACTTGATGTAATCTTCAAAAAACCTTAGCTGCAATCAGCAGGTTTGTTTTGGTTTTGTGTGTGTGGTGGTGGTGGTTTGGTGATGGTTTTTTTTGGATAATATTTATTTGCCAGTCTCCATCCATAGCCTCTGCAGCTTGTGGTGGGTTTGTGTGGCTGCAGGCAGACAGACAGACAGTCTGGCCTGCCCCACACCAAAGCAGGGCAGAACCTGAGCTGCTGGCACCTTGAGTCCAAGTGGCTTATTCATTTCATGGCACAATATTTTCCTGGACCGAACTATCATTCTTTATAGCGGTAGCACTTATATAATGCATTATATACTCTGGTTGTGTCAGTAAAATCACATAACCCCCTAAGCACACACAGCGTTAACCCAAATGGCAAGTGAAATACCTTCAAGAATAACATTATCAGTATTAATATACACTTAAACCTGGTAATTCCCTCTCTTTCCTTCTCTTCCTACGTGGAAATCCCCAATTATGCTAAAAGTCTAAAATCTAAGTGTATTTATTTTATATAAATTTATGACTTATTTATTATTTATTTTGCCGAGGAAATTAGAAAAAGCTTAAAATATCTGTAATTCTTTTGCTGCTGAGTCTTAAAATGGTTATCTCGCCTTTGTGTGTGTGTTTGTTTTTTGTTTTTTTTTCTCATGATATTCAGAAAAATATGATTTCTTTATTTCTATGCTGCCTGTCCATGGACAAAAGTTAACTAAGCAGCGTTACACCTATCCTACACCCAAAACAGTAAAACCACTGCTATTGAGAACTCATTAAAAGTCATCAGACAAATCTGTGACAGCTGATGTTGCTACCAAATCAATTAAAAAAAAAAAAAAAAAAAGAAAAAAAGAAAAAAAATGCTCCTTAGCAGAAATCTGAAAGATCTAGTCTGTGCTCAAGTGTGAGACAAGAATTGCTCACTGCCTTCTAACCCTGGGGTGTTTTCTATACTATCCTGAGAATATTTATCAGGGAGAGAAATGCTCGTCTCTCTCTGTCTCTATGTCTCTCTCTCTCTCTCCCTTTCTTTCCTTCTCTCTTTCTCTTGCGTTTAGCTATTTCACTTTAGCAGAAAGGTTTCAGGACTTTTCTAATGCTTTCCTCATCTGCAAAAACTCGTGAATATCTTCAATGTAGATGCAGGAACCAGCAGGACCGTGCTGACAAGCATTCACCTTTCAGGAAAGTATCAAGGACATTCCACACTTCCATTATTATTCATATTCTGCAATAATGAGATTTATACTTTTCCCAATAACATAATGGAGAGAAAAAGTCTTACAATCATGTGCTTCACTGGAGGGAGAACAAAGTGGCGGCTGCCACCGCCAGAAGCCTGGGCTGCAGGTCCCAGCCCTGCTGCCCCTGTGGCACCCAGCCTGCACTTCCTCAGCACAGGTTCGAGGAGATGATACAGGACCACCGTGCTTGGCTTTGGTGTTTTGCTTTTAATACTAATTTGCCATTATTGGTGTTATTTTGAGTGCAGAGCATAATTTCTAATGTTAAAATCTTATATTCTGTCCTCAATAGTACAATAAAATGTCATTACTTTTGGACTTTTACCATCTGTTAACGAGCTTGAAATTTAGCAGCGTTCATTCGTCCCTGTGGTGAAATACCACCAGCCCCGCTCATCGGCCTTTTTCACCCGAAATTCATGAGCTCTGCAGGTTTGAAATCTTATTCAAAGAATAATTATAATAATAATAATAAGAATTTCTTATTCTAGTAAGACCTAGGCAATGTTTCTGACATGCTCAAAGCCAGTGCCATGGCTCAACTTTTCTTCTTTCTTTTTTTTTTTTTTTTTAATTTAAATTTTAAAGTTAAAAAAAAAATAACGAAAAAGAAGGGAGGAGAGATAACTAAGAAATGCTTAGATTCCAGATTTAAAAAAAAAAAAAAAAAAAAAGTGACCAAAAACCATACCTAATCACCAAGCTTGGGGAGCACTGAGAGCACAGCCTAAAGGCTCAAAAAGCAGAGGGGAATGGAAGAATTGAATTCTTCATGAATTCTTCAAACAGGGAGGACTCTGACTGTGGCTCTGGCTCTCAAAATTGAGAGTTTCTCTGAATGAGCAGCACGTGTTCTGACTAATTTTGGCAAAGCTCATAAAAATATGCATTTCTCAGTCCTATTATTTATGAGTGTAAATTTGTCTACATCCCTCCCTGCCAAATGGTCTGAACATTAAAATTTTCTCACATCTGCAATTTAAGTTTCCACTTTAGGAAAAGAAACTTTAAACTCAACCAGCTCATTTCATCAGCCTGTTATCAGCACCCATTGTATTTTCAGGTTTCTGTCAGTTTGACAAGACATAGCTGAGCCATTTCTTCTTATAATCATGATAATAACCACTAAAAACTGATGGATTTTTCTGCAGTTGAAAATACAGACTAATTCTTGCCATAATTATCAAGTCTTTAAATGGTAATTGCACACTGTTACCATCTATCCGCTGTCAAATTTATTTCAGTAATTGACCTCCTAGTCCAGGAATTAGAGACAGCCTTTGATTATTGGTTCAATTAGTCTTAAAGCTTCATGTCTCTCCTTTTTTTTTTTTTTTTTTTTTTTTTTTTTTTGGTAGAGCTGGGGTGTGGGGAGGTATCTGAGTTATCCAGGCAGCTGAAGAAGGTACTAAGAACGTTGCTAAATATTTCTTATCTTTATCACTTTCCTACTGTACTCACTGAGACCCATTTCTAACCACTCTATACAGATATATTGAGGTTCTGATGAGAAAATTATTGACTGGTTTTCTGGTTTTGTGGTTTTCTTTATTTTCACCATATTGTGATGCTTTCCTTGGGCAAGGGAATGAGCTTTACTGCAATGGTGTAGACCACAGCTATTTTCTGACAAAATAAGCACGTTGGCTATTTCTGCACACTGTGGTTGAGCTGCTGCACCCTAAATGTTCCCAAAAGGAGCTGTTCATGTCAGGCTGGGGCATTGTTCAGTCTGTTTTTTTACAAATGTACACTTTTACTTATGGGCCCACGTCACTGCCCTGCCTCAAGGAATGTGGTTGGGAGCCTGGACTGGGGCTCAAAAAGGATATTTCTGCTTTAGGGCTCCACTGTAAGGAGGAGTATTTAGGGATATGTAAGGAGGCCTAATTAGGGCCATCCTATAAAGTTACAGGGAGCTCTTGAAGAAGCTGGTGCTCACAGCACAGGTTTGATGTGATGTAGTGTGATGGGTCGGGGTACCCATGGCCTTCCCCAAACACAAACCACTCGTGATTCTCACCACCTTTTCAGTGTCTACACACTGAATAAAACTTAATAAAACACCTTTGCTCATGGGTATACCCACTTGTAGTGAAGTCCCTGAAAAAATCCACCAGCATATAGCAGGCCAAGTGCTTTTGTTTGTTTCCTTTTGGTTCCTTTACTCTGTGGAACCCATGTTTTCTAGCAGGAGGAAGGCAGAGATAAGGACATGTGGGTTCCAAGACTGTTAGAAGAGAGGCTTGCCACACAAAATGGTGAGGGCATGGTTTTGGGGCTGGAAGAGAAGAAATATTTGTGCTGACTTTGACACCCACAGCCCTGTGAAGATGCAGAAGTGTGTGCAGCTTTATTTGTTCCTTGCTCTGTGTACAGCAAGAGCAGTGGATTTACGCAGCAGTTTTGGCTCTGATTTTACTCATGTGAATGAAAGAATACGCGTGTCAGCAAGGGCTAAATATAAAAGTCTTTTCTTTCTCGCAGCTTATTAACTTTTTAGGCACATCTTTTTCCTTTGTCAAAGGGAAACAAAGCCCTGCATGGACTCCCTGACTGGGGACTGGCTGTTTTCTGTGGCATTGCTTGCTTAGTAGCTGAGACAAGAGGCACTGTTCACCTCTAGTGGGCTTCAGTGTGCCCTTCCCTCCCTTCCCCAAGCTCCTTTTCCACACATTTGCATTTTTTTTTTTTTTTTTTTTCCCTTTGCACATTTTATGCATGGAAATTCAGCATATTACATGAGTTTGTGTGGGAATATATGTTTATGAGTTTGTTGCATGTACACAAATGAGTCTTCCTGTACCAACAAACAAAAATGAGCAGAATAAAACAGAAATCTGCATTCAGGTTTCTACTCTGACATGAACAGCAAGCAGTAAAATAAAATAACCTTCCCCTGTATGTAACAGATACCTGATATAGAGTTTTTAATTATTTTTTACAGCAGTATTTTATTCAGTTCTGCCTTAATTTTAATCATCGGTTGTGATTGTTAAGTTTTGCAATCCACATCCGAGGCTGGCAACGAGAGCAGCACAGCACAGCTATCTTTCATGCAGCCGTTTTCTGCAGACCAAAACATCTGCTGGTGATGCAAACAGAAGCTGTTCTTGGCTTTTTTAATTTCAGATGCTCACAAACTGATAACTTTTTTTTTTTTTTTTTTTTTTTTTTTTTTTTTTTTTCATAAGAAGAACCAATTACCAAACACAAACTAATGTAGTCTAGAGTTTCATATTCTGCAGCTTTCACCTGGCATTTCCGCTCCCTGCTATTATCCCAACTCCCTTCTGTTCTTTGCCTCTCGGAGCAGAAAAGCAAGTGTTGCTGTGGTTACACCAGGGAAATAGGCAGATGCTGCAACATGCATGATGACTCTTCCAGGAAATGCTTCAAGATAATTACAAGCAGCAATTGTGCCAGGGATATTGCTTGTTCCTGTGTCTCTCCAGATAATAACTTTTATAACCTCTTTGGCTGTGTCCTCTGGAAGGATCTGAGGACATAGTGATTGTAAGAAATCACCTGAGATTATTATTTCCCTGCTTTTTCTCCCTCCTGGACTGAAAGACAGCCTTCCTTGCACCTCAATAATGTGTACTCTAACTCTCCTGCCTCCAGTTCTTGAGTTTCAACTGTGTTTCAGCGTCTATTTTTTATTCTCAAAACTTTTGCTGCTTAGGGATTTAAGACTAGACCTTCAAAACAGTTAAAGCATCCCAGTCCAATTCTTAAACCCTTGTTTACCTGTGGCCTAACCTGCAAGTGCCTGACACCCATAGGTATACAAGCACAGATGTATTTTAATATTAAACTTTATTGTCTCCCTGTAGTTCCTTTCCTGGATGTGTGTACCCCAAAGCTCTCAGTCTTAACTGTTCAGAGCACCTCCTGCACGAGCGAGGGAAGGATTACCAGCTGAGCCTCCCTTCTCATGGCCTCAGTTCGGCAGGTTTGACCAGGGCAGAACTAGCTGGATGATGAGGCAGCAAGACACTGTGTCCAGTTCTCTATTCATTCCCGTATTGCTGGGGCTGGGCCTCCACAGGGTCTCCTGCAGGCAAGGACCCTAGGACAACATGTATGTCCTGGGGACCTCTGAGGTTGGAGACGCCCTTCCTGGATTGATGCTCCAATGGGTAAAAATGGCCAGTGAGATTGGAGTGCTTAAAATAAAAATAAAATACATAAATAAATAAATATCCCATAGTGAAAAACCTCCAGCATTAGTTACTGTTCTTGCCTAGTGGTAAAATGTAAAAGCTCTGGAGAGACATGAGTTTTAAGACTTTTAAAAGGCATCTTGAGCTGCAGGGTTTCCTCTTTACGAAGATCTAGCTCCTGCCATGGTTGCAAAGGGATGGGCCCAGATCTCTCCCAAGATGTGTGCAGGGAATCCAAGAATCATACACGAGCTTGAGAAATCAGTGGTGGAAACACCATCCCTTCCAAGTGATCTGTGAGAACTGGCCTTCAGTCAATTCATTCATTACATTATTAAAAAAGCATAAACAATCAGGGAATTCAGAATTCCCCCTCTCTATTGCTTAGCCATTGCATCAGAGTTGCCAAATATATTTTTTCCCCTGTACAAAACAACAAGCTTAGCTGCTTCTCTGAGACTATTCATTTTCACCACATCAGGAACTCATTAATTCTTGATGAGAATTCAAGCATTAATCAATTCTTGATTGAGTTCTCCCCAGAGGGAAAGAGGAGAAACTGGGCCAGATTTGCCTTTTGGCTGCTTTGAGTTCTGTCTCCGACTTAACACACATGGCAACAGCGGTATAATCAGTCTGCTTAGCTTCCACTCCATATCAAATGCATCTTCACAGCAAACGTAGGACTCTGAAGACAATCTCCTTGCTACAGGTAGTGCGGGAGAAAGCTGTCTGATGAGAAGAAAGTGGCCCAAGCCCCTGCAGTGCTTTGCCTTTGCAGACCTCCCGTGGCAGCTGCAGCAGGAATTGGGGAGAATAGCCTGAGGGTTGCTCTGACAGAGGTCAGGTGTGCACAGAGCTGCAAGGAGACCATGGCAATTAATGTGTATGGATGTTTATATATATATTTGTGAATTTATATATATAAAGAATACATATATGTTACATATATCTTCCTTTAGCTGGGTTGTGTACTTAACAGCCATACTTCAGGATCCAGCTGGTGGGTAAGGATGCAGACGGATGCTCTGGGAATCCAAGTCAAGCCTGGAGAGAGTCAAAGCACCTCTATCTTCTGCTGGTCCAAAGTCAAGGTCAGCTTAGATGCAAGGACATCAGATTTCTGCAGCAGGATCTGACATCAGCCCCTCACTTGCTGTTAAGAAGTCCTTATATTGAAGCTGTTTGCCTCTAGTGCAGATCTTACAAGTCTGCTGTCTGCATTAGAGATAAATCAAGTCTGATACTCAAACTGAGATTTCCTCATGGTTTCATTCAGTCATGGTATACTGAAGAATTTACATTCAGATTTATACAGCTGACCCACTTCCTTGTAACTGTATTTTGAGAACAAGGAAGTTTCCCTCTGAGATTTGTAGAGCTGTTTAGATAAATTTTACTTGACAGCTCTATGTCATTTATTTTATGACTCTCTTGCAATGAATTAGAAATAATTTACCATTGTGCTAAAGATTTGCCCTATTTTCATAGAGAGCCAAACTTCCTTTATTTTTCTTACACTTCTCATGAAAAATAAAAAGTGATGACTTCAATTCAAGGTGAATTAGACATGGCACAAACTCTAAAGGGATTCTTACAATATATTTAATTTGAGCTGCACTTTCATTGTCAGTTTGCGTATCTCTCAGCTCAGGAGTGTGGATTTTTTTTCAACAAGTTTGCTATTGTTTACTCTTTAGAAAAGGTTTTCTTTCCTTGTTTTCTTTCTTTCTTTCCACAGAAAATAGAAGTCCAGTCACAATGCATTCATTAACAATACGTTTTGAAATTAAAGTGTTTATACTTTTTTTTTTTTTCTTAATGACTACATTCAGAAATTTGGCATATTACATGAAACAGAAATTTTCCATGGATGACGCTTCATGCCTTTCCCTGATGAAGTGAGGGTTCTGCTATGAGCTCTTACAAGAGGCAAGTGAGAGAGAAGAGAGGACAGCCAGATTTCTTTCTACATGCCTTCTTGCCCCCAGCATTCCAGCAGTGACACTGGCCTCAGCAGCCCTTGTGTCTGTCTCCATTTACATCGCTTTTTTTTTTTTTTTTTTTTCCCCTCTGGCTGCTTTGGTGACACAGAATTTCCCTCTTTGCTGGTCTGTAAAACTGTCACACTTTTCAGACCTCAGTCGGCTTTGGGCGCCCAAAAGCAATACTCTGATCAAGGGTGAAGGCAGGGCAGCAACGCTGGCCGTCCCCCAGGACGTGGTCAGGAGCAGAGCGGCACCATCCCACGACGTCCCTCTGGGCCCCGCAGCTGCCCCGGGCAGAACCACTGGAGCTGGTGTCTGTGGCCACAGCGCTCCCATCCCCTCTGTCATATACATCTGAAAAGCTGGTTTTGTTTCTTTCCTTCCACCCATTCAAAGGCAACCACTGATTCTTTGAAGAGATAGTGGCTAAAACCAGTTTTTTTTTTTTTGTTTGTTTTTTTTTTTTTTTCCAGTTTGCTTGTGTTTTGGAGAGTGGTGCCTTTTCAGTGTTGTCTCAGCAGGCTTCAGTGGTGATGATGGTCTCTGCCAAGGCACTGCAACACCTGGTTTCACCTGTGAATGGCTTTAGAAGAGAGGCACTTCCCAGGGCCTCCTCTGAAAGGAGAGGATCTCCAAGCAGCCTCAGCTAGGGCAGTGAGAGTAGCTGAGTGCGAAGGCCAGAAAATAAGAGAACAGCTCTTTAAAAAATAAAAATAAAAAAGAAAGGTCAGTAAGGGACTGAGGGAGCACTTAAAATGAAGATGTCAGCAATGAAGTGGAGATATATCAATTCTAGTGGCCTGTATAAACAGACAAGAGGAATTGTAGCTGGTCACTTACAACCGTGTAAATTTAATTAAATTGGTATAGCTTGCAGGAAATATAGAGTATTGAATATAACAATAAGTGGCTCTTTCTGCTCTTTTGGAAGAAGGAAGCGGGCAGAAGGCACAGGGAGATGGCACTTAGACCAGAGTGCATTACCCTTCTCAGTCACACACAATTAATACAAATGAGCCACCAGAGTTCAAGCTCAGTTTTCTAATAGCTAAAATATGACATGAGGCACTTGGCTATGTCTGCTAGGAAAACAAATCACCCAGAGTCCTGTTAACTCCATTTTGCAGTGTGTGCTTGCAGGGTGGGAGGGAGTTGGGCTTATGGAGGAGCACAACTCTGGCATCATGGGGTCTTCCCCTCTGAAACGTGGATGTGGAAGGGCTGCAGTGCTGGGAGGAGGTTACTCTGGGTGTATCTTAAAAACATTGGTTCACATTTCCTTAGCTGAAGGTGAATTGCAACCAAAAGAAGGCAACTCTATGTCAGATCTTGTCTCCATGGCAAGAGGGTAATTGATCACTGAAGGAAAAGGTAGTGGTTGCTTGGTGGAGGCATGATTTGATTATATCAAACATGTGCTAATGGAGAATACAAGTCTCAGTTATTTATTACTTGTTTTCCAGAAGATCCAATTTCACAGAGATGAAAACAACAAAACTCCCCAAAATTTTCCCCCTGCCCATGGCAAAATAATCTATACCAATGGGTGAGTTAGGAACATATAGCAGAGAATACAAATAGGGAGTTGGACATGTCGAGATTGATCAGCAAAAGGGCATGAGAAAACATATGGCCAGAAAGTTTAAGCCTGTTTTATAATGTCCTTTAGGTATGACAGGAGCGAAAAGAAGTTTAACAAATGCACCAGTCATTTGCTGTCAGTGCTCCTGTCCTCCCCGGTGCGGGGGAAGCATCGCAGGAGGGAATAATTTACATCCCAGCAGTGATTAGCAGGCAGTAAAACGGCAGCTCCGCAGTCGGGCTCTGTTAAATCGGTAAGTCTGGGTAACTGGCACCTAAAATTTTTAAGAGCCAGCTGAGCTACTCTTTGGATCATTAATGTTTATTTTTAATAAGTCTTGGATCACTAGGGAAGCTTCAATAGGCTGGAAGAAAGCTCATGCTCTGCCATTATTTAAAAAGGGTAAATGGGATGACCTGAGTAATTACAGGCCTGTCAGATGAGCATTCAATCAATATGTGTTTCATACCACCAAATGTAAGGTCATATATCCAAGAATAATGAAGGTAGCTGATACTTGCAGGATAGGAGATTTTATCCTGAGCAGCATACAATAGGAGAATGCTGAATAAGTTTGGGGAGAAACTTGCTTTCTCATAGGTGATAGGGAAGCCAAGGCAGCAATGTGGCTGTCCTGGTCTGATGACCACAATTCATGAAGCTGCCTGAAAATTTGGAGGGAGCTCAGAGAAAAATTAGCAGAATACTTATTTTTTTACAGTCTAGCCATTAAAAAGGGGTATCGTTGATGCTGCACAGGAAAGGCAAGGGAATTCCCCAGTTGGTCTCAGTTGGGATAACAGTAACATAAAATGAAGCTTGGACCTGGGAAGCTCATCTGCATCAGGGTCATTAATTAATGTCTGGACAAATTGAGATCGTGGCAAATTTCCACCACTGGATTTCTCTGCAACAATCTGTTTGCTTTATAAAAGTATCTTCTATCACAGGTGGCCTTTGAACTGGGAGGGACCTTGGCTGGTCTTTGCCTGGTGTGCTGGGGTCCAGCTAGCGGCCACTGCAAGTCAGCAGAGCTTTGCTGTTGACTTTGATTGGCCTGTGCATGGGAGTGTCCCCTTGGTGCATCTCACAGTGGGGCCTCTGGAGTCAGAGGAATAAGAAACACATTTGCCATAAAACATGAAATTGAAAATTGACTCTTCAGGTTTCCAAAACCTGTTTAACCACCACACTCAGAAGTGATTCCTACATAAGCTCTTCTATTATTTATAGTTGTCTAAACAGCCATGCAGCTACAAGGCTATTTTTGAAGGCACAGTGTAAATCTACCTTGAAGCCTATTTTTAGCTCCTCTATTGGAGGTCAGAATGCACAGGTGTCTATAGACTCTGCGAAATCTAAAAATATTTTCCAGATATAGCATTCTTTAAATTATTGCTCACAATGTTCCTGGATTTTAAACAACAACTGAAATCCTGCACAGTCCAGATTCTTTTCTAACTTCCTTTCTTCTCTGAATTAATTGATTTCATTAGCAGCACTGCCTGTCCTGTACTACCGATGCAATTTGTGCATTTCTGCTGCATTGATAAAGCATTTATGTGGAAAAAAAAAAAAATCACAAATGTCTTTAGAAAAAAAGGAAGAAGTCATAAATCTCCTAGAGTTCTGGAGGAACTTTGTTTAGAAGGACTTCTGGAGACTGCAGAGCAGTCTTGGCTATTACTAACCTGATTTCCACCTGTATTTAAGAGGATGTGGAAATAATATTCAGTGGTGGGAACAAAGATATTTTTGACAAATTTCCCAATTAATATAAGCATTTCAGGTATCATTTGATTTGATTTGATTTTTTTTAAGTGAAGGTTTAATTTGGAGGATTCAAATTATAAGTGTTTTGGTTTGCAATTTAAATCTATATCCTCTATTTTTGAAAGATCAAAACTAAATGAAATCCTTCAAATCCTACACTAAGAGAAAACTATAGCTCTCATTTTGTAGAATAATTCCTTTTTTTTTTTTTTTTTTTTTTTTTTTTTTTTTTTACCATTCTACACTAGGTTAAGTTTTCTACCATTCATTTAATTCCTGTGTGGGTAAAGTTTAATATTGATATTTCTCACAAAATAGGCCAATATTTGTCTCCTAGACATAGCTACTCGTAAAAAAAACACTTCAGGAAGTTGAAGTCTGAAGTCCCTCGATGCAACAGACAATCATCCTAGTACACGGCTCTTCTGAAGGTATGAATGGCTCCTAACGGCTTTGACAACCCATTCGTCTCACCCCTGCTGTGCTGAGGTTACATCTTGCTGCAGTCTCTAGAATATGCTTGTTTCCAGAAATTCACTTTCACAGACTTTCCTTTGACTTTCTTTATTCCTTTTTACCAAATTGTTTATTTCTCCTCTTTCTTCAGGATAGTAGGATGTGTAAACTTTGCTTTTATTTGTAAGATTATTAAAATATTTACTGGATATCTTCATGAACAAAATGTCTGTGAGGCGGTCTACTAGAATTAGCATATATTTGGGAGTCTGATTTGGTTCTTCCTCATGACTGGTAAATCAATTTCTGCTCATTTGAAGTTAATGAGCCTGATTATCAATGTTTCTCTAGCAAGTTGATGGAATTCTATTGATTTGCGTGGAACCATGTCAGATTTACAGGTTAACTTCTAATCAAGAGAATTCAACTCAATGGAATATAACTAGTAGAATAACATCAATTTAAAACCAAAACAATTAAAAAATACATTTTTTTTTTCCTGAGTATGCATCATTTATACAGATCTTAATTGAATGCTTTTTAAATATATTGTATATCTCTTTAGTCTTAACAATAAGAAAATCAGCATTATTATTATTTTTTTTTTTTTTTTATGAGTGCTTCTTTGCTTTTGCCACTAAAGAAACACCCACCCAAAAGTGGGTGTCTATGCAACTGCAATGTCTTTTAATGACATCAACAATGTTCAGGATATTAGTAATTGATATCATTTTGTCAAATGATAGCCAGTTGGAGTTACAGTGGACAAAAATTTGTTTTCTGGTCAGCTGACAGATTGTCCTCAGCTTCCACATCCTATAAAAATATAAAATATATTGTTTAAACATTTTAATGTTTAAAAATGTCCTTTCCATAGTTGAGCAAAACAATGGGCAGATAACATCCAATTTTTGTGAAACATATGGAAGTCGCTTTTTACAAGGCTTCTAATGAAGTCTTCATTATTGTAATATGTACATATTTTGAGTGTTGTCAAGCTGTCTTTCATTGGTGTTAGTGCTAACATATTCATTGGCAAATGGCTATGAATTACATGGAGCTGTAATTTCATTTAGGGGTTCTGGTTCCTATATGAGTCCCTTGGGAGTGAATTATCAGAAACTTAACATGAAATTTTGATCACATAAGCAGATTTGTTCCTTTTTTTTAGTATCTTGCATACCTATCAGGAAAACTACAGCCAGGAAAAACAAACAAAACAGAGGTTTCTTAGCAGAGTATGATTTTCAGTACAAGATTTTCAAAGTAGTGTCAGTCACAGAAGAGTACAGAGAACCACTTTCAGCATCTCTCTGCCATGACCTTTGTATCCCCGATATTTTGGGGCTATAAATGACAGATTAGGGAAACAGGAGTGGAAGAGTGGGGGTGTTTGTGTAGCAAAATACGATTTTGTTTTATTTTTTTCCATGACACAAAGGTGTCATTACAAGGCTTAGAAGCCATCTTATTAAAGTTTTAGTATCCACAAATATGCGACAAGGAGAAAATACCAGTTACATGTTTCCAGCCAATTGTTTCCAATATTTAAGCTCAGGTATGCTAACAGAAATATTATTGATTAGCTTTCAGGGTAAAAAATTAGGTATGTTTGCACAGATATGTTCAGCATCATTGTCTATTGACTAAATGTAGTGATGATAGATAAGATACATGTGTGATAGGCATATCTTCTTGTCTGAAGCAATGGCCTTCATTAACTTTAATAATAAAGTGAGAATATTAACACTCAAGTCCTAGAGCCCTTCTGAATATCATGATTTGAATCTTACAGTCTTATCTAATACAGGTTTTCCAACAATATCATCTTCAGCCTAACGTGCTCCATGCTGGTCTGGGAGACAGCTCATTCAGGGAAAGCAGAGAAAGAAGGAAACTACTTTCTGGAGCAATTTTGTCTGAGCACAAGAAAAACATTTCCCTTTCACATTAATAATCTATTATTAATTTTATTTTCACAGTTAGTTGGAAAATGTGAAAGTCACTTCATTTTCCAGATAACCCAATTTATCTGCTATTTGCTGCATATTGCCTGAACTCCTTGGCATCAGTGAGAGAGACATAGAGGCTCAGCAGCTGGACATGCACCTGTCTGTTTTCTGGTGCTACTTCATAGGAACTGTAAACGCTCAGCCCAAACCTTTAATTTACAGAAAACAGCCCTGCCTTTTCAGTTTGCAACTTTTTTTGCTTATTTCCCTCAGAAATCTCCATCTCCCTTTTTCTAGGTAGTTCCCTTTTCTGAGATGGCTGTTCTGTGCTTTGGTTGTTATGTGATACCTTCCCACAAGTCTTTCAAATCACTGCTTTCCTGTGCGAGCACGAGTAGCAATCGTGTGTGTGTGTTTGTGGTGGGGTGATTATCGGCCTCAGTGCATGACATAGCAATAAACATCCTCAAATGGATTTGGGCACTTTATCATAGATTTGAGTCTTATTTCCAAGTCTTATGATAAGCCTTTGTTGAAACAGGATTCTAACTTATTAGCTACAGGTTTTGGGGTCATTACTCTCAGATTGCTGTTGACACCAACTCTTTACACTTTAAAAACACATATTTAGACAGAGGAGGTATTGTCATTGGAAGAAAATGGGAATGTGCTCATCTTGTGGTTGTATTTGCTACACTGTATTGAGGTTGCCTAAGCCAGCTCCATTTATTCTATATTTTGCATGCAGTGGAATTTGGCTAGTTATTGTGATGAATTAATGGGCCAAAAAGATGAAGTTCTTTGATCATAATTGCATGTTCATGAACCAAATTTCAAGTCAGGAATTTAATATCTTTAAGTGCAAGAGATAATAATAATGGCAAAAGTCATATTGCAAGGAGTAATTTCAGTTTCTAAAATCATTCTGAAGAAGCAACCCCACTCAACCAAGTAATTTGTGTAGCTACATAAATATTCCCTGTGTTCCTTAAAGCATTTCTTTTTCTCCTGAAGTCTGCAAATTACACTTTTATGAGATGCTGTACAAACTAACTACTATATCTATTCAAAGTATGATAATATCTTCTTGCCTTTGAATGAAATATTTGGCCCTTGAGAATCTTTCAGTATCTTTCCTCATAAAATACCTGAAAATTGAATAAGATCTTAAGCTTTATTATGTACATATAATACTGGTACCTGTGGGATTATGTGTAGTAACCTTATTTACAGAACCTTAAGATGTATTTGCTGAATATACTTTAGGCTGGGACAACTCTGTAACATGTGTTTATAATCTCTTCTTGTGAGACTTGATCTGCAAAAAATCCCAATGGTCTTATCTCAGAAAAAGTATGCAGGTCTAGAGCACAATCTGAGCATTACTTCAAATTGTAGCATTTCAGAGTAGCAGGCATAAAATGTGTACCTGATGCAATATAATAAGTCAGTCTCTTGGGCTATATTGTTTCTAAGTCCTTTTTGTTCAAAATGCAAAGAAATTGTAAGGCAATGTAGCTTTTCTTGTAAAACATACATCATGGATGATGTATCCACAGTAATTCTTTCGTTGACACTGGAATAGGGCCATGAATTTTCAGGTACCAGAGAACCACATTTGAGAACTAATACTTATGAAAAGTCTGAACTTTCTTCCAAAAGTGTATTCCTTCTTATCTGAGAGCAGAACTTCCTCCAGTAAAGCACTAAAGAAGCTGCTGTCACCCCTGTGCAGACACAGCCCCAGAGAGCAGGTGTTCCTCATTGGGGTAGTCACATGTGAGATAAGAAGAAATGCCAGAGTTCCCAAGATGAAGTCCAGTCCCTTTGGAAGAAAGCAGGAGAAAAAAAATCAAACCACATATAAATGGTAAGAGGGCCTACATTTAACCCCCAAATTGGGATGCATTTCAAACCATTACTTTGTATGAGGTAGCTGGGTAAATTCAAGCATTCACTTATCAGAATCAAGCACCTCTCCTCACTGTAGCTGAGATTTTTCTTGTACAAAATACTGATCCCTGTTAGGGCTTTGCAAAGCAGTATTGTGACATTTTCCATAGGGATAATGTTATAGAAACTTTTGAGAAGTAAAAATACAGGACAAAATAGCTTTTATCTTAGCTCAGGAGAGACAGAGTTTTCCACATATTTTATTTTTCACCTGACCCTCTTAGGAGTTCCTTTCACAGATAAATAATGCTATTATGTTTCATACTGAAACATGCAAAGATGATCACTTTGGTGGTTTTAGTTATTTTTCTTCATTAGTTGTTCTTTACAGGTCTTTTAAGGAGCTGGAACTGAATCCATGTCCAATCAAACTGATCAGCATTTGGGGGCATGACTGTTCAATCACAGCATGATGTACAGTCATTTAATGTAACTTTATACAACAGAGCTGTTTGGATTATTCCCTGAAGATTATCTGCAGGATCTTAAAGAGCACTTTGGATAGCTCAGAAATCTCAGCACTATATATATTTTTCATTACATTCATGCTGCTTTTGTAATGTTTCCAAAGTGTCAGTGCTGGGTACGGTAATAGAATAGGACTTGCAATTTACTTCACTGAGATAACAATGCTGTCTAAGGTGAAATTAAAATAGACTTCACTTATTTGTGGAATTAATTATTTAAATGTGCTCAACAATCACTTATGTCAAGCTTCCATGTTTACAATTTATTTTTTTTTCCCCTGTGCAAATGCCACAAAGATAGTGTTTGGTGGTAGAAAGTAGCTTTGCATTAAAGATTATAGTCCCTTCTTGTGTGTGCTGTATTATTTAAAATGTGGTTTAGTTATTAGTTATTCAATGCCGTGCACTTGTTGGAGACAAAGTAAATGGGGTGGGTGGGCTGGAAAGGGGAGGTACATTAACTTCTGTGTGTACAGGGAAGCTCTTGGTTTGTCTAGCACTTGGTAATTTAGGAAGATGTCCATTGTATCAGTGGGTTGGACCTCCATGAAGATGGCAAGGGAACTCTTACTGGAGTTTTCAGAGAGGAAGCCTCACTTAAGGATCACTGAAATTAATAATGTTTCAATGAGCCTCAAAAATTGCACTTACATCACTCAGCAGCTTCATTTTAAAGTGTGTATCTGCTTGAGAGGACATTTTAAAACTGAAGAATTTGTGTATGGATATGAAGCAGGACATTTAGAAGGCTCTCACCTGTAAAGAAGTAAGTTTAAAGGTCTGAAGTTGTGATTTTTTTTCTTGGTTTGTTTATATATATATATATATATATATTTTTTTTTTTTCAACAGAGATGATCTTTGAAATCTTTTCCATCAGTTCTCTCCACATTCCAATTTCAATTTTATAACACCCCTCACTGTGCAAGTCTTGGCAGGAAACTTGCCCATCTTGCAGAGCCTTGCATGAATAATTCATTTAAGTGTCATGCTGATTCACAAAAGGTTGGAATATTTCTTTGGAGAAAGTGTTTAATAAGATTCTTCCAAACAACAAAAATTATAGCTTTGTGTGAGTTTTATGCGGTAGTATCTCTTAAAAGGTTTTGCACAATCAAGGATTTAATGAAGTGAAAACTGAAACATATGGGAGTCCCTTCTACCTATTTGTTTCCTAGGTTGAAGTATGGGGATGAAGCTGCTTAATTGGGGTCAGAAACCTGAATCTGTCAGATCTGAAAGCATAAGCAGAAGTTCAAGAAAATGGATACAGCTCCTCTTTGGCTCCTTATATTCATATCTTCATTTGGGAGAATCTATGTGACAGAGATAAAGACAGAGAATGAAGCACTTTCACTTATTTTCCAAGTCAACAGAAAATATCACAACAGCTTCTGCAAAATACTGTCTTTCTGAAAGACTCCCAGCTGCATGATGTCCCAGACATTTTGTTCCACAAGGTGTAGTTTAACACATCAGATAGAGGCACAGAGGTATGTTCACAGATCTCTGAAGAAAGAGTTAGTTCTGTGAAAAATTATGCATCTTTAGAAGTTAATTAAGCTTCTTGGAATGGAGGATTTTTTCTTTTTTTCTTTTAAAGACAACTTTTAAACTGGCTTTGGTGATCATCAACTCCCCCTTCCTCACAAAAGGAACTCCATCTAAGAGGATGGTATGAAGTAGGAAGTCCCTTGGAATTTTTCAAAAAATCCTATCCAATTTTATGTATTTATAATGTTGTGTTATTACAGTTTCTAATGTGAAATATTTTGCCAGGAAAAAAAAAAAAAAGCTAAACCTATGTCCAGAAACAGCCAGTGTAGTTAGAACACAACATCCCATCAATCTTGCTGGTGTTGGCACGCACATTCTAGCGTGTGTTTGGCAGCTGTACAAGTGGGATAAAATACTGTGTGATACTCAGAGGATGAGAGGCCAACATGTTTTCAATAAGACTGTTTGGTGAGAAGAAAAATAGCTCACAAGGTGAATGTTCTTGGTATATAATTGGTTTCCATTATTAAGTAAATTGACTTAATCATTATATTGGCATCATCTCAAACCATTTCATCAGAAGAATTTGGCGTCAAATCTGAATTAAGGCAAAGGCTCTCACTGGTGTTGAAGTGGTCACACAGTGCAGTGGAGCTGAGTGTAGAGGTTATCGGCCTGACCTTGCTAGCAGTGAGTAAAAATGAGGAGACAGCTACAGCCCTTTGGGACTTTTGACTGTCTTGCTGTGACTTTGCCTCTATCCTCTTTCAGAGCTGGAGCAAGTTACAAGATTTCTTTCAGATCTCCAGTCTGAGAAGGGATGGGGAGTCCTTTGTCCTAAATTTTCCTCTAGCAGCAGTGGAGCCGGCTGCTCCGGAAGCTACACAATTGCCATCCTTGGAGATTTTAAAAACTTAGCTGGAAAAATTCATGACTGACTTTGAGTGGGGAAATGATGATCCCTTGTGGTTCACTCCAGCAAAAATTTCTATACACCCATGAAACCTTGAAGGCAAGAGTCACTTTGGGCTCCACTGAGGCTTTGAACAACACCCAGCTGCATGGGACAGCCTATAGAGCTGGGTCATAAGCTATAACTCCTTGAATTTCAGTGCAAAGATGCCAATAAAGCTAACTAAGTAAATGGGCTGCCTGTGTGTCTGGTTCACCCACCTCGGGGATCTAGCCTATTTTACGGTCAAACTTGCAGCTTGACAGACTTGAAAGCTTGCACATTCATTACTGCTGAAATGTCTTCCTACACGGATATTGCTCTTCATAGTGCCTTCCAGGGAGCTCATTTAAAGATTATATGGGTGATTGGTGTTTTTTGGTGTTTGTGAAGTAGTTCTCATAATCAGGATCTAAAAGAACCAAACTCCTTAAACTTGCTGATTTTTTTTTTTCTTTTTCCTAGTTGTCATTTAGTTGAAATTAATATTGTAATTGCTTTCTCTGGAGACTCTATAACTTGATGCACACTCATTTATAGATAGGAATATGGATGATGGGTGACTAATGCTGCTTAGTTAGGCATTTTTTAAAAATAAATACAGAATCTGTCAATCCATTCTCTGTCAGAGAGAAAAGCAGCTCCGGTTTTCACACAGTCTCTTCCTTCAGGGGATTCTGTCTTAGGAAGTACTGTAATAGACAGAAGTATGGGTTTTGACTTCTTTGGCAGTTTTCACCCTTTACTTTGCAAAATACTCTTCCAGTTTTCTGATAACATTTATGGGGGCTGAGAAGTGCATTGCCTACCAAGGAACAAAACTTCTTGGCGTGACATTGACCACTGCATGTCAAGCCCATATTCTCTAATTTTGAAACTAATGACAATAAAAGTTGAACAAGCAATATCTGCAGCTTGAGGACCTCAGCTGTATTGATTAGGATGGTGCTTTATGGATTTGAATTAGCTGGCAGTCTGTCCTTAATTGTTTAAAAATGGTCTGTTATGTTAGGCTGTCCATCTATACCCATTGCAAGCAGCTTGCCAACCAGCCATTTCTTTCCCTATCAGTAGTCTGGTGATTGATTCATTCAGTTCATATTGCTCTGACTGCAAGGTTCAAGAGGACACTTCTTCATTTTACTTTTATTAACGTACACAATTATTTCCTTCTGATTAATGCTTCACTCTTCAAACATTACCTACATTTGCTCTTCATGAGAACTGTCTTGTTTCCCACCACTTAAAAAAGAAAAGGAAACAGCCTATTTAACAAGTCTTCTTAATAGTCAGCCTCCTCAGTTTTAACTTAATAGTGGGTCAGAAGATGCAGAGAAGCAGAGGGTGGAAGATGTCACCACGAGCAATCAGCCTGAATCCAAACAGAAAAATTCATGACCTAAATGAAGTATCTCCCTCCAGATATCAGAACAGTGAATAAATGTTTCATAAATTTACTTTCCAGGTCAGCTCTAAATCACTATTTTTATGTTTGTGGTTTGACCCCTGCTGTTTAACAAAAACAGCACGGTCAGATTGGGCAAGGAGCAGCGACGTGCTCCTGGGTGTCCCTGTTGGGAGCAGTCACATCACTAACACCTCCAGGATGAAAACCTCCAAGCCTGGTAACCCAACTTAGAGTATGAGGAATAGTATCACATGGGTTTCCTTGTACAAAAACCTACAGCAGCAGAGGGCATCTCCAGATGCTGTAAGAGCACATCCTAACAGGTTGAGCACCTGTGGTGAGAGCAGCCAGCAGTGACTGCTGATGGTTGCTGTCCCTAAAGCAGCCACCCCCTGCCATGAGGCCCTGCCTGCCTCATGAGGGAGCTGAGGTTTTTACTGTGCCATGGAGGAAAATACACATTAGATGGCTGCATTCAGGGAGTGAGGGCATGAAGCCAAAGTTATACTCATGGGGTGAAAACCTTTTCAGAGGCTTGACCCTTACAGCTTGTTTGAGCTTTATCTACAGGCAAGGGGAAAAGCCTGTTACTACCACTGCAGCCTGAAAACCAAAGAAGCTTTGATTATATGTGTTAATCCTCCACTGTTGAGTGAAGATGCCTGGCACCAAGGCTTCACTGTATGCAAGATTCAGCCTCGTACTCCAAATTGGCCCCCATGATTCTCGTGGTGTGCTATAGCACAGTAGCCTGTGTCTGAAAGCCCAGCCTCAGCTCACTGTGCCTATTATTAGGAAGCCAAACGGGACTGCACACCACGCATTTTTAAGTGGAGCATGGAGATTGTCAGCAAATTCTGCTAACAAGTGGCAGAATTTATGTGCTCACAGACTAGTCCCTACATTGGAGATTTATGGTATTCTCCTTTCATGCTGTGCTGTTGCTGCTGCTCTACAATTAGAGGGAAGCTGGCATTAAAAACATCTGCTACCCATGTCGGCCCATAGTTGCCAAACTTTTCGCTCTTATCCTGCCAAGTAGTACCTTGCCAGCACTACCGTTGTGTTTAAATGTTAACTCCCAAAAGCAGCACTTGCAGACATTAGTGCCACTGAATCAGCACTAATACTGACATTGCACTTAGGGAAGGGGTATGGTGTTCAAGGATCAGGCTGGCTTCAGGCTGTGGCCCTATACCACAGTCTGCATACAAACCAGGGTACTCGGAGCCCTGGCATGAGGTTCTCTCTCATGTTCACAAGCATAGAATTTTCTGTCTCCACCCAGCCTTGCTTTTTTTTTTTTTTTTTTTTTTTTTTTTTTTTTTGTGAGCTGTCCCTACTGTGCTGAGATGCTCTGGGGGGGCTGTGCTGAATGGAGGATAGTCACACACGAAGACAGGGTCCCTGCTTGTTGCAAGAATTTTTATTCTATTTAAAATGATTACCAATAGATAAAGAAGTCTTCGACTCTACATTTCCACTTCTCAGTCTAATGGTTAGTGATTTTTTCTGATTGCTTCCTAGCATAAATACCCCATTGTAATGTGTGCAACAACATGTTTTCACAGCACAGAGAGGAGAAACAAGAGAGAGCCAAAGTGCTACAAACCCTGCAATGGAGCAGTGACCGGGAGCATAGCAAGGCTTGTGAGTTACATGATCGCTGGCCCTCTGTCTTCTAGCTACATTTTCAGATAAAGTACCTCTGGGGACAGCAACGATATTCAGCAGCCCATATGTAACAGACTTTGCTTTGGCCACTGCAATATGTTAAAGATATCTGGGGGAAATGTTTCATGCTGCAGGGCTGTGTGACACTGCAGAAGGCAGGGATGTGGCACGGTGAAATCTGCCAATCCAAAGCACAAAGCCAGAGCCCAAATGTACCAGCTGTTGGAGGAGATCAGGCACACGTGTATATGATGAGTATGTGGCTGCAGAACCACTACCGAAATGTTCCTGTATTGTCATTTCTGAGAATAGAAAAATATAGGAATAGTGAACAGTGAGCTGGGTTTATATACTAGTAAAGCAGTTTACAACGCTTCTCTGGGAAATGGGCTTCCAGGTGAAAAAGGTTCTGGTGCTTTTTTTCAAAGTTGGCTGAATCTTATTGATTCATATAAGCTGAAAGTTCAAACTAACAAGAAGTAGGAATTAAATGTAAATAGTATCAATAGACCCCAAGAAGTCTTTTAAAAACTGCTACGTGCATTTCTTTTTATTCTTCGTAGAACAATCTCTTCCTTCCTTCAGGCAGCATTTAAACTTGGGCTGCTGTCAAATTTCCCAGCTATTGGATTTTTCCTCTTTTCATAACTGTTCTGTTTTTTGTAGTTACCTTTCTTTTACCTTTTTTTTTTTTTAAACTGAAGAGTCTTCGTATTTTTCTGTAGCTTTATATGTTTGCAGCATTCACTTGGTCACGGAGTAAGACCCTGGCTGTGTGGTTATCCTCCAGCATTGTGCTGTTTCTAGCTGAGGAAAAAATTCCCTTCCACCTGTTCCTTCTGGATGAAATGACAGCTGGTAACTATCTTAGGTTTATCCCATGCTAACATTTTACTTACTAGCCAAACAAGGATATCAAGTTGGATATCTGCTTTATTTTTGCATCCATGGTCTTGGCTATGCCAATTTTACTCATCTTATATATTTCCTTACTTTTTGAGTACCAAGTATCATGGCATGGGCTTTTTGCAAAGTGAGGTAATTTACCTCAGTATAGACCTGCAGTATGAAACTCACAATTGCTTCTTTTCAGAATGCATTAAAAAAGTATCATTTGGTAAGAAAGGAGAAAAAAAAAAAATCTAACAAGGCAGCAGGCAGAGGAGTTTTTGTTTCTGGGCTGAGCTACAGAATTTAAGATGCTTTTATTTTTAGGTGATTTTGTCAGTAGAGGTTGTTGTTGCTACATTCTTTGGTTGTCTGTAGCCTCACTCAGAAATATGGTGTTGAGGGTTAAATACATACATGGTTTCTTCCTTTAAATGTGAAGCTATATATTTTGACTGCAGTGTGGGAGCAGATAGCGTGGAGATTAATCCAAGCAGTGATCAGCAGAGGGCACTGATCCAACAGGAGTCAGAGTAAACTCAATTGTCATTTTACTTCAGTGCGACCTAAAAGGGACCAAGATTAATCTGTTAATATTCTCTCCTTCCTTTTCCCTCCTATATCAGTGTTAATTGCCAAACAAGTGACAACATTTTCCAGTATATTATAATGGTACATTATGCACTGCTGCTGTAGAAATGGTTATTTGCAAATTTGCTACACACTCCTCTACAAACTCAAAAGGTTTTTATGTTGCTTCTGTACGTATCAATACAAATAAATAGAGGCTGCAATTTCTTCTGTATCAAATTTAACCTACATGCTTTTTAAAGCAGCCTAAATATTAAAAACAAATTATTGGAATATTCCACAGGAGTAGTTTTATTTATCATAGTATACTTTCAGGTAAACCTGTCTATTTCCTTTGGTTTTATTTTCCTCCAAAAGACGCATTTTTCTCAGGATTAGAGATGGTGTTTTGTTTATTTATTTATTTTTAACTATGCATTCACAGCCATATTTAAGAACTGTGTTACACATCTTGTCAGCTAGACTGATAAATGAAACCAGACCAAGACTTGGCAGAAACAGCAATCATAAACCTGGCTGCATAAAACGCTCCTGTAAACTAAATGAAATGGAAAGCACAAGGCCAGCATGCCTGGGCTGGGGTGCAGGAGGAGCAAAGAGGGGCATATGTTTCTGTGGTGGGGTCAGCAGGAGCGATGAAGGCTGACATGTTTGGGAATTGCCCTGACAGCCAGGGCCCTATAAAATTTTAATTTGAGAAATGAATCTGTTCTAAACTTGAGAGTCAAGCCCTGCAGCTTTTACCTGGGGAAGATTTTTTGCTAAGATAAATGAAAATAGACTTAAGGACTCTGACAATAGCCAGTAGGCAAGCCTCTGTCATGTGTCTGGCAAATAATCCTTTGTAGCCCTGACCTGTGTCACAAAATTGGGGTCAATAAATAAATATTGGCTTGGTGGTAGCATGTCTGAGTGTCACAACATTATTAAAAGCCTTTCAGGGTGAGCAAAGGACAGTTTTGTGCTGGATTCCCACAAACCATATTTCTATTGCTTTTTATGTATTAGTATTACTAAGATCCTTATAGAAAATGTAACTATATCCTACAGCATTTTCTGAGATTTGGCTAGTTTGCTGTTTATAGAAGAGTTCTGAATGAAAGAAACATTGTTGATGGCACGTTTTAGATGTTTACTGAACATCGTGCCCCAAACAGAAAAGGGATCTGAGCCTTAGCTATTTGGGATTGCTGACTCCAATGAATGTACTTTTGCAGGACCACTGAGGATAGCCCTATCTATCTATCTAAGTGATTCTCTTTCCTAATCACTGCATATAACAATTAAAATGGGTAAATGTCTTGAATGGCTGGAAAGGGGTAACCCCAAGCCCTATCCCAAATATATGCTGTATGTAGCATGCTTAGTCTTTGTCCTGTGAAATTCTTGTCTAAATATAGATTGTATCGTTAGCACACAGCACATAGTTGTCAATTATGGAGTCATCTGTCTAACATCTTAATAAGCTTCAGCAGAACAATTCCAAATCAAAGCTATCTCACCTGAAGGAAGGTGCACTCTTAGTATCTTCAGACTCATCTAAGAGACATTACTTTCAACTACAGACATAGCATTTCCCCATCAACAGGTAATGCATCTTTGTGAGTGTTGAGCACTTTTCTGAACACAGTATTCATGGTGGATGATCACTCTTCCAAACATCTATGTAATGCAAAGAGGTCAAAACTAATCATTGGGCCCAATTCTGCTGGCCTTTTCCTCACTGCTTTGTGAGTGTTGCTTTATCCCATTGAGATGAAGAAGTCTGGATTTTGGTCTTAATTATATTTTGCACGCGGCATAGCAGCACTTAGCAGCACTTTCAGATATGTGGCACATATCTGTAAGGAAACCTAAAACAGGGAAAAAAAAAAAAAAAAAAAAAAGTGTTATATTGCACTAATGACACTCAGCTAGGAAATCAGGGAGCAGTTGTTCAAAGAGGTCTTTGCTCTGAGGTTAGATTGCCATGAGCTCCAGGGGAGGAGTATGGGATCAATCACTTCTAGTGACGGGTGCAGAAAATTGGCCAAGGTCTTCATACTTCTTAAAAGATAAAACTTAACTTTCCTCACAAGGCCTGCTTTCTTATCACAGAAGCCAAAGATACAGCTAGGAATAATTGCTTTAGCCTTTAGTTTTGAGTAGAGTTTTTTTCTTTTCCTCTGCCAAGCAAATAGAAACAGAACTTGTACTAGTTTAACATACACTACTATCTAAGAAGAAGAAAAATTCAATAGAAATGAAGATAACTTTATTTCTGTCACCAAAGAAAAATATATATTTGATCTAATCTATGCTAAACTTTTCCTTGCAGTTCTTGAGAAATACAAAAAAATCTATATATCACACTCTTGGCCAGCAGCTGATGACATTAGTCTTCAGTTTTTCTCTCTGTTGTCTTACTAACAACAACGAAAAAGGTACAGCATAAGCTTGTGTATCAGTAAAGGTAAAGCAGCAGAGTTCCCATGCACCTTATTTTACAATTTGCTTTGACATAAAGTGAGAAACGACTGAGCACAGACTTTACTGCAATAATTGGATTTTTGCCATCAGGAAAAGCTTGTTACAATTGTGTCCTCTGAGAAATAATACACTTTTTAGGTTTAGTTTTATAGAATCCATTCTCTGTAACCTTAGAGGGCTCAAACTCCAGCGAGACAGATGTGATATGCACAGGCCAGATCCTTCCCCACGTGAGTCAATAGTCTGTCATTGTTCTGTCAATAGCATTGGTTGGTTTACACCAACGTGGTCTGCAAATCATTTTGTGAGACATATCCTAAAAACACAGACTAATTTAAGAGCAGTTTCCTTTGTCTTCCTATTTTTGTTGTTGTTGTTGTTGTTATTGTTGTTCTTGCTTCAGCTGTTTTGCTAGTGATTTTGCTGCCTGTGTGGAACTTCCTTCAAAGATCCCTTAATTATAATCTGCATGGATATAGCACCTGAAAACATCTCATCCTATAAGAGTCGAAGCCTAACGGTGAGCAGGCTTTGGGAACTGTAAATAGGAAATTCCTTTAGTGCTCTGAAACCTGCTATGGTGCATCTCTCCATCATACCCAGGCTCTTTCAGTCCAAGAATGTGTGGTATTATACACATCTTATTAAACGTGTGACTTCCTAGATTTCACTAGTACTATTAAATATGTCTTCACTGTAAATATTGATTATAATCTACAGTGTTTTTTTGCCATTCTCCAATTAACAAATGAATCTGAAATGAAACTAATATATACATATAAAGAATACAAAATTATATTGTTTCAGATTTTGTTATTCTACAAATCTATACTAACACTATACTCACCACAACTTTGAGTACATGGACTGTTAAAATACAAATATATTTAAATGCTCTGTTAAATATTTTGCTATTACTTAAAGTATTTTTATATTATGACATTCAGGATAGCAATATGGTAAAGTTTGAATTATTATTTTTAAAAATAAGAAGAAAAGTACTTTACTTGTGTAAGGAGTTACCAGAGTTCCTTAGTGTATGTGAGCTGAGGGATTCAAGTCTAAGTACAAGGTACATATTAGAACAACGGGTTTATGGAAGCATGAGAAATGAGTGGAAAATGTAAGTGCCTCTTGCTATTACAGTGAACTGCCATTACAGTCACTCTGTCCTTGTGGTGCCATTTCAGCAACTGAAACAATGGCAGAGAATCAGCAGAGACAACTCCAGAACAGCCCTTTCTCAAAGGAGAGTGGTCCCAGCAAAACTTGTTGGATGTAAAGTATTGGGATGACTTGCACGGTCCTATCACCTTCACCTGTCGGGGCACAGATACAATGTTTAGGAATTCCTCTGCTGGGAAACAATACATTCAAGGCTGGTGTTAGAGTACCAGAGGAAAAGAACTGAGATGGATCCCCAAGAACAGCAGCAACACTGCATGCGAAAATCACTGCTGATGAACTTGGTGAGGCCACCTATTCATGGTTCAGTATGTACAACATTGTCTCTTCCATGTCACCTGGACTAAATACTACATGAGGAATAGTTACATTTGAGAAAAATACAGCCAGAAAATTGTAACTGAAAAGATATATTCTCTGGGTTTCCCAAAAGTAAGGCCTCTGCAGGCTATCAGCTCTCAGACAGATAGATCAGCCACCTACCGGAGGGAAGCTGAAACATTCACGCTGCCACATTCACACCTCTTCCCTTTGGAGTCAATAGTGAGTAGTTCCCATTGGTATTAAAGGCAACAGGATTAGGCCGTGAATAATTAATGACACAGGATAACAGGAACCTGTTTTATTTAAATATAACCACTATGAGTTTGGAAGTGTGAGGTGGTAGTAATGAGCCATTTTGAGTAGAGGTAGATGCATATTAAGTCAAATTGCCTTGTACTCAAAATCAATTTGAATTTACTTCAGACTTTGCATAACCTTCTCTTCAGTGCTATACAAATGTCTTGATAGACTCATTAAAATCTGGAAAATGGGAAAGAAAATCGTAAGATCAGAGACTCATGAAAGAGCTGAAATAAAAATCCATAACTGAAGTGTGAAGTTACAGAGCGGATCAGTGAGAGTTTTAAGTTTCAATTTCTTTCACTTTGTGGGTTTAACATGTACTAACTGTTACTTTACCATTTTTATGTAGTGAAACATACACGTTACAACCCATTTCTTCAGATTACTTTTTGCAGGGTCTTCCCTCTGCTGTTCTGCTCGTGTGGCTCACGGTGGAGACCCCTGTAAAGTCTTTCACAGAACAGAAGAACAAATATCAGTTTATCTGTGAGCAATAACAATTCTTGCACTCTACTCTCAATTTGTTATCTTAGAGACCAAAATAGGAGAATATCCTGAACAGGAGGAATATTTTATAAAGTGAATATCTCTCTCCCCCTTCTAGAAATAAATTGCAAATATGATTTTCCTCATCAAGGGATGTGCACTAGTTTGCTTTTCAGAGCTCCTCTGACTTGCTGCTAAGCACACTGTCTTGTGAGTGCATATTTCACTACCTGTCCTTGTTCACCTCCAAATGGGCAGTACAAGTGGAAGCATTTTATTGACTGCTACATGACCAAGCCCAAATTGTTTTCTCATCTCTGCACTACCACTGAGGTTAAAACCGGGCTCTTATCATTAAGTTTACCTTGAAATGTGACTTTTATTCTGATGGAAGATTTTCAGCTGAAACTCCTATTTACACCCCAATTTGAGAGAAAAAAAAAATAAAAATGAGATTTTCCTTATCATGATTGTACAGTATGAAACAAATTGCTTCAGATTATGATTCCCTCCACTTTAAATTGTCCCATTGTTTAGAGTGGAGCTGCCTGACAGTTTCTTCATTTATCTTTCGTAGTCTAACACTGCAGTGGATATATTCAAGGCATTAGGCCGGTGCTGATTTGTCAACCTTGACCTTCTGCCACATTAGCTCATTGCAAACCTGACACTCTTCATTTCTCAGCTGCAGATTCTTTTCTGAGCTCTCTGAATCAAGATTAGCCACCACTGTTTATATGAAAGATATATGGGCATATATCAAAAGCCTACATAGTGTTTTCTTTTTCAGACTGGATCCTTTATTCACCAGAGTATATTTTACATCAGCAATACAATCTCATCATTCACAGCTCATACCAAAATTTAATTGCTATTTATTTAATCTCTGATTTATTTTATGAACTTTGGCTTAATAACAGCTTTTACACAGCAGACCAGCCTGTACTTGAGATACAGCCCATTGAAATTATAATACTAAGTTGTAAACACTTCTGTGAGTGCTGGAAGTTGATCCCATGCTCAATTTGGTAAAACTAACCATTGCTTCAAAGCCACCTGGACAGGCAGCCAGCATGGTCTCATCAGCTCCATCTCACCTGCAAGCTGGACTCACTTCTTTACAGTAATTACTTGCAACATTCAGTTGTTGGACCTCAACTTTAGAACTAACCAGAATTGATGCCACCAGGAAATTCTCCCTGGAATCGCCCCTTTTAAAGAAGTAAGGTATGACTCCCACTACAAGTTGCTTCTTCAGTTTCCTTGCAGTGAAAACTGATGGAGAAAAAGAGCTATTGCAAAAATAAACAAAAATCCCCATATAACATTACTCATTGTCAAGTACAGTATCACAGACACAGTGGTTTACCAGACTAACAGTACCATTAAATACTCTTCCAACCCCCTGCCATGGGCACGGACACCTCCCACTAGACCAGGCTGTTTAAAGCCCCATCTGGCCTGGCTCTAAACACCTCCATGTTTAAATAACCCCCAAAACTTTAATACTTTAATACTATTCCTTGAAAAAACATCTTAGGTAGTTTGGGTAAAACTAAAGCAAGTATTGCTCAGTAAAAAAATAGGTGAAGTAATGCAGTCTTTAAATGAATAACACTCTAATTTAAGTCAAAGAATATTTAGTAGTTAAAACTACCTTTTTTATTATTATTCTTTTAACATCACTTTTGACATGTACATTCTTGCAAATGCCTAGATTTCTGCAAGGAAGTAAGGCTATAATATTTATTATTATTATTATTATCATTATTATTATTTACTTTTTGGTCAGCCTTTTCTAACTGAGGTTTCTATATGTGAACAGGGAGTTTGCATGTTTTTGTTTGCTCATGCTATTGTTATTCTTAAGCATTACTAGTTGCCATATAGACATCCTCCAGCATCTTGACATCTTCTTTAGATAAAGATGAAAGAGCATCTGTCCCTGTAGAAGTACAAAAGAAAGGGTAGGCGAATGATCAGGAAAGATAGGAATGAGAATTGGGAAACAGTTGGCAGCCTAAAATCAGATTGACTTTCAGACAGCACAAGGCCTGAGATGAGTTTCTCATGGCTCTGCACTTACAGTGATGATAATATGTTGATCCTTATCAAGTCCAAGCTATCTAAATAATCTTTCCTGACTGCAAAGCTCTCAGAGCAAATACTAGAGCTAAGGGACAAAAGCAACATTTTCAGACTTGTTTTGAGAAGGATCTACCTATCTATCACTGCAAGCTGTGGAGGCGGTCAGATTCATCAACATCAGATCTTCAGTAGAGCCCAGATTTCATCCTGCTGTTGGAGCACAAGAAAATTCTCTTTATATGACAGCCATTTGTTTACATGTAGTGGGAGGTGAGAATGATAATTCCCCTCAAGAATATTTGACATCTTTTTTTCTAACTCCAACTATATAACATATTAATTTCTATTGCTATTTTAATCTGTGTAAGACAGAGAGGTGATGAAACATTTTACTCATCTCTCGTTCTCCTGTAACTGTAATTTACTTCAAGTTGTAAATTGACAGACAATTGGAAATAGCACAATGTAAATGCTTCTTAAAATGCCTTAATATGAGAAGTAATAACTATAATGCATGTTTCTTGTAACTTGGTTCAGTCTAAGCTGATAGTTAATTGGATTGTAATTCTTATGTGTTTAAGTATTCAAACATGTCTAAACTTCATAAAACCTCCTGTATAGAGAAAAAGACAGTATTAGTGGAAAATCAAAACCAAACTTTTAAGCATGTTTGTGCAGCAAACTCAACGAGCACTTTTGCTGATCATAAAACCTATATAATTTAGATGCCATTATTCTTTTTGCCAATGTGCAGGCAATTTCTGGTACTACTGGAAAACCTAAAATATTAAGTTTACTTAATAAAACCTATTAAAATGGGTGGCATGAAACTGAATTATTTCAACTGGAATATATACACCGGGGAAAAGCAAGATCTTGAATATTCACATTACAGCTCATTGAAAAGGCAATGGGCTATGCAACAAGATTGACAACAAAGGGAAAAATGATGAGGAAAATTGCCTTACTTATCTGCTAGAGTGCTCTTGACTGCCAACTGTAATTTTATGGTTCATTATATAAAAAAATACCATTAATGTTAGTACTTGTGTATCATAATCATACAAAGAAGGGAAAAAGTTCATTGAAATGTGCTCCATTTTTAATCAAGACACTGTAATTGTGTGTTTTTCAGGCATCATCAATTTCCATCAATTTTACTGCTGCAAAAATAATGTGCTGCTATAGTTCTTCCAAAGGTCAATTTCTGCATGAGGTACATTGACTGCCGGGATGTAAACTGTAAATAAACAGCCACATAATTTATCTTCTCTGATATTACTTGATTCATCATCAGCTTTAAGTTGATCAGTGTAGAAAATGGAATCACTGGTTTGAAATTTCGTGGTGCATCAGGTAACTTAGAAATTACAGGAACTTTGGTTATATAAATGCTGTTATATAAAATGTCAGGCAACAGCCAATATTAGCATTGCAGAGCCAGTATTATGCAGCAAATGTATCTGTCAACCTATCTGTGTGCTTTTACTAGTCTTGAAAATCACAGAATGGATAAAGTTGTCTGAAGCAATGGCAGGCTCTGCACTGCAATGTGTTGCATGCTTTATGAGTAAACCATCTGGTATTATCTCAAAACAATTTTGACCATCAGAGAATTTGAGTTCATTGCACCTAAAGGGGAACAGTGGTGCTATTACCATAAACATTCAGTTGCTTGTTCATTTGTTTGTTTGCTTGTTTTAGTTTTTAAGTTTTTATTTATTTATTTATTTATTTTTATTTTTTTTCTGTATGACACGGAAACATTTAGTGACACATTGGAGGATGCAGGAAGTTTTACACAGGACAAGTTTTCTGAGTTAGTGTTTATATTATTTCAGTATGAAGTCAAGGACCAAGGCTATTCAGAGGAGATTCTGTGTCCCAAGGGCTTTCTTCTCAAGAAAACAGATGATTTCCAAATGATATTTTCCCAGCTAAGAGATGTTCAGCTTTTCTTTATCCATGACTGTGTGATCAAGATTGACCTTGAGAAATATCTGCCTTTTTCCTTTGGGAATGTGCTCTGAGTTTTCAAGCCTGGTGCATCACTTTTTATTTAGACATTACCACTGACCAGTGAAGTACAAAGAGTCCATGGCAGATATGGTACTGGAGACTCTAAAGGCTGTCGCTTGCCTGCTGGGGCAGAATACTGAAAAGTCACCAGTGTGCTTAATGGGCAAGCTCTGTTGCTGTTGAGCCTTTATCTGTTGAACATGATCCTCTCTTGCAGAACTGCTACCAGAATTTTCTTTCATGCCCAGTCTTGTAATCTCAATGTAAAAATTTTGCAGCACAATCTGTGTATAGATGCCTGAGGTGGAAGGCTTGTCTCTGCAGGGGCTGCGTGCTGCCTTTCCACCCTTACACACAGCATCTCAATGCACCCTGGCAAGCTTCCTTGGGACCCCACAGAGTAAACTACTGCATTATATCTCTTAATCAAAGCAAGGAAGGCAGCTTTAATTTTTATTAACTTCATATTATTTTCCTTCAGACTACATCAGTCACAGCTTTTGCTGCATCACCTGAAAGGGGCAATGGTACACACCACAGGCACAAAGAAACACATTTTCTCTATATTATCCATCGTTAAAAAAGGTTTGTAAACCCTTACTCTCACCTCTCTTTAAATAAAGCAAGAAAAGCTCAGTATCTAGGAAAAGGCTTCTGCTGGGTAGCTTATATTAGGTCAAAAGGATCATAAAAACAGCATTACTTGGTTGATACATTTGTGTAATATTTCATCTGTACTAGTGTAATACACTATCCGAATTGTGTTGCTTTGATGATATATTACTTGATAAAATAAGGTCAGCTGTCAAAAACCCATTCCAGTGTCTGAGGCACTCAAAGTTTTGTTGGGGAAAAAGAAAAAAGTTCATTTTATTCCTGAAAAGCACATTTGATACAATGAAGGATAGTCAGGCTGAAGCTGAGAGGCTTTACTGATGCAGACCAGTCCCCCCGACACTCCATTGCTTAGCCAACGTGGTAGGGCCCAGGGCTCTGGGAAAAAAGTGCAGCTTCTGCCGCCATCTGAAGTCCCTCCTGCAGCTCAACAATTAGGCCTGAAATGACTGGAATAATACATAGATTTATGCTTATTTTTGTACAAACGTCACTGTATGCCTAACAGCTTCAGAGCAGGATCATCCAGCAGTGGATGCTGAGTATGGAGAGATAGAGCATGGAGCAACAACTCCCTCTTCTTGCCCTGGCAGGAGGGACTGTCTGGGATAATGCTCTGCAAATCTCACCATAAAAACATGTAATTATTCATAGTGTATGATTAGTCTTTCCTGCTTTCCTTGTTATAAATATGTAACACATGCTATAGTGCAGAATGTGATAATGTATTTTAGCATGATCTTTAATGCTGATATTTAAAAACCTGTTCCTGAATACACACAGTTTAAATTTCACATGAATGCACATCTACCATTTTCCTGCTTCAAGCATAAAGTCTTTTAGGCAAAAGGTAGGCATTATGTCAATCCGTTTTTACTCCTTTCTTCATATCAGTTATGTACAGTTAAATATTTTCTTCATCTTCCACAGGAAAAATGAATTATTCTAAAACAACGTGTGCTGCAGTGTGTGTGTGTTGGTAAGTCAAAATACAAACACTGACAGAAGATATTCTCATTTGTTTTCCATTTCAGTTTTAAGTGATATTTTAGGAAGCAATCATAATAAAGAGGAGCTGAAGGAGCTGAAGAAATTATTTCTCAGTTAGACAGCAGCCTGCTGTTATCTCTAATCTAAGAGGCACTGGATAGAGGTCATCGTTTGATCAATGAGGTGAATTTCATTTTATGATGCTGAAAACAGACAGAGAATGGTACAATCAAGTGCTTTCAGAAAGAAAACAGAAGCAGTCAGAGAGTGATGGAAGAACCATAACAAAAATAAACAGATTTATTGCTATATATAGTCTGTTTTACAAGGACTCCGTAATGCAGAAAGAGGATGTTGCCCAGCTTTAGCTCCCCAGGTATGCAACTTATTGCCAGAATTTATAAGCATTGTACCTGCCCAGGACAGTCTTGTGGACAAATGAGGTTAACATGGTGCACCACTACATTCAAAGATTATCTTTCATAAAGGAACAGAAAGTACTTGGGATGCAATTTGAATTGGTCACGTTTTACTTGCAGTACTGTCTGATATGATTTATGGTCACTAAATGACGTGGATTGCAAGGCCTAATTTAAATATTTGCAACTGATGTTTTATAGTTAGTTTGGTATATTGAGCACAGGCATGTTGTCATGGTAATTGAGCAATTATTTGATTTATAAATCCAGATTATATCATAGCCTTAAATCAGCATCTGCTCTTCCATTCAAGAACAATGAAAGAGATAGAGCATCCTTTGTGCTTTTGAGATTTTGGTTACAAATGGCAGTCCAGGAAGAAGTTAAAAACACTTTCCCACAAAAATACTGAATTTCACAATAAACACAGTTGACTAAGTCTATTTGAAATGATCCATCATGGAGCAGTCTAGATAACTTTCAGCAGAGGAAGCAAGGCAATGAGTATTGATAAAAGCAAGTAGATGAGCAAGAGGAAAAGATTGCTCATACAGAGAAAAAGATAAAGGGATTTGATAAATGTATGTACCAGAAAAATGGACAACCATGTATCTGTCATAGTGCATCAGGAAATCATAGGTTTCTGAATGTCTGACTTACTGATGGAAGGAAGTTGAACTGGAAGTATTCCTTGGTTAATGTGTTAAGAGGGACATTAAACTTGCATTTGTATCCTTCCCAACTGAGGTTGGAAAGGTATCGCCCAGCCAAAGCTATGTATGTTCATAAAGCAGGTACAAAAGTAGTAAAACTACAGGAAGAGAGACTTGAAAAGATAGTGTTTGGCCCAACAGTTTTTTTTTCATCAAGATATAGAGCATGTGTACATATGTGTTTATATATATATAAAAATTCTTTTTTACATTGGAAAACTTTGCAAGCTATCTGCACAATCAATGGAAAGCTAAAGAAAACCCTTGCCATTAGTACAGATTAATCTGGAATTCCTTGTCATCTTCAGATCCTTGTGCATCAAAACATTAGTTTGCATCAAAAGTTTGAACAGTGACTCAAAGTACTCAGGAGTTCAGAAAACTACAAGAGTGAATAAACTAAAACTTCTTCAATTTCTATGGCTTGCAAACTTCAAAAACTGTAATTGCACTGGAAGTCTTTGATCTCAACATTACTCTTCTACTGACTTTGAAGTCAAGAGCATAGGGTTATTGCAGTGGGATCCTAACATGTCAAGTGTTAATTCCCCATAGCTACATTTAAGGTACATCGTATTAGCTATTGACCACTAAGTGCTAAAGGATGTAACCACATGTAGAGTTTTCTTGCTGCTGAGGGTTTCACACATCAGTAATTTCAGTGCAGATTGTTTCTTACTAGCAAAGAGGTCACTGAAGACCACTGAAGCACAGGACCTTTGGAAGATGTTTTCCAGAACAAATGAGCAATTACACATTTTTAATAATCAACCGTTGCAGCTGAGCAGGAGTTGAAATGACGTCTGAAGTTACACACAAACCTGAATAGCAGCATATGGTATTTTTGGAACTTAGGAGGGAGCCCAATGAAGGGGGAGGATGGTGAGAGGGCTCAGCTGGAGTGCTGGGAGAGTCTGCCTGACCCCTCAGATGGGAGCATAACTCCGCAAATTGGCACCAGCCTCTCCCTTCATGCAGCAGACGTGAAAAAGAAAAATGGAAAGGGATTCATTTATATAGCTTGTAAAATATTCATTTATGTGCTGTGTTTGAGGAGAATCGATCTCTAGAGAGTGTGAGGTTTCTACATCTCAGTCAAATTAGATTAGAGGTAAGGGCTGAGTGGGATGAAATGTTGTGGGGATGGCAATGGGGTGAAACAGTGTTCAGCGCTGATCCTCTCTGATCATCAGGGAAGGCTGAGACCACAACAGGACTGAGCCACAAGTCCCTGAGCCAGCAACTGTGGGTTTTGACTCCACTAGGTGGCAAATGTTTAAATCTTTTGTAGATTCAGTCTTCAGAGACTTGCCTTAACAATCACATTAAAGCAAGGTTAAATAAAGTCAGTGTAGAGGGTTTATTCTTTTTATTTCCAGCATTATTTTCAGTGTGTGCTAAAGGGGAATGCAGCAATGGGTGCAGCAATGGGCACAACGAGGTTTTTGTTTTGTTTCTCCACAGATGCCTGTGGTGTTGCTCCTTAATGTTTGCCATGTTGTGACAGAGAAACACAACTCCAGAATTATGCAATGGCCCCTGTGTGTCTGGAGTGATTTTCTTATTTCAGCCTCTTGGACATTGGTTGTTGAATGCTTCCTTCATTACAGGAGCCAGGAGATGCTTTCATTATGGGAGGCCATTTTTTGAATATTTACGTCTGGCATATAAATCACATTTAACACATCACTCGGTGTAATAGGTTTCTGTAATTAAATGGGAGCATTATTGAATAAATTACCATGGTGGTAATTATGTGTGTAATACCCTTGCTGTATCTCCAGCAATCCCTTTGACTTTATTACAGGTAAAACAATGACTTGGTCTATTTTCATAATGGTTGATAATTTAGGAAGTCTGAATAAATGTTAATGGCAAGTTGTCCGAGCAGTCTTTAAAAATGTTGCCATTATTAGTTTTAGCTCAATATTAACATAACATTACTCCTAATGCTTCCTGCATACCCACAGTACCACTGGCACCCTCTGTTAGCTGTGGAAACTTGTCTGTATGAGGAATGGAGCTTTGTTTATAAAAGTAAAACCTGTAATATAGTGGAGAAATGTTACTTTACTCTATAATATCCCCAGACTGATTTTTCTTGATGGAGTGGAGAGCCCAAAGTTATCTGTATCCAATCGGAAAGGGCCTTTATGTAAAACTGTTGCAGAATTAGCGTAGCTGAGGATAACTTGATAACATTGGCCTTATGTTTTGTACACTAAGCAATACTTAACTAAGTTCACAATTTTCCCTTTCCTTTGTCTAAGTTATTTATATACGCACCTAAGTACAAGCTCACCCATTGGATGCTTAAATTAAATTCCAGTGAGACATTGTTTTTATTTACTGCTTTCTCCAATATGTATACACCTTCCAAATCTCTACAGAGCTACATCGATTCATGTAGTATCATCTTCTCCTGGTTTATTGAGTGCACATGGTGACGGATTGTCCCTTGATACTACAGAAAGACCTAAAAGATACAAGAATGTAGCTTTAAATAGGCTATAACTTCATTAAGCTACCACCACATCTGGGAAATTATTTGAGATGGCTGGAAATTCTTGACAATTTTTTTCCCACTGGAAAAAAAAAAAATGCTGATTTGCCAAAATAAAAACTGCTTGCTGAGCAGAATTTGGTTCAACATATCCAATTAAGAAGAAAAAGAAGCCAGTGTAATAGCAACTTGATATTATTAACTGAAGATTGTGTTTTTTTCTTGTAATGACAGTCTTTCAAAATTTTAATGAATTTGTAGTAAAAAACAGTTGAATCCAATTAATTTGACTGACCTGACAAAAAAATGGGTGTGGGGAGGTTTTGGTTTAAAATGTGAGATTTACACCCTGTGTCTAAAATGCAATTTTTCCTCCAACTGTTGAAAACTTAGCAGGCAAGGAAACATAATTCATGCTCTGCAGGGAACTTCTTCACTGTGCTGACGTGCTGTGGAGACCTTTTCAACCTCTACTCATAGAAAAATGGGGAAATGGGGAAAAAAGACCTCTTAATATAGAAGTCATTAACATTCAGTTTTCTTCCTTCTTTGTGTCTTCTGGTTGATGTCTACTTGAGCTCCCTAAGAGTAACTCCTCTATTCTTCACTTCTGGACTTCTGGTTTGATTCCAGTCAGAGGTCTAAATGTCATGACATAATTTAGAAATTCAATTAAATATGTAATCTCATAATGAAAATTTCTCCTCTATCTCATTGCATTATTATCTGTTTTGCACATTTCTTGACTTACCAGCCTCCTTTCCAGAAGCCTGGGGGCTCTTTGAATCTAGGTATGAGCTTACACCAGTCTTAGCCTTGCTGAACATCGCCTCTTTGCCTTAGTTCTACTGAACTTCACATTTTCATGTCAAACTGATATTAACGCATGTCTAGTAAGGGCTTTCCTTGAGATTTACATTGCTGTAATGTCAAGTTCCTGTCAAATTAGTTTGAAAATACAGAGAAAATGCTTGAATTTATTTTAAGTAACATCTGAAGCTATCTTTAATTAATAACATTTAAACAAACAAAAAAAAAAAATTGCACTTTTACACTCAATAAGGTGCAGGAAGGATAACAAAATGTTTATTATGCCTTGAAAATCCATAACAAATAACTCCTTCAGCAAAAGAAAAAAAATAAACCAATAGCACCTTCCTATGGAAATTCACAGTATTTTTCTGTTCAATGGTGCATGAAAATACATGTGCTTTTATGAATATAGAAATGAAGAAATAATTTATCAAGCAAATATATACATACTCCTTCAAGAATTCCTATTGCTTTGGAAACATTATTCTTTTTTTTTAACACAGCTTTACTGATCTGTTGTCTGTTGGGTAGATCTAAGATGGGAGAGGAAATACTTTCTTTCATTTTATGATAAAGAAAAGGGAAGAATGAAAAACTAAGCATTAAGATGCCAACATGTGTTTTATCTACTTCAGTTCTGCCTGAGATAACCAGATTCAGAAGAACAGTTTCACCTTTACAGAAGTTATTGCCTCACCTTCTCCGCCTCTTCTTACAAGTTTTCTTATGTTCTTCTTTAGCTCTTTTGTATTTTACCTTTCGCAGGAGAGTAAAGCATCTGCTCTCTAACGTGACAATGCATTATACAGAAATCAATGCCATCAAGCACCGGAGAGCCCTAGGTCTACCAGACCAAGGGGAGTATTTTAAGGGTGATATTCTGCAAGTACAATGAGATATTTATATGCTTTTAAAACTTCTACAATGCCTAGTGGTATCAAAACACCTTCTGAAAATCTGCAGCCAGATGGTTGTTGATAGACAACCTCAACAGATCTTGTCATAGAAGACTTTGCCCCAGCGACTGCCTCTATCCTGATCCCCTCCCACGGGGATTGATCATGGCAAAAACAAATGCCAGATATTCCATGTAAGTGATACTGTTTTTTTGTTGTTGTTGATATTTATTTATTTGTTTATTTGTTTCATTATTCTCTCATCTCTTTTTCTTCAGCCTTAATAAGATGTTCATCAAATTAGACACATTTAGGTAATGGCAAAGTTGCTGCAACAGGAGTATCCTTACTTTGTGTAGCAGAGATTGCTCAAACATTTCCAGGAGTTACATTTGGCATGTGCACCTGCTATGACAATGTTATTGTGACATGTGTGTCAGCATCTCATTGTGATACTGCCATTAACTTTCTCAGTAAAGCCACAACGTTAATAATAGATTGAGTAATCTGAGCTATTGTTTTCCCTTTTACATTACTGCTGTACTTCGCAGGAAAATTGCCTGAGACTTTTGTGACTATAATTGTTCTAAAGATTGTGTTTTTAGTGAGGTGATTGCATTTAGGTTAGACTGAGCAACACATAGTATTTGCAGTAGGAAAGAGATGGATGGATAGAAAGAGACTAAACAATATATCTTTGCAGTTTGGGGAAAAGATGTGATTATCCATTTTTCTTTGGCAAAATACAAGAATCATAATAATTCTTCAAGATATTGACTAGGAGCCGAAGGCTAGAGCTGTCATTTTGTGGAAATAAAATGCAGAGTCTGTCAGGAATTATTTTACTTCCAACTCCATGGTCAGCTGATATTCTTGACCCAGTAAATGGAAAGGTCATAGTTAAAATACAAAGTGGCTACTACTTTAAACAGCAAACATAAAAGGCATTTAGCTCAGCAGAATATTATTTCTGAGCCTTGTACATTGACAAGAAATACAAGAGTTTCCTGTAACCTCTTTGTAGTTTGATGTAAGCTTTATTCTTATGATGCAAACAGGGTTATTCTTGCTACTGGTGATATGGAATGGTACTTCTGATGCTTACTTTTCTTTTGTAAATACACTTTTTTTAAAGAAGAAGTGTACTGTCAATAGGTGTTTGTAATGCTCCAGGTCATATTCAGCATCACAGCCTCTTGGCTTTCTGGGTTTGGACACAGGGCATCTTCTGGGATGTGCAATTGTTTCTGCAGTCTGCAGGGCACCTCCCTGATGTTCTGCAGCCCTCTGCATTGTCTTACCATGCAGCAGGGAGCCCCGCAGCCAGCTATGTAGTTGGAGGCAATGGGGTAGCTGCTTAGCTCTCCTGTTCAGCTCCAAAATCCAGGTAGCAAGGCACCTGCCAAGCACATGCCTTGCACGCTCACTCAGATGCTGTGATTGTGGAACAGCTTGTTTCAAAGACTGCTCCTCCTGCTTCTGGAGTGGTTGTTAGGCTGACAATGTTCCAAAAACACCTGACACGTGGCAATAAGGTAATATGACAAGGCAGTGTTGTGTCTGCCTCTAATGAAAATGAGTGCAGTGGCTGTTATTTCAGGCATTGCCTCTCTTGAATGGGTGCACGGAGAGGGGACATGCAGAGCTACACGCAATTCTGTGATCTCTGCCCACCGTCTGTCTTCCCTGTGTCTAAAACACAACAGAGCAGATCTTCAGGGCTGGATGGTCATTAATGAAATAAGTAGCCTTATTGTGACCCTAACCATTGGGAACATCTCCCAAAAGACTGGAGCTACAGCTCCTAAGAGTAAAGTGAAAAGATGCTTAAAGGTGAACTTTGTACATTGCAAGTACCTGGCCTGTCTGGACAGACGATGAGTTGCTGGGGCCTCTAACTCCTGCTGGGTTTGGCCCTCTCAGGGTTTTCTGTCTGTGTCAGGGGTCCAGAAGGGTGCACAGAAATGTCCCACCTAGGGGGAACACCCCCTACTGAGGACAAAGAGTCTGCTTTGCTGATGAGATCTAAACTTCAGGCTTTTTAATTTAATTAGTGCACTTAACCAGTCTACTTTAAAGGGAACATTGATCAGTTCTCTGTCCCCAATATTATTCTTATTTCTCTGAGAGATGATATCCAAGAAGGCAGTGGTTTTGTCTAAATACAGAGGTTTTATTTATTTGACACTCCCCTCCCTTCCCCCGACCCCCCCCCCCAAAAAAATAAAAAATAAAAATCACTTAAGTTTGTGGAAAGCTATCAGATGGAGACATATATCAGAGCAGCAAGGGTATTGCTATTTGATTTCTTTGATGTAGTTTCTGCTTGTACATTTCCCAAAGCAAATAAAAACAGATTGGGATTGAATTAGGGGGTTTCACACTGAGTTCTGTATTGGTTAATTTAATCGGTATAAAATTCCCCTAATTAATTAACCCCATACAATTTTATAGCAGTTTGAAACTTCTTTGTCATGTATACAAGCAGCGTACCTGTGGTATGCCAGCAGTGGCTTTCTGAACATTGTCAAACATGGAGTAAATTTGATTATGTCCATGTTTATTTTTGTTTTTGTTTTTAATCTTTATCCGTAGTTTTTGGGGGACTAAGGGAAGAAAACCTTTTGGGTGACTTGATAGGCGTGCACCAACTGAGACATCTAAAATTACTTTTAAAGTATTTATTTGTTTTTGTCTAATTTTACAGTTGGGTGCTTTGGAAAAATCTGCAGAAATTAGGTTACCAGCTCACACTGAACTTCAGTGCAAGGAGGCTCTATAAATCTTACAGGTGTTTAGGATTTCCTGTAGTATTAGGAACATAATTAAATGACATGAATTTTGGGATCATGAAGTAAGCATTGGAAACAATCATTTAATTACTGGATCCTGATATCTGTGATCAAGCATACTTTATTTTCCATATTTTCTTTGCAGTTCAGGGAAGGGTGGCAGTTACTAAATGTATGCATTTGAAGAAAATCCACAAAACTTGAACACATAGAGAAGACTAAAATGGGATTTTGGCCCAGTGGAGCCTTATAGTCTTCTGTGTGCAGACTGAAAATGATCTCCGTTTCTGTTCCCATTTTTAATCAGGGATTCAATGTAGTAGCTGTGTGGAGTTCCCTGGTTATACATGAACACAGCAGGATTGTACCAGGACTCTCAGAGTTACCAGCTCCAGAAGAATTTCCCTCCACTGTACTACAAAGATCCTGTATCTGAATTACCCCAGATGTCTGTAAAAATGCAAAAAACATTTTGCATTTAAGTTAAGCATTTTGATAACATAGGCAACAAGGACTGTTAAATCTCATCTACTATTATGAATATAACAGTGACAAATACTGGTAATACTTCAAAGGAAGGTCAGAACTCCAAACAGATTACTCTGGAGCCTTCAGCTCAGGCATTTGCTCTCCAAAGCATGAATATATGGGGGTACAAAATTTAAGGATATTAAGTTATTTAGCCTCGGAGTCTGACTTCATGATAGACAGTGGCACTGAATTCTGCAGCATGAAGCTTGATTGCATACCATAAATAGTGCATGTATGCCTTATTGAATACGTGACCTAATTTCATTTATATTGAGAATACATCTGGAATAAGAACTAGAAAAAAGTGGGAAGTTTTCCTTCCTTCCTCCCTCCGCCCCGCCCCCCTTCTTTCCTTCCTTTCTTAAAGAATTTTTTTCACTCAACTTTTCAGATTTCTGCAAACTAAATTGTCTCTCATCTCTTCAAAAGTCTTTTGCAAGTCTCCACTTGCCATTGTGAGTAGAATGTTTTTTTGCTATTCCCATTTTTTGGATAAGTTTTCTCTTTTGGACCATCATGGAAGTGGGACACTCAGATAACATTATTCACTACGTTTTGAATTTCCCCACAAAGCATTTCTCTGTATTTTTCAATATATCAGCAGAACAAATGTCAGCATTGAAGCAGCAAGAAAACTGATAGCATTTGGAGATCATCTCATGGAGTACTGGATATTCAGGACTGTATATTGCCCAGCAGTGAAAAGGTGACATAATATCCTATGTTATGAAAATAAAAGCACTAACCCTATAAATTGTCCCACAGAAAAGACCCAGTGTATTTTGTTGGGTATTATAGAAATAAGGGTTTGATTTGGCTCCTGCTGCCAGGAACAATTCTTTGCTAGAAGACAGAGCAGTGTCCTCATACTCACATTATAGTTGACAACCCAAACATATCAGAGGAGCATAGCCAGGATCTGTGGCCCCAGAACATTCGGTATGTGAACTCATGAAAAAGCGTATTTTTATTTTATTTTAGTTAAACATTGGTTAAGACCAATGTTTAATTAACTTTAGCTTTGGCTGCTTGATTGTGGCTGTTGGGACATGAATACTAGCCCTGATTGAAAGTCTGTGGTTTTGTTATTTGCTCGTATTTTTACCTCCCTGATTGAACTTTATCTCTCTGTTGTGCTCCTGAGAACACTTGGGGGCAGTGGATATTCTGTTCCACAATGAAGACTGCTTATTTTGTGAAAGAGGGAAATAACAGTGAAGCAACAAATAATAAATCTGGAGACAGTTCATTTTAGATATTTTAATGTTCTGCTCTTCAAAAAGAAAAAAAAAAAAGTCTTTAAAAATGACAAAATTACTTCAAAATATATGTACATCAGGGGAGGTAGAATTATAAAGCAGGACCCTCAAATGAAACTTTATTTTATTTTTTTTTTCTTGTACTGCTTTGCACCAGGAAATCTGTTCTGAAAATCTGTGTGCTGGGTGAATCAGCTCACCAGCTCCATCCTGTCCCCTGCTACACTGTTAGGGGACTTCTTCCCCCATCAGGTCTGGCAAAGGAGCCTCCTCTGGAGAAATAGCTGCAGCTGTCCAGTTAAGATAGGTTTGAGACAGGTCTCATTATAAACAGCAGGTGTGATGGGGTCAAAAATTTTGAAATTCTAGCTCTGCCCAAGTGCAAGGAAGAGCAAAATAGGCAGCTGTGTTTGTAAAGCAGTGAATGTTGCACTGAATATGGAAATCACATCACCTTCTGTTTCTTTCTTTAACATTTTTCTATGTATAGTGAGAATAGAATACGAGTTGCTGGGTAAAGGCCATAAGAGCCTTCTGAGTGTACAGATATTATGGCAGACTTCAGAAGTCTGACAATTCCCAATGCACTCTTTAATAAAACCTGGCATGGAACCGTAGAGTAATCTACCTGTCTTTGCTCAAGAGCCTAATACTGTGGGTTACATCAATAAGGTCTGAGTCATTCTTGTTACTGTGAAGATTGTCTTTTTGATGCCTGTATGGCTCTGAACACTCATTGGAAATCCATATTGACTGGTACTGGGTTGTAATGAGTATTTGGATACTCAACAGATTTTCATGATGATCTTAAATAAGTTATGCATTTAAGTATATCGTATATCATAAGATATATATATATCTTAAGTATATCATAAGATATCTACGTATCTGGACAATTTCAGTTATTGAATGCCCTGCTGGTGCCCAGCTCTGCCTCACCTCTCAGCTGCTCAGCCTCCAGGGAGCAGGAACCCACACATCCCAACTCCGGCAGCGAATGCACTCTGCAAATGTGGCCATCCTCCTCCCTTCTGCTTATTAAACATTCATTATGGTACAGCTAATGCAACACAGCTGCATGTGGTAAAGCTGGTAGTTGTGCAAGCATACAAAGATATACGCCTCAAATGTTTTTCCAATGATATTATTTTCGGCACTTATCTATTGCTAAAACTTAGTATATGGCCAGATATTGTTATTTTTAGAGCCTTTTTATGCATTTATGAGCCTCCATGCATTCTGGACACACCGGAAATGATATTTTAAAAATATTTACATATATTACAAGAAATATGCAACAGCATTCCCTGAACTCAGTAACAGCCACAATCTGGCTTTACCTTTAACACTGTATCTTTATTATCTTAATGATGCAGTTTCCATGCAGACAAAAGACAGAATGACTTTGATGCAAGCTTTGTGCATATGAATATTATTGGCAGAAGCCCTTTGTTTCACCTTAGTAGGAAAAGGAAGAAAATATGAAGGAAGTTCCATGGCATTTACAAGTTAGCAGAACTAGGATTTTGCTTTTGTAATTTTTTGTTTGGTTGTTTTTCCCTGTTGCTTGAAAAAGTGGCATTTGGGGCTCATGCTATGCTGATTTAGCCTTGCAAAAGTCTATGGAGTGCTTTTATGTTATTACACAACCTGCGTTGATGCTGGGAGGGGTACAGAGAGACAGGCAGGGTAGTTGCAATAGGAATTATGTCAGATTTTGTATTCAGACAACCTGTAGTTGCAGTTCTGACATCATTGTTCATAAACACACTCTGGGAGCTAGCTGAAATGTGGTTTCCTGCTCTGCTCTCCTGAAGCACTGGGGTCAGCAGGGTGCTGGAGGGCAGCATTTTGCAGATCTTCCTTCTACCTTGGAACCAACCCACAGGACCTGCACTAGAATGCCTTTTGCCTTCATGTTATACACACATTAAACAGATTTGAAAGATCCCTTGCCAAATGAATATGATTCTAGACTATTCCAAACATATTCAATTGCTTAAAAGAGAATGCATTTTGTCTTGGTGCTCTGGCATTATAGGCTGAAAATAACTGAGCAGGTAGCAGGAACTGTCCTCACATTTACTCCAGCTGCTGAGGTATCATAGTAATTCTGCATTCTTGAGTTATGTGTATTTGATGGCATTTTACTTGAGAAGCCACCCAAACCAAACAAACTGATGTGGTAGATATGTAAGCGTGCAACACAGGATGACAGACAGTTTGAGGAGAAGCTGGGCTCTCCTTCTCCAAGCCACAGTATCTTAAGTTCTAAAGGATGAAAATTTAATATGATGGACTCCAGCCCTGAATGAAGTGCTTATGAGACTACAGAATATGACCTAATTTACTAATCAGATACAATGAAGAATAAAGTCTCCGGAGAGAGAAGAGAAAATTTAACAATGGAAAAGGATAAAGAACAGAAGAGAAAATGGGAAAAGGTACAGGAGATATAATCTCATTTCAAATAAATTATACATGTTTGTCTTATTGCAGGTACTTCTCCTATATCACATGCTTTGCTGATCTCATGTACTCCTCACCATAAAAAGCTGCTCACAGGTACAGTGATGTTTCTAGAAGGTGAGTATATGTATGTCAGGAGAAAAAATAACACTTGAATTGAAGGATGATTTAAGATTATTCTTCTACACTTCTGTGTAAGATTGGATCTATTGTAACCTTCCTAAACCTTTGTTACCTTTGTAATTTAAACTGACAGGTTAAATGCTAATGCAATTGATAGGGGTGAACAACTGGTCAAGGAACAACCTGATCTGACTGTATAATGCATCAGAGAATTGCAAAAATATGCAGGTCAGATGTAATTTTGACAGAAAATGGCTCGCTGCAAGGGTTTATGTTTCCCTGGATAGTCTTAAAAAGAGTTGGACTATAGTAAGTACCACATTGCTTGAAAAAAATATCAAGTTAAATTTAATGGAAAAAATCCAAGTTCTCAATATCCTCAGATTTCATTATCAGTTTTTATTGGAGCTGGGATAATAAGATTATAGAATTAAAAGAAAAGTTATACCCATTTTCTTCAGCCCAGCAGTCCTAATGTGAAAAAAAGAAAGCAACACTCATTTCTCACCATAAATACACACTGAAAACTACCTGGAAGAAGAGGCTTCTGACCACATGCAGTCTGACTTGGTCCTTATTGAAGTAGAAATTCTGTTACTTCAACAGGCACCAGGCCATGGCAGTTCCTGGTAACGGTAGGCAAAAAGGCATTATCTTGTGAATTAATCCTGGAGTTAATGGTTTTCCACTTGGCATAGCATATATGACTGGTGTTCCTGTTTTAATTGAGTGCCCCAGCAGCTGCCCACAGAAGCAGCTCTTTTTTTCAGGTGTAACATATTTAAATGAGACAGTAACACCTGGGAAGATTGAGGGCAGTTCAGGTTAGGCTACCTTATTTGTGGTTTAGGGAGCTTACCCAAAAACTAAGAGAGACATGTTTAAGTTGCTCTGCTGACTGGCCGAGATTAATTCGTAGCAGAAAGAAAAGGCTATGTACCCTGGAATGGAGAGTAGGCATCTTGTCCAACACTTTACTTATTTCCTTACTTTATCAAAATATGTGCTTAAAAAAACCAGCAGTGTTTTGGAATATAGATGTGCTGGTTTCAGGGGACTATTTACTCCAGCATTAACCAGAAAGATACTGCTTCTACCAACACGCTGGGGAAGTAGCTGTTCTCTGAAACCTTCCCATCAAGAAGGGAGTGGGTCTCCCTCCTGATTTGTCTTCTGTAACATTATGCTCATGCATTTTTGGTAATATAGTGCTCAGACGAGAGTTAGTTTGGTTGTTTTTAAACTCTGAAATGCCAGGAATTGCTCACACTGTGCTACCATCAAGCCCTCGCCAGCTTATAGAGGTGGAGGGAACACACTCCAACAGCAAGCAGGCAGCACAAAGAGAGGAAAAGAATAAACATATAACTTCTCCCTTGAAAAAATAATGTACTTTTAACATTTTGCTTTTTTTTTTTTTTTCTACTTACTTCACTTTTTTTTTTTTCTTTTTTTTTTTTCAGAAAACTTGAGGGATGAATTTCTTCCATTGCCTGTACAAGTGTTCCCTGTATTCTTCATCCATATAAATGTTTGAAAAAGGAAATAGAAATGTAAATTGCCTCAGTGCTTTTAAAAACCCTAAAAATAATAATTCATAGACTACCCTATGAAATGTAGCTGTCCTCACTGCTTAAGCCTGCAGAGTAGGTTAGCATAACACAAAATCAATTATTGCCCTGGACACATAAAATCCGTTAGGTTTAATGCTTTACTGTGTTATCTCTTGTGAATGTTTGATTTCCAATCGCTTTTGTGAAGCTCTAGAAATACAGAGATATCAGACAGATTCAGGGCTAAGAAACGTATTTGACTAGCCTGAGTTACAATGTGAAATCTGGAATGAGTAATGCACCCCATGAACATGACTCCCTTTTTAATCAAACATTTTCTAGTCCCCTAAAGAAACACAAAACACAAACTACAGAGCAGATATTGAATTTCTATTCTGCATTGTCATAATCATGACACTATTTCATTTCTTTCTCAGCTTGTCTGGAACCAGCTCTGCTTTGGCTGGAACATTATTGTTATCTTTTGTTGTTGTTGTTGTTGTTGTTGTTTTTTAATTTATTTATTTTTATTTCTGTTCAGAGAGAGAGAATCAGAAATACAAAAGAAATGCCTTTACTTTCACAGCTCTTCTGTCTACTACTAAGCTTTAGTATGTACTTAGATATTATACACAATGAAAACAATAATTATTACAGTCTTTCCTCTGTTATGTGCTTTATTATGTGACCTTTTTATGACTAAGATTGCAATCTGACAGTTTGCATTGCATTGGCAGCAGTAATTCACTGACAACAAGTCCTTGACTTGGGACTCTAAAACTGATGGATTAAGCAAGTGTTAAGGATGGTGAAGTACTAATACTGTGGTAATGGGCACTTTAATATCCCCAAATATCTCAAAAGTAAAACCAAAACAATCCATCGGGGCTCTCAAATCATGCAGGGGCAGGTTTGAAGCTCTCGGTCACTTGACAGCTTTGCTGTATTGCTTGTAACGCCAGAAACATCAGCTGCCTGTGGTCCATAATAATTTGGTACAAAGAGTGATAAAAGCATAGAGCAGGAGAGGTATTCATCATGGCATATTTCAAGGTAGAAATGACAATCCTGAATTGATTCATTCTCTGAAATAAAAACTCCATGCTTAGCTCCTCTTAAAATTAAATAATAAAAAAATAAAGAAAGAAAGAAACCAGGATTTATCCTCAAGATCAACACTCCTTTTCTTTTAGAAATTACATCCTAGACAATAAGTAATCACTATGTGCCAACAGACCTATGAATCTGATTTTAACTTTCAGGTAACATATTAGGGCTATAACCAAATCTGAGGACTATTATCATAGCAAAATGACTGTAATGCTTCAAGGCTATAATAGTCATCACCTTTTTATCATTCATATTACCATCAGGCCAAGAAACAATGAATTTCTTTAATGTTATTCTACCATAACCTTTAACTATATGCATTATTTCAAACATCTGAAATAATACTTTATATGGCACAGCAGAACAATACATCTGCCACTCACTGCGCACTACAGTTTGCTAAATCCAGATGAGTGCAAATGTTTAAAACTGTTCTGCATATCATGGAAATGCATCTATTCTTTCTATCATAGTGTGGAATGATCTTTATGGGATTCATAAGTTGAAGGAACATCAATAGAAAATATAAGGTTTGTACTTAAAGTCAATGAAAGCTCTTTCAGTTATATCACCATTATAAAATTGTCCTTCTTACCTGGTTTTGGGAGGGCTTTACATGGCTAGCTCTCACACACTTTATGTGGAATGTACAACATAAATATTCCAGGGGTTCACTGTATAAATTTGTTTGTGATACACCTTTCCAGCGTCCTTTGTGTTCTTTCATGAAATGTTTATTCCTGTTATATCAAGTAGGTGCTAATGCATAATACCAGCACTACACGTAGACCACCTTGATAAATAATCATGTGTATGCTCCAGTGGTTTTGTGCATAAATGCTCCTATATATAAGTTGCTACAGCCCTGGGCCCTGAATGGATCAAATTTGTAAATACAGCACTATATTTCTTACCTCACTTGAAGTGTATTATGATAGCAGTACTGGCATTTATCTGCACTGTTGATATAAAGGTTGCTAGCCACACAAGCAATGCATATTGCATTATGAAATTCTGTAATAAACTGCTTGAATTATTACCAGAGATGGAGGATCTTGCAAAACATTGCATGAGGCCCAAGTTGAAATGTTTGCTTCTGACTACACAGTGCTTTGGATCAGGCCTTTGAGAATACTATCTATAAGACAACAGGCTTGAAGAACTTAACTGTGATTTCTTCAATGTCATTATGTCACCCTGAAAACTAGACGCTTTAGTTCAATGAAAGGTCTCAGCAGTATGGAATAGCTTTTTGGTGAAGTTTAGCTACTTCCAAGAATTTGGAAATTTCATTTATGTGGCGTGAGGTATGGCTTTCCATTCTACTAAAATGCTTAATGTAATTGTGAGCATGCAAGCAGGATGCAAAAGCTTTGGTTCTTCAGTTTGGTGGGACTGGCTTTATGCTTCTTCTGTTAGGAAACTTGTCCAAGAGATCTTTGTTTACAGGATCTGCTTGGAGTTTCAGCATCCACCACCAGGGAAGGCTCCAGCTTGGATCCCGTGGAGGAGAGCTGTGATGTTCAGCCTGAATGAAAACTAATAGTGCTCCAAAGCTATCAGTTGTTCCATGTCTCCTCTGCTACAGCACACAGCTGGTGGTGACACGGAAATGTGATCTTAGAAATCTAAATTTATTGGAATATTTCTCAACGGCATTAAGGAAAAGGGATTCAGATTTAAAGGGCACAGACATAGCATAAGGGGCAGCTATTCTTCTCTTACTGGATGAGCAAAAAATTATTGAACTTCAGTCTAATTTTTCTGTGATTTCTTTTGTGACCTTTTACAAGCTACACAGAGTCTGCCCAAGGAAATCACAAAATGATTTCTATTGGCTTCATTGGATGAGAGATTAAGGTTCTAATTTCTCTTTGAATCAGTGTTCTCATTAGTAAATTACCAACCTCAAAGCTTAATGTTTTTAATGCTCTTCAGTATCCTTGAAGGGAAAGTGATAGTGGAATGTTAACTGTCCTCGTTGCCAACAGCTATACAGCATACAAATCTAGATTAATATGAACATTTCACTGGCAGTGACAGCACTGTGAAATCTGTACCTGCGTTCCCTCTACCCCAGACGAAGAACTAGGCAAGAGTCAAAAAGATTAAACGTTATAGCTAAAGAGAAAGCTGATTTCTCAGCAGGTACCTTGTATTTCCTGCAGGTTTTACTATATTTTAAGACAGATTTTCCTTTGCTGTCATCAGAACCTCTGCTGAACTACTAATTTCATTCACAGAGTTAATCAGCAAGTTCACTTCACCTGGATTTGAAATTTCTGGATCTGAATATTCACTTTGTTACAGTACTCACAGGCTTACAATGTTCAAACACCATTATGAACTAAAAGCTCAAGGAGAAGTAAAAGTTCTTCGTGCTCACAGTGGTCATCTTATATACAAACCTTTTAAAGGAAAATGTGAAAATTTCAAAGTGACCTTCAGTGGAGAAGAAACGAACAACTGATGGTGAATTTGCTGGTGAGCTAAGTATTTCAAAGAAGGACATTTTTGAACATTTCCCAGCATAAAATCATTAAATCTGAGTGATAAAATGGGTTTACTTTAATTTGCTAGCTTGGATGTTCATGAACAATTAGCGGATTGTGGAAAATATCAGTCCACAGCTTGCAGCAAGGCTTGGATAATAACTGTATTAACCCACTTAGACTGTCTACCAGCAGTTTCTGTTATATTGGTTTTTATCATATGATATTTGCATCACAGAAAAGGCAACTTTTATATTGTTTAGTGCTATGGGCTAGACCCACTAGAGTATTTCTGTCTCTGTAACAGTGATTTTGGATGTGAATGCTTAAATGAGCGTCCTCAAAACCTCTGCTCAGATATGACCAAGCCGTGGAGTTACTGGCTGCTGCTCTGGCCAAGCAGATGAGCCTGTGTCACAACTGGCATTCCCTGAGCTGCCATGCCTGAAGGACCCAAGCCAATAGATGGTGAGATCTGGACTTCATGCAAAACACAGCACCTTGTGTCCTTCTCACCTAGAAGGAGATTAATTGTGCTGCTGGCCCACAAAGAGGCAGACTGGGGTTGAGCTCTGTCACCTGGCTGAGAAGGGTTTGGTTCTTACCTCTGCTTGTTCCCCCAGGACTAGGCCACCGGTTACGAGCAGGGGGGACTTCTTGGTGTTTCTTTGAAGCTGTTCAACTTGCCATAAAGTCTTCATAAACTCATTGGGGTAGGGCTTGGAAAGCAGCTGTTTTCCTCTTCCAGTGTGGGTGCTTTAATCTGCGGTCACCTCAGCCACGCTCACCATGGAGTGCTAAAACTTGCCTTGCACCTGTAGAAAACTCTAGATAAATCTAGCTTAGGTATAATCCATTATTTGGAATAAATACCTATCTCCCTCATTCCCACACTGCTCCATAACAGCTTGATTTTTCCACCACCAATTAAAAAACGATTCTTGCTCCGTCTCACATATGCTCATTCATACCAAGCCTTTCAAAATATCTACACAACTCCAATATACTCTTCTTAGCCCTCTATGCATATGATTAACCCAGCCTTTGACTCAATAGTTATCCAAAATCCCCCAGTGGCAGAATCAATTGTATACTGGGTGAATGGGTGTCTGGTGCTATGCATAAATTTTGTATCAAATGACTCCATCCCTTTATTGGTGATAACTAGAATGGTAATTCTTAGACTGTGACAGATGGTACAGTTATTTTGGAAGACTTAGATGTCTAAGAGTCTAGGCAGCAGATGAACAATAGCTTAAAAATATTAGTGATATCTACATAGAAAATTAAATTGTGTGGAAGTCAGGAGAGGCTTCAAAACTTGACCAAGGGGCAAAATTAGGGCAGGTGTGATAGAAACAGATGTACAAGTCTAAGAAGATTGAAAGCCTTTCTGGTATACCATTATATTGTCATTGACGGGATTATAGGTACCCACCTGTCTATATGACTATTTTATTTTCCCTTGGTCAAAACACGCTTTGGGACACAATCTTGAGCTGACTGGAGCACAGTGTTATTCTCACAAAGAGGCTTCAGTAGATCTTTCCCCTTTCCACTGGCATCATGACACATGGTATAAATCACAACCCTTCTTTCTTCCTACTATTACTTGGTATTGCATGTGATTGAATACTATTGTTTTCAAAAATCATTCAGGTACTGCCTGCACATCTGAATATCCCAGCTGGAACTGCATAGGTTAAGGCCCAAATCAATCCTGCCTTTTAACAGCCTGGGGAGCAGGCAAACAGGTTTCTTACAGAAAGAGTATTCTGACCAGCTTAAAGGAGAAAAAGGGTACAGCCCTGAATATTCAGATTCATTTCTTGCATTGCTCACATTTCTGATTTTATCGATTTTGCATATTAGGCAATTATTTTATCACTAAAGACAATTGTGCACATGTATGTACACTCATATCTTGCACAAAAATATCTTCATAAATAGTTCTGCTATGCAAACACATCAATAGTCCCCTGGGTGAGGGGGTGGAGCTGTGTATCCAGCAGAATTTCTTGGCAATGGGTCCTTATAGCTTCATCCCTGTGAGAATAGAATGTACCTTTTCAGTAAATTAAAAAAGAAACCTCCATCTTCACTGCAGAGTATCACCTGACATGCTTGTTGATTTACTCAACTTATTTTTCATTCCATAATTCTTCCAGACTGTTCAAATGATCTCATCCTGCATTTGTTTGATGAAGGTTACCAATCTGGAAAAGCCGTCTACTTCCACCTTCATTATTATGACTGATATTTCTGCTGCTCTGTTTACTTGCCTTTAATCTAATCCAAGGCTAACATTTGTTTTTGGCCTCATCCACAAGGAATTCAGCAATACACTTCCCCCCATCCCCACCTAAGCAGTGGGAACCTCTGCATGGCAATGAATCCTTTTGCTTGAAGTAATTTAACATTTTAACTTCTGATCTGGAGGTGAATCAAGAACTGTGGAAATAGCATGTGGCATAGTCAGGACAACTCTAACTGCCCCTCAGTGGTCACCGATTTCAGCCACAACCTGAGTAATTGATCATGACAATCATTTCAAATGGGTGCAAAGTGAATATGAGCAACTGTTCTCCTTTAGTGTTCATTATCCCAACAATAGTTATGGATTAGATCTTAGTCCTGGGTGCCAGCAGGCAACATGGGCAGAACAGAATCATTCCTAAGGTATTTTAAAAGCCATCAATTTTCAAAAGTGTGCTATGTTGAATTAAAGCTTGTCCAAACTATTCAACCTGGTCATATTTCTTCACCATCAGTATTGTATATGTCATCTGTTGTTTCTCCACCTGTTAATCCGTCTGTGCTCTAGCCGTAGATTTGATTTATAAAGATGCCTATATCTTGTTTGCTACATGCGACCAAAGCAGCTTTATTTTTTTTTTTTCTATCATTGTTTATCCTTTCATGTTACATCCACCTATTAGTCTAAATTTTGAAAGACAGGAAATATAAAAAACTAATTCCCACAACTGTCACTCACACATTTCTACCTTTTCATCACAACACAACAGGACATTGTTCACGTACATATTTTGATTTACAATTTTTCACCACCCCTATTCATTGCTATCAAAAATGAATTTTTAACTGTGAGTGATATATATAAACCTGATGATTTGTATTCATAATCAGCTAAGGTTGTAAGAAATCTCCTGCTGTGGTTAGTCAAGGTAATGCAGACATGAGTAAAATTACTTTACTCATAACCTGCAATAATTTTAATAATGTTATTTTCTAGTTCTTTCAAAGTTCTGAAAAATATTAGTCAGATAAATGGTCCCTTCTTCAAATATCAGCTTTGCATTACACTTATCAACTCCAGTAGGGTTTGTTTTGGTTTTGGTTCTGGTTTTCATATCTTTGTGCCTGGATATGTCTGCTCTTCAGTTGTCTTAGTACGTTCCAATACAGTAGCAACATTTTCCCTTTACTGTCTCATTTAACCTATGCAATAAAGATGCTTGTCATGTCATAAGGTAAGTATTTTCCCTAGAAATTTCTATAGAAGTTCTTGTCAAACTGGATGTTTTTATTGATTTTTGAATTGATATTAACAGGTGTTTTTCTGCCTTATTTTTAACAATTGACTTTTAGACCTTCACATTTCTTGAAAGAAATATTACTGTAAGTTGTGATGACCCAACGTAATCTTGACCTGTTCTTTTTCTTCTTCTTCTTTTTTTTTTTTTTTTTTTTTTCTCTCAGTGCTCCAGTATCCTAATAGCTTTTCTTATACTCCTTACAATTAGTTCACAGAAAATTAGAAGAGATAATGGTTAATGGACAACTGCCATTCACCATCAGTGAAGTGCTACAAATGAAAAGGCTATTTCAGAAGCCAGAGAAATAATATTACAGGGATAATAAGCCATCTACAATTGGGGAAAAAATGTGAGGAAACTGAAATTTTCCTCAGTCAAGACTGTTTTCAGAACTTGAGAATAATCATCTTTGTGTTACACTCACTCGGGTCAAATCTTGAAGAACTTTTCTAAACCTCAATACTTGCAGTGAAATGAAACCATGTCAACTTAGGCCAGTGATACTGTTAGAAACCATCTCGCGGTCTTTCACAGGCTTGTCTTGAACTCCTAAAAAGATATAGAAAAAAAATGTTAAACCTGTGCAATAAAGTATATGACCAATATTTATACCCTAACTAACTAGTGTTTTCATTGATGGCCAGCATGCTGAGAAGCCCAGATTACTTTTACTTTTACCAGCACAGAAATCTAAAGTGTTTACCATGTTAGGAAAGTTTTCCATGTATTACTATTGCCTCATCCCTCCAAGATGAAAGGAGAAGAAATAAGAAACAATTTTTCAGTTATTGCATAAATTACTTAACCACATATATCTCCTTCAAGTGATTGCCAGTGATATTTTATAACTGTAACTGTAAATTTTAATTTGATTTAATTTAATTTAATTTAATTTAATTTGTAAATTTTCTGCAACTGTAATTTAACTGGCTTTCATATGCATCACAGAAAGCTCATCATGGTACTATCTGAGCATCTTTGAGAAGTGCATGGTTGCCTAACTAATATGCTTTAGCTGTGATCTTTTTGCTTTTGAGTTTACTTAGATATAATTTATGTTTGAATTACACAAAATTCAGCATTTTGGGTTTTTCATGTGAGTATGGAGATGCATTTTGCCACTGTTAAGTTGAATGCTTATGGATACTGACGGCCTCATTTTAACAGCTCAGTACTATTCATGAGTTACAGGCATTTGCCTATGTAGACACTATCACACTGAGGGGTTTTTTCACTTGTAATTTGGAAAAGCCAAAGCTGACGGTTTCATGATAAATATAATTGACAGAACATGAAGATCAGTTTAGGACATAGCATTCCAGGAATACTGGAGAATAATCCCACTTTCGTAGGTTGCTTATACCCTTGTGGTGTACATTGACAATGCAGAACCTTTTATTCTACTTTTGCTTTTGTTCTAGAAGTAGTCACATCAAATTTAAAGTGGTTACAAGATTTCACATGAGGTAAAACTGGTAAAACTCAGGGCAGAAGAAGGCCACTTCTATTATTTACTTACCTAACCAAGCTTAGTCAGAAATGCCTCTGAATGTGGTTCAGAATGCTGTTTGTCTTCATCTGGGAGGAAAAAAAAAATAAATCAATTCTGTTGTGGAAACACAGTGCACAGCATGGGATCACACTAATCAATTCAAGCAGGCCTTGGTAAAATTATCTACTACTCTGTAATCCAGCAGCATCAAAGCTAATTAATACTTTTCTCAGCTTTAATTAATGTATTAGTGGTTAATATTTCTTTATAAGCTACTCATAACTCAATAATCCTATCACATTTGCATTATTAATAGGACAGGTATGTGCCTTTGAGTTGATTGATCATAAAACCTATTAGCCTAGATTGTAATTTGCCTCCAGTTACCTCCAAGAAAGAGAAGTAATCACTAAAGGTATGATAGCAAATTCAGTGATATGAAGGTCTTTTCAGCTTCAGAGTGACTGTTACTGGAGAATTACAATGACATATACATTTTAAACCTCATGTGAGTTAGTCTAGAAAATTATAAAGTGTCTAAAACTAAGGACTAAGTGCCCTGGATTATGAGATTCTCAAACTCTTTCAGATAAAACTCACTCAATAGGGGAAAGTTTTACTCTCCGATTAAAACTGAAAAAAAAAAAAAAAAAAAAAAAGAAAGAAAAAAAAAAAGTCTAAGCACAGACTTATCCACTCTGCAGAAGAGAGAATTTCTATTACTCTCGTTACCCTACTCCGTGTATGTAAAAACCTACTGTGCAGTGCAAGCTTATTTATTTAAACGATTCTGTGGGTTGTTTCAGGTGGGATATGAGTAAATACACCAAGCATTTCTCTAAAGCATGTTAGAGAAGAACAATATTTTGCAATTTCCCTCCTACAGGCTTTGTGTTCTACAAAGAGAAATAAAAAAGTACTTCATCCTTTTCAGCAGCCTTGAAAGCTTTTGCTTATTCATACCTCTTTACAATAGAGGACAGATAATCATCCAGAAAGGGGAAAGCAACATTCATACTCTGTGGAGAGAATACACGGTCAGATGGGTTCCACGTGAACAATAATATATATATATATTTATATATATATATATATATATATATATATGGAAAAAGCAATTTGCTCCTTTGGAGACTCATCTTTTTAATGCACTACTTCCACAGGATCTTCTAATTGCTTCTTGTGGGATTGAAGTGTTTTCCCTTGCAATCTCAGTTTAGAAATTTGTTATATCAGTTGGTAGGTTGTTCTGCTTTTTTGTTTTTAGGTTTGAAGAATTATTTTCCTATTTTTATTTTTTTTTACCCTGAGATATTTTCCCCACATCTCACATTTTCTTGTTCATGTTGTTACTATCAATGAAACTTAAGCTTATATGATGCTGTGAAGCTGAATCCTCTTTTATAGCCATACTTTCTTATATGGTGGAACAGCAGTGAAAGCTGCCAGCTAATCAGTTCTGAAGTCTCACATGCGGGCAGGAAGCTATGTTATTAATTATACAGTGAGGTGTACCTGCATGCCTCATGTGAATTCATTTTCCATTCTGCGCTGTATTCCTTGAGTTGCAATATCTTTGTTACAACTACATATAGAGAAAATTAAAGTGGGAAGAAGAACGATGTATAAGAAGCCATGCTATGTGAAACCTGAAGCAAAAGACACAGACATCACAGCTAAAAGAGGAGAGACATTCAAGTAGCAATGCCACTATTCCTGGCTGTACAGGAGCTACCAGTCCCGTATTTTTCCCTTCCTGTGAGGTGAGCTGCAATCAGTACAGGCAGAGCTATAGTTTTATGCATCCAAACTGCCTATGTATGTACAGGAGACCTCTTGTCTGCAAGGCTAGCAGACATGATGCAGAGATGGAGTCCTGAAAGGAGTGTGTACCACAAGCAATGCTTCCCTGTAGGGCTGAAAAGCTCACACAGGTCAGCATGGTCCAAGGACTATGAACCTGTGAAGGCATCTTGCAGTGCAGAGCTAAGCCAGTGCTCAAATGTATTTCAGAAAAAAAAAAAAAAAAAAAAAAAAAAAAAAAAAAAAAAAAGCTAAATTTTACAGCTCCTGAAAAGCAGAGTATTGCACATGGTTTTATCATCCACTCACTCAGACACAGCTACTTATTGACAGCTGCCATGTGAAATTAAGGCCTAGAAAGTAATTTAGGCAGTCTTCCATAATGCCAAGAAAATAATACACTTTCACCACTTTTCTCAGAGTTTTGATTTAATGGGTTAAAAATACTACTTTGTTTTGCATAGGACTGAAAAAAAAAATACTCATAAATAATGTAGTAACTTAATTTCAACACTTTTCCTCTGTGAAATGTTTCTGAGTAGGTTTAAAAGTATTTCTTTTGAGAAAGTATTGGTGCTTGAGAGCAAATTACCAGATATTGTATCTGCAGATTACAGTTATATACAAACAAGTAATACTGCAAATTGAGAAAGGCTAATATTACCTCTGCATATAGCAATTGAAAAGCATTTAAGAAGTAACTTTAAGGAAAATATTTATAGTTAAAATTAGTGTGTTAGGAATATTTTGTGCAACTGAAGCTCACTTACCAAGTGCTTGAGGAAAGTCATTTTGAAGGACGCAGGCTCAAATAAAAAATAATTATTTCTTAACATGCCAGTAAAATTATTGCTATCACTTGATTGGCTTTAATTAACAAATTCATTGCTTTTTAGGACAGATGATACTGTCTCATGTATACAAAGACCATGCACTCTCATCCTGATATCGAACTGCTCTAAGACAAATTGCCTGTGTTTAACTAAAACATGTCTCAGGATTACATCAAATCTTTTATTTCCCTTGATGCAGTTCTGTTATTTCCCTTGAAGCACTCCGTGTAGAAGGTTCAAACTGCGGCAAAAACAACAACTACTGAGGTAATGTGGAAAGATGCAAAATGAAAACGTGTCCAGATCTCCACTGGAAAAGCAATCACATTTCTGGTAAGCAGCAGAGATCAAATGAGGCAGAAAGAGCCTGAATGCCCACCAGTCTATTAAGGGCAACGAGAGTCAATGGAAGATCAATATGTTTTGGGTACAGCCTTGAAACAGACCTCTAAATGTGCATAATTAGCCATTCTTGGAAGTGTCAAAATAGTTCACGCTAAAACACTCTTGCGTATGTGAGAACATTTGAGAGCACAGCCTGTGCTTACACCCGCGTGAAATGCAGCCTGTCCGGCATGTGTGAGAGGAACGAGAAAAGCCAGAAGAGTGACAACAGCTACAACCTAGAATGTGTTATATGAGTCATTCATGCCTTGGTTTGGTGAGAGGATGAATTAAAACTTCCATGTGCATGCCTGAAAACCAGCTGGTCTGGCCTTCAGTACTGCGAGGGGTTTCCCGGGTGCAGAGCGGCAGCAGAGATCTGTTCCACTTGCAACAATGCACGCGAGAAGCACATGCATCCTCTACTACATCTGGACAACAGAAGCTCAGAGATCTTACACTTAATTAGAGTTTTAGGATAATGTTATACTGTACATAAGGACTAACGTTGCACTGTAAATAAGGACTTGCTACCATCCGGGAGGAAAGCACAGCCTATAATCAAGGAAGTGGTTGTTACTGTTTTCTTTCCAAAGCCATATCTCAAGAACTTTTTCTGCTAGGTCATTTCTGAACGTTTGAGGTGCCCAAACTGGGGCTATTGTGAGTTTGGACCCCTGTTTCAGTACATTGTAAGTAAGGTTGTACTTTTAGCATTTGGTGGTTTTCCCCAACAGGATCTCCTGTTTTTCAGTTACTGCAGTGCAGAAGGAAAAACCCTATTGCTTTAAGAAGAATTACTAAAACTCCCTGCATGCCAAGCAAAAACCCACTTTAAAAAAAAACGGCGGTCTATTTATTATCCTCTTGGCGTCAGTGCATAACTCTCAGGAACTCAAAATGAAGCTGTATGCATGGATTGTTTACAAATGTTTGTATCTCTGGCTGCAGACACTCAAAACACACCAATATAAAAAGCAGCTATTGTTCATACACTGCAAATAGGCTTTTACTTTGCAGTTAATAATCCACAAACAGATTTATTCTCTGAATAGTTAGCAATCCTCAGAGCAGCAATATTTTTTTTCAACCAGGCTACGATTTCTGCTTTAATGACTGAAGGAACTAAAATATATGGTTAGGTTTCTTTTTTTTTTTTTTTTTTTGCTTTCTTGTGACATTAGATTGGCATTTCAGAATGATCATTAGAAGTCTCTGGTGGTCTTAGAGCAAAAAAAGGAAAATGCAACAAACCGAAAGATAGAAAATCTATCTTCACCCCCCTCAGGATGGGAGAGTGCATATATTCTGCTATAATGTATATAAGATTTTATATATAACATTTCGTGCATATGGTTTCCACTACAGGACTCTCAGCCTATTTATTAAAGATCAATTTTTGTGTTATCATTGATCCACTTCATTCTGGGACTGCTGTCCTTGCTCAGGAGTAGCTGCAGTAGCAGCTGAAGTACAAACCTTTCTTCATTTCTTTGTGGATTAAGCCCTCATCATATACATAATAAACTTCCTTTGTAAAGATTATATGCCACTGGTAACAGACAGGGAAAAAAAAAATAATAATAATAAAAGAAATGGTTATTGTTAAATGTAATATGTTATTAAAATGTTGAGGAATTACAGAGCAATCATACTCCACTCTGTGCCCAGACAGATACCAGAATTAATAGTCAGACAATCTATTTAAGTACTCAGAAGATAAAAGATGGTAAGTAAGAAACAACATGGATGGTTTGAGAAGGAACCATATCAAGCGAACCTAAAGCCTTTCAGTGATAAAGTAACAGATTATGGATAGGGAAGCAGCAGTAGATGCCTGTAGGAGAGGAGTTATGGTGGGAGATGCTAGGAACATCATTAACATAGAAAAGCAGCCATCAAATCAGGATAAATAAATAGGGATAGTATATTTAAAATAGAAAGTAATTCTTCAAGCCTAGTCATTGGTCCGACCACAGCTGGATTACTCTGGCCTGTCTTTGGCCCAATACTTCTATAGATATATGGATTAATTAAAGGGGATTCTGAAGACAACGTGCAAAATAGAACTTCAGGAAACCTGAACCATGAGAAAAGACTGAAATTACTGAGCTTGTCTGGAAAAGGATGATGAGGAAGGTGAAATGCCTTCACATGACTGAAAGGTTGTTGTAACCTACATTGGATAGGTCTAGCTCTTTACTTTGTGAGGAGGAAGGCTGTGAAGAGTACTCCTTGTCATCAAGGAGAAGATGGGATAATTTCCACTATTAAATTGCAAGGGAAATTTAGGTTGAAAATTTCCAGCCTAACTTTAAGGAGAAATTTAACAGACATCATGCTTTTTCTTAGTTGTAAGAATCAAAGTCCCAGAAAAAATAATAATAATAATTTCAGTTAAAGACATTTATCTTAATTTTCTAATGCCACTTCTTATTTTGAGAACAATGAAGACACAATTCTGATCTTGCACTGCTGATTCTGAGCTCTGATCTCCAAATGTAAACATTGGTAGAATAAGAGCCAAAGGTTTCTTAAAATTGGATGCTTAGCAGCCAACAGATATTTGTTATCATTGTTCATGAAGTCCTGTTCTCATGAGATAAATACACAGAGGCAACTTTTATATTTCACTTTGTTGAATTCATTTTATGAGATCCTCAGGTTTAGTGGTGCTTCATTGCATTATCAGGATTTTTTTTATTATTATTATTATGTTTTCATCCAATTGTTCTTCTATAGATTTATAGTCAAAACAACTAAGGACACTTTGTACCTAACCCTTTCATAAAAATGATTGAAAAGTTCAGCTGAATATTCTCAGTGCATTTATTTTCTTGCCATCCTTCACAGATTTATTTCTCTCCATTCCGTCTAAAAATATTGTTTTGCTTAAGAAGAAAAAAAACTATCCTTGTGACAATTTGCATAATATGTTAATGCTGATATGCATCTAGACATCTGGATGGCATTTTAATATCTCATTCTCATTCAAACAACTAGAAACCACACAGATGGTAGAGACAATTTTAAGAGCATTGTTGTAAACAAATAAGGCAGCCAGAAAATCAAACACACTCTAAGATAGGCTTTAGAGCCTCTACTGCTTTCTGTGTGAGAATATGCATATGACATGTTTTGACTGCACGAGCAAGCAGCCCTCTTCAGTTTCAGATAAACTAAGAGGCAAGTGCAAAATTTTTAATTGACATTGGTAATCATTTTATGGGAAACTTCTTACCCTGCCCAGCCCAGCATAGCTGGCACCACAGATCATACTCACCACTAGAGAGACATTTGAGGCTCGTGATGCTGCTGGGCAGACTATGTGTTTTATTTCTTCTTATTTTCAATTAGCAATAGAAATATGAATAATCCTGATTGCTTCAGGAAGAAGACATGCCAATTTTGTTTTCATGCTTTACATAATAATGTACCTTCTAACAGTTGTCACTGTTAAAAATTCACCTATAAGAAGTTGCATAGGACTCAGTAATTCCCTGCAGGCCTCTTTAATCTGCTGCTTGTTTGCACCTCCTTATAGGCAGGTAATCTTTCTGAACTAGAGGGCCTACTGCAGGTGCCAAAGTTTGGTTTCTGTTCAACACGGTTACATAAGAGCTATAGAGCAGCCTTTTCTGTAGGTGGAGCTGATGTCTCACCAGCTGCTGTAGGCTGGTATATCTTTCTGGATTGCATTAAAGTTACTCCTATTTTTATGAAGAGACTCCATAAACTGGTTATTTTTCCTCTTGCTACAGTTGTTCCTGGATCTCTTAGCAGTTATGGTCACAGATCCCACGTAATTAATTTCAGTGACATACAGAAGTTTTCAGGGATTTAGCTGTACTCAGTGGAGTACAAAATACAAGATTCCAGGACCTCCTTCTTTTGCTTCATTCCCTTGTAGTCGCAGACAAAAAGCAATAGTTCATACTCAATTACTTCTCTGTGTAATTGTAAGTACATCAGAATATTCCAAAAGCTGTTGAATTTTGTAATATAAAACTAGGTACACAATCCTTTCATAGGAACCCAAGAAAAACCTCAAGCAGTGAATGCCACTGACATATTTGGCAAATGAGTTAAAAATTAGTGCCCAGTATAGCCTAGTTAAATGAAGATCATAGGACTCTCTTGAATTAAAGAGAATGGAATTAGAAACTCATGGAAGGCTGGTGGTAACCTCTTCAGAAAGCAGTTTACTGGGAGACATGGAAAACAGCAGTTCTTCAAACATTTCTGCTTTTCCTCTCATATTAAAAATCCCAATTTGCAAAATTTGCATATGGTGCATGCTAAGAAGGGAATAGAAGACAGCTCACAGATACAAAAAACAATGCCAATGCCAATGGAAGTTCAAAAAAAAAAAAAAAAAAAAGGTCATAAGTCATCTTTTAAACCTAGGGATAAAAACAATATTTCAGTGGAAATTATCCCAACAGAAGCATTTTGGACTGAACACTGAATAAACCCATTTCCCTTTATGACTGCAGCCTTCTCCCATGCTGAGGACCATCCTCACACTTTTCCATCCTGTAAGAACTCATTTGCACGTAAGTTTGGTGGCCCAGACTGAGCCACAAGCCAGGTAGCTACAGTGGATTGAAGCTTGTCACTGAGACTGGAACTGGAAGCCCTAACCCAGAACAAGAGTTAGCAGGAGTGGGAATTTGAGTCAGGAAGCATTCTGCACTCTAATGCAGCTACAAAAACTTTATGTGCCATATTTGAAGTTTGCCTTTTAAAAAAAATCAATAAAACTTTAATCCTAAGCGTGCTTACTTTGACAAATTTAGTTAGTGTCTAGCAGAAAAGGGAGGATAAAAATAGTCATTTAATTTTTAGTCTGCAAATTGTAAGATTGCAAACAACATTTGCTCTCAAAGATGATTCTTTACTTTGTTCACACAGCTGGATTTTTGTGATGTCTTGTGCATGTTTAAAGAAAATCATGATCTAATTGTTCATACTTCAAGCCTGTTGATGATGGAGCTATTGTGGCAAATAGAATGGATGGAAAAGACATTAATAACAAATGGTGCAAGCATCTCCCTCTGATCACAGAGTGCTAGAAAGTGGGAAAATGATTAAATTATGATAGGAATTGTCAGTACACAAGAGGTGGGCACTTTTACAGCACAGATTTATCCTTTATGCTTATGCTGAGGGGGCGGGTGCATTCCCTCACCAAGTGTGGTGGGTTGGTAGGGGAGGAGACAGCTCCAGGGACTATGCTTAGCGCCTGAAAAGTGAGGTTGTCCACAAAACCAAGAGGAATGGGGGGGGGGTGCTGTGGGCAAGAGGTGCTGCTGGCTTCCTCAACATGGCAAAGGTATGTTGGCCATAGGCTTTCGCCCCTGCTTTTTGTGGTGCAATGGCAGAAAGTGTCTGCCTCCACCCACCTGTCACTCCTCTCTTTGGATCCCTGTTTGGATGTGGGGAGGGCTCCTCCAGTGAATTTTAGAAGCATGTCTAACAGCTGGACTTCAAACATCTCCAAGACATTCATCTGACACACTTCTCACTCACCCTGGTTTTACAGCAGCATGCATTAGTGAAGCAGGTCAGAGAATCCAAAGTTATTTTTGAAGTCCATCATCTTGCCAAATATCAATCTTCCTGTGTCTCAGAAAACACAACAAACAGGCATTTTTATAGGATTGCAAGAGCCTTTGGTGAAAGGTTTTCATAAAATATGTATGAATTCATTGTATATATGCAGTAAAAAAAAAGAACAGATATATCACAGAGTATCATATTTTTTGTCAACTTTGGTGAGAAAATATAGATCAATCGATTCTAAACTCTTGTTTTGCTGGTTCTGAAACACTACAAAAAGCACTGATGTAACCAATGTAGACACCACAGGAAGAGTTATTATCTAATGAGTTTTCTCTATTTGGATCTGTAACTTAAAAAATTCCATACTGAAAGAAATACATTTTGCTGTCTACTATTCTTTATCAACTTCTGAAGAGCTTAAAAAGCATTACAAGACACTCATTAAAGACAAAGAAACATTAAAGCTTTTCAGCTGAAAATTTATAAGAACTTTTATGTAAAGAATATAATAACTTGTTCCTCGATCTCATTTCCAAAATGAATGCCTTTTTAAAAAATTGAAATTTCTCCAAAACAATGTAGCAGATCCTTCAGGCTGCATGATTAAATTTGAGGATTTGAAAGCAACTGAAAATAGGGTATTAAATCAGGTAGTATTGATCGATCTGCATTATGAGTACAATCCCTGCTGTTTGAATAGGTGGAGAAGAGAAATTACATTGCCTGGAGATGACCGAAATCTGTTACCATTAATTTGTGTAGGCCTGATTAGGAAGCAGAACATCAGTTGGTAAATTGAGGGATCATGATAGACAATCTTTTAAAGAATTTTTAAAAGTATAATGAGGAACTGGGATTCTGTAATTTCTGTAAAGAAGCCATGATTGCGGGTATGTATACAATAGCATTAGATGGAGATATTCAAATTCCTATCAGTATTATGTCTGTGATCTCAAAAGCTACATTATTAAAAAGAGAGGTGCAATTAAAAGAGAAGGGGGTAATTCAAATATTAAAGTATAGTGGCTCCTTTATAGCTGTTCCAAGCTTTAGTTATTTACCTTAATTAAAAAAGAAGGTGGGATTGTCTCCTCCATTTGCATGCTTAGAATAGCTATTTTGGTATCTCTCCAATACTCTGTGTAATTTTAGACTTAGGACAGCTGCTCACTCTAGTCAAGCTAATAAAATTTCACAAAGAAATGCATCACTCTGTGCACAGAACAAGATAGAGGCAAAGAAATATCAAAACGCATGATTTTTCTCACTACCTTGCAGCAAAGCCACCCCTGCTCTCAGAAATACTGGGGTGTTTGGTACCACAGAAAGTCTTTTGAGTGTAGCAAAGTGCCAAGGGATAATATGGAAATGAGAGGGAGAGATGCACTCTCCTTGATGCCATTTAGTTGTTGTTGATTCTCTCTCTATGGGATTAGATCTCCCAGCTGTCCTGAAGCAAATGACATACAAAAATGTCTACAGGGCCACACTACAGCTGCACATGTATGTCTAGTACTTGGCTGTGGAGTCCTGAGGATGGAGTGGTTTAAAGTTGAATCATTTCGGGGGGGGATGGGGGTAAATACTTACTCCGGGTATTGTGCCTGTAACATTTGTAGGAAAGTTGTCTTTATGATCCCACCAGCTGGTCTTCTGTTGGTCTTCAGACATGCGCGTATCTATGTCTACCCTGGAGAAGCCACCTGCAATACATTCACAGATCAATTTACTGTCAAGTGGTTTGGAGTGGTTCTGTGCTCAGTTAGAAATGTAGTTGCCATAAGCAGCTGAATTTCAATGAGTGTTTCCTAGAATTGTACTTACAGTAAATTAAGCCATTTCAAAGGTTTTTCATTTAGATACAGGCAAGTGTTTCTGTACTTAATCAATGTTGTTTTGATTAGAATCTACTCTATAGGACTTCTGTGTCCTCCCTGTAAGCAAATGGGGAAGCAAAGGTTTCTATAGCTTATCTTGGTTGTGTAAAAGGCCAATTGCAGCCTTTGCAAATGAGCCACCCCTTCAGCTGGGATCCATCCTGGTACAACCAGACTCGTATCACACACACTGCAGTGGAAGCCCTTTCTCTCCTACTATTGAACCTCTTCATATCTCTCTCAAGATTTCTTTTTTTTCCCAAACACTTCTCTACCAATGTACTTTATGTGTATTATCAGATTTAATTGCTGCGTATGCTTCCTTTCTACAGACAGATTAGACAGATTGACTACTCCTCATACCTTAGAAAGCAAAAAAAATAGGCAAAAGGCAAAGCCCTTGAAGGCCAGCAGAAGGGAATCTCATTCTGCTCAGTTGAGTTTAATGCTCGGCTATTCTTCTTTCATTTATATTGTGGACCATGTGGCAAGAGATCCTCCACTTCTTTCTCTTCTAACACTATGTCTTGTCGCAATCGCCATGCAAAATATACAGGGTCCTAAAATGGAATCAACAAAGCACACTCATCCAGAAAGAACAGGTAACATTGCTCAGCAACATAGATGAAAAGTGTGCATCTGTGTGGATGAAACTCCATTTGAAAGGGGTGAACAAATGCTTTGTGTGTATGTATGCATTATGTATGTATATACAGCACTTGTACCATAACTGGTATTTTTTAATTATCTTAGCTGTTTTGCATCTAGGAAAATCAGTTTTGCCCTCTTTGTTCAGGACAAGGATATTTTAATTGCATTTATAATGTTTATAAAAACCTTTCCTACCTGCTTATATTTTATAACACCTGAGGTATGTAGTAAATTTCTATAAAGAAACTTCTTTTTCTTTCCAGCCAAACAAGAGATCGGACTGCATTAGATTATATGAAATTTAAATGCATTAGTTGTTAGCCAAACTGAATTTTCATATAAATTAATATTGTTATTGTATTTTAATAAAGCAATAGCATTTATGGAATTATGTAGACATCAATCACTTGGGGGTGTCTTGGAACAATTATTGACTTCATGCATCATCTGCTTCTTCACTTCAAAATTTGTTGCACTTTTCATAAATATCATATAGCAGTGAGCCATAAAACACATTTTAAATGCCTCCTAGCCCATCATAGACACTGTTGTTAGAAAAAGCCCCCTGAGCTGATGACATCCTAATATGTGACTATGTAATTAAAATTTTGACATATGCAAAGAGTTGTAAAATAGATAAAAGAGTATGTATTGTAAATAGAAGTTTAAAGGCGCTGAGCAGATGGTTCGTTTGTGAAAGAGGTATGGGGACCGCCAAGAAATGACAAACAGATGGCTTAGGTGTGAAGGACAGGCAGGGAAATTTGGAAGAGTTGACGACATAATGGACAACTATCTGGCATTTTGTACACACTAAGTGAATCATGGGCCTTGAATAGAAGGTTAAACATTTTACATTTTTGTATTTGAATTTATATAAATGTGTCAATGGAAAATGTCCAGCAATAAAGCCTGATAATAATAATAAAGACAAGTCATGCTTCACAGACTTTGGGAAGGATAAATATTCTTTTCAAATTACACATATAACTTGAGTGATAACACAGGTACTTTTATCCCAAGTCATGTGTGTGCACTGCGTGGTCTCAATTCAAAGAGAAAATTTTCAGAATTGTAACAAAACCATATTGCCAATATTTATTCAGGTGCCTGAAAACAATTTTAGTAATGTCCTAATAAATTAACAAATGTTTGCCAGCTGCTGCTACTTGCTCTTCTACTATCTGTTGTGTTAGCAGGCTGTTCAATGAATTCAGTTCAAGTTTTGGTGATTATATACCAAAATCGTGACTGAAATGCAATATTTTGAGGCAGAAAGATCAGACCAAATAATGTTTAGTTTTTGAAGTAATGGGAAGCTTTAACTATGACCAGATTAAAATTATGACATTACTAAATCTATCCTTGAATCTAATTTTCTGTTGTTTTGATTTTCCCATATTTGTCAGACTCCTGGCAGGCTTGAAAAATACATCACCAGCTAGAAAGTAAAGAAATTTGTGCATACAAATGGACAAAAAAATCATTTTTAGTGATCAGAATCAAACTTGTAAAAATGTAGGGATTTTGAGAGTGCTCCTTGATCAGATTCTGCATGAAAACATGATCAATGTAGTAAAGGGGGGATATTTATGAACCTTTTTCCAGAAGTCAGTTAGTTTTGTCATGTTGCTTTTACAGGTCTGAAAGGAAAAACATGTAAGTCTATCCAGACCAGACTACTAACAAAAAGCAACTTTTAATAGAATTATTTTTGCTTAATTCTAAAAGTTATTTATTCAAAATTTATTCTTCTTTCCTTAAACAAAAGACTATTTACCTTGGAAATAGCAATTTTAATTAGGAAAACTGAGTTTCTGAAAAACAATTGTTACCTGAGAAATTGTGGAAGATTTTTCCTTGCAGCTTTTTAACTTGAAAAACAACAACAGAACCCAAACATAACAACAACAACTGGGCACCAGGCACAACAATAACAAGGCACTTCTGTGATGTGTAGTGTCTTTCGTAACTGTATTAGTAGCTACCTGCAGTGTAGATACTATGGTAATAGAGAGGAACACTGGAGTACTAATAAAAAATGGTCTTTGCTACCTACTGCTGCGTTATATAAACACTTGGGATTATTTATTGCTGCTATTTGAAAGACTAGCAGCATACAGTTCCTCTAAGAATCAAACCAGAGCCAGGCTGCAGTGTTATGTAGTAAACATTAATGAAAACAACAACTGCTTACATTTGTCTTTGAAGAGTTCCTATAAATCGGTTAAAGTCAATTATAGTTTTCCTGCCTTACGAAGGCCCAAGAGTTATCCCAAGTCTGACCCACACAGCAATCTACCTTGCAATGTACATGCTCCTTTTAGATTCTATTTTTTTGAACTTTATCTGCATTTGTTTTGCTTACTGGATGATCGTTAATCCATGACTTACTTCTTTTCCTCAGCAATCTTGTTCTTTTGTGCACGTCTCTCTGCCTAGTTAATTTTGTGTCTGCACTCCTCAGGCATGCCAAACAGCAGCTAGCATCCTCCCAGCTGTCACCCCTTGTCATGGTGACAATCCCTTCTCCTGCCAGCTTCCCCCTGATTTTCCTACTTAAAACATCTCTATTGCTCAGCTCTCCATTTCTACGGTACTAGAGCTTGCTATCATGCTGCATAATTCTCGTCATCGATCCATCCTTTTTTCCTATGATGTTGGTAAATTTATCTTCCATTTGTCTGGAGAGGAGCTGTGTATTTGAGCTATATGTTATACACAGAAGGATGAACTTATTTGACCTCCCCTTTTTTTATTTTTTTGGCTAAGAGAGACTGTTACCTGTGATGTGTTATATCTCACTCCTGTATTCTGGGCTACCCTGAATCTTCTCCTTGATTTCTTTTATCTGCTAGGTATCACACCATACCAGCTGTCCAAAGGAGATGAATTTTAGTAGGACTGTTTGCACTATGACAGTTAAGATTGTGTCAGGAAAGAATTAAAAATGACATCCTTCAAAAGTTTCTAGCAGCCATAAACATTTGTTCTACAAATCTGTGGATTTTGTTAAGGTATTATTTTTATCTTTATAAATCTATATGATTTATATAAACACATCAATTATGTACTTATAAAATACAGTGATATATTAAAATGCATAATAGAAACAATATAACTACAAAATAAATATGCATGTAACTATAGATTACTATTATTTCAGTATGGGAATTTTTCTTATGCAAAAATGTTACTTGAATGACAGAATCCTTTTTTTTTTTTTTTTGGTATATCTAAAAATAAAAACTGTCATAAAATAAATATAAAAATTATGATATATTTAGATGTAATGTGTCTTCAAAATTAAAACAAAAGCTCACCTCTGCCTAATTTTTTATTTAGAGGAAAGCTCTAGGTGGTGTCTAAAGGTGTTTCTGAACTTCCAAGAATACCTTAAAACAATTCATATATATAAGATTGTTGATGCCATATCATAAGACTGAGAACTAAAACAAAGAATTAAAGCAAACCCAGTCAGAGGACAATCCAGTAACAGAAAAGCAATTGAATGTAATTGAGCTTTTGTTTCCCTTCCAGCCTGAACACTAGTGAAGGTATCAATGCTTCAAACGTTCATTCAGTGCCTTTTCTAGGACCAAAAGTACTAAATGTTGAGGGTTGTTATAGGGAAGTAAGTGTCGCAGAGCTCCTTCTTATGCCCATGTAGGTTGTCCAAATGATGCACTGCAGAAGAGGAGCTGCAGGACACCCGAGATACAAGGAATGGCTGGCAGCCAGTGGTGTGCTCTGCCACACTGGGCACATCCCTGCCAGGTACAACAAGGGCTACCAGAGCAAGACACGTCCAAGGAGAGAAAAAAGGAACCTTCTTAAGGATGTCTGACAATCATAATCTCTTCTCTTCCTTTCTACCAGGGCTGTGACAAAATCATAGTAAATTTTATTCTGTTCTCCTTTATGAGTATAAAAATCTTAAGCTCATTCCATTGAGGAAGGCTGCAACCTCATTTACACTGAAGTCAATGATTTCTTCAGATGACTTCAGATTTATAGTGCCCCGAGTGAGAGAAAAATTTGACCCATAATTTTTTAAAAATAGTTATGGTTTTTTGCAGTCTTCCTTCTGAAGACTCACTTTATTCAGCCATCAATATTCACACTTTAAAGGCTTATTTCCATCAAGTTCCATCAATGACCTTTAGAAATTGGTCCCTTCAAATAAGAAAAAAGACCTCAATTACAACAACATCTGCCTCCATCTAGCACTTTATTTGCCTTAGAGAAGGGGTGGAATGATGATTAAGTTAATGGATAGGTCATTTTCATTTTTCACATTTACCATGTAAGTGGCTCCATGAATCACCGTTTATCTGTGGCCCAGTCATGGAAGGCAGTGGAAAACATCCATTGGCTTCCAGAAACTCGTTTCCTGTACACTTCGGAGAGGGGAAGTGGAGTACTAGTATTAATCAACCTTTACAACCCATAGGATAATATATTTGTCTTTTCTTCAGTCTGGAAAATAAACACTACTGCCCTCAGGCTCCTGTTTCTCTAAAATCTCCCTTGGCTACCTCCGCTTTTTCCACCAGCACTCTGTTAAGCAGCATCACAACTTTACGTGGCCACTTGCAAGCTGTCAACTGATGATTTTGCTCCCTTAGTTTGGACAAAAGAGTGAAATTACAGCAAAGAGAAGAATTTCTCTACCAACTTCTTCTTTTTTACTAGGTTGATGTAAATATATAACCGTAAAAACACAGTCAGTGATGGCATGAGACATGAGTGTCCCAGCCCTTGTACACGTAGTGCTGCAAAACACTGCAATCCTGCTTGAAGAGATACACAGTCACCTTGCATGTGTGGACTGCTGACCACAGAAGTGAAAACCCTAAGCAGAGATCATGTTTAAAATAATATAAAATAACATAAGAGAGGATACTAGCAAGACATACAAAAAAAAAAAAAAAAAAAAAAAAAAAAAACTATTTGGAAGCTAAGGAGCTTAGATCCAGTAGGAGACAAAGCCATAAGGCTAGCGTGTGAGCCCCAGGTAGTTAATGCTGCAGTGACTTACCCCTTCCTGAGCCTTCTTAAATGAGAGCCTGCAGACCAACTGACTCACTTACTGGTCCAGTTTCATCCATGTCTTTGCAGAGTTGCAAGGACTTTTTTTTTATAGGGTTCGTCTCCCCGACCTTGCTCAGCTTTGCTGTCCTCTTCTTGGACAGATGATGAAGTGCATTCACTGACATGATGGTGTGAAATTCCCTGGGTGCACACACAGTTATATATGAATATATGTTTATATATATATATATATATATAGTAGTGTGTATATATACACACACACGCATATATGCATATATATACATATGTAGGTATACATACTATACATATATGTATGTATACCTACATATGTATATATATATATAGAATGAGATTGAAAATATAGATTAAAACAAACCCAGTAAACTACAAGAGTGAACAGAAGCTTTTAGCAAATTAAGGTTAAAGATGTTTTCATTGAAAAAGAAAATAGGCCCCTACTACCGTGTCAAAAGGAAAATGAAAGATCAGTGTGTATGCTACCATTGTTACTCCTTTTTTGATACACCATGTATTAAAAAAGAGGGAGGAAACAGAACAAATTGTTGTAGTGTTGGAGCTGACAGTGAAGCTTTAAAAGACTGAGAATGCACTGCAACAAATTGAACCAAGTGGGAAGCAAATATGCACAAAGCACAGCTCTCTTCAGAGGCAAAATGTATTACAGTGAGAGCCTGTTTGACCATCCCATTTGTTGACAAAGTTATAAAGATCAAGATCATTAGACTGAGCAAGTAGCCAAGATTTACAACAAAAGAAACAGTAATGTGAAAAAATATATAGAAATTGAAGGGTTTTTTTTATTTGAACTGACAAATTGCATTTATTATTCAGACACTATAACCATCAACTGGTTCAAAACCAGAAGGAGCCTTAAAAGATGAGACATAAAATGGACTTAAATACAAGGCTGGAGAGAACAATAAGATCAGCATAAAAGCAATAAAAACCAGCCCAGAAAGTTGCATTCTGTAAAAGTTAGGGGCCTATAGAGAAGAGACAAACAGGGCTGAATGTCACGACTTCAGTGTAAGCAGTGCCTGGACTACAAAAAATGCAACAGGAGCATTTTACTAATAGAAAGTGTCAAAGGGAAGAAGCTGCACATAGTACGTGCATTCAGTTAGCAGCACAAAATCACTTGTGTCACAAAGCAAAGGGAGACAGACATAAAATGAAGTGCCTCCCTGATGAGCATACTGCTGGCACCATGAGACTGACAGCAGTAACATACACAAACAAAGAAATACAGAAGCTGCATAATTTAGCTGCATATAAATGCATGCTCAGAAAAATGTCCTTTCAGTTGGACTCAGATATAGAATTCAGAGTGCAGACACATGCATACACACACACATATATATATATATATACATTTTTTCTAACGGCAGAAGCCTGTGCTCTGTCCTCTGATCGAATGGAATGCCAAAATAATTAAGCACTATGTAGGAATATATCAGCTGGGAAAAGCAACACATCTGGAGATGTGAAAACATAAACAATTCTAAGCAAAATTTCATTTCCACAAAGAATCTTTCTGTTTAAACTGCTTTCCCTATCCTTCAAGGATATGGCATCTATTCAACTGAAGATAACGTATATCAATTTTAAGCCACATTTGTGAACTTCTTTCAAAAGCTAGGATGCCTCCGAGTTACTAAGCCATTAAAGGCTTCTGTCACTTTTCACATCAAGGTTAATAATCAAATGATTAAACAGATTAAAGTTAGAAGTCCAGCAGTAAAAATGTAATATTTTCACCCATTTTATTAAATTCAAGAAAAATCCTAAATGGGTTTTGATGTGAAAAACTGTGTTGAATTGTTTGTAATTAAAAGACAACTGCTGGAAAAAAAAAACTTAAAATATTTTTCATAATGCTCTTAAAAATAAGTTGATTCTTCTTTCCAGTAGGGAAACGAACCCCACATTTCATTTCAATATATTAACAAACCTCCATCACTTTAATTTACCTGATTTTCTTCAAATTAGGAGTCTGAATACGCTTCCAACATCAGAAGTGCCTAATCAAGAACAATGATGCATTTGCACTGGAAAATTAATAGCCGCTTTGGTTGTGACAAACTCTGAAGTGGGCTACTACAAAGTTTTCAACAAAACACACTATACACACAATTACTGTTGACTTACAGGTGAGTCAGCACACAGGGAGAGAGATGAATAATGCTTGTAAAGGACTGTGGTTTGGGGCAGTATTTACTTCAGTGTTGGAAACAGCCTGTAGTGAAATGCTCGGTGGGGTGGGCTGCTTCATGCACTAGGCAAGAAGTGTCCAGGATGGAGCACCCCAGCAGTGTGGGAAAGTGAGGGCAGTGCCATTTGACTTCATTTGACTTCTGTTAAGCTGGAACTTCAGCAAGTACATTGCCTCAAGTACTCCTAAAAACTATGGCTTACTAAATCTTTTATTTATTTATTTTTAATAGACAGTGGAAATGTTGAAATTTACTGTAGAAATATTTGCTATAGAAACATTTTCCTGGAGGAGAAATGTGTGGAAATTCCTTTAAGAAACCTTGCTGACAACTTCACTGATTCCTATTGCTGTTTCTATTTTGGGACAGTTCGTGAAGGATTTATCTGGTTTGTGAAAAGCTGTAAGATAGTTCTATACAGTGTATGATGATACACTGAATTTAGCATTTGTGTTACCTTTCAGACTCCTACATTACAGCAATCTTTCAGTTTTATGACCACATGCTGTGTATGAAACACCACAGTGCCATACTGCATGCTTCTCACATCATTACATGCCTTAAGTAAACTCTGTGTTGGTCCTGTTCAAAGTTAAGCATTGCTGTGGATGTTGGGTTCTGCTGTGATACAAAATGCGCAAACATACAGAAAGCACTAGGATCTGGAGCCAAGTGGCTGAAAGAATACCGCTGTTTGAGATGGTGGTTTTCTTGTTTAGGTCATGGGAGTAAATCATAAGAAAACTATCTGAAAATTATGTAGCTGAACAAAAAAAGAGCACAATTATTCAAACAGTCATGTATCCAATCATCTAAGTTGCATTTAAAGAAATCCAAATGAAAAATAACTTGTCCTGAGACGAAATCTCAGCTTCGGTACACACCAGAATAAAATGGTAATCAATGTAACTGGTATCTCTAATTTGCCATAGCAAAAAATGCCCATTTGTTAATAAACTGCATCCCTTGCAGTGCTCTTCCGTATAAGAAAAGTAATCTCCATTAATTAAGGTTTATAATACAGGAAACAAATAGGAATGATAAAACCCTTTCTCAAAAACTAACTTTTAACTTCAATTTGAAGTGGAAAATGTGCATGTAGACGTGGCAGTATTTGCGTGAAAATTTGCTAGAAACATCCTACTCAAATTAACTTCTCATTCTATTAGCTCGCTATTGTTGAAGATAGCAATATAATGTTGTAAAAGTCACTCCCTCTACGTATACTGTTTCTTTATAGTAAAATGCCATGATTTATTATTTTTATTTCCAGTCGCCTGGCTTTCTCTCTGGAGGAATAGCTGATTAGTCTCACTTCAGGCAGTTTCAACCGGAAAGAGAGAAACAGCTAAAACAAGCTAGGAAAAAACACTACAGAAGCTATTTTGCTCTCTCTATAATTTGAAAGAGCTCTTCAGCCACTGTGTTGTTAAATTCCACCGGGTTCTGCTGGAAGAAAGTGAATGCTGCAGGCGAGGTGTTGAGGAATTAACAATTTTATTTTTTTTTCCAGCTGTGTCTCTCTCTTTTTTGGAAAATATTTTTAGATTAAATCCTTACTATAGCCTAAAATAAATCCCATACTTGGGATATATAAGAGCAAATCTTATTTACTCTGTGTGGTAGTATGTCTGTTTCTCAGTATTCATGAGAAAACAGGAGCTCATTTATACGGTCAGATGAGAATTGAAGGTGATGCTTTTGGAGCAAGTGGACACGGTGCCTTCATGTCATTGTCTGACATGAAGATTACTACCTATCGTAGTAGTAGTAGCACAGCTCTGTAGCAGGAGATCTCAGAGAAAACTTGTCCTGAGGACCTGCTGACCATACTGCAGAGATTTCCAGCACTCTGAATGTACTGCACTGCCATCACCCATGCACTCCAGGTGTGGTTGGAGCACTTTGGTGAGCTCCTGGAGAACATCTTCCTGAAGACACGCAGTTCAGGTACTTTGAGATGGCAACCAAAAGGCAGCAAGGGGAGACACCCAGGATGTGTGTATGTCAGGTACTTCTGCCTGTGTTGAACAAATCCATTAATGCCTATGCACTCATTTTGCTTAAGAGAATGGGATAACACTATGGTGAATAATTTAATTGTTGTTCAGGTGTGATGGGGGTACTGTAGCAATGGAAACAAAATCAGGTCTGCTGAACAGTTCTTCACTTTCAAGTGAAACAGGTTTTATCTTTTGTACGACCTGAAAATAACTGAAACATGCACAGAAAACTTTTCATTAGCTTTGCAAGGTCCCCTAATGACACTGATGGAGAATCAGCTGCCTCTTCATGTGACAGGCCTGAAGCAGGTAGCACAGGCTGCAGACCCCCAGCAGGAACTTGGGGTGGAGGTAACACCTCCCCAGCCTGCATCTACAGGAGCCTTCAACTGACATCCACAGAGAGGAGTTAGAGATCCACAACCCGTAGTGTCCCAGCACCTACAACATGCACCGGCACAACCTTGTTCTTGTGTGAGGCTATGAAAGAGGAAATGATCTAAGTTATTTGAACTTCAACAAAGCACACTCAAAGAAACAAATGACAGCTAAACAGAACAAAACAAATTCTTCCTGAAAACCTCAAAATAAGGTGATTTTAAGGACAACATCTCCACATTATCTATTATGATTCACCATAATTATATTTATTATTGGCTTATTTTAGTCATCTCTAGACATATTAGAATAATGTTTTTCTTTCAAATTCAACAGGACACAGAGGTTTAGATTACTTATATTTATGAAAGGAATTATATGATGTGATGTGCTAGCGGGAGACAGGATATGCCAACCCAGGAGATCTTTTCCCACTTCTGCTTCTCTTTCAGTGTTCCTTTGTTCCTACTTAGGAGGCTGGTATAATACAAGCAGTACTCATAATATGCAATATATTTTTTCCAGATTACTTTAATAGTACCAAAAAGATAACCAGTGAATAATCATAATAAAATATATGCAAAGGGGATCACAAATCTCACTGATGCAGAACAGGAAGAATTTATTTTCAAAGTGTTGCTAATGACTTTCTGCCTGCCCCTTTGAAAATTGCTTTGAGCTTAGTACTATCCCTTTGAAATCCAATTCATAAATTCACAAGCAGTGTGAAATTCCGGTAGGAAATAAAACACTTTTATTCAAATGTATTATAGCATGTTAATGTTGTTTCTTAGAGCATAAACTGCAGTAAACACTGCGCTGAAATACAAACAAGGAGTGACCTTACTATATGATTTTGAAAAGTTTCTGGGTTAAAAGCCACAAGTTCAGCAGACTCACACGCAGATTACTGCAAAAGGATCCAGATGATATTCTGTGGCTAATGCAATCACAGAGAAAGTGTTGCTCCTGTGAGGAGCGTATACCTTCCTCATGCCGAGGAATCAATACTGAGCTACTGCTTTGGGGAGCTGCAGGGACAAGTGAGATGCTTCCCAATTCACTGCCAAAAAAAGCAATATGCAGAGAGCAGGTGCTGCAGACTGGTGCTTTGGCAGCAGTGCCATGTCATTCAGCAGCTGCTGATAAGTGATAATTTTTCATGGGAGCTATCTCAGAAGCATTTCTCCAAGTGGCTGGTTCTCATGACTGCCTCTGCTCTCATTTTACTCTGAGTGCTCCTGTTAAGCACTCTCTACAGATCTGCTCTGCCTGGAGTGTGATAGAAAGTTGCTGAAATTCTAAATATTGCCACTAAATACATATTGGTTTCTAACTGGGCTCTGGAAATAACTGGTAGTCTCCTTGTATCATGGTCTCTATAGCTCTGCTAAATATTTTGTTGCTCTGCACAGATGGAAGGCGTAGCTTCTGATGCTACCCAGCATTGTCTGTGCGTATTTGGCTGCCTCATGTCAAGAGCTGCTCAATTGCCTCTTCCTTTTCTTTTTAAGGAAAACCAACTGATATTCCTAGAGAATCACAAGAGGAAGTGATAGAAATATCCAGGATGCAGAAAAAGACAGGGAGATCAGAATTTCCTTAGTACCTGGTGGATGTGGTAGGTCCTGAGGATGTCCAGGGTGTGGGAGCTTCTGTCCTGCATCGCAAGAGGTGTGTGATCTCCTGGAGACTCTGCCAAGCACCTGTGTGAAACCAATGGCCATGGAGTGAAATGGTGCCTCTTCAAAAAATAAATAAATAAATAAATAAATCTTGGTTGCAAATCAGAGCAACTACCTTTGGAAAAAAAAAATAAAAAATAATGAACTGCAACTTCTATAGTCTTGGGGAACAGAAAGTTGTCAAGCTCAGTCCCATTCATGAGAGAAGTGAAAGATCAGTCACCTGGAACAGCACTGCCAGGGAATCTCTGGAGCAGTGGATGTGGCTTTCACGGGAAACCTGTCTCTTGTCTTCTGCAATTCTCACAAAATATTAGACAGCAAATGAAAGTGACCTCCACTGAATGCCAGGCAAACTTTCTCATTAATCGGGGAATTTACCAGGAGCTCTCTCTCTCTTAATCACTATTTTACATTTTTGAATAATGCCTACAAAAGAAAAAAGGACAATTCCATAGATTAAGACTAAAATATGGGAAAGACAAAAAGGTGGAAATATCAAGAATTGCCTGATTTTGTATCAATGCTCAAAAATCCATGTTTTTCCATAAATTCTCTCTTGAAATCTCTCTAGCTTTATGATGTACTTCTATTATGTGTGCTGATTTACGAGAAAGGTTATTAATGTTTCCAATGTTTCTAAACAAGCATTTTTCATAGGAGAAAAGAAGTCATGCTTCTGACCATTTAAGGATCTACATTTTATAGACTAAATGTGCAATTTCCAGTTGTGTCAGGCAGTGCATCCATCTCCTAGGTCAGGCCTCAAGCTCTGCAGTGATTCAGACAGACTTTCCTTTCAGTCCCTGCCCTGCTACCTGAGGCCAGGAGGCCTTGGCCAGCCCCTGTACCTCTCTTCATTCTGGGATAACATGCAGCCGGGCAGCCTCTTTAAAATGTTATTTATTTTAACGTAGTATCATAGAGAAAATCTGAAAATTGCAGAGCTGCCTCCCTTCAGACACCACTCTTGGGATGTGGGAAAGGTCAGCTCCTCCAGGCTCTCCCAGCCCCAGCCCTAGAAGTTTTAAGCCTTTCCTTTTGAGCTCCATGATCCCAAACATAACTGTCACTTCTGAAAAGACAAAAGAAGTACAATGTTCTACAATAAACTACAAGAGCCCTTGCCTTGTCTAGGACAAACCTAGACAGTCCTATTCCAGCTTGATGGCAGTAGATCAATTTTTGTATTTTTCACTTTACTTTTTATTGAATCTCTAGGAATTCAGTGATCATGATGAACAACACTCTGCTGCATTTGACTAATGGCCTCTCTTAATAACTATGCTGTACTTCGGTATTCTTGCACTGTAGCCCCCGAAGACTTCAGTGCATTATTAAATATCAATTCCTGTTCTGTCATTTCAGGCTCCTTAATGCTGTTGAAGCTATCTTCATATTTGAAAACCGTGTACAAGTACATGAATATCTTTTTGCTTAAAATTAGGCATCTAAATTCACCTTAAACATCCAAATAAAGCCAGACAGATTCTCAAAAGTGCTGAAAATCTACATCATTCACAGCCATCAGAGAGATCATCAGAGCCTTTGGAAATATAGAAATCTGTTTTATAGCAAAATATACAGTTTTACTAGCTAAATGTCAGGTACCCACACTCGAATGTCTTCTTCAGAGAACTCTGCATTTTGCATCCAGAAATGTTTTCATTTCCTGGAATAGCTGTGTTTATTACTTTAATAAACTGAATTAGGAAATATGGTTATTGGTTTCCTAACTAGGCTAAATTAAGTTTCATTAAAAAATAAAATCTAGGATTCCAGTTTATTCTTGACATAAAGGCACTTAAAATGTAAAAACAGCCATATTCCTTTTCCTTTTTTATTTTAAAATGTGTAGATAAAGAAATCCTTCCTGCATTAAAGGTAGAGCTATTCTCAATGTTTCAAGTGTATTTATGGTATTGTTTCACAATACCATAAATACAACTTTTAATTAAAATATCAAGTACGTAATATTTCTATACTTATTATGTGTATGATTTTTCTGCTTTCTGTAGATCACAGAATAAAAACTCTTAAAATGTCTTTATTAAGCTAGCAGGGTGATGCTGCAGAGCTGTTACCTAGTCTCTCCTCTAGCAATGGAAGTATTTTGTGGAGCTGCTGTGGGCTGCAGAAGGTCCTTTCTGGAAGTAGGGGATGAATGTGGACATGGGCTGTAGCATCCCAGCAAAGTAAAACCCACCAAGAAATTATGTATTGTTCCTGGGTGAAATTAACTTGTCTCACACAAAACCTGTTTAATGGCCATGCCAGAGGTATGTCTCAGTTATGAAAGGAAACAACAGGTAGTAACATTTTTTGTGCTTATTACTTTCAGATCTGACACTGAGACAGCTAGGTCATGACTTTTTCAAAGCAGTTATCAAGTTGGTTGTGCATCCAGAGCTAATGCTTCTGTGGCTCCTGCTGAGGCATTGTGGCACCCTGCTCTCCTGCCGGTCTCTAATGGGCATCGGCTGACACCTTCCTGAAAGCTCTGCTGCAGCGTGATTTACTGTGAAGGGAGTAAATGCAAAGAGGTACAATATTAACTCTGGCTGCTTCAATCCAGTGTGCCCTGGCACGAAAGGGGGCCAAAACACAGCAGTGAGAAAAATCTGCCTGCCCCAGCTTGTTTTGATCTCCTTTGTACCTGATATTATTGTTAGACTCCCTCATGCCCACACCTTCCTGGAGTAATGTTAAGGGGATCCCATGTCCCTGGAGACATTTGGAAATCCCATCCAGGAGCGTGCTTATGTCCAGCTAGACCAAAGCCTGTGGTGTGGATGACCCACTCGTGTCTGCTTCTGCACATACCAGGCCTAGAAAAACCTGAAGGAATGGGTGCAGAACCATGACCTCATCAGGAACAGCCTGGTACCCATTCACCAGCACATCACACCTCACTGGGATGGTCTGGCCTTCCTAGCAGGACTTCAGCGCAGCAGTAAGGCTGTTCCTGTCACGTCCCTTGCAGACCAATTCCAGCTGCATTTATTAATGGAGAATCACTGAAGCATGAGCTAATTCTTTTATCTACACTTTTGTCCCACAAATTGGTGTTTAATTGTCTGAATAAAGAAAATGGTGGGTGGACACTGTAGCGGAGATAAATGCATTGATTCTTATCGCTGAAACAGTTAAAAGCCCTGTTTATTTCCCCAGAGGAGCCTGTTCAGTATATTTATAAAAGCCACAGAACTGCTTTGGACTGTGGGTGGGCTATTGTGGACTAATTTCCCCTTGCAAGATTTTCAAACGATAGATTACCTCCAACAAAAATTATTGTGGAGATAAGCTGAAAAGGTTCCCTAAAATAAAAAGGTTCAACTACCTCTAAACATAATGGCAGATTCAGCACATGTATGTCATATGCTGTGAAAATTACTGCATGTGTGTCAGAAGGAAGTTCTGCAAACTTTTTTCCAGGTTCATAATTGAATCACTGAACTTTCCACTCAATGAATTTAGATGTTGTAGGGCTGTAGTATGGAGAGAAAGCATTAAATTCAGTTTCTGTGACAGTAATTAATAGCAGAAGAAATACTAAAAAAATAAAAAGCTTTGTGAGAGGCTTAATAAGTAGCTAAGTGCTCAAAACCATTACAAGGAGTCACAACTGGGAAGACAAACTGTATCAAATCCTTATCTGCAAATGTTGAAGGCTTACTGAGATAATTGTTTATTTCCTTGTCTTCTTTCCTTGACTTTTTTTATTCTAAACTCTCTTAAACTGTACAGGCAGCACTGTTTAAGACAATGACACCTCCTTGCAAGCCAGGCAGGTCATCCCACTGAAATCAGTGAGATGGTTTCTGGCATAATGCATTTTCAGGCATTAGGATATAAAAATTGTCTTTTATTTTATAACAAATGTTATGACCGTCCTGGACCCCAGTCCAGCCCAAAGCACACACTTTCCTCTGATAGTGTATCGATAGTTTAAAAGGTAATTAATACATCTGAAGCTATTAATCTGTCAGAAGAACATAGGTTCAGAAATCACAATGCTTTAATGAGCAAGAGTATGCACCAATTCTCCTGAGTCTTTGAACCTCTCAGTCAGGCACCAGCTCGATCCACATTCATAGGTCATATGGCATAAACAGAACAGTTAGTCCCAAGGAAATAAGAACTTACTGGAGAACAAAAAGCCTTTTTCTATTTGTTCCATGTGGATACATTAATCCTGCACCTGGGTGAGGGTTGTGTTACCTCCTCCTGCACGGAGGGGAGGACCAACCAGAGCACTGTTTCTTGCCCAGCATTAGAGGTAGGCATTTTTGCCTGTTGGCTGTTGCTACCACTGCTGCTGTGCCTTTTCAGGCTTCATTCTTGAAAGGATAATAATTGAAGAGACGAATATTGTTGAGAGGAGCTGCAGTGAGTGACTGAAAAATTACAGTTTCAGGTTCTGGTTGCATATCTGCTCTCCATAGAAGTAACACAAGAGGAGAGCAGGATGTTCAACACCAACAGGCAAGAAGAGAACAGTGAAGTATGCATAAAACTGAAATAAACTAAAATTGCATGATTGTCTAGAGCCTCAAGCCATTATTCATCTTGATGAAGAAAATAATCCAACAGAACATGCAATATTGTCCATGTTGCTCTCTTCTTAATCTGTTAGGAACAATTCAAGCTATATTCTCCTCATATAAACTCTGGCCAACTCTGGATTATCACTTATGAATGTAAATTGTATCCTCTCCTCATTTCTTCCAGAAACCTGCTGAAATCCATGGGAATTTGGCATTAGAAAATAATACAACATATCACACTGTAATCATCATATTGCAATGTGCCAAGCTAACATTGCAATAAATGGTTGTGTGGGAGGAGACAGAAGTTTACGCTGATATCACTACACAATGCTTAGCACCACAAAGCAGTTTTACTAACTCTGCAATGGTAATTGATTAAGGGGAGCGTGTTAAAAAAAAACAAAACAAAAAAAAAAAAAAAACACGTAAATAGATGCATTAGCTAATTACGAAAGAATCACTTTCTTCTCTAGTTGCATGAAGAGCACAGGAATGATTTCCCAGCTCATTAAGTTAGTAAATGAAAGAATAAAAAATCAAGCTGCATGTGGCAGAAACCTGTTAGTAGAGACAGACCTGTGCTGCAGAGGTACAGATTTCCCTGCCAGCATAAAGGTATGGCCAAAGCTCAAAGGGACACAAAACTGGAGGGTTTTTTTGCATGCAGAATGTTGAGACGTACACAAACAGAATAATATATTTTTTTTCTAATATGCATCTCCAGCTTTTCAGGCATTAGGTCTTTGCCAAGCTTGATGCTTTATGCCTTACTTTTCAAAAGGACAGAGACAGTCAGACAGAAAAAGGGGGCCTACCTTGTGCCAGGCTGGAGCTGGGAGGGGAGCATGGAAGGGGCCGTGCAGGTGGGGGAGCTCTTCCCCCAGCGGAGATGGAGATGTGTGCAGCAGCCTAGAAGTGTAATAGATGAGCAAATGCATCCTGGTGTTATTGGGCCATGAAACCAACATCCCAGTAATGAATTGAGAGATAACCGAGTGAGGAGAGGTCATGAAAATGAGAACAAGTAGCTTATGTTTGCCATGACACAAAGAGGAGCTAATGGGAGAGCACTGGCAGGAGGATGAAGTGCTCAGATTAGAGAACTAAATATTCATTATTGAAATATTTTGAATGTATACGAGTGGAACAAGATGGGATTTGTCAAGGCCAGAAAAGAGCACAGTGTTTCCTTTCTCTCCTCCATCCCAGGCTGAAGTCCTTCTGAAAATCTGAAACAGTTTCTTGGTTTTGTCCCACTGAACCAGAACCTACTGCATTGATCAGGGGTTATTGGGTTTACACAGAAACCCTGCAGCAGGGCACATACAGAACTAGGGTAAATGGCCACTGTTACACTAAATGCTTTGATTACAGCTAATTTGTGAGATACAGTATACAAATAGAAGACTAATTAAGTGGGCCAAGATAAGCAAAGTCAAGATAGCAGGTGTTAGAAAGCAAACTGAGAAAGGATTGCCAGGTTTTGTATTTTCCACAACTTAGAGAAGCAAAGCTGCTGCTGATTTGATATGATTCACAGAACTTGCTGTGAACAGTATGGCACAAAGCTTCAGGTAAACACACCGTAATGAGAATATGTAGAATGTAAAAATAATTAGTCGAGGTTTATGGACCCTACCAGCTAAAGACAGGACACTGTGAAATTATCAAAGACACTGTACAGGTGTATAATGATATGAAAGCATTGTATGGCAGATTCAGAGAGCAGATCTGCAGGTTTTCATAGCACAATTGATATAACTTTGTTCCCTGTTGGTGTTGAAAATTATCATTGTAAGTACAGCAAAACACAGATAAAATACACACTTACACTGTATCATTCCATCTCCTTATTTGTCTTGTAAACTGCTTTCTCCAGTTCTCGTCTTAACACATTTGGAAGAAAGACTTCTTGAAAGTCTTCTGTGAGAGTCAGATGTTGATTTCCCTTCAAACAAGTGGGCTCTGAATACAGAAAACACAAAAGTAGCTCGAAAGTGTCTACTTTCATCTTTCTCTTCTCTCATCATTAAAAATATTTTTTACATCACCAGTAATTTTCATCAGCCAACATCAAAGAATTCTGCACTCTGGGGAGGAAACTTGGACAGTGACCTGAAGAGCAACCAATACCACAAGCTGCTGGCAAGGCAGCTGTATTAAAATATGGGTAACATGGTGAATCAAGGAGTGTAAAATACGCACCTGCAGAAAGTTTTAGAACAAACAGTGATCCCGGGGGAAGGTGCAGACTAATTGCAATTAGTGCTACAAAAATATGTTACTGTTCTAGCGTGTTAGCATGAGGTCATGCACAAGAGAAATAACATAACAGAAATGTCAAAGGAAGTGAGCAACCACGGAAGAGCCTGGGCAGAGGGATCTAAAGATGAGTGTCTGGGGAAGCACGTCAGAAACTGCTTGTAGCAAATAGAGTTCTCTAAAAAATTAAAGGGTAGGGGAAACAATGTGCAGATGTCTCTCTCTGTCATGGGACAAGACACAAGCAGTGTTCTCAGAGGCAGATGCTCATACCTAAACATAGGACACTTCAAATGAGACCATTTGATTTGCATATAATCAATGTCCACAACATGGACTCAACCGTGTACCCACAGTCAGGGATACCACTGCTCTGAGATGGCTGGAGATTTTTTTTTGGAATAGGAAAGAAGAGGTTGTTAGATTTCCTGCCTTAACTTGCAGTCCACAAATCACTTACCAGTGCTGCACACCAGCTGCACTGCCCACACTGTAATCTTTTTTTTTTTTTTTTTTTTTTTTTTTCCCAGATGTGTAGGGCTTAAAAGGCTCCCCTCCATGAACCTGCAAGGCAGGGCTCATCTTGTTGCTTCTGCCCCTTCTGGCTCATCACAGCAATGGGCAGACACCTGACTGGAAGACAAATTCCCTAGCAAATTTACCTCAGTACCTGAAGGACTGAATTCATTTCTAGCTCACATCTATTATGATACAGAGACATAGCTGTCTCTTTTATGAGAGGCAGTTTTAGGTGACAAAGTCAGCTGGGTTGCAACCAGCGTGCTGCAAACCAAAGCCAAATGAGCACCTAACACATCCCCAAAAAGAACAAAGGACCTTCTCTAACTGTCTTCCTCCTCCTAGAAAAAAATAAAAATAAAAATAAATCCCAAATGCATGAACTGGGCAACCTCCAGTTCCTGGGCCTCTGAAAGCAGAATGATCAATCTTTTCCCATCTGGTTGGTCTTGGACTAATTAACTGACATGGTTGAAAATGAGCATCGGCTAATTGGAGCACTCTGTTCTCCCTCTCCCTGGCAGGAATTTAATGGATTCCAGATGATCAGTGGTTCAAAACCCATCAACATTTTCCAAGTAATCCCACATCAATGCCACCAGTCCTGAGCCAGCTTCCCAGCAGCAGGCATACATCCTCACCTGGGGCTATAAAGCCAAGCAGCATCATTGGAAAGGAAACTTGCCAAGCATCCTGAAACAGCAGGCAGATGTGTGTAGTCCATGATACCCTGAAAAATATGCCACCTGCAAGAAATAATTGGGCCAGCCGAGCTACAGGCCTTCTCTGAAGCCAAAGGAAATCCTTTAAGCTAGCCCACACAACCTAAAGAAGCAAAGGCCACCTGCAGAACTCCTGACGAGAGAACTGGCCTCGTGTGGAGCTAACAGACAGTGGTGTGAATGCCCTGCAGGTGCTGTATCTCTGAATCCAGGGTCAGCAGAGACAGGATTCCCCAGGATTTCCCTGAATTTAGGCATGAATATTGCAATGCCCATGTGAAAGTAACATACGCAATTATGTCCTTTAAAATATGACCATGTACGGTGATGAATGCTAAAACCAGTTGTTTTCTTTTATGCAACTATGTCTACAACACTCGGTGGGGTTTATTTTTTTCTCAATTACACTATAAAGCAGGGTTAAGCCTGCTGAGGTCAGGAGATGGCTTGTGATGAAACCAAGGTTTGTAAGAACAGACTCCCACCTGATGGAAGCTTTCTTCATCTTTCTGCAATGCAAATTTTTTAAGATTCTCCTGGCATGTCTTGTTTTCTGCTCTTTAGTGGATATTAAAAAAGTGTATATTTTGATTCCCAAACTATGATTAATTTCAAGGATTTTTTTCCCTCTATTTTTATCTTAAATAATTAAATTATAGCAAAATTAGATTAGAAGCTAGATTCTCTAAGAGAAGTTTTTACATGTCTGAGCATTTTATTTCTGTGTTTATCAAGTTTGGAAATAAGAAAGCATAAATAAAATATCTTCATGGAATGGTAATTCACTTCTTTTTCTCTAATACACCAAATACAGTTCTGGAATACAGATCATCTTCTAGCTAGAAAGATCATTTAATATTTATTACTATGCCATTTGGCTCTTCTGATATACGGGGAATATCTCACCACTTCTTGATCTGTGGACTTTTAGGGTCATGACCTCAGAATGTACCACCACTAAACAACGGTGGACCAATGTTCCTTTTACCCCAGCAAACAAAGTTTGGTTTAAGCTACAGGATTTTGGGACAATTCCCAGTCTCAGTCCTTTAGAGGCATCAACATAAAGTTCATCTTTCTTCACTGCCATACAAGCAAACAGCTTCAGGAAACAAGATTAAGGAATCTCTTTACTGGAGTCTTGTCAAATTGGAGAAAATTCTGTGACTCTACAAGACCAGAGTCAAGCTGAAAATACCTCTGCAGTAGGTTGTACAGTGGCTTCTGTTTCCCAACAGCTGCTTTAATCAGGCTACAAAGGGCTTTCCAACATCTTCCATAAGAAAACAAATTTTATCTTGCGATAAATAAGCGAGCTATACTTTACAGGAAAATGAAAATGTGCTCCATTCTTAATAAGAAGTGACATTTTCTGTGTTTTATGTATGTTGAGTGATTTGGATGGGTGGGTTATGTCCTGGATTCCTCATGGATGTTTACCTGTCCTGGCTTAATGGGTTCAGCTCTGCTGTATGCATGTGCTTAAATACCCATATAGATATATGAGTCACATCACATTAATATAACAATGTACTAAACGATATGACTGACAATAGGCAGCAATTTTAAGTACTGGCCACCTCTCTCCTTACCTCACACACTTCAGAAAATGACAGCTTGGAAGAGGTAAAAGCTAATCTGCTGGCAGCACTCACTCAGAGTTAGTGTGTGCTCTGAATCTCTAATGCATTCTGAGTTGTGGTAATAAATTTAATACCATTAAGGGCCTGTTCCATCGCCCAGATGGATATGACAAAAAATCCAAGCATGTGAATGGAAAAAATACTGTTTATTTCAACAGCTTTTCTAAAGAGTGGCTTAGAAAACAGTGGGAGCTCTTGTGCACTGAGCACTTTTGAAGATCCAGCCCCTTTGAACAGGAGGCAGAACTCTCTTAAATACCTGTGCCTTTATGCTCCATTTAGGGTGGCAGCATGTCTTCCTTCCAGCATGACAAACAGCAGCTAATAGGATATTTTTAAAAATCCATCACCCCAAAGCTTGACTGCCTCTCTGTGGTTCAATTGCCACTTCGGTTTGTGGTTCAATAACCACTTTGCCTCCTTCCGTGTTTGTAAAACTGAGCAAAATGCACCGAGAATTGCAACCAGATTGCAGGTAAGGGACAGCACTATAAAACATCTTCCCTTGCTCACTCCTACCAACACGGGGCAGAAGCCTGTATCATGCATTCACTCCTGCACGCACATGCATTACTCACTATGGTCTCACGGCATTTAACCCTCCCATTTCTCTTCACCTCTAGAACAGAGCATATACCACCAGCTGGGCAGATCCAGCCCCACACCAAGGTGTTCATCCTCCTTGAGTACCTCAGGGCTGCCTTTTTGCCCCAGCCCCACACACAACAGCATGCCCTACACCCACCCTTCAACCTCTGCATCTCCCAGCACACTGAGCTGCTTAATCAAGGAATGCTGAGGACCTTTCTCAAATCTCCGGCATGAAACTGGCTGTCTTTTCAACACATTAGCACCTTGCCTTTGAAATATAAATGATAGCAAGGCTGAATCCCAAGGTAAGCAAGAGGCATCAGCTGTGTGCTGCTGGCAGGTCACAGCTTGGGGCAGTGGTTGTGGCGGTAGCGCTGGGTCTTATCACAAGTGGCTGTGTGAACTGTATCCCAGACATCAGTGCTGCTAGTTCAGCCTCTAATTGTACTGTCATTGAGCATAATGGCACACAAAGAGAAAAGTGTATTTTTTGTAACAAAGTGTTAAAATCCTCTCATTGTAAATTTCCATCCCTACACCCCAAAATGTTTCATTTTTTAAATCAAAAGCTAATTTACATGCCTGATTGCTCATTTAGAGACCAGGGGAATTGAAGCGATCCTTTCCCATACGAAAAAATACAATTTAACTTTTTCCTCGTTATTAGGTATTGGCAAGGCAGACACCGACCAATTATCCTATGAAAAATATATCAGCATCCCCCCCAGAGCGAGGGGGGCCGACGTTGCCTGGTGACAGACACACCGAGCTACCAGCTGCGCTCTGCCTTCACTACCGCTGACAAACCACAGGCTATTTCTGTCCAAGGCAGGAGCCGAGCATTCACGATCCCACCACATTCCTTTCATTTTGTTTTTAAATTCGCATCAAGCTCCACGTGCTATTGTCAGAAGCGGCAAGGATGGCGGGCATGCAATCTGCAGGCAGATGGGATAACCAGGACAGAAACAAAACATCCTAAAGCTGTTGAAAGGGAGGTTGCTTCAGCTCCCGTCTCCAACCAGCACTAAACCTGAGCCTACAAAGGATCCTGTTGACACCCAAACAGGTTCAGTTACTAAAACAGATAGACTTTCCAGAACGTTATATATACTTGAAATATAGTCATTTCCAAGTCAGACCTCATAACTGTAAAACACTAAGGAGCTGAATGCTGAAGGTTAGGACACTGCAGCAAACTTGACTTCTACGATGAAGCACCACAAGAAGATCAGAGTCAACACTAGGAGCAGATTATTTTTTTTTTTTCCTAACACAATTTCATTTTCTCATATCACTTCAAAGTGCTATTTTCAGGGGTTTTACACATCATTCAGTTACTTGGACCTAAAGCCTGTTTCTGTTCATCTTAGCTCTGCTTATCCAAGCTACGTGCATGCAAAACCTTTCTTTGCACTTTTAACACTTTGAAATAATTTCATAAGTGCTTTTAAAGTTATTTCATATTAGAAAACCTTTGGAGTGCTGAATTGTACTACGTGGTGCACACCCTGAACAAGAAATACAGAAAGCTAAGCAGAAAACAAAGGGCAGCAGATGGCTTCAGACAAGGAGAGAGAATATGTGATGAAAATCCTCTGCTGCCCTAATGACTTCAGCAATTAGGGCATGATCTCCCCCCAGGTCTGCCAGTGCTGCTGACCACTCCATGTCCACAGCTGCATTCCTGGCTCCAGCAGCAGTGGGACCTTCTACCTATAGCAAGGTTTTTTCCCTCTATGGTGAGGTTCCCATAGGAGCAGAAATCTACAGCTGTCTTCTTTGTAAGCAAGATTTCATTTCAAGCCACTTTTGTGTTGCAGCCTGTTATAACTCTGTAACCTTCTTGTATTATCATTTATTCTCTCTTTTGATGTGTGTTTATTTACCAGTAGATGTATAGGTTTGTGTCTTTCTTTGTCTTACCAGTCTGTCCTTGTACAGCTGTTGACTCAAGCTCTTCTCTTCTTCTCTTTTTTTTTTTTTTTTTTATTTTTTCTCTTCTTCTCTTCTCTTCTTCTTTTTATGTTCAAATTCAGCATAAAAGGAACTTTGGGACAAGACCATGTGCTGAGCACCTCCAAACTTCCATTTGCATGGGAAATATTTCTTCACAGGGTGCTACTTGTTCCCAAACGATTAGGATCAGTGGAAAATGCTCAACATCCTTTAGGATATCTAGCATTCATACTGTTATATAATTAACTCTCATTACCACCTGCATTTGTCGAATTCCAGCAAAAACAGCTTTCTTGCCAATGACCTCACTTTTGGACGAGCACAGAGCACAGTGACTCAGCCTAGGGGTAGGTGAGAGCAGTCACTCCACCACAAAATTGCTGTGCTTTGTGTTGAGGATATTTATTAGTAATTGGATTGCCTCTGAAATTACAACAACAGTGGATAATCTACCCCCTAGAAAAAAAAAAAAGAAAAAAAAAAAAAAAAAAGGATATTGTTGGCCTGCTTCTTTATAGCAAATGGAAAAAAAGGTAATTATTATACATGCCAAATGCATCAGCGCTAATGCGTGCATGTTCAAAGCACTCTGTGTGCCATTTATTTCTTTTCACAGTGGTTTGGAGAAGGTGCACCCTTCAGAGAGAAAGTCTGCCGAAAAGATATGAAACAAGTCCTTCTTATCTCACTTGCCCTAAAAAATCTTAACTGATTTTAATTAAACTAAGCAGAAGGTGGCAATTTGGGCAAGATTTAGAGTACCAGGGAAAGAAATATTGTTCAAAAGGTACAGCTTCCCTGCATTGTATCAGCACAGCCCAAACACAAGCTGAGAACCAAGAGTCAAAATATTCTCTCCAGTTGCATGGTGGATGGGATAAGCTGCAAGGATGAAATTTGGCCCTGAATAAAGATGCAATATTATTCCCCACGCTTCATAATGTACTGAAAGATGCTTTATGCTCATATCTTTTCTTTTTATGCTTATCTTTTGGCAGAGGTGCTGCAAAATATGTGGTAGAACTGAGAAGATTTTCTTCAAGGACATTTTAAGCTCCCAGGTATGAAAGTTGCTCAAAGTCTACTATTATTATTGCCCTTTAGGAAAAACATCTGTGAAAACTCTGATTGCATTCACTTTAAGGCTTGCTGTTATATTTATAAACAGAAGCAATGGTGGTTTGGCTTTTTAGAAGCCCATTTTGCTGTTTATCTGTAGAGGGAAAAAAGATATAGAACAAGAAGTACATTTCAGAGGGATATCTTAAACAGCACAACTAGAAAAAGTTTCCCATCTGCTACAATTCCATTAAATGCTGAAATGAAGAATTTTCAAGCTTGTGATTTTGGTGCTAAAGGTGTAAGCAGTTCTAGTCACATTTACAGTTTGTATCCATCCAGGCATATGTGGAGAGTTTACAGTTGCCTGAGAAAAGCCTGAAAAAGGCCTAAGTTTGTACTCACAGACAAATACGTTTTGATTAATGAATCACGTTTACACATAAACCTCTACTTGTATATCAATGACTTCGGAGTACACAAATCTCTTCGGATAGGGAAATATTCCATTAGCAGTAACCAGAAATGCATTTGAAAAACAAGCAAACAAAAAATCTAAATCAACCAACCATTGAACAACAACAAAAAACACTTCTAAATATGTACTGTATAAATATAAATATTATATATTTATTATATAAATATATTTTATAAATATAATATAAATGTATTATATTATTTATTATATAAATATGTATAAACCACAGTACTTTCAGCCAATGTATGTCTTTATAATCATTTCAAATGAATACAATTCTTCAAAAACTAGCTGTGTATGACAAACTGAAAAATCCTCAAGAAAAGTGCTCTCTTTTGTTTCCAGTTAGCTGTGGAATAATCTAGAAAGTTTAACTAGTCTTCATGAATGGCTATACCATGTTTTAATCTCATTCTTATGTACCACACCTTGACCCCTCTTGCTAGTGGCACAAACAGCACAACATGAACCACAAAGAGAATAATTGTGTTCAAGTTTAATAGTACTGCCAATAGTTACTTTCAGCGAAAGAATGAGGATGAGGAAAGGATTCTACAGTCCTCCTGAATGGAAGGCACAGGAAATTCTCCAAATACGGCGTGTGTACTCAGAGAGTTTCACTGTCTGTACTGTTTGAAGAAATGAATTACATCTGCACATAGAAACTCAATATCCACATGGGTATGTAAACTTGAGGATGACAGTAATAGGGATTTATGTCTTTAAATAGAAAACTTGCAAATGTGTGTCTGGTTAAGTTAGCATGTGTTTTGCAGATGAACCTATCACTCGGCCAGCTCACAAATTAGAGCTGGCAGTTAAAGAGATTAACTCAGGTAGGTATGCATGTAGTAGATACATACATGGCATTAAATTTTAAGTGCAGCTCATGTCTGTCCTTCTTAAGGTAGTGCAGGTTTTTGTTTATTTTGTTCTGTTGTTTGTTTTTTGGTTGTGGACAATCAGCTTTACTTCTGACAATTATGAAATGATAAATAAAATACCATATTCCACAAAGCAGAGGAAAAAATCCCAATCCCAAAACAATCCTCTCTGAATTTACAAAGAACAGTCATAATTCAGCAATGATAAGGATCTAAATAACTGAAAGAACTTCTAATGGTCAACCGGTAACGTGGATTTTATGTCAAGGATATAATATTTGTGGGACTCCCTAGTTATTAAAGAGAAAATGAATTTGCCCTATTGATTCCTTTTTATTATTATTTTTATTTTTATACACCTATGTTTTGGTAGTTTCTATTACGTATTTTTGGTAGTTTGACAGTTCTTCAGCTCTCTTGTAAACAAAAATCATTCAGAAATACAACTATACATTATGAGATTCAGTGGGATATTCCAAACCATATAGTTTAAGACTAGAGAGAAATCTGGTAAGGCTACATTTTGTTTCTACCCAGACTGAAAGTTATTGGAACAGAAATGAAACGTGAGTAAGATTGCAGAAATACATTTCTTTTCTTGCCTTCATGCTTCTGAATAGCTGAGACAGACCCCAAAGCTCCCAAATTGTCAAAATTAAGGCAGGAAGGGAGATGCAGTCCTCTCGGGAGCTTTTGCAGAGGGAAGGCTGCTATGGCAAAAGCTGTCAGAGATGCAAGGTGAGCACACACCTGCTGGCAACAATTCCCCATGGAGATGCTAATTGCAAAGCAGAGATGGGAGGTAAGTGAAAGGAGTGTATGCTTCAAGACAAAGAAATTATTAAAGAATGCTATGATTAGTGGAGTTTTCCTTCCTGAAAAACTACCGAAAGACTTCAGGTGTGAAAAGGCTTAAGGTAAGCAGAGCTCTGCTCTCCCGGAGCAGTGCAGCAGGGCTGGGAGTCATAGATGAAAGTGATTGATCTTGATGCAATGGTGGCTCTAAAGGACAAGATTGTGCTCCTGTATTGGTAAGGAGGAGAACTAAGTTCATAACTTTTCAGATACCTATATATTATGCCCTTTGTCTACAGCAATTTCTATGCACTTTATTAAAAACGAAATAGAGCAACACTTGACAGTCTATTTTCCTTCTTCTCCTTCTCATGCTACTTCATGCATCATTTGTACACTTTTCTGCTGGAGGCAAAAATGGAAAGTCTATTGCTTACAGCTTCTTCCCAGCCTTCTGTTTAAAACAAAATATTGAGTTTGGTTATTTCTCACATAATCTCATCTGGAATTTCTTCACTTTTAACTTTCAAACTCTATTCTTGCCTTGACCAGAATATACCTTATGAAAAATCTTCATTATGTTAAATTACTTGATATTTATTCCATAAGATACTTATCAGACATATTGGAGCACACACTGGAAAACTGCAATACCTGCTTAAAGATCCATTAAGCCTTAAGAGGAAGAATGTTTTACTATTATCCAGTTATCTCAAATCACAATCCTATCCCAATTAATGAAATGTATAGATATGTGTATTTACAACACAAAAAGTAGATCACTCAGTAACAAAATACATGGGTGAATAAATAAAAGAAAAACTTCTCAATCTATCCTGAGGCCACATCAGAAAATCATCTCCTGCATTTAACTTGCTAGTAAACAACTCTGCTTCAGAGATGTGTAAATCTCCTCCTCCTCCTTATGGTGACTATGTTTTGTTTTTCTGTGAACTCTACCTGATACCAAAATAACAATGATACCAAAATTCATCTACTACTGATCTTTGAAAGCATTGAAGGTTTGATAGGTTTGGGGCAATGGATATTTCATCTTTTACAGTGCACAATGGAGCACATCCAAATAGCCTTTTAAAATTATAATTGAAGTTTTATACATGCAATAACCTGACTACTGAAATGCAAATTAAAAATAATTACTATTGCTGTCATATATCTATCTTCTATAGGCAAGAGTTGTCCTACAGCACAACAACTGATATCTAATGGGGACTTCTGGGACCATTTCGGCTTCTATGCCTTATTTCTACAGAAAAGGGGAGCAGAGGGAAGCATATCAGAGGAACATTTAGCCCCCTATTTTCATGTAGCCATTCAAGCTTAAAATCCTACTCCTGGCCTTGCTGGAGTTAGCTCATGTAGCCCTTAAACATATAACTTCAGGTTATCCCAGGACTAGAAGCAGTAGTGTTCTTGTTTCCTCTAAAAATTCCATGCAATCAACTGTATTGTTCCCCCATCCATTTTATTGTTGCTTCAGACGATGATGCTCAAGGAGGGATTTCCAAATTGTGTTACATCCCTCACCACTGGTGATACAAAATTACTTCAAAGCATTACAAAAAGGCTAATTGAATAGCTACATTTCTCCTCAGACATGTGTGTTCCCCATGTACAGAGTCTGGCACTGCAGCAAGAGAGGAGCAAATTAAATCTGGTAATCCACAAGTGCCAGTGATGCAGGCTGAAGATGACAATTGTGTGTGTTTGTGTGTGGCAGATTATTTGAAAGAGAGAAAGCTCGGACTAGAACAGCAGGTGAGAAGCATGTTTAGCTAACTTGTTGGCACCCAGTTATCTAGGAGCTTCCACAACACTTCGAGGAACATTGTTCTGGTTGATAATTTAAAACACTTCACCTTTCTGAACAATGCTTCCTTCCTCCATGAATTCAGCCTTTACCTGCTGCTCCTTGTCCATGAGCTCATTTCTGCCAGGCTTCATAGGCCTGACAAGAGAGTGCAGGAGGTTTGCAGAGTTGATAAGTAAACTTTATCTTTCCAAGAAAATGCTATCTATATTAAATGCTAAAATTAACCAGGGCTAATTGGTTGCCACACACAGAGCACGATATGCTCTGCTGGATAAAGAAACAAATGTATTAGTAGATTTAAACTGTTCCATTATTCTCTATTACAGAAAGTGTGTTCACCCTGTTAAACTTTTGGCATTAGAGATGCGCTGCTGACTGCTCTTACATGCTGAATACGGTCACCTAGGCTGGCCCCAAGAGCCATGGCTCAGAATTAACCAAAAGGAAACAAACCTATTTAAAATACAAATGCATGTTCTGACCTTTCACATATTCTGGAAGTTATTTGCAATTAGAGCTTCATTCCTCTAAGTCTCAGGGAAAGACATGGATATTGAATAGTACAACTTTTTTATTGATTTGTGCTTCCTAGGACAACACTTATTTTATTTCAGATCCTTTACGTGGAATGACCCTGGTCACCACCAGGGATTCACAGCTGGAGAATTAGGACACTGTCATCAGTTACCTCCCTTTTTTCTGGATAAGACAAGTAGTGAACAAGAGACAACGGAAGGAAGAGTTGAAAGCAGTGAGCATTCTGTGTGATTACTCCCTCTGCACTGGTACAGAAAACTGTTAACATGGGAAACAGAACCTCTATACTGCAAATTTCACTTTAAAATTGCTCCCGGGAGTCCCTGAAAACAATTAACAGAGGTCATGGGTGATTTCCCTGGTTGCTCTTGTCCCATACTAGCTTTGCACCTCAAGACCCTAAGCTCTCACTAGGGCTCTAGGCTTACCAAGGTGTTATGGTTATAGCTGCCTGATATAACTGACACATGAAAGGAAAGGATCACATGAGAACATTCTACGATATAAAGGAAAGACTGTCATGAATTAAAAAGACTAGATTTCCAGCTGGGTAGAAGTCATGAGATGTTTAAGATCTCTGGTAAAAGATAAATTATTAAAAATGTATTTGAGTCATAACTCATGCCTATGCCTAGATTCATCTTTCCTGAGATACTTACTTACCTTGGGACCAAAATTATGCTGAAGTCCCTAGCAGTTAACAGAAGGAGCAGGGTGGCACCTCCACAGGTGGAATCCAGGAAAAAACTGCCCTCAGAACACAGACATCTCAGTTTCTTCCCTTATTTATAACAACTTGTGCAGGCTCAAGCTTGATCAACTCTGAGGCTGAAGAAAATGCTAATGCTAAAAATATACATCTATGTTTTATAAATGTCATCTAGAAAAGAATTAGATGGAATAATTTGATCCCACACAGGAAACATAATTTCTTATTTCTTTCAATGTACATGGAGAGACTTCTGAGCTAGGGCTTCTGATTCTGCTAAGTAACTGAGGCCCATACTTGCATAGCTAAAATTCAGGCCTTTGGAAAGCCAACACAGTATCTTTTGATTCTGTTTCTTCGTTTCTTCTGATTATTTGACAGCACCGTGTTCTCCAAATGTTTGTTTAACTTAGTATGTTTGCTTAATTAAAAGCAAGCTTTGCAATGAAAATATACTGCCTGGTGTCTGCATATTTTATTGCAGAGTGAGCTGAGGGGACACTAGCAAGCCAAGCTATAGTATTACCAAAATACTATACACCAAGCAAACAAAAAGATACAGAGTATTCCTTTTTTTGTTCAATCATTGTAAATAGATGCACACTTTTTTCTTTGTCATTTAATTTAAATTATTCAATTCAGACATCTGCTAGGATCTGTCTGAATTTAAAAAAAAAAAGTGAACACAGATCTGATATGAGCACTCAACTTCTGTTTTCCTCAAATCTCATTAACTTGCATGGACACACTGTGGAACTAATTGAAGATCCCTAGCACAATATTCTAGACTTTCTGATTTAACTTTATTATAGTCAGAAGGAATAACAGTGTAGAAAGAAAAATGTTGCTAAAGACTCAATAGCATACAGTCTTGAAGTGGATCAATAAAAGCAGACTGCTTATCCTAGTGCATTATTTTAATTATTGCTCCTTTTAGATGGAAAGAGAATTTCCCCAAAAGTCAGAAGAGCAGTATTCAACACAAAGGTCTTTGTTTTCTTTCAATAGCTAAGTGTATAGTCTACTTCCCAAAATTTCCTGAGAATCTTTATTCTTACTACTGCAGGAAGAATTTCTGATATTGTTGCAATCTCCTCCTTTTCCTGTGATACATCATGGTTTCATTTTTCAACATTTGCTAAAGGTTTTGAAATTGCTCTACAACATCAAGGAATATTCTGCTGACTGTGAACATATCCTGAACTAAACATCTGTTGCAGAACTCCAGAAATTACAGAGGAATTGCATTCAGTAACACAGATGGTCTTTTTCAGGTTTATGTTCCTACCATATCCAGTAGTTAGGACTTTCAAAAACAGATTAACAAAATTGAAGGGTTTGTATTTGTTTTATGTTTGTGGGATTGATATCTGTACCAATGTAACAATCATCTGGAAATCCCACTAATTTCAGCAGTCAGATTGCTGGTTTAAAGCTACTTGAAGAGATACTTTATAATTGATTTTTATTTTTATTTTATTTTTTGAGAAATCTGAATATGAATAAAATTTCCTTACTAACTGGCAGAATCTGAAAAATATCTATGATTTCAAGTTGCAAATCCTACAAGTAGAATAACCTCAAAATTCTATGATATATGGTAACAGAAGGACTTGTGTAAACCCTAAGAAGTGTAAACTCTTGTAATCCTTCTCTACTACTGCATGTTCATGAAGTTTAGAGAATAGCTACTATAAGAGAAGCTTCCATTCTTGGGGCATCCCCATTCAAGGTTGCTGTCAAAGCTGTATAAGAAACAGCCATGTAGCTTTCATGGACTTTCCAGATACCCATCCCATTTATATAATCTCTTAAAATAAATAAATAAAACAAATGTTCATTTTTCTATGAATAATGGGAAATGAAGAAGAATCAATCATTGGCAAAGTAAAAGATGCTTAATATTGATTGTTTTTCTGAAGGATGTTGAAGCTTTTCTAATGGTCTTTTGGGAACAGGTGGAGGGGATATCTTATAGATTTGTTTTCCTTTCTGTATTCTCAAAGGAGTAAAGAAAAGATGAGGCTATGATAGATTATAATTCTGCAAGGAATGACTAATGAGTTACTGAACTACCATTGTAGCAGTAGTGGAGGAAGTAATAACCAGAGTAATTGGGTTTATTGTGTTTCTGCTTAGCACACATCCAGTCCTCTCCTAACATCCTGTCCCTTCAAATCACTTTTATGTTCTGTGTCTTCCCTTTTATTTTTATTATACCTGACTTGAGTTATTTCATAAGATTTGACCTTGTGTTCTTAATCTCATGTACTTTTTCTGAATAGTTTATCTTCTTTACTCACCTTCAATAACTTCTGTCAAATAGTCTGTATAAATATAACATCTTAGTCTGTAATGCCAGCCTGTATGTGACTCGGAGAGAGGATATACATTAGCATAGCCCCAAGAGCTAAATTTCTCATTCTCAGAGAAACAGGTTTAAAAAATAATACTTTAGGATAGATTTCACAGAAGTGCATGGTTCTATTGCACAAGTTACTCCAGTACATGTGTTCAAATTAATTATAGCTTCTATTTATTTATTTATTTTAACAGATAGGAATCAGTAAGAATTACAGGAAAGTTCAAAAAATAGCTATTGTTTGCTATGATGTTGTGGTTGTTGTATTTTTTTTCTTCCTGAGAGGCTTTTATACTCCTGCTGTGAAAATGTCTCTGTTGAAATGTATTCTTGCAGGGAAAAAAATCCCACATTTCATATTTCCTGATGGTGACATTCCACTTCCAATTCCCCAAGAGCAAACTAGACATTTCATTCAAGCCTAATGACACAGTAGCTGGTTGTTCCCTTAAGCTGAGTGGTTTGCATAGTGATTTTATTCCTCTTGCAATATTATGTCATGCTGTTTCAACAGGATCTCCCTTTGGGGAAGCGTTTTCAGCCCCCACTCATGCTTTCAGCATATCTGGAACTTGTATTCACAGATTTCCCAATGGCTGTTCATTTCACAGTCAGTGCAAAGGCATGGCTCATGGTTTCTCATTTTCACTACATATGCTCTAATCCCAGTTGGTTTCATTCGCTCTCAAGAGAAATCTGATAATCCAGAAGTTGTTTGTTCTATTATTGTGTCCCTATCTAACAATAGTTTTCATGGTTTGTGTATCAGATAAATTCTTTTAGGGAAAAAGAGACATTTTTGTAGCCAGTCTGCATCTTCCACCTATAAAAGAGAAACTGCAATGCTTACCTCCTTTTTGAAGGCTAAGATGAATTGTTGAAAAATAATGCTGTAAGAGCTAAGTGCCCTTTTGATTCCTGAGTTTATTCTCCTTTTATCTTTGTACAAAGGAAAATAAATTATTATGAAACTACCTAGGACATGACAATTGCTGCTTGACCTTCTAGTTACAGACTGCAACGTAACTTAAACAAGGCAACATGCAAGTCACTGAAGGAAGAGAAAGGTGCAAAGATGTCAGAGAGTTTGAAGTGGTCAATTTTGTTTTTCAGCCTTTAAAGTGCAGTCTCTTGGGATGAGTTCAGTTTCCATGCAACAAAATCAGCAAGAAAAACAGTCCTACAGTCCTTCTATGCATGGTTGTGGCAATCTTTTTTGATGAGTTAGGCATCTTCTCCATTTCATCTATAAAGCCTCCAGTCAGGCCCAAGACTATTACATAGAAAACACAAATGCCAAGTATGAGATATTTCATCCTCACTGAAAATATACAGCAACACATCACTGAGACAGTTAACTATGACAGTTCAGAGGTTTTTGAGGATTAGCTTGTGCTGGTTGTGCCTTCAGCTGTGATCATGGTCATACTAAGATCATGTGCCAGCTCTGATATGTGACAATTTGGATCTGTGTAATTTCCTACAGCTTAGGAAACAGTAATAATAAACAGAAAATATATTAAAATCTTCAGACATACAGGTATTTTTAGGAGGCCCAATTGATTATAGAACATCATTTTGAAGTCAATGGTGTCAGGCAGGGTTATGAATACATGCAGGCAAAGTCCTGCTTCCTTGGGGAGTCCCATCAGGGTCTCAGAAGCATCAATTTCCCCTTTACAGAATCTATGGATGGGGCATGAATTAACACCAGTTCTGGAGACTTTCAGACATTTTGTCCTGTCTTTCTGTGGTTACCCACACTTGATTAGACAAAGAGAAGAAAAAAAGTATTTCTAATGGAGAAAAATTATACACAATAAGGGATTAATCAAGTCTCATATAATGCAGAGAGTATTAGAGTCTTTATATTCCTCAGATTCACTGTAGTTATTCAATGAGGACGGTTTTAGTGGCCTTCTTTCTTTATCCATTAAACCTTGAATTGAGCCCCCCTTGTTTTATATGTTAGCATCCTCCAGCTCTGCTAATAGAATGATCTTGGCACTTTTCAAATCCACAGAATGTGGCTGCAGCAGAAATAACAATTACAAGACTGGGTACCTTCATTTAGGGAAAAGGTAGGAAAAAAGGACTGATGATAAGTATAATAGTAACTGCATTAGGCCAACAGGGTCAACAGCTAATCTTGCTGCAGTCTGAAAAAGGTTATTTTAATTCCAATAATTGTCCCCAACCACCAGCAGCAACTGATGTGCTGCCACTTTTATCAGCTTGCTGCTTGCCATGTTCATATGCAGCTGCACTGCAAGATGAACACAAATTACCTGCTCAAGTCAATGAAAGTGATTGCTTCTGCTTACATTATTGATCAGTTGCGTTGCTTATACAAAGCTCGGTCATTGTACCACCTCTAGCTTATTGAGGATGAGTTGTCTGTAGTTACCACAGTATTTAGACAAGCAAGGAACAGACTAATTTTTATTATACTGATGGCCATTATTATTTTTCTTAATGACTAGCATTTATATGATGTTGATCATGCCTATGGCAGTCAGCAAGCTTCACAAAAGGTTTTACAAGCTATATTTCCAAGCCTGAAAGCATTATTATTACTATTGCAACTACTTGTGACGTGGCCTAGGGCCAAAAGAAAGATCATGACTATCTTTTATAGGTGTTGTGCAACTTCTTAATCACAGAAAACATCACATCTTGCTACTTTTAAACAGACCATACAACAGCCTACAACCATGACATGTAGGCGAGGAGCCACAGATGGTGAGGGACATGCCATAGGTTTCCAGTTCACCAGCTCTGTAAGTGAAAAATCACAAAAGCCACTGAGAAGGGCTGCCACTGTTCACAGGCATTCATCAGCGTTATCACAGCCAACCAAGGAGACAACATGGCCACCATTTCAGGAAGCTCTTTTTCACTTTCCAACAGAACACAGTCTGTTTTATTTTGCTATTTTTTCCATATAAAGTTTGAAGTATTTTGTCAAGTATTCAGTAAATGCCCTAAAAAGTATACAAGTATATGCATATTGCATATACAAAATATTGTACATTTATGTTATGCTGTTATAGTAAATAACAGAACAACAGCCTGGAACCAGGGTGTCTTGAAATCTGCGTAGCTCTGTTGGACAGGTTTGTCTGCCTTCACAGAGATGTCCACATGCTGTTACATGCTGTCATTTAATAGTTTGAGTTTTGTCTGACTGTCCTATGCACCATAAATAAGAGCATAGGGAGTTTGAAGCAGCCTGTTTGAGAATCCTCCTTTTCCACAAAATCAGGGCACCTCTAGATGCCTTTTCTTCCCAGTGCTTTAACTCTACATTTGTGTGCTAAGGGGGAAGCAATTAATTACAGAGGTTTCAGCAGAGCTGAGAGCTGTTCACTGGAAGACACCTTAATATTGGGTAGAAATAAAGCAATCCAAGAACTTTGGACTGACTCCAGGACTAATGTTCATCTCCCTCCTTTATGAATGCTAAGAGAGAGTTGCCTCCACTCCCCCAAACATATTTGAGGAAATTATTTTTTCCACCTGATTATTTGGCCAATTCCCCATAGCAGAGATAAGAACCACAGCATATGCATTTTGCAGATTACTGATCTCTGTTATTCTTGTATTTAAACATTTCAGCCTAAACAGCTGGAGTACTTTTCTTTTTGACCCTCTAGAAGATAAATTAAATTAGAAAGTTCTGCTCAGCATGGGGAAGTTTAGCCACCTATCTTCAAGCCACATATGAGATGAAACAGCTTTTTAATTGCACGTGTTAAATGCCTATTCAGTGGATTAGTTGGGGAAAAATATATATAAACTAAGCCAGTTCCTAGCAACTGGCTAGGAACTCTGTTATGAACCACTACAACTTCATTGGCTTTGGAAGTGATAGAAAATAAATGAAAAACATAGATTTGGTGTTTTTTAGATTTTTTTTTTTTTTTTTAACAATTTACTAAGCTATTTTGTCTAAAATGTTAGAGTAAAAGATGGGATTTCCACCAACATTAAATCATTGATTTCTATACTTAAAAGATGAGAGAGAAAACCTGACTAATTCATTCATTGATTCTGAATAAGACCCAAGACATGGGAACTACTCCAACATATCAAAGAGAACAGAAGTTACTTCCAAGTTCGGGTAGTTATCCAGTCCCTGGTGTTTCAGGGATTGATGTCTAATTGTTGAGTTTGAAGCTGGTACCACCCAGAATCCACTGCCTGGCAGAAGGCACACTTATATTACTCTACAGCTAGCAGAAAATGTGCACAGAGCACATCAGGCATGTATAATACCTAAGTCCTGCTGCAGAGACATCCCCAAGCAGCTCCTGTTGGGGTAACATGACTGATCTGCACTCACTGAGCTCACATTACCTTAACTTCTGTGCTGCTACCTGCCGAGTGCAGCTGATTTTGACTGCTTTCAGTGGTCCTGATGGGGAGGTGAGGGGGTGTCCCTGGGCACAGAGGGGACCCACACCAGGCAACATTGTGGACATGGTTGGGTGCACTGCGCACCTCCTCCCACACATCCTGGTAATATTTGCTAGTATTGTTATTATTATTATCATCTGGAGAAGAATTTACAGAAGCTATGCATACTTCACAATGACTTTCAGAACAATTTGGCTACATCTGGAATGAACAAATACAGAAATGCACGTCTTTTTAGGTATTAATATCTACAGAAAAAAAAAGTATGTTTACTAAAGCTCCTCTCAGATCTCCTTCTCACTACTTATCAATATAAAATCCTAAACAGATGACTGACAGCTGGCAAAACATGAACAAGTTGTGCTAAGGACTAGCCTTGCTGTGGGTTTTGCCCCAAGTCTCCTTATGGAATTGGAGCCTCATGAAAAAACAGATAAAACAGTCTTTGTCATTCAAAAGGATAAGCTGTCTATAGATCATGAAGATGACAGGCAGTTATCTTGTTGGAAAAATCTGATGTCTGACAAAGTGATAGACATTGTGATTAATGACACACAGGGATTATGGCAGGTTAATGAGGTAAGCCTATCTCACTATATGAACAAAATATCACTGTGACTTTTTAGGCAGACAACTTGCAATTCTCCTCACACACTACGTTTACAGTATTTATTTTTGTGAGTGAAAACACCCTTTAAAATGATCGAAAGTTTTCTCTGGCTATTCGAGTTACACTTACAAATCATCCACAATTTTCCCCCTTGGTCTTCAATTGAGACTTTTTAAAGCCAGATGTAGTTTCCACTTTCAGTCATGTAACGTTACTGTTTAGATGCTGTCCTCAAAACGGTCCCCCAGGCCAATGAATGCCTTGTCCTCTTGCACCTGGTTGGCACTACACAAAAGCACAGCTCAAGCAGTGGTCTGCAAGCCATGTAAATGCAGTCACACACCAGACCCACAGCAAATCCTACAGCAAATCACGAGGGGATGGCTTTTAATCCTTTCCTCAGAGACTTCTACTAGTTTTTGGAATCTCCCTCTGGCTGGACTGTGATTAAATGAGGATTTAATCACCAGCTATGACTCCAACAAGCTGCAAAGCCAGACCACAGTGCACAAGGCAGGATAGGAACAGGGACATTTCTATACCATGCCTCTGGGTGAAGACTTGGCATGGGCTCAGCACAGCCCCGCTGAAGTCACACGTCTTTTCCTCTGCTCATGCAATAAACTAAAAAGTGTGCACAATCTGTAAAACTCAGAACAAAAATCAAATAGGTGGTAGAAACAACTCAAGAGGATGATAGAGGACAAACAGTCAACTCTTCAGCTAGGGGACTGTGGGGGCCCCTCCCAGTTTGTCAGCAGTTATGAAAATTAAGTCACATTTAGAGCAAAGCAAATTTAACTTTACTGAAAGTGATCAAACTAGATACCTGCATTTGTTGTTCAGGATGCTTCTTTAACACCAGCTCAAAAAAAAAAAAAAAAAAAAAAAAAAAAATCTGTATAAGATATGTATCTTTTTCTGCAGAAGCAATATTAAGATAACAGGTTGTCCACATGCATAAAAGCAATATAAACTGAAGTTTGTACTGCTTTGAGGCTCAGCTCAGGTTGTACTGTGGTAAATATCTCAGCTTAATAAATTCTGGGAGTTATGTTCTGCTAAATAAGGATGAAGCATATTACAACGTTTCAAAACAAGAATCTCAGAAAGCACTTCAATAAAATTAGGTAGTTATTAGTAATATAAAACAGTTAGTGATTGAAGATTTAACATGTCTTAGACTCACAATACAGCCATTCTGAAAACCAGTAACATGCTTGTCGGATTTATAATTCCTTTTGGAAAACATTGTAATTTACTTTGAAGAAATTAAGCCCATTTGATCTTGATATCATTTCAAAGAATTTATAGAAGCTTATTAAGAGCAGGAGATTTTATTTTTTTTTTTGCCATGAAAGCAACGGTGTTATGAAAAACAATAAAAGTGTTTTTCTGCAAAAACGTACAACTTAACAACTTTGAATTTAAGGGGAATTTAATAAAATCCTTAGAATGTCACATCAATGTGCATTTAAAACAGCCATGTTTCTAAGAGATAATAAATAACCCTTTAACTGACAGTACAGAAACTTGTCTGTAAATACTAATGTCTTCCCATCTAATACTCAGTAGATCTATTATTTTCATCTGAAACAATTTAGAAATTTAGAAAAGAATCTGAACTATAATTTTAACATGAAGCACATAAACAAATATGCATTTGAATGCATGAGAAATTGAAGTTAAGTTTCTTCTACATATTACAAGCTTGATTCTATCACCTTTTTGTAAAGTAAGTAATCACATAAACCTAATCTTCCAAGATATTGTGGTACTAAAAAACAGGAAGGTACTTAGTAGGACTTTCAAAAGTAGCTCCTGGATTAACCCATTATAAAATCAGTTTTTATTACTCAAATAAAAGCACTAAGTAATTAAAGATAAAAGCAACCACATACACAGATAAACATGTCATTGCAGTGGTTTACAGAGGTGTTATGCATCTAAGCTCCTTTGAAATTTCCATTTGACAGATCTGTATATTTAGGAGTATGACTACTATGAAAATTCAGCTCTTAGGCTTCTTTGTTTTCTTTGACCCATCTGCAAAGGTCCTTTGTCTTCCATATACAAATAAAATTATTTTCAACGGTTATGTTCTTCATCCACTATCTGCTTTGTCTTATGTGTCTTTGGGAAAAGGACAAGCCAGTGCGTTACCTTGAATCCCCACAGATCTGCTGTGGGCCTTGTTTTGAGAGAAAATGAGAGATTAGGGATAACAGAAATGATGGTTATGAAGGATTAATCCCTCTGGATGTTTCCCTTCCTCAAGCTTAAATCTCCCCCTCCATCCTCAAATCACCAAGGACTTGTTCAGCATCAGTTTCTCTAAATGAATGTTGCAGGGTGGATCAAGCAAATCCTTCATTACCTCATTACCTTTTATGAGTAGGTCATTTGGCGACCTTGAGGCAGTTACACAACCTTGTTTCACAATTGCGCTGAGCCAGAAACATGGGTGAAATGAGGACCATGCTCAAAGCCAGCTGCTTCAATTCATCTTGTCTTTCTGTGGTAGACTGATTGCAATGCATGTTGCAAATAGATTAGTTTGCCTGAGAGCAATCTATTTTTGGTTACCAACTTGTATTCTGAAAATACAAAAATATTATTGTTTAAGGGAAATGTGAAATGACCAATGCAGGCTGTTGAAGTGTAATATTAATTCCGTTTTGGTCCAAGTCAATATTATAAAATGAAATATCTCTCAGGCTTTTGAGAAATGATACATGGGAAGCTGTGAAGGTCAAACTCAAGTGCTTTGGAAATTCACTCCATGTTAGCTAGAGTAGGAGTTGTTGACAAACTTTACCAAAACTCTTTGGAGCTTATCTGGCAGAGGTTTGAAACTCATGAGAATGACCTTGCTTGGGGTTACTCGCCCTTCCTGCCTCTAGCTCAGCTGCAATTGCTGCTAGGATCAGTTCAAAGTACTCTGAAACTTGAACTTCTCATTGTAACCAGAGAGCAGAGTGTGAGATCATGATCACTGCCAAAAATAAAGAATATTTTGAATAGAGGAGAGTCACTACATGTGATTGGATTGAATATCACCTGAAATTTCATTTGCTCTGATGTTCTCAAGTGATAATATGCAGATCTGAACTCTCATATCCACCTTTCTGCCATTAATTTTTATTTATTTATTTATTTTTTTGCAAATAGGTGGATGCAGCCAAAGCATCAGCTACAAGAAAAACTTGTGATATCAATACTTTGAAACACTTTAGGTATCTTGCTCATCCTGTTGGTTCTATCTTCATCACATCAAGTAGTCTCATGGAAGGCCTTCAAGGTAATAATTTCCCAAAGTACCATACTTAATCCAATCCTTAGTGAATTTATACTGATTCATAATCTAAATTGTCAAGGTCTTCTATGAAGACTTGATAATTTTGCAAAGCGTACTTGAATGCTCATAAGTCAATAATACCGCTGACTTGCCAAGGCTGGTTATTCATTGACCACGCAACATGTTTTAATTTAAGGAGAGTCATAAGGATGCAAAGAGGTCCCATTCCAGTTTCATCATCACTAAAACAGACGAGTGTCTCTACCACTATGCTGCTAATACTTAAGAATCAAAAAGAATGAGCCGACAAGCAGTTGAAGCTTTTGTTTCTGATTTGCTTGACCTTCTGGTAGTTAGCCAAACATTAAGAGAAAACTATACTATATCAGGCAAAAGGTTACAACTGATGAGAGTTGCCTTCTGAAGCAGTGGTACTCCTGCTTTTCCACACTACATGCATTTTTCTCCATCAATATGCCTCACTCTACTTTTGCATGCATTCAATACAGCCAGTCCTCTGAAATCACAAAATTTTAAATACTGTGTTTTAACTTAAACCCAGAATAAATCTCAATTTATTTGTGAATACAGAGTTTTTTGTCTCCGATCTTTGCCATAAGTGAATAAATTGATTTACTTAACTTGTACTGTCTTCCTCTTGCTGTTCAAAACTGCAAGAATAGTTAAACATTCCTTGTAGAAAAGAATTCACCTCATTGGGTAGTTTATAGACTTTGGTGCCAACTGGATCGCTAATTTACTCTGTCAAATCAAATTAATCTTGTCTCAAAATTCACTCCATTACATTAAATGGATCAGAGATGAACTGCAAGTAATTCAATGGAACCCATGTTCAGATTGAACAGTGTATTACAGAAAAACAGTTGAAGAATTAATAGAATTAGTTCAGCTACAGGGAAAGATTTCCATTCAGAATTCCTTTCTAGAGAAGGGCCTGGATTTTTTCTGCTTGAGGTCACAAGTGCCCCATACATACAAATCCTCAGTCATATAGTTTATTTTTAATTATAAAATTGAACCGATGTCAGCATATACATGTCCAGAAGGAGCCCTGTCTTAATTGTACAGAAATCAATATTATACTCTTCTGAATTTAGAGTTAAATAAGCCAAATCTAAATCCCTTCTACAAACCCTCTTCTGTAAACACTCATATATGCCACTTTGGATGCAACACAGCTATTTCTATTCCAAACAACTTACTGTTCTCAGATATGTTTTACTAATCTAAAGAGAAAACAAAGAGAATAAGCAGTGAAGGTAAAGGAGACCAGCTGAGATGGATGCTGGATTGTCCATGGACTCGAACAAGTGCTTTGCATTATTTTTAACACACAGTCCTTACCACCAAGCTTAACGCTCTTAAAAATTCAAGCAAGAACTAAAAGGAGACACTGTTTCCTAAACTCAGGCTTATCAAACAGCTGGTCTAATTCAAAAGTATTTATTCAGTTTTGATGGATTAGACATGATATAAATATGCACAATTAAAACCTTACCTACTATAGTAAACCTATGCTAATATTATAACAGGACTTGCAGGACACAGATAAATGTTAAAGCTGTGTTGGGCAGCACAGCCATCAAGTTCCTTTTTTATTAGTAACATTTAATGGCCTTTTCACTTTTGCAATGAATTAGTTGCACTCATGTCTGACACTTAAAAAATTAACAAGACAAATCATCTGTAGAAAGACTTTTACCACAGTGACAACTGATTTCAGTTGCTTTCACTTGAAAAGAAGAAAATTAGTCTTCTGTGAGCAGCCCTGAAAGCACTGAGCAAGAACCATCCTTTTACATGAGAGCTGGGAATTTAGCAGGAGTGCTCAACCCTTTGCAGAATCAGACCTTTAATTTTTATTCTGCAGGAAGAACTTGGAAGAATTTGCTTTAGCAGAATTTATAGAGATGTACTTTATATGCACAGTCCATAATACAGATGAATAGTGCTAGATGTTTACGGTATATTTAAGTACACTCATGGGAACCATCCTAACTCAATTCTGTAATATCAATTTTGTTATATATTTGCTGTGGGGAAGATGTTAATAGGCTGTTAAAACAGTCGCTAGAAAAAAATGGTATCAACTTCATAAATCCTAAAGCATCTGATTTCAGTTTTATGTTTATTCCTTTCACTAAGATATCCAAAAGAAGAGTTAGACTCCCAGTAAATGTTTTATAGGTTACACTGTTTTATAGTCTTAAAATGATGGCACTTGGTAGTTAATTTTGTTTCACACAAAAAAAAAAAAAAAAAGCATCACATCCTCAGCTTAACAGCACATTCTGTAGCCATTGCTCTTTAAGGAATCATAACTTAAAGCTATGATTTTTATATGCCTCCCTCTTTGGAGGTTCCTTGAGCAAAGCACTTCGTTACAAACCAAACCCTTGTAAAAGGGAGATTGGATCACAGAGTGGATTATCCCACTCAGGTCACTCACTGCCCTTTACCACTGTAGCAGAAACTTGAGGCAGCGCAGATACAGACAACAAAAACATACAGAAACGAGGCAACAAGAACCTGTTAGATAATTTCACCCTTAAAGAATTTGTGAGCACATTCCTACCTACAGAGGGGAAATGCAATGTAACCAGAGCTTCAGGCACACAGCAAGGAGGCCCAAGCAGCACCCCTCTGTGACAAGCCAGGGGTGACAGGAGAACAGGTCTGCCTAAACTGTGACTTCAGCAGTAGCCTCAGGAAAACTGAGTTTATCTTCTTGTCCATTTACACCAGCTGAGGACATGGCTTTTAGTTTACAGGCTTGTCTTAGGATGAGCGAGCAGTGAATGAGATGCATATAGATGTATATTGCAGGTGTACATCACACTCACAGTACCATAGGTCAAGTTACACAGCAGGCTTTGGGCCAAACTGGTACATTGGTTTTCAAAATTTTTAGGCCCTTTTTCCCCCCTTCTTTCTTTTGTGGAAGTGCCCACAGATAACAGAGCATGACTTTACACACATTGACCATGGTAAGACACCGAAGTCATGGGTTTAGTCAATGTAATGAAGGGATCCCGTGAGAACAGATCATCCACACCTGACTCATGTAACATTCCCCTGAGTCTAATACTTGTCCCTGTGGTGTTCTTCCCCTTTCTCTGCAGTCTCATTTAGGATGGCTGATGAGCTTAATTTCTCTGTTGTGAAGATTTAGAGTATACATCATGCAATACAAACCCAGGTGAGCTTTGCAAAGCCTTCAAAACCAGAGATGAAATGAGATGAAAAACCTAGCACCCCTTTGCTCCCTAAGGGAGACATACATGCTACAATAAAGGAAGTGATTCCACAGCCAAGTGCCAATAAAACTCACTGAATCAGAGCTCACTACATCTGGAAAGGGTAATGAATAAGAAGAGATGAGCACTGCTAAAGGAGAAGGAAGTTTGTAGTAAAGCATGCTCCTTATAGCTACGTGGTCCAGTGTCTCCCAGCTGTCAGCTCTGTGGAGAGGCGCTGTTATTTCCAGATGAAGCACCTAAGCTAAAAGCTCTTCAAGACTTTTTTTTGATGTTTCAAAAGCTTCTCAAAATACATTCAATTAGACTGTTTGCTTTCTGAGTTAATAGAAGGAATTAGTCTGCAAGAAAGGAAATCAGGCTGAAGACAGTTAACTGTTGTGTCTTTCACTCCTGCTGCAGAGCTCTGCCAAGCTGCACGCTCTCCACCTCCACTGTACAGGCTCTTCCCCTTCTGCCTCATCACAGAAGAATCAACAGCTCTTTGGCTGAAAGGACACTCAGGGCGCTACTGCATATTTTATTTCAATCCACTTTGCATTGAGCCATGGCAAAGGGTAGCAAATTTAAATTATGATTCAGGCTCACTCCCATTTTGAGATGCAATTTATTTATTTTTTTGTTGTGTTCACTGTGTGTGTGTGTTTGGTTGGTTTATTCTCTTTGGTGCCCTTTCAGTAGCCTTGTTTCCTTTTCTAGTTGCACAGAAAGCGCTACCCTTGGTGCCACAGGCAGTCCCTATACGTAATGCTAACCTTTCCTGAACACCAAAATGTTTCACTACCACTCTGGAGAGATTTAAATAGTTAAATATTTTGGACAAGTTAATTCCTTAAACAGATATATTCTATTCCTACTTCTCTGTTTAGGGGTAATTCTGAGTTACTTACAACACAAATATGGAAAGTTTCTTTGAATCGTGGCTGCACCCTGCCTATCATAGGAAAACATGGTTGCTTTCCTTAGTAATAAACATGGACTTCAACAACAACTCCACAACCATCAAGGATTTCATGAGGTATTCGTTATTCAGAAGTATTCTGGTCAGCAATGATAGAACATACAACCTTCTCTGAAGCTACAAACTTCAGGCCCCCAAGCCAATATAAAATCTCATTTAGCAGTGTTTGGCTGTGTGACGAATTGGGGAAACTTGTCTAAATATGATTTATGAATTCCATTGTGCTTTTATGAACTACCTGTACTCTTATATCTTGTGATTCTGTACTGTCTTATGATTATCTTTTATTGTATTCTGCCTTACGGTTCTTATGCTAAGGACACAAGAGAATAGTTTTGGTATGTCTGCTCTTAAATAATTGATTGTTAAAGACTACAAGCTGCTGAATAGACCTAATCCAGGGAGAACAAATGACTTATGGCACTCTAGATAAGCCAGTTTTCTCCAATTTCCTTGCAGAGACCTGGGATTTGAAAGGTTGTGCTTTACCCACAAGCAAAATAAACAGATGAGATATTAGCAATAGTTCTTGAAAACCACTGTCTGGCTCACTCAGTGAAGGGGCTGGGAAAGCAAGCCCACTCAGCAGACATTTCTCACTTCTGGCCTGAGGTTGCTAACTTTGTGCAATGCTGAACTTCGTACATACAGGAGCTAACTTCGGCTGGGTGTTCTAGCACTGTCCCATTCCTGTGCCCTGTTAGGACAGCCTAACCCCTAACCCCTGCCATGCTGTTGCCCTGTCACAGCAGACAGCCAAGGAGAGACCATGAGCCACTCCACACCACACCATTTCTCTGGTGCTCCCCATCTGCTGGCAAGTTCTGACATTCACCCAACCATTCCTTCACTGCTGCTGTTCAGAGGTGGTGGATGTTTTTGGCAACTTAGCCCAAGAGGGAGGTGAGAGCAGAAGAAACTCAACCAAGTCCACTTCATGCCAAATGCTTATTCTTAATTTTTTATTGTCCTACAAAAATCAGGATTCATATCTGCAACTTGTTTCATTAGCAAAATTTGTGTTGTTGTTGCCTTTTTTATAAATAAATTCAAAGCAACAAAAAACTAATAATCAGAAACTAATTTCAAACATCTGAAACCAAGGACATGTGTTTGCTTATTTTTCATTTCCTACCTTGTCAAAGACAGTCAAAGAAAGGCAAGAAATATCCAGCAATTGTAACTGATAGAGGGTAATGCTCTTTAAAAATTGTTCAAGTGTGTTACTGTCAGGCTAGCTATATTGTAAGGCTTTTATGGTTAAATAAACAAATAATATTTTATTGCTGACAATTTATACAAGATTTTATGTTCCTATCAAGATCTTTGAGCTTTGTAGTCAGCTCATGAAAGAGGATGAACTGACAGTACAAAAGAAGATCAGCAGCAGAAAACAGAGCATAAATGATGAAATAGGAGTTTTAAGGCAAACAGTGGCGGATGGTTTTGGCACAAGCGTCTCTTTAATGATGGAAAGTTCCTCTTTGTAAACTTAGCCAGAAGCCTTTTAATTTCAGCAAAATGGAGCCAACTAACATCTTTATTCTTTTCCCTGTAATATGACCGTTTTGCCTTTCTCAAAAAAAAAAAAATTGCCTGTTTACAGTCTGCAAAAATAATTTCAATTTAAAAACAGGTGCACTTTTATTTACAAAACAACAAGAAATCCTGGGTTTTAGGTGTCTACATCAGTTTCTTTATAGAGACACTAGAAAGCCCCAAATATTTAATCTAAAGACCAATATGATCAGTGGAAGAACTACCACTGACTTCAACCCCATAAAGAGAAGGTACGTCAGAACAGTCTCTCACACATCCACATACCTCTAACATTTTCTAATTCACTTGATCTGAGAAGCAAACACAGCTCTTCAAATGGATGCACTTGTCCACCAGGGAAAATGGTTTTATCACTGGATTTACCATTGCCATGTTGGTGGATGCTGTACCACAGGTATTTCACAGGGTGTTTCCCCTAGCTTCCCCTCCATGGTATGAGACTCAAAAGTTACCTTGAGCTAACACAACACAAATTCATACATAGCTATCTTGCAGGCGGAAGCTTCAGTTCCTGCAGTTTCCATGTCATCATTCTATGACTCCAGAAGCACTTTAGACCTAGCTTGTTGAAGCACAGACATTTTTGAAAAAGTTAAATAAGACATACATGCATAAAACGGTGGCAAATACCATTCATTTCAGCCAGTTTTACTCTGAATAGGTTTTTATGAATCAATATAGAAAAAAATACAAGAGCTTTTATAATGTCATGAAACAAAAATTAAAAGGCTTTTTTTTTTTTTTTTTCAGCTAGTGGAAACAGTAGCAACCATTAGAAAACAGATCTTTTTACCCAATAAATGTGTCTGCCTTAGCAGAAGAAAGGAATGAGCAAACATTGCCTAGTAAACAGGGAACAAACACAAGCATTTTTCATGTTCAAAATTGTTGAAGTGGGAACACAATTTTTTCTTCCACTAAAAGCAATATTTGTATATACTTTAATATACTTCCTGCCCTGTTTTGCCCAAACAGAGGAAAAAATCCAAGAAAAAGCTATTACAGGGTAAGTAAACAGGGTGGAGATGCCATAAGCCCAGCTGATAACCTGAGCTAAATAAAGCATTTTAAATACATAATTCTGCTAAGTTTTCTTTGATGTGTTGCAATAGCACATCCCCATGGGATGGCTGTACTATAGGATAGCTATATTTGTACTTGTAAATGAATTTTGTATAAGTAAATAAGAAAGGTCCAAAACAAGCTAAGATATTAACACTTATTTTCTTATAACAGTAAGTTAATAACTAAACCAGCTAACAGCTCAAGGAGTCCACGCTTCAGTGAGAAAGCTAGCTAATAGCACTTGGTTTTACCATTAGAATCATAGAATCATTAAGGTTGGAAAAGACCGTCAAGATTATCTAGTCCAACCATTATAAGCGCACACTTGAAAGTATTCAAGTAACACACTGCAAAGTTCTACTTTTGAAGATTAAAATATTAGCAGCTTTAATAAGTTCTATCAAGATGGGAATCTAAAGATTACTGTAAACATTTATGAGATTTATTTATTTATTTATTTATTTATTTTAAGTTCCACAGAAAGAATTTGTTTAGGATACTTCTATTTATTTATTTATTTATTTTGCGTAGGATATTCAGAAAATGAAGCGGTAGAAAACCACATACAAATAGTGAATAACAAAGATTATAAAAGAACAGAAAGACCACTTTAATAGTCAGGGAATGCTAAAATAAGACAGACATCTTCTGTGCAAAGAATAACTCTGCAGGGTGACATCAGCTCCCACTACAAAGGGTGAGATTCTGAAGCTATTTATATTCCATAAAATGATTGCAATTTTGAGATAATTTTAGGAGATAGATCTGACAATGTTATTTTACAATGACTTTGTTTTGGTTGTGTCAAATAATTACTGCAGATATAATAACATGTCTGCTGTATGCTGGAACATTTCAGTTTCCATGTCATTACTGAATACCTGAGTTTTGATTTAGAGAGCAAATGGGATTTGTCAGAACTGAAAAAAAAAAAAAAAAAAAAAAACTTTTTCCTAATAGAAACTGGAATATATAAAGGCAATTTAAATGAACTACTTAATTTGATAATTCTGTTTTAATAAATCAGCGTCCTTGGGATATGATTGACTAACATCATTTACATGGACATGTAATTATTATTCCTTCAGTATTTAAGATAGAGCATTTGTCATAAATACTAATTAGAGTTGTAGGTGAATGTGACATGTTACCTATCATTAAAGGATGATTTTATTACTTAATTCCAACACTATTTAGCCTAGAGTGAGTTTTTTCTTTAATATATATAAGTAAGTGACCTGTCCTTTCACAGCAGAATGTGAGCAGAGACACCATGGTCATTGGCAGATATCTCTGCTGTTTTTTGCAATCCGAGAAATAATTATGAGTAAACATGGGAAGAAGCATTTGGGTCTCTATAAAGTCAATGGAGTTTTGATACTGACTTCAGTAGCACGATGGATGATTTTTGCCTTGGGCTTTGTGGTACGCTGAGTCTTCTGCCTCTCAGCTCCAAGAGGAAGCAAACAGCGACCTTCTCATATGTGCTGTGCTTCATGAATGGAAACCCAGGCTCCCAGCTGAGCTTTTCTTTCAGCCTCCAAATTCAGACTATCCTTTAGACTACTCTGATGAAAGCAGGTATGTCCAGGCTTTGCAAATGCACAAAGCATCTTCTGTTTATCATGTCCCATCCAGGCTCCTGCTGTGATTTTTGTGGTTGTAATTCATGGCCAGCAATTTGATTCCATTCTGAAACCTCCAAGCTGGTAATCAATTTCTCACTGTTATTTGGGTTGAAAGCTAAATCTAAAAATGAAACTATTAATATATTACAAGTACTAAATGTGTTAACTAGGGGCTGACAGATAACATTAAAACATGCACCCTTAAGCTCTAGGTGGCATTGCAACTGACTTGTGATACATGATACCATTATTGACCTTTGAATTGTACAATTTACAAGAAAGCAAAAAAACAGGTTTGCCTTGCACGTAAACTAAATCATGAGTAAGAAAAGCTTCATGATAACATCATAAGAAAAGTTGCTTGTGAAGCCTGCTAATATTGTGCATGAATTCCCTAACACTAACTTAAAAGCAAATCCTATCATTCCTTTGGTGTTTAAAGTTTTCACCTCTATGTATTCTGCACAGATGAGTCAATCTGCAGACACCAAGATTCTGGTGCTGTAAGGAGTTTCACATGAAAATACACTTCAGGTCTCTGCTGAGGCTCCAAGATCTGCAGAACATGCTTCAATGCCTGAAAACCCTGCTACAGGATTGTTCTCATGGAATAGTTAATACTAGTTTGAAAGTAATCACCCAAAGAAATCATATCAGTGACATATCAGTTTAGTTTATAAAAAAAAATATTTACTGCTAATGTGAAAGAAAAGAGTCAAGAAGGAGCTCTTGGAAAGTTATGCTGCAGATAAAGTCAAGTCCCTTACTACTAGTTTTGGCACAGGGAAACTTGCACTGAAAAAGCAAATACAGTATTTAACACAATAAGCAATTTTCATGGATCTTCTCATTCTTCCCATTTATAACACACTAAAGACTGTGCTTTAATTCACATTTCTCCACTAGCTGAGGCAAACCATCTGCTTTCCACAACAGACGAGCCATTCGGAGAATGTTCTTGGCACTGTTAGGATAGCATACATCTGTATGCCATGGTGGGGAACCCAGTGTCCTAACCACCTTCTCCATAGGCTCAATTGACCATCACCAGGCCTGCTCATTATTTGCTTCTTCCTGGAGGAAGAACATCAAAGAGTGAAGCCAAGCCACACAGGCTATGCAGATGGTAAATACATTGTGGCCCAGATCCAGAAGTCAAATGCACAGTAGTACCAATAGCAGGGGGTGTGACATGGAGCAGTGTCATCAATGCTACCAGTGGTATCAGTAGGACCAGCAGCATTAGTTAACAACTGTCTTTTGGATTAATCATTTTGCAGAATGTAATTGGGATTTTGTTATGGCTCCAAGCAAACAGACAGGCATTTACTGGAAAATGCATTATAACAAAGAGTTTAGTTTTGGCCTATTTTTTACATCAGAACATCAGAGAGTGGGCATTATCCCTGATCGTATTTCAGATCTATGCCCAACAACAGAATCCAAATGATCACAATTTTTGTGATGCTAGACTTGATCCTGTTTCAGCTCACATCAATGTAAACTGGGAACAGCACCATTGAGTTTCACCAGTGAAAGGCAAATTAAAGCATTATCAGAATTAAGTGTATGATTTGGAGTCTTTTCTGAAGGCCGTACACGCTTATCCTGCAGGGTCACATTTTCAGCACCAATAAGCTGGTACATATTCACTGAAATCAGGCAAGCCATGATAATTTTGACCAGCTGAGCCAACAGCCTGTATTCTCAGAAAACATGGACATGAGATCAGAATCTGAGAAGTTAATCACACTTCATTCTAGGGGAAAGCTCTGCTTCTGTCAGATTCCCTGTCTGCAGTGGTTTTACAGACCATGTTCAATTTTCTTGCTAGGTTTTCTGTTTCTCGAAATGTAGTTGTGAGCCATTTGCAGAATCTTTCTCACTATGAAGCCAGCAGAAGAAAAGAATTGCAGAGGGAATTGTCTCAGATCGGTCTTCACTGGATTTAAAAGCCTTCAGGAAACATTTGAGGTAATCCAGAAAGATTGAAGAGTACAGATGTACCTCCCAGGATGCGAGGACTAATGCATGTAATAACTGTATTTCTTTAAAATGACTTTCTCAGGCAGAGTTAAAGGCATAGATGTAACTAAGGGATTGGACTCAGGCCAAGCTGTAATAGCTCTGCTGTTTATCTTTTTTTTTTTTTTTTTTTCCTTCCTCCAGCAGAAAGAGCAGAACAAGCATTTTACTAAGAGATTTAAGGTTTGCTTTCATTCCCTTTCTTACTTAGACCTCCTGCCCCAAACATTCTTGGATCACACAAATCAAAAACTAAATTGGCTAAACCACAGCAAAAACAGAAAGCCCACTGCTCAAGCTATTTGTACTTTCTTTGTCTGCTAGGAAGAAAAGGAAGATAGATTAGACAAAGTATTCAATATTTTAGTATTAATATATCAAAGGGCCAAGAGTGAAAAATTGCAGGTTATATGGAGTGCAATTTAGCAGTGGCCACTGTCACCAAGGTGACTGAGATTTTTCTTGTATGGAAGTCATTTTCTTAACATTCTTATCAAAAGATCATGGAATAGATACTGTAAAGATTTCTTTTCCTTGCATTTCTTCATGAAAACACAGATCTTCCAGTTTATACCTGAATCTTTGCTGAGGATACTGACTGCTAGATCCTGCCCATGAAAGACAGTTCTCTGTTGAATCTATCTACACTTGCAGTGAGGTGGTTAAAGGCTTAACCATGCTGTCCTACTACCTCTCTTCAGTTCATACCAATATCCAGTTATTAAATACAAAATGAACAACCTCTCTCCTTAGATGGTTAATATGAACAATTAACTTCTTACATGGAATTTTGAATAAAGATTTGGGGCCCTGTTCTGGATATTTTAATTGTTCAAGTGGTAATGGACTCCCTCTGCCTTTCTCCCAGGAAGTGCTGTCTAGAAACTACCCCTGTGCAAAGGACATCTCATCCCCTAGAAGGGTAAATGGGCCTCAGACAGTATGCAGGACATGGCAGAAAGAAAAGTATGTGGCTTTCATGTCTCAGTATTTTATATATTTCTAGCTGCTAGGTCTTCTCTGGCCAACAACTTCGTATATCAGCCTTTAAGACACTAATTTACAGTTATGTTCCTAAAAAGTCTCAACATACCTAATGCAGAAGTAGCTCAAGACAGTAGAGCAATAGGCTTTGAACTCTGGATAAGAGAACAGAACATTTTTTCCTTATGTTCTTTTTAGCCATGCCATTTCAGCTTATTTTCCAGTGCCTCTCCTTGAGCTAAATTCTGCCTTTTTAAACCCAACATGCAGAAAGCAAAATTTGGCCTCTTTCCATCCACTTACAAAGTCATTTTCAAGGTTAACCACAGGAAAGGCAGACAAATTTATGTGGAAACAAACCTCTTCAGGTACTCTTCCCTATCTTTTCCACTTGCACTGTGGAAATGTACGGACACAATGTTAGTAAACAGTAAATCGGTCAAAGAATTTAGATTTATATAGCACAATAATAACTAGCTTCACAACAATGCTCACATGGAGAAAATAGAGAAGAAAACTCAACTACATCTCTGCCAAAAAGTCTAGAAAACAAAAACAACCCTGTAATGCAATTCTGTTTGTAAAAGTGCTTCAGGGTGCCTATGTTCCAGAGCTGGGAGCATAATAAATTAACTTAAGTAGTGGATGCCTAGGACAAAACCCTGTGGGATACCTGAGCCAACCCAACAGGTGGAGAAATTGAAAACAAATGGATAGCCTTGGGACAGGAAATATTAAAACCAAGCAATTATAATGCCAGACTGTCTAGAATGAAAGGAGTGCAAATCATTGCTGGCTTTCCTTTCATATAGCACCATGAGTAGTGGATGTCAGATGATGTCCCAGAGCTTTTCACAGCAATGGAACATCATGAACATCAGAGCATGCAACAGCTGAAGGTAGAGAGGAAAAAAGGCATCCCCACCAAAACAACAGAAACAGAAGAATTTCTGAAACCACAAGGTGGTTTCTGTAATGTGGGAGGAAAGCATCAGGTATTGTTTGTATATGTTCCATTTGGTATCTGTGTTCTGACAAGGTCAGGTAAAGCAAGTTTCATTTCACGTGGTTCCCACATTACACCTGGAAATTGGAGCTTCTGTAATGTTTTTTTCTGTAATGCTTTTGTTCTCCAGCACTAACAGATAAAGGGAAAGTAGGAGATCCCTTGTTACACATGCTGCTACTTTTCCACATTTTCATTTTTCTACTTCTACACTCTTCCACAATTCATATTCAAAAGTGCTACCCTTTTCACTCAGTGCAGCAGAAGGTGATAGCAGATCTTTCATTTTAATTTTGGCTCTGTATTATCCAGTACAAACAGGCACTTGGGTCACTCTGCCTTTCATACATACATCCTGCAGAATCAACTCATGACAGATTAAAATTGAGACCTTTGGGTGAATACATCTTGCCTAGGAATTGCTGCAAATCTATACTTAACTGCAGCTCTAACATCACCACCAGCTCTGTGCTGTTCTCTCCCTGCTTATATGCACACTTAGCATTAAATTACAGAAGACTGGCACACTTCATAACACAGCTGTATTAGAGGAAAACTTGCCACATGCTCACTCTACTTCATTATGTAGACTAGAGCAATCACAGGGCCTGTGCTTGAAATAACATGAGTACCACCTTATCTCCAAACATCCTGCCCCGAAGAGAAGTGGCCCAACACTAGCTGTGCAAGGAAATGGGTTTAGGATGCACCATGACAAGACATAACACATGCTGCTCTTTCACATGGGCAGCCAGGAGCTTAGCTTGGGAATTGTGCAACCAAAGTTTTCCCATGAAAACCTTAACAGAGGTATTGGGAAGGCTTAATGTTTTAAAAGCAGCTATCCAATGGAAATTGCCAGAGAAGCATGCTCTATAATTACAATTTTACCTCTTGAAGAGCTTGGCTGTATCATAGCAGTAGCTCAATTAGGTTGAAATGCTGGCCTGTTCCTGATGGTGCGACAGTTGTGAATAATATCATAAAACATTTGCTAGTCTCCTGGAAACACGCTGATTATGGGCACAAAGTACACTATTTTCTTTCTGAGCACTGAGGCCCAACACATTTACTTACATTTGGAAGCAGGACAGCTACTGTCTTTTTTAATACAGCTTTATGTCATTTATGCTTCACATCAAAATAGCTCTGCTACAGGCAGCACAGGAGTGGATGCTTTGGGGAGCCTGTTTACTTCCCAGAACAAAGTCCCAGGTAGAACTGGCATAGCTCTCTAACTGCTGCAAAATTAAAGGCACTTGTCTTTGTGGGACAATGGAGAACTGAATCAAAGAGAGCCAGGAAGATCTCAGAGTACTGCTGATTAGACTGTTCTAATTAAAAAGGCCTGGGATTCAAATGATCCTATAGCAAAAAAAAATTGACTACAGACAACAACTGATTTAATGCATTACTCTTGCAAACCTTTTGAGACATTCTACTAGGAAATTCAAAAGCATTCATGATACACAGCTCCCCTTCAATGCTAGGCTTCATCAAGGAGAATTTTCTTACACAGTCCTTCCCTAGTTTGAAAGTACAGGAGAAACTAATGAAAGACTAGATTTACTCTTTCCTAACCTAAAAGCACACACCAAAGACATTAAAGAATGAGGTATTCAGGTAGTTGCTTGTCCATGTGAGCAGCAGGTTATTTCCCTTTCTTCTGAGGGATCAGAAAAAAATATCAGTTGTCAATACTTAAAGTTTACTATTGACTTCTCCTCATCCTTGGATTTTTAGTCTTATGGGATCTGTTTCCAGGACTGAGTGGTTACATACCCAGGAAGAAGCCAGGAGGTTTCTTTGATTGGAGGTGTTTCCATCATGAATAAGGACCAACTTCTCACAGGAGGAGTAAAAAATAAGCAAATACTGTGGCTTTCAGTGAAGGCCTTCAAGAAAACATCAGCTCCAACTGGTTTCTTTCAGTACACCCATTTTAACTGCATTATTTGCCATGCTATGTAGCTGTGATGCTTACCTATTACCTCAGTAGGGCTGTCTGTACTTGTATTCAAGAATATAGTAAAATTATATTTACCATAAAATAAGAACAGTTATGTGAACTGTACATTCAACACCAATATTATTCTTCAGATCAAATGCTCAGAGGTCAGTCCTGGGGCTCCAAATACGCACTGCACACAAGGATACCTGAAGGTCATGAGCACCACACTAAGCATGTCCTAACTTGAAATGAAGAATAAAATTGAGAATAGAGAGTGTGCTGTTCAATGATCCATCTAAACCAAAGTTTTACACGCATATGCTTCATTTTGTATCTAAATGCTAGCACAGTGTCACACAATCCTCTACACAGCAAAATCACCAGCTCTGTTGGCTCAGGACAATGTCCAAATACAGTTTCTTGCAGGCAGGGTCCCACACAAGAACTGCCTTTATGGCTTAGCTTGACATTAGCATTATCCTTGACAAGATATATCAGATAAGCACATGCAAGTAGCCAGTGGGTCTATAGTTTGCTCTGAGAGAGCACTGAACATGTTCATTTTGGCCATTCAGCTGGACAATGGGCCCTGGGGGATCATAAGTACACATTAAGCTGCTGTAAGGAGATATAAATCCCCTTTGACTGGATAGCCACTAGCCATTAAGTGGCTACATAATAAATGCTAATCATTTTGGAACTGATTCAGGATTAAGAGAGTCATACTTACTTTTCTATTGCAAGTTGCAAAGGGATAAGGATGCCCTGAGATTGATCGGTGCTGTGCAGGAGCCAAATGGATGCTTTAGCTTAAAGTAGGGTGTACAAAGCCCAGCGCAGTGGTTACACCACTGCAGAAACTGAATTTCTGCATAGATCTTTCCTAAAACACACACCTTGGTTTTCTACATTTCTGTGTCACAAGTGATATATTAGCTGCCTTTACAGTTTTTGTTTTGGAGTCAACACTAAAGCTTTAAGGCAAGTTATGAACTTTTCAAGGACAATAATCTAGGAGAAAGAGAAGATGTTGACAATATGAACATAGTGGAGCAAGCTCCTCCTCTCTCCACCTCTCCATTCCCATTCAGGGCTGCTTCATCAGGTACTGCTCCCTTGTCCTCTAAAGGAGGGACAGACCTATTAAAACAGGGACCTGGGGAGAGCAGCAGGATGTCCATCCAACTACTTCCTAACTGTCATTTCCCAGCACAGGGCCCAGTGCTGCAGACAATGCCCATGATTTACATGCTGTGCTTGGCCAAGATTAGCTGTTGCTAGTACAGAACAGATGCCCTGCACCACCTATAGAAGCCAGGCTTTCCCCACCTGATTTGCATTTCTGCTCCCCCTAATGGATCTTTTAGGCCATAGGCTAAAGTCCTTCAGTGATGTCAAGCTCAAAGACGTCAATCGTGCTTTCTCCCAAAACAAAAAGGCAAAGGCTATGCTAACTAATCCCCCAAGTTGATAGGGGAGTGTGAAACACAATACTGAGTACAAACAACTCACTGCCAGCAAGTCCCACAGAAGTGGGAGCTACCAACTTTGCCAGTATTGTCACTGTACCAGTCCTCTCCAAGTGATAAATTCCATTCACATGGCTTCCTTTTTGATTTTTGCCATAGTTATTCCAAATGTTTATGAAGCACTAAGTGGCTAAGTACAAGAAAAATTTCTCCTGCTGGGCTCTTATGCTTATGAAAATACAGAATTCAGATGACATTTTCATAAGCAACATGAATGATGAAATGATGAATGATGACCTATTAGATCACTCTTTGGGTAGGACCTCTTTCATCTCTCTGCAGTGACAGTCAGCTAAACATGGTTAGTACCCAACCACTACCCTTCTATCTATGACCAGTAACTCTACTCTTCTTGGTAACTTTGTTCCCTCCTTACAATTATTTTAAGTCCTCCGTGCCCTGTCTATTGAAAAGAAAGTGTGATGTTAAATGTGAACGATGTATTTATAACCACTTTGCTTTAGCCTGGAAGTGACAAATACTCATGGTTTCTAACATTCCCTCAAGCCTTCTGTTGCATGTGATTTCCTATTTTAGGTTTTAAAGCCTTAATCTCAGTTCTCTTACAGCTAACAATGAATCTCTATACATTACACAAAGACACGCACAAATAAAATTGCCAGCCCAAGGCTGGAGGCAAAAAATTTTAATTTTTATTGATAAATGATGCTAACTAGATTTGACATCTCAAGCTTGTTAAAACAATCAGAACATTTGACACCATTAAACCTAATAAAGATGAAACACCCAGTATTACAAATTATACTATGCAGCCCCAAACTTATCTCCTGCATAATGATACTAAAACAGACTGCCTTTATAAACTTTTAACATGGGCTTGTGTTTAGACTAACTTGCAAGCACATTTAAGGGCTAAACATTAAAGGTGCATAAACACATTTTATCTTAACTGGAATCTTGCAGTATTGAGAAAATAATGAAATGGAATCATTCAAGAATAAGTCTGATTTGATATCAAACACTATCAAAAATAAAATAAAAACACAGGAAGATAGGAATGGGCAAAGAGACATTTCTGTTACACAGATCATAGATAATGAAGAGGTCAAAGGACTTTGCTAACCTAGGAATTTCCTGCAAAGGGTAGCAGGAATATTAAGTATTGTTGAGTTCCAGACAATGAATGCTTGTTTAAAAAAAACTTAAGTGTACACTGCAGTTTAATCTAGGAGGAAGAAAGTGGAGTCAAGAGACTGGTGCCTAGAGGCATAGAGTTGGTCAACAAATCAGATGTTTACTTATACAGAGAGAGAAAAGATAAATGGTGAAGATGTAGGATTACTTTAAAATGAATCCTGGATAAAACACTGAACTTTATTACCTCCTCCTCTGAGGAGACATGGTGACCAGGACAAGATGGAGTAACAGAGTGAACAACTTCAGTATGCTTGGCATAGTTTTAGTTTCCAAAAGAAGATTCTCAACTGCAAGCACAAGCAAAGACGAGATAATGAAATTTCTTGAAGTCTACCCTGGCATTTCTTTTCCATTTCTTCTTTGCTGCAGCGCGTTCTGGGGATGTCAGGATGTTAGCATCTATACCAAGTTTCCATTTCCAGAGGTTGTGCCTGTGTATTACAAGCAACAAAACATTCTTTCCAGTTGAACTGAGTAATATCTAGAGATAACTAGAACCAGAAGAGCAGAGGAAGAATCCCCTTGATTCTGGCACATTACTCAAGGTAACCAGGGAGACAGCTGGAGTAGTAGTAAAAGGTGTTGCTTGTAAACCCCTGGAGATAGATAGCAGGCAAAATCTCTCCTGAAGTCGTAATTTGTAGACTAACTTCCCTGTGTTGCTAGTAGAAAATATTGTACACCAATTCCTCTGAACTGGAGATGCTGGGCCGAGAAAGTTAACACCTAATAGCAATGGGAATTTTAAAAACCTGACCAGACACAGATCAGCACCAGGAGGACTGAGGAAAAGATCCTGACCAGATGTCCAAACAATATGTTGCTGATATAGCTTCCACCTTTAAAGACAAGCTTCCCAATTCAGGACAATGCTGGAGCCATGAAAACTGCAGAAGCTCAGGGGGTGGTGAGGAGATCGTCAAGACACCCTTGGTGCAGGGAGGGACCAAGCAGAAAGAAAGGCTTTTTACAGGCGAGGCTTAACTCTTTTTGCCTCTGTATAAAAATGTTTCCTTTGCCTCATCCCCTTTTTTAAATTTCATATTGCACAACAGATTTGTATGGAAGCAGGGTCCTTGTTCAATCAGAAGCCATCAGTTGCAGGTCCTTATCCCTTGCACAAGTCATAATCCTTTGTTTGTCATCATCACCGTTTTGCTACAACCAATGCAATGTCACAAACAAGACTACAACTTCACATAGAAAACAAACATCTGGATCCAACGAATCCCTATGGAACAGATATCTTATTTTCATGTAAATCAGTTCAGTAATAAAAGTTAAGGAAAAACATAAATCCTCCAGAAATGTGTTGTGGTATATGAGCAGAATTCCTTCTAGGTAAGAGGAACTGCAGTCTGATATTCGTATGACAGATCAAACAGTAGATTTCAAAGAGAACAGATCTATTTTCATGGAAGTATCAAAACCTGGTAGCTATGCACATTAAAAAGGTAGCTATTTAAAATGAATGCAATTCTTTTATTTAGTTACTGCTGCCAAAAGCTTTTTGTCTTAATACAGCCATTGCCACTGAATTTGAGCAATTCCTACATAAAACTAATTGAAAATAACTGCTTAAATCATTACCATGAAAAAGAAGCATTCCAACGAAAATTAGAAATGTAACTTAGGAATTCTCTTCCAGTTTTTACTGTACAGACATGTCTAAAATAAAACTCAATCTTTATTTTTAAAACATTTAGAAATATTTCCTTTCTATTTTTAAATTGTTATTATGAGAAGCAATGGAAAGAGTCCAGCAGAAGTTTTCCTCAAGCTAACCATGTGTTTAAATGTTTTTCTGAAAGAAACTTAAATACTAACCATTGCACCTGTGTACACTCTTGACTGAAAAAGATTTTAATTTTATGATGATAACCAATGGTTTTTAAAGTAAAATGACGGATGCAGGATTCTCCTCACAAGATCACTCATTTCAAAGCATAAGGAATTTCAGCCATACTTGCCAGCAGAAAAAGATTTCAGAAAGCTATCAGTGCACAATACCAACATTCATAACCTTTATTTGCCCAAATAGATCACACTAGCGCATAACCACAATGGAAGTTAAGGAAAGCATGTCTGCTTAAGTGCACCAGGCTTACACTCTGTGCACACTTTCAGCTTCCACCAGCTCTGAGACATATCAATAGTACAGGCAGTGAAAACCTGAGGCTGATCTATTTTTTGTGGAACTCAAACATTCAGCAAATGAACTTCAATTTTCCATTTATTTTCAGCATTACATTTACTGAAATATTTTTGACGTTTGCTGTGCTGCAGCCCTTACCAAGGTGCATTTCTGTGAACAGCAGTGATGTAGTCTCGAGCAGAGATTACTCCAAGAGCTCTCAAGGTGCTCCTGACCTACCCCAAGTGTAAGAGGCTAACATCTCTTCTGATTAAGGGTCTGTTATGTCTAAACATCAGCAAAGGCAAACATGGTGGCTGAAGTGCCTGTTTGTAATTTATCTACAGTAAAAAGGCTGACTGTAAAACAATGATCTGTGCAGCAGGTTTACAAGCCTGTATTCACCACTTACCTGCCTGCAAGTACACATAGAGGAGTGGAGTACTTTATAATCATGGTGTGCCCCAGGAACTCACTCACAACGTTTTCTCACCTTGACAATTCTCATTAGCGGCAGCCTTCCCTACACACTGCTCTGCGAAGAGGCCGATGTGACCCGCATGCTTACACACACACAACGATAGCTCATTTTAGTCTGCAAAATTTGAATTCAGCACGGATGTTTATGGAAAGAGGAGGGAGCATGTCAAGAAGTGTTAAAAGAGCTAGGCAAACAGGTGTAATACACAAGCCAGCCTCTGCAAGAGTATTAGGATGTATTAAGATGGTCTGCCCATGGGAAGTGTCCTTCAATTTCTACTTTTTTTTTTTGTCTTAAACCTTGCCTTTTCCAAGCAAAATTTTGAAAAAGGAAGTTTTGAAATGCTTTCTCTCATTATTTATTTTTACTAATGCTTAACATATCGATGTTGATTAACATATAGGAGTTTATTTTCTTATCATACCCTTCAATTCTGTGCATTACCATTTACTTAGAGGTAGCACATGCTTGTAAAAACTTTCCTGCATCCCAATGTACCATGTGTACAGCTAAAAGCACTTGATGCTTCTCTGCTATGTTACTGCTGGCTTAGTACCAGATTTCCCTCAAAAGAATTTATCTCAAAAAGTTGATCTCTCCAGTGTTTAATGACTTTTCACTAATACTTGCTTTTAGTCCAAAACGATGCTCTGCTGCACAGTTAATGCTAGTTCAATCATACTCAAAAGCATATTAATTACTCTTCAGCATGCCTGCTCAGAGTGCATCTTCCCCAGACACATGGCCAACTTTTTATTTTTCTTTTCCCCTTACTGACCATTACAGACACCTGCATTCATTTTATAGTAATGCTAAAGCTTGTATGCACAATTACTTTTGATTTTAAATATTGATCGTTCTTTGGATTAAAGCTGATCATTAGTGCCCAAATGCAGAAATAAAAACTGCTGAATGAGCATGTTTGCAGATGTGGCTCTAGAAAGCCTGATCAGTAGGAATATGAAATTTAAAGTAGTCACAAGGATACAAGGACAGGTACCTGCCAGACCTGATCTCAAGACCACTGAAACACTTTGAAGCCAGGAGACTTGTGCTATGGTGAGTTATCATTTACAGAGTCCTCTCTACATGTTATAGGCTCAATTTAGAAAACAAATTAAGCATTCAACCAAAATAGCATGCTGCTACCAAATATATAATAAGCTGTAAAGCATGAATTTTCATCTAAAAAGAGTGGGCAATAAATAATCAAAAACATGAAAAACCCAGAGATTTTTCTTAGCTCCTAGAGCATATACATTTCAGATAAGGCTGCTTAGACTCAAGGAAGATTACTGCAAAGGAATGGAAACTAAAGTGCTGTTTCTGAATGCACTCATTTACCACCAATAAAAAGTACTTTCCTAGAAAGAATTTTTTATTATTTTTATTTTTTCATCAATTGCTTATGCTGTATTTGTCACTAGTGACAACTAACTCCAATTCAGGCCGAACTTGCTAGTCAGGTATTTACACTCTCCATCAATTAAACACTTTTTTTTTTTTTTTTTTTAACTGAATGAGTGTCCCCCTCCCCCCCCCCCCCCCCCCCCCCCCCCCCCCCCCACACACACTTTCTTTTTAATGACTAATATGCTTTATGAACTTAGGTGTTCCCCAGCACTACCTAAACAAACAGGAAATCTGCATTTTTCCACTTTAATGTATGGAAGCACAAAGATTTGACACGTCTTGGTTTGACAGACAAATACTGTGTTTCCCAAGACTAACATACCCACAAACATAGATTATGAGAAAACCCTAGTCAAAACTGTTACGAATAACAACAAATCTGTTCTTATTTACAGACATAAGAAGATGCAAACAACAGCTCCCAGTCAAAAAGCAGTATCATTAAATTTGATTTAACTTAAAGGCCATCCCCTCCCCATATGCAAAGGCTCTCTCCCCCACATGTTTTCTTTCAGGAAACCTTTCATTGTATTTGTAGAGGTACATAGAGGTATATGGTTTGTCACTTGCAAAAAATCCTGTTGCTAAGATTTTCAGCTCAATGACTTCAGTTATTGTTTACACCTTTGAATTCAGGCTCCTTTACATTCTAGAGTGTTTTAATGTATGCTAGTAATCCAGAGGGGTTCAAAAAGCACAGGGTTGAAGGCTTCTCCAATTTTGTTACAGCTTTATACAGCTTGAAAGCATGTACAAAACTATTTAATTTTTTTTTAAGTGAGCCAAAGTTCAGAGAGTCACAGTTTAAAAAAGAATGTTTACCAATTAGTCATCAGGCAAAACTGCACAAATTGAAAACAATCCAGTATTAGTTTTGAGATTTTGTTTCCTTTTGATTAAAAAATAAGAATACACATGATACAGTGAAGTACATGTTAGTGCTTAGTTCTCTGCAGTTACCTTTAACATCACAGGCTTGTGACGATGATGATCTCAACACAAATGCTGAGCTCTCTTCACAGCTAGTGAAGTCCTAGGTGACATGCAGCTGCTGTTATGATGGATAATACCAGCTCACAACAGTAGCTTCAAATAACCAGACTCCATTGCATCTGCAGAGGCTAGTCTCTAGCTTTGAATTTAAATGCCATGCTTCAGGAAACAATCCCTAGGTCCAGAAGTATGTGAACACTTTGACTTCTGAAACTGCTGTGAGAATTTATTTAGTGCTTGCAAGATAGTGTATTCCTGGCTCAAGATCTGGTCAGGCCACTGGAAGTAGTACTTTCAAAAAAGCTTTCTAGGATTTTTAATGATCAACAGTAATCAAAATTGCTGCTTATTCAAGGTGCAGCTCCTCCAGCCTCACACAAGTAACCCCAAGCAATCCACTCCTGCCCAGTCCCCAGATCATTCAGCCACATACAGACAGCAGAAGGGAGGCTACGTTTGAAAACACTTGAGTTTGTCTTCCCCACCACTCCATCATGGTTACCCCAAGGACTCATCTCACTGGAAGTTAGGTAGCTAAAGATGTTTTGGAGATGCGTACATCAAAGAATCAAAGCATACAGCACTTATCTACTGTATAACCACTAGTAAATTGCAACATGTATGCCAACATACTTATTAGAAATCCTCCATGTATGGCATTCACCTCTGCTCCATTATTTGGGCATTGGTTTGGATTTGAATTATCTGCAGAGCATCAGCTTTAGCCCACAAAATTCTGTGCAACCCTCACTCAAGTGGAAACAAAGACCTTTGTGATCCCAGCAGAAAGAAAAGCTGTGAGCGTTCACAGCCTGGAGCCTGCAAAGAAGCCGAGCAGTTCTGTTTAGACTCGTTCGACAAACGTGGTCTCCCAAGAGACAGCCTTGCACAGTATTCATTAGGTCACAGCTCCACATGAGATTGACAAGTGAATCACTAAAATTCATTTCAAAGTATGTAAATATTTGTGAGATTGGCAGGTATAGGAAAATTGTTTACCATAAGTAGGAGGGGGAATTTATCAGCAAGCATGAAATGGTACCACGTCTTGCTGATCTGGAGCAGACATATTAAGCACTAGGTGTAGTAGGTAAAAATTCATAGGATACCTTATTTTGCTCATTTCTTTAAGATCTGAGGGTCTGACCACCATGCTAGCCCTTTGTTCTATGGGTGAACAGCCCAGTCTAGCCCAATGTCAGGGCATTCCCTGCAGACACCTTGCTCTGTTTTTTCAAGTGGGAAACTTATGGCTAGGAACACTTCAAGACTCTAACAGCATACAGCTTTCTACCTCCTCTCTGAGGAGCACCCCTTCAGAACAAGAAATGTAACATAGCTCGCAGTGTCACCAGAACTCCTGTAAAACACTCTTGGGCATTGTGAAGATTCATGCCCAACACCTTCATATAATTTGTGGGAATATGCTGAAATGTCCCCTGCATACTAATGATGCATTGTACAGAGGAGCAGGATGTAGTAATGTACAGCATTTTTTGATGACAAATAGGAAGAACAAGGAGCAACTGAAATGTGAAGAAAGATTCTTTCATCAGCCTGTGATCACAAGAACATTGGGTTTCTGCTCCAACATGGGCTCTATATTCCTCTGCAGGGACAGTCCTTGCTGTTTCAAAGATTAGTTAATTCTTGAGAGTGATGGGCAGTCAGTGTACCCTAGCAGATAGGATAGGGAACTAGGACTCAAAGGCCAAATTTACCTGATTTCTGTGACGTCACCTATTCTGCCACCATTTTTACCTAGATTTCTTGGTTTAAAAAGACAAACTTCACTACATTAGAAGAAAATTACCATGATTTGTTCTTTTCTTCTGAGATAGCAATCTCTGAGTACTGCTGCTGACCTTTAAGAAAATGCTAAAAGATGGTAACTAACACTCACCCCACTGACGGAGGCATGCTTAATTATCTGTCTCAGCTTGTCCTCTGTAATGAAGACTTCACTAATCTGGCATATGCTTATGAAGATGAGCATCCACAGATTCTGTCCTGCTAGGTAGCTGAAATGCTTTAGGGCTGTAAGCTTTTAGAAAGAAAATGTAGGAAAACAACTCTTACAATAATAATAATAAATAATTTGCAATCAGACAGAACTAAATAGCATCCACCAGCATATGAAAACAGAGTACTAGCTGAGAGAGCTTCTAATGTAAGAGACAAGTTTTATTTACTTTTTCAAAACCTTTTGGTTCTTTTAAACAGCAAAATATGATCTCATAATTATTACCTTATGCTATCTTGACATTTACATTACCATGCAGTACTCAAAGCCAGAAAATACCAACTGTTCTGCAGAGAATTTTGTTCTCTGCAGGGTAAGAATCTATTAAATTACTTTCTGACCCATTAAAAAAATAAAAGACACTCCTGGATTGCAAGGTTGGAAGAGTTTTGAGCCCTAGACTTTCTGGAATAGTGTGTTATGTATCAATAAATGATGACAATTAAGAATGATTAAACTGGTTTTATGAAGTCTCCCATTCCAAGGATTGTTTGCATGTATTTATGAACTAGATGGAGAAGAGGATGTTAAAAAAAAAAAAAATTAAGATATAGGTACAGAAGAACAGGGATCTGAGCACCTCTTGGAAACATACGTATGCCTATATAGTGACCAAAGCCAGGGCATCATCCTATATTTGCATCATTACTGAAATGTATAGAATTGCGTTTATGAAACTGGAAAGTGAGAGCCAGAGACTGGGGCTTAATCCATACCCCTTTATTCCCCATGTAAGGCCACAACTTTGAGGGTCACCAGAACACAATTTCTACAGCAATTTAACCCCTCCTTTCCCACCCCACTTCAACACCTTTACAACATCCTTTGCTCACAACGGTGACATTCAGTAGGGATGTGAAGGGCCCAGAGCAGAACCATATCATCTGACACAACACAGCCAGGTAACATGCCAAAGTTATCTGTAAATCAGAGTAACTTAAAACTGCAGTCTCCCCATTCAGCCATGCTATGGGGAGTACAGCACAGCCTCATAATAGATAAATGTGAATTGAGGTATCTCCTCTCCTTTGACTGAAGAGGAAGCAAGAGGTTTCTGTTCTGAGTAATTACAGAAGGAAACTAATTTGTGTGCTGTGAATCCCTTCTGAAGGAGTCCTGTCCCCCTTCCCACTGCTCTGGCAATAGGAAGGAATTACCCACGCAGCTCCTAACCTCTGCTTGTGCGTCCATATCATCCATATGATTCATCAATATGGTATCCGATTGCTTGGCCTCTTTGCCTAGTGAGGAATTATCAGTTGGACAGTCAGAGCAATGACATCTGATGTTCCATTGTCTCCATGGGATCTCATTCTAGATTAAAACCCTATGAGAAATATATTTTGCATTCTGAAAGCAATGTAGAACTTCATGAAAACAGGATAAATGAAGTTTTCCTGAATATTAAATCCCTAAGTTAACAGTGAGAATACCAGTTAGCAGGTAAAAATGATTTATGTAATTAAAATACTCATGTACTATTAATAACACTAATTTGCATTACTATTAGGTCATTTTTATGTAATTAGCTGAAGCTGAAGCAGTTTGTCAATTAAACTAATTGTTTTTTGCGCTAGGTGTAGATTGAATATTGATCTTTTTATTCAGCTCACTTACATAAGCAAATTAGATCTAATTGCATCCTTACCACATAATTACTCAGTTATTGTAAATTACAGAAAATACATTCTCTTGTAGAATAATGCTTTGTGGTATTGATGTTGAAAAGAAGCTACTTAATTGAAGAGCTTTAAACTATTCTTCCATCTGTCAACATGGCAGATATTTGCATCATGCAGAACATCTGTACTAGTATTAGTTAACTAATAACGAGACCTACATGGTGCAGGAAATTCCCAGAAGAGTGGCTGCTTCCTCTGAAAGAGTTAAGGGCTCATTTGATGACAGCTCACGCATACAGATGACTAATGACTTTTTAAATTTAATAATGTCACTTCCCAATTTTCCAGAATGAATTTGTTCTTTTGGCTTAGAAAGATTCAAAAATACATGGAATTTCAGAGGATTTTCCCCCATGTTTGTGTCCACCCTAATTTCCCTTCTCCCCTTTTTTTTCTCCAGAGGATGGAACACAAGTTGAGGCAGAGGAGAGGAAGTCACTTGTCATGTTTTACTTAGAGTAAATTCTAATTTCTCAGTCATTTTACTGGATATTTCACCTCAAGCTTTCTTCCTATTTTTATTATAACATCACAGGATAATTTCTAGATTTTACTTAAACATTATTCTTCTGTGTGATCTATACCACCTATGTTTACAAAAGAACTCTTCCCTAATGACCAGGCACTCAGGAAATGAAGGCCTCTCTACATTACCTCCAAATTTTGCTATCCAAGTATTTTCTTAGAGAGAGATGCAACTATTGCCTACGTAGACATGCCTTATTTTTCCTCAGACTATCTGCAGTTTGACTCATCTGTGAAGTGTTCAGCTATAAACAGCTTAAGAACAGTGGGTTTTGACCTGAAAGAGCTTTTAAAGGCCAATGCCATAGCTGTAACATAATAAAAAACAATACAGGAAAAGGAAGACTGAAACTGAGAAAATTGTTTTTTTTTTTTTATTTTTATTTTTTTCTTTTTTTTGCATCACTCCTTCAACCAGGGCCTGGGGAGAAGGAGTCCATTAGGTCTTCTGTGGCTGATGATTCCACTCTTGGGATGCCGAGGAAGAAGTATTTGTTGAGCTCAGGTGGGGAAGACTTTCCTCCACCTGACTGGGAAACCACCACTGAAACAGAGCTGATGAGGTTATAACACATCACCTCACCTCCCTTGTCCCCAGTTCCAATTTCTGCACCCGGGATAAAATATACAAAACCACCACATTGCTCACACATTCTTTGTATTTGGTAATAAGCACTTTTTTTTTGTATGCTAGCACTGATTCAGTGCAGTTGAAATCTGCAGAGGATTGCAGCAAGGTTCATTAATGACAGTATTTGTCATTGTAAGCACTTACAATAAGAAAGAACATCCACACTAAGGATGACTACCCTGCAATATCTTGTGTTTGGTTCAGAGAGGTATGAAAAAAAAACTAGCTTGGGCAGCACTAGCAGCAAGCTTCTCAGCATGATGCTTGGCCTCTGCTATTATCTCAGTTGCTGTGTTGAAGCTACAGGAGCCCTGGTCAGCCTCCAGTGCTTATTCAACTGCGGCGTTAATTTGTGTACTCTATTGTAAAAAATAGAGAAGTCTTCAAGGTATATTCAAACGTGTTATTCCAGCAAAACCTGAAGAGTTTTTCAAGGAAATCATACCTGTGTTTCTTCTCTATTTCAGGCTAGAATAAATGCTCCTGAAGAGAAGTAGCTGCAAACAACATGTCTTAATATAGAACAAATTGCTTTCCTTAAAAATAAGAAGTGAACAGTACTCAGGCTTGATGGATTGTTTGTCCTTTTCACTTGTTAAAATTCTCTGGTGTTAAAACTGAGCCATATGGAACATAGTTGTTGGGTGTCTGAGCCCAGATGCCAGCTGCCTACATTCTTAGAGCTGCTGCATCTGGATTTCTCATCGCTCCAATTTGAGTTAAAACAAGAAAACGCTAACTTCCAAAGCCAAAACACTTCCTCCCTGAATTCACACAACTACAGTTTATCAAAGGTGGGGCAAAGATACAAGATTCAACACACTTTTCTGCCTGCTGAGCTTCCTTCACTAATCATACAGCCATTAATCACATTGCCTGTTGTAACTGTGAAATAAAATGCATTCACTTTGGCATTGCCATAGATGGCTTAGGTGAATGCATTGTATTGCTCAGTGAGATAGAGTTAACAGCACTTACAAAATCACTGATAGCAGCTCAGCTGACAAGTGGTAACTTGTTAAGCCACTATAGATCAGATCAGTTGTGTTCAATCTCGCACCAAGAGCCTACACAACAAGGGCTTGGGTAGGAGGAAAAAGCCCTTAAGAACAAAACAGTCTAGCAGCAGCTGAATATAGCCGTCTCAGCAACCTCATTAGCTGGAAAATAGACTTCATATGAGAGTAGTATACCTGGTCAAGTTCCCAAAAAACTTTTTTTTTTTTTTAACGTGTTCCCTAAGAAATGCAGCTATCTGAATAAAGGCTCTTGATAATAGATCTGCAGATTCTTATTAAATGTGCAAAGTACTATATATCTCCAACTAAAGTGTCTAAAAACTCATTCAGATAATTAAACCAATCAAGTTAATTGTATAGAAATACAATACTTCTCTTGAACAGCACAAAAGCCATCCTCAAAACCAGCTTGGGTATGTCTGATAAGGCATGCTGTCAATGAGCTGAAAATATTTATATTTTTATAAAGCATCTTAAACTCTGTATTTATGACAAGTTGTATAATCCTTTTTTCCTTCTGTTTAATCAGACTCAGAAATTAAGACACCTCAAAGTGTGCAGTGATAGTTTAGACCCTTATTTGTAGTCTGTTTTTCAAAGCTGGGAAATGCCTTCTTAAGGCATACATACAGGGATAGTGCACAACACAGAAAAGAAAGCTGCTCATTATTTTAAAGAAAGCCTACCTACCTAACAGCCTCAGGTTCACAGCAAATTTATTCACTTTTGTTCACTAACACAGGCTGGGTTAGGTACAAATCATCTGCAACATAATACCTTTTATATTCAACGTCAGAATGAAAGCAAGTCCCTCATTAGCCACATACAAAAGTATCTTCAGTCACGATGCCCCACTGGCCAAGTTTTGGGAACTCTTCCTAAATACACCAACAAGATCTACTTCTAGCCACAAGATGTCTTAGATATCTATTTTGAGGGCCCTACAGATACAAAGTAATAGAAATAATTAGAATCTCATAGACCATAAGCAAGAATTACTTCTTGACCTACCCTTAGCACTTGCAACTTTTAACAAATGGTTAATTTTCACTCTGGACTAGATCCTGCTGGCTGCTTGCCTGTTTATCCAAAGCTCAAAATTGGATGTCCTACAAGTATAGGAAACAGAAACAATAGCAACCATTTCATTGTAGCCAGCTTAGACAGCTAAGAAGGTTTTATAGCACGTCCAGTAAATGGATTTCTGCTTCCTTATCATTATTCTGCTTCTTAATGTAGTTACTTTGCATATTTGAGAGCCCTTGATGAAAACATGTCTTCATTCCACATTCTGACACTCTGGAAAGATTGCAGGTAGAGCAAGACTGTGTTACTCATTGTCTTGAACTACAGCTTCAAACACCTTTCTACAAATCCTCCAACTTGCATCATGTCTGAGGAAGATATCTGAAATACATCACCCTTAGATGTTTTATTACAGAAAAAGCACACTTTTGGTATTATTTGCTGCCAGCAAGCTTTGTTTCAGACACACTGGAATACCGAGCAAGAGGAACTCTGGGTATGGAGATCACTATCCCCAGAACAGGTATGTGGACATTTGAAAACACCTATGAACATGTACTATTAGTTATGGAGAACCAATGTGCAAGAGTACTTTGAGAAAACTCTGTGGATTCTCTCTGTACCACTATAAATAAAAGGTAACATCTACGACACGCTATGTAGTGTTTTTATTCAAATATTGGTGTAAACTGGAATTTAAATACTCTTTTTATTTATGACTTTTAAAGCTGAACATATTCTGAAAGCTCATACAGCAGGGGGAAGCCCCAATCCATACCCTCTCAAGTGTCTTTGTATTTACCTCCACTAAAATTAACATGCTAAAACAGTGCCAACAGGTATTCATTTCAAATATTTCTTGCTGAAGTATTTCTACCAACTATTGACACAGGAAAGTATTTCAACACAGCATATAGTCAAATAGTCAAAGAATAACTTTCTCCCCTCCTGAATCATTTCCTTTGTACACACAAAGCCTTCCTTGGTACTAAGGGGAGTCCCACTGCAGTCAATTAAAACAAGGCTGCTTGTGGACAGGAAAGCCAGCCCGTGATGAATCAACTTGCAATTTTCTTTTTGTTCACAGAACAAAAACAGAAATGTGAAGGAATGGAGACTGTTAGAAGCTGGAAAATCAGCATGACCATTCTTGTTGATGGAACAGGTTGAAGATCTCAACAGAATAATCTTTCCTGAAATGTCATATTTTGACGAAAATAAATGTATTAAAGGAATTCTCACTTACTCCTTGCTTATTAAGATATAAACAGTAGCCTGTTTCTCAGAAAGTTTTAACATCTGAGAATTCCTGCAGTTTTTTATTAGATGAATATTCAGGTTTGTGATACTCCAATGCAGAAACAACGTAAGTAATAGAATCACTTTTTTTTTTTTTTTTTTTTTGACAAAAACACACCTGAAAACTTATTTGAGCTGACCTGAAGCCTTGACAAATTTTAGAAGACTTTAGCTAGCTGAATTCTCCTCTACAAAACTTGTCCATTTTACAAATGACTATTTAGGAAAGAAGTAACTCCTGTCTGACTCTGATGATACTCACTGAACATAATTTCATTGCAAAACCTACATCATGCACTTCTAACAGTCTGAGTGCTTATATATATACATACACACACATTTCATATATATATAAATATAAACAGAAGAACCATATTCAAGAACAATATTTGTCACACAGAAAAAGCAACAAGCATTAACTTTTGGGCCTGACTAGTTTTCAAACATGCACGTACCACCAAGAGCACGTGTCAGAACATGCTCTGCTCTATATATGACCGATTCAAAGTAAAGACTCTTGGCATCTGACCCAATGTTGTCAGTCTAATCCAAAGTCTATTAAAAGCACGCTGCCCACCTTGAGCGGTGCTTAGCATTTTTGGAAAGCCTCACCAAGTACCTTCAGCTCCCAAAGGAACAACTGGGCTCTAAGAATAAGACTGCTCCCACTCCTACTACTTTAGTAGTTTCTTAATTTAGGTTTATTATTTGCTTCTCAAAGAAGAAAAGCTCTTCTGTTCTTTTTACGTTCTATGCTTTTGCTCTAACATACATGTCTTTACAACACCTTCTCAGTATCAGTATTTTTCCTGGTAAGAATTATTGTATCAGCTCCTTCAGTCTGTGGACAAATTATCATTCTAGATAAGGAAGGGAAAAAAAAAAGGTAAAAAAAAAAAAAAAAAAAAAAGTGGCATTTTGTCAGAAAATGCATCTTTTATTACTTTCTCATTTTTCCCCTTTGCTATTACAGTTAGGATTGAATATACATTAAGAATTAAAAATGAAATGAACCCAGTAAAACATTCAGCAATGAACAGAGAGCAAGCTCAGACAAAGAGAAAGCTTCACTAGTTCTTTCTCTGTCTTGCTTCCTTTTTCAATTTTTTAATAAGTGAAATCTCCTGGAATAGTTTTTATGACTCTTGTAAGGCTTCTTTAATGGTCCTTTTGCATGATAAAAATGTACAGTTAAAAACTCTAAGTTAATTCATATTTTCTTCTCTGGTACTGGCACAATCAGCTTTATAATCCAGATGATACCTTTTCTGTGGACCATAATTAACTGCTTAAAAATTTCCTAAGCTGTTAATTTCATTTCTTGTATCAAAGATTATTTGCAGAAGACATGCCTTGTCTCTTCCAGGTAGGAATACTGAAAGAGACTACCCGCTGTTTCAGTTATTAAATTCACAGAAAATTGCTTATATTTGAACACTCGGTTATAGACAACTCGCACAGCCATTCTCCTCATCTGGAGGTAGCTGCTTCCCCAGCATCACATCTCACGTGGGTTTTGCCACACCATTTCACAGCTGTTTTTTGTACAACCTTCCAAATGCTAATGGTCCCAGAGGTGAAAAAGCTGTTTTAAGCCTCTATTTTAAGGAGAGAGGGGGGAAATAAATAAATAAATAAATAAATCCCTACAGCACAGCAGCGTAGGTCTACATCGGAAACTGAAAGAGAAGGTATTTAGACAAAGGCTGGCTGCTCCCCTACTGTTGAGGGGCTCTCTCTGTTACAGGGAGTTGCACACAAGACAAAAGATGCAAAACTACACAAATTTAAGTTAGGGAATAACAAGATCAAAGTAATTGACTTAAGTCACTAACCATCCTTCCATAACAAGGCTCTGACCAGGCCAGGGCCATAGTCACATCTAGATAGAGTTGTACTTGCCTCCTATCAGACTGGGGAAGGCAATGCTTGCACCTGATGTTTTTGCTCAAAACTCAAAAAATCTTTTGCTTACTTAGTTGGAAGTTGAGGGGCTTGGCTTTGCTTTAAGAACAGAATTGAAATGCTTTTGGTAGGCCTTGGAGAGCTCCACAGATTGCTACTAGATGCAGAATGAGTTTCTTAGAATAACAAATAGTGTTATTTCAGCACCTTACTTGGACTTTTATCTTTTCCTTGCATTGCACTCACTGTACCTTCACCGTCTTTCTCATTAGAGCCCATTTCTTTTTTTTTTTCATTCTTGTCTTTCCTTACACTGTTTGCACTTCTTTATTCTTGTTCCCTATCCATGTATCAAAACTATTCTGTTGAAGAGCAAACGTCAGAGTGAAGTTTTCTGGGCATCGAATGTGCTTTTTGATGCTCAAAGTGCAGCACAAAGAATTAAGATTAAAAGCACTGAGTGATACAGTAGAGATTAGAGAGACCAGAGAATGCTAAAGACACACAAAGAGTGCAGGAAAGCTAAAATCACTTCAAACATTAATAGACTTTTGTGCCATATTCTACAAAAAATGTTCCGTATCTTAAGCTTGAATCTTTTATTCTTTTTTTTTTTTTATTCTATTTCAAGCAGTTCTCTGATAAGATGAACATCCAAACTTGTTAAAAATTAATGTTGTTATAGAGATATGGATAACACACACATAGATATGTATGTATATATATTTTCAGGAATATAATACACTGTGAAGACTTCTGTTAAACCAATAGTTAGTGCCTGAAAAACACAATCATGAAAGTCTTCGTGCACAGGACTATTGCGGAGGGACACAGAGATCATCCTGGAAACATGATGGGACTATAAATATCCTTTTCCCTCACATTTCTTTTTCAAATAGAAGAAATTTTATACACTATAACCACTAGTAGATGATATAACACAAAGGGATACACAGTAAGATGTCTCCTTAAGGAAGATAAAGCAGAAGATTCCCCCCCACCCCACCCTTTTGGGTGGGGATTTCTTTATAAGCTTTGTTTAGAAACACCTGGAGAACATCTAATTGTGAGCTATCTCCATTAAGTATATTGTAACTAGGAAGTACCTCATGGGCAGTGCTTGGAACTCAAAATCCAAGTAAAGGAAGAGGAAAAGAAAACTTAGATTATACTTTATTATTATTATTATTATAAATAGCTTGAAGTTCTTAATTTTCTAGGTAAACCAATGCTCTACCCTCACAGTGCAATTATCATTCACTGGAGTTTTAAAACAATTCCTCTTTTTGTTGCAGATGCCACAGGATCTAAGAAATAACCAGGACAGTACCATAATATTCATTGGTATGGCTTATAAATCTTAGCATTTTTTAAGAAAAAAAAAGGGGGGGGGAAGAGATATACTTTACAGGTGAACACTGATCTATGCTCTCAATGAGTTTAAAAAGAATAACTAGAAATAATACAGAGGTTGCTTGGATCACCAGGCTACCTAGCAAAATGTACCTTTCCACCCCAACCCACTGCAGCAGGCTAACTCCCTTTGAGCAAGTGCCGTCATTAATCCCACACAGTTCTCATAATATATACAACCTTGCCACTACTAAGAGTTGCTCCCAGATTTCCTTTGCTTAGATACAAAGAGAGACAGCTGTTCTCACCAGGCGAATATCAAGGTGGCAGTTTCCCTAGCAACAATAGCTTAAGAACGCCCCCCTTAATCATGCAAATTCTCAGCAATTCAGAACAAGTGCAGGAGAATAGGTTTAGTCTGAGCTGCATCACTAGAAGAACATAGCTCATATAGTTGCATGAATTCAGTAGTTCACTACCCTTACTGTGGGGAGGGGATAGGGGTTAACTGAGAGCCCAGTCCTCCAGCTTGACTGATGCCTTTTGTTTTCTTTTTAAATAGCCTACAAGAAACCCCACTTAGTAATGATCAGCATCCAGGAGATTAGTTCATTAGACTATCTGTCAAATGTTTGACCTTTGGTCAATGAAAAAAATAATACACTGAAGAATTTGCAAGATTCAGATAAAAACAAGTTTTCATAAAGCACTAAGCATGTATGAATTGAAACTGATTCATGAGGTTAAATACACCTACTGAGACTGTTTCACATGTGGCTGTACTCTGTTGATTTATTTGCAAGAGTTATTTGATAGTTCTTTCAAAAATGAATGATGTGGCAATGAGAATCTTGATGTTATGATGAAATCAAATATAGAACACGCTAAAGTTCAACCACCATCAGCTTTCTTTGCCAACTGAAACTTGATTTAGTGGCATAGGAAGGACACAGTTTCCACAGACTTGTTAGCAAATTTAGACTAAGTTTGGAGCAAACACAGCAGTTTACCCCATGTCAGGGCAACCTCTGACGACCTAAGAGAGGACAGAACCTAGCTGAATGCTCTGGAGGAACTGCTATAAGCTCAGTTCTTCTGGCAGCCTTCTGGTTCACCAGAGGTTTCATACTGAGACCACCAATTCGGGACAAGAGTGACCTTCCTCTGACCAATTCACAGCCATTTTGTGATAAGATCAGAAAAATCTTTGATCTTTCCTAGAAGCAAGGGTAAAATCCCTTCTAATCACTTTTGCTTTACAATGCCACTCACACCCAGACACCATGGAGGAAAGAAATAATATGAAATCAGAAAACAAGGTGAAAGTTCTCATGACAAAATCAATAAATAAATAAAGTACCACAGTTCTCCTTCTTAAACCAAGCACAGCAAGGCAGAAAGCAAACAGTTGCCAAATACAAGCAAGTCCTCATAGCACCGAAATTTGCAGCTCCCCTCCTAATCAACAGAAATTTACATCCAAGAGAATCACACACACAAAGGTGTTTTCAGGCCTTGGTAAATCAAAGAAAACACCTTAGCAAGGATCTCATTTTTGAGTAGAGGCCTCCCATGGTCTTCTATGCTTGTGTCAGCTAGGTTGGGTAGTATCTGGTAGTCACAGAAGGCAGAGATAACGAGCAACATATTCCAGTTTGCTTAAACATGCAGGGAGTATGAGGCAGTGAAGAATTCACTTAATTATGTCATTTTGCATTTGTGAATATGTTACAAATAAAATTTGGATTATATAACAAAAACATTAGGGATGACACGTAAGAAAGTAATGGCAGGGAAGGCATGTAAATGCAACCCAAGGTTTCATTGCTTATGCAGTTCTAACCGCCGTCTGCCTTGTTTTTCCAGTTATTTTCATCAGGACCATTAATCCAAACAGAAAATAACACAGGATGCTGCTTCCTGTGGCTACATTTTCTCTCATTACCTTAAGAAGGAGAACTGTATAGTTTTTAACCTCAGGGGAATCAGAATTGTTATACAATCATTTTGAGAACAGCACATGAAAAATGGGCTGAAATAGAAAACATCATACAGTCTCCCATTTAACAACAAGCAGGCCTACTAGTCCAAAGCCAAAAGTCTTAATGCAGTTCCCTAGCAGTTTTAAAATGAACAAAAAAGAGACAACCTACTCACCCACCAGAACACCTATCCCCAGCATGAGACCCAAAGCCACTTCTATTTTTTTTCCTCCCTACATCCCTTTTTTGTCTTATTTTTTTCTCTTCTCATACTCAACAGTAACTGCAAATGAGAACAAACACTTAAAAAACCAACCCCTGCCTCTTTTCCAACTTTTAAATGAGTTGAACTTCCTCTTTGCCATTAGTGCCAGCTGCACTAATGCTGTGGGATGAAGCATGGTTTTCTTTCCAGGGAGTTGGATAATCCTCTTTGTCCCCGCAGAGATCTCAACCTGCTGTTGCAAATGGCTATAAAACACACCTTTGTGCAATTACACCGTTAGGTGCCTTCCTACTACCATCATTGTCTTCTAAGGCTGGAGGAAAGTTCAAGAACCCTGCCTGTTTCAAGTTTTCGCATCCCTTAAGGAAGTCTTATCTTCAAGAGAGCAAGCTGTGGAGGATATATTTTTTCACCCTTCTTGAAACTAAAATAAAAATAGATCAGTTTTATTATTTTTTTAAATGAAGTCTAGGGCCACTGCTCAGGCATATTCCTTGAGCTGCAGGTGAGAGGTGGGAAGGCACAAGATAATACAGAGGGTTGAGCCACAGGGTACTGAAAGAAATTATGAGGACAGCTACTTCGTATACAGCACTCCTCAGGCAGAGCTGGGTTAGCAGGATGGCTGGTTACAGTAGAAACGTTGTTCTTTTTTTGTTCTTCTTCTGAAGTATGCACAACCCCTCCAGTCTTTGAGTTCACCCACACACCTGGGAGCTCACTGGGAAAGTTTCTGCTTTGCTCTGAAGAGGAAGGCAAGTGAGGGCTGCCTGGCTCCAGCTCTCACAATGCAGATGAAGCTTTGTACCCCTCCAAGTCCAGCAGCATCTACATGATGAACATCTCCTCCAGCAATCAGTGATCTCCCTCCAAAGCCCCATGAAGAAACCTAAAATGTATATGTGTGCAAATACAAGTCAGCAGCAAGTTGTCCTCAAAGCCTCCACAAACAGCATGGCGTCTTCAGCCATCAGCTCTCCCATCATGCACAGAAACAAACGGCAAATCGCACGGCTTCGGAAGAAGAAAAATAGCAAGGGCTCCCTTGGCAGCAATAACTAACTAAATAAATAAATGTTTTGTGATTTAGTTCTAATGCCTGGGTTATTAATTAGTATTTCACTGCAGTCAGAGACATGAGGTATCCAGTGAGGGGGTGTTGCTGCTGAGATGCCATGGGCTGCAGGCTGGCAGCAGCTCTCCTGGGGGGGGCTGAAATGGGGACAGAAAGAGGGGGGGTCCTGCTACAGGGCTGCCCCGCCACAGCCACTGCTATCCAAAATCACGCTGTTCAAAAGCACAGCCTGCTCGGTGGAGAAGTCCTGCAGGCCTCAGCACTGCTCCACAGCACGCAGGCCCTGCCCACGAGGGCTTGCCCAGGTGACTGGGCTGGGCCTGGTGCCTGCCACCATTCCCTCAGCCACAGCACACTGCAAATGGCCTCAGTTTTCTGAAACCTGCCGTGTTCAGAGGCAGATCTAGCTGAGGGAGCGGATATTTGTGAGAACCTCCTTTATGAACATAGGAGCAGGAAGGTTTTATTGCATGTGTGCTAAATGGGAGCCCTGGCCCACCCCTGTACTCACTGCAGTCGCAGGGTTCCTGTCATGAACCAGGTATTTTGGAGCATGACCATATCAAAGAAGGTGGCTGCTTTCATTTAAATAGCAGACAATGTTTATATCTTCAATTTACAGAACTCCTAAGTATTTTTAAAAGTTTATTTGCCTTGCAAAAATTCAAATACTTCTTTTCCAGATCACATCCTAATGAAGAATGTAATAGGTATACAAAGGTGCTGTTAATAGTAACCTTACTTCTCCACTTCTTTTCTGTGTAAAAGAACAGAAATTCTGGAAGTCTGGGCAAGGAAAATGCCCATTGCCTGCAGTAAGGACACTTAACCTCTCTGCGGATTATTTCTAAACTTGTGTCTAGTGATCTGCTCTGAAAATGAGCATTACTTAATACAGTTTTGCAGGTAATTGGAGGAGACAAACCTTTCCCATTTTTTCCTTTTCCTTCTCCAAGAGCTGAGCATGTGTCTGCTTTTATCAGCCACCTCACCCCAACAAGCAGCCCACAGAGACGTGGCTAGGCCGAAGGTGAAGCCTCTGGGGAAACTCATACCTGCTCTTTCCCTTCCTCTAACAACTTGTATTTCTTTTGCTATTGAGCTCTTCACTTTCAGTGTCTCTTTCTTCATCAGATCTACCTTCGTAAGCTTTTATATCCTATCAGGATGGAAGGAAAAAAAATACAACAAAATCAGCTTTTCAGGCTCATCTAAGCCTATGTTCAAGTGCGTGCCTTTCCGCTAAGTGCTACGTGCTGTATTTTTGAATATCTGACTGGATTTTGGCCTGAAGCTGGGTTAAGCTTCTAGGGAGAGAGTGCAAATGAGTAAGAACACTTTTCTGGAAAGGAAAAATGAAAAAAAAAAAAAAATCCCAATAGGAAGAGAGGTGGGCAGACTGCTATGGCAGGGCTGTCCCTGGCATGGACATTTGCAGCAGGGCCCTCCCAAGGACAGATCCAGAAATCACCCAATCACCCTCGGTCACTAACGTATAATATATCAGGGCAGACGTGACATGACTAGTGTTAACTCAGGCCACTAAAAGGAGAAAATATATATATTCACTTTTTTTTTTTTTTTTTTTTCCCTAAATCTGTTGGAGCTAGAGGTTCTACCTAATTTTAATTAATAAATTTTCTAAATGGTTAAAAACAGAGCACAGAAATGAGATTACCTGAAACATGGCTGGCATTCTGTTGCAATCATTTCTTAAGTGATATGTGGAATACTCAAGGTCCAATCTCTTCTACCGTAACGGAGCCTGTATTTGAATCTGGTTCTTCAGCAATCTTTTGTTCCTGAATATTTTGGGAGGATTCACCCTTTCTGACCAGAGGTTCCACTCCATACTGATGAATGCCCAGGAAAATAGCTGCAGGAAAAGAGTGTTCTTCCTTCAGAAATTGTTCACACCAAGAGAATTACTGTCTTTCTCTTTACTTCTCACTGCCTCTAACAAGGTGAATAAGGGATAACAAAAGTTTAAATATCTGGAGATCAGCCTCTGATGTTCTCATTTTATTTTCACAATATTTTTTGATTTTAAAAAAAAAAAAAATAAATTAGAAAGGTGGGAAAAAAAAAAAAAAGAAGAATGGAAAAAACTTCACCTATCTCAGCTCTTCAAATTTCATGCATCAATAGAAGCTTCACAGAAGACCTTTCATTTTCAGAAAAATACAAATTAATGTTCAAATCTTTCATTTCCTTTGTTGGGACAGATGAAATGACATTTTGTCAGTTACATATGCAAATAGGTGCAATGAATTGTTTGAATTCGTGATCATCTTGAGAGTAAGTGCTACTGACATTGAACTTGCAATACGGTATAAAAAAAAAAAAAAAAAACAACAAAAAAAAAAACTCTGGGGTAGCAAAAGCATTTTTTTTTTCCTTCACGTACAAGCTGTGCCTTTGATCCCAGCAGACAACCTAATAGTATATAGAAAAAGGAAAAAAAAAGCTTTAAAATTTTTTACTCAGACCAATGGTGTTAAGACAGAAAGAAAAGGGCTCACTTAGAAACTTGTTGTGTATTAAATTCACAAGTCTAAAGGCAAACATGCCTTTAGCTTCATACTGAGCAGAACGTGCTCTTGGTTCTTTGGCATTTATCACACATTTGACAGTGAAAGAACTACTGAATCACAATTAGGGAGAAGATTTCCCAAGGTCCAGACATTTTAAGCATTTTTTTCTCAACTCAATGCTTATTCAAACTTTATTAAGAATTTTAGATAGGGCTTTTCCTCTAAAGTGGGTCACAGAATGTCTGAGGGTCTGAAAACCTCTTGGTACCAGAATACCAAAGGTTAGAGCCAACTCTTCTATTTCCCTGAGCATTTCCGTTGTCCCCTAATCATAAACCTGTCATTCAACACACGGATATTAGAGTGTGGAAAAACTGAAGCTAAAGGTCAGATCTAGCAGATGAAAAGTCTGCTAGCAAGGTGCATTTGTGGAATTGGATTCCTTCTCAAGTGTCATGATGTAGATTAGGAGTAAACCCCTTGAAATCAAGAGACTAAGAGCAGCCTCCAGTTGATGTTGGTAGGATTTGGTTCCACTGCCTCTGTGTATGGAGACAGGACCACGGTGAGCAATTCAAAGGTTGAAAAAATAGATTATTTTATTATTCAACAAGATGTAAACATTAATTCCTGCCTGAATGCTTTAATCTTTCTCTCTAAAAGCCTCTTTGTAGGGCTTTCATGACTCAGTTACTTGCTTATAGTGTTAACTAGGCAATGTATTTTCACCAGTGGCATAGCTGAAGCAATATATTTAACACCTTCCATGTAGACTTGTGATACCGTGATTGGTAACATTTCTAGAATGTGATATTGCATAGTCTTTAGATTTCATCCTTCACTGCATATGCTACTTCTCAAACTGAGTAAAGGAAAAATGCTCAGATCAAGCTAGTAAGATCTGTGATTCACATAAATTCGCTTTTATGGGCATTCTGCCAAAGATGTATCTGCAGTCGGGTGATGCAAATAGCTGACTCAGTAGAAACTGAAACTTTGCGAAGTTTTTCTTAGAATTAAAATATTGTGGGAACAAAGAAGTAGCAGATACTGGACTGAAGACTGGGTTTAGCTTCATTTAACCTAACTTCATCAATTTGCAAGTTTTGAGCTTAAATTACTCATACTTGCTTCCTTTATAGTCAATGTGAAAGACTTCTCCCAGGAATAAGATAGAAATAAACCATAAAGAGTTGTTATAAGATAGAAAAGTGATTTGTTAAAATGCTTGACTACCTGCCTCCTGAGCAGGGTAAGGCTTGGACAATGAGTCCCCATCTAATGAATTCAGTGTATTATGTTCTTTTACAGTGATTTACAACAGGAGTTGTTTTTTCTTTCACCTTTCCTGGCATAAATCTGGATTAAGTTCATTTAAATCATTGACAGAACAGCAATTGCTACAATTGAGTACTTTTTGATAGTTAATAAATAATTTTCAAAATGAAAATACGTTAAATGGCACCACATCTAACACAAGAGAACTTACAACTTCAGATTTTGAATACTTAACTGTTTTACCTGGGGGAAAACAACAACAACAACAAACAAACAAACACGTTTCAGATAAATTTAAGTATGTTTAGTATATGCAAATATTGATTAGAGCTGAAAATCAGAATTTCTATTCAGCAGGGAATTATGAAAAGCTAGTATTTTTTCACACTCTAGTCAAAACTGCTGAAGCAGCAGCATACTTTCACAGATGCCACATCTTTATTAAGAATTTAATTTAATTAACAGTTTTAATTAAAAATTCCACTGTTTGGCTAACTGAATGTGAGATAGCTGGAATTATGAAAAATGATACCAATAAATAATTTTAGAATGCAATAAGGCTTCCATGGGACATGCACTGAGAAATTTCTAGGCAATCTCTGTAATTGGGGCACTCTTTCCCAGTGCATTATAGCGACTGTTATTATACATCCTCCTAGGTACCCTCTTCCACAGGAGATAGATCTACAAAATTCCCAGGAAAAAAAAAAAAAAAAAGTTAATTACAACAATTACAACTTTGGCATGGAGAAATAGTGATCATTTTTTTTTAAATGCATTTAGACAATTATAATTGGGGGTAGTTTCGAGACTGATTTTTGATAAGTGAGGCTCTGTCTAACCCTGTCAAACTTGTGACATACTCAGCATGCCAATGACCAGCTTAACCTTCCAAATTTATTCATAGCATTACATCGTACATCAAAATACTTCTTCCTAGAAGTATTTTTCCCACTCATTTCTTGCACAAAATTCTCCGTGGATAAAATTCCTTTTCCAACAATGTGTATAGTGTGGTTTCAACAAATGAAAAACAAACAAAAAACTTTTTTTTTTCTGCTATTGGCATCACACTTCTCTCTCACCTCCTATGCTCTTGAACTCATGGCTTGACTGACTACTAATTTATTTATTTTTTTTACATTATACACAGTCTATACTTTTCTCAATGAAATGTGACCTACTTATTGAGTGTCCCATCTTATCCATCTAACAGTGAGTTATGTTTGTTGTGACAGGTGGTGCAGTTTGGAACTGTCAGTCATGTGTGTAGTGGGAGAAAGAATTTTGGAGGAAAGTCTTCACCTGCATTTACCAGTGGTAAAACTCAAACTGCTTATGGAAGCATAAATAGAGTTTGATCACAGCATGTCATTTGGGTCAAATTCCATTACCAATATTCACATAGAAGATTATTCCTCTGCAAGAAGCTCCTGTGAGATCAAATTAGATCTTTTAATATTGATATTACAAGTTTGAATATAACTATTTCTTTGAGGTAATGCACAGAAGAGTGAAAGACAGAAACTTTCCTCTTCCGTAGGCAGGTACCTTGTAGGATGGGAAGAAAAGCTTTGTTTTGATTAATCCAGATGGATGGAGACCAGTAGTAGGAGCCGTGAAGAAAGGTTATGATATCTCCAGTATTTCCAACTCTTTGATTGCAGGTTTCAAGCTTCTGAAATCACAATATATGTTTCAAAATTGCATATGCTGATTTCAGTGTTTGTTTTGTTGTATTTCAGATTCACTTGCTTTACACGTTGAAAATTCTGTTCATAGGATAAGATTAAAAACCTACAGCTTTTAAATTGTCCAAAATTGTCCTATCTGTTATCTTCAGCATATGCTGCAGAAGCTTTCTTATCATATGGAAAGAGTGAGGAAAATAAACTGGTACAGTGAAACAGTGAGGGAGAATTAGTATATCCTGCAGGGTCATTTTCTTCAGTTAATATCTTTTATTATGCCAGCAGAGTGATTCTTTTGCATACTTTACTTTCATTAAAGCTGGGCAATCTACAGTGCAATGCTGCAACACTGGTTTTATTACAATTAAGAACAAAACCACTGTCACTCTGCATAAGGGATTGGAGCTGTCCCAGAGGCTCCCTGACTGTGTCCTTGTAGGGTCTGGGTGTGCTGGCCACGATAGCACAGGAGCCTGGAGTCTCAGCTGCAAAGGAGTCACAAACTTGCAAGTCTTCAATAGAGTTTACAGAAACTTCAGTAAAAGTATACCTGTATAAACAGTTGAAGTTTGTCCAATTAATAAATTACTCCCTAAAACAATAAAAAATAAAAATAAAGTAAAATAAAATAAAATAAAACAAAATAAAGTAAAATAAAATATTAAAATATTACAGTATTTTTGTTTTCAAAATAAAATAACATCAAATAAAATTACCTCACTGTAATTTGTACTGGCAAAGACCTCTGCACTGATCTCTACTCCCTGGTAGAGAATATGTGCTATTTGTCTACATGGTGATGTAGGTGGACAAACAAAAGTAGAGTGTGATTAACTGTGTTCTGAATAGATCTTGAAGACCCTTAATGATAAAATGAAAGTACTGGGTTGGAAACTTCTGAAATTTGAAGATCTTCGCAATTTACCCTGAGACTGAATCTAAATTTAGCAGCATTGCTTTGAGAAAAATTATGTCATTACCTGTATTTCTCCTTCAAAGGTATACTTGTCTTGCTAATGTAAATGAATCCCTCATGCCCTGTTTCTTGGAAAACATATTCTCCTGAGTTACAGAACTCTGTCTGCCTCCCAAAATAGTTATTTTCTTTCTTTTTTACACTGAATAGATAATATACATCATCAAAGCAAATTGCCTTTTCATTGAATAAGAATACTGAATCATCAAAATGAGGCACCATAGTGATGTGTGTCATTAAAACAAAGGCTGTTGACAGACAAGGTCAAAGAAAAGCTTCCATATTAAAAGTCAGCTGCCTTTACGAGAAGCTACTTTTCATATTTGGCCATATATACACATTATATCTCCTGGTAGAACTTTTGGACAGCCAGGAAAAATGTAGGGTAAATTCTCAGTAAGAGGATAAGAAATATGTAGAGGTAACTCATATTCCTATGATGTGTATTTTTCCACTTCCAAAAGTGCAACCTACACTCATGTAGTATAGATGTTGGTGGCTATGCTTATTATATTTTCATTGACATCCTATTTGTAATGAGACCACGTATTTTTTTTTTTCATAGAATTTGATTCAGCTTAGCTTCCAAATACATTTTGTCAATATTAATGTTCAGAGTATATTGCCATCATTACTTAATGTATTACAAGCTCTTGAAAGGAAACCTATTATTCTTCATGAAGAAAAATTTACAATGGGGAAATTTTATCCCAACTCTAAATATGGGAGATGGACAGTCATATGATATGGGAAATACATCCTCCCATAATTGTCCCATAATTTCAGTAATGATTCTGTTTCATTTTCTTTCCGATATTTTTCTTTTTCTTTACCCGAATTTATTTTTGATTTCAGTCTATGTTTCAATGTTAATATGTACGTGTATGTGCTTGTAAAAGGCAACTGTTGATTCAATAAATATTCACATAGATGAACAAACATGTCAAACAATAAACTGTCATTTGTAATTCAAAATTGTATTGAAATTAAGAATAGATGCATCAGTAGCATGTTCAATTTTGATGTAACATTTCTTTAAAATGTTTTTAAAATCTTATCATGGTAAAAAAAAAATAAAAATGTGGGGGTTTAGAACAGATTTTTTTCTTATTAACTGGACTATAATTTATTATTATTATTATTATTGACCACTGTTCAATTTGAATGGAATTTATCAAGCCAGGGATAATATGCTTTGGCTTCTGCACAAGACCTAAGGTTGTCTATGTACAGCCATGGTGCAAATGGGGTAACAAAAGACAATCAACTTTTGAAGCTGGAAAGGTCTGAAAATTGTGTTTCAAATACATCTCAAGAATCTCTCTGAAGCAAGCACCATACAACTACGTTATGAGAAGCAATTTTGAAAATGTATCCTCGTTGATTAGTAGTGTTACAGAACATGAGAATTCATTATAAAAGAATCTCTTTACCTTGCATATGCAGATCTTTGTCAGTATTGAAAATTTGTGAAGACATACAGAAAAGTCTAAAGGTGATTAAAGCCTGACTAGAAGCAATATAAGTAGCCCTTCTTGAAAATGATTTTCTTTTACTACAAATCATTCATATCAGAATGGAGAAGATGGCTTATGAGAAATCTTGACATGAAAAGTCATGCTACTCTGCACATTTCTCCATAAAGAAAATAAAGATCAAGCAATGCAATTAACTCTCTTGCGAATGCAGTTAAATCATTTGATTTAAAGGTGGAATCCTCTGCTGGTTCCTGATGGATCGATAGTTAACAACATGACACCAGTATGATTTAGAAAGATTATGCTTCCAAATAATTATGTCCCGTGTACTAGTGAATGGTTAAAAAAAGGATCAAGATATAGTAGTGTGCTTGATGTTTATAAATATTTCAAATGAGAACAAAACAGATTGTGGTCCTGAATCTTCAAAATAAAGATACTTATTAACCTTTAAGTAACTGGCAATGTTTTTGTTTTGTTTTGTTTTGTTTTTTCAAAGCTTTGTTGCTGATTTTTTATTTTTATTTTGTTTTTACTTTACCACTTTCATATCAAAGCTTTTAAAGACTATCAGACTATTATTACCCCCTTCAGGAACTGAACTCTAACACCACCATGTAGCTATTTACTGTCATTCAAAATCTCAGGTGCTACAATCTACAAAAGCTTCATAACGAAGGTTGAATCCCATTTCTGTAACAGTCATGATTAGAAAATTGAAGGATGATTTACACAGGTGGCCCAGCATGCCACTCTCGTCAGGTCTGATCTGAAAGATTTGGGCTGTATGAGCAGCTTCCTGTCCTTGGGCTTATGAGGAATCCTTCACTCCATTGACATTAGGACATGATTTTGAGACGGGAACTGTGTGATGCCTAATCAGCTTGGAATGAAGTGCTGAGGTTTGACTGTACCCATCTGGGTATATATGCAGCCTTGAAACTCCTGTTGAATCTGGCACAGGAAAGACTGTCTGGTTTATAAATGTAAATGGCATGGTAATGTTAATCAGTCAAGAAAAAGCTTGGGTGTTTCTAGTGTTCTGTGTTTTAATAGGGTAAGATATTTCATTCACTGCAGAAAGAAAGAAACAGGCAGCAAGAACATATGGAATTAATCCGAATTTTTGCAGCATCATTCACCATATAGATGTTAGTTTGTCACAAGTCAAGTCTCTCTCATCAGTGCACGTGCACTCAGAAAAGCCTCCTGGCAGCTTCCTGGGGCACTGTTAGCCTCAGTTATAGGGGAAACCACTACTCTTCACCACTGTTTATTTCCTAATAAAGTAAAACTGTAGTTTTATCATTTCCTCTTTCTCCCCTGGTCAATTTTAATTCCAGATTGTATTCACTGTCTGTTTGTTTTCATGTATTATTAATATCTTCTTTCATTTGCCATCACAAAGATAGACAAGTATATATGTGGTACATTAATCAAAACAAATAAACAGAAAGAAGTACCCAAGCTCATCTTTGTTTACTCATTAAAAATACAGAATGAGACCTGACTGTGAATGAGATTTGCCTGTTGGTATAAGAGTAGTGACAAAAATAAATAAATAAATAAGAAGAAAAAAAAAAAAAGAGACAAGAAAAGGATTTGCTGCATGTGCAGAAAGTAACACTCCTGTGAATCACAGAGGCTGTGTAGGACTGCACCTGAGGAGATTTTATATCACAATCTTTGATCGTTTGATTTCTGAGCTTTCGTTTTCTTCAAGGATTTCTACAGAAAGCAAAACAAAACTCTAAAATTTGCCAAAGGCCATTTTCTTTTATTATTCATAAGTGGTAGATATTACTAACGATGGCTTCATAAAGTGAAAAAGTTTTCTTAGTCCCATCTGTGTAGTAACGTTTTATGAGAGATATATTACACGCATTTACCTGGTATTGAAAAAACTGCAACATAATCTTAAAATTCACTTATCAGCGGGGCGGAGGGTGGGGAGGGGGGAGAGAGAGAGAAAAAAAAAAAATAGCCATAATAAGCAGCATTTGGGAGGAAGGGAAAAGGGAGGCTGGGAGGAAATGTATAGACATCCCTGTCAAGGGGATACTCATTATACACATGCTCCATCTTAATTCAAGTCATCTAGCACAACTCCATCACATATATCCACAAGGGCCAAGAAATACGTATTCTGCTCGCCTTGGTTTATATCCAGAACAAATCTATTTCACAGAGCTAAGTGTTGCTGGCTGGTCTGGGAATATTTGTTAAATGACTATAATGTGATACAGTTAAGTTATTTACCACTTGTGACTGGTGAGAAAATTGAGGCTTTTCATAATATTACGTTTCTACAGAAAAAGAAAAAAATATATATGAAAATAAATTCTTTAGGTCTTCTTTGACGTTCTGTATTTTTCATAGGGTAAAAAAGATGCATTAGCATACCTTTAATGTCATCAGGAAGGGTACGAAGGCTAAGTTACTCATGTGGGAGTGGCTATACAAATATTGATAGCTGCCAATGACCAGCTAACAACACTGGTAAACCATCCATGACCAAATCTTTCCAGAAGGGTCAGAAAACCTGCTTGTTCATGTAATTTATAGCAAAATGTTTTGCTTTCCCTTCAGCTAATCTTCTGTGTCAGAATCTGATCCAGTCTTTATTAATGCAAGATCTCTCCTCAGCCTTACTATTTGTTGGCCTCTACATTTCACCAGAAAAAAAATAAGGTGAACAGATAAACAACAATAAAAATAATTTAACTCCCCATAGACATGAGAGTACTAAACCACATTATTTCACAGGATACTGCCAGACCCTAAGCATCCACTGCATACTGTCATGAACATTTAACACCATATTAGTACCTCACCTTTCCAGCTAGTAATATTTTTAGGCCTGATGTGTACACTTAGTGCTTTACTGGTATTGTTACGTGAATAAAGGCATGCATCAATACACCAATGTCTGCTTAGGCCTTACCACCCCCGTTTTACCCTCGCTCAATGCCTGCTCACATAGTTTGTTTCAATTCACCAAAGCAGAAGAGGTGGTAGCAGGTTAAACACTTCTCTAACAAAATGGTTTCCTCTCCTGCAGAATATTGTCTTCGACAATATTGCTGTAGTTATGCAGCTTACCCCAGCCAACTGTTAGTATGGTTTTATGCAAATGTCAAAAAATCAAAAATCACACTTAATCCCACAGTCATCATGCCACATTGGGAAACAGCAGCCTTTTTTTTTTTTTTTTTTCTTGTTTTTAATGGAAGATTTAAAAGTACTGAATATTTTATCTTATTTATCTGATAATTCACATTTCATCCAGAGAATTTAAGCAGCCGAGATGAAACCAGGGATGTGTCATAAAACAGAATGACATTTTCCCCACTTGCTTCATTTAGGACACTATATCTGGTACCTCCAACTGCTGCAGCGATCACAGAAGTACTGAAAGCCAGCTTTTACCATCTGTAGGTTGCTGTCACCTTCCCCTTCAGGACACGGGACTGAGCCCAGACCGCAGCAGAGCTGCTGCAGGTGGAGGGGAGCAGTGGTGCCTGGCTCACCCCGACCTGCAAAACCTTCAGGGAAGAGATGTGCAAGATCACTGTGAGGTTTGAAAGGCCACTTTAAAACATTTGAGGCATGCCAAGTACCTGGGTACAAAAAGTGGAATTACTCGTTGTGTTTGGTTAATCAAGCAAAAGCTTTGCTGCAATCTAACACTGTCAGAGGCAGGAATAGTGGTCGGCAAAGGCAGATGGGCAGGAAGAAATCACAGGTTTCACTTTTTGAGATAAATTGATTTAGAACAGCAGCAGGCTTAAACTATGATGTTAGTTGTTATGGAGAACTACAGCTAAGCAACCTTTTAATAGAAGATACTGGTATTTTTGACAGAGATCTCCTAGGCTGGTTTGCTCTTACAAAACTACGTGTGATGGCTTCACACGAGTTGACCAAAGCAGGAGAGTAAAGTCAAAAACTGAGAGAATAAAACAGGTCAAGTGTTCGTGCCTTGACTGAGAAACAGTGCTTTAATGAGAGAGAACTTTACCAAAGCTCCCGTTTTCTCAATCTGACACTGAAAACAACAGCAGCCTGGCAGCCTGGAAAAGCTTTGAGAGCCAAGTGGAGAAAGCTTAAGGGTCATTTCAAGTCTTCTCTGCAGGGAGTGCCAAGGGAATGATTGAATTGCATAACTGGCTGAGCTGAAATGAAAGACGGTTCTTTTGATGAAGAATGCTTTCTGTTGGTTCCCCTATGGGTGACTTGCCCTGCAGAAGTAAGTTGTACATTCGCCGTTCTCTGCTGAAAGTCATTGACGTGAAAAATCAGCTTTATGTCAGTGATATTCAGAACAAAACTTTTTTTTTTCTTTCCACAAATTGGTGAAAAAATTAAGTAGATGTTGCAACATGAGGCTCCAAAAGGCTAGAAAATACATGGACCACAAACAAGCTTTATGAATGATCCATTTCTTCTATTTTGGAGCTTCATACAAGTGAGCTAATCTTGAAGACTTTTTATGCCAGGAATCTGTTTGCAAAATGGATAAGAGAAAATCATTGTCTTCAGCTTGAGCAGTTTACCGTGTCCCAATTTAATATCTTCAATCTATTGGTTAAAAACAGTTCTATCCATCTAGACCTCTCACCTATTTACATTCTAAAGATTCCTTCTAAAAGTTAATGTTTCTGCTTCAATTTACCTTTGGCTGTGCGAAAGAACTGAAATGCTCACAGTGATGGAGTTCAAGCATGAAGAGAGCGAAGGGAAACAAATAGATGAGACATGGGAACATAGAGCAAATACCTAGATTCACATGATATCTTGCATTTTCACCAAAAAAAAATAAAAAATAAATGTACACAGAGGCTAGCCATAACATGATTAAAAGTTCAGCACAAAAACAAACAAACAAACAAACAAAAAAAAAAAAAAAAAAAAAAAAAACCACCATCCTCGGAAGACAGAAACACCAAGATTCAGGTAGCCAGCCCACCCTCGCTTTGGTAGCCATGCTGGACACACAGCGATACCATCGGTAATGATATTCTTGTCTTTCTTTTCTACCGAGTCTTCAAGCACACACATAAAGGAGCCACAAAACTCACTTCAGGCTGTGTAGTGAAGGCCTAGAGCGCTTTGCTGATGTTTCAGTGAAGTTTGCAGAAATGGAAAAGAGGAGGATTTTAGGAGGGAGGTTGTTTCTGTGAGGAAGGCAGCTGAAGGAGCACAAAATAACTGTGCAAAGATGAGTAAATCACTGAAACTAAGTTTTGAAAGATGGCCTCCGATTACATATTCTATATTGCATGTGTTCCCAGCTTGATCTCTCTGGTCATATTTCAGAAAAACGGAGCAAGTGAAGCAGATTAAAATTATTCCCAGAGCCCTTGGAAACGCTAAGCACTCTCAAAAATCTTGCCATAGACCTTCTGAGCTGGCAATTTGAATTAGAGCATATTTTTGCCATTGATGTCCAAATATTGTGCCTGAGACTCTAACTGCAAAAGTGAATAATGCAACATGCCCCCGCCCACTGCACCTTTCCTGAATGATATGAGGGATGGTGCCATCCCAAATTGCTGTAAAACTGTCAGAAAGATGATGAAAAAAATAACAATTCTGCATTTGGAGTTAGATTACAAATTGCACAAGGTCTGCAGCCACAGATTAGAGTGAGTAGCTGTTAATTTTATGAGCCCTGTCCCTTGTGTTCACTGACTGAAGCAGAAGCCCGCATGAAATACAGTGTGTGCACAAGGCACCAGGTATTTACTGCTGACAGTAATGCTGACAGGAAAGACTTCGGAAACTTTGCAGGCTCTGAGTGCTTCTCTGAAACATTAAACTACTTCAGTAGAAAGTAATACATAATATACCCCAAGGAATTTCTCTTGATATGAACACTGGTAGCTTCAAATTTTTTTTTCAGTAAAACTGTTGGTTAAGTCAAACGTAACTAGTTGTATTTGCTTTGGCTTTTTTACGTAAGAGGATGCTGCTAAACCTTAGTTAATACTAACTGATTGACCAGCTAATGCTGTTAATACAGCTGGCAGCTGGGATGCAGGTCTGCTATGATTTGGGGTTTAGTATAAAACACTGAACAAGGTTGGAAATGAACTAGATGATTAATGCTGTTTCTCTGGACTGAACATTATAGAAAAAAAAAAAAAAAGGGGGGGGGGGTAATAGAAAGAGAAAATGGAAAAAGAAAGGAAAAAGAGAAGAGAAAAAGCGAAGGGAGAAAAGGGGAAAGGAGAAAGGGGAAGGGGAAAATGGAAAATAAAAAAAAATAAAAAATAAAAAGAAGAAAAAAGGGTCAAGGGGTAAAGGGGAAAGAAGAGGGAAAAGGGGAAAAAGTTAAAGGGAAAAGGAAAAAAGGAAAAGGGGAAAGGGAAAAGAAAAAAAGGAAAAGCGGAAAGGGAAAAGGAAACAAAGGAAATGGGGAAAGGGAAAAGGAAAAAGAGGAAAGTGAGAAAGGGGAAAATGAATTGTGAAAAATGAAAAAAAAAAAAAAAAGAGAGAGAGGGAGAGAAGGGAAAAAGGAAAAGAGGAAAAGGAAAGGGAAAAAAAAATAAAAAGAAAAGGGGAAAAGGAAAAAAAAATGAAAATGAAAACGAAAAGGAAAAGGGAAAAAGGAAAAGGGAAGAAGGACACAAGAACGCCCCCCAGTAATTCACAGGAAGGCCCCGGTTGTCACCCGCTTCGTCCCCCCGGGGCTCTCCCCGCAGCCCGCCCAGCCCCGGCCCCTCCCGGCGGCCGCCAGGGGGCGGCGCAGCCCCGGCAAGCGGTGGCTTGGGGCGGGCGGGGGGGGCGGCTCCGGCTCCGGCTCCGGGCCCGACCCCGCTCGGGACTTCCCCCGGGCCCTGTCTCGGGCCTCTCCCTTTCGGCCAGGCCCAGAGCCGCGGTCGCTAATCCTATTAGCAGCCTCCGCCTTTAGTACCTGTAATTAACTGCGGCCGTTTACGGCGTGAAGCGTGTGAGACAATAAGAGCTGGAAACTGGCTAAATCCTGCCTTACATCTACTGCCTTTGACAAGGGGGAAAGCATTTGTGCTTTGCGTGTGTTTTTTTCCCCCTTTTCATACATTTCAGACTCATTTCAGACTCTTAAATGTATTTAACAAAGCGTTACATAAACACGCTGAGAACCCCCTGAGCCCCCGGCCAGACAGCTAATGAGGACGGTTTTGTTTCTTACTTCCTTTGACTTCACGAGGGACTTGGAGATGAATCCAAACAGCACGGGCAGACACCACATCTATCAGAAATTTCTCAATATTCATGAGCGTTTGCTTACATGGCTCCAGCCTGCAGATTGCTTATTAGCTTTGCTGACATAAATACAGTTATGGTGGGGTTTGTTTTTGTTGGTGGTTTTCTGATTTTTATTTTTTTTTTTTAAGTGAATAGCCTGGGTGGAAAAACAACAGTATAATTAAAACAAAACAGGACATGTAAGTGTTGTAAACAAAAGGACTGGTGATCTTCTTCATACAAATCTTCACTGAGCTGCCATCTGTTCATTATAACAAGCTTATACTTCTTGAGTATCCACCGTCATTTTAATTTCTGTGTAACACTGAATAAAACAAAGGGAAATTAATTTCTGCATGTCCATGAAGTTCTTTCCTCACAGAAATATCTTTCTACCCCCATTCTGCCTGTCTCAGCCCCCATGGGGTTGAGGTGCAGACTTCCAGTGGGACAGCCTCCTCCAAGCCTGAGCTGTCCCCATCCCCTAAACTCACCACAGCTCTACCCAGCATCAGCACTAAGCAAAACCCTAACTCAGAGCAGCTTCATCCCCTTCCATGCCAAATATTGCCTTGCTCCTCCTGTTCGTACCCTTGGTCTAGACTCAGAGAAGCTTTCACTGAACTGTCTCAGACCGTCCTCTGTCTTCGGCCTCAGTTGAGTAGCCAAACTGTCTCGCCTCCTCTTTCTGTTCTATGTCTGGGATTTTGGTTCCACACCTAGGTGTCGTCCTAATCCTACCTTGCAGTCCCTGTCACTCACTACAGCTCTGCCTGGCTCTGCAGCTGCCGTGCGACTACAGCCCAAGATCACCTCAACCACATCTCTGATCACAGGACTGCTGCCTGCTTCCAAAGGAATACAGCCGTGGTGCAGTCTGAAACTGGACCTCAGCTCTTAATGCTGTCCCAATCTAGTCACCCAGAAGCATCACCCAGCCTCACCCCGTTTCCACCTGGATCCCCAACTTCACCCGCTAACTGCAGCCAAAACAACCATCCTTATAACTGCAGCCTTTTTTATCATCCACTTTGCTTTCACATTACCAAAGCCTTTGGGTCATAGCCAAATGCTTTAATGTTATGCTTTAATTTAAGGCTTTAATTCCAGCATTACTGTGGAACAATATTCTGTAATCTCTATATTTCTCTGACCTCAGTTACTTACAGGAGTTAAAGCTTATAAAATGTGATACAATTTCTTTTTAGCTGATGATCTCTGACTGGAGCAGGTGGGAGGTCATGGTCTGAGTCTTTTTTCACATGGTTTACTGTTGATAAAATTGGATGCTTTTTAAATCAGAAGCAGCAGTTAATAGACACAGGCACTGTATTACATCCCTAGTACTGTGCCTATATACCTATATTATCTGTAGGTAAGATAAAAGGCTAGTATCTGAGAGTTGTTCAACAGCCATGAGATCTCTTTTATCCCTAGAAAAATAGGATGCAGACTGAATTAGAATAATCATGGTTAAAGGACTCTTCTACTTTTTAAGACAAGGTCAAGATACAACTTGTCAATGCAAGGAGTGCACAATAGGCTTGACTGCAAATCGGAAATTTACTAATAAACAGATAATTACAATGAAAATTCCTTGAAGATCAGGTTAAGACTCCCCATGACAGTAACTGTTCCTAATTAAATTGAACAAGTTGAATGCATTTTACAATGACAGTAAGAAAAATAAGAATCTTATCTTATATCCAGGAACTATCCCGGGCTGTGCAAGATGTCAGAGAAAGAAAAGCACAAGGTTTGCTGCATAGCAAACAAGAGGGTTCCTCGTCCTTCAGTTTTGGTGTGGGTCATTCTGCTCCCGTTGAAAAAATATTACATAGAAAGATTCCTCTGGGCAGTGGGTCAACACTGCAGGCCTGTCTTTGCTCTCAACAACCCAGAAGAAAGGATTTATTTGATGTTTGGAAGCCAAGGATTGAGAAAACCTGCTGCCCGAGGTCTTCTTTCTTCCATAGGCACTGAATAACCTTTTGGATATCTTCAGCTGAATGAATCTTGCTTGAAGTAACAATTAAATTATGCAGCTGCTGTCCCGTTGGAGGCTGGCTTTATATCTCATGTCCCTTGTGCAGATTTGCAGTGAATGTCTTACCGCAGGTGTTTTTCCAGGCTGAGAAGACGTTAGAGGCAGCCAACCTCCCGTGACCCAGCCTCAGAGGCCCCGTGTTTTTGCACTGTTTTCAAAGGGCTTTGGAGTAGGGAACCGCATGGAAATGTTTGGCTTACCAGTCTACTTCCAGTTCCTCCCTAAGGAGCTCAGTGGAAGGATAGAAATTCTCCTCAGCAAGCCAGGAGAAAATAACTGAAAAGCAAAAGACTCCGAGGAATAAGAGGTTGCTTTCTGTGAACTAAAACTTCTTTGGAAATTTTGGAAAGTGTGGGTAGACTTGGCTCAGGCTGCTTTTTTCTTTGGAGAACAAGAAATTCAGCCACTTCCACACCTGGGAAATTGAGCTGTTGGTGTCTGGCTGAAGAGGCCAGAGGGGAATTTGCTTAGTGGCAAAACCTGGTGACTACTGACTGTTAACGTTCCTCTAAAATGAGCCCACAGTACAGTTCCTAAGGCTCACACATTAAATAACAGAGCTTACACCACATTATACTGCAGAAATTGGAGGAAGGAGATTTTTTTTTTTTTTTTCTTAACAAGATAGACTCCTTCACAAGCAAACGACCATCAGATATATAAAAGAGACAAGGGGTACAGAAACATAGGTGACAAAGTGCAGAAGGTGACTGACTCTTTGGGAACAAGGTGCACCGGCTGTGATAACGTATCCCATCAGAGAGACAGGCTTCAGGTTGAACACGTCGCCCAGTTTGATATAGATGTGGTGAAGGGCACACTACCGACTGCCTTCTAAAAGGAGAGCATGTGCTTGGAAGAGCCAGGCTCTAACGGCAGGTCTAAAGACAAATCCTTGCTAAGCACAAGAAGCTTCTGTTAAGTTGATCACAGACGCATTTGCCACGTGATGTAAAATTTCCTGGACAGTAAATATAATTCTAAAAGTTTCACACGTCACTGTGAGAGTGGGGAAGCGATGATAAGCGTTTGGGCCTCTGCTAAGGGGCCCTGCTTTCCCTGAAAGCCCCGATTCCCAGCCATCTGTGGATCTCTGTCCACTGAATATCTTGGAGGAAAATGGAGAGTGTTCTATGCTCCTGGTGCAAAGTCCTGCTTGGAACTAGGCAAAAGAGAACATGAAGAAAAGATGTGTAAATTATCAAGTAAATGCATCGACACTAAAAACCATTCTGCCAATGCCGTTTGTCACTTTACACTGAATTTAATTACAGTTAAGAATTTAATTACGATTTTTCTGTTATCCCACTATCTGGTTTTCCCACTTCTTATTTTTTTACTTGACTGATCGTTTTGTTGTTGCACTGATGTTCTCTTTATACTCTGGACTTCAAACAGCTTCATGCCCTAGGGATGATAAATACTTTTAGGCTTGATTACATGTAATGATGGATGCCTCCGTTGCAGGTAGAGGAGGTGGGGAGGGCGATCTCTTACTGTGCCCGTTGCCTTCCTCTGCCAAGCAGGTTTCCTAATGGCAGCTGCCTGACCAGCGCTCACACCTACCTGATCCTTGAACAGTGAAATGTTATTAATTAATGACTTGTTTTCCGATAGTGACTTCTACCATATATTTTGCACACCACAGAGATCTGGCGCGAGTGGATTAACTATCATTTCAGAAGAGACCTGAGTGCCATCTGTTTTTCCTGGCACCAGTGTTACTTGGGAGGTTAGAAAGGTTGAGTACCAAATATTTTCTGGTCCACTTTTCTCTAAATCATTGTCAAAGAAAAAATGATAAGTTTTGAAACACTCTGCTGCCTTATTTCTCTCTTAGAGCACACACGCAGAGGTTACATGTACTTTTCCACACCATGATCTTACGCATTTTTTTCTGTTGTCTGACAAAATCCGTATGTTCCAGGCTCAGACCATCTGTCATTCTCGATTCTTTTGCACAAAAGTTTTTGATGCATTTCTCTCCTGATTGATTTCTTCTATAATTTCACAAGGGGGCATTTGACAGAAGGAGTTTTCACACCCCACCACTCCAAGGTAATGTGCATTCACAAGGCTCCTCTGCAACAAAAGACTGGATGAATAGCTAGCCTTCAGGTCTTAAGCAGAGCTCTTTTCTTTTCACTTTTCTTCTCTTTTCCCCCTCAAGAACTCCAATAAAAGTATTTGTTTGCACCCCTGGAAAGCAGTACAGCAGCAAAGGAGTTGTTTGCTACAACTCAGAATTAGTAGTCCCTTGCCGAAACCAAGTTAAAGTTAAATTAAAATTTTAATTAAAAGTTAAACAACAGTGTTTAAAACTACAACCCTCATCTTCACAAGGCTTTGAAAGGACTAGACTCAAGTGGACTAGCTAACAAATATTGTAGATGCTGGAGACCTTTTACAACAGAGCCGTGGGATGCATGATGGCATAAGCCTTTAAGTACCAAGTCTCATGTTTGCTCTTACTCCTTGAACAGAGACTTATTAATGACTTTCTCTTTGCTGGCTGACAAGCAACAGCAATGGAAGTTCAGGGCGTGTTTCAAATGGGAAGAAGATTGTAGATATTTGTTTTGTTTTCTAGTAAGTGTTATGGTTTAAAATAACTATTTCTTTTTCTGTATGTTGGTAAAATCATAAAAAGGTTCCAGCACTCCAAGTCAATTGATTGTATTAAAAATTAATGAACTGTGTTGCTGCTAACTTTACCAGCTACTTATGACGCAGTCCTTCATCAAAGTTGTTCTCTGCAGAATGTTGCAGAATGTTCTAAGGCTAGAACAAGGAAGGGTTGAAGGGTTTGCATTTCTGTAGAACACAACAATGACAAAATCAAACCCAAGATGATATTTCCAGGGAAAAAGAATGATTATTGGGAAAAAAAATTAAAAATAAAAAAAAGATATTAACAAAATGTTCCATAAAGAAAGACACCACCAGTACTGGGGATCTTGAAATCCAAGTGCTTCTCTATGGAAACTTCTTGGTTAGGCTTTCTCCCATGTTCCAGCATACAGAGAAAAGAGTTTGCAATAAAAGTCTAATGGGTGAAATGAAGCATGGCAGGTGCAGGGCAGCCAGCCCTAATCTGCATTGGAAGTGGAGACTTAGGAACACATAACCAGGATTTCCAAAATCTGCAATTTCATGCCTAAACTAAAACTCTCTGCTGGAATAGTCATTCATGGAGGGAGAACAGGACTTTTTTTTTTTTTCTTCTTGTTTTCCAAATCATACTTTTTTCCCCACCACAATTTTTCTGTGATTTTCAGTTAGTCAGAATCTAAGATATGAATCTAATTTGGAGGGAAAACATTTAACAAACCCTTCAGTCAGGGTTTTATCGTAGGAAACACACTCATAAAAACACCCGAGAGTATGCATTCCTTTCCTGCTGACTACCAGAAAAAGAAGAACCCTGCCTCTAATGCTATAAAAACCAACACCAAGCCTAAATCCTAAAACTAAAACCTTTTTCAAAAGAGGTGTTTTTGAAAAGGAAGTTGAAGTCATATCATGATCCAAATCCAAACTTCTCCAAAGTCAGAACTTAATGTCTACCTTCAGGTCCATTACACAGCAGTAGCGTGTGAAGCCAAGATGTGGAAATCCATCTGCAACTCGCTGAAACAGAAGCCATGAATATGGACAAAGTGGATCTGATGTTTCCATGCAAGCCTACCTCTAGTTTCCATGGGTAGCAATTTTGCAGACCCAAGTAATGGAGAGCCTGATTGTACCTCTCCAGAGCAATTGCTGCTAAGAGCAATTGACTGAACCCCACTGTCTCCACATTGTCGTATTTTGCTCTGATTTTCTGCAGCTGCTCTGTAAAAAGTGTGTTTCAGTGTCATCAGCCTCTGAAAAAGGCTGGGCTCTGTGCAGTGCTTGCCAATACTGTCTGACAGCTGCTGTTCACGGGTCTTCAAGTAAACAATGCTCCATATCTGTAATTCTTGACAGCCTGCTCTGCTGCCTTGTACAAAGAGTTGGTCTTTTTTCTCTTGACTGTAATATATATATATACACACACACACACACACACTATTAAACAAATAATTCTCTTGTGTATTCTGCTTCACATTATTCACATTTTGAGGGAATCCAATTCTGTATTCGTTTTCTTGAGCTGTAGCTTCTCTAACTAAAAGGGATTCGTGGTGTCCCTGGGAAGCTTCAGTATTCAGCATTTCTGGACACATATTTTAGGTAAAAGCAACATTTTATTCAATATTGTTTTTCCCTATTAGGACATTTAAACAGTGGGGGTTTTGTTTGTTTCTTCTTAATTTTCAGGCAAGTGTTTCCTAAATGTTTGTCCCATTACAGGAGTAATTGCACTATAAACACACGTTTGGGGAGAACTTGGTACCTGGCATCAGGTCAAGCAGCAGGGAAGAAATTGATTTATTAGAAGTTTGAAAATTATAATGATTTCATACTTTTATCTCACCAAGATTTCTTAGGGAGAGGAAAATCCATTCTGCTAATCCACTTTTAGTTGCTCGCAGCATTTAACATGCACAGCTTGCAGAGTCTATGGCACACATTAGGAACACCAGCTCATAACTGACATCCCGGATGGGTGCAATTTCTGTTTCGTCATCATTCCAGCATTATTTATTTTTTAAACCATTAATAAATGTGTTCGGTTTTTCTTTCAAGAATTATGATCTTGTTTTTCTTCACTGGAGGCTTACCCTTGGTTTCTGCTGTGTTGCCTTAGATGGCTCACTGTGATCTGCACCCAAAACTGATGCTGGTGTAATGGATAGGCAGAACATGAACTATACCTCACCCAGGACTCCACTTTCTATTGCAAAAAGAAAATCTATCAGAAAGAGATATGAGGAGTTCTAGGAAAGAATGAGGGTAAGGCAAAAACTTTTTTTTCCTCTCTCTCTCTCTTTTTTTTTTTTTTTTTTTTCCCCCAAATATGATATGATACTCTTAAATCAGGACTATTCTCACTACTTGCAGAAATCGCTCTAAGCTTGCCCTCAGACCCATTTGCAGAGGTTCTGAGAAGTCATGATTTTACTGATCTCAGCGAAAGCTGTATCTTTCATCTAAAACCAAAACAAAATATACACACAGTCCTTAACTTACTGTGATAGTGTATTAAAGGTCATGGGCAGTTAAAGAATTGTTCCAGGAAAAATATTATGGATGCTACTTTGTAAGGAGACAGGGAGACTTTCCATAGATTTAGTTTCTGATAATGCCAGAGATGATCTGCATTTACTTGGACAAACCACTTAGAACAAATTTCATGAGTTATTAGGCATGTTAAGATGCTGATAAGTGCCTAATGGGATTTTTGAAGGAACCCAAGTGAGACAAAAATATATCCTGCCATGGTCTAATTTCCTAATTTTTCAAAGTAGTGAAAAAAAGAGGTTAGGAGTACCATCAACTACGCACTGTTCAGCCTGTCTGTGCAAATTTACCTAACAACATTTATTAATAAATAAATAAATAAATGCATTTCTGAGCTGTTTTAATGCTGATAACTGAGAAGTGTTGCTTCAGTGCATAGTTTGCATTGCTCCTAACCTCATGTAGCCTTATGTATCATCTGAGTCTTGGTATTTTCTTGCAGTGAATATGCATGGGATTTTTCATGCAATAGCAATAATCAAATAACAGCCTCTTATAAAATAAATTATATTGTATTTGTTCATTACTCATCTTAGCTTCAGTCTCTGCAGAAGAGAAATTCTTGACTCTGAAAGATGATCTCCAAAAGAGAATTAATAGTCCTTAAATCTTTCATTTTGACCTTCTGTGATTTCTAGCAAGAAAGAACATGGAATATGAACACAGCATAAACCTTCCCAGACCAAAAAGAAATAACATGTGACTAATTAAGGAACACTAAAAATTATGTTAGTAACATTTCAAAATTACAGTCCATTAATTTCTGTTAGAACTACGTATTTCCATGTTAAATAAATGAAATCCTCATAATTAACATTATTTCAGTACAGGAGGACTTATAATATATCATGCATGATTATATGTCTGATTAGTTCTGTGTGACATTAACAGTTCAGAGGATAATTTATGATTTTCTCTATCAAAAAGGAAACCAAACTAGTATATATAGGGAATTGTTGAAAGTAAACTCATGATCTGAATTTGAAACAATCTACATTATTTATTGGGAATAATGAAGGAAGGAAGGAAGTTTTTGGCTGTTTCTCTACTAGCAGTTGAATTTCCATTGGTTTATCTCTATGTCCCCCAAACTAAAGCTGGCTGGATCTCTCTCTGAACCTAACTTATTATTCCTAAATTCCTCCAGTTGTATGCCAGTGATATGCTGTTCATTTTAATGCAGCAGAATGGAAAATCCTGTTATTTTTAGGTACATTTCTCTAGTGCTACCACCACCAAGATATCCAAGTTCCTCAGTAGTCCCAGAGATGTTAAAATTAAAACATAAAATAAATTATGGACTTTATATACCAGGAAGTTTGTACCATACATAGGATGATTGTTATGCACTGTGAGAGCTCAGGAACAGCCAGATGCAACTCTTCAGTGAAGTGTAGAAGACTTAACTAATGTCAGATAGGAGGTACCTTGACTGTACACCTTTGAGGTTTTCTTCTAAATCAAAGAGAATTTTTGAAAAAGGTTCATCACTAACAAATCAGTAATACAACACACACACAGAAAGTCCCAGTGAAAGAACTTGGCTGACTATTTGCTGAAGGAAGTACTTCTCCAAGGCCATCCTTCTCTCCTCAGTTGCTCTCTTATACGTGGGTCCCATCTCACAGTAACCAGTTTTCTGATATGGACAGACCTGCTCTGTAAGTTGCTAGCACTGATTCATTTTTTTTTTGTTCATCTTCATTAAAATTAATAAAAAAACATGCGCTAACAATATTATCTCCACTTCAGACATGGGCTTTAGCTTTGCAGCTCTAACTGGAGCTAATAGGGTTTGTACTGTTTTAGCCTTCCTGTACTGGAGGGTCAAATAGTGGCATGTACACAGGGAACAGACCTGAGTTCAAGTTTAATCATAAGTATTTACCTCTGGTTTAATTAACAGGGTCCAGTTCTGGGCTCCCAGAAATGCCTTCAGCAAAATTATTTTCTCTGACATCAAATTCTGCTGTTGATCCCTGTGAACTGACTTTTTAGTATGTTCACCACATGCGGAGCCATACCCAAGCCAGAGCAGCAGGACACAGCAGAGGAAAGATTTGTAAATGCCCAAAGAAAGTATCTGGTCTTCCTATTATTTTTATCCACTAACATTTTGCTTATTACTTCTGTTTGTTGCAGACTGAATGGCTTTAAACAACTTTAAGGGGATTTTATAGTGTTCCATGAATGTACAGTGACATATTTAAGACCCACTAATTCCCTTTTATATAACCTGCACCGTGCAAACAATGGAACTGCACTTCAGTATAAAATCTTTGAATAGGACCAAGATGCCATTTCTGTGCTGAGAGCTTCCTTTCCTATGGTTATGGGCATTTATACTCTCTCTCTCTCTTTTTTTTTTTTTTTTTTTTTTTTATTATTAAGCTTCAGACTAAGCTCTAACCAGCCTATCTCAAAGATATTAAATCAGATAATTCAGCTCTGCAATTTATGCTCAATTACGTGGGTACCCAAAGAACATCCACATCTGTGTTCTCTCTCTCAAAGAGAATTCCAGAGAAGCTGGAGACCTAAAAGCTCCAGAATTTTATTCAGGTAATATAAAATCTATCTGGAAAAACTACATAAGTTGTATTTTGCTCTAAATTGTCTGAAGGTTTAAGGCCAGTGCTTTTGAAGAAAATATATCAGAAAGCGTTGTTAAGGAAGTCTTGAAATTTTTACCTGGTGTCCTCCCAGAGGAATAAGATACAAGTACATGCAGAATTTCAAGACAACGTATTGGGAACATGGAGAAGAATAGTATGTAATAAAATCTTAAAATTCAGTATACAGTCAAAGAGTCTGTGCTTCAAGTAACATTCAAGTAATCATCATTACCTAATGGTTCCACCAGAACAGCAAAGCATCCACAAGGTTTGAAATTGCAAAGTCATGAGAAAAAGATTTTAACCTAAAAGTGTACACATTTCTGCATCTTCAAGTCAGCGGGAAGAACAAAACTAATTTATGTTTACAATCACTCAGTTTGATTAAAAAGTCATACTTCAACAACTCTAAAGATGCATTTTCTGAACATCCTCCTTTCCATTCAATTAATTCCAAATGATATTTGTCCAGAAAATGTAGAGCATGTTTAACGGCAATAGAGATAATGCTAAAGCAAGCAATCCGTGGTTAAAACTTGGTCTCACTTCTGTCAGCATTCTTGCAAGAACATTACACCTTGGTTTCCTCATTAATATTGTTCTGCATTAGCCTAATGTAAAACTAAGTAATGTGTCAGGCAGCAGAAATGAGCATGCAAACATAAAGCATTTTACATATGGTAGATTTGAAATGACCTTCTGCGTTTCACTTACCATAAAATCAGTGATTTTCAGCACTAAGACTTAGCCGTGTTCTTAAATGGTGAGCATCATCTGGAAAAATGACTGTTCTTAGAGTCAGAACACACAGGAACAGGGACTGGGGCTGAGAGTAAGGACACTAGGACACTGGTTCTATTTCCACTTGTGCCAGTGATTTATTTCGTGGTTAAATCACATCAACTCAGCCATGACCAACATCACATTTTGCCACTAATGCTAGGAGAACAGGTGTGGATCTCTTCTGTCTCAGTTTCCCAGGCTGCTAAAACAGAGTAAATGGTACTTAAGCTTTATTTGAAAAATGGGGGTTAAACCTATATGAAGTTCTGTGCAAAGTTATTGAGAAGTGGGTATTCCCAGCAAAACCAAAGGGCAGCACTGTACTGGGTCCACCACAAGCACATGAATGTGTTGGATTGCCTTCACGCTAAAAATGTATGCTTCATGTCTGTGACTCTCTGACAAAGAACCAAGACCAATAAGACTTGAAGGATGTAGATGGGTGATTCTGATCCATTTTCCATATTTTCCTCAGGACATTCTGTTGGCCATAAGACAGTCAAAAGGCTGTCCTCAAATTTCAAGCACTGCTAGCACAGAGTACTTCAGTCTGGGGAGCATCCTCCATGAACACTTCCCAGGTCGACAGTCAGTCGGGGTGAGGACAGCCCCTGACAAGGAAGAAGCTGTGATAGCACTTCAGAAAGGAAAACATGGAGAGGAAGAGGGTGTCTGTAGCTGCTGAGAGTAGTTCTACCACCTCTCAACAATGCAGGAGATGAACAGAGAGTTTAGCCTAAGGAGTGGCTCTTAACACCTATTTATTCCAGTGCTTCACCACCCTTCCCCTTAGAAAGGGTTTCTTGACATCCTGCAGAGTATTGATCGCCTTTCCAACATTTCCAGGGTTTAGATAAAAATGGAACACCATAAAAAAATACCCATTTTAATTTAAACTGCACCCTTGAGCCTTTTTCCTGGGCAAGGGCTAGGCAGGACTTTTACTGCCCACATGAGCAGTTTCCAGTCTCCTACAAGGATGCTAAAAACCATGCAAATAATTAAACAGTGCAATTGAGCATTTAATATCACACCTGCAAAGTTTGTTAGCCATGAAAATTTATAGTTTAATAATGTAATATGGGTTCAGTCTAATGTGTAAAATACAGCACTGCAATGGAAACAACTGTAAATTTTCGTAGGCAACAAACTTTGCAGGTGGGGTATTTCATGCTCAGTTGCACCAGTTAATTATTTCCATGATTGTTGTGATCCCAACAGAAGATCATGAAACAGACCATCTCTAAAAATGAAATTATTATGTTTAAGATCATGAAACTGTAACCTTTAGTGGTCCCATTACGGCTAACAATGTACTTTAGGAATATGACAGAAATCCCAGTAGAATCAAAGTAAATTGCTTTCAGATTTTGATGTCAACAAAAAATATGAATTCATGTCCAGAAGGAAGATTGTAAAAGGAGGAAAAGGATACTCGAGGTTGATGTTCAGCTCAATTTACATGATTCCAGGTCATAAATCACTGTATCTACCGGCTTCATCTTATTAAGCTTTGTTTCCCTCTTTAATTTTGGTGAAACCTCTTATTCTGGTGTAGACTTACTAGGGGTTTTAGCTCTAGCCTCTCCTCTGACAAACCCCAAGTACACCCAGCATGCCATAAAATAGTTTGTATAAGAAAGAAAATGATTGATTCAAAGGCCATTGAAATCAATAGAAGTTTTTCCATTGGCTTGAATCATTTTTGGATCAGGCCTCACTATTTTCAGGATCAGAATCTGGCTTCTTCCACAGTGAAAACATTTATCAGAGTGCAATTTTTCATCTCTGTGTTCAAGCGGCGACTGGTCTGGAATCTGAACTTTGATATCTGCTCCGACAGAAGAGCAAGCCCTGCCAACACCTTCGGTTTACAAATCACTGTCAAGCTGTCAAACCAATCAGGAATTCAAAACACCTAAGACCTTTTAAATGCTGCCAGTGTTCTGTCATGAAATATATTTAAATATTATGAAGCTTTCAGATTCAATGTCATTTCTCATAGTGAAGTGTTACAAGGAATTTCTAATTAGTGTATTCTATTATTCTTCATTTACTGAAACTACAAAAGCCACCATCTTTTAAACCCAACTCTATTATTCTGATTCTAGCTAGAAAAGAAAGGCTTTTACCATGGTGACCATGACAGTTTGCAGACCTTTAGATAAGACCTGATGCCAGGGCTTTCCCTTATGGACTAAAAAGCTAACTAGCTTTCTCAAATGGGTCTTTGAAGTGGATGAGAGAATATTAGCAAGCCACAAAAATGTACCTGCTTCTGTACCTAAGGATAAACACAGATGAGAGGAAATCCATATCACTTAGGATCAAGGATCCTGGTAAAACAGATTTTGGTCTGATCCTGCTAGAGACTGTGCAAAGCTGCTGTACTCCTGCACTGCCCAAAGCTCTCGGAAGGATGCAGAAACCCGTGACAGTGATCAGAGCCACCTAACCACGAGCACAAATAAAAACTAAGGCGAGCTTTGTAATGGGGGGGGGGGGGGGGGGGAGGTTTCTGTGCACCCACGGCTCTGTGAGGAAGCATTTGGTTGCTGAATCCTCACAGAGCAGTTGGAGAAAGGATCTATATTTATGAAGAAGGACACTGGGGCCTCTGCTATCATGGATGGTAAGGTGCTGAAAGGGCGTGAGAGTCAACAAAGAAAAGGAGTTTGAAACCATGATACTGGTGACAGAGAGGTATTCCTGATTTAGACAAGAGTCAACAAAATGCCAGTCCACAGGGGAACCAGGTGGGGGAACAGTGTCACTTAAATGACATGCAGAGCTGATCGCTTCTGGCCTTCTGGTTTCTGTAAGAACAGAATTAAGGTCACGTTCTGCTACAAGTAAATATGAACGGCAAGTCCAGGCATACTAGAACATACTATTTTACATGGATAATGAACGCTTGGGTAACCTAAGCAAATCTTATCTCAATACATTTCATGTAGACAAAAGTGAAGCCCTAACTCAAATTTTACTTTTAGTTAGTCGTGTTCTCATCAGCTTCAACATTTGAAGAGGTATTTGTCTGAGTAGCAACTAAGCAAAAGCCAGCAGGAGCTAAGGAAATAGAAAATAAAACAAATTGCCTTAGTAAAGTCAAGGTGAATGTTTGCCCCTTAGAGCTGTCCACTGGTGTCTATTTGTCTAACACAGTGTGCAGTGTTAGCCATTATATTTGCTGCCACATTCAGCTCCAATGGTAATTGCATTTCAGGGTTTGGTGATATAGTATGATCCATGATGTATCCTTGGTGATATACTGTGATCCAGGATTATAGATGAAACACCTTGTAGAAAGCACTTCGGCAAGTGCTCAACTTTAAAACCTGGAGGTTTTTCATCAGGAAGTTGGGCTGGAGTTTACAGCTGTGTAGTACACATGGACATGCAGTGGTACATAGCTTTGGGAAGGTCTACAAAAATCCAGAGGTAGGTAAGTCTGATACTTCAGAGATGAAACACTAACACCACATTAGGAATTTTACAATTGGTTATACTTGGACCAAGACTGCACCCCTAACTCTTTTGCAGCTTTTGAAAATATCAGAAATGAGGGTATCACAGGATATTATGAAAGGAGATTTATGAGAGTCACAAAATAATCATCCATGTCAATTAAGTCGTTTCCCCTGGAAATTTCTTGACTGATTCTGCAATAATAAATCTTGCATATGGAGGGAAATTGGCACACTCTCCAGCAGAACTATCCTGATGTGTCATTGCTGGACTTCAAAGAAACAAAGGACGTGTAAAATATCTGCCTGGTGATCCATGCTGATGTCATTTTTCTAGGTTATGTCAGAGGTCAGCGTTTCACAGGCTCTGTTATATTCATCAAAGACATTTCTGAGGATTGAACTTTTTTTTTTTTTTTTTTTTTTAAGAAAAATGGGAAAAGCTGTTTCTCAGTTGTTCTCATTCCCTCTCTTCACTCTGAACTTTTGAAGTTCTAATAATGGAACAAAATTTGTAATTACCATCAAGTTAGTTAGTACGTGCTGATTTCTGAAAAGCTACTGGGATGGCCTGACAGCAGCAGAGCACTGATCAGTGGTTCACACCAGAATTAAACTGAGGTCTCCCAGCACCAACTATGCTGTAATTACTCCAGCCATCAAGCCTGTCAATGCTTTTAATGTCCTGAATTGAGAAAGACAATCAAGTCTCATTGTCACCTCTATTTTAGTTAAGGTTAAGACTGTAGAGAAGTTTTTTTTTTTTAATTATTTTTTTCCCTCTGGTTTGTCAAAAAAAGTCTGTTTTTAACATTTCTAACTGTGCTAAAGTAAGGAAGATTTTCTGTTCACTCTCATTCGGGGATTAGAGTAAGGATAGATTTTTCTAGAAACCCATCAAAACACTCAGTTGCCCAAAACTGTATGAGATAAAATAAGTCATCCTATTCACTTTTTCTTGAATCGCAGGCTGGAGGTTTTAATTCAGTTAAAACTTCCATTATCTCCTCCTGGCTGTACCTCCTGCTGTCTTGTGTTGTTCCACTTTTACTATGGATTTTCTCCAATACAAAAAAAATAAAAATAAAAAAATAAAAAATTGATACAAAATGCAATATTTTTTTTTAAAGTAGAAGATTTTGCCTCTACCACCAAAGCAGCAAATGGAAGAAAGTCACAGTAATGTCTATACTTGACAGGAAAAGTTTGACAACATTTTTTTGTACTGAACTTTAGTGGAAGAAAGTATTACCAAAGTTTTACAGAAACACGTCCCAAAATATCCTTAAAACCTCTTAGAAAAAATTCGTTATTCTTTGTTTTCTTTGTGCTAATTTCTTCCTTCCCTCACCCCCCCCCCCCCCCCCCCCTTTTTTAACAATTTCTGACATGGCATAGTTGCAACAGTACAAAATGTAATAGGGATATATGCAAATCATTTCACTGTGGCACAACACATCAGAGAGGACATAATTGCCATTCCTTAGTTTTATAAAAATAATGAAAAGATAATAATAATAAAGTCACCAATGGGCTGTTCCTACTCGGTGGAAATGTTTATCTTTTATCCAGGTCTGCACTTCCCAGCCATATTGCTATGAAACAGCTTGACATTACAATTGGAGATGGGGAAAAATCAATCAATCAATCAATAAAGCTAAATACTTAATGCAGCAATAGTTTCCAATATTTTTCATTAGTCCACCACCTCTTCTCTGTTGCTTGCATTCGTCTGATCCCCCAGTAACAGACACAGGCTGCTCATCTTACTTTGAGGTAGACTCTTCCAAAATGTCAAGCTGCTCAATTTTAATAAAGTAGCCCATCATAGCTTTTTTTCCACTATCCTAGGGTGTATGGAAAAGGAAAAGTAGGGTAACTACTTGAACATGGCTGCCAAGATCTAAAGGGGATATTGTAATCACTGAGTTATTCACTGAGCTCCAGCAAAGATCTGTTTCTCAATGTTGTTTCAGGACCTTAAAGTTATTTCTGAAGAAAAGCTTAGAGTGCTGTACTATGAGCCTTTTTTTTTTTTTTTTTTTTTTTTTCCTGCTTTAATAAATTACTATTTTACACACATACATGGAAACAAAACACATTTGAGCAAAAAGTCCATGATTGATTTTAACAGCTGTGCCCCATAGCAGTGAACTGAACCCGGTGATTTTATTAGTGGAGATACTGGACAATCATTTTTTATATGATGTGATCGTGTCTACAGCCTTCCTGCATTATTTGAATATCAAACACATTCTGAGAAACCAGGCCCTGCAGAGCCTAATTATAAATGAATCCCGGCTCCACAAGAGATGCTCTATGCCCTGTACAGATAAATAGGGAGCTGCCTTTCTGCAGTAGCAGAGTGCACAACCTGAGGATGACACTTGCTGCTAATGAAACAGAATATGCTGGCTCCAAGCCTTCCTCCTGCTACACAAGTGAACAAAGACATAATAAGGCACAAGGAAATTCTGCGCTCATTGCAAGATGCCAGGGGCACTTCTAGCTGGGATAAGGAGTGTATCGTAAATAAAGATGCCCAGTGGGACTACCTATTTCCACTTTTCTGTCGATGGGCATGCCTGTATTCTTCCTGCCTCTTCTTATGGTTTCCAAACCAAAAATTGCCAACTACGCTGAGGATACTGAAGAGCTGACCTTAAAATTTGCTAGAGATTGAAAGGTTAAATTTTACTCCCTTTTTCATATTTGGAACTGCATTTCATAGCAGCTGAGTGAGGAGAAAATGCAAGCATGATGTAATTTTAATTATTTCTGGTAATTAGAAAGAGAGAGCACAAATGAAGCTACATAACATCCTTTATTTAATGTCTTCGAAGACAAAGACTGTGCTTCTGGTCTCTTTCTAGTACTGTAGCATCTGCGCTTCAGATGAGAAATCCTTAAAATAGCTTATCACATTATGCTCCCCCCAATTCAGAGTGATGAAGGGCATGATTATACTGTATGCAACAAAACTGCGTATTTCAGATATACATCCCACTCCTCCTTAACCTGCAACACGTCTCTCTGAAATCAATGTAACCGGCTTGCAGTTCCTGCAGGGCCATCCCTGAGGGGGAGATCATTCAGTCCCCACCACATTTTGGGCTACTGGGATTAATTCTTCCAAAGTTACCTTTCCAAGTAAGGAGATGAAATCCTGATTAAGACACTGCAACACATTATGAGAGAGCGAATTAGACAGACGTCTGTAGTTCTGGGTATATTAAAATTTGTACCATCTCAATTAATTTGAGTCAAAACACTTAAGAAGTTACTAATGCAGAAACTACAAGTTTAAAACGGGGGTGATTGATTGTCCCAAAGCTTCCCACTTACTACCAGGTTTTGGCAAAAGTATTTTTGTTCCAGAATCGCAACAGTTACATTGGAGACAGCTAAACAGAAGGTGAAGATTACCTTAAGCAAGTATTACGTAGATTAAAAGGGGGGGAGTTATTTGCTTTAGATTAATAGCATGAGTCATTGTCCTTCTTAGCTATTCAGTTTTGACTCATTGCAGAGCAGAGGTCAGCTGAGGCAGCCAGTGAGCAGCAAACAAACCAACATCCGCTGTTTATGTAATAATTAATCTGAAAAGTGACAAAGCAGGCTAACAGGCTTACAATATGATGCTGGTTTCATTTGCAAAAAAAAAAAAAAAAGTATTTTTAAGCAGGATTTATTCACCACCCCCCAAAGACTCATCTTAAAATAAACGCTGTGAGTGAACAACGTAAGCAGTCTTACACTGTGATGGGAAAGTCTGTGGCTATCAGAGACCACATTCCCACCTTGCTGCAGAGCCACCCAGCACAATTTTGGCTTTCAGTGAGGACAGGAGACCTCTTCACATCCGCTTGCAGAGCACAAGTGGGAAACCTACCACAGTTGACCCTTGCAAAGCCATTCATGCTGAAAGCCAATTATAACCATTTAGATATTGCATTGCTATGACAGCTGATGAATGAAAAAGGACTTCCTTTACTGCCTCACCAGTAATTAGCTTGTGCCAAAGGAAAAAAAAAAAAAAAAAAAAAAAAAAAAGGAAAGAAAGAAAAAAAAAAAAAGATGAAAAAGCTGGTACCAGGGTATGCTGAGCAGTTGCTTACAGGAGGATGATAGTGAAGGCAGACTTATCCTTGCCTTAGTATCTTCCCAGAAGTACTATCAGTAGCCACACCAGCTTTTCTCTACCAAAAACTTTAACTTCTCCTTCTGTAAAGCAGCTCTGCACCCAGCCCATATTATGCAAATCATCAGCATTGCAAAACTTAATAAATTGAAACAATATATTCTAAGTAGCTAAAAAAAAAAAAAAAAAAAAGACATACATGACACATTTTGTTAGCTATTCTATCTTTTTTAATTAAAAAACTTAATTGTCAAAACTATTGAACTTGCATTCTGCAGGATGCACTCAGTGATACTCAGATTTATGATGCCTTTCACACAGCATTTAGCTTTGCACCTATTGCAGAGGATAGGTGGCTTTGGCTGTAAAGCATCTTCCATCCTGAAAGACTCGCACTTAATCAGCTACTTAAATATCACCGCCTCTCAGATGAAATGAAGTCTGTGCTCAACAAGCATAAAGCAACACAACAATTTACAGCCCAGTTCTACAACAGATTTACACATAAATAAAATAAATGGGATCTGCAGGAGTGCAACCCTGGCTTCTCAAGATGATTTGGAAGCTTAGAGGGTCTTTACGTACATTCTAATATAATTTTTTTTGTGAAATAAAACAGATTATTTTTTAACTTCCACGTAGCTAAACAAACAAGATGGGGGACAGATGCAGTATTGACTTTACCATAGGCATGAAGGTAAAAAATGCAGATACATCCATCCATTAGGATTTTATATTGCAGTACCTATTTCAAGTTAGCCATTTTGCAGTCTTCGGTCATAGCCATCAAACCTGGCAAAAAAGTTACAGCCTTCAGAATTTCAGATGTTCCTCAGAGATGTTGCACATAAGAGAAGATAAGACTACAGCCTAACTAGCTCAGGAAACACAAGCAAGTATCTGAGAGAAAGTGGTGTGGGCAGACCTGGCTAGGGCAGCCCTCACAGGATGGATCCAGGAGCAAGGGGAGCAGCAGGGGCCACTGACTGTAAATTTTTCCTTGCATTAAATTACAAGTAAAGGTCCCAAAAGGATCAGACACACTTTTTTTTCTCCCCTTCCCAGGTACCTCTTTCGTGCCTGGTTGCTCCTAAACTCGCATTGCTGATCTTGTTGTGTAGTTCTTTTTAAAAGTTCTTCAGCATCCGCCATCTGACTCAGGCAATGCAACTTCTTGAGAAGAAAGAGAAAGCTGGATAGTTTAAGCAAAGGAAATCACTGGGGATAACCCCATCTCCTGCCAGCACAGACAGTACCAGAGCCAAGCACTCCTTCAGAAAAAGAAAAAAAAAAAAATAGGGGTTAGGGGAGAGTGAGAATCCAACCACATCTTAAAGAAGCCTCGCTCCTGCTGAGGATGTTACAGCTATGAAGACCAAGAGTCTTGAATTTTATTTTTTAAAAAACAGTTTGAGTTTTGCAGGATAAAATCCACAATTCTGAAGGAAATAAGTGAAGTACTATGGAAGGTTTTGTGGTTTTTTAATATATTATTTTTATTAATAAAAAGAAAAAAGCACAAGAATTGGTGCTAGACAGAGAAGCAACTTTGGGTGAGTCCTCTCACTGAATTGTGGGAGTAGCAATTGGACAGTAATTGCTAATGCTGCTAATTAATGTTTGCAACAGTTTTATCAGTATCTGAAACAAAAACAATAATGAGGTTAAAAGTTTTATTTACCAGGATTTTATTATTTCTGAACATAAAACATGGGGCAGGACATTAGACCAAATTGGTTGTTAGCAGTTTATAGGGCCATGTAAGGATTTCAGGTGCTCATATAATCAAGACTTAAATTGGTAGCATCTTTTTTTTTTTTTTTTTTTTTTTTTTCCAGCAGGATGTGAGCAATTAAATAGAAGAAGTAATGTTCTTTTTGTGATTGCCAACAAAATTGCCTTCAGCCTGGTGGAATTCAGCCTCCTGCTGCCTTGTGAGGCAGGCTGCAGCCCCAGCCACCTCCATCCCAAGGAAGAAGCCATGAAGTGGGCACCCAATGCCTCATCAAGCTTCCCAAGGACCTTCTCCAGAAGCTGTTAATTAAACATTTGAAGAGTCTGACCTTCAGGGCTGAATCAGGGAGCAATCTGCATGCATCAAATACAAATCAGCTGAGGTTCTGATCTCTGCAAAGCTGGTGGCAGGTTTATGATGTATAGACGTGCCACATGTGCTTGTAGCATGGTATAGTTTTATTCATAATTTTTGTATGTGTTAGTGCCAATAGTAAGACAATAACCCTTATGTACTGTGTAGTATTCATGTTCTCTTTGAACAGATGAGAAAAATAAATATTTCTAGTTGTCACTGTATGCTTCTTAAAACCTCTGCACACAGCAGAAATGGTCACAGAGTTTCTGTACAGACTTCTTCCCAAACTCACACTTCTTTTACTATTCTTAACTTTTTTTACTGTTTACTCTTTATCATTTTTCCAAGTCTTTAAAGTACTAATTAATTTATTTATTTGTTTTCCCAGTAGAAGGTGTAATGGTGCAATGCACCTAGAGGGCTGTTCCAGCGTTACAATTCTCTGCCTCAAACTCCACATCGAGCCAGTGCCAGGGTCCAGCAATAACCTGCTAGAGTGACCAGGAAGGTCAGTCTGGTGGACACAACTTCAGTTATAATGAAAAACAAACAAACAAACAAAACAAAACAAAACAAAAAAAAAAACTTTTTTTTTTTTTTGTGAAGCAGCAAGGCAAGCCAGCTGTTTCCAGAAAGGACCCTGTGATTCAGACCATAGTGGTGGGATTGCTGCCATTGCCTCCTGTGGACTTTTATGCAGATTCCCCAGTTTATGTCAAACAAAAGTCAGGGTGTTCTTCCATCTGCAAACAGTGTGATCATTGCCTGGAGCAATGCGATGATAAACAATGCAAAACTTTGTGTTTCTGTCACAACCTAGTCCCCAGGGGATAGATTGCCATCTCATACATCCAGGTGGCTCCACTGAAGCTGGCTTTACCTCCTCCACGGCCAGCCAGAAGACTGGCAGGAGCGCACCTCACCTGGAGGGTACAAATCCTGCCTGATTGTGTATCTTATCTCTCCAGAGCAGATGCTTTTCTTTATCTCTGTTTGCACAATTTTCAGTATGACAGGGACCTGTTCCTGGTCAGGACCTTGAAGCACAACAACAATAGTCCAAGTATAGCACAGGATGGAAAGAAAGAGAATATATACAACCAACTTTGGGGTCTTAGACCAAGGTATATGGGAAACAAAGGTTTAGCATCAAGGAAAATGTAACTGTGGGTCAAGGAAATCCTTCTAATAAATAAAAATCATAGATTTTAATAACAAACACAATGAGAGATGTGAGGCCTTCCTTTGCAGTAGCACCAAAGACATCAGAGCTCTTCCTAAAATGATGTTTTACAAAAAGTAAGATTTAGAGATGCATCATCTTAAGAGCAGCCAGCAAATCACTAAATAGCACTGACCTCCTGCCACCCACGCCTGCACTGGCCTTTGAAAAGGAAAAACCTGGATCTGCCTTTTGAGAGATTGCTGCTCTTTAAATGGCTGCTAAATTATGTGATTAAGTTCAGACAATATGCTAAAATGTTTAATTTAGCAGTCATCTCACAGCATATTAATTAAGGCTTTTGGTCAGTTTTTCTCCCTCTAAGAGCCTGAGTTGTAAGACAGGTAAATTAAGTCCATCATGAAACTCAACTTTCAGTGACCTGTTCTGGCAAGCCTCCCCACTGACAATGCTCCTGAAGGCCTACCACAACCTTAGAGATAGCAAACACTGGGTATCAGCACGTGGCCTGCTTGATTAACATCTCCACATGCCCCGAACCCTCGTGCCATGCATGACCAACGTCAGAGTGCTGAGATATTTCACAAGCACATGGGGGGGCTGATAGCAAGGGCGGCTCCCAGCAGGTGCCACCTGATGGCACAGGGTAGGCCAGGCTTCTGTCACAGGAGCTGAGTCACTGTGTCCTGGGCTGGACTGCCTTCTTCCCTGACCAGAAATCATATTATCCAACTGCTCCCGAGCACCAGTGTCACATCGAAAAGTGCAGGAGGCACATAGGGGCCCAGAGCTGGAAGATGGCTCCAGTTGTAAAACCCCTCACTTATTTTGTTGAACCTCACAGCTGTCTCTGCTCTCCATGTATCTGTGCCCTGTACCACAGTACCAGAGGGCAGGGCGTTGCAAAACAGACACAAAAAAAACAAATATTACAAAGCTGTTTTTTATATTATATATATATTTTTATTTCTTGTTAAATCTCACATGTATAGTTGTAGGCATCATCCCCCATCAGGGTGCAGGTGACCAGGTGGGGCTGGAGAAGGTTGGTGGCCCCACACAGACCTGAAAACCAAGGTGCCCATTTGCCCTCAAGTTTCCAGGATGCTCTTGCAAGTATTGCAAAGTAAAGTTGCTAAATAGTTGAGACGTCTTCCCCTCTTCTCCTCATTTTAAAAATTCAGTGATATTTGTATTAAATTCATCTTTGCGGGGTGTTACACTAGTCTTTTACTCAGCATATCAACAGTGGGTTTTCTTGCATCTTATCATTTCCATATGACAAGCAGAGTCTTTCAGAATATGTTTCAGTCTTTGATTAAATTTGTCAGACTACCTGCCACCAGGGAAGAGGCTGGCTAGGAGGACCGGATCAACTAATTCACCATCATCTGCTCCACTATGCCTGAAGCTGCTTGGCCACAAAGGGATGAGCAACCCAGGAAGCACTAGTTTGCAGTCAGAGACTGCTCTGATGGAGATCAGGAGTTGGAAACTTCACAAAGTGAGAATCTGGAATTCAGTAAACAGGCTAAATTCCCAACTAACTGGGAATTCTGGGTTCTTTAGGTTGGCTTTGACAGATTTGTGCATTTACAGCTGTGCTTTTTGAAACAAGAAATCTGCCAGTGATTTCTCCTAGGTAGCAGAGCTTGTCCCTGACTCATTTGTACTTCTGTTTGGAAATCCTCTGCTCATTGTGTGAGACTCCCTGGGTCTCCACCAAGGCTGATTAATTACCCCACTCTGGGGAGCAGGCAGCGATAAGCTTTTTTGAAGATGAGTGTTAATGTGTTTCCTTGGTTTCAACCACCCTTAGTCAGCCTGGGTCACTAAATTAATCTGCATTAAACATTCACTCTTATGGTCACAATTTCATCATCCATTTAAAGAAAGAGAGCCCTAATAACAAAGCAGTTAATCCTACAGTTCTTCACCTACTCAGACCTCTCCCAGACAATTCGGCAGAATCCTTATTAGTGCAGTATGTGTCTGCTGGGAGGTGGCTTAATTCATATATCTGCATTGCCACACCGAGTGAGGTAACTGTGGGGGTTTTCTCCCTCTCCAGGAAGATGTGAGGAAGTGAGAAATAATATTGTGAAAAATAATTCCCTTCTCTTTTTTTGTTCATGTCCACTTCATTGCCACAAAGAGGATTGCTGGTTAATATACAGAATAATATATATATATAAAATCAAATTTTTTTTTTTTTTTTTTTTTTTTAAATAACAAAAAACAGAATGTTCACTTTATATCTCTGTAGCTGTTCTTTGGAGTGTGTTTCCATGGAGTAAGTGGTTGTAAATACTGGGTTTTCAGCCTAGAGTATAATAAAAAGCATCTTGCCGTGGTAGACTGGGTGCTAGGTGCTATAAAATAAGGATTAGCTAAAATGAGATCTTTGGGTGTGAATACAATCACCGTGTTGCTCTAGAGTCGCATATTAAAATATTTTAATTTTGAAATTATTCTGTGTGAGACACTGACATTGTCAAAGTCAGGTGTCCTATTTCAGGAGGATTGAGAGGTTTCAGCTTGGAAGGCTGTTGCCTAATAAACTGTTGAGTCTTCTGTCATTTTATAAGAATAGGGGGAAATGGGTGCAAGCAAGAATTCAAAGCCTGAATGTGTTATCTTGTCTGTTAACAGGCCCTTCTTGCTTCAGTGTTTTGGCAATTTTATACATTCATAAAGGGTTTCATTCAACAAAACCGGAAGGAAAAATAAAGCTAAACATTATATTTTGTTTCCAAAATACATTTTGGTTTAAATCCTGGATTAAACCTACTTCAGGGACTGAACAAAAATGAAGTTCAGAATTCATAATCAGCGTGGAATGCAACTGATGGGGACCAAATAAAAGAAACTTATTTAAGAAACATTAAAATCCCATACTTCATCCCTGTGAGGCAAGAGATACTATGAGTGGCACTCCTGACCCTGCTGACAGGCATTGCCTGTTGTGCTCCTTCCCATTTCTTACCTGCAAATCAATATTGCATCCTCACTTCTGCCAGTGCAAGCACACACATGGAACAGAACTTTTTTTCCATGCCTTTAGTTGCCCACCTGCTCTATTTACCAATATAACGTCTGCATCCTTGATTTTCAGTAAGTGGATATTCCTCTTTCTAAAGCTAATAGCAGGGTTAGTTCAGTAGGCAGACTCTGGGTGCTGCAGCATTCATCTGCAGCATTTGTTTAGTTCAGTAATTGTCCCAGTGGGTGCCAACCAGAGTAGGGGCTTATGTCTACCTTCCACTCTCAAACACTCTCTGTTCAGATGCCCTTGCTGTCCACATGCTGCAGCTATCTGGAGGAAAGCCTTTCTATCTGGTTGTTTTTCCTAGGAATGCAGAGGTGAAAGACTCACTGGCTTGAATAAACTCTTGCTTATGCTGTGATTTTTACTAAAAATACTACCGAGAAATACAGCTTTATGAGTTGCAAAAATGCCCAATACAATCAATAATTTGTATCTACATATTTGCACTATTAATGCAAATCCGATGCATTGTCCAAATATGCCGTACCCCATGCACGAATTTCCTCCAGGCAAGAAATAACAACTGAGCCTGAGGCTGAGGACAGCAGCTTCTAGATCGCTACTGCAAAACCCATCTCAGGGGACTTTTAGTTCTTCACAAAGTGCTTCAGGTGTTACAAGACCAGAGCATCTCTCCAAGGGCTTGAGCTCAGTGGTGTGTGCTGTTGTGGATGTCGTAGAGTTTTCCTCCTTGCTCCCTTGTTCCTGTAAGATGGCCAAGAAATAAAACCCTGTCACAGCAGCTGCAGAGAGCTGATATGGGGCATTCTCTTCTCAGGGATGGTAGTGGTGGTGAGACTAATCATCTTTTTATTAATTGCTCTCTTATCTAGCCTGAGTACCTGTTACAAAGAGCAGGTGGCGAGGGTGAGCTCAACCATGTTCCTCCATGAACGGTGCTGCTTGCGAGACTGCACCATCCTCTTCCAACGGCAGCAGCTGCCACTGGCCCTGGGCCAAACAGCACAGCAGCCATAAATTGATCTGAGGGCTGGATAACAATTTGTCAGTCTTCATGCATCCCGCAGGATTGCTATCCAAGATACAGCACATCCCCCAAAGCTCTACAAACTTCACTCAGGACATGATGGTCACTTCATCTCATGGGCACCAGCTTTGTAGTGGGTAACAGAGATGTAATGCCACCTTCCCTTTATCACACAGTTGTCCTGCTCACAAAAGTGACAGACCTGTGTGTTTTTCTCTCCTGATTCTCCATCCAAATTCGTTATGGATGTAGTTCCTTTTTTTGTTTAATCCAACAACAATATACAACAGCTTTTGGGGCAGGAACAATGGCAATCCACAGTGTACAACATGGTACAACAGTTTAGAAATTAAAATTTATCCAGCTGGATCTGTCAGCAGCTTAAATTTCATGCAAACTAGGCAAACAAAGGTTTATGATGACATCAGATCTAGAAATTGTATTTTTGATACATAAATCTTCCAGGATTAATTCTTTTTGTGAACTACATGATCTGGGTGTCCAATTCTGATGGCCCCAGTATCTGTTTCATAGGTTTTCTTATAATTTTGATATGAAAAATTAATGGATTCCTTGCAGAGCATGCAGCAGCTCTCTTGCAGCATTCCCTGTCTTTGGCTGACTGCAGAAGTGCTGCCCAGCCCTTGATTCAGTGTTTTCTTTGATCACTGACTGCACAGTGATTGATCACAGCAATTTCTCTCACATGAGCAGAATCCTTTGGCTAAACTTGTTTCAGACACTAAGGGCTATGAATGTACTACAGACTAAACATTAATGCTTTGCTTGTAGTGTTTAAACTCTCATTCAACAGGGTTCAAAACCACTCATATAGAAGCAAGCAAACTGTTTTAAGACTTCTGACTTAATCAGTTTCTGAGAAAGAGAGCGCTGTCTCGGTGTTAGCTACGGAAGGACATTTCACTACACAATATATCTGAAATCTTATAAAAGTAGTACAGGAAGAAAGAGGTAACGCATAAGAAAGGTCAGTGTATGTATATATACAAGTGTGCATTTGTATCCACGTACAGGCATCCAACAAACATCTATGCCATACAGCAATCCAGATGTTGCTGTGTTGATCTGGTTTTCTTCCCAAAATACAATACCCAGAGTTTCATGCACATGCAATTTTTCCTGTATGTATTTTAAGAGATCAGTTGTGGTCCCATGCCTGACATAGCTAAAGAATCATACAGCCATTAGTACATGAATTCATATGCCTTTGTGTCTTCTTTTAAAATGTATTATCTAACCCTTCATTTATTTTGCAGTAATCTGCACCCCCAGAGCCTATCTAGAGGTGAATTTCATTCACATTCAAATGCAGCTGGGACCTCCACCTGGAAGGGACTGCCCATGTCTTTAATCTGAGTTGTGATTTGGAATTTCTTTGAGATGTTCAGATCTCCTCCTGTACCGTAATTCACACTTTTTTGATTCCATTATGGTAATTTCTTTCATGAGAAAAGGATTGATTCAAATTTTGAATGGAAAGTGTCATGGGAAAGCTACATGCAGTTACTCATGCACAGGGAATGGAGAAGGCATCTAAATTCTGAGCTGGTTTCAGCCATAAGATTTCCCATCTTCCTTTCCTAACCTTAACTTACCTATTAGCATATTCATTAAATGTTTTATGGTGTGCATGCCAATTGCAGTGATCTCATGCTGGGTATGGAATCATGAAGCTGCAGTTTCTCTGAGTTTGGATTAGATTATAAATTAAAACCTCAGGGCACTCTGAAAAATGCATGGAGTTTCAAATATCTCTGGGGTGAACCTGGGTTAATTTACTATTATTTTGTATTGCAGGTGTGTGAAAGATACCGTTGTTCAATAGTTTATGTGCAGAACAAGGGATCTCTCTTTTTCCAATAAAATTGCAACATGAATTATATACACTGACATCCCACTGATCTCTTCAATAGCAGATCAGCAAGTGGAAGGTAATTTCTGGTGGATCAGGTAGGAAAAAGTATTAAAAACTCACAGAGAACCAAGGCTGCCAGGCTTCAGGCACCTCTGCAGTGATGAAGTTTGTATGTAAATTGCAATAGTGGATCTCAGCAGGTTCCTGAATCGATGATTTTACCTTCTGAGCTCAGAGCACAATATTGATATTTGGTACTTGGGTACTTGTATTCTATTTGTTAATTCTTTTGGTAGCATCAAAGTTTTCAGATATTTTAGGTCCTGATAGAAAACATTTGATAAGAAACTTGAATAATGGAGCAGAATAAGCAAACCTTTCTAAATCTTATGAGTCCATTGGCTTTGGATTACCATGAAGGGCACGGAGCCACATGAGTGATGACTCTCCTGAGTGTGCTGACGAGTAGGATTATATCTTTTCTCTATTTCTCCAACTCTTAAACATGTAAAAATATAGACATTATGGTCTCTCAGATCTGGAATATTTTTCTTGGTGTTACAAAATGGAGCGTGGTGCAGGAGCAAGCCTGCACCTGCTGTATGTCAGCATTTCACAGCTACTCCTGCAGCACTGTGACACCATGGACATCTCTCTGAGATGGTGTCCATTTGGGTCCACCTCATCCTGTTGGAAAGGCCTTTTGGGTTGGTTCTGTCCTTTGAGACAAAGGAACCAGACTGCCTACAGGAGATGCCACAGCCCACGAATGGGCAGAGTTAGTTTGCATGTTGGATTAAATGATTCATTTGCCACTCTTGTTGTCTCCGGAGTGCCAACAAACGTGCTTGACCAAATGTAGTTGCTTTATGAAGAAACACAAACTAATCCAATTTTAAAATCAAACAGAACAATTTGAAATCATGCTCATTTACTGTGTAAACACTGACCACAATTAACTAGGCATTCTTCACTTTGGGGAAATACAAAGTTATGGATAGATGGGGAGATATTCTGCTCGGTTCGGCAGTTGCAGGCAAGCATCGTGGTGGTAAGTAACTTTCATTTGTAGAGTGATACTGGATTAGTGGCCTTTAGAGAACCGCTGGAGAAATTTAAATTAGAAAATAATCAAGAGCCTTGGTAATGTGTACATATGGTAATATATAATGTGTTACACAATTAAGTCAATGTTAGTTCAAGGAAAATCTTTGAAAATCATTCACTGCTAATTCAGCGCCAGATTGTGGTACCACATAGCCCCCAATTCAGCCATGGACCTTAATGGCACAATATTAATTTGAACTCACACAACTTGGTGCTAGATATGAAAGGGGAAAGCTTCCCTTTTTTTTTTTTTTTTTTTTTTTTTCACACAGAAAAATGCTAAAAATACTATCTTTTTCTTAACTCAAAGCAGTAGCAAATGCCCCAGCTCTCAGGTGAATACCTAAATAAAAGCTGGATACAACCACAGTGGAATCTGGAGGGGAACTCACGCTGCTGGATGCAGTCATGGTGGGTGCAGGTCCTTAGTGTGACCCCAGGTGGGAGAGGTGGCAGAGGGACCCCATCGGCAAACCAGGCAGTGTCCCAGCTTTGCATCTCATGTCCCAACTGCCCACTGCAGATAGACAGTCTGAAAGGAAAATACGCACATTTGGGGTCAAGAATAGCACTTCAGGCAATGATGAGGACCAAGTCTCTGAGAGGATGTTATTTTGCAGGATGGTGTAATACAGCAGCAATCTTCCCCTGGGCCAAAGGAAAATATTCAATCATATCTTAAAATTTGTCCAGTTTGATTTGAAAAATAAGTTTCATTCCAGAGCTGTGCTCTTTTTCTCTCTTTCAGTTGCAGAGGTTTTGTGATTTGTACTAACCTTGAAGATACAACACAAAATATGTGCTAATGATATTCCAATCTCCCAGCTGGTGTTGGCAACTCTTTTACCGCTCTGCAGGACAAGTGCAAGTACAAATGCAAGTACCAGAACCTTGTTGAGAGCAGAGTGTCCCACATTTCAGTCTAACCATTCGAACTACAAGACATGTAATAAAACAGTTTCTGCTCTGAATGAATAATTGAGCTGCTTCTGTGGGGAGGCCTCTAAAGAGCCATGTGGCAGAATGTTTTTTAAGGCACTTATGAAAGCTATCCCACCTGGAAACCATCCCACACACAGAGCCCACATTGCTCTTCCTCTCAGCTTGGTTTAATTGCTCGTTCTATGTCTGTACATAATCCGAATGGTGAAGAAATATGCAGGATACATGAAATGCTGTAATTATTTTTAATGTAAAGCAAGATTTCCAAAATCATGAGATTCCATGAATGTCACTGGGCATCTTTTGTCTGAAAATTCCTTCAATTAATGCAATAATGCTCAACATTATCAAAAAGAATTTAAGAACACTTTGATGCTTGGTTGTTGAAACAATTATGTAGAACATAAAAATTTCACTGCCTCATCCTCCACCATGCAGCAGGTGCTGCACAGCCCTGCAGAGGGGCCCCACTGCTGGTACACCCATCCCAGGCAATTCCTCCTTACTCAGGCAAACCCCTGCTGGCCATCTGCTCCAAGCCATAGAGACAGAGCTCAACAGAAAATAATTTTCACATTCTGAAAAATACTTTGAGATGAAAAAGAATTCCTTCTTCCTCCTTGAGATGTAATAGTGAGTAACAATACTAACAGTAATAATGATGATGATGATAATAGTAATAATGACAGCACTTCACAGAATCACAGAATCACAGAATTTCTAGGTTGGAAGAGACCTCAAGATCATCGAGTCCAACCTCTGACCTAACGCTAACAGTCCCCACTAAACCATATCCCTAAGCTATACATCTAAATGTCTTTTAAAGACTTTCAGGGATGGTTGTGACAAATCAACATTTCCTAGTGCAATATGTGTTGCCAGAAATATCCAGTAAACTTGAAGTTTACCACCAAAATCATGACAGTAGTTGGCTGTCTCTTAGAGGTTCATTAGACAGCTTGAATAACATATGGCCTCCTGTTCCTGCTTCAGCACATAAACTGGGAGTAAGGTCCAGTCTACCTAACTCTGAACCTTATTTATGCCAAAGTTAGAGTCAGAGGAGAGAGAGAGTTCCCACTGAAAGCATCCAAAGATGTTCTTTCCTGAAGTATAGGCACTTAAATTAGGTAAACAGGGATCTTTCGCTGTATCCTTGGAGAACAGCTCTGTTTCCAAGGACTACCTGGAAAACTGAAGCAATCAAGTCAGGGGAACAAATTCCACTATTGTTCTGAAATGCATATATAATATGTCCTACCTGAGTTGTGCAGTATTGCTTTTTAATCAAAGGTTTTTATCAATATGTTTATGTTTTGCTAGATTAAATGTTCCATATCTAGACTGAAGGTAAGGAGTGTCACACAATAAAGGAAATTAAGTAAAAATAGAGTTTCACTACTCATGTTATGTGCCATTATTCTATATCACTTTGTTCTGGGGACTTTTAAAACTGGTTTTGTATGGTGTTTTGGGAAAAACAAAACAAAACAACGACAACAAAACCACATGTACAAGATAAGGCTGAACTAAACAACACACGCTGGAGGTAGAAAGAATACCCACTACTAAGATTCAGCTGTTCTGTGCTTGAAGAAGTTGTCTCATTCTCATTCCTACTTTTCTAATGGGCGTACTTAGGTATTTTTGACATAATTTGTGCAGAGGCCACATCTAAAGCAGAGAGCTCTGAAAGGAGTGTTACCGTCTTGTAGAGGAGATGCTAGTTTGTTGGCACTGGGCACAGTCTGCCAGGACTGTACCTTCTGGGAGTGATGTTAGCTCAAGGATGGGGGAGTGCCTGAGTTACTGCCATGCTTGTGGTTATTTGAGAATACAGTAACCATCCATCATGGATAGATGAACCATTTCTGAACTGAAAAGGAAAGCAAACATTCCTAGGAACAACGCATGAAGCAAATACACTCTTTCTCACCCTCAGTGCTGTTACTTGATTTAGATGAGGCAGTTCCTTGCTTTCTATAGGGATCACTAGATATTATAGAATTTTCCCCCTGCAAAATTCCTATTGAGCTTCTTTTTTGCATTTCAGTTTGATTCAAAGTTCAAAAATTTCGTAAAAATCTCTCCATTAGCTTCAACAGCCTTCTGTCAAGCTCTTATGTCTTTATTTGCTCCTTAAGCATCCTCTGTTTCAAAGTGCTAGACAAGCTTCCTGCAAAGTTTTTAATTCTGACTCACCAACAGACAGCTAGCCTTTTTACACTTAATTCGAGTTACTAACTCAGAGCCTGGAGAAACTGGAGATGGACCATTAACAGTGCTGCACAAACCGTCAGATTTCCTTGCTGAATGGTAAGTCACTATTTGATGGTCTTAGACATTGTATAATTGGCATTTCCACCTACCTGTTCTATTATTGCTCTGCTTTCAGTGCAAGATGGAGGTTTTCATTACATTGCAACACAGGGAGATAATGAGAGTGTTTGTGCATCTACCACTGCTCCTAAAAGGTGCAAAATTAGAGAACAGATCCGGCTGACACCAGTGGTCTTACGAAAGATCTCTCTGTTGCCATACAGAAGGTTTGTGTTCAGTGACAACAACAAGCAAAAAATGGTGTTGAGGGAAAGTTAACATATTAAGAGAGTGGGGAAGGTTGGAAGAAAAAATCATAATACGCTATTTATTTTAAGAATGTTGTCACTTTTTTGGCTAACAAATTGCCCATGAACAGATTATGATGTTTCTTGATGAACATAATGATCTTGGTGAATAATTTATCAGAAGCTTATCCACATGAAGATGACTTGAGTAGAAATTTGGACATTGGGGCACATGGCCAGCAGTCCAGGTATAAGGAAGGTATAAGGAAGTCCAGGTATAAGTCCAGGTATAAGGAAGTCAAAGACTCATACTTAAGCAGGAATTCCAGCACTTTGGAATTAGTACAGTGAGATTTTGAGTATGTTATAGAGAAGATGTGTTTCCTGCATGCTCATTAATATCAGTTGGTATCAGAAGTTGCAGCAGCTGCAGATCTGGCTTTATGTCAACATGCTGTGAGCCTTCGTCCAAGACACATAGACATGCAGATGTACATCTAATGAGATTTGCAAAAAGACCTAAGCGACTAGATGCTTTTGATGCAACTAGGTACTTCTGTGCTTTGTGCAGACCTTTGAAAGCTATCCTGTTTGTGCATTAATGGAATGTTCTCAGTGCTGCTATGGAAAGACATGATGTTTCATGGGACAGTCAAAACAGATCAAAAGAGAAGGAAAAGCCTATTGTGCATTCTCTATATTTCTGGCTATCCTTGCAAATTCCTGAAACTTGTGGAAAAAAAAAAAAAAAAAAAAAAAAAGAATAAACCCTCATCCCTTACACTGTCACCGCATGGGACAGAATGTCCTCCATCACATCCCATCTCAGGGACATGGTGAAGAGACTGCAGCGGTGCATCCAGGACAAGATGCATCACCTGCTGCTCCTAGATGTGTAGGATCTTTTGGCAAATCTTACCCGAGAGCCCAGTACATTGGACAAGTAAGCCAGAGAAAAATCACTAAAGCTGCTGACACATCCATTGTTCCCTGTGTATCCTTGCCTGCCATATCTCAGATATTTTAGCTGAAATTTTGTCTTTTTTTTTTTTTTTTTTAATTGAAATATGTTTTTTCTTGGCTTGAGGAACTGAGATCTTGTTCTTTCACAACAGTGGGACCCTCATCAAGGTCTCATCCTTCCCATCCCTAGCTCAGCAAGAGTAATCACATTGAAAATACTTCACAGAGGAGAAAATTATGTCAATGACAGGATTCTGTTCTTAGGAAGCTTTATGTGAATGCACAAAACGTGCTGTGTTTTTGATTTCTGCATTTTATTTGGTTTATTAATTGCTTTATTACTAAAAAGTCTAATTAACAATAAAAATGCTTAATTATCTTTTAGTTTGTATGACTTGTGAACTCTCTGTTTAACACTACATTTCTCATCTCAAAGTAACACTGTTATGCGATCTGACATCTGTTATTTACTTCAGCATTATTTCTTTTTTATTTGTGGAGAAAAGACTGCAGACACCAGACTGTAAATTTTCTTCCTTTGCTAAGGCATACAGTGGAGAACAGAGCATAAAGAAGCTCCAGAATATATACAGGAATCAGGATATAACATTGTGCCAAAGGAAAAATTGTGCAGAGGAGGATATATTACAGAGAATCTTATTGTATTAAAGTAAATAGAAAGTTTCAACAGATTTCAGCACTGGGAACTGAAATACTCAGTTTCAGGAAGTGAACAATTTAATTCTGTGTTACACAAGATCTGCAGTATCTATTTGAAACAGAGCAGGGATTCAATTAAGTGCACAGAAATGCAGCCAAACTAGGGGATGATTAGAGGTTTTCCAAAAGCCCATTGCTGATTTGTGTTTTGGTTTGTTTTAGTCTTTTAGAATAAACAAAGCTTGAAGTCTTTTGCCTCTTACAACAACTGGATTTTTCACATTCATCCAGACTTGTATTACTGCTTCTGATTTTCTGCATCCTGTGCTGTGGTTCCATTTTGGAGGCACTACCAATTTGATTTTCAGCAGCAGCATACTTTGCAGGTAGATCCTTCAGGAAGGCCTCACGCTGAGTACAGTGCTTCTCAATGTGAATACCAGTACCTGGATGTGACCTGGTACCTGGGCACCACTACAGAATTGAGCCTTTCTGCTGACCCTGTTACAGGTTAATAATTCAACTATACAAGATAGAAGTAGACTGTAACTGCAGAAATGTGCTCCACAAAGACTACATCAAGAAACAAAAACAAAAGCAAACAGCAGCATGGGAAAAGACTACCTCTTAATAAGCATATTTTGTAGGATCCTTTCTTTCCTCCAGCACAGACACAAAAACAATACAGACCTCGTGTCTTGTTAACAGTTCTGCCTGCAGGGGAGTGAAAACGAAATTTCCTAGAGAAGAATAAGCCTCATGGCAAGTTCCTTTCAGGCATATGGACTCAGGAGATTGAAGTGTTGGTTCTTTTTTCCTCAAATATTTTGTTAAGTATTTACATAAAGGATTGTCAGATCAGCACTGTACACCCTCTTTTATAGGCAGTGACACCAGAAAAAAAGCTATATGCTGCCAGAACATGGATACCCTTCCCTTCCACCACTGAATCGATCTCCTGTATCTGCCTTTCTATTTACCTGTCTTCTCAGCACTTTTAGTTGGACCAATATAACACATCTGTTTATTACCACCTCTACTTCATGTCAGAAACTATTTATGAGGATATGTCTTCTCATAAGAGAAGAATAAATGCATTAGACTGACGTGACTCAGTAGTCACAAGCCGTATCTCCGAAGTCATCTGGAGAAAACACAGTCAGCTTTTACTGAGTTTGTGCCCGATGACACTCACAGGTGTGTTTTGCAAGTGACTGACAAAGTGCTGTGTTATAAAGGCTGGAATACAGGCAGGCTTTGTGTAATCCTAGCTATTTATACCATGTCTGGAAATGATTCCTTTGTTGTACTAATGAGCGTAGGGGTATTGCTGAGGCAGGCTGAAGGCGTTATTTTAGAAGCCGCGTGCTTACACTGCTGTGGCTGGCAGCCCTCCCCAGGGCCTCGCAGAGGAGCTGCCTCTGCTGACCACTGCCTCCCCTACCTCCATGCAAAAGAACACCATAAAGATGACCTCTTTTGAGAAAAAAAAAAAAAAAAAAAAAAAAAAAAAAAAAAAGGTCTACTTGCACATTATGTCCCATATGTACCAAATTATGGACACCACCATCTGATCTAAATGTATTACCATTTTATTCCAAGAGGTATGTTGTTACTCTGAGGGCTACAGAGGCATTTATGAATTGACAGTTTCCCAGGTGTAATTTTAACAAAATATTAAATTTTGTCTGTGATAACAAAGCGATTAATTAGTGGCAAAATGAAATAATTTGTTTTCTTATCAGATGCGGCATGTAACGAAAGTACATAATCTTACCCTTTTAGAGCAAATAAACTTTAAAACCGTAAAGCTAATGGAAAAAATGAGTTTTCAGAGAAAAAGTTAGGAAGAAATTGAAGCATTTGTGCTTTTGCAGAAGCAGATCTGATCCTGGGAGAAGGAAGAAAACAGGGAGTGCTTCTGGTAGCGAGGAACTGAGGGACCAATTCCCCGCTTGGTGGATTCCAGCCCTCTTGTGCAGAATTGTTTGTGTTATTCATCCCCGTGGTGCCTCTGCACCCCATAATACCAAATTAATATGGTGCTGTGAAACAAACGACAGATTTATGAGGTGCTGAGACGCTTAGGTAACAGGGACCACAGAAGCATCTATCTTACATAAAAGAGAAATACAGCTTGTCCCCGCTGGCATTTTGCTTCTGTGTGGGAGTGTATGAAGAGCAAAGATATGTCTTTAAAAAGATGCATCTCTGCGCTCACTCCTTTGAGCTGTGTGATGGCTGTGCACAGCTTATCACCCTACCTAACGGCGGGGTGTATCCGTCACCCTCCTTACAAGCTGAGGAATTGCCTTCTGCAGCTTATGATGCCTTCCTCACTCCAGCCCTAGATATATCAGGTAAGAAAGCATCCAGTGTTTTGCCACCCTGGAGCCTGGCCTTGGTAAGGAAAGGTTTCCCTAGACAGGAGACCGGAACGTTAAAGTTCAGTGCTCTGCCCTGAAGCACTGCCCTCGGGGCCCAGGGCCTGGCTCCCCGCATGGCAGTGGACGAAGTCCCTGCTGTTCCTCAATAAAGAGCCATTATAGACAGATATTTTCTTACTCATTTCTTCTTCCCAGTGCCAGGCAGGCAGCTGCTGACCTGAGAGGCTCAGCAGTGAGCCCGGCACATGCTCACAGCAGCGGCAGGAGCCTGGGATGAAGCCCTACCACCCACCAGCACTTGAAGAAAGGCTTCAGCTCGCAGGAGCCACCGCGCTGCAGGCCCGAGCGAGCCGCAGAAGGGCCGCGGATTGAACTGTGCTGATCTGCTCTGATTTCTCTACGGGCCTGCTGAGCCTGTTTATTTTATGAATTTTCCTGCTCAGCAGTCAGACTCAAAATCCTCTGCCTGTGCTGCAAGCTGATATTCACATATTACTTCTGTCTAAACAATGCAGGGCATACCTGACCTTCAGGTGCCCGCTATTTTTTCATGTATCGTAGGAAGAGCCGGCACAGTCGCTTCTGCGGTCTTCTTCAAGGCAGAGATACCTGGAAGGCAGGAGTAATGAGAGCCACTGCTCAGCTGCCTGCATCTTGTACCAGATCTAGTCCAATTTACAATATAGTTTTTTACGTGTCCATTTTTCAACTACCTCCCACCATGTATAATCAAATTACTTTTCTTTCCCTCATTTGATTTCCTCGGGTAAAAATGCACACACTTCTGCCTGTCAAATGCTAAGGAGGGCTTATTAGGATCAGTCATAAAAAATCTATATACTACCTGCAAATAATTGAAATCCTATTTTCAGCTTTCTAGATGCATAATTCACTGTGCTGCTCGGCAATCCAAATCGCAGCCATTAAAACCTTTGATCCTGAAGGACAACAAAGGAGAAAGCACACTTTCTTATCTCTCACATTGGTCTAGTGGGAAATACGAGGAGATGACACTGGGGTCTTTACAGCCTCAAATAGATAGGTATAAAGCACTCTGACCCACGTAAAGAGTGGGAATGAAATTGAAATTGTTGGAGAACAGCGATTCTCTCATGTCAAATGCTTTCTCAGCACCTAACAATCACGCTGCCATAACCAGAGGAGTCTCTGCAGGAAAGCACATAGAGATGTTACCCACTGAGTTTTCTTCAGCATCCTACATAATGTGGAAGTATTAAAAGATCTTTATATATATATTTATACCTGCAGGTAAGGAATTAGCAATCTGAACTCTCACTGGATTGTGGTTCTTGCAAGGCAAGGGAAATTGCATCTTACTGCACTGGAAAATTGTGGTTTCGTTTATAATTTCCATGAAGCAAAGTGAGAATGCGTTCCAAACCTGGATTTAAATTCTGAACAATCTTAAGTGTAGTGTCTGCTTACAAAGCCAGTCTGTCCCTGCTGAAAATCAGGCTTCCTGATTAATCGACATTTATTTGTTTATTTGTTTGTCTGTTTGCCTATTGCAAGGGTAACTTTCCAGCAGCTCTTGCAAGATGTTGCAGCAAATATTGTTTTACCCCTACCTAGGCTAATACAAAAAGAAATACTTGAATGTAAATTCAATAAATTATTTATTGTACAAAGGATAATCTAACCCAATTTGACAAAGAAATATAAAAAATATTTACTTCTGTCAAATTGATATCTGAATCTGAGCTTATCATCACTGAGATTCGTAAATATACCCAGTGCTTATTTTTGCATTTTTCTAAACTTATTATCCCCAATTTCTCCACCTTCTGTACTTATCTTTCAGAAAGCTGTCAGAAATTGGTCCCCGTGGGCTGAGAGGTGGCTTCAGTCACCTCTGAAGGACAGTTAGTGATTGTAGGCACAAAACACCACTGGAGTTTGGGCTGTAGATCTGTGCTATCCAGAGCAGAGTTCAGGGGTCTCTGTATGAGCTACTGGGGTCTCTCTGTGGACTGGGAGGGATGTGAACCACCCTCCACTCAAAAACTATTAACATTGGATAATAAAGCTTTTTCATAACATTTTTCTGGAGAATGGTACATCTTTGGTCTGCGCCCTGGGTCTGCAATGCTGTTCATAACCTGTCCTTTTTGAACGCTGCCTGTGCCTTTCTTAGCACGGGTGTAGGTCCCAGGGAACAAATGCTGAGCGTGTGATCGCAGCAAGCAGCACTTCATTTTGTGAGCAGGTTCTGCTCAGCTTTGCCCGAGCTGTGATAATGTGCAGCGATGGAAATGGGGTGACAACTAGCCTCCCTCTGTCACACCTACCCTCCCATGCACATTTACACTGGTTCTTGTTTCCAACAGAAAAGTTACAGGTGCAGCTTTGGAAAAAAAAATTGCAGTTTATTTTTGTCCTTCTTAAGAAAAGTTTTGGTGACCCTGACCTGAAAATTTACCTCAGCTTTTTACAGACTTAAAAATAGCAATTAAGCAATCTTTATGAGTTGTACAAAATGTTCCATTCGAATCCAAAATTACACACCCTTTCCTACTTTAGGACATACTTAAATGACTTTACAAACAAGATAAAAATACATTCAGAATGTAAACACTGGAGCTAACAATTAAACAGCCATGTGGAATTCATTGCAAAAGGTATGGACACACCTGGTGCTTTACTGTTTTCAGTTTCTTTTCACTGAATCACTCTGGCATAATTTGATAGTTTAATAAAAGCTTTGGACTTTGAAATAGCCTGTGGGATTTCTGAACCAGTCCATAAGAAAGGTTATACTGCAATTTGATGCTCAGGGTAGAGAAGTTAATACAAAAAAAAAAAAAAAGCATTTCTGAGAATGCCCTTAAAATATAAAATGGTAGATAAAGCCTGGCAGTTATGAAGGACATGTGCTGAGTCCTTCATCACCTGTATCCAAAGTGCCCAGCTGACTTCTTCTTGCTTGGGAGCCGTACGCACAGCCCCGGATATTCTCATGTGCCACTCAGCCCTTACGGGGCGTCAGGAGTGAGTAAACCCCAGGCAGAAAATGAAGCCACCCGAATCCCTCAGCCAGGAGCTGAGCGTGGCCCAGAGCTGGAAAGGCAGATTATAGCACTTGTGGATTTCATTGGAAGCAAGTCACTCTGAAGAGATATTGAAGACAGAAAAATCCTCTGTTTGTTACAGGTGGCAGGCTTAGCAGCGTTAGAAATAGGCAGTACATTACAGTGGGATTATGAAGAAAATGGCAAACTGCAAGACAAGATCGTTCTGAAATTTGACGGAAAAAAAAAAAAAAAAAAAAAAAAAAAAAAAAAAAAAATCTGTACCTCTTTCAGCAGCTTGGAAAAGGCCCTTTCCTCTGCGAGCAAATATCTGCCAAGTGAGAGCACTGATCGCGGTGAGCCAGAGCTACATAATGCAGCTAAGTCAAGTGAATTTGAACAGTTAACAGCTGGACTAATTAGAGAGCGCAGTATTATTGGTATAACTGATAACCAGGACTAAGCAAGGTTATTTTGCAAGTAATAGATTTGACTTTGCAAAGAACAGTGGATATTTGCAGAGCTAATGAAAACTGCGCTTCCCAAATTAAAGTGTGAGCAAGCAGGGAAAGGACTGGAGTGCGTCTAATTAAAAATGTATGCCGAGGCAGGAAGGCAGAATACAAGGGTAAACAAGAGGCAGAGACCAGGCTTATTTGTGATGACTTGGGGTGCCCAGCCCCAGGGGTGCAGCAGTGCCCATGAGGCTGCAGGACACATCCTGCACCACGTCCTGTGCTGCTGCAGCATCCCCTGGCTGAGCAAACAGCTCTGCAGACTCCAGGGCTGTCAGCCCAGTGTCTTTTCCTGAAACCAAACACATTACCGGTGTCTCCAAGAGGTTATTGTACAGCTTACAGAGCTAATACTTAAAGAGTTTGCTTTTTTTTTCATGCAAATAAGCTTTGATTTAAACTCATTAGCATTTCCCTCTCTCAGCTCTAGGTTGAGTTATTCTTAGACTCCTTTCTCTTAGAGGAATTATGACTTATTTATCTGACAAAGCGACTACCATCTCCCATCTCATTTTCGTAATCTAACATAACCTTCACAATTCTCCGCAGCCTTGTTTGACAGCTACCTACAACAGGAAGCATGCCAGGGGCACCTGCCTTTGCTGGCCAGGACTTTGCCCCAACTTTCCTATGTGCTTTGGTCCTCCAGGTTTGCACAGCATGAGCCCAGCTCTGGTACCAGCTCTGGCAGAAATGCCAAAGGGTTTGGCTGCTCCCAGCTGTGCGCAGCTAGCTATGTCTGGGGTTGCTGCTTCCCCACCTTGGAGTTCAAAGTGTTATTCATTCCTTGAGCCTCCCTGAGGCTTTCAGGATTATTATTTTGCTAGAAGAGGATCCCTCCTCATCTGTCCAACAGAATATTTACAGGCATCCCCAATGGGAATCATATGCAGTACATTTTTAGAAGGATATGTAAGATAAGCCACAACATACATTTGTGTCATAGACAAATCCTGGGAAAAGTTGCTAACTAGTCTAGAAGGTGCACAGAATAAAGGTTTGCTGAGCACTTGCTGATATTTTCTTATGTAAACAACTTCTGTGCAGTGATAGGAATTAGTAAGGCATTTGAAAATGCAAGGCTATCCACTTTATGTCAAATAATGAGTGACAACAAAAATGTTCTCATTGTCTCAGATTTTACAAACAGGAGATCATTGAAAATTGACACAATCTAAATGGTTAAAGAGGAATTTTCTATATATGCTGAATAATTAGTGAAATTAATTACCATGAATATTATTGATGCCAGAAACAATATGTAGAAGCCAGAAGCTGGATTCTAAAACCTGGTCATCAACGAGGTTAACAAAAGCATTCAGGATATATAATGATACAATTCTGTCTTTTTAGATTTCAATAAAGAGAAGTACATATATTTAGAGCATATTTAGCTAGAAAATTTGACAAGAGATGTGAAGCCTCATGCATCTGGGTTTAGAGCCACGTATTTAACAATTATGAATGAAGATGGAGTGGATACCATCCCAAACTGGCATATTGCAGACATCGACTTCCATCCAAAGCATATGGTGCCAGCTCCTTGTCAAAGAAAAAATATGGAAACAAAAGGCTACGAGTCTGAAGCAAACGACTTCCTATATCTAGACCAGGAAAAAGTTGGCGATATCCCCAGAGCAAACTCATGCACTGTAATACATGCCATTTGTCAGGTGTGGAAAGTACTAAATGAGCACATTACCTGTTTGCTGGGGGATTGACTGATAACACTAATGTTGCTGGACTGAAATGCCTGTAAAATCATTAAGTATATCTTGTTTTACTTAACCTAAACTCATTTAAATTGTAAGACTTCTGGAGAATGATAGTGAGACTACAATTCCCTGATGTGATACAGGAGTCTTTAATGCAAAATGAAGTCTTATCTTATTAAGCATAATTTTTATCATATCAGTTACTTACTTAACAGATTAGTAAATGTTGTTTTACTAAAATTATAAATCAGCTTCTGATATGAAATTGGATTATGTCAGTTCATTTTCTCTATCAGCTTTGCAATATTGCAAATAACAAGGATTTCATATTAACATAGAGAAATCACTAAAATTTCTCTTGCAATTAGACTCAACCTGCCTTTGCTATCGACACACAAACATTGGCTTGTGTCATCCCAGAGAAAGCTTTGTTTCCAGTTTTAGATATATACAGAACCAAATTTATATAAACTAAGTAAAACTAAAAACATGAAGAACTTATAAACACTGTAACTGAAGAGTTCAGAGTAAAGTATGTGTCTTTGAATATTTATCAGGGGCATTTAAAAATAATTTCAAGGACTGTCTTTCCATCTAGTGGAGTTGGAAATTTTAAGGTCTCTGGGAATGTTGATTCTTTTTTTTTTTTTTTTTTTTTCCCCTTATTTATTTATTTTTCTGATTAAAGTCACCCAAATTTCACCAGGCTTTGACATTTGGTGACTTCAGCCCAGTTTCACCTGCTTTCCCTTAAGCAGGAGAATCCATGAGTCTGTGGGCCACTGGAAAGGTGACAGCAGTTCACAGAGTGAAAATAAGTGCTGAAGATTATGTATTCACCGAAGGTCAATTTCAAAATAGTTTAAGTCTATCCAGCTGTCTCAAAGTTACTTTAAAGTTGCAACTGCTCCTCATAGTGAGATGCTTGTCCATACCCTATTATGCAGGGATTAGGCAAGGGAAAAGAGCTTTGATAGTATTTAGAGATTGATCCAGTCCCATAAAATCAGGATCAGGAGTGTTCCCCTTGCTCTCCACTATAGCACAGCTCCTAAAAATCACCTTTTTTTTCTTTTTTGCCAGACAGTTGTTAACATGTGTCCAGTGTGATCAACTGAAATATATCTGTTCTTTATTGTGCCTCTGCAATTAGCAGAAGGAACATAATATTACTACTGCAAAATCACTGCAAATCAGTTATAGTATATCCAGGAATATTTAGTACTGTAAATTTATGTTGACAGAAGTCTCTGAGAACAATAGTCATACTCTATAAAATTTAGATATCAGATCCAGGTTTTAGTTTTCATATAAATTACTCTTACCTATTAATGGTAGTATTTTGAATAATTAGTTACAATTTAGCCTGAAGGTCTCAATTTGCATTTAACTAGCAAACTTTTACAAGCAGCACACACCAACAGTTTTAAATGTCACAGCAATGTTTAATCATGCAAGACAATGCATAAAAATGCTCAAAAATATTCCTAACTGGGAATGCAATTATTTACCTTATTGTCTAAACTGTGTTGCCATATATTTTGTCCAAAGAGTAAATCAGCAAGGCAATATATGAAAGGCAACTCCTTTTATGCTGATGTAAACTGGGCTGGTTTTCACCAGAAAGAGCTACCACTGTCTTATTTATGCATATTATTTTAAAGACATATCCTCAGGAAACAACAGGTGCCACATAATGGTTGAACCTGATGATCTTACAGGTCTTTTCCAACCTCAATGATTCCAAGCTTCTATATGTGCCCCTCTCTCCCTGCTCTAACATGTGCCATCAGTGGAGGGAACCAGTCCTTGAACTGCGAACCATAATTAAGTGAAATAATCTTTATTTACTGCATCTTTCAATTCTCGACTCTCTGCTCTGGCTTTACTCTTCCCTGGAGAGCTTCTTTTTACTGCTAACACTACCTTGTCTAGAAGGCTTTATAAATCACCTGCCGAAGAACCAAGGCATCACCTGTAGCTGTTCCCTGCCATTCCTCTTTAGCAGCAATACAGCAATCCACAACAGTATCTCAGATGCAAACTAGAAAAGAGAAATCAAATAATTAATCACAAGAGTTTATAATCTCATCATACAGTTCATTTGAAAGCCAGAGTTAAAAATTAATAACAGTTAAAATGGAGAAGAAATGTCTTATTTCTGATGTTGTCAATCTTCAGCGATATTAAGAACATAAGAACTGCTACAGCTGGTCAGACTAAGGATATATTTAGTACGCTTCTGCTCTGTGGCAGTGATGATTATGAAAGAATTTAATAACATGGCAGGTAACGAATAATCCTTTCTCCTCTTGGAAATCATCACTAGCAAATTTTATACATTTTGAACTGTCATAGAAAAAGCATCAAGACTATGACCCAGGAGACTTGAAGTTGATTCATGCTGCTAACACATTTTCCTCTATTCTCTCTGCACTTATTTCTGTGTCTCTATCTGTAGAAAGGTGATAACAACACTTCCTATACTCCACATGCTTTTTCTATTTCAAACCCTATTCTCAGGATACAGAAGGTGCATGTGAATGGAGAGCACTTCACTCAGTTGGTCCGAGGTCATAGCAGGATAGCAGTCTTATCATAACACGGTATAATAATAGCAACAATAATAATAATAGCTCTTTAAAAAGAGAAATTAAATAGCAGGGTATCGAGGGAACCTATTTTCCTTCCCCCTTTATCACCGCTCTGTTTCCTTTTGCTTGCTCCTTCTCACCCCTTTCCTCCCTGGCAGCCCTGCAGGAGATGAAATGGGTTTTCCCACTGCAGACGCAAGCCTTCACCGGCTGCGCCTGTCCCTGGGCAGTGCTCTTATCTTGAGGTGTTGGCAGGGATTGTAAGACAGAGCTGAGGAACCAGGTGAATTCCAGACTGCAGAAATTACGTGCCCACATCACATCACATGGTTAATAAAATGGAAAAATTGAAGCCTGGGTCCCATTAGTTTTCTCTTTTAAAGCACAGACACCTTCAGTTTATGAATTAGTAAGCCTTTTTCATTTCACAGCCCATAGGGAATTGCTGCTTCCTGCGCTGTTCCTTGTCTTGCTGTGCTTTCTTGTGACTTTTATTTTAACCTCCTGTTTCTCTTCGCTGCATTTGAAGAAAAGTTCTACAGAGGAAAATACTGTCTTCCTCACGCTCACTGCCAGCAGTTGGCTTTGGAACAGACAGAAACATCATTAAAAATTGGAATTATTTTCAGTTCCCACATTGCTCACTTATAATATTTAAACCTTGCTGCATACCCCCTGAGATGTGCAAGCAGGAGTGGGAAAATGCAATGTTTCTGCCGATCTACATTTTTTTGTTTTGTTTTTAAGCTTGCAGAGAGACCACATAAGGAGACTCTGGCAACATCTCTGGATGTGTGCCGTTTATGCATTTTATGCCATTGAAATTTGGTATATGCAAGCATAACCAATATATTTTAAGACCTTTCAAAATGACTGGTAATTGAAAAGGACCTTTTAGTCCAACTGGGATCCAACGCATTTCTCATATATAGACAGCGTCTGTATCAGAAGTCCACTTTGGACCAGAGTGAGACTGAATGTCCTAAACTGAATAGCTAAAATACAGCTGTACCTGGTGTTAGTCTGCATGCATTAAACGTATTGCAAATACAATCACTGGCTCAAAACCTGTCATCCAACGTGTAGACAAATGTTGCCTAATATTAGAGGTTTTACTGAGCATAGCAGTGCTAATTCTGTTCCATCGTGCACTTCCATTCCTGAGTAAGTGGCTGGATAAGTAATATCTCTAATCATTCTAGTAAGAGCCTCTATCAGTACTTTCAAAATGACTAATAGCATTTAATTCTCAGATTATATTTATAAATGGTTTCCACTTAATACATTGTATAGTTGACTTTAATAAGTACTTATTGCAGGCTTGTGTAGTACAAATACATTGCTTAGGCTGTGATAAAATGGTACTCCCAGGAATACTTACAACAATGAGTGGTTTGGCTAACGATAGAAAACATACATTTGTGAATGCTTTATTTACACAACTCTCTGATTTATGTTTCTTTTTGTTTCTGGAGTTGGGTAAAAGACTCCATTCAAAATAGGAAAACCCTGTGGGGAAAGTGTATTGAACTTTTCTTTTTTGGTCCATTATTGAAGTGCATTTTTGACTTTAAGTGTTTTAGATACAAACCACATCCACAATTCTTTCCTAAGCAAATGAGGCTTAATCTCTCAGTACTGATCTCATTTGTGCTAAGAAGCATCTCAGCTGCTAACGCAGGTAAGGTGTTTAACATGTTCTGCGTGTCAGATTCTCTGCAGAGCACCAGATTCACCTCCCTTCTTGACATTTGTTTCTTATCTCTGACAATTAGTTGTGCTGAAATCACCTTGTTTGTTTTATTATCATGGAACAAAGACAGCTTTGTACTCAGAGCACTGTCTTCAATCTTGTTTGCTGCCTCTATATTGTAACATATTTTATTAACCCTTTGGTCATGCAGATCTTGTATGTTCAGACATTTCTGCGTTCAGACTTTTTTGATGTAAAGGCATTTATTTATTTATTTTTTTCCTCAGGATGAGCTCAGGGACAGTGGTGATAGCCCAGGCAAATATAATTTGAATAATGATTCATTTATTTATGGCTTATAGAGTTGAAGAACCTCTTGAGAATCCATCAGAATTAGAGTCTATATAGATGGAAGACATTATCTCTGTTATTACTAAGGGCTAGGCTATTCAGTATTTCTTCAGATAATTGAAATTATTAAATGGGGGGTTGAGATTACTAAGAGGAAACCCACCTAAAAATGGGAATAAATATAAAATGCTTTGAATAAGTTAGCAGTGACAGTTTCACTAGCAAACTACAGTTGCTTTTCATACTGATTATATTTTTTCTCTGTCTGTCACACCTGCTTTTTGTGCTGAATTGTAACTGGTGCCCTACTTGCACAAGCTCTGCTGCAGTGACGTGCATTGGGGATTTGGAGTGGTTCATTTTTAAAGGAGTTGTGTGAAAACCGTCTTTACATATTTTGATTCAAAAGTACCCTTGCAAGGAAAAACAAAACATAATCTAGACAGATCAGTTATAATTGTTCTGATTTCTGAGTTTCCCTGGTAGAAATGAATAACTCCATCCATTAATAACTTCAGCAGAATAACTCCCAGACACCTCCCAGTTTCTGCATTATATAATACTTTATTATATAAATCTGTTACGCTTTGAGCTGCCGTCTGGGTTTATTCTTCCCTAGATAGGATGCAGTTCCACATACATTCAAGATTTAAGCTTTTTCACTCTGTTCAGGCTAAAAGGTTTTATTTCTGAAGCAGCAATTATCTTGAGAGAATTGATCAGTCTTCAAGACCTCGTTCATTAATGCCTGCTTATTAAAGTATATGTTATATAAGACATTTATGTAGTGGTACCATTGAGCTCAAACTGAATATTTGCTCTTTCTTTAAAAATGGTTTTTTTTTTTTTCCTTTTTTTTTTTTTTTTTTTTTTTTTTTCTCTAGTGAATTATATATGTTCCTCGGAGTGTTGTGGTTTGAACTCCATACTGCTGGTCCCTATAATCAAAATAGCCCCAGAGGACTCCTCTGAAGAATAACTTAATTTCTTAACACTTGAGAAGAATATAATGAGTCCAGCATTGAGCCATGGTGAGGCTACGTGACTTTTTGGATGCCTTTCTCTATATACGAATATGTAGACATATACACATATGTATTTACATACTTATTTATACAAGACCTGCTAGACCTTAAGGTCCTGATCCCAAATACCTTTACTTATCATATGGCAAAAACTTTCCTAAAGGAGATGTGAAGGTTCAGCTCAGAAAGTTGTGCTAGCTTACGTGTGGCAGCCACCAGTGGAGCAAGTCCTACAATTTCTTCCAGCCTTTCAGCCCTGCAGATTCCAGCTCCATTGACTTTAAACAACAGCATTACAGGTAATTTTATTACTAGAGAAGCTAAAACTTTCTAACACTTAATATCTTCCTTTTTTTCTTTTGTATAATAGTTATTTGACAATAAGGTTTTTTGTTTTGTTTTCCTGATGAGATTTCAGAAAGATGAAATACCAGAAGGTGGAAAGACCTAAAACATTGGCTTGGGGACAAACTGCAAAAGAGAGGCTTCCTCCAAAGCAGAGGAAAGCTCAGAGGAGATGAGGGAGCATAATTCAGCATGTGCCAAGGCAGTGCAGTGGCTGGTGGGGCAGGAGATGAGAGCCCCCAGCCTGATGGCCACAGTGCTCACAGGAGAGACCCTAAGGCCTTGTCTTGCCTGTGGAGAACAAGTACCCCTGAAATCAGGAGAAATCATTCTACTGACTGAAAAAAAAGCTTCAGATCAGGCTCGGTGTACAAAGGAGATATCCAGAAGAAAATAACCTTTAAAATGAGTTTGTGTTGTTTGTTTGTTTGTTTTTAAGTGATGCTAGATGAGAAGAGTTTAAAGATGACACCTGTGATCCTTCCTTTTATGGAGCTCTTCAGAAAAAAGGATCCTTCATCTGTCCGAAAGTTTCATCTCGAGAAAGTTTCTAAGACAATCACCATACAGCAACAAAGCGATTGCCACAGCTGAACGTTTCCCTCTGACACTGTTTTGAAAACAATTAACCTAAATCTCTCAAAACTTGACAATTAATTCAAATTTGGTTCATTACAATCACTGGAATTACAGCAAAAGGGGGAAAAGTATATCAAGGCAATGCTAGAAATAAATAAATAAATAAAAACTTTCTTCTGAGTGCTTTGGAGTTGATACACCTTTTTTGTATGCAAGTGCCAAATGTCCCCAGAAACAGGAAACACAAATACCATGACTGAATCAGATCCCTGGGAATGGTGATTTCACCTAGTTCATTTCATGAGGGACCATCCCCGCCAGCTGTATCACACTGCATGTTGCTCCCAGCACCACACGCTGAATTTCCTGAATTTCCATATGCTGACTGATGGCATTTCAGGTGGTAATTTTTCATATGTTTTGTCATCTCAGGTATTAATCTCTGCAGCAGGGAGAGAGATGGGACATTGTTGTGCACTGCCTGTGCCTTGCACATTGCTGACTGCACACCTGGGAATGAAGGTGACACCTGAAGTTTTTGAAATGTGATGTGGAAAAACAAATATCCAAGAAGTTAAGAATTTCTAAAGGGTTTCTAAGACTGAAATTTTGCTGTCAGGCTTAAATGGCCCCTGAATTTGCCTTGCAGAAGGATAGAAATTTTAATTTATAGACAGGAAAAAGTGATTGTGGGAAAATAATTCCTTTATACTTTTAGATAAATCAAAGGGAAAATTCTGAGAGTTTTGTTTAAATAAAGCCAGGGACATTTCAAGTTAGAAAACAGAGGAACACTAAAATTCTAAAACAAACTTCAAAATGAAAGAAAATTGTGGTGTCATTCAATTATTACAAAGTACATTGTAACAATGAAGAACAAGCTAGCAAATATTTTGTGGGTTTGCTTCTCAGTTCAAAGCCAGTTTAAGAGTGGCCTGTGGACAGACCTGCTTTGAAATCCCTGGGGACCATCTAATGGTTGAACATTGGTTTTCACAGCCATTCCCTACTCCTCTCCCTGCATCTGTGATGGGGCAACTGGAAAAGCATGGCTCAGATCACTCATTGGGCTCCAATAAGAGAAATGTAACTTGGAGAACCCCTGTTTTTTTTTTTCTTCTCAAGACTTTGAGCAAATAGCTGCGGAAATAAAACAAAACATGTCAAAGGCAAGCATTACTCGTTGAATAAGGCAAACACACAATGATTAATTTACTTTCTTGTTAAGTTGACAGCAGAGGTCAAGGAAGAAGACAACAGAAAATCCTATTTTCTCAGCTTGGTTGCAGATTGTTTGGGGAGGCCACTCTGAGCAGTGCAAAGGTAATCACCCATCTGGGCAATGAAATGTTACCTCCAATTACTTGCAGCCCCTGGTCACTCTTTGTATAGGTTCTTCATTGTCATGTCAAGGAAACCATTATGTACATTTTCACCTTTGCAAATATTTCTCCTGAGACGCTGGATTTTATACATTTCTTTTTCCTGAATGTCTTCTCATTCCACTATAATTGCATTCCTCCCAACAGAAATTTTCTTTCAAGTGTTTTGCCTTTTCTCCTTTTCTTTTCCTTTATTACTGCAAAGTGAAAAAAGAAAAAAAAAATAAAATAGAAGTGGGAAAAATGCCAGAGCTGCCATTTATTTTAAATGGCTTCTCTAATCCATGCTTTTTTTTTTCCTTTGCCTTTACATTCAGTATAACCTTGTTGTTTAAATACTGTATCCTTTGTAAAGCTCGTCACTCTTACACTACAACACTCTTACAATAACAATTAATGTGAAGTACTAGCTGTCTCAGCAGTTCTTAAGCCTGCTCTTCAGCCTTAATCTTCCATCTCTTTCTTCAACTCTACCTGTTCTCCACACTCCATAAAACCTAAAGACGAGAAATAGCATTAAAGTCACACATACATTTTTACATTGAAAATATGAATGTAATATAGGTATTGGATCATATCATCATGATTTTCATACAGGGGAATGAATTCAACAACATGTTGTAAGAGCACAAGAAAAATCAAAATCTCTATGAACTTTACATCTTTTATGTATACATAAAAAGGAGATGGGTGCTGCTGATTTGATTTTCATTGTCTAATTGGCTTTTATTCAAAGAGAAATGTTTTTATTTAGACAATAAGAAAATACGCTTTTGTGTGTGTGAGATTTGGTATTGTAATTGTCAATATGAAATACCAGGAAAAAAATATTTATTTCATCATAATGAGCTATGGAACTGGGTAGATTATTTTTGTCACTTCTGCAGTGCAGTGGTAAGGTCTATTTGTAGAGAACCAGAACACTTCTTTGATGTGGGTGATTTTAAATAACTTAATTGCAAGGCAGATGGTAAGAAACAAACAACAAAAAAACCCTCATGAAACAAAACAAAAAACCCTGCATAAAGGTGGAAAATTGCTTGAGGAATGCTGTGGTCTCACAGGGAGAAATCTTTCTATTTGTAGCTGGTAACTGCAGACTCCAAGTCTGTGATTAGCCTTTAATGTAGAAGAGGTAATACGATGTAGCTGATGAAAACATGTCAACACAGCATGAGGAAAAGAACAAGAAGGCAACTTTTTCCTCAAATGAAAAGTTTCAGATCTTCAAACACACTCTGTTTTCAGAAGCAACAATTGGAGGGAGGGGAAAAAAAAAAAAAAAAAAAAAAAAAAAAAAAAAAAAAAAAAAAGCACAACCCAGCAGCTTTAGTATTCACACTAAAGCCTCTAAATTATTATTATTATTATTTTTAAATCAAATTTCCTCAGGCTTGTTAACATTATGGGTTGCATCAAATGTAGTTTTTCACTGGGTTCCTAATTTTACATGCAGTGTGATAACATGGGTGAATCTGGTCACTGGACCAAACACAACTAAAAGGTTTGCTTGTCTTGAAGAAATTAGTGACGCTGTTAGCACATCCTTCCAGATGGAGCATGGCCACAGAGGTGAAATATGTGGTAGTCTTACAGGGAATTTGGCTGCTGGAGGGGTCTCCTGAAACATATGAAAGCTGCCAGAGGACCTCAACTCCAGTTATGCTTCCTATTTTAACCAAGTTAGTGATAATTATATTATGTACATACATAGAACGCTTCAAGACAGAAGAAGCCCAGCTATACCAGCAAAACAATGTCATCCACTACCTACAGAAGACCCATCTCTTCTCAACATGCCAAAGCTAGAATTAAAATGCTAGTTGTAATAACTCCTATCCATAGAAAACAAATATTCTGAGGGGAAAAAAAAAAAAATCAGGTTGTGGTCCATTGCAACCAAGAACCACAAACCTGAGGGACTTCATGTCAGCCTGGGCAGGACATTATGGGCATGTTACCCAGAACACATAAAATTGACTGAATATGTAATCAACAGAAAAGACAAGGTAGCGTGTTTTGTTGACAGATCATGACAATAAGCACTCCAAGAAAACTAGTTTTCTATGTAATGATTGTAAGAGTGGAAAAAAATTGAACTGAAAATGTAAATTCAAATGTATGCCCACAAATCTTTCCAGTGACTCCTAAGTTATTACACTATTAACTGGGCAGTGGGAAGCCAGATATTCTGTTTTTGAGGAATCACAATTATAATTTTAAGGACTTTTGCTATGAGCACTGTTTCCCCTCAGATTCCTCAAGCCCATCTCTGTGTGTGCTGCAGCCTGGGAAAGCCTGAGGGTGACCCTAAGCCCTGCACTAGGAAGAAAACAAAAGCTGCTTGCGCGTAAGGCAGTTCTGCTATGTGACCTTTGGCAAGTCAGTTGTGTTCTCCATGCCTCAGCTCTCCCATGATACTGGGATATTGCTACCGCCTCCCATGCCCCATATTTCCCATCTCCTGGGGGGTTCAGCTCATGGTAGTGAGAGGCATCCTTTGCTAGTAAACAGAAACAGCAGGACAAACTCTCACTGATGCAGTCATGCCCAAGCAATTTTTGGCTTCTGAGGATGGCTAAGTTCAAGTAAATGGGAAAAAAAAATGATTGGTGGTATTAAAACATCCTCTCTCAGAATTACAGATACAGGCACTTTTGTGGATTTTGTTATAATGTATCACAGTATCACAAAGGTCATAAAAAAAAAATCCTGGCCACTAATTTCCTGCTTTATTCAAATGTAGGTGGTGTCATGGCATTGTGCAAGCACTGGGACTCATGTTGCTCTGTGAGAAAAGGATAATAATTTTCCACTTTATGAGGGAGGAAGAAAAGTATACACATACTTTTACACTCCCAAGTGTAAAACCTGTACTTAAATGTGGAAGTGTTTACAGATCCCTGAATAGAAATATTAAAGAAGCACAATTATTATTTGGGAGATTATGACCAACGGCAGTGAAATTAGTAACAGCTCTCTGTGGGGTTTTCCCTCTAAATTTCACAACTGCCAGATCCTAATCTCTGGTACGTGTCATGCATTGTTTGTTACACGGAAAATGCTGCAATTCTGCCTGCATACACATTAGCAACTTTTTTTTTTTTCTTCTTCTGAGATTCTCTGAGATATATTGCCCTTCTGAGATTAAAATCTAGCCTTAAATCTTCAAAGCAATTACATAGACAAAAAGCAGCAATCTCTTCCTGCCATACAACTTCCAAGGAGTAGAAATCACCAGATCAGAAAACGATGGTAGATTATCAGCCCACAGAAAAGGCATGATATCCCGCAGGAGTGATCAATACATGAACAAATATGCCTACCTTGATCTTGGTCCTCTATAAAGCTGTACGAGTTTGTTTCAGATTTTAATGGAAAGACAATTGGACAATATAGATTTTTTTCCCCCCCAGGAAAAAGTGCATTTAAAGAGCTAAAGCAAAACAAAGGAAGAATGAAAGCAGAAGGAAATCCACACTTGCAGTCTGTTTTTGTTTTCTTCCTTTGTATGAAACAAAATGTTACTGATTTTTTGGTCTCTTTGAATACTTTTTTTTTTTTTTTTTTTTTTTGAAAGGTGTATTTGAAAAGAAATGAGCAAGCAGGAAAAATGAAGCAGCTCTTGAGATCCTGAAGAATTGGATTTTTGGAATGTGTTGTACCTATTTCTGATTACCGGGAATAATATAAAAAGGAATCAAACATTTTTATAAAGAAAAGAATATAAATAAATCAATCCCAAATCACAATATTCTGTCTTTGTTCCCCCATGCACTCAAACTACTAATGACATCTGTAATCACTACATCGGTATATTGGTGTTTATTACTTATTTTAAAAGACAGGAAACAAGATCTTTAAAATCATTGGCAACATCATGATTGCACAATTCCGAAACAGTCAATAAGTGAGGGCATTGCCTTTTTCTTTCTTTTTTTTTTTTTTTTTTTTTTTTTTTTTCTTTTTTTTCTTCTCTCATTAGCCATCACAAGGAGAGAATTTCAACTTAGGTATACAGAGGGAGAAACTTTGCCTTCAATGTCAACAGAACTAGGATTTCACTGAAAGCAATCAATGAACTCTTAGTTTTCCAGGGTGGACATTCAGTTATGACAGTAGAAATCATCATATGCTCAAGCCAATTTCGTGCATAAATTGTTTAATGAATTTGAATATTTTTTAGTTATCATTGCACAAAGTAAATGATGGATAAACTATGCTCTGCATAATGCGTTGCATGTAATCTAATAGAAAATGGTCTATATCTTCCAATGTCTTGTTACTACTGCCATAAACAGCAACCAGAAACCTAGTACCTATGAGAATATGGTTCAAATTCCTTGTAACCTGAGTAAAATTTAATCTTTGCTATATTACAGAAGAAACTGAAGGAATGCTTTGGAAAGGTTTACAAAATATTACAGAAGATAAGCTGGTCAAAAAAGGGTTGAAATGGAAGAATTTTAGATTCTTATCATGATCCACACTTCCTTTATGCTATTAAAAGTAAATCCACTGAGGTTAGCAAAAAAAATGTTGTCTATGAAGTTTGCTTGATTTTAAACAGAAATAATTAAGTACTGCTGTAGTTCTCTCAAGAAGTAAATCCTTCTAAAGATCAAACATCTCCTTTAAGATATAGAGGGGATTGAATGCTACTGCAAAATTCTTCAGTAACTACATTCAGACCCATGAATTATTTATTTAGAAAAAGACCTGTAACAGAAATAAATTTAAAACAAACAACAACAAAACCCACCAACCACAAACACAGGTGCCATTTATAATTTCAGGTAAAGAAGAAAGCATCCCTTAGTGCATACCATAGCACTTAGTGGCAAGTGACAAAGTTACACGATACTACAACATTAGAAAGAGAAATTTAGATTTGCATTTGGATAAAAGAATTTAAATGAATTTTCATCTACCAGGGTCCTCAAAAATCAGCACTGTGCACCATTTACACTAACAAGATGATTATTCCACATTAGAATAGACATTTTGATGTGCATATACATTATTTAACATTATTGAGAGGGAAATGATGCTTAGCTAGACTAAAAACAAGATTATACCTAAATCATCTCTTGAATGTCTACAGGAATGTGTTTGCTGGTAACCTCTCATAACTTTTACTCTGTATTGTGTTCAATATTCATCAAGTATTTTAAAGTAGCTCCTAATCTTTATGTAGAAGGAAATAATCACTTGGCTCACAGCAGACATATGAAACATATACTGTGACTGTAGCTCTACCAAAACATTATGGGAAAGCATTCAACAGGCAGCTGAAGGTTGACAGTTCAAGGAACAAGCCATTTTCCTGAAGATTCAGATTTGTGCTTTTTTTTTTCCTCCCATAGATTTCTTCTCCAAGTACCAGATCCCTATTTCTTAGGATGTTGTGAAGATAAATACATTTACAAGGTGTTTTGATATACTCATGTATAAAGACCATGACATGTTCTCAGTAACTTCATTGGAATTAAAATTGGTGCTTAATTTCTTTTCCTAAGATTTATATTTTCTTGCAGTTCTTTTTAAGGTTTCCAGAGAGAAAAAGAATTGAAGCTTATAAATCAAAAAGAAAGTGTCTTTAATCCTTTGATTAAACTTTGGTTATAATGGTGAGGACTAACACCTGAAAGGAAGGGTTTATTACTGAAATATCATTAGATACTATAACTGAGATACTTAGTGTGTGCTATAAATGTCTTTTAACTGCTACTGCTACTTAAATGTAATCCACATCTAAATCTCACATCTAATCAGCCAACTAATCAATTTATTAATCAGCATTTCACAAGTGGTCTTGACCTCTCTAAGACCACAGCATTTTCAAAAATCCTGAAAGGCAATGATCTGAGATTTGGAAAACGTAGGCAATATAGGAGAGTTACAATTTTCCCTTGCTATTTTGACCTTGATACCTCCTGATTTGTCAGTAACATAAGTTGGGTCAAGTCCTGACAATCCAGGGACCCTCTGGCAGTCTTGTTTCATACTCAGAAGTCACTGGTGTGCAAATGCACAGCTGGCAGCTCTCCATCAGTGGACAGACCCTAAGGCCAGCAGACATGGTTTTCCATCATGGCTGATGACCACCTCTGTTCAGCCAGCACCTCTCTAGTACTCAGTGGCAGAGGAAAACAAGCACTGCTGGGACAGGGATACATCTGATGTCCTACAACCAGGTTACTCCCCCAGACCCAGACACAGATGGGCCTACAGCAAAGTACTGCAAGAGTGGTCTATTTTATTTTGGGGCTAGGCCAGCTTCAGACAACCTGAGCCTGGAAGCTCATGAAAGGGGAAGAGCCATCCTTGTCAAGTCCTGTGAGAGACATAACTCAGCTGGCTGGAAATCAAGCCAAATGGATTTGATTTCAAACACCACGCTTTTCACACCAGTGTCAATAGACACATTTGGAGGCTTATTTTTTTTTCCTCTGGGATTGAGAATGATAAAACCTATTCATGACGAGCACTTCTTGAACAATGTGATTCCATATGTAAATGTCCTCTTTGTTTAGCTGCAGCTGCAGCTCTGTCACACACTGTACTCACACAAGACTGTATTGCGCATCCTTAATGGGATGCTTTACCATCTTTCAGTCCTGCACCGTGCTAGTTGCTGACCTGGACACAGGTCTGATATTTAAACAGACTTGCTCCTCAGAAACCAGTAAAGGATAATGAGTCTAATTCCATGAACACAACAATAACACCAACACATTTCCTTCCTTCTTCTGTTATTTCATATTCTAGGTTGTGGTGAATAGCCAATAACTTCTACACCAGCATTGAGTTCTCACAAAACAGCTAATTGTACTCTAGCTCATCATTACTATCATTCTGGGCTTTTAACTTTGTCCATTCCCCACCCCCCCCCCTCCCCCCCCCAACATTAAATAGCAGCATTACTATTCCTGTCTTCAGCAGTATTGAGAATAACAGATTGAATGCCACTTCCAGTTATTCGGTTTTAATTTTCTATTAGTGTCAACGGAAGTTGTGTCTGAGTAGCTGAGAGATGAACAACTTCCAGTGACTGAAAGGGTGTGCTGCTTGGTGCCCATGTGTGGCAATTCTGTGGCATCCATCATGGCAACAGAGGACACTCATCAATATTGCTGGCTGAAGACTCCGGACTTATGGGACTCCCTTTGTTGTGACAGTAATGACCTCCACACTACTGACCTTTTCCAGGACAAGGTTTCAACCACAGATCTAAATTACAGACATTTATTACTAGAGATAAAAGAGTAAACCCAGTACTGGTAGTAACAACAAGCTTTTCTCTCTTACGCACATGCGGCTGTGTAAGGGGATGTGGCCTACCCTGCCCATGGCCCAGCTGGGGCGCTGCTGGAGCGGGGCAGGATGCACGAGGCTGCCCAAGGAGTTGCTGGGCAAGGCCTCGCATGTTACCACCAGGGCAACATTGGAGAATTATGACCTGCAAGTGCTTTTCTTTTGAAATCTTTGTTCCTCTTTCTGTGTGTACAAGTACTGCTACCATTAATAACATCTCTACCCTTCTCAAACCATGCCTGAAAACATGCAGCTAATCACTTTGCCTGGAGACTGGGTTGCTAGTGAAAGGCCACAGTAACCACACTCTTTCCTGAGATAGTTTTACTTCTACGCTTCCTAATTTCATTCTTCACCAGACATCAGAAAGTACAAATAAAGATCAAGAGTTTAAGTAAGGAAATTTACCCAATGATAGCCTGAGTGATCATTTTCCCCTGAGTTCAATTATAGGAGTCTGATGTGTTCTTAATGAGGGATTTTTGTACACAGGCTGCACACTGCACTTTCTTGTTTTACCTTTTTTCTGGTACCTTTAGACATCTCCTGTTGCTTCAACAAGGACAGTATTAGTAAATTAATTATTAGAAGAATATACATAGCCTCAAGGATTATGTACAAGCTATTAACAGCAATATGTAGTGGATAATATATGCTGTTTACTAGCTGAAATAGCAATCAGGCTGATTTAGGTTATCAGCCCTCTCACAGCACAAGACAAAATTAAAATGAGCTACAGGGAAGTTAATTTGAGATGTTTGCTTTTTCAATACAGTTTATGCACCAAGATGAGAAAAAATGGTGCAACAATTGCCATAAGCAAGTTGAAACAAATAGCATTAAGGAGATGGGAACAACTAAATGTGATATGTTGATCTTTATGTGAAAAGTGATCTTGTTAAATCATTCCCGTGTTTTCTTATGGAGGGTGACTGAGGAACTGAGAGGGTTTATCAAGGATTAGTTGCATTGGTATAAGCCAAATCAAGACGGTTGTATTTAAGAGCGGGCGATACTCTGTGTGACTTCACACTGAAGTTGCAATATTTTTTATATACCAGGTAAAGGGCTGACTCTCCCAAAATGTATACTTTTGGGAAATCGTGTAAAAATACGGGGAAAATTTGTTTTATTTTTAGAATAACAGTGACATAGATTAAAGACATACTATTAAAGGATATGAATCTCTGTATTTTAGTACTCAACATTGAAACCAAAAGGAGATGTCTAGAATCAAGCCCAAGAATGTAAAACAGCCTATAAAAGGGACAAATGCCTCTCATCAACTCGCACATGCTCTGCCTAGCAGTTGCACGTGCACCTGTTATGGAAAAAGCATCACAATCTGAGTGGACGTTTCATCTAATTGTTTTATTCTAAGCCGTCCTGTATCAGGTAAAACTACACAACAGCCCACAAGACAAGCTCTTATTTCATGCAGGTAACACAGCTAGGCTATAACCTTTTTGACATTTAAGAGGCTTGATCACTGACAGTAAATGCTTAACAAGCAGAGATTTGATTGTGTGGCATGAAGCCTGCATAATTTATTTTTAATAGTCTGATATGATCCATTGCACAATGGAAAGATGCAGAAAGATTTGGATGGTGGAGAAGACTATCCATTCAAAGATTTACACAAATGGCTGTGTGTTGTGATATGCTTTAAACTTGAATAAAAACATATTTTGGGAATGGACTAAATATTCTTATTGTAAGGAATCCATGAAAATCAGACAATTCAATCCCTTTTTAAAAATATAATAGTGTCTGACCCCAGTAAAGCAAAACTGTCTTATTGTACAGTTTTTTGTAACATTTGCTGTTTGTATCAGACCTGCTGAGTCTGTAAACATCTCTAAGCAGTAGAACAAACACATTGCTGGTTGACATCCATACCAAACTTCCTGTAGATTTTCCTTACCATTTTGATTAAGGCCATAAATGAAAAAAATAAAAAGAATCCACCTTCCCAAGCTGAGACTAGTCTTTCACTAAGACACCACCTTTGCAAGTTTTATCCTTGAAGGCTTATATGCACCCCTGAAATATATTAGGGGTTTAAAATGGAAAGCCAGACTGATCCTTGATTACAATACCTCTTATTACAATTCTACAAGCAACAGCAATGAGAAATTATCATGTGTGATACAAAAACTAACCTGCACAATTTCATTCTAATCATAAGCGATGGTCTGTTTTAAGAGAGTAGTTTTAATTAAGCTGATCTTTGAGGGGGAAGTTGATGGGATTATATAAAGATCTCTCTTTTTCCCCGTAATGAAGGTTGGTATAACTTTACAAAATTCAATTATTTCTATCCAATGCTGCATAAGAAATATTTGGGAAGTGACTGAAACAATTCTTAAAGCAAATTATACCGCTGTCAGAAAACAAGAAATCAGTGTGTCAAAACACAAGGGTATTTCTATACAAAGCATCTAGCAAGTGACTTTACACAGACAATCCCTGTCTGACTATGATATTCCTCTTATTAATTTTATCTACAAATAGGGAGACGTATGTTTTGCGCTTGCCATTTGAAATTAAAAGAAAAAGATGTTTTCAAAATGTTATACAAGGAAGGATGCAGAAAAAAAAGTGTTTTAATTCATCCATGCTTAATCAGCACTGTAAAATCATATGTACAGATTTACAGCTTTTGAGATCTCCAAGTAACTGTATTTTCTGCAGTAAAATCAGACCTATAAAAGTCCATCCACTACTCTCACATGTATGTTTTTAACAAGTGGACTTTATATACCAGCTACCTAAAGGAAGACCTAATATAAAAGCAAGTGTTATACCAAGGACTTCCTACTGTTTCTATTTCAAATTAGATCAATTGGTGATAAAGTTAGAGGTGCTCAAACATTGGTCTCGTGAATCCTATGGAAACTAGCTGGATGGATAAACATACAGAACCAGTTTAATTATTTCTTTACACTGATCTAGTATAAATGACATCAATGCCAAGCTTAAAATGAAAGAAGAAGAATAATAAGGAAATACTGCAAGGATAGTGGTACTTGAAGGGTTTTTGGTATATTTTTATAACAGCAAACAGAGTTCAATCTAATCTGGCTGTAGTTTATATTAACACTATACATGTCTTCTTAAAAAGAAGTCTGTTTTCTCCTCTTAGATGAAAATGGATGTATGTTAAAGCTTAGGGCCTGCATTTTCTTCAAGTGCTGAAATGTGCTGAAAAGGGAGACTAACGTCTTTAAAGGATCTGAAGATGACATAGAAAAAATGAATACATTTTCTGTTCCTAATCTCCTTTTATCTACTCCTGTCTCTGCAGGAATTGGGATTATTTTGTACCATATACAGGTTTTAATTTCCAAGTACTTTAATATTAGCTATAATACTAAGTCATTTACCTGGTCAAGCGAATATGCGTTATTGTCCCTATTTGATTCATTTTTAGCATTCTCCAACCTGTGTCTCCCTAATCAACAATTATCTGCTTCCTTGCACTTGTGCTCCAGATGGAGAGAAGGTAAGCAGATGCTTGGGTGAATGTCTTACTGGTGACGGATCTTTCCTTGCTGCAATTCATGCATATCATTACAGATCATTTTCACTTCTTAGGCAAACGTTAGCCTCTAAATTACGAAGAATTGAAAACTCATTATCTTCCTTCATATTGTTTATGCAAATTATTATTATTTTAGTATATAGTCTTCCAAATACAGAAATACATAGGAAACCAGAGTCTGGATACGTCTGGCCAACTGAATTGGGTTCCTTTGTTGGCATAGCAGACAGCTAAGAAACAGTTTTCTAAAAAGATTCAACTGCCAGAACTTGCAAGGGACACGCAAAAGCGAGTAGCAGTCACCAAGTCACAACACGGTAGGCAACGTGTTTCCAGGCTGGTAATGTTTGAAAGTTTTCTCTGAACCTGGCTCCAGACAGGGCTGTTACAGACACACACAGCTGCACCCAAACTGTCTTACCATCTATAACTACTTCCCATCCTGTTACACTCCAGATATTTGGGCAAGTTAGAGCATGGCAAAAGTAATAATTCTATGATAATACTGCCTATAAAAATAAACAAAGGTGCAAACACATCTGTAAGTGGTTATTATGGGTTTGATGCTTTACTGCAGAAATTGAAGAAGAAACCCACTGGCCTTTACGGGGTCATTAGTATTTAGATATTCAAATGTAAATATAGGTGACAAGCTTTAAAGTAATTCACTGTTTCCACTAGCTTTAATATTTGCAAATGTGAGTTCAATTTTCTTGTACTCTAGGCAAAAGTTACCCCCCAACACATGTATATAATTAAAAATGAAAATAAAAATGAAAATGAAATAATGGATTTTCAAGCTATTCAAATGTAACTGCCACCTTATGCAGCAACATTTTGTTTTTCTCAGGGGATGTGAAAGTCTAAGAATTATAGAATGGCTTGGTTTGGAAGGGACCTTAAAGATTGTCTACTTTCAACCCCCTGCCATACAGACTTGATCTGAGGCCACATGAAGTCAACAGAAAATCTAAGAGTTCTCAGCTTCACCACACTTTTTTTTTTTTTTTTTTTTTGTTAATTTTAATGTAGAGAGGTGGCCAATTAGTGTTTTGATGCAGAATGGACAGCTAGGGGTTTTGGGTTAGCTAGACAGGGCTGGTTATATCACACAAATGAAATTACAGAAGTATTATGTACTACAATGGCAATTTTAGCAAAAAGCCAAGAAATTAAAGGTGGAATTATGTCAGGAACAGCTTTTTTCTCCTACCTTCCCTTAGCCACCCAGAAAAGGGAGGTTTGTTTTCATCTATGAATGTAAAATTGGTGCAAAACTGAAAAAGACTGGGGAAGAAATATCCGGAAAAAACTGTGTAATAAGTTTTGTAGCCTGACATAAGAAATAACTGTGTGGTCTGAGGTAGAAGTGGACTAGGATACAGAATAACTGCTGAGGAAGGAATGGAGCAGGGCTTCCTAATCAATGCAAGTTGGCAGGAATCAGGTATTCTTCCCCTGTTCTTCATTAATTCAAGAAGTAACATTCAATATTAGAGAAAAAATTCCTTAAAGACACCGTGATAATGATGTGTAATATAGGAAATGCAAAATATATGATGTAGAAATGGTAAGAAGATCTACTAGAAGGGCCAAAAGTGATTTTATAAGACTCCATTGAATAGCATGGACTGTTACCTACTGGCATTTGGTTTGGCAGAGATATGGGAAAAACTCTGCATTCACTGCAGAAATAAAGTAACGATAGAGTCACTGGGGAACTGTAGAAACAAGAACAGATGAGGAGAGACAAATGCATTTAAAATAATCAGTATTAGCTAGTTGGATAGAAGCTGCAAAAACTTCCCATCATGAAAGTGAATGAAAACCTGGGTCACAAGGAGTGGTAGCGACACCAGGAGATGGCTTCCTGCTTGCACCAGCCTGTTAGTCCAAAGACACGTGTCTGCAGAGGGAATAGGTAGCATCTGTAAGCACTTTTGCAAAACATGATCTCTGAACAATAAGCCAAGTGTTAGATACCAGAAAGCCATGTTTGAAAGGAGTAACCTAGTGTGCAGCTACACTAAGATCTGTAAATTGAGAGTTTTTGTAAATTATTCTATTTTAGCTGGTTTTCTGAGCTCTGTCACAGCTGAATGAGTACTTCCAGCTGTGACAGTACTTCCATTATGAGACATCTAGTAGCCTATACTTACAACCACTGATGTCTTTGTAGGCTTCTCCTCCATATAACACAGATGGTGGACATTGATTCACTGACTATTTAGCAGAATTGTGAGGTGCAGTAATGAAAGTTCATTGTAATTCCTGGACCCCATTCTTCTAGTTCTCTCTCCCTTAAAGAAAATCAATGTGAAAACTAACCCACTTATCTGATACTTCACATCCAGGAAGCCACAACCACAAACTCAACTCTAAAAAATCTTGAAACGCACAACTGGTGTATTCTCAGACAGTTGTTTTCTAAAAACAAACCAAAAGCAAAACAAACACACAGAAGCCTAAAGAGAAAAAAAAAAAAAAAAAAAAAAAAAAAAAAAAAAAAGAAAAAAAAAAGTTAAATAACCCCAAAAATGGTAGAATACGTACTATGAATAAAAGGTCATATGAGGCTTAGCCACAAATCCATTCTGAGGACATTAAAAAGTATCACAAAGAATATTGCAACCATCTTGAGAGCTAAGGCTTTTCATCAGTGGTTGCACTTGGCTATGCTTTCAAAACAGAAACCACACGATAACACTACTAGCTGTATCAAAAATGACTTTAATAAAAGCCTTCGTGTTTAGTTTTGCTTATACTTTTAGAATTTCCTTGTCCAATTATCTCCAATCAGGCCTGACAGTTCAGTCCTGGGGTGAAAGAGCTCCCAGTTCCATTACAGATAAGCTCACAGGTATTGATTTGAGCATTTCCCACCCCCAGTCAGAACCAGATATCTGCAGAGGACAGAAAGTTTTCAAATCCCTTGCCATGTAGCAAAAGTGAAACAGCATCGGAGAATAATGCAGATCAAATGAAAGCATAGGAACCATTTAGGCTCTACTCAGAGCATTATTCATAGCTCCAGAGGTCACCTTTGCTGGAAGGATCATTAAGAAGCAGTGCATTCTGTGAGGATTAACACCCACTAAACCTTCACATTTATTCTGGAGACTGAGATCAATGTGGTACTTTAACACGAGAACTAACAGCATCACTGCGCAGTTTCTTTCCCTCTCATTTTCTTCACAGTGAATTAGAGACAAGTTCAGGGGGCTTTTTTTTTTTTTTTTTCCTGGGTTGCTTCTGTGTGCATGTGTGTGTGTGCATATGTATTTATAGGCATCTGGGAACCACCTTCTCCCCCCGCATTAACAAAGCATTACCAAGTGCAGAGCCCATGGAACGAGGTCATCTACAGCCCTCCTCAGTCGCTGCCTTGCCAGCAGTAAAATGGGGGCCTTAAAACAACAGATACAGGAGGCAGAGACTGCAGCTCCAACAGAGCAAAGAGTTTTCTAGAATACAAACAAGGGCTGAAGCATCCTATTTTGATTCTTCAATAAGTCTGGTATGAAAAAGGCCAATAAGCTCAATATTTTTAATTGTGGTTCTTTACACTCAGCAGAAAGGCAGCTAAATGTACACCCTACTCAAAATGCTTACATTAAACCTGCAGATCCCTTTTCCTTTATTCCCCCCAGCACCCCTTAAAAAAAATAAAAAATGAGAAGGAATGCAGAAAAAATACCTATTCTGTATCAAAGTATACTGTCTATAGATTATATATTTTGTCTGTATTAGAGTAATTCTATCAGCAATGCCCTGGACTTATAATTACTGCTCTCTAGCCACTTGCAAAATTAATTTCTGGAGTGACTATCATCTCCCACTTTGAAATCAGTCTCTTGCCCTAAAACATTCTAAAATTTTTTGGTAGTTTTTGGTTTTGTTCAACTGTTCTACCAACACCTCTGTCGGAGGGAATGAGCACAGCTCCAGGAACACAAGTTTTGAGGACCTCAGGTTATGGTAGTCCAGAACTTGGGGTGATTTCAAGGCCTCTGTATGCAAGATCAGACTGCTAACCCATGTCTGTACCATGTACTGTTCAACCAGCCAGCTTGTCCAGCATCTCCATTAACCTCACAGTGCACTTTCAACTTTTATTAAAATGCAAATGAATATTATAAATTTTGGCTCTGAGGTTTCCACTGTCCAACTTTTCCACTGTCCATCTCAGGAAAGATTTTCAGAAATATCACAGGACAAATGCCATATAACTGCTGAAATCTGAAGTTACGCACTCTACTGCTGTGCCAAAAACAAACAAACAAAAACTACAAAGGTGCATTCATCCAGCCTTTAGCCTGAAATTACTGTGCATTGCTATTTATTTCTGAGTACATCTAACAGGACTGAAGGAACATTAAGCTGATGATTTTAAAAGTAACTAACTCTCGGCAGTACACAAAAAAGCTGTGAAGTCTTACAAAAACACAGTGAGCAGTAGCTTTAGGTAGGGACTTTCTACAACACCACAAGGAATGCCTGTAGTAGAGCCACTAATTATATGCAAACCTTTATAGTTAGCAACTCAGGCCCAGGAGTTTTGTCTCTACAACGATTACCAGAGAAGCCCTGCAGAACTCACCCTCAATCTTGCTTGAGGAGTGCCTATGGATTCATAAAGATGATCAAAGATTTTACAGCAACCAAAATCCAATGCACAGCGTAAATGCCAAACAGCCATTTAGGTTGTTTAATAGATGAGTTTCAAAGCAGTAGATGGCACTGCCTGAATAAAGCACCTCATGGGATGCAATCACATTCCTTTGTTCAAGAGAGTTTCATCTTGGTCCTTAAATTTTGCTTCTGTGATCGTAGGGACTAGCTCAAGGACAAGTTGCTGTTTGAGCATAGCAGAAAGAGTCTAGATCATATTAGTACTTGATCTAATTCACTTTAAAATGTTGCTGAAGACATCTTGGATTTATCTACTCTGTCTAAAGTAGAGATAGAAAAACTGACACAGCCACAAGAAGTCAGCAGTAAGCTGGAAACCTCTATCTCCTTCTGAAGGCACAGTGACAGCTCTTACAAAAAAACGCATGTATCATCTGAAGGCATCTCCAATTTTTACAGAGAAAATGGAGGAGAAAGTGTCTTCTAGGCCATTTCTCAGCAGAGTTTTTGCAAGAGACACCTTGGTCCAACTCCTGCTAATTCACTTCTGTCTTCTAGCCTATGCTCCAGATTCTATCTGCTGTCTGGTTTATAGACCAGATTCTATCTCTATTATTTTTAGCCTAAAACAATGTCCTGAAAGGTACACAAGGACTTTGTGCACTTCGTATTGTGCTCTGAAATCTTTGGGCTCATTATTAGGTAGCATCAACTTCTGGGTTGACTGCAGCCCAGCCAGGGACAGCCAGGATTGCTTGAGCCTCTCCCTAGGCTGGTTTACAATACAGCAGCAATTGCCCTGCTCTGACACTATCAAAACCACAACAGAAGTAGCAAGAAGGTTTAATGGCTGAAGGGATTTGTCTAAGTGGCTTCTGACTGCTGGAAACATGGTAATGTTATGTATGTTAAATAGGGCTTTTTGATCTGTATTTAAAAATAAAAATAGTAAAAAAAGAACAACAAAAACCTGTTGGACAGGTTTTTTTTGTTGTTGTTGTTTTTTGTTTTTTTAAACAGAATATGGCAATTCTTCAAAACCATTTGGAAAAAAAAGTCAATGCCAATGAAATTTTATTTTGGAAAAATAATAGGCAAAAATGCAACATTTTGGTAACATTTAAGTGTTCTATCTTGACCTTTAGGAACAGTCTGTTCTGATATTCAATTTTATCATCACTTTGTGTCATTTCTAAAAGATATACTTATATCTGTAATTGAGGATACTATACTTCAGAAAATGTAATTCAGAACTTCACAAGTTTTAATAACAAAACACACACACACAAAGAGGTTCAGAAGTTCAAAATTCACACAATATTTAAGTGTTAGCCTTTCCTGATTGAAAGTATTAGAACTTGAAATTAATGATCTACCTTTAGAAGGGTCATTTCTGTTTGTTTCCATTGCCAGTCAGAAATTGGAAAGATTTAACAGCGTTAGTTTCCCCAGTTACTGAGAAGTCCTGTTCCTGGTCTTATTAAATAGTGAATGCATAAGCAAAATAGTTTTTTTTTTTTTTTTTAAATGTATATAGAAAAGATTAGACCTTTAATAAACTTTTAAAATTAGCAAGAAAAAGCTTGGGTTAGCCAGTTTAAACCAACTTCTTGTCTATTTACTCTTGATGCAGCTTAGAAAATGCATTCCTATTATTTAAAATAAAAATTTAATGAGGAAATACCTAAAATTCCATTTCAAATTTTATTCCTAATTAAAAATAGGACTAATTATAATGTCTGTCTACTTTGGAAGGTGCTGCGAGGCTTAATTAATTGTCAGTAAAGCTTATTTGAGATGCTCATGCAATGGAAGTGTAAAATTGTTTATGTTAATCAGGACAGCTATGTCAGCCCTGATTCTGGAGGGGGATACACACCGTAACATCCCCACAGGAACAGTGTAGGATGCCCTGCACTTGGACACACATCCCACCAGTTCCTGTAGTGTCCTGCCACCTCCATCTTACAAGCAAAAAAAAAAAAAAAAAAAGACTAGGACAGCTGTTGCACTTCCTAGGTCATGGGGGAATTCCTCCACAGAGGTTGGGTTGGACCCAGCTCTCTTAACTCAGGTGCAAAGAACCATCCTCCTCTTCAAACAGAAACTTTTCCTAACCCTCTGCTTTTAGAAGGGATAACGTCTTCACCTTCTCTTCTACATCTACCATAATTTTATCTGTCCTCTAAGCTGCCTTGTCTCCACAGCCACCTCCAGTAAGAGCAACCTGACTGCAACACAGCAATGCTTTTGCATGGGCTGACAAGTACAGCAGCTCAGCCATGGGGCAATGAGCCACAGCACCTCAACACATCCAAATTACACTGATGGGAAGGAAGGAGCAGCCTGAAATGACTGGCGTGGTGGCAGAGGGGAGAGCACCCAGGTGTAGGTGGGACGAATTGCACCCAAGCAATGAAGCAATGAATTGTCCGTGTGCCACTGTGGGTTTTTGCCACCTAGTTCCCACTTCCTCTCCACTTGCCATTGCTCAGACAGGCATGCAATTAATCCCATTACAAACTAATGGATTTACACCAAGATTACATTAAAATGTGGTGAAGCAACGCCTGTGACACAATTGCACTTTTCTTGGCAGAAACATTCTTAAAACTGCTCTTTCCACTTCCTTCCCCTGTGAATACAAATAACTTTTGCTTACTAACAGAAAGGCATTCCCCTGTCTGAGCTTTACATTTGATCTCTGCTGAAGCAGTCTCAAGAGGAAAAATGGGAATCTAAGAAGGTTTGAAGTTTGTGTGTAATCAGGATTTATGTCTGTACTACTTCAAACAAGTCTTTTTTTTTTTTTTTTTTTGAATATGCAAAATACGATGGGGTAGTAAAACGTTCTGGGAGGACAGTCAGTGCTGGGATGCAGTGACTGTCAGCTAGCTCACATCCTATGGGCTTCCTCCTATGGAACTCAAGAAGCAATTGTGGGACCCAGCACTAAACAAAATTATTTCCATTCCTATTTTAAACACAATACTGAGTAGTGACCCAGTTATCAGGGAGAGAGGTTTTCTGATTACCTGACAGGAGCTCATATTTGTACAAAAAGAATAGCAAGAGAACATTTAATCTTTTATGCTACTAGTACGACTAGTAGCATAAAAGATTAAATACGACTTATACGTTCAAGATTTCCAGATAGGAATATGCATAAACTATAGTAGCTGTTTATCTGCTTCAAGCACTAATTGTGTGGGTCCTAGCACGAGTGCAGCAGGAAAGCAGTGTATTTCATGGTTAATACCAGTGAAGAGACACGCAATGCTCAGTGGATAAAAGGCTTGTAGTCCCAGCTGGGAAAATAGTTCCATTATCTCCCAGCTGCATAGACCTTCCATACGGCTCCGTTCTGCCTCGATGAACACTGTGCCTTGCTGAGAGCTTGAAACAGTTCTGCAGAAAATTGTAAAGATCCTGAGACATTTCACTGTTAAGATCTGTAAGTACAGAATTGTGCTGTCTACTGCAATGTGAATAATGCTGGGGGAAAGCTGCCTTTAAGAAAAAAAAAATCAGTAATTTTCATTAGCATGAGGGGGTAGAGAAATAAAGAAGTGAATTTTCTTCATTATGTTATGTGTCTCTAAATGGCTGATGATTTAAATGTATACATTCTTGGAAGAGAAAAATGTATATAATGAATTTGTATGCATGTGAGGTCTGAGTCAGAGCGGGAGACTGCTAGTAACAGACACCACAGGTATATTTTTTGAGAATATCACAGCTCTGTGCTGCAGTAGAACGGACAACACAGAGGATGACAGTGCTAATTTTGGCACTTTCATATGACTTTCTACAGCATATTAAAAATGAGGTGGGTAATGAATGATCAATCTAGTTTTTACCAGCTGAAAGTGTAAAAGCAATAAATATAAATCTTTTGGAAATTTAAGCAAGTCTTTATAACAAAGTTTTTTCCTGTTGCTCATTAAAAAAAATAATAATCAAGGTTACAGCATATACTGAACTTTGGTTTTGCATTCAAAGACCTGCAAGAGTTTTAGTTTTGGTGTTGTCATTTACTTATTTTGTATGACACAGCCTTAGAAGAAATGTGATACTTCATAAAAAGTTTTGAAAGTCCACGGCTACAGAAGCAAGAAGCTGCTTGACTAGGGCTTTATGTTAAATTGTATACTCCCATAGTGCTTTCTGGGTGAACACCTTGAGTCAGACAGTTGCTGCATGTCTGACGGGTCTCCTCCAGCAGCCTTTGCACAATCAGGCTGAACACTAACAATTTCCTGCAGCACTTCTGCACCTGAATGATTAAACAAGAGGCAAACACTCTGCAGCCTATTTAAATAAGTTAGCTGTCCTTTTCTCAAAACTGCAGTCATTTTCAAGTAACTGTTATGAGTTAAAAATCAGATTATTTATGTTTCTGAAGCAGTACTTCCTCCATCCCTTTATTCCCCGCCCCATCTCCCCAAAGAGAGGGGAATTACCAGACCAGTACTTTCCACATCCAGTATTTGGAAAGTTCTGCAAGTTCACTGAATTGGGGTGTGTGTGTTTGCGCATGTGTGTAACTAAAGCCTGCAGTGTTTGTAATTCTGAGCATCACCCCACCACAAATAACCCATCTTCATCAGCCAGCTTTTGCTTTGGTGCTCCAGAGGCACTATGTCAGTGTTTCACGTTCCATGAGTCTCTGCTTCAGAGGTTTTATGACACTAAAAAGTCCCAAATCAGTACCTATATGAAGTTAGCAACTATCGTATATCAAATTTTACTGTGTAAAAAAGAAAAATAAAACACACCAATGTATGCAGCTATAGTTTTTAAATGCTGGTGAGGTACTGATTGCCATGTATTAGGAGTGTTACTTTCCATGCTGGGGATAAAATTATAAATAATATATAACGACTTAAGTGCTTTAAATCAAAGTTGAGACATGTCTCTTTTCTAATTCTGATCATAAAGCTGGAAGAAAAGGAAAGGTTTCTGGTGCATAGTGGGCTACCCTAAAATTAATTTCTTGCTGTTGAAGCAAATATTTCCATCACAAAACAAGGTGCCAGCATCCCCAAGGGGACTTGAAACACAAAGTTGTATGTTTGCATTATGTGGGCATGAAACACTATTTGTATTTGAACAGAAAATTTTCATTAGAAGGATGTTTGTCTCTGTCTTGTGAGTACATAGAAATATATCAGCTCTTCAAAATGACATTCAAAGATTTTCCTTTCCTTTCCTCCCCTCCCCAAACCGTATTAGCTGTGTGCTGCTACAAGACAATATTCCTTTTGTTTAAAATTGTGACTGAGTTTATTCCAGACGATTGCTTCTACCAGCCCCTGCCCAGAGCTCAGCTGCTTGCAGCCCTGGTGCCAGGCTCACCCAGGGCCCAGAACCCCAAACCCACCCCAGCTGGCCCCACATCCTTGCCCAGTCTGCTGCAGAGGTCCAGGCTTGCAGCAAACGTTCTTATGGAGAGTGAACCTGGGGCGCAATAACCCCAAGCAGAGCTACAGGCTGGGAGAGGAATGGTTGGAAAGCTGCCAGGCAGAGAAGGACCTGGGAGTGATGGTGGACAGTCGGCTGAATATGAGCCAGCAGTGTGCTCAGGTGGCCAAGAAGGCCAACGGCATCCTGGCTTGTATTAGGAACAGCGTGACCAGCAGGGCTAGGGAGGTGATCGTCCCCCTGTACTCAGCTCTGGTGAGGCCGCACCTCGAGTACTGTGTTCAGTTTTGGGCCCCTCGCTACAAGAAGGACATGGAGGTGCTTGAGCGGGTGCAGAGAAGGGCGACGAAGCTGGTGAGGGGCCTGGAGAACAAGTCCTACGAGGAGCGGCTGAGGGAGCTGGGCTTGTTCAGCCTGGAGAAAAGGAGGCTCAGGGGCGACCTTATCGCTCTTTTTAGGTACCTCAAGGGAGGCTGTAGCGAGGTGGGGGTTGGCCTGTTCTCCCACGTGCCTGGTGACAGGACGAGGGGGAATGGGTTTAAGTTGAGCCAGGGGAGTTTTAGGCTAGATGTTAGGAAGAACTTCTTCACTGAAAGGGTTGTGAGGCATTGGAACAGGCTGCCCAGGGAAGTGGTGGAGTCACCATCCTTGGAAGTCTTCAAAAGACGTTTAGATGTAGAGCTTAGGGATATGGTTTAGTGGAGGGCTGTTAGCGTTAGGTTGGAGGTTGGACTCGATGACCTTGAGGTCTCTTCCAACCTAGAAAATTCTGTGATTCTGTGAACTCCAGAGGAAGAGGGGTCAAAGAGTCCTTATTCCTTCTTAAGGAAGGCTGTACTCGACATGGATTATAACTAGGTATACATGCACCTTTATAGCTTAGCCCTCCAGGTATGAACCAGTCTCTAAAAAGGAAAGGCACAAGTCACTTCTGATGTGGTTTTTCAACTACAGTTGCCTGCGCTGGCAGTTATCTTTGGGATACCAAAAAACCTGCATTGTGACGCACCAGTATGTAGATGGCCTTATTTCTACTCAAGCTAAGAGCTCTTTGCAAGCCTCTCTTACTTACACAGTCTTTCTACAAATGCAGAACATGTAAGTTAAAAATCACCACATCATTAAAAAGAGAACCAAATAACTTGGAGTAGCTTAACTATAGGAAACAAAGAAAACCCTACTACAGTAGAACAGGACACAGTACTTACAGTTCTCCAACTTGGTGGCAGAACAACCACATGCAACTGGTGTGAAGCAAAGCACCTGAGCTATTGAAGACCCTATCTTAATGCTAGGAGGCTGCTGAACAGGCCAGCTCATTGCACACTAAAGGATTAGAAAGAGATTTTTACATAAAAACACAGAGAAGAACTTGGATATATCAAAAAAAAAAAAAAAGTTTTAGGATCTTTAGGCTGAGAGGAAAAGCTTGAGTTCTGCCATCCCTCCAAGCTCTCACCTCCAACTCCTCTGTCCCAAGAAGCTCTGGGCAGGTGGACCAGACCCCACCCCAGGGCACTTGCAGCTCCTTAGCACTTGCTTCTGCTTTGCCTCTTGAGGACAAAAGGTGTTCTCACACATGTGCTCAGGGAGTGCCCAGTGTAGTCAAAGAGATAATTAAAGATTCTTAACAGCCCACTACATTTTCAGTAATTTGCTTTACAAAACTACTTCTTTGATGTTGTTGGTTTTTTTTTTTGTTTTGTTTTGTTTTTTTTTTTCTGTTTTTGTTTTTGCTTTTCTGTTTGTTTGTTTTGTTTTGGTGGTGGTAATGGTGGGGTTTTGTTTTGTTTCAGTATGAAATGCTTCACCAAGATCTCACTGCTAGGTTAGCTTGCGTAACCTACATCTGCCCAAGCCTAAAGCGAGGGTGTCTCTCTATCAGACAGGCCTGTAGGTGTTATCATCTCTGTACTGACACTTGCCCACATGAGTTTCTTTGCATAGCTAGATGCTGAAATCTTTTTAGGATTATCTCCCAGGAAATTTGATCAGCTTCAGAAATTTTAGGAAGAGTGGCCTAGTTGTCACTGCTCCTCCACACCCTCTTAACTCCATCTGGAAGGGCCCAGGGACAGGCACTGTCACCAGCCTGGGCCCTTTTTGGAGCTCAGCACAGGAGGTAGCAAAGGGGATCGACTGACAGACAGTGTGAGTAGCTCTCCAGGTTGCCCTGAGGCTATTGGGCTGGGGCTCTTTGTGGTGGTTTGGGTTTTCTGCAAGGGAGAAACTCCCCAGAATATAGGAGAGCAACTGAGAGACAGGGACAGGGAGGAGGGAGAGTAATTTTCCTCACTTAGACCCTCTAATATGTTTCTAGCCTATAAAGACAAGAAGAAATGGATAAAGACGGTCAGAAACGCAGTTTGTTTTATTAAAATTCTTGACAGCATCTGCTGTAATGCTCTTGTTAAAAGAGATAGAAAACAGCAGAAAGATGAGAGAAACAGTGTTATGTCCTTGCTGTTTACACAATGTAATAATACAGGAACTGATATAATTGGCTTCCAGATAACTGTTTTTATTAGCTATAAACAAACGCGAGTGACCCAGCCACCCAGGTACACAATAACCTTCTTGGGCTCCCATCACAGCTCCCAGATGCCTCTCAAGGAATTAAAGATGCTACCTAATTTTTCTAAACTAAGTACCCACCTGGCTTCAGGACAGCTTGATGTGACTACCAATAGGATCCATTTTATAAATAAGATTCCTCAGATGAAATCTGAAGACTGTTTCATATTTTTTCAAAAACTGTGCTGTCCCATGGCCATAACCAAAGCATGAAGATCCCAGGTCCCTATCTGCGGCGAAGCCTGCAAGGAAACTCTAATTAAACTTGTGATGTGGGAAAGGGTTGGCTGGAAAACAGTGGCTAATTTGCTAACCTGGATTGGGTGGATTACACTCTGCTGTTCTTGCTCAGCCTTTCTCAGGAAGGTTTTTCTAGGGTCAAGATGACCAAACCCTGGGAGAGGTGGGCCCACAGCAGCCAGCAGTCTGGGGTTAGGACCCTCTCAGGCCTACAGGAGATCACTCTTTAGGCAGAGAAGAAATTTCATCATTGTTGATGACCTAAACTCCTGCTATTGTGAAACCTTGCTCCGGCAGTTTTCCCATATATTTAAGAAATCTTCCCATAGAAAATATTGTCAGAGCTGGTACTGTATGTGAGTTGCTGCTGTCACACTGAGCTATTGAACACCTCACAGTGCTCAGACTTCACTGCTAACTGACTTGGGGAGGAACAGATTTTAGAGAAATGCCAGGGTTCAGCTAATGAGGAAACCCCTGAAAGCCTGGTGCACCATATACTTCACCAATGTAAACCCATTTCTCCCAGGCACTGTGTTCAGCACTGTGTGGTGCCTTTGGTGAGAGAAATGGGGATTAAAAGCACTGAAGTTTCTGCAACTTCATCTCTTCAAACACTTTCTGGTAATCCTACCATGAAATTACAAAAACAGCAGGACCAGGGCAAGCCTCACTATAAACTGTGCTTCCTCCATTTGTAAAGAAATCCAGATAAAATGTGGATTTGTGTCCCCTGAAATAGACCCCTGTTCCACATGGGCTCCCCAGCATCCTGCATGGGCTCAGTTTCCCATCACTCTGCTCCGTTGTTGTGGTTGTCAGACTTTGGGCTTGTTTGCAGAATCCATTCCTGCCTTTCTAGCATCTTATGGATCCCAATAAGTCTGTCCTTGAACAGGGTAAATGAATAAAACCAAGCATGTTATTTGCTCTGTGGGACTGTCCTCTGCAGGGAAGGCGTACGCAGCCTTTGGGGAGCCATGCTGTGTGTCTGGGCTCATCTCCAGCGCAGTTGCTGATCGTCCTTGGTGCCTCAGTTGCCCTTCTTTGGCCTGTCTGGTAGCCACTGCTATTACAGAAACTGTTTGTAATGATTGCTTTAGAGTCAGATCAGCCCTGTATGGTAACTGGTGAGCACTGCGTGGTTTGCTGTACCGTGCTGTAGCTGGTCCCTGGTACTGCAGCATTTAAGCTCCCCTCAAACTGGTGATGTTCTGTTAATTTCCTTAATTCAGGCACTTATCCCCAAACGGTTTCACTTTCCTTTGGATGATAATAGCAGGGAGGCTCTGTAACCAGCAGCAGAGCTGGGGGCTGAGGAAATTCTACAAAATCACCTCTCTCCCAGAAATTGTTTTGTCTGCCGGCTTAACAGGAGCACTCGGGCTGCACAGCAGGTTAGAGGTTTTACCCCTATTATACTCACTTAAACTGCCACCTTTTTCTCAGCACTGACATCATTAGCTATGACATGTTGCTGAAGCCTCTCCACAGAGGTGACCCAGTCCTTGCTGGAGCTATCAGGCAAAGCTAAAAGCCATATATGTATATATACATTTAACTCTCTTCTTTCCAATATTGCTCACCCTGAAGCTGTCAGAGGTTCTGGTCTAACCTCTCCTAACCCACTGCCCTAACCTCTCTCTCATCCCTCTGTTCCACTATATCCACGAGCTAGGTCTGGGTTTCCAGTCCTGGCTCAATTTCCTCACTCAAAGATCCATATTAAATAACAATATTTACCAACTGCATATGTATGGCTGTATGACAGCCATGTAGCTGTCTGTTTGGTGGGAGCATAGCCACAGGGGAAAGCCCTGCCAGAGGGATGTCTTCTGCTGAAAAGGAAAATCTTCACTTCAGATAGAAGCACTTACTCATTTATTTCTATGCACAATTTTATGTTAAGCAAACAAAGCAAAGCAAAGACTCTTTCCACAGTGAGAGAATTCTCATAGGAGTGAATTTACTGTGAGCACAGGTTGCTTGTGCTGTACTGAGCAGGATGAGGCCACCCCCGGATCCCTGAAAACACCTTCCTCAGACAAGGCTGGAGATGTGGTATGAATGGGGGATCTTGCACCCTGCACAGGTCCAGCTGGCTGAAGCGCAGACCCCAGAGCTGCTGCGGGGTCCATGCCGTGTCCCCCACCTGCTTCCCACTGCTCCTTCAGGGCTCCTGGCTCTGGCTGCACCCACTGTCACACCTTTCTTTTCATCTTTCTTGATGAGGGGGGAGCTGAGCAGAGGGCTATGAGGATTTGTCTCCTTTTTCCCCCCTGTTTCTATCTGTTAATGGCATCATTCCTGCCCTGTGCTGCCACCATGCCCCAAGCACCATCCGTGCTGCAGCGGCAGGGGTTTTTTGTGCCCTGTCACTGCACACCTCCCTGCTTCTGTCTCCATCCGAGACATCACCTGGACTGTTAGTAGCCGCCTGCAGCACAGGAGAATCCTGGCTTATGAACCTGCTTTCAGTTGCTGCAGTTCTAGCCAGGAATAAACTGCTCTTAACCTAAATACTCCTCTGAGGACACTGAGCTTGGGGGAAGAAACATAACTGTGTTGTATCTAGTACAAGTAGGAATAAGAAAGCCCAGTACATACTGTGTAACTCCAGGAAGACATCAGCAAAGGGGTTGGCAGGGGGAAGACCAGCTTTGAAGACAGCGAAGCAATAATGGCCTCTTTATATTGCAGTAAATGTAATGCTTTCAAATAAAACATATACTACTGCAGCTACGGAGACTGTAAAGGCATCCAAAGCAAAAGCCTTGTCCAAGTGTGGGCTGTGGCCTAAAACCACACAGAAAAGTGGAATTCCAGCAAGTGGAAGCCCCCTTCATCCCAACTCAGGGGGAGCGAGAGCAGGTTGGAGCTACAGTGCTGTGGGGAGCCACATGGCACAAAAATCATGGGGTCATTTACATGGTAAATGAAAAATGATAAAAACAACAGAATGAACTAGTTTGGGTAAAGTTCACCAGCGTGCTAAGCAGCCTTGGGAGGACATTTTGATCATTGAAACCTGGCATAAAATGGGTGAACTGTGAGCAGGTAGAGAGTCTGTGGTTAAATTTGCGGGGAAAATATTCTGCATTTTAAGCAAATCTACTTAGGTGAGCCGGAGTCTACCACTAAATCTCAAAGAATGTTTGATAACTAGAGACTTCAGGAAGACTATTGGTATTTTGGGATGCTCTGAGGTAGGCTATAGGGAGTGCTACTTGGTATTATTCTGTACTTCAGGTATTTCAGCATTAATTGCACAGCTTTACTGAGAGATTACTAGTTTTAAAGTTAGCCTTATTGTTAGGCTAGGTGTTGAATAATGGATGATATTAAACTTTGGGTTAGGGATTCAGAAGACTGATTCAGAAGACATAGGGAGGAGATACTCTAAGTCTAACTTCTGTCAAAAAACGGTAGGATAAAAGTTATGTGTGAAGCATACGAACTGACAAAAGGCACCTTAATCAGTGATTCAGGTAAAATATAAATAACTAACCATGTCACGATTATACCTCTTTTTCTGGCTGACTTTCTCAGCCAGATTGATTCAGAATCCACCTAAGCCCTGTAAGGAATTAGCAGGAAAACGCTTTGTTTGACAGTGCTGAGGTTGTTCTGGCAGCCACCAGCAGTACCCAAAAATAAGCCCCATACACAGCCTAACCAGGGGCGCACGGTCTGTGCAATCATAGAATCACAGTGAACAGCTCACTTGTACCCACAGATGCAAACATAGTGTTTTGAGACCAAAACACAAACCAGAACAAAATAAAACAAAAAAACTCTCAAAAACAAATGAACAAACCCCATGAAAACTTTAGAAACAGACTGTGAGAGACTCAAGCATTTTTTTCTTTTTTTCCAAAGATGCTCCTAATCCCCACTTACCCTGTAATATGATGTTGAAAATTAACAAGCAATAATTTTATTGGAATTGATTTGCGTAAGAAATTAATTGTGGTAAGGAATATGATTTGGGTAAGAAATTAGTTGTGTATATGCTGAGAGGCAAAAGCAGTGCCAGCTTGATTTGGAAAATATCAGGCACCTCAGCTGTAGCTATGTAGGCACCAATGGGTCTCACTGCCCAAATTGCTGCTGTTGCAGCACTGGCCACAGATGAGGTCAGCGCGCTGAACTGAGTTCAGATAAAAAGGAAAAACTAAAAATTGCAAGAAAGGATGAAAAAAGGAAAATCCCAAAGATGTCAGTTACTGGGGATTTTCAACTCTGTCCTGCAGAACGCTATACTACAAATTATTGCCATTTGTTTATACATAAGGCAAAATCAAACCCAAATTGTTGCTATGTATACCATGTGTGCCCATGTGCTGACTGCTACCTTTGGATGTGTTAAAAGTATCAAGGACACATAAGTACAAATGTCATTGAAATAAAACCAGGTGGGATCCTTATTAGCTTTCCTTAAAGTTCACATTTCAAAGCTGTATTGGCCAAAGGTACCTGGAGGTAGAAAATAGAAAATTAATTTAAGAAAAGACATCAGTAAAAGTACAGTTTTAATTTTTATACATATTTCAGTGTCCCTTTTATGCATTAGGTTTAATGGCTGTATACACTATTACCAATGCATTATTGCCTGTCACAACTTTTATACCATCTCATTTATTCTGAACAATAGAGCAGCCCATGCTGTAGTTCATCAGACCCACTGGTTATTGAAGTGGCTAATTGCACAGGCTGTCCCTGGTGATCAGCTCTCGGCAAGGCACAGCCCAATGGACAGGATCAAATACAATGAATGTGATCGCACTGAAGGTGTTTGCAGTTGAGAGGTTGCATTCTGCCATTGAATATCACTGAAAAAGGTTTGTAAAATATCTTAGTCTTATCCTCCAAAAGGTGTGTGAAGTAATTCTGGCTCAAACACACAGCCACTAGTGTCCTCTGGATTGAGTGATAGTAGTTAACACCAGTGATACCGGACTCGTTTGTGCATCACCTCCTTTCTTTATGGATCAGTAGATCTTATTGCATGTCTATGTAAAGAAAGTACATCTCCAGTCCTTCTTCTTCATACATATATAAATATATATTTATTTCCTGTGGTTCTTAGGTGCAAATGGCCAAGGGAAAACATCTCTCCAGCTTCACCATGACCCACGTTTACTTTCTTTCCCAGAGAACTCCACATTTCATAAAACAGATACTCATGTAAAATGAAGAGCATGACCTCTGATATTTCCTCCACAATTTCGTGCAGCTGTATCACTCATACAAACAGTAATCCACTAACACCTCACAGTGAAATGTGGCAATGTAACTTCACAGAATTGTCTTGCAATTACAGCTGGGTGTCAGAAGCTGTTTCTTGGCTTTGTGGTGAACCTTGGTGCTAAATTCCTTGCTGGAGCTGATTTGCAAGGCTTTCTCGATCATGCAAGGAAGAGTTCTAAGGTGAACTCTAGGCTATTTCCAGGAGTTTGATTGTATTGTTCAGAGTTGTTTCTGTTGGCTACACTTTTGAAAGACTATAATGGAGATTTCTGTTTCCCTTTTATTTTAGTGTTTTGGACAAACAGTAATGCTTTGCTTTTGGGTAAAATTCAAATCAATGCAAACCTCATAAACCAATAAAATTTTATAGATTGTTATCCAATATGTAATTTGTTACACAATATCTATGTGGCTTCTGTTTATTGAGACATAAAGACTTTACTTTTTTAAGGTAGACTTTATGTGAGAAGGGCATAAGAAGGAATAACCTTTCATGCCTATTGTGCCATAAACTAAATTACCCTTAACCTAAATCATTTATCATGTTGTGGCATCCTAATGAGGCCAAAATAAACCAACACAAACTGCCTGAAGTTTTCTGCAAGGGACAACTTTTATTTATTCATCACTGTTGTTAGCTTGTACCCTCACAGGTTGGCCACGTGGATTTTACAGAGGGTAGCATGAGATGCTCTGAGCAATAACTGAAGAAAACTTATGAGGCTATAAACCTTGTGAAAGGGACTTTTTCACCCTTGCATCACATATCACAGGATGTGAGTGTAGAATAAATGTTATAGGATAGTTACGTACTTTATGTTTATTTTCTAGTAGTACCTTTCAGCTGGATGTGACTAATACCAGGAAGGCAAGGCGGTGCTCATTTCCCCAGCACTTCTGCATGTCAGGGGGACTCAGGTACAGGTCAGCATGGCTTTTGTGAATTGGATCAGGAGGGCTGGAAAACCCTCCAAAAAGAATGAAACTTACCACACTAGCGAAATATACTGTAATGTTTTGTATTTAGTACTAAAATGTTATTTTCTAATATAAAATTTCTCTTTGCAATGTACATTGACCTGTAGGCAACGTAGGCAACGTTGTTGTTTTTTTTTTTTGAGACAGATGCACAAACATACAAACATAAAAGAAGGCTTTGCTCAGTAGGTCCTACCTGAAGTATGAGTATGCCTACAGGTACACACACACAGAGCATAAACCTATTTGCTGCAGTATGTGATTGTATCATAAGCTAAGTGAAGATCCTAATCTTTAGAAAGCTGATCCAAATCTTCCTGAAGTCAGTGGGATGTATTTCCCTGACTTTCATAAGGCTGAATCAGACCTTGTATGATGCTTACTGGCCACTTTAAGTACGTGATTTACCCTCTGCATGATGTAGTTATGGTTTTGTTACATTCAACTGTGTACAGAAATGGAAATATGTGTTGATGATCTTGCACACTGATGAGGACTGATTTGCTTATTAAGGAAATAAAAGTTAAAGATAGTGGATCAATTCAGACCTAAAACTTGCACTTTACCCTAACAGATGATCATTTTTTTTCAAAGAGGAATGGACCAAAAGGGGGGTGCAATTCATCTATTTGTTGCTCTTAGCCTAGAACTGGTGAAAAAATAGTTTGCTGTTACTATGTAGTAATAACATTCTTTTAGATGTCAAGAAAAAAAAAATAATTCACTGTTTAAATCATCACCAATAAATGTATGTATTCAGGAATGAAATGAAAGCCCATCATCTTCTCCTTATTGTCTCTATTCAATCTCCTAAACTCCTGCTGAACCTAAAACATATGCTACTAGAGAAAACCCAGGACTGTGAGATGAGGCTGAGTCAACGATCAGAGTGGCATGCAGTGTAACCTCAGCAGAAGTTATTAGTGCCCACATGCAATTTATGAAGGCAATCAAACATGTGGATGACAAGAAGTTGCGGAGGAGCTGCAGTATCCCAGGAAACAATCTGCATTTCTAAGGACATAACTCTGGTGAAAGTATGATTAGCATACAGAACTGCAGACACTTCACTTCAAGATCCTCCTCAATGTCTTTTCTTCAAAACAGGAAGTGCATTTAAGTCCATTAGAGGCTGAACTCCAGTTAGAGGTTTTACAAATACAACTCCAAGGAAATGTGCAGAAATGTATTGACAGAGCAGCTTTGCAGGTATGCAAAGCTGAAAGCGATACTCATACAATAATTTGTCTGCAGTCATTGAGATGGATTTGATGGGCTTGGAAAAGCATCAGATTGTGGCTTTCCTGGTTTGTTTATTATATAGTAGTTCTAGAGGTTCGTCCATACATGTAGTTTTGAACGGCACAGAAACAACTATCTTCAAGCTAGGCTGCTACTGTTTTCAATGATGCTTTACAACCAAACCCATCAAGCTTTCTTAAAAGTTGCATAAAAAAAAAAAAAAAAAAAAAAAAGTTTCCTAAGTCTCTTGAGCCTTAGGAAAAGGATGCAGAAATACTTCAAAATGAGACTTTATTTATTGTAGGTTTTGGATTCCTGTTACATGGAAAAACCTGAGATGCGGAGGGGAGGGGAGAGTGGAATGTGTCCATGGAATGTCAACTGTTCAGATTTACCAATCAAGCTACTCCTTCAGAGAAAGAATCTTCTAATATACAATTCCAGGAAAATACCTAAATACATAATTACATTTTACATGCAATTGGTCCTGCAGTGGTCCTGCAACTACAGCAAAGAATGCACACAAGGATCTGGAACTGTGCTAAGTAGTAACCTCTACTGTTAAGAAACAACCACTCTATGAACTTAGCACTAGACAGACCCTGAAGCAGTAAGTTTACAGTCTAAAGATTCTTTAAATTCTCTGTTTTCATTGAATAAGTCCTTGTGCTTCTCTTGATGTCCTCTGGACAGAAATATTAGCTGTATTAAAAAGTCAGCCTATGCTTTTGCAGATAACTTGCCTTTTGGCACCTCTACAAAACATAGGAAAAATTTTGGTTGTTGACTTGATTTATTTTTATTGATGTGGAAAATGTAAATGTGATTCATTATTAAGAAATGCACTCAAGGATTTACTGTGACAGGATGTATTTTCAGGTTCTAAACATACTTGCAGTTGTGGCTTAAAGCAAAAGACAATGTTTCTAAGAGATCTGCAGAAATAACATACTTTAGTAGTAACTAAAGCATACTTAAAATAATGTACTTTAGTAGTAACAACCAAAGCAACCTTTGCTTTTGGTAAGGGTTAAGGAAGTGATACTGGGATAAGGAAATATCCTCTTCACTATTTTTTGATATTCTTGAAGTCTGTTAAAACAACAATAGGGACAGTTTACAACAAACAGTTTGATGCAAGTATGAAAGCAGAGAAAAGAGGTCCCTTTTATATCATTGTCAAAAGGAAAAGATTGCTTCTTGATTTAGGGTCCTATATAACTGTATACAGCTGTGAGAGTTTGAAGAGCTGCATGAGAGTTATTATATGCAGGCATGGATTATTCTGACATCTAGGAGAGGATTTTGGAGCATCTTCAGTTGTTTCTACTACTCTACCTCTATAGCTGAGTTTATACTGCAGAGAATGTTGATCCATATTTTTGAGGGTTGAAACGTGATTAACGTGTGCGTATAGACATCGGTACTTGGGGTTTTGCTTGACAAGCGATATGTTCTTGACAGGGTTGTCAGTGTTTTTCAGAGATGCTAGAAGTCTCTATTGTATGGAGAAGGGTACTCAGCTAATTCTGGGTGTTGCCTGAGAGCAGCTGGTGAGGAGGGGCTGGGAGAGGAGCTGAGCAGTGGCCCTGCACTCTGTGATTGAAAAACTGGGCCACCATGAAGGGAGAGGGATCATGCAGTCACCTAAGAACAGTACAGAGAACAAGATCAAAGTGAGAAACTAAGTTTCCTTAGATCGTTGCGAATTAATTCATAATAGACTATATTTGCAGTCTGCTCTTTAGCACTTAAAAGAAAAAAAGAGTGTAAGTCTGCTCTTAGATCCACATGGAGGACTTTGCCTGCAGTATTCCATTCTCCTTGCATGAGAGTAATCCTGAGAAACAAACAAATACAATCCCATCCCCATCAGCTGAATGTCATGAGTCACAGCAGCACTACCTACTCCTGTCTGAAAACAAAGCTGGGAAACTGCGATCAGCCACATAAATCTTGGAAGAAAAATTGTCCTAGTGCATTTCACTTATTCTGCAACAACAAAAATACAACCACGTACAGATTAAGATAGTAGTAACTGGTTAAGAGGTATGCAGAAATATTTAGGATAGAAAAGAGACAACAGGAGAATGAAAAAGGAATGTAGAACAGCTAATAACGCAGGTGGATTCTGACCATTACCATTCAATTACACAACAGTAATATTCAAAACATTAGGATTTCTTCATTAAAGTTATTTTTCTTGTTAATTTGTGAGTGCAGTGCAGGTTACCTAGATGCTTGGGACTATATGGAGGGGTGTGTATAGTTCCCTAGCACCTAGTTATATTTTGGGGTACTTAATCAGAAGAATTATTTGCATATATACATTGCAAAAGAAATGCTCCTCAAAATGGCGTAGAGTAATATAGCTGTGTATTTAAATCACTATTTATTTATTTATTTATTTATTGTATTATAACAGGACATTTGGCATTGTGCAGTTTCCTCTCAGTTATTCTCTCTGATTCAAACAACATATTTTGGTGTCTAAAGAGAGTCTAAATGAAAGTACTGAACAAAAGAGTAAAAAAGAGGCTTCTCAGAGCATTGATGTTACAAGAAAACAGGTTAAAGTCCTATTAGCTTTCAATGTACAATCTAATAGAGGAGAAAACAAAGCAGAAATGGAAAGGAGAGCCTGCCTAAAAATAAATAAATAAATAAATAATAAAAATAAAAATAGCTCTATGCCAGTCAAAATCTCTTGCTAAATATTTATATGCAGTCATGGCCAGGTTTGATGCAGATAGTTTTCATGGGCTTTCACAGTTCACAATTTTAGAGTGATACATTTTAAATAACTGCATACATTAAGGCTAAAGTTATCCTAAATATTATCTCTCTCGATATTAGAAAATCCGGAATAAAATCATTACCTTTATCATACAGCAGATAAATGTAAAAGCTTTTATTTTTATTTATTTATTTTTTTATTTATTCTGAAAGTGTCTTTAGTTCTCATTCCTGGCTGGCTTAAATTAACAGTTCCCCATAAATCTCAAAGCTATTCCTACTTACACCACTGGAGTATCCAAACCTGTTTACCTGTCAAAAAAAATGAGAACACCTCCAGAATAGTAAGCTCAAGCTCAAATCTCTTTAGTGTATCCAGGAAGAGAAAACATGTATAAATACTTATTACTATTCAAGCTAACATTTTGCTTTTCTAACATATTCTGAATCTATATAAATTGACTGCTGCATATCCAGCAGATGCAAATGTACTGATACTTATATGTGTGACTCATTTGGAGTGCAGTATTATTATCAAGACATAAAATCAGTTTCTAAAAAAATCATCTGTTATGTGCAAAACAGGAGTCCAGTAGTAATTAATGTAATCAAATGTATTAATGTTTCTCTCTTTCTCTTACTCGCTTGCTGACACTTGGTAAGGTCTGCTTTCTGAATGAGCAAATCGCTCATACATGAACCCTAGGAAACAGGATGGATTGCAGAAGAAATTCATTAATAAACAAACAAGAATCAATTAATCTTAGGCGTAGAAGAACATCATATTTTTTAAGCAACATGGTACAATTGGTATATATGGTGTGAACTGACTTTGAAGTAACTTTGAAGGAAACTAGATGTGCCAATGGAATTCCCAGAAAAAAAAAAAAAAAAAAAAAAAAAAAAGCATATTTAATTGTATGAAAAGGGAAAATAGGCTGGTCTTATTTTAAATGTGCCAAGTGATTCTTTAAAATAAAAAGAGCCTCTAACCTTGTGCTTATATTTAGATCACATTAACATGTGCTTCTCCTTATATATTCAGCCACACAGCTCATGTTTTCTTTACAAATTGCTAATTTAAATAGAAAAATAAAGTCTATAAGCTGTACTGTGCTTTGAAACATGATCATCATCTTCTAAAAATCAAAACAGTGCTTAATCTCTGATATGTGGCAAGTTGTTAAAGAAAGACATGGCTATTTATATTTCATTAAATCCTAATAAATCATTTATCTTCTGAGCCTTAATTGAGAATGGCAGGCCTTCTGTTCACCCAGATCAGGCTTGGTTGAACAGGAAAACATCACCCAGTTTCCATCTATTTGCCCTTCCTCCTCTCTGGCTTATCCAGTGCATGGACTACAGCTCTTGCATGGGCATTGCCCTTTACATGTTCTTACTTGTCTCACAGTCATTGAGACAAAATACTACAAAGCAACTATCTCTGGTAATTTTTTTCAGGACTGAACATACAATCTAGGACAAATCAGCCAGATTTATGATATTAAAACCATAAGCATAGCTGAAATAGAAGACCTGTGCCATTATTTCACTGGGGAAAGGCTTAGGACTCTGCTTCCTGCTGCTGTGTGGTTTGTTCCCCCCAAAATTCAGATGAATAATAAAATAAAATAATAAAATAAAATAAAATAAAATAAAATAAAATAAAATAAAATAAAATAAAATAAAATAAAATAAAATAAAATAAAAGTAATAAAAAGTCACAACTTTAAGGTGGTAGGAATAATTAAAAGCATAATTACCAGCATCTCTGTTCCTGGAGTCATGGAGTCACTTTTAATCATTAAATGATTAAAACCAGGACAATAAACTTCATTGCAGCTAAATGATAACTGGGCTCAGTTGGCCCGATATTGGCATGGCTATTACGATTTTTTCCTTAGGTTTGTTTAAAAGACTTCTCCCTTCTTTCCATTTTCTGAATTCCATCAGCATCCAGATCTGTTGCTCAAGCAGAACAGGTGAACAAGCATGTTTCTTCCCTGTCTAGACACTAGTACAATCACTCTGCTGTTCTTAAAAAACGTAGATTATGATGAATTAAGTCCGATTTCACATAGAATCCAGCTTGATTATGTTCTTCTTTTCCTCATTATCAAGGAGATTCTAAATAATAGCAATAAACAGAAATAACATCAGCAAGGAGGAAGGGAATGGTAAGGATCATCATTTCATGCTGAATCATTTACTTGTTAAACAATAAGCCCTGAAATTAACTGTCCCTCCTGACACATATGCATGCATATATGCATGCAAATAAAATGATTAGAGACTTCATCTTAGGCAAAAATAATGGCCATGTATGGTTCAGCTAATCTTACAGTCACCCTGGCATTACTGTCCTGCCTGGTTCCTATTTATATTATTTATTATTCAACATAGTCTCATTGCCAGCTGGTTTAAATTCATCTAACCTGTAAGTATTTGTGTCCTCCGAGGTCAGCACAGAAATAGTCCCAGCCTCCTTATTTGTTGCTGCAGAGAAATGCATGGCTATTACAAAATCTAAATATTTCCTGACAGCTCTCTGGGGAAATCTGAGGTTAATAATTTACATTCATGGTGTCGTTAATACCTTCTGCCAGGCTGAAGACCACTTGTTAATAACTTGGCAGATTTCCAGGTTCTTGTCCAAAATTAGCTCTGTTTTCACTTTGGGCTTTGTTTACAAATATGAACACTAATCCATGAATTCCCAAGGCAGCAGTGACAGGCACACTCCCTGCTCTCCTTCTGAAGGAATTTCTCCAGGCCCCTGGTCCAAAAGAGTGTTTCTCCAGCTCTTCAAAAAGGAACTGACTCCACCAATGTTCTGCTCGACCACACGCTGACTTTGGGAGGAGCTTTTGGTGGGTTGGTGGGTGTCTGTGCACAGCATGCAACCACACTACGTTGCACACGGGAAACCGTGGGTTCTTGCCTTGAGACTGGCTTCCACAAAGTTTTAGCTTTCTTTCCTTTTCCTACAGCTTTTCTGTGGTATTTTGTTTAGCTGGGAAAGTCTGGTTTTTAATTTTTATTTTTTCCTGACAAGTTGTCCCAGGATGTCAGTAACCCCAGAAGGAAGCCCAGGGAGCGGCCAGGGGACACTCAATGCACCATATCTTTCCAAGTGTCACATTTGATACTGAGTCAGAACCACTCATGATACATGTCATGTCTTGCTTTCTTTCATACCTTGTGCCTGACATACTGTGCATGCAAAGTATTTAATTCCTCCCTTCTCCAAAATAGGGAATATGAAAATGAATAGTTTCTTAATAAACTGTCTGCAGCAGTATTTTTTTACGTAGAAAAAGCTGCTAGCCAGGTGCTGCAATGACGAGCAACTGGCGCTCGTTCTGGGCTTGGGAGCCCAGCGTCTGAAGCTGGCTGGCTGTAATTGGGAGGAATAACAAACAATGAGCAACAATGAAATGCAAGAGAGAGAGATCATTTCAGATGTTAGAGCAATAAACTGCAAATGAGATTCTGTGCCAGTAAATGTATGATCCATCAACAAGCCAAGAACAATAAAAAGGGGACTCTCCCAGTGAAGAGTAAATTCCTGCTGCATGCTGATCAGAGGAGATCTGTGAGCTGTTGCAGGGAAATCCCCTTGCCCTTTAGCTCAAGGACTCGGTGCCAGAGAAAGGCATCGCTGGGTGTTGGAGCCTCATAACTATGCTTCTGTGTAATGCAGTAGTTTGTCCTCAGCAGGAGCGGTAGGAACCAAATGAGCTGACCTGAACCTCCACACACTGTGTTTCCCTCCACGGCCAGCAGCTGGAGGTATAGAGGTATAAGGAATGCAGGAGGAAGAGTTTTTCTACTGAAGGCTATTATTTTGTTTGAAAGGAGAGCCCCATAAAGATATCACGATACCTCTAATATGGATTTTAATAAAAAGATCTGTGATATTAAATATGAAGCAAGCAAAAGATTACAATGAAAACTCTGAATAGCAGACTTTACGGTGGCACAAATTAAAGTGTTCCTGTGATATAAGGCTCATATTGAAACAACTGCTGCCTGCATGAGATCTTGAAAGAGGTGAAGTCTTCGAGATATCATTGTAAAGGTTTATCAGCAGTTCCTTTATTAATATCCCCATCCTTGAAGAAACCTACACAGTATCTTTTGAAGACATTCTAATTTTGATCCCATTTTACTGAAGAAATGGGAATTTTGCTTCTAACTTCAATTGGAATAGAATCAAGGTTCTTATTATTATTAAACTGATAATATTTGGAAGGCTGTTTTCCAGAGTTCTTAAGCTTTTACTCACAGGTATTATGTAGATATTAAACTTTGTATGCATGAAGAATATTGTATGCTTTTAGCATTTGCATAACATTTAGACATTTAGTTTTAGTGTTTTTGAACATGTTAAAATAAATACGATAATTAGTTCACAAGATATATTTTCAAGTTTGGTAAATTTAATACTTTCAGATCTATTCAGGTATTTCATAATGTATTGTATTGAAATTTGGTCCACACACTTCGATCAAATTTCTACAGTCTTTCTTATCAGACTTTTTCTATCTCAATGTTTGTTCAGTAATTACTATAGACTGTATTGAGTGATCAGCAGAGAATCTTCTAATTGCTGGAAACTATTTATATGATAAAAACTTCTCAACTCTAACTTACATGGGCATTGTTCTCTTCTGTAGTTTGCAGAGATGTCTGAAGATTAGTTTGAAGCTCCCGTGTCATTGAAACTTATAGGACAGGTTTCATACATGTGTGAATGTCCACTCCTACATATATAGAAGTTAAATGATAGCAGCACTATTTTATCTGAAGAATGTGTACAGCCATCATATGTCCCTTGTAGTTCTGTCAGTTACAAGAAAAAGAGATGGAAAGTCCTACACCAAGATGGATAACCTGAATGACACCTGAATTTCGAAGTCATAATCCAAGCCCTTATATAAAGCTCATGTATGGCTTAAATTTCCACCATGTTGTAGTAGATGTTAAAATCCTTCTATAATGTCTTTATTTAACTATTCTGATTAGTAGGTTCTGCATGGAAACTTGGACTTTCAACAGGTCTGATAATGAATACTTCTTTGGTATATACAGCATTATTTAAATGCTTAATAATTATGATTGTTTCTGGTTTTCATCTAGAAGATTTTGATGGCAGATGATAGTCCTCATGCTGATACAGGGGCACAGCAAGGGATGAAACTAAAAGAGCAAGAGCTCTGTCTTGATAATTGTAAAAAATAGCTAGGTGACTAAACCACTGTGCCGAAACTAAAATGGCATTAGATCTTGTGAGGTCTTGCAGTCATCCAGATGGGGGAATGACTGAAACGTTTGTAGGTCAGTCCACCCTCTTTTAGTGAAAGCCTTCTATGAAAGGTTGGGGAATACCTGGATCTTGACTCCATCTGGAGATGACTGAGGCTATGACTGCATTACACAGCTGGGCCAGGAACTTAATGTATTCTCAAGTCTAGTAACTTATGTAATATATATATATATATATTTTTTTTTTTTTTTTTCTGTTTTCATACATACTGCATGCTATACAACACAAGACTTAAGCTGCAAACAGAAATGTAAAAGAAATGGAAAATTGTATTTGAGTTTAATTCTTCCAGCATGCATCCAAGACTGGTGTATCTGCAAGAGCAAAGAGATAGCAGGTCAATAGCACATAAGCTTTTGGCAAAGCACTGTAAATATTGCCTACAGAAACTTCTAAGCTTGAATTAGTTTTGCCTTCCCTCAGTTGCTGGAAACATGGCAGTCATTGCTAAATACTGCTATCACTGCTGCAAATCTTTCTTTAAGGTTATCCATTTTACCCCAGGAAGCTTTTGTGGCTGACATTTTTCTTTCTATCAAACAACGTAAGATAAATAATTACTCTGCTTTGCCTCACTCTGCTTCTTCCTCACTTCTGTTTAGTTTATGAAAAGAGTTGCAGGCTACCAATCAAAAGTCAAAGACACCTAGGCTTATCCTCATTACAAATTTACTGTAGCAAACACATTTTCCTGAAATCAGAAGCAATAATTTCTGCTAGAAGCAGAGGATACTTAGCACTGAGACACATGTAGTTGAAACTGAAGTGCAATTGTAGTGGGGTATGAGTTCTTGTGTTTCTTGATATCACATTTTAGGATCTTAAAGCTGAGCAGCTTACTCACTGTAAATGGATGCTGATCCTTGCTACCACCTCCAGTGATGAATACTAATCTTCATGATATATATTTCTAAACTACTTTAGCCGATACAATTGCTTTTTACATTACATAGGGTAATGTGGGGTGACTAACTAGCAGAAAACAATCATTCACTGAATAATTTAAAAGATGCATACAATGACTTGCCTCAATTAAGTGTCAAATATTTTTTACTATCCTCAATTTGGGCAGTCTTACATATAAGTAGCATTCCAATAGGTAATCCTCCTTGTGCTGGAGACTACAGAATAGAAATTGCTATAAACTAAAGGGTCAACTCTGAAACCATACATTTTCTTTAACTGACTTGAGCCACAACATGTTTATATACAAAGCCAGGCAGGATAAGTGGCTACAGATATCATGCAAAATGAAATAAATAAATAGGAATAAAATTTCTGGTATTTTATTTGTAATGAAATCAGGGCCTGTGGTTCTGGTAATGGGCTAAGCAGTTCATTTGAATTCCATTTACTGTTCTGGGCAGTGTTAACCTGAATTGGAAGAATATTTTAGTTTTATTATTTCCCTGAAAGATTTCTGGAGATGAGTCTGGACTCAAGCCAACACTTGGCACAGCTCAGCATTGTTCTTGAAAGGCTGCAGGTGTGAAGACATACCCTGAAGGGAGGTATATTGGCTGCACAAGGGCACCCTAACATTCCCCACGCAGATTAATGCATCTCAGAGTAAGAAACCAATAGACCAGACAGGGTTTGTAATGGATAGAAAACCCTTCACCACTCTTCAGATTAAAACAATTTCTGTGTTAGTTTTATCCTATTACACCACAATTAAATATTTTTGTCTTTATTTATCATACATATCACTGTAAAGAGTAGAAATAACACTGTAATTTCATGTTAAAAAAGTTACTAAAATTGAGATGATTGAATCAAATTATACCTTTGTTTGTACTATGTATATATATACAGACTTGAATACATATAGACACATACATATGTAAAAAGCTAATATGTCTACATCTCCTAAGTTACAGGGAAACACTACCAACAGTGCTGAAGTGTGAGTAGCAAAATTTTATACTGCCCAAGAGAAAACCTTTTCAGAATGATTGCTGGCATTGCATACAGTGTGTAAACTGAAATAAAATAAAATAAAATCATAATAAAAGTACTAGTAGAAATACTTCAAACAACATGGACCATATGCAATAACTGTACCTTTACTGTGCTTTCCTAAGGATTGGTTAAGCACAAGGGCTGTGATTGTATTACAAAGCTAAATTCATTACAACTTAAGCATGCTACTGTTGAAAGACATTTTTACGCTGATATGTCAACAGCTCAATACACTCGGGTTTGTATCTTTCAGTCTTTATGTTTGGGTTAAATAATAGCAAATCCTCTCATTGCCTCTTTCCTATTGAGACTCAGTTACCTACAGTTGTGAATGCCCATGCAAATGGTTGTGCTGTTGCATGACATAGGTGCATATATTCACAATGTCTTGATGAAAGTGTATTGCTCCAACATCTTCCCAGGGCACTGCCACAGCAATGCTAGCAGGATGCTAACTGCACACAGAGCACATGGGTACTTTCTGCAGTGCATTGTTAGGACAGGAGGGCTTCTGTTTCCAAGCAGATCCAGACAGTTTATGCTTCCATTGCAATCCTCATTGGACAATATTCAAAGACATGGTATAAAGCTTTATAAATGCTGCTTTCAGTGAAAACGAATCTATATGAAAAATCAAAATGATTTTAAAAATGTGAAAATTCTGTTACCTTTTGTACTCATAAGAAAAAGGAGTAAATCCTCAGAAGAATCCTTCATCATGGGATGAGTAGGTTCAACTGACGGAGGGGTGGTGGATCCTTTTTGACAGCTTGCTCAATGCAAACCTTTTGCCTTGTCCCGTTATTATTCAGTAAGCCAGTTATGCCCATCATACATGCTTATTTCAATATCATTGAATCCATCTGTGGAGATGAAATTACCCATCTCAGACACAAAAGTAGAGTCCAGTCCATTACCCCTCATACACCAATGTGGTGCCTTAAAGTGGGGAGTTTAAGGAATAAAAGCATCCATATCGTCCTATGCTACATTGATCACAATGTCACCTGAAACACAACGAACTGTTAGGATTTTGGAAAATGTTTTGAAGAGATGAGACTTGACCCCCCCCCCCCAAAAAAAAAAAAAAAAAAAAAAAATTACAAATAAGCGACAGTATTTTCTGTTTCTCTAGCAAAAGTAAGCTATAGGAGTCAGGAATGAAAAACAAATGACAATTCAACTCCTTTTGTGAAAAAGGGAATATAAGAGTAATAAGTAATAAGTAATAAGTATCAGACACCTTAGTTAAATAAGTCAGGTACTTTTCTCCTTTGAAATATGGTTCAATAATTTTAAATAAGCAGTAAGTACTACAACAGCATAGGTAAATCTTGCTGGAACCTGTAAAGCTGGTCTTTTCTGCTTCTGCTCTGGTAGTTACAAGTATTTGCTATTCAGTCTGTTATGGATATCTGGAAAATAGTTTGAGTGCAGAAAGCGCCTCAGGGATAAAAAGTTTGAAAAGAAAAATGTAGCTGTATATCATTGGCATTCATGAGAAAATTCACATTAGATGCCTTCAAATCAGGTGCTCAGGAGACAATATAGAGATCAGGAGCTATGGTGTGCCAAGAATGCAAGCCTAGCTGGGAGAGACTCAGCTTATTTCCTGGCAGACGAAGAATACAAAAGTATGTAAGGCCAAATTCAAAAGAAAATATAGATGTGTGGAAGCTGGTGGGAGGGAAAGCTGAGGCTGCAGAATAAAAAGGCTATGCATGCACTCCCTGGATTATAGCCTCTTATCTCCACATTTTTATCCTTTTCCTCCTACATGCGTTCCACAGATCTCGTTCTATAGGTAGTTACACCAATATACGGGCTCCGGATTGAAGATCCTCTGCCAGCATCACTGTGGAATTTTGCCCCCAAATCCCTGTTGTTAGCCACTGCTTCTTTCACCAGGTCAAAAAGTTACTCCTTCTGCAAACATAGCTACATTTTGCCATGGGTAAAAATGTCAATTTGCTTGAATTTAGCTAAGAGCAAAATCTCATCATTCCCACTGCCTGACAACTTTTACCTTGGAAAGATGTCAGTTTGCCACCTGAACTGACTCCTTTTTGCTTTTACAATGATAACAGACAGTTGTGGCAGAAATGTGAAATGTTGCATATTTTCATGAAAGCTCAGATGACACTAGAATTGCATTTTATTCTTTGTCAAAGACTTGATCTTGTAAATGTTTTGTTACTCAAAAAAATAAGCAGTAGAAGAAAGTATAGGTCTCAAAACCTGAAACCAAGACAATACAATACTTTAAACCTCTGTTCAAACTATGAACTAATGAACAAAATATTAGTATTTATGTTACTGCATTAAATATATGCCAGACCACTTTCATTAATAAATGAATCTATATCTTATCACTTCCAGATCTAATTTTCAGGAGAAAAAAAGAAGAAAAAAAAAAAAAAAAGCAGTATAATTGTATAATTGCAAGCTTAGGAATTAGGAGAATTAGGACATATGCTAAAATAGCTTTCCCTTTATGTGTTAAGTGCAATGCAAAATGCAGTGCAAGATAAGTGCAGTAAAAAAAAAAAAAAAAAAAAAAAAAAAGTTATTTATCTCGTGTTTATATCTCCTGCCCAAATACCATGTTTAGATTGAAATTATCAATATTCCAGATATCCCAAAATAAATGTTGTGATGAAAGAAATGATTTTGTACCTTTTCTCTCCAGTAACGTTACCTGGAGCATTTGCAATGGGAAGCAGGTGATGCATGGCTTGGCCAGGCAGTGCCATAGTTGGCCAGTGGGTTTCCCGCAAACTCATAGCAGCCACTTTATTTCCACTGCAGAATTTCTGTCTGTTCATCTCAGGTTTGCACCTGTATGTCCCACACATCACATTTGGAAGTCTCAGCATTATATAGGTTTCCTTCCCTGACACATGAAAAGAAAAAGTGGCAGCTAAAAAACATCTGTGGATTGAGTCCTTTCCTAGTGACTTGTTTTCTCTCATAAAAAAAATAAAAATAAAAAAAAATAATGATGCTGACTACTTCTGTAACAAATATATTTGTATAAATTACACCCTGTTGACAAATGGATGTGCAATCAGTATTTTTAGGGGAAAATGTAATGTTTCCCCCATGATCATATTTACCATACTTTGTTTTCCATCTATCTATCTAGACTGATGGTTCAAACTGTGACATAACAATTATAATAAGTGATAGTGTTACATCCAGAAAACAAAGAGTATGATGGCACGATTTATCTTGTTACATTTCTTGATTTAATGCCAGTTTGGGGTTTCTAGTCTGAACCAGATTTTTCTTATGTCATAAATATTTCATTTTTTTCATTTATTCTTGATTTAGTTTGACAGTAAATAATCCCATGGAAGCTGCTGTTGGAAAGACGTTGTAAAAATTATTAAGTGCCTGCTTGCCAGTTAGGTCCTTGTGTTTGTCAGTGAAATAAGTAAAACAGTTGGGTTACTTACAGGAAATGTATATATATATACATACATATATATATATGTGTGTATATCTGCAGTAATGCCCCAGATTTGCAGCCTCAAAAGGAGCTACAGTTCTGGAGATTAATCAATAACCTACAGAAATATGAATAGTTTTGGAAATATATTCTGGATACTGTCAGCAGGAGGTATTTGCTTCTTGGTTTCAAAAGACTTACATATAATTGAAAGAGGAGACGAGTAAACAGATTTATTTTTTTGGAAGGAATTGTCCTTGTAGGAAAGGGTGAGTATCTTGGAAGAGGAGGCATGTGATCAGTTAATTGGGTTGTATTGGTGATTTTCTGTGACTCAAAATATCCCCCCCTGGAAAGCACATGAGTAATATTGGAGTGTTTAAATTCTATTTCTTTTGAGCCATAATTAGTGCCTTTGGCAACAGTTGCACCTTTAAAAGGGATTTCAGCAGGTGTGTGCAAAATAACTTGCATGGTAAATACTTAATGACCAGAAACAGAACGTGTTTGCGAAAACCTGAGGAAAGGAAGTTGGGTGGGAGCAGAGTGGGAAGCACTGGGAAATGCTCACTGCCCATATCCAGGAAAACAACAAAAGAAAAACATGCAGCACAGGAGATGAATGCAAATAGAAATGCCAAGGAAACACAGCTCATGGGAATGTGCAAAATTCATTGCAATAACTTCAGCAAAACAAGGGTAAAGCATTGACAAATACTGCTTCTTATCTGCTGATGCTGAGAGCCCATTCACATCCAACAAGGTGCTCTGTCAGTAAATGGGCACTTTGAGCCTCCTCTCCCAGAGGTGCTGCTGGACACACAGGTCACGGTCATTTGAGGAACCTTCCTGCAGACAACAGATCCCTCCTGTGAACCTAGCATTAGAAAAAGGATAAAACTGGGAAACAGGAAGGCAGGGACATAAGGAAAAGTCAAAGTCACAAAATTAATATAAGACATGGGAGGAATTAACATGAAACCTTAGTAAATAAGAAAAACTCTCCCTTAACTGACAAACAAAACCAGATAACAATTGCCATGTCTGCAGTATTGATCTGGAAGGGTACATTCTGTTTAGGAAGGACAAGTAAAAAAAGATAAGATTTTTTTTTGGTCTTAAATATCTGTGATGTGTACACCAGCTTTGAGACAAATATTGACAAACAGAAGAAAGTGTGTGAAATAAATATGATCCAATTCAATAAGGAAAAGTACAAGGTTTCACACTTAGGTAGAAATAATCGATGCACACGTTCAGTATAGGCAGAAGGTTTAAAGAAGAAGTTAGAGTGGAGCCTGAACTGAATGCAAGTTTTTGTTTTTGTTTTTTTTTTTTTTTTTTTTTTTTTTTTTTTTTTAAAGAGCAATCTTCATTTGGGGATGTGAAAACAGCAAATGGCTGTTTGGCACTGGTTCCTCAGGTGAGCGACTGTGCCCAGCTCTGGGCAGTGTGCTTAAAGAAAAGTGCCTGCTATGCTGAAATAATCCAGAAGAGACAAGGTAAAATAATGATTTAGGATAAACAAAGTAGGAATCCTCTAATATAAGATAAAATAATACTTTCCAAACATGCAAAAGCTATAGAGAGAAATCCATGTCTATTGAGAATAGACAAATAAAAAAACCTAGGAATAGTTTTTAAACTGACAACATTATCAGTTTCCCAAGGAAGTTACGGACAGTCTTGTATCATTGTAAATCTCTGAAGGATGATAAATATTTGCTAAGTACATTTTAGGTGCATTTAATATTGCTTGGAGCAGGATTGCCTGATTGCTAAAACTATCTTTCTCATTCACATCAGTACTAAATTCTAGGATAACCCTGTATGATTTTTTTCACACTGGTATGAAAAATGAGACAAATGAGAAGAGGCTATGGATCCCTAAACATGGCTCATAAATGCAATTTCTCAGGGGAAATTTTTTAGCACTTAAAGGGTTTAGAATGATTTTATGATTTTGTAAACCCATTTTATTAAGTAATTTCTCTTTTCAGCTCTTTTATGAACTGATTCCCAACAGTAAATTACAAGTTTACCCTTTGGGAGTTAAGGCCAAACACATATTTTTTTTTCCTGGTTTAATACATCATATGTTGACTGAAATGTCAAAGGAAATTAAAGCAAATTATTATGTAAATCCTTGTGGGTTCATGTTTTATATCTGAAGAATAAACCTGACGACAAAAAAAAAAAAAAAAAAAAAAAAAAAGTGTTTTTGTTGTTGTTGTTTGGTTTTGTGTAGTACATCTAAAATATTATATTACTTTTTCCTCCAATATGAGAGCTCCCATTCTGCACCAGTAACTGCTTATGTTAAATTACATTCACCAAAGGATCCTCTCCTGGATTAGAAGGCAGACTACTGTAAGGCAAGAAACTTCATAAAGTGTGACTACCATTTAGCAGGCAAGAAGAGTACTTGCGAATACCCTGTCTCCTAACCCAGCCGTGTTTGGTGAATGCACCAAGCACAGATTTTGCTTTCTCACTTGGAGAAACTTTTCCTGTGCTCATGTTCTCTGTGCCATAAGGAGAGGATGGATGGGCCTCAGACATTACATATGCTTTTCATGGAGCTCATTTCCAGCTTTGTATCTTTTTTGGAATTAGTTTTGTGTTGGGATGATCCTGATTTATTGTGTTATATGTGTCTGAATCTTCAGTGGTGCAGAAGAACAGGATTTTACACAGGGAAATTGGGGCATTTGTTCTGAATCTCTACTTCAATTACCCAATATCTCTTCCTGTTTTTACAGAATATCAAGGTAGTCACAGGAAGACACACTTTACTTTCCGCTGATTGGATGGGAGGAATTTTTGACCTTGGAAAGTGGAGATGGTGTTGCTATGGAAACTAATAATTCTGCTGCCATTCATGAGCTGCAGCACAGGTAAAATGTTCCACTATTAGTGTTTGTGATTGATAAATCTGTATCAGTATCATAATTCTTCTAGAAAGGAAGCAATTACCAAAACTAACAGTACTTATTTGCATGAACAAGCGACTAAGGAGCTTTTCATTAGAACATCTTTTAATTTAAAAAACCACCAGTTGCTGTCTTTGAACCAGGAAAGCATGTTTCAAAATCATAAGAAACTGTACTTCAGCAAATAGCTTTAAAAAATATTCTAAGCTGTAGCATTGAGAAAAAATTACAATTTTCACTTTGCTAACAGCAAGCACATGCATGCGCATGCATTTCTTAGCCATAGTGTAAGAAACTCCCAAGCCAGCAAGTTTAAAAACCAGAATACCTTAGTGAGTATTGTGTGGATGGTTTAGTGCTCACACTTAAAGGAATATCATACCCTCAGAATGCCTCTGTACTGGTAAAGTATCTTTAAATCACATTTAAATTAAAGACAATTGTAAATATTCATTGATGAAATCCAGAACCTGTAAGAATCCTAAGGACTTTCAAAGCAGAAATGCCAAAAGTGAAAGGAAATCTTGCTTCATGCCCAAAGCAAACGGAAATATTTCTTCTGCCCTTGTCTCCAGTTGGCATGGTGATGGACCCTTACACAACCCCTGCTGTCACTGCTCCAAGCCCTGGGCATCCCCTCTGTTGTCAGATGGCATTCAGGGGAGAAAGTGTGGTTGGGCTTTCTCCCATTCTCCTCCTTGAATATCCCTTGTGCTTAATTAGTCCATCAACTGGTAGCTGAAATATTGTGAGGTAAAATGTTCTTTTCTGCCTGCCTGGGCTTTGTTCACCATAAGGGTTTGGTGTTCTGAGTTCATTTGTTTTTTGAACCTTTCTTTTAATTCAAAAGGTATAACTTGATAATCCTGCTTCATAAAATCATATAAATGGAATTAACTCATGTGACTCAATACAGACTCATCTGAGACCAGAGACCAATGGTAACTGAACTCTTTGAGGTTATAATGAATTTGGGGATGTACTGACCTTTCACACAGTCTGTGATAGAAACCATGACAACTGTCTTTTGTCTGTAATTAATGTATTGAACTCTAAATATCTGGTATGTTACTTGTGTACTTATGAAGAAATTGTATTAAAGCAACCTCAAATGATACTTAAATTAATTATGTACAGTGTGAGTCAGCAGCTGTTTGAAATGAAGAAACTACAGAAGCAGATTGCAGACTGCAGTAGTATTTTAAAATACAATTCAAATTAAAACTGATAGCATTTTGTTTAATAGATTCCAGGTGAAAATGTAAATCTCGGGAGCTGACATTCTGTGAAATCAATACTAAGTGGCTGTTTCAGTAACAAACAGCCGACATGTTAAGGACTTCATATTAAAATACTTGTATATATTTCAAATAAGCAGTCACTTGGTTATGCCTAAATGTGCTGAACTAAACATAACACCAAGTTTAGGAACCCAGTCTTCCCTTTAATTATCTTCAACTATAATCATGTTGGGTGCCCGCTGCACCGCCATAGTGTTTATCAGCCCTGCTTGCATACTTCTCATACGTCATTTCTTTATTCACCTAAGTAAAGGACTTTTATAGGATGCCTTTATGAGTTCTTAATTGCTTTTAGCAGTTTGTGTGCGATCCTGATGGCGATCCTGAAATTTGAGTCACTGGAGGACCAGTACAGTTTAGTGATGAACAAGATATTCTTACACCCGTGTTTTATATTTCCATATATAACCTTTTCCTTCACTTCTTTTCACTAAGCTTTCATTTTAAAAAAATTCTGTCATCTTCATCTTTTTTGTCAGAGGATCATCTTTTAATGAGACAAGTGTCCTGGGCCAACTGAGTTAAAATATACTAGGAGCTCACTTTTATATTAATTTTTTCATTTTTTTAAGACTTAATAGATAAAATTTAAATGTTCCATATTCCTAAGCACCAAGGGTAGACCACAACAGTACCTTTGTCCTGATCCTGCCATCAATTAAGGTGCCCACTGACTTCACCTAGATAAGTTAATTTATACCTCAATATAAATTATCTTCCCTGATTTCAGTGGAGGTATGCTGATTTTTACTATATACCATTCTGAAATATGCTTGATGGTAATAGTCAAACTTGCACTTACGGGTAAAACTTCTTTGATTTACTATATGGATGACTTGCATCAATATGGTGGTTGATAGAACTGAGTGGGAAAATTATAAACTATGCTGTGGAGAACAATCTTGTGAGCTGAGACCTGAAAAATAACTCAGGTTGTTGGTCAGCCATTTCTTCCTTGTCTCTATCTCAGTTATACCAGCCATGTAGAATAAAAATGATATTGACCTATAAATTAATTTTAAATCTAAGGATTAAATTTGCTGCATAGCAGAGCTAGATATTATTGCCCCCCAAAATGGCAGTTCAATTACTCAAAAATCAAATTACTCTCTATATTCCAAATCTATGGAAAGCTCATGTATAGAGCATTACTCCCTACAACTCTTATTTTCCAGCAGTCGTGGTTTTTTTTGTTGTTGTTTTTGTTTTGTTTTGTTTTGTTTTATGTGACTTAAAAGGGTCTTTGGGGGTTTTCTTGCAAGTGCCTTAAGGGATGAAATAAAACAAAGTAATGTATGCATGCACAGTGACACAGTGAGGGAACAGATTAGACTTTTTTTCATAACCCATTGCTATTTAAATGAGATAATCTGATCTAAGCAGAGCACCAGAGGCGAGAAGGCTGATGAAGATAAACACAGAGATCATTACTTTAAATTCTGTGTATTTGTTATAAGGATGCATGACAGCCTCCTCCTTACAATATAGTTGAAATTTAAACATTGCTTGATATTAACATGCTAAGAAAGAGCACTCACTTTCTGGATTAAAGATTTAGACGAAATATTGAGAAGCTGATATCAACAGAAAAATGGCCTGAGCACTCAGGAAAGAAAATAAAGAAAATAAATGTTTCTTCACAAAAAAAGGTGTCTCAAGCTTTCTTCCCATGGCTGCCCTTAGCTCACATTCTGTCCTCTGGAGCTACTGTGCAAGGCTTGTTGCCAGCAGTATCACTGCAAGAGAGAAAGCCATTTTAAGCATAGCCCAGATGCACATTAGGCTGTTATTTAGAAATGGGAGCTATGCCTGGATCTGCTGCAGGTTGCCCATGCAACTGTGTGTGACTCATCTGTCTGTCTCTCTGGTTCTTCCATTCCCTCCTTTGTCTACAGGGCTATGTTCAATGTTGCAATGCAAATAATAATTTGATCATATATATGTTACAAAAGCCTTTCACCCATCCCTTTCCATTACCCAAGTTAGGAACATAGGATCTTATATAAGTATGGATTGGAGATCTTCAGGGAGAAGAGAAACAAATGCTATTTGATTTTCCCGGTGGCTGATCTAAATATATGATGCTGGGGGAACAAATAAGTCTGTTGGTAACTCCCTTCACAGCATCATAGCTACAGTCCCACTCTGGCATCGATTTCATTGCTTCAATCTCAGCTTCCCTGTTTCCTTTTGTCACTTCTTCTAGGCTTCTTCCCTAGGAAGAGGAGGAGAGCTATCTCTTAAACATTTCTGCAATTTCGCTCTTCTTCCTGGAATGCTTATCCAAATTTTGTGTCTTCTCTGATTCTTGGTGACTTCTGTGCTTCAAAAGTATATAATCTTCAATACAGATATGGCCTTTGCAACTGTCCTTTGCTCTACTGGTGATCTCAGAAGGAAGCAATTGGAATTTCCAGTGTTAAAGCTAATGAAAAAGGAAAGTGTCAGTAAAAACTGTCAGGCACTTAAAATTAGCTATAGACAAGATAAGTATTAAAAGGCAAACCAGTTAGTCTGAACTTTCATTTTGGAAATGAGGCAGTAATTATATTTTTACAATCTTTTGGCTTATTGGATGAAATTCAATTGAAGATGCAACTGCAACCTCCCGGGCTGTATTTTGGCCCATCATTTTGAAACTGCTAAATTAGAGAGAGAAATTTCCTGATGTAAAGTGTCCTGATACTCCTTTGGGTCACAGCATGATGAATATTGAATACATCACATCCCACGCTCTGCCTGCAGTCTCTTGCAGATTTATTGTTAGCATAACAGCACCTTTAGGAATGAAACAGCAGACCATATATTTTAAGACAAGTGACATCTTTGCTATTTCTAACAGCAAACTGTGGAGATGAACTAGTCCAGCCTGGAAATGTTAAGGCACTTCTGAACAACCAGAGGCATTCAGAGACCCACTGATGAGTCAGAGAAAGAAAATAATTAGGTTTCCCTTGCACAACATGGAAGTTCTCATGACTTTGGGAAACAGTGACCCTGAAAGTTCTATTTCTGTAAATGAATCCCAAGCCGCAAGCAAGAAAGGATGACTGGTAATGTAGTGAGGTCCTGGCAAAGGTTAATGTGGGCTTTGGCAGATGGGAGAGAAGGTGTCTCAGGTGTGACCTTCATTCTCATCTTCCTGTGGTACTTCATTTGCCTTTCCCCTTATATGCAGCAGATCAGTTGTCTGGGTCTGAGGTGGGCCAGTGAAATCCCAGCTAACAGCCAGTACTCTGAGAACTGCCATACGTGCACAGATACAAAACCAGAGCCTTTAATTAATACTGAATTAACAGGAAAAATATTAGTATCCAAAAAAGGATGTGAAAATGTGCAAGATAAAGGAAAAACTTGACATATGGTAAAGGGAAAATAAGTTACTTTTCTAATCCATCACCCAGTTTTGCAGACACAACATTTAGAAAATATTAGTATCCAAATGTTGCCTTAAGCTGGAAACCAGGTGAGTTGTAGACAGCAAGCTGCTCTGTTCCTGCTCATTTCTAGAAGGGCTTACACAGAGCTGGTCTTTAATTTTAGGAAGGAAAATGAAGAATTATTTTCTTTTCCCATCTCTTATCAGAACCACAAACTGCTGCTAACTCAAGGGTAAAAAGGAGACAAAGTAAACCAGTATGTGAGAAATGTGAATCTCTGACTTCAGCACAAGACTATGTAAAGGATGGATCCTCTTGTGACTGGTGCTCAGGAAGCCTGTGAGCAACTTCTGGCTCTGCCACTTGCTGGCTGCAAAGCAGGAGGATGTTACAATGCAACATGGAATTTAAGATAGCTATTTCCTTCATTGCTCAATTCCAAGAGGGATATATTCACAACAGTTTGTGGTTTCAACTGCTATGGTAATGAAGCACATGTAGAATGGAACAACAATGCAGCAGTGATGATAACATCAGTAAAGAGGTGACAAGTGACATTAGCAGCAGTGAGAAGGACTCAGCGTTAGTATTGGTATCTCCACAGATTTCAATGGCAGTCTTATCATTTGTTTTGAGAAAGGAAGAATTAGGGCAAGGCTGAGCATTTTTGAAAGCCTCACCTATCATATTTAAGGATTGTAAGGGTTTTTGCAGCTTTGCAGTAAAAAACAGAAGCCCACCTCCCAGGCAGTCTTTATTCAGTCAGACGTATATCACTGCGATGTTTCCCAAGTATGCCATATCACGTCAAACTGACCTGCTGGATATGTCAATCATATAACGTTATATAATGTGGGCTAGATTCAAGTTATAGAAGCATCTTCCTTATTATACTTCCTTTCCAAGAAAAAAAATGTCTTTTTTGAATTCCCTCAAGTGCATGGACATATGGTGAAAAAGAGGATAGAGCTCAGATGCTTCTTTGAGGGTCAATACACTTTCAAATTTCAGGTTGCATTGATTTAGCTGTCAGAAAGATGTTATTTACAGTTCCTGAAGTTAAGTGGAGCATGCTAGAATTCATGGAAGTCATTACTGGAACTTTATATTTTCTGTGTGGCTCCAGAGTAGAAGTCTTTTCTACAGTCTGAAAGGCCTAACCCATTTTTATAGTAGTTTACATAATTACTGCTTCTTAATCTCTTTGATTAGTTACTTCACATGAAAGGAAATAAGTTCTTTTTCTATATTGTGAATTTTACATGGTTTCTTTCTGTTTCATATCAAGTCATTTAATCTCTTTGTATGAAATGCTCATTAACTTCGTAAAATAACATCCTGGTGCTCTCTCTCTCTCTCTTTGTATATATATATATAGATAAACTTGTGTGTGTTTGTGTGTGTGTATGCAACAGCTTCAAAGAAAATTCAATTGCACTTTATTATCAGTGCCAAGAAGTTGAAATTAACAGGTGATTAAACATGGAAAATATTTTGAGCATTTCCTTTTGCCGGGAGTAGAAAATTTAAGTAGAAAATAAAAATAAAAGCACAGCCTTAAGATGGCATAATAATGTATCACTGACACAGTTGACTTAAATTAGACACATCATTGTTTTCAAGGCCAATTTAACTGAATATAATTCCTACATTTAATGTATATAATAATCTCACCATTAAGCTGACATTAAAGACATTGTTTTGCAGAGGTCACTATTAGATGAGGATACTTCATTAATGAATGTGAAAGTAAAACCCCAAAGCTGGATTTTGAGATCCCCTGTGACAGAGTTGAGGCTGTGTCATCTTGGTCGGGTGTATTGTTACACTAATCAAATAATGGATTCTCCTGAAGTTTAACAATCAATTCCTTTCTCTTTCTAACATCACAACCCATGCCTCAAGAAAAGCACTAGCATGTGAAAGGTTAGGTTTTAGTGTGGCAAGAGTGGCAGACGTCCTACATGAAATGAAGAGAAACCCAGCTGTAAACTGTAAATTTCCACTAGCAGAAAAGGGATGCAAATGGATAAACAGTACAAATGATAGGGATTTAACCTGTTTCTGGAAAACAAGCCTTGGAAATGCACAAAATGGTTAAATCTGCTTTACTTAGAAATGGAAACCCAGATCTAATTTCCATATGGCTTAATATTCCCACCCAGCAGATCTGCACACACTTACATTGGGTGAAGACCTTGCTCACTAACTTTTAAGAGCTGTAACCATATCTGCTACTTCCACGTAATCACAGGCTGATCATCCCTTCCATTGTTTGCAGAAGCTTGAAAATAAAATGTCTCTAGTTATTGATTTGCTACTTCTTTTTCATTTAGCAACTATTGATTGCTGTTTATGTGTGTGTGTTTCTTGTTGAGCAGAAATTAACACTGAAAACTTCTTGGAATTCACTGCATTCATACCTACTTGGCATTCCTGGGGGAAATTTGCTATCACAATCATTGTACCTGGGCTTTTTTTAAAAAAAGTATATATATATATATATATATATATATATATATATATATATATATATATATATATACATATATATATTTATATATATATAAATCTCCAATCCTCCAATCTCCTAGCAGCAAAGAATTTATAAATTCAGAATCTTTTTTTTTTTTTTTTAACAGTTTTTAATTTATTGTTATTGTTGGCATTTGTCTGGGACAGAAAATGGCTTTGTCACAGAGCTGAGTTCGCAGATTTATTTCAGATAATACCACTTTTTTTCAGCTTGGGGTTCTTATGCCTACTTTATAAACAAAAAACTCATAGGGATGTGGGGCATTTCTTTTTTCTTATGACTATGTGGAAGAGAAACTCTTTGGATTATCACTAAAATTGCTTGCTGTGTGTGCATGGGAAGCCAACTCTGAGACATATGCTGATCTGTAATTTGAGAAAAATATGGATGGATTAGTCTACTGGGGCCATGTGTAGGGACTGGATGAATGAAAATTTCTGAGGTAGAGATGAGACATTTTTTGAACCATATTATATCCAGATCCCATGGTTTTCCTATTTTGGTGCTATCAGCTCCAACAGCAATCGAAATCACAAGCTAAGTACACATTTTCCATGAGACTAGATTATAGTTCTGAACCTTCAAATAATGAAAATAGATTCTTATTATTTACCTTGTGTTCGTTTTTCATCCTTCAGAATTCCCCTTTTCTATATTCTGTCATCAAATATTAGGGTTAGACTTCAAACAAACAAACAAAACAAAAAATCAAAGTGAAAAGCAACTTTTAATTCACATGGAATTACATGACTTCAGAAACTGCAGAGAAAAACACACCTAATATTTCCAGATTTGTGTTAATAATTGTACTAGTTGACAATATACTTATCACAGTTACCATTCAAACAGAAATAAAGCTGTCTTCTTCTGCAGTAGGTAAGAGGGGAGTAAGAGAGTGATTTCTGAATATGGAGGTAGACTTCAGACCAACAGGAGACCAGCAGCCCACATTTCTCTGGGTCTTTCTGCTTCCTTAGATCTGTGTAAGGTCTGTCTGGAGGTGACAATCCTTGTCCTCATAGGGCAGCTTAAAGCCGAAACTGTCTAACGTCCTATGAGCTTTGCATCAGGAGGTAAATCTATAGAAGTTAATCTTAACCTCTACACTTTTATGAGTTTGATTTTTAGATCCTTTTAGGATTTTAGCAGTAGGATTTTTTTTTCCTTCTCCTGTGTAGCATAATACTATGGTATTGTGTTCTTTGTTCAATATTAATATATGTTTTATTGTTCTACTCTAATTACATTCTCATTATTAAAGGGGCAATATATTTTTCTCTGACAGATCCTGCATCTTGTTGTTACTGGATCTTGGTTATTCTCTGCCATTGTTATTAATAATTTGTAGCAATTGAATTGGTATTAGAATATTACTCTGCTAAATCACTTTTGCTGCTAATTAAGGCACTATCTGTGATATTGTTTGGCTCTAAACACCATGCTCCTGCTATAATTACCTGAAAGTCATTCGTTTCTACTTATGTAAGTCAGGTCTTTTAATCAAGCCTCCTGTGAGCTTTGCCATGGTGTAAGCTGCCGTCAGTAGGAATGAAACGTTCTCATGGACAAAGATATTTTTGTAATGACAAATGCACCTTTCACTGTACTCCTGGAAGGCCTTAGAAATGGAATAATTGTACTTGATGGCTCCAAACTGGGCACAAAAGAAGAAGGAGGGTTTTGAGGGAAAAGTGAAAGATTGCTGAAGCAATCCAGCTATTCAATATATGAGCAAAGAAAGTCACCATAGCTTTAAAATGTCTTCTCTTCACAATATACTTGTATGTAAGATCAGATCTATCATACTGTGTTCTCGGGATAATATTTTCTCTGAATAGGCAACATCACTTCATTATTTCCCTGTGGACTTCATTCACTTTTGCTCCCAAGCAGAAGACACAAAATGGCTGCCCTTAGGCCATTAGTGGGAGCTCACATTAATGGCTAGGGGACTTACTGATGTACGTCTAAAGCAAGCATAACTCCCTTTTAGTGACAGCACATCTGGCATAATCTGTATATTTTAAACATTTTAAACAGATCCTTGAAAGTCAAAACCACTGTTTGTTAGTGTGTAGTTCATCCTGAAGTCATTTGCCTGAGTATAAAATGATAGCAGATAGTCAATGTGCCAGGGCTGTTCCTCACCCCCCCACACACACACTTTACATGTGAAGACCAGTGCCATAGTTAGGTAGAATTTGATTTCTGCATCTTCATTAGTTCATTTCTATTTCTGACATGAGCAGACAGAACCAAGAAGGCTGCAGTACTGGCGTTTTTTCAAGCAGTGACAGGCTGGACTGAAGTCACATCTCACCTGCTGGCAGTGTCACCCTGAGCACCCTTGTCTTGCTGCCAGCACCTGCTCAAAGGAGCGTTCAAAGGCAAAGGATGGCTCGTGCTGTTAGCAGCTTCACCTTTCTTTTATTCAGCCCATATGGGGACTTTTGTGAGAGATGTTCTGTCCCCTTTCCCCTCCCAGCTCTAGCAGCCACCTCGTGTCTTGCAGAGGAAGGCTGAAGCAGGCAGGGGCACGTCATTACAAAGCTTTGGTTCATGGTAGGTTGTTTTCACACATCAATCTCTTGCCTATGGGTATATTGTTTATAACTTAATTTCCTTAAAAACTGATGCAAAGCTCATTATCATTTGAGATAAAAAAGAAAACAGGAGCATGTTGTAAAATCAGAGAACAAACCTTGTCCTTTGGCTTCCTCTTTGCTGAATTGCTGTGTGCTCTTGGACAGATTTTTGTTTATATTGCTTCACTGCCTCAGCCAGGCTGCCATTCCTCCCAAACTGTAGCTTTGTCTCCATCTAATAGACCATGGACCAAACTCACCCTGGAAAATGGCTTTGCATTTTAGAGTAAAATCTATCCAAACTTTGACTCACGTGCTTAAATGGCCTTCCCCCCAACACAGGAGTGGTTAACGGAACACAATTGCTTCATCCTCTAAGCGTCTCATTTCATACACTTACACCAAATAGATTTTGATGATTGATTACTGCTCTTATAGCTTATATATATAAAACAACATTATACTGGAACAGACAATGTGAAAAAACCTGCAGGGGTTAATCTCTGCTAACATCTTGTTGAGCACTAATCAGATTCATAGTTCACTCATATTAGTCTAAAGCTACTGAAATCACTGACAGTATAGTGCACCAAATCAGAATATAACATTATAACTTCAACTGCTGTTTCTAATTAGATTTATTATGCTTTACACTGAATGTAGTAGAAATAAAAGAGTTTTCTCAACATCTTTCTTGTAAACATTTGTGGTATTCCAAAAGAGAAATTGTTTGCTCCAGGCCAGAGAAAATGTAGTTGTCTATGCAATAGATATTGAATTCATATTTGTCTGACAAGTGACCTTATCAGCTATGACTTGTCATCTTCTAATTAGTGTACATTTATTTTTTTCACTAAATTAACCCCCAGCCTCTCCTAAAGATAAACGGATGTTATACAAAATTGTGTGCAGTGTTGCAATTAAAATGGTGGTGTACATGTACTCCACAAATTTGCCTTAAAGAAAGGTACATCTCTGTAATATATCAGTCTGCCTATGAAGCTGATAGGCAGTCTAAGACTAACCGCAGAATGCTGAAATTTTACTGTGAGAGCCAAGGACTAGGAACAACTCCATATTATTAAAAATATTCCAAAGTATAGAAAGCAAACAACAAACTGGGTTTTCTTATTAATCCTGGATGTTTGCTTTTAAAATAAATCAAAAATAAATACTCCTCATAAAATGTGAATCCACATGAAGTTCATCTGGATGGCAAGTTCATTTTTGTTTCCATATGTATTTTCAAGATTTTCTGTGACAATGTTTAAATTCCCAGATGTTGAAGGATTTATCCTCACAAGATCTCTGAGTGTGTTTTGTAGTGATATTTACTTTTACAAAGCCTCCTCAATTCAAAAGCATTAAATTGGCTAAAGTAGGTAAGAAACAAAGGATGAAACTCAGCTATTTGTCAGCTACACGACAGTATCAAAAAGACCTTTTCTCTGCCAAAACAAACCTTTACATATTAAATGCAATGTAGAATTGCATCAACTGTCAATGCTTACCCCTCCTGTCACCTCCAAAATACCTTTCAGGCACTGGCTCCCAAGGAGCTGGAGCATTTTGGGAGAGAGTTGAGCTCAGATTTTCAGTCTGACAAAGCAGCACTGGTGCCTCTGAGCTACTCCAGGTGACCGGTGAAAGCTAAGATCTCTGCTTGGTCAGCACTGCCAAAATCAATAATTTCTGGAGATGTACAGAAGTAAAACTTGTGGAGCTGGGTAAGCTTTCATATAGATAACCTGCATGTCTACAATTTTTAATCACCTCCAGAAACAGATAGTTGCAGATTAAAAGATGTGAAAATTTGAATTTAATTCCTTTGCAAGTTAAATGACCATGTCCTTAGACACCTTTAAATGTTACAAATTAACCACGTTTTACAAGATAAAGAAACTGACCTGAAAGTTAAGCATCTAACACCTGTACGACAAAAAAACCTGAAACTCTGGAAAGAGAATCCAGCTTGATTCACATTTTTTTCCCTTAAGACAACTTGTCCCTATTCTTTTAACTAAAAAACATTAAGACACACAATTTGAAAAATCAACTGAAATTCTTTTTTTTTTTTTTTTTTAAGGAAACTTAACCTGAGTTAAGATTTCTTGTCGCCGTCTGATATATATAAAATACTGTACTGTGCATAAACATGGCTAATTTATGGGGAGAAGATGAGTAAAGAGCATTTTGTCAGCCCAAAATTGGATGTTCACTGCAGGCCAAAATAATAAACCAACAATATTTTATAATGCACTGACATTTAACTAAAATGTCTACACAGTTTTCGAGATAATGGAGACATGAAAACATTACCAAGCAGGCAATAAGTGCTTTGAAACAAAATGTTTTACATTCCACGGGTAGCAAATATTAAGGAGAGGAAATCTGTAGCACTCCACTTTCTCCCTTTAAAACTCTGCACTCCAAACCTACCTAAATTAGACCAGGATCTGTCATTGATTATGTCATTCCCCAGAAATATGGCCTTCAGACTGTTTGTCATAACTCCATTGGTGATACTACACCGCAGACGTATTAAGTATCAGCCCAGATGATACAATTTTCCAGCTCCTACAAGCCAAACAAATATGTTCTCTGCCTTCTGGGACAAACGTGCCTGCAGATGGATGACACCAGGCTGTGATGTATGGGCTAAAGCTTTGCAACCCCTCACAGACTTTGAAGGTGCTTTTCCACCAGTACAATCAAGGCCCTTACATTTACAGGACACACAGTCATTCAAATACCTAAACCCCACTGAAATCAGGGGATCAATTCGAGTTTGTCTTTGCAGCCTGAAACTCTCCACTCTCTCTATCTCTTCTGATATTTTGTCTGATAATATTTTAACTCCGTGTTACCTAATGCTGTTTGGTTTTCTGTCTCTGTGTTTCATAGACTCTGTGATTCCGTGATTCTATGAAATGCAGAGACAGAAATACAAAATGCATTTTGTCTTTTCATTTATGACATGTAAATGCTTGCAGTACCCCTGTACTGTAAGCCCTACCTGCCCCTGCACCACAGAGCTGTGAGGAGCAGAGGAGTGCTCTCCTTCCTTTGGCATGTTACAGAATCAAACCACTTTCCTTTTTTTTCCCATCTGCTTCAGTTTGAATTTCACCACTGGCACAGATGAGATGACTAATCCAATTTCTGTCTATGCAGAGAGTCCTCTTGCAGTCCTTTCTGCACATCTACTTTTTCCCTGAATAGTTGTCATTTAATGCCCCGTTATCTTAGATGGCACTCATTTAGTGGTTTATTAAGCAGTAATTTAGCAGCCTGTTATCAATTCCTGCTGTAGCTAGGAAAAATACGCAATCCAAGTATGCAAGATTTGTGCAGAATTACAGCATTTTTGTGATTTTTGGATTAGAGAAAAATTACAGAGAAGTAATACATATGAAATGTTTTGCCTGCATTTCATTATTGTCCCTCTGTGAAAGCTCCCATCAGGCTGCTCAGAATGGAGATTGCCCTATCTCTATTTCTGCCTCCAGCCCAAGCAGTGACATTGTACAAAATTGTGCAGGACTCCATGGAGTGAGTTAAACTAAAGGAGGTCCTAAGCCTGGACTGGGTTTTCTGCTTGTGTTCTGACCTTTCTGGAAGGTTTCCAGGTGGGGAGAATGCACGAGGCTTAGATTAGTTTTTGTGAGCTTCTTGAAAGGAGAGGGAAAATGGGGCGTTTAAATGAAAGTATAGGCAAGGGTAGAAACCAAAATGTGCCTTAGGCATTAATTACAGTAGTGTCGAGGGATCTGTGTAAATCACAGCAGGAAAAAATTTGGTTTTGCAAAACAATGTTGATGATAACAAAGACAAAGTCTTGATTTGAAATTACAGCTTTCAAGTTCTGGATAAAGTAGAAACATTTTCTTTAGTAAATCATTCCTGTTTCTTCAAATTGCCAGATTACGACAAGTATTTAAAATAGAGGTAAAAGAAGGCAAGAATGAAGATAAAGAGATGCCAACCAGCTAAACTATCAATGACAATCAAATAGATACCAGAGAAGTGTAGATATAAATGTATTTTTTTTATAGAAAAGCTGTTCTGGTTCTGTTTTCCCTCTGGAAACATAAACATTGGAGACACCAGAGGACAAATCATACAAACTCTCCCCAAGTGGCAATTCATCCCATGCTTCACAGGCTCTTCTGTGGAGTGAGTACCTTGGGAAGAATGAACAAGGACCCCAAGAAAAACTCAGTGTTGGATTCTTCTCTTTGTAACATTGTAGCATTGGAATGAAGACTAAGCCATCAGAAAGGGAAACGGACTGCCTGAATGGTGTAACGTAAAGGCTCTCCACCTTACCATTTTTCCCTAGGTTTTTCAGCCTGCCGGTATCATCAGTGACATTTCCACCCACCCACTCCTGGACCCCAAGCTTAGCTGTGGTCGACTTGGCCCTGCCTGCTGAGCCCTTCCCCTCCAAAGGAGAGTTCAGTGCAGCCCTATCAGCCCGCATACTTTTTCTCCATTCAGTTGTGTTTTGTTTTGCTATTTATGCTGTCATTTTGCTGAGAATAGATTGGAAAAAAAGGTCATTTTTTACTTGAGTGGAAAAGAACAGTAATTTGACAGTAAGACATTCCTGGCTTGCCATACATCAGAAATGTTGATATTAGCCCCTTTAAAACAGACACTAGGGACAAAAATTGTCTGAGAACTCAATTGCTAGCTGTTACTTTCCAAAACATAAACATTTACAAAGTTTACAATGTTTCTTGCTTCTGCTAAATTTTAGGATGCCGTTACTGAAATGGCTTTAACTTCATTTGTGTTTGCTCAGAGAAAGATCATCATGAAGATATTAAATAGTCACAAAAGATGATGGCTTCAAATAGTGTCTTTTGGCTGATCTATAATCATTTGCTTTGGCAATTTTATTCAAGAACATTAGCACTGATCGCTTATGCTGTGTTCCTAATTATTTCTGAAATATTGTGCTGTTGTTCATGCTGAAATGCATAACGAGCAAAGCGGTAGGTTAGTTTGAAATGCAATGTTCTAACTGGTTTTTAATCAATGAGTGATAATGATAGCTTGTGTTTTGACTTTTACTGTTTAATTGCCAGTAATAAAGCAGAACTTTGTTGATGATATTTAACAGAGTTCAGTTTCATTTATCTCCATTTATTCTATTTATTGTAAAAGTGCCTGAGAGCTTTCAGTACTTGGCACAATAACAAAGTATACAGTGCAAATTATTTTTAGGTTGTCCAATATTTTCCACAATGGAAGGTTATAATACCCTTTTGTGGGCAGCTATTGCACTTCACTTTTTTTTCAGCAGGTGTTCAAAATTCAGTACGTCTAATGGTGGAGGGATGTTCCATGAAATCCCAATAAGATTTTTTCTGAGGTACAGACTTTTTACACCACTATTTACCTTCTGCTGCTTATGATAAGTGTTCATGGAAATACAAAGGACTAGGAAGGAAAGCAAGGAGATATTTCTGCTTGACCTGTGACTTTCTTGACTGGCTAATAATCAATTTTGCAATAGACAGTACCTGATATTTAGTCAGGAAAGACCATTTTTTAAGTTTAATTTTAAGTTCAAAATTTAGTTTCAGTCTACTAAAGGAGTGTCAATACTGTGACAACAAGCATATGAAAATCAGTCAGTCAACCCAATATATATGAAAATAATACCCTGTTTGATTAATCTAATTTAAATCAGGATCGTCCTTTGGTTTAAAAAAAAAAAAAAAAAAAAAAAAAAAAAAAAAAAAAAAAAAAAGTTATAAATATCTCTTGCATTCCTCTTCAATTATATGTAAGAAAATAAAGATCCTTTTAATCTTGTCTGGCCTGACATTATCTTAATTGCTTAAGATGATTTTTTCCTAGGATTTGATTCCCAAATTATCAATCATCTGTGAACAAGAAGGGAGTGGCAGTCTGGGATTTCATTATTAAATCTTCCTATGACCTAAAGATTTTTGCCATGGTGGTAATATCAGGTACAAAAATAAATTCTCTCAACATGATTTTCTTTTATTATCTTCATGATCTCTATTATTTTTAAGTATTATTCCGGAAGATAAACCTTTCTATCTACATGCAAAATCATTTCTGATGTCAAGTTATTACAGCTAGTTTCTGCTTTATTCATGCCTGTTATTTAAGCCTTAGTGGGAAAAGCTAACATCTATGAAGTAGCCATTTCATTCCAGTTATTCAAAGTAAATAAGCAAAATTTAAATAGCATGTACACACAGCTTAAACATCCACCTACAATTTAAGACCCCTATAATGGTGATTGTATCAAGCTTTCTACAAGGTCTGGGACTCATAATAATGAAAAAAAAAATACTACTTCACATTACAACATGTTTCCTATTGAACATAAATGGGAATTACAAAGCATGCCCTCTGGAAACAAAAGAGGAATCGTTGTTTGCTTTAGTACATTCAAACTATTTGCAAACTAGCCCTTTTCATCATTTCTTTTTCACTGCAATAAGGCTGGATTTTTGCTACTAAGTATCTGCCTGAAAATAATGCAGCTGTCATTGATATCCAATAGCTATTGTACATAGTTTTTGAACACCAAAGTATTTAGTAAACCAACTATCATTTACTATACATTATACAGCCAATATGAATAGAAGAGCAAATAGATGTTCTTAACAGTTCTCTTCCCTCTTTCCCTACAGTATAAATGTTGTGTGCACGTATTTCCTTGTAAGGATGTATATGTACTATACATCTACTTATGCAAATAAATATGAATAAATATATGTTACATAGCACAGTCTTAGAAGACTAAGAACAAATGGGGATTCTGTTGCTTATATTCTGTTCATTAGGGGTTGATCCAATGCTCACTGAAGTTTATGAAAGGCTTTCACTGACTTCAAAGCACTTTGGCTCATAAGTTGACTCTCTAAACAGGGAAAAGACGAAACTTGATGAGGCATGAAAATATATCTATCTACTGCCAGCTATAAAAATGTTAGCCAAACTTAACACCCTTCAGGATGCTGAATATTTTCTATACTGAAATTACAGTCTTGCTGGGGAAAAAAAAAAAAAAAAAAAAAAAAAAAAAAAAAAAAAAAAGTCCTTATAAATTCAATTGTACTTGATTTGTATTTTTCCAACAGATTACCCAAGTTTTCTGCCATCAAGTGGGAAGAGGGGTGCCACAAAAAGATTTATGTAAATGTTGTTGGAGGTTTAAAGGCTCAGTTCTCCCAGAAATTTCAGGCTAGCCAAGAATGTGGAGGGGGCAGCAAGCAGGGTAATAAAGCGTTTCATCCTAAGTCCTTGAAACCACTCATACAGTTTATCCTAACATAGAAAAAAAAAAAAAAGAGAAAAGAGATACAGGGCTATTCCTTCTCTGAGGCTTGCTCAGGATCTAGAGGAAGAAGGTGGTGGAGCAATTTCTTTTTGTCTCTATCTGTCTCCAGACACTGGATGGGAGCATAGGGGTGTAATGCAAGGTGCATAATGAAAAGACTGAAATGAGTCTGAAATAGAGCTTAAAGGTAGGAAGAATTTTACACAAAGCTTTTTTTTTTTTTTTTTAATTTTCCTTTCCCCATTTTAAGTAGCTTAAATTCTGTAGCTTGCCAAGTTGTTATGTACTCTTCCAAGTTACTACTTCACTCTGTCCCTGTTTCTACTGTGCATCTATTAAAAGTTGCAAATGGTATTTTGGAGTCATCACATAAAAAAACAGAGCTGACCAACACCAGCAGTGGTAAAAATTATCTGAGCTTGATTAAACACTGTCCTCTTAAGACAGTAAAACAAAAGCACAGTTACATTTTACACACACACACAAACACATACAAAGTTACAGAAGAACAAAGTGCTGGATTTATTTAACTGGCAGGATATTAAATGATATAGCTGTTATCTTTTCCTGTATTGTAAATTATTGAATTAAGCCTTCAGTCAGTTTGGCAACAGTGCCAAATGAATATTACAGCAGTACAATGCAGCAAACAGTATCTGTCATCAAATCTAGGCCTCACTTATAACTGAAATTACAGTGAACAAAATGCTTGTGCAGTAGATTGGAAAAGGTTCATTATTATTTATTCATTTTGCCTAGTAACACAAAAACTAATGAAATTTCATTGAGAAGAGTGCACGTCAAGATTACTATATATCATAAAGACACATCCCTCTAACTTTACTGTGGATATTTGTCTCTGTAATTAGATGTCTGTTCCACAATAGTTCTGAATCTGAAGGACATGGCCAAGTTCATGACATAAAACAAATCACCTGCACAAATGAAAAGGCTTCCTTTATCTTGTCTATATCTTGCACAATAGCACAAAAGCCTTTAGAAAATCTTTCCATAAAGACCATGAAGTCATGCACAGTTAGTGATTTTAACATTGTTACTTAAACATTTTTTAAAAAATAAAATATCACATTATTAATATAGTTCACACATTGGTATATTTATAGTCTCTATACCTATTCAAGGCATGGTATTTTTACACATAGCTTCACAATGAATTGTTTGTAAATCTGTGTTCATCTTTAGCCAAAAGTGTAAATTAGTGAAGCTCCATTGAATGCTATCCAGCGTGCACAACTTATGAGCAATTTTCTGACACTGTAGTTTGAAATTTGGGACTGGAGTCCTTCGGGAATATTTTGATTTTGTACTGAATTAAATTAATATCAGATAAATCCAAGGTTAGTTTGATTGTAATATTCAATATAATAATATGAGAGACATCAAATTTTGGCATTTAGAGATCTATCATTAATTATTTTGTAATTAGGATGTGTGTATCAGTTAGACCAAAATACAGATGTATAGTAAATTCACTGATACCCAATTATATTCACAGAAAGTTAGCTTAAAGAATTGGAGTAACACTTGTTATTATAATAGAAAAAATGTTTACTATTATAAATAGTAAAAAATGCTTGAAGCATTTGATTGTGACAAAAAACTTTTGTCAGTATGCATATTTAATTGAAAAAGGCTCATAATTCAAGAATATGATCATTTTTGCATAATAGTTATTACCTGTGAAATATTACACCTAATTTTACATATAAGGTTCAGGTAATCTTAACATTTGTGTATAGTAGTAATTAATACCATATTTTACACATTTATTCTTTGTTTTTACACCAAAGTACCTCAGGAAAATGTACAGTGTATAGCCTGTGTGTTGACATATTAGTCTCTGATCACCCTACCTACAACACCATACAGGCTACCATATATAAGGAAGTATATTGGAATATTTGAATATTTTTTCAAAAAATAAAGTTGAGAGGATACAGAATCATTCTTCTTGAAGATATTTAACTTTTCTCTGCCATTCACCAGGGCTGTGTTTCTCATATCACTTGCTTACACTCACTATTTTTTGAATGCACCACTAGCCTACTGAGGCTGTATCCCAGATGAAAGGACTGCCTTGCACTGTTGACTGTCATTTTATAGACAGCTTTATATATAACGTCTGGGCTCAAGCACCAAGCTTCAATTCATTACCAAGAGTTTTTCAGACTTCAGTAGGGCCAGGACTTCACCCCATGTGCCACCCTGACGCCTACCTTTCTCACCACTTCAGAGAAAGCTAAGTGTCTTTCTGGTTTGGGTGTCTGATGACAGAGACAATGTGGAATTTCACCACTACTCCCAATTTGACTTTTTCAATAGAAGCTGAAACTTGAAAGGAGCCCAGTGTCTCTAGAGCTCTGTACATCAGTGTCTGAAGGGAGAAAACACATGAAAGTTGAAGGCCCTTTGGGAAAATCCTAAAGGTTTTAGGTTGCTTCTGCCTGCTCAAACCTATAACATCTCTTCTAATCTCCCTTTCTCTGTGTGTAAGTCTCCTGGTTCACTCTCTGATTAAGAACTGAATGAGAGGGTGAGGAGGGATGCCTGCCTCCCATTGCCGATAAAACTGACAGCCTTCTGTCCTTTTTCCAGAATGCTTTCATGGACCTTTTCTCTTTCTCACTTTTTTTTTTTTTTTTTTTTTTTCCCATCTTCTCTTTCACTGTTAATATCTTATTCATCGCACTGATGTGTGTTACTCTAAGTTCATACTTTCCCGCTAGCAAACAGCATTGCATCCATTACCTCTCATTCTGTACCAGTCATGCTCCTTAAAGTCCTTGAGCTAGCTGGTCCAGGCTTTGGGTGAGGAAAATAATCATTCCATTCAGCTTCTGTCAAGATTCAATCAAAAGCCCCAGTGTTATTCGCAGAGAAAGACAATCACATTTAAAAATCTGTGGGCTCTATAAATTTCCCTCTCTTCAAATTAAAATTTACTGGTGTCTTAAGTTGTGAAGAAAACTAGATGGATTTTGAAGTCATTTGTATTTTTCATATTTTTTTCTACTTATGCTGTCACTACAAGGAGGAAGTCTCTAACTCACCTGCCCCATCCTTTTTGCTAGAACTGACAGGTGTTTTACTATGAAGCTGATTTAAAAGAGGCCTCTTAATCAGGTGTCAGCTTTGGCCCATAAAGTCATATTAATGTTTTGGATCAGATATGAGGCTCTATCTAAGGCACATTAAGAAAGATTCATTAGAAACTCACTACCCCTGGAATTTACAGCCTTCCTGGAACTTAATAGCCTGGATAAATTTATCCTTATCTGGTTTGCTTATGTGAATTATAGCAGTTTTGCATTTAGAATCTTTTTAGAGTGCAGGTTTTATCATTATTCTCATCTCTTTTTTCTTATGAAAGAACACACTAATATGCTAGATATATATCTGCCTAGGCAGCAGCAAACCCCTTTGTGCCTATTGCATGACTCCAAGTGAAGAAAGAACAGCCCTGGTCCATCACTTTCTTGGAATTCTTCTGGCTGTCTCTTCTACAGCACTCAGAACAAAGGACTCCTAATCTCTGATTAGCTCCAGAGAATCATGGCAACTGAAATAATCACAGGAACTGAAAATGCTGCATGCTTTGGAGATCTAAGACCAACAGAACTGGACATTTCTGGTCCTTAAACAATAAATACTCTTGAGTTTGTCTACTTGGAGCAGATTCAATCAGAAATAAAATAATAATAATAATAAAGTCCAACATGGTCTATTTTTATTATTTATTTTACAAATGCAGCATAATGTCTTCCGAGACACTTTCAGTTTCACCAAGAAAAAGCTGTCCAATATTACTGGGCAGTTCTGGACAAGAAAAATGGTCCACTTCAATGGTTTGCAATGTTGGTCTACCAAGTTATTTATATGTATCCTACAGAGTGGGATACAGCCTGAGCTGCACTCTGGCTGTATTGCCTGGTATTTCCAGTGGAGCAAATGCATCATAAGAAACTAATTATGAAGCCAGTCAGTGTCATACAGCAGGAAAGAACAGTGAATACGATTTGGGTAAAATTAAATTGATTAAGTGTAGGCTCCAGATGTGTATTCCATTCTCCATGTCTGGGAGAGACAGTGCATAAGCACTTTAATATTTATTGTGACTGACGGAAAATTCTTTGATTACATTTGATATAACTATCAGAGCCCAGTATAACTAACCACTTCCCATAACGCAGTGAGAGGAAAGCACTATGATATCCTTTGTTGATACATAATTATGAAAAAATAGGCTCCCTCCTCTTCTGCTGGCTGTGTTAATCCCCACATTGGCCAAAGACAATATCATATAATGAATAAAGGAATGTTGTTTCATTTTCATACTTTAGATTTGAATTCAGACTGGCATAATTATGGTCTTTATGGAGATCAAACTGATTGGATATCATAAAGAAATACATTTCATAATAAGAGTTTATATTTGCCTTCAGTCACCATGCTGAGGACACAGGCACAAGTTTTATGTATGGAAATGATACATTTAATCAAATATTCATATTCTAATTGATTTTTTTAAATATATGAATTATTTAATTCCTAACAAAAGCAAAGAGTACTAAGATTTATTTGTCATACATATCTCTGGATAAATCGTGGTGACTTGTTGTGAATCTGGAGAATGAGGGAGAAATATATGGCCTTTCTCTACACCAAATGCAAAAGGATGCATCAGGAAATTAGAAATGACCAGTCTGACCTTTCATATAAATAAGAGATGGACTCACAGTATACCATTGGCTGTAAAGTGCACATCATTTCTCACAAACATGATGGTATTCTCTGTTGCAGATCAGGCAGCAAGAAAAGGATATTAAAGAAAAAAAAACAAAATGATAGCATGACGCCCCTTTTACGAAAAGTAATGGACAATATTTTTTGTGATAGTGGCCGAAACATATCTACCATAGAGGAGCTGCTAAGATACATGTAAACAACTATGTCCTTATTCCACACTGTTCTGTATTAAGGACTCTGAAAGGGATACAAGAACTAAGACTTTCAAAACTCTGCAAGTGACAAATGACCCTAAATTCCATTTAGTACTCATAATGAGAATTTAATCCAGATTTATCATTTTTTTTTTACACTTTTATCAACTAAAATAGGGATTTTCACATATACCAGGTAACTTGCCACAGTTAATCTCAGTCCCACATAGCTAGATCAATTTTGAAAATGGAACAAAGATCCCAAAGTCATTTCATTGTTTTATAAAAGCTTTTCACTGGTTGTTGTGGGAATGTAACAAGAACAGGCTAAGTAAATTAATTCAGAAGGGAAGAAAACTCATACAAGAGAAAAGACAAGTCAAAGGATCATTTGTAGAAACAGCAAAAAAGATCCCTCAAAATTTGTCAAGTGAATAAAAATAAAAGAGACCTTTAACTACATCCAGCCACCATCTCTGAGAGTAGCTCTGCTTCACACCTCATGGTTTGCTGAAGAAATTGTATTCTTCTTCCCACAGTAAGACTCCCATGAGAAGTATAAGAAATTCTGGTTTGCTTTATTTATATCATTTGATTGTGAAAGAGAGGAAAAATAATTTGGGGTCCGGAGTCAATTCTGGGAGATGTCTTTCTGATTAAACTGTTGGCGCTATAAGATATGAGCTATTTATTCTTCCTACAGTATCTCGCTCTATGACTAAAGTCCCCTGGCAGAACAAGAATATAAAGAATAAAACAATTATGAATTTAAACTTCAGATTGAGCTAAGGGGTGAAATGCGTGCTTATCTTTAGGATTTCAACAAGCCCACCAAAAGCAAACAGTTAAGGCAATATCGTCTTGAATATAGTTGAGTTACAACTTCTTTTATTGGGTTTCTTTTATATTTTCTGAGATTTTCACCTGTCTGCAGAAGTTATGGATAAGTCAGGAAATATTTGGAGCCTACTCAAAGTTTGCATATAGCCTGCAAAGTTCAGCAGAATGAAAAAGTTATGGAAATTGATACTTTTTATGTGATTTACTGTATTTTATGCTCTGTTATGTCACTTATAACATCACATATAATATTCAGCCAGGTTTAATATTGTACCTTCAAGCCACTAGCTCATCTCAGCTGTTTTACTAGCCTGACTTTATATCCTAAACTGAAAGGATGTATTTTCTTTTTCTAGTATGCCCACGTTATTTCCTCTATAACACAAGATATTCTTAAAATGAGATGTGTCTATCCAAACAGCTATTGTGGTATAAAACAAATCAATCTTTTTGGACTGCTACTTTGAATTTTACTCCAATTCCCTTGAAGGCTATTTCTCACTGGTATCGTTCATGAAATCACACAACTGGGCTGACTTTCTGAGTTTCTGAAGGATACACAGTGTAAGCTGGGTAATAGATATGTAGGAGTAGGCATCTCCATTAAGATACACACAAAACATTACAGTTATAAGGTGCCATCTTTAAAAAGGATTCTGGTCAAAAAAAGCCAAAATATATTAAAAATATATATATATATTTGATCATCTATATCTAAAGTTTTACCAGATGTTCTTTGCTTTAGATCCAGCAAAGTAGAAAAGTTTGACTACATTCATCAGTAGAAAACAATTTTACTAATAGAAAGATGGGTTCCGATTTTTTCAGGTTTAGCTGAAAATATTTCAGAAATGAAATGGATATAAAAATAAATAAATAAATAAATAAATAAAATATTATATTTTTATGATTATATATTCTTATTCTCACTTCAGATGAGTCAAATTATTCATATAGTTCCACGAAAAACATCAGAAAAACATCAAGTGTCAAAAAAGATGGGAGCAGACAATGGTGCTGACCTGGCTTTTTTTTTTCAAATTTAGAAGAAGTAGATTGAAGTGGTTGAAAAGTACAAAAGCACATGAATATGTATACAGCTGACAGCCAATACAAAGGATCTGAGTTTTGAAGTGCATTGTGTGCAGTCACTTATGGCCCTGAAGAAGGCACTCGGGTTGATGTGGTGCCAGTGGCTGGAGCTGATCTGGCTGGGGTGAAGCTGGGGGAACTGCCTGGGGGCGCAAGCTGAGTTAATGCATCAGGATGGCTGATTCTCTTTAGGGATGCAGGAAGACACTCTGCTGGTGTCAGCTGAACGAGATCTATTTGCAGCAGCTGAGAAAATCCTCTAGGAGTTACAGAGCTATAGAGCAAGAAGGTTGCACTTGGCGATCCATGTCTGAAATGAAGACAGAAGGTGGGGTGAAATAGTGACCCGCAGGAAGTGTGTTGTACCTTCCTTCTCTCATTACTGATGAGCAGATAAAATAGGTGAATAAAACCAGACACAATTACTGCCACCATTTATGTTTCTTCTAGAACACAACTGTATAGCTACTAATTTTTGGGTTCAGCTCTCTTCTTCCCAGCTACCTGTGTCACTACTGCAAACTTGCTGGATCTCTTGAATTTGTGCATGATATGTGAGAAATTGAGTATGGTCCAGTTGCTAAGCTTTATTGAAAGCTTTGAGAGCATTTATTTGTTCTGTCACTACTATTCTGTGACAAATCATTTCATCTCCATGAAAGTTTTTCTGCAAGAACCTCTGAGACTGAGGAAAGAAATCGGTCTTGCCCCAGCCCACGTGTCTGTTGTGCCTTTGTGTTTTCAAGCTCTAATTAGACTCTGTGCATTGCCAGGGGGAAAATGCTCTAGTGAAAATACTTGATGAATTTTCAACCTTTATTTTATGCTACCACTCTTTAAATAGAGAGAGAAGAAAAAATGTAAACCTGAAACCAAGCCAGCTAAAGTATACAAAAACAATATTAAACCAAAGGAGAGGCCAAATGGCCTAAATAAAAGGCCAGAGAAGAAGGAAATGATCAATTTCCTTAGCTTTTGATGTGACCTTCTGGACCCACCACCAGAAAGAGAGGCCAACTGGCAAAGGAAAGGAAAGCCTAGGACCAGAAAGCTGCCACAATGTGCCTTCTGGTCTAGAAGCTATTTGCTTGTCAGCAGGAAGTGCTCACTATCCCTCATGCTATTTGCTCTCACAGGCCATAGGGCTGTTTTGCCAGACTTTTAAAAGACAAACAGTCTGTCTTTCAAAGGATGGCATGAGAATGACATAGCCACTTCACCAGGTGATCAGGGAGGTACAATCTCCAAACACACAAAGCCACACCGTTCTTTTCTGCTTCCAGTCACAATCTAAACCATAAGTATGAGGTAGATGGGGGAGATTTAATAGATGTCCATATAATTTCCATAGAAGACATGCAAATAAGCTAGTCTTCACTGTCACTTGCTTAATAAATCACCAACACCTGGGATATGTGATTTTATTATCATTCGGGTTTGAAATATTTCCTACTTAACAGCAAAATGTCTGGAGGTGGACTCTGTGCTGAATATACAAGCAGACCTTAACATCTGACCAAAAGAAAAAGACACCAAAGGACACTTCTATGTATAAGGACACACTAAAGATGCCTAATATCTTAAATTATTGTTTTTCTTTTTCAGGGGAAGAAAGTCTACATGGTCCTATTTTTATTCAAGAGCCACATGATATCACTTATTCCATGGGCTCAGCGAATCCAGAAATCCTACTGAACTGTACAGCTAAAGGATATCCACTCCCTTACTACAGGTGAAGTCAACTTTTGAAAAGTCCCATCTGGCTTTAAATCTTTTAACAGTTTTATTTAGTCATAGAAGGTCAGGTGTACCTCAGTGTGTGGCAAGTGCTCATGGCAAGAGTGACAGTAGCTAGAAAGCATGGTTGCACTTCTAGGCTTTGGGGCTGGGTTTGTTTCTTTTCCTCATTGATTCCCCACATCGAGAAACATTTAGCCAGCAGCCCAGGGAAAAAATTGTGGCTCCAGTTTTCTGAAGTTACTAAGATAGGAGTATAGTACTTACTAGGACCTCAACTTTGTTACTTCCAGGAGAGAGAGAGAATCTTTTGACAGCCTGCAGGCCAGATGTAATAGGTGATGTAATGAGAAGAAGATCCTGCAGCTGAGGTTGCATATAGTACTGGTCACTTGCACATAAAACTGAAATAAGTTCACATTCATTGTTTTTATTTCAAAAATAAAATCTCTCCCTATACATTAAACTACATAGGTATGGCATTACATCATTTGAAGCCTGCTTGTTAGAAATCTGAGAAGAGGAAGAAAATAGTGAAACGTTAAAAGCTACATGAGTATAGAAAATTTGAGGAATGAAGGAAAAATATTTTTGCTAGTCTATAGTTAAGAAAATTGACACAGTAGAAGAAAGCACATCACTGAAAATTGTCCCCATAGTATTTTAAAACCTACAAAATTACTTCTGAATCCACAGAACAGCTGTGACAAATGGAAAAATGGAGATGCTGTGCATCTGTATTTGCTAAAACTTTCTGTACATCTATAAATGCTAGGAAAGCAAAAGAGCAACATCCTTGCCCATTTCTAATTCTAAGATTTCATGTATATATTTATAGTGTTTATCTAAAGAAACAGCAAGGCACAACTCTGATAACTAGCTTACAACACTCTGCAGGCTCACTTAATAAAACCTCAGTGCACAGGAATGTTTGCTTATTGAATAACTATGGAGTCATCTTTTAAAATGCAGCTTGTTGTGCCAAGGATTTGGAAACCTGAGTCTAATAAGAGGAAAAGCTGTATATCTAGGGAAAAAATAAAAATAAAATAAAATATATAAAAAAAAAAATAATAAAAAAGTCTGGGAAAAGGAAAGTAAAAAACAAGAAGTAATTCATTCAAGATATGAAAAAAATATATATATATATATCCTACCAAGTACTTAGACAGCATTTCTTCAGTAGCTTTTAATTGTTCACACAATTCCTCTGTACTGTACCACTGCTAATTATGAACTTGGCTTTTGTGCTTCATGTATTAATATTTTTCCAAATATTCTGCCAGTAGAGAAATGCTTTATCTTTTTTTCACAATGTAACGTCTATTTATATAAGTAGAAATCCTCACCCAGATCCCATCCCATTCATTCTTGCAGTTTTCAACATGAACATCCATGGTTTCATGTCATCCATCTGTTTCATATCCAGTTATATAGGCAGCTTCCTCAATGACCTGTAAAAGTTATTAATTCACTTATTCCACCCATGAACTCCACACATCCAAAACGAGTAGTAACAGTAGATTTCATTAGGCATGTGAGCTATGAAATCTCCTCCCATCAGGCATCAAATAGTCCTATCTTCCCTTCCACTTTCTTATGCTTTCTTACTGTCCATTAACTAGATTCACTTTTTCTTTGCCCTATAAGGACATTTTGCAACACCTCAGTTACTCTAGTAAGACCAGATCAACATCTGGGGATGTATCCTGAACCCTCTAGGTCAATTAGAAGTTACCATACCATCGCTGCTGCTGTTACAATTTGGGAGTTTTTCACCATTATTTGAAAGGAACAGGAAGCCTTCAGCATATTTCTTTGATTTCAGTAGTCAGTTTTATCAGATAAGAATCAAGCCCATATATTTAAAGTTCCAACAATTTTAGATAAATCAAGCACAGTATGAAATTTTAATAATATCCTTTGCTGAGTGATGGAAAAGAACTGCAAGGATTATAGCAAGACATTTCTTTGATTCATAACTACAGAACTGCTACGATAGGAATAAGGTTATACCCAAGCTAATTTGCTATTTAGCACCTTTTTGCATAAATAAATATGCTGATTAGAACCTTTAATTTAAAGAAAAATGCTTAGCATTTTCTGGATAATCTTATTTTTTTTTTTTAATGTACTGTATTACATTCTTCTTAAAGACTCGTTAAAGATAGCAGTGACCTTTTGCAACTTGATTTCAAAATCTTGTGTGTCTGGCAAGCATAATACAAGAATTGTATAGGACTGAAACAGGCATAATGATGAAGTGACAAAAAATGAGAGACTCTGATTTCCTCTGCTGTAAGTAACAGAGAACATAGATCTGATTACAATGGAAACAAAAATAAAGATAGAGAAATGTCTCTAAAATCTGTGCATATGTTGGGAAATCTAGATAAATATCCTGTTAAATACCATCATAATAATCTACATTCTCATCTTCTCTACAGTCAATTTTTTTTTTTATTTTTTTTTTTTGTAATATCAGGTACATTATTTCTACTCTTTCACTGTGCAATAGTGGTAGTAAATACAACTTTTCAAACTAGATTTATAAGTAATAAATTTTAGTTATTTTTTTACATGCTATTCATGAGCATATCACTGTTCCACATTTTCTTTCCATTAAGTCATTCTAAATCATTCAGTTTAATAGTTAAATTAGCTAGCCTTCCTCCGCACTGGGGGGAAAAATAAATAAATAAATAAATAAATAAATAAATAAATAAATAAATAAATAAGTCACGTGGAGCTTGTCAAACAAGTGTTTTCTTCAGTATTTTGACATTTCTCATTCAGTCTCATTCAGTCCCAGGTGTTAGTTCTAATTCATTACATTTTTTTCTGAACTTAGGTTCAGTATTCTGTATAATCATGTAAGCTAACACTTTTATGCAAGTTTGAAATCAATGTTTTAGGTTTTTTTCCCTCTCAAAATCTACAGAGAGAAGTCAGTTGCACAAATGAAGAAATCCAGGGACAGCATAAATGCTATTCATTAGAGAGCAATCTTAATCTTTCAGCATAACTTAGAAAGATGCAGTAAAATATGACAAAGAGATATAAATTTAATCCAAATCAAAGTACCATTCAACATAACTGTAACAATCAAATAAAAGTGAAGGGAGCAGAGGCACAAAATCTACATTAATTTCTAATGTAATAAAATATGTTTATAAAAATTGTATACAATTTTAGAGTAATTCCCCATAACTCCAAAAATACTTTTATCTTATTCATACCCTTGAAAAAACAGTGACAATCCTTCTATACCAAGGACACCAAGAATGGTATACTTGTTCACTAAAATACTATCCCTTGAGTCATTGCAGATTCTGCTTCAAAAATGAAGTAAAACTAAAAACCCCTCCAGCCTCTGTTGTCTTGTTCAGTCAATAGTTTTAAAACTTTCTATTTTCAGGCTTTTCAGGCTTCTATGCAAATAGTAAAAAAAATAAAATAAAAAATCAACTGTGTCTCAGAAGACTTGGCAGGACATGTTCTTTTAGAATGTAAATAACTTAAGAAACATGGAACATGGAACATTTAATGAAATCTTAAAAAATAAATAAACGAATAAATAAGTATTTTATAGCAGCACCCTGAGAAGATAATTCATAGAAGATAATTCATAGAATCATGTGTGCATATAACCATGCTATACATGCCTTTTTAATTTATTTCTATATGATTTTATGCAAACTAAGATTGGGTACAGTCTATTTATTTTTACATTTATAACTTATTTTTTCATATTGGTTCTCTAAGATACACAATTGAAAAATACACATAAAATCCAGTTAGTAATGAGTTATGTGGAATTAGGAGTAAGTGTGGGAATAAATAAGAAGTGCCAAACACCTTTATGACTCGGGGTCATAGATGCTGCTAAGATGTTGTTTAGATGCTATTATAGTTTTGTGATAGGCAAAGAACAAGGTAGTTGGAGGAGAAGGAGATCACAACCTTACCCAAAACTCATTGAAGTACATTGAAAGTACAGTTGATTCTAAAAATCAGTTATGGTGGAAGTCTATAAGAAAACAGGGCAGTGTAAGTGAGACAGTCAGTCTGGAGATTGGTCCTACCTCACTTCATATGTGCCTTTCAAAGTCAAGACTCTTGAGATCCTCATACTCCAGGGAACTTGGTCATTGCTTGCTTATTGTAGAAACTCTCTTTAGTTGGAAAACTGAAGGAAAACAGCAAGCAGAGTCTTTTAAGCCCATGTAGAGGGATTTTCCTTTATTAAGTTCTATTCTTGACGATCCTTTTTAATTTCCAAAAACCCCTGCTGTGCTTGCCTCTCCCTTATTTGTACCAGAGAGAATTCTACTTGAAATGGTCAGGTTGGAAATTATCATTCCATTGTTCTTAAGGAGAGAATGAGCTATGCCTCCCAAGTGTCAATCAGCCTTAGGTAAATATTTCTTCTTTTAAGTAGAGCTCCACTAAGCATTAAAATAATAATTTGAAGGATCTAAATTAACAATCTCCATAGAGATTACTCTATCAAAAGGGGATTTCCGCCTCAATAAAAATCTGATTTAGATATCAGTTTTTATTGATTTTCTCAAAACAACCATGCAGAATGATCAGAATAAATTTATGGGGTGGTTCAAAACAATCAAACATTGTTTATTTTATTTTGTTTGTTTTGCTTTGATGAAAGCAACCTTTCTTCCTTCTGGTGGCTTACATTTGCTGGGATATTGTGAGAAAGGAAAAACTCCTCTCCTCTGTATCATACAAAAAGTAGTTCAAAATTAGGGAAGGAATCAAGTAAGAACTTCCAGCTATGATGACTTTGGTACAGAATCATGACACAGCCATGCGTTCTTTGTCATACTTCCAGAATTTTACACGTAGAGTTGGAGAAAGTACTTTTCTTTCAGCAGGAAATTCTATTAGTCCTAAATGTATCTTTATCTAAAGGCAAGCAGAAAAGATTAATGAAATATTGCATTTGAATTTTTGCATGTTGTATCAGTGGAATCTTTTACTAAATTCCTTAATTTCTTCAACATGTCTAGTTTTCTTTATATATATATATACTAAAACTGATGAACCTTGATATTTCATTTCCAAAACAGTCACATCTTCTGAAATAAAATGCTTCCTTTTTCTAAAGAGTTTCTATGGAACATTACTCTTTTCCAGATTCATTAATCATAAAAATGGGACTCACTTAATTGTAGCTACTTGGCCATTCCATAGCATTGTATAGTATTCTTACAGACATGATTACAAATTTCCTGGTTAATTATTCATTTCTCAGAAAACATAATCTTACATCAAAAAAAAAAAAAAAAAATATTTCCTACTGAAATGTCAGAGATCACAGATAACCAAATTTATCTCATTGAAACAAATTCATACTCTGAAGTTCAGTATTAGCCCTATGTTCACCTGTTATTTTGTAGTGAAGCACTGGATTGCAAGTTGGATGTCTTGTGCCGACACATTTTTCCCATAAGGCAGCATTCCAGGCTGAGGACTCTCTTCAGCTCTGATGCATTTACTTGAACACGGGTCAGTATGTAGGTGGTAGCACCTAGATCATGGCCTAGAAGAAATTCTACTCAGAGAGAACAAGGAAAGTTTAAACACCAGAGATATCTCTGGGCATAGAGCTTGATAAACAATATATGTGAAATTAAGCATATTGACATTTCTCATACAAGTCTCAAGAATATTTGTTATCTGCAAATATTTCTAATATTTCACCATTTTTATGAGTGTGATGTGCTGTTGCCTTCTTTGAACGTTTTTAGCTAGTAAACAAATTCTCCTTTTCTGCTTGGAGACAAAGATGGTTTGAATAGCAAATCATAATGATATAAGTATTAGAAAATCATATTTATTTTTACATAAGTGGACCTGAAATGATTTGACTGCAGTGTTTGCTAGAAGTAAGTTCCCAATAAGTCCAGTATCAAATATTTAACATAATCCAGTGGCTTGGAAGAATGTTTTTATACCATTATATTCAAATATATAGGCAAAGTATAATGTAATAAATTGGCAGTGAAAATTTTAAGAAGAGAGGACAAGAGAAAACAGACCACCTATTGCTTGAGATCTTTAAATCTCAATAGGATTGTGGAGTTCCCACGTATAAGCTTCCAAAGCTTTTAACTCAATGAGGAATTTATTAGGAATACTTTATGACTGGTGTTCTATAGAAAAAGATTTTAAAGCAAAAAGATAAACTATTCTATTAATGTATAGAACATAGTTTGGGGTTTTGTTTGTTTGTTTTGCTTTTAATGTTTAGACATTTTAATGTGATTTGAGAAGTGTTACATTTATTGGGAACTATTGAATTCATCATCAGAATCAACGGTTGAATGAAGAATTTCAAGTAAATATGTAGGCAATCCAAGCTTTAACATGTTAAAATTTTCTCTATAGAGCTCTTCAAAGATTTCTATGTTTTAGACAGCATACTGCAGAACACACAGTCATTAAATCATTGTCTATCACATGAATTCATTAATTCTATTCTTTTAGCGATGTAAACATATTAATTAGGAAAAAGCCCACACCAGGAGATGAACCCCTGATCTATATGCACAGTTTAATAATCATTGCACCGTGGTGATTAGAATGATTACGGGGATACTGTGAAGAATTCATTTGCAGCAACTAAGCCAACAACTTTACATTTGTTTTGAAAAACAATTATAGAGCTTAATTGGGAGCCTTGTAATGATGACAGTAGTTATTTCAGTGATTGATTCTGAAATTAAAGAGAAATGGCAAATTAAATACCAGAATATCCTATATTAGAAAATTGAAAGGTCTAGAGAGTATGCACTGTATGTAAGTTCTGAAATATAGCAAAATGCTGGCACTGACACAGAACAGCGCTCCATAGGAAAGGCTCATTGAGGGGCGCTGGCTATGATTTTTCTTACCTTGGGGAGAAAAAAAAAAAAAAAGTGAAAGCAACCAAAACATCAGCAAAAAAATAGACCAAAAAAAAAAAAAAAAAAAAAAAAAAAAAAGGAAACTATGACAAAGGAATAGAACTGAGGTGCACAAAGGTCAAAAATCAGCTGCAATGGGTAGGAAGGGAGAATTAGCGATGGTCTACTGCTGCTTCTAAATTTCTTAATGTTAATGCATTCATGAAAAAGGAGGCAGAGATTAGCTAAACCAGATAAATTATTTAATCTTACTAGAATTTGTTCACAGAATTCAATTGATTTCATATTTTAATCAGTCATTTTTCATCCTTGAAAACAAGCATCCCTTAAAAGGTCAGGATCTTTGTTTCCTCTGTACAAATTTGTCAAGATTTCCCTTGGAACACGGAGTTGCATTTCACAGCACTATTTGAAAATCTCCTTCTGACCATGTAAGAGAAATGTCTCAGGGTGTCAGAAGTAAAAAGCATTGTGCTGTATATCCAGGTCCAATCTTCCAGGACTGTAGTTATGGTGCAAGTTTGCCTCGAGTTTTTATCTGTTCAAAGTAGTCTGCTACACTTCCAACCCTGTCAGTAAGTTCATAGTTCATCTCTACATATAAGAAGAAATTCATTTTTTTTTTTTTTATATATATATAATACTATGATCCTTCAGTTAGCTAACATGGAGACAATTCTCCTCTTTAGAGGACTCATCAGCATCATGCTCATTTAGGTCAACAGAAGAAATTATACAGGCTGAAGAGATGGTGATGGTATGAAATTAGGAGAAGAAAAAAAAAATCTTGGTTATGTAGTTTTACGATTTCTAGCAGTGTAATTTGTGGCATAAACATGCCCAAAGCTTGTAGATGTCAGTGTCTGAAGACCTTCGTTTTTCCTTTGGGCCTCATGTGGGCAATGAAAATTCCACCCTTATGTGACTAAAGGTAAAGCCACAAAATTTTCCTAATCAAAACAGATAATAATTATTTTCTTTGAAATAGAAACTTTATTTTGACATTTGTAAATAGCTGTGTAATGCTGCAGATACAATCTGTTTTCTACCTAACAGACTAACAGAGACAAATCATGCTTTAAAAAGGCAGCATTTTCATCATTAAACTATCAGGCTTAAAATTGCTGTACAAAAAACTTCTTTCCCTGCTTTCTTCTGTCCTTTGAAGTATAATCCTTCTTGGTTTATATTGCCACATCATTTCTGTAACTAAATTTCTGACATCATTTGTAAGGACTGTAAAACACATTTGGATACCATCTATATTATAAAAAAAATAAGGTAGCTTCAGTCAAGAAATATGCTGTAATCCCAGTTGGATGGATAACTTAGTTTGTATGAATAAGTTATAATTACTTTTTCTAGACATTTGGTGAACACTGGTGACTAGCATAAAAGCAGTAAAGATTTTTCAAAGAACAGAATTAGTGATATCATCAAAATTGATATAAGAAGCAATCTTGTGTGAAAAATGATATAATTTTGTGATATTTAACTACATTTTTATCGTTACAGGTATGTTACAGCACGCTACTTAAGATAAATATGAATAGGATCTGTAAATTATAAGCATAATTTGATTTTTTTCCCCTCAAAGGTGGAAGCAAAATGGCACAGATATTGATCTTACCATGAGTTATCACTACAGGTTGGTTGGAGGCAGCTTGGCAATCAATAACCCACATAAAAAACAGGATATGGGAACATACCAGTGTTTGGCCACAAATTCATTTGGAACAATTCTGAGCAGGAAGGCAAAGCTTCAATTTGCATGTAAGTTGGGAAGATCATATTTATTAGTACATTATTTTCTGATTAATTCTGCAAATGAATGGTAATATACTGAATAATTAAAGCACCATTAAAGATTCTGTTCAAAAGGTTTGGCTAACTTCAGCAGTGCTTTTTTTTTTTTTTTTTTTCTTAAAAAATATAAAAAAAATCTAGTAAATATTAATAAAATAACCAGACATCTGAAAATTGCTAGCCCTCAGGAACAGGAATAACTTTCTGAAAACTGAAAGGTAAAGGAAGGTGAATGTAATTATTTTCACTTAATAAAGGTGTTTCTTTTTAAGACAGTGTTTTCTTTGCTACATAGCAGGTAGTTACAATTGTGGGAAGGAACATGTCAAAAAATTAGTCTTTCCATTTTCTATAACATAATAATATCCAGCAGGGTCATAAAAGTTTTGTACCTCCAATCGCCACATTGACATTTTGTTACATTAACAGAGCAAAAAACAGTCTCTTTCCTTACAGAGTGCAAAATGATGCTTCTATGGCTCTAAAGTGTTTTGTATTTCAGCTCAATTGGATAAAGCCCATTTGTTGTCTTGAGCCAGTTTAAATCTTGTTTTAGGTTTGCTCTCCATTTCACTTATTCACAGCTTCACAACCTTCTTCACAATATTTGTATGTGGTAACTGAGTTGTGTGGATGTCCTGAGGAAACAAACAAACAAAAATAAATAAAAAAGAGAAGAGAAGAGAAGAGAAGAGAAGAGAAGAGAAGAGAAGAGAAGAGAAGAGAAGAGAAGAGAAGAGAAGAGAAGAGAAGAGAAGAGAAGAGAAGAGAAGAGAAGAGAAGAGACCTACCACTTAAAAAAAAAAAAAAAAAAAAAAAAAAGTGTTATTTCCATTCCATTTTCTTTGATATAAAAGTCTGAGCTGTCTGTTGCTGGGAGAAAGCAATTGTTTTCAACCTCATTAATAAAACATATGTCTAAAGCCAACCTTGTGTCGCTATTTCAGACACCAGCAAATGTATTAATTATTAATCTTGTTCCATTTCTCATAGCAAATCTCATGTCACAGGGGTTATACAAAGGAGACATTAGAGGTCACAATGGTTCACAGACTCTCTTTTAGTGGAGCAGATCAAATGGTATATCACTAGTATCTCATTTAATAATGTTTTATTCTGAATTTCTCAAAGAGTGTTTGATTCCCAGGAGCGGGTCAAATGGAAACTAAAATTTTGATTAATTATTTTTTCACTTTTTCTGAAACATTTCTGCAAGCCACTTTTTCTATATGGGATTTTTTTTTCAGGACTTGGAGATAAAAAAAATATTCAGTTAAAGAACAAATGCCATTTTAGAAAGAAGCAAGAATAGATGGACTCATAATTATCTGTGGAATCTGTAATCCACAAGGAAGCAAAATAGGCCAAGATGGGATTCGGGAAAAGACTTAATAGAAAAGGAACACCTTCAAATGAAGACTCAAAGGAGGTATAAGAAAAGTAAAAGCAAAAATTTTTAAAGGATTATCTGTGAAAGACAGAAGATGAAAAAGCTCCAGTGATTGTTCAGCATGTCAGATTACTCTATAATTTCATCTTTTTCTGAACAAGTCTAACCCTGACTCAAGATCCTGGAAGCACTTTGGTTTACCACTCATATCTCTCCCAGCCAAGAGAGAACAACCAAGGTGCACCAGCTCTTAGGGTCATAAACAGCTCTTCTAGCCAGCAGTCCTTTGAGTAATACCTAATTTCCCTTCCTTCCCATGGTTCACGCGTGTTTACTTCTGCCTATAAGTGGTTCATAAATGGAAAATTATGGAAAATTGTCTTCTTTTAACTCTGTAAGGATAAAGGTTTGGAGAAAGCTGAAAGAGTAAAAGAAGGGAAAGAAAGGTTACATGGGAAAGCCTCAGTGGTGTGGACATTCCTCTGTCAGGATGCTGGTTCGTGTTTGCCTGTACAGCCACAAATGCATACCTGATAGCCTTTTTTTTTTTTTTTTCCAAAGAGAAACTAATCAAGCTTTTTAAATTATTTTTATTTATTTATTTATTATTTTTGTACAGTTGGACCAGCAGATTTACAGCCTTTAAAAAGCTTTGTGAGACTGAGGTTATTAAGGCTCTAAACACGGGGGTGCATCTTTCCATGGAGAGCAAGGAGGTTCTCCAAGGCCTTCTGGCAACAGCCAGATCCCTGTGGACAGGGATCTCCACTAAGACATGAAATCTGAAAGAAATCACGTATGATTTCTGGCCATCCTGAGGCAAAGCATATTCCAATGTCATTCAGTTGATGACTCTTAGCAACTACAGAAACTGTTTGCCAGAAAATGGACTTTGTCAATGGCATTAAGTATTTTCAGATGTTAAAGCTAGGTCTTCAATACTTTGTGCTGGTAAAGTATTCCATCTGAAACACTTAACTCCCTAATAGCTCAATGTCTCATGCCAATATAGAACAATCAAAACAGGCTAAATATCAAACAGTTCCTTTACTTAGGCTTCACATCCCCACAAAGACACTTCCTAAAGTTACTGCAGCGAACAGTTCACAATAACGTCAAGTCTCATTTGTCCACAACAACAGAAAAACCTATAGCTATCATCTTGCTTTAATCCTTTAGCTCTTAACAGCAACCATATAGTGGTAAATATATTCCATTTTACAAAAAGTGTATTATTTTTCCATTGCCAGTGACATGAGTTTACATCCTTTCCTATATAAAAGAGACAGGACAGACAAATTGAAACTTGTCATTTGCATTTGCAAACAAAAATCCAAAGGAAAATGCTTCAGCTCAATGGTATTACTGTGAAACTATGAGTCTTAACTTGTCTTACCAGAAAAAAAAAAAAAAAAAAAAAAAAAAAAAAAAAAAAAAAAAAAGCACAGTGCATGGGAAATTCTATAATGACCTGATAAGGACAATGGAACAAATTACCCTGAAACAGTTATTTCACAGTTAACATTTTATTGTTTCTTATTTTCATGTTGCCACCTAATTTACTACTTTAACCCCATACTTCAAGCTATATCTTAAAATCCAGGCAGGCAGGCATGTTGAGGTTATGACACTTCCATTCAATACCTAACAAAATGGGACTCTTCTTTGAATAGGCTTGGCATGTTATTGCAGTCACTGTGATAAATAATTGAATCAAGCCTATTATCTGAGTAACAGGGTGCATGTGTATTTGTCTTCTTACTACAGGGTAACTTTGAGTTGGAATTTGAATTAATTATACCTATGAAAACCTACCGTACATCTCAATATGTGAAAAATACTTTTTCCTTTGTTCAAGATAGTGAGTTCTCCGAGTAGCAAAATAAATGCTGTATGAGATTAGAAATATGTCTTCAGATTCTGCTGGAGTTTCATGCTTATCCTCTATTAAAAACAGAGCTGTCAAATGAAAGCTGCAGGAGGAATATTGTACAGAAGGATGTGGCATAGATTATTAAAGCTACAGGCTGAAAATGAGAGACAGCATCAGTGAGAGAGGGAGCAGAGCAAGAGCACATAAAATGCATTAGCAGGAAACATAGGATGGCAGCCCTATGTTATTCGTACTTCCCGGTGAAGGTTTGTTTTGTCATAAATAAAGTTGAAAGCTCCCTATAAATTCTGTGCGTCTCTGGCTACTCAGCAAGCAGTACATTTTGAAAAGCTAACACGTGTTCTGCAAGAACTTGAGCTGCTGATCTGGATCTTCAGCCTGGGTAAAAAGCAGTGGTGTCAGATCCCAGCTGGTGAAGCCAGAGCCTGTCACAGAAGTGGGGTCCTCCCCCAGGCATGACCACTGAGCTTTGCTCCCAAGTCACAGCCCAGCACCCACACAATGCTTCCCCCATCTCTACGTTTGTTATCAACAGCACTAACCCATGGCAGTCCTAAAACTCTACGTAGAAGAAAGGTCAAAAACAACTCCCCACGTCACCAGACACGAACACAGTGGCTCTGGGCCAGAGGCAGAGACAGCAGGATCACAGCTGCATTCAAAACTCATGGAAGAAAAATAAATAAATCAGGTTTAAAGCAGCATTTGGATACATAAAACTGGGATTTCTCCTATTCCATGACACCAAGATGTATATACATGCATTTTGATGAGGTTTTCTGCATAAATCTATTTTTATTAATGCAGATCATCTAAATAGCATTTCATGCCTTAAAAAAAGACAAACAAACAAAAAAAAAGCTGTTATAGAAAACTGCTTAAATACTGCTTCAGACAGAACACTATCCCGGGCACACAAGGGATTTGTTTTAATTATTTAATCAGTTTTAAGTAAAAGTAACTGTATGTAAACAATGGGTCTTGAGGGAAATCCCGATAACTAGCTGCAGTAAAACAGACTGTCCAGGCTGGTTACTAACTCTTGTAGTTCTCATACATGTCTATAGTAGAGACATTAACTAGAGACATTAACAAATACATAGCAGCAATAAGAAGTGCAATTAAACAAACTGGAAAAAAAAAAAAAAAAAAAAAAAAGTACTCCACCATGAAAAAGAATAGTATGTGAACCTAATCCATAACTATTCCAGGCACAACCCCAGACAATTGAGTATTTATTGAAAATATTTTGGTGGCTGGGGATCTTAAATGAGATTCTTAGCCCAACTGTTCTACCTTTATTGGTTGTCAGCTGTCGTGGTTGCAGCTTCTCAGATCTTGGGTCCCCTTAATGGATTCTGAGAAACAATGATAACAAATTAAATTCATTAATAGAATTAGTTAATTTGTTCTGAACCACACAGGACATGAGACCACTTTTATTTAAAAGTTTTCCACAGTGTTACAGGCTAACCACAAGGAAGGATTTTTCCTTGGCATTTTTGGGCTGCAACCATATTCTCATAGTCTCCATTGGGGAGGGATTTCTGCTTGGTGTTTTTTCACAGTGGCATTTTTGAAACATGTACAACCTCTCTCCTCTTGTCAAGTGACAAGGTGCTCAGAACAGTGTGCGTAAGACTGATGGTGCTGGAGCACTTGGAAGAAATCTGAAGTTCCCAAGTTCTCTCAAGTGCTTTTTGTCAGATAGACAAAAGACATGGTTTTGCTGAAATAACAACTTGAAGAGGCAATAATTCCTCCTGGACAGAGTTATTCCATTCTGAAAAGAAAAATAATAATCCATCGTTAGCATTTAACCATTTTAGAAGAAAGATTAAAAGCAATCAAGTCCATTTAGTCTTTACTAGATCATGACAGTCAGGGGCATTTGCAAAGCCCTTTTAGAGTGACTGTCTGCGAGATGCTCAGCTACCATGAAAGCCCACTTTTCATCTGATTACTTCATCATGTTATTTACCTTTGACTGCACACAAATTACACAAACATCACAAAGCAATACAGCATGCCTCAAAATGTCATAACCCTTTTTACTTGTAGCATATGCTTTGAAACAGAAAATGGAAGAATCAATACACTTAAATCAGATCAGATAGTCTGAATTTGCAAAGTCTGGGCAAGCATGAATTTTAGTCTAAATGGCACATACTCTTCTGCATTGGTTGTATTGTGGCATTGCGTGTGTCCAGAAATCCCCCTGTAACAATTGTATTTGATTAAAAGGTGTGCAAGATGTTGTAACTACCACCTTGAGTAAAGTTCTCTCGGTCTTTAAACTGATTGTTAATTCATCACTGCATGCAGGCCAGCATACCGAGCAGGCTGGCTAGCAGCTTGTATTGAAAGAGTGAACACTGCAACTTCTGTCTTTTCCAAAAGGGAAGCTTCTCAATTTAGTACTGACAAATGATGCAGGGATGGCAAACTGCTAACTGAAGAGCAAGTTTTCCCTGACGGAGTGTGTTCCCTTATTCTCTATAGGGACACCTCACTTAAAGTCACAGACCTGCTTTAATTTAATAGCCTACAATTACAATGTAATAGTTTAAGCCTACCTTCTTTCCTGAGAGGGTTTCCTTACACATAATGCAGAAGCACATCACAACTTGCAGATAGATGTGTGGAGTATCAGGCAGAGAAGAGCGCAGGCCCTGTGCAGCCCTCCTGATGATCTTGGCAACACCTTGCAGCCTGTGTCTTTCTGTGAGCCAGTGAGAACAAAATGCAACTTGTCTGGAGGATGGAAATGCTATTGTCACCTCTTCTTGTGTCACTAAATAGGCTTAGAGATCAAAATTACCTTCTGAGCTCTTTACCACAGTTAAACAATCCAACATAGCTGCAGCAACAGCACCTACCTCTCTCTGCATATGGGCAGGTTGAGTGCAAGTTTCTGAATAAAATGAATTATAGCAAATATATCAATAATTCAGTTTACTACTTGGAAATAAAGCCCATATTTTGTCAGAGCTCAGCCTGGAGTAAAAAGATACTGAACTTTCATTTATCAGCTCTGATTGCTATGGACACATTCTGCTAGTGCTCCAGCACTTTCCAGCAGCTCCCCATGGTCTACATCAAGAGCCTTAATGGATGCTCTCCCTGGAGCAGACCTGGAAGCCTCAGGCTTTTTATTTTTTTATTTTCTTCCCTCCATCCGCATCCCACCACACACCTTCACAATTCTTCTGCACAAAATTAGGAAAAAAACATTATGAGATCCTGCTTTGCTGTAAAGTGTCAGCCACCTTGAATTTAGGCATTGTGTTTCCTTCAAGGCTTCTTGAAGTAAAATATTTACAGGGAATCTACTCTAAGTGGTGCAGCTTACTTGCACAGAGACCACAATGATGCAAGAGCTCACTATGTTCAACTCATCTGTTTGTCTGCCTGTTGAAATTTCTACTATTTACTTCTTCACAGAAGTCTGTGCACACACAAACTCTCACAGGCTCAAAGAAAAGTGGGAGCCATCAACCAGCATCCAGCAGTGATGAAGCAGGAACCTTGGACAGGTTCCACCGCTTGCTGACAGTACGAGGCAGCATGACAATAGCATTTCTATTTTAAAGCTACTACAAGAATAGGATTATGCAAACATCCAGATGTTCCTGAAGACAGAAAGAACAGCTTGAAATCTTAAACCCAGAAGATATGGCTATGTCTACATAACAGGCATGACAGGGGGTTAGAATTAGGTGATCTTTAAGTTCCCTTCCAACACAAACTATTCCATGATTCTATAAAGGGGTTTTATTTTCTCCATCATTCCCTAAAAGTTTGAGTCCTCTCCATTCTCAGATCTTATCTAATGAGAATCGACATCAAATGCAGTCACAGCCTTCTCTTTCTGGTTAAGCATATGAACTAGACCTGATGGCTGCAACATTATGCTTTTATTTAATGTCACACTAGACCAAGCAGCACCAGAGACCCACGCTCTTTTTTTTTTTTCTCTCTCCGAGAATTTAACCACCATAAAATGGTTCAAGCCAGTTCAAGGCTATGCTGTATCTGCGCACTTTGTTAAAGCTCTTTCATTCCATCAGGTTGAGTTGCACTAGTGTCGAATTTTTAGTTGCTTAAGCTGTTATGCTTAGACTATACCAGGCTTTCACTCTTTTCAGGCAAGAATTCTTCATCTATAAAATGGAGACATACATTACAGAGATGTTGTCAGGGGCATCGCAGGTAGTAAGATAGTCAGATAAAGTAGTAATAGGGAATGCATAAGTATTTGAAGATTATCTTTTAGTTATATTACTATTCTGTAGTTCCTATAAAAGTTTTTATCCTAAATCAACACTCTGCAAGTTGTATTGGAAAAGCAATATATGTGATTGAGATATGGTAGGTAACAAAGCATCTACAGGTCTCAAAGCTGCTAGATTCTGATTCATAAAACTTAATATTTTTGAAGGATAAAACTAGGTGTAGTTTCAGTCTAGGTGATTTTCTTTTTATCTGCCATACTTTCATGAAAGACAATATGACTTAAATTTCAATAAGTTATTGAATGAAACGTCCTTAACATGCACATCAGCTTCCTTATTCTTTGGTCTGACAAAAATAAACAAATAAATAAAAATTAGAGATGGAAACTTGTGAGGGAAAAAAACAAAATGAGTTTAATTATTTGGAATAAATGACTCACTCCTTTGAATGAAAAGTAATTAAATTAATTTATTTTTGTTCTGTGAATTCATTTTTGCAGTGAATGTTGATCCTGTTTAGCTCAAAAACTTTAAGGCATAAGGCAAACTTCTCTATTCTGTAGCTTGTGCTCAAGGAGAGGGAACAGTCTGTATCACCGGTACTTTACATGGTGTGAAGGAATAAGGCCACGGACACCTTGCTCAATAGACAAACTACATCTGGTACTGAGAAAGCACTGAGCTGTAAATCTTCATTTCTAAATGCTACTGGGAAAAAAAAAATAATAATAATAATGTATACCACACCTGAAAACCCACTTAGAAGGTTCACATTCTCACATTCAAATATCCTTTACATCAACCACTCAGGTAAATCTTGAAATTCCTGTTCAGAGGAGGTCTTTGCAGCAGGAATGATCAAGATAAAGCAGTGCTGTTTGGGGACAGCAAAGTAAATCTGGGACCCAAAGTAATTCTGCAAGAAGTAATTCTGTGCTGGATCAAGGTCTCTGAGGGGCTGGGCAGGAATTTGGGAAGGGCTGAAGTATGAATGGGCATGCTTGTCACACTCTTTCAGCAGTGCATAAAGCCCTCTTTCTTGCCATTTTTTTCTTATTGTATGTATTATGAACATAGATTTTTATCTTGCTATTAGAAATGTTACAAAATATATGAAAATCCCGAAGCAGGACTGTGGGGTGCTAGGGTGGAAGCACCCAGCAGGACCCTAGGACTCCCCGCAGGCTTGGAGCTTGGTGCTGGCCCAAGGGAATGGGCAAGGTAACGAGTTGAAACCAGGTCTGTATGGGAGCAGGGGCAAGCACAAATAAAAGAAGCCAATTTTGGATAAGAATTAGCACCTCTGCCAAGAGGTGGTTTGACCAAGGCCATCTCCAGGGTAAATCAGTCAAATCCGTGCAGCTCTGGTAGGGATAAATCTGGCCTGTGAAATTCAGACAGGAGAGAGAAATCTGCTTTTAAGAACACTCCAATCTGGAGAAAACTCATGCAGACGGTGAAGTGACTCTGTGATGACAGGTGACAAATGAACTCTGCCGTGACAAGTGAGTAAACTGTTCAGGAATAAAATATTAAAAATGTATTTCTTTTGTCCCCCTCCCTTTAAGAGGGTCAGATCCTCAGATCTGCCTCTGGTCTGCAGATGGAGTTTAGGCTAAGAACCCTAAGGCTGCATTAACACTTAATGCTTGGTGCAATTCCTGCGTTCAGTTCAAAACAAATCTTTAATATTTTATGCTGCTAACTCTCTAAGAGGGGAAGAATAACAAAAAACAGATGTAGACCAGCAATACAACTTCATAGCATATGTTTCTTTGCACTGGTTTCTTGGTACACGAACAAAAACCAAGTCAGGATTCCACCTCGCCTCTCTTTAATTTAATTGTGACCTTCCATTTTTTCCTCTAGAGAAGCTTGATATTACTTTGTAAAGGGCATTTTCACTCTTTAATTGAAAAAGACAATCAGGCCGTGGCAGAAATTATTGTTCTCCACCTTGAAAATTAGTGCCTGGATTGGCTATTCATACCATTTAAGCTGAACTGAAGACCTGGGGACAGCGTGCATCCTAATGTGTAAATTACAGGTCAGCTCCCCTTAGAAGCTCCGAAGCAATTTAACTAAATAAAGGAGCCCTGATGAAGGTCTTTAGTTGATTATGCAGCTTTGGAAAAGGACAAGACATGGATTTTGTGCATTTCGTTTGGGGTTTTGCAGGCTCTGTCAGGGAAGCCAGGCTCTCCTGACCTCCTTTGGGGGAAAGGAGAGGACAACTTTCTCTTTTAACCAGGATAGGATGCAGTGTTCACTACAGGTACTCCACTAGAACAAAACGAGAAGCACAGCTGATTTTTAACCTTTCCTGGTCAAAGGAGACATTCAAGTGTCCACAAGGCTCACAAAACTGAAATACCTTCAAGTCCTACAGCCCCTGAGATGCTACTAGCAAAGCAGAGGCTGATGCACATGTCAAACAGGGAAGGGGCACAAGAACTTGTTAGGTGTTTAGTGGAAAATGAAAGTATTTAAAAACCAGGAAATGGGAAATGCTAAGCAGCTTTCAGACACCTTAATTAGAGATAACACCGCTCTTAATCTTAGAATTGAATTCATAGAAAATCAATTAGAACGTTTTAAAAATTGAGATTAGATGGTAAAGGGAAATGATTAATAGTATTGACACTATTATCAAGACAAAGGAACTGTTAGAGGATTTGTTTAGCAAGTTTGGTACAGTTCTGAAAGCTGACAAAAGAGTTTACTTACTAAGGAAAGTTGAAGAAAGTGAGATTAGCCATTCCTTTGGGAGGTATTTGGAGAAATATATTTCCATAGCACACCTTATTGGTAACCAAGCTAAAAGAGATTTATACTAATCTCCTAACAAGCAGTTCAGTACAATACTGAGTAGAGACAAGAGACATGGCTGGATTCACAGGGGGTCTTCCACGGTGATCTGAAACAGACAATCACAAACTGTTAGCCATGTGCACAGTCTGTATCTAAAACTGTTTTAAATGAACGTACTTAAAAGGAAAAAATCCTAGAATTTGTAGATAATTTAAAGGATCCAATTAGGATCTAGTGTTTCTATTTGTATCTGTAGCACACCTTATACCCCTCAATCAGGCATGGAGTTCGAGCCAAGAACTACCAAAGGATCCCTTAATTCATTACAGACAAGTGAAAGTGAAGGTAACTAATTGTCAGCCCATAACACAGGTGTTAGAAATGCTCATAGCAAATCATAACAATGAGCTGCTTTTAAAAACTGCTGAGGTTGTATTTTTTATCACATTGTGCTGCAAGAGAATTTCTGTTGTGATATATCACATCCAGTAACACTGATCATATTGCAATATATCATATTCAATCAGAGAAGCAAAAGAAACAGGAGCAAATGCGATATATCACAATTTGACATAGCCCCACAGAAATTTGAAGAGGTTTATTGATTTGTCCTCAGGAGCATAGCTAATTTCTAAAGTGCTCTTACATCTAGTGCCTTCGCATTCATTGCACATTTCAATAACAAGTAATTACAATTATAATATTTGGGATTATGTAATGACAAAACATTTATGAAAAAAATCAAAAGTTCAAGAAACCATGAAATTACATTAATTCAGATGAACTGTTAGTAATTATGCAAGGTGACAAATTAGACTTTCTCTAATTGTCTGTAACAATTTCATATATTAAAATACCCCAGCTTCCTTGTTTGCTGTTCAGTAATGCAGACATGTCCTATGCTCATTCTTAAAGCAAACTGGTTTGGAAATGCTACAGCTATTCTTGAGCAGATTAAGGAATTTGAAACACATGATCAGGAGGTTGAAATGAATGAGTTGTTACTTATGATTACTTTTTTTGCTCCGTTGGTACATTTTCATTTTTAAAAAGTAATTCCTTAATCCCAGAAAACTGTTCATGTTTTCACACATGCTGTTGTGCAAGTTGAATATACCCCTCCAACATTTTTAAGGCAGCTTTATGTTTAGAAGTAAAAACAAAACAAAACAAACAAACAAACAAAAGCCTACAAACAAACAAAAGGTGTAGATAATAGCTGGGGGGGCAGAGGGAGGAGAGAAATTAGAAAAGTTATACATTTGTTATATAAGCAACAATAATCTCAGTGTATGTCAGTGGTAAGCTTTAAAAAAAAAAAAACAAACTCATACTTTTCAGGTGTGGCTGAACCTCTGAACCTATTAATTAACAGAAGTAATTTGACAAGAAATATTTATGTATATCTGTAACATTGGTACATGTTTCTAGAGATCAGCATCCATCACTTCAGGTAAACACCACACCCATATCAATGTTTGCTTGTCTTCTTTCATTGGCGGCTCAGTACTCGCTACAGTGATGGTCATCCTCACCCAAGTGATGCTCTTGCCACCTTCTGTTTTTATTGTAATTAAATACCTACATCGAAGACTTGCAAGCCATACCCTCCGTTTGCATAGATCAGCATAATTTCCTCAACCTCAGTGGGGTACTTACACCACTGAAGGGGACTTACACCAGCTGAAAAAAAGCTTTGGCCCATTACTCCTTCCCATTCCTGCATTCAGAGGTGGAGCTGCACGCCTCCACCTCAAATATTCTCACATCAGAGAAAGCCTTGTCATTCTCTGATTCAGTTTCCACAAAATACCAGATGTTTTGCTTGCTTTGAGCACATATCTTTCTTGCTTAGGTCTGCAAATGTTCCCAGCTGCAGAGGATGACTTCTTGCCACACACAGCTGAGTCCATACATTTTCACTCTTCACTGTGAAGAGTCACTTTTTCACCTGTGCATTTTTCTTAGCCTACATGACCTCATTATCACATCCAGCTGATTAATTGTGCTGTATCAACAGTAATCTGACAACACCTATGATGTTGAAAATATTTTTTTTTGTTAAAACTTGTAGCTGATAGAGCAGGGCAGCATGAGGACACTCATAAAGTGGGATAAATACAGACAAAGAATAGGGGAAAATATGGAGGAACTAGGTGATAATTTATTTATAGATCTCTGCAGAAACACTGAAGTTAGCAAATATACCATCTGTTAAATAGTCATACTATTCCTAAATGCATATTAGCAATCTAACTGTGTGCCAAACACCTGATCTAAGCTATCTTTTGAAACTCTTTTTGACAAGCAACATTATGCTTTATTAGGTTATGTCATGTTATGTTATGAAGTTATGCCAGGAAACAGGAACAGGGTGGATGGACTGGGTTTGCTCTGTTGGTGTAAATGCCTTCTCAGGACAAAAAGATGTGGTTTTGAGAAGCAGCCAGATATTCAGAGTAACAAGAGCAGAGTAAGCTATTACATTTATATTCATCTTCAAGTTCTTTTTTACACTTAACACATTTTAGGTTGCAATTAATCACTGGAAATACAGACACACACTGAGGAGGAAAAATGGAAGCAAAATTCTTTTGGGCAGAAAAGACTGCTTCCAGCCAAAAGAAACATTATTCTTGATGGTCCACACCATTCCTCTGTTTATCATCCTGGGCTACATACTGAAGACAGACAATTCTGTTACTCATTATTGAATCTCTTCTGAATGAGTTGTCATAGTATTTTATGGGAGATGTAGCCTGCCTGAAAAAGGGTCCCTTATAGATGAAGAACAAAATAAGAATGATTCCCATAATGATTTTACTCATTTTATGTTGTTTTGTTCCTTCAGAGATTTTTTATTATTATTATGCAATTAATCTTTATTCAAGAGATACTTAATACATTCATTTTATACAATTATCTATCAAATCCAACTTCACTTAAATGAAGAAAGATCATTCCTGTTGAGATCTATTAAATCTCAGGAGGTGGGAGTTGCTTAAAGATGCAGTATGAAGTCCAGAGTCAAGCACTAGAATGGTCTGTCTAAAGGAAATGTCTGTCCCTGGGGGTCTTTAAAAACAGGTTAAATAAGTATCTCTTAGGAAGGATATATGTACACTCATACCTGTCATAGACCAGATGAATAGATTAAATGATCAGCCTCCGTATCTATTTTTCTATACCTGTGATTCACTAGTAAGCACAACAGGATGAAAATCTCTCCAGCACTAGGAAAAGCTGAGCTGCTTTGTTTAACTGAGCCATAAATGTGCTGTGAAAGCAGGCTCCTGCATACAGAATTTGATACTGTGCAGATTAGAAAGACAATGCCCAAATTTTTCCCACGTGTGATCAAAAATAGTCCTACTAACTATAAAATAATGCAACCCATAAGACATCAAGTACTTCTAGTTTTTCAGTTTTTCAGTATTTAAACCAGGAATAATAATAATAATAATAATAATAATAATAATAATAATAATAATAATAATAATAATAATAATAATAATAATAATAATAATAATAATTTTAATGGAGGAACATGGACAGGTGACAAAGTTTCTTAAGTGAATAAAATGGTACGATGACATATTGTGACATTAAACTAAGAATTGCTACCAGCTACTTATTACTTTCCAGAATCTGTCCCAATTTCATTGTAAAGCTTTCTATAGCAAATTCTGAACTGTCATGAAAATATTTGCTACTGTGGCACTGGACTTCCTTTTCTTCCTCCACCCTCCCACCCCCTCCGTTTTTTTTTCCTTTCTTAGGAACTGCACAATCTGTGTTGTATTAGCAAATCAATGACAGGAAAGTGTTAGGAATGGGAAGTATGAATATTTTTGTTGCTGAAATCTGAATAAAAAGGTCTGCACATTTTTTATTTTTACAATCTTTTTTTTCTACTTAATATAGCTTTTCCTTCTTAGAAACCATTTAACCAAAAGGAAAGAAAAAAAGGAAAGTTGATTAATTTTCTCAGACTGAATTTTCAGAGCAGGTAATAAATCCACACATAGATAAGATAAGTAAGGACCTTTTACATAAGAATCAAAACTCTGGCTAATAAGTCATATTACATCCATCCACCATTGATCTACCCCCCTTCTTCTGCCCAACAGTATTAAAGAATGGAATAAAACTAATATATATATATATAATTTTATTATTATTATTATTTTTTTCCCTCTCGGACTATCCAGACTGCAAGGCAGAGATCTAGCTGGCAGGCAATTAAAAGAACATCAGAGTTTAAAACACTTTCCCTGTGTATCGACAGGTACCATCTATTGTGGCTGTGACAGTGTGAGGAGGTGCTACAGCTGCCTAATTCAATTCAGTCACCTCTGAGTAGACAATGTCTTCATAGGAGACCAATATAGAGGAGATGAAGAGGAGGAAAAGAAAAATTAGCTCTGTAAAGTTCAACTAAGGGGGAGAAAATTGATATATTGACATAAATAGCTGAGCCTGTACAGGTAGTAATCATTATTGCTTTGACCAACGAGAACTGTTTCTTTCTATTGAACTCTGGATCAGGTAGTTGCTCAGCTGATGAAAAGTGGAACAATTGCATGAAACAAGAATCTGTAGCAAGGTAAATGAAACAGGCTTAAGGCAGGCAGCACACCAGACTGATATCAAGAGTTCTAAAATGAAGCTGATATTGTTTATTTTATTAAAACATATTTTGAATGTATTTCCCAACGTGCTCTGACAAAGTAATAAGTTTTCTCATTAATGTGAGAACTGGATCAAAAAATAATTAAAGCATATTATGGTATGTCTTGTAACTGAAATATTATTTAAAAGAAATGAGACTTATAAAGACATCTACATTTTAGTGAAATGTGAGAAAGCAAAAAAGACTATGTTAGATTCAGTAAAAAATAAATAAAAAATTATAGCCATAAAAATCACCTATGGGAGACAAGGCATCAACATTTTACACAGATCCCCTAAGCCATAACACAATTTTCTATTGAAAGCATTCTCATTCTCCCCTTTAAAACCAGTGCTAAAAATGATTTGAGTCAATTAAAACATGCCAAGTTACTGCAGACAGCTTTAGGACAGAACAGACTCATTAAAAATATGACATACTTTTATCATCATTGAAACACTGTGAGAGTCCTGATAATGTTTAATTATCATTTGTGTACATAGAAGTGCACACCTGCTCTTAATTGCTATAAAAAAGGAAACAACACATTTTTTTCCCTATTCCTGCAGATTAAGACTAATAAAATCTGATGCTAGAAAAAGACAAACTAATATGCTACCTTTGCAATGGGGGATTGTAATACAAACTCATTTGTGGGGTATAAGTGCTTTATAAATAGGTATTTAATTTATTTTGCCAAAGGACAAGATACTAGGCTGGATAAGCTATTTTTCCATACAGTATGTCAATTCACATACTGAGATTTTATTATACTATTGAATATATATGCTCTTGAGTTATCTAGAAGTGTAGCATAGATTGGACTATAGTTTGGAATAAATCTGACAGGTCATAACACAGTTGTTTTCTTCTTCTCTTGCAAGATCTTGAAAATTTTGAAACGAAGACGAGAAGTACAGTGTCAGTCAGAGAAGGACAAGGAGTGGTTCTGCTCTGTGGTCCTCCACCGCACTATGGAGGTATGATGAATAACTAAATTGTGTGCAATCTGAATAAAGATCGGTTCTTACAGCTCAAGAGAAGAAGCCTACACACTTCCCTGCCTGATTAGCACTAGAATTTATTTGTGAATGAAGTGTACAGGTTTATAACAAATTTAGATTTCATTTTTTTAAAGGAACATTGGGGTTTGAACTTCTTAAGGGGCCTTTTTTTTTCTACAGTTACTTGACGTACTAGAACGTGCCATTGCTTTGTGTGTGACAAGCAAAGAAAGTACCAAGGTCTGTCATGAGTAGCATTAGATTGACATGAAAATTGGTATTGTTCTTAAATATTGATTCTCTTCTTCCTGATATCTTAGTCATAGAAAAATTTAGTTTGGAAGGGACTTCTGGAGAGGTAAGCTTCTTGAACAAAGGAGGTCTAATTGGTTAAGGTGCCTGAGAGTCTTCAGGTCCCACTCAAAGCTTCAGAAGAAGGAAAACGGGTTTTCTGGAAAATTGATTTGGGTATGTCTTGCTTCTGTTACTACTGCTGCTCAACTGTAAGGCTATTTGAGGCCTATATGTAACATCCTACATGCTTCAGACTTTTTTCCATGTAAGACATCCCTAAGCATAGGGTACAGCAGTCATCTACCCCTCCTGTATTATCACTCCCCGGCTGTATTATCACCTCCAATATCTTTTTTTTTTTTTTGAGCAACACATGTACACTATGTTGCAACATTGTCATTTTTTAACCATTTTTCCACCTCCTGTAAGCAAGAAGCTCTTGAGAATGATCTTTTGAGATTTCCTACCACCACCACCAACTCTTGCAAGTTCAACACGTTCAAAAATATCTTTTGTGAGTGTTTGGGACCCAGATTCAAACTGCTTCTTATCCTTTGAGTTGGGAGCAAGAACTACGGTTTCATAATAACTAGCTAAAGATGATTGTGAATTTCACCCTGAAAAAGCAAATGTACATTAAATGGGAAAATATCAACAGCAGCGTTATGAAATTGTCTTACTCTGGACTGAAAGAATCAGCAGTTCTGAGATAAAGAATGTCCTGTTTTCAGTGGGAGTGACTACATATCCACAGTAGCTGCAGTATTCTTTGTGCTAGCACAGTGTTTCCTCAATTCTTCTTAAAGAAACAGTTATAAGACAAATTCCCATGAGAAGAAGGTAAATTGTGATCTATAAAGAAGATGCAGTATATCAAAGAGGTAGAGAAACCCATCAATCAATTTAAAGCCCGCAGGTCTTGAACAGAAAGGAAATGTCAGTTCACTTACTGTTTACAGCTGTATGAAAGGGGTATATAATCAAGGAGATAAAGTGAAATCTGGTCCTTGAGGGCACAAAGAGCTTGAAAGAGTTCCTGAAATGTATCAATGGGACAAAGACAATACATCCATCCTTGAGTCAGTAAGCTATATGTCTTCCTCTTGCTGACAGGTAAAATTATGATTTGACAAACAGGAATGAGAAGAAAACATTCAGAACAAATAAATAGTTAACAAGTGAGCTCACTCCAGATTAATTGAACTGACAAAATTATATCTATGAACAAATCCTCTGACACCATGTTTAAGCTGAAGATGTGAGCTGTTGACCAATAGGCATGAAAAATACATTATCTGAAATAAGTCTCTAGAGAGCAGAAACTGAGCTCTTTTGTCATCCATAAACACTGTATTTGTGATCCAAAATTATATGCCATGGGAATGAAGTCCATGGTATGAACAATAAGTTGTATACTATCCCAGAATGCTTAGGAAATTTCTACAGAGTTGTATAAAGGATTGTGTATATATACAAATATATATATTATTGAAACCCTTGCCTCTGACTCAATTTCTACAGGAAAAGGACCATTAACAGTAGTTACAGCTTCTATTAGTAGTTATTAGTTACAGCAAGAATTAGTAATTAAAAATTTGAAATATGTACAGTACCAACAAGAAAAGAGTTACCTTTCCTGTGATACTGACATTAGTAAAATACAAGCTGTATACTCTTCTATCAAGGAGGAAAAAAATATGCTTAGAGTTTCCCACCCAACCTAAGAAATACAGCCTATAACCAGTGCAGACTTTTCACTGGTACGAACACTTATGTGGAATCTGAGGTTAACTGACTGGGCAGAAAAACACCCAAGGGCCATGGAAGATGGCTGCAGGCCTTCAGACGTTTCTCCCTGACACCGGCTGCTTGTCTGCTCAGCTTGACAGACCCAGCTCTAACCACGTGCTCCATACAGGAAACAGTAATGTGTCTCTAACAGTTGGGTCTACAAGACCTTTTTCCACTCTTTTAAAGAAGAAAAAAGAAAAACTCTGTGGGGCAGTTGTTTGGTACAGTTCCTATAGCATTGCAGGAACAGAAAGGGATAGCTGAAGTCTCTCCCCTTCCTCTTAATCTAGGAAGTTGGGTACCTGTTTCTTCTAGAAACAGGAAGAGAGACAGAAAGACAAGGGCCTAAGAAAGACAAAAGTTTTTATCTTAAGTCTCTTCCCCTGTGACATCCTCAATTTGGAATAGGCAAATGGAATGAGAGTTCACAAAATATTTCTACCACCCGTGGTAGCCGCAGAGAAGCAGCCCACCTTTTGCTGCAGAAAGCAACACAGCTCTAGGAGCCCAAGCTCTCCAGCCACTTCCTAAACACAGACAGAAGTAAAGCTTCCTGCAGGCTTCACAGATATCATTAGACTAGTCAGCTTTTTGTATTACATTGTTAATACTTAAATATCCTGATTGTGAAGAAACTATTTAAAACTCAAAGTTTATTTGATATCTTTTGCATATTAAGATACAATTACTGTATTAAAAAACCTTGCAATTAGCTAACTGAAAGCACTCACAAAGCTCCCTCCCACTGCCTGACCCAGCCTAGTGCAGCCCCTCTATTTTCTCCCTCAGCCCCTCCTTGCCTATTTATGCACCAGCTGCTCCTCAGCCTCCGCTGTTGTTATTTATGAGGCTCATTAACACACCTTATAAAGTTCAGCATCTGAATTTCCTCTGCTTGTTAGTGAGGCTCTGGAGTGTAAGGGTGGGGAGGTAAGCTCTATTTCTCTCACTAGGAAATGTCTCTTCTCTAGCTGAGGTTCCTTAGGTCAGTGTTTTTTTATTATTATTATTTTTAATATAGGTACACACACATTGCATAGTCAGTATATAAAATTTCTTTATTACTTAAAAGAAAAAGGTGCTTTGTATAGAGTTAAGAAGTAGAGAAAAGCATCTAGGAGGAGCAGAAAAGTCTGGAGAAGGTCTTACTGCTGTAACAGTGCATGAGCTTGACCTGACCGTGATTAAGAAATTGGTGCCTAAATAGTAATGCTTGACACAAGGCTGTGGGGTAGGCTGTTATTCATTTATTTTGTTAGAAGTGAAGTCTGATATAATGCCTATTTCCTTCAAGCTGGCTCCCTGCAGAGCTTTAAGAAAGTTGCTAATCTTGTTAGGAGCAGCAGGATCGCTCATATATTTGCATTTACTTGTGCATAAGAGCTGCCAGGGCTTGAAGTGGGGATGCTGACTCTGTAGGCTTTTTTGTATTGCTGTTACTACAGTGATGCTGAAATAAAAAGAAACAAATAAACTCTGAAGGAAGTCAGAACTGTACAGCCATCCTCAGTGGAGGAATACACCAAGTCCTTAGCCAGCAGAAGAGCACAGGAAACTGGTATAGGGAGAGGATAGGAGGAGACAAGCAGGGCTATGTGATGTGAAAGGGTCTTTGACTCCTTCATGTTGCTTCTGCATTTTATATTAAACTGTCATCTGATAACATGCATAATATGAGAGCAATAGTTTGAAGCGTATTTCCCTTCATGAAGCTGAGTTCCTTGGTCATTAGTTTAGAGTCTCTTTCTGTTCCTCTTTCTCCATGCTCCTGTGAATCTTTAATCCTTCCCTGCCAGATCATGCAGGAGGGGGAGCATCTCCTCCCTGACACCAGCCTGAATGAGCTTTTCTCCTGCAGAACCAGCAATATTGATTTGAATTTGCTTGGGCTGAGAAAAGCACTGAAATGTTGTATTCCCTAAACTAGTATGTAAGCTGTGATTATCAGCTGCTGTTCTTTCCCAGCTGTGCTTGGAGAAAGGGCTCACAGCTGCCAGGCATGGGCAATGCGCTTCTTCTGCCTGCTGGAGCCCAGGACTTGCCCAGTATTTGGCTGGAAACTGAGGTGGGGTTAGTATCTTGGGGCCCCTGAGAAGTGGAGGGAGATGGACACCATACAGTCACTTGTTTTGCATTTAAAATAAATAAATAAAATAAAAAATAAAAATAATAAGTAGGATAGCAGCACAAATAAAAAAAAAAAAAAAAAAAAAGCAAAACACCACAAACCTAGGCTCTGTCATATGCATAATGAAGTCTATGTTGGTGTAATTATCCCTTCAGTGACATGTAGACCTTTTGAAGTAAAGGCAGTGCTGTGCACTCCAAGGCATCCTCTTCCACAGAGTCAATAATAGCACTGGGATCACTGTCTAGAGAGAGTAAATATTTTCCAGTGTTCAAAGCTTAAATATGTTAATTTGGGCTGAGACCAATTAGCTATACATGTGAAAAGGAGCTACAGCATAATATTTATTAGGCAGTAGCTGGACAGAATTAAAAAATTAATTGCCTGAAGGTGATTAATGTTTTCTAAGCTCATCTCTGAGGCTAACATAGGTGTTAAATTAAAAAATTGAAGGTAGAAACTATAGCAATAATACTTTATTCTCTCTTCCATTTGAGTTTTTATGAACAAAATCCTGAAATTTTGTGGTGCTGTGAACATTATATTCTGTCATTATCTGTAGGCCTAGGAAATGGGGGGTTCTCAGAGTATAATGCTGCCATAAGGCTAGCAGAATTTTTTGTAACCTAAGGGTGTCATACTCTGTTCTCTTTCTACCTTTGGAACAAGTTTAAAAAAAGGGGAGAAGAGGGAAATTCTGCTTATTTGGCCCTTATTTAAAGTACTGCTGAGCAGGGACTGACCTTAAATTGCTCCAACATGTCTCTCATTGTGTGCAGTGGCACCTGTGATCAGGGAACCTTTACACTAATTTTGGCACAAATAAGTCTTAGATGAGGCATAACCAGGAGTAACAATGTTTGCCAACTGTCTTTTTGCATAATCTAACCTAAGCTTTGGAGTATATGTATTTGTTTCAGGGTAGCAAAAGCCATTTTCTAAGACACTTATATAAAGGATGAATGATGTCATAAGAGCTCATTTTCATTCCTTTCAAGCACAGTGGGGTATAGGTAAATATACTTACACAGTTTTAGCACATGAGGAAAGGACTGGCTATTTGTATGGTCCAGTGAAATGTTTTCTGCTTTATTTGTGAAGGGGGAAAATATAAACCACATGTGTTGCATAAGAAACTAATCTTAGGCAAGAGCCCCTAGAAGGCCTTCCTTCCCTAAGCGTTTTTTTCCCTTCTACACATCTACATAGTCTATCTTTCTGAAACTTCACAGGTTAACTATAGTGAAAAGAACAATTGCACTAATTGGTCTTTTATAGAAAAACCTCTATTCCCTTACTTCAGGCTTGTTGATTCATTTTCAAAGTCATATAAGAAGCAGTTACCCCAGAGGAAAAGTTGCAGATGTCCAGGGCAATGCACAAAGGAAAAACAAAATGGAAAAAGAAAAACAAATCATTGGTGCTGATAATGGCTAAGATTTGTGCAAGACTTTTGCTGAAGCCTTTTCATAGTGGCCTCTAAAATTCAACAGTTCTGGGACTGATGAGGACATTGAATGTGAACTCAACGGTACTGTTTTTCAAAAATCCTGTGGCTAAATGGAAAGCAAAATAAGCTTTAAAAAGGTAACATTTTGTTCTTCACCAAAATAGCTGGTGGCAGTAATTTTCAAGTTCATTTTAGCTAGACTTCATTAGCAGGCAACTATCTCCTTTTAAAAATTTCTCTTCTATGCCTCTGCTACCTTCTGTTGAGCATTACCCTCACCAGACTCTTCCCAGCTGCTGATTTACTTATGCAAATGAATGTGACCCCACAAGTGATGGCATGGGCCTTGTACTCCTTTTTTTTGCTCATTTAGAAGGTCTGCTACAAATCTGATTTATTCAACTTCAAACTGAGCTGAACTCATTTTCACCCATTAATTCATAGACTAACCTCATAAAGAAGCTCTATCTAGCATAAAGCTGGCTTCGGTGGATTTTATTAGGGTTCATATACCTTATCCTACATGAAGAATACAGCTGTACCACCAGGTCCTATGGCAGGAATCTAGATTTGGATTGCATAGTGTGGGATGACTTAGAAGTCTTTCATGGTGCCCTGTTGCAGTGGGTCAGTGATTCCTCTGCCCTGTAAGTGCCAGCACCAGAACAGGACTTTGGGAAGGAAACTGTCAAATTCATTTTTCCTATTTTTCCCCGCTTTTTAGTTACCTTCAGTTTTGAATTACTTGGGCTACCCTGTCATGAAAGTCCAACGGGTGTCCAGTTATCAGTGGTTCAATCACTCAGAGCAGTTTTGTTGCATGGAAGTGTTTCCAGTATATAATGCAATAGGTCTCTGGAAGACCTGTCAGGATGTAGCTACATCACTTGTCTCTGTAGGCTGATTGACCCTATGTCAAGCCCCCCTGGTCTCCAGAACTTGATATATATAAAGAATAGATGCTTTATTCAGGTATCTTGGGCATGTGAACACAAAAACATGGTGCTTTTCTTTTCTGTGACTAAACACATGTACACACATGGATTGTATTACACTGCTTTAGGAACAGTTGCATCTTCTGGATTTACAGTACATCAAAAAAGCTTTGCATTAGGCTGTAGTAAAACAGGGCCTATTACAGGATTTAGCCAAGTACAGAGAGTGTCATTGATTGCTCCCTGGAGACATGTCATTTCTAATGAGGGACCTAAAATGTTAGAAGATAACATAAAACTCCACAAAACTACTGGAGTTTGCAGACTTATTACCATACTGTACCCATGTCACAACTGAGGGAGGGGAAAGAAATGTAAATAATCTTTTTCAAATGGTATTGTTGATGGGGGAAATGTGTGAAAATGAAGCTGTTGGCGGAGTGCTGTTAGCTTATGAATTATACATTTAATTAAGGGGAGCTAAACTGGTAGATTTTGAAACTTCTGATTTACTGTGCCTTGCTAAGACACAACTTCAGTCGTGCAGCCTGCTGAATGCCACACTGGGTGCTGGCAGCAACTTGGAGCAGCTGGGGAGTGGGGTATGCAGGAAGCCTGGGGTACCCCTGGCAGCACAGCAGGCTTGGCCCTTCTGAGAAGCAGTGTCCTTGGATGGTAAACTCAGAGTTCTGCCCTGTCAGGGTGGGTTAGTCAAATAAAATAAAATAAGCTGGCTAGATTATAGAGGTACCTATTAAGGTATGCAGCGTGAAACACTATGGAAAAAGGTGGCATAAAAGGGCTAGTTAAGAAGCGCAGAGCAGCTGCAAGTGTGGAAGATGAGAAAGCTAGAGAAGAAGGAACAAATGTGCAATAGGAGCAAATATTAATCTCCAAAATATTCGTCTGCAGCTGAGTTCTTCCCCTCCCTGAGAATCTGATGATAAAGCTCTGTTACCTGTTTCTTTTTTTCCTATATGCAGAGTGGAAAATGGAGCCGTAACACTGTGTGATCAGCACTTGGCTCCTGATGTTCAGAGGGAAAGTGCTATAAATAGAAATTATTTACTAAACCAGCTTTCTTATGGCATTGCAGCACTGCCATTCCTACTTAAAAATAGGCTGAAGCAGGCAAATGGAAAGTAGCAGGGGACAAAAACTTCAGTGACCTTCTGAAGTGGCTTGAAATGAGTTTAAAACTGAAGCAATGCTTATCTTGCCTGTGCTAATTTGTGCATCCCCTGTGGTCTAGTCTGTAACTGACTCGCTCTATCAACTGGCAATATTGCACTTAAATGCTAAGAGGAAGCAAGCAGCGCTGGAAAGGATGTGTAATGTGTATCTGGTGTTTTCCAGGCTTGTCCTACGCATGGATCTTCAACAATAATCCCTTGTATGTTCAGGAGGATAGTCGACGCTTTGTTTCACAAGAGACAGGAAATCTGTACATCGCTAAAGTAGAGCCCTCGGATGTGGGCAATTACACCTGCGTTGTGACCAACCCTGATGCAGAGCAAAGTGTGCAGGGGCCACCCACTCCTCTCATTCTCCGCAGTGATGGTAAGCTATCCTGGCATGCCTGGCTGAAAGCATGCAGCACAAGGCTGTAACCAGTCCACCTCTAGTTAGCTGTAATCGCTGCCTGTATTGAGGCTTAAATGTGGTAAAGCTTTCTGAATTTATAATCTAGGTTTTGCTCAAATCTCACTTCTAGAAAGCTGTTTCAAAGTGAGTTGTTAAGGTGAGAAACTCACCTGCACATACACAAATACCTTTAGCAATGCTTTGAATTAAATGCTCACATTGAGAAGCATGTACACAAAGTTGGAAAGCATTACACAAAGTTGGATTTATAAGTTTGCTCACCTCAATTTCAATATACTTGCACTGTTTGCAAACCATTGGTGACAAACAGTAAAAAAAAAAAAAAAAAGTCTGTTCAGCGTTATGTTTGTAATACTCAATAATGCACAGTTTTATAAACAAAACTTTTGCCAAGAGACTGCTGTTTTATTCAGTCAGGTCACCTGCAACAAAGTATAATTTCCAAAGCTCAAAAGTTAATTATTTTGTACAAACAGATCATAAATGCTTCAGATCTCTTCTGTGTGTTTTCTTCCTTATCATACTTCTTTACTCCTTTTCTAACTTGTTAGTCTTAATCTTCTCCTGTTCACTCTGCTAGCCCCTGGATTGGGTACTAAACATGCAGTCTCCAGGAAACTGAAAAATAGCGTGGAATATTAGCTGGGTCCCTGTTAATATAAAATAGGAATCATTCATTTTCTGTGTGGGATCTCGCATAGGACACTGAGGGAGAATCTCATTTGTATTCATCATTCTTGTTTCAATCTAAAAGATTCATACACATTTAAGAATTTTGGCTGAAAAAAAAAAAATCGACTAAAAAAAAAAAAAAGTTTTAAAGCAATCCCATACCTGTTGCAAGATCAAATGCCCTAAACTGATACTAGCTAATCTGTGGTGTATCAAATGTTTGATGTTTTTGAATGTGATCATTACATCCAATTACATCAGCCTTTCTGAAGCCTGAAGTTCGCACTTGGCTATGTTAAGGAACTTTATGCTCCATAATTATTTTGGACATGGAACCCAGAATTTTCTCTTGTACTCAGAACTTCCTGGCATCCTGAGAAGTGACCACTTAGTTACCAGAGTCATAGGCACTGGTTATTAACAGCTAACAAGAGGTCTGAACCCTAAATTCTCACTGAAATGTTAATGCACAAATATCAAAATTGCACATCCAGAACTTATATAAAGTTATGTGCTTCAATTCTCAAATGCAAAGAGCTTACACATTTCATGTAAGCTTTCAGCATGGGGCTGGATACCAGCCAGAAACCCTAAGGCTACTCCGCAGACATGGTGTTGATTTCCATGGGTGGAACATAAGGCTCTAACAGTATTAATGATGTCCTTTCTTTTACACTGAAATTCTATTGTACTAGACAGGTCTGAGGCTCAACTGGAGTGCTAGCTGTTTTGATGTTCAACAGGTGTGATGGGGGAGTATGAACCAAAGATTGAAGTACGTTTTCCAGAAACAACATATGCAGCGAAGGGTTCATCTGTTAAACTGGAATGCTTTGCCCTTGGAAAGTAAGATTCTTGGTTTTCATTAAAATGTGGGTTCTAACACTGTTGTACAGTGAGAAACAACATTTCTAACTGGCAGGTAGAGTTTTTTGGTCAGCATATGAATGTGAAATGTTTTTAAACTTATTTTGGTTTGTTTCCACGCAATGTGTTCCCAAGGAAATAAGAAGGCAATAGCAGAACTGAAGCTCACTTGGCTGTAGTTGGAGCTGGGGTGAGGAGAACAAAGGCTCTATCCCCTGAGTTTTCTCTGGGGTGAGAACAAGACTTAAGTTCACAGTGTTCATTGATCTAGCTGCACAGGTACATCAGGTCTGCATCACAATATGAGTATGATTTTCTGTGGTACCTCTAAGATTGAAATTTCAGAAAATGGGCTTCTTCAGGAGCACAAACTGTCTGGAATGGGTCTAATGTGTCTCTCAGCACTCTTTTCTCAAAAGAGATGCTGAGGGGCCTTGGGATGCCCTAACAGTAGTCCTTCTGACTAAAACCTGTTGTACATTGTGCCTGGGCTGCAAAAAAAAAAAAAAAAAAAAAAAAAAGTGCAACTAGCCTATGAAAACTAGTTTTTCCAATAAGTGTCTGTTTTTCCATCAAAAATCTAAAATAACCTTTGGATGTTGACCTCTGTTTAGTTTAAGTTCACTTTGACAATTCTTTTTAAGGCTGTAAGCTTTTAAAGTGTTTAGAGCTTTCCCAGAGGTTAAAAGCCTGACTTGTAGACAGCACAAATTAATCAAATGTTCCTCTGGAACCTATGCTGAGAAGTAAATAAATAAATAAATAAATAAAAATAAAGTAAATAAAGTTAAAAAGATGGGGAATGGCCTTTCTGTATGATGATAGATGAGATTTGTGTATAAATTAATCTCAGGGTTAATTTTTATTTTAGGAGGGAGAATATTTCTATAGTCATATTCAAAGGAATATGATATTTTTTGGCCCCAAACAAATACCACACTGAAACAGTCCTGCTAAAGCTGATTTTCCTTTCCAAATACTGTCAAGCTACTTCTCTTTAAATACCTCTTTAATTGTGTGTGAGTCAGTGCAGGCTTTACATCTCAAGTTGTCATTTCATATTTCCATCTGTTGCATGGAAAGCATTTAACAGTGGTATATTGACTACATAAAAGCATTTCAAAACCAGTAAATATGTACAAAACACTGCCTCCTTAATGAAGGGGTAAAGACAGGTCATGTCAAAGCTTGTGTGATGCATTAACATTTTAAGAACCTTTGGGGGGGGGGAGGAGGAAGGTGGTCTGAAAGGACGTGGATAATGAAATATCTCAGCAAGCACAGTATGTACTGTATGTGTAGGTATACAGTACCTACTAATGCTGTGCCTGGAAAATGGAAGGGCTGAGAGGGTTAACGCAGCTTTAATATACACTTTAATATACATTTCTCCATGTGTAACATGGCAGCTGAAACAAGTGCTGGTATACTTCCCTGGAGTTTTCACTAAGTAAATACTAGCAATCCAAGAGCAGAAATTTTTTCCACATTTTTTTGATATCATTCTGTTCCTATGTACATAGTCTAATGTATACGTTCTGGAGGGGTGCTGTGTGTAAGTAAAGGCTCTTGAGAGGAGTGTTTAAATTTCTCCTCTCCAGATTTTTTGGATAGGTTAGATGTCTCATACTGTACAGGACTGTTTCCAGTCTCTTGGCTCTGAACAGAACCTTGAACCACATTTTAAATCGGTGAGTGAGTATTGTAGAGCTGACATTTGTGTGTGAATAAACCAAGAGAAACAGATTACAGGTGAAATACTCTTCACTTATTAGATAAGACTGGCTTTTTAAAGTTATGTAGGTGATTAGTGGTATTGTTAAATCTGTTTCCTACCTCCAGCTGTTTACAACTGCTGCACATATAAGTGCAGCAGTGTGGCCATCTGCACCTTTAGATGCCTAAATTCCACTAAAACTCTAGCCTCTACTATTGTCTGTTTATGTTAAAATCAATTCAGCTCAACATTTGTTGAGCTATACCTCTGATCTGCCACAAGCACTAACGGTTATTATCTCTCTTGGATTTCAGAACTGCTTTCCCATTATCCATAATTTTCTATATTCATACTGTTAGTCCACTGGTTCAGACAATGCTGTCAGCTGCTACCGCTTCTGCACCATGAATAACAAAAATCTTTCACATCTGAGGCAGATTATAGGCAACCTGCTGTGGTTTTGGTCTCCAGAAGTCTTAAATGAAAGTACTTTCATGGTATTTAGAGAAATAGCATCTCTCTTCTATATGGAACAGCAAATCATACCTCTTGGACGTTGCTCAGAAAATCACTTCCACATTTAAACACATGTACAAGAGGCCAGTCTAGGGGCTGAGTTTTAAGACCTTTTACCTGGGGGAACTCAAAGCCACTTAACTGAGAAGTACCTTCCAGCCAGACTACAGAACGCACAGAGGTAGTTGTGTTCCATGTACCTCCTGTGGAAGCTTTTTGAGAGCTCGAGGGTTACTGGACTCTTGCTATCAAGAAGCATTTATGGTCCCTCCCATTGCAATCTGTTGCAAAGCTCTCTTCATGCATTTTACATGAAAATGTCATAACTGATTCACGCAAATTGTCTTCTAGTATAGTTATAAACCCTTTTTTATTTATTTATTTTTTGAAAATAAATGGGAGGCGGGTGGGGAGAGACATGACATGACAGGGCAAAGAGTCAGTGTTTATGCCTGGGAGGAAGAGGGTTTGAAAGCACGGATCCCACAGAGCTTGGGCCAGTTCTCCTCTAAATCCTGCAAAACAGACCACAAATAATGGAGAAGCTTTTGAAAAGCAAGTTAGTCCTCACTGTGATGGAAATATGACTGGGCAAAAAGGAGGGTAAGTAGCATGCATCTATATGGTGATTGGCATGGAAAATCCCTGGAAGTTTCTTCCAGTCATTGGGAAGTGCCCAAGGCCAGGCTGGATGGGGCTCTGAGCAACCTGGTCTGGTGGGAGGTGTCCTGTCCATGGCAGTGGTTGGAACTGGATGATCTTTAAGGTCCCTTCCAATCCAAACTGTTCTATGAATTTAGACCAAAAATACACAATTTAATTCTTTGAAAATGGAAAACTGAAAAATGAAATACTAATGTGGCTATTTCAAATACTGCAGCCTGTGGCAATTTAATAGAAGAGATGAGACTGTGTTCTGCACTAATTTCATTATGTTGGCAGTGTTTAATACTATGCTAGTATTAAGTCATGTTTTGGATCAAGCTATATTAATCATGCAATATATCTAAATTATTGTTTGCTGTGTCTTAGGGGACTGAGTATGATGGAAGGAGTTGCTTACAGATACATTCAGTTGAGTTACTGTACTTTTCTATTGATTTCTTCCAAAATAACCTTTCTGTTGTGCAAATAGGAATAGTTTCTGAAGTGAAAGTAAGTGAAGTAGTTTCCATATCTGATGCACATATTTATTAAGCTGTGCTTGTGTTTTACTTCTAAGATAGTGAGATAATCTGTTCAGAATCCCTGGAGATGTGATTTTGCCAACTGAGGCTGTAAAGGGCACATATAAATAATATAAACCAGAATTTCTTTTAACCTAGAATATACATATTTTTTTTTTCTAGGGGAAGATGTTAATTCTTCCTTCTGTAAATGTATTCAGAGAAGTTTTTCTAGAGTTAGTGAACGTAGGTAATTACACAGCCACGAGAGGGTTCCAAATAACCATCTGTACTGAAGTTGCATAAAAGCACCAGGCTTCACTTCTTCATTAGATGGTTACTCTAGTATATTCTTCAAGATTTTATGCAGGAGGCTGTAGAAGTATCAATTACAGAATTCTAAATGGTATGTATGATTCAGTTTTTCTGCCTTAAGTGGTTTGCTACTTTCAGCCCACGTTTCTGATAGAACAAGTATCTTAGTATTTGTACCTTAAGGGATGAGCAAGCAGCTCTTGCAAGATCCTCTTACATTAACGTGAATGGCATGTGACCAGAGCAGAACGAAAGGCAATATCAGGTTTCAGAGAATTTTATCTCTCTGGTGTTTCTCAAGTAATACATCAGAATGATTAGGAGTCTGAGTACTTTAATTATTAGGCCCCTTGGTTCCTAACTCTTCCTTGCGTCAGTAGTTGATGCCAACACGATAGCAGTTTTCATACCTCAGCTCTGTGACAGTTGTTTAACTAGGCATAGCCTTCATTATTGAAGCTGGGATTTAATTTTATTGTGAGGTGTCCTCAGATTCACAGGGCGAAGAGGTGGCCCAGGTGCGATGCATCAGCTGAGTGTTTGCTGCAAAAGGGTGGGACCTTCATCTCTGTGTGGGGTGTAGTGCTGTAGATGAATTAATTTGATGTTCAGTGTGACAAGACTTGTCACCAACCAAAAAATATTTTCCATCTCCTTTTCTTTCCAAGTTAGTAACTTATGGTTTTGTGATTCTGCTGCCTGTATGGTAGAGTATAAATTAAATTAGTAGCTGAGCTAGGTACTTCTAGGTGCTCTGAAGGTTTCAAATAAACTACAGATTTATGTACAAAGACACTCATATTTATGCACTGTTTTATTTACTCAGGTGAAAGCAAGACTTGTCTGTGAAATGTAATAAATTTGAGAAGTATTCTCATTGTTTAGATATTCAAAAACTTCTTAGCCCCAAGCAATTATCTATTCTAATTTGGTTATTTTAGTAACTAGAAAGACGCCCAAGTTTCAGGAGAGCCCCAAATCTGTATGGGAAGATATTAGTCTGTGTAAAAATGTCAGGTGCTGGCCTTCAATAGGATGATTATGCAGCATAGTTCACAAGGCTGTAGTTATTAAACTATACTTTGCATACATTTATCTACAAGAATACAAATACCTAAAGCATCAATTTGTTCATTAAAAAAAAAAAATCATTACAGTAAATTCTATGTTCAGTCTTTTTAAAGCCATTCTTTTATTTTATTTTATTTTATTATTTTTATTTTATTTTATTTTATTTTATTTTATTTTATTTTATTTTATTTTATTTTATTTTATTTTATTTTATTTTATTTTATTTTATTTTATTTTATTTTATTTTATTTTATTTTATTTTATTTTATTTTATTTTTATTTTATTATTTTATTTTATTTTTTACTGTGAAAGGTTTTGTATGGCCTGCGGCGATAGTTGTGTTAAGAGATTTTGTTATAAAAATGTAAACTAACATTGGAATGTTAGTTTCTGCCAAAAAACTGCCTTCTGCAAAACAATGATTAAAGATGTTGAGAAGCCTAAGGTGAGGAGGTATTAGCAAAGGCAATGAAGTGCAGACCTCTTAAACTCCCTCATGATATCAGAGGCCCTGCTGTGGGCGGTGGCATGCAGCTGAGCTCTGGCTCCTCCTGCAGCCTGCTCATTGAACCCATACCTCAGGCTGGTGAGGAGCTGATCTCTTGACAAATGAATTCCCTCTTTTGATAAAATGATGCCACTTGGTGCAAGCATCCCCAGAAGAGCAAAGTGCTGTTAAGTATTTATTGCAAGTATGCATCTAAATACAGTAAAGCTGATAACCCAGACTCAGTTTTGTCATCTTGCTGCAGTTAGCGTCAGAGGCAGTGCATTTCCTTCGCTCTTAGGAAGGATGGGGCAAACAAGGAGGAGAGTTTGCCTTGAAACATCCCCAAGGATATCATTATAAGTATCTGGTGAGGAGAAGAAAAACAGGACAGCGGTTTCAATGCCAACCTTGGTAAACTTGACAAGTTGACAGAAGGGGCCCTTTTCCATAGAGCCCTGCCTCTGGCCTTGGTGTCAGTCAGGCTTCCTGCATGCAGAGTCAGTGCTAAGAAATAAACCTAATAGAATAGGAAACATTTAGATGAAACAATTTAAGGTAGCAGGGCATAACTGAATGCATCTAATTGTCTGTCTTCTCCCACGTGATGTTGGCTTCCTTTAATCTGTTTCTTATTTAAAAAGAAAACAAAACAAAAAAAAAAAAAAAAAAAAAAAAGAGGTGCCTTTAAAGTAAGCAGTCAAATGCTCCTGGCATTCAGGGTGCTGCAGGATTCCCTTATACAGTAACTATACACCAATTATTTAATATGCTATAGAATTTTAAAGCCAGCCACGCTCTTCCTGCATGTCATCAATGGTCTGTGTCAATCTATCGCAAGACTGCAAAATACTTCTGGCTGTTTTCCTGACTTGATCACAGCAGCAGTGGGACAGACCTGTTCTGCACAAGAGCTATGTTTCTTTTAAATGACTATAAAGTAACTTGGTTTGGAGAAATTCTGCATGAGTAATGTCACATAAGGTTTGGTGGGAATAGGCAATGCCTTAATAGGTAGACCAGTGCCTTTGACAAAGTCTAGTCCCCCTAAAGTTCCTAGTAGGAGACTAATATTAAATAAGTTTGCATCTCATATAAGTTCTAGTCTCATAGTGAAGGACAAATAGTGGTGGTGATGGCAACTACTGCTGTCCAAAAAGTTTGGGGATTTAAACTACCATCTGTAGATCTTGAACCAAAATGGGAAACAGAAGAATAAAATCTGTTCTTTCCAGCTCCTCCGCTGGTTAATGCTGTCTGACACATCCCAGTCTCTCAGGTGTGTAAATTGCTCAGCTGTGTTGGAGGGGTCATATGAGAGTCAGAATTTGTGTGTATATGAATATATACACACACACATCCGTGCAGAGCTAACTCCAGAGTCTAAAACATATTGCAGATGGTTACAAACCACTTTCACAGGCAGCTCAGTTATGATGGAAAATGAGGTAGCTGGAGAAATTATTATGCTGTGTAAATAGCTGCTAGACATCCCTTGGTTAAATCTGTGGCCTCAGGACTGATTTTTTATTTTATTTTTTTCATTTTAAGGAGCACAGGAAGGACTGCTGGGGGCTCTCTTGCCCAGCTGAGCTTCTGTGGCAGAGTCTCCCATGTGCAGCCGTTCTGTCTATGAGCTTAAATGCACAACTAGGCACACTTTATGGCATTGCTGTTCCTTGTACATCAGAGTGGTCCAGCTGTGAATTGCCCTGCACTTAGTCTTTTTCTGGTGGCTGTGTATTTGTAGCTGGTTAACATCTGGCCAGTTGTTCAATCCACATAATTTGCCCAGTGCCTGTGCTTCTGGACCGGGCCCTTCTGGTTTTGGGTGGTCTTATAACTATCCTCGGCACAGGGCCTCAAAATGTGGGAGCTACACCTGAACTGACAGCCGTTATTGTCTCTGCTAAAAAGGAGTAAATGCTTTGTACATCAGCGCTGCGGGCCAGAGACCTTAGGGACCAGCAGGCAAGGGCAACACACGCTTCTGCTTTCCATGAAAGTTATCTTTGAAGTTTAGTACCAAATGTTTGCTATTGATGTTACTTCCAATGGGAAAGTGGGCAGCATACAGAAGCCTCTGTAAGAAGCTGTTCGAAGTGTAACTGCTCGCCTGCTTAGAAAAAGCAGCTTACTGTAGTTTTCAGTAACAGAAAGCAACTGTGAAATCCAAGACTATTAATATTTCAAAGTGTTCTGGTGACATAATAGATCATGAAAGCGAGGCTTGTATGGTTTGCGATATTACCAGAAATCCAAGAAGTATTTATAACCTTCTTCACACTTGGCTATTTTTTTATCATATAGAATACATTGATCCAAATATAAATGAAAATGATAGAAAGCTACAAAAACATGAAACAAGAAATATTCTTTTGTCTCTATCTCCTTTCAGCCTCAACGTCTCATACTTTCCATTTCCTTGCTCAGCTGTCTTCCTGCCCTCTTCTACCCTGGATCCCATTTTTTATACCTAGATTTATTGTTCTTTTTAGCTCCTTTGAATTCTTGTCCAATGTTTCCTATTTTGAGGTGTGAGAATACCTTTATTGCCAGAGGGAACTTGTTTGCTCTGAAAACCAGTCAATAATTCAGTGCTTCTGTGGTGTTTATTTGGACTTCCAGAGTTGTCCCTTCACTGTAAGTGTTAAAAGGCAGGATTGGACCCTCAGAGTTACTGTGGGCAAAATCCAAATTGGCTTTACGAGCAATCAAAGTTGATTGAGGACTTCACCCCACAGTTGGACTTGTGCCCCTAAATAAGTTAGGTGAGTTATAAAACCTCAGTCTTATGAACCTCTATATGTCACTCCTAGAAAGTGAAGTGATTTCTTTTTTAAAATATTCTGTAAAAAGGATTTCACGTCATCTTTTCTGCTATAAAAAATGCTCTCTTTTTCTCTAATGAAATATAATTATTTAGTCCAGTCCCTAGTATTAGCTGGAAGAGGTCTGATGGAAAGTCACTGACAAAGAAAATCAAACATGACCAAACTAAAGGAGTTCTTGAAATCCTGGATGTTCAGCAAGAAGATGAAGGTTTTTATGAATGCGTTGCAGGAAACATTCGAGGAAGAAACATTGCAAGAGGTCAATTATTTGTCTATGGTAAGCAGATTGATTAATTTCTTCATTTATTTTTTTCAGAGCTTGATAGTGTTCAGATATATTTTGTATATCAAGTCTATTAGCCCCTTACTGGAAATATGAAATGTAGTTCAGGTTAAGCTGATTAAAAAATGATTGGAGGTCTGCAGTGACCTTCACTGAATTACATCCTCAGCAAATAAAGATATTTTGCATTAAAACTCAGATTGAAAACGTGGGCTGTGCCGTGATGAAGTTGTAAAGGTTAATACATGGCAGAAAAATCCCTGGTACATTTACATGAAACATTAACGGCGGGCAGCGATTTACTCTCAACAGCTCACAGCAGTATAAAGCTGGCCTAGATGCAGATTAGGGAAGGATTCATGAGATTTTGGTTCATATATGTAAAAGATTTTCACCTTTTATTCACCTTTTATTCTAGCTGAACCTTGTTGCTCCATAAACAAATGAGGGCAAAACTGGGGAAAATCATCTTCCTGCCTCACTTTCCTTCTTCCTCTCCCAAAATGGGGAATAATACTTCTGTGAAACTGTTCTCTCATTTGTCTTCCCTTCCTACACATTAATTTCCTGTGATCCATGGTACACATGATGCTCCATTATAGCCAAGGTGAATTATATTCTGTTTGGTCCCATTTTTAATACCCACAGAAAGTAACATATTTGGACATAAGAGATCTGGAGATCTTTTTGTTGCCTTATGAATCTTTCAAAATAAGGGAAAATAAAATATAGCAGTAAGATGACAAGTACAAAGAGCTAGACTATAAGCCTATAATTAATATCTGTTCAGACCTTGGCAAGTTTTTGTTTTTAAGGAAATCTCTTCTCACGAAATAATATAGGCTTTGCTAAACTCCTGCAGTCCTGACTAAGATCAAGATCTATGCCAGGAAGAGAGCAGTCTGCTGTTGCTTTGAATGTTTATTTCTTTGCTTTTATGGGGGTTGTTTTTTTTTTTTTCATTGCCCACTAATTTTCACAGAATGTCAATCAAGCAGTTCCATTAAAATTAAGTTCAGTAGATTACCTGTGCATGATTGATAACAGCATAGGCAATTACAAAGTAATGATCAGTTAATGTAATTTGAAATAATGTGCTTATTTATTGTGCTTTGTAAATTAATTAATAGTTGTTCATAGTGAAATATATAAACAGCACTTGTGAAGCATTTGCACAAGGTTTTATCATATTAGGAGTGTGTTGGGATATTACCTATTTAATTTACTTCCTCTTAATTTCTGTGCTGCTGTGGTTTTGTTTGCTGTGTAGGCAGCTCGTCTCTAGGAAGTAGAGTTTCTTGGGCACTGGCTGCTGCTTTGTTTGGTATTTATATCTGTGTCTTAGGCTCAGAGAACAATGAAGATGACACATAATTAGAATCACTTAAGCATGGGGGGTTTATCCCATATACATGTACTTTCCTGTTGTTTGAAACAGGTGTTTGGCATTGTTGTAATCTAATGCTGAACCACTTCAGGGTGCTTTGTTGGGGCACAGTCGTGACCTATCCCCTAGGGTCATGCTATGGAGGGAGGTTTTTTTTAGTACCTTGTTCTGCTGCCTCAAAGGGTAACAATTCTCTTCCTAAAATAAAATTATTGTATATGAGAACAGTGTGTGTTTATACATGCTCATACATGGAGTCTGCAGAGTTGACTTAATAACCCAGTGAAGAATCTGTAAAGGGATTCTGAGACACCAACCACATATCCTAGACACGGAGGGATGCAAGCTTGCAAGTGGCTTTGGTGTATCCCAAAGCCAAGTGGTTGTTGGTCTTTTTGCCTAGGTCTCATTCACCTACATATTGGCAACTGTTTGAAGTGTTGGTCTGCTTCATGCTAATTCCTGCTCAACTCCATCATTCAGTGCTTAGTTGCGTGTTTACAGAACTTGTGTGGGATTTTTTGCAAATTTTGCTTTTATGCAGCAATGAATTTGTTAATGTGCCACAAACATTCAAAAGCTGTTCTGAATAACACTAATTCCTTTGTGTAGTATTTGTTGTAAGTTACATCTTGCTTTCAACATGTGCTAGGAAACCCTGGTCTCAGGTGTGTGAGTAAAACAGAGGGGTAGCACTTGATATCTGTGAGTTTCATTAACTACCGACTAATAATTTGGATATTTCTCCTTTTGGTACAGAAATCAAAGAACACGGAGAAGATGGCTGGCTTTCAGAAAGTAGGGGTCTTATTGCTTTCAGAAAGCATGCCCAGAATTTCAGGCATCTAAAATAACTGCTTGTGCAAATCTTGGCCATAAAACTGAATAATATCTAAACTGAATTTCCTGACCGCTTCCCAAGTTAGTCTTGAAGTTCTGTGCTAGAAGATTTGTTATGTGGAATTCACTTGCAATATATTATGAATGTGTTGGTCAACTACTAATTAGCTTTTGTCAGTTCATTAATTAATGGTAGTGTAACTCCAGCAAAATCATTTCTCCTGCTTAAAATGGCTTGCGTATTCTTTTCAGCACTCCCTGAATGGGATAAAAAAATCCAAAATGCCTTTCTGTCTCTCTATGACAGTTTGTTTTGGGAATGTAAGGCAAAAGGAAAACCAAGCCCTTCCTACAGCTGGTTAAAAAATGGCCAGCCTCTCACATCAGAGGTAAGGTTCCTGTCTTGTTAGCTTTCTTGTTCATCTTGGTTTTACAAGGTTTAGTCACAGTATTCACTTTACAACAGTACCTTTTTCATAAATTTATTATGCTTAACATATGAAAATAAATAGCACAACCTCTCTGCAGCACAAAGCTTCTACTTTGAATTCATATACATTGAAATGTATAGTATTGTCAGTTATAATTTCTTACAGGGCATCTGAGTGCTACAAGACATGACAATAACATGGATGGGTTTAAAAATAGCTATTACAGGTAGTGAAAGAGGACTCCGTCCAGAAATAGAGAGCACATCTGTAGACAGTCTGTAGTTTGGGAAGTCAGTAGGATGCCAATTGACAATGGAGGAGTATTTCAGAGCAATCTGGTCAGCCTGTTAACCTGCACTTTTCTGTGGTTTCTGCTCTTAACCTGTAGGCAGAATTGACCTTTGGTCTGATGCAGTATGGCCATTTTTATGCTATGTTAGTCCTTTAACTGAATTAGCTCTGAAAATCAGTTAATATTGAGTTTAATATTTATATGGTACTATGTAGAGGAATAATAGACCTAAAGAAACCATATAAAGTTATAAGGAAATGGAGAACAAGTGGAAAAATCTCACTTAAAGGACAAAGAAGGATGACAGTGGAGAGAAGTAATGTAGTGGTAGGAGTGGGGTACAAGAGGGGAAGTCAAATGGAGTTCAAACAATTAAGCAAGCAGATCAGCTACTTATGCCATTAAGTTTTTGAGAACTTGGCTTTGGTTCTTTCAGGGCAGTATAAGTATTCTTTTGTGATGGCCAAGCTTTGGCACATTAGTCTTCTAAATATCTGTGGCAAGATTCAATGTTTATGTACTGCTAAAGCCAACTTTCCCTTTTAATTAAGCACCTATTCAGTATCTATTGGGTGTAAAGTGGCATGGCTTATCCGTAATGCACTTTTACTTGGTATGAAAAAAATAATCCTGTGATTAATTTCTATCTAGAAAGAACATACAGAAGTACTTTCAAAACATATAGGTTAAATTAACACCTACTGGGTTGCAAAACCAGCATTTGTTTGATTTACTAGTGTATGTTTGAAACAATGGGAGAAAGGTCCAATCTTCCTTATGATTTTCTTCAGGATTAGTCCTCAACAGAGTTCAACTAGCATCTGAGAAGGCTAGCTAGAATTTACTTCGATTGCAATTTTTCAAAACCCAAGAGTTTTACTCATATTGTCACCTGTCCCTAAGCAAGATTATCTGGTTTCTCTTTTTGAAGACAGTGATATTTAGAGTCTGTTGCTTTTCAATTGCATCGTTTCAATAAAAAAAAGATAAAACACTCTACAGAAACATTTTCAACCAACACTTTCACAGTACTTACAGTGTATTGTAAATGGAATACTTCAGGCAACAAAATGCAGAATGTCATTGCTCAGTGGACAAAATGGATATTTTGGAGGTGAAAGTACAAGGAAGGTATAATAAAATATTAAGTCTGTCACAGCACCCTGCTTGTTGGAAATATCATGGGAAGAATACCTCCCAGACACTTTCCACCTTGGGACTTCATCTAAGGATATTGTTTGCTCTCTGTCAAACCTTTTCTCCCTGGCCACCTAGTTGGTCATCTCTGCATTATTCCTGTGTGTGTACATGGTGTGCTTTATTCTTCTCTTTGTCTATGTAGCTCAAAAGAGCCAGCTGAGAATCGTGGGGAATTTAGCATGTGTATGAAGTGTGAGTGTTGCTTCAGAAGGGGGTTTTGTATTCAAAGGAAGTTTGTAAAAAATAAATAAATAAATAAATAAAATAGAATGCACCAAGAGGATAGCAAACAGCCTGAAGGTAAAACTAAGTATGCAGAATATATCTGTAGCAAGAGCCTCAAAAAATTAACAGTAGATAAGTAATGTAATGTTGTTAATTAGTTTGCAGTGCACCAGCCATATAACCGCAGGCTGTGCTCATCATATTTCCAAGCTAAACAAGGTTGGACTGGGTCAGTTTTTGGTTGAGAGACCTCCAAGGAAAAGCCAGAGTACTAAAAAACAGTTCCTTGGCTCAATAGGCAACTCTCTCCCCTCTGAAGTACAGCAAGAGAAATTCCCTGACAGGGATGCAAAGAGCTTACCTGTGGCAGCTTAGCAAGTTAGGCTGTACGCATTCAGCAAATCACAAATGTTTTAGGTGCTTATAGGTGTTCTGCAAGGGACTGTACTATTTAATGTAAAAACATATGTTCCTCTTACTGTTTCAGAGGCAGTAGAGTCACACTAGAATAGTAGCATAATAATAATAGTAATATCCCTTCTCTGATGTGTGCTTGGTGATGGAATTCCCTGTTGTTCTTTTCTTCCACGCCAATATGTTTTGGAGAACATATTCTCTCTTACTTCTCAGTATTATGTTTTGCTGTGGAGCTATGATTGTCTCCAGAAGTTAGCAATGGTTATTTTGCAAAATATTTAGATTAAAGTTATGTTTGCATCATGAAACGTTCTTTATTTCTTAAGATAAAGCAAACAAAACTCCTTTTGAAACAATGGGAGAAAGGTCCAATCTTCCTTATGATTTTCTTCAGGATTAGTCCTCAACAGAGTTCAACTAGCATCTGAGAAGGCACCCAGAAAAAAAGCTGTGGTCCAAATTTACATACTGTGCAGTTTCCTCTATTTCAGCAGAATTACATCAAAGCAATATATGGTGAATACAAATTCAAGCCATGAAGAACATGTTTTTTTTCTGACTTGAATAGTTACCTGTGGGTTTTCAATAGGATTTTAAGTGTTGGTTTCAGCAGAACTTTCAGTGGATCATTTTTCTGTGACTTGGAGGTGATGACATTTTAAACTTCAGTTATTTGAACACCTCTGTCTCCCACAGATTCTTTCTGATTATCTTCAATTATCATTGTTAGATTTGTCTAATAGAAAAGGAGGGTAAATCATCCCTCACCATGCCCCTGGAGAGGGATGTAGGTGCTGCTTCTCAGGAGCCATATGGAAGATGCTCCGGGTTTCCAGCATGGTGCAGCCGTGCCTGCCCTCCAGTAGCTGCTTCTGTCTTTTTCATGGTGAAGCATGCCCAGGTTCACAGCTCGGCAAAGCAGGCAAACACATGTCACAGCTGGAACATCTGGGGAAACCTGCCCAAGGCAATGACTCTGCAACATGTGCCTTGAAAAGCTTTGAAGAGTTAGGGTCTGAAAATACATCCATCATAATTGATGTATGCATTGTAATTCTGATGAGTCCGTCTAACGTGATTTCCAAAAATATCTCCACTTTGAATTATCAGCATGATACCAAAAATCTTTGGGATTGTACATTTATTGGCTCTGTCAATGTTTTTTGCTTGTTTTTCTTTTATCAGGAGAGAATCCAAATATACAATGGAACTCTTACCATACCGATGCTGAATATGTCAGACTCTGGCCTGTATCAGTGTGTAGCAGAAAACAAGTATGATACTATATATGCCAATGCTGAATTGCGGGTGATAGGTGAGTAAATGTCATTAAAATGAAGACACTGAGTATAATAGGACATTGCTTTCAAAAATCTGAAATTAAGAAATAACTAGATTAAATTCTACCTGGCAGTTCAAGCACGTTCATGTTTCCTTGCTTGTGCTTCAAGAACTATATGGGAATGTTTTTGGATTTCGTGGCTGGTTTAAGGGCAAAATCCTAATCTCATTTGTAGTCTGTTTTTCACATGCACTCAACTTTAAAGAATACTATTTTTCGCTTAATATTTTGAGATATTAATAGCTATTCTGAAGTTTTAAAAATCATTTCAGGAAGTGGGAAAAATAGTTCTAACATTAAAGAACATGGCAAATGTTTATATAAAAGTAAATAACATACAACAAATAATCTAAATGATTACCAGAGAACCACATAAAATATATATTTTTCACGTTATAAGTGTTCCGCTATCAATACGAAAATATAAAGGTTGTTCTACAGCCGAGTACTGCTGAAAGTGGTAAAACACTGACTTCAGGAGTAATTAACTGTTGTAGGTCTAAAGGAGAATTTTCCCATAAAATACTGCACGTCTGTGCATACACTTTGAGTCAGTTAATAAAGAGAAAATTATTGATAAATTGTAAATGCATGTTCTAAACTCTGCAGATGAATACCTGTGGCTAGGATCAGGAAAAGTATTTATGCTGCTGATGAAGCTTTGCTCAGGAACCTCCTCTGCAGACAGACCTCTTCTCCCAGTCTGCGCAGAATCCTGAGGAAGGATTGTGTGACTGGAGACTTTAGAAACAGCAACATAAATGAGACTCAATGAATTCTGTGCTTTGGTATTTAAATATATTTTTCACGTTTGATACAACTACTCTTGCAGAAAGCTTAAAAGCAAAGCAATTATTGGATTCACCTACTACGTTACTCAGAAATTAGCTAGTTCATTTAATAACTTGTCAACTGCATACCATTGTGATCTTTATTTTTAGCTGCGGCCCCTGATTTTTCAAAAAATCCTGTGAAAAAAATCTCCATTGTTCAAGTTGGAGGTGAAGTTACAATTGGTTGTAAACCAAGTGCTTCTCCCAGAGCAGTTATTAACTGGAGAAAAGGCTCAGAGGTGCTGCGGCAGAACAAAAGGTACTGTAATAAACTAGTTGCTGGATTGTTGGGTGTTCTGTTTTAATATAATTTAAACATCACTGAAACACAGCTGACTTAGTATTGCTTTTGACAGCTCATTGACAGAAAACTTTGATGCCAGAGGCCTACTCTTCTTTAGCAGTGGCCATACAGTTCTGCAGCTATAAAGCTGATTGAGAACAAAGACAAACCGAATACACCCGGGTAATTGTATGATACATAAGCTCAAGTTCATCAACAGTTAATTCACTGGAATACTATCAGAGCTGACTGTTTACCACATGCAAAGCCTGAGTGAATCAGCTTCATGTAGGAGACATCAGTGGAGGCTTCAGAGAAGTGGAATATACCCTCAGGCTGCAGCATAATTGCTTAGCAGCTGTACAGGTTGTACAATAACCCATATCGAAATCACCCTACAGATCCCCTGTCTGTTTAGGCAGGATTTAGCCACTGGACCAACATGCCAGTACGCTCCCTAGCCAACTCATATGTAGTTGCATGGTCTTAGCAGAACATTACTGACATTGGGTCTAAAATGGCTGATAGTTTATTTGTGGGTTGCCACAAACTATGCTTAGTACTGTATACTGTATGCCAATGCTAGTTACACAGTAAAGCATTAACTCAAGTCAATAAGTTGCTTTTAATGCAAGACACAGTGTGTAACCATGATTCTATTTCCATGTGGAAATGTAGGTAGATGAGTGAAATGGACAAGTGTCTAAGAACTATAATCTTTATCTCTTTCAGTTCATGAATATAACAGCAATATAGCAAATAGTATACGTTGTTAATAAAAGTAAATTTGAGTAGACGTGAAAAATGCAAAGCTGAGAAGAGGTATTTCATGTAGGTAGTTGCAATAAAACAAAGCTATGGGTAAGCAATCTGTGCCAGAGTCTGTAGAGAACTTTCCATTGATTTTTTTTTTTTTTTTTCCCATCCTGTCAATAATGCCAGTTTTATTTTCTATTTAACTGCTCAGTTATTAACTGAAAATATTTTCCTAACCAGTGCTCAGTCAAATCTTTTATTTGCATTTTTGTATGGTCTATTCCACAAAAAAAGCCTATTCATTCCTACTGTATGGAGACTCAGTCTACCCCTGTAGGACACAAAACATTCCCATTATGCAGTTTACCATGGGTAAACCCTGACACTGAGTACAGGAGCAAGAAGGGCACCATCTAGAACTTGCATTGTAAATCACTGAATTAAGCCTAGACCTTGCTACTTCCAGCACCATGGTATTCCCCATCTGATCTGCTTATAAAAAAAAAATAAAATATTTACATACTGCGTGCCATATTTACTTGTACTTCTGTATTAATTTACTAACAATTATAAGCATGCTGCAATTTTTGAGCATCCCAGAAGGCCTTCTGCTGCTGAGCAAAAGTAAACAAAAGGAGCAAGATTTGCACTGAGGCAAATGCAAGGGATTTTAAACACTCCGTGTGCAAAACAATATTACCAGGGTGTCCACTGGTGTGAAGTAGAATTTTAGGCTTTTTTTATTATTGAATGACAAAATAGATAATGCCACAGTTTTAAAGAAGATAAAATAAATCGTCTATATGGTATTTTTTTTTCCAGAGATCTTTGATAGAAAGCAGAAATGAAATGAGGATCTGTGTAGCTGTAATTTCTCTTCACAGCTAATTAAAGTACTAAAATCACACATCTTTCCTCATAAAAAAGAAAGAACCTGCTCTGTCTTTCTGTATGTATGATTAAATCCTGACATGTACCATACAGATGCGCTGTTTTAACTAAAGCTTTCCTTATATCTGCTCACATTTCATTATGCAGTGTTTATAGTCTACGTGGATTTCTCTTCTAGGTTTTTAAAATCTGTTTGGGCTATATATGCTGGGGGGGAGAAATACCAGTCCCTTATGGTTCTGACAGCAAAACTGTGATGGACGTACTGAAAAATAAGTCAAACCACATAGCTTCCTGAGAATGATTTGGACAAATTCAATCTTTTGTTACAGAAATAGTGCAACTAGACCTATTTCACCCTAGGGGAAAAAGGATGTTCGTTCTTCTTCACCTTCTTCCTTTCACTTGTGATAATAGGTTATGATGGTCATGCATGCATAGTTACTGCTGTCCCTGAACCTCTGAGCTATTAATATCACACAACACTGCTTTATATTAATGTCAGTTTAAGTGTGTAAATATAGATGTGCTAAATAGGAAAAGTTAATTAATAGACTATGCATCTTATTAATAAAGGCACCATGAAATACTTTATACTTGATTTCCTCTGGGGTTCTTCTGTCAAGCCTTTTTATATTTACAAAGCTGCAGTACTTGGGTGAAGGTCCTCAGCCTTTGAAGATGTTTTCTTCCTGCCCAATTCCTCTCTCCCGTCTTCTCTGTAGTTCAAAAACACCTTTACCTGAATCTTCACTTATTTTTATACTCTAGCTGATGTAGAATGGTTTATTACATTTGAATCATACACAAGTCCTTCAAAAAAATTTCCCAATCAATTTTTTACATTAAATGGGAAAGCAAATATACATATATCAGGTCTGCTTACTGTTCTTCTTAGTGTTCCTTCTACACTGAGTATTCTATTTCATAGCTCTCAAAAATAATTGATTTTCACCCTAATTCATATGGGTCACCTTTTGTGTAGTGGGCTTTATCTTTGGCTAGTGCAGCTGGCCACTTTGGAGTGGCAATGTGAGATTATCAGCTACAGGAATCAAAAGAAATCCCATGGTTGGCGAATCCTTGTTTATGTAATCCTTGTTTATGTCTTCTCTGTCTTCATGTGATTCCTCTAGTCAGCTTCTACGTATTGTCTAGTACAGCTTCAAGATTTCTTTTGGGAAACTGACCTCCTCCTTTGAATCCAATTTTTGTGAAATAGGCTTTTGGGAGCAATGCCACTTGTCCAATGGGCTGCTGTCAAAGTTGGAAGAGATTTATTTGCCCTTTGCCAAATGCAAGACCTTTCCTTGGCATGTGCTGTGGATTTTAGCTAATGTGGAGATTAAATGCGGCAGAGAAAAAGAACAAACGTAACGCTATGAACTCCCAAGCTGGGGATTTTGACACAGATAGGAGCTATTTTTCTGTTATGTATTCTCAATAAATCCAGAGGGAGTTTTCTTCATCTCACACCTCACTTTTATCATCTTATGCACCCACTGAGGAAAAGTGGAAAAGAAAGAGTGGAAAGAAACAATTCATATATTAAAGCAAATTTGCAAGTTTAGACTCTGATTTTATCATGAATGTATGTCATATCATCTTCAGTGGATTCAGGATGTTTTGTTTTTATTTTTTTAAAATTGATATAAACATTTTAATAAATGGGAATTAGAACCCTATTTACTTACCAGGGAGAGGTGCTGTTCCCTCAGCATGAACCAAGGATCCCCAAACACTGTAGTGAATGCATATAAACATATGTGATTCACTCCACTCAGAATTTTAATGAAGATAGCTGAGGGAAAACAAAGAAATGAGGTAGGCTGAAAAAATGCATTAGTCATATGCAGCACTTTCCATGCATTAATAATCAGTAAAAAGCAAATATTCATAATTTAAGTTCTTTTCTGGGGACTGGACAAGAAGTATGTTTAGGGGTTAATAAGATATGCTCAATATGTGTTGGCTCCTGGTCTTGCCTGTAGGACGGTCTTCAACCCCATCTCAGTGAAGGATGGTAATTGATTCTCTGCCATAAACAAAGCTGCTCTACCTGGTAAGTGTGGCATGGGAGAGAGAATTTATTTTTTGTATTTTACATTCAAGTTACTGCCATTTCTCAAAGGAAATATGGCAGAGTGATTGAGCACTGAAATGAAAAGCTGTCTTTCAACAACCTTATACAAAGAAAACTGAGCAGATGTTGTGATTGGAGACTACCACTAAGGGTTAGAAGAATTATCTGGTAATTGCTGAGGTCTCACAGCTGCCCCTTGGAGGCTCAGGGGGATTTTCTTGCTACCAGGAGAGATGCAACAACCCAACAGGTTTCGATAACCAAAGGGTCACAGCTGTATGTTGCATCTGGGCAGTCTCCTGGGCAGGACCACTCTTCTACAACCTTCTGAGATTGCACAACTGCTGTCCACTTCTGTTTTTCTTCTGCTGCTCCACTGTTTGGAATCAGGTCTCTTCCCTGCTCCATACACACCCCCCACCACTGAAAAAAAAAAAAAAAAGTTTTTAAAATGTCTGTCTTCTTGCGGACTGCTGTTGGAATTAGAAAAGGAGGAGATTTTAAAAAAGCAGTTAATTGGTAAACATGAGAGGTCCTCGATCTACCCATCAAATAAAACATATAAAGCATATTGCACTGTGAAATAGCATTTCAGCTTGAACCAATTTGAAAAGAAATGTGTCAGGGCAGTTCAACAAACTGCAGTGAAACATTTCAATTACCAGAATGTCAGCATTGTTTGTTTAGCTTGTACTGAAACCTTCCAGAATATCCATTATTTTAAATAAATAAAAAAAATAAAAGTCCTGCTTGGGGAGGAATCATGATAAAATGGATTGAAAATCCCAAATTTTGTAGTAGTCTACTAACAAAGGAGAAGATTGATGTCACTTAAGTTTTATTTAGCTGAAGTCAATATGCAGTCTAAGGTAGTTATTTACTTTTTCTTGGCAGGCACCTCTATCTCAAATGAGATGCCTAACTTTTAGATGAACAAAGCAGGGGGAATGAAACACCTACAGTGTTTGAAAAAAAGAAACCTGTACTGAAGTCACGCTAGTTGAGTCGCACAGGCAAAGAGAAGCTTTGCTTGTCATGCTGGTTTGTGCCACAAACCACCCTGATTTATGCACCCACTGTTTGCAGATAAAGATAGTATAGACATTTGTATGCTGGTAGCAAGTTTCATATGTGAAGTATTTTCTTATGCTATTCCAACATTTACCATCCTATTCCCAGCTTTCTACAGCAATGTGGTGAAGTGAATAGGAATGGGATATTAATATTACTATTATTTTATATTTTAAGTCCAGTTTTCGAAGCCTGGATTAAGTGTATTTCCATTTTATTCTTTTGCTTTTCTACCACAAGAAGCTTTGCATAGCTTTGATGATATGCCTTAACCCTTCTATCTTATCAATGTCTTTGTGCTTGTAAAGAAGTTCATTTCCTATTTTAGTTTTTAAATAGAGCACTTGAAGTGTGGGCATCAGCAATCAGAGCAATTCCAGATATCTTAGACACCATCGCTGTAAGTCAACATGAATACAAATTAAGCTTCTCCCTTGATGAATTTCTAATTTTGCTTAGGGAACCAATGGAATTGATTCCACATCTGCTAAATTTGATTAATCACTTCAGTTCCATTCCTTGCTAACAACTAAACTGACAGAAATCAAAGACATGGATTTACCTGTCTGCTTTCTGTGTTTGGTCTGAGTTTGCATACTAAGATATGAAAACTCCTGCAAAACCTGAGCCTACTGTGTAGAATTGCTTTGTTTTTTCATCTCTCTGGCCATGCTAGTACAATGTATTTGTTGCTAACTGGATAAAACCCATCCTTACCTTCCCAATGGAATGCTGAGAGCTGCAAGGAGCATTCTGTATTCTGGCTAAAAGTATCTCACATTCAGATTAAAATGGTCTTCCTTTTTTTTTATGAATGATAACAGAAAAGATATTGCAAAAGACCTGTAAGGGTGGAGATAATATACTTTCTGAACATTTATTTGCCAACAGCAGTTCTATTTTTCTGTTTTCACTGTTGCGTGTAAGTATACAAGCATTTTCCCAGGCTTACTTCTCGATAATGTCATTGAATCTAGCACGATCATAAACCATGACAATACTCACTGAAGAGTGAGTAAAAATGAGCAGGAATGTTTGGTGATCCAGCAAAACTGCTAAAATTGGCATTAAAAAAAAAAAAAAAAAAAAAAAAAAGCTTTACAATCAAAGGAATGCAAGAAAATGCCTCAGACTGACCTGAAGTACCTCCAGTCTTTCCTTCTTTGTGTTTTTCATGCTTCTAGTTAATTCTGTCTTTTCCCCCAAGAGGAGACGGAAGGCAGGGGAGGAGAAAGCTTATAACTGTGTGAAAGATGAGGAAGGAGATACAGGGGGAAGGAAGAACGAGAACAGAGGAGGGGAAGAAAAAGAATATTTTATTTTTCTTAATCTTATTTTCCTTTGTTTTCCCCCTTTCTTCTTCTTCTGTTATCTTTCCATTTGAACTCAATCCACTGTAAAGTAATGAGAAGGCAGGAGGGGCCCCCCATTGCTACTTGACCCTATGAAACTCTGGCAGGCAGAAGACAGAATATTAGTGCAGAGGAAGACATAAGAAAAGGGCTTTTCTTCTATTTATTTTTTTTTTCTCTCTCCTTAGAGAGTTTCATAATGGAACAAGCCAATAAACTTAATTTCATCATGTATTACTGACTGCTTAATGTAATACTGTTTAGCACATCAGATAGCGTGAGCATCAAGTAAGCAAATGAACCATATGTTCTCATGTTTAAGGAAGAGTGACAACCTGCATGATACTGGATTTATTACAGTTTCCCTTCTGTATGACATCTCTGTAATACAATTTTAAATTGTTCCTAGTCAACTCCTGGGAACCTTGTTAAGGTGAGCCTTTCCGAGGGGCTGTCCTACATGCTGAGATGTCCCAAGCAATCTGTCACTCTTCCATGTCATATGGAGTTGTAATAAACTAAGCCCCAGTGAGTGTCAGTGTTGTGCCCTCTCTCCCTTTTAGTTCATGTTCTGTCCCTGCTTCATGCACATATTCTGATTGATGTTTAGGATTTGATCCAAAGCCAGCTAATCTCACTGGAGCTTTTCCATTGACTTCAACAGGCTTTGAATCAAGGTTCCTAATTAGGAGTTCACGCAAAAAATAATGAGAGAATGCAACCTTCTGTGATCCTCTTCTAGTCCAAGTTGTACTGCCATGCACATCATTACTGTTGCACTTATTCTTGTGTGTATTGCCATAGCATACAGAATTATGAGCAGTGGATGAAAAGCATGCTGTGCTGCACTGCACAAACAACAAATAAAAGATTCCTGATGGAAAAAATTCTGACCTAAAAGTGATGTGAGAGGAAACGGCTAGATCAGGGTGTGTTGGGGATGTGATGTAAAAAGACGCAATAGGATGTTATTGATTGGCATGATAGGTAAATGGGTATCTCTTGCCAGTTATGCTCTAGATGTGGTGAATGAAAAGACAAAGAATTTCTGGGATTTTTCTTAGTGTGAAGAACTACATGAGACTGAGTACAGGAAACAGCACCTTGAAAATGTGGCTAGTGCTTGGTCAACATGAAGGATTTGTAAGAGGATACTAACACCTCTGCTTTAGCATGTGCTGGAGCTTGAATACATGGGAAGTTATTGGAAATCAAATTTTTTTACAAAGAAATACCAATATTTTACTATGTCTTTTCTATGAAAACTAAATATATTTTCAAATTTTCTATGAATGGCAGAGTTGCTTAAGAGACTCATACAAGAGGTAGCATATTAGTCATACATAAAAATGACAAAATATCTATGTTCTGTGTTACTTCAAGAAAGGCCGTGGGTCTAAGGCTTCAGTGTCCAACCATTATAGGTCAAGTTAAGCGCAAATTCTGCAGACAATCTGGGGATTGTCGCAGAGTTTCCTGCAAACCAACAAATAGCCAAGTCAAGGGGTACAGAAAGCTGGAAGTAATGAGACCTAAAGACACAAGAGCAAGGAAATGTACAGAGATAAGAGTGGTCAGTGTGGAAGCTGAAATGATCAAAGATGAATGAAGTCAGGCTAAGGAGAAGAGCAGAGGAATTCAGGGGATGAGCTCAGAGAGAACATCGATGGCAAAGCAGCAGTGAGAGCTTCTCACTGAAGAACGGGGATTTTGGTCCTTCCTTTTTTGTTCTCTTAGGAATTGTTTGCCCAAGCTTGGGAATTTGGACTACTCATTCCAAAATCCCTTTCCTGATTTGATTGTTAAAAATTAATCACTTAGACATTAGAATACACCTACAGCAAGAGCATTTCCAGTGCTGCACATCTAGTATGTGTATGCGTGCACGCGAACGTGCTGGTTCAGGGTTTCTAAAAACAAATCAGCACCACGCTGTGTACCTGGTGTCACTTGCTGCTAGTATATATGGAATAATTTAAAGTTAACTGCAGGTTTTATTGTACTTTTATTTTTGAAATACGTTCTGACAAGCAGATAGGGAAAAAAGATTTCTCTAAGTGAATCAAACTCCCACACACAGGGTAATTCAGGGCCTTAAGTACTGTTTAAATTCCACTTAAGTCCCATATTAAGGTCTTAGTTTTACATCTGGAGTGAATTTGGTTGTATGAATGGCTGCCTCTGAACTTCTGATAATATCTGAATCATAAAAATAATGATTAATAGTGGGATTTGGTTGAATAGTAGTAGTGTGGGCACACCAACTTGTGCTGGAAGAACTTTTCTCTGATGTACCAGAGCTGTAAAGATCTTATAAAAGCAACAGAATTTGTTGGCAAATAGAAAATATGGCAACCTTTTTCTCTCACAATTCAGGTTATTTTCTACTTGGATTCTCACCACAGAATTTTGCAGTCTGGCTCCTGATCCTTTCCTTCTTAGTGTATTACTTTACCACTATATTTTTTTTCTACTATGAATGTTCACATTGATTGGTGTACAGCTAGATAAGTGCCATGTTTTTTTATGCCCTGTCCACAAAGTAGACTTGTAACTAAGAGATACCTTTTTGGCTGGACTTGCTAAGGTATGGCTCTTGTCTCAGTCTAGTTTATATGAAATCTCATGACATCAACTGTTTAGATTTCAGATAGGATGAGGACAGACACATGGGAGAGAAGAGCCATAAGTGGGCCATATCTGTGAAATACGACATGAGAACAAGTTACTATGGGAAAAGGCAGGGTAGTGTTTTCTTTTTAAAAATTATTGCAATGATTTAGAAAGCTGAAGAGATTAAAACATTTGGGGGGTGTTATCTTTTGTTTTGGTCCATTATCAAACTAGCTGTTTGTTTGGCACGTCTTTCTTTCCTGTATGCATAGAGGTGCTGCTGCCCAGTATTCCACAGCTGAAAGTTTTGAGACATAATACTACAATAGGTTTAGGCACATATCTACAAACATGGCGTTTTTTCTACTTTTTGCTTTGGCCATCATGTAAAGACATTTGCCTGCCTCACATTTATCATGAGTATATTAAAGACAGCATAGCAATTATTGAAGTTTTATGTTAATGAGAGTACAGTCTCCTGAAAATATTGTAATTTGTCTCGAAGCTTCACAATGGAGTAAAACTCAATTCAGATATCTGTAGATATTTGCATAAAATAAATATTTGTAGTTCCAAATTGCAAAGATTCTATGCAAAAATAACGTTCATTTTTAGGAACATTTAGAAATTTGGGGAAACAGGAATAGTGTTTCATTGACACCTTTTACCATTGCTAATGGTATTCTAAGATGTTATTTCTAAGATGTTTTAATAAGACTATTCAGATAGATTGTGTAATTTTGTTTTGATCTAAATAGTTAACACAGAGTTTAATGGCATTTATTTTATTTCCAGTTAATTGTCAATCAACTATGAAGCTCATTTATACCAGCATGCAGATAAGGAAAATCTTCATTTAAGCATAGTTTATTAAATGGCAATAGTATTAGCATACAAATTACACTCAGAATAGGATAAACAGGTACAAAGATCATTAACATATAATACAGACAGTTGGATCTCAGATGGGACTCAGTGGGACCTTTTCAAAAATACCAGAGCTGTCATCAGCAGGTACAATTCATTCACTCAGTCAAACTTTACTCGCATTTACATCTGCATAAATCAGTAGGAATACTGAGTCACTTGAGATCTGTGCTCAAGTGGCTGTCCCTTGCTTGCTTCTCCTTGTGCTTTTTAATTCAGCCTCTCTCATGCTTACCAATCTTCGCAAAATTAGAAAAGTCAGTTATTGTCTCAGCGTCTGCTAGCATACCGGAAGACATTTATAAACAATAGCTTTTCATAGCCTGTGAAAGCAACGGTGGTTTTGCTCTTGAGCACTAAAGTGAGACTGCGAAGACATGGTTTCAAATAGGATTTCTCAGATAATAAAAATTACTTTGCCTCTGATTTCATCAGATCCAGCATACTCCCTTTTTATCTGCACAGTGCCGTGATGATGACTTCAATAACATTATGAGGTGTCAGACACTTGATGTTAGAGGCAGACAGGAGAAAAGAAGGGTGAATCTTTATATCAAGTATCAGGGTTACTTTATTTTGAAAGGAATTATTTTATGCCCTTGAAAAGATAACTGTACTACTGGAAGTACTGAAATCTGCAGACACAGGTTTGAATCACCCCTAGTATTACACCAGTGCAGCTCAGCCGATTTTGATGGAGATTTCAAAGGCATTTGCTGTATTGAATTAATGTAATTGACATCCATGAATTAAAATTGTACATCTCTAAAACAGATAGGCTGAACAATACAGCAGTGCACAAAACACTTCAAAATCTAATGAGTTGACACCTCTTTCTTTTCTCAGATTTTATTTTTCTATCGGCCTTGCTAAATACATATTATTCTTTCATGCTCTTAAGATCAAAGCAAATAGCCATCAACAATCTTTTGTTCACATGAGACAACACTTTCGGAGATGGTTTGTTTGGCCTGGTTAATTAAAAGCTGTACCTATCATCCCTGCTTGATTTCTCAAGTTCTTTACTTAAAAAGTATGTGTGACAATTTTAATGAGCTCTCACTTCTTCCCAGTTTCATGTCTTCTGCAGAAACATTGCAAACTATTCTTTTGAACATTATGCAGAGTTTTGACTCCAGCAGATCTTGGGTAGCCTGTTTTCCCTTCTCACATAGCACTTATCTTCCACATTAATGGAGTGACTCAGAGAGGACAAGGACACTGATCAATCCCATGAAATTACCAAGTTAAAAGCAAACAAAAGGACATCACTTACACTGTTCTTAAATGGGGAAAAACTTCTCCCAAGCTGGTATGTGACTGATAGTTTATGGAGACTCAAATTTCTTTGGATCAATTCCTGAAATCAGTCATAATCCTGCTCAGAAAGGCACCACCTCTGGAGCCAAACCCTGGACTGGGGCTCTCCTGGGTATGTCCTCAAACTGGGCTATGACAGCTGTTTTATACCTGCATGATCTACTTGAAGTGAACTTCATCCACCATACCCAGCTCTTTGTGGGGCTGGTTACATATGGAATGATATTTCAGAGCATTTCCAATCAGCTCGTGTGTGCTGGAACATTGTATGAGTTTATTTCACCGGATTTTCATCTCTTCATTTCCTCATGGTGTCTTTACTTAATTGAGCTATTTACCCAGAGGTAGCACCTGCATAATTCAGGCAGGAACATCAGCATCAGCATGAGCCTGAAAAGCACTGAAGCATTTTGTAAGTTGGAGATGCCTACGCAATCCCTTGCTGCAACAGGACTTCATGAACAGCTGTGTCCCAAGTAGCTCCTTTCATTCTTCTTTCTCCTCCTTTACCAGCAACATATTTATCAGCTCCACTGCAGATCTTTTGATGTTTGTCCCTTGACAAACACTCATTTACTTATGGAGTAAAGTCCTTTTTTTTTTTTTTTTTTTCTGGCAGAGAAAACATTCTACTTGCGCTATACTGGGCAAGTTAACTTTTCTGTCTTGTCACAGTACTTGAAGTTACCTTGTCTCCTGATGCAAATGGTAAGAATTATTATCTATAGCCTTTGTGCAGTCTAAAATGTTGTGAAAAGTAACGGTTTTCAGCGAGCCTTTCAGCAGGTGAGACATGCATTTCACAGCTTCTTTTTAAATCGTTTGTAAGAGCTTGATCTGAAGCCCATTAAAGCAAATATTCCCATCGCCGTCAGAATCGCAGTATTTGGAAGATAAATGGAAGAGGACAGAGTGCAGCCCCTCCGAACCCACCCATGGCACAAAGTCACAGCTGTGAGGAAGTTTATGTCAACTTTGCCGTTCCTGGCAACTGGGTCAGTATTTCGCACAGCTTTTTTTCCATGCATTTGAAATGCATTATGTTGATTTTCTGCTGTGTTCCGCCTTCTCATCCCTCTCCTGACACAGACCTTGGTACATCTGGAAATCACTTTTTTTTTTTTTCCCCTTTAATTCTCTTTTCTGCTAGCTAATTACTCCGGATCTCATTGTGTTTTTACATAAATTCTGCCCGAGTATTGTATTTACAGCTAGCTCCCTAATTGTCTTTAGGTAATGTGACCTCTGTTTCAAGCAGCTCTGAAGCTTTTGTTAGCTCATGGCTTGTCTTTGCTGAGCTCTGTTTTGATCTGCTGAAAGAGCCGGTCCAGCCCCAGCCTGCCCAGTTGTGGAAGTATTACTTCAGAACAGCATTTCTAAAGATCAAACATTACCTCATCAGCCCTTGAGTGGGTACAAACCCCTCTTAGTAAATAAATCATGAAGCTGTGAATTATTCAGATCTCAATTCCTAGCAAAGAATACATAAGAAAAAAAAAAATTAAAAAAAAAAAAAATGTCTAAGCTAGATATCACTAAACTTCAGTGAAAAAGCCATAACCAGTAATCCTTAGAGGGCTAAGCACAGAGCTTGTGCATTCAAAGATTCTTCCCTTTATTACTGTGTATCTTTAAAGACTCTTTTTTTTTTTTCCTGGATATTTACTTATAGTGGAAGCTTCTGGGGACCAGGATTGTCTGGTTTTGTCTCATGCCCACTTCTAGATTCCAGTCTGTACGTGGAGCTTTTAGGTACAACTGCAGGAAAAATAATAGGGCATCAATATTTGATGGTGAGAGAGACACTAAGTTGTCTCATTATATCTTATAATTCAGGTATACAATTTATGAGCATTTGCTGATCCACACTTGAGAATCTGTTGGCACCATAATAAAGCCAGCATACATTAGCTAACCAGTCAATTGAATCAAGTATTTTATCACCAGCAGTTTCTGATGACAGTGTTTTCTTGCGGCTGGTACAAACTGGTGTGAAGAAATGCATCATTAATGCAAAGAACATTGCAAAGGCAGAAGTGAAAAACCTGTAAGTGTTTCCTCATATTTAAACCCACCTTTGAAATATTGTCCTCGGGTGTCTCCCCACACCAAGGAGATGCACTTATAACCTCTGGTTTCTTGCTTATTCATCCTTCCTTGTCTGAAAATGTTGTATGGTTGATACATCATTATATTAAAAAGTGTAGTTTGTTGATTTCTATTTTGCTCCTCTCCGATATATTTGAATATATGATATTAATATATGGATATATTAATGTGGATATATGATAGATTATTAAACCCCAACTTATTTTCTCATCATACTACAAATTGCAGGCAAGCAACTACTGCAGTACCTGGTGATTATTGCCAAGGTAACAAAGATTTTTCATTCAAACCTGAATCCCTTCCCCTCTCAGCTCCACAGCCCAATGAGAGACACTGAGGGGAGCAGGGGCCACATGGGCACACTGGAGGAGCTGGAAGGGCAGGAAAGTGTCCTCGCTGCCATGCAGACATCCCAGCTCAGGGCTCCTTGCTCCTAAATCTGCCCCTGAGCAGGGGCAAGTCTTCTACACAGTCAGGACTTTACAAGGAGAGAAATAAAGGGAAGAAGCAGCATGCATCACAGCTGGTGACAAATGGACATTGCAAGGTGAATTCAATCAGGACTGAGGCACAGTAAGAGCATCCTGCTGGTTCAGCAGTGGGAGCAAATGGAGGGGGGATGGAGCACACGACCTCCAGAACAGCACATGCCCACTGTCCTGCCCCCATGGTTGTGCTCCCCTCCATCCAGCATCAGCTGGACACCTTGTGTCTCTGCTGCAGCCCCTGCTTTGCAGCTCCCTGGCAGGGCTGCAGGCCAGGTTGGCTTCTGTGTTTCGACACAGGGTCAGAAATCTGAGTCTGGCGCTTCCCTCTGTCAGCTGCGAGGCTCGGAGAGGGTAATGGGAAGCAGAACAAGGCCTGATGTGTGTTACGCTTATAGCTACAAGCATATAAATACAAGAGTGGAATACAGCAAGATGCTGTGATGGTTTTTGTGATTTAACAGCTATGATAGTACTGCCAGCTTCAACTTCTGCTCTTGTTATTGTTCGTTTCCTTTAATAATTCATTACATCATCCAATCTTATGTTGTCAGTAATAAATATTAAATACCCAAGCTGTGATGCATGAATTAGATATTTTCTTTTTATAAAAGGATTCTTGTATTAGATTTAAATGTCAATTAAAAGAAGAAAATAAAAGAATAATGCAGTGCTTCTGTGAGCACTGGAATGAATGAAGCCTCTTTTCTCTTGGATTTATGACTTACATCTGGATTTTGACAGATCTAGGAAAACGCGGTGTCTGAGCACTGCTTTTCCCTGTTAGGTGCAGATTCTCTGATGACTACTAAGCAGCGTGCTCACACGGTGGCCACACTGGTAGGAGGGGCTCTACATGGAAACCCTAATCCCATTTTCTTGAGACTTCAAGGAACTTCATGACTTTTGGCCCACTGTCCTTCTGAGCTCAGAAAAAAATAACCAAAACATCTACCAGAGGCAACAGGTGGATGGAGGAACTGACACAAAATAAAGAAAATCTTATCAGATAATATTATTTTCTGTCCTAAAGTTCATTGCCCAGATAAATCACTTTTCATTTTGAGACTCTCTACCTTTGATAGATGCCCGTTCTGTGTATTTGTGAAGGAAATCCCCAAACCCTGAAGCTCTGTCCTTGTGTGTAAAAGCAAAAAGGTTCCTGGCATGCCACGAAAGCCTACCTAAAGAAAACTTAAGCTGAACACTGCACTGGCTTATATCCTAATGTATCTCATTGACAAGAAGAAGCATGTAAACAAGCTTAGAAATTAATTTTGTCCATAAAACCCAGGAGTGGTTCTGAAATTACTATTAAATGCAATTTACCCAATCCTCAGCAAACTGGTGTGAACAGCATAGTGACTAACAAGGTGATTTGAGGGCCCTGTGAGACAGCGGTGTATTTGATTTGGCTCCTTGGCTTGTGAGATGGCATTTCAGCATCTCAGCTAGTCTGCTAATGTCTTTTAATAATCCTGACAAAATTGCACAGGCAGCTGGCCTCAGACATAACATTAGTATAGCATCAGAACATTGAGATCTGGAAAAAAAGCTCCCTATGGTAAAATATAGCACAATTAGGTAACAAGTTGGGTCTTCCTTCATTCTCTTGAGACTCCTAATTTTACTGCAAGTGAACTAGATAAGTTAATGGTCAATTCCAGTATGTCAATACAACTTTCCCAATATAGAAATCAATAACAAGGAGAGGTGAAAATTAGTTGATACATATTCCCCATGCTGTAGAAGAGAAAAAAACATACTGGAGGCATTTAAATATTAGAAAAAGACATTCAAATTTTGTAACAATTCCTGTAACAGAAGTATTTTTTTCTTCTTTTTTTTTTTTTTTGTGTGTTTGCTTGTTTGTTTTCCCAGGATCGTCTTCCTGGAGGATGGCAGTCTCAGGCTCTACAACATCACCAAGTCAGATGCTGGGGTGTACACTTGTATAGCAACAAATCAGTTTGGAATTGCCAGAAATTCAGGGAGCCTGACTGTGAAAGGTACTTTAGTATTTTTCTTTGGGTTATGAATATTACAAAGCATTTTTGCTGTTGTTGTTTTTTATTTTTATTTCACTGGGATGCCCAAAACTGTGCCAGTCAGTATTCCAATCAATAGTGACAGGTTTTTACTTGCAGTTTACAGCTTAAAATGCTTGCAGCAAGGGAAACCTCATGACCACACCAGCTTGATGATCAATTTGTTTATCAGCAAGGTCTCCCAAGATATCAACAGAAATGTACAGTAGCATTAATAATGATATTTGCACTGCAATACCATGTTGATGTCGCAGACATGGGCTGCACTGTTGCAGTTTGGTGGCCCCTGTGCAGTGTGTTTACATGAATTTATTCAGCTCATTTATTATTTCTATCCTATCTGAGATTCAGAAGAGACTTTAAAGCTGGGGTGTAAAAAAGAAATAAGACACTATGAATTAATCTGAAAATCAGGTGGATTTATTTTCTTCAGCACAGATACATGTTGCACAGATATACATTGCATATGTTGCATCCCCACAGATCTGAAAGCCACCCACTCCTCCTCTGCGTCCCAGCTGCTGCATGCTACTTTGGCAAAAAAACTCTAAAACAAATCAGAGCCAAGTGAAAACTATTCTTTATGTCTTCGCTTGGCTTTTGACTCTGAGTATTAAAATGTCCATCTTCCACAGCCCTTCCCCAGTCTAATTGCTGCATTAACAATAAAGTAAAGAATCTTTTAGAATATCTTCTCTGCTTTTAGACTATTTTGTTTTCTGGATATAGTCTGAAAGTATTTGATTTTTTGTTTACATTTCCCTACATTTTATTTTTGCTTCACTTAAACCATTTTGACAGTTAGCTATAGAACCGTGTAACTAAGCAAGCCTTTTTCTGAAGGAAGAATGAGGAACATCCTCTTTGCACATTATCATTATTTTCTTCTTCATAATGAATATGGACTAAAATTTAAATTCTCTCCTTCCAAAGAAAACAACTTGTCTCTTTGAAAGTCTTTAAAAGTGAGCTCTTCTCAGTATGGGTGGTTATAAAAAGCCAAACTGTAAGTCCTCTAAGACAAAATGACTGGTGGGAACTCATGAGGTACTGGATAGTGTAACTACAAAGTTAGTACATAATCCAGGAAGGTGGGCACTGGCAGAAAAGGAACTTTTGTGCAAGGTCCCACGTGGGTGGCAGTCCCTGCTTGCTGCAGTGGGCATCATTTGGGCACACGGCTTTGCTCAGCTTCACCTGGCCTGGTTCCAGCACAGTGATGCTCTGGAGGGTGTGCCTTCCCTGCATTGTTTTCACACATTTTTGAAACACAGATAAATGCATCATGGAAGACATTAAAGTCTATTACATCCAAAGCAGTCCTTTGCTTCAAGTTTTTGCTACGCTGATGGATGGTCTATCTCCGTTAGTAAAAAAGTGTTAGAACCAACTTATATCTCAGGTGGGCTAGTCCAGAGCTGGAGGACATAAAAAGAGATACTGATACTGTTTGTGTAGCTGTACCTGTGAGCAGCATGTGAAATGAATGTGCTCTATATCCTCTGATGTTTTATCAATGAGGGGAAAAAAAAGAAGGAAAACAGAGACAAACTTAACATGTTTTCTTTCTCTTTGTTCCTGCATGATCTTTTCAATGCAGATGTTTTCTTATACATGTATTCATATTTGTTGATTTTAAATGAGAAGAACAAGTTAAAATATGGAACTTGTGAGATTATAATAAACATTTATCAGTTTTGCAAAAGAGCTAACATTAATAATGGTTGCAGTTACAAGAAGAGCATGTTATTAAATACAATTTGTAATTCTGTCTTTTTTTTTTTTTTTCCCTGTGACTTCAGAATGTTTACTGTAGCCTGCAGGAATGTCCTTCTTCCTAACCTACTGCAGCTGTCTAAAACTGCTTCATACTCATACTATGAAAGAGCAATTAGCATTGATGCAGTGCAATGTGTAATCCGAGATGATGTTACAGCACAGCTAGCAGTGAATAAACCAAGAAGTTTAGGGTTTAGGCAGCTCTGACTTCATTAAAGTTAGATACCATTTCACATACCACGTATATACATCCTAATGAAGCAATACGGGAAAATCACATTAAAAAAAAATGAAAAAAATATTTTGTTTGGCATTTACAAAGTTTATTAAAACACTCAGTAACAACATGGTATAAAAATGATCTTGTTTGCAGGGAACATTTGTTTTTGTTTCCCCTCTGGAGAAGTTTTGGCTGTTCAATTATAGGCCTCATTGCTTCAGCATTATTTTCAACTGAAATGTCAGAACTTCGAAAAGCATATCTAATGTGCAAATTAAGTTTATTGCTGCTCATTGAGTTGTTTATTCTTTGTGTGAGAAGTCTTTATTATACCTCAAGCACTCACAACATCTTATCTATTTTCTCCTCTGGAATGGGATTTGCCATATAATACATGTCTGAAGTTGCTAAGCAAGATAGATAGATAATGCAGATCCAAGAGCTTTTAAGAAGCTTTTAAAAGTATTTGAGGTAGTAGTCTTAAAGACAACTTCATAAAAGAAGCAGAAATTATCACACAAGTGAACCACTCTGCATCAGTAGTATTACTGGATATGAGTAGGCTAGAACAGGAGATACAAGAGGATGACAATCTCATAATAAAATGGATTTTTTTTTTCTAACACTGCTAAAAAGCACACATCACATACAAACTCAGTATAATTCCCAAAAGATCAGTCTTCAACATTTATTTGGTGGAGGCAAATAGGTTCCTAATAATAAGGAAACACAGTTCTTATGAAATTAGAAGCATGTCATTATTAGGATTTGTCATGTTAGAAGAAGAAACCTTTATGTTCTGTTATTCCAAAATATCAGTTCAGTAGTGAGTTCCATTGAATGCATTTCTACAAAATATTTATACTAAGGTTCTCATTCATCTCTGGAATTTTTAATCTGTCCAATAACATTACATAACAGGATTGCATTTCTATTATTTCTTATCTTTTCTATTATTCTGATCTATATTTCTGATCATTTCTATTATTTCTGATCTCGATCCTCTCTTTGGAGGTGTGATCAAATAATGGCACAAAAATATTACTGACCTTATGAGGCAACCATAATAATATTGGAACTTTCTGTTGGAGAAAACTCCAAAAATTCTCAACCAGTTTAATCACAAGAAACTAATGGCCCCTTCCCATACAACAGACAACGGACTCTGATAGAGTCTTAAAAACTTCACAATTAAAAAAAATTTACATCATTTGTTATTTTTATTCTATGGGTTTCAGAATGTAACTATTGAATGTGATTACAAATGATGTGCAATCCTAATTGTATCATTCTTAGTTTTTCTTCAACTTTTCCATAGAAATAAATGGATTTTTCCACCAAAAAAAAAATTAAATAAATAAATCCATCATTGCTACAAGTAATATAATTTCATAGAATCATGTTATTCATGTTGATCTATTTCAGTTGTGAGAAGAGTAATGGAAGAAAAAGAGTAAGAAAAGAAAACTTTGTAGAAGTGTTCTGTAGTTCCCAGATACTTTTCAACATTTATTCTATAAAAGTTACCTGTTCTTCACAATGGAATTACTTCACTTGAGATTTATGGAGTCAAGCTCTTTGCCAATGTGTGCTGAAATCAGTGGAGTTGTGCCAACAGAGAATATGGCCCTTGAATCATCTGGAATTTATTGTATGTGACACTCTGCTTCCAGGGAGAAGAAGAGATTGCTTTAATTTAATGATCAAGTATCTTCCAGACAGTCATCTGAGTCCTTCACATCTCTGCAGTCCTTGACTTCAGACAAACTGATGGTGCTGCCATGATGACAGTTTTACATAGTCATGAGAAGCAATCAGAGTAGACAGAGAAATTTGAGAAAGTGTTCCAAGACTGAGCTCTAGAACCTCTGATGCTCTCTCTAGACAGACAGCTTCTTAATGATTCTGGAACAAGAAAATAATAAATAAATAAATAAATAAACAAACACTAAAAAAAAAAAAAAAACACTTTATGTACCTATAACAGTAGAAATCACACAAACTCTTTGTTCACTTTCCTTGGATAATGGTACATGATGTCTGCAGCAGGTATAACATTGAAACCAGTATTTTTTATTTTATTTTATTTTATTTTTTATAACTTTTTAAAATGCTGTCAGAAAATGTAACATTCTAATTTGTTGCTACTTGACCAGTGTTATAACCATCACTGACCTAGCATAGCTCAGATGCCAGGAAGAAGCTGGTCAGGTTATTGCCTGTGTGTACATGTATATTAATCAGTTACCACAATGATGGTAACAGTTTGAACAAAAATGTCTTTGAAGGTGAGGCATTGGATGCACTGCCATGCATGAACATTTTGGAACCATGACCTTGGTAACCAAAATCCCAAATTTTCAAATACATTTCTAACACACAGGGTTAAGCCAGAATGAACACAAAACTAATACAGCTCCTGCAAATTTTCTTCTCCTCCTCTCACATTATTTTCAGAACGCATTAATATTGTTGAATAGATTCTGCTCTCATTTTATTCATATGCCTCTCAGTTCTCACCATTTTATAACACTTTCATGCACAAAAGCTTTATTCAAGGGAATTGCTTACAACAAAGTGGTTGTTATCTCTAATCTATCTGCCAGTCATAACAACAAAAGTGAAGTCATATAAATCCATTTCTTTCCCCTTCAGCAAACTACTAGTTCCTTTAATAAGATCTGCAACTTTGTTTCCCAGTGTAAGGGGTTAAAAAAGATTACACAGATAGTTTTTCTGTCTGTTGTGGTATTTTCTCTGAAGCTGTAATGTAAACACCACAGTGAGGTACAGCTAACATTAATATAGATTAAGGATCTCAATGCATATAGTACACAGAGACAGATACTGCTTTTGCTTTTGCTGCAGTTTCCTGCAAGGAGGGATTTTCAAGTCTGAAGAACTGTGGGCATATTTCTAACAGTCTTACTAATGAATTCTGCACTTTTAAAGCCAAAATCATATCTATCGACTGTGGGTTTTACAAAGTAACATATGACTAATTTAGCATGTTGCCTCTGACATCTGCTTGCTCTCAGAGCACACAGAGTGCTCATTGTATTGATACTGCAAAAGTAATAGGCTACACATGGGTAAGAGTGTTCTCAAATCATCATCATATTAGAGATAATCTTCTTTATTATGGAACATTTGGGCCAATTTTACATCATTTCACAAATGGCACAAAACTCATTCAAGATCTACTATTTTTATAAGCGTTTTAATAAAAATGATTTTTTTTTTTTGTCTCCACAGAAAAGACTGTAATTACTATTCCACCTTCTAATATGGATGTAACAGTTGGAGAAAGCATAGTCCTTCCATGCCAGGTGTCTCATGACCCTTCCCTTGATGTGGTGTTCACATGGTCATTCAATGGAAATAGTATTGATTTTAAAAGAGGAATACATCATTTTGAAAGAATTGGAGGGGTAAGTTTTTAAAACTCTTTAGTGCTTAATGAAACTACTTGCCACAGTCTTTAGACCACGTATGCATTTTTCATAATTCTTCCATCGCTATTGATATGCATGGCAAATCATTGTTTCTTTACAAGGGCTGCAGCCATTTATTTTTCTTTCTTAAATTTCATAAAGTCACTTGAGTTATTTGTGAAGCCATAATAAAAATGTCCCCATGAAAGAAACTGATGATAGCTATGAATATTTTAATTTAAAAGCTGAATTTTTTATTAATATTGAGCAATTTATAAAAATGTCCAGTATGGAAAGCATGTTGTGAGTGATTAGTTTACTTTCTTTGCATCTCCAGGAATCTGTTGGGGATTTGATGATAAGAAATATTCAGCTACATCATTCTGGGAAATATGTGTGCATGGTACAAACAACTTTAGACAGTCAATCTGCAGCAGTAGATATAATTGTAAGAGGTATGTCTCCTAATGTAGATTTTATATCCCCTGAAGGAATTAGTATTTCTTAACATCAGTTGTTGTTTAAAAAGTCCTAGGATGACAATGCAACATTTCAGTAACACCATGGGAGATCTGTACAATTGTGCCATAGCCTTTTTTGAAGGTAAGTTTTTCTTGCCTTGGAGTTCAACATAGTGGGACATAGGGAAGGCCTCTTCTTTCAACAGAATGGCGTCACCTACCATTGCTGGGCATCTCCAGGTCACAGTACAGGCTGGAAAAATCAAAAGAACAGACCCCTTTCCACTCTTTGGAGATAATATGAAAGATCATTATCTAGATCAACTAAGTGATAAGATTGAGGTTTTAGCTAATCCTTTTACTGCCAGCAGCAAGAGAAGTGCTGTGATGGGAGCAGATCCTGTTACCCCTAACAGATATCAGAAATCTGTCTAAAGCACCATCTTGCATTTTTGCTGAATGTCTGTTCCTTGTTTTTCACTAAATTTCATAGGAACTTTTTAGATGTTGTATGGTTCAATGAAAGACACACTGGGAAACTTTCTTTGTCAGTCTCTCTCTCTATATAAATTATTATTATTATATCTATAATTCCTTTGTATTTTTCTTATTGGTAACATGAAAACATTCATTTTTCTGACTTAAAACCCCTTATTAATTAAAAAATGGAATACAGACGTGAAGCCATTATTTAGAGATTGTGCTAATTTTATGAAAATGCACCTTCATGAGTAATGCCACTGCCTTGAGTAAGAGCTGCACAACTCTGTCTATCAGTCTTTTTTTTTTTTTTTTAAATACATTTGTCTTAAAATTATTTTCAAATTAGGCCCCCCAGGCCCACCAGAAGATGTTAAAGTTGAACATATTTCTAGCACTACTGCTGTGTTATCCTGGAAGTCTGGAATAGATAATAATAGTCCAGTACAAATCTACAGTGTTCAGACAAGGACTCCTTTCTCAGTTGGATGGCAGTCAGTTCCGACAGGTGAGCAATTCGAGAGTTGTCTTGTATTGTTTGCATATACCATTAATTAATCCAAAAATACATTTTCATTGACATATTCATCTTACTTGTAGTTCCTGAAGTCCTTAATGGCAGGACTCACAAAGCAACAGTGGTTGACTTAAGCCCTTGGGTTGAGTATGAGTTTCGTGTGGTTGCCAGTAACAGCGTTGGAATCGGGGAGCCAAGCAGACCATCAGCTCTACTGAAAACCAAAGCAGCAGGTAGGTCCCTGGTTTCTCCTAATTTATTCTTTTTTCTACACAAACACACTGCCAGTTCTCCAGTGTGAGAGGTCTGTGGCAGAAGAGTCTCTCTCTTGCAGAGTTGCTTCTATATTTGCCTGGCATTGTAACGTATGGCTCCTATGTCTTCTTGACAGCACACCTGCAGTACTTGATGCGAGGGATGCTTGAACATGACTTAGAATTACCCCATGCTTTTCTCTCCAGTTCAAGATCACCTGGGCCAGCAATAAAGGCTGGAGCTGGCCCATACTTTGTTATGTCCCCAAAAATCCTCATGCCTGAACACAAACTTTCATTCAAGCAATTGTGGATCAACATTTGTTTTCTTCCAATTATAACTACATTTATATACTGCTCCAGGACTTGAATAGAAAATGATAAAGCCAGCTCTCTGGCATTTTCTAGCACAAGCACATAAAGCTTTGCTGCAGAGGTTGTTTGATATCTGAGCGTTGGTAGGGACAGGATATTGGCTTTAACTGGAGGAAATAAATTACAACATCCAAAGCCCAGTGAAGCTAATAGCTTCCACTGACTCCAGGACAGGATCCTTGCTATCAGTCTGTCTAACCTTTACACATTTATCTTCCGGGACTTGGAACCTCATGGGAAGAAGGCTCATTCTTGGATGACCAACACTGTCAGTCCTTTGACCTTATCTGTTTGGTACAATTTATTTGAAGTCCAAACCTTTGCTTTGTTTTTATGTTTCTCTCAGCCCCCTGTTCATCAACTCTCTCCCCCCTATAAAATAAGCAGTTACAGGATGGAAGGCACTGAAAGGGAAGCAGGTTTTACAGTTTTTTACACTTTCTCCTCTTCTTTTATCTCATTTGCCATGCTCTGAAGTTTGGCAAACTACATTTCAAGACAGAACTCAAAATACAGTATTGGGGGGATTCACAAGGCTACAGCTAGAAAGAAACAATAAAATTAATAATATTTAACATGGCAATAGCATAAGGAACATTATTTCCTTACAGTTCTGCCCAATTTTTGTTCACCAAAACAAACAGAAAGACTGACGTTAGGTTTTAGTAACTTAACCCCTTCACTGCTGTCAGTCATTCTGCTTCAAAGCATTGCTATGTGGTGGGAGGAATAAAGGCTTGTCTTTAATTTTTATCAGGATAGGAAACTGAATGCAACATTGAAGTAAGGAGAGCAAAGACTGGCAGTGAAGGGTGAATGTGAACTTAGCTGTTTTAATAGCTATTTTGCCAGCTAAAATCTGAGCATTAGTAGATTTGCGGATGCAAATGAGCCACTGTTCATTTCATTAAAATAGAGCTGAGAATTAATTGAGCCTCTGTTGGTGCAGTCAACTGTAAATTTTTGTCTGTTTCTCAACTATGACCTGGATGAGGCTCTGCTGAGCAGTAGGACATTTTTTTTTCCCATGCAAACGTATTAAGTACTGAACACATTTAACACATGAACTAATTGAGCATCAACTGGTTCATGAAACAGTGAAGTAGTAGGCTTGAAAATCTGCTTTGTTATTTTTTATTTTTTTAATGTTCTTTCCAGTCTTCAATTATTTACCTCTGATGTACACAAAGACATGGATTGTGAGTGACAAAACTAAATACCTATACTAAACTCTCTCTCTCTCTCTCAAAAAAAAAAAAAAAAAAAAAAAAAAAAAAAAAAAGCTTAGTCTATTTGTACTTGCATTTACTTTTCTCACTGCAAAACAAAATTATCTTTAAATTTCTACATTTCTAGAGAGAACGCAGTTAGGTAAAGATTTAAATGTGAATTTGAATGTAGAAGTGACAGCTGATTCACATAAGTTTCTGTGAGCATGGAGGGCTGTTGCCTTTATTGTTACTCCTGCAGCTGTACCAACACTGGGAGAAAAATATGGGGAAGGGCAGGCAGTCATGGCAAAACTTGCCAAAATCTCTGAAAAAACTTCTGAGATATAACTGTCTTGTCCAATCTTCAAACTTGAAGAAATAGTAGCAAATGTTTGGAGATGGTAAAGAGAACAAATGCCCTCATATATATTTTTGGTCTCTGTATGTAAGTTAAAGAATTGTCTTCGTTATTTGTTCATGTCCCTGCAGCAACAGAAAAAAAAAAAAAAAAAAAAAAAAAACACCACCACCACCACCACCACCACCACCAACAACAAAAACATGACATCATCCTTGCAAGTAAATTTATAGCAAATTATATAATAGGAATAAAACTTCTTTAAATCCCACCCATTATACCACAACCCATTTCCCCAAAAGTATAAATATTTATAGAGTAATTGGGGTGACCGTGTTTACTGAAATATGGAGTAAAAAGCAAGAAATACTGCTATTTTCCTTGCCTCTCCACCAAGAGCCATTTGACAGATGAGAAGCCCCTTCAGCTTGCAACACCAGCATGTTATTTGACCTTGACCATGGACCTATGGGGCCATACACCTGGAGCAATGCTGGGGAAATCAGGTTCTAATCAATGCACTCCTGGCCACTTAGAGTCTTGGGAGAAGGAGAAAAATTACAAGTTTTGAATTTCCTAAGCAAAGCATACAGCCAATTAAAAAAAATTAATATATTGCTCCAACAACATGTTTACTGAACAAATGCATAATTAGTAAATCAGTAGTGTTGCAGCTACAGTCTGAATGGAACATCATTTTGCCAATTAGTTGATGAGGCATAATAATGTCAGATACTTGATGCTACTAGCTTCTTTAATTAATTTTTTGAACCAGGGTACTCATGTATCAAATACATCTGTGGCTTCAGCCTTAGAAACTTGAAAATGTGTAAACATAATTTCAGTTCATTTAAAATGCACCGTTATATAATGTAGTCCCTGTTCTACGTGTTGAAAGGCAGAGTAGCTGCATGTGAGAGGAGCTGGGAGGAAACCCTTTAATCTTGCAGTGGACGAGGCCCCTGGCAGCAGCAGGGGGTTGCTGCAGGCACCGATGTCTCTTGTTCTCCAGTTCCCATGGTGGCACCAACGAACATCAGTGGAGGAGGAGGGAGCCGTTCTGAGCTGGTCATCACATGGGAGGTAATTGTTAGCTCAATTAACCTAAGCTGTTTAGTGGGGAAAAGTCTATGGGTGAAATCACAGCCCTGCTGAAATCCAGAGGCTTTCAGTCACTGGCTCAGGCTGAGCCGGGATTTCATCCTGCATCTGGAGAGAAAGCAGTCTGTAAGATGCACAGCAAGTTTTCTGTGTTATAGCAAACCATTTATAAAAATAAACAGTTTAAGAGGCATGTTATAAAGATGTTTAGAAGTCTGTATAACCCTCTTATCTCCATTGTACAGGATGTGCTTAACACACTAATCTGCTTGGCCATTTTCTGCATTAACATTTTTCATACTTTTGTTTACATGTTTTTCATTCTGGAACTCTGTGCTGACAAGACATATCCTATTATGCATTAAAGGAGATGAGCCCTTTAATTCTCCAACACTCCAGCAAGAGGAGAGAATACGCAATTTCAGAACTATTAATACCACACTAGAAGTTGCAATGAGTGAGCACGGGTCATTGCAGAGAGCAGAAAGCAAGCATGGTGAGAAGTAGCCTTCTTTCTCCAGCTACCCACCTGTATCTCTGCAGGCACCATGACAAAGGCAGGCGGCCTCGTGCAAAGCCTCTGCAGTGATGGGCAGCTGCTCCAGCCCTCGTGGAAAAACTGACCAAAACACAGTGTCCACCTGTGCTGGACAGTGGAAAAAAATGTTTTGTTTTTTTTTTTTTTTTTTTTGTTTTGTTTTTTTTTTTTTGTTTTTTTCATTGCTGCTGAAAAATGCATGTGGTTCAGGTAGGTAAACATCTCACCTGGCTCTGAAGACAACTGTCTACAGCAGGAGCTGTCCCAGGCTGTCAGCATCACCCAGCCTGCAGGACAGAGCCCAGACAGCCTTACCCATCCTATGGACAGGTGTGAATGTCTCAGAGCCTGCAGACAATCTCTGGTTAATTCTTAATTTGGACCAGGGCTTCAGAAGCACAGTGGTCCATTCATAAGTCATGGAAAATATTTATTTGATTAAATAATAATGATAAAAAAATACTTCTAGTTCAGCTTACGCAAGGAAAGCAGTCTGCTCTTTCCCCTGACTTCATTCTTTTTCCAGAGGAATAGCAAAGCTCCTGTACATGGTTTAAAAGAAAGGAAAAGAAATTAATTTAAACTACAAGTAATGTTATTTATCAGCTAAGTGAGTTACCTGTGTTGTCCTGTATGCTGATAACTTTGCCATTTAACCAACCTTTTGAGGGAGGAAGGGAAGTGACAGAAAAAAATGAGATCAAAAGAAAAAGTCCCCACAAGATAAATAATACTGCCAATGCTTTTCCCCTTGCATGCTCCAAATAGAGTGAAACTTCACTTTTACTGAACTGAATTTTCCTCCATATGCATCTTTCACTGTTTTCTTTCATTTTCTCCTCTACTGATCTACTCTTTGGGAGCAGAACATGAAAATTGAAAAACAACCTGAGAGATCTCAATCAAATTATCCTGTTGGACTTCATAGTGTGTCCTGAAAAATAGTCAGAAGAAATACTAATTATGCCAAACTAACAACACTGAACTAGGCTCTCCAGCTCTCTGTGATGAACTCACTAAACATCTTGATTAAATCTGAGGTCACAGAAGCCTCAAAAACAAATTAAATGCTCTAGAAAGTAGCTTGAACTCTTATAAATCCCCGATGCACCCTCATCTCTCACACTTAAATCTCTCGGGACTGGATAAGAAAAAGATTGGGTAGATTGGGGAATTAATGTTTGTAAAATACTTAGAGAATGACAACATTTGTTATATATGTCAGATCAGAGTTATAATTTGACAAATATCTTACTAATAAATTAGAAGGAATTTATGAAAGGAAGAATACATTCAGTGCCCTGAAATCTGCTGATGTATTCCTTGATTTATTTTTCATTTTTTTACCTCCCACCTTCTCAGACTGTTAGTGCTCCTGATAGTTTCTCTACAGGGGAGAAGTTTGGAGCCAGGAACCATTGCGGGAGCTGCAGTTCTGCCCCTTTGATTTTCCCTCTATTTCTGCGCCATTTTTCATAGCTGTTTTTCCTTGCACCTGGCTTTGATGCAAACATCTAATATAAATGAAGTTTTGCTGATAAAAGCTTCCTTTTTCTACGTACTACTGATCTTTTCTTATTTCACAAATGTTCTCTTGCTTTGAGAAACCACTGTAGAAGTGTTGTTTTTCCCAAGAAAAAAAATATAGTGTTGATGTAATTGCCTGTTCGGTATGAGTCATTAATAAATATCTTGACATGAGATTTTATTAATAGAAGCCTTAATTTTGCCATGTTGACTTGCAATAACATTTCTGTTCTAAACAAACTTAAATAAGAAAATGTTCATGCACTCAAGACTCTCACTTGTGCTAAAAAATATGTAAGTGCTGTACACATACACAGGCAATTATACAGCTGACATGCACTTCTATATATACACTTTTGCTCCTTTTCCAACTCCTTCTTTCTTTTAAAATAATTTCTTTAAAATTAGCATTCCTACACCCCTTGGGGGGAAAAAAAAATCAGTTACAACCTGTGCTGAGTGAAATGCTTTTAATTTTGAAAACTTCATGCCTGGAAGAGAATAACTTTAATGGAGCTGATCAGATCTTTTGTTTCTAAATTGATTGCCTCAATAGATTTATTATTTTGATTTTTATTTCAATATTACATTGACTGATGGAACAAACATTATTATCTTCTCTAAGGCACAGTCAACTGAATCAATACTACTAAAATATACTGAGAGAATGAAGATTCAATTAAAAGAGTGTATACTTGCAAATGCTTATTGACTGACTGCCTTGTCACTACAGCCAGTTCCAGAAGAACTGCAGAATGGGGAAGGTTTTGGCTACATCATTATGTTCCGTCCCCTTGGCTCAACAACCTGGACAAAAGCAGTGGTGGCTTCAGTAGAAGCAAGCAAATACATTTATAGGAATGAAAGCATTACACCTCTGTCTCCTTTTGAAGTGAAAGTTGGTGTCTACAACAATGAAGGAGAAGGAACCCTGAGCTCCATATCCATTGTCTACTCAGGAGAAGATGGTAAAGCACATTACTCCTATTGCTGACTGTGTAGAGTCTATAGGTCCCAGGTATGATAATTCAGATCTCTATAAGAATAGCCAGAAGTTAGCTCAAAGCTGCTTATTGCAGGTTTTCAAGAGACGCAAGACAGAGGATGGGAAAATGAAGTGAACAAAAGCAAGGGACAGTTTTTCATAACTGCTTTAAGTAGATGGCAAGTTTCAACAGACTTGTCCCCAGGGAGCTCCCACTGAGTGGGCTGGGAAAAAACAGGGGACATCGAAAACAGTTTACCCGTTAGAGGGCTCAGATCACTCCGTGCAGCTGACCTCCTCTAAATATCTGTCCCATATCACAGGTTATGATCGATTTTGAAAAATTACAATTTTGCTGGTGCTCCACGGTAAACAGGCAGCAAAGCTAGGGATTCACACCAGGGTTCTTGAGCTGCTGCCTGATGCTTCCACCAAAAAACTTGTCTTTTTTTCTTGAATCTCTTTAAGTTTCTGAGACAACACCCTTTTAATACCACAAATTTTCTGCTGGCTGTGTTTTCTCCCATGACCCAGAACCACAGATAGCACCAGCAGGGACTTCGGCACTGAGCATTTCGGCAGCAGAGGTGGAGGTCTCCTGGCAGCCCATCGCATGGAACAGGCTCACAGGCAGGGTGTTGGGCTACGAGGTAAGGCAGCTGGTGCTGGGCACCTTACAGACATCCCATCCCATCCCCAGCCACTTTCATATTCTGATTCCTCTTCCCTCACTGCCAAGTCAGCAGTTGATGGAGCTTTTCACCTGACTTTTCACCTAATCACAAGCATTTGTAGACCCAGACTATAGTTCTATCCCAGCTTTTTTTGTAATGTAAATTAAAACTTCAAGATTAATCATATGTGAAGGCCACAATAAAAGGACTTGTGCTTGATTCCATAAAACAAAGGTGATCCTCCCTCCTCAGACAGCTGTCTGAGCGCAATGGGGCAGTTGATCTTTAGGGGACACGCACATGACCCACAGCAACACTTACAGAAGAACATGCACATCATTACCATCCAAAGCTTCTGCTGTGGCATATTTGAAAGGCTTTGGGCTTCTCAATTCTGTTCGTAGTGAGCAGCTGCTCATGTACTAGTAAGTGACAGGCTGCATGCCCTGTGCACTGGGGTATGCCGCTGGCATAATGGCATGAGCCCAGGGCCAGATCCAGCAACAGGCATTTCAGGGGCTGAGACAGGGGAGCTGCAGGGGCATGTGGATGCTGCCAGACCCCAGTGGCACTCACCCTGCCTCTGGCTTCTCTCAGGTCTCCAGCACAGGGTGGGAGCAGAGCCCCAGTGTCAGCTGCATCTGACATCCCCAGGACATAGCAGCAGTGCCTTCGGGGCATGGGAGTGTGGTGAAGGGTTTATATTTCTAGCTGGAGTACTTCAAAGTAATCTCAAATATGATTCCTGGGCATTTTATTTGCACAGTGAATTTTCTGTAGATAAAATAAAGCAAGGGTAAACAAAGTCAGAAATACTTTAATTTCTGTGCTTTCATTACAAATGTCTAAAGCAAGGTAGTAGGAGACACATACAACACACAAACCTTCAAAAAACAAATGCTAAAAGTCAAAATTAGAAGCAGGATACAAAATAATTAAAATCCTCTTAGATGATTGAGATAAATAATTCTTTGTATCATTTAAGTATTTTTCATGAATGTTCAAACCATAAAACCAAGCAAGCTTTTAAAATTTCTCACATTATCAAAGTTTTCCTTTTGGACATCTATAAAGCTAAGGATTTGATTTGCTTTTTTAATTGGTATTCTGTCTCTCAAATTTTATTTCTTCTCTATAAATATTCATGCTTGGTTTTCTTTCCTGCAAGTTTTGAATATGAAAAATCCTGTATTCCTTGAAATCTTCATTATCAGTTTGTCTGCTTCCCAGCCAATTCCTTAACTGATTTAAAACAATTAATTGCCTTTTCTTTGTTTTGGCTTTTCAGGTTTTATATTGGACCGATGATCCCAAGGAAAGCACAGCTGGTAAAGTCAGAGTCAATGGGAATGTAACAGCCAAAAATATCACAGGACTAAAGGCTAACACGGTGTATTTTGCAACAGTTCGGGCTTACAACACAGCAGGGACAGGGCCCTCCAGCACCCCAGTAAATGTCACTACTAAAAAGTCACGTGAGTATTCAATTTTGTACAACAAATGTTGCAAGCTCCCTGGTGGGATAGTGACATTTCAGCTTACTGTGACTAGCTCTGCTAAATGTTGCAATATCAATGAGATCCCAAATTTCTTCATCAAATGAAGCAATGAAATCTGTGACTAGGAAACTTCTTCTTCTCTTCCCTGATAACAATTTTGTGGTCACCACTGAGTTTACTCAGACTGTGAGCCCCCTCTAGGTACTGGAACGCCACTGTAGGGTCTCTCCAGAGCCGTCTCTTCTCCAGACTGAACAACCCCAACCCCCTCAGCCTGTCTTCATAGGAGAGGTTCTAGGTTTGTTATGTGTATGTGCTAAGGTAATTCTCTATGCTTGCAAAACTGGATAACAGAGGTATTTGTGTTCCTCCAGTGTAGCAACCATTAGGAAGGATTTCCTTTTGAATTGCAGCAGTGTGGTACTTGCTTTCAGGAGATTTCAAATGAGATGCAGAGTCAATAAGGGAAAGATATTCCACAGGTCAAACCACAGATTTGGGTATGGGAATATGGCTTTTTTTTTTTTAAAAAAAAAAAAAAAAAAAAAGAAAAAAAAAAGAAAAGAAAAGAAAAGAAAAAAAAAAACTTAAATTCTCAAAATGCTTTTCTGAAATCTCTAAATTGTGCAGTACAGACAGTAGCGTATGTGATACATTCTCATAAATATATATTTAGTCAGTAATTGTTTAAATTTCCTGCAGTTAGAAGTAAAAACATATGCTACTCTACTCGTGAGAAACAACTTCACGAAACCTATGCTTTCAAGGGGCCATACTCCAAGATAATAGGGAAGTGCTGAGCACTGTTCTACATGATTGAACCTGTAAAGTAAATGCTCACTAAGAGCAAAATAATCATAAAATAGAAAATTCTGGTAATCCGTTATGTACCCATATGCCCTAAGTTCTTCTCACAGACAACTTTCTAATGGAAAAGGAACTAATCTCTGGAAATCATTCTCTATATTTGTATGTATATTTGTATGACAGAAAAAATAAAGACACAGCAGTCAAGAGACAGGACATATAGGGAATGAATTTGCTTTTGCTTTACATTGTCTTCATCTTCTGTCAAACTCAGGATGGTGCTAATGGTTCATTTAAAAATTAAAGTCCAAATAACCCATTTAATATTTTAAAACATATATTAAATTTTTAAGCTCTCATTTCTGAAAGATGCAGGCACTTTCAATATGGGAAGAGGTAATACATCAAGAGAATATAAACAATGTATATCTACAGTGGGAGCTTTAGCTTCAAGCTAATAGATCTGTCTTTGTACTCATTGCCAAAGATTCCTAAAATATTCTGTACATGGCATTATTGTAAAGACTAAGCAAAACTCAAAACTAAAATAGGCCTTCTGCCAAATAGGAGCAATTCTGATTGAAGCTTACTTGTCTAAGATCAATTTAAGGTCTAAGTTGATATTCTGGTTTGAGTTTACTACTTAGGAAAGTAGAAATGATGTCTTCCTTCCCTGAGCATACTGCTCCCAATAAAAACAGTTATGAGGCTCAGCTCTTCTGTTTCTTTATTTATATGTCATGGTTTTCAGAGATTTCATCACTTTTTCTTTTTCTTTACAAATATATATCTCAACAGAAGAAATTTGAAATAAGTTACAAGTATAAACTTAGACTCAGTAGAACAAAAATATTTGCTGAAAGCAGCAAGGAAGTTGTTTTTTTTTTTTTTTTTTTTTTTGTTGTTGTTGTTGTTTGTTTGCTTGTTTTTTTGTTTTTAAAAAAAGTAAACCTGTGGTTTTAGGCATATGAATATATTTAAACACCTTCAAAAATGAATATTTATCCAGCACTGACTTATGGCTCCTGGAAGGATACCTGCTTAGGTTCACCTGGGTGGCCCACTAACACCTCCTTTCCCTACCAGCTGGATGGATTAAGCTTCTCCACAGTCAGGAAGCAGACAAATATAAGAGACACAATCAATTTATTCTCTGTCTGTGGGAAATTAAATAGATTATGCTGTATTACCAAATCAACAGTGCCTTCTTAGCTATGTATGCTAATCATCAATATATAGAAACTGCAGGGAGAAATGAAGTATCCCAGAAGTTTAACATTTTAAAGTCAGGTCTGGGATATTCACAACCCAGAAGCCCTATTTCTCCAGATATCTCCCGTCTTTTCTTAATTCTATTCAAGTCCCTATTTCCTTTAATACCTCCAGCACTGTCCTCCCAGGCAGGGTTCAGTAGGACACACCATGGAGATGAAGATAATGTGTTGTTCTAAATATGAGACAGCATTAGCTCAAAGGCACAGTTTCAACTTCACATGTTCTCACAGGATTCAATTTCTGTCACTTGTAGGCAAATTTTCAAAGTCCTGGCACTTAGGCATAAAAAGCCTTTGAAAATCTACTCGCGGCCTATTATGCTGAGAATTTATAAAATCCTGCAATGTTTCATGATGGATCACATGGAGACTTTAATGTGTAACTCTTTGTAACCTGCACTCATGGCTGATGAAAATATAGCCTTTTGTATTCTACTCTTAGTTTTAGCTTTTTTTTTTTTTTTTTCCCCTGAAATCCATGCAGCAAAACATTCTCTAGTCCATTACAATATAGATAGAAACAACACAGTGCTTAAGCAAAATCTATCAAATGTAACTTGAACTGTCAGACATTGTCAGGCTTTTCCTAATTTCCAAAATGAACTCTCACAGTAAGTGGTTTTGTGCTATGAATAGATCTTTATTCTGACTAATATGAGAGCAATGATGGACTGGAAAATATTTTTTACTCTTTTAGACTTGAATCAGCCATGCATTTTTTACTTCCATGTCAGCGGCTCATTCAATTACACTATGCAAATTAATATTTAGTTGTATCTTGTGATTATCATCATCTGTTTTTTAAAGCACCGAGTCAACCCCCAGCAAATATCGCCTGGAAACTGACAAATTCCAAAATCTGCTTGAACTGGGAGCACGTAAAAACAATGGAGAATGAATCAGAAGTGCTAGGCTACAAAGTAAGTCATTGCTTTATCTCATTAATCATGCACATTGTTTATAATAAAAGGGGAAAAAGTGACTTGTTGAAATGTGACTATTCATTACCTGGAAAAAGGTGACTTTTCTGGAGTTATTGGGACAGTTGGCTGACATTTACACAAAACATGGAAGAATATCTCATTCAGAGTAGGATGCCTTTATCCTAACACAGGGGTATCCTGTCCCTAGCACTGGAACTCCTGTCCCATTTCCCTTGTAATCTTACTTGTATCAGATTCTTGCATTCACATCTTTTTTGACAAGAGCTTCACACATTTGTAAGAAATAGAGAACAGTCTCTTAAGAATTAAAGAGGCATAAAATACATTTGAAAGTCCTCACTCTCTGACAATTCATAAATGTATCTTTGAAACTAGATAGGAAGACACTCACATAAAGATCAATGTGAGTGAAGTAAAAAGCGCTTCTATAAATCCATTTTTTAAGGAAAGTAAAATTTAGTTTAAAGTTTGTTTGCAGTGCCTCTGACCCCAACAGACTTCAGGAGAGACTTTATTCCTGAAGGATGGTAAAAATGGTTGTGGAGAGCACTTACATGAGGAAAGGTTCCTAGGATCAAGATCCTTGCATTGCTCAGCATTTTAGTGTCTATGCAGTGTTATTTATGCCCAGGGAGGAAAAGGACAGAAAAAAAAAATATTAAAATATCCACCTTGCAATCTTTCTTGAGATCATATCCTTTTAGATTCTAGTGAGTGTGCTTGAGTAGCTCCACACACTGGGAAAAACATTAAAACTAGTCTATTAAGCTCTTTTCCTTTGTGTCTAACATACCTGCTTCCAGGCTACACTTTCCTATTACATTTTGATGTGGAAAGAGTGCTTTAAGTGCTCACTGCGTATTTATTGTATGATCCCTGTTAACTCTCTTTCTGCTTTGCTCTTCAGTTGCTCTTTTTAGCATAAATATATTAAAAGTTTGTTTTCACAAGATTGCTAGCAAGGAAGAAAGGCTTCTTGGAGGACAAAGCCGTAGTCTGCAGGATCCCCACCCAGACTCCCCAGAGCACTTGGGCGTGGGGCCAGAGTGGCCAGTCCACACTATGACCCAGAGATACTTTAGTGAAAAGACCCATACACAAGCAGTTCCTGAATCCCTCAAATTTAGTTGCAGAAATGTGCTTCCTAAGTGGAAACCCAGGTGCTACTATCCAAATTTCTGTCCTTTCTTCAACTTGTAAAAATGTTTTTCTAATGGTATTTAATACTCTGCAGGGTGCTGATAGAATTATGAAAAGTTTGGGACATGACAGAAAGTATTCTCAGCCATTTAAAAAAATCCATTAAAACTTAAATAAATGAAGTAACTCTTGTTTCCTAACTCCTTTTTATTTAGATTTTGTACAGACAAAACAGACACAGCAAAACTCATATACTGGAGACAAACAACACTTCAGCTGAACTTCTGGTGCCATTTGAAGAAGATTATCTCATCGAAATAAGAACAGTCAGTGATGGTGGGGATGGCAGCAGCAGTGAGGAAATTAGGATTCCAAAAATATCAAGTATGTGAGAATTTTTATCCTTCTCTGAATATTATTGCGTAATAAGAAATGCGTGTGCCTCTAAGAAGTACAAAGGATTAACAGATGTTTTGTTACCGTAGGTGACTTCCCTCTCATTGCTTTGTAATACTGGATGAAAGTAGATTAGTCTCTGGTTTTATCATGTTCATTAGTGGGGAAACAATTTCCCAACACCCATGTGTGATCTTAATCTTTAATGTATGTCTCCATGAGCCCTGGCCTGGAATGCTTTAGGAAGGACAGAGAAATAAGCTTTCTAGCTGAAGTTAAACCTGCAGCTTTCAGATTCACCACAAATTTTAATCAGATCTGGAGCTGCTGCATATGCCAAGACAGAACCTCTCAGCTCTGCTCCATGGCTGAGGTGTGGGTACCCAGGGTCTGGTCTCTGCTTGCATGAATACCTTATTATTCATGCAAAATGCAGCACAGTTTTGTAACAAACTAACCAAAACCCTCCTGAAAGCAGCTATTCATGTAGAGACTGAGAACATGATTCAAAACCGTACTCCCTGGGATTGCTGCTGCAACTTGAAAATGAATAAATACAAATAACCTTTGTGGATAATGTTTCATTTTGAAAGTTTAACAAAGTATACTGTTATGCTAGACTGCATAGAAATACATATTTGGACAGACATTTACTTATGTCAGAGATTTTTTTATGCTTATGTCTTTACAGGTTTAAGCTCTGGAGAAATAAATTTGTCCCAAAGAGTGCACTATACATTGACACCTGGGATCCTGCTGTTGAGTTTTGTCCTTAAGTACTCTCTCCCTTGATGATTAAAGCAATGTTCAGCCACGGACTTTTAAAAGTAAACTGTCTGTAGATTTTATCTTAATACTTTACCAGAATGAACATTTCCAATAAAGAAAAATAGTGGGCACTGGGGACCTGGGGGAGGGGGGGAGAGAGAGATTGTACACTACTAAGAAAACATAAATCTCAATACTGCTGAGAAAATGTAAATATCAATACTACATAAATTTAAAAAAAGCTTTGAAATTCATGGATAAATGTATATGCATTCATTAAATGGGGTGGTGCCAAATATAACTTGAGATTGTTAGGAGACTGATCTCAATTTTTTAAAAACAGTAATTCTTATTGAAACTCCAGTGTAATGGTATGACAGATGTGAAAGACCTGTGCCAAGATGTTGTAACTGAGAAAAGACTTGAGATTAGTTGGGATGTGGACATTATTTATCTCATGTTCTTCATTGTAACCTGTTCAAAACAACAACAACAACAACAACAACAACAACAAACTTTCAATTAAATAAAAGCTATTTGTTTATTTTTTTCACTTTTTTTTTCTTTTTTTTGTATTACAGGGAACAACATAGAATGCATTATATGAAATGTACTACACTATTTTCTTCTGAAAAGGGAAACCTAAATAAAAGGAGTCATGTGGACCAACCCAAAGCCATTGAATTCAATAGAGAAGCATTCAGTGGCATCAGCAAGCCTTGAACCAGATCTAAATGGGACAGTACCTTTTATAATTTGAGATACATATTCTCAAATACATTTTAAAGGAACAGTCTTGTGAAGACTGTTCTCATTAACAAAGATAGCAGAGATGCTGAATACCTTTTTTAAGGGGAGATTGAAATATATCTGTCTTCCAGCAGGTTCAGTTACTCTCTCAGCTGGTATTGTTATTCTTTGCTGTAGCCTGGAAGTGTAGATTCATCTTTGGGCTAGGTGTGAAGGTAAATGAGAAGACCATTGATTTTCATCATCTTGAAATATAAATAAAAGCATCTAATTAAATCCTTCAATCTATTGAGTTATTAGAATGTTAAATGAAACACCAGAGTGAGCATGGCTTTCAAGTCAATAGATATAGCTCAAAATGTGAAGTCACACTGCTGTGTATTTTAACAGCATCCTATAAAGGGTATTTGTTGTCTCATATCATACTAGGGGATGAAAAGATCCCCTAGTAGTGATGTGATCTTTTTCATTCCCACTTTATTCTGAAGTAAATTTTCTTTTCAACACTGTCAAAGATGTGTTATCTCACCTTTGTAACCATTTGGTACCACAATCTAATGAAGTTCCTCCCCTTCTCTCCATTTGAGAAGGGCTCGAATGGAGATGGCATTGTGTAAGCCCACCAATAAGCAAAGTAGTTTCATCTATGCATGATAATTCTCCAAAGAGTGTAATAAAACACATTTCTTGTCCATGGCTATAGGACCCAAGTAGGCAACAAGAGTCTTAGAATGGGAAGTTATATAGGAAGTTACCAATACTTCAATACCTGAGGTTACTGACAGGACTCATATGCTTGCCTTCCTGGGAGAACTCCACACACTCAGATATAAAATGAAATCATAAATAATAAAAACATAGCAAGAGCATGCTTTATGAAACAATGTTCAATTTTGATTTAAGCACTCCAGAGAATGAAAAGGATATTGAATCCCTAGGACAACGTGTTTCGCTAGGAATTGTACCCACTGTTAAACGTTTGCTTTTTCTTTTGATGCTATCAAAGCCAAAAGAGTATGTGTTTCATATTCTTGTGGCTACAGAGACTAAAGAAATTATTGTAGAAACTTGGGCAAATATTACTCACTTCTGGTGATATTTAATAATCCTTATACTGAATTCAACAATGTTTTTCAAAGAGATGACCCCTCTGGTGGAGCTCTAACAGAGGTTTTTGCATCATTGCATCCCAGCAGGTCTCTAAGAGCAACTTGTCGCTGCCATTGCAATTCACTTACAGAATTTTTGTATCCAGTACGCAATGGGTACATTTTGTTTCAGTTAAACTGAATCTAATATTCTTATATTTTATAACATAAATGTGATCCTTTCACTAAGTTTAAACAAAACAGCTCTTTTCATTCCAGCAAAGAAAGATTTTCTTGTGAGCAGTCATATGCAGCTGAATAGAAGGCCTGATAGATGCTTAATTACAGGGAGGCTCTAGAAATATAATGCCACTTTTAGAAGCCTGTCCTCTGGGATTTCTACAAAGATGCTAATCACAAGAGTTATTAGGAAGAGGTTTAACATAGCTTTCAACAGAAGAGAACAGTTTAGAAAGAAGTGGATATGGTATTTAAAATCTTGATAATGCCCTAATGAAGTAAAAACATTTTTCCTTGCAGTGACAATAAACAATGAAATATTTCTTCACATTTGTTTTCATTTCTGTATACATGACTAATGTTCATTACAAGGTGCTTTTCTCTCTGTAGAAGATGTTTTTTCAGATTAGTCTCTTCAATTCTCCCGTGTTTAACTTCATAATTTCTACCTTACCTTTGTTCTGTCATTCCCATGGGAGAAACCCTTTTTAAGTAAGGGAAAACCCTAAGAATAGGATGGTTGCTAATTGAGCAAAGCTATTCTCTCCTTGAACTTCCTTAGAGCTGAAGCACAAGTGGATTTCCAAGTGACTACTTTGCCTTGGGACTGCCGGTCGAGGTATATGTGCAGGCACACACACAGGACGGACCAACATCAGGGTGATAATCAATGGTCATTATATGTCACTATATGTTTCCTCTGCCTCGTGCCACCAGGTGGACAGGGTTCATCATTCAGCTTTGCTCCTCCATTGTGGCCAAGAGCTCTCCTCTCCTCTGCATGCAGGAGTCAAATGTTTGGCACCATAGCTACTAAAACCAAGTGAGACGTGCAACTTTAGCAAACAATCTTTTCATTCTTTCCCTTAGGAGATGTTTACTTCAGCAAACAGAACTTAAATTGATCTAATTCACTATTTTGTTCTGCTGCTGTGCTTCTTAAAGTAGATTTGTCTAGCATTGAAAAACTCAAACCAGAGTAGAATGCCTTAAATCACAACTTCTAAGGAGTCTTAAGAATAATACATTTAAACAAAGATATGATGATAACCCCCTATTCTCCCTAAATAAATTAAGTTATCTAAATTGTGGAGACCTCTCCTCCTCCTCTTTAACACCCCCATATTTTTTTGATGTTTCACTAAGTCAAAATGATGTCTGAGTCAAGCTGGAGTATTTTATTTTGATGACCTAAGCAAAGTAGAAAAATCTAAAACCAGTCACAGTCAGAGATTTTCATTTTAAATTTAATACATCAACAAAATATTTCTCCCTGAAAAAAAGCAATTTTTAGTCTATCCAAATGTTTCATTTAGTTCCAAATGCAATGTTTCATTGTGACTTAAGATCATTTAAGCTTTCTTTAATACCTCCCCCCTCTTTATAGAGCAATTTTTGAATATGAATGCCAAAAAAAAATAAATAAAATAGCCCGCATGTGCTATTGCACCAGCCCCTAAATCAGCATTACCCTGAAGTGCAGAAGCACCCTGTGTTTTGTGCAGGTCATTGGTATGCGGCACGAGCGAGGACTTGACACAGAGCTCTAAATCACACTTACGTATAAATACATTGCAAAAGCAAAGAAAGATTTTTATTAATATCTGACTATACTGCAGTCACAGAGAATTTCCCACAATGATTTGCTGTGTGAAAGCAAGAATTAATCTGCTCAGAGAGGCTTTGGCAGGTGTGGGGCTTCTGTGGGCCGATGGCTGGGAGCGCTGCCTCCCTCCTTCCGCCCCCACAGGTTTCATCCATTCAGCTTTCAATTCACACATCCAGCTGCTCTCTGCTCTTCCCTGGGCAAAAGCGGGAGCAGATCTTGCCTTACCCTGAATATCTCTGATGCCTTTCCTCCACTTCTACATTTCCAAGGCACCATTACTGGCATCTCATCGCTACTGAATGTCAGTTACCTTGAACTTTGGATAGCTTGCAAGGGTCTGTGTGGATGCAGCCATGCTATAGCCTTTGGGTGTATGTGGTTTGAGGTATGGAAATATTCGCAGTGGACTACTGAAATTCTGCTACAAGGATGATGAGAACTTCCGAGCACAGGCAGTATGGAAATGAGCAGAGCCTCGCAGTCTTTGCATTATTTATCCCAAGGAGTGGCTCAGCCTACCCCAGCCGTCAGGCTGAGATGATGTCTGTGTGCTGTCTTCTGCCACTGCAAGTGGATTACTGGAGTGCTGCCACTTACCCAGGGATTCATGTGGATGAAAAATATCAAAGAATGTCATTCTTTTGCATTTGCATTTGCACATTCATACATAGGCACTCAGAAATATCCCTCTACCTAAAAAAAAAAAATGTACACAAGATTGCAAAGGCTTGGTATATAATGCCTCTGGTCATCTTCAGCGTGTGTATAAGGATCTGGCATTTCTCTTGCTCTGACTATTATCTAAACAAAAACTATGAGTTTTTTTCTTTTTTGGGGGGGCGGGGAGGAAAGGGAAGGGGAGGCAGAGGAACAGTGCTATTTAAATAGCTTGTATAAAATCTTTCTTGGAAAAATTTACCATGTAGAAAAGGTCACTTGGACATTTTGACAGCATGGTATAATAAAGGCCTCTAAATGGCTTCAATCTTTTAGTTTTACTTTTTTATTTATTTAATATGAACTTCCTTTTATCAGTTTCTAGCACTTAGTACTTGAAAATATGTCTAATGTAGCAATTATAATGCCATATTAATAATGCTGTTATGTATCATTTCTTTGCTTAACCTATTCTATGTACAACAATATTTTTCAATACTGAAAAATGTCTCCAAACATTTATCCTTAGAGAATGAACTGGAATAATTCTGACACACAAAGGGCGACCAGAAGAGCCCCTTGCAAGTTTGTCACAAGGCATGTTCAAGTCCCTAGACATTTTGCACTTACAGAGTTCCACAGTGTGGATGGGCTGGGCCAGGATAGGCAAGGCACTGGCTCATCACTGTGCTGCCTGGCTCCAGCTCATGCTCTGCTAGAGGCTGTTGGTGTGACCCACGTTTTCCCTTCTGAGCAACGTGTCCATGGTCTCTGCCAGTGGTCTCACATGGGATACTACTATGATAGCATGTAAAAGAAAATAAAATTAAAAAAAAACAAAAACAAAAACAAAAACAAAAACAAAAGAGAGAGAGAGAGAGAGAGAGAGAGATGTTTGGGTTTGTTTGTTTGTTTTTAAAAAATAAAAATAAAAAAATGAGTGCCTGCTGGGGGAGCAAACGTCCTACAGCTGTGGGGCTGTAAAAGAATCAAGCTGCAGCTCAGTGTCCCTCCTCTGCACACCCCTGACACCCAGCCCAGCCTTCCCTCTTGGGGTAATGCCTGATGAGGAGTCCCCTGGGGCTGGCAGGTCTGAGCTGAGGGACATTTCCTGCAGCTCTCCATGCGCCATGGAGTGAATTTTGTGTGAGATTGTGTGAGCACTGCTAGCGTGGTTTAATTGCATTATTCTGCAGCCCTGCTCTCCCAGAGATTTTAAAGAGAAAAAACACAAATCTTTCACTTGTCCCACTGCCCTTAGTAGATTTAAAGCCTATGCAGTTTGAGTGGGTTTGGAATTTATTTGAAAGCCTTCTTACACAGGTACAATTTATCCACAGAGATCAGCAGTTTACATCGTATTGATTAATGTGGTTATTGATTTATTCTGCGATTGTACTGGCCTGGTATATACAGGCCTGGAATGTGCTATTTTCCAAGAGTGATTGACTTCTTTCTTTATTGACTAAAATGAGCTGATAAAAATCTAGCTCTGGCTGAGCTAGAACTACTTTTTTGTGTTCCTGCTTCTAGCAGAGAGAAGTAGGAGACAGACATTGATGCAGAGTGGAGGAAAGAAGTTACAAGGTTTAACTCCTACTACATTACCCTGTCTGAGCTAAAATCCAGCCCACAACCTTAGCAAGGTGACAAGCTGGAAGATTTGGATGGTAAAAAGACAGGCAGAATTTGAATTTTCAAGTAGTGTCTTAAACTGCTTGTCACTCTGCTAACTTCAGCAGGTGAACATAGTTTTTGGAGCTTATTGCTGTTCGCCGATGCTAATAGCTCTGTCCTATTAATCCAGCAAATTCTGGGGGCTTCAGATGGACTGCTAATGAGGAAAGGCTTGAGGCTTGCCAAGGTCCCTCCAAAGGGGTGAAATTAGTCTATTTTTTTTTCTTGCTATATTAGGAAATGTGTAGATTGCAGCAAATAACGTTAGAGCACCTCGGAGCTGTTTGTGCCTGGCTCTGGGTGCTGCATTACAGCGCCATAAAGTGGGTCTCGCTGCCATTCATCACACCTGCTGTGAAGCCTTCCCAAATTGGGGTAAAAAGGTTGCTGTGACCCTGCAACGCATGACCAGCCACACCACAGCAGTTCTTGGCCTTTTCCCTGTCAGAGCTGCCCTCTGGGCCACCCTGGCTGAGGAAAGCCACAAGCGGACCCCTCCAAACGAGCACCTGGGTCACCACAGCAGGGCCACCCCACTGCTCCTGCAAGGCATCCTGGCTTGCTGCAGTTTTTCTATTTAATTAAGAGCTTGGAAGACCAAATTGACTTCAAAGGCAGATATTCTCATAGGTAAATTCTCTCTGTTTTGAGGCTCTTTGTCAATCTGGGCAAAAACTTTCTCTCCAACTGTGCAGTGAAAGACCCACCGTAAATACTGTCAGCTCCCCTGCCACACACACACCCTAGCCATCAAGGTGTGCCAATGACCGTTTCTCTCTGATGTCACATGAGCCCCACAAAGCCAGAAGCATCTTCATACAGTATCCTGATATAGCTAAATTACAGCAAACATACAGAAGTGCCAGTGGGATGGATCAATTCTTAAAACACTACGGAAAAAAAAATCAGGTGGGCAGCTGTAGCAAAGTTCTGCTCTAGCTGGCAGTTGCTAGTGTTTTTCCCACTTGTTATGAATAAATAAATAAATAAAATGAGAAAGCAATTATCAGCTCTGATCATGCAGAAACTTGGCAGTTTAATCATTATTTGATGTTATGAGTTTGTCTGTAAAAAACAAACAAGGAAAAGGAAAAGGAAAGGAAAAGGAAAAGGAAAAAAGGAAAAGGAAAAAAGGAAAAGGAAAGGAAAAGGAAAAGGAAAAGGAAAAAAGAAAAAGAAAAATAAAAGAAAGGAAAAAAAAAAACTGCAACCATTTGACTGAGTGGGATTTCATAACAGCACTTTTGCTCACCCAAGGTCAGGAGCAGGGCAGGCGCCCATCAGGGCTTATGTCCCATTAAGGGCAATGTTCCTCACCGCCACTCCTTCGACTCAAAGACTTCGATTAAAGAGGCCACTTTCCTTTACACTGCTGGAATTGAACCTAAAATAAAGTATATTCTTCACTTTCCCGCACAATGACAATTGGCTGTATTTGTGCTAGAGCTGGTTGGAAAATGTTTCATGAAACAGTTTCCCATCAGCAAATACCGCTTCTTCTGAGCAATACGTTGCTACAGGAACATGTTGATTTTTGATGTTTCCAGAAGATATATTTTCCAGTGACTCAGAATTAAACTGAGTATCTTTTTTTCTTCAGTGTCTCTGCTTCCCTGCTTTCTCTTTCTTTTGATGCATACATTGTTTTGCTTCATATGAAGATTTTACTTAGTAGTTTTGCTGGTTTTATAACAAGTGATGTATTTGGTTCACTGCACCCTCTCCCACTACAGATGTGCACAAGCACAGACATCCACATTTTGTGTTACATTAGAAAATAATAACATTTCTTCACCATTACTGGATGTAAAGCTGACTTTCCTATACTTTCAAAAAGAATAATTCTGAATAACTTTTGAACCATTCCAGTTTTCATTCTCATTTACAGTTGTAAGTAATTACAGAATTATCTATAAGATGGAACATCTTTAATCTTATTTCATGTAATTTGTTCTGCATGAGGTTTACAAGGCAGTATTATTCTCTATATGTATATATGCATTGAGTAGCGAAATACAAAAAGTAGAATGATTATAGCTTGAGACATAGCTTCTGTAAAGAATGTCTATAAACACCCACACTGTTCCAGTTCAGAGATGATCTCTAATAGAGATATTCTCCCAAGCTTCTGAGTCACACAAGGCTTTTGAAATTTTTTTCCCAAAGTCTAAACCACAAAGTAATCCTGGTTAATACACACACCTTTTTCCCCATTCCTAAGTATCTCAGTCATCTTTTAGAAAAGAAATACTGTATTCTGTGCCTATTGTGTTGGTTGGCAAAAGATGAACTTTATACCTTTAAATAATGGAGTTGAAGAGAAGAATTAAGTATTGAAGAGAATAGGTTGGTTTTATGGATTCACATTAGGTTTCACTCTTTTCCTCTGAGCGAATATATAGCTCCAAAATTACTCCAAAAGTGGGCTGCCTAGTGGCAGGTGCATCCAGCACCAGCATCTCCTGATGCATGAAGGAGCTGAGTGCAGTTAGTAAAGGTAAAATTAGAAAAAAAAAAAAGGTTAGTAACTGTGTTTATATAAATAGACATGTATACATAAATGTATGTATATAAGGAACAGAAAATAGAGAGCTGTATTATGAAAAGAGTAATACATTTTTTGTTTTACCTCTTTCCCTGAGAAGAAAAATCAAAAGAGTGATTCTGCAATAGCAGGCAGTGTATAGCAGCACACATTGGTATCTAGGGCCTATAATAATTTATCTAATTTAACTATGGCACTACATTCATAAGTATAAGCTCCCAGTCATTTCTCTACATTAGGGGATGTATGTGCCTCCCCATTTCCCCCCTCCCCCCCCCCAGTCACTGGGAGATTTCTTCTGTAAATACATCCCTCTATAAATACAAAGCTGGCTCTCTAGCCTATTAGCTGTTCTGAGGAAATAAAATGATAACATGCCTTGCACTTTAAAACTTCGTTTATAAAACATCTTAAAACCACTAAAAGGCACATGTAAGTTACAGTCATGGCCATTGCTTACCATCACACCCGCCCAACAATGTATTTATTTATTCTAAATAAAATATTTCAACTACAGTATGGTCACTTTGTTGCAGTTCACAACTTTAAATGAAATGAGCACTTATTGATGCATAAGCACTCCAGGCAATGCTGGTACATATCTTGACATTTAATAAAATTAAATATCCCTGGTTGAATTACGCCATTGGTTTTTAATCAGTATAATCTGCAGTTCTTAATAGGGCTTTCAGCAGCACTCACGGTGGCCAGGACCCATGCGCCTCTCCCAGCCAAGAAGAAGCTGGCAGGAAGGCATCCATCCACCAAGAAAGGGAGATTTCAACTTGGGAAACACATCCCACATCCTCTACTGCTTTATCAGAGAGATACTTGATTTGCGTGACATTCCTTTTGAGGCCTAAATACAATAAAATACCCACATAATTTCTGAGCAAAGTTTTCATGAAAGCAATTTGCCGCTAACCAGATATCTGCAGGTAGCTCACAGAGGCTCTCAGATGGAATTGTGAATGCCTGCAAGTTTTTAAAGAGCCGTCAGAAATGTAGGTCCCAGTTGGGGATGCAAAAAAATGTTTTTGGTGTTATCCAGTTTTTTTTTTTTTCTGCTTTGATGCAAAAAACAAATATTTCTATATTTTCTAGCAAATAAAGTTTGTTTTCAAGTGTGTTAATGCTTACATAATATTTTGCATTTAGGTAATGCAAGATCAAATAGACATTTTAAACAAAAAATAATTTTTAAAAGGACAGTGGGAGCATTTCTTTGCCTGAGTACTGAAGTATGCTTTGTCCTTTTTCAACCAGTAACACATTTTCTTCCACTTTATTCATTTGATACAATTCTATTTTTGCAGGGAAAAGGCACTGCCAAATCCTCCTAACCAGATTTTTGTAGATCTGTGTACACTAAAGCATTTTCAGCCAAAAAAAAAAAAAAAAAAGGCAGACGAGGCTCTCCAATGTACTTTCAAGGCTCTCCAATGTACTTTGTGGCAGTGCTTGGCCCATGCAGGAGCATTCCTGGGTGGCCAGAAGAGAAGTGTCCGGCCTCCCTCCAGAGCAACATTTGTTCCCTGAGCTGTGCTTTGGCTGCTTACACTCAGTTTTTGTTTCTACCATCCACATGACAACTGTTGAGTGGAAATAGTTTTAAATTAGAGGATTCATTTACCCAAACATAGCTAGAAAAATATCCACAAATATCTCCTACATATTTTTTATTCTGCAGAGATTAATGTATGAGAAGAAGTGATTAATTCAAGCTTTACTTCACAGATGATCTCTCAGGCCTAACAGCGTACGCACGCAGTCAATATTTTGCAAATGTTTTGATTAATAAATCTTTATATAGCCCACTGCAACTTTGTAGATTTAAATTGATGCTTGCATTGCTCGGAAAGCATACTGATTTTCCCTGCTTGCTTTCCTGACTCAGGGTTGTTGGCCTGAAGTGAAGAAAACAAAGCAAACATTAGCGAACACAAACCCTGTTACTTTTAACCACAGAACCCCTCTGAGGAAGAGGAGTGTGTGGAGGCAGCCGTGCTCTCAGTAGGAGCTGATGCCACCACCCCAGGCCGCCCTGCCTGCTCTGTGTCCCCCCAGCGGGACATCTGCTGCTCCCAGCCCAAACACATCTGCAGGTGCCCAGCCTCTGAAGCATTAGCAACTTCCATTCCTTTCACTGTATCTGCAAAATACACCACAAGGCCAGCAGCACTGCATCAGCACCCCTCATTAAGGGCCTGGCGTAGGGGGGGTGGACGGCCCTTGAGCATCCGTGGCAGTAGGACAGGCTTCTCTGCAAGTCCTCAAGTTAAAGATCTTTAATCCTGGAGAATAAGTTCCTCCTTGATTTGCTATTTGCTTTGACTTTTGTTTAATGCCACAAGCACAGAGTGATTCACCTCCTGTTTGTGAGGGTTTTCAAGTAACCTTTGAGCACGCGGGAGGCACAGGTGGGCTGAGCTCACTGCAGAGGTCTGGGTTTGGCATGGGCCTACCAACCCCATCTCCTCTTCTGGGTTTGCACAGGGGTCAGCACCACCCTACCAGACTTGGACACTTCTGTTGAACACAGTCATCATACCTATATTTAGACCAACACTGTTATAGTCTTGTTTTTTATATAATATTCCTTTCTTGATAAACTTGGTCTGGGTCATGGACAGGGAAAGTCTTGTGGGTTGCTTCTGTTAGGGAGGGAAAACGAGCAATTGCTTTCTTCAGCAATACCCTATTACTTAGTGAAATAAATAAAAAATAAAAATAAAAAACAGAGCTGCTCTCTGACACACAACAGGTTCAAACACTGGCAGCTACTTTTTCTCTTGGCTCCATCTGTTCCTCCCATAGGTCTAAGCCTCTAATCCTCTTCACTTCCTTCTTGATCATATTTTTACCTCATGAATGCCTTTGGGCTGCATCTTGTCTCTTCTCTTGCCACTTCTGTAAGTATATACACAAACATAGACTTGGATATATATAAGTCCTCAACCTATAATTGAAGAAACTTCCCATTTTGGACAGGGCAGTACCAATTCATTGTGTTTTCCTTGAACCATTTATGTTTTCCTGGAATATCACTGTGGCCTCATTGTTGATCCCTGTTTTTTCCATTTTTTACTGACTAAAAGAAGGTCTTAGCAACCTCTTCCACCTATCCAGACTGAAGCCTGGCTATCACATCCAGTGCTTTGTCTAAGGTTTTACCTTAGTCTGTTCCTTAGTCTGTTATATTATACAAATATAACAGATACCATAACTGCATTTAATACATCCCTGAGAAAAAGAAGTATATTTAGGCTATACAAATACTGCAAAAGGTGCCATTTGTTGTAAAGGAGACACCAGGAAAGCACTCAAGTGTCAGATAGAAAGCTCAGTATCATTTTTTAATAGCAATGGATTATATTAATGAGAAAAATTTGGATCCCAGCATAACTCTTCCAGCAGATATTATCATTATGTGCATTTCACATTATTACTAATTTTGTATTCAGCATATCAGGACCATTAATTCAGATTTAGTCTGCAGCTGAATAAGCCAGATTGCTTAAGAAAATAAACGTCTCTATTACTTTTTATAGTGTTGAAATTAATTTACAGTTCCAGATTGTGATAACTAAAATTGAGAATTAAAACTATATTTGCTACCTGAGATTTCCCAGAGATTAGCATTCACAAGGCTGTAAAAATATTAACTGCTTTAAATAATGCTTGCAATATTTCTAGGGTTATAAAGCATCTTCCCGTATCTCATTTTAATTTATTTAGCATCTATCTCTTTAAGCCTTCCTTTTAGCATATTCACACTGCTGGAAGATTAGACTGAGATTATTGCATTAAGAGAAATGCTATTTACAATGATGGCATGTAATACAATATGTATTTCCAGGGGCTTTGAAAGGCATGGAAATAAAATTTTTAATGATGTCTTTAAGGGCTCTCAGGCTGCCTTTGTGCTACCAGGAAAGTCGGGGTTGAGTAGAATTTCTGAAGCAGAATGGCATCAAGTCAACAGTAGATAAAACCTTTATAGGAAACAGGGAACTCAATAAAAACTCACAAAAAGGCAATGTAATTTCCAGATTAATCTCTGAGAACCATAAGGAGTGCAGAAGAGTGAGATAGGGGGGAACAGGAGCAGCAAAGCTGCTGTGGTTGCTCAGAGCCGGAGTCTTCAAACATCGTGAGATGTTTCTCTCTTTCATTCCCCTCTGAAATACTCAATACCTTCTCTGTCAATGGCATTCAAAAATCACAATTTCTCCACCACACTGTCAACAACTTTAACAGTTATGTATGTAGGGCTTTTTGAGCCTTCTGCATGTACACAAGCCAAGTGCTGACTTGAACACTGCCTATCAGCGATGGACCTCTTTAAAAGAATAAAAGGCTGAGCTCCTTATGCAACTGGTTGATGCAAGCAGCTGGAGCTTAAAGAAAACCATCAAACTTCGTAAAAAAATTGGGTGAGTTGGACACAGTGTCATTGCAGGATTAGGTTCTGAGTCAATAACATCTGTTCTAATACCTCCCTTGTAGAAAGAGGAAAATAGGATTTAAATTTTAATCCATAGATTGAACGAGAAACAGAGTAGCAGATTCATAGCTAGCAAGGTACAGTACTGCCTTGGAGGGTTGAGTAAATTCTTACTTGGTTGTGATATTTACCGATTTAATGAAATATCTGCTTAATTGTATCAGTCTCCAAAAAGTCCAGAACCAAACAGTCATGTAACAGTTGATCTAACCTTTTGCTGGATTGTTTAAACTTTAATTTTTATTTGAGTGGCATAGAAGCAGTAATTGGAAGGATATTTTGTCAAGGGAGCTGCTCGGAAAAGCTCTCAAGCACTATTAGAACTATGTGTGATGGTAAATCATTTTGCAGAACTCCTGCAGTAACAATTTTTTAAAAGTTCATCACTTGACCATCCTTCCAGATAGAGATCATTTCCTTTGGCTACCACTGGGGAAGAAATCACATTCCCAAAGTATTTTAATTTGCTTACCTTAATACTAATTTTTATTAGTTCACATCAGAATTCCCTGCATAAGTGATCTTAGGACAGTTACATCTCAAGCTGAGATTTCAACAGCTGAGTTCATACTCTGAAACCACAGAAACAGAACTTCCTTCAGTTGTTTTTGTTTTGTTGTTAGTTTTTTAAAGAAAATATTGTTCTAGTCTTCTGAAGACTAGACGCCAAATGCCTGAGTATCATTTTATGAAAATTGCCCTTATATCATGTGTTATATCTCCAATATATATCTTATATCTCCAGTGTTCCATGGCTCTGCCTTTGCAATAATGGTTTAAAATGGAAACATTTATTTTTCCCCAGTTTTTAGTAGCTACAGAAGAAGCAGGGGGCTAATTGCCAACACTGAGCTGCGAGGGCCAGATCAAGAGGAAAAAATGAAACTAAATGTTTCAGAAAATAGGTGAAGGATCCTGCTGTGGCAAATTTGGATGATTTAGTCTAGTGCTGTGTTGTTCCTCCTCCCCATCTATAAGTTATAGTAGACTCAGTGCTTTTAGAGCATTGAGTTGGAACTAGCAACTGCACATAAACAGCCATAATCAAAGCCAGAAAAAAAAAAAAAAAAAAAAAAAAAAAAAAAAAAACACTTTAAAAGTTTGAAGGGTTATTTTCTCATTAAAATCAATACATATTTACATTTAAGTATGTATAAAATCCAAAGATGCAAATACAGAGATATATTCACAATAGAAATGTATTTCTAAGCAGTAGAGATACAACTTCAATTCCTATTGCTCTTTCATCACAGGTAGGATATCTGTTTAAAGAGAAGTACCCAAAATAGGACACTGAAAGAGGAAAGGACTGAGTTCAAAATTATTTTGTTATTCAGTTATGCCTCCACATCATCCTAAGATTTTGGTATGTGAAACTACATGGAATACATAATTTGAGAAGAACTCGTTTTCATGTTATCACACAGAATTTTTAGGTTGGAAGAGACCTCAAGATCATCGAGTCCAACCTCTGACCTAATGCTAACAGTCCCCACTAAACCATATCCCTAAGCTCTACATCTAAACGTCTTTTGAAGACTTCCAGGGATGGTGACTCCACCACTTCCCTGGGCAGCCTGTTCCAATGCCCAACAACCCTTTCAGTAAAGAAGTTCTTCCTAACTAAAAAGCTCAGACAGAAACTAATTACCCAAATCTTCAGGTGAGTCAGAGGAGAGAAACCTAGACCTTGAAAACCATGAAATGCTTAAGGCACAGTGGGACTGGTTGAGTTCCCATGCATCCAAGATCACCCAGCACTGCTGCCCCATGAACTCTGCATCACTCCCACCCCAGCACTGTAGCCAGTGCAGAGCTGCCTCCTGCTGACTTGAGTGGAAAACCCTGAATTGCCTTCTTGCATCAATTTTAATAGAGCCTAGAGCCATAGGAGAAGACCAGCACAGTGCTGCAGGACAGCCAAAGGTCTGTTTACCCCCTTTGTGCTGAGCAGCCTGTTAGGATGCAGGAACAGATGGAATTTGGCTCAAACGCTCAACGCAGCATACACACCCTCATACTGCTGAGGTATGTTCTCAACACTGGCACAGTGGAAGATAGCCAGAAATGGTTTAGTTTTGTCATCTAGCAGAAAGCACTAGGATCATTCCAGACTCAAAAATTACATAGTTAAAACTATGCAGTAGCACCCTCCTTCCCCCTTGCTGGGGAATTGTGCTTTTCCATGGGTGTCATAGCAAGATCCATTTAATCAGATACCAGAAAGCAATGGGCAATTACTGAGCATAGCATTGGTGGCATAAATGAGATTAAACACCCACACACATCAACAAATTTAAAGCAAATGGAAAAGTGGGAGAGATCAGTCCTCAGGGCACACTGGAATCTGGGTTATTTTATGCTTTTCCTTTTGCCTTTCCAGAAAACACTGAGTAAAAGGTCCCCTTCATTATGGTCGGTTTGAATGTAGCATCTCACTGCAGTCATAGAAAAATGCAGGCACTAAGAAGTTCTCAGAAGAAATAAAGAAGTTGAGAAAATCATTTTATTGCCTGACAGAAGGGGAGGCTGCCTTAATTTTGTTGTCACTGGGAGTCTAAATGTATAAGGACAGCTGCTGTGCTCAAGCAACAATGCAATCAGTTAATGCTTTCAGCAGGGAGACATTAGCTGCTTCTCCCTCCTGCCAGGCAGGGAGAAACAAAGTTTACAAAAAAAAAAAAAAAAAAAAAACAAAAAAAAAAACTTTAAGACATTTTTTCTTTTTTCCTGTGTTTCTTTGAATGAAGGGAGGACAAGGACCACACCAGAAAAGAAAAAAAATATTTCAGGATGCTCACATTGCCACATCTTGGCATTACTGTTCTGATATGTGTTTTGGCCATGGCACATTTTCTAATATAACTACAGGAAAGCCACATAAAGACAACCATTTAATAGCATACAGTAAGGATCAGATAGTTTGTCACCAAAGCTACTTTTATTATTGACCAAAAAAGAGATCAAACAATAAAATGTTGAATCAGATATGAAATGAAGCCATGAAACCAGGAGGAAGTTTGCCCTACATAGTGATCAAATTAGCATAAACCAAATGAAGACGTTTGCTATTTTTACATTCCCATTTTGAAATGAAAGCAAAACAGAACAAACAAGAAACTAAAACTGCTTGTAAACTCTACAATGCTTTTCTGCCTCTGAGCTGCAATAATGAAGGCTCCTTCTTCTAAAAGAACAACCTTCAGTAGCTACATATTTTTGACCCTTACAATGTTTTGAAGTGATGAAAAGAAGAATCAGAGCCTCAGCCTTACCTTGGCATAATGATCTATTTTCAGGCATTTCATGAACATCTAGAACCACCGACAGCACAATAAGAAAAGGGAAGAGAGGGGAAGAGAGGAAAGATATTATAGAAAAGAGATGAAACAGTTACGTTAGGTACAACCACCAATCCATTTCACGTTAGTGCAATGGACCAGTTTAAGAGAGGGATGCACTGGGATTTTAAGGAACTTAGTTATATTTTCAGATCTGCTACAAAATTTACTGCACTCTTTTTCACTTCACTTAGAATTGCAAGTTTCATACTTCCATCTACATGGACCTGGGCACTATCAGCACCATGGTAGAGGGTACTGTTGGGGTCATCAAAGATGTCACACTAATTTCTTCCACTGCTTTCACTCCCACACTCACACACTTTCATGCTTCTACTCATATCATGCATATCTGTCCTATATTGTGTAATATTATTCCAGAGAGAAAAGAGTGAACTGAAAATGAATACTGGTAATGTTAGAAACTTTTATGATTTTGCAACATTAAAATATGTTTAAAAGATTGAGATGAGAGAAGTATATGTGATAGACACTTCAGTTTTCCCCATATTCAACTGTATTGAACAGTTGATCCCTGTTGCTCAACCCTTCTCTTTTTAATAACCTCATCAGGGAAGCCTGCATAGGGCTTGCAGGCAGGACCTGGCTTCTGTCCTCTGCTGAACTGGCGAGCCAAAAGATCTGATATTGCTCCTAAACCCAGATCTCCCAAAAAGCAACCTGAAGACCAATGTTTAATACACAGTTTGACAATGCAATGCTAGGATCTTTTGGTCAGCAAGACTGAAATGCAGTAAGAGTATGATAAGAAGGACAGTAAAGAAAACAAGGTATAAATGGATAGCAACAAAACCATCTCAAAGGAAACAGGAGAATGTTCATTTTAGAACTTTAATGCTCTTCGTCCACTACCAACTGAAATAAAATAATTTTTCTTAAACTGCTGTAAGCTTCAGTCTTGGTCTTGTTCATCATTATTAAATGCTGAAAGTTTAAATATTTCATATAGATGAGATGAAAAGATTGTAAGAGAAACTGAATAACCTCCACAGGCTTCAGAAAGCAGAGAGACCAAAACCATCCTGAAAGGAAATGAATACTAAAGCTACGTTGTTGATTAAATCCCATATTTATAGCGTTTGTCTTAATTTCAAAGATTTATTGAAAAGGGATTTAAAGAAGATGAATTAATTGTAAGAAATGACAGACTAATCCTTTCTTTGGGACCAGTGATTATATGAAGGTGTATTGAAAACAGCAGAGAGAATGGTAGGTACTCTTGCTGGACAGATACTGCAGTTCAGTTTAGACATTAATCTGCAAAAGTGGATTAACAAAGTCAGATGTTTAGGCATTTTCACAAGGGTTTTATTCAGTCTAGGGAACAACATCTACAAAGAATACACTTTATAGCTCTGAGAAGCCACCAGGGAAGGGGGATGGAAAATAGATTTCAATTCATTTAAAAAGATTAAACATTGCCATAAAGTAATCTAATTAGTTTTATTCATTGTTCTTTTTGGGATGTCTTTAGAGCTGGCTGTTTTATTCTGCTGCTGCTGTGCTCCCTTTGCCCCCTTGGAAAAGGCTCTTCTCTGCACCGGTGAGGCTCCAAAATGCAGCTTTGAGGGCATTAGAAAAGGTCACTATAGAAATCAAATGAAGCCATATAATGAGACTCATCTTTAAAACCTCTCATTAATTAAAAGACAAAAATCTGAGCCTGGTCATGTTTCCAGTCAAAATGAAGAAGGTTTTGCAGTCATTTCAATGTCTGCCTGATCAGGTTTCTGATAATATTGATCAAACATCAAATGCAAGAGGGCAAAATGGTAAGTACAAGAGTCAGAAAGTCAGTAAGCAGTGAATGTGCTCTTTGGGTATTGGTATGCTCGTATGATTAGGTAAGCTAATTAAAGATGATCTTCAGAAACTTATCATTCTTAATTCGCTATTACAATGATAATAATAAATTACTGCGTGTTTGTCAAAGACACTTCATAGCATAGTTGCCTTTCAAGGACAGGCTTTATCCAGGCAGTTAGAGAAAAGGTATAGAGGAGCACCAGACTTGTGTGCAAACTGGAAGAGATTAGCTTAGAGAGGACTAAAATGAGCAGTTGTTTAAGCATTCTGGAGAGGATTCTTAAGTCACTGAACTCTAAATACTTTTTTTTTTTTTTTTTTTTTTTTTTAAAAAAAAAGGAGCTAGATGAAAATGCAAATAAATGAAATTGAGAGCATTTTGAAATAGAATGTGAGTTTATAGACAATATAACACAGAGTATTTTTTATGAAAATCAGGAAAATATGTCAAAAACAGAAAGAAAATTAACTATGACCAAGCAGAAAATACAGTCATTTACTGTGAACAGCAGATATTAGATCTGAAGGAAAAATAATCTATACAATTCTCTTTTCTCCTGAATAAAGCTGACACACCATTTTGTCTGATAATCTGCTTTCCCATGATGCAACTGTATTCCAAATTAGATAATATAATCACTTTATCCTGTTTGAAATTATTGTGTCACATTCCTGTGAACAGCTCAGGAGGTGCCTCAGATCAGAAAAAAATGAAAGCATGCCAAAGGCAAATGAAAGGCTACCAATCTATTTCTTTTAATTAATTAAAGCTTTTTCTCATCTTTGTGTGTTCAATATAATGTAGCAATTTAAGATAATTTTTTAAGCAGAAATGACCAAACTGTGTATAAAGCCTCTGGCTGTGTTCAGGTTTTGTTTTTCTGTGGACAAATACAAGAAACATTTTTCAATAAAGGTGTAGCATTTTTGCAGTATCTTTCTTTCAACTGAGCTCTGAAGAGAAGCAGCACTCTTAAAGTGTCTGTTTCAAAGACCAAGTGATTCCTATTGAAGGGGATTGTGGAAGGCTCTTTTTTACTTCTGATACAGAAACATTATTTGTACTTACATAAACCAAGTTACACCTAGAAATTATCCTCCAGTTCTATAAAATCTCCTAGATGGGGTTTGGCACTACCATCAGCTTCAAAAAAGGCTAATAGTGACAGAATGGTTCTTTGAACACAGATGGTACTTTATAGTTAAAACTCATAAAAAGGGAACAAAAGAACAACGTTTTCACCATTTTTTTCTTAATCAATCTAGTGTTTCTGAAGCTTTCTAAAGAGATTTTATTTAAATGCCTTGCCTTGTATAGCATCTTTAATAGAGCATTGCTAAGGCTAAGACTGGAGAGGTTTAATCATTATATCCTGCCATTAACCTATGTTTACAACTCTATTTGCATTATCTATGTCCAGATCCAGTTCTGAAATGAAGTAATGGCAACATTCTATTGACTTCAGCAGGTGATAGAGCTTTCATTCCTTTGGAGCTGATTCAAATTTTGGCATTTTCTATCTCAGTTCTTCTGTCTATACAAAACAACAAGAATTTTTCTTCTTTCAAATAAGAGCTAAGGAATATACAAATGAGAAGATATGCCAACTTCGGTTTCTCTCTTCTGAGGTTCTTTGAAATTATTTCCCTTGAACTTCCATCCTTAAAAGAGCAGATGACTTTAAACAACCCTTAGAACTCTATAGAGGCATCTGTAAAATATTTTCTCCCAGGCAATCAAAGGCAGAAGACTTTTGTTTCTCAAATCCTATGATAAATAAAGAACTCTGACTTAATATATATATATACATAAACATAGAATCATGTTAAACTCTTGTCATCTTGTAGAAAGTCACACTTGACTTACAGTTTGGAAAGACTTTCAGGGCATACATCAAAGCCTGTTTATTTTCCCAGTCTTGCCAGAAAACAAGGCTCCGAGGGGAGCTTTCATGTACAGGGAGCAGTGTTTTACAGTGGTGGTTTAAGTATTGAAGGCTAAGAGCGTATGAGATGTTGATATGATGCTGGCTGCTGATAACCATAGCCATGATAACTGATGGTAATTGTCCTGAGGAAATCAATGAATTATGCATTGGTGAATTAAGGTATCAGTCAGACTTGTAGCAAAAGCAAGATCTTGGTCTACTGAAAGTATTCTGTGGATTCGCACCCTCAGTTAGTGTTCACTGGTGTTGCTAAAGACCTGACCTTGAAACATATTTCAGTAAGGATTTCTAGCAAAGTATTGAAGGTGGCTTCTTTACATCACATTTGAGAAAATTAGAAAACAAGCAATTTAGAATTCCTAAAAAAGCATCATCTGGACCCCTAAAGGGGACACTGCAAAGGACTGTGCTTTATCTTCATAGATGAGTTCAAATTACTTGTAGATTTATGTTGATTTGTTTATCCCTTACCCTTGGTAAGAATCCTTGCCCTGCAGAACCCTGCATTAAAAACTAAATGAATGCTACTTAAAGTTTAGTCATATTGATTTGCATTTTATATGAGACAGTAAATTAAATTTATGCTAATATGATACATATATTCTTCCCTGAACCATTAAAGGGGAGGTGGGACTACACAGTGCAATAGTTTAAATAATTATGGCTATCAGTCACAATTACTTGAACCATTGTGCTGATCAAAATTCTTAAGATCTTGCATATAAGACCCTCAAAGTTACCCAGAAGTAGCTTGGAATAATATCAGAAGAAACTAAAAGTAAAATCTTTTAGTTTTAAAGGGTTTTGACAGGTTCAAGTCAATTTCATACTTTCCAGAAAAAGTGCAGGAAAGAAGTGACAGAAGATTTCTTTCATTTAATTTCATTTCATCATCCTATAAATACAATCTCATAAAATCATACATTAAAATCTAGGAAACCTTTGTGAAATAATGGTGCTTTTTCCATGAGCACAAAGACCTGTGTGCAAATCCGAGAAAAGTCCAAAATGCTCGAAGAGAAACAGATGCCCTGGAAAGTGGTTAGTGAAGGAAATCTGTCAGAGACCTCGCATAAGAAATCTGGACATACCTGACCAGAAAGCTGCTTCAGGGCTTGAGATGATCTCCACTTGTATGTTTCTATGAGGGATCCTGGCTTCACATCCTCCATGTGAGTCATTCAAACCAGGGGACCGTCTGAGAGAAGCAAGAGGCTGAAGCACATCTCCTCCTCGACCCGCGAGCCTCTCTGCAGAAAGGCTGTCAGTTCATGACACTTGTGATGACAGATCTGTGATGGAAACAGGTCTCCATCAAGCGCAGAGGAAAGCAGCCAACTCATTTCACATTGGGCACTCAACACCCGGGTAGAAGTGCTTCTCTGTCATTTCCAGACTTGGCTGTACACTTTTATATAAATACTATATAAATACATACATTTTAAAAATAAATTACCTAGAACTGGAGGATCCTACAGCACATTACTGGAATTGAGAGTATATAGTTCACTTGTATTTACACCTGAGTTCAGTTAAGGAATCAATAATTTTTGGTATGAATAAACTAGTGCCTCTAGTTTAGTTGGCATTATCTTTCAAAACATGTGGTTCATAGAATGATGTGATAGATCCTTTGAAATGCAAAGGTAGGACCAAGTTATTAAAGCTCCTTTTTTTTTGCTCACAGTATTTTTAGTCTGCAATTGCCTTTGATTTCCAGCACCAAAGCAACAATACAAGCACAACAATAGAGGTCACAGGGAAGAACAGCCAAAAACTGCACACAGGCAGGTACAGTGGTTCATGGTTCATCAACCCAAAGCAGTGACCTCTGCAGAGTGACAGGCAGAGATATCTGCATCCTAATTCCTCCATCCCATTCACTGCAGTGAGGATACTTTTTTGTGGTGACAATTACTTGTGTGAATAAGGGTCTTGTCTCAGCATGTTGCAGTACAGATTTCTGTAGTACTTTGCATCCTTATCTTACTGCATCAATTTTGAAAAATAGCAAGGGAGAAGGAATGGAATGGGACAGATGCCAGTGCAGAATTCCCAGGTCTGAAGTGCTTCCAGTTGGTGCCTCTGCTCTCCCCTTGGGCAGCTCTAATGATGGTGTGGGTAGACAAATGCAGCCTTAAGCCAAACCTTTAGTTTGATTCCATCTGGGGCTAATGGACTAATGTAAAAGGAAAGAATATCCTGAAATGGCAATGAGTAGACACAATTCCAAGTAGTCAGAAGGCTGAAGAACAGTCTGCAAAGCACTGCTGAGCATTGCATTAGATGGTGCAGACCTGCAGTGCTGCTGGAAGAGATCTCTGCCTTAAAGAAATGGAGTTTTGGAGAAGGAGGAAGTAATAAACTATCTGGGTATAATATCACAGACTTTATACATTTTAACCAAGACTCTGAACTCTACTTTGTACACTTTTTGCATGTCAGCTCTCTAAATTGCATCTAAATCTTTGTTCTCTGACATTTAGCATCACTCTGCTCTTGCAAAGGTTGTTGCATTTTTTTTTTCCCCCAATGCCTTTCTGACCTGTCTTTAAAGTCAGCACTCCCATCAGTCTCAGTTGACATACAGAAAATAGTGACATATTGACTTTTACAAGAGGTGACACAACATGAATGGATGAAAATTTGGCACTGGATTTTCCATATGAAAGGAAGTGTCAACAAAACAAACAAAAGTCCCCACATTCATCCAGTTAATGAATCGCCATTGTCTGTGAACACGCATATATTCGATGCTCCATGGAATATATCTCCTGAGAGAAACTTTAGAATCACGTTTGAAAAAACACAGATTGAACTTCTATAAATGTGAAAGCTAATTTCTTAATGCATCCTTAAAAATAAGAAGGAATTGAGTTAATTGATTTGTGTCGTGTGCTGCTCTGGAGAGGAAGAGTTGAGATGAAAAAAACACAGCTTGCTTTATGTTGAAGACTCAGCCCAACATTTCTTCTTCTTAGTTACAAAAGCCATAAAGTGTCCTTCTCCTCCCACCTTTTTAGGAGCATAGGATAACTGAGGCTACTTTTGGAAAGCTAAATAAAATGGCTGACCAGGACTGGCTGAAGCATTCAGTTTACAAATTATGGTGAAAAGGTGCAGAAGTGTCCTGAATTTCAAGCACAAAACCAAGGCACGTCTAGAAAATTTTCTTCCCCCTGTCTTAGCTGCTTTCTAGTCCCAAAGAGCCACCCAGTGCTGTCATACAGTGAACAAATCCACAGCAAGAACACTAATTGACTTCAGCTGATTAACAACTGACAACTGCTCAGTGGCACGCTGACCAGAAACTCTTAGCTGGCTCTGAAATTACAAATGCTAAAATCTACCAGAACTGTCATTAACTAGAATTTTTTTCTGGCAGTCCCAGAGCAGGGGTCAAAAAGCCTGCCTCTCCCTGGATGAGGGAAGCAGTAAACTATCATGAGGAGCCACTCAATTTTACTGCACAGTTGATATCTGGCCTCTGGGAATAGACGTAAATGCGGTCAGCATAGACAAATTTCTGTAAGAACACACTCTCTTTCAATACTTGATAAAAGCCATACCATATACATGTTATTTCCATTCAAAAGTTATCATGCATAGAATTATTTGTTATTGTATAGTAATGTTATAATGAAATAATGGCTGCTGCAATGCCCTGAAGCAATAGGGTCATTTAAATGCAACTGTCAGATTAAATGAAAAGCTACATGGTGCTTCTAAAACTGCAGGACTTGTTAGATTAACATTGCAATCTTCTGAACTGAATAAGTAGATTTGAGAAATGAATTGAATATAGAAAATTGGATGAGAATAGCAGTTGAGTATTTATGAAATATCATTTTCCCCTTAGAAATATAGCCACTCAGAACTGAACGTTTACTTTCCTCTCCCATTTCTAAGGGTGGGCACAGCAGAAGGACTCCAGCTCAGTGGCCTGGTGGCATCTGGAAAAGCTCCGGGACATTTCTGTGGCATTCAACCATCACATCGCAGCAACAGAAACATCAGTCTGCAGCTGGGGACAGCAAATGTGACAAGTTTTATGATTAGGTCTGCAAACCTGCTCACACTTTTTGCCCATCATTTCCTGGAAGCAGGGCAACCAGCTGCTTGCGCAGTTCACTGCTTGCAATGACTGTGGTTGTGCATCTCTGTGGGCACTGCCATGGGGACAGAGGGAAGGTGAGGACACCTCACCTCTAAATATATATATATATATTTTTTTTTTTCCTCCCCCGTCACAATGCTCTTTTGCTTGCTGCTTTGTTTTCAGCACAGGGGATGAACGGGGCTAGCATTTGGCCCCCAGAGGTTATCACCAAGACTAGATTTTGTCATTTATCTACCTTCCAGTTTTAATGAATCACATTTGTTAAAGCTGGAGCAGAAAGGGTAGAAAGAAACCCTGAACAACATCCCGCTTATTATTCTTTTGATCAGCCTGGCCCTTTAGGCTCATTGGCATGGATTTGTTTCCTACAAGATCAATAGCAAAGTCACTTATTCTGCAAGGAGAGCCCTTCCCTCTGCAGGCGGGGAGGAGAGGCATGCTCCTGACTGTCCGTGCACCACAGAGCAAAAACAGCGCCAGCAGCACCCCTGCCACATGTACACCCTGCAACATGGCTTCCAGACAAATTTAACAACTAAAAGAAGAATGTTAACTGTTTAATATTTGAAGAGGTGTTTAATATTTTAGACAGTAAAATTCTTCCTATTGCTAAAACCAATATTGAAGCAGGATGGAAGCTACCTGCCAGGACTCTCTGTCAAAGAAATCATTGAAAACTGGTGGAGAAAAAAACAAAAAACAAAAAACAAAAAACAAAAAACAAAAAAAAAAAAAAAAAAAAAAAAAAAAAAAACATATAAGCTGTCCATCCAGCTATGCTGCAGGTCTTCAAGGGCACTGTGCATGATGTATCCCTGGGAAGATGCTCTGTACCACTGAAGTTTTCCTCCAGAGACTTTGTACATCTTCCAAGCATTGGAGAGCATCACCCTGACAGGACAGTCAGCTACAGGCTGCAGTTTCCTTCTGTTTTACATCTTCTCCTTCTCAGGATGATAAAATGAATTCAGCATTGAATGTTCCCTGTGATATCAAGAGCTGAGATGAAAATAATTCCTCTGGTCTTTTACACTTAAATATTATCTTCAGCAGTTTTCCTGATAGAGGAGTAAACACTAGTGTTAAAGGAACATGCATTTAAGCTGATTTTGGCTCTGGCATTGAGCACAGCTGCCTTCAGGTAGGAACCAGGCAAGAAGAAAACATTTCCTACCTCAGCAACATGACATATTCTGTTCCTGTTAATTCTCTGCAATATTCCACCCTCTTTAAATTTTTAAACCACTCAAACAGTCATTCTGATTTCTCTTTCATACTTTTCTGCAATTTCTTTACCTGTTGAGTGTTGTTTTATGTTGCATGAACCCATCCCAAGGCTCCAGCAATACCTTGGCAGCCAACATGCGCCTGCTGTGAATGTTTCAAGAAGCTGGCCTTTTCTAGTTACAAATCAGCCCAGATGAGCAGGGACTGCAGTGCTTCACAGCAGCACAGGACACAGTTCTTTATGCTTTCCTCCCATTGCATTCTTCTATGAGCTTGTTATATATATGGCATCAAAGTCCATTTCACTTCTCCATTCACAATCTACAGACAAAAGAGCAATTTGAAAATGAGTATGTATAGCTTGTTCTTTGCAAACTGTATGCTTTCCTCTAATTCAGTTAGCTACAAAACCTAGGGAAATGCTTTTAAGTCTCTGGACTCATTAATTGATTAGAAAAGTCCAAACATTCATGAAAGAATAGTAGTAGCTTGTGATAACCAATTCACTTGTCAATACGTGTTCAAATCTGCTGAGATTAATTCTGCTTCTGCAGTTAAATACAACTGCTTAATTCTGTTTCTTCAGTTCTACATAAAATTTTGGTTCTCTCTGAACACAAGTTTTATTTTTACTTTTCTTTTGTAGCTATTTTTGAACTATTTCACACACTAGAAAATCTACTACATGTTGTGAAGGTTTAAAAGCTCTTTGGCCACAAATATCACATTATGAAGAGTAAATACATTTTCTGAAGGATTTAGTTCCCTTAGTTCCTACGGAACCACCCAGAAAATAAAACCAAAAACAAACACACATGCACACAAAATAATAAATAAATAAAAGCAAAAACGTTTTGGAAGTTATTGAAGTACATCACTCTTTTGAAAGGAAGAAGCAAAAGCGAGAGAAGAGATGGAGGCCCTCCATTAGCAGCCTGAGGCCCTGGCAGGCACTCGTGGCTGAAGAACCAATTGGGACATACACTTGGCCAGTGTAGATCCACCAATTTTAATTCAGGGAAAAAAGTGTTCCCAGTATCAAAACTTAGGAAAATACTGAAACATACTGAAAAAGGAGTTTATAACTACCAGCTTGAAACTTAAGCTCAGTGCTCTAATTAGTTGCCTGAAGTTAGATGGCATTAAGCCTAGTCCAAAATCTTGGAAACAAGAATATGTTCTCAACTCTGGTAACCCTGAGTGGTCATTCTTAGAACCAAGTCACAACGTAGCTTTCCACTTAAAAAATCATTATCTGTTTTGCTCTTTTAATTGCATGAACCCAAAAACATCTGAAAATGAGTGGTTACCTTCTAGCATTACAGTTTAGTGGAAACCTAACTGTTGGATGCTTGCAAGCTTCATTTCTATATAAAAGCAAAACGAGAACAGCAGTAAGTGGTTTCATGTTAATAAACAAATACACAAGACAAGATCAATTAGTCAAAATGATGTGACTCATTTGTCATTTACACAGTGCTGCAGAGAAACTCATCCACACAAGGATTCTGTTCAACATCTGAAGATTTGGCCTTGTTTTGTTCACTGCTCTTGAAAAGATACGTTTAAAATCAAACAACTTAACAATCTGTGTATCCACTCAGCCCTGTTAGAAAGAATCAAGGGTAAGGTTGCTCCCTGTCTACTGAATGTATTTTCTTAACATCTGAAATAGCTGCATTAGTCATCTTCACTTTGTCCAAATCCCTCTAAGTGAAATACTAAATTGTCCTTCAGTGAAACTCCTCTTTCTGATCTCTATGGTATCTTTAGAAAAAGAAAAGCAACAAAAATAAAAACCCTGAAGTGGAGGCAGAACAGCAATGGATATTCAAGTATCTAACTAAACTGCATCCTCAATGTTATGCTCCAGTAGATTTTCGTCTAATTAATCCATGTCAATAAGTAAGATCTCTCTTTGGACTTTCTTCCCAATACCTGCAAATAATGAAGGCATCATAAAGCTTTATAGTATGTACAACACATTCTTTCATTTGTCCAAATCAGCTATTTCTTTTCATTAAATAAGACACCTGAGAGCTAGATGGTTTCGGCCTTGCTCTGCTGTGTAACCTTCCTTTCCAGAAGTGGCTCCATGAGCCGAATCAATTTGTTTTCAAAGGGGCAAAAGTGATAACCGTGAGCCCAATTCCTTCCAAACCTTTCTTGTTCCTTTCAAAAAGATGAGCTTACTCATCACGTAACCACACTGTAGTCACCACAAGATTAGCCCCTTTGTGGTATCCCACTATACTTTTATGGAGACTGAGATACTGCCTTTAGCTCGTGTAACTTCATTTCTACATAAACACTGAACAGGAGCAGAAGCAAGCTGTTTAGCTTAATAAACAGATACACAAGGCATGATCGGTTAGTCTAAATGATATGACTCACTCATCATTAACTCAGTCCTACAGGGATGCTCATCCACACAAGGGCTTTGCTCATCATCTGAATATTTATTTAATCACACATGATCTGCTAAGCATCAAACCTGTGACCCCCAGGCAATGCTCTAAATCAGGGACTCGCCGTGCTTCAGCCAGCAGCATCCATACTGATTTTGCTGAAGGACGAGATTTAAACTCATACTAATGAAGCTGAAGAAGAGCAAGAGCATGAACAGGAGGCTGCTCTGGTGGTGTACAAACTCTGAAATGAGAACAAATTTATTTATTGGGATGCATGGCAGCACAGCCACAGATTTCACAGAGCAAATTGCCAAAAGTAAAATTGCCTCGGGTGTCTTTCAGATCTTCCTGGGGATTTGCCCTGGAAGTTTATGTACACAAATGTCTGCCACCATGTCATGTCACCCACTTGTACCCTTCATGAGGACAGCTGACATGATGACATCAACAAATTGCCAAGTATCTGCACTTCAGAGGAAGCTCCCTTTTGTGCTCCAAGCCCAGGCAGGAGACCTCCGGGGAGTGGGGTAGGAGAGGGGAAATTCCATGTAGGACCATGAGGACCTGCAGCACCAAAGCACTGGCCCTGGAGTACATGGCACGTGTCCTGTCTGTGGGACTGCAGCCACCCCAGCAGTTGTGCCTTAGCAGAAGGAGGTTCAGATCATCCTTTTTTTCTGTAAACCTGCTGTCAAAATATGGGCCTTAATGAGCAGACAGATGAAAGCCAGGAACAGCTATTGTCACCTATATAAGTCTTGGCCCACAGAGCTAAATGACAGGTGTGATTGCAGTAAAACTCAGTGGGAGGTTTGCCTGAACAGAGAGTGAGGGGAAACCACAGGGTCACAACCTTATTAGTTAATGTGCTGGTTCAATTTTTCTTTTTTCTTTTTCTTTTTTTTTTTCTTTTTTCATTTTTTTTTTTTTATTCCTGAGAAATGAACTTTTTTTTCAATCATGCCAAGTCATACAGTCCAAAAACATCCATTTTAACTTTCAAGCCTGTTTCCCAAGACTGGAGGCAGAACAGGAAATTTCATTTTTTAAAAGTGATAATTTTATATGCTGGAAAATATGACACTTATTTTTTTAAGGAAATCTTTATGAGTACGCCAAATCCTGTGAAAATCTTAAATGCAGAGAATCCACATGTCCCTGGATTTCTGTTGCCCCAGGCTATCACTCTGACATGTCATTAACACACAGGATAACAGTACGTCTTGCATAGGAGCCTCAGCATCTAGCACACAATTCCCTCAAAGCCTGTAAAGCTAAATGCCATTCCCAGGAGGCTCACTGCTAATTGCACAAGTGGCATTGCAAACAGAGTGCAGCTTAATGGAAAGGGAGTTTGCTTGGAAGTTGATGTCTCCAAAGGCTTCAGAGCTGTCCTGGAAATCCAAGCAGGTAGCCGTTTTTCCATGGGACCACAGGTCTGTTTTCATCATCTCACTGCAGGTGAAAATGGCTTGCCAATAATGACACGGAGGCTTTACTTTTATGATTCTCCATGCTCTAAAAGATAATGTGTTAACTGGGATGAGGTGCAAGTAGCATTACTCATTGTTTGTAGGATATCTGCTACCTTTTGTTTCATCCATATGAATTCACTATTTGTATTATACCAGCAGTCAGGCATGCAAATTTTAAGATTGACCTGCATCGTGACAAGGCTCCCTTGATACTCTACCAAGAAGCGACTTGACAATGCTGTAGAAATGTGTTTTAAGATACCTTTAAGTATGGCATGACCTGTAGTCACCTATACATATCCACAGGACTCTTTGCCTACTTTATTTCCTTCACTCACTGAACGTGTTCAGTTCAAATCCCACACCAAGCTGGGTGAGGAGGCCACACATCATCTCCCTTTAGAGGTGTTTGGCTGTGCCGCATGCAGGCATCCAGCAGCATGCCCAGCTGGCTTTCTGGAAGAGTGATAGTGCAACCCTGCAGGTAATGACCAGCACAGCTGAGCAGGTGCTACTGACCTCTCCTAGTTTGGACATACAGTCTGCAACTCCTCCAGACAACAGCCCTGGACAGACACGTGCTATCTAATGCTAGGTAGGAGTGCTTAAAACTGCCCAGCTGACACCTCTTGGAAATAAAATCACAGTTGTGTTACTGTGAAGGAGTTAAGAGAAAATCTCAGGCTGGTGTTTACAGACAAAAGCAGTAACAGAAAATAATTATAGACTACAGCCTGACTAAGGGCATTATATAATAAGAGAGATTTATATAGAACATCTTATTGCTATTCCAACAATAAGAAAAAGAACATGATTGATAGGGAAAATTTAAAAGACCAGAAAATGCTTTAGGAAGATGAAAAAAAAAAAAAAAGAAAAAAAAAAAAAAGTGAAAAATCAATACAGTAAAATGTCCTCTTCCACTCCCTTTATGCTCTCAAAACAACACGAACATGGTTCTCCTGCTTTGACATCTAGAGCAGAGATGACAGCAAACAAGGCAGAAACTACAATACTCTTTGGGACCCACCTTGAATTACAGTACTAATAAAAAAAATCATTTTGACTATCTCCCTAGCAACACACTTGCCAACTGCATTGAGCCATTAATTGCATAATTGCACAAGCACCACAGCCTATTTTTCTGGCTTTGAGACTATCAAAGGAAGAATAAGAAGTCCTGCTAACAGCATCATATAGTTTTATTTTAATTAAACACAAATGCAAGGAGAAAAAAGCGTAGCTGAACCCACATGGGGTAAGCTGTTGGGATGTGATATTTGTTGTGATTATTCCCATGCCCCTTTTAGTCATTGCTTTGTCTGGACTGGTATTCCAGGTAGAGGTACTTGCTGGAGAAATTCCTGACCTTACCTAACAAAGTTTTAACCTTGTGCCCAATAACACAGAGAGATTTTCTAGGGTCAGACATTTTGTGAATAAAGAAGAAAGGATCAATCAGTAATTAGGGTGGGATTATACATTCTGGTAATTCAATATAGTGGGTAACATAGCCTAGGGAAAAAGGATAAAAATATATATATATAAACTCCCAGACAAAAAAGATAATTGAAATATTATCCATTATATTATCATTTTTGTCTCCCTTTAATACAATCAAATTAATTTTGCCAGGTTTGGAAGAGCTCTGCTGGCTGCAGGAAATGATGGTTTTGTGACTACGTCAATGGATGTAGAAATGAGTTCAGTCCTCAGTCTTGTTACAGGTTCATTTTGTGACCCTACACAATCTCTGCAGGCTAGATCCCGTCAGCAGCACCTGCCTCACTGCAGTCACCAGGAACAGAGTTTAGGTCCAGGCCACAGAAAGACTACGTAAGGCTTGTATCCTGGCATTACCTTGGAGATCATTTTGTCATACACCAGAATAACAGGAAAGCTAACTGGACTTAAGAGTTTTCAGGGATCTGTCATACATACTGCATTGGGAAAAAAAAAAAAAAAGTGTATTCTGACAGATTATAATTCTGTCAAATATTCTCTACACAGGCCAGCAATGGTCTAATTATTAGATAACTGGCAACCTGTTGAATTCACCTCAGAGAAATCTCACTTGTTATTCTTCTGTGCTTCAGTCCCCTTTGTAAAAGTGGGAAAACAGCATTTCCTTCTAACCCTTTGTTGTTTCCTTGGGTTGCATGCACTTCATGCCACACAATTTGTTATACTGTGTGTCTGTACTCTCCAGTGAGCAGTGCTGAGCTCTGACTTAAGGAGAAGAACAAGATGGCCCCAACTCCTCTGCAGCGGAGATCAACCTATATTTGGCAAAGTGTGAAAAAGGATGAGGAACATCAGAGACTCTTCTGGTTTTACCACCCAGAGGTGACAGAATTGACTGCTCCTCAGAGGGGAGCTGGGCTGGAGCCCCTTATTATTTATATCTAAATTTATAATTATCTCTCAAGAGCAGCCAAAGTAGCCATAAACCTCTGGAATCTCCTGAGATGAATCTCCATGAGCTCCTGTCCTTATTGGGGTTTCCCTACAGGATCTAGACTAAATTCTTGCTTGTGGTGCTGAGGGAGATGTGTCACTTCACATATGCAGACCCAACTTCTCCCCCTCTTGGATATTTCGTCTTACAGGGCAGCAAGTTTTTTCCAGGATAGGATTAATTTCCATCTCCGTTCACATAGCACCTACTGCAGTAGAGCTGTGAGCACCGTCGGGTTTATCACAGTACGGCAGCACCACCACAGAAGCAGCAATAGCACCGTGCATTAAAGGACCATCTGTCCAAGTGCAATCCATTCCCCTGCCCACTCAGCTCCACAGTCTGTCAAAATCATCCAGGTTGAAAAAGGAAACCAAAAGCCTCTACTATTAAAAGTGCTCAAATTAGCTGGATCATTTTGACAGAACTGGGTTGAGGAACGATTACGTCTGCAGGGTGGAAGATCCAGAGGGGCAGTGACTTCAGCCGAACGGCACCATCAGATCTTTGGGCCAATGTGGAGCTGGTAAGCCAGTGTCACAGCAAACAGCCCCAGGACTCCCAGCACATGTGGGAGCTGGGAGGAGAGCACTGTTTTGCTCAGGAGCTGAGGTGGAGAAACTTCTTTTCACTTTGTCCAACTCCTCCATTTTCCTGTTGTTTCATAGAAGGGAAAAAGCATCTTTGATTTTCTACGACGCTAGATTCATACCCTGTACAAGCTAAAGCAACTTGTTCATTTTACTTTGAGGCTTTTTTTTTTAATTTATGTTTTTCCTGAAAAAAATAATATATATACATATGCATATATATATATTTAAAAGGCTGTTAAATGTGAAAAGGAAAACAAAGCAATGAAACAGACAGATCCCTCATCAGTGAGCACAGATCAGGAAATTCAGTGAGCCAGCTTATCAGTTCTGTCTTGGGGACAAACATTCTGGACTTTCATTACTTTCTGCCACAATGGGTATTCTCTCTTTTTTTTTTTTTTTTTTTTTTTTTTTTTTTTTTTCTTTGGAGGGACATGCAGCATTTTTAGCTTTCATTTCCAATTTTATTAAAAACAGTGCACCGGCCAGTGCTGCTACCTTGTCCCCATAGTATGCGCAGAGGCAGAGTTCTGAGAGGTACCTAAGCCCCATTGACAGTTCCTGGCAATAATATTTGATCTCTTCAGATGGACTGCAAACTCATTTGTAATCAAAAAGCAAGAGACACCTGGAACAGTAACTTATTAATTCCGAGCTATTTGAAGCAATCCTCTAGTGGTTTTGAATAAACTGGAAACAGAAGAATCAGGGAAGTCCAAAGCTGCTTTTCATCTCCTGTGAGCCACATGAAAGGATTGCTCTGAAAAGAAGGACATTTTCACAGGACCAGTTCGGGTTTAACACAGACTGTGGTGCTCAGTGCTGGTGGCCACAACTCCACATTGCAACTCCTGCTGCTGCTGGGCTGGGAAATGCTCCCCAGTTCCTCCATCGCTCCCCATCCAGTCCTGCCAGATGTCGCTGCTTCCACGGAGGTAGAGGTTTGCCTCTAAAAATCAATGCACACAGGTCTGTCGAAAGGCTTAGCTAGAAACAAAAACACACTTTGCATTTTAAAGAGAGACCCGGTTCAGGCTGTTTGAGGAATTTTGCTCTTTTAAAGACAATTTAAATCCACTTGCACAAAAGGGAATATTATCCCTAGTACTAATGTCTGAATGACAGTGATGGAGAAAGGTTTCAGGTGGCACCCAGCAAGGCACTACGCAACCACTAAAGGCAGAAGGGCATTTTCTCAGGCAGAAACATCTATGGTCTTGGCACTTCTCTTTTACCCTCTCCGCTATCTTGGCTTCTTGTTCTTTTCATAATGCAAGGGCTGTGCTGCAAATTGGATCGGAGAATGATCTGAGTTAAAAAAATATAACCTGAAGGTTTGTTGTGCTTTGAGTTTCTTAATCCGGATAATTACATCTGTCCTGTTTGCAGCACAGCCCCCAAAACAAGTGCAATCTGCACCATGGAGACTGCAAGCTGCTTAAAGCAGCTTTGCTAATGGAGAGGAGGAGTGTTTGTGCAACTTCACCCTGCATTTTGAAGCTACATTAAAACTCTGTGATCAGTGCAATTCTTAATTATTTGCACTTCAGTGCATTATGTATATACACTCATCAGCACTTGAGACGTTTCCGTCATCTGCTCACTTGTCAATTTGAGATTTCTGAAACTGAAGTAATCTTCCCACACCAAAGCCAGTGACTTGTTAGCAAGGGGGAAATTTGGTCTCCTCTTAAGGAAATCAGTCATGACTGTGGTCTGGAAAAAGGGAGACTCACATGATCCTGAAGTATAACTTTCACCTATATATACAGATTTCAAACTCCATACAGTCTGCAGAAGTACTGCTTCCCCCCGCCCTCTCCATACTATCCCACAACAACCGTAGTTTATCAAACTGTTTCTGAGATACCGTAGCATCTCAGGTTATAGACGGCCTTTCCTTTTTACCATGAGCAATGTCACATCAGCCATAATCCCTCTCTGGAAAGAATCTCTGGTCCCTCCTGCCACCTCCTACCTGGCACTGGAGGAACTAAGCCTGCTGAAGAGACGTGACTATCTTACAGGGTAAGGCATGGTCACGAACTACATGAAAACAGCATCTTTTAGGTTTTCTTCTATTAATAGTGCCTGACATGTTGCCAAGACTTCTCTCTACCATGTAATTGTTTTGGAGAGCCTTTTTCTGAATATGCATACTGAGGGGGAGAACAGAAAAATTCAATTTAATTCTGTCATCATAAAGATTTTTTTTTTTTTTTTTTTACATCCCAATTCAGGCAAACTCTTTGCCAAATATGAGTTTTCCTATTAACATATGGGAAGGTTCCCATTCTGGAAACATCGCTTAAATGTAGCTAGACAGAAAAGAAAATCTATCCTAATGGTGATCCACCAGCATCGATCTGTTGTATGACATGTAGGGTAAGTCGCTTTGTATGAGGACAATTATTTGCAATTACAAATTAAAAAAAATTAAAAAAGCAAGACCTATCCTGTACTGTGCTTGCCTCTCTCATTTAGCTTGTAATTGCTTTTATTGACAATTTCTTCTTACTTCCCTGGAGTAGTGAAGTTATTAAGCAAATCTGTCTTTTTTGTACAAAATGATAATTTAACTGATTAAAACAGTTTCAGTGTCAATACACTTTCATATGAGATTCTAATCCTGCACACCACACTGGGAATTTTTTCTATGTAAAGACATCTCAGACTGCATAATGACAAATAGGACACTATTGGCTTTTTTTTTTCTTTCTCAGATTTTGCAGCCATCTCTTTAGAAAATTACAGCTGTTGTCATTAAAAATGTAATACATCTCCCTACAATAACTGCTGTCATAATATTAATTTTTCTGAACAAGCATTATCAGTTTTACAGTATCGCTTGCAGATTGCACAAACACCTAGTGGCACACACAGATGGTTCAAGCTCTCTACCTCCAGCCCTGTGTTTAGGACTTTCCACCAGCTGCCTGGGAGCCCTTGGAGGCACCTCTCCAACAAGGAGCACTCTGTGCAGGGACTGTGGCCACCTGAATCCAACTTCCCTGGCAGTCTTACACTAATAGAGGGAGTAAGGCTGGGGAACAAAGACTTTCAGAAACATGGTGATTTGCCTAAGGCCATGCAACAGCAGAACAAATGATTCCAACAGCTTCTGCACTGCACAACTGCCAAAATGATGGGTAGCAGGGAAGAAAAAACGGTTCATGGCAATCCTGCCACCCTCCTTCTTAATTTTAGCATGCCTTACTGTGAGAAGGTCCAGAGATGGTCAGAGCATGGAGTTGCCCAGTTTTTCCACCCCCTGAGCAAGAATGCCCAAAGCAGTGATAGGGCACCCAGCCATGTATTTAGCCACCCAAAACAGAGCAGTATTGCCCCTAGCTCTGCACAGCAGAGACTCCAGACCATGGCAGCAAACTACAGCTTTTCTTCTGTGTTTGCTGGTCCTCTGAAGGCAAAGAGAAGCAGAAGTGACAATGCACTTTGAAAGGAGGCAGCTACCAGAGCCACTCCAGCAAAGGTGTTGCTAAGAGCTTCTCACACCATCACATGATGTGGTTCTCTAAGATCTGAGGTGGCATGTCAATCAAGCTCTGCTAAAAAACTTAGAGCATTATTAATTCCCAAAGCCCCTATTTGCTCCCTAGAAGTAGGGTTCCTGACTGCTCAGGTTTAGGTCACACTGACATCAGTACTCTTATCTCCATGGTTGCACCACTGCTGAACTTCAACCTGTCAATGCCAACCAAGCACACCTGGCAAAGCAAGTGCTGGTGGTCTTTGATGAGCCACAGCACTTAGAAGCAGGATCAGGACAGGTGTAGAAGTCTGCCCAAGAAAAACACAAACAGATGTCAAGGTTTTTCTCTGTGTATGACAGTCAGTGTAGTGTCCTTCCAACAGAGGCTGAGCCATATCCACAATTCCTGTTTGGAAGTTGCAATAGTTTGATGATGTCTTTCCAAATGCTGGAAAGAGCATTTGGAAAGTATTTTGCAAAGAGAAGGAGTGATTGCCTACGTGGTTACTCCAGTTCTAGCAAAGTTCACAAACAAAGGAAGGTGCATTAGGTATGCTCAATGAGTTTCATTCCAAATTGAAAACATTTCATGTCTGGCTGTTTTAATTCAAGTCATTACCTTACTTATGAATTATCTGAATTTAATTTATATACATTTTCCTGAATTTCTGAAGTGTTTTTAAACACTCTTTCAAATTCCTTTTTCTTTATCTAAGTGTATCTCATGTCCCATTTGTAATGGTCTGCTGTATTCATTAGATACTGGGAACCATCTGTTAAAAATTTGCCCAGAACAAATCCAGTTTGAGAAAGATAAGGAGGCATAACTGTGACTTTCTCTGAGCTAACAGCTAAAATTTTTGTGAAAGGGTTTGAATCAGATGCACTTGAGATTTTCACCTTATTTTGAGAAGACAGAAGCTCTGGTTAATTAAAATAAGAAGATATTTCCTTAGTCTCCAAAGAATATTTATAAATCACATATGAAATTGGAAGTAATTTATCATTGATGCTCTATGAAATTCAGCTGTATATCCATCTGGCCATGGTGCTTTAGTAGGTAATATTGCTTGCAGGGCACTTTTTATTGCTTATCTCTCATGGGGGTTATCTAAGTATTGCCTCGATAATGCTGGCAGCTCTATTTCATCCAAAAAATAATAAATGGATCACTTCTGTTTCTGCGGTATGTAATTCGGAATGAGGAAAAAAAAAATCTTTATACATTTGTTTCTCTTAATTTTTTGCATATAACCTCTTATAAACTAAAATCCACTGATTTTGTTATCCTCCTTTACAGAAGCACATGGCTGTGGAGGGCTGCTGGGACCTTGAGATGCTTTTAGTGCAGAGCCCAAAATAAAATAACAGAAGAGTGGGGCTCACTTAAAACAAATAAATAGATAAATAAGAACTAGACAAAATTTTAGACCAATACAAGCCTGAACTACATTCCTTAAGCTCAAATTTGAATGAAAGAATTGATTTAAAATATATTGATTTTAGCACATTCAAATGCATTCAAGAACAGAGGTCTTATTTAGTGTTTTTGATGAATACAAATATGAAACCCACAAACATTCAGGGTTACATTAAAAAAAAAAAATGGAAAAAGAAAAACAAAAAAAAACCCTCATCTTTTCAGATAAGGTTGAAGTCCAATTAGGGGTTGTATGGATGTGGTAGTTTAGATAAAGACCAGTTATCAGATTAAACGTTGCTTTGTTGTCAAACAAGCCTGAAACCAATTAAGCATTTAGCAGAATGGTACTGGAAGTAGGTAGTATTGCAATGGGCATACAGCTACAAGAAGTAGCCCAATTTTGCCCATTTTTTATTCCCTTTCTTTTCCTCTGATTCTCCTCAGGACACATACTATAGAAAATGTCATAAAGGAAGAACTGTGTAGTAATGGGTGGTCTTGAGAGGAGATATGGATAAAAAAGCCCTGATGAGGTCTGGGCACAGATTTATTGAAGTGTATGTCACATCCATGGTGACAGACTCTTCTGGGTCTGTCCCTGCAATCACACCTGGCTTCAGGCACTTTATGGGTCTGGGCTCAGCCATTCAGAGGTGTGCTCATGGTGTTCACCTATTGGTTTCCATTGGTTTCCATGGAAAACTAGCTTTGAGACATAGCTCAAGTAAAGATTTTTCCCCTATCTTCTGTTCATGGGAAGGAATTGTTCCCAGAGGTCCTGCATGCTGTTTGCTTTCTTTTTTCCTTTTTTTTTTTTTTTTTTCTCTCCTGCTTTTAGATTAGATGTATCTGACAACTTCAGTTGCTAGGGTTATATCCCTGTATGTGCCAGATACCACTGTTATTCATTGGGGGTACAAAATAGTTTTTTCAGGACTAGACTCTGACCTGATGCTGTCAGTGAGAACTTTCAGTAAACCTCAGGAAAATTCAGCCCCTCAATTTCAAAGGATGTTATTTGATTTCTAATTTTTAGCAACTTTCAAATATTACTATAATAATCGCTCACTTGCTTCTTTACTACCCCCCAAAAGAGGAAAACAAATCCCAGCCAAATCTGTTTTTCAAGTATTAATGCAGTGTAACTGTATTGAAGTCCCAGAACAATCATAGGAGAAAATACCAGCAGAGCTGAGGTCAGATTTGCTCCTTTCCAGGCTATACACTTCCAGCTCAGTGCTGTAGTACTAGATAAAAATAGATGTGCAATTTCTATGTTCAACCTAAAAACAAAATACAGGGATACTATGGAATCTTAAAGTCTAGAGGCCAGATGCCATTTGCACAGCACTGATGCTGATTTACACCAGCTGAGGGAACAAGTGAAGGACAACTCAGGAAGGAGCTTGCAAGTGGGTGGGAAAGCACTGAGACTGCTCGTGGGTGCCACTGTTTGTACCAGTACGTTGGTTGCTGATAAAGTGACATTCCTGTAACAAAAGTCACAGAATGGTAAATCAGAGAATTAGAGGTATTAGCTTAGGATTCAGTCTCTCCTTTGGATGCACATGAGCACACTTAAGCAGTAACTAATTTTACAGGGGATGATACACACCGAAGAAACCTCAAATGGTTTCTTAATGCAGGTCTTTGATTCCTGCAAACAAATTCTGAATATGTTCCTGTGAGTTCACGGGAACAATTTGGTTCTCACTATATTCAAGGCATTTAATAATTCAATATTCATAAACACCTTTGTGAATAGTTTTTTGTACATCTTTGGGGTGTGAGTGGTTTTCCTTTGGACACCTCTAATTCTATATCGACAAGCGTATTTCCTACAATTTAGTTGTTTTCCTGTAACATCTGTCATTGGACGACAAGAGGACCGTATAATCAGGTGACCGAGTTTCATGTTTCAAACAGTGAGTATTCAATAATCAATGCAATTGGACTGCAAATAACCACATGCAGAGGGAGGTCTAGCCCTAATTCTTCATTGAGCAGCTGTTAATAATGAGTACATCTGCAGCAATCCTGATCAGATCACAGCAGTCCATAAGCAGAAAAAGAGCTCAGCTACCTGAATAAATGATTGGCAAAGATTCAGTCCGTGAGATCTAATCACAAGCATTTATGATTTAGATAAGAAAAGAAACTAAAAGATTTGGACATTGAGCAGATCCTGCAGATGGGTTCAAGTACCATCTTATCAAAAGATTGCTGTGAGTCTATAAATAGTATCTGCTGTTGTAATGTTGCCACAGCATTAATGATTTCCAGTGATTTTTTTTCCTTTAAAGACTGAACTGATGATTTTTCATGTGAATCTCAGTTTTGGATTAGAAAACAAAAAGCTATTTTACTATCTCCCATATGTGGAAAAGAAAAATTGCAATGTATAGCAGAAGAAATCTCATCTAGAGAACCAGAAAGCAAATCAAAGGAATCAAGAATGTATTATTTTTTAAAAATCAGATTTATTATCCAATCTCAAGATGTTATTATGTAGGATGGAGAGATGTAAGATTATTATGTTTTGCAGTACTGTACTGGAAAACTTGAAATCTACAGCTATGCAGAAATGGAAAAGCACACAAGAGGAATAGGCACTTGAAATAATTCAGTGAAATAGGAAAGAACTTGATCGCATAGGAGTTTCATGTTATCAGCAGTTCTGGGAATTGACTGGTTTTCCTGCAGCATAGGAAAAAGACTAGGGAAAGGCTTGAATAATATGTTCATTTTTTTGTTTAGTACAATTTACAGATTTCCACTGCATCTTTTATGGTTCACTGGGTGAGGGTGAAAGCAGAAACCAAAGTGCCCATTGATTGCTGGGTCAGATGAGGATGTATACAGCTGGTGCTCCTTCATTGACACATGGTACTTGTCAAAGTAAATCTGCCGTGACAGATCCCACAACAGGAGAGGCAGCAAAAATGTCTAGGGGAAAGGTTCTCCTACAAATGGAGGACATGAAGATATGCTAGTAGGTGTTATTTGGGCTCTTGGCAATCCCATTAAATTTATTAATGTGATTTTGGTATGATGTGAGCATCAAACCACATGCACTGTTTAAATGCAAGATATTTTCTACTTTCTACTCAATTCTGTACTAGCAGAACAAAGAAAATGAAGGGAGATGGGTGGAGGCTGGTATAGTTCATACTAGCTTTAGGAAATCTAAAAAATACTACCCAAGCACTACCTTTTTGGCAAGGATGTGTTAAATCAGAAGTATGACTAATGACAATACTAATGACCTTGTTGATTGCTTACCAGGTTCCTTGGACTATTGTACTTCTTGCCCATACAACTTCAGTGCCCTAAATGATTATTTTAGTGTGTTTTAAGGACAGATTCACCTACTGTAAGCAGATTTACTTGCCTAAAGTGTTCTTGAAGATAAATATTCTTCCTCAGGCAGACATGAGAGCCCAGTTCTCCAAGCACCATGCTTGCACACCGTGTGATTTGCAAGCCTCTCACAGACATACTTCATTTCATACCGATGATCGTTCATGCAAAAATGGACCATACTACAAATGGGAGATTTAATTACAATGTTTATTTTCATAAGATCAATTATCTAGGCAAAAATACATTACTTTCCATTGATATAACTGATTTTCAACTCATTTAAAGCAAGTTGTGAATTACACTTTCTAACATATTTCCTCCCCCAAACACCCCAAAAGCAAATTTCACCTGCTGGCAGCCTTTGATTCCTCTCACATGTAATCTAGAATAATTTAACAGATATGTTAGAAAACAGCACAAAATAGCATAGTCAGGCACAGTTTCATATCTTAAATTTTGAAAGGGTGGACAAAATGTTTTTAAGCATTTAACTTTTAGTAAAGCTCAACTGCTGTAGAATAAACTGTGGGCATTTTGATCTCTGTAGGGTTTGATCCAGAACTCTCAAATCTCAGCAGAAATAACTTGATACTTGATAAAGTAACTTTGAATTTATATTCTGCGTTTATGTCAAGAAATTAAATCAATAATCTGGAAGCAATTCTACACAATCAGGTGGAAACAATGTAATGAAAATCTGTCAGATGATTTTAATCAAAATCCATGAGACATACTACCTGAGTACTTTCTGTCTGAACAGAAAACTGCTAGCATGATGGCATTTTATTTATTTAGATTTTGATAATACTATATCCCAAAATATTTTATTTTTTAAAACCCCAGAATTAATACAAAGTCTTCTGTAAGTGTTCTAAACTCAGAATGTTTGAATGCCTCTGGGACTGGGCAAGTCCAGATCTGGACTGTGAACACCCTGGCAGTCAATTTCCATGAATAAAACCCTGGCTTTATGTAAATTCACAGTGAAATTCTGTCAATTCAGATGTGTAAGGATTTAATCTACAAATTCTGCCAAGATGCTTATTACATTTTTCAATATTTGTTTTGTTTTTCATTATGAAAAATAAGTATTACATACTTAATGCTTGAGAGTATTTCTCATTCTGAGAGTAAAGAAAAGGGCTAGAAATAATGTTTATCATACACAGCTGTTTCAGTTAGTGTTTCTGTAGTGATTACTCCTTGTATTTGCCTTTGAGAAACATGGAGGTTTGGCCTGGGTATCTGCTCAAGATAGGAGAGTCTCACTATTGTCATCTGCCTTGTGAATACTTCAAACGTGAAGAATGTTTGGGCTTCACTGCATTTGAATTGAGCTCCATTCATTTGAAACTTGCAGCTGAATTTCACCCTGTGCCACACTATGCGGGTTTGTACTTCAGATTACAACTTAGGGCCTCTGCATGTCTCTTGCAAATCTGTGCTCTCTTTCTGATTTATGCACCTAAAAATCATAAGAAGGTAGGAGGTAGTCTGAGATGATGAAGTTATTCCAAAGGTATTATGATGATCCACAATCAAATTATTTCAGTTAACTACAAAGCTGATGTTTTTTTTTTTTTCTTTTCTTTAAACTCTGATGCATAAAAAAATAAAAAAAAATAAAAAAATAAAGGTGAATAGCACAACAATCTACTATTGCAAGTCTCCACATTGTTACTTTAATGACGCACAATCTGTTAGCTATCTGAAGACTGTAAACAGACTAATATTTCGAGAAGTATGGGATAAATCACCCATTTAGAAGCAGTGAAGAGAAAATGATGAAGCTCCAAGTGAGTTGTGAAGCAGTGAATAAGGATGTATTACACCACAGGAAACCATCAATATTTGTTTATTATGTCAGTGTAAGAAATAAATCTGTTAGCTAATTTGTATTCTCTTCAGTTAATTCCACTGTTTCAGCATGAGTTTTTGTGTTTCAGTTTCAGTGCTACACAGCTGCTTAATGGTGCTATCAAATATTCTGAAGTCATGGTCTCCTGGAGATAGGGAGACACTGCAATGCATCATATCATTCCAAAGATTAAGAAATAGCATTTCTTTAGGTGTCACTCCAACGCTTTGTACCTTTTTGTCTTCTTGTGGATGGTATTTATGTGATATAGTCAATATTCCTGACTCATTATGGGCCAACATCTTTATAAGGCAATGCCAGAATTTTGTTATGTTGCAGTTAACAAAATGGCTTAATACGTGTCCAAACTGCCCTTGTTTGAACTGCTTCCTTTCAATGATCTGTTGCTTTGACTCATAAGGGCTATCGTTTTCAGAAGTGGCCCCTGATTATAGTAATATTAATTTGATTTACAGACATGACATTCCCATAAATCATCTGTCTGATGGGGGTGCAGCTACCAGCACCAACACAACTGAACTTTGCAGGGTGAGCACTCTGACACTGAAAGAACAGTTGTTGTTGCTCTTTGATCCTTTTTATTTTCCTTTTAATTCTTTTTTTTTTTTTTTCCTCTCCTTTCTGATGAGATTTCCATTTCAATTTTTGAACCACTAAGTGATCTGCATAAATGCTTTTGGCTCGCATTCTGTTGGCAGCCAGAATTCAAAATCTAGATGGCTGTGTTTATGCATATCTGTATGCTTCCATTAAAAGAAGGGAAACGGAAAAGGTAGTATTTTTTTTCTTTAGAAGTTGTACAGCTCTTGCTGTTGAATAAGCTGAAATGGAAAGGTTGCTACAGGTTTTCATGAGCCCAAGTTTAATTCAGTTTGGTTTTCTATCTGGAAGTTGTCCTGGAGAACAAAGTTAATTTTTCTGCTGGTTTTTAGGCCAACTGACCATTTCATGAAACTGGATCAGGCCTCAGATAGCTCATTTAGTTTTTTGCTTCTCTCAAATTCCTCTGCCAACAAATATTATCTGAATTGTTTGTTCATGAAAGATTTTATAAAGGTCTTTTTAAAAAACTCATTTCAAAATCCTGCTGTAAAGGACTGCAAAGGTTATGAGGGTTTGCTTTGACTCCCACTACCATTTCTTCATTGATCATCTAATTTTTGCCATTTAATAAATGTCTGTATAACTGCAAAACAAAAGTTGGATTGATTCTAACCAACTTGGACTGAAAGCACTTCAGCAAAGGGAAGAAAACAAACATTGGTGTGATGTGAAATAAGCATGGTAGGAATAATAATCTACATAAAAATACATTTTAGGAGTCCATGGAATAAATGGGGGGAAAAAAAAAAAAAAAAAAAAAAAAAAAAAAGGAAAAAAAATATCCTAGGAAAACATAAAGTATTAGTTGTAACAGACATTCAGTAAATGGTAAATTTCTTATTTAATGACATTAAGCTGTGACTAAAGTCTCCTAAGCTCATATCCAAAATCCTCCTACTCCAAACTGAAAAATGCTTCTTTTTGAGTCCACATGCAGATAATTAAGAAGGAGTGAAGAATTAGAAGTAAATTAAATGAATTAAGTGCCAGCTACTAATGGTTGTTGGAGGTGAAGCCAGTGCCAGCTCCTGGAGACAGGCCAGGGGTGTAGGCCCACAGCCTGTGGTGCCAGCTCCTGGAGTGAGTGAGCATCAGCCCGTGGGGGGGCATAGTTCTCTGAATCTAGAAATGGTCCTGAAGACTTTGTGCCTGAAAAATTAGCTAGTGGGGAACCAACATAAGCAAACTGCGTGCCAGCCACTGGGATCTTCCCCAGCCTGGTGTGCGGGGGCTGCATGTGCGCGTTCCCTGCTGAGCTTTGGGCCGGATCAGTGGGCCTCAGGCCCAGGCCAGGTTTCAGACAGGCAGGGGCCCGTACAGTGCACCCAGGAGGACTTGTTTATTCAGTGTGCACGAGGGATGAGTGTGTGAATACTGTGAGTGTGCAGTGACCTTCGCACTGGCCCAGCCAGTCAGTAGTAGTCATGAAGCAGGTGCGAGGGCCCAGCATGTGGGCAGGTGGATAGACAGAGGAGCCATGCCAGCTGCTCAAAGGATCCATGAATGTGTGTATGTGACTTCACTAGTGAACTTCTTATCTCAACCAGCTGGAGAGAGATAACGAAGGGGTCTCAGCTGACTGTGTTTTATGTGAGTCCTGCTGAAGGCAGCTCTTGGCCAGGGTGCCTTGTGTGGCTGGTTGTTTCAGTGCCCTGTCTCTGACTGTGTGTGTGTGTGTGTGTGTGTGTGTGTGTGTGTGTGTGTGTGTCTGGGATACGTGCTCAGCTTTGCTGCAGGTTGAACCTGAAGTGACCTACACTGCAAACAGAATGGCTTGTGCCTGTGCTCCCATGTGGACTGTCATCAATAGCTCCATCCAGAATCAAAACTGACTGATGTTAAAAGAAGTTTCTTCCAGTTCCAATACATGAGTGCCACACAGATACAAAGTGGGGGATTGAAAGTTGTTTTTCAGAGTCTGATTTGTGAAGTGTTCCCTAAAACAGTAAATGTTGCTACCGTTTGGTTATCCTTCATTTTAGAAAGATTGACAAGAATTAAGTAAAATTCAGTACCTACAAATATCTGTCCTTTCCATGGCATTCAGCAGAGCTGATGAGAGGACACCCGTGACCTCCTCATCAGACAGAGTAGCAGATGCAGCATGGCGTGGTCTGAATCACACACTTTGCACAGAAAAGTGACAACAGCTTCTCTTATTCTCTGGCCTCCTGCACTCTAAACAACGAAGTGCCAAGGATGCTTCCTGTGCAATATTGCCTAGAGACTATAAGGAACAGTGTAAGAATCATGCCCCCAACTTCCCCAAATCCCCAGCCAGATTTTTGGCCACCAGCTTTTTTATTTTCTTCTCAGCAGGGAAGAGCACTGCTGTCACAAGGATTGCACACTCTTCAAAGAGATTTGTATTGTGCTGAACTGAGCTTGTTCATACTGCTGGGGCTATACAATGTAGTGTGTACAGGCATCTCTGCTCTTCTGCTTTCTATATTGTACTAAGAGTCAATGTATTGAAATAATGGAGTTAAAATGACAAAGACTTTCTCTCTCTCTCTCTTTTTTTTTTTTTTTTTTTTTAATTGCATTTCAACATGAAAGGAAGAAATCACACAGCCCTTCAGAACTTGGAATATCCTTGACCTCTAGATGTCTTTCCAAATAAAATCATTTTAAATTTCATTACTTGTTTTCATATTATCAGGTGCATTATGCTTTCATTGGTTCATTTAAATCTGTACATTCCACAGAGTCATTTTAATGTCAGTTGATTTACTAGCTGTTAAATTTCAAATAAAGAGAGGAAGACAAGGACAGCTATGTTTGCTATACCTGCAATATAAAAGTAGCTATAGAGTAGTTAAACAATAATTCAAACTTATATCTAAACAAACAAAAGCAAAATCTCAAGGTCTTACCGCAACTCATGGAAATCTCTACAGTGCTGAGTAAAAAATTTGAAGCAGAAGTAAACAGTGCAACACAAGGCAAATTATGATGGGGCAAAGGAAGCTGCCATCATAGCATAGCCTGCAAACAAAGAGATTAGGACATTGACAAGACAATATGTAACTTTATCAAATATCTTTCAATCACATCTTAGTTGAGAAGAACACCAAATACCAAATAAAACCAAATAAATTGATTCCAAGATTTACTATTTTAACTGAAAAGAAATGAACAAATTACACTGTCATACAATCTATTAATTATGCTCCACAGCTGAAGAATGGCTACAAATACTCTTTATCCCCTGTATCCCTTGGGACATATTAATGTAATCCTTTTAGGATAGATAGGATACAAAGAAATAAATCCTGTTCGGTCTTCTAGAAATGCAGGAAAGACCCTGATAGGAGAACAGATACAATTCCACTTTATGTGGATGAGACCATATACCGATTGTTGTACTAATATTTGGCACAATGACAAGTCTCCAGTCCAGTTCACTACAAAGCCACTGCATGAACCACCCTACAAACCTACTGACTCTGTAGCTCTCCTAATCCACAAAATACTATAGGTTTTCTGTAGCACCTCCTGCAAAACAAAAATAAAATTAAAATAATAATAATAATAATAATTTAAAAGGACAGTTGTTAACAATTGCTAATGCACAGACTAAACAAAAATGAAATAGATCTCAATAGATATACATAGACCCAGCATGCCCTCGAGGGAAGCATTTGATCAGAAAAATGCCTAAACTTATCGTTGGGATAATAAAATTTGTTTAAGAGAAATCTGTTATTTTGATTCTTTCTCAGTCAAGAAAACTTCATCAGCAGTATCTGGAAGGAATAGCCATGTTTTCTGCAAAAGAAACTCATGAAAATCCATAGCTGCTCTTCTGTAATACAGGGTTTCCTTATCAGCTAATTTAAATAAAGTAATCAAGACATTAACTCCATATTTTGATACTTTTGGGGAAGTATTAATTTGGTTTGGCACCCACTAAAACTGAATATAGATGTATTTCATATTTTTGATGCAGGAACAGTCCCTAAGAGTCTAATTGAGGCATTTCATTGTGTAACTAGAGGTCCAGGTACATAGCTATAGACACCCAAGCTGGAAAATTAGATCATTAGGTTTTTAGGCTCTGCAGCAGAGAACCAATATAGAGTCCTGCTAAACAAATATATTATGGATCTGAGAAACTGCTTTGTGGGTTCACTCACTGAGACTAATCTGACTCTTGGCTGAAAGTAAGCCTTGGAGTAAAGGCAGATTTGGAAGGAAGGTGAGCAAATACCAAAGCACTGTGCGCAGCAATTCCATAATCTTTTAACATTGGTCTTTGAAGTATACATGGTACAACAAAAGGACTTCTAGCTAAAATTTAGTCTTAAAAGGTCATTTTAAAATAATCTATTAATGAATTACTTAGGCCATTCTGTTCAAATTGGTAAAAAAGAAAAAAAAAAAAAAAGTATAGATCTGCAGTCTGCCTCATCAGTCAGTGTGGCAAGCAATGCAGATAGTTTTTCAACCTTCAACCATCTTTAATTAATATTAGCAAATCATTCATTCATTTGCTGAGTGTGCAATGAAACTCATTCTGAGTGTGATAATCATGACATGCATAATACATAATGCATAATGCCACTGGAGTTTGACAGACAGGGGATGCTTTGTGAAAATTAAAAGTGGTATTTCTCTAAGGGAATCATGACTAAGATAAGTGTTTGTGGTTTTTCTTTATGTAGGGACAATATTTTTTTAAAGATTGGAAATCCACACCCAATTTTCATATGCATCAATACTGTGTGTATCAAAAGCTTTATTCTATAGAGAACAGGTTTTTTTTTATATGATCTCACATAAAATCACCCTTCAAGGACATTCAGCCACAGTATTTCAACAAGAATCTTTGGACCTAAAATCTGCAAAGCAGTTGTGTGCTCCGATCTATTTTTATGTATAGTATTAAATATGTCTTTAAGTGCTGTTTGTAACTCTTGGGTCCTCACAGATATCTCACTGAATTACTTTTTCAGGATCAACAGTAGAGAAAAAATAATGTGAGTACAATATAATTGCCTGAGTATATATAACAATGTCTCTCTGTAGTTGCTTGATGTGGTGACTATTACAATTTACCACTTAGCTAGAGAGTTTTCTTTAAGACCAAATGATAAAGGCTTATCTGCTTATAACTGACGCTTAGTTTGGTCTGAATGCATCCATTCTCTTCCAATCTTTGTGTGACAACTAGTTTTCTCCTTTCCATAATAACATTGACAATTATATGGATTTTAGTCTCATGATAAGCTTGTACATAGGTTATAATAACTGGATTGAGTGTGTAACAGCTTCCTTCTGCCACCTAAAGAAGTTGCTGTAACCATTTTCTTTTCCAATAGCATTGGCTTTTTTGTTTGGTGTTGGTAATTGCAGGTTTGGCTTCAATAGATACTTCTGGTTTTCACAGACATACAATGAAATATTTCTTGTACATCCACAGGGAATCATGTTTCTAAAAACACTGACCATGTCTCCAAGCTCCCTCAAGGTCAGATTTTGCTGTTGTTGGGTTTTGGAGGATTAAGTTTTGTTTTGGTTTTAGGAGTCTGCAGAATAGGAATATTAGAGACAGAGTAGTGGACAGAGTAGTCTTTGTAGGCCCAATTGTGAACTCTTTTTCATTATTATGAATTGAGAGCAACTCCAAAGCTATTTTCGTTTTAATGGGTTTTCATCCATCTTATTTCAACCACCAAGTCCTGAACCTGTCTTGCTTTCTTACTTCTGTGTTTTGTTCAGGGCAGAAACATTGCTAAGGCTCACTCTAGGTAAGTCATGTTGCACTGACAAATACCTTGTCTTCCCTGTAGTGAAGCTGAGAATATCTTAAGCTTCTTTATTTTTTATGAAACAGAAGTTCAGAAGTTCATTTTACATAGACTTCAGCTGTGCTGAGGAAGAAAAGGGAAAGTCCTTAAGAGATAAATAGTGTAACAATGAGAAAATGAAAAACAGACTTGGCAAGGACGACTTCTTTTAATTATGCCAAGATTAAAGCTTTTCTTCTCTCCCTCTTTGGGAGTGTGGATATACATGCCTTTTGAGTAATCTTAAAAGACAGAGCATGGAGGAGACAGATCTGAAGTCTGTATTTTTTGTTGGGAAGTTTGTTTCAGCCCAAATAGTAGTGGCCTTTTTGGTGTAAAAATGTGTTCTATATTGCTGATAGAGCCTTAGAATAGATTCTAAGAAAGTATTATTTGGAATTAATATAGAAGAAAAATTTTGCATTCAGTTCACCTACACTCCAAAATCTTTATACTTTCATATCAATTGACTTTTTGTTTGAAGTCATCTTTGAATCTATGCATCTATTATGAGGGGCAGCACTTACTCTCTTCTGAACTTAGAGCTCTTAATTGCCAGGAAAGCTCCAGGGCTCCTATTGATTAGCTCAACAAGTTTGTATTGTTAAGGGAAAAGTTGGATCCATCTAGTTTTGACCTCACCTAGATCCCATATTCAATTATCCTTCATTCATAGCACTCCCCTCACCATGACACAAGCCTTCTTCATTCCTTTCCAACTTCCTTTCTTTGAACTTTTTCCTTACAGCAAATACCGATCACTTAAGACCAGAATGAAACACAACGGTGATGATCTGTAACAGTACAAACCATGTTCTTTTTCAGGTGGAGTGTTTCCCCTTGTTCAATGAAAGGTCAGATTAAATGACGATGATAAGCTCTTCTATCCCCAAAATCTCTAAGTTAAGACACGTACTTACTGTCAGAATAGCGTGCTGTGGAGAACGACCTTGTAACTGAGAGCTCTTCCTTAAATAACAGATTAAATAATTACATGGAGAACCAAAAGTCTGTTATTTGGGCAACCAATGAGAGCCCTGAGTTATTTTGTATGTCATTTATAGTCCTCTTTTTGTTTGTTGCACTTAGGAGTGCAATATGTGGTATGATTATACATAATTGAACCATTTCATTTTGCTGACCTCGTATTGTTGACAAATTCTGACATTGGCATAGCAGATATTTCCTCTTGCCCATACATGATTAAGACAGCTATTTCTGATTTCAGTTCAGTCTTATCTGCACAATAGAACTGCATGTTCTGTCTCAATTACCTGGGCTGTTTAGCCTGGATTCATTCAGACGAAATTCTAAAGCCCCAAATCTGTGTCCTTATGCTTCTTGTACTTCTTATTTCTTTCGAACTCAATAGAAAAAGGTGTATATTCAGGAGAGATGAATCTTGATGTGTCGTGTCTCTAGTGTTGGTAGAATATAACAAACACATCAAGAAATTACAAAGTCATAATTTTTTTACATACTATTAACTATAGAAGGTTGACTGGCAAACCATCCTGCCCCATAAGCTTGTGCCCATAGCTAACAACTCTTCATTTGAAGTAATAGGCATTGCACATGTATCAAAGCCAACATTTTACCTTGGTTAAGTGAACAAATACATAGGAAGAAAAAACATATTTTTTACATAAATTTCCCAATAAGTTGCTTAGCTTTAAAAGAGTAGTTTGCAAAAACATGCATTTTTTTCCACACATTTTATTACTGTGAGTCATCTCATGGTCTCTCACACATTAAAGATCTAATGATAAGACATTAATTTCTCACTGATTACAGTGCAGAAATACAGTTTGAACCATGTTTTGATTACATAGACACAACACACATGAATCCTCATGCTAAGCAACAAATTAAGTTTTAAGTAATCCCAAATGTATCAATAAAACTACCCTGGCAATTGTATATTATGGAAAGAGGAAGACAGTGATAATACAGTTAATTAGGAAATATGGTTCTGTATTGAGAAAACACTACAAGCAAGGCTTTTATTTACTATTTATGTCATTTTAGAACAGAGGTACAATCTATTCATCATTACCCACTTGGCAATTGATTGTGTAATTCACACAGTCTAATTCCTCCTTTTCTTGAGGATGCCAGATTTCCTATTTTCCCTGAAAACCCACAAGTAGATTAGTAATTGTCCCTGAGATTGGAAGGGACTGGTGACTCCAGTCTCGGTGATGGGCCATGTAGTTTCACTAAACTGTTTTGGAATCTTCTGTAATTAAAGTAATTATCTTCTCTGTTTTTCCTCTCCGAAGGTATCATTATTTGGCATTTCTTGCTCTTCAAGTATCTTCTGGTGCTTATTACTTCTGTCCAGAGCAAATTGTGCCAAATTTCATCCTTAGTCACATCAGAGTGGTTTTGTTCTCTAATGATTTTAATAGAGTGACACTACTATAGAGGGAAAAGCATCTAGACCTAAGCTACTGGTCTTTTCCTGTCCAAATGTGACAATATGTAAATATCTGAGGGCAAATGAGCAAGTGAGAAAGAAAATTATCAAAAATAGCAGATTTTAGGAGCAAAGTGGAAATCTGTGCAGAAGAAATGAGGGAAAGAAAACAAAAATCTGTTTGTAGGGAGAGAAGATTAGTTGTTCTTTTCTTTACCCAACTTAAAGGAATCTTTTGTAGGCATCATTTGTGCTGTATATCTTTCTTATCTTGCTATATTCAGCTTTGTTTGTCTAATATCTGCTCGGCAGCTGACTGACTTTATTCATCTTCATTCCCCTATATCGTCTGTGTAATAATCCTCTGATATTATTTATCTTTGTTTGACTTACATTTCCTCAGCATTTTTCCTCTGATGTTGTTCATCTTCATTCCCCAAATATCCACTAAGCAGTAGTTGTCTGACATTGCTCAGCCTGGATCTTCTCACTCGCTGTCAGCAAGAGTTGCCTGAAGCCATCCTTCTTCATTTGCCTATCGCCCAACCAGCCGTCGCATAACATCGCTTATGAACATTAGAAACGATCATCTAACGGAGTTCAATTTCTTTTCACTTCCCAGCACATCTAGCAGTCATCATCTGGCACCATTTGCTTCGCTCTTCTGGAGTACTCCAGGATTATTTGTCTTTATCCCGGACCATTCAGTGGGCAATCTCACACATCTCTGCCACGCCAGGGCTGTTCTTGCTCTGACTGTGCCACATTGGGCACTGCTGCCTATGTGCAACAATTGAGGGGTTTGAGATAAAAGTATGAAATGTATTTAAGAGACTTCAGATCTTTGTTAGATTTCTCCCATAGTTTGAATTAAAGGAAAAGGAAAATGGGCAGAAATCTTCACCATCTCAAAAGAGACCTGGCCAAGCTCCTTCACAGCTAGAAATTGCTGTGACATCTTCCAAGGGAAAGTTCTACCACAAAGCCCAGCACCAGAGCTTGGCCAAAAAAAAAGTCAGAAATGCATAGAAAGCACCAAATTGGCTTTGCTATGATTATGAGAATGAAATTTTGACCTTTGTTTCCACGTGTCACTAGAAACTGGAAATGCTGAAGCTGCACAAAGGATTTTTAAGGATCAAAAACCCAGTTGCAAGGAATTGTGAACTCTCAGATTGAAAAATCAATATAAGGAAGAGGAATTGTTTTCAGATAGGAATTTTCCTGATAACAAAATCATTTTGGAGAGGTATTACAAACAGATGTGTTGTTAATAAGATCTCACATCAGCATGTACTTCTATTTTTTTAATATTTTCATTGCTGTTATTGAACTCCAACTAAAAATTGGTAGTAAGACTCAAACATTACTACATGTATTTTTAAAACTAAAAACATAAATAACTCAAAGTTTAGCTGAATTTTTCTGCAATCTCTATGTACATTTGGACAAATATATATATATATATATTTTTTTTCTAACTCATTATATTAAAAGTCAACTAATACTTTTAAGGAGGAAAAAGAGGCCCTTCTGGAAAACAGATGCTGTCCTTTCTGCTTTATTTAGCAAAAAGTAGGATTTTCTGTCTGAGCCTCTGGTGGCCCTGTTTGGACTGACACAACTAAAACACCATGCATCTTTAGAAAATTTTAAGGTTTATGTCATATTGTAGCTGAGAGCACAGTTTCACACTTCAAACTTCTCTAAGTCAAAACTTGTTTTTTATTTTTTATTTTTTTTTTCTTCTTCTTTTAGACAAGCCTAACACATTGTTTCTAAATTAAACAAGCTTGGGAAAAGAGAAGGTTCATCCAGTAGTAACAAAAGGTGACTGTGAGTTGGAGAACGTGTGGAAACATACTGACTCCTTCTACAAAACCAAGTTGGGCTCCTGTGAAACTTCTGCTATCATGGAGGTGACCAAGCAGCCAGGCTGACCCTGGGGAAAATTAAGGGGAGCACCCACTGCACCGTGTTGGATCCCCCTTCCCAGCTCAGGGCTGCAGAGTTTTGTAACGGGAAGGACTCAGATAAATATGTGTGTCAGGGACAGCTAGGAAATTGCAGTTTTTATTAACTGGAGGGACATGTGCTGCACTGAAAGCCTGCAAATGGGCACTTGAGTCTGTGCACCTAACTGTGTGCTTTCTCATTATGCAAGATCAAGGTAAACAGTTTTTTTTTTTTTTTTTTTTTTTTTAATGAGTATTGTAAGGCTTAAAAGGATCTCAGCTAAACTCAACCTTAAAGACTACTAAATCAACGTAAAATTAATAACAATTCCATGTGAAACAGGATCTAGAATCTGAATTTCATAAGAAATTGGGTCTTGAGGAGGATGCTTAAAGTCAAATCAAACTTTGGATCCAGGTTTCATAAATGTTCTGCTTTTTGCATGGCACAGAGTGTATCGTCTATATTTGGAACAATTACTTCAGTGAGAAAAGACACAGAGTAGTGCACACGGTCCTCTCCACTCACACAAGCAGAAAAAGGTTTCAGTCCTGTCCATATATTTCCTTGAAGAATTGTGCCTGTTAATTAGTTGCATAGAAATACAATACAAGTACCATGTGTCAAACACCATAGTAATCAAAATTTAAAAGGTGGGCCTTAAAACCTATTACTAGCCACAAATAATCAATAATGGTAGTAACACAGGTCACAGGACTAGGAAGCCCTTTGCAGGTCATCAAATTAGGTTGTCTGCTAGCACAGTCAATCATATCATACAGTCTTGTTCATAAGCATCTCAAGAGTTACAGTTAGGGCTTTTTGTTGTTGCTGAGGTCATTTTAGAGGGTCTTTACATATTTTATGCCTGTAACACTGCTTCACCCTTTACCTCCACCTCCCCACTTCTGAAGAAATATATTAAATTTTTTCCAAATAAGTTTATAAATGGGTAAATAAGATATAAACGAGCAAATAAATAGTTTACATGTGAACTTACTGAAAGTTTTCTTAGAGGAATGCACTCACACTGGCAAAAATAAATATACTCTGATTACAATAGTGAAATAAAACTTGACGTTTCAAGACCACTGTAGTTTACTAAATGCCAGCATGTTGTTATAAACTTTTAACTTGATTGGAATATTTGTAAAATAGTTACATAGTTACTTTAAATAGTTACAGACAAAAAAAAAAAAAAAAAAAAAAAAAAGTGTTTTTCTCCAAGATTCTCCTCGTGATAAGATTTTTTTTATTGTCTTATATTGCACCACAATCACATGTATTCAAATATATTTTATTAAAGCTACCAAAAATTCCTATAACTTTTTACGTGCTGCATAAATACAGGATGTGTGGCGGTCTTCAATACATCACCTGCTTTTATTTTGCCATAAAAATTTCCATAGAAGGACTGGAAAGTTTTGGAGTTGCTCTGCGTGCATTGTATGATGCTCTGCGGCATCGGGGACAGCTGCATCCGGGGGTACAGCTCCACCAGAGCAGACTGTGCTAGCCAGGAGACTAAAAACCCTCCCAAGGAGTTGTGGAGCTAAAAGTAGATGGTAGCAGATGGAAAATGAAGGCGACTCCATGCCCCCTTCCATCTGCTTCTAGTCATCTCAAGGACAACATGGCAAAACTGCCTGCTGCTGGTTGAGGTAAGAGGTAGATATCAGAAAAAGAAAACGTCTGTAGTTCTCCTGTAGGTACACAAAATTACACGCCTGCAAGAGTTTTGAAGGTAGAAGTGTGATGTATGAGTTAGCCCTGCTTCTGGCTCGAGCCAGGTATGGAACACCATGAGAGTGCAGCCACAGGTCTGATGGGTGAGGCCCAGGCAAACGTGGATGTGACTGCAGGCCTCAGTGAGGGTGGCTGCCCCGCTGCTAGCTCATGACAGTTGCCTCTGCTTGCAGGCATGGAAACCCCAAGGGATGGCCCAAGAAGTTCGGAAGCTCACAGGGAAGGAGAGATCTGAATCAGACCAGGGGTGAGGGCCCTGAGTCCCCTAGACTGACTGAAGGAGGCATTTGGCTCCAGTTGAAACAAATACTACAGAAAGGCAGCTTTTAGACACAAACAGAAGAGCTCCAAGAACCAGGGCCAGAATTACAAAAACAAAAAGGGCCTTGCTGTAGTGTTCCCGGCCTGTATGTAAATAGCTGCTCTATGGCCCATGTCTCTTCTTCCATCCCCCCCGAGGCACAGCAGTGTACAGTCATAAACCCCTGCCACATCTGTGCCCTGATACAAGCTCAGCAGCCTGAGAAAAATCTGCCAGTGCTGCTTGGGCTGTGCAGGTTGTCTGGTAGCTTATGGACATGCATCCACCAGGGGCTGTGAGCATCCCCATCCTTCCCAGCTTCTCAGTGCTTGGCTCTCCTCCCATGCTAAGCATTGCCCATGCCATGGATGGGGGCGCCCAGCAGCCAGCAGGCAGCACTACACCATCTGTCTGGAGATTTCCATTCCTGCTAGCCCTCACTCCTTGTGGATGGGACACAATAAGTTCCTTTACCTGTGAGGGCATGAATTTGAGTCCTGCAAATAGGTTCCTCTCTACTTGCTAATGCTGACGTGTCTGAAAGGCACCAAGCCTGCTCTGGCCAGGGCAGCAGCAAAACTCAAAATAGCTCAAGTCAATGAGGAGGCAGCAAAGTTCTTTGATCGCCTGCATTTATCTATGTGCATTTCTTACCAGTTCCAGCTTCACAGGGACTTTGCTGGTAAGTTTTATTTTGCAAGATTCACTTTATTTTATTTCTCTTAAGGAAAAGACAGGTTAAGGGGTCACCCGCTGGGATCTTTTGAACTGATGCTTCTCAAACTGCAAATGCCTTGGAAATGATTCTCAAAATATTTTCTACACTTCTTTCTACCAAGATAAATATTTGCACTGAAAAGATATGAAACATAAACGAGAGTCCTTTTTAGATACAGACAAGGTTTTTTTTTGTCATCGTTGTTGTTGTTGTTTCCAATGGTCTGTTTTATTATGATAATTAAATATTCTTTAGTCCTTGTTCAAGGAGCACATCATTATCTGAAATTTTCTCACTTAGCGTTGCCATCTGTGAATCTCAGCATTTAAAAACACTATTTAGCATTCAGAAAGCACGTTTCTATTCCTTACACTCTGTTGACCTCAGCTGGGCAGTGATTTAGCGGGTGGAAGACCATCTCTGCCTGGAAATCTTCACCTTTCCTGCCTCTCTCCCACTGCCCACGGCATTCATGGCTGATTGTAGCTTCCTATGGCATGACAAACACCATGCCATGACTTCTGAAGAATTTTAACAAGTTTGTAGTGACTCTGGATGCCACATCTTGGGGTAGCTAGGGGCTTAGGGGCAAACTGAGCCACCTCTGTGCTGCTTCATGGGCACATCCCATGGGTCAGGGAAATCCCTCAGCAGCTCACCCAGGTACCCAAGTGGGGGAAAGGTGCCAGGGAAAATAGGGGGATCATCATACTCCAAATTACTGCATCTTTCTTGGCAAGGGACCTGTTTTAATCCCAGAGTTTTGACTTCCATTGGGTTTATTCCTCCTTTTGATCAAACATTCCTCTCTCAACTTGGCATTTCTACATGTGTCTGGAAATCTAGAAGCAAATCTCTGTCAAAGGCTAGGCTCTAATAATGGATGCCATGACTGCCACCCATATCAGGAGGCTTTCATGAATTTTTGTGTATAGAACAGATTGAGAATTCACTTTTTTATTATTATTATTTTAATAAAATTCAAAAATAATCAAAAATCTCTACAAGGAAGAAGGAAAAAAAAAAAAAGAAAAAAAAAGGAAAAAAAAGTAAAAATCTCCCAGTTCTTGAAAAAAATGGTTTTGAAGTTGTTGAAACATCCCACTCCACACTCTGTGTGAGATTTTTCATATTTTAATTTGAAATTGCCTTTTCTTTTGAAATTTGAAATTTGACATGATCCAATTTTGTTTCAAGGTCATTATGTAATTAGAATTTGTTACTGCCACAATCCAGTGTAGAAGGAAAAATAAAAAAAAAAAAAACAAAAAACAAACAAACAAAAAAAAAACAAACAAGTGAATGAACACAGCTCTTACAATCTAGGTCTGATTTTCTATATGATAAACATTGATCACTGTGCTCATGATCAATAGGGGGACATAGGTCTTCAAAAATTTATACCAAATCCCATAGCCTGTCAAATGCCATTAAAAAATGAATTCACTGATTTTTCTGCCATCTAGATGAACACACCTTGTACTGCTAAGTTATTTGTTTGCCGGTGTATTTGGGCTTTGGAGGGTTCATCTTCCCACTTCCATGTCTCTTGCCATTTGTCTGTCTGCTGAAAGCAGTAACTACTTCTTCCCCCAGTTTAGAGGAAAGCACTGTAAAATGGCATCTGCTTCAGATTTTTCTGACTCTATGGTTTCACACTTTAGACATATACTCCCAGGATATGCCTTTGGTAATGTCTTTATGAAAACTTGAACATTTGGTCCTTGCAACCCCCAGGGCAATTCATGCTTTTGAAGAATTTGCAAAACTTATTGAGGCCTGACCTTTCTTTTCTGAAATCTTGTTGACTGTGTTTAATTCTGTATACTTTCCTCTGTATTTTTTTCTATTTGATCTTCAAAAACCTTGCAGTGACTTGCTCTATAAAGTGATGCTAAGTTTTCTGATCTTTTTTTCTTTTCTTTTTTTTTTTTTTTTTTTTAGCATGCACCTAAGACTTTTCTTAAATAATGGGGTAAGCTAGCTACTTTAGCTACTTTCCAGTCCACAGGGAGTAATCTCTTCAGTGAATTTATATATCTGACCGCCCAGGTTTTGTTCTTACTTAATGTCTAATTATTGCCTTTTAGGTTATTCGTTTTCATGGAAGCTCCTAGTCAGAATCTGAGCTTCAATGGGCAGTCAGCCCACACACTCTTTGTGAAGTGTCCTATTGCACTGACTGTTCCCTGCTTTGCAGAGACATTGGTGAACATCCATGTTCTTCATTCAGGAGAGCAGATGCTTTGGTTCTATATCAATTTATTGTAGAGTCCAAAGAGAAATTGTTTCTTTCAGAGAAGTTCTGACAAATGGGTAGCAGTAACGTATATCTTCCAGAATTGGGGAGAAAAGGTGCGTTATGAGATACTCCATTTCAAGTCATGAAAATCTCCTCATTCACCTGATTTTTGGTCCATCTTGCCCCAAAACTCACAGCTGATACTAGAAATATCACATCTTTTCATTCAGAAGGTCTAGAAAGTGAGCGTTGGTACCTTTCAGCACTGAAAAAAGGCCTCTTTCTGGCATTTGTCTGACACTTTGAGACAGCTCTTGACTTTTCCCGGGAACAAACATCTTCTGTGAAATCATTCTGTTCCATTTCATAAGTGTCAAAATAATTGAAATCCTCCCCAGTCAGCATTCAAGATTTTTTTTTTTCAATCCTGCATCTGCTTTCGCATGCTGTCCCAGAGGTCTGTCAAATTTCCCACTATATAACACGTGTGTGTGTGGCTTTGTGCACATGCATTTGCCACCATTACTTCCACCAAGCCACCCACACCTTGGTAGTCTGCATATAAAATCCCTTTGCTTTCTATTTATCTAGGCTATTTTGCTGGACTGTGGGACATAGCCGTAAAGGTCCCTAGCATTGCTTTTGAGGAGTTATTTTTGTTAAGTTCTCATCTTTTCTGCCACCTGCATATCTTTCTAAATTTGCATATTTGTGACTGGCAAGAGCAGGAATACGTAATAAATTATGCTGCTGGGCACAGGTCTGACAACATCATATATTTCACGTTTTATTATCTTCCTCCCTATATACTTCTACTCTTCTATAGAACTTCTGGAACAGAGGGTATGAATACTCACAGGTGCTGATTAACTGCTGCCCAGGAAGAAAAGAGGAAGGGGAGGGAAAGAGCAAAGAATAACTGGAAAATGAGTTTAAAACCACAGTACATTGCTTCAACTCACAATACTTGTTTTTCTCTCACCTTCCTTCCAGCTAGTCTGGTTTACACTTGAACCTGCCTATGTGGCACCTTCTGCTCATGCCCTGTACAGAATTGAGAACATTTAGGGTGGAGGAAACTATTTAGATGAGGCTTAGCAGCACCTGTAAAATCCAGGTTAACACTTATAATGATTTATTAATGTGTTTAGATATGTGTCTTGTATTTGATATCATTCATTAGCCTCCCTGAAACACCTTTACACCCATGAACCAGTCTCGTTTGCTGTGATGTACAGTCTGAAATGTGGTAAGATAGGCTGGGCTGCTGAGATAGAAGGTGTCCGCTCTCACATCTGCATTTTCTGCCTCCTTATTAGCTGAATTACTTGCTGCTGTTTTCCCTGCCAGACTGCTCAGCAAGTGCTGTGTTCCCTTAGGCACAGCAACAAAACAGCAAAAGCATAAGCACAGGACAGTCTCCTCCAAGGATGTTCACTGATGTGAGAGATGAAGCGAAATGTCTGCAGCAAGATGTATTTGTAGAGAGGCTGGCATGGCAGCGCAGAATGGAGAGCTGTAGCATGGGCAGTTCGTCCTGTGCCAGCTCCTGACCTGGGTTATTGCAAGTGGGTGCTGCCCTGCTGGCACCAGTCTGCTGCATGGGTGCTCTCAGGAACAAACTGGAACTAAATGAGTGGAGGATCTGTCTCTGTGCTACTGCATCTCCCATGGGTGCTTCCCTTTCCTTGCCTGTTCTGGTCCTGGGCCACCCCTTCTTCGTGGGAGTGTGTGTGAGCTGAGGGATGGAAATGCTCTGGATCTGAGGGGTTAAATATTTTTTTTTTTCTGTCTTAGTGTATATTTAGGCAGTTCCCTGAGCCAGTTCATCAGGTATTCTCATGAACACAAGTGGAGGCAGTGCAGGGCCTTGCTGGAAGATGCAGGAGGCGAGGCGAGCACCGCCGTTGGGAGATGCAGATGGCCGTGCCCTTGGACACACTGCAGCTTGCCTCTACCTGAGGTTTCAGCCAAGTGACTTCCAGGATCAGCTTCATGCCATGAAACTCTCCTCCAGAATCTGATATTTTCATTTTATAGCAATTCACAGCCAGCCTCTCACAAAGCTAAAAACAACCTAAAAGCTCAATGCAAGGCATAAGCTGCCCCACGCCATTCTGACAGTTGCAGTCCCAGCTTTGAGAAGCACAAACTGCTCCATCCATTCCCATCAGAGCTCAATGAATGCAACGATTCTGTGTAATTCTTGCAGTGGAATTAATCATTTTGCTGCAGCACAGTGACTGGCATTGTCTTTTTACCTATTTCCACCACCTGCCTGCTGTTGGGTGCTGCTGCTGCATCCTCCTGGACCTACTGATTCTACCCAGGAATGAACTGGAGTTTCCTGCCTGCCCATGGCAGTAGGGTACCATAGCCATTATGCAGAGATGATGACAAAAGTGGCCCTTTGTCCCTGCATGGTGGCTGCAGATCTGGATGGTGGATGAGCTGCTTCTGCTCAACAGCTGCTCCACAGGAGGGAGCAGTTCCCATGAATTTCTTAGCCATTCCCATGAATTTTAAAAGCATTGAGTCCTTTCAACACTGAGTCACAGCTGTCTGTGTTTGGATGCAGGAAGAAGGAGTCAGGAATTAAAAAGCATTTAATGGAGACTGAATTTGCCACTGATTTTTTTTGTCTGCATTCACTGATGTATCTGGATAATTGAAGAGAAGCCTAAGTGGTTCATAAACAGATAAGAGACAAACAGTCCTTTTCCCAGCACACGGTTATGTAGAATGTCTCTGTGTTGTCTGATCCCAATGTTAAAGAAGACGTCTGCTTTGCAAAACTGGAACCCGCTGCTTTTCTTTCCTGCTCAAACTCTCCTTTTTTTCCAAACATCTCTTCTGAATTTTGTAGGCTTTATGATTTTAAGGCCTGACACTAATCCCTGATCTCTTTGCATGGATGTGGGGAAATTATGCTCTCTCAGATCTCAGAACCCCGCAGAGAGCTTAGAGAAAAGCAGCGATATAGACAATTTTTTATTCTTTTGTTAGCCCCAAATAAAGTCTATTCCACACAGTGTCTTTAACAACTGACTTATTCACAGGTAGACAGGCGTGTGCGATTGCCCAGCTGGACCCCGGTAAGCAACAGGAGGTAGAACGTGTACAGATTGTGGTCGTTGTAGCACAGATTTCAAAAATCAACCCAGGATTCATAAGTGATACATGGACTGATTTCCCAAATTGTCACATCACACTGCACTCAAATGGAAGTTACTGGCTCGATGAGAGAATTGCTGGGTACACCTCGCACTGTTCAGAAAGCCAAGCTGGGTGCTTGTGATTGCCCTTTCACACCCCAAAATCAGACATAAATTCTGCAGGGTTTGGGAAGCCCTCATCACCTTCTCTATGTACATCATTAGTATTCTGCACCATTCCTCTCTTTGCTGAAAGGAGGAAATAGAAAACCTCAGTGTAAGCCGAAAACCCAGAACCTTTCCACGCTTCACTGTGTACAGCAGAGGCACAAGGAGATCCATGGTTTTAAGGGGCATCTCCGTGGTTCTTGCACTGTTCCATCATTTGCAAGGCAATGTATCTCCCATGCTAACCACATCCATATACCTGGCAGAAAGGGAGTTTCCATGTCTCAACACGTGGTAAGGCTGCGTGTTGCTCCCATCATTAATCATCATCTCTCATGCCATGTTTCCTTCCCATCTGGCTGGGTGTCAGGTGCAGTACCGATGAGCTACAGTACATTAATTTCCAACTGGTGGCTACTAGTGGTTGGCAAATTAGGTTACTTTGTGACTATTTATTAGCTGTGTTAATTGTTTGACAGATCGTTATTGACTACCATCCCAAGGATGGCAGATGGCCAATAAAAGGCAAAACATCATTTGCTGTCTTTTTGTGACATCTTGATGGCTCTTAGATTTTTTAAAAAAACTTTCTATTGTATAACATATTCTGTCATCGCTTACATGAAAACAGGATAAATTATTGGAATTATGCAGGAAGGACCTGAACTACGGGTATCAGGCTGTCTAAATGAAAATGCAAATAAATCTACCTTGAATCTCCACTGCAAGCATTTTCTGCATCAGCAACGAAGCACATTCTGAAACGGATGGATTTCTTTTCCAATGAAAATATTATTAAAGATATAAAGAAAGTAACAAGGACTGACCCATATGCTGAGAATTTTATTACAAAAGTTTTCTTTTTTTGGATTAATAGAAATTTTCTTCAATATGAAATTAAATTTCTATAAGAATTAATTTGCCATTGGGCTGTTGGTGGATGCCAGTATTTGTCAGTTTGCCAGTGCCACACTAAACCAAACCATTTGTTGCTCCCTGTCCTGAGGTCTAGCGTGAAGTGGATGAACCTTTTCTCCATTCATCCCAGGACAGATCCATGATATTAGCCTTCTTAAGCTAAATGAGATGTTCAGAAACTGCTGATCTGCTGCTCTCTGCACCTGTGCTTCAAACCAGGACATTCAATTTATTATTATTTTTTTATTTCACCAAGGTACCCAGGGTGGCAATTCACATGCCTACATTTTTTTTTTTTTTTTTTGCCATGTCGCAGCTTCTCAGCAGCTAGGTTATGACTAAGCCTGATAGCTGTGTGGAAACTTGGTATTTCTCCACCCACTTCCTCCAACACTCACACTCAGAGTCATTCTCTGCTGAGCTTTTGACATTTATTTTGAATTTCTTTGCTGTTGTGTGGCTCCCATAATACCGCTTGCTGCTGAGACACCCAAGTCCACAAAGTACCATGGGAATGCACAAAGGGCATCCCTTTCCTGAGAAGGGAAGCTCTCTCATCTGTCACTGCAATGTACAGGAGGAAAAGAATGCACTTTCCTGCCAATATAAACCAGGAGAGAATCTCTGCTAGGGCAGGGAGGCGTCACACCGTATGCCCTAAATACAGGGCATTCTTTGCTACTCCCTTGCTGAGGGTTATGCCAAATGACACACTGGATTCCCAGAGTCCTGCAATCCCCAACAAATTGCAGCTACAAGGATTCACCACTTGATGAGCAATTCCTCAGCAGTGGAAAATTAGGTATATTCCCAGTGGAGCTTGATCTAAGAGGCTATGGCATATTCTTGGAAGAGACCTGCCTATATGGAGACCATGTACAATAGCTCCAGCCACCTGATCGATAAAGTGATTACCCTGGCCATTATCCACCAGCCAAGATATATAGTGATGCAGTGATAATTGCTGCATGAGACTACCATTTGAAATGGATGAAGCGAGATAAATGCTAACGCATTTCAAACAATGGCTCCTCTACAGACATATAAGCAATCACTGAAAAAGTAGATCTTGCTGCTGAATGTCGGTGGTTCATTGTCCGTCAGGTGAAATGTTTCCATCAAATTTAGCAAGTATAGCACTGAAGTTGTTATTTTCTTCTGTCAATATACACTAAATCAAGAATTATGTGGATCTTTTATGATGTGTTAATGGTACCTTTCTTTTTCAGCTTTTTCTGTGGCTTCGATGTAATTCTGTTAGCTTTGGCCTGCATTTTCCTTCATTCAGTGTATTTCCCATTATGTATCAAGTTATTTGGCAGACCATGTTTTTTCCATAGACCTAGTGCCCTGCATCACAGGCTTATATGCTCTTTGCTCAAGTTTTTGCTATAGCTATTTTGATTTCTTTGCACCTCTAAAAATACAAGTACTTACCTCTGTCAGGGCAGTATAAAGACCGTTGAAAAGTGAGTACAATTGTTGAAAATGTGAATGAAGGTGATTTAAAGTAACAGCAGTACTGCAGAAATCTTACCCACCTTTTTTTCCTAGATACAAAATTAAGAGAGAGAGGACAGTACCATATAGTGATCTATCGAGGAGGGAGGGCACATGAGGAGCTGTAGCATAAATGCATCCTATAGAATGATTTAATTTCTACATTTTACAATTTTTATTTTATTATTTTTTTTATGACTGGCACTGTGTTGTTTTAAATGTAATTTGATTAAATTCAGTCACAGGAGAAGCAATGTATTAAATCTTTCAGAAAACGCTTTGTGCTACACTGAGTTGCATCAGTCACACATTTCTATGACTGCAACAAAAGCCAAGATTAAAATTGTTTAATTTTAGATGGTATATCACTCTATAATAAGATATCAAATGTTCTCTCTCTAACCAGTTGTCTTTATCATAAAAAGTTCTTCCAGATACTGTGTGATTCTTTGTGCTTTTCTTTTTCAGCCTAAGAAGGATAACTCGAAAATACAAGGAGTGCACTTAATCATTAAACAGTGACAGGAACAGTTTGACCAATGCAATTAACTAGACTTGTTCTATTAATAATCAGGCGTGCCAAAAATGCTTCTACACTCAGGTGTTAATCAGGACACAGCAAAGTGGACACAGCATAGCTCTGTTTAACTTCCCTTTAAATTGCTAAAGGAAATGCAGATTAATGGAGAATCAATGGAGATACGGAAATGTGACATGTACTTGCCAGTAAAATTCAGCTTTCTTGAGAAGATATCAGATTATGCAGCTGGACAAAAGGCAACCCAATTTAACAAACACCTGCCTGTTGAATCAACTCAGAAACATACTAATATCACAAACTGGAGAAGTAATCTTAGCTTCTGCCTACTCACTATCTTGTGTTTGGTAGATACATGCAGAAATGTATCAGGGTTACAAAATGTTACATAACTCCTTCCATTATCTCACTTTGATTTCTCTAAAGGGCCTAGTGCTGGCATGGGTCAGAGGTAAGGTTAAGTGCGTCCTGCTTGTTAGTCTCTGCTGTAGTGGTTCACATGCACAAGGTATCGTGCGACCTTGCCACTTGCACTGAGCTTCTTGCAGAGCTGTGAAAGGCATTGGTACCATTTTGTGAGGCTCTACAGCATATCCATCAGCAAATTGAGCTCCTATTAACTAATGAGCTCCCATCTGCTTCATTGCATGGGCTTTCCCTGACTTCTCATGAAAGTGTTAGTGTCTTAGTATCTCTGTCCTTTCACCCTTCTGGTGGCATACTACAGGACAAGGTGACATGAGAAGCCTATGGGAGGAAACAGCCATACAACTGATACACTTGAAAACATATTTCCAAGTAGCACTTGATTTTTTTAAATCAATTTGCTGTTAAACATCCCATAAAAGTCTACCAAACTTCTCTTTTAGTGGTAACTAGCTAACAGCATGAGGAAACTGTCTCCTGAAATTCCGCATGAGGTCCTGCATGGTAAACGGCCTCATTTCTCAACTGCACAGCAACAGAAGGGGCTGAGAAGCTTGCATGGTGCCTGTCAGGCCGACAGCCAGCTTGCATTTGACTTCTCTCAAAAGCATGGAGGAACTTCAATCATTTAGGATCAGGCATGATTTAATGGGTCATTTCAGCCTTTCATGGAGGCAAGTATCTAATGACGTATATAACTCAATGCTATTAATCCACTAATCAGAACTCTCCACTTCCACCACCCCAAACTAACACACTAATTTCAGTGCTAATTAACCTATCAGTTAAAGCAGACAACAACTATCTTCAACGTGGGTAGAACAACATCTGTCTACCTATTTATCTCCCCTCTTGCACAGGATTTCAGGCGGCACATGTCAAGCGATGCTGGCTGCAGATCACCTGGGCATAACAGAGGGCTCCGATGAAAGGGCTTGTTACAAAGAGCAAGGAGCTTAATTTCCTGAGATACTCAACACCCTGTTTCTGTTCATTCTCAGAATGCCATATTAATAAGAGAACCGTTTCATGCTTGTAGGCTCTTGTGTCACAAATATGTATTTGTTCAAAGGTATTGGTTTGAAGGAATTGTGCCATTTAGGAGTTAATAACTTAGAAGTTTCATAGGGTATACAAAGCTCATCCTCAGGCATCTTTAGGGCTATAAAACAGCAGCTGTTTACAGAGGTGCACTACCTGGCATAGAAAAAGCAACATTATTATGCCATTAAAAGTTGCAAAAGAGACTTGGGCACATTTGAACTATAAAGATTTTGCTTCCACTAGCACTTAGGAGTTTTCACAACAAATGCCCCTGTCTCTGTAGCAGTTATTCACACAAGTTAATAGTTAGCCAGAAGGCCACAACGTATGCCATGAGTTTTACAAAATTAACTTATTCTAAATTGCACCTATCCTTAGTTAAAATGGTTGAACACCAAATTGTATCATAACATTATCCCTTAATTTCCGCTTCGTATGGACTTTGTTCCATGTAGGATAATTTATCTATTCTGGCCTAACACTTTTGCTGTGGTGGAACTATTTATGAAAAAGAAAAAGATGAATTTGGTCTTTTATATGAAATTTAACTAACCTTTATTTTGGCAGTCTATTTTAGATGTCTGCATTTTCAAATAATAATAAAAAAGTGTATTTCCTACTTTATAGGCCATTACACTATAATGATTTCAGAGAAACATCAAATTAAAAAAAAAAAAATGGCAAAAACATATATAGAACCTGCAGTCCCCTCTGGAGTTTAGAGCTCACAATCACACAGAGCTTGCCAGAGAAGGTTTTTCTTTTTTTCTTTTTTTTTCCCCCCAAAACAGTAAGCTATTAAAAAGCATTATGTAATTATATAATTAGGTGATATGTCATGTGTGTTAAAAATCCTTATGAAAATGTGTTTAACTTGTGAACTACATACGAATTTTGGTCTGTTTTGAACCATGGGATCCAAGCTGTTTTAATGACCTATGTATTTGTCTTGCCATCATCTTTTTATTGTCATTTTCACCCTCCATGGTCATAAACACCAAAGGAAAAAATATGATATACGTAAAAAAAATGTAAATTTGCTCTGAGTCCAAGGAATGAGGAAAGAGTTCAAAATCCTTGAGTCTGTATTTAAACAGTTCTCTCGTAAAATAAAAAATATTTTAAAAGGGAGAGAAGAAATGATTCTGAGTTGTTTTGCTGCCATCACACTTCATTCCAACATGGCAAATCTACAGGAAAACATTCATGCATACCCGTGACTGTGGATTTTGGCCGGTGAGTGACACCAAGGCCATCCCTGCAGCCCAGACTGTGCAACCTGGAGCCTGAAGGAGATTCACAACAGACCCACTGTTACCCTGCATGGGAGGGAGGAGAAGGTGTCAAAAGGAAAAAGGGGATGTCATTGAGTAGCATGCGGGGACCCGTTGATACTGATAAACCATTCGTGATGTTGTCCAGTCCTTCCTTGGGTACAATGGTTGAAGACCATGTGAAGGCTGTGGGTGCTCCTCTATGGCAGCTTGCCCCGGTGCTACCACCCTGCTTCCACCTCTGATCCACCATGCTTCAACAATTCACGTCCTGTCTACCACTCCAGCCAAGGCAGCTCAGCTGGATCAAAACCAGCTGGGAAAGCTGAGGCACATATTCTGGCCGGGACCTGGAGAGGCTGACCTCTGGTTGGGGTGGCAATGAGCAGTGGGAGGCTCTGCAAGCAGCAGCCTGAATGGGCAAAACCCACCATCAACCTTCTGGTAGGGGGGTTACCAAAACCATCAGCATTTGCAGGCAAAAAGAAGCAAGACAAACATATTTAGAAATGTTGTTTTGTTTCCTTGGAGGCAACCTTTGGACTGCATTGATTTTCCTCTTATTTAATACTCAGGCAGCTTCCTACTTTCCTGCCCAGTAGTTTTCCCCAGCAGTTCCTCCATCCTTTCCGCATGGCAGCACATACTCAGGGACGTGGTGAGTGACACAGAAGCCTGTGTTTGAGTCACAGTGGCAGGCTCACTAATTCTGCAAATTTTGCCTGCCTTCCATTTTCTCTTTCTCAATAGGAAAATGAAAAGATTACCGTTTTTATAATATACTATTTTCTGTCATCAAGTATCAGAGAAAAAAAGTTACATAAAGAAGGAAAAAAAAAAACACATTCTACTAGGCAATATTGCTATGAAATAAGGGGTAGGGGGAGACAATTCAAAGGAAGTTTCCCCTTTTATCTGATTCCTGCTGTTCTTTTTACAGCCAGGTAGACAGTAATGTTACCTCTGATGCTTTTAAAGAAGCCAGGAAAAGCAACTTTGGCTTAAGGAAATCCACTCTTCTTTTTAAGCACCTTTGTTCCTTTCACAAAATAAGCCAGAACACCAAAAAATGACTCCCGGTCAGGTCAAAGGAAGGTGATCCCACCACCAGGTGTATCTGAGGTCATCTGAACTTGTTTCCTAAATACCAAGGATTTTTTATCTTATAGGATACCCTCATGCATGAGACCTATCTATAGAAAATGGCATCTTTTCTTCACGCTAAAATAGACGGCTTTGTGTTCATTTTAAGTACAGAGTATTCTTAGCTGTGTCAGCCCACCAGCCTCTGCTGGACCCCCACAGCCACAAATCCAGGAGTGGGGATGTTCTTCATGACTGGCATCCAGAAGAGAGTGGTCTGTGGCTTCTTTAAGGCCTCCATTTGACCCAGGTGTCAAATCAACCACTTTCAATATTGAATGATGAATAATGAATGCTTGAAAGAGTACTCACAGCAGATCATTCCAAAAGTTACCCAAGTTGGAGCTGACTTGCATTAAATATTTATTGAACAACTGGGAGTGGCAAGTAGATTAATAAACCAAGCCAAATAAAATAAAATAAAATAAAAATCCATATATTTGGACAGTTTTCAAGCAATTAAGGGGTAAAACTTTATCAAGTGTCTTAGTTGTTAGTTCTTCAGTCAGCCTAGGAAGTGCCTGTAGTAAAGCTTTTGTGCTGCTTATTGAGACCTTTCATGATGTTTGATGGTCCTGGTACTGCAGCTCACCACAGCTACTCCAACAAACAACGAATGAGATCTTCTTATTGTTATTAAGCAATGATTCCACACACCCTGTAGAAAATAGCTTCTTTCTGTGTACAATATAGACTTATGCATTTTTGCCATTAGAAAACTATTTAGCACAATACATTTAATTAATGGTAGAACCTTATCAGGTTTGAAAACTCACATTCTCCTTTTTACTGATGTGTTCAGGAGTTAGTAACATTAAACTATGGCCTTTCTCCTGAGACAGTCAGAGTGGTTTTTTTCTGCTATTGGCACCTTGACATTATGTGCTTTACGGTGCACCTGGTGGTTTCCTACACCTTACATCTGGCAAGTACTAGTACGTGAGCATCACATTGTAGGGAAAGGGATGTCAATCCTGGTTTTATGAAGGAAATGTTCCACACTTCCACATGTATTTGTTCCACATTTTATCTAATTTTTAGCTATTTTCACTTACCCACCCACCTCCAGGACCTCTAACTTACAGAAGCACGTTGAAGATCGTGCTGGAATCAGAAGACCTCTATTTCACATCCAAGAGTCTCCCATGGGGAATAAAAATTTTGTCTGCTTTTCTTTCAGCTATATCAGCTGATCTAATAAAAAATATTGTCTTTGCTGAACTTGCTCTACTTACGTCCTTAGAGCATTACAGCTGCTGATAGCACAGCGATTGTACCAATACAACATGACACTAATGATTAAATAGTCAGCTTACCAACTCTGCAGCTGGAGGCAAGTGGAAAGTATGCAGGACTACGTGTACGTCTACATTACCATTTCTGTTTAGGTCAGGAGTGTGTATCTGAGGCAGATCCCCATGTCATTTGTGCTTACCACCCAGCTCACTCTGTGCACACAAGAAGGATCCCTCTGGGCAGAGATGGATAGGATAATGTACTCCAGGAGCTCAGCTTGTGACAGATCATGAAGGAGCATAGGACCCAACCTTCTGAGATTGGGAGATCACCAGGGAGAGGTCCTGGGATACCCAGTGTACACCACTACAACAGCCTCGCTGGGCAGTCATTGCATACCCATCATGGTTGAGTAGTGACACATTAAATGACCTGGTACCTCCTCACAGAGAGCCCATGACACCTGAGTGAGGGTTGCAGCCATTCCCTTAGTAAATAAGTATTTCATTATTTCATTTTGCCTGTCTCCAAATGTTTTTCAAACCCAAAGTAGCTATCCCAGGAGCAGACTGAAACCTCATAAATATAACCACATCACCACCAGGAATTGGGGGTTTCATAGAGCATGATGGCATTTATGAGTTGCCAAAAAGCAGAGAGAAAGAAAAAAACACTGGCTGAGAAGGATGATTAGTCTCCTACCCTTGAAGAAAATTGTCTTACTCAAGACCTTACATTTCAGTAGTGCTCTTTTTCTTCTGATTTTAAAGCTATAGATTAATCTCTCTGATTTAGGCAGAAAATAAGCCATTAGTCTAGCTAGCTCTAACAAATGTCTCTAATGGAAGAATTTTCAAATATACTCTCATTTCCCAAATATTTTCACTTATCAAAGCTATAAAAGTTAGTTTCTGCATGGCATTGCAGAAGCACATTCAGACAAAAACATAAAGACAGATTTTGTATTCAGCATAAAGGATTTAGCTATGGTTCAGTTGTCAAAGTTGTTCGACTGAAACTAATTTAAAAAAGGAAACTGTATTTTTGATTAATCAGAAATTCTCACAAAGAACATCTGCTTTCTGTAGAAAATGTTGACACGTCAAAGAAACAAATTTCACGAGCACAATTCAGCCAAACATAAACATATTTTAAGCTCATGAATTTCAGAATCTTTCCTTTCCACCTCTTTTAGTTGAAACAAAATTCCCAAACAGTTTTGCCTGTCTTTAAACCCATTAAAATTAATTATCAGTTTCCTGAGTAGTTCTGAGTCCCCTGAGAGGAAGCCTGTGGAGATCACAACTCTCTGAGGTAGATGAGCATGGGAGGCTGATGGGGGCTCCCAGGATGTTACCTGCAAGGTGGGTAAAGAGGAAGGAGACGCAACTCTGCTCCAAGCTGCTCGAAGAACCAGAGATTACCTGCTTACCTGCATGTGTCTCGACCAAATTTCTCCAAGCACACAGAACAAAACCTGTAAGAGATAGTGAGAGTTACAGACTACGTATAATCATCATCTTCCTGGATAGGAGGAACCCCTAACGAAAAAGTGAAATTTAAACCTTACCCTGGAAAAAAAAGATATTCTTCCTCTTTTGAAATAGGAGTCTGTTACCAGTTAAAATATACATACATATATATATATATATAATCTCTTTATCTGATACAAACTGCATAATAGAGGGTAGGAGTAATTCTGCATTCCATTGTAAGTCACATGTTAGAGGCATACCATCTGAGTACTCCTTCTGCTTCTATTACAATTTATTTTGTTCATAGCTTTTGGTGAACCATGTGGGCTGAGACATTATGGCTTTTCAATAGCTCACTAAATATATTTAGAATGCTTAATTGAAGCTTAACCTTTATTTTGTTCAATAAATGTATTCTCCATCTAACAGCTTCAAACAAGAAAATAACTTTGTTGAGGTTTTACATTTTGCCAGCATTGTTTCTCTCTAAAGATAGAGAAAATGAAGCCTCTGCAATAAATTGATGTAACAGGGAATCAACAGAGTAAAAAATAATTTTGATGATTTCTTCTTTGCACTGCAATTATATCCAGTACACTTGACAATGAAATAAACAAATAGTACAAATGAAGCCATTAATTTCCTTCCTATCTACACAATTTTAATTAGAATCATTTAATTAGTCTTGGCTACAATTTCTCAAGAAGATTGCACAACACACATTTAAGCTACTCTCCTGTAAGAAGATATATTTATCATTGTTTATTAAGTACAACAAATAGCTACAACAGTACTAGGTAGCCCATGATAAATGTTGTTGTCAAAAATAATTCTTTATCACCAAATTTATTTGAAAGCAAAGTTCTCTCCAGTTTCATTAGTTATTAAGCTTTTGCTATTTTAATTGTTATAATAAATATAATGACATATTTAATATAATCACTAACTTTTTATGACATGCCATTTTTTGTAGCTGGCAATAAATATCTGTGAGCCTTCAAATAATTTTCTCTGTTTCATTTCCAAGAGCTTTTGGTCTATAAAACAACCTGTTCAAGATGTTACATGAAATCACAGAAAATTAGTCTTAAAGGGACTTTGGTTCATCTTCAAAGGTCACCAAATTTATCCTCTTTTCCCCACCTTCATCACTGCTGATAGCTTTTGTTGTAGAATTGGTTCTAAGAGCCTCCAGTTATGAAGGTTTCCAGAGCTCTATATGCTCCTCCCATGGTTAACCAGTCTTAAACTGAGAAAAAAAAAAAAAAATAAAAAAAATCCTTCTGTTTTATCTAAATCTTCCTTTCTGTAGTTTAAGCTAATTACTGTTTATGTTATTCCTGGTAGCCATGGAGAATCAGTGCTTCCCTAGATGCAAAGCCTGTTTTCGTGTCTCCCCCTTTTGTCTCTTCCAGCCTCTGCAGACTGCTTTGTTCTTCCTCTCAAGCTGAGCTATGCAAGATTTTGCAACTTCTTCAAAATGCAATAATTCTCAAATGGAAAGATCATTGGGATGGGAGAATCTTACATCAGTGGAAACAATAAGCTATGAAATTATTCCTACATATCTAACTAAACCATTGTCACAACCTGAGGAAATGTTAAAGGAACCATTTTTTTTTCTATTGCTGGTTACAAGTAGAGCTGGAAAAACAGTCACAACAGATAATTTATCTGATGAAATCTTTTCTTTCATTCTTTGCACGAACTGCCCCGAACTCTGACAGCTTTCTCAGATATATTTTCTACTAAGATTATCTACTGATTTTTTATTTTTTTTTTCATTAATAATTCTTGATTTCTAACTCACTTATAGGCACTTTTGTGAGTCTTTATTATTCAGGTTTCCGACAGGTTAATCTTATATCTAACTCAAAGGAAACCAGATCCTGCAGAGAGGTTTGCTGAGGTGCTGAGCACCGCCATTTCCCATGCAGCTGCAGTCAGTGCTTGCTAATTAAAAATTAGCATTCTTAAAACAATGTTATAAAAATATAAATTTCCTCTTCTTGTAAATATTATTTTATTTTCCTGTCACATAGGTTTAATGTCATTGTTGTGCTACAACCTGATGTTGCACAGTGGAAGACAATCATGTGAAGTGGTCCAAACCTGGTTTTTGACTGAGTGAGCTGATGTCCCTCAGTCCAACAGAGCCAGGAAAAAGAATAAATAAAAATGTTTAGATGCAAAATTCAGGTAGTAAGTCACCTTTTTCAGGAAGTCAGTAAGTTGATTTGTTAATCAAGAGCAAAAATATCCCTTTCTGTGGAACACAGAAACTGAAATCAGAGACAGTGCAGAAAAGCAGTATATAAACAAAAAGTGGAAGGATGTATAAGAGTAGGAAGTTAAAAAGAAAAGCTAAAATTATTAGAAATAAATCCACTCCAAACACATGAGGAAAATAAGATGCACTTACAATGTTTTTATACAAAATAAATCCTGGAAGTATTCTGGGTTTATTACTTCACAATACTGGTGATAAGGTTGTTAATAATGATGCAGAGAAAGGAGAATTACTCCATAAACATTCATGTCTCCTCCTTTCAAAATAAATACGAGGATGAAGTAGTTAGGAGTCATCTAGTAACTAATGAGGATGTTAAACAACACATAAAAACAAACATTCTAAAATTGCCAGACGGGATATCTTCTACGTAGGGTGACCTTCATAGCTGGTTGAGGTTATCTTGGCAGAACATTTATTCTTGTTACAGCATAGAATACTAGAAAAATTTTTAAAAGATTAGAAGAGTATTAATGTCGTGTCAGTGCCCCAGATACTCAGTCAGGACAACCTTACTACCTCTAAATCATTTAGCCTGACTTGAGTCCTGGGCAAAAAAAAATGGAATGAAAGCTGATGAAAGATCCAAGTGATGAAGAATCGAAGATGGGAATATGATTGTCATTCCCCATGATATTATGAAACAGCTCGTGTCAAACAAGCCTGATTTTGTTTCTCTGATAACATTACAAGCTTGGTTGCTGTGCGGCTCTTAGACACTCTGACTTTTGTATGGTATTTGACTCAGTCTTGGGAATATTTTGATTAAAAATAAGAATTATTCAATAGCAATAAAACACAGGTTAAATCTATTAAAAATGGGCAAGCTAATGGATCTGAAACGTAGTCATCAGAGAGAAATCATAATTAAGTGCAATGCTGGTATTCTGCTGGTGTCTGCTTACTGCTATTAATCATTTTCAGTAATGATTGGCTTGTAAAAGTTTCAGATGACATGAAGATTGATTTGAAGGTAAATAATTATGAGACCAGGGAAATAAGGAAGAGCATTCTAGATCCCTTACTAACCTTGTTCCTTCAAAACAAGAATATTTTAATATAGTCAGATTCAAAGTTTAGAAATCAAGAATGAGGCCATATATTCTACATTTAGGCTGGTACCCTGGAAATTATCCCAAAGAAAATAACTTTGCTTTCCATGCAGTGTGGGAACAAGCTCTGAGGGGATACATGAGCAAAATCAGTTGCATGTTCCTGGCAGTCACCACGGTTAGGGTGGGTGGGAGGAGTTCACAGGTGTTTAAAACCATGCCATGAGATATACTGGTGCTGGTGAAAAGAATTTGGTAAAAAAAAAAAAAAGCTACAAACTCCTCTGGGGAGGAAAATGTCTCCCCATGGGAAATCAAGGTTTTAATTTGCTTTGTTTGCTGTCAAAGAGGACTTCATTAAAACACCTACATTCTTTTCATGGGGAAATCAAGCAGCAGCCCACTAGGTCCTGGCCCCGACAGGAGAGAGACAGCTGAAGAATTTTGCTGGTCCTACTCACATGACTAAACATACACTTGAGTGAAACCCTGTAGCATCTGACTGAACTACTTACATAAAAAAAAAAAAAAAAAAAAAAAAAAGAGAGAGAGAAAAAAAGAAAAAAAAAAAAGCTTTTCTGGAGAACAGTAGCAATTTGGTGTGATTTATGAATGAAAGTGGACTTCAGAATCTGTTCTCTAAGTGAAAATACAAATACCAGTTGAAGGATGCACAGATTTTTTTTCCTCTTAGCTACTGCAGCATCAAATAACTTCTGCTATATGTCTTGATTTACTAGTAAAGTTAAGTGTCAGATTTTAGGCAAATAAAAATGATTAAAATATGACAGCTGGCAAATTATGCTAACACCTGGTAACAAATCATTCTTGACAGTTCAATAGTACACTTCTTAAAGCACAGCTATTAATATTATAAACAGTGAAGTGCAAAAATTGTAGTACTTGACTAACATACTCAGTTTACCTTAATGTGGAAAAATGTCATACTCTTATTCCTTGGGAATGTAGAAAATTGGAGATGAATAACTACAAACACACAAATACTTTTAAGTAACATTAGAGTAGTAATTCAAAACTACTAGAACTGTAAATTTTAAATGGAGGATGGCATTCAGCCTATTCCTTTTGCTGTGAATTCAGCTAGTGTTTGCATCTATTGGTGTAGATTTCAAAGTATTTAAGTATTTAGGTGTTAGCTGATCATAATTTCATCAAACCTGTTGTGATACGGTATGATGGCACCTCAGAATATTTTGAATAAATAGGAGTGACCCAAACCTTATTCATAAACCACAAGAGTCTATGCAGATAGGCCCATATTAATTAAAACATCACTTAGCATATTATTACCCATCTCATTTAATTGGTCTAATAATATCCTAGTACTCTACTCCTGTTTAAATATATCTTCAAAGGACTTTAAACCATGGATTTCAGACTCAGTTGGGTAATTACTTAACAAGAGGATCGTGACAATTTAGAGAACATGGACATGTCTGCAGACACAGAGGCACCACTACTGTCTCCTGAGGTTTTCTCCTCCTTGTTCTGTTGGCATTGCTTGTTGCAAACCTCTTTTCCAGCAACACACAAGCCAGGTGCCAAGACTTCAATCAATGCTTTTTTTTGAGTTAGGTTTGTATTATTTGTTTATTTATGCATAAGGCATTCAAGTCAGTGAGACCTTCATTGCAGCAGTTCAGCAGAACAACTGCTCTGCTACAGCATGCTGCACCTGCGTCGCTTCTGGCTCACATAAGACCATATGAAGCATTTAAAAAATTGGTTTTTCAGGGCCAGAGACTTTGCAAGGCTTCCCCTTGCACAGTGCACTGCTGCAGCCTGAGCACTGCTGCTGCTCTGACCTCTGCTCCACCTGATTTTGCACCCTGAGAGCCAGCGTGCCTGCTGAGAGAGGTGGTCTGTGGGGGCCAGTGAGGGAACCTGCAGGGGGAAGGTGGCAGAGCAGCCTTTGAAAGAACCAAACCAGCACTGGATGCACAAGTTATATCTGGAGGACCTTCGTCAAAGGAAAAGGCAAAGAACTGTACTTGCTAATCATTTATTTTTCTCTCTCACCTGCTTCCTGGGATCTCAAGCTGAACTTTAGTTGAGTGTAAAATTCAATACAGCCAAATCTGTCCCAAATTTTATGAAGGATAGATGAAGTGCTGTACAGGCATCTACCATTTCCCTTGAAATATGAAGGAAATCTTCAGATGAATATTAAAATGTGAAAATATATGAGGTAGAATCACATAATGTCTCTACATGATAGAGAAGGCTGATTAATATAACATTAAGCAATATGCTTTCCAGGAGGTCATCAGGCAGAAATTTCACAAATTCACAATTCAAATTCATATTATTTCATATTATTTTTTATTCTAAATGTTAGTTTTATTTCACCATGTTGCAGTGGAATAATTATTTCTTTATTACACATGTTGCTGTGCACAGTTTGGGGATCTAAAAATAAACTACGGCTTTACTGATACAATTTTTGACTGATACATTTTTTGACTTTGTCATAGATAATTTATGGAATAATTTTACACTTCTGCGACACCCAACTCACAATTCACATTCCAATACATGAGGTGTCATTTGCAATTTGCAGTGGATTCTTAATGAAATTCTTTGGATCTTACCTTCTAAATGTTTCATTTTATGCTTGGCCAGAAGAGCGAAAGTGTGTTCATATACATTTATACATTGTAAATGGAAATAAAGCTATGATCTGGCTCATCTTTCTAATCTATTTATCCTCCCAACTCCCCCAGTGCTACGAGGAATATTATCGTCTGCATTACATGGGTAGAGAAGTAAGAAACAAGAAGCTAATCTGACTTGTTCAAGGTCACAACATGAAGGCGTTGGAAACTGAATCTTGCTGGTTTTAAGTTTACATCCTCACGGCTATGCCAGGCTCCTTCCTCACTGGCTCATCCTTCCCCTCTCCCCAGCTTAAATCAACTCATTAACCCAATAAATAGGACATGAATTAATGCTGAAGTTTACTTAACTTCAGTATAAGTCACCTGGAGAGCCTGTCTTGGGAGCAGTCACCGAAAAGCACATTGAGATCAGAATAGATAATGGCTGAGCACATGCTCTCGAAGAAATTGCAGCCAAAACATACACTGGCTCTTTAGATAAGGCAAAAAGAGGCATTTTAATTACTAGCAGATTATTCTACTATGTCAGTGTTATGTCCCTTTCTGTTGGCTACTGCCCAAGAAGGATGCTGATAAATTGGAATGGGATCAGGTATGTACCAGTGAATGATGAAAGGATTGGAAACATGCCCTCAAGTGCAGAGACAGTGAGCTAATTGAGCTGTTGTTTTTTCTCTGTAAAGCAAAGATCAAGGGCTAAACTTAGAGTCTGCTAACATCTATTTGGGGAAGGGAATTTTTAAATAACGGACCAGCAGCTTAGCCAATATGTAACTAGGTAAAATAGCTGGAAGTTCAAGCTAAACATTTTAAGATTTGCAATTAATCATTCTGAACTTTTTCCAAGGGACTGGTATGTTCTTCGTCCCTGGAAATTTAGACATCTCAGGTTTCAGTGATGCCTTTGATAAAGACATCATTTTTCATTCTAAAGGTCTTTATTTTGAGATGTGTTGTATGTAGAAGGAAATAAAATAATTTTAAATATCAGTGTGTTGAAATCATTGCTACAAATTAGGGGATTGGAATTTGTTCAACATAATTACAAAACAATGTAATTTTGTCAGCTTTCTTTTTGCCCCACCTGTGGATGTAAAAAGCAATTCCTACAAAAGTGAGCATATTTTACAGTTTTCCTACAATTTGCACTACAAGTGTCTGTCTTCCAGCTCTGAAAGCTGTTTCTGACATATCCATGGGGGTGTTCTCCTGGGCTTCTCCAGGGCTTCACCTCTGCCAAGGGCATGGGGAGCCTGGGGTTGCCCAACGACAGTGACAGGAGCACTGTACAGCTCTCATTGCCTTGTGCCTCTCTTTTATACTGCACAAACCCTCTTCTTGCAGAGGCTGGTTGTGTTTGAACAGTGCTGTATGTCTTTCTTGGGTTTGGGTAATTTAGGTCCCTCACTCATCACATTGTAATGCCTTCCCAGCCAGGCAGAGTTGAGAAGCACATTATTCAATAAAGAGGCTTTTACGATGAAATCTGTTTCCATGTTGGTCTGATTAAGCTTACATTTGTTGACCTTCAGGTCTTGGTTCAAAGCTCAAGCGGATTTTAACTTTGAGTTAGAGAGTCCTTCATTGTAAAGAGCTGTTGAATTTACAAGAAGACTCCTCTGGGGGCTGATTTCTGTCAATTAGTTATCTGAAATATGATGATTTATGAATACTTGATATAGTGTTGCTGGATGGATATGTTTAGTAAACTGTATGTGAAAATAGTGCAGCTTCCTTGAGATCAAAAAGATGGAGAAAATAATACTCACTTCACGATCTGTAATGTGCATATGTATATTGCAAAGCACAGCCTGCTTCCCAGACAACTAGGGAGAAGATTAAATATGGATTTTTAATGGGTGCATATTTGCAGTCAAAACCGTTTCTCTCTATATAATGCATAAATGTACAAACACAATATGAAGGAGGATGTAGAACTCCATATTTGACGAAAGATGCCTTTTAGAATATTTTATATGCGTAAACAGCATGTGTTTTTATTGTAATTCATTTTATCCCCTCTGTTCTGAATATTGCAAGTGTTCAGGAGTGGGCTGTTTTTGTTTGTTTGTTTGTTTGTTTTATTATTATTATGATTTTAATTTATGGTGACAAGTTTCAGTAAATTCTCTGAAGAAGACCATAAAATTGGACCCCTTGGATTGCTGTGTGAATGGATCAATGTTCTATTTTCCAGTGTTATGATAATGAGTTAATTTTAAAGATGTATTGAGTGATTTGCCATTAATTCTGGAATTAAAATTTAGCTCATGTCTGGACAACATGGCAGTTTGCTACAGTGCTCAAGATAAAAAGTGCAGAATTGTAAAAGGAGTTCCTCTGAGTGGAATTTAGCTCACCTACTCATGCCTAGAAAGTAAAAAACTTGAGGTGGTCATCTCAGCTCTGACTAAAAGCGATCAGTGCTTCCAGGGCTAATGTCCCCAAGACAGGGGGATATTGAGCGGGCAGGAAGGTGTGCTGGGAATTCCCCAGAGTGGTGTGGAGCATCACAGCAATCCTTCCGTGTTCCTTCCCCACTTCCACTGGCAGCTCCTCTGCTCGCTCATCCTTGAGATCTGTGAAAGAAGATAAAAGCTACCTCTGGATGAATTCTCTAAAGTAAATATTCTATAATGAAATGCACAGTGAGTGCTGCTGAAGACCCCTGAGGAGCAGCAGCACCTCCTTCGTGCACAAGGGAACAGGGGGGACAGGCAAGGACAGAGCTTGGTGGGGTTGCTGCTTCTTCTCATGTCTCTAGCCCCAAATCACAGAGGGTTTCCTCTAAAGAATAGAAGTTTAAAGTGGCTAATTCACTTCAGAAAGCTTCTCCTCTGCATCTAAACAGCAGGGAAGAAATTCATGTCTCCTCTCTACCCAGGAGCAGACCAAGGAAGATTAAAAACAATTGCAGAAATATGGAACATAAAAGCATTTCCTTTTATGTTCTGTATATGCAGTATAGTATTTATGATCATTTTTTTCCCAAGGCAGTTTGGAACAGACATTCAGCATTAGGTACAGCAATTTTCAGTGGTGAAGGGAGAGTGAGCTCTGACTGCTGGCACTCCTGTCCATGCTTACGCTGTGCAGTAAGAAAGTACGTCTGAAACCAGATGAACAGTGGAATAGTTTGTCATGAGCTTTCACACCAGGGCTCTTACTAACTCATTTTGCTCAATGTTCATGTCCTTAAATTGTCTCTTTTCACAACATTGCAAGGTGTCTCTTTTTTTTTTTTTTTTCCCAGCAAGAACAGCCTACAGTATACCTCCATAGACACTTGCTGAAGACAAAGCCATCACACATAGAAACAAACTGTTACATAGCCAGGAGCAGGGGCCTGGCACTGGGTAGCTTTGAGGTCCCTTCCACCCCAAACCATTCTGTGGTTCTGTGATTCATACATGCCATGTTCTTAGGAAAAGCAAGTCCTTACATCTTGTGTAAGGACTGGTGATGGCAAGTCAAGGAATGAAGAGGAGGGATCCAGTCATCTACATCATGGCAAAAGCTGTTACATCTCATTTTACCCATGTGAAAAAATGGCTACTCTCACACAGCATAACCAAACAGAGAAAAGATGCTTCAAAGTCACCCCTGAAAACCTTTGAGATACCCTTTCCAACAGCCAACTTCAGGCATCTGGAAGAAACGCTGCAGGTCCCCAAAACACTCATAGGAGTGTAACAGGGTCCTGCCACCATCATCATTATGAAGTTTCCTCACTCTGCCCTGATGGTTCTTTGATGACACAAATATGTCATCTCAAATAAAGAGTCAGGGCAGCATGGCAATGAAGAATCATTTCAGTTTGAGCCGTAGCAGGGTGTTTTTCAATCACACCACAAAAAGACAGCTTCTTTCCCAGTACTACCCAGAGTATTCCCAGGCACCCTCAGTTGCTTTCCCTGTATATGTTGCTACCAAAGGTCACACAATAAAAAGCATTATGTTTTGAAACTCAACACAGCCAAAGCAGGAAAACAGGTGAATTGCTTTCTGACATATACACTCAACCCCCACATGACTCATTTTTATCTTATTACTCTTGGGAGGACAAGTTGGAAACGAATAAAAACATACACTGCTCTTTACGTGGCACTGCAGTGTTCCCCTTGAGCAAAGGCAGTTTTCTCCTTAGAGGATAAGGAAGGCTAGGGACAGCAGTGACTGGTACCCATTGCTGATAGCCTGTTGCAAGTGATGCACTACATTTTGCCTTATAAACATTCAAAGTTCTGCTCTGTAACCCAAATGCCCAGTACAGAAGACATGTTGGCTAATTAACCCTATTCTGTATTAGCTGTATTTCCAAAGAGCCTTGCTTTCCAATTACTAAAGCAGTAGTAACATTATCAAAGCAGTGAAGTATTCTTCTTTTTTGCACATAATGTCAAAGAGAAGGGACAAAAGTGCAGTATCTGAATGGAAAAACTGCATTTCTTTAGACTTCGTGGTTATTGTGTGTTGCAGTACGGATGGTGACTGCAACATGTAGGAGTTCCTGACACAGGCCAGGCTCAGAGATGCTTCCAAAACTTTTCTGGGAAACTGGTGGGCCTGGGGTCACCAAATAGACACCAACTTACCTGGAAGCAGCGCCAGCTCTGGCTGGGTATGATTTGACAACGGACTAAAACTGGTTAAAAGTGATTGCTCCATGTGCAAGTTATGTGCATATTTAAAGGTCTTGCAAATCAGGCTGTAAGAGGCAGAGGCTTCTTGGTTCCAAGTTATAAGGAATACTTTTTTTTTTTTTTTCCCTTACTTTTCTATTTTTTTTCTGGTTTTCTGATATCCATTTAAAAGAAAGGATTTTACTTTAAAATATCCTTAAATCCCCTTTCTTAATTAGGGTCAACAGAGGCATAATTGAGGCATTCTAAGTTTTAGAGAAGCTGCTTTAATGATTATATTATGTGTAATACCCAGATCTTAAAAGGTGTTCAGAAAATAATCATGACATTTCATTAAATATCAGATATCAGGAAAGACTTGTCTGATATAATGGGAAATATTAACGTGTTTTATAAATTACGCTGGTATTTTCACACAATAGTGGTTTACTGGTGCAGGAATTATGGGTACTGTGCTCTTAGGTTGTTGAAGAATTTTTACACCACTTCAAGCTGAACACTTTAAAAGCAAATATATTAAAATATCTAATTGGAAGCTCTGATTAGATCAGGATGGCGTTTGATTCCATATTGATATAAACCTGAGAAAGCCCTTCTGATGTCACCAGGAATAAGGTCACAGAAAACCAAAGTGAGAGCAGAATCAGAACATTTTTATTCTTATCTGGTGAAATCTGAGCAAACTGGGGGCATATAGGATTTCATCACTGTTTTCAAGGGCAAACAGTATTTTACCAGCCTTTTAAAGAACAGGAATCTCTCACTATGTTTCATTTATTACTCCTTTGTCAAAAGCATCATATGGTACCTCAGTGACTTTGACTTCTGCCAGGTTTTCCCTTTATCATCCCACGCATGTGATGATTTGAGGTCACACAACACAATTTTGTCCTCAGATTTAGTTTTGCAATTGACCTCTGATATTAATTGTAAAATGTATTTATTATTAATTAGGCATGAATTTTAAATAACTCTGTGTTGAACATCCCAATGCATAAAATCTGGATTTCTTTTCATTCCTGCAGCCAGGCTTGGCTGTTCATATTCATTTACTTAACATTTTTGCATGTTTCTCACCCACCAGAGATGAGGATATGATCATCTATCACTTGGCATATTTATATGTACAAGGATGGATAATTAAAAAGAAAAAATAAATAAAAATACTATCCAGTATGTTACTTATTGTGTTATGTACTTCTATTATCATCATTACATTTTATTGTAGCTATTAAATGCCAAAATATTTTCTTTAACCATAGAGTCTGGATTAGTACTCAGTTACCCTTACTCTTTCCATGTCAGGAGTACCTTCAACCCCATATACATGTATAATGCAGACTTATTTCTGTCCTTCCTAGCAGCACAGCCCTAGAGAGTACACAGGAATTTGGGACCAGTTTTAGGGGCAGCTGCTGAACCCCTGGGGACCCGTGAAACCAAAGGTGCGTCCTGGCGGCAGCTCGCAGCCAGATGTAAGCTTGTAGTGCCCACATCCACAGCCAGCCAAAAGCCGCATGGCTGCGGTTAGCGTAGCAGCAAGCCCTGCCGTGTATTCACTCTGCTACCGCTTGGCATAAATGTGGCCATATGGCTCCTGGGCAGCACAGAGCACAGAGAAGTTCGCCAAAAACCCCTTGGAAAGGGGCCACGTCCACCAGCAGACCACTTTGCAGACCCCTTCCAGGGAGCAGAGTGAGTTCACCACATGGGACACAAGCAGAGAAAGGTCCCTGCTCCGCACCTGGTGCCAGCGGGCAATGGCAAATCTGTGCTGGAAGCAGGGACGGGTGGTGCAGAAATGCCAGCTCAGATAGTCTTGCTATTTAGAGGTGGTGTTTCCAATAGTGTTTTAGCCTATGAAATCCGGGGGCTAAGCAAAATGCTGTCTAAAATTGCTGCAGCAATAGGAATGCTTCCAGATTGGAAGTCTGACACTGCATCAAGTTTGTTTTTTGTGTTTTTGTTTTTTTTTTTTCTTCACAGAATAAGCAAGAGACATTTAAACAAATCTTAATGGCTTTTGCAGAAAAGCTGTTTGTGAAAGGTCATTGCAGAAAGTCCTTACTCAGATGGGCAGGCTGATGGAGCAAGTTTGCTGAGCTTAAACAGCAACGTACCCAAACAGCCGTAGGTGGAGCACAGAAGTCTGAGAATTGCTTTGACAAGTGAGATTATATAAAAAGATCAACATAATTGTCAAAGGAGCAGCATTACAGGGGTGACAGCCAAGCAGCAGGTCTGCCCATCTTCATTCACCCTGAGTAGTACCCATCTGTGTCACAGCCCAACCAGATATCTACAGCTTGAGTTAGCTGGCAGGTCCACCTCTGTTAATGTTAAGAGAGAAAATGTTTGATTACTGTTGATATTACCTGTTATTAACAGTGGATCCACACCAGTGGGTCTCAAAGCTGACAAAGCAGGGCAGGTCTTCTCAGCTACAGCTCAGTGCTGTATTTATTTACTAGCCAAAAACAACAATAGAAAATCTGTGTAAATCATGAGTAACATACTTCAAGGTGCTGACTAATTTTTTATAACACTTTTTGGCAGAGCTTAGAGTAATTAATAATAGTTAAAGCCCACAGCCCACCTCACTCCCTCATAGGCAGCAGATGAAAGCTTAAGCTATAAGCTAATTAATCAAACAACGACAGTAAAGAGAGGAAACCTCAACAATGACCCCACATTTCTTAATAGCTTCAAATCAGGTAGCTATCTCTGGATTGTCTGAAAACTATAGACCATTACAGAGAATTCAAATTGCTCATCTTTGATTTGAAAATTCTTAAACGCTTCTTATGGATGAGAACTGCCTTGTACAAAATCTGTGTTTCATCACACTGTTTAGGTCACAGCCATTCTGCTCTCTGAAACCTGAGCTTTTACAGACAGACCATCCAGCCTGTCTCAAGGCTGGATGTCAAAATGTACAAAATGTACAAAATTTTTAAACTTGTTTTTTGAGACTGGATGTGGTGGTAGAAGTCTCAATGCAAGTGCATATCCAGACCCTAAGTTATTTGCCTATTTGCAATCTGAGTTGTTCTAATGAGTTTCGACTAGCTAGGTGAGGCTGAAACTAAATCAATATGACCCAGTCATCCTTTACTATTTTCCTTTTAAGGGCCGGATCAAAAGACAGTAGATAGACTTTCATTTATTTAAGAGGATCAGGCACTTAAGCTCCGCTGTGTGTAGATGGATGACTAGGGATGTAATAAAAAGAGTGTTTTACAGAAAGTAAAACATGACTACAGGAAAAAAAAAAAAAAAAAAAAAAGGAATTGAAGGATTGCAGCCACCTGGCCAAGAATGTAGAAATAGCTCACTCTGAGGTTTTCAGACATTCCTAACTCCAATAACTGAAGAAAAGTTTGGTATATCTTAGATATTAATCTTGCAATAATGTCATTTTAAATGTAACTTTACACAATATTTGGAGTGCAGTTTAATTCTGAATTGACATTTACTAAGTTCTTTTTATCAGCAAAATAGGAATGTGCTTCTGTGAACCCAGGGCCCACCTGAGTTCAAGTCCTATCTGTAGAGCTCAGCACAGAAAACAGAGCCACATCCTGGGCACAGAAACTGAGAAACCGCGAATGCAGATAATTTCAAGTACATTTGCATATGAAGTGGCTCTGCTTTGTTTTGCTTTATCAAAAATTGAAAAGGTTTAGAGATACATACAGGTGGTATTTGGTATTAGAAATTATCTTCAGCAGAGTTGCCCCACTTACTTCTGCCCTTCATTTACTTTTTCAGGAGGGAAGGATGGAGCTATAGATATGGATGTTTTCCTCCCTCCAGCTGCTCTGACCTCATGAGAGCAGGGTTGGAAGATCAAGTCGCCACTAGGAGCTGTAGGAGATTGCTGGTGCCATTGGTGCTACTGAGTCCCCTAGTGTGCATATTTTGCCTGAGGAAATCCATACTGCTATTATACATAATAATTAAATAGGCTATAATCAAATTAATTTAAAAGTCAAACCTGGGCAACTGCTTTGGAGCTGCTGAGAAGGACCTCAGCTCGCTGATCTGTTTGCCTCTGCTGGTGAGAGATGACTTTTGTGGGAGTACCCACAACGAACAGCTCCATGGAAAACTGCATTATATTTCTAGTTTTGGGTCATTCTGCTTTGTTTATTGTTAGCATTTTCCTTACTGCCAGTGCTTCCTACATATGTTGCTACCTAGTTAGTACACATAAATACCTGAAACTGTTACCCAATTCTCAGGATCTTTTTGTTTGATCTTTAATGTTTTATTTCCTTTCTCCCTGTGCACACACTGACAAGTTTTTATAGTTAACCCAGGAGAGTTTTCGCAGCACACTCATTCTTTTTACTCTTTCATCTCTTCTGTTAATCTGGTTTATCTATATTCTTCTTACATTAGCCTTGTTATTTATATTTCACAGGCTGGATATTTACTTCAGGGATAAGTCATCCCTGTTTTTGTTTGTTTGTTTTGTTTTCTATAAAACATACTTCTCTTTTATTAAAAAAAAAAAAAAAAATCCTGTCAAAGGTTGCAATACCGTAAGTCAGAGAAAGCAAATTCTATTTCATATAAAGCCTACATTTTAATTAGATTATATTTTCTTTTTCTTTGTCTATTGTCAGAGAATAAAGTTTAAGACAATATTCTTCAATACTTTATGCTTTCAATAAATAATTTATGCTGACATATATCCGAAGCTACACTAGCTACTTACTTTACAAGGACAAGGACTCTGCCTAAGGAGAATAGTATCCATAAATATTCTAAAATGATATATTTAAAGAAAATAAATGCAAAGGAATCTATTTAAAATAGAACTTTGGAAATCAGATTGCAAAAAACATATGATAATTTTGATCACTACCACACTCGAAATAGATATCTAGGTCAAGTTTACAAAAGCATTTTCTCTCTGTAGACTTAGGAGTTTTAGGAAATAGATTTCTTGAGAAAATCTGGATTATGATATGAAAACCTGGAAAGCATAAATTTCCCTAGCAGGTTTGTGCAAGCTGCATGGGCTGGGCTTGGTTAGGGGAATACAGAAGCATGTGTGACAAATCAGATATATCCAAAATTTGCCTGCACTTCCTTGAATATTGTCAACCTTTTGGAAAAGGTATTTTGAAAATGAAATTGATAATTCCATTACACCAACCTCTTCTGTTAAAGTAGAATTATTTAAGCCCACAGTTTATGCACAGTTCCAATAGCAACAATTATAAAACAATTAGAAGAAAGTAATCGGCTGCAACAGAGTGATGTATCCCATCCATGGATTAACAATTCCCCTTCCTACTTAGATATGCAGCATTTCTAACAAATATTTTGATCCAGTTTTTGCATACTATTTATGCAATCTCTGAAGTTGAACTAAAATGCCTGTGTTTGATGTTTAGTGAATGAGGTAGCACATCGTTTTTTTTTGTTTTTTTTTTTTTGTTGTTTTTTTTTTTACATTAGTAATCAATGTATTTTTTAAAATTAATGTCTGGTTACAGTTCTTATGAACTTTATCCTGCTGCGACACCTTCACTATGCCAGTATGGGCATTGTGCATGCACTTTGCATGTGCATTTATGATTTTTTATTTTTATTTTTTTCTCAGAGACGGTCCATCTTCAAAATACACAGATTTGCCGTCTTTTTCATACTTGTGCTGGTTTCTGGTTTAAATTTCAGAGTAAGGATTCAGTAGTTTGTCATAACCAGATGCAATTAAGAGCAAAATAAGTCTAAGGCGAGCTGTCTGTGCTGGCACTGTGGACCTGCCAGGAAGTGAAAATGACAGCATTAAGTAACAGGTTTCAGAGGATGGGTGCCGATTGGTTAGTACTAGAAATTGAAGTATGACTAGAAATATCACTAAAAAGATAGAAAGAATTGTCTTTGTCAACAATGGAGCTTATGTATACCTGGGTCTGCAACATCACGCTAATTCCTAAGAGAAGTTGTGGCCCAAGACCAAAGGTTCTGCATATGCACACAAAGAAAAAAACAAGGCAGGAACTGAATGAGGAGTGGGTAATCTCCTTTCCCACAAATCCATACACAAAAATGTACAATAGTTGGCATTTTTCTATAATTAGTAATCCATGTCTTTGAGTCCTAACCCAGTTTTATTGTTGCAAAATGCCCCTTGATTTCTAAAAGGTGTTGTCATAGTAAGGATTTCAGAATTTTATGAAAAGAATTAGGTGGTCTGCTCTTTCCATAAGGAGAGAAAGAGTGTTACTTATGTGATATTATAGTTAAAATATACCTCAGGTTGAGCAACAACAAATTAAGACCTAGAAAGTTGTACTTTGATTTTAGTCATCTTCATGTTCAATGTGAAGTGGTTGGAAGGGGGCTAGTTTGTTTTCTTTTGCTTTTAAATGTATCAGTCAATGTTAAGGTCCTTTTCCCACCAATACTCTGGAAGTTTTCCTATCAGATCCAGGAACAACTTGAAGCACTCCCTCAATACTAAGGGATGAGGAAAGTGTGAGCAACCTACCCTTAGCTGCATGCTGTCACTGCAGGGTCACTCACATTGATGTGTGTATAAAGACCATTTGGGAGACTTCTATTACCCCTTTGCCCTCTTACTCCTTTCTTGCCCTTCTCCATATCTGGTCCCTGGGTGTTTCTGCAAACTGTAGAACTCTGTGTTTGTGGTCCTTTCACATCAAGTGGCCATCATCTGCTTGCACAACACCCACTTGTGCTTGCACAGCACTGCAAAGCAGTATCATCATCTGAAATCACAGAGGAACATTAAACATCTCTTCTTCATCTCCCAGGCATACCAGAATACCTGCTACACACTTGTAATGTATAATTAGGTCACCTTTCAGCAGAAGTATACTCTGCTGCAGTAATGGAGAAGAGAAAGTAAAAACTTTGCCACTTCACAGTTGCTGGTGCCCGCATGCTGGACTAAGCTGACCCCTAAACTGCAATGTAAGCAACCTGTACTGGTGCCACTCTGGTACAGCAGACACATTATCACCCACTTTGTTGGATCATTCCCCACAAAATGTAGGTGTCCACTGCATGGCAAATTAAAATGTTGTGAACTTTTGCTTGGGTAGAAATTGTCATCTACAAATCAGCATATCAGCTAGATTTCACTACACAGGCTGCTTATTTATATTCTGCAAGTGCATAATCCCAGAAATACAACTGAAAATGAAGTTTATCCCAGACTTGTATCTTACTGCAATATTAAGGATGCAAGCATCAAAATTTTATCTGCTTAGATCATGCCATGATGCACACTGACTTTCATCAAATCAGTAATTCACATATAAGTATAGCTACATGTGAATTTTTACAAGGGCAACATTACTTTTTATGGCAACTTTACTTTTATTGATGCACATTTGCTCCCTTACTTTCATGCAGATTTGGGCTCCAAATCTGAGTCATTAGCTTCTATCTATAGCTCTGATTCCCCAGGTCATCTTGTGGTACAAACTGTGCACCTCCAAAAAGGAACCAGAGGAACTTTGTCCTCCTGGAAAGCAGATCATTCTGTCTGTACTTAGATACATCACTTTCCTCCATTTCTGTGTTACTAGATTGATATATGCCGTGATGAATGGCAATTTTCTTAGCTAAAACCAAATACTCTACAGTGAGGAGACTGTTTAAATACTGCAAATATGATATGTATATACTTAAATATCCCAAGTCTGCAATTCCACCTCCAGTTGAAAGGCTCTAAAAGAACAATTTCAAACTGAACAAAGTTTACACTGGCATTATCTTTCTTGATTTTGGACTCATTAAAAGGTAGGACCAGCATAACTTTATGTGTAGGATGGTTATCAGAAGTAAATCACTTAAGTTTTGCCTATTGCTACAAAGCATGGATCCTTTTTATTATTTAAAGCACATGTTCAATTAGAGCTTCATTGCAGTTAGTAGCATGATGTGTAAACTGATGAAGCCCCATAAAGCAGATGGTTAAGGCTCTGGACACAAATAAAAGAAAGAACATGTTACACTTCATTTTAAGTGGCAGTTCTTGTGTACTATAACTAAACGGTAAGGTACTGAATGCAATGTAATGACTAATGTGGCAAATGCACTGCTGTGCAAATAAACTGTTATGAGTTTCACTTCATTTTAATTAGGCACTCAGTTCATATCCTTCCACTCTTTGAATAGACCAAGCAAATAAAAACATGGCATAGTGCTTTGTATACAGTTTGTGTAATGCTCAGTATACAGCTTAGTTCCCCTGTATTTTTATGATAAGTGTATAAGCGGTCTGGTAATCGTAGTACATTTATATTGATGATTTTCACCGGAAAAGAAAATTTATATTTTGTTGCTCAATAGAAATATCTATGAGAATGGAGCAGGTCACTAAATGACGGAACTCACACAAGACAGAGCAGCAGACACATCTTCTGTAAGTCATATATAATCTGAAAACCATGAATTGTTAGTAGATAGTCTTGGTTGGTATTACTGTAATCTGCAGGCCATGAAGTGCCAAATTAACACTTGCAGACTTTCCACTCCTTTGCAGTACAGAGGTCCAGATCATGTGGAGTGCAGACTCTTTTAAAAAGTGCATTTATGCTGCTTCTTCCAGTTGCTCACTACTTCAAACTGCACAGTGCTTCTGAGGTTACCACGTTTTTTCTGTACCAGGACACTTAGGTGATGGCAGTTTAGGCTTCACAGCCTTACCCGCAGCAAGACTCAGCTCCTTTTAGGCCAAAAGAAAAAAATCTTGAAAGCAGATACATAGGGGGTAAACAGAAGCAACAGCTCTGAGTACAAAACTGACTTTTGCATAACACTGCATCACTTTTTAAGCAATTCTGCCCCAGTAATTTAACCCAACCATAACTGCAACCCCAGTCCTAGCTTGAAAGTACTGTGTACAACACTGCTATCTATATATGCCATTTGTGACAGTGGGACCTATCCTTTAGGCAGTGGATCAATATCACACTTCATTCTACACAGACTGTTACTTGTACATTCAATGGTCACAGCTTTTGGCCTGATCTGATCTCAAATGAACGACTGAGAATGTGAGAGATGTGAAATAGGCTCCATGTACCATTACCAGATAAAGCATTTTCAATCAGGTTCATGCAGCTACAATACGGTATTTATATCTAGCATTCAGGCATTTTGAATGTCTATTGTGGGTGCACTACTTGAAAGCAAAGAACCATGAACAACATGACAAGCCTGAGAATCTGCATTAAGTCTAATGATGGTCCTTAGCAAAGTGGATGGGAGGTATTTGTAAGCAATCAGTTAACAAAATTATCAGGAGGAACAACCACTCATTTTGTTGCCTCTGTGAAGATGATCTGCGGAAAAATGGTAAGATACACATAGAAGTACATATATAAATGTTATATCTATGTTTATGTGCATATATACATAATATAGTGTCTATGTGTGTGTGTTTATTGATATCAATACACACACACATATATATATGTATGTATGTCTGTACCTGTGCCATTTTTGGTCCTTTGGGGTGTAACCTGTCATTAATCTTCATGTGACTATAAATATATAACCTCTCAATTTACCACATATATTTTACTTTCATTTTACTGCTGGAAACCCAGAGTTACACAGGTGATTCAATTCACCTCAATTTTGTCAAATCTCACTGAACCTGTGGGCTGAAACCATTGGTATCTATTTAAGCAAGTGCATTTTCCTTTTTGACTCTCTAGGTAAAAGAAACAAGAACAGGCTGTTTGTTAGAGCTGGGAAAAACTTGGAAAGCATGGTAGGTGGAGATTTTTGTGAATGCCTTGTGTACAATGATTACTGGAGACTAGGAGATGTAAGGAACCTAGATGGAAGTCCTGAGAAAAGAGCTCAAGGAAGATACTTAAGGTCCAGGCGTGATATAGAATAGACACAAACTCTGAGTAACCTGGTCACCTTTCCTTATGGACCACTGTGTTCTAAGCCATTGGTGTCAGGGAAATACTTAATCATTTATGCCCAAGAGGAGAGAATTTTTTTTTTCCAGTTGTGTTCAAGCTATCAAGATTACTGGAAGCTATAGAGAAGACCTGACTGAAAGGTTCATTACCTATTCCATGTAGAGCAAATGCTTTTTATCTATTTGTAGGGTTAGCATTATGTGCAGACAGTATTATGACATCTAAATAATGTTAATAAATTTCTGTGTTCTTAATCTTAAAACATTTCAATTCAATTGACTAGTTCATTTTAAATGGGGTCACCACTGCATTTTTTTCTGATGTGCAATGATTGGTAGATTTCCCTGTGGCAGTATTAAACCATAGTAGTGAAATAGAGTTCAAAATCCCCTGAAGTAAATGCGTAGTGTTATTTTGACCCTCTGAATGGGGTCAAAATAGGACAAATTACACTTGCAAATAACCTCTTCTCAAGCCTGAGGTGTAGATGTGTAAACTCCACATATCAGGGAAAAAAAAGGTTCCTAGTGCTACTAGAAGTCCAACGTACTTCATGAAGACCTAATATCAAAAAAACATTCTTCCAGGATGCTCTTGGCTTATTTTATGCTTCTGTCTTAACAACTTCCCCAAAATGGAGGGGGAGAGAAGAAATGGGAGCAGTTATCTTAGCCTGTTCTGCTGAAAGATCTGTGAATGAGTTATGGCCGTAGCAGCAGCAACTTCTCTATTATCGTTGTCCTGCAACTTTACTATTGTAATCCCTAAAAGACTTCCAAGAGTTATTATTTTGATCCTTGTGGCTAAGAACTGTTGACACAGAAAACTCTTGTCTGCTTGATTTTTTCTTCTTGCTTGCTGCAGGCTGTCACAGCATAGGGCATGTCCTTTCTGTGAGATGAAGGGAGAGTGAGCTGGCTCCTTTAGTGTGCAAGACGGACCCTTTTATCGTAAGAACATCCTGGAAGACTTCTTCAAAGTTTATACAGGCCATGAGAACCTCCCACATTGCTAACAGTTTGAACAACTTGCACTTGAAACACTTCTTTAGGTATATTGTCTGTATTCCCAGGCCTGCAGGACTGGAGGTGTCCATCAACCTAGTGTTTTCTACTCTAAATACTTATCTTTGCTCCTGAGAAGCTAGGAATGGGATGCAAGGATAAATACATTGTATGCTTGGGTCAATACATTGTTGCTTTTTCACCTGGGGAAATCAGAAGTAGTGTGGAGCATTGTGCTAGTGTGAGTGCTTTAAAATTGGTTGCAAATTACATGCTATCTGGTCTGCCAATTACCTGTTAAGACTTAATGGTCTTAACCTGTTCTTAGCTCACTTGAGTAGATGACAGCTATTCAAGTCCTTCCCGAGGCTAATTAGGAAAGCATAATTATTGATGTCTTTTTACTTCATCCAAAATGTCAGCTGTTCACATCTTCCTCTGGTAATCTGGAGACTTGATTTACTGTCTCTTCTTAGTAAGATCTGCCCTAACACTTGATCTCCCACCTGTAAACACTTCTCCTTGGGGATTCTAGCCTCTTCACCCTCTGGACTTTGCTTTGGCTGCTGAAGATTACAGAAATGGGAATCAGGTGTAGCAATTAAAGGTCCAACAAGAAGTCAAGATTGCTTCTCACAGCATAGTGAAAAAAACTAATACATTGGTCAAAGCACATAAATATTAAAGAACTAGAGAACTTTGATCAGCCATCACAGAAGGGGAAAAAAAAAAATAGTCTCCTTAAGATTTCCTGTCTGTACCTGTGCTACGAGTTTTCAAGCACATCTTTATAAAGAACTTGTTTCCCAAAGCAGGGTGCTGTTGTGTTAATTGGCACTGATATGTGAATTGGCTGCTGATACTGTTGGATGGGTGTAGCTTGAGGATTTTGAGCCTGTTAATATAATTTCATAAGAATGAAATCTGAGAAACAAATTTGGTATTGTAACACTTCCATGGGCTTTTAGATATTTGTGTTGCTCAACGTTAGCAAGGAACTTCTTTTGCTATTTAGTCCACGTAGTTTTCAGCTGATAAAGTCACAACAGAACCCTTTTATCACAGCAGGAAACTTCCCTCTCCCCTCAGATTTCGAGCAATAACAATTCTGTGGGGTAATAATTATTCTGGATGCACTGTACCATGTAAATTAATCTGTTGCTTTGGTAGTACTACTCCAGAAGCAATGCTGATGGTGTATGCTCAGAATGAGCAAATTAATTAGCCAAACTGTGAAATCAAATAAATCTCACAGCAGTGACCTCTGTGTCACTGAATAAAGAAAGACATTAAGTTGATGTGTAGTTGCTTTAGTTGAAGTAAAACCAGAACTTGAAAGGGCTAAATGTTCTCATTATTCTGTCTTAAAATAGACGTTCAGGCTGGCAATACATTTCTGGCAAGGGGAGATTGATATTTGATGTCCATTTAGCTTTTTTGTCTGGATCTGCTGAGAACAGACCTAAAAAGCAAGTGCCACTAAACAGAATGTTTAATTGGGAAGCTGCATCAATGGTAAAATCAAAACCTATGGATTTCCTATTGATATCAGTTTGTGTTGCATAATCTCTACTGGACATAGGGGTTTACTGCAGCCATCATCTAATTTGGCTTTGTGTAGCATTTGGTCTCAGCTGCTGAAGTTGGAAATACCCTTCAGTGCTGATGCCTTCATCTTGTCCTCTCTGGGGGTGATTTTCCAGAAGCTCTGAGGAGCATTTGTGGTTTTGGATAACAGCAGTACTCCATCCTATCTTCTCTCTATGCTAAGCCAAAAAGTCTGATATTTGCAGCTTTTTACATAGCAAACAAAAAGGAATTTTATAATGATTTGCAGCATTAAGGTTATATAGCAGAGTATGTACTTGTGGGTGTTATCAGCCATGGTGTTCATGGGACAAATTTACTGATGTTTTGAAAGTAATTAGATAACTCCATCTTGTGAGGCTTTCAAACTGGCAGCTATCAGTTATTGTAAGAAATACTTCACATGTGAAGAAAAAATAATACTGTTTTTACTGAATCTATCCAGAAAAGATTAGTGATAGATGCTAAAAATTCATTAGGTTATTCTCCCAGAATTTGATGTTTGTCAATCAATAAGTGTGTAAGACATACTACTGGGGATGTACATAACAAGGGCAAGTTTTGTGTGAGTCAGTGGCAGGAAGAGGTCTGGGTAATCTAAACCATATTAAGGTTTTTCATCTGTAATCAGTAAACAAGGATGAATATTTCATTCATCTATGGATGTGTTGGCTCTGTGGGGGTTAAAAACAAAAATCACTGCACAGACAGTAAAAAATATATATATGTACCTAATGCTGATGCTTACAAAATGGAAGAAGGGAGTCTTTTGGATACACTTCATTTTGTAGTGATTAATAGTAACATACTAAGTATTTTAACAGTCCTGTGTCTTTCAGAAGTGAATGCCCCAGTACGTGCAGCTGCTGGTTCCTGCTGTGCCTCAGGTAGTGCCAGTGCCAGGTGTAATCCAGTGGAAGATTCAGATGAAATGCAAAGACAAAGACCAATAGTGAACCCAGTGGGAGATCAGCACTCCATCCTCCATGTCCCATAAAGCTTGTAATATAGATTCTTTAAGGATGGAGGGTTTTTCTGTTAGAGGAACAATATTCCTTTTTAAGGAACTCAGTGATAACTTTCCTTCAGAGACTTAATTTACATTATGCTTTCAATAGAAAATAGCAAAACAACTTTCTTGTGAATGAAGCTTTCTTGGAATTTAACCCTCCTAAAGATGCCCTTTTCTCCAGTACCTCTGCTCTCACTCAGGCTTGCTCATGCTCAGGGCAGAGTCAGTTTTCATTGTAGGGTCAGCTCCAGTGCTACCACAAGTTATTTTGATATCCTCCTGGGTTATCCCTAGTAAGAACTGACACTCCTGCAGTATTCCCAAGGATGATCTGCAGATTTTCATAATACTTGTAAAGAATTTCAAAGGTAATCTCAAATTCCTGTGTAAAGAAGTTATGAGAACACATTCTCACTAAAGAGGAAGTGAATAATCCCATCCATTTATTGCTGATGCTGAGTAACCCGTCTAAGCTCCTCTCATTCCACTTTACCTAACCTCCACTGAAATCAAGAGAAAGGCTCCTACCCTGTTGAACAGACCCTGATCATGTATGCTGTCTCTCCAGTTGAAGGAGAAAGTGATGGTAACAGTACAAATATCTCCCATAAAATAATTGCTTGATACTGCAGTGGTTTCCCATTGATGTTTACTTTATTAATTCCCATTACAAACAACTTCCCCAGATGTTAGTTTCACATCTATCCAAAACACTCTTCAGAAGGTGGAATCTTTGGGATTTTTTCTTTCAGAAAAATTACTCTTAAAAGCTTTACAACTAATAAATTAAATTTCAGTATATTTGACTCAATTCTTCCTTTGACCATACTGATGTAAATTTATTGAACAATTTCTGATTTACATCAGTATAACCAAAGGGGAAAACCACTCTTAAGGGTTCATCTGAAATTCAGGTTACAGGAGCAGGGTGGAGAATAGACTGATTGGGAGCTTGTGTTGAAATTTTGATGTGGAGGAGGGTAAAAATCTGGAAAAAAAAATCTTAGAACAATTTGCTAAATTTATTTTTTTATTTCAGTTATACCAAATCACTTTAAAGTGATTAAAATTTTATTTGGAGTATTATGTTGATAAATTTTAGTCTTTCACAGTTTATGAATTACGGAATATTGTACATACCAATGCATTATTCAAACCAATATTTTAATATAAATGAATTGGAATAAATAAAAACAAAAGATTTTTACTTTCTTGCTAAAGGAATATTTTGACACTGCCAAAGCAAATCAAGAAATATTCCTGCTTGAAAACCTTCAAATCTCTCCCTTGCAACTGCTGCTAAACTGTATATTTCAACCCATACGTAATTCTTCAAAAAGCTGTAGACCAATTGTAATTTTAATGTTTCCTATTCAGAGTTAAAATATACTTCAAGTGCCACTCAGATTAGATAAATATACTATTGTTTACAGTTATGATAACCTTAAGATCCTGAAAATGCCTTTAAAAAGGCTAATTACATGCTTTTATTTGCTGTTAGTAAAAACAGAAGAATAACAACCCAACTCATTTCATCCCTACTGTGATTTCCTCTGGGCTAATTAAAGTGTACTCGACTGATATCTTAACTGTGAAGCTATAGGCAATCAAAATATTTAAAGGGACAAGCATCATGTTTGCTCTGTACTATCTTTAATGAGCTGTGCTGCTGAACAGGACTGAAGATGCATTAATGGGCACTAAAATCTGTGTCCCAAGGAGCCTGTGCTGGACTGTTGGGGCTGGAGTTAGATGATCCTTAAGGTCCCTTTCAACCTGAGCCATTCTATGACAGTTTTGCCCATACTTATGTCAAGGGCTCAGGTACCAAATGCTGGTTAGGGGTAATACCTAAGGTGGTCCTGCACCACGTACCTCCATTTCTCCTCCCACACGCTGTTCCTCCAGCCCTGGTACTCCTTGGGTATCTCTTGAAACCTCAAAACTCTCCTTGAAGCCATTCTACAGGTGTGTTAATGGGGTCAGTCAGCATCTGTGCTGTTTTTCTACACCAAGCCAGGGCAGAATCTTCTTTTGGGTAGTTGTGGAAGCAGTAAGAGAAGTAGAAGCTAGAGCCAGAGCTACTGGCATTGCCCAAGGGTGTTACTGCTGTGCAGGGACAAGCCAGGTGCTTGCAACTCCAGTCTGCCTCTGTCTACTGGAAATAGTGCTTGCTGCTAATCTTCCAACAAGAAGAGGTCTTGTTCTGTGTACAGCTATTGATATTTCTGCAGCTTAGGAAAAGGAACCTTCAAAACACTTCTATTCAAAGATCAAAATAGGTTTTACACACAAATCTATAGTACTAGCATATGTAAGTGCTTTGATGGAAATGGACGTGTCACTGAGGTCAGAAAAGGGTGATTAAACAAAAAAATCACCTTCTTATTGAACAATTCCTGCTTTATGCCTCAATGGCAAATGGACAGATTTTCATAAGTAATAGCTAGATTAATGCTTTTAAATGTCTGGCTAATGCATTGTGGAGCTGATGAAAGAATGAGCTCTTAAGAAAAGCTGATTCTTTACAAGCAACTGCCATTGACTTTTTTGACATTGACATTTACATTTATAAGTGGCATGAATGGACTATTCTTCACCTATAAATGCATATATTTGTCTTTCCTTTTTCTAGATGCCACTGCTTGCTGATGAGTCTTCTATGCCAAGATACAGTGTATTAATTTTTACAACTGTTGAGGAAAAGAAATGCTAGAATGGAAATACAAAGTCCTCAGCCCTTCTCTCTTATATTATCATGCTGTAAGGCAATAAATAACAGTGATTCATTCAGACTATGTAAATCTCACCATTAAAGTACTCAGTAGGCTAAAGACACCATCAGTGGTCTCCTGTGGTTTTTGTTTTCTCTAAATGTTAATATTTAGCTCATCTTATTTTCTATCTACCCTAAACAGTAGTGTTCTTTCTTGCTACTCCTGAGGTAGAAATGGGCATAAGTCTTAATTTTTTGGGCATCCAGCCCACAGGGGATGCCTGAAGCCATGAGCAAAAACTGTTTTTGTTTGCTTTCAAGATGTGAATACTAATTATGTCCTAGCTTCAGTTGCAGCTTTTCTTATTCTTGAGAAATTAATCTCTCCTTCATCATGGACTTGGTCTACTGTGATTTTTCTCTTGATTTGTTCCTCCCAAATAATATTTTAATTTTAATAGAAAAGCATAATAATTTCCAGGATAAAACTTCTTTCTTGCAATGGGTTTTATTTCCTTCTATTTTTTAAATACACTGTATTGTTCCTGTTAGGATGAACAATATTTTTTTTTTACATATTATGACCTGAAATTACTGGGGTGAAAAAAGTACCAATACCAAGTCAAACTTTGCTATACTAATGAGATTTAAGTAGTGCCTATAAGATGTGATCCAACATTTAAGTGTTTAACCTGAAAAAAATCAATTCCATCCATCATCCAAAGCATGCTTGATACTTTTATTCAAGCATTAAGTGAAAATAATTCTGCCTGCCTTTACCAGAAACCCCAGTCAGTGCCCCATATGTCAGTCAAGGTCTTGTTGTAACATTATCACTAAACAGAATGAAGAGCACCAGGGCTGCGCAGCAAAGTGAAATCTGAAGGGCCCTTTTCTGTGTAAAGTCCTAATTACAGAGGATTATGGTCATTTCTTACACTGAATATTATCTTAGACTATAAGAATTCATATCTAGTGAAGTTGACAGATGATAGGGCTTTATTAAACATCAGTTGAAGAATTGGAGTTGGCCTCAAAAAGATGATCCATTTTGTCTCTTGCTTTTTACCAGTATGTACTTTGAATGACTCACAGAGAATTTCTGCAGTCATTTGCCTTGTCCTTGAACTTTCCATGTTTCATGTGCAGGAAGAGAGACATTACTAATAGGAAAAATTATCAGGTCAATCTTTTTAGTTTTTGTTTTGTGTTGATAGGAAGAGTACTAAATGTCCAAGGTAACTTGCCACTTCTCAAGGTAATGCATCAATTGTTTAACAATGAAAAGTACCATGAGATATATAGCAAAAGATGACTGGGAAAGCAAATCTGTCCTTGGCATGTATGTGCTCTCTTGCATGCTTTCCATCTACTTTAAACAAATGCTAGGAGCACAGAAAGATTGTTGAATTGGAGCTATACATTTTCAAGGATGAGTACAATATTATTAGAATAACAGACATGTGACTGACCCAGAAAATAGAACAGGGGATTTAAAATACTAGAATGTAGAATTTGCCAGAAGACTCAGCAAAATAAGGGAAGTGGTAACACTGATAAGGGATTATGCAGGATCTGTGAGGAGGAAAGATTGAATTTTGGTGGACACAGCAAAGTAATTTTGATAGAATGTCGAGGCAACCAAGTTCTACTAGTTTTTCTGTTTTTCCCTTTGATTTGAATTGTCCCTTGTGAATATTTTTTACAGCATATTAGATTAGAATCAATGAAAGAAGTGTCAGGTTTTCCCCTAAACGGCACAAAGTTACTTCAGTTGTAGTCTACAGTTAATCCTGGATCCATGCATTTGCAGTAAGATTTATGTGGTCTTGGGGCCATTCAAAATGATACCTTAAAACTCAGCCCAAAATTTCACTGTAGCCTAATTCTTCCTACCATTGATATCTCTGCCAGATAAAAAGGGAGCTTCTAGGAAGCAATTAAAACAATTTTATATTAGGGAATTAATAATAATTATGTAGGTGATTAGGCAATATCTAGCTCTTCTGTATGGCAGGCCTGCAGGTATCTATATGCCAGATACAATAATTACTTACTTGCAAATCTCATGGTTTATTCTGTTTGTTGCTTTAACCAATTAACCAACTGCTGTTGTTTCTTCACCTGCATGGTGAATCACGGAGTTTGACACTCCTGTGAAACCAGGAAATGTTACAACCACTGAAATATTAATTGGAAGAGGACTTGCTTCTTGAGAGTCTAGACAGTGTACAGGCAATCCAGCCTTGTAAATAAGGAAAAGGAAGACCTTCAAAACCAAACTCTGGTTTGGTATATGTGCACAAATCTTGTAACATGAAAACCCCTGTTATTTAAGTTTATTTTATATAAGTGTCAGCAAATAATCTATCCTGTTCAAGAAAATATCTGAAACAACTTGGAACATTTTTAAAAGTGTGCATATTATATTGAGGGTTGTAACAAGGAAAAAATTAGTACAACTCTGCAACTAGCTTAAAGGTTTGATATTGATATAAAAAAATGTTGTCAAAAATGTGTAAATGGTCATTAAATGTCAAAGATTTTTTTCTCATTAGACAAATGTTTCATTCTTCAGTTTTAAATAATATTTTATACACCAAACTATCATTTGAATTCAATGGAAAATTCCTTAGTTTAAAGGGAATCATCTTTATTTTGATGGTCCATCAGTTTTAAGAGCCAAACAAGTCTTTTTCACTACAGATCCAGAACCATACAATAATTTATTTCATATGCTTTTACAGACATCAGATGAAATGTTGACCCTTTGAAATGAAAGTTTCTCATTGGCTTCAACATGTCCAGAACACAGTAGCACTAAACTAATGAATTACTTAAATTTTCAGGGAGTAATGTACATGGCTAAAGTAGGGAAAAATAATGCACCTCACCACTGCTTCAGATTGTGCTTGCATAATCTATAATCCCTGTGCTAAAGAGGAGAATGAATAGACTGCTGGTAGTACTACTGCAGATAAAGTAGTACTTTATTTTTACTAAAGATATAATCTGTTATTCTAATAATATTGTACTCATCTTTGAAAATGTCTAATAAATGTCATAATGTCATAAATGCAGGTCTACATGCAGATCTGCATGAATTCAAAATAACTGGAAACTGAGAATCCACTTTTTGTCACTAGAGTGAATTCCTATGCTTTCTACAACATTCAATGAAGCTATTCTTCATTCATCTTTACCAACAGTAGAGAGAGAGGAGTAAATGGTTAATGAAGTCCTCGTACAGATCTATTGCAATTTGAATTTCATCATTTCATTGGAAAGATTAATATATATTTACTGAAATCATTTAAAAATCTGATGAAGAAAAGTCTATTCACTGCTTCCTCACTTTTTTAGTCAAATCTATCAGCTATTCAAAGTGATTTTATATCAAGTTTAATTAAAAGGCTTCACTTTCATTTGGAAAAGATTGGGTTGGTTTAATCAAAATAAATGGCTGGAGGATGACCACTCCTTTGGAAAGGCAGACTTTTATTATACACTTGAAAGAAAAGATTTTTGAATACTTTTTTTTTTTTTTTTCTGCAAGGTGATATTGAATTAAATGTCTCCTTTTGAGTCAAAATAAACTGATTTCCAATTCATCCTTTCCAGCTGGATAGAACTTGGAAATATTGGTTCTTAGATTATTTTTTTTCCAAATAAAACTGTTGAAAATCATGTTTCTACACAATCCTTAGTTTTCATGAAGCAGTAGGGTTGGATGAAAGAATTTAATCCAAAATTCTAAAAAATAAAAAATAAATAAAAAATAAAAAAAAATGAATGTATGTTTAAATGTGAAATGTAAGTCTAACATACCACTGAGACATACAAGGTGAAATTCATATCCTTATTCCACGGCAAAAATTCATTGGTGCAAAAAAGAGAAAAGCTTTATTATTGATGCTTTGAATCCAAGTTGAAGGTGTGTTCAGGCATATTTATGAGCAATTTATCTGTCCATTAAAAAAAAAAAAAAAAATACATGGATACAACACTCAATTTTCATGGTAAGAGCTTAATTGGCTTTGAAAATAAAGTCTGTTGAGATTCTCCAAGCTAAGTAAACTCAGTTTAAAAGAAGAGTTAAAAATATTCTCATAGGGTAATATTCAGCTGACTTGTTAAGAAAATCTTTGCTATAAACAAATCACAACAAAAAATCTCTGAAGAACAGTTGTAGGGTTTGTTTTCACTATCAGAATTTGGAAACTTATCTGCTGTGAATGCTGGAAGTTTCCATGTTCGGCTGGGTGTGAACTGAGGTTCTTATGGAAGGCAAATGTCAATCTTCCAGACCAACTGCATAGACTTCTGTGAACTAATGCAGCTCCACCGTTTTTTACTGGGCTGAGAAGTGTGCAAATCACAGCACAATTACTGTTTTTTTTTTGTTGTTGTTGTTGTTTGTTTTGTTTTGTTTTGGTTTTTTTTTTTGCATTATGGAGCCTTGCAGGAATCATCTCAGAACCTCCTATAAACACAAATGTGTGAGCACAGACTTGTACAGTTTGGTTAGTGACTCTTTCTAGTCATTCTGATAAAACACTGATAAGAAAGAGAAGCAAATCTAAGCCAAATTATTACAGCCAAAGCCAGAGCAGCTGTTGCATAAGAGGTTTCCATCATTGTTCATGTTGGGGCACTGATAAGCCACTCCAGCTAGCAGAAAGCTCTCTACAGGCTAGGGAGCATCCAAGGAAAGCTTATGATGTGCAGGGGCTTCACATGCTAAAAATTAAGAAACAAATTAATCCTTGCAAATTATCTCAAAATATGCTCTGAAGAATCAAAGTTCTGTAAAATACTCAGAGGAGACTCTTCCCTTGTACTATGGCAACTGCTGCAGCGGAGTTGGTTCTGTGCTAACCCACATCCCCCTCTGGGAGGTTAATAACAGGTTGGTTCATGCAAGCATCATCAAAACTGCCCTCCTGAGCTGGCTTGCCTGATATTGGGCAAAAAGTGTTCCACCAGCATGGGCAGAGCTGAGCATTGAGGATCCAGCATCATGCAACAAGATGCTCTTGGAGGTGAGGCTTGCAGGAGTTCTTTTTCCTGTGAAATGAAATGGTTTATGCTTCCCTTCTGTTTACAGGAGTAGTTGATTTTAAACAGAACCCCCCTTTCTCAAAGAATCTGCTAAATTAAGCCACTCTTCTCAGGTAATTGAAGATATCAGGAATTATGACTTTATTGAAACTAAATATGTGTTATTTTTCCCTGCTGATTTCAAGATACAAGCTGCTATAGCATTTCTAGGTGTTTATAATTATAATTTCCATTCCATATGGAACTTAATTGTAAATCTGCCAATGAATTTACTTTAGTGTTGAACTTGCCTGCCTGGATGAGTTTGAAATTTATTATTTCAATTTTATTCCCTATACTTGTTGTGGGAAATATTTTGTATCCTTTAGTGAAAGAACTCATATGGAATTTACAGCCCGTTCTTCATCAATAAATTCAGAAAAATCAAATTATTGTTAGGTGTAAAACTCCAAATACTATATTACTAGAGCACATCTTGAGACAAGGCATCATCTTATTTTATGAGATATAGTTCAATGCTAGAATGGTGTTAGAGCCCTGGATGCATGTCATTCGGAATGACTTTTTGATTGAAGGATTGGTGTGGAAAATAAGTCATTATTAGTGAATATTTTTACTAATATTAATTTGTTTCTGTTTGTTATTTTTGATATTTTCATTTTTGTTCTTTGCACTGGCTATTTTAATTTAGGATCCATATTTGAACATATTACTCATACTGATGAATAGTAGCTGCCTTGTGCAGCCTTGCTGTTTTCAGGAAGCTATTTTTGCAAATGAGCACTGACTCGTGCTGTTACAGGAATTACGCTTCTTGGCAAGCAGGGGGAGGTGGATGGTGTGTGCAGTCTGCAGGCTCCCCATTATACAAAGTATACATAAGCAACTGTGGGCTAGTCAGGTTTCTCATTAGGAAAATGGACAGGGTGAGAAATCATACTGTATTTACAACTGCCATATTCCTCCATCACTTACCATCAACCACAATCACTCCGACTTAAGAGCCTTCCCTGGAAACAAGAACAGAGCAGGGCTAAATATTGTTCTGAAGCCATTTGGAAATAAATTACCAGAATCAAGGCATTTTACATAAAATATTGTAAGGACTATCTGATAAAATTAATAGCAGGATGGAAATTCAGGGTAGGCTAAACAAAATCAAAGCAATGGATGATTTATAACTTGTGGCCTGTCATATCCATACCGTATCTCACTAGCATAAACCTGTAGCTTAAAATGCTACAGGAATTCTAGCATGGGCTAAAAGTTACTGAAATAAAAATGTTCCCCAGTGGGTGTTGAGAAGGTCTAAAACTATTCAATTTAGCTGTAAATTAATGAAAAGAACCATCGTGCTGGAGTACCCATTCCCTAAGGGAACCCAAAAAGAGTACAGTAGCCCTAATAGACTTAATGATCAATATTCAAGGCCAAAAGCAAATCATTTGTAAACTTTAGGATACAGAGTTGTACCCCTTCCACCCCCCAAGAAAAAAAGCTATCTTGTTGGGGCCAGAAATTGATGATTTATTAATTTGAGTTTCTGAAGTTTCCCAACATGAGGAGAGTGCTATATCTATTCATGAAACTCTGCAAAAGACTTGAGTCCAATATCAATCCTAAGGAGATTAAATACTTAAGCATTATACTGTCCTCTAAATTAAGGAAGTTGTATAAGCTTAATTTCCAGAGGATTCTAAATGTGATTAAACTGGATATGCCATGATTAAATATCTGCTGCTATCCATTTCTGGGTGGATTAACTCTGTTAAAATGAACTCTTCTGTAATATTTATTTCAGATAACTCCCTGGGAAATTCCTTATTCTGTGTTTCAGAATCTAGTACTTATTTTGGCAGTTTTGCACAGAAAATAAAAAGTCTGACTGAAAGCATAGATAGTACAAAAATCTACTGAAAGTCCATGGGTACTCTTCAAATTTGTTAGTATCAACACTCTGGCAGCTGCATTAAATTATAGGAATCTGGTTTAGTGCTTTTGCACTTTCTGGAACTGAGGCTTCTCATGGTGCACCTCTGGAGGCTGCTGATCCTGGATTCTTCCCTGCCTCCATGCCACACCCAATACTTGTTCAAAACCAACTTATGGTACCTGTTCATGGAAACTCCTACTCCACACTGTCACACTGAACTTCACTTCATGCTGACCTATGCGTTAAATTTAATGTGTGAGAAATCATAGAATGGTTTGGGTTGGAAGAAACCTCAAAGCACACCCAGTCCCAACCGCCTGCCATGGGCAGGGACACCTCCCACCAGACCAGGTGGCTCCAAGCCCCATCCAGCCTGGCCTTGGGCACTGCCAGGGATGGGGCATCCACAGCTTCTCTGTGAAACTTGTTCTAGTGCCTCACTACCCTTATAATAACAATTTCTTCCTAATATCTAATCTAAATCTACCCTAGAAATATATATTTTCAATTGCACGTTCCACTGGCAAGACCATACTTCTTACTCTTATGTTAGATACGGGATTTGTTGGTTGTGGGCTGAGGTGAAAGCCCTGCTGCTGGCAGCAATTACAAGAAGTGTGTACAGGCAAATAGAAAAGACTCAGAATAAGCTGTACTCAAACTTATAAAAATATGCTTAAAATTACATCAAGCTGAAGTAGCATCCATACACAGAATTTCAGAGGATTTGGATCCAACAAACATTTACGAAGTAAAATTACCTACCACAAAAATACTCCTGTACTTCCACACAGATCAATAAGGGTATAGCATAGGCTTTCTTGTCCCACTATTTCTCAGTACAGAGACATCAAGGAACCATTTACATTTAAAAAAAAAAAAAAAAAAAAAAAAAAAAAAACTTTAAAAGATATTAATGTATGCAATTTCTTATATACTCATTATCCATTTATTACGAGGTGAACCACTCTGAGTTCATTAGTATAAGCTGGCTAAACTATTGCTGAGGTTACTGTTGATGCTTTAAAGGTTTTTGTTGAGTTCATCCATTATTCTTATACTTTAGTACTTTATAAATGTAAGTTGTTCCCTCTGTAATAGTTACATTTCTTCTTTCTTTGACCTTATGTCTCTATGTATATATGCATGTATTTGGCTGGCTTGCTATCTCTGCTTTCAGCTAGCCTAATGGATAAATCACATACAGAGGAAAGGTTTTTAAGCCACTAGTTTTGTTCTTCCACTTAAAGCCAGTTCAATTCGAATAAGCGTCAAATCTACGTGACTGCATCTGCTTGTCAGGTAGGTGAATGTCTAAAATCCGTAACATGTGTATGAACACTTGAGACTGCAAAATCAGTAGTTTGGTCAATACCCCTTAAAAAACTTTCCCTGATACTGGGACTGTTCAGCAAAATTCTGGAAAATATAAAGAAAAAAATCAAAGACTGAAATGCTATTGCACTACATAATATCCTTCATTCTTCTGAATCCTGTCTTGCTGGGAGAAGATAGCTCAGAGAAATGCTATCTCAGTGGAGTGAAAGTAAATAACGCTTCCTTCTCCAAGTTTCTTACTCCAAATGCCAATGATCAGGTCAGCATAAGAAAACTGCCCCAAGCACCTGCTCATAGTGAATGAAAGGTCTGTCAACAACAAAGTTAGCACTATTCATGATCTCATTTTGGATGAAACACTAGACCTAGCCTGAAGCACAAGGACCTAGTTTAATGTCACCACTTCAGCTCAGTCCAGTATTACAAGTTTCTCAGTACAGTACAAAACAAGCCCTAAAGAAAAGAAGCGGCAGCAGCAATCTGTCAGATATTTACTGAGCGTTTCCTTAACTCACTCTCGCATTGCTATCCCCAGCACATGTCTGTAGGGATGTGGGCTTGGGCTCTGTCACACACTAGTAGAGAGGGCAGCCCTCATGGGCTTCTCTACACATCTGTCCTACAGAAGCGATTTCCTCTGCCTCACTGACATCCTTTGCATACTGACCACCCACTGATCTCTAAAAGAAATAGTGATATCAAGATGGAAAAATTAAACTTTGTTCATTCTTGTTCTCTGTAGAAAAAGCCACTTTTCCTATGTGACATTGTAAACTCATATGTGCAAGATAATGAGCCAACCTGAGTACCTTATCATTCACATCTATTGCCAAAGGTTCAGCAAGCACACATACAAATATGTGTATTTCATGGTAATTCAATTGAAGTTAGAAGCTGAAAATGTTTTTTTTTTTTTTCTTTTTTTTTTTCATGGAATATGTAGAGTCCTAAAAAACCAAAAGAGAGATCAGGTTGATATGAGTAAACATGATTTTTCAGCCCTTTTGTAAGACAGCTGTCAAATGGCAAAAGGATCTATTGGCAATATGGCCACTGTTGAGGTAGCTACAATATTCCCCTCTCCCTATAATTTTCCTTTTCACCTGCCAAACCCATCCATTTATATGCTTATATCCTGTTATTATATAAAATCAGGATGACAAATTGTATGTCTGCAGCCCTCTTTGTTCCCATTCTACAGCCCAGTGAACGTTCCTGGTGTACATCAGTTTTATGTGAATGTAGGATGTTTGGGGTTTGTGAAAAATGTTGCTCTGCATGATTCATTTTACTGCAGCTAATGCCAGGAAAAAAAAAAAAAAAAAAAAAAAAAAAAAAAAAAAAACTCCATTGAAAATAATAGCCTGCTTCTTGGACTTTGCACATATATTTCTTTTGTCTGGTTGTTCTTTTGTTTAAGCCACTATCCAGGTGGAATAATCAGGTCTCTACAAGCAGAAACCCATCAGCTATGGCATTATATATTACGGTTTCTAAGCATCACTCACACATGTCAGTGTGAGAGGTTCCTGCTTTGTTTGTTTCCAGGTTTCTGAAGCTGCACCCACCAGCCAGCACAGCCCTGGCACCGAGTGGTGCCGCAGGGCTCCATCTCGGGGATGTGCATGGCCCCTTTGATTCATCCTCACTTGGTGCCGAGGCAGATGCTGACACTATCAGCATGTACTTACATACAGGAATAACTGTAAAAAAAGCGGAGATGAAATCTTGGTTCCACTCGCATCAGGCATAAAACTCTCATTGACTCCGCTGGGGCCAGGTTTTTATTCCTGATATGAATTTTCTCTGTCAGACAATTTAAAGATGCTTTTATGAGGAAAGGAATCTCACCATCTAAAATACCATGTTTGCAATTCTGGAAATCTCTGACATATGTTTTAAGAGTGTGTCATATTTCCTACTGGGAAACTTTATGATGCCAGTAGCATTATGGGAAGATAGCTTCGCAAAGGCTGTGATAAAGAAGTGGAGATATTCAGTGATGGTGCTGGAGGTCATTTTAAAGTTACAACTTTTTCTTCTCTTTTTTTTTTAATCAACTTCCTAACTTTCATGGTGTTGTTAAAAAAAAAAAAAAAAAAAAAAAAAAAAAAAAAAAAAAAAACACCTTGCCGGTATTTTGCTGTGTATCTCTTTCATTCAGGTCCATTACTATTTCACATACTACTGAAAGAAACCATGTTCGCCTCTCTCATTTTTGTGAATTTCTTATTTATTCTATTTTATTTTTTCAATAACACACTAAGGGCCTGATACAAAAGCCTTTTAAATCAATAGGTGGATTTCCCTCAGGTTTCAGTGAAGCCTGAATCATTAATAGGACGAATATTTACTTTTTTTTTTGGCAGCAAGTACGACAAATGCTCATGCGTTCTCAAAGATTTAAGTCTCTAACTGAAAATAGCCCACTTCATGTTGCCTTTGTTTCTTCTGTGAAGCTACCTTGTCATGTACGAAGTGTGCAGTTATCAGCAAAATACCATGCATTATTTTGTGGTAACACAGCATATATCTTGTGTCACTGCTCTATGTGAGTTTAGCACAAAATATAACCCTATTAAAATTACAATGCATTTTTCACCTAGCTCAGTTCAAAGCACTCACAAGCTGCAAAGAATTTAATTAAAACACAATGATTTAATAGGCAGGTTCCATCTATTGTTTACTCAGGAGGTTGAGATTCTGTTTAAAATTAGGTCCCAAATTTAATTTAAGCTTCCACAAAACTTGCCATGGAAATGAGACTCTTTAGAAAGAAGCGAGGCACAGATGGTGGCAGTGAGTTGTTGCCTTTTGATAGCCATGGGGTACTTTGGGAAGTTGAAGAAGTAGTTGGCATTTGTCTTGCTAAAAAGGTGCATGATAATCATGAGGAAAAGCATGGTCTCACCTCCAGGAGGACTCTGTGGTGCTGAAGGTGAGAAGGCTGCACAGCCTGGGGAGAGCAGGCACTGTCTGAAGGGTGGTGGGGATGGTTCATGCCGCCACCTCCAACACCTGATGGAAGCCCCAGGGACCACAGACAGAACGTTTCAGCTTGAGTTGCTTTGTCTGGGGCTAATCATCTTATTTTCAAATAATGAGTTTTTCCCTGGGGCAAAGGTCTTTTCAGGCCTAGAGCCTGATTTTAATTTCTTTGCCTTGCTTATTCAGTTTACAAAAGGTTCTTAAAATGCATTTTATAAGAGCAGCTTCTCATAACAATACAACTAGTAAAGAAAAAGTGCTGCAGCAGAGCAAGTCCTGAGGGAAGGGGAGAGGGAGCACAGTGGAGCAGCCATTTTAGGTGGCAGCCCCAAGGAGTCCAGGAGCACATGCAATGAAGGATTCTAGGGGCAGTACATTTTTAAAACTCTCTTCTTTACAAGGCAAATATATCTCCCTTTATACAGATGGATCTTGGTCTGACTCAAAGAAGATATTGTACATGACTTCTATAAACAGAAAAAAATGTAAAAAGCTTGCCATGAAATGCATGATTTAATGTACATATAAAAAAAGGCACTATGCCAGTTTCTCAGTTTCAGTCACAGTTTTAATGAAAAGTGATTCTAACATTTGAAATATCTTAAAAGCTGTCCCAGCCAAATGCCACATTTCTATATATTATTTGAGCTATAATTCTGAGTTTTAGTAGGATGTTACTTTTATCTCTTGATAAAAGACAGTATTTAATAATTTCTTATTATGGAATTAAGATTTATTTATTATAAGGATGTAACAAAACATTTCAGAGGAATTTCTTCTACTTTGCAAAATGATCTGTGGGAAAGATATGTTAATTTAGTTTAGCTGCACAGGCCTATTATGTGTTCACTGGTAATGTACTGCAGTCCTAATTCACTGGATACAGCAATCTGCTTGGATAGTCAGTACATGTGTTTTTCTCATCAGAGAGCCCAGATTTAACATCCATACCTTGACTTTTAGCAGAAAATTGAAGCTGAAATGCCTGCTGTGTTTTGCATATCATAACCCATATTATTCAAATTCACAGCTTTAAAACCACTTGTGTCCATCTGGCTTTAGAAAATTGAGAATTCTGCCCTTGCCTTCAGTTCCAGGAAGGGTTACGGTCCAGCACACATGGGCTGTGTCAACACCACACATGCTTATGGAAGTTGATCAAATGCATTATAAATCCATGGTTTCACAAATAAACCACTTATGCAGTTAAGGAGATCGCATGATGCAAGGAAGGTGGTGTCAGAGATTACCTGTAGTGCTCAGGCTATGTCCTGATGTGCTGTGGAGACCTGCTTGTTAATGCTATGGAGGAGGCTCAGCAATGCACCAGAAGGCACCTGTTCCTCTGTCCTTTTGGACTCAGGCTTTCTTCTACATTCAAGAAGCGCTTGACCCATTTTTTTGTGTTACCCCAAGCTAACTAGCAGACAGGGCATAGCGTGGTATAAGCTACACCTACCGAAAGGCTGGTCCCGGTCATTGACAGAGCAAGACGGGTTGGTTCATTCCCTGCTTTCAGGTTGGGGTCACTGAGCTTGATGTTGCAAACAGGTTCTACTGCTGTCTATAGGGTTTAATTGCAATTTTCGTATAACTTGGCCAGATGCCTGTTCCCTTGCGTTGGTGGGACCCTGCTCTGCTGAGAACTGCAGACTCTTGCTGTTGAATAGAGACATAAATTATTTACATTACCTTCATATAGCAACTTATTGACTACAGCATTGTAAAGTACCCTATTAATGTTTTAAGCATTTCACTTTATTTTAATACAAGTAAATTATTTAGGAAATGTTAAAATGCTTTATGCTTTGACTAATGAGAAAGAAAAGTGTACGCCGCATCCTATTTTAATTGGATGTTTACTCTATCCTGTAGAAATCAGGCATTTATTATTTCAAACTTAATTAACTATGCATACAATTCCTGATGGATATGCATTCAGTTTTTCCACTTGATCTAGTCATTAAGAGCCATAAATGTGCAGATTATTTTTACTTGGAAATATGAAATAATTTTGGTTTTCAGGTAACTCAGTTACTATATGAAGTGAGTTACTATACCGCTCATTATTCTGATGCATTCAATTTTCTAAATTAATGCATATACAGTACATTAAATTTGGGATAATGTAAATTGATTCAAGTGGTGCAAAACTCAGTCAACCTGGAGTGATGCCTTCAAATTTTTCTTCCATCTTCGTTAGCAAAGAAGTATTAATATTTTTATTATGTTGTAGTATTTTATAGGTATTTTTAGGACATACTGCAATGTTGAATGTGGTCTTATGGAATGTTTGATGTTATTTCAATATTATCCTGTATTCTGGATAAAAATGTAGAGTATCCACTTTCCTCTTAAACTGTTTATTTACCTCATAAATGATCTTCAGATCCTACAGAGATAGGATAAAGAGCCCAGCAGTAAGCAAAATTTTGCTTCATCCTCCACACCCCACACAAGAGTGTGTTTTCTTAGGAGAAATCATCAGAATTGAATTTGTGAAAAACAGCAGGGCAGAGTCTCTAAAAATGCAGCCCCTGCATCAAGACGGGACAGCTGAGTGTTGCTCTTTGGCTTGTGGCAAAACTTGGTTTTAGCTCAATCTCGTTATTATTTCTCCAGATACTGTTTGTATTTTGTGTCATAGATCTGAAACCTATTGATTAACAAACATCTTGCTCAATGCTCCATGCTGAACAACGGCAATCTGGAAGTCAGGAGCAGTTCAATGCCGAGAGCGTGTTTCAGGCAAGGCCGCTGACAGACAAGTCATGTAATATGCTATAATGTTGTACCAGGGAAAAAGAGACTTGGATGATGACTACAGGAAAAAGAGCTATAAAAGAGCAGGCAGCAGATTCTTCCTTATGTATATTTGATCAGCCAGCTGTTGTCGCTCAGTTTCCTTACAGTGGTCAAATTTCCTTCTAAAATAAAGAACTTGAGGCTTCAATTTGAGAAGAAACAGATTAGTAAGAGCAAGCTTCTAGCCAAGGGAGAAGTTTGAGGAAGAAATCAAAGCAATGACTCCTGCAGGAGGCATGGGAAGGTACCGGTGGTGGAGAACTGCTGAAGAAACTGCATGGGATTGTGAGAATGAGGATGGCAGAAGAATCCCTGGGGAAGTGAGGAACAGCCCACGCACAGGAGCACCTGAATCCAGGCCACAGTGAGTATGCAGCATTAATAAGGCAAAATTGGGTCCAGGCTGATTTACCAGCCATTAACACCATTAACATACACACCAGCACATCAGACTGCTTTTCACCAGATCCTGATTAGATGAAGCAGAGGTCAACGAAGAAATGGAGCACTTGCCTCTTGGAGAAGTCTGACAATGTTGCGTTACAGTAGTTGAAGCAAATTAGTCTTTTCCAGATAGTAATGTCTTTGCAATTTTCTTAAAACCATTCATTTAAAAAATGCTTTTCAAATTACCATGCAGGCTTCATAGAATAATTATAAGTGCACAAACAAACCCCGTTGTACTGCTGTGCTAATTACCCTCCATGCTCCTGATCTTTCAGGTTGCTGCCATGTTGCAATGGAGACAGAACTGAGTTCCTGCTCCATGTGCTGTAGGAAACAATAGGTTGCAGATATACAGAAGAAATTTCCTTGTCCATAGCCAATTCTGTCCTCATGGCAGCAGGGTTTTAGAAGTTTCCCAGACAACAACAACAACAAAGATCTACTTTTTTCTGTGGAAAATACATTTATTTTTATAAGTAATTATGAAATGTACTATTAGCCTATATAGCATTGATGACAATAAGAACTCCCACTGAAACTTCAGTGTGAATTTGATGGGAAAAAAATTCATCCTTTTCATAAAGACTAAAGTAAAAATCTGCATGGAGTATTTAGCTTGGAAAGGATGAATAGATATTTCAGTGCTATTGATCTGTTTAGTCCAGAGGTGAAGCTGAAACAAATCTGCACTAAACACTGATGCTATGGGATAAACCTGACTGCTTCTTTCTTTTCAATCAGGAAAAAAAAAAAAAAAAAAAAAAAAAAAAAGTGACTTTTTGATATATGTCTTGACATATGTTGATATAGAAATATTTTAAGTTAATATTCTTGATTATTTTGTTCACATCACATTTCAACACTTTTGATTCCTATTATGTTGCTGGATTCATCGCTTTCCTGTGACTGTGCATTCCACAGGCAAATTAGGCTGTAAATACATTAACGGTGCATGCAGCCCTGTCTGTGCTCGTGGATTACTCCTCCATTTTCACATGGCATGAAAAGCAGAAACACATCTACTTTCCAGTATCCTTCATAAATCGTTTTTACTTATTTGTAAACCTGCTGCAGAATAAAGGATAACAACTCTATTACAATGTATTAGTCCATTGTTGGAGTTCCTTGAAACAGGTTTACATGCTATAGATATCAGGGAAAATGTGCCAAGAGGAAAACTTAGCTCTCTACAGTTGGGGGGAAGGAAGAAGGAGAAAAAAAAAAAAAAAAAAAAGCTGTGCTGAACTGCAATGAGCTTTTGTTTTGTTTTTCAAAAAATGTGTCTACTGTTTGAATTCAGTACAAAACTCAAGCTTCTTCTCTCCTAATTAGCAAAGTAACATTCATGGGTACAGTGGGAGCTGTGTGGCCAGCTGACCCCAACAATTGCTCTGTTTTTGTTTTTTTGTTTTTTTGTTTTTTTTTAAACCAGAAATATAGAAAGATGGAGACATAAAGATAAGAACATATTATCTATTTTTATCACTTAAGCCATTTTGGTCAAAACGGACTTTTTAGAGATGAAAACCCAGCAATCTAGATACAGATGGATAAGAAAAAGGCTATTTCCTATCCCACAGCAATTCTTTATGTCTTGAGATGTCAGCAACCTTATCGTTCCTATTGGGGATGAAATGGTGCTCTGAAATATGAGGGGAAAAGAGTTCCTCTGAAGAGCCATAGCCTTATGGTTGAGATATAAAATTGAGATCACCAGAACCATAGAAAATGCAGGCAGAAGGGCCTCAAGAAGCCATCTATTTTATTCCACTCAGAGATAGGATTAACCACATCACAACCGTCCTTTGAAATTTCCAATGACATAGATCCCACAGATTTAAAATGGAAATTGTACTGCTTAATGGGCTTTCCTGATAAAATGTGTTGCTTTTTTTTTTTTTTCCTGGTGTTTATCCTACATCTTCCTTTCAGTTATAGCTACCCACAGTGAAGAAAAAAATGTTCCCATCAAGATAAAGCAGAGATTTGTGACTGAGTAACTTTTTATCTATGGGTAGTCCATCAGTATCATTAACTTAAATATGTTTGCAGAGCTTGACCAAGTTTCACAAAAAATGATGTCCCAAAACAATGTCTAGATCCACACATAACCATTTCTATTAGCTTTTACCAGTAAAGCTTGGGACTATAAACATCTATACATTTAAAATAAATAAATGCTATTTTCATTTTCTAGAAGAAGAAGAGAGTTCATAGCACTCATGCATGGGTCATAGCCCCATGTTGGCACTTTGAATCTGACATGGGGCTTAGGGGCAGAGCGGGGAGTTGGTTGCCTTCAGAGAAGTATTGGCTTGTGCCTTAACAAGTCTGTTCTTCCCTATTTACAGCACAGCAATATCAGGTTTATAGTTAGAAATGTCACTCAGGATTGACAAAATTGGTAAATTCTCTGCTGGGGACTTGATTTCTTTGCTGTTTAGCATTTGATGGAAATATGCCACGAAAGTGCTCATGGTGTTGCAGAAGCAAAGTGGAGTAGATCTGGGCACCATTTGGGAAGAAGGCAGAGCAGGACAAGTGGGATTCATCAACAGCACTATTATAGACCAACTCCTGAATTCTTAAGAAAGCAGTAGTTAGAAGCAAACTGCAAGGAGCCTGCCTAGGGAGAAACAAGCTGGCAGTGCTTCATTAGAGCCCATTTTGGGAGGATTTTCTGAGCTACAATAGCTAAAGAAAGCAGAGGGTTTGGCCACCAGCACAGGGTGTGGGGAATGGATTTGCAGCCTTTTTCATGCTTTCTAGGAAAAATCTTTTTTTTCCCAGGTGTTTTCAGGCAGATGATAATATTTGTGATTAGTTTTTGTGTGTGTGTGTGTGTGTGTGTGTGTGTGTTTTTCTCTTCTTTTTCTTTTTTAAATATGGACTCACTTAGGCTAATTTTTATTTTTTTTTTAGATAGATTTGTGACTGCGTGAAGAATATTCCTGTGGGTACTCTGTATTCTTTGTAAATGTAGATCACTTACTTGATTTAGGTGTGAATTTGTATACATGTATACATCCAAAAAAAGAAAAAAAAAAAAAAGGGGGGGGGGGGACATATGCATATATATAGCTATGCATATATAAAGTTTTAATTATTTATAATAGTTAAGCCTCTCATTTCAGTTCATTATAATATAATCTTTAGGACTTATTTTTTACATCCGGCCATATGGTGCTGTGACGGATGAGTGAGCTGTTTGCGTTGTTCACAGTTTACCATATATGTGCTGCAGATTTTGTGTTTTGCAGAAAAGCCACGTCTGGGAGGGGACAAGGGGAGCTCTTGCCAGTGCCCCGTGGCTGCGGCACTGTGGGCAGCTTGCAGGGCTTGCAGGACATCGCTTGGCAGCACTGGGCTGGGTTGGCCATGTCCCACCCAGCCACCTGCACTTTCTCCAGTTAAAAAAAGTCCATGTTGCCCTGTGGGCAGGGAACATTTCTCTGTGCCTGGTCCCTCCCAGGGATTTATCCAACTCTCTCCAGAGCTATGTCCCCTCTCAGATATCTGATAAATGCCATTGCTCCTGCTGCCCTGATTTCCCTGAGGGAACATAAAAGGGACGATCTTTCAGCTCTGAAAAACGGACCAGCAAGAGATGTTCTCAGGCTCTGGCTGGAGTGCAGGACTGCAGAGCATCTTCTCTCCCTTCTGCTCCTCATCCTGACCATAGCACAGCCTGTGGCTGAGCTGAGCTGCTGGTAGGGAAAGGGCTCCTGTGCTGAAGCATATCAATGCCTCTGATAATCTGGTGTAATGAAGAGGGTTTTGTCTCTCTCTCTTGTAACACAACTGCTAGTCTTCACATAAAGACTCTGTAATCATATCATAGCATAAGATTTTGGTCTCCAGCGATAACTAAATACTGCACACTTCTGTATTTCCCAGACAGAAAAGATAAGTAGACTGCTTATCTCACCTAACACTACATTTTCTAATGTGAAAAAGATGCCGCCAATTTTAAAACCATTCAAATCACTTCATCCTACCTGATGGTGATGCCTGGACCCTGCACCCTTGATTCCTGGGCCTCAAAGTCTCCACTGACCCCGTGGAGTGCTTCATGGGATAAACTGTCTGCAGTCCCTTATGCAGTTACCCAGAGAAGCAGAAAGTAGTAGTATAAAATTTTGCAGGCAAAAATTATTTGAGATACTGATTCCTTTTACTGCAGATCATGTCAGAGCCCATTGCCACAGGTTAAAGTTTAGGAAATAAATTGTAAACAGTATTAATTTTTAAAAGTTGTGGTGTGGTTAGGTATATATTATGTAGACTTTTTGCGTGTATATTTTATCATGCTTGGCCAAGTGTGTTTATTTTCTGCCTTCTTCAAAGGCAAAGCATTCTTCTTGGACCCTCCTGCACAGCAATGATACCACCTCACTGCAATCCTTTGTTTGGGCAGGGGCAGAGGTGACCAGGGGAAGCTTTTTGGGACAGGGATGATCCTCTCCTTCCCAAAAGGACTGCGCTGCACACCTGTGGTTTGACTCCAATCGTAGGAGCTTTAGAATTTAGAGTCCATTTATTTCCATAAAGGGAGGATATACACTGGAACATCATAATGCATATTCTAAATAATAATAATTTAATAATATGATATTTCTATATAAAAAAAATAACATTTATAAAATTTAATATAATTCTTCTGATAATGTTCTAGCATATGCACATGTGGATTCCCATTCCTTCATCTCTTCATGTGTGAGGAGGGACCACAGTGATGCACTCTATGTGTATGAATGCAATGCAAGGCAGCATTGGATATCAGAAAGTGGTCAAAACTAAAATGCTCCAAAAAAGTGTCCGAACAGTAATATTAACTGTTGCTTTGGGAAAAGCTGTGTGGGCTCTTCCCTTCTTTAGGTGCTGCAAAGACTGCAACTGTTGCAGGACAAGTATAGTGGAAAACGTCACCGATCAATAAAGTGAGATGAGACAAAATCACTGCAAGACTCACATAAATTGTGGCTCTCAGTTTCACGGCAAAGTTCCCTTCCTCCCGTTTTCTTTCCCCTTGCCTCTTGCTGGCTGTCACAAGGGACATGTTGCAGACACCACCTCAGCGCTGCTGCGATGCCCACACTGTGCTACACCTGCTGGGCTCTGACCTGTGAGCAGCTCCCAGAGCCACACATGGCTCATAGCCTGCTTTCAGCTGAGAGCAGGCACCGGCAACTTTACACTTATTAAAATAGCAATTGTGCATCCTTTTTGAAAAAGAAAATGCCTTACAGCATGTTTTACACAGGGTGCAGAGCAGATCTGCTCTGTGAGCACAGGCAGAGCTCCAAACAGAGGAAATGAATGCTTTGTTGATGACAGATCTCTGTTTTTATTCCCAAGGTTCAGAAGTAAATTACCACAAAAATGCAGACAGAACCTGTAATATTTGCCTCCGCATTATTCATCCAGCAGTTCAGGAGCCGCAGATCAGCATGTGAAAGACAGCAGTTAAAATACAGGGCCCATTCCATCTCTTCTGCACTGGTGTAAATCAAGACTAACGTTCAGTGAAGCCAATGGAGTGTAAAATTGGTGTAAGTGAGAATCAGTGCCATCTCCTGTACCTATATGTCAGCAAAACTATTTGTTTAAAGTGCTTATAGACACTGCTATCATAAATAGCTTATTTTCCTACACATTAAATAGATCAAAGTATCCAGAGTAATTTTCTAACATGACTAAAATAAACATGTATATTTATTGCCACATCACTTGCAGGAGTCACACTCTCGTTGAGTCTGAATCCAAAAATAGTGATTGATTTTTTTTCTTGGTTTAATAAAAGGAATCACAGTGCTCTATGAAAACATGCATTCATTTTATTTGATTGACATCTTCAATTTTGGATATATATTCTAACTAATGGAATGAATATTGCAATACATGAATCAATTATATCTGTTCAGTTGTCAGGTTTGTAAAGTGAGAACAGTTTAAATTATATATGATCCAGCTGTCTATATATTACAGTGTCCTAATAAACAATACTACCATCAATACATTTGTTTTAATGAGGAGCTCATCAGTATGCGTAGCTCGTATCTGATCCACTGTTATTTATAGATGCAATAGGTCTTTATCTACATACTTCAAAATATAATCTTCCCCACATCAAGACCAGGAAGGGAACATGGCTGACACGAGGACAGATTTGGTAGTGTAATTAGCATCACCATTAACATCACTGAAATCACTAGTGTAGAGTCATTACGATTTGTACTATTGTAACTGAGTATTTTGCCTTAGAGTTTAGGCAGCATGCTCACAATGTTCCAACCTTAATGATGGGCTAATGCCTAAAATTATTTCATGTATGGACTTGCCTTAAAGCACACAAACAACCATTTTGAGAGTATAATTCAGCAAAGGAATAGGTCTTGGAGTAATCAGGGCTATGGAAAATATTGTAAAATTTCCATTTTTACATTCCATCCCTATAATTTTACCATTTCTTGACCTTTTCTATAGTTTAGCAATTTGATAATCATTATGTTTTAGAGAACATAACCTACTGAAACAAGAAGTGGTTACAAAACTCATTAGAAAAAAAAATACACAAAGAATTCTTGTTTTCTTTTCAAAAGTGAAAGGGAAACCAAATGGGATTTTGTAGGAAAAGTAACCAATATTTTAATTATTTACTTAGATGACTAAATAAAAAATCTTCTTGTTAAATTTGTGAATTCAGTAGAGCTGACAGTACTTTCTTAAAAAACTTATACTTTCTTATAAAACTTGAGTTTCAGATGACCTTGATGAAATATACTTAAAATAATCAGATTGAAAGAAAATAAGGATGATGGTAACACAGAAAACAGCACAGTAGGATGTACAGGCAAGAAATCACAGACATGAAGTAATTTTCCTACCTCACCGAGCATTGGTTTGGTCCCAACAAGGCTTGAAGGTGTAGTTTGAGAGACCCATGTAAAGAGGAAACAAGAAACCACGTTGCATCCTGAAATTCAGGTTAAATACCAAGAAAAAGTTTATTTAAAGAAATGAGCAGTAGAGCAATGGAATCGATGGTCTATGAAGGTTTTGGTCTCTCCCTCCTGGGAGAGATACACCTCTTGGAAATGGCTTTCATACAGCTAACCTTACAGTTGTAGTGCAGCCTTCCTTTTCTATAACCGTATTATGCCTTATATGTACTTAATATATTTCTATAATATCTTCTGCAGCTTATATTAATCATTTTTATTATGTAAATAGTGCAATTTATTAAAACATTACAAATCAAAGAAACATTTTCAAGCAGCTGGAAAAGTTCTTATTTTTGGTTATTTTAGCTACTTCAGATTTGCAGAGGATTTACTGAACTGAATTTGATGGAAATAGGATGAATGCTTGTTTGTCTGAAAAGCAAGTTTAGAAACAGCATGAGAAATCTTGAATAGGAAAACTAACATTACTAAGATTGTTTCTTTCAGTATTTTAAAAATACACTGCAGAGAAATTCTGATGAGCCTGCTTGTAGACTGATCTGGCACCTGAGCTTTTACAGAGGTAAAAAGCTCAGCATAAGATGCGAGTGGCGCTGTCAGTTGGCTTATCTGGAAAAACTTGACCTTTGTCCTTTCAGAGTGGGAAGTCTGGCTCTCCTTACCAGACCCTGTGCCCGTCCAGGTGGCCGTGTGTCTCCGCTGAGAGGTTCCTTGAGGAATATGGAGCACTGGAGCAGAGCTGCTCTGCCCACCTGGGAGCTACAGACAGGAATGCAAAAGGAGCAGTAAGTGATCTAATACTATAAAAGTAAATGATTTTCTGCTAGTATACTTAGTTCATACACATTTCAGCTGAAACCAGAAAGAGATGTTTTTCAGTAAAACACCACAGTGTGCTGTATAACAAGATTTGACAGAAATGTTTTCTTTTCTGCTCTGTTGTGAGGAATCGGGGCATGCAGGCAGGGGCACTTACCTCATCCTGGGGAATGCAGCCTGCAGCGTCATGCATAGCTGGAAATGAACTGCAGAAGCACACATGCATTGCTGGAAAAAAATGCAAGGGCATACATGGTGGATTATTTATTGTGGTCTACTGGGCAAATAACACCATTTCAGAAAATTAAAAGGCAAACCAGACTAGATGTTTGCCTGATGAACTAAAAGAGAATCAAGGTATCAATCATATAGCACTTATTGCTCCTAACAAAATCAGCAACCAGAAAATGAAACGAGTATTTTCTTCATCGTAGGGTAGAACTACATGTCAGCTTGCACTGGCCTCCATGTTGCAATCCCTCTGCACCTACACTAATGTCACTAAATCAATCAAACATTAAGTCAAGATTGTAACAGCATGCTCATTGGGTCTGGTAACAACTAAAACAAACAGGATTGTTTCAACAATATCATGCCTCAGGGTACTAAACGACCTCTAATTAACCACAGTAAGGGCGGATTTTTCGATGTGAGCACATTATCTTGTAACTGTGCTGGAGGATTTGGTAGCACATTTTTGCAGAGCTTGCTCTGGCCTCCTCCACAGAGGCCAGGACATGGGAGGACATCGGCTGCTTTCTTGTTCCTGTGCTCTGAACCAAAATCTGACTGAGGGGAAAGAGCTGCTTTGCAAGCTGAGTTACCCCAGGGAAAAGTTCAGAATTGCCCAAAATGATTCCCCCTACAAGCAATGCTGTAGGGTGGCCTGGAAGCATGGCTCTGCCTCCACAACACTGGCTGGAATAGCAATATGTGAAAAAAACCCACAGCATGGAAATGAGGCCTCTTCCCCAAGCTTTCTTAAATTCCCCTGTTGCACAAAACACAATGGATCAAAAACCATCCCAAACAATCACAACAATTTCACTGGCCATCACCCACTGAAATCACATTGCAAAAGTCCCCAAAAACACACCTTTGAAGTATAAACCCCACTCCGTGACATTAGGTAAAGGATCAGACCTTTACATTTACATGTGTAATAACAAAACCAGAACAAATTTAAATTTGATGTACAATACCATACATTTTTTGTGCCCTCTTTCCACCTGTGAGCAGGTAAGGGCACAGAGCAGGCCGGGCCATGGCACTGCACCGTGCTCCGCTCTCTCCAGTTCTGCTGGAAGTGTAAAAAATGTGATTTTCCCAGGCATTGCCTGCCACCTCAGCCATGTCCATGGCCACAGTATGCACACGTGGAGGCATTATGGCACCAATTTCAAAACTCTTTCTAGTCCTTGCGGTGCCTGAGAGAACTGAAGAGTTAGCGGAGGGAAAAACATGCAGGAATTTTACAGGAAATTTCTTTTTCATAACATTGACATTTTTTCACATAGGTTTCAGATGCTCACAGACAGAAGGGGAACATGCATCTGTCTTCAGACTGAGTTGTTTTTTGTCAGTGAGATGTTCTTGACATTATTCTCAGGATACTAATTTGTTGCTTGGAATGGTAATTCTTTGTCCACATGAGAACAGCCATACATCTCATACACACACATGCACACTCTGCTCCTTTCATACAATATTTATGAATCATTATCGGCATTAGGGATATCTGAAGCCAAAATTCGTAGGAGGCAATTTTGAAGCAAATGAAATTAAGGACTATTTATCCAACCAGGAAGCTGCCCTGTGTATGTGTCTCTAGCAGAATTAGGGAGTTATTTATTTATGAGCTGGTCTCTTTTTCTCTTCCTTAAAGAGAAATAGAGAAATCACGGAACAGGTTGAACAGGATGTTTGTTTACAAATTGGCCAGAGAGCATTGTTCTCAGTTTGATTTGCAATGACTAATGAGCAACATAATTTTTAATCATAGGTTTTCAAGCCTGACACACTGACAAGCACATCCTGCATGTGTTACGTTCTGCATGGCATAATGCAGGCAGCTGTGTATGCTAACGAGGGAACAAAAGCAGTGTGAAAAAAGATCAGTGTGTCAGGAGAGAATAAGACTTTTCTAGCAAGCAAGTTGTGATGTAAACATTTATCATTTAGGACTTCCTAGGACAGCTTTTTTTGCGTGCACCCAAAGGCAGAATTGTCAGCACAGGATGCGGAGGGGAGGGGCGGACAGAAATCGTCTGTCTGCGCTGATGAATCAAAGGCCAGTGAGCACCAGGGACAAGTAGAGCATGAGATTTCAGGACCGGAGGTTCTTGAGTATGGCTTCTAAGACACCCTGGACTGTGCAGCTGAGAAGGCAGAAATCAAATTGATGTTGACAAAGCTTTTAAAATTTACCTACCCACTCACTGGGTAGTCAGACAGGCCAGATGTCACTATTTCTACCACTTTCTGCAAAAAGGGCCACATTCGTCATCCACCTTTCTCCTCTTCCTCCAGTCCACTGGTGCCAACCTGCCCTGGGGGCTATCCTGGGACCCCCACCTCCAGCCGTACTGACTGAGCATATGAGAACATTCTGCAGCATCCCTAAAAGCAGTGACCTTCATTGCAACCTGTTGTTTTCACCCCTGAATTTGGAAAGAGCAAAAATAACTTTCATAATCTCCCAAGATCAAAGAAGAACTTTCAAAGGTGAAATTTGGGAGAGGACAGGGTCAGATAAGGATTATCATGGATACATTTGGTTTTAAAAAGAAGCTATATTCAAAGTAATAAGTAAGCATCTATGTGTCCATATATATTATTATTCCCTTATTAACTATATACATATTGATAAACTCAAATGATTACAAAGGTGGATTTTTTAAAAACTATGTTGCTATCACAACCCCTCCAAACAAGCTATCTTGGCTTGAAAATGTTTTTCATTCACTTTTTCCCAGCGACAAAGAGCCTCTTAAGTGGAGATGACTCTGATAGCACTGGCAATATTAACACATGCTGTAGATACAGCCCCTTTAACACTTCTAGGAATTAATTATTTACTTTTTACTGAGAACGGAGAAAGAGGAATGGATCACCTGCTTTTATGGGGAAGAAGAGCAAAGTTCAAGATTTCTTGAAAGATGGAGAGGGAAAACAGGTCTGGTGTATTTTCTGCTTCTGTTTGAGGTCTGAACAATATTTTGCATTAGATTATCAACTTGTTTTGCATTTTAATCTACAGAACTGCCATCAGCACATACCAAGTGCTACCAGAAAGCAGCTTCTGTGCTGTCACATTTCTGGCCATATATTACAGGAAAGACTGGATGGAATGTGGGCAAACAAAGAGTACAGAATAATGACACAGAATGTAGCCCAGAGCCTTTATAAGACAAAATAAAAGGTGTACCAGCTAAACTAAGTGTTTATAAAGAGACCAGGCTTCCTCGTTTTATAAGTGCTTGGGTGGCTTTAATGGAGAAGGAGTCTAATGATTTTTGACACGTGTTAATGGTGTGTGTCACGTTCTTCATATTTTCATAATGACAACTCTAATTTCTGATGGCATGTGTCACATTGCATATATTTGTTAAATATAGGTCATGAGCTAAAAATAGGTACAATATTAGCAAAATATGTATGGTAACAATTGCATATATCTTCCTCACTGCGGCAAGCTCAATTCATCATAAAGCTGACTCTGGTGGGTATGCTAAAATTCACTGGGAATATGTTTTCTGAAGTCTTTTCTTAAAAGACAGTGGCAAAAAAAATAGGCTTTGGTGGTGTTGATACTGATGAGAAAAAGGAGTCCTTTCTAACAGGAGGTTATTCTTAGAGATGGCACCTCTTGCTAGTGTAAGAACGCTGAATAATGCTGATGTAGTAATGTAGTAGTCGTTGATTTATATGGTTTGGCAAAAACTAGAAACAACACCTCTGGGGAGAAAGGGTAACGGGAGAGACACATTTCAGCTATTGTTGAAACATGGCTGCTCAGCGTTACAGCTGTGACCTTCTGCCTCTCAGCGCGTATGCTTGATATTATTCTTCTTCAGGGAGGAGCACAGGTGATAAGTAACCATCTTTTAGGTCCCACAATTCACATAAAAGCTTGTGATATGAAAGCCAGAACCACTGGAGAGGGAGCAGGTGAGCATCCCTGTGGATCAGAGGGGCTGACGGGCTCCAGTTGTTCTGGTAACCAGTTCCTCTCAGTGCAATTTCCTTGCGTATTTCCTGTGATGAGTACGTGCATGTGATTACAGGAAGATACTGTCCCAGAAAGGCTTTTTTTTACTCACTTGATCACCCTCTGGCTACTTTTTGGCCAAAAGTCGTGCAGCTAGAAGCGAGCCTGACCCACTGCATCTGGTGCAGACATTTCCAACATTCAGATTTCACACCTTAGCTCAATAGTCCAATCTCACAAGACTCTTTCTTGATGTTGATGAGATTTTTTACTTTGGGAAAAATAAATAAATAAATAAAAATAGGGAATACAGGGATCTTAGTTGCCAGCCAGGCGTAAATTACATTATGGGGAGGATGGTGACCACATATTTTTCAATAAGATTATATTAAGGAAAGGTTGTAGTGACTCTTCTTTGCTGGTTGAAAACAAGGTTGTGATTCTTTTCCTGTGTTTGAATTAGGCTTGTTTTTCATAACTGCTTTTATTACAGTTAAATAGTCAAAACTGTAAGGACTGCTGTAATACCACCCTTCTGCTACAGCACTTTCTTGGGCAGACAGTAGAACTGATGTAAGCTGAATGATGCTCTTACAGTGCGTGATGTAAGTGGGAGTAAGGCTTGCTTTAGGGAAGCTAGGTCAACAGTTTGAAATGAAGCAGGGGAATTGCCTGTGTTACGTATATCTGAGCTTTAAAAGCCACACCTCAACGGAGGGTTTCTGCGCTTCCAGTTTGATCCCACCAGAAATAATACACCAGGAAAAAGAAAGGAACATCATCTTAGTCAAGAAACTTCTCGATTTAGTAACTTTACTTCTTCAACAGCTGCATTTGTGATTCATAAATGCTTGAAATCAAAACCCCCTTCATATCTGACCTACTTCAGCCTGTGGATGCAGCAGTTCTTCAGGCCTGGCAGACATCTCCTGTTTTTATATATATATATATATATATATATATATTTTTTTTTTTTTTTCCTTCTGATAACTGTTTATGTGTAGAGCAGGGATTAACTCTGGTCTTCCATCCACCAGCTCCACCAGAGATGTCCCAGCTTTCTCCCCCTCCTCCCACACCCTCTGGCAGCTCCTCATGCCTGCTCCATTTGTGAACCTACCGTGGAAAAAGCATTTTTCCAGGAGTGTGTGCCAGCCTTTGAGAGAGAAATTTGATGACCGAGGATTGCAGCAACAAAGGCAATTAGAAGTCTGCTGCATATGCATTAAATAGACTATATAATCTTAAAATGAAGATGTTACTACGAACAGCCCATGAGGATGCTGAGCTAGAGGAAGCATGACAATAGATAATTTCAAATCCAACCAAGCTTGAAAGAGGTGTGTTTTCTTCCTTCCATGAAGCTGAGAAAGAAAGAACTATAAAATCCCCTGGCTTGAACAAGCAACACTCACTTTCTCTGTGTCCTCAGTTTTACACCACTCATTAGAGATAATTTTGATCATGTTTTGAAAACAACAATTCTTAACCAACTTAAAAAAAAAAAAAAAAAAAAAAAAAGAGAGAGAGAGAGGGAAAAAAAAAAAAAAAAAAGGAATAAAATAGTATCATAAAATCAATTAGGTTGGAAAAGACTTCCAAGATCAAGTGCAACTGTTAGAATAAATGACTAAAATGAGAAGAAAAAAAAAAAAAAAAAAAAAAAAAAAAAAAAAAAAAAGCTAATATTGAGGAACCAGTAACTGTCCAGTTCTGTCTCTGTGGCAGATACCATCACAGTATTGCCACAATGAGAAAAGCAATAAGTCACTGCCAAGAAATCAGTCACATCTAAATTATTTTACTGATACCATGAAATTCTATTTTTATTGAAGCTATCAGCAGCTTTTCCTGTTAAAGGCCAGATGTTTTAAAAAGCAAAATACTGACGACACTATTTTTAAATATTTTCTTAGCTTTCATAGGTCTCAGATGACTCACATTTCACATCTCTAACATAATAAGACTATCCACAACACCAAAGACCACAGTACCAGTCTTTAAATGACACCATGTTTCATTGTGATATTTACATCATGACATGCTGAATCAGAACTTATTTCTAATTTCTGAGATCCACTCTGGAAAGAGAATGGTTTTGAAATCTCTCAACAAAAATATTGAAAAGATAATGACTGAAATAAAGGTAGGTTTTATTTTTTCACATATCATGCTCTCTATAAAAAGACACTGTTATTATTAGTAGTTGACCAATATAGTGGTGTTCTCCCTGAGCTGGCAATGGCATTTGAGACCCCTGCCTGTCACTCTGTACATGAGAAAGCAAATTTTCTTTTGGTTGAAGGACCCTACTCTGTCCCAGCCACATCTGGTTGTGAGACTGAAGGGAAATTAAATGTTCACTGCTATAGTTTCACATAGCTGTGATTATTTGTTGGTTCCTAAAGAATGATTTTTAAAACCTGAGCAGGTGAGGGCTGGGGAACAACAAACAAAGCTATGTAATTTCTGCATGTTCTTTCCTCTCCATCTTTTCCTGTTCTTATTTCACCAAAATACTGCATGTGTAGGACTTATAGAATCAGGATGGTTCTTTATTGACGCCTATGTATGCACTAAGTACAGCCTAACTTCTGAAGGGCATTTTCAGAACAGCTACATCAAAACCCCAGGAAGCTGTAGTAATTCACCAAGTAGTGAGATATGCAGTGTTCTTCACTTACTGTTCCGTCAAAAAGAGCCATTTACTTATCTTTCACTGAAAATGAGATGTGCAGTGTTCAGCAGAGTGAGCACTGAAAACCTGATGCAGTTTGTGAGCAAATGAGGTTTCAATGCCTCTTTTAAATACCTCAGGATTCCTACTAATATCCCGATGTGATGAACACAAAGAAGACAGATAGGTTAGCTCCCATGCTATGTATTCTGAGCACCTTGCGATGCCTAAAATTCTCCTTGTGGAGTGAAACAAAGTGGCTGCACAGGTAAAGAAAGCAGTTAGAGGAGAGAAGATAGGTGGGAAAAGAAATCGTTGTGAATTAGTTTTATGAATGAAAGAAATAATGCAATGACTGGGAATGCAAGTACCTGGTGTTTTGGAAAGCAGCAAGAAATTGTGAATTTTCTTCAAATTGCTCCACAGTGTTTTGGTCATTCTTGATATATAAGTAGTGTGGCTTGCTAGAGTTGTACAGACCATGGCACAGTAGTGTTACACCCACATGGGCAGAGTCTCAGTTTATCCCCATGCTGGGGTCGCTGCGTGGAGCTCCTGGGTATTGTCCCCAGCCTGCTCCTGCTGCCCTGCTAGGCACACAGTGACACACACCTTCATTTCTACTCTGTCATCTCTACATGCATATACCAAGAGAATAGGTTCCTGTACACCACAGGGACAGCTCAGCTACTTGCTGAATAATTTGGTGTGGCATATTCTGTGCAATCTGCAATTAAAACTCACTATGGGGTTAAGTAACAGGGGGTGCAGGGTTTGGCTCAGCTCCCCAGCAGCACGTACCGAGGAATGTCAGATATTCTTTGGGTTATGTCACTAACTTAGAAACGAAGAGCATCGATTAGGAAAAAATAAATAAATACAAAAGAACAATGCAGGCTATACAAACCCTGGAAAACCTGAGTTTTTATTCTACAATAAAGCTATCAACACAAACAAAAAATAAATTATTTTTAAAGTTCATATATTGAACTCTGGAGGAAAATCAAAAGTGCTTTGCCTGCTGTTCTTTTCAATATTCGCTTCATGTTTTATTTGGAAGTTAGATTCATCGCTACTCTAAAATGTACTCCACTTTTATCTTAGGTATTGCTATTTCCAAAGGAACAAAGAGTATTTCTTATCAGCGTCTTCCGGCTGGACTTCCTAATGCATTTGATTTCCAGCTATTAACCCAGGAGCCTAATATTCACAACCACTTTGTGGTTTTCAAGGCCCTACAGGTTTACAAGTGTATGGACATTCTTATGAAGATTATTACTTTATTTTGTACTTAACAATGTTTGCCAATATCCTCTTGGCTCGTGGCTAACTGATGGCTGGAAGATCAGCAAGTCAGACCTCTGCACAGCAACATTTTCCTCTTGCACTGCTATTTGTCCTCAATAAACCCTTCAAAACATGAAGCTTCAAAAGCAGTTTGCACTATTTTAAGGGAAAATTATCACACTGACATCCTCATCAGAAACTGCTGCATGGAGTTATTAAAGCATTCTCGTGAAAATGATTGCAAAAATAATCACAAACCTCTCTGAAAACTGATTTAAAAGTAAAGCCCCTTCTTGCAGGTTCTCCTAAATTAGTTGGTCAGCTTCTATTGTCACATCTGAAAACTGCTGAAATGAGCAGTCCTGTTGTGGGATGCGGGATGAGAACTGAACTGAACGCCTTCGGGGGAGGAACTACGGGGCTCGGTTTGGAGAAGTCAGCACGCAGGAGAGGGGCATGGAAATGTCAGCACACAGCCCAGCTCCCTGCGATGTTGCTGCCAGCTTTAGTCAGGGCTAGAGGATTTCAAGTAAAAGTCACTAAAGACCGTTGTTCTATCGCAGGTTAATTTACATTTTGTTTTAAATTATTTGCAAAGTTTATAATGAACTTTCAAATCACATTGCAATGTTTCCCTTCAGCTGGTAAAACAAATTATTGGAATGACATCCTTTTGATTATTTTTAATGAAAATTAGGACCAAATATGCAGGAATTCAATTACAATCAGAAATCACGATTGGCTCAGAGTTTTCATTGAAAACTTTGCTTTATTCTTGCTACACATATATATAAGACTGTTGTGGATAATCCATTTAACATTGATGGGGAATGTACATTAAAATAGACTTAAAATGCCAACATAAAATTTGATTGTCTGGTTCAAGTTATATGTAACATTAAACACCTTCCCAAGCTCATGGCCCCTTCTCAGCAAAGCATTACACATATACTTAGCTTTAATCGCACTTCTAAAGCTCTCTGATTTCAATAGGATTTAAGTGTGTCCTTGAAGGTAAGCCTGTGACTAAATGGTTTCTGGTACCAAGCTACTAACTCACGTGCACAAGCAAGGATATCTCAAAAGAATAAGATATTTTTCCTTGATCAAAATAAAATAGAAAAAAAAAATCTTCAGGAAACAGTAATAAAATACCCACAGTAAAGCACTGTACAGTATCAGGCTTATAAATTGTGAATATTCTTGTCCTGAGCAGACTGAAATTATATCAGAAAATAACTTTCTTTGGTAGTGGTTCACCTCCTGCAGTTGCCAAAATGCAGCTGTCTGGTCTGAAAAGTATTTCCAAGCCATGATCTTGCAGGCTGAATTCAGCCATTGGCTCATTGCTGGTATTATTCCCTTAAAATGCCTTCTCCCAAAGCAAGATGCTCTGGCATTATGATTTATTGCTCACATTTCTGGAAATCAGAAAAGGACAAAATACCATCCTATTAATTGCTTTCTTCTAATCCTAAACTCAAATATCCATAGACTGTGATAACTTTGTGTAAGAGAAGAAGGTTATTTATATATTAACACAAGTGCATGTATGTACTAAATGCATGTATTTGGGCCCTAAGAGAGTCCCCATGTCTCTTATTTGAAAATTGGTTTTGGATTAAATTTTTGGATTATTTCCCAACAAATATCTTAATAATTACTTAGTAAATTTTAAATTCAAGGCCAATCTTAAAATTGGACATCAAGTGCCCTCAGGCTTAATTTAGAGTGCACATATCGAAACTGGCACAATTCCTATTAGCTTATTATTTTTTATAGATTATAATTCTCTTGGCACAATATCAGAAATAACAAAGTTTCAAACCCAGTAACAATCCTGGCTAGATAAAGTCAATCAAATCATCATTTGCATTTAAAACTGGTATAAAATTCTACATTCTCTTGTTCCAAATCCCCACCCCTGTGCATCCGTGCCTTTTATACTTACCTTGCAGGAACTCCCTGTGCACAATCATGTGAAGATTAAGTTTAAATCAATGACAGAAAATATGTGAAACATCTGGAAGCATTCATGTTTTCACAAAAATACTTTATCTGCACAGCCCATTATGTTGAAACCACAGGAAAAGTAATTTACCTCTACAGCTATAAAGGCTGTATGGTTATAAAATCTTATCATATAAAAGTGCATTGTCTTGTCTACGGAAATTCTGTAAGCAGTCCATAATTATTTGCGATAATTTACTGTTATTGCCATTTCCAATACAAAAATAAAGAACATTCTGGGTTAATTACATTATATCTGATTTACCATTGCTAAATATAGACTGGCCTACAGCAAATGCTGAACTGTAGGAAACCAGGATGCAGAAGGGGGGATTATTTCAGCACACCTGGTTTCTGCTGTTCTCAGCAGTGTATTTAACCACCACACTTGGGGAGCCTTGGGTGACTGCACACACCTCGTCCTCACATTCCTAATCAGGAGGTGCATTGGTTTTGCTGACAAAACTCCCTTCTGCCCATTCCCCCAAAACCTACATTTCTCTTTCTGTGCACACATGGACTGAGGCTACAGGATTTGCCCCCCTGGGGTTTCAAAGCTCTCTTGAGGACTCCTGAGCCCCTGTAGACAGCTGTATCCCTCTCTGCATGTGCTGGTGAACCAAGATTTTGAACATTTGCTCTCAATTTCTTTGTGCTGCTGATGTTTCAAAAGTACTGACCATCTTTCTAGACATAGTTCAGGAACATCTCAGAAGTCCCTTGCCAAAACCCAAAAAATGGGGGCTTCTCCCCTTCTCCTGCACCCCCAAGGATCAACAAGCTCAATGGCAAAGCCATTGCTTTTGCTGCACTGTTGGTCCTCAGTCCTCTCCCATGGCCCTTTGACTCCATACTCCAACTTTGTATTGCAGTATCTCCTTGCAGGGCTATTAGCAGATGAAGGGCTAGCAAAGCCAGCAGCCCTGCATGCCCAAAACAGCTACAGGAAACTGTATCTTTGACCTAAAAAGTTTATGTCTAGACACAAGTGCCTAAGACCATAGATAGATAAGGACTGGGAGTAAAGGACAGTGTAGAGGTGAATTGATCGGCAGCACAGCACACTGTGTGCCTCATCAGGAATCTGCTTCTCCGTGTTTTACTTCAGTGCATCCTACAAAACAGGCAGTATATCCTCAGCAGCACTAAATGACACTCCATAGCACTCGACACAACTCTCATTTCAGCCTGCCTTCCCCAGGTTTTTCTGAGAAAGCATTTTCTCCTTCTCTGGTGACTTCTCTTACAGGTTTATTCTATATGCAGAGGGTTAGGTGGTTTTTTGTTGTTGTTGTTGTGTTCTTTTTTTATTTTTATTTTTCCCAATGCATGGGTTTTCTCACAGATATCAAGGATGTAGTAATGTGATTCACACACAAAATCCCTTCCTTAACAGGATAAGAGTATTAGCAGCAAGAGCAAGCTGGAAACTCAAGTTTCTGTTTATGCTTAATTCCTAATAGGATCCACATTCAAAGTGAGACAAAAATTTGTTCCCCAAAATTTTCAGGTGAAAATAAATCTGCTTTCACCTGTGCATTCAGAAAAAATCCTCCCAAATCCAGGGGGCTTGTTCTTCTGTACGGGCTGTGCCTGGTTATGGATGGCTTCCCCTCTGCCAGCTTCACTGCTGAAATATTCTGTCTGCTGCCATAAGATTAGTGGACACCTTACCCAGTCTGTGAACTCCAGATAAATCCCAGAACAGCAGCAGGAAGAAAGCAACATAAGCTCAAGCAGAAGGTCTCCGTTTATTAGAAATCCACATACTGTATGCTTGAACAGCTCCAGGGTAACAAACTGCTATACCTGCCTCTGCATATATGCAAGATCAGGAAAGCAGATGCTGCCCTGACCTCTATCCACTGCATTTGTGTTGCTCTACTGATCTGTAGTTATTTGTGTCCCAATTATAAGGCTACATTTATTATTGCTTTTTAATTCAGTTCCTCGAGTGTGGTTTCTAGATGTATTTTATGTCTGAAAACAAGCTAGATATAGAGATTACATACTTTGTCATTTTTTTCAAGATTTTCAGTTCATATATTCCCATTATAGAAGGCTGAAAGTTCTTCTTTTAGGCACTATACAGACCTAAATCTGCTTGGCCACATCACCTGGCTCCTGGTGAATTCAGTGTCTGTGGCCAGCCCAAAAGCAGACCAGGGTGAGGCCCAGATCTTCCTAATAGCCCTGCAGGTTTAACACCCCTTAGGCATGTTGCAGAAGCTCTACGCTGAGATCAAAATTGTTGATTTTTTATTTTATTTTATTGTGTGAAACCTTTACGAGAAATCCAGCCTGGCATGAATGAGAGTGTTTTGCTGTCCAGGTTTCTAAGGGTAATGAATGCTCTGCGAGTAGATAACAGCAGATATGTATCCTGAGTAGACAAAAGAAAAATCATCAGATTTACAACATTTAATGAAGTGCATGCTGAAAATGAGAAGATGAATGAAAATGAGAAGAAAAATGAAAATAAGGAAGACCTCTTCTTTCAGCCTGCCAGCCAAGACTTTCTGTGTGCTTCCCAGACACATCTGCATGGCAGCATGTCATGGCTAAAATCAAAACTTGGAACTTCTCCTGACCCTTTAATTAGGCAAACCATTGCAGTTAGTGCTGATCAGGGGGTGATCTTTCTACTGTGGAGAGACTACAATTTACTTTACCTACTGGGGACACACAGTTCCCACAGTGTTACCACTTTCTCAGCCATCCTGCATGGATGTACACAAGCAGTCTGTAAAAATGGTGAACATCACCGAGCACAAAATCAGACCTAGTTGAATTCCACTTTTTCCCTCCCTTTTCATTTTTCTGAAGCTTAATACAAGTCCTATGTTTTCCTCACTCTCCCATGAGCTCATTCCTGCAGATTCCTCTCTTTTTCATATTATTTAGGGCACATATAAAATGTGCATAAACCACAGATGGAATGTTGGTTTCTGAAGTAGCCTCAGATCCAAATACCAGTCTAATGAGGCACCAATTAGACAGACACTTGTTAAAATCAAGCCTGCTACTCCACTACCCCTTCTTGTTTCTCCTACCAATTGGTTAGGATGATTAAAACCTGATCTCTCTCTATTAATGGAGATAGAGTGTTCCTAAGAAAATGTCAGGGAAAATCTTCTCCCTGAAACATGCTTTCAGCTCTCTTAACTGCTGACTTAAGCAAGAGCCAGAGGAATCCTTAATGGTTAAAAACACGGCCAACGTCACTGTTATTAATCCTAATAACAACGATATGGAAAACATATCAGATAATTTCTTGATCTCCTTTCAGAGATCCCCAAGAGATTCACACAACCTTTGAAAAGGTACCAAGTTCAAAACCACACTCATATAAAGTAATGATTCCATTCAGATGGACTAGACTGTATTTTTTCATCCAACAACTGTGGAGAATTTTTTTATACCATTCATCCCTGACTAGTGCCAGAGACAAGTAAATGCACATAAGCCCCTGTGCCAGCCATCTGTTGAGTAAAGCCTGGTGCCAGCTGCTTATCGTGGGCTGCAGGTAAGAAGAGGGCTGCGGGAAAGTCAGAGGGAAGTTTATGCCCATTTATAGAGCTTCAGTGAGGATTCATAAAGAAAACCATATTCCAAACACAGTAACGTGGTTTGGGGCATGGCATTTATTGAAGTACTGAGGCTTTTTTATAGCTGTGTTTAGTCTGCCAGGCAAACTGCATTGCGTATCTTCATTTGGATATTTTTGTAATATAGATGACTCAAACCTTGCTCTCTTCATATCTTTGAACACAAGACTTTTACAAGACATTAAAGTCTGTTCACTGAGACTTTCTTTTCATGGGATCTCATTCATTACCCATGTAAGTCAGGTGGATCTCCTTCCATTTACTTACCTGTTGAATCAGATCTTCAGTCAGTCTTTCATAACCCTGGGTGGCACTCAGCCCTTGGCAGCCCATCTCCCAGATAACCCTGCAGTGTTCAATTAGCAGTAGCTCAATCAGCTTTGATTTATCCTACACTACTTCTCTAGACAATTCATTTTTTTATTATTTTTTTAATTATTTTTAATCCAGGGAAGAAGCTAATGGAAGAACAATGGAGCCTTGCTTGTAGATTCAGTGGGATGTCAGTTTGGGATAGGTGTGTATTTTTTCTTTTTTTTTTTTTTTTCATAAAGCTAGAAATCTGTGTTCCTTCATCCACAACCTGGTCTAATTTCCTTGGAGATATTACTGTACTATGGCTATGAGAAGTGCTCCTGATACAGCATTCAGCAGTATTTCCAAGGAGCCTGGGCTGCAGAGGAATGCATAATCCATGCTTTGTCATTTTCTTCTGATCTTGAAATGGCTATATTTTTTTTATAAATGATATAAATATTGATTGAGAGACCTGTGTACATTTGAAAACTAAACGCTATAAATTTGAAGTAATCAAAATAACTCATCAAACACATTCAGATGATAATTAGTAAATCTTGCTTGATATTTTCAGCCTTAAATTTTGATAGCATAAAGATGGTAAAGGGAAGAGAAGAAAAATATATAATATAAAACCAGAAATGTAGATTCTAGGTGATTTGATTTTCTTCAATGTTTAAAAATTTTAAGAATGGCCCATGTGTTACAAACTTAGAATAAAGTTTGTCTCAGTTTAAGGGAACAAGTTCAGAGCAGTCAAAAACTCTCTCCTTATTCTTGTAATTTGTTAGCCTTTGCAAAAGACACACATTAATGTAGGTCTGCTTTGTTCTTACTTGCTATCTCTTTTTTTCCCCTCCCCCTCTTTGGTTTATCAGCTTTTATAGGGTTGTTTTAGATATCTGATTTTACAGGACAACTGATGTAAAAGATGTATATCTTCTGTGTTTTTATCTAACATATAATTAGGCCAGCAAGTGCCTAGGTCTTACAATAAAGCCTTAAAAAATGATAACTCAGTTCCCAGTATGTGACTGAGTAGTTTAAATCTCTCAAGGGAGAGTGGAAACTACCAGGCCAGATATTTGAAGATGAACAGCATGAAAATACACCAAATAGCAGATACTTCACTCAGGTTAGGTACAAGAATTGTGCTGTTATTAATTTGAAAACCTGCAAGGAGACTCCTATAAAGATAAATTCAGGACAAAAAAGGTCAGCTATCTAACTTTTACAGGTCAGGAAAGCTCTCTTTGTGAGGCAATGGGAGGACTGTAGATGTACCTGAAATTAAAATAAAATAAAATAAAATAAAATAAAATAAAATAAAATAAAATAAAATAAAATAAAATAAAATAAAATAAAATAAAATAAAATAAAATAAAATAAAATAAAATGCTGAAGACTCAGAAATTTTGGAATCATCTTTTTTTCTTTCTTTCTTTCCTTTTTTTTTTCCTTTTTTTTTAAATTTTGCTCTTGCCATTATTTTTTCCCTGTTGCTTTTCCCTATTAATTTTTAATTGGTAAGCCCTTATTCCTCTGCAAAATAATCTGGTTTTCTGCCCAGTTCTTCTAAAACTTTCCTGCCCATCTGAATCAGGCTATTTTGGGACTTTATCTGGAGTCTTCCTACCCATAAAGGAGACCAGGCAAGGCTCGAGCAGAGTGGAAACTAAAGTGAGATCAGTCTTCAATTTTGTGTTTCCAATATCTGCTCATGTGACAGCATTGTCACTGAGAAGTTATTTGTGCCAGAAAATAATAATAATAATAATAATAATAATAATAATAATAATAATAATAATAATAATAATAATAATAATAATAATAATAATAATAAAGGTATATGTAGCATGTTTGTGAGGAAAGCAGGAATCAAACTTGGCAATCAGGGTCCTGCCCTGTGCTGGGGTAACACAGTGGGCTCTTGCCCCAGTAGTATGTAAGATTACAAATTCCACTCAGGCTAAGCCAAAAAGCTGCAATAACTTCAAAACACATCAATAAATATCCCCTGCTGTTATCCCAGAAGTCAAGGAATTTTCTGAGTTCAGTCTATTACCCATAATGCTTCAGCAAAATTCTCTAACAATGTATATTCTGCTATTGAAATAGGTCACTCCATAGGAACTATAAGTTCAGTCATTTTCAAAGTAGTATTTGATATAGTTGGCTATTAGGTGCTATTGCATGAGCTTGACAGGTTTTGTTCCCCAATTAGAAAGTAGAACCAGCTTCATCCACATTGCAAGGATAGCCTCAAAGTATAAAAGCTGACCATTAGCTGTCTAGGCAAAGCATGATTAAAAAATCATGTTAAGAATCTTGGACTTTCCACCGCTTTTTTGTAGACACAGAAGATTTATGAACTGTGTGTCGTGCCATGCTTTTCGTCGTGCCATGTCACAATGGTGACAACTTTTTTTTTTTTAACATGATTCATTGTGCTTGTCCCAATCTAATTTCAAGTATCAAATATTTTGTTCAGTCCCAAGTTTTGCCACACACACTAGATGTGTTTCAGAAGGAATTCAGTTTATGAAAGTAAAGTAAATGGTTTTGTCATAGCACATCACAAGTTAATGTGGCTAAATATAAACACTCCTACTGAAACATTTGCAATAGAATTGCCATTTCAAAAATAGTACAGTGAACAAAACTATTAAGATATGTAACTTTTTAAGACAGTTTATTTCTAGGTTAATTGATTAGAGAAACATTGCAGTACCTAACAGGAGTAAAAGCACTAAGACTACCAAGGTTTGTGGTTTTCAAGATACTTGTCCTCTACTGTTTCCCATCTACCATACCGTACAAAATTTCCATTTTAACTGAAGTTAATCCACACCTTATATATGTACAATCACTAGGCTTTAGCAATGCTTTTATAGTTGAGAAAAATACAACCAATTACTTTCAATCTGATACTATTTATCATAGCACAAAGGATATTCTCCTCCCCTCATCTTTATATTTAATAATTCACTAGACAAAGAACAGCAACAATGTCTCTGTAAATCTACTTGATCTATATATTTCATAAATTTTTATATTTAAAAAAATCAACTTTTCTAATTATCTTCTTAGTTTGAACAATTTTTGAAAACCTGAGCTTGAGGCTCAGCTTTTATCCATTCTTCGGTGATCTCTGGCTTGACTCTTGAACTCCTGTTCAGTTCTATTCAGGCAAGGACCAATGTTTCCACTGACTGTCATGGGAATAGGATCGGGCCATTAATGTGCATTTGACATAGAAAAGCAGACTAATTGAAGTCAAAATGGTTTTAGAGGTCTAGATAGGTTGATTTTAATGAGGATTTTTAAGCTGTCTTACTTCTCATGTGTGTTATTTTTTTTCTATGAGAATTTTTTTCCTTAACAGCTATGTGAGTTATAAAATGTTCAACCAGTCTTTTGTGTTTTCTCAATACCATAGAATCTGTGCACCTCACAAATTCTAAAAATAAATAGAAATGAAAGCCAAACTCTTTCTCTTTCCTTTCTTTAATCACACCTCTCCATGAGTAGGGAGTACACTTTGCCCAATTGAATTTTCTTTCATTTGAAACTTCATGAAAAGCAAACATTAATGGAGATGCAATCTCCATTGCAGAGTGAACTTACTTTGAAATTCGAGTAACTATACATAGAATCTTTTTCAGATCTATTTTGCACTAGCAATACAGCTTTTGAATGGCATCAATGGCAACTATTCAATAACTGAAATTACAGCAGCCAAATTATATGCTGATATTTGGAAAATTAACTTGTGTCACTGTGTTTCAAGAGGGTGTTTGCCCCTGGGAAGAGGGCTGAGCCAGGTATGGGCATCATAGACCACCTTTCATTTAGCAGTATATATTAGTTTGATTAAAGTTAATAAAGCAAGAACAGATTTAGCAAATGGAACTAATGTTCAGAGATAATTTCAGTTGGAACGAATGAATAAGAGATGTGGAGAAGTAATTACAGGAATTTGCTAAAGACCTCTAGGGTGAAATGCACATGACCACAGCACACTGTGTGAAGAAACAGAACGAGAAACAAAACGCAGTTAGTAATAGGATACTTCAATTATCCAGAAGTAAATTGGGAACAGCCTGTAGTAATACTGCCAGTATGTTTATAGCAATGCAGAGCTAATGCAGCGCTGTCGGAGAATCAGTTGGTAAGCTGGCTGCAAAGGCTGGGAGCTAAGTATCATTAGGGCATCTGCTGGTCATGTTGCTTAGTGTCTGTTGCCTGGAGGAGCTCCTTGTCACCCAGGTGTCACCCAGGTGTCACCCAGCACCAGTGCTCAACCCAGGTGAGCATGGACTGAAGAAACCTTGCAGCACCTCAGACGTTTTACTTAACTTTGTTCTGTATAGTTCTAGGGCAATTTTAGAGAACAAGAAAATAATAATCAGAGCAGTTTTAAACTACAAAGCAATGCAGTTGGTATCATTCACTCCTCTTTGGCTGACCTGGATTACTGCAGCACGGTGTCACTTGTTTACTCTGATGAACTCTGACTTTTAAAGACTCTGACAGGACTTAGCTGTACTCTTTTAATCTAAGAGTATAAGCTGTAATCAATAAGAAAGGCTTTTAAAATCATCAATAATTTATTCAAAATTATTCAGTTTTTCAGCCTTCCAGGAACACTGTTTGTGATGCAATGTAATTTCAGCATAAATAACATGTTAATTTTATCTTTCTCTGACTATATTGTTGTTGTTGCAATGTGAATTAATACTGAAAAGCTACAAGTCATTCTGTTGTATAAAATATTAAAATACTGGTAGGAACTATATGGTTGTCATCATGCTTACACCAGTTTGAAGCTAAGCAATTTCAGCGGTAGCTAGCTGGCATTAAGCAGGTCCCCACACACCAGAGCAGATAGCCTGCAGCTAGGGTCTCAGTGCCTATTTTGCAGATCCCGTGCTATGGAAAATGCTGCTCTCATCTGGAAAGTGATTGCATGAAAGTGTGGTGGCAGAGTTTTATGTGTGCTGACTCTCAGTGATTCCCGTACAGATGTGTTCAATTTATAATACAGGCTTGCTTCTTCAAGAGCCAGACTCAGCAAATTCATCCTAAGATCTGAAGCTCAAGCTGGGTTCAAACACTCATTCATTCATTTTTTCTTTCCTTCCTTCTTCCCTTCCATCCTTTATTTCTTCCTTCCCTTCTGCCTCCCATTCTGACGTCAATCTTTAATTCCACTATTTGATCCAGGCTAACAAAGATACACATGTGGATTGGATTTGTTTTTGTTTTGTTTAGTTTTGTTTTATCTTATAAAACCTTTATGCTTCTACTTACAGAGATTAAGTCTCTAGAATTGATGTGCTTTATGAATCAGACTGCACCCATTCTCCACAGAATACATGTATCCTCTCTGAAAAACAACATAGCAAGGAAGGACTGCACATTTCTTATGGGTAAGAAGTTTCTTTAGATATAGCCTTATTTTAGGTGGATTAATTTGGCTGGCTGATATTTCAGAATAGATGTATAAGCAGATATCAAGGGACTACTTTTGTAAGAAGCATAAAAAATCACATTTTACTCTTAGTATCTACTCGATAAAAAAGTACAAATGAATAATATTATTAGCTAATTGGAAGACTGCTGTACTAACCTACACATGGAAGGTGACATTCTCAGTAGATGTAGCAAGGCTGACTTTAAAAGCACACAAAGCTGACTTTAAAAGCACAGTTTCTTGTTTGCATGGATGTTGTGGTGGTAAGAGGGCTGTACTGAACAAAAAGCACGGGGGCTTTTATCTGCTTTATTTTCCAGCTCTATCATAGGCTTCACTTGATGTCGTTTTACCTTCAGATTGGAATTTCACTCTATCCCCCAGAGAACGGACATTTCTCTGCCCACCCCACTGGACATTTCAGGGAATGACATTTGCTTTTATTCCTTCTGCTTTGCTGTTAATGATATTTTACGTGTTTATCACATGTAACTAACCTCTCATGCTACTTGTTAGCTTTGAGCTCAATAAACACACACAAAACTCCTTACACAATCACACTAGTTTTACACTAAAGATGGAGAAGCATTACACTAAAGATGGAGCAGCATTATTTTATATTTAGGGCAGGAACCTTTAAGGTTCATTACATAAAATAATAAACAAAAATGGGCAAGGAAAACAATACCTGTATATTTTTATTTTTTAGTGGTGATAATGAGAGCACTGTTACATGTAAAAGGCATTTTTTGTTGTTGTTTTTTAACTTGCTATTGTCTTCTTGTTTTGCTTTAGCTTACAAAACTTCTCATCGGGCTCTCTACATTATTTTTTCTCCTGTGTGGATCATGCAATTAAGTGATAAAGCCATGTTTTTGACATCTGTCTGATTTCCATGACAACAGATTATGAAACCAGGTGTAGTGAGCATGTGAGATGAAAACGAAGAAAAAACATGAAGCTAAATGAAGATTTAATCAATATGAAGAATGGCAACAAAGGGTGGGACGAGAGCACAGAACAAACAGAGGTCCTGTATAGGAGGAATGCATTGTTCTATTTGCTATGCTGTCCAAACATGTACTCATTAGGGAAAGACAACAGTAGGAGCTTTTTTTTAAAAAAAAAAACCTTGGTGTAACACACGGCCCTTGCTACGGAAGCCGTGGGTCCTTCCCTGCATGAAGGGGGGAGGCAGTGAATGTTTGCCCACTTGTCCATCATTTTCTGAGTCAAGCAATGCCCAAACAGCATGACCAGTGCACCTGAGTGGCAACCACCACGTAGCATTCCTTCTTTCTTCTCTTACTATGAAAAACATGACCTATAGGGAAAAATAGGAAGATTGGGTGTTTTTCTGCCAGTATAACTCAGTCTGAAAGCACTTACAAGTTTCAAATACCCAAAAGATCACTTCAACAAAGAGATTAGGCTGTTTTCCATGTCTGCTATGAGTCGAATAAAGAATTAATTTATCTAAATTTCAGAAAGTGATACTTAAAACTTAAAGATATTTATTTTTTATTCTTAGTAATGATTTGGAAAGGTGATCACTGGGAAAAAAAAATGCTAAAGAAAAGTGTGGACTCTCCATCATGGGAGCCATGAACGGATCAGAGAAACATCTGTCAAGGCTGATTCAGGGAGAGCTTGTCCTGTCTGAGAGCACAGAATGATTGCATGGTCTCTGAATCTCTCTGAGCCAAATTTTCTACTGTTGTCAGGCCAGAAACATTGAAAACTTCTTAATTCTTTAGCCTAAGTGATTTCAGCTTCAGTAGTTTGCTTCTACCACTTGCTTAAGTTCATAAACTATGTCAGAACAGGCTAAGCTGGACATCTTGAAGTATCGCCAAAAAAATGCAAGCAAAGAAAATAAACTGTAATCCATGGTATTTTGAAAAGAAGAGGCATAAATAAGTTTTAAAGCCATGAGTACATAGAGAAAGAAATCATCGGAAGAGACCTGACTGGAAGAGCAAAGAACTAGTATTTAGACTCCATGTTAGTATTTCCAAAGGCAGGCAGAGAATAATAACGGCAAGGCTGATATTGTCCGATTTTCAAGAGATATTTTATACCCATTTTAGTGAAGTAATTCCAAGTATACCTAATTTTCTATCAGGAATTTTCTTTCAGCAGGTGAGGAGATCACTTAGCAGGACTGGAAAGGAGCTCTGGCACTTTTAATGCATTGACTTGACTTGCAGTGAGAACAGCTCTGAGCTCGTGGCTGGAAGAATGGTCAGGAAGAAATACATGGGAATTTCTGGAACATTTGTCAATAGTGTTAGAAGTTTGGTTTGGCACAGGAAGTGGTGTAATAATGCTGGAGTTACTTTTAGGTCTTTGTGCATTGTAGTATAAATCTTCCAATAGCTCAATTTGTGTTCATTTTGTGTGTGAAACATTAATAGATTTTTAATATACTGGTGCTAGATAAAATGAGCTTCAGCAACATCAAAAAGAAAAATTGGTATTTTGCAGTACACAAGGAAATATACTTATGACATTTTACACTGCACTTGATATGTTGTGTGATAGGTCAGTATAGGTGAAACACAGGTTACACAGCCTTGAAGAATTGTTAGCTGTAGTAAATAATTGTCACTGGACTAGCCAGCTAAAAGTGCAAAATCTTTAAGAATACGTGCAGCTTGCTCCAACTGAAACACTAAAGGACTTCCAAAACATGCAAAAATCAGGCTACACTGACTAGGTTAATTTTACATCTTGCTATGTTATTTAAATAACTGACAGGGAAGATACAACAGGCCAGCTGAGTCCACTCTTCTTTATTTATTTGAATGGCCTTAAATTACAGACAGTATTGGAAACAGTGAATGACCTACCAGGAACCCATTGTAAACCTTACCCATACATATTCTTCAGGAAAATGAAAGGTGTGCATTTTTTTTCTCTATAAGGAGGGGCTTGATCATGTAATATCAAAATCTGTAGCATGTGCTGAACCAAATTAGAGTAGGTAAAAACCTGAATAATGAAGTACTGGACTTAAGTAGTTTCCATTAACTCTGCAGGAAACGCAAGGCAGATAAAATGCAATTAGTTAGCCATGTTATAGATACAGTCTTTTACTAGATAAATATAAAAGGCTTTCTCAGTGCTGTTTCTTCTGCCATTGCCACCAGTGTACACATAAATATTTTACATCCTTGACTGCAAGCTCTACTTTCCTGTTTTATATGTTTGCCCAATAGCTAGTGCAATCAACTGTTTATCTTGAGGATTAACACTGAAATACCAAAATACTCAGATTCTCTTCTCTGACTGCTGTCAATGAGCTGCTCCTGTGAGCACTGGAGGAGGAACCAGTCTTCCACAGGAGCAAACCTATTCAACAGGGTTAATGGTAAGCTTCGACATTATTCTGGGTAGCTGGTGTTTTTCATGCAAACTGCATCACAAATGTTATATGGAGTTATAAAGTTAATATAAAAAGCAGATGGAGAGAAATTAAAAGAGATAGTCAAGGGAGAAGAGATGAGATATAAAAATAGATGGAACTGGTGAAGCATGGAAGTTGCAGAAAAGCTGTTCCAGATGCCAGGAGCTACTCCAGAGAGGAGTCTCAACCCAGCACCAGTGAGTGGCATGAAAGTACAGTGAGCAGTTTTAGGGACAAAGGCAAGAATATGCAAAAATCCTTTAATATTTGCCTCCAAAAAGGTAAGCAACTACTATTTAAATTCTGTGATTCTGTGATTCCTTAGTTCTTACGAATGAGTTTAAAAGAAGTAAACATACTTATCCCCAGTATCAGCAGTTACACAAAATTTCACACCTTATTTATTAATGACCTATCTAGAAAATATAGAAGGATAATTATAATTTTAGACAAAGTGAGTGAGAACAAAAGGAAGCTTGTGTACATGTGTTGTAGTGTACATATTTTCCACCCACAGAAACTCCTTAAGTACTGTTTGCTTAATATATTGAAGGTTGAGCACATACACAAATTTCTCTCATAATCCGTTTATTATTGGCCAGCTCTGGGATTCAAATAGCATGGATGCTGTAACTGTCTGCTTTACACCATGTTGGCTTAGCAGCTCCTCCCATACAAAATGTTCTCAATACAGTACTTCTGAATGAAAAATATTACTCTATGCTTTCACAGAAATATTAATTACTCTGTATGTTTTTCTCTTTGATACAAGGTCCCCTAAACCTTAGCTACCTCCAGAAGCAAACCCCTATACCCACAAGGAAAAAAAAATATAGAAATCATATATAATCATATATGCATACATTTTCAATCCTCTTTTCTAGTATAAGTTGATAATGACAGTAGAGTAGGAAACATGTGATTTTCTTACAACCTTGTTGACCACACTGATGAATATAACTTTATTAGAAGGAGCAGATGTTGTCTTAAACCCTCGAGGTATCTCTGATAAGGAGGATTGCCTTTCTGAATTTGCTGGCAAATATTATCTAATATTTCAATCTCACTATTACTTACAACTCTACAAAACAATTTCTCTCTTTTGTGCAATGTGTCATTAGTCTCCGTAATATAGCTTGTTCTCCTAGGACTGCCTTTGTCACAACATAAAATGAGTTAATCTTATATGGTTTACAAGTATTTTAACATAAACTATCTGTTTTGACTTTCATTCAAGTATTTGCAGACTTGGATGCAGGCTGTGGTAATCACAGGCACAGACACCCTGACTTGAATGGTTAATTTCTAGACTGAATTGTGTTTCTTTCTGTGGGAGCCAAATTGTTTCCTAGAAGACTTTTTAGACTGGAGAAGCTCTCTGTGTCAGTCTCTCCATCAATACAACGCTTAGACAAAGCAAGAATATAGCAATTAGATGACATTTGTGGCCATTACCATCAAAGAACAGTATATTAATGATGTTATACAGAACTATTTCCCAGTATTTCCTTAGAAACTCTTGTTGGGCCTACCCATAAATGTCTCATAAAAGCTATAAATATTCAAGAAAGGAAGTCAGTTACATATAAAGACCTCTAATAGGCACTATGAATGAATTCTGAACCGTATAATAGCCAGGCACCTGTGAAAAATGGCAAGAGGATGTGATCTATACATTATATATGAGGCACTTTGCTACAGCTGCAAATTCTAGTTATTCAGCAAAGCTAGAACATTAAAACAGGAGTTTATAACAAAAACATAGTTTGAATTAAGTCTTGTACAGTGCTGATTCTTACTCAGTGATCATTATAATAATTAGTTTTGCATGAAATAGATTTATAAAAGCTCATAAATTCAAGTAATATGCAAATCCAAATTTCTTGTATTTATTTAACTCTCTACAAATTACTTTAAATGTTTTTGTGATCAAAATAAATGAATAATTCCGGGGAAATGTAACAAGCAGAGACAAATTTGACATAGATGTCACTGAGATATATTTCAATTATTTTGTATTTATTTTCAGTATACATCTAATAAAATCACTGCAAGATTAGTACTAAAAAACTTTACTGAATTCTGAGGTTTTCTGTCTCCTTCCTCCCTTCATTCTTTTTCTTTTAATCAGTAGCAGAAACAGAACTTGCTTCAGGTCCTTGGCTCACATTGACATCAATAAAAATTTGTCACAGGCATTGAGGAAAGCAATTCATAGCTGCAAATCGCACAGGGAAGGGTCCATCGCTTCAGGTGGAGCTTTCTGACACTGTCTTCAGATTTACAGGACACTCACTGGGAGGGCCTGGACCCACATAGTTGTTTTGAGGCCAAAAGACCAACAGTAAATTACACCAAGTGGAAATCTAGCATCTTCCCTCGTGGCTGTCCTCAGCATAAGATTTGCAAGTGATGGACCGCCTGGCGCAGACCCTTTTCCCAGACACTGTAACTCATTTCTGAGGGGCTCTGTGCTTCGGGAATGCTGTTAAACAAACAGAGAGATGATCTCTCCCATCAGGCTGACACCTTTATGGTATGTGGCCTTTCTGACATGCACGGGAGCAGGCATCCTACCTACCCAGCACAGGTGGGTGAGGGCATCCAAGTCATCCTGCACATGAAGCCCACTGCTGCACTGCTGGCTGGGTACGGAGGTGCTCTGCAAAATACACCAAAAAGGAAAAATTGAAGAATGCATTTTCCTTTTTTTAGCTAAACAAGTTTCTATCCTTTCACAGTTCTGCCTTAGATAGGTTGAGAAAATTACTGATGACTGGAAAAAGCATCTATGAGGAAGTCTTTTCTCAAGTCCCCAACGGGATTCCGCTACTGAGAATAAAATTTCAAAATAAAGTCAGAGAAACACCAGATGATTTCTTGTTTCCCTGATCATTTCTTTTAAAGGCTGAGATGGCATCTCCTTAATATACTTTAGTCACAGCTGTTACATGACAGACTTGAGAAAACTGAGATTTCTTTGTGTTTGTACCAGTAGCCAGACATATATAAAAAAAAAAAAAAAAAAAAAAAAAAAAGTTCCTACACCACGCAGGAGTTTTATAGCTGGGTGTATAGCTGGGTGATACACAATTCCTTTTTCCCTCTCTGTGACAGATGCCCGTCTTTTTGGAAACACCGTTCCTGTGATTTCTGTTGAAGATTTTTTTTTCAATTCTAACTATACCTAAGCATTGACTGAATGGGAGCAAAGCTATTTCTGCACCTGAGCATCCTCTGAGCATCCCTAACATTCACTTTAGTTTCAACAAGCTGGAATCCAGGATCTCCTACAGAACCTTCCACTTTCTGAAGATTGTTGGAAGGGTCTTATTGCACTGCGTCTTCAGCCCTTCTCACCAGGTAGTTCATAATTTTTGGAGAAGTGAAAACGTAACTGGCTACAAGCTTTGGAATTTCAAGAGAATACTGTACCAGTACATGGAAACATGCACAACTAGAGGTCACAAACAAGTTTATGTTTGAGTACTATGTAATGAATGACTGTTCTTGAAAAATAAAAAATTAATGAAGGCATTTGCTGATGACAAATGCTGTTATCATCTTTAGGCCCTGTGGTTGAAGAAACTACATAACAGGATATGAATATAACATTATTAAAAAGTGTTCTTTAAAATATTTGTATTGTGAGAAGTAATAGCTACATATAAACAGCCCTTGATATTTCAGTCATTAAAATATTCCCCAAATACTGAGTAATTTTTCACCTTTTGAGAATTAATACTTTCTTTATCTAATACACCCACCTGTGGTCTTACATGGTAATAAGGTACCTACACAAACCAGGCCAAGGCAGGAAAAAAAGTTCTCACTATGAAGGACTTTCAACACACCTGAATGTTTTTCACATTTTGTCTTGTCTGTGTGTGCCAGCTACTGGGAGGGGACCCTTAGCTATTCTTCTCTTTTTCTTTATTAACAGACTATTCATCCACCTTCCTCCAAATCCAAGCAGAAAGACATACTGCAATAAAACCTGTTGCCACCAGATTCTTATTTAACCACAGAAGCACAGCATGCCCACAGGGACGATCCCTCCAGGGAAAGGAAAAAATAGAATGAATATTTATCCCTACAGGTCTGCCAAATTTCCATCTCTTTTTCTATGACTGTAGCTGCAGCAAAGAGGGGCAAAAAAAAATCACTTCTTGCACTAGTGGAAAGAAAATATGAACAGTATGGTACTAGCAGAAGTCCCATATCTCATGAATTCATCTCAAGGTGAATCACTGTACACTAGCAGTGCTAGGAAAACCTGCTATATGTTCCATAGGGGGACACCTGGGATTTGCTGCTCCTGTAAGGAGCCATCAGCAGTCCTAAGAGCAAGGTAAAAAACTTAGTGTAAATCAACCTAAAGACATTGACTTGGATTGACTGCTTTGATTCATTGCAGCTAAGAATCTGGCTCTCTCTATTAAAGACTGGCCATGGGAAGGTCTGCCAAGGCTGTAGAGATACACTCCCTGTGATTTGAATCTGCACAATAATAAGCACTTGAGGAGGAATATAAAGGGAACTGAGTTCTGTTCAAAATTTATGGGGGGTGCTTTTTCATTCAAACTCCAGTGGAAATGATTGCCTTGAAGATTATAATTCTCATACAGAATCCAGCCTTGTTAAAGCCATGGACTGCTTTTTAATCTTTCTCAAAACTGATTTAAAAATACAATTTTTTGTACATTAAAAACAAAGAGCTTCATAGCAAGTTCATTCTCAGAATTTTTGGCTTTGATATAAGGAAACCACTTTATGTAAAGAAAACTCCACAGCACCAGGTTTTGGCATCGATCTTTAAGGTAGGTATTATCCCATATACATGGTTGTACATCACCATGGAAAGAAAGTCCAAGGCTATAATTAGGTATCCCTCAATGTCGTCATGTTATGTATCTTTAGATAATTGTTGCCACCCACATGGGTATCCATATGTTTTACTGTGAATTATGATTAATTCTCCTCTTCTTCAATACAATAAGTATTTTATGTAGTGAATACATCTTTATGAACACAGAAATTCCTGAGTAACAGGAAAATAAAGCTCATAATCCTGCCTTTCTTCTTCTGGGTGCAAATCAACCCAGTAAATGACATCAAGGTCTTAGTTTCCACGGGTTGTTTATAGCGACAGGACAGCCCCCAGATAAGGCAGACTGCTCAAAATCTACCATCTGTCCAGAAAATATTGCCCAGTGCATTTTAAACTTTTAAACAGGCATTGTTTTATTTTTATGCCTGTTTTTGCCACTCATTAATGCTTTTTCAAAGGGGGAGAACATCCCCTTATCACTATGTGCCCTACGTAGGGATTGCATTCACACAACAAGCACAGCTCTTCTGAAAGTGCCTGAGAAGTATGAATTGTGGAAGTGGTGAATATACTACTAACTTTCTTTAAGTAGCTGAACGCTAGAGTAATTTGAAACGTATTTTATTAAGCTGCAGAAAGCTGTATTTGTTCTTCAGCACCTGCTTGTATCCTCGGCCTCCAGTTTGTGCATTTCCAGCTGGGTAGCAAGTCTGCATGCTCTGCCCCTACCTCGTACAAGGCCTACAATCAGGGAAAGCAGCTAAACATTGTGGTTATTAGTCACTATTCTCCTCTTCTTGTGAGTCATTAACATCAATTACTAACCACTGCATTGTCAATTAGGACTATCACTTGCTGCTGTTCACTGCTAATGTGCTAATTGTCATCAATTTACTGCTTCAATTATGTGGTCATATACTTGCCTCAAGGTACGCTGATTTGATATAAGGATCTTGAGGAGAAACATGCTTTCTCAATAGTTCTAATGCACAAAAAGAAAATGGGTGTGAGTCTGAATACGTTGTACATACTTGCAGTATGGTCATAGTGAAAAATCTTTCTAATAGCCAAATGATGGCAAGGAAAAAAATGGTATGTTTAAACTAGATATTTTATAGGGTTCCAGTTCTTTCTTGACCCTCATACAGGTCTTATTATGATGTTTCGCCTACAATAGATTTGTAGATCTTGTTCACTCGGTATTCATGCATATATTTTACCTAACTGTGTGTGATTGCTTACTGCATGTTGTACATTTTAATCCATGTTGAATTATTAATCTGCTGCCTACTCCATCCCAGCATACAAAAGGGAAGATGTCTGGTGTCATTGAAGCAGAAGCAAACTTTAGGATTCAGCAGTGTGTTAAATTCTTACTACAAACATAACCAAGTTACCTTTGACAGATTTTAAATAATTTGCTTTTGATGTGTTTTATCTGACACTAAGCTGCCCAGAAAATAGTAAACCAAGTCCACTAGCAGGAATCAAATCAGACAACATTCTAAAAAAGCTCAATGTCTATCCCAAAATGTATCTTTCACTCCTTAGGCAAATAACCTTGTAGGGTACTTGAAACAGTTTAAATTATTTTTATATATTACTCAGCAATACATGGAAACAAAGAGAAATGGGCTCATCTATAACAAGGGTCTACTGAAAAAGATGTCTCTTTTTCCTATCAAAGGCATATTGATTTTTTTTTCAGCCAGGTGTAATAATATTTTGACAGACACCTGATTTCCATGGACAATACTTATTCATGGCTGGGCAGGGGGAGGAAATCATCATCTATGTCATTTCAGCAATCAGGTGATTCTCATAAACCTATTTTGCAGGCAGAAATTGGCCTGTGAGCATCTCCCAGACATGACTTCCCCTTGCTGCTGGGCACAGAGGAAATTCATCAGGTAGCCAGGTAGGCTCCAGAAGGGCAGGTGCCAGGGTGGGCTGGGAGGGAGGGGTGGACACCAAATTCAGGTCTGATGAGACATCTAGCTGAAATATTTAATTGAAAATATAATAATAATTGCCCTGGAGACAAGCATCTTCTAAGCAGTTGTGTTACTGAGGTTAGTGCTTCTCTTGATTTTTTTTTTTCTAGTGGGTGGGTTTTGGAGAGATTTATGACAATATTTTGTTAAATAAAAGTGATTATTAGTTGTGAAAAACCTGTTGTCTTATATCTTTGGCATTACTAATAAGTGTTCTGGTGCGGTGTGCTCTTGCAGTATGTATTTTTTTCTGTGTGCACAGAAAGCTTTGGTACATCTGTTTGTAAGGTGCTAGCTTTTGTCTACTTGAGCAATTTGCTGCTTGTGTTTCCAACCTTTGTGCAACCTAGTATTTTTATATAAGAAGGTGCTAGGATTTGGAGATATAAAATGGCTCCTGGTGTCTCATGCCTTTCCCAATAATTTCTATTTAATCTTAACACTCAAAGCAAAACCTACAAACAAGACAATTGCTTCCAAAACCCTCTTCCTACAGTGGCCCTGTGAGCCCTTTGACAGTGAATACCAGCTCACTGCCTACTCTTTCACATAGCAATTTAAAGCTACTGAAAACATCTACGTAAACTGGGAACCTATTGGCTTCCCAAACCTTTCTTAGATCATGGTGGGTGCTTTAGTGTGTATACCAATGGGAACTTCTGCAAACATACTATAAAAATAATCTAACAGCCTTCAGGAGGACCGGGAGATAAGCATAAAGTTTATGAAGACTTGAGAAGTCCTTTCAGTTAATTGTTTGTGGTGAGGAAAGTGAAACTATGGCAGGCAACTATGGGGATGTTTCTTCAGTTTCTTGATGGTGGACGTTTGGTATCTGGGCTCAGTACCATTGTGTCTGTTAATCACATATAAAATGTCTATTAACAATAGACAAACGTGACTGGGATTAGTGCTCGCTGTGCCACAGGATGAGGCCAAGATGCAACGTCCCTGAAAACTGAGAGCACCTTGTGGGGCGTTGGTGCATGTATGCATGGGAATTGGAGCTGGGCAAGGCAGATGGGCGTATTTTAATGTGACAGGTCTAAAGAATAATGGTCTTCCCCTGACCTCGCTCTCCCAGCTGTAAACTCCTACTTCAGATGTAAAAGGCTAGAGTTAAAATTAAAGATCTTTTCCTCTCTGTTCCGTTCGTTGTAGGTATCCACCTGAATCTCAATTAACACGTTGATTTATTTTAACTGTAACTATAAAAGTAGCAATCCTCTTTTATTAATGATAGGGAAGGGGAGAAATAAACAGCCCATAAATTACGTTAGCATCAGATCCTCAGCTGAAACTGGGCAAAAAAAGACAAAAGACAGGAAAAGTCTGGTAAAGGGGTTAAGATGTACCTTGAAATTATAGGTCATTTTTGAGATGTGCTAGTGCTGGCTTTGCTAGGGTGCAAAAGTAAAGGGTGGGACAGAGGGACTTGCACTGCCATCTTCCATCTCCTCTTCTCAACCCACTGACAGATGGAACAACAGACTTATGCAAGCATCTATATGGGGCTGGTCAAGGTGAAAAATAATCTGGGATTTCTGATTAAACCCCAATGTTTTTGAATTCCATGACAAACAGTCTGTCAGGTTTGATTCAAGCACAAATATTATTCTCTTTAAAAAGACATTAAAATAAAGAAGAATTTGCATAAGTATGAGGACTTCCTGAGTAAAAACTTTTATGTTTTCCTCATAATTTGCTCTATTCCTAGAAATGATCTGAATCACTTTTTTATTTTTTTCTTTGAAAACTTCTATCTAGTTTTATTATTTAGGTATGTAATACCACAAATACAGATGGCATTTACCCTTGCCTGGTTTCCTCCCAATCTGTTCTCTTTTCTAGGTTAATACCTTCTCCCACTCTGTTGTTCTATTTCAATATAAAGTGTTTAAAAATAAAAAAGGCAGACTTCTTTGCTCTTCCTCTATATTTCTTCACATCTTTATTTTGACTTTTTTACCTTTGGCTCACCTCATCTGCCTACATATAAAGCTTTTTATGTCTGTTTGTCAAATTTTCTGTAGTACTTTCCCTCAAACTTTTCATGCCTTCCAACCCAATTTGTTTTAGGTTATGAAATGATAAAGAACAAACTTGTCAACTGTAAGTTAGAGGGAAGATGGGTAAGAAGTTAAGGAGAAATAAAAACAGAAGAGGGATAGAATAAAGTAAAAGGAAGCATGTATTTTAGTTTTGGTTTCTGCCCATAATCATGATGTGGCATCCATTTTCTCTCTTACAATTAAAGGTATTGGATTTGGAGACTTTTGCGTGATCTGAAAATTGGCAGGAAAACGTCAGCTTGGTGAAACCCAAATCCAGTTGCAATGTGGTACTCTGTCCCAGTAACACACAGACACACATTCATATCAGACCATGCTGTCATTTATAAAGTTTTTGTCACAGCAGGGATCAATATTTGCTACAGTGATGATGTGGCGGTTCCATATGCTGCCTCCTTTATTATTGCCTTGTACAGAGGCTATAGCAAAAATAACACCACAGTGCTACCAGAGGGAGGTTAGTGCTGTGCAGCTCTGAAAACGGATTTGGTCTCCTCTTACGGTGTGTACATTTGCCCTTCTGCTCCGGTAGAAGAGAAAAGGAAACCAGCAGTTATACTGCTGATGATTTAGGGGTATGACAACTTGCATTTTTTTTTTTTTTTTTTTTTTTTTTTGTGGGAGTTGAATGGGTGTTTGGGTGTTTAACACTACTCCAACATTTTTGCAGACTGATTAATCCACAAAAAGCTTGTAATTATCTGAGTGTTTCCCTCTGGACTTCTTAGCATGTGTTGGTGTCTGGCTCTCTCTCTGTAGCATATGCTATCCATTTCCCAAATCTATTACAAACCAATAAAAGATAACTTATGCGGAGTCAGACTGCATGACTATTCTCTTTCATGTGCAGTGTGGTCTTTGTTTATCATGTCATTTGTTAAGTTGCATGGATAAAAATACCATGGCAACATGATGCTATGCTTACAGATAATGAAATGATGTACTGATTACTGAAGAACATACACTAATTAAAGACACACTTTAGCTCAACAACTTTATCTCTTGCCGCATTATGAAAAGAAAGGAAAAAGCAGTTGCAATAGTGCAATGATGATACAAGTTTGTTATCTGAGGAAATGTGTGCAAGAAAGCATGTTACGTGCTTTGTGATTGCTGCTGGTGTTAGGCAAGTTGATTCAGAAATGGTTCTTTCTGAGAACCCAAAATGAATCACAAATGTTTCCCTTGACCTAATTTTTCATACCTTCATATTTATAATAAAGGTACCTGTGTGACCAATAAAGAATTTATATTTACCCAGCAGTTGACACAATGCATTTTCTGAAGATGAGATTTGGTGGTTATGGGCATTGGTTTGACTGATATCCATTCACTTAAATTAATGTTGAATCTACAACTGCAGCTACTTTCTTGTATTAAATCCATTTTGGAATTCAAGATGTTTATGTTCTGGTAGAAGTGTTTGTTGTGTTGTGTGTGTGTTTTTTTTTTTTGTTTGTTGTTTTTTTTTGTTGTTGTTTTTGATAACAAATGAAATTTACTCAGTCTTTTCATCACTATAAAAAGATTCTCCTGTCCCTTGGACTACTTCCATGACCTCATGCTGTTTATATTCAGAATTAACCCAGTAAGCATATATCTATAGAATGCTTTCTTTCTCCACATGCCTTGTGCTTCTCAGCAATGCAGTTTGGACAGACTTGGCTTCCCAGGCAGCAGCAGAGGCAATTGGACACCTCCAGCTGTGATGAGCTCCTGGGGAGGGCTTTCCTCTTCTGCCTTATCATATTCTGCTTTTTCTCATGCTCCAGGATGGTTGCAGGATTTTCCCATGAGCTGAGGACATCATTTGAATAGGAGCTTTTGTGTAAATAAGCTAAAACCACTGTTTGATGTGGTTCTGAACGCAGCCCATCACTCTGTTGCAGCAACAGCACACTGTGATACCTGTCACTCGCATCTTTTTTTTCCATTTTCTTAAAATAAGATATCAGATATGCACAAATAGTCAAAGCTAAAAGTTGGCTACTTTATCTCAAAACACTTTGAAGTGATTTCTCTTGGGAGCCATTCTCCTGAGGAATGAGGTTCAGCTCTTCCTAGGCAGAGGAATGAAGTGTTCCTGGTGCTCTCAAACTAGAAGACAGGATCTCACTATATTAGCTGTTTCCCCTATGTTTTTTTCTTAAATCTTTTCACAAGTAAACCATTTTGTAACTTTATATTGTATAGTAACCCAATTTTTCTATGGTTTTCACAATTACTTACCAGCTAGATAACTAACTGCTTACCACAAAGCAGTCTGGCAGTGGTCTTGGGCAATGGACCCTCTGGTCTCTTGGCATCCCTTCAAGAGAAATTATTCTGCAAATAATGCACAGAGCAGACTGCTTGCTGTGTATACAAACAGGAAAGTGCATTTCCCCTGATGTATTAAAATGATTTGACATCATTTAAGTAGCTGGATATGCAGATATGGAAGAATACATGCAGATAGAAAATTAAATCGTATAGATCATGAGCATCTCAGGGTTGATTAAATGGAATGAGAGTGCATTTCCTTTTTCATATGGAAAGAGGCTTAACATTAAAAAAAAAAAAAAAAACTAATCTTTTCTAAGATAAAGTTCATTAACACAATGATTATTCATTTGGCTTTTATAATGATATTGCTGCTTAATCACCAGAACATTGCTTCCTGTGCTCTAGGAGAACCAGCAGGAAACATTTGAAGAGACAGAGCTGGTGCTAATGCTGCAGCAGACAGAATGGAAATCTCAGTGCTTTTCATTTTCGAAGTGGCATCTTATTCCTGCTCAGGTTTCTAAAAACCTACCCGTCAAACAGCATGAGCTTTAAACCCAACATTAAATTTACACAGCAATGAAGCCTCAGGTTTGCTGTTTCTACACAGTTAACATCTAAGTTTCCTCCTGGGTCCATTTCCATTATTTATTATTTTATTTGCCTAGAGTAGCACCCTAGAGGAGCATTGTAATCAGGAACTGAGGTTGTGCTGGGAGAAATACAGTATAGTTGCTCTGGAGTTGGCATGGCCTCTTGAGTTTATAATCCTAATAAACAAGGCAAACAGTAATAGAGGTAGATAAACAAATGCTGGAGGTAGTTGTCTGGTTAATGACTTCCTTATACTGCAGTTTTGATTTTCCCAGTTCATTCTCCTGCACTGTTTAAACCACATCTCTACAGCTAGCTGTGTGGGTCAGTTTGAATCACCAATGTCAATCCCACTTTACTTTCCTCCACCTGCTGAACATATTTATTTGATCTTTCATTTTAATTTTACCTTTACTTATTTTTTGCATGCTTTGTTATCTTCCTTATCTTCCCCTCCTTCAGACATCCAGAAAGGGAGGGAGGGGGGGGTAACTGGGAGCTATCTCCAAAGAAAAGAGAAAAGTTCAGATAGCAAGTGCAGGAGTTTTTAGTACTTGATTGTTGTGAACATAGGGTAGAACTGGATTTGTTTACAGAGAGCCATGCCACAGCCCATTCTTCATGTGAGTGAATGCACCAGAAGTTATTAAAGGCTTCTATTCACCAGCTGAAGCACCCATGGAAATATTGGTTTCTTCTGCTGTTCAAAACACTTTATTTCATTGTTTTACTTCTGCAAGAAAGAAGTCTTATGAAGAGCATGATTATTGCTCACAAAAATGTCCATTGGGATAGAGAAAATTGGAAAAATCTGAATAACTGTATTTGCATGCATATTTAAAAGACTGAAATCAAAGGGTCACAGTCCAGCCCACATAGGTTTAGCAAAAGTGTGTGCTAACTCTATTGAACAGTCTCTCTGGAGCCCTGCTACTATCTAAACAGGAAGATAGGTTGCCTTCTGCTTGTCCTGCTGTAAAAGTTTCTTTTTTTTTTCTTTTCTCTGGCAAGCAACTTCTCATGCCACTGGCTTATTCCCCTGATTAGTACAAATAGTTTATATTGGATTGCTCATTATCTGCACTGTGCTAACAGAGGAAGTGAGAGAAAAAATTGCAGCGTATTAAGCTTGTTTCCTTCTCCTTTCTTCAAGAATCTATCAGACATAATACGCACAGGGGGTGGGGGGGATTAGGAAGTGGTTTGTTTTGCCTAAAAATTTCTAAAGGAATTCACGTTCTGTTTGTGCTATCCACTCTTAATTACAGGCTTTGTCCCTACATCATCTTGCTTCCTGGGGATAATTTTATGGCTGTACTCAGTAGGGGCAGTAAGTGCCTTTGTTTCTTGTACCTGCTTATTGCAGCAGTGAGAATGCTGGTTGAAAACAATTAAGGAAAAAGTAACAGCACTCTTCTACTCTAATTGGAGCTGTCATAATCCAAATTAGTTCATAAAAATATCCTTGGAAGTGATCTGGTATTAAAGTCCAACAAAAAAAATGGTTAATTCTAAAAGCAGAACTCCTGATTACAAGTATGTTCTGTCACAACTGAATCTGAGTATCTGGGAAGATGGGGTTTCACACCTGGACTTGGGAGACATAAGAGAGTACTAGATCTGCTGCCAACCCTCTCCATAAGGTGGGCCAAATCTTCTGAAGGATTGGTGGCAGTTTTCAATGCCTTGTAGATATGATGAACTGTGCAGTCCTTCCTCATCCTGTTGCTGTTCTGGGAGTTATGGTGTGGGGTCTGGGACTGTTAATCAGACTAGGCTCTGAAGACAGACTTTGAGTTGGACATTGCCTTCCAGAGGTCAATTTTGACTCAGTTTCTCAGCAATGAATGCATACAGCTCTACTCACAGAAAGCAGATTACCTGTGGCTGTATTAAGCAGCTGAAAACTGTAGCATGTGCTCCATTTGAATAGTGTTCCAGGCTCTGGACAGCAAGGTCATGAAGACTTCTTAGATTTCCTTACCAATAGGAACCTAACACTGAAGCATTTCTGACGTCAAAAACAAGCATTTCCTAGGGCTACTAAGGCTCTCTGAGTTTGTTGTCAGCTCCAGGATAAGCAGCAGTTGAGTGAGAGATCGAGGATTGCTATTTTGGATTCTAGATGTATCAACCTTCTAGAACAGCAAAAGGAACATTAAGGTATTTTTATATTAAGATAGAACAGCTACTTGTGTTTTTTTTCTATCTACAATCACACATAAGAAAATTAAAAAGATTTGCTACAGGTCATTATTTCTGCATTTCGTTATGTATTTGTTTGAGTTTATAGAAGTGAGAATCACCTGTCATATGCTCTGGGCACTCCTAGCTATTAATTGAAAATGCAGTGTGCCATATAATTAATACAAACAAAACAAGACTTGAAAAGCTTCACGATGAATAAGAAAACCACGCACCTGTACCACACAATACTTGAAAAAAGTCACTGAAACCATGCGAAAAAGCTTGCTATGAAAAAGGTTGACTTACATATCGGTAAATGAGATCAGCAGCAAGGTCAGGCTGAAGGCATGCACTCTGCTCTGAAGACTTGCTTTGGGACTGGATCACCCATTGCTGCCTGATACACCCCACTGGAAGAAGACAGTGAGGAAGAACTGCTGTAAGAGATCAAAATACAAATGTTCTTCAAGTCAAGACAATCCACTATCGGCTTCAATGAGAATCTTGCTCACAGGCAACTTTCTTTCCCCAGACATCTCTTACACAGTTCTTGCAGCATAAATAGCCCCTTATTCTTCAGTTTTAAAGAAAATAAATGATGCTTTCAGCCCAGCCCTTTCTATTCCCTGTGACTGATATCAGAAAAGCAATGGTGCTGGTTATGTCTATGTAGATACAGTCTTGCAGTGCAGATACGTTATTTAAATTACAATGCTGGGAATACATTTGTGTCAGTAGCTTTCCATCTCCTCTACCACATATTAAAGTTATGATCAGAAGAAAGTACTCTTTCATGAGTACCGCTGTATTTTCTTCTTTTCACAAGTCAGTTTGTTACATCTGAAGAGCTTACTCATGCATTCCCATCCAGTTCATTTTTATTACAGCTATGTGTTTGTAATAGATAAGCACCAAGGATGCAGCTGAAAACTGGGCTCCTTCCAGGTTCCATGTATTTTCCCAGGTTTTAATCATCATGTAATGTGTGCTATGACACAAGCTCCCTCTTTCTGAAATAAAATTGCCAAAGTGGGTTTATCAAATTCTTCAAGGGTACAAAGTTCAGATAAGAAAAGATGAGATGATCAAAAATGTCAGAACTATTTAAGTTTCTAAAAGTATAAAAGGTCTGGATTTTTTTCTTAAATTTTCTTTCCTTTTCCTTTTTTCTTGTTTCCTGGTTTCCCAAGTTCTTAATATTTGCGGAATGTTTCTTTCATAGGCTGTTTTTTCTTCACTTTTAACAAGGAAAATCTGCTGGTTGTATTACAGTGACTCTGTAGAGGATAATCAGTGGTCACTTTTCAGTCATTGGAAGTGGGCACCTGTCCTTGAAGGTAGCTGCTAACTGTAATACTTTAAAAGAGTGACAATCTGATACAAGCCTTATACAATTATTGTGGAATGCAAGCCCTTTTGGGCCATGAAGCTGCTATCTAATGAGTGACTTTAGAGAAGGCAGGGTCAGATTTCTTTCCTTAGAGGAATACCACCAAAGGAAGTGAAGGGGAGTGGACAAAAGTTGCAGCAAGGGAGATTCTCATTAAATATTGGGGGCTAGGGGTGTCAATGATAATCGGCCAACAAAACCGGTTGTCCAGAGAGGCTATGAAAACTGTGATTGAAAATAAACAAAATTCATACCACTTTACTCATGGCCAAAATGATTCCAATTCCAAGGGGCTTGGCCCTTCTCTGAGGACTGGAGTTGGAGAAAATGGACTCCAGGTGTCCCTTTATGTCCCTTTCAACCTAATTTTTTCTGCAGTTGAAACGTCTTTTTCATTTCTTGCCACAATGTTTAGCATACAGAGAAAATAATATCAGCAATTTAAAAGTTTTTTCTTCCCTGTATTTTTTTTGGTCATTGTATAGTCATTATTAGAGATTCATCGTGTCTTGTTGCCATGGGATACAGTCATTGTAATAATTTTCAGAAAATCTGCACAATTCTGGATGCTTAATACTCCACCCAGGAGAAAAAAAAATTAAATAAATCTATTCTTGTGTCCTAGGTATTTCACTGCTAATATTGCCAAATTCCACATAGGTGAAATTAAGCACTCAAACACTAAAATTTACTATCCTCTATTGTAAATAATTTAATAAAATTGAGGTGTTACAATATGTCAAGGATAGTATGAGGAATTATAGCATTTTAAAAATAGGTTACAGATAGTTACAGATACTCAAAGGACAGTTGTTCAATATTTTCCTCATGATAATTAAATTGTATTATGCCTTATATTGTTTTATGGGATGGATGTCTGATACATCAGAGCAATGAAAGAAATGGTCAAATGCTAGGAAATGCTTTTTTTGTTTGTTTGTTTGTTTGTTTTTTAAAAAAGTTTGTGGTGATGTTCTCTAAGGCTAGGACCAATTCTTAGTGCTTAGTGTTACAGGCAAATATCTCACGTACTAACATCTGACAATCCAGAAAGAACATATCCTGTGTTTTGGAGATCAGCATTTCTCTAGATATGGCTCTTGCAAATTCTGCAGTACTAGAGGATTAGATGCATTGATTGCATTTATTTGACTCATAGGGGCCAACAAGGTAACAAGAAATAGAAATTATCCTGATCATGTCTGCAGTGTTTGTGCTTGACAAAGATATGACTTCCTATCCCCTTCAGTAAGTTGTTAAAATTTAAATGCTGTCATTCTTTATATAACTTTCTTTTTTAATATCCTAAATAGCAAAGGAGTGGTTGTTCTCATTACTCATATAAATGCCTGATCTTTACAGGAATCCTACTGCCTCCTTGCACAGAACTCATTATCTGAAAAGGATAGATGTAACATGTTTGACATTTTCAAACAAAAAAATAAGACTTTTAATCCAGATGATGTGGACAATGTTGCTGTTGCTGCCATTTATAGATTCAGAGATGAGCAGTGCATCCAGCAGTGATGAGTGATGGCTAAAATGGCAGATTGTGTGACAGACCAAAGCAGAGAGGAATTCTCTGAATGTGATACCCTTGATAATTTAACACTTATGAGTCTGACTTTTATAAGTGTAATATGGCTGAGTGGAAGGCCAAGAAATATATGTGCATCGATACTTTTGTTGTGCTCATTTTATCTAGGACGGCACTAAAATTTGGCTCTCTTCCCTACTCCTGCTATATTCTTATTCCTCATCTTCTTCTTAGAATCAGAATTACTAAGGTTGGAAAAGACCTTCCTTCAAGATCATCTGGTCCAACCATCCCTCTACCACCAATTCTTCATTGTCTTTCTTCAGTCTAAGAAGAGGAGAAAAAGGCAGGTAGATGGCAGGGAAAGAAAAATTCTCCTGGAATATCTACGATTTTATTGGAGCAGCAGAGATGCAAGGTATCTATATTTCAGACTTTAACCATGTCATAATAATGATGAAATCAATAACAGCTGATGCGGTAGGAAATGCTGCATATTTTACATTTGAGGTGTTGTGTCATGGTGTTTTTTCTATGACTTCTCTTTGTATCAGTCATCAAAGGTTTAGTTACAGAGCTAGAAGAGAGGTAACTGGTCTTTCTCCATCAAACCTGCACAGTACTCATGTGGCAGTTCCTATCAGCATTGCTATGCTCTGAGCTTTCCTCCGCAGCTAGGTGTCAAGCATGATGACTGCGAAGAGTATCTGAGATTACTCCTTGCTATTCATGAATTATTCAGTAGTAAATTGGCTGAAAAAATAGGTAAAACTAATTTGATAATTATAAGTTAATAAAACCTTGAAGCTGCTTACCCAGAAGTCAGTAACGATAGATATACACCATTTAAGTGGTTTAAATACATAGCACTGTTAATTAATAATGTAAATTCATAAAGAAGAAAAAGATGGTGCAGTTATACAGGGAGAACTTTTTTTTTTTTTTTTTTTCTGCAGATAATAGATTTCTGGAAATAAAATATACAAAAAAGATATTCGGTTTTGTAAAGTTATTATAGGGACTTCTGTATATAGAGATGAGAGCAGAGTTTTGGATTAGCGAGGAAGACTAATTGAAGCTCCTCCAGAGTAGTGCTGGCACAGCATCTTAGCCAGGCTACAGGCTCTTGAAATGATGTACCAACAGAAGTCCTGACCTCCACAAACCTGCAAGGGGCCAATCTGGGGAAGGGAGAGTGTGAAATGAAGAGTAGTAATAGTTTTTTATTATACTGCTTCTTCAGGTGTCCTTGTGGCTCAGATACAGTTGCCTGGATTCACAAGATGGTGGTTAAGGATCTGAGGCAAGCACTAGCTCTGTCATAAAATGTGGAACTGATGTCTGTGCAGATATGACTGCAAATTCATGTAACTCTTAAATTCTCACCTAAGCTTTCTATGAGATTTCAGATAGGACCAGGGTGATACTACAAATCTAGCTGCTGGCTTTCTGCACTTGAATGCACTGAGCTTTTCCTCAGCAGAAATTAAAACGTCAGGAGAGAACAGTAGAAATAAAGTGAACTTCAAGGCACGAATACTAGATAATCTAATATTCATGATAATGCAGTAATTATCTGATTGTATCTATTAATTCTGGCATGTTAGATTGCTTCAATCTTTAAATTCTACATAAATTTTTATACGGATTAATTAAAATAAAAGGAACTGTGCTTTATATGCCTTCTTTATTCTTAATCCTTTTTCCCCTTACCTGAGTGCTTCTCTTTCAAGCAAAGGGCTATCATTTATAGTGAATCAGACACCTCCCAAATGGGATGATCTCTTGAGAAATGAGACTTTGCAACAACAAAAAAAAGAAAATGTTTCATGTCTCACTTTCATCTTCAGAATGGTGACCTTAATAAGTGAGCTCCTGAAAAGAAGAAACACCTGCATCCTGTAATTAAGCATTCAAGACATTGCTGTGATTATCCAGTTCACCTATAGTAGAAAGCATAAAGGAAAAAGCATCCTGTAAATAATATTTGTTACTATTGCTTTAGGGCCATGGGGTTGAGGGTTGGATTTCTCTAGTCCATGTGCAGTATTATTCAAATAATGGATTAGTTTTATACAACCTTGTCTTTGGACTATATGAATGCAAATAAAAATCCATATTCCAGACATAATTTCATAGGGAAGCCACTGCAAAATAGAATGTGTATTATGCAAGAACAATACCAAACATTTTAATGAAAATCTTATGTATATTTCAGTACCTAATGATTCATTCGGGCTGATTAGTTCATACACAACCTTTCAGAAAAAAAATGTAAGTCAGCCAAAGTAAAATACTCATTTTCCTATGTTAAACCTCAATTAAAAAAAAAAAAAAATCAAATCCATCAAGGCACATATACTGTAGTATACATGTAATTGCAACAATTGCTTATAATGCATTTGTTTATGTCACAGCCTGCTAGGTAATTATATACTTTTATTTTCCATCATCATTGTCACAAATATTTAATAGAATTGCACAGATAAGAGATTATTCTTGTTCTTGGCAACTTAACATTTTTGAAAGGTACTTATACATTTTATTTTTGTTTTTATTACCACATAAAACATTTAGCACTAGCAAAGTGAAATACCTCCAAAATAGATGGGTAATCTGTGCTCTAATATTTATATGAAATTGAGTAAACTACTTTCCCTTTCATAAGTATCGTAAGTATCTTTCTGAATACAAGTGAAATGATACCTGATTAATTTTTATACCCCTGCAGTTGTACAAGTTTTGTGAGCATTAACAAAAGTACATTGCATTACTATCTTTACATATAGCTCCTGAGAAGTAATTGATAGGTCTCTTTCAGTATTTTGATGATGTCTACTTCTAATCTACTGGTTTTTGTTTGTTTGTTTTGTTTTTGTTTTTATGTTAAGACATGATAGAAATGTTGCTGTTTAAAATAGTATTTAGAGCTTATATTGAATAAATAACAGTGCCTCTATTTGCTAGCTGATGGAAAGCAACATAAGGAAATGCTGTATCTGTACCTCTTTTTTCAATTTGGAGCATACTTGTTCTGTAGTCATTCAAATGGAAAACCATGAAATGGTCATTTTATGTGAGCTGTTTTGAGTTACATGTCAAAGAGATAGAGACAAGGGTCCACGTGGATTTTTAACGCACGTTCCCTTACACCTTAATACACTAGAAATTGTATTTGTCATGTTTCAATGCTTGTAGATAAGTAAGGAGAAACCTCATGTAAGCATAATCAATTCTCATTGCAGTTACACCATTCACCAATATTGGAATTTTCCCCATTTATATTAAAATTTAGAGATTAAGCATGACAACACCCAAATATATACAATTGAGTAGATGAAGATAAAGATAATAAGATAACATCCAGCAGGAAAGGAGCACACTGTTGTGATGGGAGCGTCAGGTAGCTTATTCCTTCTTTGTTTGCACATGTCAATACATTCCCTTTCTAACAGCACAACAAAGGAAAGTAGCAGTAACCTTAAATTACTTTTGCAGTCTTTACAGAACATCTTTCTAAAAGCGAAATAAATGGAATCCCCTGAGCAGCCAAAAGGAAAAGACCATCTCAACATATTTTGTTCTGCTCAAGACAAAACACGCTAATCCAAACTCAGCCTTCTCTATCATTACTTCTTTGTCTGGCAGAAACCTTAGAGCAGCACTAAGGGAGGATGGCTGGGCAGCTGCTGGTGAGATGAGAGCAGATTGGGTATCTGGGAAGAAATTGGTTGTGTAGTCGGTGGAAAATGGGAATCTGTTCTTAGCTGCAGGAGATCCTCATTCCAATGTAGCTCAAAACTTTGAAGTCAATGGACTTGCTCTGAACTTCTGCTGGGTAATCATGGTCAAAACTATTTGACCTAAATGCTAAGGAATAAGAGTTGGCTGAGGTGTAGCTTCTTTATAGCAACACAACATTACAGCAGCAGTGGAGGCTGGCAAGCCTGCTCTTTTTCATTCCAATTAAGAATGACACTATCAGCTTGTTTTGTCGGCTCTGTTGTTTACAGCATTGCAGTAATAGTCAGACTTGTATGAATGGTGCCATGTGTGAAATTGTAGAAAACAGATTGTTTCTGAATGGATGGACCGGTTTGCCATTCGTTTTCACAGGTCTATTATCTGTATGACTCACTGGCTTTAACTGAAGGAGTTTTGATTCAACCAATACTCTGCAATGTTCATGAGCCCCTATCTTCTTTCAAATGCTATCATGAAGTCACATTTTTCATCCAGATATGAGATCCTAGATTACTTTGAGGGGAAAAAAAGTCATTCTATACATTTAAAAACATTCACTGGTAACATCTGTCTAAACGTGTAGTTCTGCAGAAAGGCTACTTTTTCTCCATTTCCACTTTCCTATTGCTTTTGAGGCACATAAATTTGTTTTTTTGTTAGTGCATGCTGGCTTGTCTTTCCATAGATTTTTCAGGGAAACTACGTTGGTGATCAAATAGCCAAGTCCTTGACCAAGAAGCTTGCCCTAGTTTTGACATAGATGCTTATGTTTTGCCATTGTTGTCTTGTTTATAAAGTCATTGTTGCACCAAAATCAGTGGTTTTTTTTCAATTTTTTAATATTTATAGACCACCAGGAATTTTCCAAATATAAGACAGTTTCATAAGAATTCAGTCTACTGGAACAACGTTCACATTTTTTAGTTGTTTCTTGCATGAACCATGGCCAAAAAAACATCACATGGACTCCTTAGTTGGTCATTTCAGCCAAGCGCTCTGGTATTTGGAGAGCATAAGGCATATTTGTTTTGTAAAAGATTTTTCAAATTCTACTGTTTCATGCTTATATATGACCAGCTGAGAAGCAATGTAGCAAAACATACCCTGATTTATATAACTGCATGAAGTGCAAGCAGCAAGATTCAGTAAAGGCAAATGTGCTGTTGAGCTGCTCAAGCTTACCAGAGCAAATAATTGATTAATAGTAATTAGGAAAAAGATGCCTAGAGCCTCCATGTCCTTTCATTTCTCCTACCTCTAGGTCCATCTGCACATGTATACATTCTATTTCTCATTGCACTGAAGAAAGCAACTTGCAACGTTAACTCCATTAACATTATGACATCTTAATGGTTTAGTTTCCTACTATCCATGCTGAAGCTGTGGATCACAGAGGTGGCAGTGCTTTGTGACTGCTGTGTTCAAAAGAACATGCACCTATAAAGGGAATTTGTTTACAAACTGAGGAGATAAGTCTACACAGACACAGCAATGTGAATATGGCAGTATGTGTTTCATTACCAGCCCAGTGCCAGGATGAAGACCATCCATTAATTTTTTTTTTCTCCTTTAGGAAGTGGTGAATCTGAGTAAGGGTAGAAATTGCCTTGTTTGGAGCAAATTTGTTGGCGTCACCTGGGAAGAACTGAATATCTTCCTGTCTGTGCATGCAGCGCAACTCAGGCTTACCTAAGCAGGGTAGTGGCGGTGGTAACTAATATTTTTGGGTTATTTTTTTCAAGTGCTATAAACGCTAGACTGTAGCAGCTCTGGACTTCAAGTATGGCAACCATAGTGAGCAGTCCAAATAATCACTAATAAAATACCCGAAGAGTGAAAACTGCAATGACCACCTTTGCTGTGACCTCACATGCTGACAAAAAATCACTTGAGAAACAATGACAAAGATTATAGCTTAAAATCAAAAGGCAAGAAGCCTTCTCATGGCTTCCAATCCTTTACCTAGGGGTGAAATTATCACTAAATAGTGTTTACTGTTGTGGATGAAAGCTCATGACGGTCAGCTGACAAATGAGGAAAAAAATAATAATTTACGAAGTCTAAGTTTTCTCGAGAACAAATGTACAGTGGTAAGGATATTACCTAAAAGCAGTGCAGTGAAGTTGTCCAGAGTGCAATAAAATAAAGATGAGATGAGCTGCAGGTGCTTATTTTTGGTAGAGGTTTGTGGGCTTCAGAAGTAGGATCTCAGTTAGCAATCAACATTCTTCTGTATAAAAATCAGATTAAATTTATTCAATTAGCAGAGTTTGGTTTCTTTGTGGTGGTTTTGTTTGTTTTGCCAAACAGCAGGTAGAGTTTTTATTTGAAGTCCCCAAGCTATCTTTTAACCCTGTACAAATAGAGAAACTAACTAGATATGGGCTTATTTTAATTGTTAACTGACTCTAAAAGTGCAAAAAAAAGATTGCATGAGAGGTATTTCATCTCTTCCAAAAGAAGCATATGCTTTCTTATCCTAAGGCTCAATGTACTTCTACTGGTCAGTTTTGAGAGCAGCCAGGGAAGAAGGTTGCATAGTTACAATAATTGCTTTTCACTGCAATCAGTAACTGAAGCCGGTAGCTGAATATCTTTAACTTTTCATTTTAAGTGCAGATGAAACTATTCCTGCAACCACAGGCACACCTCATATTCTTTCTGTAATCTGAACAATACATTTCAGCACTGTCTCCTGCTTTTACAACTGTTTCTTTGAACTCCATTATGAGCAGGACAGAGAGCGCTGTCTGTGAAGGCATAATGGCTTCTTGGGCTGGAGAAACTTGCACACTGCATGCTGCCAAGCCATTGCCAGCAGGGATGAGGAACACATTTGATTTATTCTCTCTCATCCTTTACATGTGGGATGCCCCACAATAACCTTGCTGATTCCTTTCCACAGCCTCATTCCTCTGTGACTCCCTAACTGGTGGCGTTCTCCAGCCCACCTCAAGGGAAGGCCATCCCTATGGCCTTCCTGCTCTCCTCCCAAGCTCATGTCTACCATCTACGGAGCCTCAACAAGGCAAGGGCATGGTATCCACATAGAAAGGTTTGTGCAGTTGGGGTCTGTACTCTCAGCTGAGCTGCCAGAGTTGCAAAGCTAGACTTGAAATGGTTGGTGGAGCTCAGATGTGAAATTGCAACATTTGCTCTGGATGCGTTCCTGCAGCCTGTCTCGTGCACTCTGTGATACACAGACAATGTTGGGACTCAGGTGTTAAATCTGAATGTGATAAGATCATAATGTGATCGCTTCCCAGTATGGTTGTGACTGTCATTTCTATCTTGCAAAACTGAAGTATTTATTTATTTTGTTCTTAACAAGATTCTTTTCCTAAATTTAATCCATTCTTGGTCTTGCTGTATACTTCTTCAGCATAAATCTGGCATAACATTTTATCAAAACACCACAAAGATTCAGAAAGGAAAAAAATCGGTAACATTTCAATGTGCTTTTACTCCAAAGGTATGTGAAGCTTCTTATTTCCCTTTGATTGGATAATTCTGTTTGGGTACAAGATGGATTTGACCCTCTCTGTGAGGATTGTTTAAAAAGCTCTTTCACAAGGGTCTTTTGGTTTTGGAAGGTAACATGGATGGATGCTTTCAATTCAGTTGCCCTGAATTTTTCATCTCCTTGCATTGCTTCAGGTGTATGCATGGAAGTCACTTTTCCCACTAGAGTTTTGGTGTCAATGTAATAAGGATTGTGGACTGATCATATATACTTTCTTCATCATTTATTTATAACCAGTTAATTAAGTTATTATGAAGTCTCCTTTTTTTTTCGTATTGGCAGCGAGGATGCAATTAATTTTCTTATCCTTTCCTCCATAACCTAGATCTCTGACATACTGTTTCTCTGCTAAAACTATTCTTTTTCTAAAAACATTAGGTTAACAGCAAGATATTCTGTGATGACCAGTTCAAAACTTACCCTAGGAAAAGCTGCACTGATAACAAAGCTTCCTTTTTTTTTGATTTAAATTCAATTCCTCTGGCAATGTACCCAACCAACCTGTTGTATTTCTTTGCAGCTTCTCTATTATGTGTTGCAAGGCCAAAAAAAAAAAAAAAGAGCCTAATTTTTTGTTGTTATTGTTTTTGTTTCCACTTTCCTTTCTCATGTCTCTCTTACCTGTTCTAAATTTCCTTTCAAGACTTTTTCTCCCAAGACCTTTTTCTTCAGTTATTGCCACTTATTGCTCTAGTAGTCAAAAAACAGTCTTGGCAGAAGGCTGGCATGTCCACCAACAAAAAGCCGTCTTGGGAATTACAGTCACTACATACAGGCTGTACACAACAGGGTAAGGTTTCCTTTTCTGGACCTGCTCACCCCTAAAGCAAAGCATTATCCAGTTGTAGAGATGACCAGAAACTCAAAAGAAATTTCTGAATTTTTGAAAAGAGCAAAGTAGTAGAGTTGACAAGGCACAAAATGTTGTAATGTTTACTCATTTGGTGCAGCACTTCTCCAGTATTGTCAAGGTAGACTTCTAGGAGTTAGGGCTAATATTCAAAGCCCTAGGAGTTTGCTCCTTTCCATTGTACAGTATTTATCCAAAAAGTAGATTTCTCTCTGGATTTTCTAGATCTCCTCTACTTATATACTTCGTTACAGCTTTCTTTTCCAAATAAATGTGACTTCTATTTTAATAGCTAGGGTCAGATTAAGTCATTTATCATCTTACATACTTCTTGGGAAAACCACCATGCTTCTTAAAATATTTGTTTAATACTACAATGACAGAAGGTTCATAATCCTCAGACCTCGTCTGTGAAATATTAATAATAGAAATCACTTTCAGAGGTGAAAGCTTTAATGCAACAGTCTCACAAGAACATCAGAAATCAGAGATTTGGACTCTCCAAAAATGACACAAATCATCAGCTGCCAGACCACCTGCCTTGCAGAGGAGTCAGTATTTATATTTATATGCCTACATGGAAAAAAAAAAAAAATAAAAATTGCAAATAGCTTTGTCCCATATACATTACATTTTTAAACACTATTTTCTATTTCATCATTTGGAAATTCTATCTTGGTTGAAAAGCTGCAGTAAAACATGCCAGGCTAACAATCAAACTACCACACACATTTATTTAATTTCATGTAACGCCAATCTGTGTACATGGTTTATTTTTTTTCCACAATCTCTTTTTTCCCCCTTCTCAAATCTGAGTTAGAAAGGTATAAACAGGCTTTTGCCTCTGCGTATCTGATGGACATTAAATCCCTGAAGCTGATGGAATCATTGCTTAATGCTTGACTTTTAAAGTATGATTGTGCTTAATGCTCACCTTGATAAACCACTGTTATCATTGGAAAGATAGATATTTAATAAAAATGCACTTAATACAAATATCTAACACTAAAACACAGGAAATCAGGTGGTTGATTAGACCGCAAAAACAAAACTTTTTTCAAGTACAAATGTGTTCACAATAGACTTTTACTAAATAAACTTGCTGGTAAAATTTCTGGACAGTTTTTATAGTTTGCAATTAAACATTTTAGAATAGGAATTTTGATTCCTATTTCATTGGGTTATTTCTCTGTCCTCGGATAAGTTACTTCTTGGTTCACGGTCTCATCCTGTATATTTGGTACTTACCCAAGTATTGCATCACCTCTGGTGTACGGTACCATTGACTGAAACCACCAGCATGATCCTGCAGCAGCTCTAAGCTGACTGATGTGTAGCCCATACCTGCTGAAAGTTCTCCATGGGTCTTCACCGCAAGTCTTTTACATTGGGGGTCAAAATTTAACCCTCCACTTACTCAGCCTGGGCTCCCACAGCACCAGGCAGATGTGCCATCCAAGAAACCTTTCCTGTTGACAGTTGCCCAGCAGCTGACACCATCTTTCTGGTTCATATCTCATCATTGGTAGAGATATAACCAAAAAGGTGCATATGTTTTCAGTGGAGAGGAAAGAAATTGAAAGGTTGCCCTGCAATTCACTTTGTGGTTTGCAGACTGATTGCCTTAATGGCATTCTCATTAAAAGTTCTTGCTGTGAAACACTGTTTTATTTCTCTTTCGGAATTCTCTGCATTAATAATTAGTAGCTTCTTTTTGGAAGTTATTTATAGAAAGTATTGCTCTTGTGTCACTTTGTGCTAGACAAGACAGAAGGAAACCACCACCATAGAAATGTATGCACTGAGCAGCTCACTTTAACATTCTGCTAGGAACTACAAGGAACCACCATATAAAGTGGAAAAGGAAAAAGAAAATGAAAAAAAAAAAAAAAAAAAAAAAAAAAAAAACAACTCCCCACACTCCCAAGCTATTCTGGCAGCAGAGTGTGTGACACTGGCTGTACAGTGCAGCAAGGCAAATCTCCTTCCCAGGGCCTTCAGTGATGTGCAGGAAAAGCTCTCTGTCCTCCCTCCATCCCACAAACCTGTGAAAGGTTTCATTTTTCCAGTGTTTGTCTGTCCTCTTTCTTAGGTGTGTATATGGATATCCAAATTAAAAGCCAGTCTTTTCCTTCATTAGAGCTGTGCCTGAGGAATAATGCAGCACACCCGAGTTAAACCCCTGGGGAGCAAGGGGACAGTGGCAGTGTGTGTGGTGCTGGCAGCAGCATGGGGAACTTTAATTTTAGTTATTGGTAGCAAAACGCTGGATCACCTGGGGAACTAGGGACTGCAGAAGAAATAAAGCCTGCAGCCACAGCTGCAGCAAGTAGGCCTACCAGTGAGACAAGGACAGGCCCATATGTGTCATTGCCAAGCAATCTGAAAAGGATTCTAGCATTAGCAGAATGGGACTTTTTTTTCCCCCTTTCTATACTGTATGAGGACAGCTGCAATGCAGTCTGCTGTTTGTGTGGGGAAGGTGGTGGTGGTGAGCAGCTCTGGGCCTATTGCTCGTGAGGCAGCGATCCCGTACAGGCCGCATGGGTTGGATGTGCCAGGGTAGGGGCACCGATTCCGCACCCAACCCACATCTTAACAGCATCCTCCTAGCGGGACCAGGGTGAAAACGGGCTGCTTAATAGCCTTTCAAAAGGCCATCATTTGTCCCTTGGAAAATAAAGCATTAATCCTACTGCCTGTCTTCCAGACAGAGCATGATATATGTACCACACTGGATCAGGCTTGTAAAGACAAATATAACAAAAAGCCCTAGTGAATCTGATATGCTGTATGGTTTTGCTGCTTCTCCCGTCCATCTGCAAGCTTGTCCTGGTTGTTATTTTTTCCCAGGAAAAAAATGCTTTTAATTCAGCTCTATAGGAAGCAAAGATGCTTCCAGGGCAGCAACCTCTGTGCCTACCCATAGATACTGTCACACAAAACAAAGAGAAGAAAGAGTTTGATAATAATAATAAGTAATTATAATTAGCACATATTTAGTGCTTTACATTTTCAAAGCACTGTATAAATAGTGGCTAATGAATATTTGGTAAGCAAACAGATCTCAAGCTTATAGAAGGATTATTATAAACTGTGAGGAAAATATTTTAAAATATTTAGCTGACCTTTTCCTCAGTCCTTAATTTACAACGTCTTTAAGCTTTGCTACACCTGTAACTTAAGCATACCAAGCCATTTTGTATTTGTTACTCCAATGTTATATAAATCCTTATGCCTTTAGTTGGAAGCTATAATTTTGGATGTGGCCATCCCAGACTTAACAAATGCACTGATCCTCCCACACTGTGACCAAGTACCCATGCAGAAGAAGTAAGCCAGTTTCACTCAGATCTGACTGGTTTGCCTGAAACTGACCAAAAAAAAAAAAACAAAAACACCTACAATCTGTTCCATTTGCATAGATTCCCACTGGACAAAGATGCTGAGGAGACATTCTGGACAAGAGGTTCCGTTACAGGGACCATCTGCTGGTCATGATCTTTGCAGTTATTTTTCTATAAGTTAGGCAATGCATTAATTATCAATTCTAGGTAATAGAAACCCAGCTAGTATCACCACGGACACCAGCTGGTGGTAAACATTGAGCTGAGCCCGCAGAGGTGGTGAAAGTGCTGGTGTGAGCTGCTGTCTCCTCTACAGCATTACTATTTTCAGGAATCCTACCAGCTAACGTACAGCAGGAGAACACAGGTTTCCTTCTCAGCCATCTCTGTGATCGATCAGATATTGGGTCAGATGTTTCTTTTATCACAGATGGAATTGTTTGTGCTTTGCAGTATTGATAATGAGAGGAAAGGCAGCTGCATGGCACGGTGACTGTGCTTGAATCTTTTGGAAGATCTAATGACTGACATTCAGCCAGCCAAGTGCTCACCAAGCCAAAACCCTCAGATTTAAAGATTCTGATATATACAGTCAAGCTCTCCTAATGAGCATTTTTTGATGGCTCTAATTGATCACTTCTTTTCTTGTTTTTCTCCTTGACTTTGAAGTTTTGATTCATTACCTTGTGCAAATTCTCCTCCATGCTATGACAAACAATTTCATACCAGCGATTCCTCTGTTTCATTTGTATCCAAGCTGTCTTCTTTAAGCTAGCACACTCTTATCTCTTCGTAATCAATTTTTTACTTTCTAAACAGCTACAGTTTTGGCACCCATATACTAAGCTTTCTTCACATGAAGTGATTAAAGTATTCAGCTTGCTCTCTTTTTTCCTTCACCTTGTCTGCTTCAGTTTGTGCTTTGAGCAGTAGCTGGGCAGTGTGTATTTCTTGCTTCTTAAATTCTCCAGATTATGTGTGATTTCTATATTAGTTTCTCTCTTTCAATTGCTTCTGCTTCACTATCCTTGCACAATATGCACTCAGCATCTGCTCCTGCCATTGACTCTGAAAGCAGAAGTGATTTCTCCTGCCAATTTTCCACTTTCCAAAAAGAAACTGTTCTTTCAAGGCTTGATCTTGTTTTGTGCTTTAAGTCAGCAATAATATAGCATGCGTGACATGTTACCAAACTGGGGATAAAACAAGAAACACAGATAGAGCAGCCAAAATAGTTAATACCAAATTCTAATGTGTACTCTGCTTTGTAGGCCAAGAGATATACCAAACTACTTGAAATGTCACCAAGCCTCCCTCTACTAAGAGGTAATCCAGACCCCAGACACTCAGGTGAGACAAAAGGGTCTTGGATGTGGGGCCAAGAACAGAGACAGGTCTGATTACCTGATTTCTTTTTTTTTCTTTCTTTTTTTTTTTTTTTTTGGTGGTAATTTCTGGTTGACCAGAAACAAAAAGTTTAGTTATTTCCAACTATCAGGGCACATGAAATTAATTTTTCCACTTATTTTCCATGGGGAGCCTGTCTTATGTTGTAGGGGTGTTTTGGTATTTTAGAAAGTTTCTCTCTCTTCCTTTTTGTATCTGCTTCACATATCCCAATTTTTGATCTATTCATGTAGGATGGAAACTGATTTTAACTGATTCTTTCTCTGGCTGGGCTATACATGTAAGGTTTTCCTAATAGGAATGTAAGTGTATTCAGTGTGTGCCATGATGTATCACCAGCTTGATATTAAGTCTTTAGGCTCTGCATTCATAGAAATAATCTGTAATATATAGCTGTTGCACTTAGTTTTCTTTTAGGATAGAGGTAATCTATTTCCAGTTTAAAAAACAAACAAACAACAAAGAACTAAATGGTGATGTGTGTGTTTTTGCTTTTTGTTTGTTTTACTATACCGACTTATATTTCTGTCTGCTTTTTCTCCTGTCTTGTTCTGTAATGCAAAAATGTAATAAAAATTAAGGTACGTGTCATCCTAAGAGTATTTCCAATTAATCAGAAGTATAAAGCACTGTAAGTGCTTAATCAAAAGAGGCTCTTTTGACTTACTTTTGGAGGTCCATTTAGTCTAGATGGGCTTTGTAAGTCCCCAGCTCCTAAGAACATAAGGTCTCTGTCTTTGGTACCCCTGGCGCAGCTGGCAACGCATGGTGACAGCTCACTGCATTGTTCCTCAGACAAGCAACAAAAGAGTATGTGCTCTAAAGTTTAAGAGTGAAAACACAGGAAGAGAGTCATACCTGAGAAAACAGATTTCATTCCTTCTGTGAAGAGCCAGGCTCAGGTTCAGACTCTAGCCTTTAAAAATCTAACAAAAAGGCAAACCAGATTCTTATACCTGCTGAAAAGGTACTAAACTGTTTGGATGGTGGGTATCATCAGGCTGCTGCTCAGCAGGGAGCTCTAATTCATCAGCATCAGGGTTTCCCCAAAGCTTTCTGCCTACATCTTCTGCTTAGCTTGGCAGGGACATTGTCAGAGAATAAAAGACTTCTTCCTCATGTCAAAGGGCTGGCATTCATCAAAATGATAATACTTTTTACCTAGAACACCTTTTAGATGAGGTTCATGAAGCCTGTAAAGAGGAAGATGATAAAGAGAAAAATGTTGCAGGATTTTTTATTATATTTTTGGCACTAAAATTGATACTACATGAAATGGAAGATTTTTCTTTTCTAAGTTTCCTTTGGCTTTTACTTTATAAATATTCCTTGGTTAAGTCAGTGAACTGTTTTTCACACAAAGCACAATACAAAGCCTGTTAAGGTCAACAGAAAGCTTCTTATTAATTTCAATGGGCTGTGGATTGAGCTCCAAGTGCAAAACTGCTCCCTGAATTAAAAAGAAAAAAAAAAAAAATTGCTAAAGTCAGATAGGCACACCTTGCAGGACCAAGCCCTTCTCCACAATAAGAACCATCTAAATCTAATCCATTAAATCTTCTGTGAATCTTTTCAGTGATTTTTATGGGCTTTGGTTCAAGTATGTAGTATCTATTACAGCATGTAGTATCCAAAGGGATGATAAATGGAAATGGAAACCCTCAGATGTCCTAAAAAGGCAGCTTTCTAATCTTCCAGACTAGATTGATGTACTCTAGAAAGATTGGGAAAATAAATAAATAAAAGGGTTTGCAAGTCTGTAAGTGATCAGTAAGTCCATTGTTTCATTTCAATAAATGTTTATTTTCATTTTTTAAACAGAATTTATACAAAAAAAAATATTCTGCACTACATAATATTTTTGTGTTTCCATTTCCACCAAAAAACTTGTTTGGAGAAGGGTTGTAATGAATAGTATGAAGCAATATGAAAGCATACTCATGCTCTCCAATGACAGCAATGTTTTTAAGGTTTTTATTTTTTATTATTATTATTACTATATCTCTTTTTAGTTGTTTTCACATTAGTGCTACCCAGAAGGTAAATAATTTTCACAAAACACATCTAGCCATTTGTAGAATGGGGGTGCATGTGATTTGTCACCATTGACCATTTCAAATAAATTGGATAGATCAATATATTTATGCATAATTCTGTTAGACTTAGGGGCTAAATTTCAGTAGAGATCTAACATACTTGTTAAAAGCTTAGCCTATGCTGTGACTGGAATGAATGATTGCTTTCCTTCTTCCATGATTTTCCAGAAGGTCTTTAAATCCAAACCATGTTGCGGGACATATTAGTATTCATTACTGGTCCACCAATATCTGTCAGAATTTCATTCTAACTACATTCTATCATAGGAACAGAATTGACACCAATTAAATACACTTTTAATCATTATCAAAGTTATCTAGTACCTAGAAAGAGGTAAAAACAAGCCCACCATTAGCTTCGCATGGTAGAGCTCAGTTTTAAACTGACAATTACTCTGAAAACTCCTTCTAAACACCTTTCTTTACTGGAAAAAAAATAAATAAAAAAAATTATCCTTTCAATCATCCAAGTGAAAAATAACGATTTAGTGTTTGAGCTATAGAGCAACAATATTTTTGTGACAATTAAGACCAAAACAGAATCTTTGAGCAAAGAGTGTGTTTCAGTGTGTATCTGTCCAAAATGCTTATAATTAACAGGGTTATAAAATAAAAAAGGCACGGTAAACAAAATCTTAACAAACTTGTGCAGATCAAATGAGAAAACCTCACTTATTTTAAGCACTCCTTTTAATATTCTTTTATCTCCTATTTATTTGCTTTTATTTAAAATAACAATGACAAAACTCATCCAACTGCAAATTGCAATGCAATCTTCCTCACTTGAATATTTAGTTATCTTATGAAAACAAAGTGTTAATGGTCTCTTACTTTCTTTAGAAACACTGAAAATTTGTCTCATGCATCTCATGATTCATTGCAGATATTTGGGCATGGTTATTCCTGATCACAAAGTTGATATCAAGTGAAATAAGGGTCAGGATGCCTTGAGTAATGAAGACCATCACAGTCATACAGTGATAGCAAACCACCCTTCAGAGTTCTGAGCATCACTCAGAGTCAATAATGCCATCAAAACTAGTATCTGGAATGCAAATGAACTTTTCTCTCTCTCTGAGACTGCATCTCTGCCTATTTTCTGAGTGCATGTTATGCAAACTATTAACTGTATGTAACTGAGATGTAACTAAAGAAGAAAATTAAATATAGCCTAGATGAAGAAATTATTGAGGAATTATTTGCCTTCAGTTTCTTCTCCCGTGGGAGATGCAAGGTTACTGCAGGTTTGCTCAGGATATTGCACATTGCCAAGGCCAGGATGTGTAGAGTTGGAGGTGTCTGTAGCTGCACTGGAGCACACAGATGTGTCTGAGAACATGCTGGCAGATACAAAATTTTCATATACAGTCTGATCAGTTGTATTTTGGGCTAATTTAAGGAAAAGAACTGCAGACCTGTTTGTTGGGCTCAATCATCAATGCTTTTTAGTGCCAAATCTATTGTCTAAGAAATCTGAGATTTTTAGGAAGATTTTGAGAAAGCCAGGGAAAAAATGACTTACAGAAGAGCTGGAAAGTCTTCCACTATCCTTTGTCTGAAAAGGTGCTCATCTATCAGTATCAGATGAGAGAAAGCTGGTAGAAAATTTCTGCCACTTGGTTAGAACCAAACTGGATAGGGTATGGGGGGCTGGGTTTAGCCTTCTCGGTTTGCTGAGAACAGCAACTGAGAGAGTTATTAGGTGCTTTCAGTGATTTATCATCCACTGGCATCCCCAGATAAGCTAACCTGTTTGCAGTCCAGTGGAGTTCAGTGCTTTGTCTCAAGTTGCTTCTCCTTGCATGGGCAAGATAAGGAGATCTTGGGCCTGCTAAACAAGCTGAGATTCCAAGAAAGTTTAGAGGGCAGCAAAATGTTTTCATGGGCAAATGTCTAATTTACATTTCAAACTTCACCTCTTAGCCTTGGGCTATCTGCTCTCTACTGGTTTAAGTCGCAAAGAAAACAGGAGGTCACTGAATGCCAAAAAGTCCAAAATGGTCTATTATCCAACCTTGACTCACTTCTGTCATCTGTACAAGTGCTTGAGTCATACTTCCCTGGACTTAGGTATAACGCTGGTAGTTATGGTTTTTAGCACCATCCCTACTTTAAGTCAGGTTTCAATGTTTGCCCTCTCCGTTCTAAATGACACAACCTTCAAGTGACAATATTATGAAAACTGATTTTAAGTGCCTATTAAATTAAACATCCTTAAATATAGGGCTGTTTACTTTTAATTAGCCATCTCTGTATGCTTACCCATATTTGCAAAGGCACAGAGTACAGTGTCTCTTAAGGTTTTGAAAAGCTGCATAAAAACAAAAGAATAAAAGACACAATAGCCTGTACTAAAGATGAACCTCTACTCCAGATGTCTCTCATAGGACAGCCCCAGCTCCTGTGCAGGAGCTCCACATGCTCACCCAAGCCCTCCACTTGCCCTCCCCAATTTTGGGGTGGGCTCTGCTCCAATGGCCATGATTTTCTCCTCAGCAGGCAGGAGCTCGAGGTCAGTGGGCTTCCTCAGCATTCAGCTTTCCTGGGAATATGTGCATGTTAGCAGAAGTATTAAGTTCTAAACTTTGTCTTCATCCTTCTCAGAGATAGAAGAATAGCTTCAAAAGGGATGATGGGGAATAATGAAAATAATGAAGAACACTATAGGAACCAGAATATTGATTGTGCAGCACTGCTGTTTGGGGAAGCAATTGGGGATCATAAGGGTTGGGGAGCACGAAAGGTAGAAAAGCTATCTTACCCTTTAAAAAAAAAAAAGAGAGAGAGAGAGAGACTTTTATACTATTATCTAGATATTATCTAGCTGTTCTTTATATTCCTTGGCTTCCCACAATGAAAAATGATAAAGCCTTGAAAACCTTGACTAAGATTTCTAAGAAATCAGCAGTAAGATAGGACTTAACTTCTAGATGAGGTAGGTACATGCATCTCCCACATTTATAAATAACTTAGGCAAAACTAATTGACTGCACCCTCATGTATAGCATCTCCAAAGTCTCCACAGGGGACTATTCAGATAGACTGCACACAAAGATAATTTACAAGCTATTTTTTTCCAAGTATCTTTATTTAATAAAACTTAGAACACAAAATATTTACTAGGTAACTCACTTCCTTTGGTCAAAGAAGCTTCTCCTGCAGTTATGTTCTTCTGACATTCCTGCTTCTCCTCCCAAATCAGGGAGCAACTGGAAACCACTGGGCAGCAACTGGAAACAGCAAAGTAAAGTGGAATGCAGTTCTGCCATTCAGGGAGGCAAGCATAAAAGCATTACAGAAACTGCAGACATATAGACTCTGCCCTGTGGATGAACACTGGCTTTTGGCACTTTGTAACAGGTTAGGAACCTCAAAATTTATTGTAAACTTAATGCAGCTTTACAGCCTATCTTCAAAACATTTACACAGACACTAAAAGATGATGGATATTTTCAGTGTTTCTCTTCCCCAGCAGTTTCCCTCCCAGTAACACTGCACAAGCAGCGGTGATTTGAAATGTATTATTGATGTATCTTTGAAGATCTATTATACGATACCTCATGTTTATTGCTATTATGTAACTGGCTTCTAAGTGTCCTCTTCTATACGGAGCAGAGCTGAGAAGATACGATCAGTATTATTATTATTTGTATTGCAGTGAGAGAGGCACTAACCCAGCAGGACACTGTTGATTTAGATACTGTACAAAGACCCAGGATGAGAAAGTAACTGCTCTTTATGTTTTACATTTTAAATAAACCAGGAAAACAAGAGCAGAAAAAAAAAAGAAAAAAAAAAAAAAGAGATACAGTACATGAACAGCTGACAGAGAATGAAGTGCACAAGAGATGGATGTGTGCCTGCATCTGTAAAGTTAATGAGATCCATACTTTGCCTTTAAAGGGAGTCTCTCAATTGACTCCACCATGACAGAAAGTTGGAGAGGTGAATGAAGAGCTAGATAATTAGGTGCCAATGCAGAAATCCTGATTGGGAAGGTGGGCAGAGTAATGGGGAGGGCAACACTTTTATTATTATTGGATCTTGAATGTTTTGTTATACCATGGTTTTAATCTCTTCTCATGCACAATGTTTTATAGATTATGTGGCTCAGACATCATTTTCTTTGTCCATGTGCTCTGGTCTGATTTATTCTCACTAATGCTGCTAACATCGCTAATGCTAAGAACCGGACCAAGCTTACAGTGCAAAGCGCAATAGATTTTCTGTTAGCGTTGATTTAAGCAGAGGTCCAGGATGTTTCTATAGCCAAGATGAGCTGTGAGCACAACATTACCTTGGCAGGGAATGTCCCGTTGGACAACGTTTGCTAGTAAAAGATAACAACAGAGTGTAAACGTAACAGTATCTCCTAATCAGAAAATGAGTTGGCAAGAGCAGCAAGCAGGAGAATGACCTGAAACGTTTAAAGAGAGCAGCCAGAGCAGAGGCCATTGCCTTTGGATCAGATAGATGCTAAATTTTTCTTTAGCCAGAAAGCATAGCAACAAGGAAACTCCAGGAGAGAATACCAGTGGTTTTGTGCAGCCGGCAGATGTCTTATATGAATTGTCCTGATTTTCTCATTCAGTAGAGTTCTACATGTCCCCAGATCCTAAATATGTTTTTCAGCTCTCGAACATTTGTTCAGTAGTTCTCAGTTCAGGTTATTTTCAATGCTTATCACAGGTTCCATATAGCCTTCAGCCCCATGAAGTGTTAAGGAAAGAAATGTTCACATAGCAATTCAGCAGTAATCCGACCTATAGGAAGCTGAGTACTCTAAATTAGACCAATTCATAAAATAGTAAAAACAGTTCATGTGTTGCCTATACCTGCACTGTTGCAAATATGTATTTAGCATGGGGAGCTACATACTGCATGGAAATAGATGCATTACTATATTGTATTGGGAATATATGGTAAGTTTGTGTAGAAATAAAATTTCTAGTTTTCCAATATTTTGCGTAGTGATCTACATTAAGAATTTCAGGAGCTCTTTCTCAGGCTTTCCACATAATACACCCATTCTACTTGGTTTATTTGTCATTTTTTTAATAACCATAGCATTTCAAAGCATGGCCTTTAAAGTCACAGAAATCCTGAAATGCAGCTGCAGCTATTGGATTCCCAGGCACAGATTAATCACACCTATATATAATCTGGATGTGAAGCAGGAAAGTACAGACCTTAAGACGCTTTGTGTTACGACTAAAAAAGCCTTCATTTTGTGGTTCTTTTATTACGTTCTGTATGTTTCCTTATGTTTCAGAGCTATTATATCAGATGCCTGCAATTTCTGATTATTTTTATTCTACTTCAAATTCATGACATTAAAATTTTCTTTTAAGTGTGGCCAATTCTTAATTCTGTGGTAGCTGCACATCTGCACAATATTTTGATGGTGTGATAGTAGCTGTTGATAATAATGCATTTGTGTAGCAGTTTTGGCTAACAGCTGTCGGAATGATGGTAAATTTCTAGTTATTAGAGAAAATTAGTTTTCAGACAGAGCAATCACGTCTCAGAGCTTTGGGGTACAAGTAGTCACTTGGAATCTAACTCGGGAAGAGCCTTAGCAATGTGCCTAATAAATATATGCATGCTAGAGATTATGACCGTGAGGTGATACACTGTAATTGTCACTATCCAAGAAGTTAAAATCCAATATGGTTATATGCATTTTCAGGGAGGAACCTATAAGCTTACAAGTGGTTGTGTGCATATATTTTTGTGAGTATGTGATTCTTTCCTGGATCACATCTATTTTCAGCATCTCTTTCCTATTTGTTCATGTGCTTTTTGTAACATTCTGGACGTTATGGCAATAAGAATCCATTTCAAGTATGATATTAAAAATGAAACGATTCCTTAGCCACCATCTAAGTTCTTTTTTTTTTTTTTTTTTTTTTTTTTTTTTCTAATTGCTGAGAATTTTATAAAAATAATTAATGTTCACTGGTAGAACAGATGGAGCAGTGAGCTGTGAACACTTTTCTACATGATAATGTACTCTAGTTCTGGCTGATGGTGTTGCTTTGTTTCTTCATTTTCTCACTAACAACACTTAGACTGGAAAAACAAGAACTTTGGTCTTTTTCAAGAAGTTCAAACTCAGAGGCAGGGTAAATGGTATTCAAGGACAAAGTGATACTGGATTTTCATATGCCAAACTATTTCAATGACTGTTTTTGGCTGCTCAGTATTCAGCAAAATCAAGCTTTGAATTAGTTTGAAAGTACTCACAATGTTTATCCCTCTAACCATGCAGAAACACTGAGGTCCAGGACCCCAGCTGAAGAGATGTCCCATCTCCTTTCTCATTAGTGAGAACTATCTGTGCACTCTTGTTCAAACTTTCACACCTGCACATATTTATGTAAATTTTCATGTTTGTGGATGAGAGATTACAGCATAGGGAGACTCACCTAACGAATGTTGCTGGCTGCCACTCAAAACTTCCACTAATCAATATAGAAATACTGGGATTTCTATTGCAACTGGCTGGTCATACTGGAAAAGGGAACTGTGATAGAAAATTAGGTAACATCTGTTGCATTTTCATTAAATAAATTTTAATGTGATAAAAATAAGGAAACAGCAGGATCCCATTTCAATTAATGGAAAAGTACAGTAGAATGAAGAAATCGGGTGAGTTTGTTCACTGATTGTGTCCAGGAGACAAAATTCCTCTTCAGGATTCATTAACTGTAACTTGTTGACAGTTCTGGGAAGCTTCCAAATTGCATTTTAGTGCAATTTATTGCAGTGTTATATTTTAAGGAATAACAATTTACACAAAAAAATAGTTATGAAATATAGATTTGCCTAATAAATAAATTTTCCATTTGGTGCCATTTTTTCTTCTCTTGTTCATGTTCAAGAATACAGAAAACTTGGTAAAAAAAAAAAAAAAATCAGGATTAAAATAAAATTAACAAAGAAAAATGAATGAGACTCACCTAACTTGTTTTTTATTTTATATGACAAGTCCATCACAGAAGTCTGTGGTTACCATAATGTGGTAACTTAGCTGATTTTTAGACTAAGATTTTAGATTTTTTTAGACTCTTATGCAATTTTGATAACACCTACCATGTATCTACAGGGACTCTAATTGAATGAATGCAATTCAAATGAAAAATATTTATAGAATGTCAGAAAATATGCTAGAATACTGCTTCTTACAAGTCACTGCTCTATGTCAGAGTGCTATGTGCATATACAAAGTATCTGAATAGATGCGTTTTCCTTCCACCTCTTTCTCCTAAAACCTTGTGTAAAGACGTGAGACAGGTATGACTGAATATAGCTCTACATCCAGCAATGAAGTGAGTTTCTTCAGCCCATTATACGGATTTCAGAAACTAAAACCACATTTTTAAAGACAACAGTGTGAGGCTTAGTTCTAGAGATAAAAGCATTGATTATCTACCAGATGGGTTCTGTTTTATTTTTGTATTGGGAGGAAAACCTGTAGGTAAATTTGTTTTTGTTTCTCCCAGTAGAAATTTTTTGACTATTTAATTAAAGGCCTCATTGCCCCATCATTAAATTCAAAGAAGCATATCTAATGTAAGCACTTAAATGTAATATCACTTATTAGTCTTTAATGAAGAGAAACTTATTCTTCCTCTAAAGAACAGCTGTAAAAATAGTGCCCATGTCACCCACAAAATTATATACTATGAAGTGTATTAATCTGTATTTAATGACTGTAAAAGTATTCCTTTATAAAGGAGAGCGTTCTTTCTTGTTTGGCTTCGCTCATAAAAGAGGTTAATTAAAGACAGAGCATCACAAATTCTGTAACGCTGCAGGTTGTTCATCTGTACCAAACTGTAACACAATTCCACAAAATCTCAGTGGCAGTGATCATATAAATCCAACTGCTCAGTGGACATTGCTGCTCTCTCTTGTAACATAGCTCCAGCTTTCCTGATCCAACAGCCATGAAATCTGTCATTAAACATAAGAATGATTTGATCCTTTCCATACTGCTTTATAAATATATACATAGAAAATATTGATATTTGTGAAGAAAATAAATAAATAAATAAAATGAACAGTTCTGTAAGTCCAACCAAAAACAAATTTTGGAGATTTTTCCATGCAAAGGCCACAAAGCATTGATTAACTGTTTTATGCTGTCATGAGGTCAAAAAGCCAAAGTTCACAATGCTACTGATCTACATTTGTACTTCAGGGTCATGTATTTGGTGTTTTTGTAGTTCAGTACCATTTTTTTTCCCTTAAGCAATTCAAAGCAATTTAATATTCACCATGCCTTGTGAAAAGTTTTGAGATTTATGAATGGGAAGTATTAAATAAAACTGATAAATCTGAGTACAGAGATATACTTAGACGACATGGAAATGAGGTGGGAGAGTAGGAAATGTGACAGCAGAATAGATAAACATGGACTTGTTTTCATTTACAAAGACCTTCAGTATGTATACGGTGATTATTTACTGCATTGTAAGATTCTGAATTCCAAAGAGAGATTTCACCAGTGTGATGTATTAAAGAAGTGTCTATTGATAGCCCACTTCTCAGTGCACTGTCTCAAATATTTTTAAGGATGGCAACGCATCCCACAGCCATCTGTTTTACTTGAGATGTCAGATTGCATCAGTCAGGTTATTCCTATTAAGTACTGGGTGCGAGCACACTCACTAGCACACCTGATTTGACAAGTCATATTTTTTTATTACAGGGAAGCAAATCTGTTTCCTTTCCCAATATCACTAGTAAAAAAACAGGACTTGAAACAATTGTTAGTTACCACCATAAAAGCTTATCTGAAGTAGACCTGCAGACAACCAGTAAAGTCTGACATATTTACTAAACCTGCTGTACCCTACTGAAGAAGTACATCAAGGTTTCTACAGCTTTTTATATTTCATTCTTATTTGCTTCTCTTTTACCGTGCAGATTTTCTTAAATCCATCACTGATGGGCAAGAAAGACCCCAAGGCAACAGCTTTTGGGACAGATTAGAGCAGAGGTGTGCATGATCCTGTTCCCCTGGACCACCTGTGATCCTCCTCTCCTCATCCTCATCCTGTTAAGGCACATCCTGCCTACTCAGAAGTATGGCATGCAGGATACTTAGAGGCTGTGTTTATGCTTTACAGGAAAGGAAAATCTTCCTTTACAGATGCAGCCATTTGTCAGTGGAAGGCCCTCCTTGTCCTTTGTCCCCTATGCTGGCAGTCTTTGCTCTGCTCCAATGGCAGTGCATTGCCCCACTGCACCTCAGCTTCTTGAGCTCTTCAGGAAACACAGCAGCTCTTCTGTGTGAAGGGACCAGCAGAGAAAATAGAAGAAACATTCTGTCACTTGAAGAATAGCTATGACACTAATATCTCTGGCTGCCCATGTATGCAAAGAGTGACCAAATCTAGCAAGAGCTGTGGTGAGGGCAGCTGCACCCTTGCAGCAGGAAGCTCATGCTCTCTATCGGGCAGGCAAGGGCTCTGGAAGTGTCTTTCTGCTCAAGAGAGGGGAGTAAAAAAGAGCAGACCATGAGTAATAAGCTGTGTACAGCTGCTTTTTTTTAAGTCAGTTTTGCTCTATGGGGGACAGCTGTTCCTAATACTCCCACCATTCCCATCCCTGCCACCATTCCCTAACTTTTCCTCATCTCTGTTATTTAAATTCAGTTCAAACTCATGTTTAGCTCCCACTCCTCAGTAATCTTTACACTTGCCTGACTAGAAATACCCACATGGTATAATTGATAACTATTAATCCAGCTGCTCACAACTAGCTTGACTGCTGTTCCAAAGCACCTAGTGTGGGATTGGTGCATCTGAGGAGCTGCTTGGATGCTGCTGGACATCAGCACTAGCAAGCAGCTGTGCTGCCAGCCCAGACCCCGAGGGCAGCGTGCCCTGGGAAGATCCCGACGCACTGAGATAACTCCAGTGATCAGCTCTGCCATTTCATGGGTTTCTAGTTCTGTGAAGTTATAAGGAGCTTTTCAAGATCTGCACATAAAAAGCTCACTGGGTCTGTCTTCTTGAAGCTGTGTGAATGGGGCTTATTTCTTCTATTCTGTTACCTTTCTCTCACTCAAAATACTTTTTTTTTCCAGTGCTTCATATCTATAGATACTCATCTTTAAAAGTCATTGCGTATAAATCTTTTCTGCAGGTCCTTTCTCAGGCATATTTTTTGGCTTGATCCCTCAATAACTGTTCAGATTATGAAAGTTTACATTGTCTTTCTATTGGCTTTTTAATTGTGGATTCAGGAAGAATAATAAATCAGTGATGCCTCAGCTACCCATTGGTTAGCTCATAACCATGGCTGCTTTATTGATGTCCTGGAGGATATTTCCATTTGGCATTCTCAACACTGTAAAATGTAAACCTGGATAATAGGGAAATTGTCTTTCATTGTAGAGATGCTAATAGAAGTGGCATCACTTGCCATGAGATATTATAATTTATGTTTATCTTTAAAGCGCATACTTGCCAATTAGCGTCTTTATTAGAATACTTACTTTTAGCATTTGAAAATATGGCTCTTAATTGGGACTAGCTTTGCCTAAGGGAGAAATATTTCTTAATAAATAAATGAAAAAAATGAAACCTCTCCATCAGTACCCATGGAAGGAAGCAGCCTGCATCACATAGGCACCTTTATAGATTGTATCACTTATTATCATTCTGAAACTCACTCAATTATTGAGAAAGACAATTTCATCTAACATTATATTGTCTTGCTGGGAAAAATATAGACAGGATATTGGAATTTGCTTGTTTGCTAAAGCAATTAGGTATTATTTAGATAGAAGAAACAGGAGTATTAAATTTTCTTACCACACCAACGGCTCTAGAAAAGGGAAAAGCACCATAGTTGCTCTATTAGTACACTGATCGGGTAAAGGTAATTAAGGTGCCAATTTTATGAGAATCTGAAGATGAGATGAGGTGGGCTTAATGCTTTTCAGCTTTAGAATCTGGTAAATAACTCAGAGTCTACAATTTCTCCCTCATGGAACCAAGAAGGTGCAATCACTGAGGGTCCCTTCCTTTAGGGTGATCTAGGGTGATGGTTAGCACTCACAGTGCTGTCAGCTGCCTTGCCTGGGAGTGTACGTGTGTTTTTACCCTCTTAGTCCAGAGGGCATCTCTGCAGCTTGGCGTGGCCCTGCCAGCAACTGTGAGCAGCAGAGATGCACATGAAGCATGCTTTGACTCCAGGCCAGGTGCACAAGGAAACCTGCCTGACCTTCCAGATGTTCTGCCACTGAAAAAAAAAAAAAAAAAAAAATGTAAGCAGCAAGTTATTTAACATAAATCCATCTTTACATATGTATATTTAGGTGTTTATTTAACAGATACTTGTAAAGCTGCACACACAAACCTACTTCTGCCCTGGCCCGGTCTCCCTCTGACACGTCCCACAAGGAGGGCAAGCAGTGTCTCTCCCATGCTCTGCCATCCAGTCTAATAGCTTGCTGTGCACAAATGACACTTAGTAAATTGTTGCAGGGAGCAGAGAGGAATTTAAGTTTGCTTTTGGCTTCTGTGTGCAACTGTGAGGTCTGGTCCTTTGAAAAATAGGTAAGTTGGCAGGAAGCTATGCTCCCCAGCATAGTATCTGAGTGATCTCCCTTCTGTATTTAATCACAAATAAGCACTTCCCTGACACACAAAGTATATCTATTTTAAAATAAATAAATAAAAGTGGACAAATTAGGTTACGAGTCGAGTCATCAAATCAGAGATGTTATATTCAGAGAACATAGCATTGTGCCTCACAAATTATCTCCCAATCCCACCTGCTCTCAGATCTTTATAGCCTGGCTATCTGCTTTGCTATGATTGCTCAACAGAAAATAAACAGATGGGGCTGAGAAAAAATCCAAAAGAATAAATGGGGTAGAAACTGCCTCAAGCCTTTTGAACAGCATCAGGGAAGCTTTTCTCTTTTCAAGGATTTTTCTTCCCCCATTTGAAAAATAAACCTGCTGGAACACGAGATGTGATTTGGTTTAATTTTCAGCTACATGAAAACACACACACACGCACAAATGTGTTTCAGATGCTTTTGGGCAGACAGAGATGCTGCTTGTTTTCACGGGCTTTGTTGCTGTTTTTAATCTGGTAATTGCCTGATCAATATTGCTATTAGAAACTTATATGAAAATGTGTGAAACTTTCTAATGGCAGAGCATATATAGATTCCTTCGATGTGTAGCAGGACCTCAGCAGCAGTAATTTCGGTAATTAGGCTGCTTTTCAAATAAAGGCCATTTCCATTGATACATGACTAAGATAAATTATGCCCTGAACAGGCTTATATTTTCCTGCATGTGCTTGCCCTTTCTGTGTTCACTTCCATGTAAGGGAAGCCTAAGCAAACATCTTTTCTTTCCTCCCTGCACCCCGTGACACATCTGTGCTCAGTCTTAGAGGAGTGCTCTTTCCCTTGTCCTCAGCACTGGATATCCTACATCAAAGGTGACCTTACATTTGTCCTTTAGAAATTGTTCTTTTCTTGTAGATTATTTTACTGAATTAAATAAGCAAAGAGAAGAGGAAAAATAATATTTTTACAGTTAATGAAATTCACATCTTAGACCAAAAGGCAGGATGTGAAAAAAGCAAGCAAGATCACGAAAGTAATGTTCTGGATTTTTTTAGCATTTCCAGTAATTTTAGATGATCTTATTTAAAGCTTATTCTAATAACTTCTTGCCAATGGCAAGAAAAGAATACAGAAAAATGAAGCAATTATTTATGATATCATTACGTGGATATATCTCCAAACAGCACCATCTTAGCCAAAGATCTGCAGCACACCTGCAGGAGTTTAAGCCGAGAGGTTTAATATTCTCTTTTTTGCAGACTCAGGTGGCAGCAGAGCACAAACTATTGAATTTAAGCTTACTAATGCTGTGCCTGAGCTTGGAGATGCCATGGCCCCCATCACACTAAGCACAGACGTTGCCCCAGGTTCAGTTCTCCTCACCACGAGAGCAAGGATGGGAGGAACAAACTGTGGTTTTACCCACTGGAGGGTTCATGGGTCAGCAGCCATAACACCAAGAAAATTACAGAGATCTTCATGGTTGTGGGGGATGTCAGAGTGAAAGCCATTGTGCGGGTATGGATGGCTCTGGGTCTACTCTGGGTATGATTGTGGAGCAGTTGGTTTGGGAACCTGAATGTACCCAGAAGAAAGTCCACTTTAACATTGAGCACCTTCCTCCTTCCTCACCTGGAGCTATACTGGAACATTCAGTGGCAATCAGAGTGGGTGACAAAATTCAGATCCAAATCTGCCTGGAGAGGTACAGCACAGGTGGATGCAGCACAGACAGATCAGACATCATTCCCAAAGACCTGTTGGCTTCAAAATATGCCAAATATGTAATGTTATTTGATTTTTTTTTCTCTTTCTTTCTTTCTTAACACTAGGACTTTATGGAACGAGTTTGCTCAAAGCAGACCCTAAGAAAATGAGTAAAAGCTTAAAGTGACAAATTATGATGATCCCTTTCAACTTTAAAGTGTTTGAATTAGAAGCTGTCATACAGTTCTCTTCAAGGTCCATATGATTTTTTTCATAGGAAACGTGTTTTGATTCAGGAATTATTTCTAGGGTTCATTAACATGTAAATTGCTCCATGAGGAAATCTAAAGGAGAATGAGTCCAGAGGCATGCAAATACTCCAATGCAGTTGGGGTTCAAGCCCCACATCTCTGTTTCTGCCTGAGCAGTTCCAATAGGCAGATGGGAAGGTGCCTTATCCATCCTTCTCCTTGAAATCCAGCGTGTTTTCACGCCCCATGATTTGCCTCCAAAAGCAGTCCTGAGGCATGAAGTTTAATAAATAATTACAACGAGCAGGGTTGGAGGAGTCAGAGAGAGGAAAGTGCAGGCACCCAGATCTGGTACTCAGGCGGGTGCAGTGCCGGCACCTTCCCCGTGCCCCAGGCAGCTCCTCGTGCCCCAGCTGCGCATATGGCTGCACTTTTGCAGTTTTCTTGCTTTTTTTTTTTTTTTTTTTTTTAATCTGGCTGCAGATCCATTTGCTGGTGCAAGTAGAAAATACTGTCTTCTTAGCAAATATTCCATCTCCTATTACTTCTGATAGATCTCCCGTGGAATTCTTTTACAGTTAAATATAAATTGCATATGGAAGAGTGAAGCCTGTTCCTGTAAACACAGCATGCACACGAGGAGTAAATCCCGCAGCTGCAGTCTCTGCTGTTGTCGTAGTGTGTCTCCGACACGGAGTAGGGTGATGCTCATTTTCTTCCCACCCACCCAGGCCCACAGAGCTGCTGGGGGGTGAGCTCCCCCTTTCCATCACTGCTCATGAAGTCCCTGGAGCTGGGGGAACCTCACACATCAGCACGAGCAGAGAGGGGGCTCCAGGACCCAGGTATCCAGCCTTGCCTCCCTCCCTGCCAGTTTAAAGCCTTACAGCCTTTATTTCTTCTCAATTTCTGTTCAGCCAGCTACTGGAGATGCAAAGCAAGGTGGGGGCTGCCAGGCAGGGGTCTGAAGGGATTTGCCTCCCAGCATGGGCCAGCGGTCACCCGGCACGCACAGCTCCTGCTTCACTGAAATCTGCTCCAGATTGCCACTGCAAAGTGATGCATCCTTTGTTTAGCTGCTTCCAAATTGTTTTCAGCTATTTCCAGTATTTGTGTTTCCCTCGTTTGCCGTCATTAACAGTGTTGTAAGGCTGAACCCATACAAATCAAATATTAGATGCTTTGTGCAGCATGGGGCTGGTTTCAGTGCCATTGCTTTTATAGTATGAAAAGTGTTTCGGTAATTATAAAACATACATTAGTCTAATGACAGTTCCTGCTTATAGGCGGGATATTTTTGAGGAGCAGACTTTCAGTAATCACTTCTCTTTTTATCCAGTGCTTTCCCCTGAAATATTCTATTGGTCTCATTAGAGCAGGCAGTGAAAAGATCACCTTCAGTTCGCTTCAGAAATATGAAAGATCAATAGAGGAGATGGTCGTTTGAACTCCCCCATCACCTGAGCTTTCCAAATGAACACAACCCTCCTGAAAAGTGCAGGTATGGCCAAATCAGCACTCCAATAGGAGGAGGAGAGAAAGCAGGGTCCAGTGTGTGTACTGCTGTGCTGGGGGGAGAATGCTTTGCCCTCTAGAGGCGTACATCTAGCGATAAAATGGAACAGTATTGTAATGCTGCCTTCACTGCCTCGAGAGAGGGAGAATACTCTGTGCAGGTGAAATGGTGACCGGCGGGAGCCAGTTCTGGTGAAACTCTTTCAGAGTGCCCATCCACCGGGTGCTACAAGCCCGCCCGTTCAGCCAAGGTGATGCAGACCTTTGCTTATTTGCTGAGTCAGTGCTGGCCGAGCAAATTAAGGGAGTCTGAAGCAGCTCTACCAGATGCACCCCATTTATCTTAGAGTTCTGTGCTTTCCCTTCCCGAGTTTTGCAATTCTGGTCACACATGCAAGCAGGACAGACTCCCACCCAGGCAGGTGCAGAGGAGCTTAGGGCTGCTCAGGGGCTCTGGGCAATGGACCTGGGGAGCTGGAGAGCTCAGCAGCACCAGAATGCTTGTGGGTGGGCAGGCTGTGCCAACTTTCTCCAGAAGCCCCAGAGGGAAGCCTTTTGTACCTATGTACATGTATGCTGTACCTATGACACCAAGCAGTGCTTTAAACCCTGAGGATTACATGAGGAGAACATCCAAATTAGAAAAGGCTAATGAAGTCTGAAATAGTAAAAGTTATTTTTAATGGCAGCTAATTTAGTGGCATTGTTTGGACTGTAGTCTCAGGCTGTAACTCTACCAACTTCAGCAGAACACCGCCAGTTGTGTCAGCCCTCAGGAGCTGCATAGTGCCATTATTTTATTAATCACCACCAATAAACCATGCTGATGTAGAATTTAATTACTGGAACCATTTGTTTTCTTTGCTTGTGTTTTGGGGGCAAGGCTTTTTAGCATGATGAGAATTTATGTTACGGCGTATTTTTTTCTATTGAAATCTGAATCAGGGTAAATTTCATTAAAGTATTATTGCAACATTATAGGCAATGAAGTTTCAACTGAATCAAATCACCACTTTGTGGGTCTCCTGGTTTTATAAAGAAACCGAGTAAAAATCACTAATTTGCTGAAATTTCTTCATGAGACTATGTGGACAAGAGCAAAAAAAATTCAGTGCAAATTGTGAGGGAGAGAAGATCAAACCAGCAGCTTAATATCACATCTGTGATATGTGGACAGTTCCCATGGCTCAAGGTAACCTTTCTCTGTAACACACCGGGGTTTCCCTTTATTACCATCCTTTGTAACAGAAGACCAATATTATGCATCAAGTACATTTTTCTGGTGAGTAAAAACGCAGAGAGCATGAAGCCCTTGCCGAGCCGAGAGACGTGTGGTAATAACCCAAATCCCCTCTGAGGTGAAGACCCAGGAGCACAGTGAAGGTGCCAAAGCCCAGCTGGGGCAGCTCCCATGCCAGCTCAGTTTTCCTGCAGTGTTTTGTGTTTTATTGCTCAGTAAGAGCAAAACAAGAAGCGAGATTTTACTTTTTGGGGTGTTTTCCTCAATAGACCCTCTAGCTTAATTTATATTCAAATAATCAAAGTCTTGTTCCAGTTTTCTCTCTGCACATACTTAGACATTGTTGCCAGAAAGAAGGCACTGCACCAAATGAATTAAAAAATGTTACAGCATTAAGAGGAAAAAAAAAAAAAAAAAAAAGAGAGAAAAAAAAAATCTTTCAGCAAATAAAATTCTCTGCTTTTCAAACATGCTACATTTGAAATGAGGCATTCGTTCCAGTTAAACTAAAACTCATTTCTCCATGATTCACCCAATTAAGCTGATGAAGGTAGGGTCAGATCAGTTAGGAAGATGAAATAGTAATAACTACAAGAAAAATCCTTCCACGCCAGTATACAGTGTAGGTGCTAGTCAGACAGAGTGCAGTAATTGACAGCCGTGTCAACAGGTAACGTGAAAAGGTTTCCAAATCAGCATCTGCATTTCCTTTTCTGTGTTGCTCATAAAAAGGACCTTAAAACAGTGAAATCCCTTGACAGAAGTCTAAAACCACTTGGGAATAATAAGGCTAAAATGGACAGTTTTAAAAGAAGAACCAATTGCTATTAAGCTGCAAGATTATTTTAATGTTTTTAAATTCAGAGGTTAGTATGAGATCCTTAGTTGAGTGTGATCAATTTTTATACTTAGATAACAATATTTTTAAGTGAACTATGTTTAGTTAAATGACATATTTTCCATAATGCCTTGTGGAAAAGGAAAAAATATAAAAATGTGGAGCCTCTTTCAGCAGCTAATCTTAAGCTAGTACAAATTTGGTATAACATATTACACATCTCTGGAAAGGACTTCATTTTATCCCCATCAAATTCTGAAGAACGTACCAAACTGAGATATAGCATCAGAAACAATTATGCTATCATATGCTTGCTGAAGTGTTGCATGTCTGGTTCTGGAAGAAATACAAGCGCTGCATCAGCACTTAGTACAAACATAGTTATTCAGTAAGGGTTTCCAAGGCAGGTGATGGATAGGAAGAGATCTGTTGACTGCTGTTTCCAAGCTGTTGAATTATCTGGTCGTGTAAACGATTACTATGGAGATACTTACCCTGCTGTTTTGCTGCTTTAGTCTCTTTATTTCCACAACCTGACCTTAGAAATGATTCAATATTTTTTTGCTCCAAAATTTACCTATTATTGCTTTCTTGACACACCAAGCGAGTAAGTTGGAAGGCCTGCAGGATTTAATGTTATGATCAGCCATTTCACAAAGTAAATAACAAACAGTACCTCTGAGGCAAGGGTCACAGACTGGCACCTGACAAGGAGCTATGCCATAAGTCTTCTGTTGACCATGTGTTAGTGTGATTTATTTACTTGCATTCTAGACTTCTTGCACTGCACAGGGTGCTTATGATTGTTCTGATTTTTAGCAGTTTTATTTGTACAGCCAAAATCTTTCCCTTTTTTTTTTTTTTTTTTTTTTTTTTTTAAAGAAATACTTTTAAGCTAGGTTGGAGAACTTGTAAATGTTGTAAGTGTAATAAACTGTTCTCAACCCAGACAGGTAGCCTTGACACATTTGATTTTTGACAGACATGCTGGTGTCTGATTTTAGTAGGCAGGGGAATATTTGCTCCAGTGCAGATTTTGGAAACAGAAGCATCTGCAGCTGAATGGCAGAATCAGTCTCGTTTCTCCTACCCAGCCTCTGTAAGGCTCAGAGGCACACACGTGGCTGCAGACTGGTGGAGAGGTCAGACTGGGAAGCTGTGCTCACTTATCTTTGAGTTTTGTCTTTGTGGTATCTATAGGTTGTTAGGGTTTTATATTTGTTTGATTGATTGTTTGTTTCTTTGTTTTTAATGAAGTCAAAACAACTGATAGATGTCAACTACGAAAACAGCAGCAGCTGAAAGGGAAAAAATCCTCTCCTGAGTATTAACCTATGAGTTTTTTACAGCAGAAATCTATATGGCAGTGCCAAACAAGGAAAACTGTATTTTAGAAGTGTTGTTCTTAGTGCATCTTAGTGTACTGGCACACTGCATCACAGATACAAATAGTCCAAAACTAAATAGTTTCACTTGCAGTAATGGGAAAATTTGCTTTGTTCACTGACCCTCAGAATTTCTCATTTCTTGCCGATGGTGTGACAGTGGAGAGAGGGTTCAATGAGCTGAAGTAGAGAAGTTGGAATGACATTAGCTCAGGACACTGAAAGGTGTCTTAGGAAACATAAAATAAACAGAAAAATAAATTCCCAGAGGAATACAGCCATCCTGTTTACCATATATGTTTTTTTCCTTACTCCTGCATGCTCTATTAAAAACATAAAGCAGAGCAAACATATGTTGAGAGATGCTGCCTATTTATAACGTAAATAATTACAACAAGCAGAAAACAAAAGAGAAATTAAGAACCTGTTTTGCACACTAATCGAATTGCTTTGACTCAGGAAGTAGTGAAAATAAGATGGTGCTGGTTTTTAAGAGTATAAGTGAGGCTTCAATTTTTCCACACATTTACAATATCTTTGCATGACCATTGCTGCTGTAGTCACTGCTTTTAATGTTGGCATCTAATTGCAGAATGAAATTACACCTCCAACAGAGGAGGCATTAAGATAGGTTTCCAGAAAGTCTAGTTTAAACTTGAAATAAGTTTTCAATTAACAAAAGCCACAGACATTCGTGGACATTAATGATAATACTATAAGATAGCCTGAAGATTCAGACAAGGTTGGGCAAAACACTTACTTATGAATGTCATCCTGGGCTCAGCTGATGTGTCAGGAAGGTTAGAGAGGAAAGTTTTGTTCATCTGTTTCCTTCAATTACAAATATCAGCAATATTGGAAATCACTGTTGTCTGCATGTGACTTTGCTCTCCACTGCCTAGCCAGTATATCATGAAGGTTCATACGCAGTGTGTGTCATCAAAAATGAACCCTCCTGAAATGCAGAAATGGCTAAGGTGCTTATTTCAGTGAGATACCTTTCCTCACATATAGTTCTCAATAAAAATATTACAGATAGCGGTTTAAATTTCACTGCTATTCCAAGTGCGTGCTGGGCAAAATGACAGAAAAGATCTGAGCTGCTATTATCTGATTGTGAATATCAAACTGTAAAAGTCAGAAGATATGAGAGAGTGACATAGTTTTCTTATTTTATTTTCCTTCAGCTGTGATGGCTGTACTCTTGCAGGAGATACTGTCGAGGCAAAAGTGTAGAACTGGGTGAAACAATACTTTTCAGAGGATTTCTCTTTCTTACGCATTCCTAGGGAGTACACGTGGGAAGTTATGAGTGGCGGTAACCCAGAGTAGCTCTGCTGACTTCCCTCTCCTAGCAGACAGACAACGAGCACTTGGCACACACACTGTGCAGATGCAAGGACACAATAGGTAGAGCACAGCCTCGCTGCCACCAGCCTTGATGGATGCTGATGGGGGGACACTATCCTCTGTCTTCATGGCCCCTCCTTTCTGAGTAGAAAAACAACAAAAACAAAAACAAAAACAAAAACAAAACAAAACAACAACAAAAAAAAAAAAAAAAAAAAAAAAAAAGCAGAATTTATGCTTCAACTAATGCTAAGGAAAACAAACCAAACCAAAGTATGAAATATTTCTCTGCCAGGAGCCAGCTTGGAGACATGTCACTGTATCAGCTTCACACCCTAAAGATCAAAGTAGGGCAAAAATAGTGCACGGACCTTCATTGGCTTTCTGGCTGGTAATAAATTACTTCCATAGAATGCAACACGTTTTCTACTCATTATTTGTGTCACTCTCCATATGAAACAGCCTCTGTTATGTGCTTACAGCAAAGGCACATTATCAAAGTGCCTGTCTAAGTGGTAGATGGGAATGAGTGTAAACAGGTTTTGACACAGATTTCGAATGGTATAATATCCAGGAATAAAAAGGAAGGGGAGAAAGGAAGGAAGAAAAGTCAGGCTGATACAATAGCCCGAACTGAGCCATAATTGCCTGTAAAATCAAGTGGGAGTTGACATTAAATAAGAATGTCATGAATATTGCCAAAGCATTAAACAAATATCCAGCTACCTGCCTGGTCTGCAGCTGCCATGAGTGCTGTGTGGATTCACGGCAGGTGAATGTGGGATGGGGTAGATCTTCTGAGGCTCTGCAAAAGCTGAAGAGGATGGGATTGCACAACAAAACAAAATTTATCTCAGTCTTAAACAGCACTGACTTAACATTCTGGTGTCATTTTTACCTCTACTTGATTCTTTTACTTGATAGTAGAAAACTCATTATTACTGACTTTATCCACAGTAATACTGCTGGGTAGCAAATGACAATGTTTAAAGAGAACAATTATTGCAGTTGTGGGCTATATAGGCAGCACAGCCTGCGTAATGCAAAACTGAATGTTCAGATTACCCAAGAAGAAGCAGGAGGCTGGGAATGGCAAACAGGTCAGGAATCAGCTCCTAGCCTCACGCTGCTGAGCGCATGGCACAAGACAAGCCGAGCGTGCAGCAGCTACAGCTAGGCTTACCGCAGGAAAGAAAGAACCTGCAACGTCTGGTGAAGAACAAACACAGTGAGAAGGCAGCTAATTGCTGAACATTTTTCAGATCTAAAAATAGCCCACAAACAAAGACAGCAGTGAGACAAACCACATACAGTTAATCTGAGCACACAACAAAGTAACTTGCAGTGAGCATCAAACGTTTCTACATGCTTAAATCAGCTGGATCACTCCATAGCACAGAAAAGACTATGATCTTTTGTTCTTACGATCTTCTTTTGCTCTTTCTTTTTATTTATCATCAGTAATTTAAAATAAAGATAGGGAACGGGTACCCAACAGTAGTAAAGGACACACATTCTTCACCCTTATTGCCTTTGGGACATTACACAGGGATCAATTTTAACTGTGATATTGAGTCAGATGTCAAGGTGTGCGTGTTTGAGAAGGGGAAGGCTCCTTTCTGATGAAGGCAGCTCAGATCTGCTCTTTTATGCCATCTTTTTCTTCTCCTGAAGAGGTTATGCTGAAAGTGGGGAAAGCAGATATTACTGTCCCACTTTGCTCACGCAGGCTCTAGCAGATGTAAAATCTTGCAAGGGACCTTCCTGGTGGGACTGTGCAAACTCTGAGTCCCCCAGGCACCAAGGCTGAATCAGAAAGCTTACAACCAGTACCCTGATAAAATCCTTTTTCCTTGATGGGCTGGGCAGAGCAGCCCTGGAGGGTGCAGCCCAAGCCCTGGCACATCCCCAGCAGCTCCAGCCCTGGTGGGAAACGCTTCGCAGAAGTCTCCTGGCATCCCGGGCTGGGTGTCCCCTGTGCACTGCTCAAATGAGCAGCTGAGCAGGCATGTAAGCATTTTGAGGACGGTTTTGGCAGATAATGACTTTGATGGAAACGCTGTAGGGTTAGCACTCAGGGAGGCTGACTCCTTGCGGAAGAAGAAGTGTTCACAGGGGACAGACAGGCAAATCAACACCGGTCCCTATTTCACAATTAAACAGCCAGCCTTGGATGAGAGGTTTCCCTGGAGATCACTTTGCTGGCTCACTGCATCTTGCATCAGCTCCATACCCTCTCCAGCATGGCTCTCGGGGGGCAGCGGCCCCTACCTCCGGGAAATGTACCGCTCACACCATCCCCTCCAGCACACAGTGTGGGCTCCTGGCTTGCCGCAGGCCTCCCTTCTCCACATGGAGACAAAGGTCCCTTATCAGCTTCTGGGGTAGGCCGGGAAGAATGGGTGATGCCAGCTTCTGGTAGGCAGAGAAGGGGCAAGAATGGAAGAGGCATTTCCTTGAATACCTCAATACAGTTTCTTGATAATCTTAAGCTCCTCTCTCTTTGCTTGGGTCTACATTGGCCTTAACCTCCACTGGTCATTGGATATAGGCCTCTTCTCATACCTCAGCAGGAATTCGTGTGTAGGGATGACTGGTTTACTGGTTACTTCAAAATGACTTGAGCTGCATACAACAATCTCCAACCAAACCATTCCCATTTCAAGTTTCCCCATACCACCACCCATTTTAGCAGCTCCCTGTCAAATCTAGCAGAATAGTACCATTCTCTGCTATAATATCTCACATGCATAATAGGGCCTCTTCCCATCCTGGCACATCTGATGGAAGCCTAACCTTACTTGCCAAGAGCATTCTTAAAGGGGAAAAAAATGTTGTTAAAGGGTACAGTGCAGGTATTTAAAGAGGCAGCTTCCAACTGCGGCTGCTTCCTCCTCCTGACACGAAGATGAACCTCCTCTGGTAGCTGACTCACCGCCCTGGGCTATCACTCTAATTTCTTTGACTTCTGATGAGCAGATGCTCTAAATCTGTCAATACGAAGCACAAAAGGATCTTATTAATGGTCCAACTACTATGTTTTTCATGGGTAGTGCTATCAGTCTTATGTTATACTTGTGCATTATTGCTAGCATTTGTTTACATATTCTGCAGCTCCCGCTCAGTGCTTTATACCACCTCACTTCATACAGCTGTCTCATACGCAGTGGTCTTTAGGCTACATATATCAAGTTTATATAGTTTGAGTGAGCTTAAGGCTCACTTTCTTTGTATGGTACCAAGCTGCAAGGTACTTTTCTGTTTTCCGTAGTATATTGGTGTGCCTTGAATTATTCACTCAATTTCTGAGAAGCAGCATTAAGAATGTAATCTTCTGTTCATAAATCCATTGGAAGACTCTTAATAATGTAAGCCTTAGTGGAACATCTCAGCACTGCAAAGGAAGGAGTAAGCATTTCCTTAGGGTTTCAAATGGTTCACTTGCCTTTCCTTTGCGGAGCTAAATCCATTCTTTAAGAAAAAAAAAAGGGGGGCGGGGGGGGGGGGGGGGGGTGGAGAGAGAAACAACAACACTTAGCTTTTGAAAAATTTCAGCGATCGTTTTCTTCTGCTTCCTTTTATTTAATGACCAGCAGCTCTGCCGCTACAAGAAGGTTCACAAAGCTTGTAGAATACACACACACAAAAATAAATAAAAATAAATAAAAATAAAAATTTGGAAGCATTTATGTTCATTATTTAGCTCTAATTTACCACTTGCTTCCATGCACTTGTTTCTCCTCAAGACAGAGGCATCCTGAAAGCCTTCACCTTGTAAATACTCAGCTCAGGTGAAACCAACCACACCAGAAACTTGCATTCATCTGCAGAGATCAGTATGCTCACATGGCCCACAACAGACATGGTGACCCTGGCACCTTTGTGCTGAAGCCCCCATAACCCTCAGGGGTGTGATGGGCTGGAGCCCCTGGGGTGTGAGCGAGGCTATGGACGGTTTTGGTGATCTCTCTGCAAAGGTTTGCTTTTCAAAATGGAGACATAATCCAGGCATTGAAAATATATGGATTATTCTTTGTCACTACCAGAGAAGAGCAGGAATAAGTGGGCTCAGTGTCTGTTAGGGCAGAAACAGCACCTCTGAGTGTGGGGATCTGGAGCAGCAGACAAGTTCAGTTGCAGAGGAGACAATGAGAGGTGGTGGTTGCGCCCATGGCTTCCAACATGGCCTAGTTCCTGAGATGTCGAGGTAGAAAGAAGAAGATTCAGCTTCTGGTTGTTTCTTTCAACAGGACAAATATTTTTGTGTCCTTGGACCTCTGTTTTCTTGCACCAGCTTTAATGTGTTACTTCTAGTTATACAGCATACTTCTTGTGGTGCAGCAGGGGAGGTAATTCCAGTGAGGACTGTGATTACAGCAATACTTGCTTTTGCAACTGCTCATGAAATAAACTCAAACAATTCAGCCAGTTTGTATGCACCATCAGGCAACTGCAGCACAAGATGTAAATGCTGTGTTCTGATCAGGTTTATACAGCAGCTCCCCAACTGCTCCCTTTAATACAGTCCCCAAAATGAAGATAGTTTCTCACAGGTAAAGTACAAGCAGTGGTACCTGCAAGTTTGGGAGATATGGATTTGTGGGTAAGCAACACATTGCCTGGCACCTGCTGGATGTCTCACAGTGTTGGTGGTGCAGCATTATGAATGCTCTACAACATGCTTACACCAATTTGACTTTTTTCTTGCTTCATCATATATGTAAAATCACTTCTATACTTAAATATCATAAACACATTTGGGCCAAAGTGGTTTGGTTCTGTTTTCTCCCATAAGATGTAGCCAGTCCGGGATATTATCTTCAGGTGGTGACTTAAACGGGAATATGCATGTTCCTGTACTGCCCACATGCCTTCCACAATAATACAATCCCTGTTAGGAAAGTATGTCTGCAGAATCAGCATGTCGGTAACTGCTGTACAGTGCTAAAATTCAAAAATGGCAGTTAATAACTTATCTGTCAAATGTCCTGGGCAAAATAATTGTTTCAATTAAAAACAACAACAAAAAAAAGAAACTCAGCTTTGTTTTTATTCTTCCAAAGGCTATAAAAGTATTTATCTTTATTATTGGCAGGCTACTACTCTTCAAATAAATCCTTGCCCTATCATTACTGGAATGAAGTTTATCTGTTATTCATAAGCTGCAGAGAGATGTTTTCCTATGCTCTTTTTTTTTTTTTTTTTTTTTTTTTTCTCTCTGCTGTTTCTAATGGCCTCTATAGAAATTTTTCATATAAAAATTTTTATTACTTTCTTTTTTCTTGGCACAAATATATTTTTCCCTGTATTTCTGTGCTGAAATTAATCCAGTTCTATTTTTGTCCTTCCTTATCTGTACATTAACAATAGACTATGTCTTGCTCGAAATTGTCTCCGTGGCTTCCATTCTAGGGAAAGCCTTAACGGCCTTCCAGTTCTCATTTCTGAGAAGAGTGTTTCGTATTTTGAAGGGGTTTTAGTTAGCCACCTACAACTTCAACCCTGTAACTCTAAATCAGTGAAAGCTCGATGGGTGGCTTGTGTGAGGGCCTTGTTGAGGCCCTGAGGCAGCTCTGAAGTTGGAGGCTCTGCTGGTGGAAGGAGACAGGTCTGCATGTATTTGTAGGAGACGTACACATCAACAGCTACAGTGTCAGAGTGAAAGTATTCAAGCCTGCATTTGGCAGTACATATACAGGATGTTCAGCTGCTACATGTCCTAGAGGAAGGAGATATTTCTTGCTCCTCTCTCTGGAATATCTCATGGCAGCCATGATTTGAGGCAAGATGCTGGATAAGATGGACCATGTGTTTAAGCTCATAACTCTTGTTCTGGGACATGAACTCCTAAGTGCTTTGAGCTGGCTTTTCTCTGGATGTGTGGAATTTTATCTGGCTTGGAGAGCTTGACTCCAGAGGCCGGCTTCTCTGTAGGAAGAAAAGCTGTCAGTTCTCCCCAGCTCATACAGTCAGATTCATGGAAAATGATGCAGGGATACGTTGGAATCAGTGGGGCTTCACCTGGCTGGAGTGCTCATTTGTGAAGCTTCAAGTGCAGATTCATTCCCTGAAGGCCAAAAAGCAAAGTTTTCAACAGAATATTTACAACAGAAAATGTACCAGAGCACTGTAGGCTAACTTTGGAAGAAGAACCCCAGCAGGGTGGTTGATGAGGCTATTGGTTGACGCTTTCTTGCACCCACTCTTTAATTTTGTCCCACATTGGTAACCACGCAAACCAAAGTTTTTGAGTAATCAGCGCCCACAGCCATCGCTGTTAGGACTTTGAAAGGGAACGGGGAGGGCATTATGCCGTATGTTTATCAGGTGACGGATGATTAATAGGTCTTAGCATACAATGAATGTGTATCTCTTCTTCACATGCTAATCACATGGCATTTATAAATGTCAGCACCTTATCGTGGCAACACACTCTGAATTTTGTCTTTTTAAAGGTACTTATTTTTAACATTTTTAACATACATATTATATTACTAAGGTTCCATCATTTGAAACTTCCCCTTTGTGATGACATAGAATATGGTGAGCTTTTTTTTTTTTAATTTCTGAAGTAATTAGATTATTGCATTTCAAATCTAATCTAAAAAAAAAAAAAAAAAAACACTGCAGATAATGAAGTTTATATTAATGTGTTTCTCTAACTACTAAAATGTAGCAGTGGGTGTCACATTGGAATCTTAATCATGACAAAAATAATTTATAACTATTAGACTGAGAAGCTTCAGGCTCTTCCTCTTCTGCCTTTTTTTTTTTTTTTTTAAACGTTAAAATTCTTTGCTTTGTAACCTAAGGCATTAATTTAGAGTTATAAATTATAGTTTTACCTTTTGAGGATTGCATCATTTTCATTCAAAAATCCTGAATTTCATTATTTGGTAACTTGGTCATAAAAATGTGCTTTATTATCAAATGTGTCTAGGAAATGTAAGCCCCAAGGGGTTTTTATAAAGGTTCAGGGAGAGTTTGGTACAGAAGTCCAATGAACAACACACAAAGAATCTGGACTCAGCTGCTACTTGAAATGAGCTTTTTAGACTGCAAAAGAGTTTCTTCTCCAGCAATTACTGAATTATTTTTAGGTCCATTCTGGTGCTCCTTGAGGCAGGCAGAAGTGCCATTGCCATCCAGAGACTTTATGGGCCTAACAAATTTAGAATTAAATGAAGAAAATTAAAACTCTATCAAAAAATCTTCATCTTGAAAAGCCTAGTGCTGTACTTTATCCTTGGATAGTAAAGTTGTAGAAGGTACTATTTGAAGATTATTTGATGCCACTAAGCTCATAGGCTTGGATGTTTGGTTCTCAACGCCCTTATTAGGAATAAATATCCACATTCTTCAAAATACTTCACTGAAACTGCTACTCACTGACATCTTTAGCAGGAACCTCAACAGAGTGTCCAAAGATTGAATCAATTCAGAGAAATCTTTACCTTGTGGCTCCAAGCAATGGTTTCTGAAACATACATTGGGTTGTGCTGGTAAAACACAGGTTTTGCTTCAGTTTCTTCCTCACATGGAGACAGGACATCAGCCTCTGAGGCCGTCCATCTACCACCTTTCCACAGCACTAATATCACTTCAACTTTGTCTAAAAGATTTATTCTCCCACATCTCACCATCTGTGCTGTCACTTATCTGTGGATGTGGGCATATTTACAGATCACATTACAAATAACTCGCAGCCAGTTGTTGATTATTCTTTTCTTGCTTTATCGCCTTTCAAATGAGGAATTTATTGCATTACCTTGAAATGAAACTCATGACATGAGGCTAGTAATGGTTAAAAAGAAAGGCAAATTTCTACAAAACTTGTATGCTGTATCACTGTCCGTGTCGCTGAGGTATAAGCAACCCTAGACTAAAACAGCCCCTCAAAGAACTTTCCAAATAGCCATCACCTTGTAAAGATGCTCTTGGTATTTTAATTAAAGGTCAGACAAAACTACAGTGTAAACATTAGAGATGCTTTGTATCAGACATTTAAAGAGGAGCTGCTTAACAAAGTCCTATCGTATTAGGAAAACAATGCCCAAACGCTTTCCAAGATTTACACGAACTGGAGCCTAAACTAAGGAGCCTCTGCCAAGTTCGGGCTGCGAGTTTAGCATCCATAAATCACAGCCTGGCCCTGTGTCTGTTTCATCCCTGTAAACTGGTGTGGAAGCGCTGCAGGGCCATGCACCTCCATAGGCATTGGGAGCACGTGGATGCACCGGACAGCGATGGTCGGGCAGGGCAGCACAAACGCTTCAGGGATGGTGCTGGTGTGGCCTTCTGCCTGGCTGTGCTTGCACGCCTGTGTGACAACCTTCATGGCAATTAAAAGTAGTTTGTTTTCACGTAATTAATATTACCACACTAAGTAACGTTGCAGTGTTCTGGCACGAATATCCCAATTGCCAAGCCTACATGCAGTCGCACAGCAGCGTGCGATGAAGGTCGCGCTGTAAGCCTTTATTCAATATGTCAGCTATATTATTTTGAGTTATCTTAAAAACCTGCAAGGCAGTTTTTCTTGCTGGATTTATGAAGTATTTTAGACTATTTGCTAAAAAGAATTTGTCTGAATTTTAGAATGGAGTCTTTCATTTCCTATTCCTCCACCTCTGGCCTTGTCTGTGGACTCATTTAGAACCAAAGCAGGTGACCTCGACTGCTCATCACTTCAGCGGTGAGTTACACCGTATGCAGAGATGGTGGCATGACCAAAAGGCTTTCCAGGGGAGCCATCTGTCTGCACACCCCCGTTGCATGGTTTTACCTTTCAGATCTCATTTGCTTTTGGTTGCCACCCAGTTGAGAGTGGATGATGTTTTTCTCTGGCGCTTGTACGGCTGTTGCATGCTCAGATGGGTTGTGATGATGTATTCTACCCATGTTCCTTTTGAAAAATTCGGCAGCATTTTCAGCGTTGATTTCCCTCAAGAGTTATTACACCCCACACAGATTGGCAGCGCCGTGCCACAGTGCCAGGATTTATGAGGTGACCTTGGAGACACAGGCACTCCCAGATTGAAAACACTCAGAGCTAAACTTGAAATATATTTATTTTGGATTACTGAGCAGTCTCCACCATTGTATAAATCAGAATGAGATTACACAAATAACACATAACATTTATATAACGTTTCATAACATGCGGGATTCCTTCATACGCTGCTCAAGTACAACAGTCCTGGCTCCTCCAGACTCCGCTTTTGCTGTTACATCCAACACTAGAGCATAACCAGGACAAGGAAAGGCAGCACCTTTCCTGACCTCTCTGCACACACTGGTCTGTCCTTGGGGCCATCCTCCATCATATGGGAGCCAGGTGTCCTGAAGGCACTGGGGGCAGTGGTACTGGGTGGCTGTTTGGGACTGGGCTGGTGCAAGACACACCCTTAGGAACCCTGCTGCTGCCCAAGCCCCACGGGCCAGCACGAGGGTCTGATCCCAGGGTCCCTGCATGCCCCCGAGCTGCTGGGGGTGTTTTCCAGCTGCCTTTTGGAGCTGGGAGCTGTGCTAATGAAGAGGTGCTGCTAGGCAGCAATGAAACCTCCGAGCAGAGGCACGTTGAATGTGAACCTGTGAGCAGCAATAAACGCGAATCCAACCTGCACTAATGTTAATTGTCATTCAGTTTATATCGATGTGCAGTTTATTAAACCATAAAGCAAGGCAGCAAGCACAGAGAGCAACTCTAGAGATAATTAAACATAATAAGGGTTTCACTTAATCCCTCAAAACCCAGGGGAGGCACAGTTAAGGCTGAGTACCCTGTTTGCACTGAAAGACACTTTTTGCACAGTCATTTAAAAGCACTTCCCCGTACGATATTCCAGGACAGGGGAAAAGGTAGGTCCCACCTTCAGTTCTGCATCCAATTTTTGCTTTTCTTTCTGCCTTTAAATCACTCTGCTCATTAAGCTCGAACCCTGACTTTCAAAGCAGCTCGTGCCTCATTATTTGCGTTGCAGTGACAAGTGGAGACCCCCACCAGCGACCCTGGGGAAGGTCCCAGCGCAGGACGGCTGCTGGTGGAGCAGCGGTGAGGGGGCTGCAAGGGGCACGGGTGGGAGCTTGCGGGCTCAGCTCTCTGCCCAAAACACTCTCTTTTCTTGGACGAGGAGGGTCAGCGAGGGGATGAGAGGAGAGGGCGGACTGGGCAGGTGGAGGGAGGCAGCTTGGGAAGAGTGAGCACAATCACGGCAAAGCTGGCAGCGCTACCGGAGGCAGCTTCGGAGAAGCGGTGAGGTGTCCAGCACCGCACCGGGGGGACTCTCGGCTCCCCGGCTGCTGGCACCGGGACTGTATCGGGCAGCGCTCGACCGGGGGGAGCCGCCCGGTGCCCGGCCGAGCCCCGGCGGCGGTGCTGCGGGGAGCGGGGTGGGAGAAGGGTTAAGGGCGGCCGCGCACCCGCCGCTCCTCCGCCCGCCCCCCGTGCACGGCGCAGGTTTGGGAGGTGGGGTTTGCGCCGAGCTGCCCGGCTCCCGGCCGCTGCCGCTCAATGCTGCGGCCGCGGGGCTGCTGCGGGAGCCGCGCACCTCGGGGCTCCGCGCACGGCGGGCAGGCAGCGACCACCGAGCCCAGCACAGCACAGCCCAGCCTAGCACAGCCCAGCATGCCCCCTGCCCCGTCCAGGTAAGCGCAGCTCAGTGCTGGGAGGAGGGAGGCAGGTTGGGGAGGTGGAAATGAAATCAGGGATGAAGGAGAGAACCGGCGGCGGGGTGCGGAGCGCGGGGTGCGGAGCGGTCCCCGCGATGCCGAGCGGCTCGGGGAGCGCCGCCGCCGGGGATGCTCCTCGGGGATGCAGGAGGAGAGCCGGGGTCGGGCAGAGCCGGCCTTTGCGGGGCTTGGGGGCGGCGGTGGGGAGCGTGGGGCTGGGGCCGGGGGGGTGTGCGCGGCTCTGCCGCCGGAGGGATGCTCCCTGGCAGGCTGGCAGAAATGCATGCATAACTTTTTGCTTGATGCAGCCAGCGTTCTCCTGCTCGAGTTTTGGCTTCTTTGGCTTTCTCCTGGCTGATGTTGCTTCCGTGTCGTGAGCAACATAATGCAGCATGTTGTTTTATTTATCCCAGACAGGAGTGACTTGCTCTCTAAACTACAAATTAAACGATGCAGCTTGCATAACAAGTGGAAATAGTTTGTATCTTACATACTAATTATCCATCACCTTTTAGACTAAGCAGGGGCTGGTTTCTGCGAGGAGGGTTTAATAAAGCAGCCTGATGTCTTGCAGCAGTGCATTCATTTCCTCTCTCTGGATTAATGTGGGCAAAGGATTAAGAGCCAGCATGTTGATTAGGCACCCCGAGGTGCGGGGAACACGGGGAACATTTGGCTGTGGAGAGGAGCCGGGTTTTGTCTTTGCTCTTGCACATTCCCCTGTTTACGTGGCACGGCTCGGGACCCTCGTCCTAGGATGTCGATCGCTCCGCGAGGGCAAGGACCTCCGTGAGCCCCCGGCCGCCCGGTGCCGGAGCCTCCCCGAGCTCCCCGGCGGCCCCGAGCATCCCCGGCCGCCCCCCGCCGCGCTCCGGCCCCGCTCCGCCCGCAGCTGCGCCCCACGCGGCCGTGGGAAGCGGGGCCCCGCTGCTGCGCTCGGGGCCAGCCCGCTCCAGCCTCTCCTCCTGGAGCCCCTGCTGCTGCCTTCCCGGCCAGCACACTCATTTGGCTTCTTTGCTGGACCCAGCGAGCTCGCGTTTTTTTACCCTGCGTTTGTAAGTCCCTGAAAACTGCTTAAATGGCTCTTGAATAATCCTTCAAAGTCACCTCCCCCCTTTTAATCTAATACCAAAAGGACTTACTTTACATGGCTAATCCCTCTTTTACTCGCTGTACAGCCTCATTTAGGGGTGTGCACACTGCTAATTTTCCCAGAGCAGCCTGCTTTAGACAATGGCTTCTGCTGGGTGCAGCAACCTCTTCCTTGCCACGCTCAACTCTGAGCTGAGCTAAATACCTCTGCCGGGTTTTGCCTGATTTCGGGAGGTTTTTCAGCAGCTCCCACCAAGTGAACGCACCCCTTGGAGGAAGCTACACCAAAAACTTTGTGTGTCCTTGTAAATGGCACCCATCACGGGGCTCCTGGGGGGCTCCTGCCCCGAGTGTTAGCCAGCCTGGAGGCGTACAGCGCGGTGTGCCTGCTGAGAGCTGGAGTTGAATGAGCCTGGCAAAACTCGGGTGACTTGGGAATTTCCCCGTGCGTACCTGCTGCAGTGGAGCTGAGCTTTCTTCTAGTCCATCCACTGTCCCCAGAATTTTAAGCTTGTTCTGTTCTACCTGAGGACAAGCTGTATGCACTGGATGCGGAAGACAGCAGAAGAGAAGCTTACCTTGCTTTACCTCACTTCTCCCTTAGCATCCAAACACTAAACAGAATGAAACAATATTTCTTTCTAGCCTGAACTGTACATGACTGGTGCCCTAGTGCATTATCAGTGATGTCTGGATCCCCACAGCCCCTTGCCCGAGGTCCCCATGGGTTGAGACAAGGAGCAGTGTGCCTTCGGTGTGCCCTGGGTGGTGGGTGGTGGTGGGTGCTGGCACCCCATGCTGGACCACAGAGACCCCTTTGGCAGTGGTGTGGCATAAGCCCTCTTGGATGGTCTGTGGGACATTCCTTGTGGTGGCTGTAGGTGCATTTTGAGTGTTAATCCCTCCACTGGGTATTTCCCTAAGTACCAAATTCCAGCACCAGCTGTGGAGCATTTGTTCCAGAGGCAAAGGCAGTGGCACTGCAAGACAGCAAGAGGCTGGTGAGAGAACCCCCCTTGGCTCCCAAATTGCACCTCCTGCTGTACAGAGAAGTATTTCTCCTTGATATCCACATCTGATCCTCAGCCTTTACAGTTTGTGGGATTAACATTGCCTTGATTTAAAATATGTGTCTGTGTTAACTTGTCGGGGGCACCTATGAAACCAGGTGTAGTTGTTAAGCTCCTGTAGAATTTTGCCAAATTTGCAAAACTTTAGGATATATTTTTTTATATATTCTGGCACCAAGTAATTTATTTCCCTTGAATCAGGGAGTTGGCTTTGTCTGACAGTTCTGCTTAGTTGGCTTGATTTAAAAACAAACAAACAAAACCCACACCGGGAGTAAAGATGAGGCAGAGCCGAAGGCATGCCAGCCCCAGGATACCCAAAGCACAGCTTTTTCATTTTTTCTCGTGGTCTCGGAAAGTGGAGCCTTCTGGAAGCAATGTTGCCCCCAGAGGGCTCCGCACAAGTGGGGTCGGGGCAGCTCCCCTGAAGCCCCCCGAATTCCCCCCTTGACCGCAGCCCCCAGCCCAGGCACCACAGCAGAGGCTGCTCCTGCGTGCGGGTCCTCTGCTGTGTTTGAAAGTTCATAAATCATCACAGCTCTATTTTTAGCCAGGCTAGATTAGAACAAGTCTGGGTTTTCTTCCCATACCTCTGTCCATGGCCTAGCGTGACCCAGTAATGTCCCTGTAAAAGCTGTTTTCGCATTGCCTTTGATTTTGCTTGTGACCCGTTGCTCAGCCTTGTTCTTACACAGAGGACGGGCTTATTTCAAGCAGGGCTTGGTGCAACAGTTGGGAGTTTTCCTTCAAATGCAGAAATTGTGAGTCTGCTGCTTGCTGCATGAGTGATGCGCAGCCCCTGACAGGAAGGTAATCACAAACCCAGGGAAGTAACATGAATCACATGAAATCCACAAATGTCAACTCCGGAGCGCTAATCCAGGCGTGCTGCCAAGATTTAAACTTGCACACATCTTTACTGTTATCTGCTACAGTGGTTAATCAAATATAAATATGAATATCATGACAGTAGTGATTCATTCTTTTTATTATTAGCAAAGCAAATATATAATGATGCCATCCACCCAATTTAATGTTTCATGAGAATACACTATTCCCTGTCCCCTACAATCATCCACCCAAAATGCTGATATTAAAATAAAAACTCTCATGTCAAATCTGCTTACAGTCTTAGCATAAACAAGGTTCGTGTTTCATTATGAGCTAAGACAACAATATTTTCTGCACCAAACAGTGTTTCCAGTACTGTATGTGTTGTACTTGGGAAATAACTTCATTCTTTGCTTTTCCCTGGATACAAGCAGTCACTTTTTATCTTAATCTGTAGGATAAAAATCTGTTTCAGCATGACAGCAAGAAAAAGAAAGAGTTTTCTTTCTTTGAATTGCTGAGTTAAATCACTGAAAGTCAGACCTTCTGGACCAAGAGGGTCAAAGCAGTTTAAAAACAATTAATCTGGTGTTGTAATCCATATTCATGATTCATATTTAGGAAGTTAAAGCATAAGGAGCAAGTTTGGACTCTGCAATGTAATTTTTTTTCCCTGTGATATCTAATCACAGCATAGCTGTATCAGCATTTGGACTTCAGTAAGGTAAGTGACACGCTTACCACTTAAAAAAAATAAATGATGTGGACTCAAGGAAATAATCTACAACTATTATATTTTTTAAATTGACTTTACAAGGATTTATTTAAAACTGTGTTAAACAACTATCAGTTTCAAAAATGTGCTTCTACAACACTTATTTTTTCTGTTAATCCTTCCATAAGCTCCCAGTTGATCAGCAGCTGATGCTCTGTTACTTGAAAGTTGGCTGGAGATGTCTCAGATATGGCCAAACATCTTTATTAATGAATAAATGTTTTGATATTTCCAGTACCAAGCTCTCATAAAATGCATTATGGGACATTTAAAAGTCATTCCTGAGGAATGAGTTCATAGTTACTTGGGGAGAAAAAGTGAGTTGAGCAAAATCAGATCTCCATCAGGGCTCCTTGAGTGGTACGGCAAGGGGTTTGAGCATCGACGTGCAGACAGAACACAAATAAATTTTACCATGATGGTACTTTACCATCTTTTCTCCTTGTTTTTCCAGAGGCTTTGAGACAGACTTCGGTGGGACTCATTGGACATATTTGTTATTAGCCATCTCATTTGGACTTTTCCCACTCTTCTTTGCAGAGTAGGCTGAAAGACCAACTGTTAGGCTTTAAGTCAAGAAGCCAACATGCTGTGATGTTCCTTCTCCCTTCACAAACCTTGTTCACCAGTAGCATGGTCCAAATTTGTGCCCTTCACACCTCTACCAGTGTCCCTGACCAACGTGCTGGGAGTGGCAGGGGGCTGCACCCAGCAAAGGGACACTGCCGAGCTGCTGGGACTTGCTGCCTTACAACAGAGTCACGTACGGGACCAGTGAGGTCTTGGGCAAAAGATGTGATTGCAGTGGGCATTTGTAACTGGTCAGGAGGCAAGTGAGTCCTGAGATGACCTGATTAAATTCCAGATTGGTTTTCTCTTCTCTAAACCCTATCTGTGTAAGAACTTTTTAGGCCTCGCACAAAATCTGTGTTTACAATTTATTTACATAAATGTTTAGCCAATGAAGAGATGCAGTATTTAAACCCAATCTACATAAGGTTCAGCGGGTCATCTTAGTCAATTAGACTAAGAAAGGGAATAAATACCATACTTTGTGTTTGTAATAGAAAAACCTGTATTATGAATGGTAATTTAATTTTCAAGTACTGAATAGCAATAACCTATCAGTATTTTTTAACAGAACAGTAAGTGCATGGTTTATTAAACTGGTATGCAGATAAGAGGGTATTATTTGGGAAGACTCACAAACAATATCATACTCAAACAATTAAACACATTTCCATCTCTATGCTTCCAATAATAGGAATGTGAAAACCCAACTAGCCATCTGTGAAAGTCAACAGGGTATTTAGTGACTGCTGCTTTCCCTGCTCATGGCTGTATGTTAATGGTTCTGATCTCCCATTTGCACTTATTTTTGGTGATAGCTGTAAAACCCTGAGCAGAGATCTTTTCCCAGTTTGATTCATAACCATGTTTTGGGCCATTTCCCCCTTTCTGGGCTTTGCTAATTATCAGTCAATAGAAAAACTGGGTTCTGCTCTGAACCCTGAGGCTGGTTCTGTTACCTCAGCTGTTCTAGGTTTGTACCAGGTTTATGTCAATAATCTTTTACAGTCCAGTTTCATACATTAGTGAAGGACATGTACTGGTGGGTCAATGGCAAAATAACCATCCCCTATGGCTTACTGCTGCAGTGCTGAGCTGCTGTCAGGCAGGCTTTACACTGCCTGTTGACATCTGGGTTTCTGACACCATCAAGAGTGTGAATTACTTGCTGAAGTGCTGCATCTTCCACTCCTGGATCTTGGGTGGGACTACCATATTTTATACAGCACATGTGTGAGGAACCTATTGGTGGTGGGCTACAGACAATGCATAAATTTATTTCATGTGGTTCCTTCTCCATATTATTATCTGAATAACTGTACTTTGTATTTCTGGTGTGACCCACAAGATGTGTTTGAGAAGCATGTTCAGTACTAAGCAGATGAGGGTGCTTCACCTCCTGTACAGAGTAGCAAATAGCTTTCATCAAATAATTTTTTTTTTATCACTACTACCCTGCTCTTGTGAAATGGAGGCAAAAGCTCTGTATCCTGTCATGAATGAATGAATGAATCTTCTTGGTCTTTGTCTCCCAGTCTTTTGAAAAAAGCTTCTGAACAGCACTCAACTCCAAGCTCTAAAAAGAGTTACTTAGCATAAGAGCAGAACATTTGCCTAAGAGGGTTTTAGTCCAAGAATGACTTTTCATATTTAATTGATCTGTATTGTTCAATTAGGGAGATGTATAATGCCCTCTGTTGTGCATGTATAGCTTGAAGGAGAAATGAATGAAGTATGAAGTACAGCAGAAGAGTAATTTCAGACAGAATCAGCTCTTAGCAGTGTACAGCACTGGATTTCTGTTCAGGCCTTGATATGCACGAGTAAATATGAATTGTGTAAATACATCAGATTGGTGATTTCTCCATGCAATTTATTTGGGGTTAGATTTGTTCTTATTCTAGCCACATTTCAGTAACTTTTTTTTTTTTTTTCCGTGTCTTAAATGTTTTCTGCTCAGAATAAACGGCCTATTGTATTTCATTGTGTTTTGCTTCTAAAACAGCTCGCTGGGGCTCTTCTCCCCCCGGCCCCTTGCAGGACTGTGCCACTGAGAATGGCAGTGCCCACCCTGGGCTGAGCCTGATCCCGCAGGGGCAGCACTCAGCTACCAGCCTCGTCTTGTCACTGTTGCGCTCTCACAGGTTTGGGAGGAGGATTTGGGGGGATTTAGGGAGGCTGCTGCCCCTCCCAGCTGCTGCAGGAGCCTATGACCCCCCGCACACAATTTCCCCTGTGTAATTTGCTCAGGATTTGTAATTCTGCAGAACACATACACAAGCGCATTGTTTTTTTCCTCGACATGTTTCCTCCATCGGTGCTGTGATTCTTTACTAACCCACAGAGCCATTCTGCTCCACAGTTTACCCCAGCTTTGCCCAGCGTTTTGTACTTGCTGCTGTCTTCACTCACACAGCCCGATGCAGCAGGTTCTCTCACCCGGCACTGCCCGCCCTGCTCCTTCCCAGCTCTTTTGATTTCCACACAAGATGATTGAGACCTCACGAGGCTTCCTCTGCTGGAGCCAGTGCAGTCAGACGTGCTGTTAGAAAGTGCTGATGATTCACGAGAGATGATTTTAGACCTGGCAGAAATCAGTGACCATGGGTACTGAGCGCCCAGCAGGTACGGAGCACCTGTCCTGGGAGGTGCGTGGCATCAGGGAGCCTTGTCGGTGTGCAGCTCTTCCCTGATGATTTGTAAGAAGGCTTTCTGGGGATATGCTCGTGTCTTAAGGATGCTCAGTGTTAGTCTGGGCTTCCAGAAATCCACATAGAAATCCACGCTGCTTTGCCAGCTCTGCTTTCTGTGGGCATCTGTCAGTGGCAGGGTAAGGTTTGCAGACAGGAGGGACAGGCACTGAGCATCCTTCCCTCTGACCTCTGCCTCCACAGCTCCCACAGGTGCTTCCCACTTAGCCCTCCCATATACACCCTGTCATGCTCTTTTCATATACAAGGTGACTTTCTGCTCCCAGTTCCTTCACTTGGGAGAGGTGGAAGATGCTTTAGGAAGATACCCCTCTCACCATGGGGTGATCCGCAGTGCTGAACTAAAGCACTGCTGTCCCCCCTCTTGCAGGCACGGAGCTGTGTGAGCAGGGCTGTGGTCATTCACACTGTTCTATGTTTCTGCTTCAATTGCTGCCTGGTTTTCATGTTGTTTGCCAGCACTTCCCACGATAAATATTAAAGGAACGTATCACACATTTTCTCCATTTTAACAGGGAGGCAGAGATGGAACAAGCAAATACAGTGCAATGCTGAGCACAAAGTTGGGTCCCTCCTGCAGAGCTGCAGTAACATGCTGGTTGGAGTGCAAGAATTGCTCAGGTGAATTCAGTGTTTGATGGGCCTCTTGTAATTGCAGATGGAGGGAAAAACAGTAGTCAGATACATCTGAGAATGACGAGTGCAGAACAGGGACTGACTCGATATTTTCTCAAGTCAAGTGGAAAAAAAGGAAGCCCAGTATGAGAAAGCTGAAAAGGTCAAACTAATTTGTACTTGGGTGATAATGGCTAATGCCACGATTGTTTATGAAGCTTGCAAAATCTTCCCAGTGTTAACCACGGTGATATATCTGTTGGTGATTTTGAGAAATTAAAAATGAAGCATCACTTGTTCCACCCTCTGTATGCCTTAATCTGTTTTGGTTTAGGATTCCTTTGAAAAGTTATATGTTCTTTACCGATTAGTTAAGATTAAATTTATTTAGTTCTCTTGACTTTGGTGAGCTGTGGCTGAAGGGAGATCTTTTTTAAACAAGGAAGATTAATAGTTAGCTTGATGAGAATATGGCTAAAAACCTGCCCATGTCTTGCTGCTTAGGCATTCTGGCTGGGTTCTGTTTGTTTATTTTGCTGCAGTCTTCTCTGTTTATTTACTAGGGAAAGTGGAAATTTTATATGCATGTGCAGCTCGTGCTATTAAAATAGGAATAAGTGGTGAGCTCCTAATTCCCCACACTGCCTTCTGCTTCCTCAGTTATTTATGCAGATTTGCAGCTTCTTTGAGTGGCTACTGGAAATGATGTGAATTTTCCTGGGATTCTGCTTTCTTTCCTGGGAGCAGCAGTGCTACCAAGCCACATAATTTTCTAGGAGATAACATGGGACTGTACCGGGAGTCTCTCCTGCCTCGTGTACAGCACAAAGTGTCGGCTCCAGAGGAATTCATTTGCCAGACTTATCACCGAGACATTTAATATCTGGAATGATTTAGTATATCAAATCCTGGAGTTTGGGGCTGAGTGTAGCTGCATTCGTCATTGTTGCAGAACCTTGACAGTGAACAAAAGGTGCTGCAGGGAACCATAACTCATGCAGCAAATTAATGGGTTCCTGGCTTTGCTTGCTCAGCTGAATGGAAGCTGGAAATGGTGTGGTCTCACCGGCTGAAGGTTTTCTTCAACAAGTGTGTGCATTAGGAGTTTGTGTGTCCGTTATCCCTGGGACAGATACTGGAAGTGTTGCCCTCCTGCCAACTGGCTGGGACTGGCACTTCTTGGGTTTGAAGTACTTCTCTAGGAAGGATTTTAAAGGAGAGGAAAAAAAAAAAAAAAAAAAAAAAAAAAAAACTTGTAAGCTGTTCTGGGAGCATGATGCATTTGTTTTAACAGAAATGTTTTTTTCAGTGTCATCCACAGGCAAAAGAGAACTTGAAGCCACAAGACCTGCATGCCAGTAATACTTACAATATTATTACATAGCATCACTGAGCATTTTGCCATTGGGAAGGGGTGTGCAATTCGAGCAGATATTTGATCACCTTCAGATGAAGGGTTCCCTGAGTCTGGGCTACTGCAAGTGAGGTTTGTCCATGTCTGAATTTATGCAGGCTGTTTTAAAACATAAATCTTTCTCCTGACTGTCAGCAGCCATCACATTTTAGAGTATTGGAACTTACCTGCCCATAGGGGTCTGCAGCTCCATGTCTCCCTGGCCCTGATTTTTGAGCTTATCTCTTTTTTCTAACTCTGACACCTTTAAGAGGAGATGAACCCAATTCCAGCAAAGGTGTTTTTGTTGTTGTTGTTGTTTTGTTTTGTTTTGTTTTGTTTTGTTTTGGGGGGAGGTGTTGGTTTCAATTCTGTTTCTTTCCTTTGAAGACCAGGTTTCAAGGTCATCAGTATTTTTCGAGAGTGTAAGTATAAAGTCCAACCATACTGCATGACTGCAGTGTCTCTTCTGCTTTTCTGCTTCAGTCTCCTGGACCACTGAAGTTAGAACCTGTATAGGCAAAGCCCGTCTCTAATAGCTCAGGAATACCCTCTCTCAGTTTGTTCAGTCCTGTGTAATTGAGAGCTGGCAGCCTTTGGCCAATCTCAGGGTGTATGAACAGAGTCCTTACAGTAGATTAAGTGATACATCACAGCTCCTGGGCAAACATTACACAAAGGAACCCAATCTGCAGCAGCTAGCATAAATGGAGAGCAGGGCAATCTTTGTATTGCTGTTTATTTAATTACTTCAGATTTGTTTCTCTGTAAACACTTGCCTGACCAGCCGTGCCTCTGAGTTTCCTCCTGAGCAGCCTGTGCTCATGAGATGATCAGAAGGTACTTAGAGAAACCAGACGTCTGCAGGCTCTGTTGCCTCTTTGCTTTGGGAGAGGAAAACTATGGGAATTAGAGAGAAAGTGGAAAAAAAGGGCAAAGCATAGAGCATAGCAGGAAAACTTCACAAGGCGAGGAAAAAAAATCTTCATTTTGATTTTTCTTCTATCCTTTACTTTAGTTCTTGTGTCATATACTGCTGTGGTGGCTCCATGCACATAGTGTCTCATGCCATGTCACTCATGCAGTTAGTGGTAGATAACATCTCTTAGAAGACTCAGTTATGGTTCTCCTCTGTCAGCAGAATTCAGGGAAGACTCCTTGCTTCAGAAGAGGAGGGACTGAGGGCAGTTAGCTGGACCAGCCCACTCAGATCTTCTGCCATCCTCTAGGAACTTCCTTCTTGCTGCCAAAGGGAAGAGGTTGCCCCTTCTGCCTGAAGAAGGCAGTGAGCACATGTTTCCACACGGTGCCTCAGTTTCTTACATGTCAGCATATGAATAGTCTTGGAGAGGACATGTGGTTCACGGGGTCAGGGACAGCAAGCCCCTTGCCTATCCTTGCAAAGACACTGAGCACCAAACCCCAGTGCGCCCCAGCTGGGCCTTCCACCAGTCAGCCTGTGCCCAACAAGATGTGTTACAAACATTTTCACTGAAATATTTTTTGCAACATGAAAAAACTCCAAGAGGAAAATCCTTCAAATCACATTTTAAAAGCATTTAATGTGGCACTGGAGCATTCTGCAAATTAAAGCCAGCCCTGGGACCAAACCCTCAACTATTAAGCTGCTGTCTTTTTCCTTCGCTTTCTGATGTCAGGAAGTTCTGAGATTTGTGGTGGAAGTGCACAGCTTTGTGAGCCAGCTAATGTTTGCAGTCATTTTTGGCATATTCAGAGACAGCAAGGCTACCTCTGATAGCCTGCTTGCTATCAGCACCCACTGTATCTCAGAACCATTTTATTATTATGATTATTATTGTATTTTAGAACCATTACCTAAAATATGGAATCACTGCCCCTAGAAAAGTGGATTATCCTTTCCTGGGTAGCTAATTTTATTTCACTCAAGAAAATTTGATTCATATTTCTGAAACATTGCCACTAAACAGCTTTCTAAGCAGAGTTGCAGTGCAAGACCAAATTAGATTCGTGTAGGGAGAAGGGAAATATTGTTGTTGCAAGTGTCCAAAGGGGTTGAAATGAAAATAATCTTATAGATCAAACTTAAATTGAGTTCAGATATTACAGAGATAACACAGTTCTGTACCTAGAAAATCCATCTGTCAAAAATAAACTTCAGGGTCACATTTTAAAATGGCACTTCTTGTTCTGGATCCTTTAGCTTCTCTCTCAGGCAGACCCGAGATGGCAGCCCCATACATTGCAGAGGCACAGAGCTTGCAAAGCAGTTAAAGCTGCAGGAGTCTGTTAAAAAAAAATAATAATAAAGAAAGAAGCAAGTAAAAAGTTAGGGACAATGTGGTAGGGAGCCTCTGGGTGAGGATTAAAGGGGTGTAAAGAAGATGTTGTCATGGGTGTCTGCTATGGACAAACCCAATAATGGGCTGTGTGGGAATGGCAGGCCAAGTCTACATACTAGGAAACATTTTGCGTAGTCAAAGAATGGGACAGGCTTCCTAGCAATGTGGTTGATGCCTCATGCCTGTGTCAGTGTTCAAGAGACATTTGGATAATGCCCTTAATAAAATGCTTTAATTTTTGGTTATCCTTGAAGTAGACAGGCAGTTGGACTTGATCTTTGCAGATTCTTTCCAACTGAACTACGTTGTGATCCTGTAAAAACACCCTGTGAAGTCCTGAAGGGTGAAGTGGGAGTAGTTTGTATCGAAATGAGGAACTTACTTGACCCTTATTACCAGACTCTGAATACGCCTAAAATTTCAGGTCTTTAATTATCCATGTGGCAGTCTCGTGGGCTACCAGCATGCTGGTTTATCAGAGGTGAAGAACAGAGGCACACATATGGAGACGGTCAGAGACACAGAGATATTTAGGCAGTGCAGTTTCTGAAAAGGTCTATCCAAACTCTTTGAATTTTGGGCTACAGGGCTATTCAAAACAATACATTTATGGCAGAGGAGAATTTTTCACACTGTGTTCTTATCCCCCACGGGATGCATCATAACTCGGTCTCATGCTTAAAACAGACTTAGGGGTTTTTTGCACCTGTATTTTTGCTTTGGATCAGTCCTTCCCTAGCCTTGCTGATTTCTGGACATTGAAATAGTCAGGTAAAAGGTCTCTCTGAATACTTGCTTTAAAACAAAAAATACCTAGAATTGATAATGTGTTTTTGAAAATACATGTATAACCAAGTATGATTTAACTAGCTAAAACATTTTGAGTAGGCATAAGCATTCATATAGGAGAACCTGATAATACCTATACTAATGTAGTGCTGTCCATTACCATTGTATAAAATGTAAAATATTGTATAATATTTGAATCCAACTGCAGAGAATCCTTTATAACTATACCGACAATATCTAATTTTAGTAGCTAGTTAAGTTCTGTAGAACAGATGAATGCCTTTCTCCTTTGCGATTCACTTCTAAGACGGTATGTATCATCCACATTTCTATTTTTATATATGTATTATGTTTTTATATGTATTATAACTCCTTTTCCTGAACTCTTAGACCAGTATTCTGCATCCCTGCTGAAAAGGCCTGGGGGCTACTTGTGGCTCTGTGCCGGTGCCATGGCTCAGCCACCCTGGGGTGCAGCCCATGGGCACCCATCCCCAGGCACTCGTTAGCCCACCTCCACACCCCGAGTCTGGCTGTGGTCCCCGTGGTCACCAGTGGATGTGGCTGAGCTCAGGGGCACCGCCAGGGTGGCTGGAACCATGCCCCGAGAAGCCCGGTGTGAATTCAGCCTCACTGGCTCCCACCACCCTTCCCACATGGCCAGGACGACTGTGTGCTTTTGGACAAAACCACCGATTTGTGCATGTTCTTTTCCAGACACTTCACGGGCTGAGCCTCTGGCTGGAAGGCTCTGGCTTTGAGACTGCAGTGAAATTAAGCGTGTACCTAAGCCCTGACAGGATCAGGGCCAAACACTTTAAATAATTGATGGACTGCTTCATTTCTTTAGCCTTTCTAAAGTAAACTGAGTTTCAGATGAACATGAGCTGACTTAGATGTTTGGTTGGGAAGAAAAAAAAGCCCCCTGAATTGCACTGATTTCCCACAGGATTGACTTGGGAGCAGGAAAAATAACTTCTTCAGCTTCATCCTTCTTCTTCTTTCCCTTGTGCTAACCTGTGCTAACCAAGCATCTTTTTTTTTCTTTTTTTTTTCTTTTTTTTTTCTTTTTTTTTTTTTTGTTTTCCTAGAGTTCTTTTCTAGGGAAAAAAAGAAAAAAAAAAAGAAAAAAAAAACTTTAAATTAAATATTAAATCTGAAAATAGGAGGGAGAAAGTTGGGATAAGTATTTATGAACCCAGTTGGCCATCTATCCCAAGGATATTGTGGTTTTGCAAAGTATATTCCTGTATAATTTTTGTAAATGTTTATAAATTAATAACACAACTAGAATAGATGTATTTCCCATCACACCTGACAGTGTGTGAGAGAGACTGCAAAAGTAAAAGAATTCAAAGTTACTGACCCGAATACTGTGTAGGCTGAAAAGAAAAGGAGAATGGAGGCCAATAAATGTAGATAGCAGAAAGAGAAGCAGATAATGAGCATCTATGTTTTGACTGCTAAATGCTGCTGTGGTCTTGTAGGCTAGTTTGTAGGAAGGATGTCATTTGTACGGGCAGGATGTGGAAGAAAGTGGAATTAGTTTGTTGAAAAACAAACAGGAAATGTGTGTCCATTTTGGATGGCTCCTCATATTCCACTCTCTGCAAATGGCTAAATATATTAGCTGAAAATAGAAGCATGGCAGAAAGAGCAGTTACGCTGGGCTTCGGGGAGAGGAAGTTGCAGTAATAAAAAGATGTGTGTACTAGTCTATAGAAGTGTTACTTCTTGGAAACTTCCCTCTGAGCAATTTCTTTCTCCAGTGGAAAATATTAGCGAAGTAGGACACCTCTGAGAGTTAATTTATAACACCATTTATATTTGCTAATGATAAAACCTACCAAATTATTAAAAATTCTAAAAACTGCATGGATGGAGTGTCTCATAGCAGAACATAGGCTTTGATCCAAAATGTGTTCTTTTTCCCTCTCTTCTTTTAATCCTTTTACTCTTTGAGTCATATTATGTGTTAAAACACTTTTTTTTTTGTACTTTTCTGAATGTGAACATGTTTAGAACTCATAAAATTGCCTTTGAGGTGACCTTCACAGCTTTAGGAAGTGAATAAAGTGGCAGAGTGTTGGTAATATGAGCGGGCTGGGCTCCTGGTCTGGGTGAGCATTTCAGATGTGATAACACCTTGACTCAGACACCCGTTATCATTGGTCACAGTTAAGTTTCATGAAGTCTGAAATACCTTCCTTGTGTCAGCGACACTCCTGGCAAATATAAAAGCACTGCAAAGGTTTTTTTAAAGACCAATATTTACTGCTGAAAGGGCATCCTGCCGCCACCAACCCGTTCATTATCCTCTTCACGAAGGAAAAGGCGACTCAGCCTTCTGCTGCCAAGGTTCCTCTATCCCTTCATCTCCTCTGCCTCTGTCACTCGTTCCCTTTGCTTCTGAACCTTAGCATTTGGTATTCCAGATGTTGGGTTTGATCCATCCATCACCTGTCAGTAGCTTGTCAGAGCCCCTGGACACGTTCAGATGTATTTTGTGTGCAGCTCCTGCCAGAGCAGAGGCATGTTGTGCAGGGAGGCTGGGCACACAATGAAGTTGATCCATTTTGGCTTTATTTCAGCTCATCTTCAGGTTATCCCTTTTCAATACTTTCCCCTGAAACAGAATGGAGAACTTGTAATGGGCAATTCCTGATTTGTGAGGGGTTTGAGGGTTTACTTGTATGGAAAACAAGGCATGGTTTATTACAAACACACCTATTTCAATTCTGTCCTCTGCTACAAAGCTAAAAAGAAGGGTAAAACTTTGCCTATTATGTTTCTTCAGCTGAACTTGATACTAGTGCTGAGAGAAAGGTTTCCATGGTGAAAGTAGAAAAAATCAAATTTGAAAACTGCTTTCTTTTGTGTATTTGCTGCTATTGTTTTTAATGGTCACTGTTCTGCATGTTTAACAGTCATTATCCACACCTTCTAGCTTGTGAATACATTTACATATTTTAAATCAACATTAGCAGAGAAAAAATCTGTGATTTGCCCAAGGCTGCTTATGATTTTTTTATTTTTTAATGCTGAAATGCTCAGAATATCCTCCAGTGGGATCTGTCAGAAGGGTCTCTTCTGGCACACAGCTTTGCTTACTTGGTAACTTTGTGCATTGATTCCTTAAATCACCTGCTTTTTTGCTTAGGTTATATTTCATTTCTGTTCCTTCTTCTATCACAAAAGTACAAAACAAAAACCTAGTTGCAGTTACTTGCTTTATTCTTTTTTTTTTTTTTTTTTTTTTTCGAAGTTGGTGCCTCATGTGGTGTATTCCTTGCCTGTTTACCAAGCACTTTTTGGCAATTTATTTTCTTGAACAGAAAGAGTCCAGCTTGGAAGCAGCAAACTTTCAATGCATTATTCTGAGCCCCACCTGTAGCCTTATCATGTACCCGGGGTGCAGATTTCCAGCACCCCCTTCTCCATCTCTCTTTGGGTGCTGCTGCTCCAGCTGCAGCCAGCGCTGCGCGTATTCCTGGGGTGTGACACGGGCACACTTGTGCACGGCTGCAGCTGGGGAGCCCTCAGCTCTGCTAACACAGCCCCGATCCTGGCAGCAATTGTGCCAGCTTCTCGCGTTTTGCCTTGTTCCATTTTAGTCAGATGCTGAAATCATGTTTTTGTTCCATCTCAAATCATTAATTAGTCCAGATTCCATTTTAAATTTATCTCAAGCTTGCTCAAAATTTGCCAGCCCTGCCAAAGTGTTGACATGTGTTTTACCAGATATTGGTTACAGAAATCTTTCAGAATAATTCTCAGGGAAAAAAATAAAAAAATTAAAAAAAAAAATATCTAAGTACAGTGAACAAAACGCTGAAAGTAGTCTTTTGTGGCCCTGAATATCTGGTTGTGTTGATGAATAATGGAGAAGGTGTTCAGGTTTATAAAAGAGGATTCAAGATTATTACTCATTTTGCATAGCTCCTTTGCCAGGCTCTTACTACAGATACTCAACAACCCACAGAACAGTGAAATCTGTAGGTAAGAGATGTTACGTAACATGAATGAATACCTGAACTTCTGGCTGACCCCAGGCTTTGCTGAGCAATATATTTGTTGCTCTTTTTGGTGGGCTCAAGTCACTGAAGAGAAATTTGCAGATTTTATCCAGTACACACAGCAACTTTCTCTGCTTGCATCTTTATTATTTGTCAGGGTGAGTTTATGAAAATTAAGAAAGTAAATTCTATCAGTTACAGCCTGTAAGTACAATTGCATGGCAGTGCCATCATCTGAGCCTGTTTGGCTGCTTGCTTAAGCGGCTCTGGATCCAGCACAATGCAGGGGTCGCGGACGCCCTCATTTGGAGCTGTCCCTGGAAATTACTGTAGCTGGTGTCTGAGAGATCCTAAAGCATTACCTGATGAAATATTGCCTTTTAATATACATTTCCATGCGATTTAACAAATAGATTTCTTCAGCTTAATGCAGAAAAGAAGCTAAATGAGTCAGTAAATGCTAATGTGTCCACGTTCTTCCCAGATAACTAGTTGCCTTTGGGACAGTATCAATAAGTGGCATTTATGTGATATTATGAATGTGTTAATTATGTGTAGACAAAATAATGAGTAAGCAAAGGTCAAGGATAAATCCAATTTTCTCAGAAATACACATCAAACAGCTTCTAATATTTAGGTCATTAGCATTATTGAATATTCAGTGTCATTTAAATTATGTGCATTTTTTCGGTTGCTTATATTTTTAGTCCAGGAGATACTGGGCAACTTAAAGGGCTGTGCAAATGTTTTGTAGCAAAATTCAGCACAACTTCAGCAGTAACTGGACTCTATTTTCTGCATACATTGGTTAACTGCCAGGTTGAATTTGGGATTGATTTCTTGTTTGAGATGTAACCTTGAGATTTTTTTTTTTCTAAATTCGAAATGAAGGAAATGAAACTGTGGCCATGCTGGCTATTAAACTGCTGAACCTTGAAACTCAATGTAAATCAAAACAAAACAAAAAGCTCTTGAGACCTTAAATGCCCAGCTCTGCCCTAGTTCATTGGGATGTTCATTATCAGTGCACTTTTTAAAAGCAATGCTGTTAGCATGCTGGAGATTTCAGGCTTTGCTTTTTACAAGCAAGCCATAAGTATAAATATCTATTTGGCAGGGACCTTTCTGAAATCCAGTGTTTTCTAAGGCAGGAGGAAATCCTGGCTGATCAATATAGCCATTAATTAGAAGGAAAGGTCCAGTCATGATTTTTACTTCTAAACTTTTACATATTGACAGTTGGCAAAGCAGTTAAGAAGTCAATAAGGATCTGAAAGTTACTGTACTGTTGGGTTGCTCACTGAAAAATAGCAATTAGGCTTCTTCTGTCTCCCAGGACCTCCTCTCGCTGGTGTCTGGAAGCATCCCGCAGCTGAACAAGATGCTGTTCATATATGAAATATTCATGTTCTGACATCAAAACATGTTGCAAATTATTTCAGTATGGTAGACTGAAATTAGATTCACATTTTATTTTTCTTATAAATGCCTGTCAGTGTTGCTAAATCAGTTTGTCTTTGCAGTCTTGAAATCGTGTCAGTCTGAATTTCCTTCATGTGCATACTGTTTTGGGCAAAGACACATGACTTCTGTGCTCAAGATGGAGCATCTTTAAATAAATGTGAAAACCTCCTGGGAATTAAGTATATTTAAAAATAAAAAACTTTGAGGGGGCAACTTTCAGAGTGACAGATAAACACCTAAATGCTGATGGATTGGGATCTTTACTCCCCACACTGTGCAAATACCATGCATATGTTGCATTACCCAGTATTTGGTGGTTGTTGGGTATATAACAAGGCACTCTGGTATCTAGCACTGATGAAAGTAGAGATGAGCATTGAATTCCCAATCCCATGGGTTCTTTAATGCTGTTAAGGAAGGATCGGGTGATTCTAGCAGCCCTGCAAATGGCAATGGAGGTTGCAGGTGCTTGGTCCATGGATTTATGGGCATCCTTTAGATCCTTCAGATGTCTCTGGATGCAAGAAAAAATGATGGCAGAGATTTGTCAGCCCCTGCCTGTGAGCTGTCTGCATGGCCACAAACCTTAGGGAGCAGTGGAGCTGGTCTGCTGAGGACCACTCAGACATGTGAAAGCATCTGACAAGGCTGTGACCTGGTCCTTTAAGTCAGTAGGCAGGGGAATTAATTCAGTGTTAACTTCCATGGCACTGTAGTGCTGCATTCATGCATAAATAATCTCAGTTTTGCAGTTGCTAAAAAAGCAATTTTAGTCTTCAGTCTATGACACATTTGCTTGGGAAATACCCCATCAGGGAAGTTATGCATCTTTGAATATCTCTCTTATTTTCTTCCCTGCCTCCTGTCTCTGTGTTACCTGTGCCTGTGCTGGCACCTCACGAGAATTTTGCCTGTGCCCGGTGGCCTGGCAGAGCTGCTGGCTGTGCGGTTCAAGAAGACAAAGCTCTCCTCAGAAGCCACTTTTTTTTTTTTTTTTTTTTCCAATTAAACCCAGCTTTTTCCAAACATTTACAAGGTTTTTAGTTTTTTTTTTTGGTCCTGCCACAGATGGAGTGCCTGGTTCCCAACACTGACTTTTAGTATTGCCCTCTAATAATTATCAGCTCCCGTGAGAGATATCCTTGCCCGGCTTTGCTTTTGCAGCTGGCTCTGTGGCAGACTAACTCTGAAAAAAGAGTTAACCTTCCTCCTTTTCTACTCCACCCTTAGTGCACTGCTGAAGTTTTTAACAGAAAAGTGACACTCTTTTATGAATTTCCCTGGATTTCCCTTGGTCATTTAACATAACCCCTTTCGACTACTACCAGTAGATTTTATAAATTGTGGGCATATGCGTTGGTGGTGGTACTGTTTTCATTCAACTGAATGTAATCCAGTTGAGTGTAGCAAGTGCGTAATAAATCCTTCGGACTACTCTCAGCAATGCCACATGGCCTGGGGAGAGAAGCAGAGGCTGAGGGCTGGCCAGAGGCAGCACAGCCCTGTGCAGTGTTTGCTCTGCTGCAGGGTTTGTTAGGCACTGCACCGAGTCCTGCACCCTGCACGCCTAACTGCTTTCACAATTTATCTCCCGCTGTACACCGTGATACCTTTTCAAGCTCCCTGAAGTGTGCATGTGCCTCCTTGGCGTGCTCCTAGTTGTTTTCAAGGACCTGCTTTTAAGATAAAATCACACCTGCAAAGCTCTAACCTCGACAAAAACTCCATATTGCTCTTTTCGAAAAGCGAGGCTCTCGTGATGAGCTTCTGCATTTTCCATTACGAAAGACTTTCCAAAAGATTTTTTTGAATGATTTCTTGATAGCTGGCAATCTCCTGAATCATTTCTTATACAGAAATTGTTCTTAAAGGTGTTTTGTTCTGGTCACAACTGCCACCAAGCTTGGCTTGTCACAATTACCAGCCTATACCTTGGAGAGCAGCAGAGTCTGTAGGACTGGCCCGAGGGGCTGGTGTTGTATTTCTTCTTCCAAAATGGTGGGCAGGTCACCTCCTTTTTCTGTGCCTCTCTATTTTCCTGCCTGCCTTTGTGTCTTTTGTCTGTTCCTTTGGGGTCTGGTAGTCTTTGAGCTCAAACAATGCATCTGATCGACAGTGGGCCCTGTTTTAATCCAATGATAAATAGTTAATTTTGGAGGCTTAGGTTGACAGCAAGCCACCTTGGAGTGTCACACGGCAAGACTTTGGTTTCCGTCTATAATCAGATAAGGAACAGATATTTCCTGTAAATCCTTCTCTAGTGTTCAAGTCATACCATTAGAGCATTAAGTCAGATACATGACACCCAATTTCAGAGTAATTCCTGAGGAAAAAGCACATTATATTTTTTTAATGGGCTTCCCAGGACTTATTTTGTTTCTTCCTGATGAATATGAATTCCAGCAAGTTCATCTGAATTCTGACCTTCAAGTACACAAATGTTTTTTTAGATCAAGAGTGTGGTCTTTAAAATTATTTAGTCTGTGTGAATGTTTTCCTCTCTTCCCTAAAAATCCCGTTAGAGTACAAGAATAGAACTGTTGTGTGTGTTCCTAAAATTCATCTGTGTTCTTACACTGAACTACCTGCGTCTTGTAGAAATACTGTTCTTGTCAGCCTGGCTGCTACTGACCTTTTCTTTCCAAATGGCTTTATTTGGATCGTATGCTGCATACAATATAGTCACTTCTCCTCATTTTCTTTTCTTCTGATTGCCAAGTAAAGCCAAGCAGCTCAGAGAAACTCCTTGTAATGTACTGTGTGGTTTGCTATAACAGTCTTTCACAAGCACCTTGGTTGAATAAATATCCATTGAATAACTGGAGAAGATATTTGTATTCTTTTTATTTTGATTTATGTTCTGTCCTCCTATCTCTGCATCTTCAAGAGTAATTGCCAGTTTTCACCTCCTACAGAGAAAATATAATAGAGCCGAAGAATAAGTAAAATGTGCTCTGTTTCATTCTATTCTGTTTGCAAGGGAGCCTTTATATGCATACACTAATAATTTGCAAACTGAAAATCATAACCTCATTCTCAGCTGGACTTGCAGTAAAAAGCTACTCACATGCTTCCTGGGTTTCATTTCCTTGTGAAGCTTGCCAACTGGAGACCTGTACATATGGCCCATTCCCCTTTATGATATCAGTCAGTCCGACTCCGGTGTAGTAAAGGTATCCCAAATGAATATGAAGGTTGGAGCCAGTATGTTCCCTATTATAGACATCATATTCCCATGCACCGCTGATCTGATAGCAGCCAGAGTGTATGTCATGCATTTTAATGATGCTGCCAGTACGGTGTCTCTCGGAGGATTACCACGCGGTCTCCCTGTGATGGGTGGCGAGTCCTTTCTGTCGTCTGATACAGGATGCTGTTAGGGGTGACTGCAGCGTGAAATATCTCTGCATGCTGGCAAAATGCTGCATTATATTCGAAAACACTTTTGAAGCTGCGGCTGTCACTGCTCTGCGGGGACCTTTTCTTAATCTGAACAATAATAAGGTCAGTTTGGTGCAGCACGATTTTTCCATCAATTAGTTCAGTCATACTTCTAACAAGCCATATATAATCACGCATGTTTAACCCGCAGGTTACGTGGCCTTGCTCGTTCTGTGACCTACAGATCACAGAGCTGCTAATCTATTATTTTGTAAGCGAAAAATGTAATAGAGATTTTGAGTGGAATTATCCTGTCACACGTTCAGGCCCCTACTTTAGATACTAACCGAACCACAGAAAATGAATTTTTCATCTATCTGGGCCACCATGCCTTGGTCTTCTCCTGTCCCTCTCTTGTGACCTGACCCCCTGGGGAAATGAAACCAGAAGTACACTTTGCTTGTGAGTGCTCTTGGGCCTTGCCTTTCCATATCAGTACAAACCAAGCTCCAGGTGATCTAGTGCTCTGCTCACAACAGGTTTGTTCTCACCTTTCGCCTTTCCTGCAGTCATGAGCGCCAGGAGATCTCACTGCATCTCACTTGCTATGGCCATCTGCAGAGAACAAGTCAGGCAAGCTCCCCTCTCCTTGCTTCCCCTGTCAGTGAGAAGACCTGGACTTCGGGATTTGAGGTGGACAAATTCCAACTCACCTGCTGGTGTACTGCTTATTCCCTTCAGTATTCAGATGGATGGTAAAAGGTGTCACTGAAGTTGCTTCTTTGGAGAAAGCTTCCTTAAGAAGACCCTTTCCCAGAAATTGAAGCTTTTTTGTATATTCGTATACTTATGTCTTATGTAGTAGGAGCTCCAGAAAGGGACGCCTTTCAATAAAAAATATTTTTTTCAAAATTTGAGTGACAGAAATTCTACTTCCCTGGATAACACAAAGTTTTGAATTTATTTTGAATGCAAACTAAGCAATCGGTAGGGGCAAAAAAATGATCCAGAAGCAGATTAATCCAAAAGTGCCTAATTTGATAACCCCAGTGTAGATTGCACGAATGCTTCACTTTCTGCTAAGCATTACAGGGCAAATACTAATGTAACTATTACACTGTTACCCTAGTAAGATAGATGAACCTGTATAGTTAGATTGGTAACTGTACCGCAGTGGGATGAGAATCTGCAGTGCAACTTCTGCAGGTTCTGCATTTGAGCTTAGTCCAGTTATCCATAGCACCACGATACACCAGGTTTTGGCTTGCAATGATGAGATGTAAGAGATGCAATGTCTGGGAAAAAATTCACATCCTAGGAAGTATTTTCAAAGTTATTGGGGCATTTGGTTTGGATTTATACATTATTTTAGGGGGAAAAAAAAGTGTTATGCAATTATCACCTGAAAATAATGAGTTTTCTCGTAACAAAAATCTAATTTAGAGAGAACTGAGACAATAGCTTCAAGTAATTTTTTCTGGCACCATTTTTATCTTTATTGAGAAAATACTAAAAATTCAGCGATTTGGAGTACTAAACTGTCTTTTTTTTTTCTTTGCAACTTGGACTACTTTTTTTTTTTTTTCCTAATGTACAAACGTGCAGTTGTAGTTTTAATCAGTGCATGCCTTAACTATCCTAGGAGGAACTAATTATTTCTGTTGGCACAGCATGGTGAACTTTCTTTCCCCTCCCACTTGAAATAAGTTTCTTGCTATTTGCAGAATGAAGTTTGAAAGACTTTAATTATACAATGAAACAGAAAGTGTCATAAGCCAGAAGGCAAAAAATCTCAACTCTCACAAATTGATGTTGAAAGTTACTTTGAGTGGTTGAGGTTGGTCATCATGTTGTGAGTGCTTGCACTGAGGCCAGGTTACTGTCATGTCACAGCCTGATTTGACACTGATGAAGTGTTAAATTATCTGTCTGAGTTGTAACTTTCAGATCAGGGACATTTAAGCAAAACTGTCCCACCAACTCAGCTGCATCTCAAAATCCCTTCAGTCACTATAGCAGGACTAAAACTGAGACTTAATTCAAGGCTGCTGGGCGCACGCAGGCAGGTACAATGAACCTACTTGATGCTTCACGTAACCCCAAAAATGCAAAACACAGATCCAGAATTAGTAATAAAACCTATGCTCAACACAGGCACTAATACAAGAAGAAATAAACATCATTACAAGGTCAATGTAGCTAAATTGGTATCCTCACTGTATTATAAGAAAGTAATGAGAACCACCTTCAGTTTCAAACAGAATTCAATAGAAAATCAACAAATGGCTACTGCAGACATCTTTTTTTCTAGCAGAAACCAGGGACAGCATGCAGATGCTCTAGGATAACACAAGTACAAACACAGAGGCATGTACAATCTTTAAGGAAAGGACAAACAAATTCCAGTAAGCAGCAAAAACACCCACTGCTGTTATTTTATGAATAGATGGTAAATCTGCCTTCTGCATGTTGGTGAAATAATGAAAAAATCCCAGGATTTTGAAGGCGTAAAATTGCAGACAATTTGTGTTTATAGCTGTAGATGGCCACACAAGTGAAACTAAATTGAGTGCCGGATGGAGCTAAGGGAAAGGGAATCAGAAATGCAAGAGAAAGATAAGGTTGTAGAAATTTCTCTCTCCAAAGCTAATCAGAACTAAGTATCCTATTGCCAGCAGCATGGAGAACATTTCAGATAACAGATAATGATGGAAATTATGTAGGATAATTATGTTGCAAAGAACAGCAAAGGTTGTACGTGCTGGCTTACAGAATTGTCACCTACGTCCTCCCTTTGTCACCCTAAAGTGGGGTACCCGCTGCCCCATGTCGTGCACAAAGTTACCCTATTGGGAAAAAAATGGCTCGGTGATTAACTGCATGTAATACCTAGCATCTAACATAGTATTCAAAATGTAATCGTTCTAATTTGCAATTGTAAATCTCCTGTTATCAATTAATTTACATTGTACAAGTAACCATCTGATTATCTTTGTGCATTGCTGTATTTACACTGCAATTTAATTGTAAGTAATTAGCATGTAATTGCATATAGTTATTTATACCTTGTAAAGAAAGTGATGTATTTGTACGTAGTAAAAATAATTGCAATTAGGGGCATTTTCTGCAAATCTTTTGGCTTTTCTTCCTTTTCAATGTGTGTAACAGTTTCTATGTCCAAAATTCCATTTGTCTGGACAAAGTTGGGTGGGTTAGGTTAGCTATCTGCAAGCTGAGGCCTCCAGAATTGCACATGGCTTTTGGTCTGTATTCGTTTTCCATTTTAAAATATTTTCCCTATCTCCCTATACTAACCTGCTCCTCATCCTTAAAAAGGGAATTTGTAATAGGAGAGAGCATCGGGTCTGTCGAACAGAAATCCCATGAGGAAGCAGCGAGACAGTGACCTCCGTTCCTGGCATGGATGAATGCTTTCCATGGAGCAGCTATAACAAAAAATATTACCCTATTACAGTAATACCTACTAAAGGTATACTTTATGAATGGCATGAAGGGCAATGGTGGCTTTCACATCCAGTACTTGTGATGGTATTTTTTTCCCCTTGCTGCTTTCCTCACTCCTCCATCACCCCACTGACGGTCACTCTGATGTCAGACTTCAAGGCCATGGCCTGTTTCTGCCATCACATCCCCCAGGCTACAGTACTCGTCCTTTGAAAGAAATATACTATTTCCTAAGAATTACTATAACAGAGGATCTCTGTTACAGGGGCCTTTGTCCGCCTGGCATGTTATGGAAGGGAAACCTTGGGTCTAACAGCTCTGGGACAAGTCTGTACCTCATTATGCATCCTGCAAGGTGCCTTGGGGGACAAAGGAGAGCCCCAACGCTGCTAGGGCAGCTCCGTGCTGCTGCTCACTCCACGCCTGCTCATCAGCATTCACGTTTCTCTAATCAGAAGATGTGTGAGATATTTGGGATTCACAAAGCAGCTTTGAGTGGCGTGAAGGACAGTGTTATCTTGTGGGATAGTCTGTGTCTGCTCTTGGGCAGGAGCTGCTGGGTGCCTTGGTAATGACGGGTTTTCTCTGCTCAGTGGGTCAGACCCCTGACTTTCATGAAGGATCTTAGGTATGCTCAAGGGACAGTATCTTTTCACTACTCAGTGCCGCTTCTGCATTTAACAAAATAGCTCCCAGCTGTGTCGCTGTCAGATTTACACCGTCTGGCAACATTATGCGATAGCAATCATCTCACTGCTGGGGCTGGCGGAGGAGATGCGAGAGGTGCCTCTCCTGCGCTGCTGAAGCAAATGGTAGATGGCATCAAAGCCACATTTAAACTCCGGTTTTCTCCCTCATCAACATTCTCCCCACCCCAGCACTTCCCCACAGGTCCGATGGCAGGACTAAAACCTGTTAATGACAACAGGCTGTGTACCCACTGCTCCTTTTGCCCAGGTGTTGGCCTTGCTGCACCCAGCTGGGTACCACTGGTGGATGAGGGCACACCTAAAGGGAAAGGAAGGAGACTGAGATCCTCGGGAGCTTATTAAAGAAGGTGGCATGCAAAGGGTGACTGGCTCTGTGTAGGAGGTCGGGGTGGGCTGCTGGTGCCACACTCAAGAGCAAAGCAGGCAGGGGTTCTCCAGGCCCCATCCCTAGTGAGTTGGCCCTCGGGGTGGGGTGATGCTGTGGGTTTAGCCACCGTGCCTGGGGGAGGCACCAGCTGGCAAAACCTTGTGGGAGCTGCTGAGCGTGGTGGAATAAGGCTTTTGTTTGGGGGTAGTGTCAGCCTTTCTAAAGGTTATGTATGGGATTGGATACATGGCTTTGCTCAAAAGCAGGGTTTGGCCTGTAGTTGTTTATACCAATGTTAACTCTTCTTCTCAGAGCTTTCCTGTATTTATTTTCTTTACCCCCAATATGTCTTGTGCAACTCCCCTAGTAAAACTAATGCTATTATGTAGATAATGTTTTGGCTTCAAGAAGATGTGAGCACATGCTTGGAGTTAATTACTGACTTGCTGCTTAGTGTCCTGCAAATATGCTTCCTTCATTCTTACATAGCAAGTGTAAGCCCTAATAGGTGTGCTGTAGGGCTGATGTAAAGACAACTGTTAACAAACATCAGGTGCTGAGAGGTCTCCAGGTGTGCTGGCAGTAGTAGTTACCATTATGTCAGCTGGAGAAGCCTTGTAGCTAATGAGACTTCTATGAAATGTCTTGTGTGCTATTGACCTCTGGAAGGTGTTCTGCAATACCTACTGTTTTTCTCATGGATCTAAATAAGGATTAATAGAATTAATTTGTATTTGGAAATATCTAGGAGCTGGACTCGCGCTGACTCATTTGGTTTTGCTTTAACAGCGTACTGGATACTTATTTGCATGATCACATCACAAGCCATACACAAAGTATAGTGGTCAATTAAGGTCTAAAGCTGCTCAAAACCTCAGAGAACCATTCAGTAATTCCTGCTCAGACTACGTAAAAGTACTGTGAGATGACTGTTTTCTGTACTTGAGCTGTAGTAGATAGTTACTCTGTGCAGCATAGTTTTGTGTTCTTCATCATATCTCTTTCACTGGAGATTTCTCCATTGTTACTATCTCTTCCCTTCTGCTTGTTCACCCCTCCAATTATATTCTTATACCTATATATTTTTAAAGACTTTAACTGTCTGAAAGGAATACTGAAAAAGAATAGGAATAGCTTATCTCATAAATCTGCTAGATATGCAGAAAAATAAATTTAATTGAAAACATAGCTATCTTGAAGTAGAAGCATCCTTAAGGTACTTAGCTAATTCCTTTGTGACTTGATCAGTGGCTTGGAGCTATGGGGATGAATGACCAGGAGTTGTTGCCAAAAAGCAGAAAAAAAGCTGTGCTCATAGCTCCTACTTGAGAGCCCAATGCTACTAATCATAAGTTGCTTAGCCTTTGAAGATTATGTAATATTTGTAACACTGTACAGATAGTCTAAAGTTCATGTTTTCAGTGTTAATATATAAACAAATAAATAACCCTAGTTATGGCTTCTGTAGGGGTGAGAATTGGTTTTGGTCATCAAAATTTGCATAAAATAACTAAGAAAGTTGGGTGAAACTTGGGCAGCTGTGGTATATAATTGCCATATATGTGACTTAGTCCCCCAGCAGCTTTACCCCCTTGGAAATGCTACTTAAGGCATAGGGTTTGGTGTATTAGTAAGTTTATGACCTGTAAAAAAATGTCAAGTCAAACAGCTGCCTACTAAATTATTCAGCTTATTGATAGAATAATGACTTTGAAGATGGAGATGTTGGGCTTAACTCTTTCAAGAGGAGCAAGGAGGGGAGCTGAATCACTGCACTTGGTTCCAGCTAGATCACAGCAAGATCTCTAGTGCTACATGCCACCTTTGAGCAGCAGATTCAAGTAGAACTAAGAGTTAGAGATGGGGTTATTTGAAACTGATGTGAAATTTAAATTAGACATTTTTGGTAGAACTGGCTAGATAGAAAAACAAATCCATATTTATAAGAAAGAAAATATATTTATATATTAAAATTAATTATATTAAATATAAAATTAATATTTATAAAAGAAAATTGTAACCTTATTATTACCCCCTACACCCCCAAGAAAACAACTAGAACTTCTGTTAAAAATCCAATACTCCTTAAATTGATGGTAGAAAAATGTAAAGTAACCTTAGTTTAACTTCTCCCAAATGTTTGCTAGCCTACATCATTGCAGAGGAAAGGCTAGAGTCTGATTCAAGTAGATGCAACAACAGTGTTACTTGTTTACCTCAGAGCTGTGCTTAACCCAAGGCTTTAGATAAGTATGTTGTTTAAAAGATAACTATAATGCATACACAAAGGAATAAAACATCAGTTTTGTTAAATCTTTGACTTCTGAAAGTTTCAAGCATGCAAGAACTTGTCTTGTCAGGACTACATTTCTTAGAATATTTAACGTGGGATACAAAAATATATCCAAAACATATTTATACCATTTTACAAGATATACAAAATAGATTTATACCATCCTATGGAGTCTGAACTTTCATGAACAATAGTATTTATTTGCAAGATTCTATAACATACATGCATATGTAGATTACTTGTACATTATGTATACACCTTAAATGTCAACATATTTGATTTTATCTACTATGGACATCTCTGCTTATTTTCAGGTTTTTCTCTATTATGGGAAAGCTGATGCTCTCCTTTTTCTCTTCAGAACATATTTTTGCATCGGTTGTGGTGCAGCAGCCACAACAAATCTGTTTTACTAATAATACGTGTTTGGTGAAACAATGTAATGAGCCAACTCTCTGTTCTGCTGGTGAAGGCTGCAGTTGGGGAAGTGGAGCTGCTGGGAGAAGCCCAAATCCTGCTCCAGATGGTCCTGGTTTCCCCCAGAGCAGGAGCTGTTCTGCCCATCTCGCTGGGTGGCAGCTGTAGGAGCACTGCTGCCTGCACCATTGGTGTGCTGGGGCACAGGGCGTGATGTGCAAAAGTTCCTTCATCTTAGAATCATAGAATGGCCTGGGTTGAAAAGGACCTTAAAGATCATCTAGTTTCAACCCCCTGCTCTGGGCAGGGTTGCTAACCACTAGAGCAGGTTGTCCAGAGCCGCATCCAGCCCGGCCTTGAATGCCTAACCTAAATCTTCCCTGTCTTAGTTTAAAACCATTCCCCCTTGTTCTATCGCTATCAACACATAAACAGGCAGTCCCCTTCCCATTTATATGCTCCCTTCAAGTACTGGAAGGTCACAATGTGGTCTCCCTGGACCTCTCCCTGCCATTTGCCCCTGGTCCCTGGGGGCTGCCTTTGAATGGCCAGGGAGGGGATGCTGCTGGCTCAGTCCATGGCTCCTCAGCCTCCCTCACAGGGTTGCTGGGGCCTGGCAGCTCCCTCAGCTGCCTTGAGAGGAGGCCTTCATGTCACCAAAAAAAAAAAGCCCTGCCTGCCTCTGCTGCATCACACGTCTGTCCCAGAGCCGATTGCCTTGGCGAGAATGTTTCAAGCTCTGTACTGATGAAATGGAGAACAATTGTATGGGTTTCAAAAACAGCAAAGATTTCTGTTGTTTCTCCTGAGCTCATCCATCTTGGTGCAGTGGCACTTCTGTTAATGTGAGCCCCACTGTGGTGATGTTCCCATCTATTACAAGCAGTGGCTTCATTCTGCTTCACAGTGAGAAGTTGCAAGCTTCTACTTCTTCCCTTAAAACATTGTTATTTTAAAAGTTTGGTTGTTTCGAATTAGATCCAAACTTCTTTTTTTAATTTACTTTTTGAGGTCCTGGATGCCTTGCCCTTACCAGTAGTGCTGTGCTGTAATTCTCCTATGGCCAACAGAACATGAGATCAGCGGGATCAAAGTCAGATCCAGCGCTGCTTTACTCTGCTCAGGGTCAGCCTCACTCTTCTAGGTGTTCTGCCTACATGGTTGAAATTCTGAGTGTTAGGCTGAGTCTTTTATCCTGATTCACACATTTACTGTTGCCACATTTCAGTTGTGACCTTCATGAACAGGATTTTGTCTTCTTTGGTGGGGTTACTCATGATCCTTGAGCAGGTCTGGCTGTGGCTTCCAGCTGCACCTCTTTGATCTCCCTCCTCTACCCTGTGGGCTGCATCAGCTTAAGAGACTGTCACCCCATCAAAACCAGCTGCTGGGAGCATTAGCCTTTGAAAAGCATGTCACTGTTAATGTGCTCTTCTTACTGAAGTATGGCCTTAGCTCTTGCCTGAGTTTTAGTGTCAGGTGCCAAAGGATCAAGGCAGAAGTACCTGTTACGAAGAACAGAAGAGAACTGCACAGCAATGAAAAATGCTGTGCTTTATATTCACTGCCATTTAAAATGGTGTTGTTACCAAAATGACTGAGGAACTTTTCAGCTTTTTTTCCAGTTGTGTCAGCTTTGGTGCCCGTGGAAGGAGGCGATTGCTTGGCTTACATGAGGTGGACCATTGAGTCCATAAGCAAAGGGCTTATTGTTCAAAAACACTAAAAAAATAATATATATATATATATATATGTACAAACAGTGTGAAGGTATGACTGCACTCCACTTGGTCACCAAGGACACAATCTTCTCCTCACATGCTAGTTTTTATAACTAAGTTCATTAATACTTGTAGATTAGCCAGTGTGTAGGTACGTGCTATTTTCCTCTGTCTTGTACATCTATTAATGTAATCAAGTTAATTGTCTGATTAAGCTGAACAGGGCTCAGTAACGGAGAGGTCGTTATGGCAAAATAGGTGAATCAGAATTAGGAGGAAATAGGTGAACTGGTAAGTTTACAGCAGCAGAATACAATGCATGGAAGGAGAGCAATTTATAGATATATTAAAATAAAAAAGGAAGGGATCTTGGGCAAATCCTAAGCTTATTATATTTCATTTTTTCTAATTTCCCCTGAAAATAATACCGTTTATTCATGATACTGCTGCAATAATTGAACCAGTGGAAGGAGAGGAATAAAGCTACCCATATAAATTACTACTTGAGACCTGGTCTGTTTTGACAGATGTCAAGGCTGGGTAGCTTAGCTTGTTCTACTGTTTATATGAGAAGGGCTTGGTATCACTAGGATGCAGACTAATAGCTTTCTGTGCTTCTGAATGTAGATAGATTACGTTGCAACAGATTTTTTTTTCCCCCTAGTCATAACCTAGTGACTCTGAGAGAATTAATTGATAAAATATTCCCTAGTTCTTTTGCATGGTGTTGCTGCAGGAGTGGCAATTTAAAAGGGAAGAGGCAGCCTGCTTGCTGGAGGGAAAAATTGTCAAGGTCCCTTATGGTTTCTGTTTAGATTTGAGAAATCAAGTTATAAAATTAATTTAAAGGATGTGATTTACTACTGTATGTTAAACTTTTCTCTGATTTTTACAATTAGTATTTGGTGTACTTGTTGCAAATAATACATCTATGAGGCTTTCATTTCTATATCTTGCTCCAAAGTATTTCAGTTTTGCCAATTTTTTGGGACTTGCTTATTTGTATACCTTCCCCCTATTCTCCCCCTGCACAAAAACCAAAGTGCAAGCTGTGCATTTAATGTAGATTTTCTCCACCTCTGCACTTTTGACTCTGTGTATGGCTTTCAGTTGTCACAGGTGGGGGACAGTCTGATCTCTGCCCTGTGTTTGGCATGTACTCGTTGAGCTCATTTCAGACCTGGAAGTTTTTGTTCAGTTACTTTCACCAGCTGTGTTTTTTCCTGCTGTTAGATTTTTAGTTTGTACTTGACTTTATTTGCTGTCTTCTGACAGTGAATAGCTGTTGCTCTATTATGAGAGAATGGAAGCTGAGCACCAGGAGGTGTGTATTTTATGTGGTTTGTGTGGATATGTTTAACTGCAAAGTCCTGTGCAGGCTCCATGTATCTGTGCACTCTGACCTCATTATGTAACTTGGCAATTTGTATAAGAAAGCAACTTAGAAATCAAAAGACCTTGTTTTGGAGAACATGGTGTTGACGGAGTATGTAGGCGATCTGAAATGTCTTCTGGTTTGCAAGGATGAGGAACAAATTAAAAAAAGGAAAACAAACAATTTAATGGTGATGGAGCTGTAGCTCCAGCAAGGAAAGACTGTGGGCGTGCATCCATTTTATCTTGTTGCAGAAGATTATTCCTCAACACACAAGGTCATAAAATCTCACACTGCTGAATATTGGAAGGTAATCTTGCTAAAAGTTTAAAATGTTTTACTAGCAGTAAATATTTAAGGCCTTCATTTACAGCAATCAGGGGACTATGTGAATATATACCTAGGCTTGCAAATAAACACTAAATTGTCACCTCAAATAAAAACAAAATGGTAAAACATGCAAAGCAGGAATCAACAATCAAGGCTGCTAATTATTACAGGCTTTATAGATATTAATTACTCAGTGCATGATGCTTTTTCATCACTGACCTTTCTTGTTTGGTATTTTGTAATTGGTTAAAGTGATTAGAGATTTTTCCTGATCAGACTGATGATCTTGGCTTCTGGCATTTCAATCCCAGTAAGAGAAGATTTAATATAACAGAGTGATAGGAGCAAGAAATGAAGGGGAACTAATGGTCCACTCCCTTCTCTGGTAGGAATAGCCTGTTAACTTCAGCTTGCTCTTTCACGCAAGGAATCGCTCACATATGACATTGAACAACGTCCTTTCTGCCTTGTCCTTCAGCTGTGTGGGTGTTTGCCCAGGTACAGCTGCACAAGTCACCAAGGGGAAATTGGAAAAGCACAGAAATGCAAAAGCATCAGAAGCTCCCATCTGTGTTTGCAAAGCTGTGGTGGACTGGCTTTGGTGTTTCAAAAACTGTTAATTTAAGTCTGGGGCAGAGCTGATCTTTGAAGTGTCCAGGGAGTGGCATGGCTCATGGCTGCTGGTGATGTGGAGAGTTTGGCCTGCTTCCATTCCCTGGAGAGAAACATCAGGGTGAAGGCTTAAACTTAGACCTTGTACAGCATTAGAGCTACTGCATGGGCTCTTAACATCTCATTAACAATTAAGACTATAAGCCTGCAGTTTACAATGATGGTGAATAAAACATGGTTGTCAGCAAGGAGTTGGTACAACCCATCCCCTTCTGGTGCTTGGAAAACAAGCTGTAGAGGACTACGGAGGCAAAGCTACACCTCTTGGTAATGAGGAACCACATGCAAAAGTACCAACTATTCACAGTGAATTTTCCCTTTGTCATCAAAGCCTGACATGTTCTGTTAGTAACCTTCAATAAGTGACTCGGTTGATGTACTGTATGCAAATGAGCAAAGGATCTCTTAATCAGCAGTTCAGACAATGCAAAACAACCTCGTGTGTTTCACTACTTTGCATTTAAAGTAGAAAGTTGATGAACGCTTTCTCTCTAAATGCAGTCTCCTGTAGTTATCCAGGGCTTTTTACTGATATATGGACTACTCACTTGCATCTCTACGTGGATTTGAAAGAGTATTTTTACATACATGGGCCTCTTCACTATGTGGGGTCGGTAAGTCATGTGTTTTGAGCCCATTGAATGGAGCAGAGAAGCCAGTTTTAAGTAACAGGCAATCCTAAGGGTTATGCAGCTTATGAGCTCAATTTATGAACCAGCTGGTGAATCATTTTGAGATTTCTTTGACAATCTCTGAAGAATTCTGCTGTCTAAAGATTATTTTATTATCAATATGCAGTCATGCAGGTCATGTTCTTTTCATTTGTGAAGCAAATGGCATCAAACAAATTGCCTTATAAAGCCTAGAAATCCAATATAAATGTGTAATGCTCTTCTCCACTTGATGAGACAAGGTATTTTGCTACCTAAAAATAACACTTTGAAATATTTAATTTTCCCTTTTTTCATACGATAAACTACATGAGATCTCTATTTTGATGGCATTTTACTTTGAAGCTAAACCTATCAAATCCTGGGAGAGCTATGATGGTGATTAGGCTTTTTGAGTTTTTCTGCATGAGATAGATTACACTTGAAAAATGCTTTTGGCTGACTCGCTAAACAATGTTTAAATGCACGGGAAATGTTTCTGCGACAAATGAATACTGGATTTATATTTCAGCTTCAGAAAACTCTTCTGTTTAGCTCCTGTCATCAATCTATTGTGTTAATAACAATGTTTGAATTTGGGAACAGGAGGCAAGCCAAGGATTCAGACCTTACTGAGGAAGGGCTGCCCCTTGCAGCAGCTGCAGCTGGTGGAGGAGGCTGAATCAAGTGGGGTTTCCTGGTGTGCAAGTTGTGCTTCAGCAAGGAAATGATGTGGCTGATGCTTGATAGCAAGTGGTCCCACAAAGAGTTTTTTCACCCAGTGATACAGCTAGGGAAATGGTGGCACTTCAGAGTTAATGTCCTCTTTGGTTTTGAGAGGGCAGCTGAGCCAGGATTAGGGCAAAGAAGGGTGGTATGGGGTTTGCTCTGAGTATCTTCCAGGAGCAGGAATAGGGAAAGCAATACAAACAATTGCAGTGAACACTTTTTTTTTATGAAGGTTGGTAGCACCGCTGAAAATGAGAGAGCAGGTTCAAAAGCACTTGGTTATTTAATAACCTGTATTAATAAGCCTGTGGGCTAGCAGGCTTGTGGTTCTCACATTTTTTAGTTTGTTGTGGTGTGAAGAATATTGTCTTTATACAAAGAATGAAAGATTTGAAGAATGTCAAATTCATATTATAAAACAGAAACAGCGAAAGCTCTTAAACAGTACCTAGAGGATTTGGGGTAAAGGCAGATCAGCAGTCAGAGTTTCTGGAGTGCTTAATTTGAGACTGGAAGGAAGCAGAGACAGATGTAAAATCTTATAGTATCCCAATTTAAGCTTTCCTTAAAAATAAATTTGGAAGATGGGAAAACAGGACAAGACTAGTCTGTTGGTTTGGCAGGCGAAGCAAAATTGTGCGAGAGTAGGCTAGCTGAATCAACCCAGAATAGAACTGGGGACAAAAAAAAAAAAAAAAAGATGATTAAAAAAAAAAAAGACACCAAATAGGTTGTGTTTGAAGTGACCAAAGGAAAACTTTGGGGGTTCAGGGCCTGATGCATCAGTAATGTTCTTGCCATTGATCAGGGCTGACTGTCTCCCACAGAAATATTACCCTTACTGTGTAGTCTTGTACTTGCACAAGACTCTGGGGACAGGTGCATTAGGAACATCAGTATTTGTGTATTAAGATGATAAACCTCCAGGTGTGAAAGGCACCGCAGCTTTCTTTGGGAGAGCTTCTTTCAGCTCAGTCTTGTTAGTGTGTCAGTGTAAGCATGGAGTGCTGTGTGAGGCTGTCTGCAAGCAGCAGATGAGATCAGCTCTTCAGGCTCTCATCAGTTCTCTGTTGCCAGCTCCCAGAGAGCTGTCTTTACCTGAAAAAGTAAATTTTTGGTGCAATTATGCAGTATTTCTGTGAAACGAAGTGGTGCCTCTATTCTATTCTTAAGTGATTTTTTCCCTTGAAGTATGTGCTGCTCTTTTACAGAAAATGAGGGTAGTGTAAAGCTGAATTTCTTTTTAGGCTTTTTGGAAGTTGCAGCTTTGAGAACAACTGGAGCGGCGACTGGGGAGCCACATTAAAAGAGGGTTGTTGCTTTTTTCCTTTGGAGACAACTTCATATCTGCATTCCAATGATTTTTTTCAAATTCTTCTGTTGACAAGAGATGCAGAAAATACTGAAGCTGTTAAATCCAGTTTTTAGCATGCTGCCTTCCACAGTGTCACCTAGGGGAGACCGCTGCTTGTACCTTGTACCCTGGTACCTGTTTCAGTCTGTTCTTCACCTGAATTGGAAGTGTGCATTTGAATTGACTGGAAGCTATGGCCAATCCTCCCCCAAGCTGTGGGAGGCTTTTTATTCAGCAAAATTGCCTGGGCACTGCTGAATGGTTGCTGGTAATGTAGTTTAAATGCTTTAGCTTTTCAAGCCTGGAAATCCAGGTTCAGTGCTGCTTGTGAGGATAAAGTACAATTACTTTAATCAGTCTCAAATGCGTGACTACAAAGAACCATGTTCAGCTTTGTGCAATTACTGCGGGATGAAATACTGTACCGAAAGTAAAACATCCTGAATTTGCTTATTCCCCGTTTTACAAGTCTACACCTCTGTGCCAACACAAAACATTGTAAGAAATTGTCCGTGGAAGTGTTTCTGTTGTCAGAAGCTGCAAGGTCTGAAGGCTTTAAACATGTTCACATACATTGCTGGCTTGATCAGAGAATTAGAAGCCATAATGAAGATTTTAACTAGTGTCACCTGTCTGTGCTACCCGAGATATTTTGGTGTCTAGTGCACTCAGCAGGTGTATAGGAGGTCCTGTGTCCTGCCTGAGCAACATTGCATGTGAGCGGCTCCGACCGAAGCAAGCAGCAGGAGTCTTGGTGCTCAGTGCACAGGGATTGTGGGGGAAGAGAAATGATTTGATCCAGCCAGAGTCTCCCACATGAACACCAAAAAAAAACAAGCTCAATTATGCATGCAAGCATGACAGGGATTTTAAAAAACACAAATGCAGTTCTGAAGGTCGTGTGGCAGGTGTTTTGAAAGAAACCTCTTCTCTGCTTTGGCTCAGTGCCTTATGCTCAAACAAGCTGAGGGATACGCTGGAGATGGATAAGCAAGTATAGAGTGTCAGATTTTTTTTGAAGTAAAAACTGGATTTTTTTTCTGGCTTTTAGCAGCAAGGGATGGATTCTTAGGTATCTAAAAATACATAGTGATGTAGGTGTTAGAGCATTTCTCGTACAAGTTCTAAACTTTGCGACTGTAGTGATGAGTTGAACACTCACAGTAAATAGAGTAATATTTTGATAGGTATGAAACCCTTCACTCTTCCCGATGTCAAATGTTTACCCGCTCCACCCGGTGTTGTGCCCACTTCAGTGGGGATCCATCTGGTGCTGCCTGCCTTGGAGCCTGTTCCCCACAAATGCGTTTCCCTACTCCTGGTGCTGGATCCCAGGTGCTGCTCAGCAGGCCTCTGCTCTTCCCTCCAGCAAATCCCAGAGGCAGCGAGTACTGTGCAACTCCTTTTGCTTTGTGAGCACAACTCTGAAGTGTGGGCTGGAAAATGGCACACGGGGCCCCTACTGAAACCTCCCAGCCACCTGTGAGCAGTCCCTATTTGTTAAATGGGGCCATAATGTGCATGTAGACTACCAGTGATGTAATTCTTTAGCACCATGTCCAACTGCAAAACTGGTAAGGGCATGTGACATGGAAGCCTTCTATTAGAGACTTAGCAAAGGCAGGAGGGGTCCTCTGCTGGGTGTGAACCCTTCAGGTGAAGTTCTTGTACAGCCTACAACCACTGAGTTGGAAAATGGGTGTCCAAACACTTGTCTTTAGGCAAAATGTCAGACTTCTTTGTGCCTATTCTGAGTAGTGTTAATAGTGTGAAAAAGCTTGTATTATTCTTGCTCCATTATGATGCTCACAAAATTGTGGTTTCATAAACATCTGACTCTGCTGTATGTTTTGTCTCATAGCCAGCTATCAAATGTGTGAACTATTATGATAGAAATAGGTATCAAAAATTCCCATTGTTTTTCTATTTTCAGAATGCTATTAGTCATTTGGATTATCTAATGGTTTCACTGGGACTTTGTGGGAAACAGCTGTGCTTCAGCCCTTTCTCTGGGATTTATGCTGGGTTGTCACCTTCTGACATTGCTCCTCAGCAGAAATGGGAGAATAGCTGGGGGTTTCTGCCTCCTGTGAGACCAAAAGCATTGTGTGGTTGAGGAAGATGGGGATTCACTGAGAGGCTTTAGCAGGTTGAATGTGTTCTGGCTGTAGAAGTCAGAGCTGGGTAGGAAGGTTCAGACAGCCCCAGGTGGAGCTGCTGACCCTTGGTGTCCTGCAGGGTGCCTTTGGGGAGTGCTGGGCTGCAGGGCGCTTGGTGAGCTGCAAAGCAGGAGTGGGAACTTCCTACAGAGTACCCAACCATGTCACTGCTCTGTCCTGTGGTACCTTGAAAATAGCAAACTTAAACATCAAAGGTGGATTCTTTCTTTGCAAAAATAGTTAATATGGATGAGAAAAAAGGTAATGACTTAAAGTATCTTTATAAGTGACTTTCCATATCAATTACTTCTTTCAGGTATTGGAAACTTGACTGAAGACTACGTATCATGCACTGGAGAAGGTAGCAGTCCTTTAATACTAATTTTGATTTACTGATACTATTTTTTATGGTCTTAAAGCAATTGCATTAAATGTCTGGATCTTCTTTGTGTTGTTTGTGTCTGAAACTACAGAATCTGTCCCTGAGTTTCTCAGTACCTTGAGAGTGGGTTTTGTTTAATTCTTGAATGACTGGTGGAAATCTTTGTTTAAAATCCTCAGGGTGCATATTGCATTTAGGCAATTTTATATTTCAAGATTTGTACAAAGCATAGAGTGGCTTGCCTTCAGAAAACTTTCTGTAAACATACCATTGTTTAAAGCAAGGTATCTAATTTGAATGAACAGTTTACAAAAGGAGATTGGTATCTCAGAGCACTTTCAGGTTTGTCTCTTCTTTTTTTTAATTGATTTTTTTTAAATTTGGTGTTTAGTTGATCGTTAAATGACTCTACAGTTAAATTATCAAAAGACTGTCAAATTTTAATTATCAAAGCTGTCACTTTTGAAACTCAAATATCTTAATGGTATCTGTTTGAAAGTACAAAGGAATCAATACTGTTATTTGAGGTAGGCTTTGCCCTATATATCCTGAATGCTCTTGTTTTGTTGTGTTTTTCTGGAATAGTATAAGTGTTAAACACACTTAAATTTGTGATAGTTTGTGCTTCAGAGCCTAGCCCTGATCCAGGCACGAGTACAAAGCAGGGCTTCATTTTGCATCCCTGCTATGTCGCCTTTGCCTCTCAAATCTTGGCTTCATGTGGCTGATCTCCACAGATAAAATTGTTGCCAAAGAACAGCATATGTTTGAGAATGAATTATATTGTTATCACCAAAGAACAAAACCTTTCCAGAGTTTACAATGAAATATTTAAACGTGGTTTCCTTTGTAGTTTTTGATGTTATTGGTCTATCTGTTTGGAGAAGTTACAGATGCTTTATCAAAATAGTATCTTGATTCTTTTTCTTTGAGTAATTCAGATGTATCTCAGTGCTGGGTGTTTACAATGCAAACTGAACTACTGTTTTAGATGAAGTAAGCTATTATTCAGCATGGGACTTACACTTGCAAAGCTCCCTGTGTGAGGTGTTCAAAGACTATGATAAATTTTGATATCGCTTTCTAGTGGTCTGAAAGGAAAAGCTTATTTATATAAAAGATAACTTTGAATAATGCACTTCTCATACCTTTGGACAGTCCTCCTAAATTAGCCTCAAAGCCCTTTCTTGGGTCAAATCTTGCATATGGTTCTCCCATAGTAAACAGGAGGTACTGATACCCATTGCTTTTGGAAGGTTTTATCAAAATCTGCAGATGAAAAGTACCTCTGAAGACTTAGGCAACGCTGATTAATTGAACCTGAATAAGAAGTGCAGGATCAGATCTAAGGATATTATTTTTAGGCTGCAGGCTTGTGCTCTGCATTCCAAATCCTTAAATGCCAGTTTGACAGTAAGTGTGAAGGACTGGAGCAGACAGCTATATGCATAGTAGTGATGGCTTGTGAATAATGTCACTACTACAGGAGAATGGAAATTGCTTTCTGTTTACAAACTCTATTTCGTAAACACTTCTCATTAGCAAAATGTAATCAAAATGTGTTAAATACCTCAATTCTGTGGTGTAACCTGTGTGGGGTTTGCAGTAAAGTGGTATTAAAAATGCTAAGAGGATAAGCAGGGCTTTTGGCTACCAGTATACCTTGAGAACAGGCATGTTGTCTTCAACAAGCTGAGCAAAGCATTTTTATTTATTTATTTTTTTTTTTAGGGAGTTGGGGGGAGTTGCATGTTAGTGCTGTTGTACTTTTATGAGGATTGTAAATTCAAATTTTATATACCCCTTTCCCTTCTAGGGGAGGGGAGGGCTTTCTAATCCATGTTCTTAACAGTGTGTGGTCATTGCAAAGCCATAAGCAAGGCAAGGAGGAAGCCAAGGCTTTTTCTAGTCTGTTTGGGAATTCAGAACTGGATGTTTACCAAAGTGACTCAGTAAGTACAGATTTGAAAGGAAACATTTGTGCATTTTAATAGTGTAATTATCAAATACTACTTTATTACCTGTCAAGGTAATTAAAACAGCTACAGGCAAATGGTCATCTTAAAAAACTTGCAGCATCTGTGTGTTATTCACCAACCAGGTTTAGTGTATTTTAATTAGACATATTACCAGCAGACATAGTCTACAGTTGTGCTGCAGAAATGTTCTTTTCTGCATAGGAATACTGAATGTGCTGGATGGGCAATAGCTCTAGGAAATAAAATTATAATGGATATAATTTCTGCCTTATAGTCTACGTAGCAGTTAATTAAGAATGGTTTAAAACTAAGGTTTTTCTTCCAGTGGCATTCGGCAACAAAGTGATAGTTTCCTTTTTGCCTTATGTGAATGTTTGTCTTGTAGCTGTTGGCTATATGAATCTGAAGAACTGCCACTGTTCCAGTTGGAAACTTGTTCAACTGGAGGAACTATGGGTTTGTTTGTAAGTACTCAAGTAAGTTACTCAAGTAAGTCACTCAAATATAGGCTTGCTGTATCTATTTTTTAGATTGCTCCTTCAAAGACTGGAGTTGTCTGCTTTCCAGGCATCACTTTGCTTGTCAAGATCCAAGGAGAATAAGTCTCCTTCCTTGGGCTCCTTACTGCCAGGATGCTACTTTAAAAATGTTCATTACTTTAATAAAAGGTCCCTAAACTGAAAAGGAAGCTTTAAGCCATTGCTAACGTAGGTGAAGATGCATCAGCCTTGATTCTGACATGCTGATACTTCCACAGTGCCAGGATTTGCCTCTTCCAGAGCAGGTAGTCATTTTTGCCTATTTTGTCTTTTCTTTTTTTTTTTTTTTTTGGCCTATTAACTCAACTTTCTGCACTGTTTATCTGCACTCTTTAGATAGGTTAGGAACAAAAACAGCCACTTGGCAGTTTTGTAGGAGTACCTCGTAAATTGAAGAATAAATCTATTTTCCAGATATTGTGAACAACATTTCAAAGATGGCTTATATTTGTAGGCTTGTGTCACTTCTGCTTATCCTCTGGGTTTTAGCTTTCCTTCAGTCTCTTTTTAAACTTCTGCAATATTGTAGTCAGGTCAGCTTATGTATAGAGGAACACTGTGCTGTGAGGACAGTACCTGAACTGCTAAAAGACTGAGCCTTCAAATGGATGCAAGAATGGTTGAGTCTGAGAACAAAAGTATGTCTGAGATAAACTACTTCCCTTTAGTAAAAAAAGGGAGAGTGCCTTAAACAACAAAGATATAGGTAGCTGCTGTCAAAGCGCTGCTTAAAAGGAATGAGAAACTGTCTTAAGGAGGGATTACTGTATTGAAAAATAAACTGCTGAATCACTGGAAGCAAGTAAGCAATGCAGAATCTTAGAGGCTCTGCAAAAAAATAAAATGGCTGCTGCAATTCAATTAAAATCACAGTAGGATTTGTTGTTTGGAATGGTACATCTGTCATCCTGTATCTCCTGATGGTTGATGCCCCAGGGGATACTTAAGTGAGTGTAGTGCTCTGGCAAAAATGCTGGAGTGACAGTTCTGCAGAACATGATCCTCTGTTTACGCGGACATGTGCATTTTCCCAACACACCTATTGAGTCTGGACTTCTGCTTGCTCTTTATGCATTTAGCATTTGTAGTAGATTGCTATTCTGAATCAAATGTCACATTATCCTGCAAAAAGGAAGAGGGTTAAAAGTTTCTTGTGGAAAAATAATTGTTAACAAGATAATGTCCAAGATACCTAGTTCAATGACATTTATTGTATTTATCTTACAGATACTGTGAATGTAGGCTGGGCTTTTAAAATCAAAAACAACTTCTTATTCCCTCAAAAATTTCCTTTTAGGAAGCATTTTAAGCTAGAAAAGCCCCCCTTTGTTAGAATGAATGGGTTTAAAAGACAGACTAGCTCCTTGTAGGACCTGTGCCAGTCTCAGTTCATATTTACCTCCTTGGGATTGAGGAACTCCAAATTCATCCACTATTCTTATTCTGATGAGTAAATTTCAGACCCTCCATGTCTCTATACTCAATATTTTGTAGTTAACAAGGGCAAAAAGCATTAGTAAGCTACAAAGCCCTTTTGAGAGAATTTCTTCAGCTCAAGCAGTTTGATAAGCATCCAGCATCAAAATGAACATGAAGGAGCTTCCTCAGGTGTTGGACGTCTGAACATACAACCATGCAGAAGCCGTGTGGTGCAACAAAGTTGAAAGCAGAATCTGTCATTTAGTTGAAGCAATGGCTGTTGCAATTATAAATGTGGAAAATCATTCTCTCAGGCTTTTAATGCAAGGGAGAGAGCATTTGGAGGCAGCCTGCTGGAAGGTGTGCGGCACACAGGAATGAAAGGCTGAGAAGGTAAAGCCACAGCTTTAGCAAGACAGCTGCAGTGATCCTTCCTCAACAGCAATGCAATGACAACCCATGTGCAGTAAGCATTAAACAGATTTGTCGAAAGGAGACTTGATCTCTTCCTTTTCAACCTGGCTTTCCATACATTTTGAGGTTGGACTGGAAAGAAGACCTTGGGATAAATGGGGAGGCAGGGAGGCATGGTGTGTGCTCCGCCATACGGATGTGTCTGAGCACAGCATCTTTGTCCTGTGGAGTTAGTAATATGGAATAGCTGTGCTTTTCAGTACACTAAGGTAATGCCTAGAATGAGTAAGCAAGGAACATCACTCGTTTTTGAAATGCTGTTCTTTCTCCTTGATTTCTTCTGATTTCTATAACTGGCTGGTGACCTGACTGGAGAGACCATCCATGTAGATGTTAACAAGAAACAACTATCAACCAATTTCCTTTAAAACCTTTTCTACCTCTTGTTAGCTTGTTGTAGGATTTTGGCAATGGTTGTCTTCCAGGGTCCTGTTGTACTGAAGGGAACACAGCAGGATTTCTGAATGCTTGGCATGAGTGTGTCCAGGAGCCTGAGGACCCCAGCACAGGTTGTGGGGTCACCTCAAGCTGCTTTCTGCTGCATGGCCTGCAGGTTTGGGAGATGCAAAGTGTAGGCTTCATTTTAGTTTTGTTTAATTATTTCAAGATGTGGTTGTAGTGTTTGAGGGACTGAGTGATGTGTCAGCTGGAATACCCTCAACTCCTCTCAACAGTGAGATCCATGGCAGAAATCAAAAATGCTCTAAAACACCCCTAAAAGGAGTCCTGTCCTCCAGTGAGAAGAAATCAGGTTTAAGATGAGTATTGCTTTTAGTCATGTTAAGTTGCACAGTTTACCGTACTTGTTCAATAAGTAAAAGGTTCTTGCTACAGGTGATACAACAGGTATGGCAGTAGCTTGGGCCATTACTGAAATAATTTATTTGCTATCAAATCTTTTGTTAATTGTTTGAAATGCCTTGAATATGCCCTTAGCAACTTTCAATAGCATCAATTAACATTTAGGAAGTTCATTTCAGACTAGTAGAGTGTTAAACATTTACTTACAGAAATGCAAATGAAGTACACCAATTTTGCATCTCGTGTGCCCCTTAAGCAAAATATTTATAAGCCAAAAAATACTTGAGTCAGCAAATATTCAGATGAGTTTTGATGCTAAAACTAAAAAACAAGAAATGATTGCTTCCAGTTTTGATACTGCTCCAGTTTATGCAAGGTCTCTGCTCAGTTTCCTGGTGCTGGGCCACTATGGGGAAAAAATCTCTGGCTAGAAATTAGAAAGTCAAAACCAAACCAATGTTTGGATGAAATAGCAGAGGCTCCTTATAGCACATCACTGTTTTGTCATCTTTTAAAAGATTTGATTCCCAAGGGGAGGGGGGAGACACAGAAATTAAGGTGCTTCTGGAAGACCATAATCTGCAAAACAAAAAATGAATTTTAAATTATTCAGTGTAGTTTACCAGAACTTAACTGTGACTTTGTACAAAATATAACTGTTTTGCAGAAAGATGTTGCAGTGTGACTTACTTTACTACTGAAATCTTTTTGTCTTGGTCTTAGGTGCATTTTTGCATCCATACCCCAACAAAGTTATTTGGTGAATTGATGTGTTGTTTCAAATAATCAGTCTGCCAACAGAAGGAATGAGAAATATTCCTTAGGGCAAGTTTGGAAGTCTATTTTGAATTTTGATTCTTTTACTCAAGCACAGTTGAAGTTAACGTCTCTACTGAAAAAGAAAACAAGGCCTGTTTCCTTAATTCATTGAACCTGATCATTGTATATATTAAATATCATCTTAGGAAGAACATCTTTGTGTTCTTACTTTGAGATGCATTTTGTTTTAATTTCTCATAATTGCTTTTTTAAATGGTGGAACTTATAGAGCGATCTGTAAAGATGTAGTTCAACTGCCCTGCTCCAAGGTTTTTTGTAAGATGCTATTTCAGTAGTTATTGAGGACAGATGCCGCTCATATACCATGCAGCATAAAGAAGGAATCATTTCTTCTTCTGCCCCTAGTGTGTAATCCCTTCTGGTCTTTGTTTCTATCACTTCTCATCTTCAGCTCCCTTGCCACTTCTTAAAAAAAAAAAAAAAAAAAAAAAAATCTTTCAGGAGTTATTACTTCTCTCACAACCACTATTTTCATTCCTCTTCACATGAAACAATTCCTTTTTTTTTTTTCCCCTGCAGCACTCTTACCACTAGGTCTCTTCCTTTGTGCTTGTGACTTACTACCAGCTCTGAGTATACAGTGGTATATGCTAGTTGTAACTTACTATAATGTACTTACTCCAATAGTTTGACTAACCAATATTTCCAGAGGATAGAGTCATGCAACCAGTAAACAGTATTTCATCCAGTAGTGAAGTTCATGGGAATTGGATCAGCTTTGTGGGGCCCCCACTTCAAAGCAGTTTAACGATGCCTTATTTTCACATTTTCCTCTCAATCTTTATTCCTGACATTCCTCAGGAATTACCACAATTCTACTGCATCACCTGCTTTGGTACACATGTTATCTTCAGCACACCCCTTGAAATCTTGTTTTCTTCCACAGGAAGCAGATGGGGGGAGAAACATTTTCATGCTGAACAGATGTGTCCTGATGGGTTTTTGTTTAGATTTTGCCAGTCTGTTCTAAAATCAAAACACCTCGTCAGAGGCTGATTAGAGCCATCTCTTCCCTCCTTCTGTAAAATATCACTATAGTTATCTCTCACTTTTTTCTAGATGACTTTTTACAAAACGTATACGCTACTATGGATGCAGTAGGGTATGCGTTATGACACTTCAACATGAACTCTGGCCTTCACCAATGACAACCTAATATTTACAAAAAAAGAAATGCTGAAGAATGTGCTGCTCATTTCTTTCTATACATCTTGATCTTATGCTCTCTGATCATTAGCATCCAAGCATCCTAAGCTATTTGCATCCTGTTTGGGCCAACTCATATTTGGTCTGACTCAGCCCAACCTTGCTCTTAAAGCCACCGATGTGCTCCAGGTTCCCACACCACATATGAAACTTGCCTGTCTTTCTCTTTATGTCTCTATGCCTTATCATTGCCTTTGGTTGTACTTCATAGCACTTTACAGCTGGCTACGTTCTTCCTTATCAATTTGTACTGTGAGTACGTTGATCAGCCTGGCTAGGTTTCCCTTTCAACTAGGATGATGAAAGGGGATGTCTACATGCCCCACCAAGGCTGCTAAGAAGCTGAAGATCTACCAGCACTTGGTGGTATTTTTTCTTTGTCATGTTTGAGACTCGCATGTTGTGCACTAATTACCATTGCCACTTAATTAAGCTACACAAGTTGGGGATGGATGTGGTTGTATGCAGGCCCTGAAGTCTCAGTAGTTCCTGCGGAGACAGGATTCCAGGTAATGTGTGACTTTCTGCACCAGGCCAGAAGGGCTTGTGGCTGTGGCATGTGTTGAAGGGATGGATGCTACCTTACTAAAATTTATCTGTTGGTTTTTACTATATACACAATGAATTAGTGTGAACTTTGTTTCTAACCAGGTATAAGTGTTTCTTATGGAAAGTCCTCTGGCCACATTTTTCTCTTCTCAGGAATGCAGACCTCTGCTTGTTCTTACAGCTGCTTGCAGTCACTGTGCCACAATGCAAATAACTTCAGACAGATGTGCTACTATGCTCTTCAGTGGAGTGTTGCTCAGATCTGGAAGTTGCTTCAGTTTTCAGATAGAACTGCAGATCTGGAGTAAGTCTGGGCATCCCAGTGTTACTGTCTTGTCAGAATTCATCACGTACATCTGCCTGATGGTAAATGCGGCATGCATGTTAAGGAACTCTGGTTTTGCACAGTGAGTCTCCCAAGGAGATGCTGTCAACTCTGCTGGATTTTCATTTGATCGTCTTTAGTGTTTTCTGCAACTTGCTGTAAACCACACAAACCACTCATTATGCAAGCCTGTCTCTGGTTAGTGACATGCAACTTTTGTAGGCTTTTGGATTTTTTGTCTTTTAAGATTGTCCCCTTCTCCCATGTGTTTACTATCTGCATTTTATAGATAAGTATATTTCAAATATGTTTATAACCCCTTGTATTATATATTTAATTCAGTTAATTGTAGCAAGTTTGCTTTCTATAGTTATACACAAAGTGGCTGCAGTCATTTTGTTCCTGTGCTGCAACCCATAGCAAAAAATCACCACTTTCCAGAGAACTTTCATTTTCTTTCTTAAGCCATTTTTGCATAATTCTGCATTCCAGCGCTATCTCTGTACTAAAGCTCTTTATGCCGTGGTGTATTTTTAACTAATGATGTGTCACTGTACCAGCTTGGATTTTCTTGTATCTATTCTGTAAACAACCAAAGTTCTTTTTAAGGGGGAGGAGAAGGAATGGTGCCAAAGAGTTGCAAGTTGTGTTTGTCTTCATGCAAGCAGAAGAGATCAGACTGGCCTCGGACCAAATTAATTAAATGTTCCATTTAGCGAAAGATGTCAGTTAGGAATAGATAATACTTTCCATCTGAAGTGCTTCACTGGTGGAGAATAACGACTCTGTGTGAGCAAGCGGCTTCTGAATGTTACACAAATGTCAAAGCAGTAAGAAAAGTTTTAGGGCTGAGGCTTTGCTGGTGAATGTTATCTCTTGGCAGGTTTTTCAGCTCCAACTTTTCCATTAAGAGGGGCAGTATCAGCAGAGTGCTTTGGGATTATAGGAGCCAAAAGGACCAGAACATCATGGAATCAAAGGGAGACTCAAAGTAGTTATTCTTGTTAGTGGAGTGCCAGGTCCATGAGGAGCAGGGGGATGTGCAGTTTTAAAGAATAATAGTGGACAGTGTTCATCTTGCATCTATATTTAATGAACTGGTAGTTGTGATGTACAATGAGGAAAGATGAGGAAACCTTCTGGAAGTTTGAGAAAGGAGTTAGGAGATAGACTTGGTCAAAGTCTTGTTGTCGATTTATTCCTTTACTGTTCCATAGCAAAGGAGGGGAGAAGGGGGGAGAAGGCCGGAAGTCTATTCTGTGTCATATCCTGCAGTAACCTGAATATAGTTGCAGTTTCCAAAGCTTTATGTATATATCTGAAGTCAGTTAACTGGAACACGTACCCTTGTGTTGCAGAAATGTAATTTCATGTACTGTAGATTAGGTAACTTTAATAACCATTTACTGATGTAATACTGCCCTCTGCTTAAGAAATGCCAAACTTCATAGTATAGTTGTATGTTTAAAACAAAATGTACGTGAGCAAAAGGTAACGCTTTTGTTCAGGGCTTTGGATCATACACAGGTCTGGGAGACTGATCTCTGGTATTCGTGAAATGGAAAATGCAAGCTCTGCCTGGATCAGCCTCATCTCAGGTATATCCTGTTGCCATTCCAGTGTTGTGGGATTTTCCTTGTGGGTATGAAAATGTAAAGTTTTTTTTTTTTGAAAGTGTAAAACTGTTTTAAAATGTTTATGTAATTATTTTAGTTTATTATAAGAGTATTGACTGGGAGGTCATTAGGCAGAAGAAGAATGAGGGTAATTTACGCATCAATATCAAAATATTTCATCTTGATTAATCTGCTTGAAATAAATACCAGAAAGACAAATATTGTGCTTGTCATCTGAAGTGACTTAGTGTACTTCTTGATTCTGCTACTGTACATCAGATGTGTTACTTTTACTCCTAGCAACTGTAAGCATATTTCATGTGGGATGGCAATATCTTGCATTATCACTTTCAGAAAGGATGTAGAAAAAGTCATCCACTCACTTGTTTTATTCTGGGACCAGCTTGTGGACACTTCATAGACAAAATATTTGTTCTTTTAGGCTATCTACGTAGCATTGGGTTTTATCTCATAAATGCTTGTTAACTATATAAGAATGCTTTTAACTATACAAACCAGAGTTCACTCATGCTCCAGCCTGAGTTTTGGCCAGTGGGATGTGATACCTTCTGCACTCTGTGATGCCATTTGCACAGGGGGAATTCTTCTTCCACAAGGGCGAAAACTCCATTCAAATCTTACTGCATTTGGTTGTTAAACTCTTCAGACCTTTTTAGAAACATCACCTGTAACAACAAAGGTATAACCCCTTAAGCTTCTGTGGAGCCAAAAGGGCTTTAGTCACAAAACATACTTGCTCAGTTCCAGTTAAAAAAAAAAAAAAAAGAAAGTTCATCTTTGCTCCTTTATTTTTGGGTCATCAGGAGATTTCCCTTCACTGGAAAGCTTTCAAAGACTCCTCAAACCAGCCAGGACTTAGTCACCACTCACAGTGGTGACCTGCAGATAAATGTTCTTTCTGGGATTGCAGCACTTAACCTACTAGCAGGAGGTTTAGCATAAATGGAAGCAGGCTGCTGATGGTCCTTTGGCAAATGGATTTATGTAAAGTCCAACCAGAGCAGGTCACTGTAGCCTAAACTTGAAGTGACAAAATATGGGAGATAGCCAAAGCAGGTTGCAGATATAGATGTGTTGATGCATAATCACAACATGTGGACATCTACCAAGATTTCTGGTTGCTGACTTAATTGAGTAATATTAGAAGCACAAACATGATCACTTTTTCCTTCCCAGTTTACCATGTCACCTCACTTATCTTAATAGAGCCTCAGCTTGCAAGCATTCAGGCTTGTCTCAGCTTTAACCATGTAAGTAAGCCATCTGGGATGGAAGGGATTAAATATTCACAGCATTGTCAACAGCATCCCTAGCAGCTGTCTGCTGCTTGCTAAGGTGTAGCCCCATGTGCCAAGAGGTGAGCAGGGCTGCTATGAGCAGGAGGAGAGTAAACTTTCAGAGCCCTCCCTGCAAGTTTCTGGCTGCTTCTGTCTGTGAGGCTTGTAGGACCTCCCCGAGAGCATCTGGACGTGCTGTGCATTCAGCTGATGTAAATCCATGCCACTTGATTAGCTACACTGGAGTGATGTTGATCTGTCCAAACTGATTATCTGTCTCATGCTCTGCCAGTAGTGCCTCATGGAGAAATAGCCAATTTCAGAATCCCCTTCTCAGTCTGGGGTTAGTAATGTGAAGTGACAAAGTTAAAGCTCTGCATATTATATAAATATTAGAAATGATATGTTCTGCTTTATTAAGAAAATCTGTTTGACATTCTGTTACAGAAGAACTAATTGGGTCCATAGTGAGTGCATAAATTAGGGTTGCCTTATGCAGTACCACTAATTTATGTATATTGAGGTTTGAAAATGTTCTAGGCTTCTTTACAAGATGAGCAGTTTGGGTAGGTTAATGGAAAATGGCAAACTGGCTGAAGGGTTATGTGAACACGAAGCTTCTTTCTAAAGCATGTGTAATAGGAGGAGTACCAAGCAGTGTCAGGTATGTAGGCTGAAAAGTGTTTAAAGTTCCCTGCTGATCTCCATTTATCAGACCTGACCAGATAATTTGCAATTTGTAATTATTGGGCTAATTTACCATGATTTCATTATAACAATGTGTGATAATTAATCTCTTATTTTGAAAATGAATCAGTGAACATCTGTCTCTGTAGTGATATGGAGAAAAGCAGTGAGATACAAAAAGGCATGGACAAGTATGATGTCAATCTTTTTTATGCTGCTAATTAGAGATATAATCCCTGAATTATGCAGCGGGGTTTCATCCTCACAGAAAATTTTTGTGTCCATTGCTCCTAGGAGCATGGAATATGAGAAGAGCTGGAAGGTTAATGGCTCACTTCTGTGACAAGATACAATAGGAAACACCAACCCTTACTTTCATGAGTCAGTAGTAGCAGGTAGTAGTGGGAAAGCAAATAACTTCTTAGAAAAAGGACAGGAATGTGACACAGAGAAATGTACTCTGCATCCTGCACTGTGAGTGTGGGAGCAAGTGCCTAGCAGCTCCCTGGTTACTGGTGCTGAAATGCCCCAAGAATGCATCATATCCATGGTGAATATCAAAAGTTGACCTCAATACTACAATTTCAATACATATTTTAATGAAACAGACAATGATTGGCATGTCCAGCAGATAAAATTGGTGTTTTCTAGATGTATGAAACATTAGGGAATACAGAACGTCTTGGAGTTCAGTTTGTGCCAGCAAATGTATGCAAGACAGGCCTTTAATTACACCATTCATATTAGTTATTGGGGGGGGGGGGGGGGGGGGGGTAAACTAGTGAGTAGAATAGTGTTAGCATTGAGTTTTGAACATGGTCCATCTCTGGATGGAGTGTGGGGTGGACTGCCCCTGTCAGGAATGCCTTTGGCAGAGGCAGCTGAAGACTTGGGCCCCCTTAAGGTCCTGCCTTCTTAAGGCCAATATCTGGTGGGGGCCAGACCACAATCTAAATAAAAGGGGCCCATGGCAGCAGGTTTTATAGAGAAACCAGCCAGGAAGGGCTTACCTAGTGAGGATGTATCAAGCTCTAGTCCAATCTCTAGTACTGAAACTGCCTTTGGAGCAGAAGGGCCGATTGGTGGTCCTTGAGCTCGCCCACTCAATGAATTACATCTCAACTTGCTTTGCCTTTCTATGAAGGCTGAGCTAGTGAGGTTCTCGTGTCAGTGTTTTTGAAGGGAGGCAATAGCACCCGTTGTTCACTGCAGGCATAGCTTATTGGGTAGAAATCTTCTGCAAACGGGGAGCCCAGTTCAAGCAGGATGTGAAGAACACTGCCAAGCTTGCAGTCTCAATGGGATTTACATATGGATGCACCAACTCTTCAGCATAGTAATGCAAGGAGCACTTTTTCTGCACAGAAGCAACATTGTGAATGTATTTAGAGCATCAATATTAAATTTTGGTATTTACCTCCAAGGCTAACTTTTCATGGGACTGAAGTTTTAAGGATCTAAACTTGGGAGTGTAGTGCTTCAGTCATGTATGGAGTGCATTCATTTCAAAAAGGAGATGCCTCACCTTTACAAAGGTGTTTTCGATGTATAATAGTCATAGTGTGTCTAGAATATATACCGTTTAATTAAAACAAGGGAGCTTGAGAGAAATGAAATAAATACACCTATAAAATGAGTAAGTGCTCAGAAGGTTTTCATTTAATCAATAGTCATGTCGGCAGTGATTGCAAAAAACTTCAGTACACCATTTTAATCAGAGATGTTTTTTCCTGGCACGGGGGTGGAAAATATACTGATTAATTAATTTCTATTCCTGGAATGAGACAGCCTCCCAGCAGAGCAAATCTGAACAGCTTGGTGACATGGCAATATGCAGTACAAATGTAAGTGGTCCCTCAGTTCGTGTAGTCAGACCCAAGGCAAAACCAAGAGCCAGTGCTGGAGCTGATTAGTGAGCAGGGCTTGTCCAAAAGAACAAGTGGCAGAACTTCATGGCTGAGGAACCCAGTGGTGCTTTTGATGCATTGGGTTTATTGAACACTTTTCCTGGCTGGGAGCTATTTTATTACTTTTAATAACTTTTTATTCCCTTTTGATTTGTATGTCAGGCTACCTCCTGTACTGTCCTTGCTCAGCAATCAGTACACTGGCTTATGCCTGTGGGGATGCATATGATCCCAGATGGGACACAAAAGGTAACTGGCTTCATTCTAGGAGGTATTGATGTATTAGTTGCACATAATATCCTTGTTAACATTCCTAATTATTATGCTAATTATTATGCCTAATTATGGAAAAATAAAAATGTCATGCTTACTTCCTCCTAGACAGAATTTACCGGCTTTCCAGAGACCCAAATACATTATTTAATCTACTGTGCTTGTTTAAATATAATTATGTAGTAGGAATATTTTCTGTTTTAGGGAGAAAAAGGGAAGAATATGCAAGTAAAAGTAATTGAATATGCAAGCAAGTAAAATTAATTGCAATGACATTCTGTGTGGCTGGTTTATAAGCTGAGAATTTTAGGTGGCCAAGTATGAATGTAGGCAGCAATGGTTTTAGAAACACTTTTATTTGACAGTTGCAATTTGTTCTTAGTTCATTTAAAATCAGTAGACAGATGTTACGAATCATTGAGATGTGATCTGTAAGAACTTTTAGTATGGGATTTAGTTACTACAGACTGTAACTCAACTTTTCTTGCTGCTCTGTATATGGCAGAGTTCATATCTTTACCATTGTGTGAATTAAGTTGGATTTTAATAGGACAAGAACTTCTTTTTCTGGGCTTATTTGCATGAGAGGGTGAGAATTCAGGCCCAGCTGTTGTTCAGAGAGTTGCAATAGTTGGATCATTCACTTGATGGAAACTTTGAACTGTGACATTTAAGTATGAACAATTTGAACTTTGAGAGGTAATGCTAAACATCTAAGCAGTCTACTTTAGAAAGAACTTTACCCATTTGCACCCCTTTCAGTCCTGTCAAAATGGCTTGTTTCTAAGAAATCAGAGCTGTATATTATGGAGCATTACAGAGAAATCATACAGTCAAGAATATCTTGTGCACCAACCATCACAGAAGTTGAGCACTCCAATCAGTTGACTCAAATATTCATTATGAAAGCAAACCCCTGCTGATTGTAATGAGAATTTTGTCTGCATAAAGCTTTTGTGACTGGGTCTCGAGTGGTACTTCAGAGTTGTTAAGTGTTTCAGCATCTCTGCTCTAAGATAATCTTTCCTAAAAATAATGCAAATTGCACTTACCACCATGTTTGAACGAGGCTGTATTTTTCCACTGGATCCAATGGACTTTGAATGAAGACATTAAACTTTTTCTGTTTTTTTGTTTGTTTGTTTGTTTGTTTTGTTTTGTTTTTGTTTTGTTTTTTAAGCACGGGCTGTACTCATCAGATATACAAACTCTTTGAATCATGCAGGGTTAGCTGGGGTAGTCACACCCCTGCTCAGGTGTTTTGGGAAATGTGCTCATACAGGGCAAAAAAAAGGAGCTCTGCTTCTGAAAGTTGTTTATAAAGCCATAGGAAACATAGGTATTTTTTGCTCTTCAGAAAGCACGTAGAAACTGGGCTTGTATTAAACATGCAGCTGATAATCGTTCCCTGTGCCCTAATAAGGGACTAAGCCATGTTATAAGTTAATAATGTGACAACTCTCCTGTGCTCTTCAAAGCCATCCCAAAGAAGTGTGGTTTGCAGAGTGATGAAGTTGCTCCTTATTCAGTTTGCAGGCTGCAGCTAAAATGTTTCACTGAGAAAGGGAGGCTGTAATGAACGTTTATTTGACTGTTTTTTGAATGACTGTCACTTAAAAGGGCGGTAACTGCTGAGAAAAGTTTGTGGAATCTCGTGTTGGTTTTTTTTGGTATCAAAAGGTTTTGAATAAATTGTAACTTTTCTTGACAGATCTGTGAATTTTCTGGGCACTCTTCTGGAGTGAATCTACCCATCTTTACTGTCTTCAAGTCATCACTAAAACATTGTATTCCTCAAGAGAAGGGTGAATATTGGCATCTTTACTCATGGTAAAGATGCCAAATGTTATTGATACAAATTATATTTAAAGCTAATGAGAACACTTTCTCAGTCATACACAGGCTGCTCTGTATGGCTTTATTGTAACTAGCTATTGCTCTAAAGCTCCAAGCTTGCTGCACACTGTGCACTTACCACCTGTGTGATGCTGTGCAACATCCTTATATCTGAGCAAACATCTGTAATGCATCATTTTTGCTGTCTCTAAATCAGTTATTTTAAGAAATTTAATGTCATGAACCCTTTGCATCTGGTTGAGTAAGAGGCAGAAAGCTCTGATTAGAGATTGGGAGTGGAGATAGGGAAAAACAGGGAAACTAGAAAGTTGTTTTTCACAGCTCACAACCCCTGCAAAGTTTCAGGGCTGGAACAACCCCTGGGGTTGTCAGCTATGGCTCAGAGGTGTGGGTGTTACTGAGAGCAGAAGTGCTGTGCCTCACCGGGTGAAGATGGAGCTATGCTCTGCCTGGCTCCTGCCCCTTCTGCCCTTTTAGCTAGCCTTGGGTTTGGGTTTTTGCTTTTTCCATACGTTTTTAGATGAACCAAAATAGTGTCATGATTTTCATAGCAAGTCCTTTATTATTAAAGAGGAAGGGAACTCGAATCTTAACTATTCAGTTCTAATTGTGAAGGAGTCTGTGAGCCATCACACTGCATTTGAAATGTCACTTCTAATACCAAGTTGTTCCCAAATGTGGCTCTTGTAGCTTTGTCTGATGTCATGGGTTGTTTTGGGAGACTGCTCCCATACAGGCAAGGCAGGCTGCCCAGATGCGTATGGCAACCTTGTGGTCTTGCATCACCTCTGGCATCTTTTCTCTTTCATAAAGTACCAAAAGGGTAATCTCAGAACAAAAGAGGAGAGGGATGCTTGAATAATAAAGGGATCCTCAGATAATAGCAGCTCTGATGCAGCACATGGAAGGCTCGGTGCTCAGCAATGACTGGTGCTTAGGGCAGGGTGGGTGCTGGCTGGGGACCCAAATTAAAAACCTGCTGTCTAGGGATACCTATACTAGGCAAGCAAACCAAGCTTTCATCCTTGATAGCTGGGTAGCTTGATAGCCTAATTCTACAAAAAAAAAAAAAAAAGTCTCTGCTATTTGACAGGAGGAGTGGTAATGATGATGGTTGTTGTCCATAACTGCTGTCTGCCTTATCTTGGGAAGGGAAACCTTGACACTGAGATGTACAGGATCTTGAAGGTTTTTAAGTGAAGTGCCACATTTTATGGTCCTGTACATGTTTATGCAATAATAAAACAAAATAGATTCTACAAAACATGTTTATTGTCAACTATGGGGGGAGAAATAGCTCCTTATCATGGAGCTGCATGATTATAAGACTGTATGTAGTAGAAAATCAAAATCATGAAGTACCTATTCTTAACCTGATGAAACTCAGTAAGACAACAATCCTCTGATTTGTAAGCTGCCAGAAACTGCTTATTGCAAGGCATGGGTCATCCCGGAAGACTGAGACTTGCTGGACTGGAGGGTGGTAGGATTTTAATAGGCTTTGCATTTATCGTACCTGTTTTGTGAATTGGTGGCAGACCTTAACAAGCTTGACACAAATTCATTAAAGAACTGTGTCATGCTATGAAAGGTCAGTGAATGTGAACCTGAGCTATTCAGCTCAATAACATAGGATGCTGCTAATAAATAGCTGTTAATAACTTTTCTCCAAAGGAATGATTACTGAAGTTGAGTACGAGCACTTGTTTTGGCAGACTATTGGCTAAACATGAAGAAAAACACATAATAAAGCTGATGGTAGAATATACGGAACACTGACATTTCATTGTTTATTGACTCTGCGAGGATTTAGAAGCATTCAGAGCATGATTGACTTGATTGCAAAGACTTAAAGACTTGATTGCAAAAATCCATGTTTGAGTAGCTGGTATCTTTTTTTGTCTTCTCCCAGTAAAACATTTGTGCCATTTGGTTAAATCTTCATTCAATAATGATGCATTCGTTAAAATTGCTTAGAATTGCTGAAAACAAGTCACCTTGGGATCATTCCAAACCCCAGTGAAGTCGATGAAAAGGCATTGTTATTTGTACCATATGCCTTTGTTTAGGTACTTAATAGGATGACAAATTAAGAAGTGTTGTTTATAATGCAATAACAGGAAAGGTGTAAATTATAGCAGACAAGTATATTTTTGCATATTTTTACAATTAGGGGTATAAAACAATTGTAAGTCTTCTGTTTTCAAAATTCTTGATGTTTTTCACTTCTAGCCTTTACAAGTTCATCAACTTTACAAGTATTCAAAATACACATAAACCCTTTGTTTTATAAGAAGCCAAAGTCTAACACTTCAATATTTAAACCTAGAAAATTATAATTATGAATTAAGAAAACGTAATTACATGTTGAATGAATACTAAATCCTCTGGAAAAAAATAGCCAGAATTTCATAAATATTGGAAGACCCTTACTCCAACTTTTTGCATTGTTTAAATTTTTATATGAGGTGTTTTTTTCTATTAGGAAATGGTGCTGGGCTCCACGGAATTGTGAACATTTCCCTTGACTGATAATTTTGGACTGTGTTAATGGACTAAATTTTCTGTAACAAGAAAATTTTCTAACAGGCCTCATGTTACTCTTCGATTTGGTTTTAATGTTAAAATTGGTCTTTTGGCCTTTTTGAGTTTTACCTTGTCATTGGAGAGCTCAGTGTCTGCTGCAAGTTGTGGCATTAAGGAGCTGAAATGTTCCTTTGCTAATGTCTTTTAACACTGATGCCTGGAAATGTCTGTGTAATTCACTGATAGGTTTCAAGGGAAATGCAAAGCATTTAAAAACCAGCACTGCTCTTTACTTCTGTTTCTATAATACAGAAGTGTTCATTTAAAAAATGGCAGCTTCTGGAACAAGAACTATATTTCCAAGAATTTTATAATTTACTGTATTTGGGAGGGCTCAGGAAGCATTTGTGATAAAGAGATGACCTGTATGTAAAAGCTTTCTGGGAAGCTCACTGCTTCTGCGCTGCATGAAATACCTCTTAGGATGAGTGCCTTCAGAATGCTTCAGTGCTTAAAAGGCTCGGCAGAGCACCCATAAGTTAGCAATGTGTTTATTTAGCAGTGCTATTTGTATATATGCATCCTTGGTCTCTGTTCTTTTCCTGAAAGTACATCTCTGTGTACATAAATCAATTCTACGATTTTGCACTAACCAGCAAGAAACTTCATGCAATGCTTCATAAGTTACAAAATGATCTTTTTAGCCAATTATCTTAGCAATTACTTTATTTTTTTGTTTTTATTAGTTACAGCAATGTATTTTAGATGGGTTTTAAAATATTAATATTTCTTTTAAATCCGTAGTCCTTTAGTCTGGTGCATCCAAATGTTCATTAAAAATAATTTGGATATAAATGGTATTGTACCAGAACTCAGCTCAGAGCACTAATTACATATAAAAGCTTTGGTTACGCTAAATGTTCAAGTACTTGTTAAAAACAGACCATTCCCAATCATCATCATTAGCACGGATATTAAAGAATATTAATGCTTATTTGAAGGACGTTCTGACTCTGGGTAAGACAGATACCTGAAAACAGAAACGGGAAGGCTGAACAATTATGCTGGATGAGGAAGAAGAAAATCTGCCCTGGTTTTGGCAGACCTTCTGGGGAGGGCTGGTCTGAGGTGTGATGGCTCTGGCCATGAGGATCCTGTGGCCGGGCAGGGCAGAGGTGGCTATGGGGCTGCCCAAGGTGCCTGCTGCTGTGAGCACAACTGCCTAACTAACAGCTTGCAAGGAGGTTCACAGAGCTGGAAAATAGGCAGAGAAAGGCAGAATGCTCTTTGGGGGATGAGTACGGTGCATGTGGACTTTGGGTATTTGCTCTACATACCTAGAATACATAGTCTTCTGGTGGATTTTTCCTTAGTAATCTGGTATGTTTGTTTTCATTTCCATTTAAGATCATACACACAAAAATATGCATTTCTGTACATACGTACACAGACTGAACTACCCAAAGCTTATTGAGCTTGACAGAACTATAACAAGCTAGTAAGTAGTTTTTGTGCCTCTCACTCAAATCCTGTTTGCTGACAACAGTTTACAGTAACGTGTATGCAAAGATTGCTTTCCTTCCTGTCATTAGTGCTAGTTTTGTTCCAACAGCTTTATAGTTTTTTTTCCTAAGAGTGTGTTTCTTAAGCTCAGAAGGAAGGCCCCTTCCCCCCGTAAGCAGCCATTTACTGCCACTGCAGACAAGGCAAGCCCTTGCGCTGTGTTCAGTATTCTGCCAGAGTCTTCCAGAGAAGCCAGCACCATTAAAAGGGGCTGTTTCTACTGCAAGGGAGAAGGTTCAAAAAAATATTTGTACGTTCTCATGTTAGGTGGTGACCCTTATTTGTTGAAAAACCAAATCACATAGTTTAGTCAGCCCTAAAATCTGGATCCATCGTCATTTCTCTGACTTAATTTTATTAACATCATCTGCAAACAGGACAGGGTCATTGCTCCTCTGTTTTAACTGTCAGAGGGCCCCTTTATTTTATGTTGACTAGAAAGGTTGTATTTTAGAAATGATCAGCTACAAAGCATATTTTGTTGAGCTTTTATTCTTTTTTTTCTAAGTGAATAAAAGTTCAGAGTTAAAAGTAAGGAAGACCCTGTGAAGCTGAATTTGACCTCTGAGAGCGGAGGAAGACAGCAGATGATTTTTTATAGGGCTATAAAAGTAAAAACTTTGTAAATAAACACTAATTACCTTCCTGACAGGGAACAAAACCAAAATCTGTATCAATTTGGGATATTAGGCTTTCTGTAAGCTGGCTTTGTGAATAATCCAGTTTATGCATTTATTAACCTATAAATACATTTTTATAAATCTAGATGACATTTAGGTATTTTATTAACCACAATAAATGCCAGAGAAAATTGAATTAAGAAAGCTTGTAATGTGCTTTACTACCAGTTTTAAAATTTTGCTGAGCTGTAAATGGTCCTGCTTTATATCAAGAATAAATCTGTTTGAAGACTGCAGGAGTAATTTTTTTCTTTCCTTGCCAGAGGCCCTGACCTTTTTGTTGATGGCTGTTTTTAACAGCTTCACCTATGTTTTATTCTTTTTGATTCCGTAGAAATTTGATTATCTGCCTTGAGAAGGCAAGCCATTTAGAGGATCATACAAAAATACCTTCCTGTGCTGCAAGATGGAGAGCTTGGAGAACACTGGACTAAGTTGTAATTGTCCCGGTTCCACAAAACTCGCAAATGCGGGAGCTCTCCTAAACATATGCTAACTTTTCCTTCTATTCTTCCATCTATTGCAATACCAACCTCAAATTAAATACAAACTTTCAAAAAGTGTGAAAAATCTGATTCCAGAGGTTGAGTTTCTTAAAGAAGAGAACCTACCTGTAACAGTAAAATAAAGTACATATGTCAGACAATTTGCAGTGGATGCACCAAAACACTTTTTCCTAGGTTAAATTTTTCTTGTTCACTCTTTGGTTTCAGAAGATGCTTTTATTAAAGTTTATCCTCTCCTATTAATAATCCTTCTTCCCTTCTCTATGCCTCCTGTGCCACGCTGAGCTTATAATGTTTCTTTATATGTCCTGCAGGCTTTTGGCTGCTGCTGATAACATTCACTGTCTTATTTGAGTGTATTTTTCAATGTGAGTATGAGAAAGGAAGAGATGAATTTAACAAAACATTGTTTTTCTTGTGAACCCAATTATTTTTTCTTAGTTAATGAAGTACAATGACCTCATTAACTTCAGGCAAACACTTCCTGATTTTATAGTACCTAATCTGGAGCCGGTGTTGAAGTTAAAATTGGTGCAACATCTTTCTGGATGGAGATGCATTGATTTAACTATTTCTGGATTGATATCTTAGTCCTACGTCCCACTAGCCTTGTGGGCAAAACACCTTCTGTGAGTCTGAAGGCTGAGGATCTCTGTGTAGCTGAGAGCAGCAGCTTGGCTGTGTTATAAACGTGCTCTCTGATGGCAGCAAGTCAGATTTAGGTGGTGAATCCTCCTCTTGCTCGTTATGAATGAAAGCTACAAGCAGCATCAGGCTCAATGTTGAAGCATCAGATTAACTTCCAACATCTCAAAAGACATAGGGTTGAAACTGGGTGAAGTGAATGCTTGATGTGGGGCCAAAACATGTTGAGTGGGAACACAAAGGGATTGTTAGCATAAAATCTGTTACTAGTTGTGTGCTGCAGAAATGAACCAGACCCCAAGGCAGAGCAGTTAGCTTTACAGGGAGCTGGGCAGTACAAGGAGCAGCAAGCTCCATTGACTTCCACATGTTTGTGAAAGTATGAACTGTGGTGAGGCCAATGGAGCAGGCAGAAGGATGTGAGAGGCAGGTCTTGAACAAAAATACCCCCATCTTCCTTTTTTGCCACTTGTCTGTGGAGTTGGATTGCATGTAATCAAGAAATGGCAACATTGATCTGTTAGCTTGGAGTAGTCCTTTGAGAATATTGAGCTGCTCAGGTCCAGACAAATGCCTCCTTGTCTGCTATGTGTGTACCCATGGATCAGAAATAAGACACCGAAGGGCAATGCTGGTGGCTATGCATCTTCCATCTTCCTTCTCAACGAGGAAGATGTCTGAGGATCCACCCTGATATTTTGTTGTTACTTGGGACTATTGCATATAGTCTATTATATGAAATAGTTTCATAACTATCTAGTGTTTAATTGATATGGAAGACGGGACACGGGGTGCAAATCACTTCTTATTGCTTCAGATTACAGCATAATTTATATTTTGCATGGATGACCATAGCAGTTAGGAAAGTAATGAGCTGGCATAACCAGGCGTGTTGTGTGGGCTGACCTATAAAAAGTCTCACGGTGTCTCGGTGCTCGCTAGCAGAGCACTGCTCGGGAGGGTTTGGGTAGAGTTCACCTTTGAATAAAGTCTGCACTCTGAAACATTGAGAGACATCCTTCTTAGCCCAAAATGTGTTTTATCCTGGTGTCTTTTATGCTACTTTTTGGAGTAGTTGTACTGTCATGAGCATATGTTTTTAAGCTCTTATGCTTCTCAGTAGACTAGTTCAGCAAAGAAATACCCTTTGTTTCTGACATAATGTAAAATGTCCATCATTCAATATTGCTGTGAGTAATGTCCTCTTTGGTTTAAAAACCTTTTGTGTGGACATTTATCTCAGAGAAAGAGTGCACATTGATTGCCTGCTTACTGCTTTGCCCACAAAACCAAACACCAACTGAATTTTCTTGTCATACTCTTACTTTTGTTTTATTTTTCAGAGTAATGACTGGCAAGACTTACCTAACATTTTCCATTCCTTCTGTTTTTCTGCTGATACTGGTATTAATGTTTATTGGTTCACCTGTCTCAGGAACGATGGTGTATCTTCAGTGTGTTTACCTATTCCAGTACTTACTCAAAGAGAAAATGAAGAAGAGCCTGTGCAAATGAAGTTTGCTTTATTTCTATGCATATGGCAGTCTTTAAATAAGATTGCTCTAGAGATTTTAAAAAAGTTATCCTGACTCTGAACCAAATGCCCATGTCTAATTCCAGCATGGTAAGCTGTGAGAAGTGACTGATTTGTTTTTGAGGTGGGTTGTGAAGGCTTGCTTTGGTTTTGGTCGATACAAGTTCTGTGAAACTACTGCTGGACTGTGGTGTTAGAGGAGGTTCATTTGTCAAGCCACGGCTATTTCCCAAACTTTGTGGTAGTGGAAGTCCTACCACCCAGCTTGCATCAGAACCATACAGAAGTGAAGTTCTGTAAGTGTTATTCCAGCTGTTTGTTAGCACGGGACAGGCTGGTTCATCTTCCAGCCATTTGTTAGCAAAAAGCATCAGGAAGAGATGACTAGGACAGATTCCAGTATTTATTTAATGAGGTTTTCAGCTTATACTGTAGTCAATTAATTGTTTCTATGTGAATGCTTTACAACTGACTTCACTTGATGTAATGTACCTCCTCTTTGTAAATCATTTTGGTTATGGATAAATGAGAAATAAGGTGTTATCAGGCTGAGCTCATGACGCCTATATAGACCTTGTGTAACTGTTACTGTCTTCCAAAGGACTTCAGAACACCATCAAAACAAATGTAGCTGCTGAATTGTCTTCCTGCCCTTGGGGTTATAGGACCATGACAGGGTAGGCATCTTCTGACAGTGGGGTTTGCACTTAAAGAGTGCAGAGGCCAAAATAAGAATGAAAGCAGTGACATGGCAGGAATTCAAAGCAGAAAATACTGACTTCCAAGTGTCAAAACAAGAAGCTTCCATTAAAACAACATTAAACCCTGACTGGAACTGATGAAAGCGAGGAGTTTCTAGCTTTCATGCTGTCCTCAGCGTACTGTGTTGTAACTCAAAGGACATAGCTATAGAGGGTTGTGTTAATAATGAATTGTCTGTTTTGATTTGAAATACCCTTGCTCTTGTCATCTAAAATCAGTTGCTTAATATTTTTTTCAGTGTTGAGTTTGTACTGACTAGCTTGCCGTATTAATGTATAATTCAAGTATTTCAGCATTCTACTAGTTGCTGTGCATTTTTAATGTTAGTTAACCTTTTCATGCTGTTTTGTTTAATGACCTGGCCAATTATCTCTTATTTACAATGGAAAAAACTCATTAGTTAGAAATAATTTGCAAAATCCTGGCAAGACAGAGGACCTTAAGAATTAGTTGCTGGATGAATGTTTACATTTCAATTTGAAATTCAGATCCTCTGGCACGTGTATGGAACTTATGGAGAAATACAGAGGGAGGAGAACATTTGCTCTGCAGACGATCTATGCACACTACTGTCATAGAAGTGGGGAAAGAACCTTGCACATCCTTTCTTTATCAAGGCAAAAAAAAAAAAAAAAAAGACTTCAGCAACATGAAGCCATGCTTCAGCTGGTACTTTTCTTGACAGGTGTAGTGTAATAGCATGCCTGTATTGGAACTAGTCATAGACTGTGGTTAGCAAGTGCCTCATTTCTGTTCAGGCACCTAACATATATTTAAATTAAGAATATGGTTGTATTACAACAACTGCCTTTCTGTGCACAAAGATTTACAGAAGCTGACCTGTGTTTTGCCTTTCTGTAGGGATGTTAGTTGCTGGCTTGGGTGGCTGGCATTTGGGTGGTTTCACTCCTGCCTGCAGTCAATAAAAATCAGCAAAGTGACACCCAGGGGATTTGGACTGTTTCCCATAGGGACTAGTTGACTCTGGCGCTTTATTAAAAAAAAATAAAAATCTTTGAAACCTGTAAGTTTAAAAGACTGTACTTGAGCTCAGTTTGAAGTTTTACACTGCAGATGGTTCGTTACAATACCCTGTTCTTCCTCCTTGTTGAGACTGGGATACCAAGCTATATTGGGCTGCCCAGCCAGGCTTGTCTACCAGCTCTGACAGGTAGATGAGGCCGTGTGTGGTAGCTGGGTTCTTACCCCTCGGGAGAATTAAAGCTTCCCCTTGCCCACCTTTGTCAGAGCCCCCAAAAGACCAATATTTTTTGTATTGCTTGTTTTTTAAGTAAGTGCTGAGGAAAATGCACTCACAGAAATGCAGATACGCGTAGCCTAGAAAAAGGTCATTGCAAGTTTTATCACACTTGCTAAATGGAACTATGAGCCTCTTAATGAAATCTTCATTATAACGCAGGACAGTGCCCTGGTTTGGGGCATCATCTGCTATTACCATATTGCAATATTGTAAGGCGTCTTCCACCTTTTCATGTCTTGTGTATCCTGTCCAGATAACCACACATTGCACAGCCTCTGGAGCTGCAGTGGCCCCCTCTGCTGAGCCCGTAACGCTCTGAGGAGACAGCAGGAGTTTAAAATGCTTGAGATACCAATTTGTCCACTTATGAATGCAGAGCAAGATAAATAACGCATGTATGCCTGTGTCACTGGCACTTAAGGATGTGCATGTCAGCGTTGATAAAGTAGTGAACTTCCAGTGTTTGGACTAGATTAGCGCTCATCTCTTCACTGGAGCAGTGGGACTTCATTTAGCACAACATCATCAATTTCTGTTAGGACCAGATATTTTTGCCTACTTGAAACAGGACAGATCTGAGAAATCATCTAAATAAAAGCACGCATGGCCAAAAAAAATAAATAAAATAATTCAGTACATGCATTTCTTGCGGCACTTCTACTCAACAGCCTCTTCAGATGAGCAGACCGGAGGTTACATGAGCTGCAGCGATGTTTTATGTCTACGGAGGGGGGTGAAGGAAGACTTCCTTTCTTTTTTCCGAGAGTACTGTAATGAAATGGACTCTTGTTGCATTTGATCACAAAAGCGCTTCTTAACGTGATGTTCAGGAACATCATTTTCTTCTTGTGGGCAGCCACAGTTCGCAGTTGCTTTGGCAGCTACATTCCATTTAATCTGTCAATTTTTCTCACATGGTGTAGCTGCTGTGAAAGAAATTGGAGCTGTTATACTGCGTGCTTTGATGCAGTTTGTAAAATGCAAGGTGGGAGACAGTAAACCAAACACAGCATGCCAGTGATTTCTTTAAAATTGCCGATGTTCCAGCGCTGCGATTCTCTGTCCTAGTGAGCTGTCATCACGCCTCATCGAAAAGGATTGCATTGCTTAAATGCTTCATTTTCATTTGTTTTGACATTTTGGTGCTGCCTATTAAATACACTCCACAGTGCTCGGAAGCTTTCACCCAGTTTCTTGTTTCTAATGACTTTCTGCTCTACGTGGTCTGATTTGTCTCTGGTAGTTCAAGTCCAAGACATCCATGTGGATGTCAAATGCATAGCTTCTATGATAACTACGCTAATTGATCTCTGAAATATTTTTCACGTTGAGATCTATCCCTTACAATATTTACGAGCAACAGCAAACATTTCACAGCAAGAAGCTGGCTTGCTCCATGCTCCAGAAGGGATTTCACAACGCAGGCTGCTGATGTTCTGAATGACAGTGGGAACATCACTGGCCAAGCAGCAGTGGGCAGAGGCTGTCACCCTTCGTGGAGGTAAACCTGTGGGGTTACCTGTGAGGATATAACAAAACTAAGCTATTAAAAATAATTTTAAAAAATAAAAACCCAACCCTCCATCATTAGGATCTGTAATCTGTAGTATCAGTCTCTGTAGTCATTACATGTAATGAACAATTGGATGCCATTGCCTCTGTTCGCATTTCCTTCTCAACAATGCAGAAAATGAGAAGTTCTCAGAGTTCAGCAAGGTGGTATTTCGCAATGGTATGGAAGGCTCTGTGCCAGGGAATTCCCAAGTGCAAACTTGACTAGCTAGAAAATGACACAAGTTTCCTAGAAATTGTTCCCCGAATGGAACTAATGTATTGTGGTTGATATTATAGCTATGATTTTGGAACAAAATGTTTCTTATTTACCTGATTGATAGTGTAGGATTTCTTATAATCTAGCCAGTTGCAATGTCCTGCAGCTTGGCTTTCCACACCTGACACTCAGTATTACTTAGCAGAATGCATGCTTAAACTGTCCCACATAATGATGTGGTTTATTTAGCTGTCTGCTGTTTTTTTCACTTGCTTCTCAAATGTTTTGGAAGAACGGGGTAAAAATTTCATATATTTGTCACTACACTTTATGAGGAAATTTTATTCTGGGAATTGCTGGAATTGTTTCTTATTATAAAAGCTACCATTAGAAATAAGAAATGGTGAAATTAAACTCAAAGTCTACACTTTTATACATAAAGCTATAACTTCATACATAGTTATACTGTCCCTTTTTGGAAGAAGGATAGTTTGAAACTAAATCCACACGTTTTATAACGCCTTCCTACTTTCTCAGTTATTTTTGTATTTTGCACAATCAAAGGGGAAATTAGCATTGTAACTGCTCAGCAGTGGTAGCTTGTGACCCAGGAATGATCTGGGAAGGAGATCTGGCAGGAAGACCTGATGCAGGAAGGTTTCTGTGAGCTGAGAACAAACGATCTTGTGCAGGGAAAGAATCTTTGCTTGTTGGTGGGATGAGAAACAGCCCTGTGCTGCCTTGTACTGAGGGTGCAGCTGGGCTGGGGCATGAGCCCAACATGGGACTAAGGGGCCAGGTGTGGGTGCTTACAAGTGTGGATGGGTCATGGGGGTTAAAAATAAATATGTGCTTTTCAAAGGGTATTTCAATACACTTGCATATTATTTTTTTCAAGTGCAGCAATGGAAAAACAGGAATAACTATATAATGATTTAGAATTATGTGGTTGCATTTTAGGTTAATGAATAAATATTCTTTATCTTAAATTGGTTTTTATCAATTTCTAATGCTCCCAGATCCAAATAGCAGTGACTTCTGTGATAGCTCAGCAAGATCAAAGTAATTTGCCCCAGCTCACAGGAGTTAGCAACTTCTGTGTTTATTCTGTGTGCATTCCGCAGAGCTGGGGCCAAATGCAGGGTCTCTGGTGGAGCCTGATGCAATTTCCCTGAAGTTAATGACATTACACCAGGGCTGAGCTGGACTTCTGGTCACTCTCAGTAACCTCTTGTTTGTCTTTGCTCTGGAACTTTCATACTGCAGTTTTCAGGTGATTCTTCATGTGCCAGTAAATTGGTGTGGGGCTCTAGTTCTTGCTACTGACCTTCAGTGTACTTCTATCAATATTAAGTTTAATGGTACATTAATTTTATGCAAATTCTATTTTTAATTTACTGTTATCTGCTAGTATACCATACTCCTTCTGTAGCACCTACTGACATAAATTACACTGAAGCAATTATCAGTATGAATTCAGCTCTGTGCATACCACTGTTTTCAAATTATTAATGCTGCTGCTCAGAAAAAATGCACAAATCTGCAGTTAATTGGTCCTTTCTGTAGGATGTTCTGAGCATGTTTTTTTGAAAAAAAAAAAGACACTAAACATTCCTACTGAATAGATAAGAACATTATCTACCTACTTGTTCTGCATGAATTAAGAGTTTTTTTTCCTCCTGTTAAGGTATTATACGTACACAAAGAAATGTCAAAATAACTTTCAAGGATTTGCAAAGCCCCCAAAAAGTTAGAAGTTTTGCCTATATGACTTTGTTTCAGTTGCAGTGTATTTGTGTGAAATGGTATCTTTAATTCTATACTTTCAACAGATCTCTCACTTCAGACACTTCTGTCCTGGCTGTGGGTGACTTCTGCAGGTTCCTGCAGTGCTGACCGGTGAGCCCTGCTCTCCCAGCTGCCTGTTAAGCCCCTCAACTCTTGCATTTCTTCATTCTGATGCTGTCACACTTCTACATGTTTTATTTGCATGTGTTCTTGAAGAGTGTAGAAGAAAAAAAAAAATCCTAAAAGATCCCAGGAGCAGTGGGGCTGCAGGTTGTGCAGCCTGTCGGGTTGCTGAAGGTTGCTGTGGGTCAGGAGCCGGGGCTTGAGGAACGGAGACTCCTGGTTAGGGCAGCCCTCATGAGAGCCTCGAGTGCTCGTCAGGAGGAGCAGGCGTGCACCAGGGAGCCTGTCTTTCCATTTGGATTTCATCAGCACTCACTGAATTTTGATTACACCTCTTTAGGAACTGGTTTTGAAAAAGCCTGCTGTGAAGCTAAACCCAAAAACTTCAGTTTGGCCCCAAAGCCAGGTAAGAAAAAAGAAACAAGCACAGAAGCAAATTGTCTGCATTGGGCTGCTTGTGTTGCCTGATTACACTAGCAAATTTTCTCAGCATAACGAAGGGCAGCTTCTCTCCAGCATTCACTCCAAGCCTTCCACCAGCCCACCTGAAGGACCTCTTCCCTCCCTGCATGGCTGTGGGAGGCTGACACGCAGCCGGCTCCAGGGATCACTGTGCTCCTACAATTTGGTCACTTTGGTCCCTTTCACAGTCCTGGCAGGACATGCTATACTCCTTCTCTTGTGTGTACCAAATTGTTGTCATGTGCTGGTTCATCCCAGCTGCTGTGGGTTTGCCTTAATAAGAATTCAATGTAAATGCTAAGCTTCTTGCAGCAGTTTGTGCTGTTTACATTATACTGTCTCTGGTTTCTTATGCACTCCTGCACAGGGTGCTGCTCACCATGTCCTTGGATCAAAGGAGCTTTTCATGCCTTGTAATTTCTAACACAGTATTGCTTTCTTGATGAAGTATTTAATAGCCACTGGGCTTTCCCTCTGCTTCAATAAGAAATAGTGAAGATAAGCCCGTGGGAGAAGTCCCTTCTGGCACTTCCACTAAGACTTTCAGCCAAATTCTGAGTAGCTGAGAGTGCCTGGTTAGATGTAAGTCACTGATTTTGGACTCGGGTAGAAAGATTTTTATTATTTTTTTTGTCTGGTCTAGTTAGATTTAAGCTGCTTCAGATAAAGAAATCTTCTCAATGTATTTTCTGTGGGAGAAAATCCAGATGCAGGTGGTGCCAAGAGCCCTATTTATGGCTCCACTGATTTCTACAAAAGCCTTTTTGAAGTTGGTGTTGCTCTATCTTGCCATTGTCTGGGGATAATGTTCACTGCTTAATCTTGTACTAATGCTTGGAATCTTTCAGAGATAAGTTGTGGCTTATCAGTTACGAGAATTTTAGATTAATATGGTTTGCAAATAACTTTCATTTCTAGATCATAAGCTGAATCTGTGTAAGTGGAAAAGTAATTAACTTCAATAATTTTTGTATATTCCTTTTTGTAAAAACAAATCTGCTGCTACAGTCTGTCGTACCACTTTCAGAGAAGTGGTTCTGGTAACTCTAAAACTTACAGTGGTGGTCTCTGGGAATCTGCTCCAAGAAAACTGTGCATGCTGTACACTTAGTTTTGCCTTAGAGTCGCTCGTGATTTTGAAGGTATCTGTATAAAGAATCATATGAAAGGAAATGATTTGTTTTTTCTTTCAAAAATTAAAAACATTGGCCATCTCTCTCAACCTAAATGATTCTCTGAGGCTCACTTGAGCCTTTCAATATGGCATGAGGTCTGTTGGTAGATCGAGAAGCCTGTTCAGACAAATTGAGTGCTGCTAGTACTTTAGGAGCTGTCCAGCGCGTTTGGGGAGTGGAGCCTATGCAAGGTCACTGTCTTCTAGTATCTATTCGTGTTTCTTTTGTTAGTGGCTCTAACTGTCCTTGGAGGTTTTCTACTGGTATGAGAAAATTGAAAGAAAACCACATTGTGGCTGTGAACCATTACCCTCCAGTTAGAGCCACTAACAAAAGTTCAGGTGTTTGTACCCTAACAATGGCTCTAAGAGGCAGGTTGTTTGCTGCTGTACTCTTGGGGCTGGAGAGTAGGTGTTGAAGGCTATCATTCTGGATATGAGTTTTCTGCAAGCCTCCATGATGACAGGAACAAGCAGCACTCTCTGAGGACTTCTAGACTGTGTTTGGATACGTGCAGAAATTCTGCTGGTCTCTTTAACTGGGTCTTGAGCAAAAAAAAAAAATAGCATGAGATGGCATTTTTTTTAGCTTTATTTCAAAGCTAAAATATTTCTATTTTATATTCCTATTCAAATATTTCTATCCAAATATGAAACTTCTCATTGGTACTGGACTTCATTTGGTATGATAGCTGTCCATTCTTACTGGGCCCTTTACTTTGACTGGGAAACAAACCCATGCTATGTATTATCTAATTCTTCTCTCCCCTTTATGAAGTGAAGAATGGCACAGAGCTGCAGGAGGAAAGAAGCTGGTACTGATGAAATAAGTTTCTATTCATAGTTCCTTGATAAAGCCCCTAATCTTGTGAAGAATACAGAAGACTTCTGATATGATTTTTTTAGAGCATTTCTTATATATGGAGTTGTGGAAAAGTTTACTGCATCAAGGAGATCCTGGCAATGTTTCTCTTGGAAACCATGTTGCTTGCTTGATTTCTTTCTTGATTCATCTAAGACACTGAATAGTATTTGCAAATGCAGCTATGGACTTTTGTGCTCACATAAATCAGGTGCTGTGATTATGATGTTTGTGTATTCTTGTTGCAGAGAACTCATTTGATGTCTGTGCAGACAGCCCTATTAAAATGCTACAAATCCCAAGATGTACTAAAAAAAAAAAAAAGATCCAAAATTAATATATTAGTGGAAATTAATTCAGCACAGAAGGAGTTGTTACACATCTTGGGGCCTGCTCACTCTTTTACAGCTGTGACATGGCTTCCCAGATGGCACAATTATCTTTCTAAAATATTGTGGAAAACTTTAATTTGTCATTTGGATTAGTGTGGTGAGCTTTCTATAAACAAAGGCAGAGTTCTGCCTATCTGTGTGCTTCATGGCAGCAATTAGCAGTAATTCACTTGGAATCAGGAAAATGTTTTACAGGAACAGGGAACAAGCCAACTTCTTCGGCTCCACTTTTGAAATTGCTGCTCTGCGTGGGTGTATCTCAGGTCTTTGAAATACAACCAGAGTTCTGTATCATGCACTTTTCCTAAAGAATACTTTGTGTTCTAATAGAACTGCAAAGATTCTCGCATTGTGGCAAAGTACAGCATGCACGTTTTCAATGAGAACTAGACTAAAATTTACAGAAACATTGAATGCAGCATGTTGGATGGCAGAAGAATTGTGCTGCTGATTGATTCCTCTGTCAATCAGGAATAAAGCTACAGCAGACAACATACATTCTTCAGTACAGCCAGCACCAAACCCATCTTGTATACTGCATATGAATTTTCAGAGATGTTTCTGGCTAATCTTAAGTATAAATGATGTCCCAGTTCTAAAACATAAATGCTGTTTACATTTAAATATATATATATAAATAGTGCTGGAGGAAAAGCTCTAGGATTAGGAAAATATTGCTCTTAGATTATGAGAAAAAAAAAATCAAAGGTTTATTAGACTTGTTTTTCAAATCTTTGTGTTTGTGGACTAAATCTGTGGTAGTGTACGTGGGAGTAAGAGAAGTAATCCATAATGGAGAACCGAATGGTCTCATTCAGAATGGAAATCTGGCTGGTGTTCCTTGAGAGCAGTTTGAGCTTGCCAGTTGTAGGAAAAATCAAGTGAGCTATTTGTAACATGATAGGGTGGGTGGATACCTGCAGAATTATGTTCCCACTTCACAGTATCTCCGTATCGTGTGCAGTGACACCTTAATCAGCAGTGGTGTGACACAGGTGTGGGAAAAATCAGATGCAGCATGACAGGTTTTTCTTAGAGGCATTCTGCACTACTGGCGAACAAAACCCCATTTGTTTTTCTTTTCCATGTTTTCAGAGAAAAGCTGTTTCCCTGTAGCTGCAGAGGGGATGTCCTTTTGGTTGATGGGATAACTATCAGGAACAAATACAAATAAAATCAAGCACTTATAACTAAAAATAATACCACTTTAATCATACCAATTCAGTAGACTGGAGCTCCAGGAAGGGAATAACACCCTTAAGGAGAAAAGGAGAGGGCATTTCTCAGCAGGTACCTTCATGCCTTTGGTGCACACAGAGGTAGGAGTCCAAGTGCTCTCAAGTGCTTACAGGAGAAAATTATGATGCAAAAGCCTCTTGTCCAGATAGATATACTTGACATTTTGCTGAGTGAAATAGGTTTGGTAGAACAAAATGGAACTGACTGTGTGGAAGTTATCCAGTACTTAAACTTGATTTGATTCTGGCAAGAAACTGGAGGCGGTGAATTAGGCCATCTTTCTATTATTGCCCGTAGGTGAGCCTGATAACAGGGAGGGAAAGTCTAATCCTGACCGAATGCTTCCCACTATGCTGAAATGCCGGTGCTGGGGATTCTTTTGCAATGCTTTTTGTTTAAAATGAGAAATTAGTCAAAACCCAAACAGTTTCCCACATGAACATTCTTGTTTTGTTTTTCATCAGGAATAATCTTTACATCCCCCCACCAGGCATTTACACATGATGCCCCTGAGCCTCCCCATCCCAGCCCTGGCTCTCCCAGCCTCTCCTTCTATGAGAGGCTTCAACCCCCTGCCCAAGACCATTGTAATGTCCGTTCGCTGGTCTTGTTCCCATATGTTCCTGTCTCCAGTACTGGGAAATATTCTCTGTACCATTTTTTTTGGCAAAGGATCATTAGTGTAGCTTAAAGTATCTGATGGAGTGGCTATTCTGGAACAGATGACCTTCATTCACTCACAGTAAATTTCCTGGAGGAGGGAGGTTGTCCCCAAACAGACTGGCTTTATTTATGGAGCTGGGAGTGTGTTGGCAGGGGCTGGGTTTCCTTTCAGAACTGAGGTTGTGTTGGCAAGAGAGGAAAACCACTCCACATACAGTCTTATCTATGTCCTTATTACAAGAGCGTTGAGAGATTCCATTCTTCTTCCAAAGGCCTCTGGGGGCAAATACAGCCACAATATTTGTGAGAACTTTTTTGCCTTATTCACAAGACTGTCCTTAATATCTCTTGTCTGGATTTTTTTTGGTGGGCACATGCAATTTCCTATTCCCTGGAAGTAGTTGCACCTCAGTCAAGGAAGCTGATGGGAAGGGTGTGAAATGATGTGCCAGCTTCTTGTGGGTGTCCCAGGTGGTTTTAGCTTAGGGGTAGCCAAGGGGCCAGCCTGGCACCTAGCTGGTCGCCTCGAGCCAGTGCCACGAAATGAACCTCTCAGCTGCCAGCTCCATCCTCAGGAACAATAAATTCATGTTTTCATCCCAATAATGAGTTTTCTACAGCCGTGTCAAAACTCCAGGGTTTCTTGTTATCAGAAGATAATCATATTCAGGCAGCAGTACTTACTGTGCCCAGTAAATGTCCCAAGGATGTGATTATCTCTGGATATCTCTCTCGCCTGTTAAGCTTTGTTTACTTACAGTGGAGGAAACATTTGTAGTCTCTGGGGTTGATTTTATTCATTGTGGTAATGATAGGAATAAAGTGACCATTTGCTTGCTGGTATCAGGCAGCCAGATTAAAGCCCAAAACGTATTAAACCAGTTATTGAAGAAAAGAGAATGTATTTAAATGACATCTCCTTCCTCTTGTATTTCAATAGCTTTTACTGTGCAGCTGATCTTAAGGCAAAGTTAACAGGATTTCTGGAAACAAACACTTTCATATCCAGATAACCTTTCTTTCCTGTACAAAATTTAGGGTGTTTCTTTTAACACCTATGTAATGCCACTGAACTTTCTGAAGCTGCCTGGAGCTGGAGGTAACAAGACACTGTTTTAGCAACATTAAAGGTGCCCAAGCTAGGGCATCACACCAGGCAGGGATTCATAGAACCTGCAGAGGAAAATGATTTGTGTTCAGATTTCACAAAATGTAATGTAGAAAGATCTTGAATGTAAATGCGTTATCCTACTGTTACAATGCAGTATTTGTCATTATTGACAAATTGCTGGCACTGCTGAGGATCTGGTAAATACCTCTACCTGAGTAACAAACTGCACTTCCAAGTATCTTGTATAGGAAAATTTCTCATCCTTAAGGAGGTTATGACTGGTGACAGCTTCTTAATTATTGTATGATGAACAAGATCTATAAAATAATTTGGTTGATTAATGAGTTAAGAATGACTGTTGCTGCTTATATAGCTTTAAAAGAACTTTTCAAGCAGACTTGTAATTTGTTCGGAAGTACTTTTATAGGCACTGTATTTGCTGGCACATTGTTAAATACTTGGTCAAATTCTGCTTTTGTATGAAATTCTCGTTCCCTGCGAATTCAGTTAACTCATCTCCTATCCTTGGATTTTAATTGTATGTTTTGTTACCCTATTGCTTAATTTTTCTTCTGTGAAGCTGAATTGGATTAAATATTTCATGTCTCACCTAACGCTGGGGGAGACCTTGGCTGAAGCCAGGAAGAGCTGATACCCTCAGAAGCAGAGAGAAAATAGGCTAATTACTGTCTATTGGCAAGGTACAGTAGGAGCTGCAGCCTTGGATGTTTTAGAGAGCAAATTAGACACGCGTTTCAGAAGAAAGACTGCACACAATAAGTAGTGGTAATGTGTGCCTGTTGGGGTGATTGAGGCCTTTTGAACTTAAATTAATTGACAATGAAAAAACCTACCTGAGCACACGAATTGAGGGAAGTCTTTCCCTTTATTTCTGTCAGACCAGTCCTTAGGTAGAAAATGTGCAACACCGTGCTGATAGCAGCCTGTCTGCTGCCTGCGCTGTGCTCGCTGCTCAGAGCCCAGTAGAAGCTTTATCTGACAAACACTAGGAAGATTGAGTATGAAATATTGTTTCAAATAACGTCTAAGCAAAATTGTGATATATGTATTCATGGAGGCTTCATAGATTTATTTCTTTGGAACAACTTTGGGTTCAAATCATAACATCTACTGGCAGTGATTAAATTTTCTATTAATATTTCAGATATGAAGGATGTTGTAAGTAGTGCTGCACAAGCAAATACTGAAAATACACACAAGAGATGAATGTGCAACATAAGAATGCACTGGTTAGCAGTATGAAAGCTGAGTGAGATTTTGAAGGTATGGAGGAAGGCCCAAACTACTTTGGGAAAGTAAAAAAGGAAAAAGTCCTGACATTTCTAAAATAATTAGAGGCTTTCTACTTAAGTTTCAATGCATATACGATTATATGCATTATATATTAATGAGTAATTTTTGATGCATCAAGTTATGAATGCTTTTGAATAATGATAAATATGCCAGCGCTGCAGAATGACGCATGAAAAACTGACATCCTTGCTTGTATTTGGGAGTTACCTGTTAGTGATTTTGCTCAGATATATATAAAACATGCAAAGTACTGGTAGATCATGGAGAAGGAAGCAAGCTGTGTTAAAATATAAGCTGCACCCCCACTATGAGGTTAGTAGAAAGTTTAGATATGAGACATTCCTATATATACATATCTGTTCTGTGCACTGTGCACCTATATATAGCATATGGAGGCAACGCAGAAAGTTTAACCCACAGTGAATGTGTTTGAACAACACAATTCTGAAATGAAATATCAGTCAGAGGGCGTATCGCTTAGAGAACTCCTTTTGATGGAGAAAAGTGCAGCAGTAATTTAGTTTTACTCACTGCTCTAAAAATAATTTTCATATTCATCCCATAAGCATTCTGCACATGATTTCAAAAATTTCCCTAAAGTATTATTTTTTTTTAAATGTTTTAATGGGAAGTTTGACTCCTGATGTAAAGGCAGCCACCTCTACTGCTGATTATCCAGTGTGAGCTCACAGTGGAAAACGTTGTATGTGTGTCGTTCCCCATTATCAGGTAGGGAAATGTCAGCTGCTTCCCTGGGGTCCATCCCGCAGGGGTTTAGGGGAGCCCCAGCATCCCAGATAACATCTCAGCCCTCTCTGCACCTAGAGCAGAGAGCAGCAGCTGGAGAATGGGCTGAACTCTCTTCCCATCAAGGAAAGATGTCTTTTCTTTGGCACAATGGTTCTTGTTACCAAAGGTGCGATGGATCAGAAGTTCGCTGGTGCAGGCAGGGCAGATGACACGGGACTGTCAGATGAGACCTTGTCCTTTTAAGTTTCAATTCTGTTATTGATTACAGCATCACTGTAATACATCAGGTACGAGCTTGCATTTAATTTTCAAAGGCTTCAAGTTCCTTTTGTACTATACCTCATGAGTGGCATAAATCTTTTAATGAATTTTAAAAAGATATTTTCTCACATAGTAAGCAGTCATTCATAATTGTCCAAGGAATTCACTTGTCTTTAAAATGTATCGTGTGTTGGATGAATGGGAATTTCTCAGTTGTCAACATGTTGTGATTTTTTTCCCAGTTCCTTTTTGTCTTTTCTTGAGTTGTAGAAGAAACAATTCAAACTTTTATTAAGTACTTATTTGTCATAATGGATACCTTATCCTCGTATTGTTTTATAGACTGCAGTGATTTACAGAACAGTCAGCCTGGATTTCCAGGCTGTCTATCAAGAAGAGTTATCTGCTCACAATTGATAGAGAGAGAAAAAGACTGTTTCTTCCTACCCCAACACACACTTTGACTACTTGTGCATTTTGATTGACCCTGTGTTAATAACACAGACTTTATCCTTACAGATACCAAGTGATCAAAAGTAATGCTCCCTGCTGTAATTTTCCCTGTGGCTGCATAAAAATCTAGGGGGAAATGAGAAATTATTTCACAGTGAATTCTCCTGGAATATGCTCATATCCCAGAGATCCCAGGTAACAGGCTTGCCTAGTATTTCAATCCAGGATATTTGGTTGCAGTGTATGGAGGCACCAGAGAATTTCCAGAGGTGGAAAACATAACCACAGCTGCCTGGGTTGTGTGGGATGCTGTGCCTGGGAGCTCCCAGGCACTACAGCTGTGTGATGTGACGGGCACTGGAGCTTTGTGCACCAGGTGCTGTCTTCTCTGTGTTTTAGCTGTCTGGGATGCAATGTGCATTAACATCCCAAGGGAGCTGTAATTACGCTTCTGGTTATTACTTACCCTGACTTGTTATCTTTTACAACTGCATAAAATCCATTTTAAGTTTTCATTATTACTTTTCACCGTGTTTCTACTCTCTCTGCTAGACCAGCGGATATCGTGAGGTTCTTCAGAAGCAGCTCATGACATAAACTGTGGAGCTGGAGCGTTACATTCCTTTTTATTGTGCAGCTGTCTAGTTCGGGCGAAGCCAAATGTCCATCCTATTTAATTAAATGCTGCCTTTGCCCCTGCAGTGAGTGCTTCAATTGGATTTTGTTTGTCACTAAAAAAGCATCATATTAAAAAAAGTCTGATGTGATAGCGGAGCCTTTTATAATGAATCCCACTTAACAGGGTGAATCAGTTTGGGCTAGGCATGATTAAGTTTGTGATCAAGAGCTTGACTAAGAATTTTATACTTGAAGTTGATGAAGAATATTGGAGGATAATTAATGCATAACTCCTGTCTTTTACATGTCTGGAGAATCAAAATTACTGAGAGTAGTTGTAGAAAACAGTGGGATTGCCAGCTTATTTGGAGCATTTAGCTGAAGCAGTTATTTCCAATTCATAGGTAGCTTGTGGACAACAGGGAAAAAGGTGCCTTCTACTGGAACTCCATCTCTGTTAATTATCACAGGGATCAGAAATCCCATGAGGGTGAAGCTCAAATGTGTTTAGGATTCAATTTTTCTTGAACAAATAATATAACACTTCAAAGTCTGCATATTTCCTGAATTTCTGGGACTGAAGGAGCAGAAGTTTGGAATCACAATGGAGCTCTTGTCATTTCCAGTTTGTGGACATAGCTGATGTGTAATTAAACCATAGTCGGCTCAGATTCTTCAGTTCATTTCAAAGAGGACCTTGCTCAGCATCCATGTACGTAGGTGAAAATAGCTCTTTGACTTCAGAACGTTTGGATAAGGTTTCTTTTGTCACTTCTTTTTGTCTATTCTTTGAGAAACATTATCTCACTGCTATTAACGTAAGGTATTTTTACTGCAGAAGTCAGAGGATAACAAGATGAAACCTACAGTAATACTGAACAAACAGACTTGAGGTTACTATTTGCCCTAAAAAAAAAAAAAATTGTTATCTGAAAAATCAGACTTCTATTTTTCTGCTAAATGAAACCAAACCTGAAATTACTCTTAACAAAGGTTCTCCAAGCTACTGCAGAGCCTTTTTATTTTTTTCGTTTAGATAATAGAGCTTTATTTTAAATTGTACTAAAGAGGAATCAAAACTATATCTTACACAAATGAAGTTGACACAATTGAAACAAAACTAAAAATATGAATTTTACTCACTTTTAATTTCATAGAAATCACACTTCTAAAACTTGCATTTGGAAACAATGGAAACCTTCTCAATCAAAATAAAAACAAACAGCTTTTACACCCCATTCATTAACTTGATTTGGCTCCAACACAAGGGTCCATATGTGATTTTTAAAAATGTTTTTTCTCTATTCAGAACCTGTAGAGAGCTGGTGGGTTTTAAGGAGAAGGGTATCAGTCTGTAGAGATCTTTTAAAGCATCCTACAAATGTGGGAGAAGTGGTTTCTCTTGCCTTCATTTGAGGCTAAATAATTCTGCAGTTTGCCAAACAATTTGGATGAAATGATACAAAACTTCATTAAAAAATAATACAGAAATAGTGCAATAGGATCATGTGACTGTTGTCCAAGAGGGTGTGCTATGTGAGGATGGGGACAAGCTGCCAGGGCAGAGCTCTCTATTGGTGTGATTATGTCACTGTGGGACCTTCAATATTGCAAATAAAATCTGTTTTGTATTTTAAATCCTTGTTTCAATTTTCATATTTTTCTCTTGATAGATAGAGACTGTATAAACTGCAATATTGAAAACATTAAGGGTGAGAATGGTATCACTACATCAAAAGGCAGTATTGAAGGTGATGGGACTTAAGATCCTTGCCCTTAATTTGTAAAGGCTTTTAAAGAAGATAAGGACTGGAAAAAAAAAAAAAAAAAAAAAAAGGCAATTTGATCAGGTGTAAGTTCAAATCTTTGGAGAGTTCTATATATTCATGAGTACTTGGAAACATGAAATCATGTTGGAAGTGTAAGAACTTGAGCTTTATATAGACTAATCAACAGATGTGTATTCCCCCTCCCCTTATATTCCTTTCTCCCTTTAGGCTTATGAATTAGTTTTCCCCTTCAGCAGATTTGTTTTTTCCTTTATTTCTCCTACTTAGATACTGTAAAAAGTAATTAAGATAATCTTATCAAAGGAACATGAAACAAATTTAACTGATTAAATTTCAGACCAATTAGTCATACAGAAGCCTTTGTGTAGACCTTCTGTGGATTCTGCACTGCTTGTACTTTCCATTCCCCATTTTATAACTGCATGAAGTTAGGAAATTGCATTCCATGGAGATGGTAATTAACTTTGGTAATTAAAATACCACCTTCGTAGCAGATAACCAGTCAGCTTCGGGTCAATGACAATTCTTGATGTGATGCATCTAATCTTAGAGAGGATTGAAATGTAAGAAATTACGTGCTTCTTTTTTTTTTTTGGGGGGGGGGAGGGGGAAGGGCTGAATCTCTTTGTGGTGAAATGCAGTAAAGCTCAGATGGGGGGGAGGTTGTGAAACTGAATTTGTGTTAGGACTTAATGTAAAATAGATATAGAGTGGTGCATCTTAGTTTATCAAATTGTCTTGCTCTGCATATGGATTAGATGGTTTTCTTACTGCTTTATTTCACACCTTTGCTTCTAAAAATTCATTTTGGGGGTGGGAATGGCCTTCAGACAGTATGTACACTGTGTGCTTGTCAGGCACTGTAACTATAAGTCTCTTGAAATCTATTTCTTTGGAGTTAGAATAATTAAATTCTGTATAACCTACACATGGTTTTATGATGTAATTAGTGCACATAATCTACAGATTATTTTTCCACATGAAAAAAGAGAGCCAATATAGTTGTTATCCCTATGTTTCACCAAGTGGACCTAGATATTTTTGAGGTATTAAAGAAGATAGGAGGAAAAAGCAGCAACTAAATGTCAATTCTACCTCTAAAGACTTTGACTAGATTGAAAACCAGGATAAGAAAAGCATTTCCATTGTCAGAAGGGATGCCTTTTGGCCATAAATTGACAATTTGCCTTGTGGAAGCTGAATGTTTTTAAGGAAAATAAATAAAAAGGCCAGCAAATTAACTGCATTACACTTTCTGACATCTGATTTGGACATGGACTTGAGGAAAGTTGTTTCAGTGATGAAATGACTAATGCTGTCTTCCATGTGTAGATTAACCCAAAACCTGAACCAAAGTTCTGTTCCAATACCACGAGTTCTGCAGCCTGAGAAGTGGTTGTTGACCTGGAAGGAACAGTCCATGGGAATGCAGTAGAAACAAAATACAAGTGAAATCTGTGGGAGAAAAAGTCAGGATCTTTCAGCACTATGATATAAAAGCATTTTTGGTCTGCAAGCAGAGAGAAATGAGAAGAGGGGAAGATGAGTGAAATGAGGGGTCTGCTAAACACTAGCATCAGGATAAAACTATAGTTATTTGGAAGTCATCTTTTTTTATACTAAAAAAGCAATTAAATATTTTTCACAGATGCCGTTATTTTCCACAGATGTCATTGTTCACTCTCTAACTTTAGAGTCTCCTTTGAAATACAGGGAAGATTAGTAATGAGATGAAAGTTGACTTTAACTAAAAAGAAATTAGACCTTAAAAGGAGATCAGTAATTACAGCTATCTTCAAATAAAATGGAAACAAGCCTTGAGGAAGTAGAAGATTATCAGTGTTTGTAATAACTGAGCCCAAGGTATGTGTACAATTTATTAAAAACCCTGAAAGCCAGGGATCAGAAGAGCAGGTGGTAGGATGCAGCTACTGAATAATCCTCTTAACCTCATCAGTGCTCAACCAGGGCAAAATAGGAGGCTGGCTGGGGGAGCTGCACTGCTGATGGCAGTGAAACAAAGGGAGATCAAAGCCAGTGGAGTGGCGCTGCTGAAAGCTAACTATGCCCTCTGCTAACAACTTTGTTACAGAGATTTCCTGTGTGGTTGTCTGAAATCTCTTGATCAGTACAGAATAATGAATTAGTGGATTATTAAATATTTTAAGGACAAAATATTTAGAATGTTTTTCAAATAATTTTTATCCGTATGAAATCACTGCAGACTTGGTGGCATTCAGAGTGTGCTGTGCTATCTAAAGCAGCTGAACTTAATTCTATTGCTGCTCCACACCCTTGATAGACACACAGAAGTAAAGATGACTTGGGAAGAAACAGGTTTTAGTCTGTTGTGCAGCATCCTTGCCCCTGGGGTCAGTCGGGAAGAGCAGCCCGGCAGTGCACAGCATCCCCATAGTCTTTGCTCTCATCCTGCTGCAGCTCACACCAGCTGCCCTGCTGCCCTGCTCTGAAGGCAGGAGTTCCTGTGGCTGCTTCTGTGTTGTTCACAGGGGGTTCAGGACAGACACATAAATAAGTATTTTAAAACTAGCTTTAGCAAATGTAGGAAACTGCTGGGGTGTGCCAGTTTCTTTCCTTCAAGCCCAATTTTTTTTTCCTAATCTTAAGCAGCAAAACTCTTCAGCTCACAAAAATCTTTTTCACACTTCAAGGAGGCATCTCAGTGATACGTATTCACATCTGCTTTTTACCTCCCTTCAAAAGCAAGTGACCCGCTTAAATGGGATATTTAATCCAGGAAGCTCTTTTCTGGCTCTTTTCTTTACCCTGGGCTTGTTCAGTGAGGATCCCCCAGGGGCTGGGGGTATCTGCACCACATTGCAGGGGAGAGAAACTGCTGTGGGCAGCACTGCCTGGGCTGGCAAAGGGGCCCTGCATCAAGGGCAACTCTTTGATTTATGGTCAGGGCTGTTTTCCTCTCTGTCACTGATTCCCAGAGGAATAAGTGGAGCGGGTGCAATCCCAGGCTGGTGGGAAAGGCTGGGCCAGCCAGCCTCTCATTCGTTTTTTCTACTGTTGAAGGTTTTTGGTGTTGTGTTTTGTTTTGTTTTTTGTGTGTTTTGTGGTTTGGTTTGGTTTGGTTTGGTTTTGAGGGGTGAAAGAAAGGCATGGCCTTATATGTGAAAAGTTCCCAAAAAGTACTTTCATGCCACTTCTCTCCTGTCCCAGGTTTCTGCTCTACTCAGAAGTTCTGCTATAAATAATAGAAAAAGAATCGCAATTAGTGAAATAATGAATAAGGGACTTGACTAGTGCTTATTGCCCAGACAAGGCTCAGGGTAAATGATGTAGCCCAAGACAAGTAGAAATGTTAGCCTGAATACAATTCATTATGACAAAATCAAGAGGTTTTAGAAAATTATTAAACCTTTCTTAAAGTAGATGTTCAGGACTGCCAGTGTGAATATTAATGTCTCCCATGAAAGAGGCTTTTGTTCGTGAAGTCCAAGATCATACAATCAGCAGAAATTCAAAATTAATCTTTACTGTATGATAAAGGACCAAGACAGGATAAAAGGAAAGATGTACCTGAAGGAAAAATTCATCCAGGGAGATGTTAGCATCATATAAAAAACCTCAAGCATCTGTAGTTCCCTCTGAAATTGGCTGTCCTTTTTTAGTACCACAGCGATGAAAGAATGTTGGGTAGGCGGGGAAAAAACAAAAACATTAAAAACATTTTTATAAATCAATTAGAGCATTCCAATACACCAGTCAAAGCCCAGGGAAGCAAATGGGAGTTTTCCTATTAATTTCAGGGGGCTTGATTCATATGCTCTTATTTATTTTCAGAAACAAGGCAATAAGTTAGTGAGCCACTGCATAAACACTTATTACTACTGTATTAAAGCAGGTTTTTCATTTCTGCGTTCTAGATGCTCCCCCTATATGGAATAAGGCATGACTTAAATGTTTTTTTTCTTTTTTTTGGCTTGATAAATGGGAGTGCCAGGGGACCCTTAACAGTATGAAGAATGAGATGGTTTTCCTCTTCGTCCTTGTATGTAGCCGTAACCCATACGTAGGGAGACAATGAAACTGAAAAGCTGTGCAGTGTAATTTGGGGCTATCACATAATCAAATGTTATTAAATAGCAAAGGCATTCTGGGGCCTAGAGCCCTAATAAAGTACTGAGTAAGGTAAAGAAAGGAAAAGAAACCTTCATGTTCTCTCCAAACCGTGTCAGCTGGTTGCCCTTGCAACCACAGAGGGTCTTTTTCCAGCCATTCTGGCTGTAGGAAAAGAGCTCGCTGCTCACCTTCCTGCTTCCGTGACTAGGGCTCATCCTGCCTGGCCTGCCAGTCCCTCTCCTGGTTTGTAACTTCATCTGTCCTAGATGAGCTGCTGTGCTGATGACCTCATTGCTTTCTTCCTTGGAGCTGTTTGAGCTCCTCTGAGGAGGACGATCACAATTAGCCACGGTAAGTGACAGCAGCCCAGCACTGTTTTCAGAGCAGCCCTGGCGCCTTGTGTGCCAGGCTGAGGTAACTGTTAACAGTGAGAAGATCCAGGAGATCCTCATCTTCTGGAAGCAGCAAAAGCATTTGCACTTAGTTGTATGTGAGGTGTCAAGCTCAGTAACACCAGGGCCTATTTTTTGCAGCACTGCATGATCCATCCATTGCAGCCTGTCCTGACAAGCAGGAGCGAGGTTGAGCAGCAGCGCGGAGTCGGATGCTGCACACAGAAGCAATCTGTTCTGTACCATTTAATTTGGTAATAACCAGTAATTTACAGTGATGCTCTGTTGTCTTAATAGGAATACTAATGGAATCCAGTCCCTTCTGTCTGAATTTCGGAAGGTCACTGTTAATACTTTTACTGTTTCTACTGTAGAGTCAAGTGTCTGTGATGTATTGTTGGTGGGGATAAGAGGATGTTAATAAACCTAGTGTGGACTTGTTATTAGTCTAGTCTGAAGCTGAAAGGAATGTGGGTTTTATATTTCATATATTGCTTGTTAAGCTCTTTAGGAAGCACGTGGACAAAACTACTAAATAGACGTGAAATGCTTTGAAAAAGCTTATCACATAAGTGGCTTGTGGAAGTCTTAGCTGTGGACTTGGTAGCCTTGGATCTGGCCTTGTGGTTGCCTTTCCTCTGCTTGCTTGCACCAGCTGAAAATCTAGCCTGAATTTGGGTGCAACTGAAACAGAACTTAGTAATAAGCCTTTCAGACCATAATGCTTTTGCATTTGAACTTCAGTGACAGATGGTCTGTGTTTGGCAACCTGATCATTTTCCAAGTCTAGCAGTGTTTTGTGTCTCTAACTATTTGAACTCAGGGCTCTTCCAAAAGTAATGGGGCATTTTTGAGGTCTTTGAGAGAAGTAGAGAGGCATAAGTAGCCTGAGAAATACCAACTTAAACCATCACCTATACAGATGAAAACATTTCCTGGAACTCTAAAAGTAGGGTCTTTTTCTTATATTCATGGCTTATAGAAATGTTCTAGTGGGTGTAGTATAGAAAATAAGACACAGCTCTAATTCCATAGTGATGTAGTCATGTTTCTCAAGCGAAAACAGCTGTGATGTCGCAAATAACTTTGAGCATTTTGCCCTCCCACATCTTCATCTAAAACACATGCAAGGATTTGAGTAGTACCAAGCAACTCAACAGTGCTCTGTCTGTGCTTTAAGGAAACCACGTGAAAGTGCTTGCAAGGCTGGGACTATGGGAGGCAAAGGGGATGTGAATGAACTGAATAGCTTCCAGTCTTTATTCAGCAGCAGGTCCCTGCAGTTGCAGGGCTCCAGGAGAGCCTGGTTGGAGAAAAAGTGCAGTGTAATTCTTGCTGACAATGGGAGGATAGAGTTTGAGAAGCTGATCACCGGAGCATCCTCTGGGCCAGTGATTTGACACCACAGTGCAGAGCAGAGCAAAGGGCACTCTTTATTCTCCTCGTACGGTTCTATCTGGGAATTTTTTATGTGAGAATAGGTGAGGGAATTATTACTGGAGCAATAATAATCCAGCCGGATGTGTGGTTAATGAAGTACATCACTCCATGCTGCTTACGTAGCTGATGGCTTGTGGATTCATCTCATGTTACAAAGCCTGTGTGTGTTATTTGAGTAACACAGCCCTTTGAGAGACTGCTCAGCCAGCCTTTACTCGCTATTTGGGAAAGTCTCTTGAGCAAACAAATAATTGAGATGTACGCATCTCCAACGTGTGGGACAAAGCAGATACACAGAGCATTGTTTTGTGTAAGTTGCCAAGACTTTCTTAGTACAAATCTGGTTCCCAGTAAAAGAAATTCATAGCTGCTGTAGCCAAGTTTCTGTGGAGTAGATATCATCTCCACCCCTCTATCTGGAACCAAGCCCGATGGGGAATCTGTATGGCATGCCTTCTTTGTAATTTTGTTCAGAGCTCTTAAATATAATGTCAGAGAATTAAACTGTTGTTGTTGTTAAAGGTTTTCTACTTAATGAGCATTGTGCTTTGTAATAGGTTTGTCACGTAAGCCTGCCTGGCCTATGTTTCATGAGGTTGTATGAATACAGGCAAAATATGTCTTTGGCCCAAAGACATTTTCATCAGGAGGAGACCCCTTGCGTGTTACTCAGGAGGTGAAGTCTCATAGTGTGGCACAGATATATTTAGCAGTCGGTAACTTAATGAAAACTCACTCATTTCTAGGTTGGGGATGGCAGGTGCAAAGGCAGAAGTATTAATTTTGCTAAGAGGTGAGACAAAACCTTAAGCTAATCTCGACCCAGATTCTGTACCCTGTGCTGGGATGGTCTGCAGCTGTTTTCAGTATTGTACTAGGTGCTGAAAGGATGCATTTCACCTTAAGTCTGATGTGGATGACCAATTCACCTGGGAAATTTAACTCTCTACCTCATTGCTTGCTTTTTTGGTAATATGAAGCAGAGGAGGATGTCTTTAAAATAAACCCTAAGTTTTCCCATGTACTGCTCTCTTGCTGGTGGGCTTGTGCAGGGTTTCAGTGTTTGCCTGAGCTGAATGTAGGTTTTGATAGCAAACTGCTGTCAGAGCACCACGAGGCTGTAGATCACTAGTCCTTGCTGAAATAATTCCTACGTGAAAACAAGCATCAAGGAGTCAATGTAAGAATGAGCACGTGGATTTCCCTTCATTTTCTGAAACCTCTGGGATCACATATTCTAGAATCTCAGCCAAATTTCCTGAAACTTAGAGCACTGAGGGGGTTGAATAAAGAAGTCAGGGTGAGGTTCAGTGACCTTTCAGTGGAAATGCTGGGCTCCTAGCCCGCAAAGTGTGAGCTGAAGTGCCCACAGTGTGGCAGGTACAGGTATGTCACGCCATGGGGGGAGGCCACAATGACGCGGACGTTCTGGATGATTTAAGATCCAGTGAGTCCAGAATAGATCTTGTGCAATTGTCCATAAGAGCAGTAGTACAGCACTTTTCCTTGAGGTTTTGCACAGGTTTCAGCCCATAGACTTGTTTAAAAGCCTTGCAGAAAGCAACACTTTGGTGACAGTGTGTTACGAGTACTTCTTAATTGTTTGTTAATATGGGAAAATGTACGGTAGCATTAATAATAGCATAGGTCTTACATTTCTGTTAGCTTCAGTGAGAAGTTAAAGAAGTTGTGTGGGAAAAGGCTCCTTTTTTATTTAGTGCAGGGCAGACCTTAGAAGTTGCTGAGTATCTTCATCACTGTAAGGCTGATGGGAGCTGAGGGCTGTCATCACCTCGCAGGACTGTCTTGCATATCTGCACATGGAGCGTGTGCCTGCTCTTTTATAGCATCTTGGTGAAATCCTCTTATAGACGGAAATATCACGGGTCAGGAGCACCACAGATGCAGTGATCTTAAGGCAATTTTCAATATAGTCAGTTTTAATGACGTTTGAAAGAGCTAACTGGTCTGAGGATAAGTACGATGGGGTGACATATGGCAAAGCAGATAGGGGTTTACCTCCTCCTGCTGGTCTGCACGTTTAACCTGAGAGGAGTAGAAGGGAACCCCCTGCTGAGATTGATTCTGCCTTTTGCATGTTTATTTCATCTGGGGACAGCATTCTCTTATTGGGTGCTTCTGCCGGCTGAAAGTTAGTATTTCTAATGTAATTGAGAAGCAATAGTCTGGGGAAATAACTCAATGTAAGAATGACTGTGTGTGTGCAGGGATTCTGCACCTGTCCTTACCTAGAGGCTTGAAACTGAGCTGATGCTGGAAAGGGGCCGCAGTTCACAGCTGCTGTTCAGGGGCTGTGAGTGCAGGGCATCATCCTCCCAGGAGGAGAGGTGCTGTCAGGTGAATGGGGCTTCTCGTTGCACCTACAGCTTATTTTCTTTCCTACTGCAAAGGCTTAGAAGTAAAATTTAGGAAGAGTAGTTTTTCTTGATGCTTTTTGTCTGAGTATTTTCTTGGTTGAGGAACGGAAATCCTGGTGGGGTCAGAGGAAGCCTGGAGGTTTTCAGTTCTTCACTGAACCTGTGAACATCTATTAAAATAGTATGTATGTATGCCTTCACAAAGTTGTTCCCCTTTCTCCAACTCCCTTTTCATTAAAAAAAAAAAAAAAAAAAAAAAAAAAAAAAAAAAAAGCTGTACCAACCTGATGACAAAGCTAGGTGACAGAAGGGAACCAATTCTCTATTGCTTTACATAGCAGTAACGCCCAAATGCAGGAGCTGTGTAAACACCTAGGAAACCAAAATCTCTGCCTTGAAAAGCTTACGAGTGAAAGAAGATTTTCAAAGACATAAAAGGCAGATTGGTGTCTTGCTCTTGCTGAAAATCACTGAGCACCTAAATCCTCTGAGCATTGTTGAAAATCCCACCCAAAGCCCCTCTCTGTTAGCATGAAACAATACGAATAAGCAGGAAAAGATTCAACAGTGTCTTTCTACCGACCATTTCCTTTGTAAGCCACTAATCTTTCTTCTTAAAGATTATATGTGATACTGAAAATATATTAGTAGGTGGGTCACAGACCAGAGGACTCGTAAAAAAGGGAAAAAGGCTGCAGATGGCTGGTTTCCATCTCCTCCCTGGCTGAATTAAGAAAGATGTTTTTCTCCCCACTACTCTATCTCCCTCCTTTCCATTTTCTGCATTATGTTTCCTCCTCCAGACTGTGGTGGTGGAGCTGAATGCTGATGAGACCATCGGCAGTCTGTCCCCAGACAGAACTTTTTAAGGTCATTTCTTCTGGTTCTCGATTGCTTGACCTGCTCACTTCTCTTCACCAGCTTTGGTAGGCTACCCAATTAGACACTGTTATTTTTATGATACTAGCTTGTCCTTCCCAGCCTTAATCTTCCTTTATTGCCAGGAACATTCACAGTCTCTGTAGTCTAGTTAGAGCTAAAGTTCATAAGTGAAATGTTTTAAATTGACAGTTTCAAGCAAACAACCAGCGCACACTGTGATGAGGGAGAGCAGGCTGTCGGTGGACACAGGTAAGAGCTGTAACGGTGGATGCAGCAATGCTCTTGCTGTTGGTGAGCTGTGCTGGCACTGGTGAATGCTTAGGATACAAATTACCTTTGAAGGGAAGATGGTACACACCTACACAGAGCAGGCAGGCTGGGCAGGGTTGTCTTGGTTTTATAACGGTGTGCAGAAGCACTGGATCCAAGGATTTGACCCTCATTTTCCAAGACCTTGGTGTATATACATCCATCTTTTTCATTTCAGACAAAGTCTTTTTTTAAAATTATATTTGTTGTTAGGCCAAATTCTACACCTATACATACTCACTTGCTAAGAAATCTGTTAGTTGTTCTGCTGGTCTCAAGTTTTGTGCAGTGGTAACACAGAAGAAGAGATGGAAGGAGATGACATGGCTGAGCATCAAGACATGAATTCTCTTACCCTCTGATGTGAGGCCCACATCCTGTGAAACAGCCTCGTAAATGAGTGAAATAAATTCCCTGATAACAAACATTCTAGCAGACATAAGCTCAGCATCAATAAAAGCAAATTGCTCTTTTGAGACAGAACCTGTAGGTTCCATGTGTGGATGTGCGGGGTCGTCCCTGTGGGATTGTTCCCTGGTCAGCACCCAAATGAGAGAGAATCTGGGCAGAATACAGAAATCTGAGTGGGAAGAGACACACCATAGTTGGTATGCTCATGGTAAGCACTAGAAATCTTCTGAAGAGCATTCATGGTCTGAGGCAAATGGACATGAAGTGTTGTGCAGTCAGATGGGACCAAACCCATTCACAGGCACGATTGTCCAAATCGCAGGAACTAGCTTAGGCTCCATGGTTTAAAGCTCTCAGTTTTGTCTGAGCAAACAGGAATGTGAATGAATCACACCGTTAAGTATTTACATTTCTCAAATGCCTGAGAAGCTTTTTAAAGGTCAATCTAATTAAGATAAAGTTTGTTTGTACCGATATAAAATAGTTACTATTATTGGAAATTCATTCCAATGCGATATATGGCATTTTACTTAGTTTAAAATTTAGTTTTGTATGCTTATTTTGGAAAGAGCAGAAATGATCTTTTGGTTCTGTAATGTCTTACTTAAAATGACATTTTAATCAATAATGAAAATTTTTGCTACAATTAAAACAAGATTCATTCTTCCTGATGCAAAATAATTAATCAAAGTTTTACAGAAGGAATCTTTTATGTTGGAAATAAAATTTCCTGATTGCCATCTTATGGGAACAAAAGCCTTTTTTCTCTAATTTCAAGATGCATTTAAATTCACTTTGAAAAGAGTAAATTTCATGATGCATTGCCTTAAAGGCTATAACATTAAAATCCATTTATGCATATCCATAAGAATATTAGTCATAAGTTTTTCTTAGTTTCTTTCTGCCTCTAAAATCATAAAGTGAGATGGCCCACTGCAAAGTAGAAGAAAAATCTTTCCTGACCCTGGGTTTCTTGAAAATATTCAGTACGTTGGGTTTGCTCCAGATGTTCATCTGGCTGGTAGCTGTGCATGACCTGGGTGCAGTTTGTCCTATGTAGTCAGATTTTCTCATGCAGGTTGCTGCCAGTCTTCTCTGCTGGCCTGTTTGGGGGTCACACAGCATCAATCCCCAAACATTTAGCCAACTTGCAGCAATAAGCTTGTGTGTCTTTTAGAGAACATCTCTAAATGTAATGAGAATATGACCTACAGTAAGAATGGTACTGAAGAAGCACCCACGTCAGTAGCAGAGATGAAAACAAATGATGCATATCAAGGAAAAGATACTCTTGAATTTTGGAATAAAGCAGAAACTTCTACCTACTTCTTTCTACCTACATCTTCTTTCACAGTCCCCCCCACCTGTCAGCACGGCTCTATGCCTTCTTCTGTGCCTTGTTGGCATCTGACCAAAAGATTTGAAAGATTCAGGACTGCTTTGGAACCTGGTTGAGTCAGACCAGTGTAGAGATGTTTTTCTAGGAGTGTGTACTTCTGTCAATCACAAGAAAGTGAAGATGTTCTTATGCACAGTAAAATGTGGCGTTTTAGCAGCATCGTAAAAAATAATTACTGTATCAGTCAGGTGTAATTATCACAGGTGTGAGCAGAAATAGATACAGAGACATGGTGCTGTAAATACTGAAAATACTTAGTGTTGATGGAAAAAACAACCCTTGGGCCTTTTTCTTGGTGCAGCAAGGTTGTGCTGGTCTAGGCATTGCTGCCTTTCACGGGGGAAGGCATTGGGGCAGATATCACTGCTGCTGTCCTACACGGCTGCTGAGTTGCTGCCTTTCCCTCTGCCTGCCTTCTGCGCCTCACCGGGGCATTGCCGTGTCCTGAAATAGAAAAAGGGCTGCCGGAAGGCTTGAATTCCAAACACTCTATCCAGCGGTGTGACATGAAGCAGATAAAGATTTCGCCCTGATAGCTCTGCCATCTGATAGGCACCAAATGGATGGTGCACCTCGCTATCTGAGCATCAGGGACATAAATACCCGCTTGTGCCTTAATGCAGATGGCTTCAGTAGGATGCTCAGCAGTGCCTGCTCGTCCTGGCTGTGCTCTGTCTCAGGTTAGCCTGTGTTGCATGTCAAGCTGGCCCATCTGATGCCTTTAGCTGCACAGTTTTGGCCTCAGCTGGGTGGCGTGTCCAGGGGGAGGTCAGACAGGCATCCTTGCTGCTCATGTAGGTGCCTCATCCAACTGCTTTTAAGAGAAAGCAGCATTAAGGTTCTGCTTAGAGTGCACATAAATTGCACCAAAAACATTTTATTATTTTTTTTTTTGTGGAGGAAGATAGTATTTTTGTGGGGGGAGATATAGTCTTATGAGTAAATAGCAGCAGTTCACAAGACCTCTTCTTTAACATGTCCCCATTTTGTTAGTGTGGTAACCTCGAGGAGACCCGCTCACAGCTGGACTCCCTCCTTTCTGTTCTGAGCTCTCAGTCACCGAGCATTCTCTGTGGTTCCTGCAGTGCCAGGGCCAGGCAATCCCCAGGCATGGGGAGGTTTTGGTGCCACCCACAGCACAGAGTTCAGCCCCAAAAGCCAGCTGCCTGTGCAGTTCAAACAGATGACAGTGAAAAGCACGTGAAAATAAGGACTTGTACTGCAAGAGTAAATTAGGTATTTAAAAGCTTTGTAGCTGCTGAACTGTTTGCTGGTTTGTTTCTGTTCTAGACATCTGGTGAAGGCACATGCAAAGAAACCAATGTCCATGTCCCTGCCACCCTGGTGGCATCCCAGCAAGGTGCAAGTGCAAATTGCATGGATGTTTATGTTTGCATCCACAGCACTTTTTTTTTTTTTTTCCAAGGGATGCTAAAAAAAGGTTTATCCCATTTCAGACAGACTCCTGCTATGCCTCGTCCCTCAAAACCTGTGCCTGAGGCACCAGTTCCCCTCTCCCTTGCAGGGAAGGGAAGATCTGGTGCACAGGGCAGGGTGTGACATTGTGGTGAGCAAAGGAAAAGGAGGCCGGCTTAATAGGTCCAGACAAATTCTTCATATACAAAGAATATACAAAAGATGGTAATTACCAAAATAAATTTCACAAGAACATGGGTTGAAATCCTTCACTCCTGGAAAGAAGAGTCCAGAAATGCATAATAAATTTTGTCAGTATTTCAGTTTTCTAATCAAAAGATGTGCAGTAAGCAAGGAATTGCTTTCTTGTAGCAGGGGTCCTGGCTTCCAAAACCCTGCAGTGGAGAAGATGAGAGGAATTGCTTTTGAGTCGTTCTGGTCATAATGACTGGAGATTAGATTATAATAAGGTCAGTCTCTGAAACATTTCACTTAAAAATCCACTTTTCTATTTGGACATACATTTTAGCTCTGTGGCATGGCATTTATGTGGAAAATGATACAAGGTAAGAGGTGGAGTGCTGTTTAGAGGAAACGTTGTAGATTATAAATAGATTAGATTCATCCAAGGGAGGAAACTTTCAGTCCTTGCTTCGAGCCAGACGTGGCTCTTTGCCAGGGACCGGCAGTCGGACAGCGTTGCCCACACTGCGAGTCCTGGAGGCTAGCAGGTGTGCCCCTCACACGTCCTTAGTCAAGGAATAGGTACATTTTTTTTAAGCTTGAGATTTTCATCCTTGATTTGACTCTCAAATTGAACTTGAATGTTGGTGGAAAGTTATGAATGAATGCTCATGTGCTTCAAGCATCCATTGGTACTTCCAACAAATGAATGCATTTAACTAATTTAAAACGTATTTACAGGACAACACGCTCACTTTCCTGTGGCTCTGTACGTGCTCCCATGTCCTGGATGGATGTGGTCCTTCGGCTTTCACAGCAAATGATTTTGCTGGTGGTAGGAGTACAGAATTGGGACCTCACCTGCAGCTTACAGGTGGAGCTGTGCCTGCTGCGATGCTGGTATTTGTGAGGCTACCAGAGAGGGAAGTCATTTATTCCTGCTGGGCATTGCATGAGTTTGAGCGGTGTGTGGAGCTTTATGAGCTGTGCAGGTTTCCTTCTGTGTTCTCCAACGTGCTCTGCACAATGATGGTCACAGAGCTGGAAAGCTACAGCAGTGGTTAAGATGGAGGAGAGACAAAACCAGCTTTAATTGGGTTTGAGAATGCTAGCTGTGTTTTAAAATGTAAATCTGCAATTATCTTCTGTTCTCCACTTCGACTTTACTTCACTTTCTAACTGAAAATTTATACCTTTGCTTTTGTTTACTGCACTGATTGATTTAGCTAATAGAAAAGAAAATTCTATTAGTGTAGGATTTTTGTTAATGTAAGGAAGCTTAAATAATTCTTATTATAATACAAAGAAATGTCATAACATTTTCAAAAATGACCAAGGTCTAGCTGCAGAAGTGCCTACCAGCGCCTCCTGCTCCCTTGTAACAGCGGTGTGACTGATGGTGGTAACTTCAAGCCAACTAGCTTGTTCAGGTGATAAGCTTACATACATGGTAGATGTATATTTAGGATCTCAGCATGAAGAACATCCTAACGCATTTCTACTGCTGACTTTAGGATTTAGGAGTAAATTTAAGTAGATAAGAATGGAGCTGCTGTTGCAGGAGGTAGGGTGCTGTCACCAGGTCCTGCTGGGCTGCTCCAGTGATTGCTGGAGCTCACCAGGGTCCCAAATGGCTTTGGCAAATGTGTCCTCAGTTATTGAAATGCTTATGGTGTACGATCTCATGTTTGGGTTAGAAATGTCAGGCTTTAGAAGTCTAACTGCTGGGAGAGTGCGCTTTTATGTGACTAGTGGGTTAAGAAATTTTGCACAGTATGAGTTGCTGGCTGTTTGTGCAGGCTGATCAAATTGAATGCTTATCAGAACTTAAAGCAAACATCTGCATCTTTCATCAGCCTAAGTGGAGCTAAGTACAGTTGCAAAGCTTCTAATTACTGGTGTGTGTGAAGTGAGGAGCTACACTGCCCTCTGTACAAGCTAGATACGGCTTGTGTTGAGGAAGGAATGCTGTTAAATCTCTAGGAAAAAAACAAGGCATAAACAAACTTGTTAGTGAAAAAGCCTTTGATAAACTTACACATCTAAATTCACCTTGAATTAGATGCTTCGAGGATAAGGTCACTGTTTTTCATAAGAGGTTTTCTGTAATGTTTCTGCTTTACAAAAAGATGCAATTCTTCTCCTGAGGTATCTCCTGCCATTTTCTCTATTAGTCACAATGGCTCAACAATTACATTGCACTTTCAGCCTTTCCAGAAGATGAACGCAAGGTTTCAGATTCCTCAGGAAATGATGGAGACAGAACTGGTTTTAAAACCGAATTGCGGTCAGTTCCCACTAACCCACTACCTCCCCGTGGTCACTCTCCAGCACAATCAGACCAGCCAGGTCCGTGCCTACTGCAGGGCCAGGATTAAATATCAAAGCCTGGTTCAAGTTTGGGGAAGTGCCCCCGGGATGCTGAATATTTCCATGACCTGAACGTTGACTTCTGTTATATTTCCAATCGAAATTGTTGACATTCTTTTAGTCCAGTAGAAGATAGTTCTTATTAACAAATCAAGTTATTCTATGTCAAACCAATAGCTTTAACAGACAACTCAACTTCTTTGAATGAACTGCTCAGCAAAGAATGTCTGTTTTCTTTAAACATGGAAGTGTGCCTGTGTGCAGCCACTTCTGATCATTCCTGGTTCTAGTCTCTGATGCTGTGGGAGCTTGTGTGTCTGTTTTGCTGTTAACATAAGTAATAAAGGTTGGAAGGAATCTGGAGATCACCAGCCTCCTCTTCCAAGATGGTCCAGGTTCTCAGGGGCTTTTTGATCTAGGTTTTGAGCATCTCCAAGGATTCTATATCTTGTCTGGACGTGTTGCATTTTAACAATCCGTGGTGGGGAAAAAAAATAAATAAAATATTGAGGACAAATGAAAAATATTAAAGGGTCTAGGAGCAGGTTTTAAATTTACTGGGCCTTTATGTGATATGTGATCTTGAGGTCTCTTCCAACCTAGAAATTCTGTGATTCTGTAAAATGTCGATTATAGAGGTGTGAGGTATGCAAACCAGGCATGGTATAAACAGAGGAGGGGGTCACTTGAAGAAGCACTGCTCTGGTCAGCCTCAGAAAGGACACAACCACTCATGATAAAGTTCTCATGCTCTCATCTTTAGAGTAAAATCAGGTAAATTACTGTTAATATTATAGTTAATATCTAGCAATTGCCTCTTTAAGGTACTGGTGTATATCTGTTTTCTGAAAGGCTTGTGAAGGATTTGTCTTGAATAATTTGTTGCAATACCTTCTAGGTTTTGGTTTTTTTTTTTTGTTTTTTTTTTTTGCTTTAAAATATATTTATGGATGTAAATATGTAGGTACAACAAAGATAAACACAGGGACTCCAAAATTAAATATTTTCTGCTTAAATAACTTTGTATAATTAGATGTAGAATCACAAAGATCTAAATAGATAGTGGGTAATGTAAAATTGTTAGATTGTATATGATACAGAATTAAGTTTTCAAAGTAACTTAGGAAGCTAAACTCAATTTGAGACCTAATTATTTTAACAGCTATGAAAATTTTACCCTTATGCAGTTTCCCCAAAACCAAAGAGAGAAGTTCCTTTCTTCTTGGCACCGATTTAATTTTATTTTCTTCTTAAACACATGAAACAGTCTAGCGGCATTAATTAGGTTTTCTGAGATTTGTATTTGCGATATGCAAAACGAAGGCTGAGTGAATAGCCAGGGAATCGGCAGCCTGTATGAGTACAAACAATGAGACATCTTTTAGACACTAGATGATTTCCCACAGCACTGCCAAATTCTGCACTTCAAATGCATCTCATATAAAAGATGGCTTCCCAGGAAGCACGGTTTCCATTGAAAATCTGATTGTTCAAGCAGATTTTGTAGCATTAAAATGTGCTGATCAGAAAGTTAAATGGCTGTTTTCTGGCTTTAACTATGTATTAAAAATGGGTGCTTCTTGCAGGCTTTCAGTTGCCCAACCCCAGCTGAGAAGGCAGACTTAGCTCTGGAGGAGTCCCGTTTCAGCTGGTGTACCCTAACAGCAGCGGGTGGTGTGGCATGTGTCTGCTGGGGGAATAGCAAATAGCCAGCTCTGGCTTACTGTGCCACGAAGGATAAAACAGTGAGACAGAGGGGTATCGGCATTCGGGACAGTGTTTTTAACAGATGTGGGTGTTCCAGAGTTTGCAGTACCTGCTTATGGGTGGTATTCTCTGAAACCATAAAATGACAATACTTCATCTTTTAAATATTACTAATAAACCATATTACTAATAACCTATACTTAAAAATAGCTGTGAAAAAGTTCAGATTTCCCAGTTTTGCAACGTACAGGTACTGATTGCAACAAGACCACCATAAATATTCAAAGCTGCTTGGGGTGCTTTAGACCCAAGCCTGGTGCACTAAAAATGCTCCATCACCTCCCGAGTTCCAGGATTTCATTTTCTCAGTGCCAGGGTCTCAGGCTGAAATGTTGGGAAAAGGGCAGTAAAAAATCACACTGGACTAAGAAATTCCGAAAGCCCCAGTACATGCCTGCATCTTTAGGTGACTTTTTTTAGCATCAAAATCTGTGCCCGTAGCCTTTAGAAGATAGGATTTAGGAACTTCTGAAAATGTCAGCTAAAATGCACTTGGTACATTGACAGAGCTCATTTTATGAATCATCTCTTTTTCTGGAAGAAATAAAATAAATTACCGATCCTTGTCTTTAGGGGGAATCTTGTTCTATACATGGATCAATAAAAATGCATCTTTAACAAGGAGAGGGTAGATACAATGGGCAGAAAAAATAGTCAGTTCATCAAGGACAACTTGAAAGGAGGAGGAATGTGGAGGTGTTCCAAATATCAACATGTTGTGCCACACTTCCATGATACTAAAAGACCCTTTAGTGATAAATATTTCCAAGTTTCTACAATTTCAGTTCTGCGAAAGTTATTTTTATGTAATGAAATTAACCGATGTTCAGAATTTTTGTACATGTGCTCATCTCAAAAGAAGTTTTGTTACATCCTGCTCCATCCATCCTTTGTGAGGACAGAACAGTGATTTAATTTCAGACCTGAAGTGTTAAGTTTTAATTTTTTTTTCCTTTGCTCAGTCTCCTGTCTAGTCATACATAAATCAGAGGAATATGAAAGAACTAGTAAAAATGTCTGTATCCTTCTAGAGTTGTAATTTGGCTCCATGAATTATTAATTATTGGACCAGTATAGCAACAGCTTTTTCAGAAGTCAGTATAAATGTAAGAGGCTCACCTTATCAGCCAGGATCTAAGCCGTGGCAGTAATGTAATTCTTACCATTTAGCACTTTGTGGTATGTTGAAAAGGAATAGGATATTAGACCATTTAAACTTTCTGAAATGTAACACAAAGTAAGGAAGTGCTTTTTTTTTTTTTTTCTCTTCTGAAATAATTTCAAAGAAATGAATACCCATGGATTTCTCAGGGGCTTGGACTTGGGGAAATGCTGAAGCTGCTCCATTTGCAAAGCGTCACTGTGAGGGAGACCAGCGGCTCTGGGCACGCTTGGAAAGTAAAGGCTTTAGCTGCTGGGGGTGCTTAGGAGAAGAGAAGTCTGTGGAGGCTTGAAATTAAGCTAAAATGAATGAAAGGTAGCATTTACCAAATACAAAGAAGTCCGGAATTGTAAGTAAAATTTTCCTTTCTGACTAACGTAGTGCTCTATTTTAATACTGTGCCATGCAAGTCTGGTGTTAATTTCATAGGAGCTGTGCCAGTAGCGGGTCTGGGGGATGCTCAGTGAGTGTATTGTGCTCTGTAGGGGGCTGGCAAGGAGAAATAATAATTATAAGGGGGGAAAAAAATTATGTTGTTTGAATGAATTCTGTGTTTGAAAAAAATCTTAAGGACTATACCAAAACTCTGTCCTTCCCAGCTATAGTCTGCCTTTGGCTGTTTCAGAGTTGGGTGAAGCAGTGATTTATTGAATCACATCTTGCAAAATTTAAGTGGATGTAATGGAAAATTGAAATACTTCAGCACTTTTCCAATTTGGAAATCTAATTTTAACATTTTTAGTATTTTTGCAATGCTGTTTTCCATATCAAAAGTTATTTTAATAAGTCTCTCCTGCAATATATCATAATCTATTTTTTTAAATACATTTTAATTTATAAACAAATTGGGCGAGGGTAATAAGAAACTGATTAGGTCCCTTTTTGCACTGAGTTTTTAATAAGCATTATATTACAGAATTTATGTAAAGCAATATTTCAGGGAGAAACAGTAATGAAATTCTAATGTGGATTTTACCTGAGATGGTTCCGCGGGACTGAAACAATCTCGCTGCTGCCACTTGCCTCTGATTTACAGCAGCAGTTCTGCTGCTGTCGGGTGCTGTGGGCAGTGTTAGCACCGAGCAGCGGGCAGCTCTGATGAGCCAGGCTGCACAATTCCAGGGAGGGTGCGAGCTCCTACCCCCATTCTTGCTTCCATGGTTATGTATGACAGGAGAATTTGGTAGGTGATGCTGTGAATTAAAGTTTCTTTAATTTTCTTGCTCTTTTCCTGACTTCTAGGGACTATATCTTTGCAAAATGTTCTTTTCCTATGGGGAATTAATAACCGTCACTTACACGATTCTGTTAAGCTGAGCACCTCCTGTACCAACAGAGTTAACTTCTTGGTCTGGGGGCATGCTCCACTCCTGCCTGGCAGTCACTGAAAGCAGTTTGGCATCCTTCACCCTTCCTGGCTATGTTTTGGAGTCCAGTTTTGTGCTGGGCTGATCACCATTCACTGGTGGTGGAGCATGAGGAGACCCATGAGGACAGGGCATGGGGGGAGCTCATCTTCGGCGTTCTGGGAAATTGGCAATGATGGAGTTGGGCAAGTAGTGCCAAGGATATTCCCTCCCCATGAAGGCTCTGGTGCATGCAGAAGGGTCGCAGCAGAACTGACCAGAACGGTGCTGAGAGGTCATGAAGGCAATTTAAGGCTGCTCCGAGGGAGCACACCAAGGTACGTGCTGGTGAGCCTTCTGCAGAGCATCAGCTTGCAGCAGACCAATCTGCCTATAAATAACACTAAAGTTTACAGGCTTTTAAATAGGTGAAATCAAATTGGGATGGCTTTTTCTCATCAGTGTTTTTAGGGGGGTGATTTTTTTTCTCCTGGGAAGAGCCGTGACCCACCCCTGGCTGCATCAACAGGGCTGTGCCATGCATGGCATTGAAGGGCCAAGGCTGGGTGGGGAGCAGCCATCTCCCACCTCGGTTGTGTATTACACCCAAAATGAATCCCCTTGAGAGCTGCAAGAGCAGTGGTAATAGCTAGCCTGATATCCAGCCTGCCACACGCGTGCTGCTGACCCAGCACTGGGGCTGTGTCTGAGCCAGCAGAGCTGCCTTGGTGGCTTTCAAAGCAAAGTCCCCGCAGTGCCTCCATCATGGGCTGGGAGCTCTCAGCCTGCTGCTGGTACCCAGCCTCGCTGGGCTGGGGCTGCAGTGCTGGTAGTGATGCCTTCGGATATACCCTAAGAGTTTTTTTGAGGGTCCTGGAAATTCACCTTTGTTGCTGCCTTCAAATTGCTGGCCACATCTTGCTGGAAAAAGTGCTGTGAGCAGCAGACGTGGTGTATGGCCCTGAGCACAGGGGCAGAGAAGCTCTTTGAGTGCAACATGGGGCAGAACTAACAGCACCAAATGCTTTAATTGGGTGTGCTGCGGTCGAGTACAGGCTGGGGACATTGCTCCCCTGAAGGAGGTTCCCAGGCTTGGCTTGCAGAAGGCGACACACACACAGGTCAGTCTCGGGAGGGGTTTTAAAATGGCCAAAGGAAGGGATGGGAACATGGCTTTTTGTAGAAGCTCCCAGTGGCACTGCTGGAAGACCCCGATCTGTGCTGGGAGCCCAGCGCTGCTGCTCCCGCTGCTGCCACACACAGCTCCATGGGGTGACCGCCCGCCTGTCTGTCTATCTGTCTGTCCATCTATGGCTCACCCTGGCTGGGGCCCACATCCCATTTTTGCAGCTGCATTTGGGGAGGAGAAATCTGTCTAGACTGCACGCAGGGACCTGTAAGTTTGGAGGGCTGGAATAGAATTAGTTTGTTCAAGGGAACTTATCACACAGTGAAATTATCATGCGCTGAAATTATCATGCGTTGAACTGCATCTCCAAATGAAGACGTGACAAATAATCATGCTTTGATGGCTTTTGAATCTCACAAATTAAACCTATTAGGAATGCCTTACTCGGGTTTCTGCGGTGCAGTTTGGCACAAAGAACCAGTTGTATTCGGAGAGGCAGTAACAAGTATATACTTAGGTGACAGAAAACATGACAAAATGCTTATTGCTGGAGTGGAAGTACATGAGAAAATATATGGCTATTATCCAGCTGCAAGTTTCTCAATTTAAATGCAAACAAAACAGGAAAATGAAATGCAATTTTTAGTTTAATCAACTTTCATGAGTCTTCTGGGAAGCCCAGAAGTATCTGAAAGGAGCCTCTGGGACCTGTTGGGTTTAAATATGAATTTTGAAGTCTGCTCGGTAATAAATGGTATGCTGTGTTTGGTTTAAAAATTAAGCCTTGCAAGTGACATCTGTGTTTAACTGGAAGCTGGCTGGCAGGGGGATAGGCTGGTTGAATTAGCAGCTCATTTCAGAGGTGGATTAACCCTTTCTTTTGCTGAAACTGTGTTTCAAATTATTTGCCCCTTGTGTTCTACAAACAGCAAGTTAAAATCACAAACGCATCCATTTTAATAATTAAAATGGAGACCAAATGGGGATAGGAGACTTAGTAAACTGTGCACAACAGGCTGCACCAAGCAGCATAGTGGAGAGAACCACAGAAACTACAGCAGAACTTTGAAAAAAGTCAAAATAGTTAAAAATAGCAGGTAGCTTCTCTGCCCATAAAATCATTCACTGGGCAGAAAGGAATGATTTAAGAATGATTTTGCATATCACAGCATTGAATACCTGCTCTGTGGAGACATTACAGGTATAAGAAAATATTAAAAGTTTGTTTTAGATATATAGGACACATCCCATGTATAGGGTGCTGTAAGAACTGCAGAGTGCAAAAGGTATAGCAAAATCCTTTCTTGTTTCCCCTGGTCTCTGACCCTGGGAGGGGCCGGGACGTTTCTGCATTGATGTCCTTACTGTTACGCTTCTCCTGAGACCAATTACAAAGGTTCACAAGGTTGTTTTTATTTTCCTTGCTCTTGATGCCTTTTTAATGAGGCCTCCTAGTAAACAGCAAGCATTATGCTTTCCTGTTGTATTCCTGTCTGCCGCCTTTAAACATTTATTACTAATACATGTGGGAAATGATTTATAAATTAAATATTAGGAAAATGTACTTTTAAAAAACAGGAGTAGTTAGGGGTTATATTTTATAATTGTCATTGGGGGAGTGGGAGAGGAAGTCGGGCCAATATTTTGCTAATGGAAGCACAGTGAAAGGGACTGGTAAAGCATCAATGTGGTTTCATGTAATAAATAGAGATAATAGATGCAGGGAGTTTTCAGTGCACATATCTGGGTCTGTGGCTTGGAGTAATAAAATCTGAATGCAAAAAAAAAAAAAAAGGTAGCTGTGCAGAGCCATGCCGCTTGTCCCTGTCCTTGCTCTGGCATGTTCCCTCCTCTGTTTTCTTTGCTGCTTTGCTCTCTGGGTCTCCAGGTTCAAGTGGTCTTTGCGAAATATTCTCTAATCACCAGCACCAGCTAATCAAGCCTAATAATGCAGTTGTTTTGGAGTTGAAACATGAGTGATAGAGCCCTGTATGGTGTCATTCCATCATGCTCGTGTTGGGATGCTGCCTGCTGCAACGTTGCTCTTGCTACATTAGGGATTCCCAAGTCAAGTACAAATTCCATAATGATTTAAAGATGTTGCATTTTGTTACTGAATTTTATTCATTTACTTGCTGCTTAGTTAATACATAAGCAAATGTTCTTTCTGTTTAAATTACGAATGAACCTGCTGTTGGACAAGGCAGTTTTCACCTGGATCTGGAGCACACATTTTGCTCTTTAATGCTTTGGTGTCAGACTTGCAGTAAGGCTAACGGCGAGCAAATGCACATCTGTTTTTTAACAAGAGACTTTGCATTTGACTGCCCTGCAGCAGGCTGTTGTCTCTTTTCTTTGAGAGGCTGCCATGACCCCATGGTTGCTTCTCGGAAGATGTCTGTGCTGGTTCTGCTGGCAGGCTTGGACAGCATGTCCCATTTCACATCTGTAGTAGTTCAGGGTGGGTGGGTGAATAGATGAATATATTGATAAAGTTCATCTATACTCATCTACATGTGTGTGTGTGTGTATGCAGTTGTTCTAGGAAATGGTACACTTGTGGCAGGCTTGGAGCTTGGGGAGGTCTTTTTTCTAGCACAGTGAGTTTGTTGTGTGCCCCTGGAAGGCTTGGGGGGATCTTGGCAGTGCTGGCAGCGCTGCTCACCCCTTGCTGGTGGGGGGCCGCGGTGGCTCCTTTTTCTAAAAAGCATTCTGAGAGCATGAAACGTTACTTTGATCATTTTCATCTTTTATCTTTAAGTAGCTGATTTCACTCTCTTCTGCAAGCAGTCATCTCAGATAGCTAATCAAGCTGCATAATAATGAAAAGGTCAAAACAAAGTAGGGAGCTACCACTATTCAAGGCAAAGGCTGTGCTCGGCTTTCAGAGGGGTGCCGACCATTGTCAGAACAGAGATTTATCTTTATTTTTCAAAAAGAAATGAGGTTGCTATTTTTCCTGGCCTTTTTGCTATAAAGTCATGTTGTCACCCATGGATGTTGTGGTGAGAAAAATAAGAGTGAGGAGCCGACATCTCTTGTAAGGAAAAATTACCCCAGGAACGCAGAGGTCCCTAATTAAATTGAAGTAATGGCAGACTTTGGGCAGCAAGGGGAGCATGCCCAGCAGTTGCTATCCATTCTCCAGATGATGGTAACAGCTGCACCAGAATGCAAACCAGGTTTCTCTTCAAATTGCCTTGCATGAGTAGAGAGCATGATACTGAATTCATTCAACCTCAACACATCAGTGAAAATAGAGAATGATAGGAAATTAATCCTTTCCTGATGGTTTTAAGATGATAATTCTCCATAGTTATCCTCTCAAACCAAATTTGGAAGATCTTTCATCCACCTCTTCCCCTAAAGGATTGCACAGGGGATGGCAGGGCCGGTGCTTGGTGGAGGCTGAAGCTAGGATGGAGCCACTGGAGCAGATGCTGCTCTAAAAAGTTCTTAAACTTCTTTTTTTTTTTTTTTTTTTTTTTTTTTTAATAAAAACTAACTTGGGCAATGGGGAGTATTCCACATTCTTTCCATGAGTTTGTGGGAGTTTGGCAGTTGGTGGGATTGGCTTGTTCTCCGTGCTGATGGTGGCATTTATTTTAGAAGGCCAATCATTTATTTCTCGGTTCTGTTGCGTGGGATTTATTTTTAGTGTGACTAATCAAATGAGTATAGAACTAGAATAGCATGGGTGAATCAAATGAACCTTTACAGGAGTGGAAGTTTGATTTATTAAGTGGAATTGTAATTCAACCTGAAGAGTTTGATTGCCCTCATACCCACTAATCCTTTTTTTTAGACATCCCCAAAGATGTGTACGTAGGGTTGTTGTTTTTTCTTTTTGGCTGTCGTTTTCCTCAAGACTTTGAAATGGTATAAAAGATGAGCTCCAGCTGTTTCTCACTGTGTGGTGTTTTCGGATGCTCAAATTGCTGGATTTTAGCCTTCTCGGTTTGTTCCAGAGTAAGTATTACTCAATAGTTATTGCTACAGGAACATTGATTTTAATTTTACCAAAATAAGTACATTGAAATGTTTGCATGTTATTTATTACCAACTGTTGTGTTAGCTTTGGAGATGGAGATTTTATTTATTTCTGAGTATGACATAATTAATTTTGTGTGCTTATCTGAGACTTTCTTGCCAGTTATTCATAGCCTGACTTTGTCTGCAATCTTCAGACCATTTACTGGGTGATGTGAAATATTTTTGTGTTCTTGCATTAAGATTTAGAATTACAAGACTGACTTCTGGTATTTATAGTGGCTGGCTGCAGCAGGAGGCAGCTCACCTCTTGTCCCCGGCAGCAGCAGAGGCATGGGGAGGTTCAGCTTTACCCATGCTGGGGAGCTGGGTCTCGCTGAGATCTGGGCTGGATTGGATCATCTTTGTGCATATAAAAAGCACAGTATTGATCAGCTGAGCAGTGCCTCAGCTGCCCAACCAATTGCTTCATGACTCTGTGGGTCTAGGATATGAAAAAATGTTTTTCTGCATGTGTGGCAAAATGCGTAATTATTTTACATAGACCCCCGCTGAGAAATGTGTGAGGAGGTTGAGGAGTTGTGTGAAGTTTTCATACTTTCCTGGAAGGTTCCCCACTGAGGCATGGTAGCAATACATTCCAGATGAACCAGGATGAAATGGTGTCAGATTTATCTGGCGTAGCTCTGGCACCTAGCCCTTGCAGCCCTGTCCTCCTGCCTGGCCTCCTGTGCTTGAACCCATCCACTTCTGCTCTCAGCATGCATTTTTCAGGTTTGTCAATGGGCTTAATGACAAGAACGTGGTGGCTTTTATGATAGTATTAAGAAGTTTCCAAACATAGTCTGAATTAGGAATAATCAGTTTATACAGGTGGGTATTTTGAGCAACTGCTTACATCTATTTAAATGAGAGAAAAATTGCAGTGTATTGGTGCTTTGAGGTTTGTTTATAATGGTCCCTTGATAAATATTCTGCTGAAAACGAAATACAGATCATGGGGAGACAGTAAAAGACTTTGTGCCTCTTGGCTGTAACAACTGATTACAGTTTAGATTGAGTTTTACAGTAGCTTGCAATAATTGTTCAGTTTACTCAGTTTCTGCAGAGATACCAACCACTTTAAATATTTCTGAGTTTCTCAAAAACATTGAATAGCCATCTCCAAGGATTTTCAAAGGAGCAAAAACTCTAGCTCACAGTTAAGTATTTGTCTTCTTTTTTTGGCCCATATTTGTCATATTCAGAAAATGCAGAAATAAAATGCAAAACAAGGAAATTGATTTTTATTTATTTTTCTCTTTAAAAGCCTGAGACTGAACATAATGCTACTCAGCCTCTGTCCCTGGCAGACCTTGTCGTCTCCTTCCCAATGAGGTGCATCTTGGTGGGAGAGTGCCTGAGCACACTGCTTGGAAGGACAGACAATTGTCTGTCTTGCTGCCCAGGGCTGCCAAAACTCGACAAAATGGTGAAATTTCCAAGAAGTCCAATTTCACAAGATTCAAGCCCAGAAGGGTTTGGCTAACTTTGGCTCCAGCTGAGCCCCCAGGGGGTGTCCATCACAAATGATTACTGTCTTCAGTTGCTGATCGATGTAATGAGACCGGATACAGGAAAGGGTGTCCCACGGCTGGGCACAGCTAAGGGGGAAGGCAAATTTGTGAAGATAAGTGCCTCAAAAGAGATTTTGTGACTAAAATGGACAAATAAACCTCAGAAGGACTGAAAACAGCAAATAAACCCTTTTCCATTTTAGTGCTTTCCCTGCAGAGACGGGGAGAGCTGTGCTTTGGAGCTTCATGCTACTGTTTTCAATAATATGCCTGGGGCAAAAAAAAGACTGTTAAATTACATTTTTTTTCCCCTCTGCTTCAGGATTTCTTCACAAATCCAAAACATTGGTTGTTTTCTGCATGCCTGTTTGGTTTTCTGCAATTAGAAACCGTAGCTAGATTTCATGGCAGTTGGAGTTGGTTGATCATGTAGGAGTAGCGAGAAGAGATCTGTTGGTATGTGTTTTCCCTTGCTTTCATTCATTCTGTTTTCCTGAAATGAAACTTGATGAGATATTTGGAGCTGATATTCTAGTTTTTCTAGGCTGTGCTTGTTGCCAACTGCTAGGATTTTTCTACCTGGCTTTTCACTATGCTTTGGATATCAGAAACAAGAAAAATGATACCCAAAAGGGGACAACCAGGAATTGTTTTTAAATTGTTTTACCTCCTGCCCCAAGGTTGTTGGCTGGGGGACATCTTGAAGCAGCTGGCACAGGAGTGTGCAGGGGTTTCCTGAATGATGCTCTCCCACCCAAGCAACGCTTGCATCTTCATATATTTAAAATAACTGGTATTAAACTACAGTGTGTGTGCTAAGCAATAGTTTCAGCTCACATAAATATTACCACTTAGAAGGATTTTCCTTCTGACATTTCTTTATAAATGCATTTCAAAGCCTTCTTACTGAGGAGGTTATTCTGATGATTTTTTTTTTTTCTGTAAATAAACTATTTTTGAAAAACAGATCCCTCCTAAGGGCAGTCAAGTGTCAAACACAAGTTATGGATGGTGTCAGCTGCATGTGGGAGCACACGCTCCATTTATTCATTACAGCTGTGAAAGCTTAGCTGTGCAAATGTCGAGTGCTGGTTGTGTACCTGTCACTTCAGAGCTTTTAATGAACACTGATCACGTTCATCCAGATGTTTATTTGAATAAAGTGAATGCAAAGTAATTTTTTGAAAACAGTGTCAAGTTTTGTTGTTTTTTTTTTTTTTTTTTTTTTTTTTTCAGTATTAGGATGAACCTGAAGAGACTTATCCTTTCCAGTGAGCAGTATGTATAGCTTCCAATAATTCCCATCTCTGAAGAATTATTGCTCAGTGGAAAAAGGATTTGCATATTTGCTTTGGTCATCTCGCAAAGATCGATTTAAACTTTTTTTATCAGCATACTATAACTTCTTAAAATCATGTAAGAAATTTAGTTCCAGGGACCTTATTCTCAATAATCTATCTTTTTCTTTAAGCGATCCCTTTTACCTTGGGGAAAACAAACATCTCTTCAGCTCTTGCAGAACTTTGTAGTGTAATTGGGGAAATAATGCTTATCTCTGATTCTTTGAGTGAATGCTTTGGCCATCCAGATTTATTTTGCTGCTTAAAACTGTTCTAAGTGGTAGAAAATGCAGAGCATAGAAATGTTGCACAGCCAGATTCGAGTCAAGACTGCTGGATCAGCAGAGCCCGTGCCCTGGAGCGCCGTGAGCAGGCTGGGGGGCATTCAGCAAGAAAGTCCAGCAACTGCATTCTCCTTTAAAAGCTCTTCCCTCCCATTTATGGCAGGGTTTGCACATGTTCTATAAGACATACATCAGAAACCGTGGCATGGTGATGGAGACAACATGAGGTCTTTGGGGAAACCCATAATCAACAAATAATTTTCAGGGATTCCACAGGAAAGTGTCTATTATGGGATCTAAAACTGCCATGCTCCTTTCCCCAAACCTGCTTCATTATCCATTGCTGCTTGGGCTGTTTCAGAGAAAATACTTAAAATAGATGTAGATATGGCAGAATATATTGTGGAAGCTTGCATTCTTTATTGTATTGCAGTCATGGAAAAGAAAAGCCCGTAAATAAATATTTTTAAATGAATTTATTGCAAGTTGTGTAACTGAAAGAAACTGCATGTCTGCAGAAGTGGGAAAAATGTTTTATAGGTTGATCTTAATAAAAACTTTCCAATGTTTGTTTTAAGCCAAGGGCTCAAGTGAAGTCTGTAGCCAAATAAATTGATCTGCAGGCTCTGCATTTGTGATGGCCATATTAAAAAGAAATCCATAGGTCATTACAGCAAGAATAAAGCTAATACTATTAGCTTAGGAGTCACTCTTAAATGTTATTTACATAATGATCTTGTAAGGTGCTGAGCTTTCATAACTGACTTGTGTTTGAGGGTAGAAAACTTATAGGTGGTTTCCTTTATTCAGGGCTTAAGAGTTGAATACAATGCTTTAAGATTTTTTTGTATTTTTTTTCCCAAATAATTTTAACAATAACCTCTTGAATTTGAGCTGGCTTGGAATTTGCAGAAAATGGAATATCTAATGGCAATCAGATGATAATCCTAATTATCTAACTTCATACTGGCAGTACCTAGTGCATTTATATTCTGATAGGTTTAGAGCTATGACCAGAATTTTGTCATTTTCCCTTGAATAAATAGGTTTTTAGGCTTTTTTTTTTTTTTTTTTTTTTTTGTGAGCTAACCTGCTCTCCAGGGAGCAAAACAGCAAATAATTTATTCAGTGAAAATTCCTTACAATTTTCAAGTGAGAATAAATATTTCTATGATCCTTGTGGTTTATAAAACTTGAAATCTACCCACAGATATTCTCTTCAAAATGCTGCAGTGTGGTGTAAGGTTGAAAGCTGATAGCCAGCAAGTTTTTGTTTTTGTTTTTTGTTTTCCCTAAAAGCTCTTCAGAAAGGTTCTTCAAAAATTAATTTCAGCTTTTCTGTAGTTTTGAATTATTTTTCAGTGCATTGTATTTAGGTTAAAGGACAGGAAGAATGAAGAATTGCCTTTTTTTTTTTTTTTTTGAGGTGGTTTTGGCTTTTTATTTAACAAAAAATCCAAAGGAGCACTCCTTCTTCTGTAAACTTTGTTGTTTATGCTTTACACAAAAGACAACTTAAAGCAGTAAATGTGTTCTAATATTTTACTTAAAATTTTACCTAAAATGTTTTTTGGTTTGAGACCAAAATGTTTTCACTGAAGCCTGGGAGCAGAGTCCCCTTAACAGGGCAGGACTCTGCTGCCCTGGGGTCTGAATGTATGCTAGCTCCAGCACAAGTCTTGGTTAAACAGCACCTTCTGTTTTGGCCCTTCAGTTAAAATGCCAGTGAAATAAACCAGCAAGGAGGAAGAGGACTGCACTTGCTCAGGGAGGTGGAATTTCTTGCTGCTGTTTCCTTATTTTCATAGACTCTTCGTTCTTTTGTATTCCTCTCCCACTGCTCGATGGTGTTTAACCTCCTGATGTATTCCATGCCTTCCGAAGCAAGGCAGCCCCGGGTGAAGCTGTGCACAGAGCTTCTCCACGCTCTCATCTGTGTGCTGCTTTACAAGGGATAACTCCTTTAGCGGTCACTTCGTGGTCTCTCATTGCAGGATTTAAAAATTAAAGTGATATTTGCAAATTAAAGCGATCTTTTAGAAGCATTATTTAACAGAAAATTTCCAAGGCACTGGTTCAAGGAAAACCTCACTAGCTGGACAGCTGGGGAAGATAGATGGGTTTTGTCTGCTGCATTAGTGGAGTTGATTAGCGATTTTGTCACCACAGAAGCCCCCCGGGCCAAGGCTGCTGGTGGCTGGGTGCTTTTGTATTCTGCTCCTCTGCAGGCCCAGGTCCCTCCAGTGCTTATATCGAGAGGCAGAGAGGAATATTAAATGTCTATAAGTGAGTCAAGTCACATATGGAGTGTTCAACACACGGCAGTCTCTTTTACAGTAAGCCTTGTTATTATATAAAATAAAAGTATGTATTCTGTCCAGCTTTCCCCATAAGGTTGGGGGGCAGACAAAGATCAATCATTGATAAAGATAGCCCATGGCAGTGGGTAGATGAGACTGTCAAGTGAAGTGAGAAGGCAATAAAGCACGCAAATATTAAAATATTTTGATTCTTAGAGGCTTCTACTTATAATCTTCAATTTCTGCAGCCGGAGGCTCCTGGTTCATCTGCAGCCCAGAGACAGCTCAGACCTTACACACACTCCTTAATGCTGTGTGTTCATTTGCGGAAAACAGCTGTATAGGAACAAGCCTGTGGAGGAGGCTAACCTCTTCCTCTGTGTGCTAAGTGAGAGGGAAGAGCCTCTGGCAGCAAGTAAATGAAATTATCGATTATGAATACAATAATACTAACTCAAATACTAAATAATATTTGATTCTTGAGGGTTTTATTAATGTTTAGTTTCTAAAAAATGTTGGAATGTTGGTCAGCTCTTGTAATCTGGGATTTGCAGCATGCAGAACCTGCTTGACCCACTGTTGAACAGCATTTACAGCAAGGGCTTTACAGAAGAGAAGTTCCAGTGTCATCTTTGTGTGAGAATTTCAGGAGTCTCGGGGAGAGCTGAGGAGCAAATTACCAAAAGATGTGTGGTGTATGTGTAATACATTACATGTTCCATTTCTTATCTGACTAATAGAGGGCTGAGAGAGAGGCCTGAAATGCAAATAGCCCCGCTGATGTGGCAGACGAAGCGTAGCATGTCTTCCCAGAAACATGAGTTTTACAGAGCGAGTCACACCGAGCATTTCTCTCACACACTGCCAGTGCCTAACCTGGATCTCGGGCCCTGCTGGCAGCTCGTGGCAGAACTGGGGCACCAGGAGAGATGTGGGGCAGTTCCTGTGGTGGAAGATGTGGGACCTTCCTGCAGGAGTGCTCGGAGCCTTCACGGGTCTGTCCTTGGCCTGCGGGAGTGGCTCTGGTCTCCTGCAAACCACCCTGGGTTCTGAGCCCTGCCTTGAGAGCAGGGCTGGGCTCAGCTCACGTAGGAGTGTTGGTGGGGCAAGGAGAATGATTGCTCAGAAATAAACCTTGCTCTGTTTTTATTCTCTGGGGAATAATATAACTATTCCCGAGTTTGGAGCTCAAGTAGAGAAGCTTGCATCTTGAAACAGCTGAAGGTATTTTTCCCTCTTTTTTCAAAGAGCTTTACATTTGGTAAAGGGAAAATAGCCTATATCTGGAGTGCTCAAAATGCCTTCTGTACATTACAATCTATTTCAAATAGGAAATATTACAGAGAGTCTGTCAGATATAAAGTTGGAAACTTATCTAATAAAAATAAATTGCCAGGTCACAGTTAGGTCCTCAGCGTGTTAGCTTTAGTGCCCACATGGGGACCATGGGGGTGGTGGTGGCTCCAAGGTGTGGTTCGTCGAGGAGTTACAGTGCAGCTTTAGGAGATCTTTCAATCACTCGCCTTTAACAGCTCATTTAGAGGTAATTCAAAATTTTCTTTTCAGGTGAAATTATGCTAATTTTATTCTGTTATGAATAGCACTGGAGACAAGTTTGAGGTAATCTCCTGATCTCCGATTTGGTTTTATACCTCAGCTACAAATGAACAGGGAATCCCTTGACACTTCAGCTCTGTCGTGTGGCTCAAGGCAGGATTTGTTGGGCTGCTGGAGAGAGGAGGGAGATGGATGCTGTGCTGCCCGCTCCCAGTCAGCCCCAGTGAGGCGCTGTGGTGGCAGTGCCATGAGCTGTGCTTCCATCCTGCCCTGCCATAAGGTCCCTCCTGTCCCCACGGGGATGACCCCTGACAGCTGCTGTGGCTTCCAGCAAGACCCAATGTTGACCATGGGTTTATTTGTGTCTGTTTCCCTCCCAGGTCTTTGCCAGCTGGGGTTCAATGCTGGTCATTTTTGTATTGTAAATTCATGTCATAATAGCCAAAAATATAGGGTTGAACATGACTCAATAATGAAAATTGGTTTGAAATAGCTGGAAGCAGTTTGAGGACATTCTGGATCAAAGGCATTACCTGTTGTGACTAAGGCACTCATCCATCATTACCCTGAAATTTGCTAATTTACTAAAGACCGGTAATAATGTGTGTGCCTGAAAATACCTGCTGCTTCCAGCCAGTCCCTTTGCTAAGTAGAGAGAGTCACAGGAGCCCACAGCAGCATAGTTCAGCACACACACACACATTTTGGAGGCCCCCAGGTGCTTATGTCTGCATCTCTGAAGTTCACAATGTAACCACGTAGGATTTATTTTGTTGCCTTTTTTTTAAAATCCCAAAGTGGGATTCAAAACCAAGCTCCAGTGAGGCTGAAAGGAGACTGAGAAGTGCAGCACCGCGGGAAGTATGGGTTTTAGTTAAATGCTTTCTTCCAAAAAGTTACTGAAGCAATTTATTCGCCTAAGTCATAACATAGCTTGAAGTAGGAACATAAATAACGAGTGGCCAATCCCTGCTGGTGCAATGCAAAGGAAATGTTATTTGGGGACCACTCCATTCACTGCAGTTGATTTATAGGCTCTTTTCTAGCTACCAGCAGCCCATCCCGAAGGCAGGATGAGATGGTGCAAGGCAGGGAATAACAACCACCAGCTGCAGGGTTCCTCTGCTCCCAGTCCCCACCATGTCCCCTGTGCTGCTGGCAGCTGGCTGGGGTCTGCAGGGATGAAGGATGAAGAATTAAGGGAGGGAAAAATAAAAGGTGAATGAAAAGCTCCCTGTGTAATGAAGGGTGCTTCAGTGGGGTTTGTGCTTAGAAACGCAATAGTGCATCACAGAGATTGCTTCACGTGAAACTTCTAAAAGTAATTGTTTATCTTAAATGTTTATGGATTTGTGCTTGTGGTACATTTCGGGCAAAACACAGGACAATTAGGCAAGTAAGAATTCACTATGGATGCACTCTAAGCCGTGTCTGCTGTTTCAGTATTTCTTACTCTGTTCAGTATTTCTTCACTTCTGGGCCATGCTTGTAGGAATATCGTGACGTTGCCAGTGTGGGTGGGACCTGCTCGTCCCCTGCATTGCCCCACACACACCAGGGCCAGCCATAAATGAGGTGTTAGAAACCAAAATTAAGTTTTCTCACGTTCACCAGCCAAAACATTTTGGGCCAAAAGAACAATTCTAACATTTTCTAAATATAATTTTCATAACATCTTTTCTAAGAGTCGAAGCTTAGAAAACATACTTTGTCACTGATAGCAGGAAAAAAAATGCCTCCCTAATACACCCTGTGGTGAAACGATTGCTTGAAGGAAATAACACTGGCAGAATTTTTCTCTTCAAGTGGGAAAGGTCTTTGGGCTGCATTCATTAAAAATAAAAAGCTGTTGTGCAGTTAACTAATTTATTTAAGCTAGAGAGAAAGGCAAAGCAGAGAATGCCTTTTCCCTGGTGAGCTGATATTTCTGGTTGGGCACAAGCTTCTGCTGTGTCACTTCTGAAAAAGCAAACAAGAAGAATATATGCAAGGCATAGATCATTTGGATGTGTAAACTGAATTTCATCCATAGCTTAGAAATAGTTATAAACCAATGTAGAAAGTGACACGTTTGCTGGAAGTGAATGAAGTATTCCAGAAAGAAGCATGCTGTCCTTCAGCTCTGTCTTCCCCTTGCTCTTTGCTCCTTCCCTGGAGTATTTACCCTCAGGACTGCAGCTGCACAAAGCGAGGTTCCTAGTGAATAAATGTGAGGGAGTTTTTTTAATTTCCCTTGGTGCCAGCCAAGATTAGAATTGGAAGTAAGCGAGCGATATGAGAAAAACTTTCTCAGTATTTATCCCAGGTAAAAGCCATTGTTCTCTCTCCTTTCTTTCAGCAGGACTCAATGAATAGCTGTTATCCCCATCGCCCCCTTGTTCATCCCCACTGCCTCTACAGACAGCCCCTGGCACTGAGCCTGTGCCTCAGTATGCCAACTGCTTAAAAGGTTGAAGGCAAGAGTTATGTAGAAGGCAAGAAAATAAACAATTCAGAAAAACAATTAGATTGATTCCTGTCTTAATACGATGTATTAAGAGAGCATTCAGGGTAACAAACGTACATAAATTTGAAGTCTTGATTAAATAATAATATTTATAGCAACACTAAAGAAAATGATGGGAGTAAGGGAATTAAGTGACCTTGAATCTAGGTACATTATTACTGTATAGATACTGTTTGACTTTAATTTTTATTAATGTAGATAATGGCTTACATGGGCCTTATGGCTGCATTACTAGTGCCCTAAAATTTAATTAGATTTTTAGAGCAGCCATTAATGTCTTCTCTAGGATTATATAATTCAGTGGCAACGTCAGCGAGCTTCATCCATTTCATTTCAGTAGGCTCTGAAAACAAACTGAAATGAGGTGTTGTCTACAATGCTATCTCAAACTCATGAGCCGTTCTCACAAGATAAATGCCATCGCAGCTGCCCGTTGTCATGCATTTTCTATATCATGTGCTAAATCACAGGGAGAAAAAATATTTTCTTGAAAATATTTTTAAAACAGCTTTTTAGGATTAGGATGTTTGTTTCTCCATTTGTTAGACAAGATTTGGACCAAGCACTCGGAGTCAGTTATGATGAAAGAAGCACTCTTTCAGGTCAATCCAGCAGCCTCTGTCCCACCTTCACTTGCCAGCTCACGGCCACCTGCTGCACACCCGGTGCATCTGTGTGCCACTGCAGGAAAATGGGTTGTACTGTTTTGTTGCCATTGTAAAAGAGAAGTAGTGGGTTTTTTATTGTCCTGTCAAAAATATAAGCAGAAATTCACTGGGAGCGGTGTTTTTTTTTCATTCTCTTCAACAGAACTTTCTGAAGAACCAGCTGTGGTGGGGCTGGAATAAAGGCATTGGAGTTCATCCAGTATCAGGCATTGAAACAAATCTCAGCTGAGAAGTGTATAGATAATATCCCAGACTAATTTAATTCAGACTAAGAAGGGTCAAACAATAGAGATGTAACGCCTGTGCCAGGGATGTCTGTCTTCTATCTGGTGTGTACAAGAGGCTATCCAGAATAAGCCACTGACAGAAATTTGGCACATTGGTAACATGTTTCCAAGATATCCTTGCAAAATACATTTTTTTTTTTTAATTAGGAGTTATAGGCTGACATCTGTAGTTTGCATTGTGTGTAGGACAAATGAAGAGCTGCACACTTTGGCATTGTTCAGGCTGCAATTGGTTTATGTACTAGGATACGTTCACTGAAATTGTGTGCAAATCTCCATTCATGTGACCACCTTACCTTCTCTCTATGAGATAACATTATGATAATTTTATGCATGGAAAAGCTATAGGAAATAATTTTAAGTGTCTGATGTATTTCATTCTACATCTGGTCTTCATTGAGGTGTGTACAACTTCTAATGTCTTCACTACTTTGACAGAAATTCTTGTATTTTCTGTCATGTACAGCAGGTAAACCTCCCTGACTTGTTAATTCAATTATTTTTTAATTACGCATGAACGAGCTTCATAAGTCTTCCCTAAATAAATACAGAATAGGTCTCAGCCTGTAAATTAGCCTTGATTGTTAAGAACCTAGCTATGGGTGGTTTCTTTGCACTGGATGTGTGGATCCAGCCAGGGCTGTCTTTTAAGGTGAGGTGTCTTTGACTAGAGGAGTGTGGTTTTCAAACCATTTTTCTGCTACTGGGACGTGACTCAGAGGTGAAGTCTATGGAGCAAGGAAAGATGTAGAGAAATTTGAAAGCAGATTGAGGGGAGAAGTGGAGATGATCAGAAACCTGATGATGAGCTGATGGGTAGGAGGAGAGGTACCAGCCAGGAGGAGCTGCAGTCACAGGGTAAAACCCATATTTTCTTGGGGTTAGATTTGGAAAGGTTTGTTCTCATGTGGCTGCTCAGAAGGAGGGCAAAGTGCATTTTGCTGGCTTGGTAAACCCTGAGCTTATTTCTTTGCTGTGTCATGGTGATGACTGAGAGCGTGTATTGATGTGGCAGAGCAGCAATGTTAACGGATCAAAGGATAAGATGTGTTAAAGAAATTATAATGATAAATGACAGTGACCTAATTTATGAAACCATTTTCTAGTACAGAATAATTCACTAATTTGTAATTATATGATTAACTCACCGAGAATCAGTTGTGTCAGAATCATCAAACAATATAAAAAATTGCTGCAAGTTTTGCAATAGCGTCTGGAGTGCTGTGAAAATACTCTCATTGCCTCCATAAAACTCTACACAGGAATTCAGTGCTGAAAATTGAGATGAAAATTCAGAGGGCATCAGCCTAATTATTTAATGTCAGTGCTAACTGGAGAATGGGCAAGGAAAGTGTCAGATGTGTAAGAAGTTATTTCTAAGCTTTGAAGGAGAAGGATGAAGGGCGCGTTGGCTGAAAGGTTTCCATATGGCAAGGGGTGGGTGGAGTGGGGCCAACACTCAGGAGGAATCGGGTGGCTGAGAACACTCAGGGTAGCTGACGCCATGGTGTGCTGTTACTCGGCCTGCTTTTCTGTGTCATAGGCAGGAAGGAAGCAAAATAATGGAGAGATGAGGCATTTAACCACCAGGAACTTCCTTCTTATAGAAATACTACCTTTAAATAACCAACAAAACCAGTACTTTGGTCAAAATTTGGTATTGCTGTAATTCTGTAAACCTTTTAGAAATGGAAAGATGGATAGTTTTCAGTGTGTTTTGCCATAAATATCTAAGAGTGGCTGCACTGCTAAATATTACCTGCCTCACATCTGCTGGCAGTTGCAGAAGCAGAAGCCAACCTCATTGATAGATGGCATGGAAACGAGAGGCTGTGGCGTGACGGAGGACCTAAAGCAGGCTGTTCAGCTGGAGGAACAACTCTTCTTTCATCATGCTGGAGCTGCTCTGGTGGCTCAGGGAATGACAGGAGAAGTATTTATTAGCCAGGAAAAGTCAGCATCCAGTGACAAGCACTATTCCTTCAATGCTATTGATTTCACTGAAGGCCATGGCTACTTGTTTCATGAGTAGTTTTGGCACAATTCCATGTGAACCTTTGCCAAGGAATCTGTTACTTGGGGGAAAAAAAAAAAAAACAAAAAACCCACAATGCATCTGCTGGTGGAAATACCCACAGCAGTATGGGAGATATGAAACAAGTGCCGCCTGTATTTTGAGTTGAATGCAGCAATACCTGAGCTTCCACTCTTCATTTATGGATCTGCAGATTCAATAAAAGTCTTATTCATAATAGTTCTTCAATGCTTGTGAGATTGTGAGTCTGTCTGCCCATGTCCTCAAGTACTCCTAAACTTTGTTTTCTATGTGCTTTTGCCATTAATAATCTGAAGAGGTTCAGTGTGGCGGGATTAAGGTCGTTATCTGCGTAGCTTCAGAGTAAGCCCCAGCCCCAGCAGGGATCTGCCACTTCTGGAAAGCTTCGCTCACCCTAGAGGGACTCCTCTGTGCTTCAAGTCTAAATAAAAATCATTTTTAAATCAAAGAAATCTACTCTGTAGTTAGTAGAATTTCTAAAAACATGGTTAATCCTAAAAAGCTTTTCTATTTGATATTTAATAGAGCTGAGTTAATAATTCATAATTTAATGTATCTGATTAATTTTGCCTCTTTTTCTCAGAAAGTCTTTAAAGCACATAATTATCTCAAATGTACTTATTCAAAATGACTCGGTGACCTCTCTATATCACTTATTCTTGATTCAATTTTTCATAGCATTGCATGGTTCCTATTGGTTATCATTCCTGATTTCTTTGTTAATTGAGTAATCACAAATCCAGATTAAAAACACACACGCAAAAACTTTGGCAGGAATGCATGCTGAAAATGCATCGAAAATTCCTTTCTGCAAAGTATAATTTCAAAATGCATTTTCAGTGCCTATTTATGTTAACAGACATAAATTGCACACGATGCATAGAAAACAATGTCAGGGAAGATCTTGAAGAGAATTGATCTTAACACTATAACCAATATTCACAGCAAACTTTAAATATCACTTTCTTCAAAGTGTAAATAACTGAATCAATACCAGAGGTATTGTTTATGCCTATCCTAGAGATTTTACTAGGATAAAATGAAGAGTGTTGATGTTCTCCTGAATGCGAATCTGCATTTATTCAGGAACCTGGGCCCAGTGCAAGGACCACTCAAACAATAAGATCTCTTGCTCTGTTTTCTGCCAGCTCTGTAACTGGCCTGGGAAACTACAGGGAATGGGGAATGCAGGAATTGCAAACTTCCTGGACAGGGCTACTGAGCACCTTCCTTTACCACCGTGGTACCTCCAGCCGAGGAGGACCCAGGGTTCTTTTAAGTCAAACAAATGACGGAGATGCTGTCCTAGGGATTGGTAGTGCTGGTGTATCCGTGGCAATTTAACTGTACAAATCATAGGCAGATAATTAACCTTCACAAGCTGATGCACTGAAATGTGCAATGCCTTTTTAATATCAAGAATCTGATTTACATAATATATTGCTAACTTGTATATGTTTATTAAAATAAAGTGCAGGAGGACAGTGGAGTTACACCCAACCTGAGCTGTCCAGCAGTCTAGCGATGTACACTTTTCATCATAGGGAGATCTTTCCTTTAAGTCTAGTATGCTATTTATTTTATAATTAAAATAATTTTTAAAACTTAATAGTCAAACATGGCCTTAATGTGCTAGTTTCATTAAAACTATCTTATTTGGCTTCCTAGCAGTCTGCGGTGGCCATTTGTTGTGGCCATGCTAGCAAACCAATGAAGTTTGTTAATGAATTTTCCACAAATTATTTTTTTCCCCGCTAAAAAACAGCATCGATAAGTACTAGTAATTATCTTATGAGGATTAGGACTAAAAGAAAGCATAACTTCCTTGACTTTATTTTGTGGAATTCAAAGTACTTCTTTTTTAGCCTTTTTCATTAGAGGTTCTACTAACTGGTTGCAAATAAACTCATGGGGACGAACACAAATTGCTAAATCCAGCTAATAATGCCTTGGTTTAGGCTATTGTGTTTCCAGAAGTCACCAAATTTTATTGCATTAGATCTACTGATAGCTTTAGGTGGCTTTTTTTTCTGGTTATTCCTAGTCACATTTAAATAACCTTTCTGGGAAATAACACTTTTTCCAGCTGAAACAACTAAAAGGTATCAGCATCAAATCTGATAAATGGATACCCCATGGTTAAGAAAATTACATAGGCTTAGTACCTGAGGCAAGTGAGTTGCAATCTCAGCAAAAGAGTCTAAAAGGAGCAGGATTATCGTTCAAGGAAAAAGCCACATTAATGCTCTCCTTTCACCTGCTGTGGGAGGGAGTTGTCTTCAATGTCTCCATGTATTTACAGAGGTTTGAAAACCCACACTAAGGAACTTCTGGTGTAGCTTTTAGGAATGTTCTTGTTTAAATACATTAATATAGGCCAAACTGTGCTAATTTTAACAAATTTTGTATAGTGGAAGTACTCATGTTTACGTCAGTCTGGATATTAATTTCAATAATTGTGATCTCCATTTGAATAAAATTCATTCTCCAAGGCACCCTATTACTATATTTGCCACATCACCAAGGCTATGTCATTTCAAGTGAAAAATAAGAAAGTTTGACACTTTCACTGCTGCGTTCGTGCAACCTTCCGAACCTGACTGTATGTGCCCTGAGAGCCCTGTGTTGGCTCCGTGCGGTTGGTAGGGGTGGGAAATATTTGGAAGAGTGGCCTATGTTGGTACTTGGCTGTTTTGTTGTTTTTTCAAGAGTTCCTCAGTTGTGCAGAACACAAACGTGGGGTGCATCAAGTTCCTGGCTCACTGCCATGGGCTTTTAAGGTTTCAGCTGTTAACAAGAGTGTTCGTATGCTGTGGTTTTTAAGAAAGTGAACCTTGAATAAAGCTGTGCTGCACGCTGCAGACCAAATTCATTGCAGCAGCCAGTGTAATTCCCTGTGAAGGCTTTGGAAGCTGTGTTGTGCTGTGCCTTTGGTGAAAGGCACAATACAAAAGTCATTTTTAAGACGGGTTCAAACATAAAAGAATTTGTTGCTTTAATGTTAAACATTGGTACCTGCTGGAGAAACCAAACAGGGAAGGGGTGAAAATATAGTTTTTGTTGGCTTTTTTTTTTTTTTTTTTTTTTTTTTAATGTAGGCGAAACAAGAAAAACTGTAGAAGACTCTGATCACAAAACACGGAAAGCATCAGGGTGGTGTTCAGTGATGGCACCTCTTTTCTTGGGTACTTGTTTGTACAGCGATTTCACAGGCTACAAATGGGATGCCCACTGGGTTTTGATGGGCAGGTGTGAGGATCCAGCGATGACTCTGGTAAATAAATTTAGGGTAGCTCAGCCAAAACTAGCAGTACAGTGGGCTTGCTAGGGACACATCACCCACAGGGGCATCTTGTCTGGGTCTGAGAGCAGTGGTGCAGACTCCCCCAAGGGTGTGGGGCCCCTGCAAGGGAAAGCAAAGTTGGACATTTGTTTTTGGGGACCTTGGGCAGTCGAGTAGGAGAGTCAGGGCCACTGCTTGCCATGGGCAGCACTGCTGAGGTTCTGCTGCTGCTCCTTTTCCTAAAAATAAATGTAATAACAAATAAGTGCAGAAGTTAGAGGACTAACCCTCAAATCAATATGTGCACATAGGGAAACATGCCACCTCCTCTCACTGTGTGATTTTAAGGAATGAAAGACACCCAGTAAGGTAGCACAAACCTGCTTTTGCATAAAGCCCTACCGTAGCAATCACCCAGTCCGACTGCATAACCGGGTTGTCCATTGAAGGACTTGGTTTTTTATTTGTACTTTTATTTATTTTTATTACTTATTTTTGTGTTAGTCAGTCATCTTTAGGAAATATTGTTCTCAAAAGGCACAATAGCTAAGGCACAATAATAATAAGCAGAAAATAAATTTTCCTGTTTAACCTTGAGGGATCTTAGAAGTCACAAATTATAAAGGCAATAATAACTCCCATTTAGAAGACATTTGACAGGAGGAAAATGAAAAATGAGGAGGGAAGGGAATGTTTCTGAATAAATGTATTGCAATTCATTTTCCTACACATGACCAGAACAGAAGTTGTATGCAGGTATGGCAGTCAAACACGCCAACTTGGATAAAACAAAAATAGTGTTTTCCTTGAGTACTGTCTGAAAGTCTGGCTTTCACTACTCAGTCTTAAAGCTAATGAAGGCTTTCTGAAGACAATATGCTGAAAGAAATGTTAGCGACCCACATAGCTCCCATCTGCTTCTAAAAAGAAGTGCAGTCTGCATCAGACAGTAATAACCAGCAGAAATGTGTGACTGTGGGTAAAGTGAGTCTATTTTGGTCTAGTTTGTGCTGAAGCCATAGGTATAATTTGGCACTGAGTATGAATGTAGCTATTTGGAAATGCTAACATTTTGGCTCTGAAGAAGTAAATTTCACTCTGCAGGGTTTTTTTGCATTTGAAGAAATTATTTGATACCTTCCCATTCTTAATTTCTAGTACAGTGAGGGTAAATGGGATAGAAGGATTTAAATTAAAGAGTAATGGTTTAAGGGATTAATTAAAATAATCTAGTGTAAATTTCCTAATGCTGCTTACCATATTAATGTTTGCATGCTCTTACGAGGGCTGAGTGTTGGGTGGCTTGTTGAAAAATTTCATCACTTGGAAGCGACTCAGTGCATCAGTTCAGGCATTCTTGTGGGCAAGGTCAAAAACATCGAGTGTGCAGGTAGCTTGTAATTGGCTGTCTGCGGAAAACACCAGGGAATTCACTCTATTACATGCACTTTGGTGCACTAAACTGATGCTCCATGAAGCCGTCAGAGCATAGAAAAGGCTCACTAATATCGTGCTGGTAATTATTGCAGGTGTGCCACGCTCCTATCAAATGGGCATTAGTCACTTGATGAACTTAAATGTTTTCAGTGATTGTTTTTCGATTAATAACGTACATATTGCCATTCAGGGACTTTGTGACATTAGGGAAAGTACTTTAAAGTAAAATCTCAAAATAAGTTGTGTTTTTAGGTTGTGGATTATTTAGGGTTTAGGTGGTTGGTTTGCTTGCCCCACAAGTTTTTTTCTAGATGTATTTTTCTGCTTTCCTTTTGCTCTGATATTACCTTCTTTCCCATCTTTCTTCTACCAGTGATAGGCACTCTCTGCCAAACCTATTTTTTCCACTGACTGACTGACTGTTTTTATTCTTATTCAGCACAGTGTGAAGAATAGATCTCTTAATCATTCCTTTACCTAAAAGCAGATTAAATACATTAATTTCAAGTGTCACATAGGTCATGATATTTATGTTAACTTCAGTGCTAATTGCATTGCATTTGACCTACCCAAACTGTAGTACTCAGCTTCTACGTTATTTCCTTCGTAGTGAGTTAATGCAACTAATTTCATGTTGCTTCTCTGGTTCTATATTGTGTGTTTGCTTTTCTGTTGTATTTTTTAATTCCTCTCATCAGCCCAGCTTTATGAATTGAATAAAAAAAAAAAAAAAAAGAAAAAAAAAAAGGTTTGTGGTCCTGTATTCAACTTCAGGCTTGAAAAAAAAAACAGCATTGAAGACGCACACAGGTTGAATGACTTTCTGGAATAGACCAGTACTACTAGTAGTGATGGTAGAAGTAGAGTTACTGTCCAGATACTGTCACAGAGTCCTGTTCACCAGCTCTGCCCAAATGTAGCATCAGTTCTGCCCATTTTTATAACAAATCACTGTTTTAACAGACATAGTGCCTGTAGGAACTGTGGCTAGGTAAGTGGCAGTGAATAGAAAACAACCTAGAGGAGCAAGGTTTTAGGAGGCTTTTAGTCTCAGTAAGGGGTTAATTCTCATTCTTTTGCATAACCATAGACCATTGCTAATTCTTAGCTACCCACTAACATTTATATTAAAACTCTGCAGAGACTGTTTTCTCCAAGTCTCTGAGCAGTCACTTGACAACCTGCAAAGTGAAAGATGAGCTCTGCTGAGGTTGGGAAGTAGGTGGTGTCTAAGGGTAAGTGTATTTGGAAAAAAGCTGTGAAAATTCACAGTGAAAGCAGCTTAGAGATACCTGAAATATGCTACGTTTAAGCTTTCAACTTATACAGGCAAGCTGCTGATCCTGGGGTGACAAAGGGTTTTCAAAATGCAGAGTCAAGAGGCTGAGGTCTGGGTCTGAGAACTGAGCAAGTCAGATACAAGTGGGTTAAGGTTGACCCAAGCCTACAGCGTTGACCGTACCTTCTTTTCATCTCCAAATAATGTTTCTGACAACTGTATGTAGCCTGTCTTTCCGCCATCAGGCATGAAGCACTAGTGCTTCCATAGAAAATCTGCTTTAAGATGAAGAGAATGTTAGCTTTGCCACAGACTGTTGCAGGCAAAGTGAACAAGGCTCAGAGTCTTTTATGTATCATTGGCTGTAAACAAAATGTCCAAGCCAGGACAATTGAAAAATAGCTATATTGTATTTTATATCAAAATGTGCTTCTAAGGATTGTCTGTAAGTGGTACAGTGTGTGATTTCATGCTTTATTGTTCCTCAATCTGTTCAGTTTACAAGGAAAAGGTATTTTTCATTCTCCTAGCTGCTAGCTTTGCCAACACTACGTGAGCTCTGAAGCTCAAGCTGTGATCTTTCTGGCTTGTACATTTCCATCAGTAATAAAGAATCCACAGGATGAATTCTTCTTAGTTACACCTGCGAAACCCCATGATCTTCCAGGATTTCACAGGCAAAACTAAGCAGGGAATAGCAGCCCCTCTGAGAATCAAAAGGACAAGAACCATCAGAAAAAAGCTGCTAGATGGAAAAACAGCCATTTAGACTCATACAAAGAGGAGTATAACTGAGCGAGAGGTGAAAACATAATTAAGAAAACATGACAATGGTTAAAGTTTTCTGAGGAGGATTTGCAGAACTGAAAGATGTTATCTCGAGGGGGTGGTGACAGGTCTGTTGCTTGGATATTTTCAGTGAAAGGGTGGCAAGAAGACATAATTCATCATAGCTGGAGATAATTCAGGCATTTGGGAAACAGTGATTCTAAAAAGTCATACGTTTACTGTACTTTAGAGTCTCCTAGGATTTTTTGAAGTAGGACAATTCTTTGTTCCCCTTTCTTTGATGTTTTCTTCCCAGAACACAATATTGCAAAATTCCTTGGCTTATCAGACAAGCAATGTGATAAGAAATGCTAAAGGAAAGGACGTTCCAGCAGGCATGTCTGGGAGGAACCACAGCCATGACTCAAGCCTGTAATTCTTAGGAACCCTTCCTACCAGATTAAATGAGAGAGCTCACCAAAAGAAGGTTAGGCAATACAAGTGGCAATGTCTCAGCAGGAATGCATGTCTGCAGAGCATATATGTGGCTGAAAAGAAAATATGAGGCAGCTTTTGGCAGATGAACAGAGGGATTTCTCACAAGTGAAGACTAACTGTACAGGTTAGATCTTCCTGTTTAAAATGACGTTGTCCTTTTATTCTACTTTCTTCCCTAAACAGTGAATCCAAAACACAGAGGGTCAGCTCATGGCATTCAGTTTCGGACACCACCTTGGCTCAGCCGACCCCTTCAGTTTCATCTGGTCTCTCATCATCCATGTACTTTGACAATTAAAAGACCCAAAGCAATTAAACTGTCTATAATTATCCATGATATCACATTGGCTTTCTGGGCATTAGCCAAACAGCACATTTAACAATCACTTATACTTCAAATACCGTAATCAGTAATTATCTAAAATGCATGGTCTTAACAATTAGCAATTCAAGGTCTTGTTTGCTTGAGAAAGTGAGCAAGAGTAATTCCATAGCATAGTGACATTCCTTTCATACCCAATTACAGAGTATGTGGGAGGCAGCATAAAACCTACCTTTGATATGAGCTCATTAACTTCAGCTTCAGTAGAAGTGGCTTTTAGGAATGATGGAAACAACTCACTGTCACAATATTGTTTAAACTGAGTGTGGGCACCATCTCTGTTAATAGTTCAGAATTTGTAGATAAAAAAGACAATATAAATACAAAAGGGACAAGCCATTCATCTTAGCGTTGACATCTTGAGGCTTGCTGACTTACATTAGCTTTTGTTTGGCTTTGTTTTGGTTTACAGAATATTTTCCAGTTAACGAATGGAACATTTGCAGATTGAAAATATACGCTTTTGTCTTGGTGGGATGATGAACAGGTTATCCTAACTGTTCAATATTTACTGATAATCTTAGAAATGTTGTTTGTTCAAGTATTAGTGGAAGAAAAGTATGGATAGCATTAAAAGAATGAGTGTTGCCAAGCATCGCTATTCTCTTTGATGACTTTGATCCATTTGGTAAGTCATCAAAGATGGAAGAGAAAATAAATCTACCCTTTCGTGACCGTCATCTTTATAGAGTCTGAAATAACACATAGGGTAATTTTCCTTCTTATTCTAAACCGAAGTGCTTTTCTGGGAATCTTGCAGTATGATTTTTTTTAATCATACAGCTTATACTTTCAGTTGATAGCTCTCATCTTTTATGGGAGAACTTGCTGAAGTTGAGTAATTAAAGTTATTCTTTACTTCTTTTGTTTACTGGGGATGACTTAGCTAAACCGTAAAAACAATAAGGATTGTACTTTGAATGTTTTTTCTGCATACGGTGCTCCTAACAAGTAATTCCTTAATGGCATATACAACAAAAAACATTCTAGAAGGGAATCTGACACTTGAGTTGTTCCTTTTTCCATGTCCTCAGTTTTACCACACTGAAGTGATACATGGTAGATTCTTCTCTGATATGTATTTCAGAAGGTGCTTGTATATCATAGCATTGCAAAAAGACTTTGTCTCCTTTTGCTTTTAAAACCTGATTTTAAACCCACTATTGCCATAAAAAGTGCTCAATCTTCTGCAAGCATCTTAGCCTCCTGTTTGCATGCTCTATGTCTTTACCTTCTAGTCTTATACAGGATGAAACCATGATGCAATGAGCCATCACCTCATATAGACAGTACAGTAATTCTCTGGGGTGGGCTGTGATAAGAAAATGGGTGAATAAATAAATTCATAAATAAATTTTAAAAATAAATATTTAAGGATAGTGACCTTTTCTGTAAAGCAGTTTTCTGAAAGCCCAGATTTATACCTATGATATTCTCATCCCAGCACTCAAGATAGACCAGATCAAGGCTCTCTGTTTACTAGTCCTTGCAGACTAACAGCAAGATTTTGCTGTTCGTATCCTGTATTGCCCAATCTGATAGTGCTCTGTTGCCCAGGATCTATCTGCTACTGTTATGTTGGTCTTTCTGTATGTGTGGAATGATTTAATAATGAATATGTGCTTTCTTTTCGGTAATTGTGTTTACTTTATTGCAATGCATTCCACTTTGAACAAATCATTGAGACTTCATACAATGTAAAGTTACCAGCCTTCCTTTCTCTGATGGCCCGTCTCCAGGGGAATACACCCCATCAGGGATGAGCAGAACTAGAGGGAATTATTTGCTAATTGCCACCAGCATTTAGAAACAAACACAAGTCACAGGGCACTAGAGTGAATCCAACCCAAGAACAATTAAAAAAAAAAGTCTACATGATTGCTAAGGAGACAAAGACTGAACGGAACTTAAAGGCAATTAAAGACTTTACTTTCATTTTAATAATAAATAAATATTTAGAATATTTTTGTTTGCTTCCCCTTTTGTTTGCTCATGGGCTCTGTTTGTTAATAGGGTTGGGATATAAAAGCTCCTTAACCTGTTTTTGTGTGCATCTCAGTTTCTGTGAAATATGTATACTGATGGCTGTGTAACAATAGGGGAAGTAGAAATGACAGATCTGTAAGCACTGGTCAATTAAAAAAGTTCAAGAAAAGTAGTTTTAGAATTATTGGACTAGGCTTCTCCATAAATTGGAATTCAGTTCAGTTAATTGAATTCAATGGATCTATGGCAATTTACATAAAGTTATAATAAAAGCATGGTTATCTCCTCAAAAGGTGCAGTTTCAGAGCATTTTTTAAAATGGAATAATATAATTTTTACTTTATAATAAGTGAATGCAGAACTATATAATTGACATGCAAACAAAATTGAAACATGTATTCTAGTCTCCATTACAAAGAATTTGGTCTGCAATAAATCCCAGGCAACACAATGGCTATGCATATTGTATGGAAGCTAGATGGTGGTCCATTGCTCATCACTTTTGACAGTCTTAGTCCCAGTCTTTTCCTGTATCTCAAGGCTTTGGTTTGCTGCAGTAAATATTGCATTAAGGAAATATAGGTTTTGCTCAAGCCCTGGAAGTTGTTTCCATAAACACGGATGGCCCTGCTTCCACCAGCCACCTGGCAAGGGTTGGATGGAGCTTGGGATCTGCATCCTTGGGCATCCACAGGCTTCGGGGACAAACGCTGAAGGTGTCCTTCAGGTGTTGCCCTGCAGCAAAGCTACTTTTTACTCTTCTGTAAATATTTCTCAGCATCCATTTGTTGAATGTGTTTGTGCAGTTATTACACTTCTAATACAGCGTTTTGTGCCCTGGATTGTGTTTAGAAGGTTCAATTGCAGTCTTTACTGATTCATAAGTGGCCATGGGGAAGGAATCTGTTTACTTAATAATAAATGTGGCAATTACATGCTTGTTACATTGACCTTATGAGCTACTGGATTTGGTGCTTAAATAAAACATGTATAAAGCAATAAACCTGCAGTGGATACAGGAGAAAGATGCAACTACATAGCTGCATGTAGTGAAATTAAAAAAGAAGAAAAAAAAGAAAAAGAGGGAGAAATTAATGATTGTAATGATACATGATGGTATTTTCTCTTAGCCCCTTTGAGGGGGAGACTTCAGGAAGGCTGCTCCTCAGAAATTAACCCAGCAGAGAAGGGAAGGAGCCAGGCAGAGGGCAGCAGGGTGATGAGCCAGTGGGTGCAGCCTGGGCATGGCAAATGGGTGGCTGAGCCATGGCTCGGGCTTGCTAGCCTGCATCTCAGTCAATTTTAGGCATTTCTATAATCATCTCCCCATGGTCATAGCAGGTTATAGCCCTCACTGCAGCCTATGAGCAAGTACATGTGTTGTGCATGGTTGTTTGTTTGTTTGTTTGTTTTTCCCCCTCTGAATTTTAAAAGGCAGAGAGCAGCAGACGGGGCTGGCTCGTGGGGTGCGGCTGGCACTGTGAGCTGCTCCTTGGGATCCCCAGGGGGAGAGCCACGAGGCTGTGTCCCCACTGGTGCTGCGGAGCCTGGTCCTGCTGTGCTGCAGCAGGAGCGGGTGGCACGGCAGTGTGCTGCGTGGTCCTGCCGGCGTGGATGTGGCTCTGCCGGCTGCCTCCTGTATCTGTTCTGCTGCTCACTGCCGGATCAAACTGGTGAGATAGAGTAGTGCTCAGAGCTTGCTCTCTCCTTCGCCTTTTTTTTTTTTTCCATGCATATAATTGATCAATTTAAGCACAGTATCTGTTCTTTAGACCAAATGCTTTCTGTAAAAGTTAAAGATCTTGTTGCATAGGGTAGTGCTGCATGGCCTCAGAGCCAAGCATCAATAAAACTCTTTAAGAGCAAGCCTGAGCTGTTCAGCCAGGTGTATCAGGGAGAAAAGTAGGACCAAAATTATTTAGTATAAGCAGAATTTTTGTCTGTTGCATGCTGTGCTAGGATGTAGAAATTACTTGTTGACATAGCAGCTGTTTGCTGCAGCCATCAGCTGTGTGATCTGCATGGAGCTGGGATGGAGGGGGTGGGAAAGTGAAGCATCTGGTACCTTGCACTGGGCTTAAAACTTTCTGGTTTGTTTGTGGCGCATTGACGGAAGGTCAGCAGCATTGATTTGTTTCATTTAAATGTTTAGAAGTGAGTTAAGAGAAGCGTATGCTTTGCTCAGGGAGACCTCACTGTGTCTTCTAGGAGGAATATAAAGACTGAAATTAGAGTTGCATGAAAAATTAGCTATTTGCTTTTGGTCTTACAAATACTTCTTGCAAATACTTACTATCACTGTAAACTCAGAGCAACTTAAATTCCTTATAAAGATGCGTTAAGCTAATGCTATGCAGAAGGCGTTGGCACTGCACTTCTGCAGTGCCCAGCAGTGGCTGCGGGCTGGGCTGTTCTCAACAAATTCTCAGATTACTTCATATTTGCGCTGATCCTCTCTTCATTCTCCTGAAGTATGTTTAGCCAAAAGCAGGAGTCGATAATACCTCAAATACTAACCTCACATTTGGGTACTGCTGTGATTTTTGCAAGGCCAAGCAATTTCTGAGTTGTAGTAGCATTTAGATTGATAACAGCCTGTATCCAGGTGTATGGATCTGGGGGCATTGCAGCATGTTAGGAAATGCCGCTCTAGTTTCATATGCTTTTGTAGCACACTGGTTTAAATGTGCTGTCTTTGGGTTTTGTTTTTTCTCGGGTTAGAGCTCAAAGCCCAGGAGTAATCTGAAGTCGCAAAGAACTGCTCTTAGTTGAGGGCCAGAGCAGATGCAGGGGTCGCATATTCTGTGGTGTGGGTGGTACATACAAAAAGACAAGTACCTTTCTTTTCCTGAATAAGCAATAAGTCCCAAAGCAGAGAAAACCACGGGCTGTGAAGTATGGAAGTGTCTCACCAGCAAGGATGGAGGATATGCTCATTAGGTTTGTCTGAGGAGAACAGCACAGAAAAAAAGCAGCAATAGTGGGTTACCCATGTACTCAGGGTATTCCTGCAGCCAAGGAGTAAAAAGGAGAAGAATAATACAGGTGTAGCACACAGCAAGAAGAGATGATGAAATATCAGTGCATATTAGGTCCATACCCCTAGGAATTAGCATCTTACCCTTCAAAGGTACGCTGGGGTTTCATTATGAATCTTCCTGCTTTCATGGGAAAATGTAAGCCCAAATTAAGCATGTGCAATAAGTATGTTTAGGTTTCTTGTTTTCAGCATTTTTTCTTAATTGAAAGAACTTGCCCTCATTTCAGAATAAAAGGCATCCCCGATGAGTGCCAGTTGTGAAAGGGCTGATGTGAACATTATGATGATAATGTATTTCCTTAGGAATGTTGTAATTTCAGCATTTCTCTAACAATTATAAGCAGATGCAGGGGAAAGAAAAAAAAAAAAAAAAGTGGTACTGCTTCAACATGCATCACATTAGCAAAAGAAACAGCATACTTAGTAATGTATCAGGCTCTGGAAAGTATGTACATTTCCCTTTAATAGCACAAAAGTAAACCCATGCGGAAGTCTTGCTTCTACATTATAAGTTTCTCAACTTAGTAGTGAAACAACCCCATTGCCAAATTTACCTAGCAGAATTACTTTTGTATTATTTTGCCACTATAAGTAGTATGAATTCTCTAAATACTCTTTTTCTATCCATCAATTTATTTTGCTTTACTTTAAACAGAGAATCCAAGTTGGTTTTGATGTTATGAGCTACAGGGTAATATCTCCTCCCTCCCTGGTTATCTAAAGAACAAAAATAGTGAATTCTGGTATCCTCATGCTGTTGTGTGTGGAGGAAAAAGTTGAAAGATGATTGAAAAGCTTGGTGTAAAACAGTTGCAACCCCCCATCAAACAGCCTGGCTTTATTGAAAACACCAGTTGAATCCCTCGACAGTGCTCCATGTGCTGGGCACGTGGTAGCTAACAAAGCTCCTAGCAAACCCAGCACGTACAAGCACATTTGAAAGCCAGTTTGAGTTGGATCTGAAATTGCCTAAACGTGTGTGAGGAATGATGAGGAATTGGAAGGGAAACCCGCTGACAGCAGTGCTGTTAGCAACAAGACCACAACTGCTCTTGCTGGCAGCATGGCAAGATCCAGCAAAGGAGTGACTTGTCCACTCTTACATAGAGCAAGACATCAAATTAGGCAGAGTATGGAAATGTGAGTGTGATGTAGGCGCATGGCTCCTTTTTCCTGAAAGAAAAAGCTTTTACAGGCCTGGAGTTCAGTGAATGCTTCAGTATTCATTGTGTAAAGCTCTGTTGTCTCCTGTGAGCATCACATATCTCCAGGATACCTGGGTTCATCATGCTGGTGCTCTTCTTCTACAAGTGTAGAAATTGAAAAGGGGATAGAGTTGGGTGGGAGCACCCAGCAAGTGGAATAAAGTGTGAAAAGATCAGCTTTGTACTCAAAAGTAAACTAAGAATGATTTAACAAGAGGTTTCTTTAAAGAATGCAGGGAGTAATCACTGGTACTCTCGAGCTACTGAGGAATGTAACAGGAAAGCAGTGTTTTCTGTATGCTTTAAAGGCTTTCTTGCACATCATTTGAATCTTTCACTGCTGAGCGACAGATATCGTTTTAAGTTTTCTCTGCTTTAGTTTACTTTTGATAATGTCATTTCTGATTAAGCTGACATGGTATAACATTGAACCATTAAATAGTTAAGTTTCTGTGAGCTGAATGAAAGTCCTATTGCTTTTGGGTTTCAAAGTATCCATAAATGAGCTGAAGTAGTCAGCGAAGAGAAAGCACTGATGCAAGATCTGCCCTATTTTACTGCAGCCTTTTTCCCTAAGAAATGTATATCCGTGTTAAAGCAAAGCGTACCTTCAGCTACCCGGGCTCTGCTGTGCGGAGTGTGGAGGTGACAGGGATCTTTGATTTCTGTAAGCTGTTAATTCCTTAGCTGCAATTTTATGTATTGACTTCGACATCATACATTTGGCTTTGAACCAATGAATCAGAGGATTTTTGAATGTTCAGCTCAATGCTGCTTAGTTAATAGTTCTGATGGCGCACCAGACAGCTTTATTGTATGGTAGGAGGCAAGCTGTAAATCACAGGTAAGCCCTGCCTGTATTTATTGCACAGAAAGCCTTTGTTAGAGCTCTGTTTCTGTACAATTAAAAGATACGTATTCTCAAGGAACCTATAAAGTAGTTTTGCTTATAAAGCCACAGGCTGCACCAGTATCAGCCTGGTTTTGGGTAAGGAAAACCAGTGATTTAATGTTGAGAGGGAAGTGTCAGAAGGATACCAAAGAAATAAAGTATGTCTTATGGCAAGGTATAAAATGCAGTGTTGTGGACTTTAAAGGACATGGCAGTATTTACAGAAGCTGACTATCCCAGGCAGTTGGCAAACAGACTAAAGAAGACAAATTTAAGGCTTGCCAGAAGGAAACCCTATATCAGGGGAATGAAATTCAAGTGTTCTGCAAAAAAAAATGTAAATAAGGCAGTAGATGTCTAAGAGGACTGTGGTCAAATGAAACAGAGAAACAGCTTCATGCTGAGGAGGGAAGATGTGCTGGACGTGGGAAAATATCAAGTGTAAGACCACAGGGAGGAATTTGGGAACAGCTGTCACATGCACTGGTAAGTTACTGTACGAATTATTATGAAACTTGAGTAGTTCATAGCATGATGAGAGATTTAAAAGGTGCATTTAGCTACTGCTGATGCCTAAACATGTTAATAACATCTCTGCATAAGCTAAAAAAAAAATAGTGTTTTGTAGTAAGTAGCAATGCTCAGCCTAGAAAGGTACTAGGATGTGACTGATCTTTGCTTTTTTTTTTCTGTAGAGTTATTTGCTTGCTAGTTTTCAGTAAATGGCATGAAATTACATACACAAAGTAGGTTTGGCATGGCAACTTACCCTTACAGCTATAAGGGAAAAGTGGGGTCCTAACAGACATTTCTGTGCACAAAAAATGACTGCTTGGACACAGATGTGTTGAGCAGAGAGACCTTTCTTTGCACCACACCTTGGGCTTCAAGCTCCCAGCTGAGGAATCAGAGCCCAAGCAATGTCTCAGTGTTGCAGGTAGTTAACAAAATGTCTCTGGTTGCTGCATGCAAGGTTAATACTAATCAAGGCTCCTAGTTAGTTGTAGTGATGATAAGGCTATTCCCTTTCAGATCTTCTGGACTATGAGATACTGGTCAATAACCAAATTTGAGTGGATGTGTCAGGTGTTGCATTTGTGATAGCAGGTGTTATAAAACTTGGTTGTCTGCAGTTTTCATCTTTATGGGTTATAGTGTGAAATATGGGATGAAGGTAATACACAAACCTAGATTTCCATCAGGAACATTGACTTGAGACTATCTGATGTGTAGTCGCCTGCAAGTTGTTTGTGGGACAGAACTGGTCTAATGTGTGAAAGACCAGATAAAGCCTACAAAGAGTTTTCTGAATTCTTTGTTCAAGTAAAATGGAGCAACTGCAGTTGCAGTTAATGCCAAGTCCCACAAACTGTCTGGGAGCGTTTAGAAATGACATTGGAGGGAAGGCGACAGGAGAGCTGCTGAGCTGTGCAGAATCAGCAACGTGCCTTGCACTGGAGCTAGGAATATTGCAGGGCTTTCTCTTTCATGCAAGATGTTGTCTTTAGAGCGTAGCACAAAGTCAAACATACAGCATTCTGTATTCAGCTGCAATAATATTTCCTTGTATGTTGAAAAATATTATGTCATTTTCAACTCAATTCATGAACTGTGGAGTTCAGGCAGTATTGCTTTTAAAAACTCTGCAAGAGTTTTTAAAATGTATATGCAGTGCATATATTTAAACATGCAAAGTTTCATCTTCTGATCCTGACCAATGCAGTTTCTGCTTTACACACAAAGCTTCTATTCTTAGTTAAAGGGACAGGAGACCTGGCTTCACCAATGAATCATGGTACCTTCAACATGAGTTTGTTGTAGGCCTTAAATTATGAAGTTCAGCATTTGGTTCCGTCGTCCTCAAAACAAAGGATTTGTTTCTAAAACGTTTGAGATTTTTTTCAATACTGAATTTAGAAAAAAAGCTAATAAAATCAGGTTTGTGTTACAGAATAAAAGGTTCCACACCCTGTTTGCTCTTCCACAGAAAGACATTCAGGCACAGCTCTGAGATTCCCAAGCACCTCAAGGCCCATCTGATTGTTTCAGACACAATTCCCTTTATAATGCAGGTGCCTGGTTCACCTCTCACTGATTTTATAAACACTTCTCGAAGTATCTCTATCTCTTGCAAGCGGGGCATGAGAACCTAATCAGGTTAGATGGCTGGTGATTTTCCCTGTGTATAAATTATGGATTTGAGGAGATTTGATGAAGCTGTGTATCTTCAGCTGTCTCCGTGTGTGCGGACTCACTATTTGCCCTCAAGAGAGGGATGATAGAGGGTCATTAAACCATAATGGTATTTACTGGAGTGGAAGCATCAGAGACAGCCGGGTGACCACATCCCAGACTGAAGAAGCAGGAAATAATTTAAACCCTCTTCAAGAGGCTTGGAAGTGTAAACACCACGTGAAGCAGCTGAGGAGGTAGGGTGTGCTGCAGATCTCAAACAGCCAGGGAGGGAAAATAGCAAATACCTAGGGACGCTACAAGAAAACTGGGGGGGCACAATAACGACATTCCTGCTCTGCATCCTTCCAGCCCCCTCTGGATCAGCGAGAGCCACAGGTAGGCTGCTGTTCCCCCAAGGAGACATCAAAGGGACCAGGGGCAAACACGTGGCAAGAGGGACTGAGGGAGCAGCTGAGGGAAGGGGACAGCTCATCACAGGGAAGGGGACAGGTGGAATAAGAGAGGGCAGAAGGAATGAAACCAAACCATCTGCCCCTTTTTGTGCTGATAGCCACTAAGACCACATCAACTGTCCCTTCCCTCGTGGCTTTACGTTGCTTGAGCTACAGCATTTTCTCCTTTATGGTACAGCCATGTCAGGGTTAACCTTTCCAGGCAAAGCTGAACTCTTCTGGTCTAAATGAAGAATCAAGACAAAACGTAATGAAATAGAGAAAATTATTCCCATTTTTCCCAAAACAATTGTATTCCCTATAGAGTTAGGTTCTCTGCCAGTGTTAACGTATTCCACTGAAAATAACAGAAGTTGGTTAGTTTATGTGTGTTGGGTTCCAGCCCATGCTATTCAAGATGAAAATATATCATATGGCTGTTTCTTAGTAGCCTAAAAGACTGCTGATAATACTAAACGTCTTCTCCTAGTATCAAATTGAGGTAACATTTTCAAGTTAAAGATCCATACAAGAGGGTTAACAAGGTTTTTGCATTATCCAGACACACTAACAGCAATGCAGCCTTAAATATCAATTGATTTAGAATATCTTTTAACCTTACATCAATATTAGGGTTTAGTGTAATGCTCCCACAAGAAATCTACAGACTGATCTCTGTACTTGATATTAGGCACCGCTTAACTGCTGTTTACTTCAATGTGTTCCCTAGATATTACATGTGTTAAGCTATATATAAGCATAATGACGTGTTCTTGTCACAGAATGACACATAACATTTAAGCCAAGTTCTCAAAATCACTATGAATTAATTTTGGCCCTGTCTAATTACTGCTTTTAATTGACTATGACTGTTCTTGATGCACAGAGAATCCATCTTGCCTGGGGATGGGTGAAAACATTACTCTGGATCCTTGGGAGTGCCCAGAGGACAGGCAGGGGTGAGCAAGCACTGAGAGAAGCCAGGAAAGAAAAAGTGACTTGAGCAGCCCTTTGGTTTTGAAAAGAGGAGGTAGACTGCAGTGAAAAATACTGAAAAAGTAAATACTACAAATGGTGTACAGCTAAGAGCTGTGTGAGAGAGAGGTGCTGCAGAGCTGTAGAAGTCCCCTGATAAATTGTCTTTGGCATGCAAGTTTGACCATTTCACCTGCACTCTGTTCACTAATCCATCACACGCTGCCTCCGCTGTTCCAAGTCTGTGGACAGCTGGAAACATTTTTTATAGTACTAGAAATAAATAAAAAAAAAAAATCCTTTTCCTGCACATATGCATATGATATTTCTTAGGAATGAATCAACAGGATGACAAGTAAATAAATTGTCTTAGTTGGAGACAGAAAAAAATATTTGGTCTTAAAATCTCAAGGTTGAGGTATATTTTCTTACATTCCATCATAGCTAAAGATATAATTTTTGTGAATTAAGTTTTTCATCAATTTGCTGAGTTATGCACACCTGAGTATAGATTTTCATTTTCCCAGGATGTCAAATTTAATGTGCTCTGTGTATTACAGCAGTTCAGTATCATGTAAGCAACATATATTAGTTACTTCCTTTCTCCAAAGTTTTGTACAGTTAAGTTTAACAAGTTGTTGGAGGCTGATGTTGAGAGAGGCAATAAGGAGATTTCCCATTTGTATTTAATCTGTTCAGCTAAAATTTTGGTTGTGAGGAATTTTATGTGTCGCTGTTCAGGGGCAGTGTAAATGGTGCAGAGCACAGGCTACATGTCCTGCCCCAGCTGTGTGTTCAGCTCCATGCCCTCTGTTCCATTTTCCAGCCCTGGGGGCAGCAGGAAAAATGTCTTTCAATGAGAAGTAAAGGAAATATGGCTGAAAAGCCTGATAACCACTGGCTTCAAGTTCCAAATGTTGATGTGTTTAGAAGCCATCTAGTCTATTATCACTCTGTCCTCAGGCTGCAGTACACCCTTAGACTTACTGGAGGGATTACAAAAAAACTACACCCTGCTTCATGGTGAAAACACAAAATTTTAGTGTTCAAGTTGCTGCCACACAGACGTTCTGTCTGGAACAGAACCTATATTCTCCTTGGCACCGTGTTTTTTGGGAGTTGACTGGGTGCTGCTAGGAGGATATCCCCCAAGTAAAGGCTTATTTTTCTTTCGCAGCCTTGCACATTTTTTTGGTGCAAGTGATGGCTGTGGGAAAGACACCTGTTTTTCCCCACTATGCCTGTATGATGCCAGTGCCTATCAGATGGGGAAAATCAGGTGGTTTTTGAGTTCAGTTATATTGTACATAGCTAATGTTCTTTACATCCCACAAAATATTTAGCCATTCTGAATTCTCCCTGCTCATGCACCTCCTGTTCCCAGGCTGCTTAGAGATTCCTCTCTAATAAAATTTGTCCCTAACAAATGCACTCGTGGTTCAGAAAATGAAATCGGTGGAATTGACTTTTTGTCTATGAGATTTGAGGGCACATTTCACACAGGAAATGGGTCAATACTCAAAATATTGCAGTAAAATAATCTGAGGTTGGGATTTTATTTCTCGGTTCAGAAGAAAGTTGGTTTTGCCACTCTGTTAGCTCTGTCCTGCCTTGCTGTTCTGCATCTGCAAGGTGACAACTTTTATTCTTTAAAGCCTGCCAATTTTGTGAATATTTTCCGTTATATGTGGCAAAGCTAATCAATATGATAATTTGAATTCCCAGCCAAGGGTGAAATTCTTATCATTTATCATATTTAAATTCATTTCATAGAAATGTAGGCCAAAGGAAGACACTAGAGGGAGAAGTGTCGCAATAACTTGTATGGCTCATGCAGTCTTGTCCCAGCTGTGACGTGATTCCTTCCTGCAAGGAAGGAGTACTCTGTCAGGGAATTTAGCTTGCTAGAGTTGTTAATGAGCACACATTAATGCTGTTTAATGATGTGAGCTTAGGAGACAGACCTGGCTCTTCTATTATATAAGAGCATGCCAGTTGCTGGTTTTGTTGTTGTTTGAGTATATTTAAATACTTCTGCACTGATTGGAAGGTCAGCATTTTAGGTTAGCCACTTCTCCCCTGTGCAAGTATACATAAATATTTAACGCCATTGTGAATTCAGTTCCTTTCCTCATCTGGTATGTGCACTCTGTAGCAGGGAGTGCTGGTAGTGAGCAGCACTGTGGGCAGCGTTGCACTTCGGTCCCCACTTGGAGCCAGTGCATTCCTTGTCACAGTGCAAAACATCAGTGTCGTTTCCATGCAGGAGAAAAATTTCCTGGTCGTAGTCTTTGTGATAAATTTAAACTGTAGGTCAGGAGTTGCCTGAATTCTTAAATATCCTTATTGAAATTATCCTCTGTGTGGATTTTTTTAATTGTTTTTTCTGAACTTCTTAGCTGAACGTTTCTGTGAATGAAGACATGGAAACAACCCACAGTCGAGTTCATCATCATAAACAGCAGTAATTTCCCATTTGAGCTTATAAGCAGGCAGAGCTCAGTAATATTAATTGCTCTTTGTATGGAGTTTAATATTCTTACAAGCTTTAAAAGTCTGAGGAGTGCTTGGCTTGAGAAGTTCTGCAGAAGTGAGCAGACAGAAGGCACAGACAGATAAACCAAGGGACATTTAAAAATAGTAACTTTATAGGCTGAAATTAAATATTTTTATCTCTCCAAACTCAAAGCAATTCAGTCTTGTGATTAGCACTCAATAGCAGTGCCTGCTGTGCCTTTACTCTGATTTTTCTCATGCATAGTGATTAAAAAAAAGAAATCGGATTTTTCCTGCTGCGTTTGTAACTAGCAGCTCTGGTACTTTGCCTTCTGTCTCATATTTTCGGGGAAACTACAGCTTTCTTGCACTCATCCTTCCACTGTGGAGGCTAAAATCAGCATATGTGCATTGCTTATAACATCTCCGTGAGCCTGAGCCATATCTTGGCTTATCTCCTGCCGCCCGGTGTCTGGCTCACGTCGTGCCATTGAGCGAGTTCTCTTACAAGCATTGCTTTGATTGAAATATTTATCTTTCTCCTGTTTTATCTGCAACTTCTAGCTCACTTTGGGTATTTCGTTGAGTTTCCCTTGGCAATATGGTTGTTGTAAAATACAGGGGAATGTAATGGTTGTGCCTTTAGCTGCTGCTTTAATTAAAGAAAAATGATTAAGGGCTCCTTGTTAAATTTTGGTGAAGGTTTATAATGTAGTTTCTCACAAGTTATCCTATACATAGAACTGATGTAACTGACAAGGTCTGTGATGAAGGTATTTATCACATTGCAGTATTTCTTGTCCAGCACCATTTTTATTTCCACTGTGGTTTTATCCAAAGCCCGTTGGAGCTAATAGGCTCCTATTACAGCAACGATCTGTAAGTTGGGCCGTAAAATGGGCTATTTCTGCTCTCTGGTTATAGCCACTTGTCATTGTTTTAACTGTCTTAACAGGAGATAAATTAACATACTACTGTTGTAACTGAAATTGTACAGTTTAAGTTTTATCGTGCGCACTAAATTCTTATCTCGCTATTCCAAAGATCACTTTAATTGTATGGCAGAGGAGAGCCCTAATGAAATCTCGGTCTGTCCTCCTTGTTCAAACTGCCTCTCTGTGCTGGCTCTGGTTGCTTTCGATGTCTCCCACCAGCTGTAGGGGTGGTTTCGCCTCTGGTGTTGTGGCTCTTCTGCTCATCTTTCACATTGACATCCCCACGTCAGCGAGGGCCTGCTCGCCTTGCTGAGGTTATGACACAGTGCCAGATGTCATTCTCCAGAAGGACTCCTTGAAGGACAGAACTGAAGCCATGCATTAGGAGTCCTGGTTGAAGGCTGGAAAACCAAAAGAACATCCCTGAGCTGTTACCCTTGTTTTTTTATCCTGCTTTTGGTCCTGGCATTATGGTAATACTATGAAAAGGTTAAATAGGAAAAGCCTTAAACAGTAGGCTGAGCGTTGAGGGATCTGTCTCTCCCTTCAGAAGTGATTCAGGGAAATGATTAAGATGACAATTTCAGCAAGATGGATTCCTAACTTCCAGTCTATGAAGCTAAAGTAGATGATATTTTTCCTCAGACATGTTTTTCATGTCTTTCTCAGTCTTAGTTTTCTAATTTCATACTCCTCCTTGGTTTTTTTGAACTATTTATTTTCAATTCAAGATGTGTTAAGAGAAGTTGTCCCAGAAACCCCTAAGAAGTTATGTCAAATACTGAGTGTATTAAATCTGTGTTGACAGATCCATCTATGCAAAACAAGAAGCGGAAGATATTGACTGCGGATGGAAAAGAGTTGGCACGTAAAGATAAGGCATAGATGAAGGTTGAAACGTTGACAATTAGTGCTTGAGGAGATATTAAAAGAGGGTTTAATAGGCAGTAAAAAGGAGTGTTGTGACTGCAGTACTAGGATATACGGCTTATATTTAAATCAATAGATAGTTGGGACTATCTGCAAGCTGGCAAGAGATGAACTCTTGCCACCTCTTCAGAGAATAGGCTCAATTTGGTGTGAATTCATCCTGCTTTTCATACTGACTCCATCTGTGCAAGGTGGAAGAATCTGCTGCTCAGGGAATGGCTTAAAGAGAAAAGCTTGAAAATCTCTACACTGGAGATGTTTTTAACGTCAAGGACTGTTGTGTGTGCATTGAGACCTGGCCTCAACACCCCCCAGCCCCTTGCTTTTCTCATGGGTCCTCCCCTTGGTGCTGTGCTCTGTCCCTGGGCGAGGAGCACAGCTGCGGACAGCTCCTCCAGGGCTGTTTGGTGGCTGGGGAAAAGGAAAGCAGCTCAGGAGAGGAGCTGGGAGCCAGCCCTGCTGCTGGCAGGCACAATCCCCAGGTCTTCTGCTGCAGAGTGAAAGCTGCAAAGAGCCCTAAGCTGAGGATAACAGGAACACGAATTTCTGTCCATGTGTTTTGAAGCTGTTATACATAAATCAATGCTCCAGTCAAGTTTGCAAACCTTATTTCCTTTCATCTGTTTCTTATGACAAGAAAACCAAGGGATTAATGTGATATCTCAATAAATCCTCATGCTACCATCCCGCCATTCCTGAAATGCCACGCAGCTCAGATCATTTGACATACTTATCCGCTGCGGAGATGGTTCTTGTTTTGTCTGGCCGTGGGGTTGCTTCCTCAGTAATTGATATTCCAGATTGAGAACAAAACCATGTGCAATGCCCCCTTCCTCTGTGTACCTCTGCCAGCTGCTCGCCGCTTCCCAGCTTGATAGCCTGTGGCTACGAGGGAGCATGCAGCCAGTCTTTTTTTTTTTTTTTTTTTTTTTCCTAGCAGCAGCCAATACTTAGTGCAAGGATGTCTTTAAGCAAATATACTGCTTCTATGAAAAATAGCAGAGGCAGAAAAAGGCAGTAATATCACATAATCTGCATAGTCAATATAGGCAAATGCAAGCGTGTTTTCAGCCCTCTAATAGGGTATCATAAACATGCAGGGTTTTATGGCATTCAGCTGAAGAATAGCTCCCATAAATTACATGCAGTGCAATTTTGTTGTTTTCATTCTGAAGTTTATTTCCTTTTATGTTTAGTAATTAAATCAGAGCAAAAGGATTGTGTTGTGGAGTGTACCAATGAACAGTGGCGATTACACGGAGGTGTCGTCGGAGTCGCCTCGTATTGCTTGGCTGGGCTGGAGCTGCCAGCGCCTGGGCCAGCTCTGGGAAGGATCAGTTTGCCCAGCGGCCGAGCTCTGCTGCCCTTCCTTTATCTGATGACAAGTCGTCCAGGGCTCAGTCATGGTTCTTGAATCTCTGCTTCTCGAGCTGCTCCCAGCTAGTGGTGCCACTGTGGCAAATGGCTCCTTCCAGCCTTCAGTTGTCTTCTCTTGGATGTTTCATTGGTTGGTTTGGGGGATTCACTCTTATTTTATTTTGAAACAAATATATTTAGGTGTAAAAGCAGACTATTTGATAGCACAATATCACAAACAAGGTTTTGACTCAGAAGCCTCTTCAGATTTCCAAAGGAAATGGTGACACCACCATTTATTTCTGCAGTAAGAAAAGCTCTACAGGGCATGCAACAGGGGTGCTGTGTCTTTCCTGGACATCCTGCATGTGGTCCTGGCCTCACTGCTGGGATACTGCACTGGTACCAGGAAGTACCAGCTGGTTGGAACTCTACCCATATTTTGCTCTATTACCTCCTTGCATGAGTTCCTTAATTTCATAGAAACAGCCAAGCATTTGGCTTTGCACCATGAACTGCGCCTTCTTATGCAACCATGGTGAGAAATTGAGCACTGAAAATAGGCTGCAGCCACGTGCTGATGGGAACTGCTGAGAGTAGCCCAAACACACAGGGCAGGGGCACCAGCGCTGCATTTGGAAACACGGAAATAAAATCACTGGAATTTGATATTGTAAAAAGCACCCCAGGCAATCAGGTGGGCAGCACGCCAGGCAAAACACGCCTCATCGCGTTTGTGTCCAGTGCACTTGATTCCCCTCAGGGAAGTCCTACAGACAGGGTTTTTTAGTTTTTAAAATCAAATAGATTATTCTACAAGCTCCCGAAGTCAAAAATAAGATGTCATCAAGATGCTGATTTTAGAAACATTGTAGAAAGATCTTTAATATTTTTACATTGTTTTTTATGTTCTACACCAGATTATGCTCTCTTATAAAGTCTATTTTGAAGTGGACTCATTCAAAAGTGAATGATGTGCTTGGATTTAACTTTGAATGTTACTTGTCTGTCTTTGTTCAGAGAGTGAACTGCCTTGATTCATTACCGTGGCGCAGTCACCTAGGGATAAAAAGCTTTTCATTGTCAGGCGGAGTCCCCTGAGCCCTGTTTCTTCGGGGCAATGTTCTGTCTAGCTGAGGTAGTAATAAATTAACCCTTGTTCTCTTGGGAAATTTATGATAAAAAGTTAGATGGAGGTGAACACCTCACTTGGCCTAGCAGTGTATCTTTGTGATGCTACATCCCGGAGCTGGGCAGTGCGTCCCTGTTCTCTGCTGGAAGCTGCAGAAGGACCAGGTGGGGGCTTTGGAGGGGGCTGTGTGGGACTCAGGTCTCTCACCCACAGTCTTCTGCTATCAGCAACAAAAGCTGAATGTGTCGTGGGATTTGTACCACTTCTACTGATGTGGCCAGGAGAGATGGGCTGGACTTGCTGAATACAAAGCCAAATTTCTTCTGCTCTTTGAGGTATAAAACTGAAGTGTTTCCATCCCTAAAGCTGGCATCCTATGCAGAGCTGATTATTTATTCCTTGGGTGCAGAAGGTAGCTGTTCCTTTTGGACTTCCCAAATCCTGCATTGAAAATCTTACCCTGCATGAGGTCAGGAGTGGTTTTTGGGTCAGTGAGCTGTAAGTTCACCATGTAAGGCACTGTCCAGGAACAGTACTGCTTGTTCACCCACCTGGTGGGTGGTTTTGGTATATCCCTTCCATAGAAAAGGCAGAACAATGCAAAGTGACCCCTAATTAACACTGATAGCTTTAATTTAGGCTTGCCTTTAGTCACCCAGATCTCCTTAGCTTGAAGTGATTTGTGCTTACAAATGATTCAGGTTTTACAGGGCAATGTGTGGGAGCAAGGGACAAATAGCAAGGGCTCTAAGAGCATCATGTGTGGTAGTTAGTAGGTAGTAATTAAAAGGCTTTAATTACTGTCATTTTTTCTTCAGTGGTGATTTGCACTCTGGTTGGCTGGAGCAACAGGGGACAGAGGTGCTGCGCAGCTGGGAACATCAGCATTGGGCATGGATCATTGCATCTGTAACGTTGCTGGTGCTAGGGGCGTACAGGAATGCTGCAACACAGTAAAATGTTGAGAGTGTCTGAATTATTGTCTATTTTAGTATAATCCCGAGTTCCTAAATAATATACAAGCTGCGTATGCACCTCTACACAAGGATGGAAGGAGGCATATAGCTTCTAAGAGTTTGTAAGGTAGCTGGTGGGAAAGGGGTGATGGCAGTGATGGATGTCTCTCTGCACCTTCTGCTGTGTGAGCGGGGAGGGCTTCCCCCTGCCCCATGCCTGGCAGAGCTGCCCGCCAGCCAGCTCCGTGAGGATACAGCATCAGCAGGAGCTGAGGAGCACTGATGCCTTGACAAGGCAGCAGAAGCTGTATTTAAATGCTAGAGGTCACGCTTTGCTTCAGTGGCCGATTACTGAGTTATTTCTTCAGTGATCTTTGCTAACATGGTTAGCACTACGTTTACTGTCCAAGTCCGGTTGATGTAATACGATTGCCGTGTAGAAGCAGCTATGAGTGGCCTGGCTAGGTCTGGCAGGTGTTTGTGTAACTGTACCGCTTCCCTGCATCTTGTCACCCTCCCCAGGTGACAGCTGAGCTTTGGCAGGCGCCTACCTGGGAGCTGAATGCTCAGGTACAGTGTGCCCCAACGAGCCTGACAGATACAAACGACAGGAGTGAGTTGGGAACTTGCATCTGGTGAGGTGCTGTAGCTTCCGTGATAGAGTGAAATGAAATCTCTATCGCGTGAGTGGGAATGAATGCCCAAAGGAAGAAACAAAATGTAACAAGTGACATTGCTCTTCTCATTCTTTTTTTTTTAGATAATTAATTTTTTGAAGCGTTGCATTCCCATTCATCATAAGCACGTCTCAGAAACATGGTGTGTGTGTCATTTGTTTTACCAGGCACAATGCGCCTATATATATTTCATAATATATGAATTGTGTATAAGCACAACTCCAGAAGGGATAATTTCAGCAAAGAAGCTTGAGATGGATCAGGATCTGACAGACGTGCTGTGATGCGAGGAGAGCTCGCTGTGAGATGCCACTGGCACGCTCCTGCTACCCTTCATCTCCCCCAGACGTCCTTTTGAATTCCCTTTTCTTTTGTAGATGCAAAAGGGCCGCTTTTGGAAGGCCAACATTAATCTCAGGACTCATAACAACAGCTCCCACAGCAGAAAAGGATGGTGTCCTGAGTGCTAAAAAAAAATCAGGGATGTGTGCATGAATAAAAAAAAAAAAAAAAAAAAAGTCTTACACAGTCTTACTGTGAAGATTTGGACTTTTGCAGACACATCTTTAACACGCCTTCTATTTTGGGACACTCAGTTTTGTAGGTCACTGGCTGCATCTGTTAAAGTGAGCCTGTGCCGTCTCCCGACGGTGACTTGGAGTACTCAGAGGCTCAGGGCCCCTCTGCTGCCAATTGCTGTCGGTTGTGGAGCTCGCTCACCGTGCAGCTGGCAGCACGGAGACAGGAATTCTCCCCCTTCCCCTTCCAGATACTGGTGTCCCTGAAGGCAAAATACGTACTCTGTCTGTCCTCAAGATCTGCATCGTTCATAAATTTATCTTACAAATTGTTAAGAAACATCAGCAATGGACATTCTGCACCCTACTCAGCCCATTGCTGTGTTTGAGCTTGCCTTAACATTACCAGAATTCTTAAAATCTAAACCTTAATCCCTTGTGCATATTGATTCTTTTTGCATCCACCTTGCACGAGAGCAAATTATTTTCTTCTATTTCCAGCAGTCTTCTACAGATTTTAGTACCATTAGCATTTTTCTCTTCAATATGTTTTATGCTAAGCAGCCCCATTTGCTTCCTATTTGCAGGATGTGTTTTGCAGACCTTCATGCCTTTGTGGCATTCTCCTTTGGATGCTTCTGCCTGGGGCAAACTTTCCTTGCCAGGCAGCACCAAACCCAGGGGCAGTTCTGCCTCTGAGACCTGCCAGTGCTTGAGATTTCCTAGGGAGCTGTACATTAGGAAGACCTGCACACCTGGTTTGTGCATCCCAGGCAGGGTTTCTGCTGCCTTCACAGCCACGTGGCATCGTTCAGAGGCATTCAGCCATGCGTGGGTCTGTGCAGAGCCATCACCTTGCTGCTTACCCCCTGTCATGTTTGTGCTATTTGACACAGCATCCTGCTCACCGCAGTACACAGCACTTGTCTCTTACCCGACTTCATCCTTCTGTCTCAGTCTGCAATTTGTTCAATTTGTTAAGATGATCCTGAATTGCACTCACATCCTCACAGGTATCTGCTTCATCTTCGTGGCACCAGCAGGCCGAATAAGCACACATTTTCCATCCTTGCTATTAGCAAAAATGCTGGAAAACATGAAACCAAGGACAGACACACTGTGAAAATGAACTTCCAGTAATTACCCTCCAGCTATGACTTCAGTTATATGTGCCCTTCAGTAACTCCAGTGAACTCTAAACTCAAAATTTCCGGTGATTAAATAGATGAAACACCTGTGCTGAGAATAGGGCTGTGAGGATGAGCTCAAAGCACACGTGGACTTGCATGCCGGGGGTCCGTGTACGTGTCTGCTTTTAAAAATAAGCAGATAATTCTGTCTGCTTAAATGAAGAATTGTAAAAAAAAAAAAAAAAAAAAAAAAAAAAAAAAAAAAAAAACCTTATTCTCCTGCACTGCTGGGCCTGTGAAGTCAATAAACTTTTGGAAAGTGGGTTTGGAGAGAAGGAGCATTTTGGAGAAAAGAGCATTTTGGTGTAGGTTCACCGATCAATTTTAGATCTGTTCATATGCCATGGAAAGCACCAAACACACACATCTTTAGCAGACAGAGGTACTGTATGCTTTTATTAGAAGAAGGCACTTTTATCTTAGTGAGAAGGGTTGGTTGGTGAGGTTTTTATTTATTTCGATCTCAGCTTTCTATGACTTATTTTCTACTTTGTTTTTTTGTTTGTTTGTTTGCTTGCTTGCTTTTTTGGTGTAGACAAGATAAATTTGATTTTATGTTCAGCCTTTGTACTTGGGTCTTGCTGAGACTAGTCCCTCTAGACTTGACCAACAATATGCATTCAGTGTGGGCACTCTTGCACACATCTGACGTGTGCCCATCTGCTTGGGCACTCCAACACTTGGTGCTGCCGGGAAGCTGCATGGCCCCAGGCTGTGTCTGTCACCACAGCCGTCAGGGCAACCCATAGCTCTGCTCTCTCTTTTGCACCCAAGTCTCAAGGTTATTTTTACAATGCTATGCTTCAGTTAAAAAATAAAAATAAAAAGTAATCCTTTGGAAGTTTCTGCACCCTGACTCATGGGGCAGGCACTGCTGTACCTCCTGACAGCTCCTGAACTCGTGCTCAGAGTGGTTTGTGCTTACCTCTAGCTCTTCTTTGTTTAGGTGATTAAAAGATGCCTGTTGCTGTCTGTATGTGCAGCATGCTTCATTAACAGTGATTTATTTTGGAGTTTAGCAGGATTGGCACTGTGTAGCACACCGGTGTGCAGAAGGAAAACGTGAGATGATTGCTAAGACTTCTTGCTGCTGCTGCAATGCTTAGGGGACTGAGATGTTTTGAAAATTTTCCTTCCAATCATTCTGGGAGTCCGTTTGGTCCAAACTGGGCTCTTATGCTTCTACTAAAGGCTACAAAAGAGTGAAAAAAAGGAGTTCCAGCCAAAAGGGCATTTTTCACATGTTGAATACATCAGTATACCTTAGCCTTTTTTTTCCTATTTTATTTTTTTCAAAAGTGCTAATCATTAAGAATCCAAATCCACTCAGAGAAGTTAACGACAAATATTCCCACTGTGCACATCTGTTTTTCCTCTCCCAGTTACACTCAGAGCCCTTAGTGTCAACTTTCTTTGTCAAAATCCAATTACAAACAAAGATGCCTTTCAAAAGAACTTGCAATGGATGCATTGTCAAAAGTAAAGTTAAAAAAACGTCTGCATGTGTGCATTGGCGTTACGTTTTCTAATGGGATGCACTTCCAAACTGCAGCACTGCTATCTCATTTTCATCTTTTTAAAAAATAACTTGAATGGGGCTGAAACTATGCACACTCTCTTCTGGAAATGAAATATTAAACTTTGCTAGTTTTCAGACCCATTCCAGGCACTTTAGAAGTAGAGCAAAGCCCCCTGAGATTTTATAGTCAGAAAACATTTAGAAATGGGAAGGATCTGTTCAATTATATATCTTTTGCTCATGCACAAATGTTGCCTTTCCTGAAGTCATTGCCATAAAAAAAAAAAAAATCAACGTGTTTCAACAATTTTTACACAGCTCTGAACAATGGACCTACTGATATGAATAGCAGCTATGTTTACAGGAAAACATTTTTGAGATTGGAGTCATTCACATGTGAAATAAGGAACTATCATGGGAGACGAAAATGCAACAGCATCTTGAATACCACCATGTTTTAACCCTAGGAAAATATTTGTAATGGTAATCATCTAATTTCCTTTTCACTATTTTTTATGATAGGACAGGCATCGTTTCTCTTCAGGAAACTTTCCATGGTGTGCTACGTGTGTGTGTTATGAGAAATATCGGTAAAAGCCAGGGGATGCTGGGCAGAGGCAGGGCTCCGTGCTGGTTTCCAGTGCTGCTCTTGGCAGGCTGCTCCTAGCTCTGGGGAACTGGTGCTCCTGCAGCCTCAGTTATCCAGTAGTAGCAGTCCTGGGAATGACCACAGGATGTGGTATTATTCCATATATTTAGAAAATTAAATATGCTAGAGCCTCTTCTAGGAATGTATTCTAATTGTTACAGGCTATAAACTTTGGAAACTCCACGCACTTACAGCCATTAACGCTGATGGAGATGCCAATGGCTGCTGTGTACAGGCAATTTGTTACTATCAGAGGCATTTGTTTCCCTTCAGATATCTGACTTTTTTTTTGCTTCAAAGGGCATCCATGACCCTCTGATACTTGCTGGTTCCGTGGAGTATGTATTGAATACCTGAGTGATAGGGAAGACTTACAGGTTTTTCATTGGACTTGTTTATTAACTCTTCTGAGTACTAAAAATGTGTATTTTTAGCAAAGCTTTTATTTTTGGCTGAAAGGAAGGCCCAATGACTGTGTGAAATCATCATGGGAGGAAAGAAAGAGCCTGCTGGTTTTAATGCCCTTATAAGCTAACAACTAATTTACATTAATAAATTTGAAATGTCTTGTATTAGTTTTTAAAATGCTTAGAGAAGCATGATTTCCTGACTAGAAGAAGAAGAAAAAATGAAAAAGCTGTAAGTAGAAAAATTGTAAGCAGAATATCCCTGCCTTCTCCCGAAGGGCTGGTGGGTCATGGCAAGCTATGGTAAAAGAAGTTGCAGTAGGGGAGAGAAATGAGTTGGAGACTGAGAATTTTATTGCATCTGTGGAAAAATAGTTGGCTTGTGTATTTTATTCCCTATCCCAGTGAGAAGGGAGTGTTAGGAAACTGCAAAAAGGACTGCCATCTCTGCAGGCCTCCCTGAAGAGTGGTTCCTCATCTCCATCCTCACAGCCAATGGAATAAACAGTGGCACTTTGCTTGACTTTGGGTGGATCAAGGGCTTTGTATTGCAAGTCTTTTAACCAACAGGCAGATATAATGCTTTTTTTTTTTTTTTTTTTTTTTTTTTTTCCTCAGTGACAATGTTTGCAGGCGGGAAGCTTGGTGCTGCTGCTATTAACCCCCAGGGTGGAGGGGGTGCTGCAGCACTCCTGCAGGCCAGCAGCTCGCGGGTAGGTCTGTGGCCGCTTGCTCTGGGTTCCTGGCAGTAGGTTAAGTTGATAAGTGCCATACCTCTTGTGTTTTTAATTAGGTATCAGTGGCTGTAAGTGATTGTTCTGTTTCAGTCCCACGTAGCTTATTGCAGTGAGGAGAGTAACCATAAAGCATTGCACAGCAGTGTAATGAAGAGGGGCCTTATAAGTGACACGATGGGCTTATTGATGGCACTAATACGTGGGGAAACAAGAGCATGAAAGAATTTCAGCAGTTGCTGGTGAATATAGGATTTATCTCCCGCCTTACTTAAACCAGTGTAAAAGTGACAGCTCCTTGTCTTTGGCAGAAATCTCTGGGTACGATTATATCCGACGGAATTTGGTGCGGAGAGGAAAGCCAGTGCTTGTCCACGTGTGCAGGCTCCGCAGTGCAAACAAATACGTTTCTTGAGATCACTATAAACACAGAGTAACTGTTTAACTTTGTAAATCAATATAAAGGTCTATGATGACATTTTCCTACAAAAATTAATAATTAATGCTCTAATCACTCACTTAAGGTGTTATTAGTTTCCATTGATTAGGCCTTCCTGCTAACCCCAGCTAGCCTAATCAGTCTGCATGAGAACAGATAAATATATTCAATTAATCTCTACCCCCTTCAAAATTGCGTCTTCAGATCAGAAGATAGATTCTTAGTCTTCTCAGTGCATCGAACCTGACTTTATTAGAAGAATCCCATCAATTTTACCTCACAAATGCAAGCGGAGACCTCTAATGATGGCCCTTCACATGCTATTAGTCATGCAGTTTGTCTTATAAGCACGAAGGCCTCTTAACTTCCAGCCCTCAGTGATATGAATAAATTATAACAATGTGTGTCTGACTTGATATATTTATTTTTTAATATTTAAATTCCTATGCTGGAAAAGTTTTTTTCCATGACGGGGCATTTTTTTTAACCTGGGATTTCACTGGGGGTGAGGGGGAGGTACTGCCATGATACGCAGAGTGTCTTCAGATTGCCTGCTCCGAAATTTTAACTATGTACAAATTGTAATAGAGAGTGAAGGCAAAAGATTGTTTTTTTTCACATGGAGATGTTTGAAAGGTTGTTTTCTTGTTTGTTTGTTTGTTTTTTAATTAAGATTTTCAGGTCAATGAGAATGGGAAGGAGAAGGGAAACACATCCCCCTCTCCTGAACAGGGTGAGAACTCTTCCTAGCGAGCACTGCCTTGCAGAGGTGATCTTTCACCCACAGAGGGCTTTTGTTGAGAGAAGCAAGAGTAGTTTTCATGGCTTTTTTCTTAACCGTAGTTTACAGAGTTAACAAATTACATGTAAGATTACCCCAGAGAGGCACTGAGCAAGTCTGCAGGTGAGAAAATGGAGAAACTGCAGAAATCTCACCACAGCCTGGTGGAAGATGCAGATCTGGGGCTACATCATCATCCTGAGCTGGTGCCCAGTGTACCTAGAGCCTTGCCTTTGCAGATTTTTTTTTCGTCTGTAAGTTCTGTGCATCTTTCCTGACAATCATCTTCTCCTCTTCTTGAGATCAGTGTAGTCTCTAGTCTTACTACTTCTCAGAATTATTTAATGTTTTAAAAACTTTCTTTTGGTCTTAAGATGAGACTTCTATGGAGGGGAAAAAAAAAAAAAAAAAAAAAAAAAAAAAAAAAAAAAAAAAAAGCAAGCCTTCAACAAATGGAAGGAGCAGCAATCCTAAATCTCCTTGTAATCTCTTTTTTCTCTTTTACAGAATAAAGGTTGCCTAAAATTTCTAAGGAGGCCCCATTCTCTCCTGCAGTTCCTGAATTTGTCTCCTCTGACCTGGGAAGCTAAAGATGAGGTTGCTATGGGAGCTGCTTGTGCTGCAATCGTTCATGGTGTGCCTTGCAGGTAAAGTGTCATTTTAAAACTTCTTCAAGAATGCTGCTGTATTTGACACCGAGGCAAAAGCGCACTACATTTTATAAGCTACTGATAAAACAGCAAAATAAGCCCCTGCTCCATGTTAGGCATTACCAACAGTTGCTGTGCAGATCACACTGATGCTCTTAGCAAGCTCTTTCTCCTGCTGATTGGTATTGGCACAGCAAAAGCTCCGTGTTTCAGAGCTCTGTTCTGCCCATCTTCTGTTCTGAGTTGCTGTTGACAAACGTTGTTTTCCCATGCTCAGTGCTAAGTGTTTCAATGCTCAATTAAACCTACGTGGAATATAGCTTTAAATCCCATTAAAACGGTGTTATGAGGAGTGTTATAGCTAAGACCCTGCTCCATTTAACAAATAATTAGAATAACATATTTCAGTAATAAAACCATCTTCTGTAACTGTCCTTATTTAACTTTTTTTTTTTTTTTTCCATGAGAGTTGCACTGTTTTGAGCAAAATGAAATTTCTGAGTATACCATTTTTGTGGAGCCAAAACAGTTCTTGAAGACCCTTCAGATTTACAAAGGGCCAGAAAAGCTTGCACCAAGCGAGTGCCTCTGCTCCTGCAAACTGTGCAGTCAGCATGATTCACTAACATGTGTTTTGTTCTGGGTGGGGGCTGTTAGATTTTAATTGCTGTTTGTCACCTTAGTGTTTTGATTGCTCTAATTTATCTGTTGCTTGGTGCTCAATTTTGTTTAGTAACTTGTGCTTTCTTCTATTTTATGTGTGTACGTTGTCAGGGTACTTTTAAAGCATTAGGTAATAACAGACTGCTTAAATAGTGTTTGCTTTCTTCTGCTTAGCTCTACTGAACACTAAGCCACTTTTATTCCGGTACTTATTGGTCCCTATTTTTGAAATTTGGTTCCAAGTCTTCTTAAATGTGCTATGACAGTTTCTGAGCTGGCAGAAAATTGGATGCAGAGAGATTCTGCAGTGCAGTGCCATCCCTGTGTCGGGAACTGTAAACCTCTAGAAGTTATGCTGCAGGAGTAAATAAAATAGGCTCCTTTATTATAAGCAAATACACAAAATTTTGGAAAAACAAAAGCATGCAGAATAGTTTTGTACTGTGACTTCCATATTTAAGGCATCTATCACATAAAGTCTACGGTCAGCAAAATGAAAGTTTCAGCAGAATGTGTTCAGGGGGTTGTCTTCATCTTTTACATCTGTTTTTCTTTTTTTTTTTTTTTTTTTTTTTCTTACAAAGCTTCTGATTTGCCCACAGACCTTTTTGTGATGTTCCAGAGTAAGTGAATGTTGTTTCAGGATGGTCTTTTCGTGCCTTGCGCTGTCCAAACTCCCCATGGATGTAAGGGACATCGGGGACTGCTGCAAGGCTCCAGCAGCCACTTGGGCTTTCTGCATGTTTCCAAAATTAACATCTGTTCCCTGGAAATGGCACGAGAACTTCCAACCCCTTCTCTTCTACGTCATTAAACAGCTGTCAGATCTGTGGCACAGAGTATCTAAACGTGCTGTGGACCTACCAGCTACTAGCTGCTGGAGCTCCTGCACTCTGAGGGATGCTACTATTGATTTTACGTGCTGGGGGTTCAGATGTTAGTTATTCACTGCAGGATAACGTGCTAAGATAAGAAAGCTAGATCAATCCCAGGACATAGCTTAAACCAGCTGCGGAGAAGTGCAAATCTCATAATTTTGGGAGCTATACGGCACTTGGAGAGGTGGCAGCATTACTAAAGGTCTTTCTGACCTCAATGCCCCCTTTCATCCGCCACCCAACTGGAGATTGTGTCTTTCTGGGTAACTTTCTGGATTGTTTGGAGATGTATTGATAAAAACTAACACATTTGCTTTGACTCGATAGCTGATGTATAAACCAGGGTTCCTGGTTTTCTTTCCCGGTTTCTTTTCCTCAGGTGTCAGCTCTGGGAAGCAGCAACTGCAAATTATTCCTTTGGTCCCAGATAACACAGATTTGTTAGGGCTGTCAAACTCCTTAAGTATCAGGTGTGATGGTGATAGTTTTGAAGTTCAGAGGGTGGGCTGAGAGGCAGCACGGGCTGTGAGGAGCAGCATGGCAGTGCCCATGGCCTGTAGTGGGGTGCCTGGGATAAGCCGCGCAGGCCTGAATGGAGCCTTCCCGTGTTTGCGTGACTTTTATGCAATTCTTTGCCTCATTACCTTCCTGTGGCAATGAGTTTCACTGTTGAAGTCTTATTTGCATGTTAATGAGCTGCAGTCCTAGTCACATTACCCGTTTGAGTGTGCATATGCATATTTTATAATGTCATTTAACCTCTGAAGATCCGTACAGGCTTTGGCAGAGGATGGAGGAGGAGCCTGTCAGCCCTTGAGCAGTGCTTTTGCTTTGCTGTTATGGCTTCTGTCCTGCCCCCCAGCCTCACAGGCTCTGGTTTCTGCCCTTGTGCTTGTTCTTGCCCTTCAAACACAAAGATCTCTGCTCAGCACAAGCAAGGCTGGCCCTCCTTTCTCCTTAGCAAGCACCATATAAACACAATAGCTTCAACAAACAAATTCACCCTGCAGCTCTGTAATGGTGCTTCTGTTTCCACAAGTTTGTTTTGTCAAAGGGAAAGTGCTGTGGCAGCTCTGTCTGCTCCGACCAGGCCAATGGAAGTGGCTTCAGAAAGCCAAAATACAGGATGAAGTGTTTGTTTTATTTATTTGAATGCGTAAGAAAACAGTGTACTTGCTAGCATGGCTTCATGCTGTGGAGGCCTTGGTTTTGCTGTGTGGGTAGGACTGGCAGCTCAATGGGACATGGATGCTGGTTCTGAACATGGACAAGTTTCTGCATCGCCCCCAGGGCGGTTTATGGGTCACTCTGAAATTTCTGTGCTACGTTCTGTTATGTGAAAAGCTGGAGTTTCACCACTGTCCGGGTATCCAGAATTAGATATAACAGTGTTTGCTATGGGCTCCTGGCTGGCTCTCAGACACTGTTGGGATGGCCCAGCAACATCCAGCTTCATTCTACAAATCCAGGCACAGCATAATGTTTTTCAATATCAAATTCTATCATATTTTTCATTGGAGCAAAACAAAAGCATTGTTTCACCTATTATTAACTGGAAAATACCATTTTCTAATCTAGAAATATGCACAAGAGAGCAAAAGTTGAGAAGACAAAAACATTTCTGCAGAGCTTAATTTCAATGTGCTTTTTCAAAGCTATTATTTTAATAGGAAAATATTCTCATAACTGCCTGTCCTGTCATTCCTTCTTCTGTCAGATTCTGGTACAGCATAGCCAAATAGCTCAGCAGTGGTCCAGGACAGAATATTTAGAGCATGGTTATGTAATTCCTTGGGAAAAAAAATTATATATATATATTAAAGTGTGTTCCACTGTTACACAAAAATGACGGTAATTTACATCAATGCAGCTTGTGAAAAGAACTGGATTTAATGAGCAAATGTGTGTATAAGAAAACTTACTGTATATTGCATATTCACATGGTGTCTTACTGACAAAGTACTGTATTTTTAGACTGAAATTTCAGAATAACACAAGGCCTTAGTTAGTTTAAACACTGAACATTTGCTACATGAATAGGAAGCATAAAATAACATAATCAGTAATGGCATTCTACATCAAACGAAGGGTGATTTTTCAAGAAATGTGGACATTTCTTTCCCATCTCCCATTGAATTCCAATGAGATCTGGGCATCCAGCTCTGTTACAAATTCGAAATTCATACAAAGATGAATATTCACAGGCCAATTTAAATGCAAGCTTCTATCCAAACAGATGTAGGTTATGTACAAAAGAAATTCTACTAATTTCATGTCTGAATATAAATAATTAAACCAAGAAGAGTAGTACATGTTAAATGATGGTCTTCTGTAAATGATACGGCAATTCAATTTGTTCAGCTTTTTTTTTTTTTTTTTCTGGTGCTCTGTAGTTCCCATGACTAGTGCTTTGATGTTAGTGGGTAGCTAGAAAGTGATTAATCTGTTGCAGTTCTATAATTAATTAATTTATATTTTGGTCAGTTCTGCAACACTTTGCGTTTCTGTACCCGGTTGCCTAATTACTGTTTGCACAGCACTTGGAATAGATAAAGCACTGAATGGCTCCTATTAATATCATCGCTTCTCCACTGTGACATAGCCCTTGGCTTCATGGCTCTCAGTAAGATGTCACTGAAGTTCATGGGTAAAGGTTTATACAGATGAGATCTGATACTTAATACTTCAATGTAGTTTTTTTCTGAATTATTTGAGGTTTGTTGCTCACTTAAAGCTCCTGTACTTTCAAATGGTTTAGAACGAAGTCACACAGAGCCTTGCGTGCTAGCTGTGAGCATGGCTTTTCTACTGAAGCTTAAATACTTACTGGCATTTATTGTATATCTTTTCCATCCGAGCAAATGTATTCCTGGAGATTAGTGCTGTGAGTGCACTGGTCTTCACAAAACTCTGGGCACCCACCACCACAGCAGAAGCTGTGATTGCTGCAGTGCACCGGGGCCATGAGCCCAGCAAGATTGATTGTGTTTGTCAGTACGTCAATATGATGAACAACAGTTTCATGAGTGGCTTTTGGGAATTCCTTTGACTGAATTATATTTTTAATAAAATTGAGTGTAATTTACTCCTGCCAGTAGCCATCACGTGACCTGGATCCAGCAAGGTGATGTGGCTGTCAAAAAGGAAACAGGGTCTTAGCATACTTCAGGGAAGGATGTCCAGCAGAAATGGGGAAAAGCTCACACCTTGATGCTGTCTTGGGTGGGGTACTGTGTGCAGTCCTGGCTGTGTTAGGGAGGTGTTCAAGCCATGACAAGGAACTGCTACATCAATCTGGAGAGCTGGAGATGAAAAAAGGTTCATTTAAGCTAGGAAAATAGAGGAGAGAGTGGAAGAGCTAAGAGGGCACTGGGATAAGAACAATTAAATCTGAAGTGAGCAACAATTAATTTAAATTGAAACCAGAACTCTTTTAGACACCAAATGGGATTCTACAGTATCACTCAGCTGTGCGTTGCTGTAGAGGGAAGGTTAGAAAATATATGTGATTATGTGTAATGTATTCTTGTTTAGGGATTATATGACAAGTTTTTCTGTGATTGCAGAAGATTGGTCTCAACCTCACAAGGGGTCTGTACCCATTTCGCGCTCCTGATATGTCAGCAGCGAAGCCCTTGCTAGATGTGACCTGACTCTGATCTAGGCCATAATTTCACAAATTATAAAGTTAGGGACAATATCAATGCAATTTTCTCTTTTTTTTTTTTTTTTTTTTTTTTTTTTTACATGGAGATCATTAGGTACATTATATTTTTTTCTCTATTTAACTCTCAAGTCCACCTGGGCAAGTTTAATTACATCTTTCTCAAGGAAAAATTACTGAGGTAACATGATGCACTTTGAATAAAACAGAGAATACACAGACATTTTTATAAGCAGATGTTCTGACTATCTGTCTGTGTATTGATCCCCTGTGCATTTTATATGATGCCTCTTTTCAATTTAGCTTTTTTGCATTTAAATTAGTAGGTACGTATTGAAATTAAATCTCACTTAGGGAGTTACAAAAATACCTACTTTTCCAAACATCTATCAAATTAGGAAGAATATGGACCCCAAATGCTTCTTGATTGCCAATAAGAATGAAATTTTATGGAAAAAAAATTGAGGTGCTTAGTCTATTGCTTTATAGGTACAATCTCTTATCTGTTTCTTAGCAAATCTAAATATTATTGGAAAGGGACCTCATTTTGCAATTCATCTGTGGTCATTGAGAAGAACGAGAAGGTAAGAGAAGGAAGAAGAGAAGGAAGGCTGCCAGGTCGGGCACTGGGGTTTGCTGCTGACTCCATCCCGTGGCTGTCAGTTGGCTCCATCTCCGAGCTTTGATTTAGATGACACAATTGCACAGCCTGAGAGCTGCAATCCTGGGCTACAGTGCATAGCTAGAAATAATGATATCTGTATTCATTGCATGTAAAACAGTTTGCAGACTTTCTGAGGTCTTTGGTTGGAGCTTGTATTTACTGCTGCATTTGTCTTGAGTTGCTGGGGAAAGTCTGGCGTAAGCAGGCAGAAACCTGCATCCGTGTGGACACTGTTAGCTTGTCACCCCTTGACGCTGCCTCGCATAGACACAAAAAATCCCTTTTCTCCACAGTTCTGTGGGTATTTTCTTCCTTTAGAATAGCAGCAGGAGTTGCTGGAGGAACGATTAGTTTCCAGTTGTGACTGGTAGGGTTAAATCTCTTGCTTTTGCCTCCTGCCCTGATCTCATGCAGCTGAGCATTAGCTGATGGAAAATGATGTTGATGGTGATCGTTATTATTTGGATAAAGGTCTTTCAGCTAAGCAGCAATCAAGGGTGATCATCCAAACGGAATAAAAGGGGAGAGGGTCAATTAAACTTTGATAATTATAGTACTGTAAATGTGGGGAATAACAGAATTACCCTTTAGTGACAGCAAAGTGTGTAAACAGGCCGGCAGAGCATTGCTGGCTGATGCTATCCCTAGCAGCAAGTAAGACTCTGTCTGCATGATTTGGTAGGGTCTGACAGAAATGTATGTTGTTTTCTGCCACCTAGACACTGGTTGTTGCAAGGGCTCCAGGTCGTGCAGCACTGGGGCCATGAAACATTTCAGGTGCTTGGGTGCAGGGGAGTTAGTGCTCCAGGTCAGTGCATGGACAGTAAGCGGGCTGCTCCCAGTAAGTGCTGCTTTGAACAGAAGGTTGTAGTGCAGCTCGCTTATCTGCATGTTATTTAATGCTGGTTTATTGGAGTGTTTGTAAAATGCCATGACGGTCTGCACTCTGAAATTAAGGGTGTTCTCGCGACAGGCTGCGCAGACTTCTTGCTGCAAGTTCTAGAGAAGTGCTCCCAAGAATTATGCTGAAAAATCAAAATTTGAACATTATCACCACAGTGCTTCATTTTGCCTTATGTATTTGAATGTTTATTTAGCAATAAAATTTACGTATTTAGCTTCATAATCAAACCAAGACACAATTGTTAAATAGTCCATATCCTATTAATTAGGCTGTGAAACAAAGCAAGCATTACAACCATTTATAATCGAGTACTGCTGAAGTTGATAATCAATGAGACAGACAACTAATTAACCATCCAGCACCCGACATCTTCAGCTGAAGTTGGTGACTTTAAACTTAATTAAGCTTTCCAGGTGCCAGTAAAAATATGAAAAATATATCTATCTTAATGTACCTTATTTCCACTTTTGTGAATTGAAACCAATGAAGAGTACATCACTTTGAAGAGAAATTGTAATTTATAAAACATCCCTTATCCGTATTGCATAGCTATAAAGTCCTGTATTAGAAGGCTTTGTTTGAACACATGAGGGACAGCATGTTTCAGATTGCTTCCTCTTTATTGTGGCTGATATTTCTGCCACATCATTATTTGATTCACACCATCTAAGTATTTCATTGATGCAAAAGAGATCCCTGACAAAGTTCAAAATGCTATTGTTGTTTTTACTTGTGAAAAGCAAATAATATAATGGGAGTTCTGTGGGACTTGGAAGAATAAATTATTTCTGCCCCTGCAAGCCTGCTGTCTGTAAACAGACAAGATGAAACACTCGCTGAGAGCCGGATCAAGCTTTATTCCTGTAGCACTCACTCTCCTTCCATTTTTAGGATGCTCCATGTGAAATGGCACTTTCTCTAGGTTCACACTGTGTGGCTTTACTAGCAAACATTTGAAGAGGGACTTGAAAGAAGGCAGGTTGATGGTTGGGCTTTCTGAGATGTGAAGCCAGGGAGTGATGCAGGAGACAGCAAGATAAAAAGGGGCTGGAGGCGGTTGGCTGCACGGGTGGAATGAAGATGAGAAGCACACTTCCTCAGCTACGGAAAAATTGCTGCAAAATTCTTGGTGTCAAATCATCCTCTTCAGATATATATATTTTTTTTCTTTTATAATGTCCCTTGCAAGGGGAATTATGTCTAGAACAAATAACGGCATTGTCATGTTTCTGAGCTCGACTGCTGAAGTCCCGGTTGTGATTTGGCAATAACTTCAGGCACTGCGATCCTTCTCCTCGCGCATTTGTCATGAGTTTGTGATCCCCCAAACGCGTACCACAGGTCTGATGCTTGTAGTACGCCAGCAAAAAGGTCTCTAACCTCCTCTGTGATTGATGCACAGGTATTCTGGTGGCCGTACCCAGAGAAAGTAAATATAGGGAAGTGCTGCTGAGAGGGGTGACACTGCCAGTTAACGTCAAAGTAAGACAAACAGCTTAAGGAGCAAGCAGCTTTGTTCTTGTTTTTCTCCTGAGTGAGGGAAGAAGACTTTGAAAGAGTTAGAGGTGTGAGAACAGACCACAGGCTGAGTGGCACAGCACAGAAATGATGGCTACTGTGGTACTGCTGAAACAACAGTTGAAGAAGACCCCAAAAAAGCTCTTAGGTGCACCAAAGCTCAGAGTCTGGGGGTTTCCTGAAGGGGCTGTGGGGTGCAGCTGTAGCCAAGGCACCCAGCAAGAGTGGGATGGAAGCTGCTTTTTCAGTCGTGCATGTTTGTCTCTGTTGGCTCCCTTCGGTCCCTGCAGGTTAGGAACACTGAAGTATTCAAGGAGAGGAAGCAAATCTGAAAGGCAGCACAGCACATCATCTACTAACGAAAGATGATCCTCAACTGTGGCCAAGAACAATTAGTGGTAAAGGCTACTTCTCTCTTGTGCTACCCATTGGCAAAACTCCCTTCCAGGTGTTCGTTCCTCTGTGCACACTAATGTCAGTTCCTCGTTTCAAAATATTTCTTCTTGAACTTGCATGTTTTGTTTTATCTCTATTTTTTGGTACATTCCCATACTTAGTAGAGAATATGGAATTTATTCCCAAATGAAAGGCAAAGCAGTGACAAGTCATCAGTTAGCAGGAAGGGAGAGAACCTAGCACTTTCCCGTGTAAATTATGTGAATCCTGGATGTAAGCCAGGCATTCATTTGGTTAAAATGGGGTTTGATAATTGAAACTAATTTAACATCGACCCTATTAAGTTGCATTTTATTGCTCATTTAATACGCCTGTCTCCCAAGCTCTCCAAAACTAGGAAGTGCCTTTGTAATATGAATTTATAATTTGTCAGAGCTCCAGCCAGGTAGGTAGACGCCAAGTTTGCTCCACGGCATCAGCACCAATGCGTGGAACAAGCATTTGGTCACTGCGATGCCTTCAGGCAGAGCCCTGGGTCGGTACCAGTGGTTACGCTGAGCAGCACAGAGCCCTGCCAGTGCTGCTGCATCCTCTGTGCTGCCCCAAAAAGTAAGGATTTGTCCCTCCTGACAAATAGCAGGGGTCTTCCGATAGCCTGAGTCCTTAGGCTGACATCTGTCAAAGAATGCCAGTTTAAATCATCCCAGGAGCCATCTCGTTTTCTTTTAATGACCCAGGATTTTCATGTTGTGCCATCCTGCTCCTTGTTGCCTCTGCCTTACTGATCTTTTGTATGATTTCTGCATTTCACCACTAGCTAAATCTTTTCTACAGTGCATGAATCACCGTGCAATTCTGTCATTAGTCAGCACCCCTTTCGGTGCCAGTGGCAGCGCAGCGCTAGGTGTTGGTTACTCAGCCACAGTCATATTTATCAAAAGAAAAATGAGCAGAAAAGGTGAAAGGGCAGGAAAATACAAGCGTGCGCAAACCCCCATGATGGACGTTTGTTTACAAACATGTCCTTTTCTGCAGCTCTGGCTGCAGGAGCGGTGTGTGAATGTTAAATTACAGCTCTCCCCCCGGGGAGCTGCAACAGGAGTGCGCTGGGCTTGTGTAGGGGACCCGGGGGACGGGGAGCACAAGGCACTGAGTGGGTGTCAGCGCTGATGCAGCATGCAAAGACAAGCTCTGCAAACGCAACCAAAACCACTTAAAGTGGAATTAAAAGGTACAGTTAGTGCTACCACATGTGAAGTGTGACCAGGGTAAGAAAGTGTAGAACTATTTAATATTACACCCATGCCCAAAAAGCACTAACCAGAGGCATTCAGTGCCTGGTTTTAGCTGCAACTTCATAATCCAGAGCACGTTTAATGCATGTGGCTAATGTCTTTTTTTTTTTTTTTTTTTTTTTTTAATATAAAAGCATGCAAGCAGATACTAAGGACAGCAAATCCTTGTGTGAGGCAAAGCATAGGGTTGTCTCCATCATCGTGAAAGAACAATGTTTGACAGGCATTAGTCATGTTAATTAAACCCCTGCAGGGTGCAAGAAAGGGGGCATTTGGATGTTGTGTCAATGTAGGATTTAGAGCTCATTCATACAACCAAAGGGTTTTGTTGGCAGGAGATGGCACAGGGAATTGTCCCTGTTGGTAGCTGGGTGCTGAACTGCTGGACGGAGCTACTCTGTGCTTTCTCATCCAAAAATAGTGAATTTGATTTTGGAGCAGAAATGACACTGAAAATCAGTGAGATGCTGTTTTAAAAACAAGCAAAATACACTTTCTCCCTCCGAGTGATCTCACAAATGAGATCAAACCTAGAGCAAGAGGAAGGCAGAGGACTTTGTCATCAGGTAACTGTTGCATTTAGAGTTTTGACCATTCCCAGCAGGTCCAGAACTTGGCACATCCTGGTAAGGATGTTCCAGTGGCATCACTGCAGTCAGTAATAGCTCAATTAATATGTTTCTCCTTTTTATTTTTTTTTTTTTTTTGAGTGTTGTCAAACCAAACTTTTACTTGAAGTCGCCATTTCAGTTCATTTTGGCAGCTGTCAGGCTCGGAGTGTCCGTTCAGTTGTGGCTGTGCTGTTTCTGAAACATGCTTGCTGTGTATAAAATGTGCTTATAGTGTTGGTTTTTCGTGGTGATACAAACTAAATGTGCCTGTCAGTGTTTTGCAAGATTGATTTGTGAAAGGCTGTTAGCCTGTGAGGTCTTACACGTTGGAGTCAGCAGCACAGTTCACAGCTCCTGCAAGGTGTTGTGTTTAAAATTATGTTGGAGGCTTTTAATGATTCTTCTCTAATTTAACTTTCCTTATTGTCACATCCATTACTGGTAAAACTTAACCACCTCATCTTATTTTTAAGTGTAGATATTCTCTGGTGTTTTACTGCTTCTAGAAGTATTTAGGAGAGGATGCATGAAAATACAGCAGTTAGCAGCACGGCGGTTAGCAGGGATTTTATGTAATTTGGTGGAGATCATAACAGAGCTTTAAAAAATATTACAGAGAGTGCATTTTTAACGTGTATTGGCTGGTAAGATGTGCCAGTCCAAACCAGTGGAATTGCTCACAAGAGGGTAGATCTTCCTGTGCTTAATAGTTTGCAGGATGGGGATTCGGACATGGGTTCCTGCAGGAAGGCAGGTCCCATGGGCTGCACCCAGCGGCCAGGCTGCGGGCATGGGGCCGCTGGTCCCCAATGCCTGCTCTGCACTGGCTAAGAGGTGAAATGGGAGAAAATACAAAGCATTTGTGGCTTCTTTGCTTAGCCATACATGGGACATGGAGGAAGCCACATGTTGTGCAGGAGTTGGGCTTTCTCTTCAGATCGTTGCAGCTGGTGAACAGGAGAGTTTAAAAACTATTTATGTCGTGTCTGAGGACTTCAGATGATTTCATGAAAATTCATCAGTTACTCTGCAGCTGCCCACATAGCATTTAAAGTAATAAAAAGATGTATTGGTTTCACTATACAAATGTATTAGCACCCAGTCCGTACGTATATGAAAAGTGTAGTAGCTAAGCCATGAATGGGAACATATTACTGGGGTGTCTGTACTGTATAGGGCTTGACTTCAGCTGTCCTTCCTTGTTAATACAATCTAAAACAAACAGTAAATGTTGCAAATAAACCCCACATAGAAAGGATGCATGAAAATACAGCAGTTAGCAGCACAGCAGCAAGCAGGGGGATGTCAGCAAGCTGTTGTTTTTTGTGTTGTGTTGAAGAACAACCAGAATACACGTGAGGCTGAGCAGAGCTGCAGCCTGCTTGATAATGCCGTTCAGAACGATGTGTTCGTGGTTCAGCACATGCATCCAGAGCAGGAATGTCAGGGTGTGTGTGTGCGGGCCGGTTAATTAGAAAGCCGTCTGATTTCCCTAAAGAAGCTATGATATAGTGATAAAAAAAATAATCCTCTGTGGTGGGCATCCTTCATGGGAGGATCAGATGTATTAGTTTTCACCCAAAGCAAGGCTGCAGCGTGTGTGTGTGGCAATTCTTCAACCATGAGCCCTGACACGCTGCCTCCGTAGTATGCCTTTAATGTGTGCGGATACAGCTGCTGCTTCCAAAACCCACAGATGCCAGCCCACACTAACTAACTGGTAGCCAGGTGTGGGCAACCTTGTCTGACTTAAACTGGACACGGCGAAACTGCAATGCTCAGGAAGCTGGAAGATGCTGTGCTGCAGAGCAACCTGGAAGCTCACAGGGGCTTGTGACTTGGCCCCTTGCCCGTGCTCATTTCCAAGTTGTTTGTTTTTTTTTTTCTCCTGAAGAGTCATGCACCCTTAGCCATTTGTGGCCTTAAGTTATTTTTTTTAATGTTTGTAAATATTGTGTAGTATAAATCCAGTTCTGAGTACCAATTTCCTGTGGGTTGTATTTAGTTTTCTGTAATAACACCGTGCTTTTGAGAAGGTGATTTTGATAGCTGCTAAATGTTCCAACAAAATCACCATATAATTCTTTTCCTTTGGAGCATATTTTTAATACTGCTTGTTCCAGGTGGTTTCAGAAACTCAATTTGTGAATCAGAGCCAGAGCTGTATGAAAAAAAATAAGTGTACAGTCAATGAAAGCTGGTGATTGGGATCCTTTGTCAGAGATGCCACAGTGGGCACTAATTACGGTGTCAGCTATTCTGTATCTTAATCAATTTCAGTAATCTCATTTATAATTTTTGCTCTTACCCACGAGTAGTTATTCAAAGAAGTAAATTGACTATCTGTGTAATTTGGTTCTTGGACACAAAAGGTTCAAAATTAACTTTCTTTTTTTCCCCTGGAGAAATCTTTCCTCCCTGCAGTTTGATGTTCTGCTAATTGTGCCTTTGTCCCCTTTTGTTTCCTAAAGGTGACAGCGACACCTGAATGGGCTCGGTGTGCACCATGCAGCCCCCGGCTGCTCTTGCTCTGCGCCACCCAGTGCACCCCCTTATTGCCACTGGTTTTCTGTGTTCCAGCACGAATAAAACTGCAGCAGCACAGAGAAGTCAGGGCTTGTGATCAGGTCCCTAAAATCAGCCTGGCTTGTTTGCATCTGTCCCTTGCTGGAGAGAAATGAAGTCTGGTTTAGTGCGTTTGGGAACTAATGAAGCAATATCGTAAATCAGAGGAGTAAGCAGGGTGCCCGTCAGCGTGGGGCTTGTGATAGTCTTTGGATCTCGTCTCGCTGCTGCTGACAATGAGCACCTTCAGGATGCAGTCTTTCTGCTTGACGCTGCTACAGGTGGTTACTTAAAACAATCAATTTACAAAGAACATTTTTTTACTTTTCATGCTGTTAAAGCAAATTGGTATGTAATTAGATTTATATACTGAATAATCTCATTTGCATATCCAATTAATTCTTCCTGTTTTCATTTGTTAGGGTTGGATTCACATTAGTAGTAAAAATAACACTTAAATTAGCGAGGATTCAAATTTTCCTTTACTATAATTTGCGCAAGATGTTGCATTAAAGCTTGGTCCTCAGTATTTTCTTCCTTTTAGAGGCGATTAAATAACACGGAAAAAAGCAATGAAAAGAAAATAACCTCTGGTGCAGAAGCAATAAGGGTCTGTTTGAGCTGACCAAAGCGAATGTGTCAGGAATTTAGGATCTTTAAGTGCTACAACCCCTAAGCAAGTGTCTTTGGAACTTTCATCAGGGCTGAGAAGTCAGCAAGCGATGTATTTATATAGATGTGCAGAAGGCAGCATGTTCCCAGTGCGTGTGAGGCGTGCAGATCGTAGCCCTGTTTCCCACTTGTCCTTATGGTTTATTTTGCCCAAATTTGGGAAAAGAGATCTGTTAGGCGTAGAGGAAAAAAGAAAGGGGTAGACGAGTCTATCTAAAAAGATAAGTGCCACAGTGCTGGCGTTAAACGTCCCGAAACATCCACTGCACAAGCTCGAGTGGGCTGGTGCTATGAACTACCTGTTTTCACCTTTTCCTGACGATGACCTTGCTGCTCAGCTCTGGGCACCCTTTGCCCTTGTCACAACGAGATCAGTGGCAGAGGGATCTGCATCTCCCCTAATAGTTAAGGGTCTTGATTTCAGTTTAATTCCCAAGCACTTGATTGCACGTTTGCCTAGTAGCTCTCTGCTTTTATTTGATTCTAACATTTTGAGCAGCTTGTTCTGCAAAATGTTAACTGTCTGCGGGAAATCACTGCAACTGAATATACAAAATGCTACCCAAAAAACACTGTTTTATTCATTTGGTGTAAAAAGCAGGGCTTGGAGTTACGGTCTTTTATTATTATTGGATGGCTAATGAAAGGATTTAATTACAAAGGGAAAGACTCATGGCAAAGGGTTGATGCACAAAGCCTGGAAAACTGTCTGGGGGCTTCTTTCAATCAGTGTTTGACTTCAGGTGGCTTTAGCAGGAGTTGTGTCCATGAGAAAGGGATTAGCAAGGAGTTGGTGTATGTATATCCATGGCAAGGCTGCAAAATGAGCATGGGGTGTTGCAGAGTGAGGGCTTGAGACCTGAAAGTGAAAACAATGTATTTAAGTGATTTAATAAATGAGGGAAATACTGTTAAATTGTGTTGCACTCATTTAAGTTATGTCCTAAACTAAATCGCTTTGGGTCCCAAGTAGCAGCCATCGGTTATTAGCTAAACCCAGTGCCAAGAAGTAAAAAATAAATAGGTAGAAGTACTTAGCTATTGCCTACTTCTCCAAACAGTGCACTTGCAGCACTGTTTCTACCTAAGCATCCCTACCTAAAAGGTGAAGCCACTCCTGCAGAAGCTGCAGCAGGCAACCAGCAGGTCACAGGAACCACCTCCGTTGTGCTGCAGTTTCAAAATACAAAGGAGGAGACAATTGGTGGCAAAACAATTCCTGAGCAGCACTGGTTTCCTCATGAGGAGCAACTACACCTCTGTGCTCAGTAATAAAAATAAATGCCGGCACAGAGCCCGCGCCCTGCCAGCCTTGGCTGTTGCTGCACGATATGAATAGATGTGCAGATAATATATTCCCTCTCTTGTTCTCTCTAATCTGTCTGCCTACTTTGTAAACTGCACTCGAGCAAGCTACAAACAGCTTTTAGTTTCTGAGGGCAGGAAAAGACAGTACACATCCCTGCGTGGCAGGAAACTAAGTGAGAATGACCTCTAGCTCTAAGGCACTTATTGAAAACCTATTTTAAATTGAATACACAAGCCAAGATAATACAGGCTGTTTGATAAGAAACATTAGAGAAATCCATAACATCAGGCTTTTTATTATAGGTTTATTACATCAATCTCTCCAGTGGGTAATGGAACTTGTAAATATACTCTTATGTAGGAGTCTCCTTGCGGGCTTTTTATTCATGCTGAAGTAAGCACAGTAAACTTATTTGCTGTCAGGGTACATTGAATTTAAGATTAGTATTTATTTTGGATCTAAAGAGGTTTTGCTTTTGTGAATTGGAGCTGGAGCAGCTGTGGGAGGGGCAGCAGGGGAGGGCAGGGGCACAACAGCCTCCCCAGGGCTCTGGCTGGCACCAGCCATGGTGGGACAAGGGGCAGGCGTGGGGACCAGTACAGCGGGTGGAAAAGTAGCCTGTGTGTAAGGGAAAGGGGTCAGCACCTCTCTGTGCCAGTCTCAGTGGGGTTTTTACTATAGGCGCATTTGTTCCTTGGTGTTTGTGGACCTGTAATTCTTGCCTGGAGGTGAGCAGAGTCGTGCCGCCGTAGCAATCAGGCAGCATGCTTTTGCTGACATGGGAGAGGCTGCGGGTAAGTTCCTGCTGGATGAAAAGTTAAGAAAAAGTTTATGCAGAAGTTCAAAGGACAAAGAAAGTTGTAGCAGTGTTAACAAAAAAAAAAAAAAATCTTACCAGCTTACAAGTCTGTTCGTTGGAGGATATAGTAATTAATTGGTAGCTAATTTAATATAGGGACACATCTGCTTAATTAGAAGATGTTAATTGCAAGGACCAGAAATCTGCTAAAGTGCCAGCAAAGTCAGCATTTAACACATGACTCTAACAGCTTGACTGTTGTGCAGTTAATTCCTGTTCTAATTATAGGGCTGTATTTTCATTCATACTGTACCATGCGATCGCTGTTGTAACTGGGCTGCAAGTGGCTGTATTTCGATATCAGATATATTCTTTTTATTTTACATTGCACAGTTTGGGTGCATTCTTGGAATTGCAAAACCCCATTGGAGTCGCACACCCTTCACTCCACGAGTTGGTTGCAACTGGGGTCCGTGCCGGCCTTCTGATGGGTGACAGAGGTGCAAGTCCCACAGCTGGAGACCCTGAGCCCAGTTTCTGGTCCTGGGGTCCCCCATGGTGGGTGCCCTGGCAGGGGGCAGGCTCCAAAACCCCCCTGCAGCACAGGGTGTGGGTATGCTGCTGCCTGTGGGGTTGGGGTCAACTCCTGGGATGCTGCAGAATAAGCAGGGCCGGATGTGAGTGATGTTTTGTTTTTGCAGCATTTGTAAAGATCTTTTACTGCCTAAGACGGATGATGACTGAAGAATGAAGGATGTGTAGGTTTAAGGTCTGAGGGTGTAACAAATGTGCTTGTACCGAGAAACTGCTGCTGTATCAAACCCAGGTGACAGAAACCATCCTGTTCACACACCTGGCTGCATGCCTTCCTTTTCTTCCACCCCCAGTTATTAGGCAGTAGCGCTGCCAGTAACGTGCATCAGCAAACAGGACAGCACTGTTCTGGTTCTATGTTCTCCCATGGATTAATTATGCATTATCATTTCCATCTCTTCCATATTTAAAAGATAGCAATTTTTTTAAGAAAAGGCGTTCGCTATCATGTCTTTGAACTATTTTTGGCCGCCTCCTAGGTGCTCCCTCCAAGCCCTGCAGGCAGAGGCTTCAAGCACTTCGCATTTGAAGCGCTCTCAGCACAGCAGGTTGAGGCGAACAGGTCAAGAGAAACTTCCTTCGCTGCTTTGATTTTTTGCAGCTAACAGAAACAGAGACAGCAGAGTGCTACCAAAGCATCCCAGAAAGTTACTCGCAGTTTAATTACTTTGTCTGCATCTTCCTCATTATGCTGTGTGGTGGTATATTTCTTGAAGTGAAAAGTCAAGCTCTTATTTCCAGACTAAAGACTGCTTGCAGGAGTCCTTATTTGTCTGCGAGGCAGCTAACTAAACCAGTCAGTAGGCTCTTTGTAGTGCAGTTCTCAATCCAGTATAATCCTTAATTTTCAAAACCAAGAAACCCATTATTTTTTGTAATTGTAATGAAAAAATTGCTGAAGCAGTGCACATTATTTCGATTGCCCATTAAGCCCTCCCTCCACTAGAATGAAATTATATGGGTTTTGATGATTTTCATGCTTTTAACTTCTAACTTGTTTTGTTTTGGTTTTGCTAAATTACAAAAAAATAATAATAATAATTTAAAAATAAACCTCTCCTGGCATTGGGTGTCTTCCAGTTGCCAAAGGACTGCAAATGGTCACAGCATCCAGACAAGTAATGTGCATCAACTCCTGGTGCCTTCCTGAGGTTTGGGGTTATTTATAGTAAAATACAGCAAGGCATAACATTTACTGATTTGCACTGAAGTTCCAACCTATGGCTTTTGTAAAAGCTTTAGCAACTTGCTTGTTCAACATAAGCAGACATATAGTGACTGATTTACTGCACTGGATAACATCAACACAGTAAAAAGTATAATTTCTTATAGAACAATGAAATCTGTTTATAATTGTAAAGTAATAGCCCTCAGTCAGATGATTTTCTCCTAAAGAAAAGCACTTCATCTCACTGCCATTCAGCTGTTGATATTTATTGGTATTTATTTATTTATTGTCTCTGTTATTGTTTTATTGTAGTGCACTTCTCTGGAGCTTTTCCTAACATCCTTTGTCTAGCATCAAAACAAGAGCCTCCTGGGGCAGGGGGGGCAGCCAGCTCTGTTTCATCTCCTGAGGCACAATTACTCCGTGTTTATCCGCAATGCCCCAGGGTGACACGGTGCAGAGGGAGGACTTCTCCCCTGCGAGCACCACGCAGGCTCACACAAACCTCCTGCAGCATCCAGATGTGTCTGTGCTGCCGCCTTCCCTGTGAGTCCTGGGATGGCACCGTGGTGGTGGAACAGCCTTAGGAGGTTTGGTAGTGTGACCCCTCACTCACACTGATGCTGGTTTGCAAACCATTTGGAGAAAATGTTATTTCCATCAGGTCATGGTCTAGTTGTGTTTGGAGCATTGCTGTCCTCCTTGTGAGGATTCAGAAACCTCCTTATATTGCAATCCTTATATTGCATTAAGAATTGTGTTTCAGGGAGCAGTTTTCTCCTGTTATAAAAAAAAAAAAAAAAAAAAAAAAAAAAAAATTAAAAAGGAGCTTTTCTCCCAGAAGTGGCCCTGGATGGTGAGGCCAGAGCAATCTCACCACGCTGCTGCAGAGATGCGGGGGAAAGATGTTTGAAAGCTCAACCTGGTAGTGTTACACCAGATAGAGAAAAGATTTAGCTCACAAATGCCATCAATCAGAGCAGTTTCTAAGGGTACTAAATTGCAGTGTAAGAAGTCGTAAAAGTCAGGGGGTTGACAGCTATTACTGATTTTTTTCCCCTGCTGCATCACTTAAAGTTCATAACATCCTTTAAAAATTAAAAGGACATGTTCTATCCGTGGACAGATTGTACAAATTGTGCTCCCGGTTGCTCTTTTGATTTCTACTGATTAAACTCCAGGAACTTTATTTAAGCTCCTCTCAGTCTGGCATTTGGTGGCACTTAGGTTTTGTGTGGGACCCTGTGCTTGTGCACAGAGGGTCTGGTCCCTCTGCAGGGATGCCCCAATGGGGTACCTGCTGACTTCCAGCCCTTGCAGAAGCATTGGGGCATCTCAATGAGTGCTGCAGGTCGGGGCAGCAATGCCTATTGTAGCTGCTCTGCTGAGGGCTGCAGAAACACAGTTAAAAAATAATAGTAATTATATATATATATATATACACACACACACACACACACACACACACACATATATATGTATATATATTTTAAGAGGGACAGCTCTTCAAATGTGCCCTGGGGCAGTGCAGTCCCACTGACTTCAGTGAAATGCTGGAGATTTATGCCAGCTGAGGTGCCCAGCTGGTGTCCCCACAGCACACTTCAGATGCCTTAAATCCATTTATAGAACATAACCACCTGGGGATTATAACACCGGAGCCTGTTTAGAGGATTAAACATGTTATTGCTTTGGCAGCAGTGGGAAAAGCTAGCAAGGTTTCCCCATCCATGGCCAGGAGCCTGCTCAGCACTGTGGAGCAGGGCAGTAGGCTGCCTGGCATCTCTCAGGGGGCAGGCAGCGCCGTGAGGGCTGCAGGGAGGGCTTCCTTTAACCTCTCAGTGGAGCTCCATAAGAGAGGTTATTCAGTCCTCCTAAATAAGGTGGTTCTTGTTAGACCCCAGGTACTCAGGGTGTCCTCCGGCTTTGTATTCAAGGCAGCCAGAGGTGACTGCAAGCTGCTGCTGACGATTTTTGCACTGAAAATATCCATGTATAATATTGTAAACATGAGGCTTCCCTCACTGACCATTCTGTCTATTATGCTAAAATGTGTCGTATTGAAATGGTTTGTTTTTTCTTAAGGGAATGGGCTGAACCTGCTAGAAATAGTAACACAAACTCAACATGCAGTGTCTGTGGTGAAGGTGATGCTTTAAAGGTGCCTGTGCCACCAGGCTGGGATGGACGGGCACGTCAGCATCAGAGGGCCAAGGATGTTATCCTGGATGGGAGCATGTCTTGGGAGAAACTCCTTGCCCATGTGCTCTTTCCTTAACATTACTTACTCTTTCTTTATACTGAAATTCAGGTAGAAAAACTGCAAATCACAAACTCCTTTTCCATAAGTTTTAGAGGCTGGCTTCAAACAGGGGCTGCGTGCCTTGGCTGGGCCTGTTGGTACAGCAGCTCTCAGCTCTGCCTCTCCCGGTGCTGTGCAAATAAACACAGAGCCAAAGTCGTCTCCACCATGTTCCTGTGGGGACAGCACTGTGGTTTCTTGCCATAATTGCAGAGTGTGCACCCGTGACCCAGGACAAGCAGATTTACAGTGCCACGCTGACAAGCTGAGCCGCTGCACCAGCATTTTCTGACCGGTGACACAGTGCAAATTAGGCTCCCAGTCGTTCGCTCAGACCCTGCCACTCTGATTATCCATTGCTCGCCGCTGCTCGCAGGATGCTGCAATTTGATCTGCTTATTGGTAAATATTGGAGAGTGGGATCCAGTGTCTAAACCTTGCTGTAAATAGCCGGGAAAAAGTTGGCAGGAATCAGCCTTACTTCTGACAGTGGCTAATGTACTTTAACCTGAAAACACAAAATCAGGCTTCACCTTGAAAAACGCATGGGAGACCATTCCTTTCACCTTGCAGGTTTCCGTGGAGTTGGGCTCCTCAATCAATGCAGAGCTGGCACAAGTTGCCAGAGTTGTCTTTGTTTTTCAAGCAATGGATGATGCAGAGATTATAGGTTATTGCTCCAGGGACTTCTCTTTTCCAAGACTCCAGTATTTTAAAGGAAAAAGGCTTTTTCAGTATATTTTGTACCAGTTTAGCATCTACTGTTGGGGTGGGGAGGATAACATTTATTAGCCTGGCTTTTACGTACCTTCCTTATTACATGAAACATTAAAATCAATTGAAGTTCAGGGAGGTACAGTGGATAGGAAGTATGTGGCTTTTAATTTAAAATATGCACACAGACACACTACTTCAGCTTTTTTTATAATACCCACTTTATAGTACCTGTCATACTCGAGGCAACTGAAAATCTTATAATAACGATGCATGTTCTTCTTGGGAGACAGCAATTATATCAATATCTTAAATTTTACTAATAAATCAATAGCTAATTAGTACAGCCATTAGACCTTTGAAGTACCTTATCCACAAATAGCTCTGTATGAGAACACAGAGCATTGGAGGAATCTGCAGTTCCAGGGAGGAGGATGAAGAGCAGTTGGAGGCAGCTTTGTATTCACAATGACATGCTGTGCTGTGACTTGGCCAGACGTGAAAGTCATGTCAAACTGGCCAGAAGTAAATGTGAAGGTTTTTAATAGTCTAGGATGCTGGCAACAGCTTTCTGAAAGAATTTCACAAATTCAGGTCTGTTGGAAACACTTCCTTAAGAATGAGACAAAAGCCACTTTCTGACAGAAACCAAAATCTTTTCCCATCTTCAGCCACTGCATCCAGAACTCGTGTTCAACACCAATAGCAAAAAATCAGCCTGGTATCGATTTGTGCCTGCTGGATAGCGGGTGCAGTCAGGATGCACAAATCCTGGGAACAGTTCTTGTGGTTTGGCTTTCCCTGTGCTTCCCAGGAGGCTGCAGACCTCTCTGGAAGGAAGCCACCATTGCCAACAGCATAGGGCCATGAGGACCCATGGCCATAGGTCACCGGGTGCAGGATGTGGCACTGCCCCTGTGGTGACAGGCCGCCTGCATGCTGGGAGATGGATGAGGGTAATGGATCGAGGCAAAGCTCAAAGCTGCCATGTCAGTGGGTAAGATTAGTGCCATTGATGGAGTAAACCCCGAGCCACAATTGTCTCCCTTAAGGACTAATTTCTCTGTCATTGATTGACCTCTTAAGTGTAATCTGTCATGTCCTGCATTGAATTAAAAGATATATATAAGCCATGAAATACATTTTGTGCCAGTGTTTCATTTAAAGCAGTACATAGTCCAGTCATCTGAGGTGCACAGATTCAGTTCTTAGACATGCAGCATTTCAGAGCAGGGCAGCCAACAACCAGCGTCTGCATTTACAAGTAGGGGCTATGTTGAAGATGTCTAACTGCTGTTTGAAATTTGTGTAGCACGTCAAAGGTGGTTGAGCGCAGCCTTTACGGATGATGCCAAACACACCTATCATTTCTTTTTCATTCGTACAGGAGTTTTAATTACCCCCAGTGTTTGGTTGCCACAATCATGCTCATTGTGTCTATATACAGTGGTGAAACAAATGAGCATGAGCTAAAGTGAGGCAGTGATCATTTTTTCTCTATAACCCACAGGTTTGACCAGTTAAGTAATGACTTAGTACCATGAGTTGCTGTAACAATGGCCTTAGGGGAACAGAAAGAAAGAAAGTGTAGAAAATATTTCCAGCAGCTGAAGAACCAATTCCGGGGTTTTGTCTTGGGCTCAGTTGGCGGTGTGGTGGTGCCATCCTGGTGGCTGTATCCCTGTTCACAGCTCAGGTCTGAGAGAGTTGCACATGAACAGCAAAGGTCATTTATTCTGTCAGGAACCCATAGGTAAGTCTATAGGAATGAACTCTTTACGGTAGGTTTTTAGGTAACACCAGCTTAGTGTACTTACTCCTGGTGACAGAGTATGTTTGGAAATATTCCCAACAGTTAAGTTATGAAGCAGCTTTTGAGAACCTATGGAAGCTTTTATATTATTAATCTCCTAAAAACAGAATGTGTGTATTTGTTATTTTAAAAAGGAAAATGTGTATTTTTATGACTGCTCAATAGTTGCAACATAATGTATTGTGTCAGCATTAACAGAAGTATTTTAATTTCCTATCATTCTTTTTCCTGTGGTTAGTTACATCATGGTTTCACCAGGGCTAGAAGTTAACTTACAAGACATCAGAACAAGATTGATTATTATATATTTAAAATTATCTTGCAGAAATCACCCTTTGGTGATTTCTACTATTTCAGCAGTGCAACATGTGGCACATTCTGTGTTAACTTATGTAACTGATCTTACGGCCGAGAAGCTCCAATGTTGTTGTTCTTATAATCATTCATTGCTCTATCCTGGGCTGATACCATCCTCAGCAGAGCAGTGAGAGTTTATCTGTTTATTTTCCTGATGTCAGCTGTGATGACTCAGGGAGCAGGAGGCTCAGTAAAGAAATTTGTGATTTTCTGCAGCAATGAAGAACTATGCTTTTATCATATACTGAAGGGAACATCTGTGATCATAATCATCCTGTTGACTTACGAAGATAACACCAATTACGTTCCATTAAATGAGGTTTTTGTCGTAGTACAAGTCGCTCATTACGCCGCACCAGGAATCGCCTCCTCCCGGTGTCTAGACCGGGCGCGAGGCAGACGCGCTTGCTTTGGCGTGTGCGGATCAGGTAACAGCATTTTATCTGAAAAGCGCTAACTTGACAGCGTTTTGGCATAATTACTCATCTGGCACTTCAGTAGGTGAAATTACAGCGCAGCCGTGGTGCACGCAGGCTGACGGAGAGGCTTTGGAGGTGAATTCCCGGAGCCGGGGCTGACCCCGACTGTGCTCAGCTGCCGCAGGCCGCATCACAGGCAGCGGCTGGGGCCAGCTCCTGACCTCCCGTAATTGACAGACTCTGAGCTCTCCTCGAAGGTCAGAGCACGCCCGCGTCAGGGTGGATGTGTTTAACCCTGCCTTTAATTCAGAGTGCTTCAGATATTCGGGTCACTCATAAATGGAGTCCTCAGGCCAGCGCTGTCTCCATTTCAAATGCCGGAGCTCTTCCACACCTGCATTTACGAGAGCGAAGATTTATTTCTTCCTGTCGTCTGAGCTTTAGGGATCCTCTGGATTTTTATAGTTTCGTTACTGTCTCTGAGGAACATCTGACACTGCTTTTGAACTCAGCCATCAGATTCATGCCTATTGCATGTCACCTGTCAAACACGGCTTTCCACTTTAACTGTGTCAGTACAGCAGGGATCTGGGAAGCAGAGGTCTGTCAGGGAGGAGAGGCAGGAAAGAGGAGGGGGCATCCAGCTCACAGCTTTTGCTGGGGACCCTCAGGGTGCTGGGGAACAAGCCCAGCCCAGCGACCTGCCTGATGGCACCATGAGGAGTAGGAGAGGTGGGTGTCATTGTGCTCAGCCACTCTCAGCCTGCAGGTGATGTGTGTCTGTGGTTTTTGTGAGGATGCTGAGCCACTCTCACAGCCCAGGTACAACGGAGCATTACAGAGGAACTTCAAAAAGAGGGGTTTATGTACTGATAAGGTGGTATGGGTGAGAAGGAAGGAAAGAGTCTTGTAGCTTCTTTCAGCTTTGCTCCCTATGACGGTATCTGGTTTTGTTGTTGTTTGGTTTTCTTTCTGTATATTGACTCATCCCTAAACATGAGGTCCAACTGCGGTGCAGAGGCACGCAGGCACGGTGGCAGCCCCAGGACAGAGGCAGGCTGGTTCTGTCTCCAAACAGGCAGAGCCGAGACCCTTCCCTTAAAACAATGCTTTGTGCAGGACGTTTTGAATCTCCTTTTTGGAAACACATCTTTTGTTGCTTTTGCATGGGAAGAGCCTTGAGCAGGTCCTGTTTGTTAGGAAGCCTAAGGATAATTCTTAGCAGGAGTATCTGATATAAACATTTCTCTCTTATCATTTCAAAGCCGTTAGCACCACTTGCGTGTGTGGTTGATGTTAACAGAAGCAAAAGGCAAAAAATAAAGAGTGATCCAGCCAGTTTAGGCTTTTCCCACACAAGAGGCTGTAATGCAGCTGGCTAACCTTGCCGGTGCTGCGCTGCGTTAATCAGCGCTGCCCTTGAGCTCTCCTATCTAGTTCTCTTCCTGGTCTCCTGAAGAGTTTGCTCTTCCCAGGGTGCAGTTTTGTCTTGAAGAAATACCGACTTGTAGCTCTGTATGAAAACGCTCCGGCATACATAGCAGAAACCAATTCCCTCAGCAGCAAACAAGGGGAGGATTTTTATCATTTATCCTGGAAATACTCCAAGAATTCTCTCCTCGCTTTAGTTATTATCTTCCCCCACAGTGTGGAATATTCAATTAAACCTTCTCTCAAATTGGCCATAACTTTCAACGAAAATTAAAGCAGTCCTATTTAGCTAACAATATCCATCACTGGGCCTAATGTTCAGAGAGAATAAGAATGGTTTCACCTGTTCGTTTGAATTAACCTCAGCTGACATTCTTCATGTTTCAATTCCTCAGAAGTGCAGGAAGACAACAAGCATTGAGCATCACACTGAATGTGCTGGCTCTCAGGTCTGGGCTACTGGAGGGATACATAAAATATCTGCTTCGTTTGGAGTATATTTAAATGAGTCTGGTGTTTTTCAATAGATTTTGTTATTCACTATAAATAAATATATATATCAGCAGAAGCTAGGATAGCAGAATGTTCTGCTAAATTATCTATCACATTCTGTCCAACAGCATATGGGCATATACTTCATACTGTGTTTAAAACTGATGCTTTTATCATGAAATCACTGAAATTTCCTATACCCTGCATTTTCCTGAAAGACACAGAGTTCTCTCGAAGGAGGCAAAACCAGAGTCGTAGCACATTTGTTTCATCTGACAGGGGGAAAAAATGCTTTTTGGTAACCAATCTTGTTTGCAACTTGTCTTAAGCTCAGGGCAGCTCAGTGTTCATTCTGGGTTAGCTCATTTTGGGCTTGAGCAAAAGAAACGTAACTCAGAAAAATAAAATCTGTCACTAGGAGAGAGGCTCAGCAGTTAGCTTGTCCAGGAAGGTTCCTTACTGCATTTTCCCAGGACAGTGACAAACCTGTAAGGAGTCGCAGAGGTTATGCAATAGCTGCTGAAAATCATGAAGAGCAAAGTGAGCTATAATAACTGAAGGGAGCAAGAGCAGCTGTCATATTTGTACATACCTATATGTACTGCATCATCATGCTGGTCAATTAAATATCTCAAAGAGAGCCTAATGAACATGATTTGATTTTTTATAAAGGAGGGCAAATAGAAAGCCAGTTTAACTCAGAAAAGTGCCTTCATTTGGCATCGGTGGGCTTGTGTATCAAGCTCCTAGAGCTCATCAGTGATAAGCTGAAAATTGTTGTTTAATAGCTGCAAGTCCCTGAGCATCACTGCAATAGGAATGAAGTAACCACTTTTATAAAAATAAAATGTGAAATTCACATTTAGAAGTTATCTGGATAGTAAAACTTTTTTGCTACAAAACACTGCACTGTTTTTGTAATATAGTAATGCATTTGCCTGTGCTGGCAGTAAGCATGCGAGATCCCTTTTTATCCAGCAGTATTATAAGTTAGTTAAAAATATTTATGGTACTGATACTTCTAGTTTTCTCCCTATAAGAATCTAGATGCAGTTTGTTCTATTTATTATTGAGTGTTTAGTGTTCTTTGAACCAAATCTACACCTTCTAAAAGGCACCATGGCTCCACGCACCGCAGCAGGGTCTATGCTGCAGTGTTCTCTATCAGGCATTTGGCTGTAGAAAAAGGACTACAGACGAGATTAAATAGTTTGGACTTGCTTATCTGGGTTATACACTGGCAGCAATAAGAGAAAGAAGAAAGAGTAGGCACTTAAAATAATTTTATCTGCACGGTGTTGTGAGGCTGCTTCCTCTCCTTGTGTTCTGATCCACGCAGCTGCGTTTAGAGCCCCTCTGCCGGCCCTGGCAGCAGCCCCATGGTTGTGCCCAGGCTCTATTCTTTCCAGTTAAAGGAAGGCGAGCAATTTTTATTTTTTTTTTTTCTGCATAAAAGCTGAATGTTAAAAAGCAACAGCAGCAGATGATGTCATTTTTGCAGAGTGGCTTCGTTTGGTATCTTTAGTGAGTTTCTATTGTGTGAAAATATGTAGCTTAGGTAAATTAAGTTCATTAGGCTTTTTGCCCGTTTTTGAGCATTTCTAACTTTGTAGTTCTCTACCTTTGGTGTCTGTGACTTCTGAATCATACACTAACGATGCAGACAGGTTGCAGTGTTGTGCAGAAGCATAACTCCTGGCCGGGCCCCCTTGGCACCGTGTCACTGTACCCTGAAGAGCAGTGTCACCCCCTGCCACGGCACCAGGACAGTCCAGGCCCTGCTCCTGCAGCCGAGCGATGTCCTGGACATATGGGGACACATTTAGTGTTGGGTGGTTGGGCCCTTCCATTTGTTTGTGCATTTTCCAATGCCGTCTACTTTTTGACACAAGGTGTATTTTCCTGCGAGGGAACCTGACTGATTTCCTGACTGAGAATCTGACCTTTGGCGTGATGTGACACAATATAGGTGGACACATGATAATTGAAATAACACTAAATGACAGTGTGGCGTGACTTGAGTCCTTTGGTGGGGACACAGGTGACACAGCCCGAGCCAGCACGGTTCAGTAAGTGAATTGTCTGCTATGGTTTGGCTTCTGCCTGCCCCAGTGTGTCGAAGCTCCTTGCTTATGGGAGTTAAAACGAGGACCCAAGCTCCAGGCCAGCTTCCGAATTTTACCATTAGAAAATTAAAATGTATTTTAATTCTTTTGTTTTCAAATCCATTAATATAGTACTCAGAGCTATAATCTTTATGGGCCAGATTGTAATATTCTTTCTCGCAGTAAATGAATCAGCGCAACTGGTTAAGGAGTCGAGCAGCCCTGGGTCTCAGAAACAAGTCAGGATTTAATCATCTAGCCCTCTATGCTTTACAGTTATTATTATCTTTTTCTGCCAGCAACAGTAAGTTGCACACAGGTATAATTTAAAGCTAGAGATTATGCAGAATGTGTTTTGAATAATAGATGAGTCTCAGTCAGATATCGTTAACATATAATTAAAAATAAAGATAAATACAACTGATACGACTATATTCTTCGTACAGTCTCTTTTGTGGCAGTACCTGAGGGAGGAGACATGGGAAAGGTTGCTCTATTATAATCTTCCTGGCAGAGTCTCTCTGAAATCATCCTGTGGAAAAGACAGAATTTTCTCCCCGGAGTGCAGAGTTGTTGTTCCATCTCCTGATACACCCGGCTGGCTCCCCAAGCATTGCGGGGCTGCAAGGGCTGTTCCCAGTCATCCTCACCCTCCTCCAGTCAGGAAGACGCATCTTCTTCTGTTCATTCACATTTCTTTCTTACTTTTTGGTACATCCTATCATCTTTTTATTTTATTTATTCTTTCTTCTCTGACCTCCTACACCAACAAATTCCCTGCATGTCCATCCAGACAGACTTGCGGCCCCACAGCAGCCTGTAGTGCCGTGGGCTCACGTCCCTCCTGGCCACGTTAGGATGGGTCATGGCATGGGTGGATGCTTTCCAGCTACCTTGCTCCATGGGTGGATTGATGTCAATCATCACTCGTACTTGTGGAGAATGCTGTTAGCCAGGCTTTCCGATGGCCTTTGATATGTACCCGGGAGAAAAGAGCAGCATTTGGAGTGTGGCCCACTGGGCTTTATTCATCTCTGTCTAATGTAATTCCTAGGAAATGAGTTCAAATGCAGATACGTATTTCAGGTCCTTTATCAATACACTTTTCAGTCAGAGATAATTTTTGGCAGGAAAGTCTTACGATAAGAGAGTTTTTGGTGAGGTTTTTGCATTTTCTGGTGTCATAGGAATCAGAAGTACCGACTACTTGGGCTTCTTCCCACAGGTTTGATTCTGCCACTTCTGTGCTAGTTTTGCTCTCAGAAGCAGAGATGCCAAATACAGCAGGAGATGAAAAATAAAGTATTTTGAAGCCTTTCTGTTCTTCCAGTTACTGTTTAGATTGGAGGGGGGCAGAAACAGGAGCTGTGCCTACCTGGTGTTTGGCTGCTGCGCTGCAACACAGTGTGATTGCTATTGCCAGGTACAAACCCTGCTGCTGCTGCTGCTTATCTTCTTGTCGCTTACAGTCATGATAATGCTGAAAAGGGTGGCCGGAGGAATAAAATCAATAGCATTGTGTAACGTGGCAGCTGTGTGCTTGAGGTGGTGAAAGCCAGGATGCTAAGCGAGGCCACGTTCCCTCTGAGATGCTGCTGTGCAGCTACAGCCACCAACTGTGAAGAGTGCTGAGTCCTTGGACGGCAGATCCAGCCCTTCTGAGGGATTTTCTGGGGAATTGTACCTGCTGGTCAACATCCAGATAACGTGTTGTGTGGCTGTGTTTAATCGTGTTGTTGTTTTTTTAATTTACAGAGAAATTTTTCAGTTTTTAAAAGTGAAGCTTAAGCATTCCAATTTTACTCGAGCTGTGTTACAACCATAAGACTGTGCCTGTTCCCATTCATTGAGCTTTGGGTAGAATTTCAATCTGTCCTCTAGTTAGCATGCAGACGTTTTCATGAATGTTAAGTCCATGCAATGTCCAATGGCTTTTGAAAAAAAAAAAAAAAGAACATCTGGGTTCTCTAAAGTCAAGTGTAGTTACAGCTTCTTTTTAGGGTGAGTGGTAGCCAGTCTCTTTCTGCCAAGGTGCTATTTTAGCTTCTGATGCATGGAGATTCCTGCAAGTCTCTCTCACATTTTTCTTTTCATTAATACAGACGACAACACACTGCATGGGCCAGTTTTCCTGCAGGAACCCAGCAGCATGATCTTCCCATTGGATTCAGAGGAAAAGAAAGTGAAGCTGAACTGTGAAGTCAAAGGAAATCCCAGACCAACTGTTGGGTTTGTTGAATGCTTAACTGCTCCTTAGCACCATCACTGCGCTACGGTCATGTCATCCTGCAACCTTTCTCCTGCACATGTCACCCAGTCTAACTCAGCTGTGCCCCTGGGGTTCTCGCAGTGCTGATACCAAAGAAAAAGGCACCAAGCATGTGCTGCAACACAATTGCAAAATTTGGTTCAAAAAGGTTATGAAGGGACTATAAATCATGTTGGCTTCCTCATTTTTCCATACACATGGACAAAGCTCTCAATGGTTTTCAGCTTTATTAACTGCTTTGAGGTCCTCATGAAAAAAAGATGCTGCTGTTCTTGTTCTACACATCCACTTGGGCTGATGTAAATCATTTTGGTTGATCCCCCCTCTCCCACCCCACCTTTTAGAGCCTTTTTTATTGTTTTTAACCAAAGTAAAGGGCACTTTGAAACCTGTGGGACTCATAAGATCTCAGCCCACCTGCTGCCTTCTGCCATGACTACTTGGTGTAGCAGACTGTTGTTTTGCTCATGCAAAAATATTCCATTTTTTTTCTGCATAGGTTCGGGTAGAGGGAGCTGCTCTGAGGCTGCGGCTCCCTCGCATGCTCCACGGCGAGCAGTGGGGATGACAGTTGCTGGAATTGGGGCAATGTGGTGTTAGAAATTCTCAGTGCCCCAGTTAGTGAAAACATCTGCTGTGAGTGAATTTTCTTAAATTTAAAAACAAACAGCCAGCTTAAGTCAGGAGAGGGAAAGAAGCCTCTGTGGGCTTGAACAGTTTAAAGATTCTGTTTCTGGGACTTCCTCTTGCAAAATGATTAATTCCAAAGAGCAGCAGCACTTGCAACAACTACAGAAACATTAATCATATCAGGGACTGAAATATATGTCAAGGATATTGCTTTTTCAGTTACATACTAGAATATTTCAATACTGTGCAAGAAACTTAAATTTTTCATGCTTTTTTTTTTTTTTCTTGAGTAGTCAAAGATGCTTTAAATCTTTATTTCCTACATGTGGTATTTTCAAATACACAAGAGTACCCATTAATATTAGCAGGATTTAACTTTGGCATTTTGTACTATAGGTGGAAATTAAATGGGACCAATATTGACATCGGTATGGATTACCGCTACAGTGCAGTGGAAGGCAACCTGTTGATCAATAATCCCAACAAAACCCAAGACAGTGGAACGTACCAGTGTGTAGCAACAAACCCGTTTGGAAGGATCGTTAGCAGAGAAGCAAAGCTGCAGTTTGCCTGTAAGTACCAACTGCACCGCAGCCTCGGTTCTTGCAGCTTCCTAGAAGTATGAGAGCAATGCCTGCCTTTCTGACCTGTTCTGATCTGTTCTGTGTTATGCTCTGAGTTGTTCATGGAACAGAAACCACCTGGATCAAGAGGGTAAATGTGTGTGAGGAATGGGTGTCTTGTTTTATGCTTGCTTAGCTGTAGTATGCGGGCTACAGTGTCTTTATTTCTTGAGAAAGGGACCACCTGGCAAAGTAGCTGGTAAATAGGGTTTCACCATTGATTTTTCACTCCATGGAGAATTAATGCTTCAAACGCTTTTAAAGGGGCATGCTCTTTGTAAAGAACAAATTCGCTGTGACATTTTTCATAACTCTTTAAGTTTCAGTAGTTAGGCACAAATACTTGGAGGTACAGCTGATATTTGTACCCGTGTACGTAGAAAAGAAATCAGAGGCTGCTTCATATTTATTTGGGGTTACATTCAGCATTACAGCTTCTCATCAAAAGCTAATGATAACAGAAGATATACATGTAATTCTTAATGTGAATCAGCATCATAAGAAATTAGGAAAAGCTGTTTTGGGGTACAGGATAGGGTCCATAAGAATGGGCAAATGATAGCAAAATGGGCAAATGAAAACCATCTGTTTTCCCACCTAGTCATGAAGGGAAAGACAGACAACAGACACAAGGGCTTATTCATCTGTCATCTGAGTGATGCCTCTGTGCCATTGTCATGGAAGGGGCGTACACAGCAGCTCAGTAGTTACAGCAGGACCTACTATGGAATATCCGTGCTCAGAGTTCAGGAGATCAAGGCACGCCCTCACAGACATAAAGACATCAGTGGCGGGGAGCTGGGTGTTGAGTTTAATCCCAAAGATGCTTTTGATGAACTAGTAAGAGAAGCTTGTGTGTTCCATCTAAAAAAAAAAAAAAAAAAAAAAAAAGGCACCAAATCCAAATAAAAGGATAAAGATGCCAATAAATGCCAGCTTCACACAATACAGAAAAGTGATTTGTAACAAGAAATATTACTGTGCATAAAGTCAAGTCCTCCATCTCCACGCATAATTTACAATATATTGTCAGTTTGCTTTTGACCTGCTTGTGTTTGTCCATGACTGAAGATGCATTTTCACTGTGGATGGGTAATGAATAGCTTCCTCAATACCAGTCTGGTAACTCCAGATTTCAGTATGTCAAGGTGATTGCTTCATAAATACCACCTTGGTCTACATCTCGAGAGACTACATTTTTTTGGAATGCCCCCTCTTACTCATTGTGGCCTTCTGCTGGCTATCAGGGCAAGCTTATGAAGCATCATCATTTAGAGCTAAGCACTTCAGCACCCCTTTGGCTGGGATCATACTCTTAAAAAAAAAAAAAAAAAAAAAAAAAAAAGTCAGTCATGTAAGGACAAGCCAGTTACCAGGTTCCAGCTCTGTGGACACTGGTCATGGGTTTCAAAGTCCAGGATGGGGGACCAGGAGAGAGGATCCTGATGTTGTGTGACTCAGTGGCAATACATTAATTTCCTTGCATGTTTAAATGAACTAATTAACTAGGAGCTTGTAAACACAGAGGATCCTGGCGGGGGAGAAGAGGGGGGAGAAAGAAAATTAACCTTCAACATTTTAACTTAGCTTCAGATACAGAACGTTTATTAAATTCTGATTAATTTATCTGTCTTGATGAATGGTACATCTGGCAATAATCTTGCAGGTTTTCTAGATGACCAAAAACAAATTTGGTTTGACTGATTCTTAATTAAGATTGAATTCAAAAACAAAGCTTATTCTTTTCTAGTTAAAATAATGATGGCAAACCTCAACAAATTTTCAATTCCTGAAATTTATTTTACATTACTAAAACAGTATAATCAGATTAGAAACATTTGGATTAAATTAAAAATAAAATAACATTTATCAAACTAGGTTCTATGCTTTCACAAAACAGCTTAGACATTTTAAGGTGTGTAATCAAAGGGACTGCAGCCAGAATTAGCTGAATTATAAAATATGCAGAGCATATTCCAAAAGCTCTGCCTCTAAGAACCAATAAAATTAGGCATGTGTGTTAGTAATGCTTGTTTTTCAGCCTTGACATCCAAGACATCAGGATGCAGGAGTGCTGCTTGCCCCTGAGTGTTTTTATTGCAAATATTACTATTTTTGCGTTGCCTTTTGTAGGTTCTGGGTGGAACAACCTAAAATAATGTGTGTGGGGAAGCCCCTTTCTAGCCACTGCACAGCTCTGCTAAGCCTGTTTGCCCTCAGGGAGCCTGTTTGCTCTCTCTGGATTTTTCCCTTTTAACAAGTTATTTTCTCTGAGTTTGCCCCCTTGTGCATCACCTGGATCTGCTGAAAGCCTGTGGCGGCACAGGCAGGCTCTGCCCCACCTTTGGCTCCAGGACAGCAGCTGGGGTCTTGTAATCCCCATTCTGTTGCATGTTAAGGTTTAGCTCTGGAAAAAGATTTTGTTAGAGACTCACGATGGTGTTTTACCAGTCCGTAGCTACCCCATTCATCCGAGTGAGCTGTTATTTTCCAGCCTGACCCATGTGGTGTTTGATTTTTGTTTTCTCAATTTTGTTCCTGAGGAATGTTACTGCAGGTTCATCTGAGACTGGTGTCTGGGGGTTTGAGCTTTGTCTTTTTTTTCTCTCAGGGGGTTAAATTCTCAGTCCTGGGGCATCATTAATATATGTTCGTTCGTTCTTCATGTGCTATATTATTCTTCTCTGGCGTCTTCACTGAAGATTAAACTGTGATCCAGCTATTCAACCTCCTGTGCAGGTCAGAGAGGGTCACCAATTTAATCCCTGAAATATGTATTTAGGTTACAAACTCATTACGATAAAAGTGCTAATATTTTCCTCCAGTACTTGCTTTGTGATATATCATTTACATTTCAAATTTGTTCTTTTTTTTTTTTTTCCTCCTATGTTAGTTGCATCTGAAATTCAACATATTTTCAGAAAGGGAGGAATCTGCTGTGCCACGGTAACAGAATATCGATTAATGATACCCTAAATGCTGTGGTTATACCAGCAGAGGTTATCACCATATAAAAAAAAAAAAAAAAAAATTAAAAAAAAAAGGCTTTATACTCTGAGTATGGATTCTAATAACAGCTTTTCCAAAATGATATATGAAAACACAGCTGAACTAGATTAAATTATGTGCTTTTTATTTTAGGGTATGGAACTTAGCTTGACAATTTTATTCACTGTACAGTAGTTTCTGTTTGGAAATAACACTGAAATCAATAGGAAGTTATGCCTGGGAAGAAGTGCAGCTCTCAGGCTGCATTTCAGAGACGTACCCACTTGTTCAGACACATGATTAAAGTTGTTTACTATGGCCCAGATCCTGCTTCCGTTTAAGTTGAAGATAAAACTCGTATTGATTTTTAGTGGCACCAGAGTTGGACCATACCTCTCAGAAAGTGATGAATGGGCAAGTTGTAGTTCCTCATTTGCTCTGGCATGGCTTGAAGGTGCTGAGCAGCTCTTAGCCGTGGGCAGGAGCCTGGTGCAGCCCCATGCAGAGCAGAATGTGGTGGGCAGGACGTGCTCCCAGTGAATGTCCCTGCCAAATTATTTCTCCTGACTCAGAAATAATTTACAAAATGGAACATTAGTGCACACAGGTGCTGAAAGTTGCATTTATGCCCACATCTACATAGAAATGAACTCGCAAATAGAGTACTGGGAAAGGCTGCAAGATTTGGCCAGCCCGATGTGAGGCAGCATTGACGCCTTCCCTGGAGCAGCCCTGAGCTTGTTCTGCACAGTGTTTGCAGACCAGACATATGTATTTGGAAGACTGGGCAAAGGAATACTCAGTAAGATTTCATTTGTTCATTTCATTTATTTTGCTGCACTCCACCTTTGCCCATTTTACCTGCTGAGCAGCTACTACTGATTGTCTGGAGGACACGTGTGCTCCATGTGCTGTGCAGGTAATGGTCTAAGGGCTTTCAAGTCCATTCCTCCCTGCTTCTGTTGGCCTCTGAATGTGAGAGCTGTTTGAAGGAGTGTGCTTTTGGGACACCAAGTCACAGTGTCTTCCCAGCAGAAATTTCTTTGCAAAAGTCCCTGACCTACCACCGTGTGTCAATGACCACAGAAAACTGCCAGTTCCATGTGGCTCGTGACTTGCCTGGTATCCATCCCTGTTCCACTTAGGGAAGGAAAACAGGAACTGCTTCTCAGCTTAGCTGGAAATGGAGCTTGCAAACAAATTTTCTGAAAGTCTTTTTTTTTCACAGTCGGGACAGACATTTTGTTGAAACTTGCTTGATAGGACTTCGTATTTTAAATGTTAATAGAACCTGAGGTTTTATTCCAAAGAAGTTACTGACCTGGAGTTTTCTTTAATCCTGTAACTTAACGGGTTCACCCTAATGTAGCAGCTATTTTCTGCAGCTGGTAAAATATTATTGCATGTGGGGGGGGAAGCAGAAATGAGACCCCAGGACTGGGCAGCAGCCAGCTGAGTCCTGCCCTGGGGGTGCTGGCCTGGACCAGCAGCAGCACACAGGTGCAGGGTTTTCCCTGGGCTGCAGAGAGAGGAGAGAGACAACATGGAAAGGGAGCAGCCATCTCCTCCGGGTCAGGCAAGAAGGCTGAGTTTGTGTGTGGAATTTAGTTCAAGCTGTTCCACTGCGTTTGAAGATTACGCTGTGCCTGGAGGGATGGGCTTGAAGGTGGCCATCCCCGAGTGCTGACGGGGCAGCAGCCCCAGCGCTGCCTTTTTATACATTTTTCTCTTGAATTGTTCAAATCGTTTCTAAAAACTTTAACTTTCTTTGTTGCCCTGAGTACATCTTTAACTGCAGGGAATCAAATTATTGTTTCTGAAAACTGTTTCTCCCCCCACTTTATTGAAGGGATTTGTTTTATAGAAGTGTTTCTGCGGAAATAATTGTTATGCATGAATTAGCAGATTAGACTCAGCACTGTGCAGTGCAAACGGTAGCAGAAAATACAATAATAATGCGGTTGTAATGAGAATACTTTGGGGCTTTGACCTACCGTCCCAAAATAATTTTGTTATGATGGTAGAAAAAGAAAATTACTCCCAACATTACACTGAAAAGGATTTTTTTTTCCATATTCCCATTGCTGGAATAATTCCTGTTATATCTTGCACCCAAGCAAATCCCATAATTTTTGCTATTAGTTGCTAAGAAACAAATTATAATTGCTGCTCAAATTCTTTACTGTTGTACCCTCTTATTGCCCTGAAGTGCATTCATATTCTTTTTGAAGATTAAATGATCAATGAAGTAATTCTTTCAAGAACAATTAATAAGGAAAACATATTCAGAAAACCACCAAAGTATCTGCATTTTCCTGGCTAAACAAACAAACGCAGCAACAATTGCATTGATTGATCAATGAATTGATGCACTTCTGCTCAGCTGAATGAGGCATTTGGCACCCAAATTAAATCATTTCCACAGTCGTTATTAATATCTGAGTGTTGAGAAAGCACGATGTGCTTTAAACCTCCTGGAAATGAAGAAGAATGGGGTGCGGGTTGTTTTCTCCAGTGTCAGACCACAGCTGGGGCAGTGAGCATGCACTCCTGGCACAGGTATTTCTGTGCTTGTTTGGAGCCTTGGCTTCAAGTCTGTGCCTCCTCCCACAGGTTGGATTTTTAGTCTGGATACTGCCTCCTATTCACTTTAAGTTCCTCCTGATACTTTTTTTTAGTTCTGGGTCCAATAAATAAATCTGCTTTGGTACAGATTCTATGGTAAGAGAGTTTTCCTTAAGCTTCTCACCCTTCCAAAAGGAACGGTAGTTTTGTGGCTCCTGAAACTCCACCAGTAAAACATCGTTTCAAAGCTTGTGGGTGTGCTTCTGTGCCAGAGACACCCATCTCCCCGGGCTGCCCCAGTCCCACCAGTGTGGCTGTGATGTGTGATGACCATCCCCACCTTCTAGCATTCACTCTTACCCAAATGAAGCTGTAAGGCTGCAGCTTCTAAGAGCACAGGCACAAGCTATTTCTGGTGTCCCCCTTTCTGCAAAGGTATAACGCAGCAAAAATATAATTACAAAGGTTAATGCAGCAAAAATATAATCCCCGCTTCTGCAAAGGTATAATGCAGGTATAATATAATTGTATAGACAATTAGCATCTGGGAGCTAGGTATGAGAAATCTGGCTCAAGAGTGTCTCTTCTTGCATGCAGGTAAATAATCCCTGGTTCCTCCTCTGTTGGTTTGTGGGGTTTTTTTTTTTGCTTGTTTGTTTGTTTGCTTGTTTTCAAGGAAAAATAGCATTTATATCAATAAAGGTCTTATCCAAACTTGGGCACCAGTAATGAGTGGGCTCCCAGGGCTGTGTTTGGTGTGACACACAGTGCTCTTTAACAAGGAAACAAGTAAATCGATTTGAGTTATTGTATGTGCACAAATGTTTCTTTGCTAAAACCCAAACTCATCTGTGTGAAGTGCGGCCACTGCCATCAGAGAATCAGCTCACCACCTCCACACCTTTGCCACACAGTCTCCAATGGGACAGAAAACTAGGTTAAGCCTCGGATAAGATTTTCTTTTTTTTTTTTTTTTTTTTTTTTTTTTGATGATGAATAGGACCAACAGGGAGTACGTAAGTGAGGATAGAGATATAACCTACTTTACTTTAATCTGTGATAGAAGGGCCCTTGCCATAGAACATAGGATTCCTCTCAGCTATGTTTCTACCTGAGGGTTATAAATAAGATGAATACATGATTACTTAAAACAGCGGCGGGGCATTTGTAAATAATCAGCACACCTTCTCTCAAAGCTGGCTTTCTTGCCAGGCTTCACAGCTCTTCTGGGAGTGCGATCCTGGCTGCACCATGCACAGCGCTGCTGCAGGCAGTGGGGCACAGAGCAAGAGCCCTGTCCCGTGGGGACACCTCGCCCCCAGCACCTTCAGTCCCAGCTTGCTCACAGCCTGGGGTTTCCTCTGGTTTAGAAATTCAGGGTGCAAGGCACAGGCAATAGGTCTCTTCCATCCCTCTCAATGTTTATTAATTTTACCTTTAATATGTAAAATAAGCAATACCGTACATTCTAAGTCTATATTTATCCAGATACCTAGGGGCTGGATCTCTAAGGAACAAATGTAGACATAGTCATTTGTTGAAACTGAATGTGGACCTGGCTTTGATCACAGTTTGGCATGGTCTGGTGATGTGAAGGTTACCCTGCAGAAAGCTTTGCTGTTACCTGAACTCTCTAATCTTGAGAAGATTATCTTTGCTAAATCATGCTATGAAAAACTCAGGCTGGGCCTGGAAGGAAATAAGAGAGATTTCTCATTTTCTCTGAAGTTCTGAATAAAACAGTGAGTATTCAGGTTCTTAGCACAGATATTTGGGGCAATTTAACTTTTAAATCGAATAGATATTTCTGCATTTGAAGATCTGTTGACCTGAGGCTTAATCAGTCCCGTTGACTTTTCACCTTTTAACTTGATACCACCATTCCCTTTATGGCCTTGATACGTAGGTCATAAAGACAAATGCAGAGCTCCTACAGAAAGCTTAAGGGGAGATCAGGACTTGGTCTTTCTTTTCCTTGTCTCCCCTCGGCTTTGTGCAGGACCTGATACTGCTCCATTTATCAGCAAAATCCCCTGGTCTCGCTCTCCCTCTTGAAGCCCTTACAAGTTACCTGTGTAACCAACAAAGTGGTCATGGACCCTTTGCTTCTTTACCATTGGATTCTTACAGAAACAGTGGAAGTCACCTGAAATCTGGCCTCTTTTTAAAAGGCTAAGAGCCACTACTATAGGAAGCTGTGAATATTAATGTATCCCTAGCAGTTGTATTAATCCTCTGAATGGGGCTATATTTACAGAATATTTTTCTAATTTATTTTTTTTCCTTAAATCAAAGGGAAAAACAGCTGAATAGTTATGTAGATATTATTAGAGTTTCCTTTTGGCATAACTTCAGACTGTAGCCCAGCTATCTTCACTGAGGACAGCCTTACCTCTGCAAATCATTGATATCCAGTTGGTTTGTTCTGATGACAGCTAGAAGGATGCATAAATTACAGAGGAAAATAAATCGTAAATTTAAATTACTATTTTGACAATAGATGAAATAGCTTCAAAATGCAAATGCCAGTATAAAGCAGTATCCTTACGAGTGCATTGACCCTGCAGGGATCTTGGTTATCTGGTGAGATTGAACCATACTTTCTTGAAAAGAGAAGATGGTTTATAGCCAACTGAAACCTGTACATTTTAAAGTCTTCCACTCATGACTTGCAGATATTTATTAGAGTTGATCAGGATATTTCCTTCAAATGTTAATATCTTAAAATTTTCATTAAGAATCCCATAACAACCTTGCCTGTAATGTAGTCTTAAAAAGTCAGAGCAGAGCTGGACTCTCTGCCTGCACTGATGCTCCTGATTTTGCATGAGCAGCCACAGGAGCCATTCTTCTATCATACAACGGTGAGATCTGGGCATAGTCTCCAAGAGGAGTAGTCGCCACCTTCTCTCTCTCTCCATTGCAAACCTTAGAAGTATGTTGGGTCAGTGAACCTTTGTTTTCTGGGCAATATAATGAGGCTTAAGCCAAGTAAGCAGCTGTATAAGTACATGCAAAGAAACTAAGAGGTCTTTGTAATATTCTTAATTATTAAAATGACTTCTTGTATTGTCTCCACTTCTGGATCTAAAACTCCACATCTGTCAAATTAAATAATGTTTATTTATTTATTTACATATTTTGAAGAAATAATTATAATCCTTAGTTTGATCTCTACTAATTCTGTATCGATGCAAAATAGCAGTTCCAGGATCCCTAGATCAAGCACAGCCTGTACCCAAAGGTGGACCCTATCACTGCAAGAAAGCCTGTTTCTGCTGATGGGATGCAAGGCCAATGTCAAACAGTTTTAGCCTAGAGGCTGCTTTTCATTGTGTTTTTTTCTTTCCCATTTTCCTTGTGTAAAATAAAACAGGGAGTCAGTGTTGGCATTCAAAGAACAGTGGAGCTTTAAATATGTTTGTCAAAAATTCTCCTGTTAGTTTTCCTGTCTGCAGCAAATGTGACTGCCATCTCATAATTCATTAGAAGTGAGAGATGAACAGAATGAAAAAAATCTCTCTTCTCTAAGTAGTGCTGCCTGGCATAATAATGTATCTTCTCACAGGCAACCTGAGCAACCGTGTAACCTCTGAAGACCAGGATCTCTGCAGGGTAATTTTTTTGTTTGTGTTTCTATCAAGTAAAGGGAAGCGTCAAGATCAGCAAGCTTGTGTCATATTATTTTGCATTATTTAGGGGTCTGTATTTGCATTCATTTAGCTGCACAAAGTAAGAAGGTGCAGCACAGCACGGTCCAGTAGGGAGCACACAAGGTGTCTGCTGTGTTAGCGCTCAGTTACCAAGCTCGAGGGGGCTGTGCAGTATCTCCTGCCTGCCACTGATGGCAGTTCTGATGGCTATTGCAGAATCTGTGCTGGAAGAGCATGTGCAAATATTGCATTGTTTTGCTAAAAAAAAAAAAAAAAAAAAAAAAAAAAAAAAAAAAAAAAACCATCTAGCAGTAAACTAATTCTGTTCAAGTTAACCCAAGGGAAAATATCTGCCCAGGTTTTCCAGATTAAAGTAATAAAATTTTCTAAGTCCTCAGCATTTTGACTCAAGCAGAAGGCTTTCTTCAAAATGAATGTTTGAAATACTTCCTGTAGAAGGATAGTAAACAGGCAGTTTTTATTAAAAGGAACGTAAAGTCAAGGAGGTGTTTTTTTATTTTATTTTTTTGGTAACATCATAGCAAAGAGTAATTTTATTTGGGAAGAGAACAGTGGACAGCTTGGACAGGTTGCAGATATTTATAAGAGCCCCTGTTCAGTATGATGAGTGGCATAAAAGAAGGTTAAAAAGCACTGGGGCTGTACTGTTGCCTATTCAGGGGAAAAGATGAAATCCCAGCAAGGTGCTGAGGCCACAGCGTGCCACAAGGAGCCGTCCCAGGGAGGACAAGCAGCTCAGGCGTGATGTGATGGAGGAGGAAACGGTCCAAGTGCTGCGCGGGCATCCGTGACTTGTGCAGCTGTGTTTTGGCCAGCGGCACTTGTAAAACTGCAGGAAGAGCTCTCGCAGTCGTTGAGATGCAAGGTAAAAGCCTGAGGAGAAATTGTAGCCATGCGGATAGACAAATCAGTCTGTGATAGATGGTGGTCAGAAAGACTTGGCAAGATTTAAACACAGTCTCAATATGAGAACCCAGATAGAGATGTCAAGGTCCAAGATGATGCATAGGTCAGAGATCTGAGTGACAGGCAGGGCGGGGAGGGCTGGGGAGGAAAACAAGCTGTTGGCTGGCACGTATTTCATTCTGTTTTTCTTGCTGGCTCTTCATATTTTACTTGTCTCCTGCAGACTTAAACAGACGTTTGACTTCAGTGGGGCTGGTCCATGTTCTTAAATAAAAGTCTCTGCAGCATCTGTTTTCAGAGCACACAGGCAGGCTGCTGCAGGGCAGGGGCTGGGTGTCCTTGTTTTGTGCCCTCTCCTGTGGGCAGTCCCACTGCTGGCAGGTCTCCCTTCCAGGAACGAGTGGGAGAAGCTCAAATCTGGTCTAGTGTGTAGCCCTGGGAGCTGTGGGAGAGGCTGATGAACACGTACATCCAAACACCAGATATTTCCTTCTGTAACCACCAGCGTGGCCATTCACAGAGCCATTCTCCCTAGCAGGAGGCAGCGTGCCTCCTGTACAAATGTGTGGTTTCAGTTCAGGATTGGGAGTCCTCCAAGTACACATCTCATGTCCCTACAGCAAAGGCTTATCTGAGAATTTTTGCATCTTGTGAAAATGCTACCCGTTTCTGTTCAGGAAAAACGGGGAATGTAAAGGTCTGGAAGTCCAAACTGGACCTGGTTGTTTGGTAAAAATCCACAGGCAGAACAATGTTTAATGCCTACAGTAATAAAGTCCAACCTGAATTATTTTCCAGAGGGGAGGCAGGCTGGGAGAATGACAAGATGTTTACATCTACAACTTTTTTTTTTTTTCCAGTAAAGTGAAATCCCAGTGAAAATTCTGTTCTAAAGGTCAGATTAGAAAGCTTTCATCCCCAGACTTGTAAACCATTTCTCAAATCAGTGACTCTAAAAATTATTCATTCAAACACCAGCTCTTAAACTAAAATTCTATTAAGCTCTGTATCAAAGGGGTTTTTATTCCAAACTGCACAGCCAGCTGTGTAGTCCTGACACAACAGCAAGGACATGGGCAGAAGAACTTAATCTTTGTGTATTTGTGAAAGGGATGACATAAAACCCTGCTTTTAAAAAGTCAGGCACAGGTTTTATAGAGACAGTGTTTAGAGATATTAGAGCCATAAATATCAAGAGGCAAATCTTGTCAAGTGTTTCAAGAGCAAAAAGCTTTAATGCTTTTGTGGGTGCTAGTCATCAGTTAAAGTGCTTTCAGCCTGCCTTCATATAGACAGGCTATGATTTCTTCAAACCAATGTCCTCTAAAGTCTGTAATTGATTGAGATGCACTAGAATCTCATCTTCAAGACTGTATTATGGGCCAAATTAGCATAGTTTATAGCCTGCATCCAATGAAGTCATATTATTCCATGGACGGCAATGCAAATTACTTTTTTTTCCATCTGGTTGTGTATTTTATCCAGGATATTAAAGAGTGCTCTGTTGTATGTGTATTAGAGTTAGGCAAATTTGATGAAAACAATTTGGAAGAGGGCTTATGTTTTGGTAGAAGGGTCTTTATTCAGTCAGAATGAGGAAGATTTAGCCAATCCCACCGGTCACTGTTTTGTTGAATAAGGTGTTGTTGCCAGCCTGTTCCGAATCCCCTTGCCATCACATCATATGGCCCTTAATCAAAGAATTCCAATTGACTTTGATTCAAGGACTGAATATGACCTTAAACATCAATCTAATTTTTAGATTGCTGGGATCATATTAAAATTATTAAGGGGTATGAGAAGGAAAACCACGTTACGCTCTGTAAATCTCTTTAAGTCATGGTTGAAAATTGACTTTAGGTGTCTTGCCTGTATGTGTGTACGTAAGTGGATTTTGAGTTTCTTTCATGTAAATTAACTACACCTTACCTATGTCATTACAGTATTTCCCATACTTCCTGTTGTTTGGGAGCTCAGTGCATGGTTGTTCAAAGTTTGTATGAAGTTTAATGTATATAGTGTTTTTTTGTGTGCGTGTTTTTTTCCACTAATGGAGACCCCAAATTGTCAGTGAACAAATTTTTTGTTTTGTTTTTAGTTTTCTAGTGTGCCAATTCTTAACTTATCAAATTCATTTTTAACCTTTCAAGTTTCTTGTATCCACATTGCAACCAAACCTCAGGGTTGGAATATGAAACCACACACCCCGTGCAATTTATATGGGAAAAGATTCATGCGGTCTAGCTACTACTACTGCATCACTTGCTCTTTATTCACTGATCACTCTCTCTGTTATATCCAAGTTTTACTGTGTACGTTTTATATAGGTTGGATTCTTGTTTTTTTGTATTCAAACCCACTTTTGCTTTGTCCCAAGGTTATATTCCATTAATGAAGGGTAGCTGTGGGTTTCTACAGATAGCTTCTAGACCGGTTTGTATCCTGTGTCTGCATCATCAAAGCCTTTCAATTATCTTGTGTTTGTATTTTTGGGTTCCCATGTTACAATCCTTTGTTTTTCCTTCAATTGTATGCATGCTCTATTAAGGTTCACTGAATAGCTCACTCTATAAAAATAATAATCCGTTTGAAGATATAGATAAACACACAGATAAAGGTATTATGCTTGAGTAGCTGCTTGCTATTAACATCAGCTCACTACAGCAGTATCACTGATGTGTTACCAAATTTGCTTACAGAGATCTCTAGAGATAGACTTTAAGTCAAATACAGCACCACAGGAGCCACTTTTTCTTTCTTTTTTTTTTTTTCTCTAAGCCTGAATATTAGTCATGTTTTCCTTTGGAAATTAAAATTCAGTGATGTATAAAGAAGTGATTGATGTATGTATGTTTTGGCTAGAGTATAGTAAAAGGAGAAATAGTTTCATATCAGTTAAACAAGAATGAGAATAATAGATAAAAATAGCATTGACAGCGCTTTTCTAATCATTAGGAAAAAATCTTAAATGTAATGACAAAGGGTTCACTAATGGTGTATGAGTTTTTGACAGTATGCCATTCAAGGAGATGTACAGCAGTGCTTCTTTCTACGTGATATAGTCACAGAAATTGGCTTTCTAAAAGACATGCAGACACCTGTCACAATCAATTTGAATCATTTTCTGTTCGTGTAATTTTCTATAATATTTTTGTTTTTGTTTAAGAGTTTGTTAGATCTAAAATAGCCTTCTTGCATAGAGTTCTCTCTTAATTTTGGAACTGGCATAATTATAAAAGTACTTTGGATTCTAAAAATATGCTATGCATTTAAGAAAAAAAAAAAAAAAAAAGCCTAAGAAGGAAAAACCATGGAAACACTCCTCTGGCAAACAAAGTAAGGCAAAACAGAGCTTAGCTTTCATAAAAAATAGGGATCTCTCTGTCAAATCACCAATGACCTGAGACTTGCAGCTCCTAAGGGAAGCCTCATTGTTTCACTCTTGTTTCCAGGGTGTGCTGAGTTCAGCAGCTGAATTATTTCCGTGTTGTAGCCAATAACAGGAACCAAATGGACCTTGTGTACACACGCTGTAAACACTCTGCTTGGGTAAATACCTTAAAATAGAACAATCAGTGGAGCTATAAATGAAAATGGATATAAATACTAAAAGCACAGGTCCGATATTGCACTACTCCCTGATAACCTTGATATTGGGGAACTTAAGAGAACAAGGAGCTAATCTGCTCCTGCTAACTTGTTGGTGCTTTGATGTCATCTGTGAAATCTTTCTTTGAAAGAGCAAACTTTGATTTCTGAGACTTATCGAGTAATCGCTTAGAAAAAAGACTTACCAAATTTCATTTTACCTGAATTTCATAAATGAAGTACAAACACAAGTAAGTCCTAATAAAGGATAAAAGGCTACAACTCTTGTTTTGCTTATAATTGAATCTTCCTTGCTCTAAAGACTGGCTTTTGTACTTGAAATTTGGGGAAATTTTTCATTACTCTAGACAAAGTTGGATAATTGTTACTCTGAAATCCATATGTTTTCGATTAAAATGTTCGTATGCCATTTTCTGAGACAAACTACAAAGTCTTAAGGGGCTTTGGATCATTTCAAATTGTTTAAGCTTTTATTAAACCACATTTGAGGTTTTGGAAGGAGGTCATTCAATTCAATACCCTGCACAAAATGAAAAGGTGATGGGATTAAGGTATGGGGACAGCTGCTGCTGGCATGTTCTTGGCTCTTGAATGATTTTGAGGAATAAGAATCTGAATTAGACTGACGTCAGTCACTGTTACTTGCTTACGCTGTGTTACTAGATGCTAAGGCAGACTTTTACTGGAGGTCCCAGAAAAATCTAGTACCTGAGGGAACAGTATGGAGCTGTGACAGGGGAGGGTCAGACTGGATGTTAGGGAAAGCTTCTTCCCCCAAAGGGTGGTCGGGCACTGGGACAGGTTCCCCAGGGCAGTGCTCACAGCACCGAGCCTGCTGGAGTTCAAGGAGTGTTTGCACAATGCTCTCAGACATAGGGTCTGATTTTTGGGTGGTCCTGTGTGGAGCCAGGAGTTGGATGATCCTGGTGGCTCCCTTCCAACTCAAGACATTCTGTAATTCTGTTCTATGATCTAGTAATGCAACCAAAAATATTCAAGTTCATGTTAAAGGATGGGTGTTAGCGTGTACATGCTAATAGTGTATCACACTCATGTATAGTCTTTTTGTTACATGTCAAGTTTATGTACAAATGTCAGCTAATTAGGTGTTTTTAAGACAAATACTCATCATTAGCAGAGTGCAAACTTTGACACTGAGAATTTACGTGACTTTCCCAAGGTCATGCAATTGCTAGTATAGAGTCAGCGGCACAAATCAATGTGTTTTTCACAGATTAAATACATGTCCCTTTATACTCGTGTGTGTCCATGAAATCTGATTGAGAAGTGACACTGTGGAGATAAAGTTTAAATGGTATCCTCACTCACTGCTTGAATGAGGTCTGATTAAGTGTTAAGTACACTAACCTGTGTGTGTTTCTGCTAGACTACCCTCAGAATGGTCTCCTTTATGCACTGAAAACATTGCTAATCTCTTCCTCATATAGTACTGAAGTTACTGGAGCTTTTACAATATTTTCTATTTTCATTGGAGTCATTGGTTTAGTATTGTGCACTGCAAATAGGCTTTGGCAGTACATTGACCTCCAGAATGAGAAGTACTACTATTTCCTTCCTCAGTAATTTCTCTTGATCAATTTGGCAATCACCTAATAAATAGAGAGAATGCCCAAACTAAATAGGGAAAAAACAACATGCAAGGGAATTATTTTATATATCTAATATCAGATCTACAAATATCTGATCTTAATTATTTTGAATCACACATCATAATAAAATTTGAGAGTTTTTAATTGTTGTTTCTCTTTTTCAGTCCTAAATAATTACACATTAGGAAACAAGATTGTGCCTAGTTCTTGTACCTCAAAGGACACAGAAATTTATATGCAGGCAAATTTATGTAGATTTTATGTACCTACTAAAGTTGTATTTTTTCATTGTTTACATTTTAATGATTGTATCACGGTTTTATTGTCTAAAGTAACTTTTAATTATTTTTTCCTTTCATTTAAAGATAACCACTTAGTGAAATGTGCAGGCCTGCAGTTTTATTGTATCTGTATGAGTGTATGAAGAGAGAGGCATCATTGGCAATCACTATTTTGCTGCCATTTGATGTGGTTTCAATGATGAGTTTATGAACAAAACACAGTGAATTGCACTTTTTGCTCACTCAAATGACCTAGGATTTTTCAGGCAGATGCCTGCTGTGTTGATTAGTCAGGGTAGGTTTTCATCCTTATTGCATCTGCCATACTGTGCAATTTTCTTTTCCATTCTATGAATAAAAGGAGTATTTCTTAATGGTTGTATACTGTCTAGTGCCTCCAATATGGATCACTGAATGTACACATTTTCACCAAAAGTGCATGCAGGGATCCTGGCTCCAACAATATATCTTTCTGCCCATGTGAGCAGTCCTTGATTCTGGTCATGTATTGTTTGTTTAATGTGTAAATATTTTTATTGAAATTAAGGCTCCTTTCTGTCTTGATCTACGCAGTGAAAGATCACTGTAATTGAAGCAATTCCCACCCTAAAAAATTTAATTAAATTTCAAAGATGCCTGCGTGCTAAAACTTAATGAACTTATCTCTTCCAGGCATTGTTTTGCTTCATCTTGTTCTCTCCCTTCTGTTTACTGATGCTCAGTGCATTATATCTAACATTTAACTGTAAAGTCTGAAAATGAACATGTCTTTTATTTCTGTTATGAGGTATTTAGTACCCTGTGGGGAGCTTGAAATAATTAATCGTAGCGTAATTATTTTCAGATTTCTTGCGTACTGTTTTGCCAAGTCCCAGGAGCCCACCTCCAGGCCTCCCAGGTCTGTCAGTGGGCATCAAGCCACCAGACCATCACCCTGGCTTCCAGACCTCCTCCTCCTCACCAGCGTTTCATGCACCAGACATCTAGAAGGATGTAGTGCCCTGTAACATAGCTCCTATTTATCACTGCCATATTTCCACCAGTTTATCCCTAACTGAACCTGGCTGCGTAAGTGTGATAGAAGTTACTGTTTGTACATGCTCTAGAAAGGTGATCTTGATCTGCAGACCTCAAGGGTGCTGAACCCTCTGTTTTCTGTTGTAATTTATGCCAGCAGCTGATCATCATCACTCACAATAAGCCTTACAGAACTTCTGTTTCCATGACTTCAGCTTCCTAACCATTAGTTTTTGTTACATCCTCCTCCACTAGCAAACACTTGAAGAGATAGCATTGTCTCTTCATGACAATACTTATGCAGGTAAACCAGAAATGTCTTGCTTCCTTTTGATAAAGTAGAGTGACCTGTTCAAGGCTTTCACTGCCTCCCTCCCAAATCTGAAATTGTCTTTTCTCCTATCGTTGTCTATATGCTCAGCAGCTTTTCAAGATCTTGAATTGTTTTGTTTTCAAAATACAGGGCAAAAATATTTGTATCAGGGGACAGTGACTGCATTGACAATGTACACAGGGGAAACAGATGAACAATAAGCTGTAGAAGACTGTAACACGGTGTAGGTAGCATGGGGAGCAGAATAAGGACAGGTATGGGTAGTGACCAGCCCTGCTGCAGCATGTGCTGAACAGCCCCATTGCCCCGGGGGTTCATTGGCCCCAGCACAGCGGGCAGGTCCAGTGAAAGGGCACCTGCAAACCTCAGCCAGATTTCCCAAGTCTCCTCATTCTGCTCAGGTGTGCTTTTTGATAGAAAGAGTGCTGATATCGAGAGAAACATGGAAGTATGATAGTCCCACTTCAAGCATTCCTCCAAACTAGTAAGTGTGCCAAGAAGTCAGGCAGCTTGCTGGCTTGTAAGTCTTCTGGGCTTTTTCAGTGTGTTTGTATGTTGTTAGTTTTTTTAACGACATATAAGAACAAAAATCGTCACATGTAATCCTATCCCAAAGCTAGGATCTTTGGGTTTAGGGGCAAGGCAAACTAGAATGGGAGTGAGGCTCATCAGGGAGATGCAAGCAACTAAAGCATTTACATTGTAGTTCAGAGTCATTCTCTAGCTGCAAGGGTATTTTTTTTTCCTGCTTTACTGTCCCATTGATTTTTAATGTCAGAAGTACACAGAATAATTTCTTGCTGCTCTCCAGGCAGGGCACTAGACAACTGTGTTTCCTTTGGAAGACGATAACAGAAATAGGAAAAAGTGTTAGAGTGTTACTCCTGCAAGAAAGCTTCCTGTGGGGAGGTATCCAGCAAGTGTGTTTAACTTTTGTCTACCAACCAGTTTTACCTCCATGTATGGGGAATTCAACTGTGCAAAATTTCAGCGCAATATTTTGCACCCATTTGAGCAGAAGCTTGTAGGAAATGTTTTTGTCCATTTTGCACAGCATGTGAAAGCAGAAGAACCTCTTGAATCAGCACATCACTGATCTGTACACTTTGCAACCATTCAACAATACTGATACGATTCCTAACTTCTCAGCAAAGATCGCATAGCAAGTTGATGTTTAAATGAAGTTTCTTACTAATAGATTTTTTTAAACATAATTATACTATTATTAATTCATGTTACTATTTAGGTATTGCACAAATAAATTTAAAATGTGGATTTCAGAAGGCGTCAGAATAATCAGTCCAATCAGTTTGATGAGACATTAGCCTTTCTTATAATTACCTTAATCTTGCTAGTTTATTCAGAGACAGATTTTTAGCACATGCATGAGGCTTTTTGGAATTGACAATTGACTTTAAAAACTCAATAGTTTGCACCGGGAATGATAATGATGAATGCTCTGCTTTGTTTGCTGCCTCTAATTGATTTTGACCATTCTTCCATCATTTCCTAGTTGTTCATCCACACAGAGACTTCTGTTCCTAGTAGCAGCTCTTTTCTTGTCATAAATATATGGCTGTTTTGTCAACAAATGGGTTATTTGTTCCTTGCAGAAAAACTTTGAGGACTAGATTTGCATTTAGACTACTGAGTCATGCACTTTCTCTCCACGCTATTATAATTGGGAGTTGCTGGGTCACCAAGCAGGTGCTGTTTCTTATGATTGGTAATGAAAGACCTCTCCCACTCCCTCCCCCGTGATTAACTGAAGCGTTCCCTAGAGCACTGTACAAGTAGGCTTAACCATGCAGGCTGAGTGGATGCAGTTTTTTTTTTTCTTCTTACCTTCTAAAGCAGACCTGCATATGGCTCTTTTAAAATTTGTGCATGGAAACTGAATCCAGTGCAGTCTCTAAAATGGTGTGTGTATATGCAGAGGGCATAATGGATTAGTTACTGCTGCAAAGACAGAGGAAAACAGTTACAGCTAAATACCGATATGAAGAATCTTCCATATTATATATTATTTAACTAATAAATTCTTCTGTGATTGTCTGCTTTATTTTCTCCCTTATCTATATGCTGTATCATAAATTGCTTTACATGACCTTGAATCTTCACGAGGATCTTCTGCTTATATATTGCTCTGCCTAGACAAGAGTCTGAGCAAACAGCTCACACTTGTGAACTTGCTGCTAAATTGATATCCAGATTACATTCGGACCAATTCTAAACTCATCTAGTTTTGAACCTTTTGTGTGAACCCATTTTGCCCAAGGAGTTTGATTATACAACAGAGCTGGCAGCTGATGCAGGCAGCACCATGACCTTGATTTGGTCAGCATTGCTTCTGTCCATGGATTGAAGCAGAATTTTGGACTGGTTCTGTTTTCATGAGTAGTTCACTGCAGTGCAGCATCTTTTTAAAATCTCCCTCAAACCACAATATTTAGCCTCTGAAATGCAAATGAAAAAGATGAAATTATAATGAGATCCCTGGAATGATGAAACGTAGAGCATTAGGGCATGACAGACCTGTGCTGGAAATCTCATGATGACTACTAGCACAAGAAAATTTCTACTTGTTGATTCCATTGTAGCTCCCTTTTTGCCCGGATTTTGTCCTGAATTTGACTTCAGCAGGACATGTCCATGAGCAAGGTTTCTAAGTACTAGCATTAGAATAACAGCTGATCTGCATGACAGCCCAGCTCTTTCAGATTGGTTTGTATTTATGTACATGATTAATTTACCATGATGCGAATGAAGGCAGCAAGCACTGCCTGTGCACATGTGGCACACTCAGCTCCAACTCAGGCCACTCTGAGGTGGTGGCCTGCATACTAGTCAGTATGAAACAAAATTTTAATTTTTTTAAGTATGCACACCAGTGCTTAAAAAGTAATAATTTAAAAAAAAAAAAAAAAATCAAGAGTGGATAAAAATCAAGGGTTAATTTTTCACACTTTTAAAATTATAATGATGTTCCTACTAATTCCTGCTGTTAAATATTTATCACCTATGTTTCCTCCAGTTCCCAACTGCACTAACAGGTTTGCAATCACCAAACCATGTCTCAGCCACACGGAAAGCAGAAAAAATGAAACCTGAAATGCAAGGGACTGTTAAAGATAAAAGGCTATGAAAGTATTCAGTGTGTTACTGCTCCCACAGCAGCCAATGATGCTGATCAATAAGTGGTGCCGCTGCTCAGCTCGCAGAGCATCACCTCATCATTTAATAGCAAGTTTCTTGAATTCAGTGAGCAAGGCAAGAGAGGGAGCTGCATTTTTGCAGTACATGGCCCCTGAAGGAGAGCAAAGGGAGAGAGGTGGAAGAAGGAATTGAATTTAATTAAAGCACTGCGTGGCTAACATAGTTATTAACAGGAGACTTCCTTATGGGAAAGGAAGGGTTTCTACACATGGGTTGCAAGGGCATCGGTAACAAGTCTCCTAAAGGGAAACAGAACTGGGTTATAATGTAATTGGGGGCTGTGATCGTTTAAGGCAATAGTTCTTAAATTTATAAGAAAAAACTCTAGCAGCATTATGGGTTGGTGGAGTTTTCTCTGGATGTTTCTTCTGCCCTGGATAAGTCAAAAGCTTTTCCCCTTACCTTGAACAACACCTTGAAACTTGTGGAGATGTTTTCTGATCTTTTTGTTGCTTTTTTGTTGGTAGTTGGCTGCCACAGCAGCCTTCTGCTGCACTGTAGTCCACCCAATTCACATGAACTTCTCATCCAAGCTGATGCTCACTTTGTTTCCCTGTCACACAGCAAAGTCCTAATGAACCTTCTGTCCTCATTAGGAAAAAAACAATTCCCTTTAAATGATTTCTTTCTCTCTTGGCAGATCTCGAAAACTTCAAGACCAGAACAAGAAGCACTGTATCCGTCCGCCAGGGCCAGGGCATGGTGCTGTTGTGTGGACCACCACCTCATTCTGGAGGTAAGGCCATTTACTTCTTCTGCTTTGAGGTTTCAGTGGCAATTTGCAATGTTCTCATTCTCAGGCTATGTTTCAGAAAGTTTAAAGAACAGCTCTGTGTTGGTGCCAGTCTGAATGGTTTGTTCTGAGTGGTCATGCTAAGCAAACATTGAGGGAGATCTCCCATTGGGTATGAGGGCAGAGAAAGCTTATGCAAACTAGAGCAGTATGTTATAGGGAGAAGGCATGGCCAAGATCTTGTGGAACATGGAACTTTCAGAAGCCTTTTTGTATTTGACCTCTGTGTGTGTATCTTCTGAAAAAAAGGTTGAAGGTTGTTGTTAGAGTTACTTTTGTACATAATCTTTTCATTATCGTTTTAATTTTTCAGACACTTGTCACTGTTTTTGCCTTGTGGGTACTCAGCTTGTTAGTGATTGTCCAAGTCTAATACAGTGATTTATTTCTGAATGGCAGTACATATTTTTCCTACTGTTTTTACGAGAGGAAGAGGCAAGGCTGAGTGGTAAGGGAGTGGAGGAAATACCATGCTAATAAATTACATAGGGATCCTGCAGGCACTGCAGTATTCGCCATTGATGCTCATGCCACCACCTGTTTTTCTGGAAATCATAATCTGAAGCACCAGACAGAATGATGGGCAACCCCACTACCAAAAGTCTCTGACGATATGCCACTCTGTGAACTATCATTTTTGTCTGACAACATATTTAAATCCATTGGAATTATAATAGATCAGTACTAACTGTAACTCAAGGCCCATTGAATGTCTGAAAATACAGACTCTGTGCAGAAAAGTATTCAACCTGTCTTCTCTTGATAGTCGCTGGTATCTCTTAACACCAGAAAAAAAAAAAAAAAAAAAAAAAAAAAGGCAGATTTGTGACTTTTATGGAGAAATTGAAAAGCTGTAGTAGCAGACAGGCAAAAAGAAATCTGCAATGTTAGAATGGTCTTACTGATGTGTCCTCTGTAGACCATACTGTAGTTGTGTTTAAAAATAAAATAAAATAAATTATTCCCTCTTAAAATCTTACTAAATTGTCTTTTTTGCACCTGTCACTTCTTATACTCACTTTTTAGAACAGGGGAAATGGCATATATGTCTTAATGTATAATGTAGCAATTATTTCAGTGCAGTTTGATCTATACAGGTTTAAATACCAGTACCATATTTAACACAACAATTCTTTCAACTGAGCAAAAACTTGTTTTAAATGTGGCAATCCTGTCTTGTGGCAAGTCCATGTCTTGCACTGTTATACCCAAAACAAAGCTTTAGAGAAGCAGTCAGCCCATTGTGTCTCCCTTCCTTGTGGCTGCCATCAGGCCTGGGGGTGAGGCGTGTGGAACCGCGCAGCCTGCAGTTCAACAACCAGCCCCAGCACCGAGCTGGTCTATCAGAAGGCATTTCAGTATATCATCAGCAAGTGGTCGTCTTCTGCAGCTCTGCGTCCCTTTTAAAGAAATTTGCAATCATGCTTTGAAATCTGTCTGTCCTCTTCCTTGCTTGTCAGCCGGACAAGAATTGCCTTGCGAGCCGTTTGCCATTAGGCTGCTTTTTGTGCTCAAATGCAACAAGACAAGCGCTTACAGAGCTCCCCAGCCACTCTGACCAGCTGGCAAAGGCCTTGTCAGGGCAGCCAGAGTGCCACCGGCACACAGCAGAATGAGGAAAGGGCCTAGGTCTGCAGGCGTCGTGACCCATGAGGCCTGCTACCACTTACACATCAAGAGCTGGAATTGTAAACATTCTCAGGGGAACCTGACCCAAAAGCTCTTTGGAATGAGGATAAAGCCCATTCAGCAGAGCAAACAAATGTTTTGCAGTACTAAATGTGTTGGCCTTTGAGTTGTGTGGTACTTTTATATAAGGCATGTTTCAGGTGCCAGGCACTAGTCTCTGCAATGGGAAACCTCACTATTTCATACCGTAGGGAAGGAGCTGTATGGCAAACATACCTACCTACTTCATTTATTCAGTGAGGGCCTCCTTCACTTTTGGCTTCAGATGTTATTTCTCCTATTAGTTCAGGAGATTATCATGAGAGCTTCAATATCTCACATTTCTGATATTCATTACTTGAAGGTGATTCTTACACCTGTAATGCCAAACCCACAAAATTACTCGTTATTGCATCACATAACTTTTATGAGAGTGGTTCCTGTATTTATTAGGTATACACCAGAATTACGTGCCCTCTGGTCTGTGTGGATGGAGCTTGCCACCTCCCCACCCCTGAAATGGGTCTCACTGCAGCACCTCATTAGGAAGCTGCCAAAGCTAGACAAAAAACACCGAAGATGGGTTGTGGACCAGCCATAAACTCATTTGGAGTCTGTGATGCTATGGGAGATGTCATTCAGGAGGAAGAGTTGATCCAAGTATATTCACTGATGATACACACTCTCCAGAAAGGCCCCAAAGTTATTTCAGATTTCTGCAGGAAGGAAAGAGCACCTTTCAGTGACAGAGAGGTGAGTGCATTTCTGGAGTCCAGACAGGCAGAAAATTGAAGGGTAATTATTTCCTGTTGTCATTTGGATGGGAGATGTCTTCCTACTTGGCCACATTTTAGTGCCTGCTTTATTCCAGCTAGAAAATTATCTTGTTTGTATCAAGCCAGATCCACAATTAGTCTAAATTGATACTATTGCAATTTTGTACCCAAGCTGGGCTGGGTACTCCCCTGGTGGTTTACTGGTTTGCATAGAAAGTATTTCATGGAAAGTCAAAGTAGTTCCAGGTAATTGAGACTGAGACCTTTGTTCTGCAGGAATTAATCTTCTCTGTGAAAATAATTTCATTTTCTCTTCCTTCCTCCTACTCCTTCCTTGCAAGTTGAGAAATAAGGATGAGTTTTAAAAGTCACAACTGCAAAGTTAATGCTTTTCAATCATGTGCATCGCATTTCTGTCAGCCAACTGTATGTCTCCCAGTGTAATAGAAACTATTTGGTCTCTAGCAGTTATTGCACAATTACCACAGCTATCTCCTATTCCAGCTCTGGGCAGATGGAGCTTCATAAGAGAATATCAGATATCACTGGAAACTAACTGTATGTTGGAAAATGACGGTGTTTCATTGGCAGCTTCCATCCCAAGGGTCCAAGGCAGTGTTTGCAAAGCTGTAGAGAGCAGTTCCTCCCCATGCCCTGCTATGCCACCTCTGGGATATAATGTTGCAACTGTTTAACATGGTAGTGCAACAGCAGAAAACAGTCAGGCTAGAAGTGAGAAGTAATACATGTAGTTCAAAGTGTGAGTGGCATTAAGATGGAGGAAATGCAATTACTTATTTTGGAATTTGATTAGGACAGAAAAGCTGACTTATCATCCTTGCAAAAGTGCCTGGAGACATTAATGACCAACTCTGAAACAGAGGACTGCCTGGGGAAAAATTCTACATTATGGCTTTTTTTTTTTTTTTTTTTTTTTTTGACTTTGGTTTCTGTTCTGCATTGAAAATGACATTATATATATATATATATATATATAACTGGAGAGTAGCTGTTGCTTTGATGATGAGGGTATTCACTAGAATGGGAGAAGCCTGGGGAAAAACAAACAACAAAACAATAAACTGGCTGATTCCTGAGTACAGAGTTCAGGATATCCTTCAGGGTGCCAGAGGTGCAGTTCTTCCCTGATGGTAAAAATCTCCTGTGTCTGAGGGGGGGAATCAGTTCCAGCTTTTCCTCAGCTTTGAATTGACTCAAGTGGCAAGGCTTAGAGCCCCCATTATCTGCAGAAATTTGATAAAGGAAATTTACATATATTAGAAGAGAATCTTTACCTGTCCACTGCTGTGTCATTGGTCATCTTGGTCTTTAAGATCCAGGATTGTACTAAAATTAAAATGTCTGTCTGCATCCAGACCTTTATCCTTTCATCTGTAATTCACTCTGATACTTTGCTACTTGGAATTACCCATTTTTAAAGAGCTGGCAGTTAAAAGTGAAGTTATATTGGCCTACATACACTGGCTGTTGAGAGGTTTTTTCTTCTTAATGATGCCAAATAAAAAGCTTCCTATTACTCATATGTTACCAGGATTTTATCCTGAAAACAAGTCCAAATGATTAACAAGTATTTTCAGCATCATAAAGTGGACCACATACAGCTTGCACAGAACAATTTCGGTATCTCCATGCGTGCCCTAATTTTTTATTTTACCATGAATTGGAGATTGACCATATGAATTCAGGCTTCTTCCTTGAAACAAAATGTGTTTCTTGCGGTACATTTTCAACAGGGAGTCACTATTTTCTCAGGTCAGTGCATCCTGGTGTTATATTTTGTTAAGAAGTATAATGATGTGATTGCATCCTATGATGAAGTGCTTGCTGAATGCTGGAAATCTGGAAAATAAATGCTCATCCGGAGCTCAGGAAGTCACTGGGCTGAAAACCAGAATAAATGCAAATCAAACATTTGCTTCTGTCATATTTTCTGCTCTCATAGCAGTCAGTGCCTGAGCCCTTGAAGCCTGTCCTGCTGTATTTATACTGCCTTCCTGCTAGAAATTTTAAATTCTTTTTTTTTTTTTTTTCTCCTTTCCTACTTGTTCACTACTCTAAATCAGCATAAGTAGTAGTGGAAAAAGCCTACCTGAGTTGTTAACATTTTTCTGAAATAATTATCCTGAGCATGTAGGGTTTTCCCTTATTATTTCCACTGCTTTTTAATTAAAAGCCTAATGATGTTCATGTGTCAACCAGTCTACCTATGAAGCTCTATGGAAAAAATAACGTAAGAGTAAATGCAGTTATGGGAACATGGTACAAGGTGCACGTGTAACAGCTCAATGAGCAGTGGTAGAAATTGGGCACATTGTAGACAAGAAAAGCCAGTTGAAAGTCTCGACTAGACCACGTATACCTGGTGGTGCTTCTTACATACTTAAATCACACGGTAATAGTTTTGGAAACATGAAGAATCAAAAAGTTTTCATGACTGTTTTGATGAGGCTAGTTATGGTACCTCAGCATTTCTTAGGATGAGCCCTATGATTTGGGTACCGTAAAAACAACGCTATATTGCTTTACATTTTTGAAACACTCCTAGATCAATACCATCTGCTGTCTCTCCTCAGAAAAGCTGTATGAATAATTGATGTGGGGGCATAGCTAGCCAAAATGAAAACAAAAATACAAAAAATAACTTGGATTTGTCCGAAGTGTTTCATTCCATTTTGTATTTTTAAGCCTTTTTATTACATTTAGATATATTTAGAGACAATGAAGCATTTTGAAATGTAAAATAGTCTGTTTAATTTAAAGCTGTTGGTGAAAACATTCTTTTTTTTTTTTTTCCAGTATTGTTAATAAAATTTGGCAAGATAAATTTAATTAGAAAAAAAAGAACACCCCCTGATAAAAATGAAATAAAATAAAATGAAGCAAGCCCTCCCTTGTATATCTCAGGGCTTTAATCACAAATGAATTCCATACGGGATATGCCCACAAAGTGCCTGGAGGTCTTTGCCCTTTTAACTTTATCTCCAAATTTTAAAAGAGCAAACCATTTTTTATGCCAAATAGTTGTTTTTATTCAAGCTTGTGGGAACTGAGTTATTTAGCTGCCACTTTTATAAGATTTATTTGCTGTTCAGGGCAGACTTAGTTAATATTTTAACAACTACAGTTTCCAGCTACCTTCTAACATCCCTGGTATTTCATTGCGAGTCTAGAGATTAGAAAAATACAGTCATAGAAAGGTGTGAAAGTTTCACTTGACAGTTGGTAGCACACCCATAAACAAGCAGAAAAACAAATCTGTAAATCCATCCCTAAAATCCTTCCCCTTCCTGTCTTTGGGAAGATAAATGAATTTGTCTTTGGGGTTTTTCTTCACTATTTTTTCCCTTCCCCAGATTTTTTCTTATTCATCTTTATGAAAGATCTATATACACAATGTTCTCGTGACATTTGCCTTCCTGCCCTTGTGGGAAAATCCTATAGAATAAAAGATTTCCAAGTGTTGTGAGAAGTGATGAGTGTATGTGGAGAACTGATGAAAATGATCTCTGAATTACTCAATTATTTAAATTGTGTTTCCTTTACATTCCCTAGAGGCTTGTCATGTTCTGAGGTCTGTCTTTCCATAGCCCGTACCACTGCTCTTCACATCTATAACACATTTATTCTCATTCTTCTTAATTCATCTCTGTAATCTGTGGAAAAAAAAAATAAATTATCTGATAATTTTTTAGATTGGGAAGTGCTTAAATATTCAAATGAAAACTTTCTGCCATTTCTGAAGGATACACCTCCTCCAGCCCACATGCTTATGGCCATTGAAGAAGTTCTTGGTGGTTCAGGACCTTGAACCTTCCCAACACCAGCTCTGGTCCTGAGCCACAGTTCCCTGACATGGAGGTGCTTCTGTTCTTAGCTGCAGCAATGGGTGACTTTCCTGAGCATTAGGAAACAGCACCTCTGAGCAAACAGTGACCCAGTTCAGCAGTTTTTATATCATTTTGATCTACTGATGCATAAAACCGTCTACATTTTACCAATTAAAAGTGTGCTAGCATTTGCACATCTGTATCTCATCATTCATTTCTATGGAAAAGCCCTAGCCAGAATTGCCCAATTTTGGAGGTATTTACATTGTTATTACACACACAAAACACTAAAGAAAAACAAGTTTTCTGCCCCTCTTTGCTGCACCCATGTCCTAGATACACTTGAAAAAGTCCATCTTCTCAAAGAGGAGGGAATTTATTAAAGTTTGTTTCAAATTTCTCTTTCCTAACTTATGCTATTATTGCTGTTGGAAATATACCCATGTAGTCTGTGTCTGTGAGCTGAAATGTTGACAGAGAATTATTTTCACATCTTTTCACATAATGGATGTGTTCAGGTTTTTCCCATTCTCTCCTGCCTTTTTTTCCCCCAATATCTGAGAGAACTTTTAGTTCTGTTGCACAGCTTAATCAAGTAGAACTAACTAAATTTTAGCATTTGACAGAAGAGATGGCAATTCTGATTTCATCTCAATCTCAGCCTTTCATGCTGTATGGTAGGTAGTGAAGTGTAGACACCAGACATGTTTTTCAGAAAGCACTTTACTGATTACAGTGGTGCTATGACCACTTCTGTGCTCTGCAGAAAAATGATTAATGCCTGGTTTCTCATCTGGTCAGTTTTTCTCTCCTTTTATTTATATATATTTTAAAAGTGATGATGGGCACTTCATGGGCTGGAAACAGTGAAAATGTTTTGGCTGTGAGGATGGCTGATAGCCTGTGTTGTGCTACGTGATGAATGGTTTGAGGAATTTGTCTCGTAAATAATCTATTGCACAAATCAGATCTGGGCTTCTCACTTGTACAGCCCCAACTGCAGAGTGCAAGGGGAACAAAAAAAAAAAAAAAAAAAAAAAAAAAAAAAAAAAAAAAAATTGAAAAACTGCTCAGAGCAGTGCAGGTGGCAAAAGGCAATTGTCAGCCATTTTTATAGCATATCAGGAGCAACGTATGGGGGCTTTCACCCCCAAGCATGTTAGAAATGTTGTTATAAAATGGGAAGAAGAATTTGTAATATTCTCTGTTGCTGCCCTTAGAGTCAACACTAAGGAAACCTTATGTTAAAACTTTGGAAAGCAGGAAAGCATTTATACAGTCAGCCTTGGAAAAGGCGATAGAAAGGAAAAAAATAAATAAAAAGAACATACAGCTAAAGAGGCCAAGGACATTTCCATCTAATGCCTATCTAAAACCAATGGATTATTTCATTCTATCCAAGCAGCATTATCCTGCTCTGCCTACTGTGCAACATCTATGCCAATGCATAAATGCAAGTTGCTTTTATGCTGTGTGACCGATTCAGCGTGATTTGTGACAAGGCCCTTTAAGCACATGTTCCCATAAGTATTAAATCAGCTTCTCAGTGCCTTATCTTTCTCTTATGGCCCATTCCCATTAATGTGAATTCTTTAGAGGGATGGAAAGTTGAATCAGACAAGTGCCGTTACTTTTCTGTTTTTGTTAGGATGACAATTGCCGTATTCTTACGTGGCATGTGACCTGGGGTGTTTTACATCCCCACCCTGCTTTACCACAGTAACCTAAATATTCAGCCTTTATTTTCCTGCAGTTTCGTTCAGTGCAGCATGCCCAGAGCTTTCTTAAAATGTGCTTCTTGCACAACCCATATACGCAGGACTGTCCAGTTGCCTCTTGCCAAGCAGGCTGCTGAAGTGCTGAACTACCCCACCTTTCCCTTACTGAGTCTTTAAGAGTTTCTCCTCTTTCGTTCCTATCTTAATGGCTTCTTAAGCCTTTGCTGCTCAGTCAAATTTGGTTCCAATTAGTGAGAAGTTAATTTAGAGAGGAGTTTCTCACAGACGGATAGGCAACATGGTTGTAAAAGTTCCATTTCTCTAGGAAACGAAGCAAAAAATCTGCTAAGCTGTTAGCAAGTGTTGATTCATTGGTTGAACTATTTGTCAAAATGCTGCAAGGTCATCGAGTAGCCTTCATGGGTTGCTGCAAAGATTGGAGCCAAAATACAAGCAGGTAAGCCACTCCCTTGTGGCTGGGGAAGGAAAGAAAAAAAAAAAAAAAAATAGAAGTGTTTTGGATTAGCACTGACCAAGGGATGCTTTCAATGTGTTTGAAATCAATGTGTTTGAAAGTATCAACATGTACAAGTGATTTCCAGTGAATATGTTGTTGTGCTCTAAAATCTCCAAGTGAGTTATCTCAGGCCAAGAATGAGAAAATAACATCCCCAAAGCTGCCAATTTCTAGCACCTTGCAGTGTGCACCTCTTAGGTGAGATCCCCTGCTCACACAAAGGGGAGAAGCTCTCCTGAAAGCTGTTGCTGGCTCCCAACAGCCTGCCAGAACAACAATAACTGGGAGCATCTTTTTCTGCAGCAGCATTATGGCAAGCCAGTGAGCAGGAGCTGCAGGAAAGCAGCATGCTTTTGTGCCTGGCTCTGCGTGTTGAAGATTATAACAGTTCAGCAAGAAGAGGTTTCATTAAACTTAGAACCAGGCATATGAAATTCTCATTTAAATAAAAAGTGATTGAGAGTTGTAGCTTCCATTTAGAGTGCATCTCCCGTCATTTATTTTTTATATTATGCCACAGTCGGTGTTTAAATTATTAAAAGCAAGAAGTAAAAAGCTTCTCAGGAGATAGAAATGGATTAGATTAAAATTAATCTGACATAATCCTTTCTCTAAAACTGCTGATTCAGTGTGTGTACCAGGTTTATCAACATATTTAGTGATAAGGGAGAGAGATAAATTATTTCCTAATTCATGAGAGAGAAAAGTGCTTTTGTAACTCACTTACCACTTTTCTTTTCTGCCTGTATAACAGATTGATATTTCTGACAACACAGAGAATATACAGTGCTGTTTTAATTGAGAAATTTGTGAAATTGCAAATATTTCCAATAACACAAATGCCAAGCTCATTTTAGATTTATGCTACTGTAGGGACCCAACTTTGTGCCTCTTGCTTGTGCCTGTCTCTGCCTCATTTCAGCAGGGATAGGTTTTGTGAACAGGAGTTGCAAAATAAGTTCACAGTCGAGGAAAGAATTTGGCACAAGCATTCAGACCCAAATTTTCATCTGGCATACATTGTTTATTCACCCTTGGTGCCAGCAGAGCTGCTCTGGCCCTATGCATTTGTGATGCAATTTTAAATGAGACAGTAAATGTCCTTAGAGTCTTCCCTCATACTGTGTGGTGTCTGTTCACAGAAGTTTGTGTCCCCGTTGGGCTATTGCAGGGTAGGCAGCGAGGTGGGATATCTGGTACTCCTACCTCATGCTGCCTTCCCACAGAACCAGAAGAGAACAGGCTCATGTCTCCAGTACAGGCCTTGGAAATATTGAAATAAGGAACATGACACTAATGGATTTTTTATTTATCAGTGACAGCCCATGACATCTTTAAAAAGAAATAATCTGCAAGCTAGTCATGTGGTTTATTCCCCTGTTAAACTGCGGCTGCTGCTAAATGAAGATTGAAGCGGTATTGAAAGAGGTGCGGTAGGCAGGGGCTGCCTGAAGATGAGTGAAATCTGTCGTCTGACAGGATTCAGTCAATAGGCATTTATTGAAAGTCCTGACATCTTGTGATCTCTATATAAAATAAATCAGGGATCTGAGGCTAGCTCCCAGGCTCTTCTGACCACGTTGCCACCATCCTTACCCTCCACACCCTACTTCACCTGGCCGCTTCAGATGGAGCTCTCAGAAGTGGCTGGGCAGCCTTCTGCTTTCAGCTCCCTTGAGATGGCCAGAAAGGAAAGCAGGCTGTTGACACAAATACAGTGCTGATGTTTACCTAATTCTGCAATCAAAGTTGGGTTTCTGTATCTCTGAATGCACCTACTGCTCCAGGTAAGCCAATAGTCCTGCACTCCTCCCTGTTAAGGTGTTATTTTGTTTTTGAAAAATAAACAAGGTATTTTCTCTTACCTGAAACGTATGTCTAACTGTGCAGCCATGATGTGGCTTTAAGCTGGTATATATCAAAACTCTTTCTATCAAATACATGAACAGATTTTTTTTTTCCTATGTCTTACGGGTGAGTGGCAAGGTATTATGTCTGGTGTATGCAGAGATGTCCCCTAAAGGACGTACTGCCCACCCTCGCTGCTTGGCCAGGTATTTCAGCCCTGGAGTTGATCGTAATAATAATTCACTGCAACAGGAAAAATCTCCACAACCAACTTTCTTTTTGGAAAGGTTTGATCTAATCTCTTACAGCTACAGTAAGAGGCTGATCAAAAGGTAGTGAAAGCTGGTATTAAAGGATTAGCTAGGTCACATTGAAATATGTTTTAAAACAAGCCCAGGGACCTTTTGCTTTACTGAAGCAAGTGCTCAAAAAAAAAAAAAAAAAAAAAAATGGTTTCAGGCTGACTCTCTTTGACTCTAAACAGAAAACAAACTGATGGATTAAAACTGTGAGTCATTCCTTAAGGTGATATCTGTAGCACTTTATGTAGGATAAGCTTGGAAAATACAAATAATGATTGAAAAAAAATCTTGTGCAGAATTAAAAATCAATGTATCATTTATGCACATGTCCAGCTTCGTTCTCATTTGATGTTTGCCCATAAGTAATTAGCAGCTTCAGTCTGGCCCCCTTTATCTTTTGTTCTGGCCTCTCTCTCCTTTCCATTTGCTGCTGACAGTATCTACCACAGAGGTGCTTTATTGTTTCCTTTGTGTTGATACCACTCCGTGGAACATATCAAGCTATTATTCTTTCTTTACCTGAATAGCCTCATTGAAATCAGCTTAAAAACAGAGCAAGTATCATAAAGCTCTATGCATTGCGCAGTGGGAAAAGCTGTGAAATCATCTGGAGTTAAACCAGTATTGCAGGAGACTTGCGTGTGGCTCCCGGCTTCCAGAAGTACAGCGTTGTGCGATTAGTAGAGGTAAAGGTTACAGCAAATATATAGCTATTTACCCTCTCATGAGAGCTTTCTGTGTTGTTGCTCTTTTTTAAGGTTGGCTTGCTGTAGTTACACGGCACACTACATTGCATGCTCAATAAGATTTCCTTTTAATCTTTATTTCACCATAACTCAGCTGCACTTTATGCTGGCGGAGGTGGTGATCCTGCCAGGATCTGGTGATTTCCCACGAGGTTCCTTAGCAGACATAGGCTTCCACTTCATAATTCCCTTCCTCAGGAGCCAGCATCTCCAAGGGCCTGGCGTGGTGCTGCTAGCTGCTGCAGCTGGAGGTTGCACCTCCCTGGGGCTAGGAAGGGCTCCTCCATCCCTCAGAGCCCTCGTCCAAGATCCTGGGTCACTGCTGGTCTGGACCTAACTGCCAAACACACGTTTTAACCAGAGGTGCATGAAATTGAGTGGCATGAGACCTATTCCCAGGCAAAAGTTCTCCAGTCTCAATAAATACAGAACAAGGCTCCCCAAAGGTACCGTAAGCCCTTTTGACAAATACAGGTTGAGTTTGTTTGTGGGTTTTCTTTTCAGGCAAGACCAAGCTAAGCTGTAAATTTCTGTAAGACAATTTATGAAGTTTGTCAGACAGAAAAACATATAGTTGCTTCCAAACTCTGTCAGTCCACATGCTAGATTGCTGTGGGGTTGGGAGGGTGTCAGCTGCCCGTCAGAAGTTTTTGCAATAGGTTTGTGTATTTAGCTGTAGTAAATACAGCAGCAAGGGACTCTCCACCTCGTAACGTTTTCTATTCGGTCATAGATAAAGGCTGCTGTTGATTTTGCTCCCTGAGGGAATTTCAAGTTAAAACTTTGTCAGAATCCCAAATGGCATGGTGCAGTAGTCATTAATGCTTACGGTGCCACAGCAGCCAGCACAGCCAGCCATCGACTAGGGCTGGAAGCTGTTAGAGAGAGATAAGCCAGGTCAATTATGTACAGCCATCAAATATTTAACTATTTTAGAGATACTGAAAAGTGGAGATGCAGCAGATACAGGTGATTATTGATTGGGCTTCAGGTAATGAAGACCTCTTACCTTTTTAATTACCCACAGGTGAAGCTCTACATGCTGGGCGAGCATGGACTCAAGGGGCTGGGAAGCAACCACAGCCCTGAGCGCATTGCAAAAGGCTGTCTGGACGTCTGACACAAAACTTGGCTGATCTGTACACTTTCCTCATTCTTCTGACTCATTAATGCACGTGACATTGATCTGTGATTTTGAGTTGTTTGTGATTAAAAAGGTGACAAACTCCGGTCGGGAGCACTGGAAGTTGCATTCACTGAATGCATTTTTATGCATGACTGTGTACGTATATATCCTGCTTTTCTGTTCCCATACACCGGCACCAGTAAGCACATGGGCACAGTTGTGTTTAATGAGTTTTTCCCCCAAAGTAGAGACCACTTCCAGTCATTGCTGGTGCCTGGTTAGGAGATGGCAGGAACACAACCTGCAGCATCGCCCTGTTCTCTACCAGGGTGTTACGCCCTGCTAGACCACGTGGAGAAGTTGTGCAATTGGAAGGTTTTAAGAAAAACTTTGAAACACCTCAGAGATGTCTCAGTTGTGATTGATCATGCCTCAGGTCAGAGAGGTGACCTATCAAAGTCTGTCCATTGCCTTCCCTAGTTTTGTGTCTTTATAACGATTCCCATCATATTAACTCCTTTATTTTACTATTTTAAAACATCATGAATCTGGCCATTTCTGGATTTGCCTGACTGGTTGTATTGGCTTCAAAGAGTGTGTTGTGTGGCAGTGTTATTTCCTGTACCTGCTGACCTGTACAGTATCAGGTAAAACTCCTAAATATTGTAGCATCTTCCTGGTTATCATACGAGTGCTTCCTAAGATCTCTCATACGAGCCTATCACTTGGATCTGCAAAGTTCCTGGGAATGAAGAGGGGTCTTGGAATAGTTAGAGCTATTCCTTGAATAGTGTGGCTAAATACTCCTTTACAGAAGACGTGGTTTTTGCCAGTCGCTATATCACTACTGGCACTAATGACCACTGGCCCTTTCATACTCTTGTAAGTTAAATTCACAAATTGATTCGCTACCATTAAGGCTTGTTTCCTGCCCCGGCTGCCAAGGATGGTACCTTCCTTTGTTTGCAAATGGTTGACTGCTGAGTAACGGCACTGTCAGTTTTAGCGCAGATGAGTGTTCAGCCAAAAATGTGTTATTAACTTTAGATTAATCTTGTTCATTATTCATTAGTCTTTTCATTAAAAGTTGCAGTTGCGTCACAGAGGCTACGATGCTACCTGGCTGACCGGCCCTGCCTGATGGAGAGCATGGGGCCAAGGGGAGATTTATCAAGTCATGTTTGCATCCAGGTTGATTCCTTTAAATTATGCGGCAATTATTTAAGAAGAGAAGATAAAAAATTGATCCAAAGTGCTAGCAGGGCAATGAAATGGGCTATAGGCTCACAAAAGAAATGTGTACTATGCATAATTCATGCGGCTCTACTATTACAATAAAACTCTGAAGGAGAAAAACTACCAGAAAGTCCAGACACGGCACTGCGTTTGCAGACAAGCTGGTATGGGTGGAAAGGAGCTTCAGGGAGGGGGTTGGGTAGGGCCAAATACGTGGTAGGTAATGCCAGGGATTCATCTCTACCTGACAGTCCTTTGTTTTCTCTTTCCCACTGCATTGTCATGCAAAATGTTGTTGTGCATTAAGCCTTCTTTTCCATTCATGGTGTTATTCATAATAATGAATGTACTTCAAAATTCAAGGAAATTAAATGCTTGTGATCTGGGGGGTCCATGTGTGTATTTAACCTTTCCTATATGCATTTAAGGTGAATGTTACCACTCAGATGGGATTCGTAGGGACACGGTGCATTTGCATTAGGAGTGCTGGGTTCAGTGCTTCCCAGGGACAGCATCCGTGTGCTTTCATGGGTAGTGGTGGAAATGGGTAATTGAAAATAACGTCTTGGCCTGATTTCTATATGGTTTGGGGATTTGAATGGCTTTTATGAACTAGATGGGGAGGACGTGGGATATGTTTAGCCTTCCATAATGCAAAAAATGGTTATAGTATCTGAATGCATGAAATACACGGCAGGTGTGAGCACCTGGCACTGCCTGATCTGGAGCACAGCAAGTGCTTGAAACGGGGTGAGAAGGGCTAGGGACAATTATGCAGGGAGGATTTTTCTTCATTTTCTTAATTTCATATTTGTTTCTTGCAATGTGTAATGAAGCATAATTTCTATGTATTCAGATTTATGGGAAATGCTGCAGAGCTTTTGTTTCACGTTAAAAAACAGTTCCCACCCGTCCGACGTGCGAGTGACGTGGTTGGTGATAATATATAAATTGTAAGAATCCTTAATGATGGGATTAATCTCGGTAACTTTCAGTTAAGTCTATAAAAACTGAAAGTGTATTGTACCACACCGTTCTTATTAAAAGTGATAAATGATACCCCTTTTTTTGCAAATATTAATTTCAAAATTTCATTCTTCCATTCAGCTTTATGGTAACCATAATCGTGATGTTTTAATAGATTTTCCCATAATAGCTGCAGAGACCTTTTCAAGTGGCAGCCCTGCCTTTATCCTTTATGGTAAAAACTTCCACAAAAGAAAAGAGAAAAAAAAAAAAAAAAAAGGGTTTCTCGTACTAAAAGGCAAAGATGCAAAGCATGCATGTGACAAAAAAAGAAGACCAGAGAACATAATTTTGGCAAACCACATGGCCTAATTACAATAATTACTCATATAAGAATTTCTGTGCAGCTTTCAGTAACATTTCCTAACTGCTTACAATCAGTTAGAGAAAAATTAAAAATTTACAGCATCTTTAGTTTTGTTTCTTGTCTTGAGCCAGAAGTATTCTTTGGACAGTAAATGAGAGCTCGAACACTTTAATAGAGTTTCTCACTGACTACTTCAGAAAAATGACAGGACCTGGATGTGATCAGTAACTGCAGGCCCAGGAAGACAGTATTTTTGGGGATGTATGGGAGGAATAAAAAAAAAAAAAAAAAAAAACAAGCAAAAATGATGCAGGAAGGCACAGTGATAGAACTATATCTCTGTTTCTCTCGTTTTCCCTACGTGGCTCTGCAGTGTGCGGGGTGAGCTCACTTACATGTCCAAAATCCGTAGTGGGCATTTCAAATGCCTTAAATAATTTATTGTCTTTTTAATTGCTGAAGTTGACAGCCACTGTTGGCTGAAACACTTCTGTGTGCTGGTGTGTAGCGGACCTTCCTGTCACACGTATGATCTTGGTGTGATTCACAGCTCTGCATGTTTCTGCCCATCCCTGCCATTGCCCAAAGTCCAACCAAACTTCTGCTCACACCCTGTGTGCTCCCCCCTGCTACCTCCACTGGTAAGAGTCATCAGAGGAGTGAAGATCTGCCAAAATCTTTATCTCCCCGCAGACTTCATCTCACTCTAATCTGTCATGGAAATCCAGACCATCAAGACAGTGAGGAAGAGCGCAGTATAAGTGGGGAGGGTTGCAGGGGTTTCACTGCTGCTGTGGCATTGCAGCTGGTGAGGATTCTGATTTTTCCAAAGCACAAATATGGGTCAGAAAACTTCAGATAAGCTTCTCTGTTCAAGAGATCAGCTTGGATGTGCTTTAAAAGAAAAAAATAATAATAAAATATGGTAAACAAGGCAAAATTATATGTAAAAGGTCCCCAAATTAAAAAGGAAAAGTTTGTAATAAATCCTAAAGGATATAAAGTTTAATGTGTAATTAGAGAAGTGTGAATTGCTAGTTACTGAACATCCTTTGTGCTGAAATCTGTGTGTCTGTAACTCCCGTAGATGTTTCCATCACTCGCAGTCACCAGGAGCTATCTCAGGCTGTATTTTAAGTGTCTGTTTACACAGTTGTTACAAATTGCCTATGGGATGCGAACTGTCTATCACTTCCAGAGCAATTAGTATGTGAAACCTTATCAAAAGAAATCCGTCAAGTTTGAAAAGCCATAAATATTGCACTAGGATCTCTAAGGAAATCAAAGTGAGTTTGATACAGTATTTATTTACATGTTGCTGCAAAAGCAAATGCACTCACAGAGACTCCAGTCTGCTGTATTTCCTGTGCTTTTTATTCCATCGGTCCCACGTTATTTTAGAGAGACAATTACAATCCAGTAGTTTTAGATATTTTAGAGCAATAATGGACTGCTCCTACTATCTAAGGCTGTGCGGTTCAGGCAGTTGCATCTTTGTGGACAATTATTTGTTTTAACGAAACTAAGGCAGAGTTGTCACATCAGGTCTTTGTTATGTCCAGCATTTTGATTTGGGGTTCCTTATTTTTATGTAGCCAAACTGATTTAATCTGAAGATGTCTTGGAGAGATTTTGAGGGTGTGCTCTCAAGGAATAGATCCATTTTTCTGCCTCCAGTGTTGGAAGGATCCATGGTCTCTGCATTTGGGTGCTCTCTTTGGTCAGACCTTCTTACTCTTGCACAACTTCACATTTGCTTTCTGTTTTCCTGTGATTTTCTTATCCAGGATTTCCAACCTAGCACTCTGCTCAAATGGCACATATCTTCAACACTTACAACTAAAGCAGAGTTTCAGCAGAGCTTTTTTTTTTTTTTTTTTTTTTTTTAAGGAAAATCTACTACAGTCATCATGAGATTGGAATGACTGTCTTGGAAATGAAGGCAGAAGGACTTTTGATTGCTCTCACCAGTGAAGAGGCAAGACCCATTAAGCTAAAGGCATCATTAGCCCAGAAGCACATGGATATAGCCTAGTAATAAAAATATTTAACCCAGAAATTAAAGGGTTCTTAGCAGTTAAAAGCAAAACCAACTTTGAATAGGAAAGCAGGAACTGAAAACCTTGCTGCTTCTGGGATGTTTGTGAGTGGGACTAGGCAACCTCCTGGGGAAGGATAGGGAAGGTCAGGGGTTGTTGATCCAGAAAAACCCTCCTGGTCCTGTGTTTTTATGAAGAACATGTGGTTAATTCACCATTCCACAGGCAATGCAAAATGTTGTACTGCGGAGTTTGGGGGGCTGTGGTGGAAACCTGCTGTGTGAAGGTTTGCTCAATTTTAAATGCCTCTGTGCATTCCAGGGCACTGATGTTTATTTGCCTATTGGAGAAGCTGGATGCTTCTGGAGGAACAAGATAATTGTTCACCAAGAGTAAATTTAAAAAAAAAATAAAAAATTAAAAAATTAAACTACTTGCAGAAAATAATAAGCCAGCTGAGAAGTGCTACCTTGTTTGCTCTGAGTATCCTCTTGACATCAGCATGAGGTTACTTATAATTAGATGCACATGTGTAAATATGATGATTAGATATTCCCACATAAACATAATTATCATATCTTCCTAAAAGTCTAAGTAGGCATTTTATAATCCTGTTGTTAAGAAATAAATAAATAAAAGCCAACAATCTGCTTTCAACCTCTTGTATGTGTAAACAGTGGAACATGAGGACAGAATTTATTTTCCAAAGTACCTAATGGTAGTTGAGGTCAATTACAGTTATGACTCATTAGAGTATTAAACTAAGAATATGCTTTTTAGTATAATTACTGTTCCCTTAGAAAACTACAACAATCTTGTACTCACTTGAGTTCTTCAAGCATTTTAGCGGGCTTGGGCATTAGTCTTAGGCAAATATAATAGGGTTATATTGCATTAACCTTACTTATAAACTGCAGCCTCTTGCAGCATGTCTCTCTGTTATTTTTTGTTGCACAAATAACTTCCAAAGATGCCTTACAAAACACAGAGTATTATCTAATTAGACACATAGAAGATTACAGCTGCTTAATTTGGTGTTTGGAATTTTTTGCTGATTCTGAAGTTCCAAAGGAATCAAACATACAGTGTATGGTAACATGGCTCAGCAGACCCTTCTCCAAACTTTTGAGGAAAAAATGAGCTAAGAAAAAGGAAAAAAGAGTCAGAAACATTGAAATGTTCATGACAGAAGAAGTGGGATCCTTATAAAATTCATTGTATTCTGTGTTGGAAGATCTTTAAGGAACATTTTAAGAGCATTAAGGTCTGTGTGCAGGCTCAGAGGAGTCACATTTGGAAATTTATATTTATAGCCTATAGCCATAAAGATGCAAGCTTGCAAAATGTGTGCTGTTTGGTCATTTCATGGGCTGTGATGGATCTGTTGTGCCTAACCAAAGCAGGCAGGGAGAAAATCATTTCCAGGGCTTTAGTTCAGACTTGGGACTGAGTCACGTGGAGGTTTATGGGCTGTCACTAACTCTGGTGGTGCCTTATGCTTCCAGAGCTCACCTATGCCTGGATCTTCAATGAGTACCCATCCTTCGTGCATCAGGACAACCGCCGCTTCGTTTCGCAGGAGACTGGCAATCTGTACATCGCAAAGGTGGAAGCTTCAGATGTGGGAAACTACACGTGCGTGGTGACAAACACAGTGACCAACAGCCGGGTCCTGGGCCCCCCAACCCCGCTCATCCTCAGGAACGATGGTAGGGCCTGTCTGGGTTTCTTTGACTGGCTGTTGCCAAAAAAAAAAAAAAACAAACAAACAAACAAATGGCTTAAAATATTACTACGTAGAGTAAAGGGAGAGGTTTTCGTTTTGCAGAGGTTCAGAGAGGCTGAAAACTTCTGCTTTAGCTATGGTTCCACATCATAGTCACTCGTGGGTTTTATGCTGCTGTGGCCAAGGTTGTTATTTCCATCATTGGAAGAACTCTTGTTATAACAGAAAAACCTGGCGACACTTGACCAAAGACAGGAAATATAATAGATTTCAGAATTTGGATATACTGTAGCTTTGCTCATTTTATGCAGCCCAAAAGTGAACAAAAATACTTTGTTGTTTCGGTAACTGTTAGCTCAGGCTCTATTTCCCAGCAGAATTAATGCTATTTTTAGTAGTCTGTGGAATAGTACAAAAAAAAAGTGAAAAGAAACCAAAGGAGGATTTCTAAATTTATACAGACAATTGATTTGTATCATAGTCATTTTTGAGTAGATAAGAAAAATAAATTTGCATGTTAATTTGCAGTGTCTGTTTAAAGGATAACATTTAGGACATTTGTTCCAGAAATAGAAAGGCATTATTAGAAACTTCTTCTAGAAGATCCTTTGTTGCCTAGCAGTATTGTACAGAAATTCCTGCCGTGTAAGATGGGCTCAGTGCTGCCAGCCTGTAGTGCTGTTCCCCTTGCGTTAACGTGTGTCCTATAGGTGGGGTTTTGGAAGGGTTGGGGCAATGAGCAAGTGCCCCCATTACACTGGGAGAGGTGAGGACAACTGCTTTTCCATGTGCCAGATCTGTTCTCCCTTACATTGCTTCTCTACACACAGTGGCAGTGGTTTAAGTGACAGTAAATCTGGCCCTATGAGTCCAAAATAAGTCATCTAACATCTGAAAGACAAAGAGGAATATTTAAATTCATCTCATGTTAACATTTTCAGTACTGAACAAGAAATATTTGTAGCTATTAAATTAGCAGGACTTTTATGCAAGCCTTACCTAACAGAAGGCGCTTCCATCTTTCAAAACTGAGCTCAATGGCTGCTTCTGTTTCTGAAACGTGGGTAATGCTATGATGATTGCTAATCACCCTGATTGTCAAGTGCATTGCCAAGGGCTCTACCCCAGTGCATCGCTCCTCTGCACGCACTCAGCTTTATTTACAGAGACCAATTGCCTTCCCGAGGTAATTCTCGGGAATGTTCTCCGATTCCTTTGAAGTGCACTCTGCTGTTTATTATAGATATGAAACTTTAATTGAACCTCTGAGGAGCTCCGAAATACATTCCTGAGTTAAACAGGAAAGGTGCTGTAATATCTGTAGAGCAAAGATGGCTGTACTCAAATTTGAACATGTGCTGAGTGTGTTTTAAAATAGGAGGGCACTAGTATTACATGCAACCTGCATTTTAAAAATCTGCAAGTCTCAGCTTTTCATTCCACATAGAATAACCCCAAAAAGTGTGTAAAATCTGAATATTACACTCTATTGTGCTTGAAAAAAAAATGAAATTACATATGTTGCTCTGGAAGTGTGAAGAGAAATGAGCAAAAGGCAAGGCTCATTGTGCTGCAACTGGCAAATGTGTCAGGTTTATCTTTGGCATTCATATTTGCTATGTCCAATAATATATATGTTATTTTCTTTACAACACTATATCATTATATCGGTAGACTCAGAGGTTAGCTCACCAGCAATTAATGTTTCAGTTCCATTGAATTTCAATTACTGAGTTTAATGGGAAAAATCCTAAAGTACCACTCCATATTAATTTAAGTCACTGACCTGCTCCGGAGAGGGAGCCAGGGAGGGGCTACTGCAGCCCTGAGACCCTGCAGCCCGGGGTGCAGGGCTCCTGTCCTGGCCTCGATGCTCTGACCATCCCCAGTGAACCTGTTACAAATTGGTTTGTCACTAAAAATGGCTGGCTTCATGTTGAAATGCATTTTATGAATTTGGAAAAATTCGAAGTACTTTACAAAAATCTCTGTAATTTCTGTTTTTCTCAAAAATTTAAGTTGTTCTTAAACTGCAAAGCATTTTTGCTCTCGTGCACGATTAACTGTGGGTCCCTGTGTTTCACACATAACCCCATTGTTTTGAAAGAAAGAAATGATGGGATAAGATGCCACACAAAAAGAACATTGGTCACTTATAACTAAGTATATTGCCTCTATCTGGATTTGGAATTATTTCATAGAGATTAAGAAGGAAAAGGAGGAGACTCTTTCCATACGTGCATATGATAATCTCTCACTCAAAAACTTAAAAAATTCTCAATTCCAGAGTGTGGTGGTTTTACCATGCTAGGCAGCTAAACACCACAACCGCTCTCTCACTCCCACTCCTTAGATGAGGAAGAAATTAGAGTTTGGACGTTCACAGTTCAGCCAACTCTACATTGCTCACTATTAAGAAACTCAGTTGCTATAGGGGATATTTATAAGACTTACATGGTGGGTACTCGTTCAGTGGCAGCGCTCCAAATCTCCATCATTCCAGCAGTCCTTGTCCACCCAGAGCAGCTCGCTTCTGCAGGAGCTGGGCTGAAATCTCCCCTGCCACAACGCTGAGGTTTTTTTCCATATTTCTTTTTCAACGTACAGCAGTAATTTTTCTAGACTCTGTTGTGAATCATTTAGGTTTTGTATGCTGAATACCTGCCATCTTAGTCATGGGTATTTTGCCTGAATTTAATCACCCTGGAAAAACAGCTTTTCAGTGCGTTTTTTAAAGCACAGCTTGCTTTACAATAGCAGGCTTTTGAGCTGTAATCTGTACAGGGGAAAGATACAGGTGTATGGGATGAAACCAGATCCTACAGGCAGATTGCATCCCCCACCTGTGCCTTTATGCTTCTCTTCTGCTTGTTTGCAGTTGCAGGGCTCTGCAGTTGCAGATCTCCTGACGTTGTTTGCAGTGTTTTTGTAACCAGAGGCACAGGAACCAGGTTCCTCTCCTGCTGCTGTGGGAACAGACATTGCCTCTTGCCCCATTAGTTATCCCCAGACAGCTTTTCCTCCTTCGGGACGTAAATATCATAGAGGAAGGGTAGTGGGAGCAAACCATGCTGAGGCAGAGGTCTTGGTCACCGTTGGCCCAAGCTCTCTGTTCCTGGCACCAGAAGTTATTGGACAGTGATAAATATGGTGGAAAAAGGTCAGAGGTTGGGCTGCTCAGCAACGCAGAGCATCCCTGCAGCCTCCTGATTGTGTAGGTTAGGCCTGGGGCAGGAACCACTGAGGACTCCCCAATGTATTACAGTTTTCTCGTGCCTGCAACCTACTTTTGTGCTGCTGTCCCGAAGGAGCTGCTTTCTGTTCTTCCCCACTTTCACACCATGTAAAAGGCAGAAAGGGATGTTATGGTTTTCTAGGGTTCCCCAGACTTTGAGGTCAGGTTTCAGCTTGAATCGCCATGGCTGCTCTGGCAGCAGTTTGTCCTGGTGGTATCAGCCAGTTGCAGAGAAACGGCTCTCTGCACTATTTCTGTGCTGGGCAATATAATGAGTAGCTAAATATATATGGCACCGAGGGCTGCAAATGGTCCTGATGCCTGAAGTAAGGCTAGGAGTGCCTCACCAGTGCAGCTCAGACAGAAAAAGGATTGAAACATGAATGGCCAAACCAGTTGTCTGGCACCTCTCCGTGGCAGTCCCTGGTGCCACAGCAGCGCTTTTGCAGTGCTTTGCTTCTACTCTTTAAAAATGCACTTTGGAGTTTTACATCAAAATTAAAACAGTAATAGTGAGAAAGTGCCACAATAGACCCAGAATGAAATTACCGTCAGCAGCAGCTGTATGGGCCAATTAAACTTTAACATCTCACAGGTGTTGTCAGGAAATGCATATCATTTCCTCAGACAAATGAGCTTGCTTCTGAGTTCCTGGAACTCTCATCCAAAAGCACATTTTTAAGCCTTGAAATTGGGAGAAAAATATGAAATCCTCTGAACTGCAAACACGTACAACATCTGATGTGTCATGACACTGAAAACATTCTCGAAGCTACAAACCTGGGTCTATTTTAGTCTTTTATTTTCTCCCCTCTGCTTTCCACCTGCAATGCTAAGTCAGATGTTAACTCACCCAGGAACAGCAGGAAAAATAAGAGCTGTCCATGTGAAAATGGGCTTGGATTCAGTATAGAGATGTCTTCTGTGCCCTGATGTTTTTCCTTTAATGCAGAGAAGACAGGGCTTGCAGCACACCCGATAGCTACAGGTAGGTTAGAGCTGCAGTGGGAGCCTGGTGGTTTTTCCTGGTACAGGTCCTGGTTTTGAAGTGGTTGGTGTTGTAATGTTAGCAGTAATGCTGCTAAACTAGCTGGTTCCTTGCTGTAAGAGAAAGCAGCAGGGGCTGGCGCTGCGGGGAGCAGTGACCGTGGCCGGTGCCCTGCAGCCCCAGGCAGCCCTCCCACCTCTGCCGTGCGATTCTCTCCTCGGGGTCACAGCTTTCCTGCTCCAACCGCAGGCAAGGAAACAGGAACAAGGAAGAAAGAGAAGGGGAAAAAAAAGAAAGCCATTGTCTCTCCCTCCCATTCCTCATTCCCCCCTCCTGATCTGTCGGGTGAATAATGTATTAATAATACATTGTGCCTTAATTTCCTAAATAGCCCGTTAGTGTCAAGTGATATTTTACAGACTACTTTGCATAAGGGGGCCAAATTATCACTTTAGGAGTGAAGGGAGGGAAGAATAAAGAATTGCTCTTGTTGCTTTTGCTTTTTAAGGACTGGATTAAGTACGTAGCGTGTCTGGCTTTGGCTGCAGGCAGACTGCTCCTGTGGAGCATCCACCACGTTCCTTGCCCTGTGAGGTGTCTCCCACCTCTCAGCTCGCTGCTGGTGCAGCCCCTGGGTTGGTTTGGGGGGGGACGGGCTGTCACGGGCACTGAGGAGCTCTTCTTGGGGAGTGTGATTGCGGGAGGTGCTCAGCTCTTCAAGGGAGTCCCCACTGAGCACTTGAAAGTCAGTGTCTGCCAAAGCAAGGAAAATGGCTGCACCTGGTCATGCTTTCCTCAAAAGCTCTTCCTCTGCCAGACTATGGTCTTCACTGCACAATGTGGAAGTGTTCTTCTGGGAAAAGATCTCAATAAATGTTAGTAACTGCCAAAAAGTTCTGTTCTGGCAAACATTCACACGCGCAGCCCTGCTCTTGGGAACAGCCAGGCAATAGCTGCTCCATGTCCTGGCTGGAGCTCTCCCAGCAAATGTATAGTGTGGAATGTGGAGAAATTTAGGCAAAATTTGGTAAATTCACAGTCAGGAGAACAGAGAGGCTCTTCCTCAATAGCCCTGGATACTTCCAGCCCTTCAGGGCTATGCTGTTAATGTGCCAAGGGCTAATGGGGATCGTGCTCCGTGATTCCTTTCTGTGTGATCTGTAAGCGCCGGAGTGCTAACACAGACTCACAGGCTTCCTGCTGTATGAGCTTGCCAGGGCGTGTGTACAGAGAGAGCATTCATATCTTTAACAAATGCATTTCATTTGGATGGCTGACTTTGTGCAGCAGCTGCTCTTTGTGCAACGTAGCAGTGAAAGAACGAGGTTGAAGAACGCTGATGTGACTTGTTAGTGCACCAAAGCAGGCGTTGCACAGGTTACCACGTAAAGAGAGATTGGATGTAAGCCTCAGAGTGAGCATTTTCAGCTTCAAGCCTCTCTAACTGTGAAAAAAAGTAAAGCCAAAAGGCTTCTCTCGCCACCTCCTTGCAACACAGGGAGACAGCGCTGCAGCCACAGCCACCATACCCAACCCTGCTGCCCCTGGGTGCCCCAGCAGCGCCCCACAGTTGGGATTTAACCTGCAATCATCAATTAGCTGATAATCACTATTGGTGAAATTATATGTGCAGGTTTTAAGACAGTACAGTGACAAGAAACGGAGTGATTTATCATGAGTGTAATGGCCCTTTTATGTGCACAATTTTTCTAACACAATTTGGTGAAGAGGCTGCCACAATATGTGGTTTACTGGGGCAGTAAATATGAAGAAAGTGTCCAAGGAGTGTATGGTCTCTGTGCCTCTAACTCCTTGAAGTTAATAGAAGCCTTGATTACCTCCAATACTTTTAAAACTTTTTCTAATGGCATTTGTTCCGCATTTCATTTTCTAGAAGGTGGTGAACCTCCCTTATTATTGCTTCCTTTTATTCCGCAAGTTACCTGCAAAATCCGTGAATATTCAAAAGTCAAAAGTAACACAGCCATGAAGAAATGTTAATCTTTGGCAGATGGTGTGGAGCGCTGGTTCTGATTTTCCTCTAGTAGTAAATGGGAAAAGAGCCCACACTGCACGGCTGTTAGCAACGGGCCATGTTTAAAATGAATGGATTAATTGGGCAAGTAATGATGTAGAGAAGAGCTCAGCACAGAAACACTTGCGGATTTATTGCAAAACTTCAGCCCAGTCTTAGTGTCTCTTTTATGTTTGCAGGGGTGATGGGGGAGTATGAGCCGAAAATAGAAGTGCAGTTCCCAGAAACGGTTCCATCTGCAAAAGGAACAACGGTGAAACTGGAGTGCTTTGCCCTGGGAAAGTAAGTTATTATCCACCGTTATTTCTTCATCTTCTGACTTTCATAGTGCTGTGGAGTTTGCAAAGTTTGCTAATCCTTCACTTTCCGCAGCAGGAGTTACTTATTTTCAGGATTCATTACAGACAGAGGACTTGGGGAACAGCAACTTTACTCAACAAAAACATAAACTCTCAAGGAGGAGATAAGATATAAGTTATTTTGTAAAGATGTGGTTGTACATTTTACTTCTGAGGTCTCATGCGAGACCTAAAACATGTTCTGGTTCTTGAGTAAGCACTAGCAGCACTTCCAAAATGAAAACGTGGGATTGGTAAGAAAATTGATGTATTGTCACAGCAGAAACCCAAATTCAACTTTGTCTAAACATCACTTTTATAACATAGTCTCCTGTTTTTAAGACTATGTGAGCAATACACCATTGGTATGCATATACTTATATAAAGTATATACAAGGCACCCGACTTAAAATTGCTCCGGATCCTTCACAGAGTCTTCAGACTGGCCACGTCTTCATCATCTTCAAACATGAAGCAGTTTCAAGTTGACGAGACAAGATGCTATCAGGACAAGACCTGTAGCTTTTATTATGAATCTTATTTTGCTTTGTTTTTCTCATTTAGCCCAGTTCCTACAATCAGCTGGAGGAGAGCAGATGGGAAACAGATACCCCGAAAAGCTAGGAGACACAGATCAAGTGGGCTTCTGGAAATCCCAAATTTTCAGCAAGAAGATGCTGGACTCTATGAGTGTGTAGCTGAAAATGTGAGAGGGAAAAATGTGGCACGAGGACAGCTGATATTTTATGGTAAGCAGACTGTCTGATTTTAGGTGGTTTTATTATATCAGATGCAATATGCAGTAAATATTTTGTGAGAATATCATTTTGGGGGATATTTTTAAAATGACTTTCCTTTACAAACAACGCATCTCAAAAAGGGTGTAATTTGGAATAAAACCTGTCTGTATAGCACATATTGATTGGGAATCAAAGTTGCTGGATAACAAAAACACATCGCTCTAAGGACATTGGCATGGTAACATGCAGAAAACACTTGCAAATGGTTCATTTGCCTTCTCATGGCCGCAAGTAAAGAGCAGGGATTTTGGTGGAGCATGGTGGTGGTTACAGCTTGTGATTTATTATGCATGTGTCGCTCCACACTATAGGTGTCGTTCCCAGCTTGTGTTAATAAATGTTAATTGTGTATAACCAATTAAAGACTGCTTGCAGAATGGGTTTCTGGTAGTGGTTGCACAGCCTGGAATTAAGGTATTAACCATGTCAGAGCCTGCAGTCAGGCCCACCTAAAGGCTTTCTACACCTGCTCCTATGAGACGGATATTTTAGAACTGGAAATTTTAGAACTGGAAATATTTCTAAAAGACATATTTAATTTTGAAATCCGATATATTTTTTTGAGCTTCCATTTCATTTCTTCACTTATAGTTGGCTAAAACAAAATGAGGCAATGTTACAAAAGGGTTAAATAGCAAGAACAAAGTGAAATCTTTCATGTTAAGGAAAGAATTTGGGGTTGATTCAAACTGTTTTTTCCTTTTTAATTAAAATGGTTTGAGGATTGCTGTTTCAGATAATAAAAAATTGCATGTTTCTCTTGATTTTTCCCATGTGGACAGTAAATGAAGTCTCATCAGTTGTACAGTTTTGCTCAGCCCAGAGCCAAGGCTGCAGTAAATCAAGCCTTTGGTGGACTCCTACTGGAGCAAACATTAGATTACAATCTAATTAACCAAGTGAAATTTCCCAGTCCCATCCCGTTTCTGGTGGACAGCAGATCATACACAAATGCTGCCACCATGGCTTGTGTCGATTTTCACACTGTTTCAGCACAGAAGCTAAAGGCTTCATGGAAAGATCAGTGTCCCCTCTCTGGTGGTCGTAATGCGGGGAACCATCTTTACGTCCTCTTTTCTTCATGTAAGCAGAGGGTTCATACAGGGGAGTGTTAGCCTATGATCTCTGCTAATTACTGCTTTTAAAGATAATAGACTGAAATACCAGGCTTGTCTTCAGAATGATGAGATGTTGGTCTGTAAATACCCAGTTTTCAAGGATAGCCTGTGTTTGGCAGCCATTTATTACTGAAAACAAATTGTTTTTTAACAAAACTCCCTTTCTGCAAGCTAGGCTTTTGAATTTCACATAGCAGTGTTTGTTTTTTTTTTAAAGAAAGCAACTTCCTGTAGACTTTTCATATAAATAGTTGAGGCTGAATGAAAGCTATTTTTATTTATAAGATAATGACATAATATAAGTATTATGTCATTATGGAAATATAACAGCAATGTTGGCAGAGCTACACCAGTTGCTTTTGGGGGGTTGGGGGCTGATGCTCGGAGCAGGAAATGCTCTGGAGTGTGTGATGTGGAACATCAGGCAGGGGCTTACGTGCAGTGCTGCACAGGGACACACTCTGTCACAGCATCTGCCCCGGAGATTAAAATCTGGCTTTAACAGTGTTACTCTTTTCAACCTGGTTATCTGCCTCTGTGCCTAGTAAAGAAAAAAAAGCAAAAAAAAAAAAAAAAAAAAAAAAAAAAGAGAAGAAAAAGAAAATGAAATTCAAATTTGCCTGCTTGCTGCAGATAACCCAGCCCTGCTTGTGTTGTCAACTTCTTTCAGTGCTACTGGAAGTTGTCAGGAAAGGTTGACTTCTGTTGTATTTCATTCTTGTATCAATGTTTATTTTTTCCTCTGTTAGCATATCAGTGACATGAAAGTTGTTTGACATTCTTGTTGCAGCAGGAAAGGTTAATTAAATGTGCAAGATCTGTTCTTCCTCCATTTTCTCTGCTTTGAGCCCCTACAATAGGCTGTACTTTATTGTTCTCCTACAGCATTTGTTCTGAGTGCTACATGTCCTACTTGATAGATAGACCTATGACAGAAAACATGTTAGTGTTAATGCAATTACAGTGACTTATACCTGTTTTCCTGACTATTATAACTCTGAATGACATATCACTTGGTTTCTTGCTTGCTGTAAGACTCTCTTGTTCTGACTGCCTTCTTAACCTGATACCATGTACCTGAAATCAGCTCCTGAGCTCCAGCAAATTCAGCTGGAAGCCAAGCCTTCCGTATTTCCACCCATATTGTAGCTGCCATAAGGGCACGTTGTGCCACGATGCTGACTGCGCGGACCATGGCTCCTGCACGGTGCCTGCCGGCCAGGGCTTACCACACCACCAGCTCTGTTCTGATCCCAGCATTTCGGAAGTGCTTCCATTGACCTGATTCTATTTTTAATCTGGCTGCTCATTAATTTTCAATTCATGAATTTTCAATTCAGCCCTCCATGAGGCTCAGATTTATATCCTGAGCAGAAAGCAACGTCATGGTGATTTTTTTTCCAAATTTACCATAAACATTACCTTAGCTAGCTATGTTAAAAAGGAGTTTCCTTTTCTTTCATAAAACCAGTATTGAAAAGAAGATTATTTGTTAGCATTGTGTTTCATTGATGTTAAGTCTCCCAGGTCCTATTTTATTCAGATCTTCCTTTGTCAGAGAGTTGCAAACCCAAGGGTTGTTTTGAGTGTAGGGCAGGAGGCAGTAGGCAAATGCACAGCCCCAAGGAACCTGTAAAGTGTTGCTGCTGCCACTCATCGTGGTGCTTAAAGCCTTCCATCAGGGCTGGGAAACCATTTAATTGGCTGGGAAGAAACCATTTAATTGGCTAGACCACTTTTCAGATTAAATATTTCTGAAATCAAAGTCCCACCAGGAATTTATGTGGCTCCTTAATTTTACACTGAAAAGGGTCCCCCTTTCATGAGTGAGCCTGTGTTTTGTTTGTGCTGAAGCCACTTTATGCCACTCTGTAAAACAAGCTCAAATGTAAATCACATTGTGTTCTTCATTGTTGTTAGAGGTCTGAAAAGGAAAATTGCATAAGTGAAGATCAGGGAGTTGTATGTCCCTACTCCATTTAGGCCCCAGATAACAAATAACTTGCTGGAAAAAATCAAAAACACTTGAAATAATATGAGTTACTGTACTGATAAAATACAAGAAAATTAACATAAATAGCACAAGTATATGTTATTATTAGTTATAATTTACATGCCTCACTAGAAAACCTAGTTTGCTACCCGTTATGTAGATATATTAGAAATCAAGTTCTCACCTTCAAGCATCTCCAGGTTCATTTTATTTAAAGTTCTCAAATCTCATGTTGTTACTGAATACTGTGCCAATTTAACTCTTGGTTAACCACCATTTAAAGACCAGACAGCAGCCAAATCCATCCTTTCTGCAAGCTGCAGCTGGCTGTGGGAGCAATCACTGCAGTGCCCGTCTCCATTGGTTGCACTCTCCCAGGGGAAAAGCAGTGCTCTGGATGAGGATGGCTTCCCTCCTGCCAGCAGAATGTGTGTTTTCTCAGACTTTCATGCAGGATGAAATAACTCTGAGTTTTGAATAATGTGCTGCCTGAAGGAAGTAAGGGCTTTCTGCACAGACAGCAGGCATCTCTCTCCTCTACTTCCCCTTTTCCTAGGGATAGCTGGAAACCTGCTTAAAGATAAATCAATTTTTAGGAGATTCAGAAAAAGTGCTCAAATTACTGTCATTTTGCCTTCTAAATATAGCTCTTCATCGTGAGAGGCTAAAGCAGGTATAAGAAATGAAGTGAAGGCTACTCAGAGAATACCCGCATCTTCCTTATTCTCCTGGGTCACTACAGTCTAGAGCATCAGTGATTAAAAATAAATAAATCCCTGAGGTCTGGTCTGTATGAACGTGTCTGTAATACACACAGACTTTTGGTGCCTGACATAAATTGGGAAAAAGTCATGCAATGGTGCAGAATAGCTTATAGAACAGGAATTAAATACAGGTAAGGGACAATTTAAGTAGTTTTTATCAGCTAGATTAGTTCCTTTGAATTCTTTCCTTTGTTTCTTTTCCTCTGATACTTAATATTTTAGTAATAAGCAGAGCTCTTCAGCTGGTGAATTATGGTCAGTCTTCTAGAAAGACAGAAAGGAGACAAACTGCCCAAGCAGTCGTATTGGCCACAGGCAGATGAAGGGAGATGATTTTGATGTGACATTCAAGCAAATGACTTTGGGGGGGCAGTTTTGCACGTTTGAGACTTGTATGGATTTCAAATAGTCCTCAGTTGGCAGCAGAGGTCAGGAGGAAGAGATTAAGAGGAGGAAAGGAAGAGAAGAGAAAAAGTGGTAACTTGAAGTCTGGTTTCACATTCCTGTGATCGTTGGGAATGACAACAAATTGGGGCCATATGGGTGTTGTTTACAGAAGCTATATCCCCATTTGGACCACGATGACGCGTGCACTTGTCTGCACAAACTTTATACACTGGCTGTATCGTTTATTTTTAATTACTCATGTATTTCTCCCATCTGTTTTTCTTATTTCTTATGCTTGGCTTTCTGGTCTTCAGGCATTTCTGATCCTGGGCTGAGTCTCAATCTCCTCAGAATAGATAGAGTAATGGACAGTCATTCAGCCCTTCATCTGCCACTAATGATGAATTACACAGCCTGCTCTAGGTCATCAGCTGCTATAAATTGGCTTAGGAACACTGAAATCAATATACACCGACCAAGAATTGGATTCTGTGTATGTATTAGTACCTCATTTGCTTTAGTCTTTTGGGCTGTTTTGAACTCGCAGGAGCATAACAAGTCCTACAGATTTATTTCTGTTTTACTTCTTACATCGCTCCCATAACTCCTTGGTTTTGTTTCTTATTTCTGATATGATGCATCATCATCGGCTGTGTCATTTCATTTTCAAACCTCTTTCAGGAAGTGATTTCCGGTCCAGATTCCCAGTGCCTACTTTTGCTTCTCAGTTTGCTATAGGGAACAGACTTGCTCTAGACTCTTTTCTCTTGAAGAAGCAAGAGTATACTTGGGCATAATTCTGTAATCACCTGGTTTAAAATGCCCCACTTTATGTTTTCAAAGGCTAAGTGAAAAAGGTTGCTGGTTTTTGTGGTTTGGGTTTTTTAACCCATACTTATCATTATTCTTTTGTCCACTTCAGTACCCATTCCAGGCAGCTCTCATCACCTATGAGGGGAATATTTCTCCTATAAACTATAAGTATGCAAGTGCCATGTTTATATTTTAAGCTTTTTCTTCCAGTTTATAGATTGAGTATATGACTTTTCTTTACAGCTCAGATGAATTCTTATCAACTTCTATGTTTGTTTTTTTCTTTCATATCAGACTTTTCCTCCAGGACCTTTCCAACCAAAACCTGTAACAAACTACCCCTAATACGGCCATATGTCTAGTCCCATCACACGGAAGAATTTCTCTTTGCTCAGCACCACAGAAATTAAATGAAAGACTTTTTCAAGAACACTGCTGTCAGTCATTAAATTAAAAAAAAAAAAAAAAAAAAAAAAAAAAAGTTATCTTGAACAATGCACCTATACCAGGAAATGTAGTATAGAGCTGATTCATACCCTTATTTGAATTATTTTAATTATCGTGCTTGAAATCTTGTGGCACATTACCGTGTCTTGGTATGATCCCCAATGGGAGGCTGTCAAATTTCATTATATTATGGCAACTCTCATTTGGTGGCTCAAACGCATTTGCTCCATGGACCAACCCTTGTGTATTACTCAATATTAAGTCAAGAGCATGTCTGGTATTCTCTGAAATGAGCTGTTCAAAGGAGAGGTTGACCTAATTAGAAATGTCTCCCAAAGAGCAGCAGAGAACTAAGTTCCTGGGAAACAAAGGGCTCCTCCAGTTTTCTCTGAGCTTTTTTTTTTTTTTTTTTTTTGACCTAATAGGCTTGTTCCGTACTCATCTGCAACATAAATAGCTGTAGGATAGAAAGTTTAACCAGGTTAAATAACTGGAAAGGATGAACCGTGGTGTGAGCCCATGGCTCACAGGTGCCACACGTGCATTGCAGCGAATGGGCTGCCCACAGGCTCCCAGCATTTCCAACACCATGGGCCTGAATCACCGCACAGTTCTGTAGGGTGGGATTTCACAACTGTAACCTGCACTCTGTAAATGAAGGACTGGATGGGCACGAGTCTTTCACTGGGTTGAGTAAGAACTTGCCTTAGTCGGGGAGCCTGATTGCCTGCAATGAGGATCAGTATTGAACTGAAATAAGGATAAATATTAAGTCCTCTTTGCTCCTCACATGAGGGTTTTTCTGTTTTCTTTCTTTTTACATAGCTTACATTTATATGCTGTAGAGCCCACTGTGCTTTTTATGCGTTTTATAGCTTTGCAGGTTCCTTTCAGTTGTTTTGTCTGCTTTTTTGTTTACTTGTGGGAAATCAGTAAAACAGTACTGCAGAAAGGCAAATGGGTCTGTGTGGTTTTGTAGAGCTCTTTTTATGATATCATAAGACTCTTTTCAAAATCATGAGTTAGATGCTATTAGAATAGTAAATATGGAGACTCATGAGTAATTTGCAAATGTCCTTGAGCCAGTGAACCTGCGGAGTAGCACAGGGTGTCTTGGCTCAATGGAATTGTTCAAGTTCTTACTCCAAAAGACAGAGCTGACTTTCATCTTCCTGCATTTAAAGGCTTTCCTTTTCATATGTCTTCAGATACGGTTAATAAACAAGCTTAACATACTACAGGGCAGAAGGGGCGGTCAGAGAAGCAAGCACCACTCACCTCTCCTTTTCAGCTCCTTCTCTTGCTCCGGCATTGTCATTATGTTCAGTTTGCCTTTCTGCTTTTCTTACAAGTCCCTTGGAATATTTCTTGTGGCTTATTTAAGATTCTGTGCAATGTTCTTCCTCTTTCTTCTGCGCTTTGTTGTTTATAGATACAGTGAGAAGGGAAGCATGCAATGAGGTGGATGTGGGATTAGGCACACATCTGTCGCAGTCTGAACAGTTTTAAAAGGCACTGAGCTCTCTGAGAGTGTATATCCAGCATCTCGTAATGGTAGACATGCCAATAGTTTAGGTATAGTCATACCAACTAAGTTCAACTTAGCATTTTCATATAACGTTTTTTAATTTATCCTTTCAGATCTTTTTTTCTGGTCCCTATTTCTGTCCAAAGGAAATATAATTATTTTTTTTTTCTCTTGGAGTAATCTTAATTTTTTTTATCTGATTACATGTGAAAGGGGATTAATCAGGTTCTTGGAGACCTCTGCTGGTTATATCTTCCTACTAAGTCTCTCAGATTTTCTTACTTCAAAATAGGGCAAATGACCACTAAAAAAACTGAACTCACTATTTTTTTTTGTTTCCTCCCCTCTCTCTCTCTCTTTTTTTTCTTTTTTTTTAATGGTATTTTCTGAAATGTATTGTAGATAAATCTAGCATGCGGTTTGTGAAGGTAACATAAGAAAGAGGTTCTGCGTGTTCTCCAAAAAGTGGCAATTTTGATCTGCATGTGGGGTCTGGCTAAACTTAAGCTATATGTTAAAACAAACAACTACAAACTCCAATAATAATATGTAAAACATAACTAAAAATATAACTACATAAATGTCTGAAAACTACCAGCACCATTTTTAATCAAATTCTAAAATTTATCTCCAATATCTGCTTGTGGGGTTAATACGTTTCTTCAATGTCATCAATATAATTATCAACTCCAAAAAGTTTTTCATATACATGGAAGATCTTCATAGGACAGTATTCCTTGGATCTCATCCACATCTAAAAAAAAAGTCTAAGAATATATTATTTGTACCTGAATTTGTGCTGTAACCATGCAGGCCAAAGTTCCGTGTATAATCTTAATTTCATTGCAGAGATAGCTGTAAATTACTTTTTTGTTTGTTTGTTTGTTTGTTTGTTTTGTTTTAGTTGAATACTAAATGTCTCTTTTTGAAGGCTCAGTGGTCCAACAATGCCATCTATTCCACTGGGGCAGCATGTGAACCATTGCTTTGTTTTGATATAGTGGTGGTGATGATGATGATGATCTGTGTTTCTGAAGCTGCTCCTTTTTCATTAAATGTTTTTATTTAAAATGAAAGTTAGGAGAGAAGGTTCTGATCTTGCATGTGCTACCCTTCAGGAATTAGAACTGAACTCAGGAAAAAAAATAAAAAGAATCCTCAGGGTTAGTAAGCATGTTTTTAAATCCAACCCTTTAAATGTGATGATAAAGGTGTATGGTTGTTCGCTTGCATTCTGAAGAGCATGCTATTGTTTGCAGATGTGAGGTTTTATTCATTCCTTCTGCATTGCAGCTCAGCCCAACTGGATTCAGAAAATCAGTGATGCACACGCAGCCATCGAGGAAAGTGTTTTCTGGGAGTGCCGTGCGAGCGGGAGGCCAAAGCCCTCGTACCGCTGGCTGAAGGACGGGGAGCCACTGCTGCCCCAGGTAGGCACTGTTGGAGTGGCTCTCATTGTGCATATTTTATTACTTTTGGAATAGAAATGGAAGTGATGGCAGTGTTCTGAAATCCCCATGCTCTGTAGGCAATTCCTTGCCATGCTTGGTGGATGCCTTTGTATGGAATTGAGGTCCTGGGCTGGAGGATACAGAGATGCCCCATCCTTTCTCTTGGGCAGATGCTGGCTTCAAGAGAGTTGTTGTTAATGACGTAGCATGTATGATAGCTGTGAGTTTCAAGTTCCTCCTTGAAATGAAGGATCCACAGTGCAAATCTAATGCGTGTGAGAAAGTGGGAAAGGCTGAGTGGGACTGTGGGTGGACATGGATTCATTTTTTCAGTTTATGGTTTTCAGGTGAACTTCAGCTGCTACTGAAACCATTTCTGCTGGTCTCTAGCAGCATTCCCATTCCTCCGGCCCTCCTGCCAGGGACACGAGGAGCTGCCTAGATGGGTGGTCTATAGGAGCAGAGCAAGAGCGTCCTCAAACCACCAAGGGGAATTGCTCAGTCCTGTGATTGCCTCAATTATAATGACAAACTAAACAAATTACTAAAGCACTGCTTTCACAGTAAACTGCATTTTTCCCCTTCACTTACTGTGAAAGAACATGGCTGCTCAGATTTGATCAAACCCTGACAAAGATTGCACAAACATTAAATTTCCACCCTACGGCCAAGTAGAAGGCCAATAGCTCTTTATATTACTATTTTTTTTAATGGTGAAACTCTTGGGAAGGGAGGGAACACTTTGCTTTACTTATTAAAATTGATAACATGAGCTCCATATCCTTAGGCTGACAAATGATACTGTGGTCTTTTGTTCCACACACTAATTTTACTTGCTTCATGCTGGTCACTAGCAGATGGTCTTGTACTTAAATCACGTTAGTGGCTGATACAAAGAAAAGGATCATTAAATTATTAACTATACTCTTTTCAAGAAAATGCAGAGGATTAAAAATATTTCCCATTGTACCAGCTAAGATGGCAACCAGTCTTCCAGACCTTCATTGCCCTATATACCTGTAATGCCATCGCTTTAAAGAATGAGGTTGGCTCTGATACGCCACCATGGAACAAAAGTGCAATTTTTTATTCAAGTTTACTTACTTGAAAGGGAGATTAATCTAAATGGTTTGGGTATTAAATCAATGAGAAGTCAAGGGAAAGTCCTCCAATTTAAATTGCATTTACCAACTACTGTATTGTTTTTTTTCCACATAGTATGTAACCTGACAAGAATCTAGTTGGCAGACAAATAGATTGGAGCATGCAATTTTTTCCTGTTGCCCCTACCTTTCTTTGTCTACCTGGACATGCAGTATGGCACAACTGCTGCTGGGGATATATTCCAAGGAGGGATCTCCTTACTCACTTCTTTATTTGTTTCACTGTTTCCTACAGGGCAGAGTTCAGATAGAGCAGGGCTCACTGACGATAGCAAACGTCAGCCTGTCGGACGCCGGGATGTATCAGTGTGCAGCAGAAAACAGACATGGCATCATTTTTGCCAGTGCAGAACTCAGTGTCATAGGTAAGTTTACTTTCCTGAGTGCTACAACCCTCCAAAATTGGCACAGCTTTAACCCAAACTGGTTCTGCCAAGTTTTGGTGTCTGAAGCAGAAGTGCTGCTGAGGATTTATGTCAAGTTGTTTTTAAATAGAGCATAAAATGAAAACTTGAGAAAACAGATATATAGAGAACAGATTTCTTTACATGATCCCGTATTCTCATATTCATCCAGGTAACTGAGCAAAGAGAGCTGGCAAGCTCACTCACCTCTTGCTGTTAGAAACATGTTGTGGAGACACCCACGTATTGCCCCAGTTCAAAGCACACTGGACAGTAGCTGCCTGCTCGTGGGCTGCAGAGACGGACTGTCCTGAGGAGATGTTGAAAACCCTTCTGTCCGAATAGACCCTTCACCATCCAAACGGCAATCACGATGCTTCAGTCCCAAACCCTCACCAAGAAAAACTGCTCCTGCCCCGCCTGTTTTGTGTACCCCTACTCTAGTTTTCCCCATTAGTATCAGGGGAAGCTCCTGTGAACTGAGAGTCCTCAGCTCCTCCAGCGGGTTAGAATCAGGCTTAAAGTGAAATCCAGCCAATGTGTCTCTGAGTGAGAATAGAATTCAAGTCTCCAGACTCACACTCTTTACTGAATTAACAAGCTGTTTTCCTCAACAAAACCTAATGGGAACTATTGGAGGCAGGTCTGGGGGTGTTACTGATGTGTAAGGAAGCAGTAGGATTACAGGAGGCAGTAGGATTACAGAAACAGGCTCAGCTCACTGATGCCCAGTGCCCAGATAAGAGCAACAGGCATCAACCGAAACACAGAAAATACCATTTAAACATAAAATCTGGATTTTACTGCTTCAAATGCTGGAACAGGTTGCCCAGAGAGGTTGTGTCACTTCCATCTTTGGAAATATTCAGCACCCAGCTGGACACAGCCCTGGGCAACCTGCTCAGGCTGGCTCTACTGGGAGGAGCTGGGGCTGGGCCACCTCCAAGGCCCCTGCTAACTTCAGCTGTCCTGTAGGTCTGCACCTTACCCCCAGATGTTGCTCTTAAAGCTCGTGTGTGAGTGACAGGCCTAGGAACCAATAAGTCAAAATACGTATGTAGTTTTGAAGAGTCAAATAGAATTTGAAATTCAGAAATAGTGCTTTAGTTGTTTTCAAAGTGTGCGTTCAATAGCATAATTCTCTGCTTTATCCTGAAGAACAAAGCACAAGGTCTTTTCTGATTATGGCATTTTCAATATCGGTCATTTTTATCAGCAGCGATACATGCCTGGATAGAAAAAAAAAAAAAAAAAATCATTTGAAAGATTGTCATTGTTGCTGTTCAAGAAAAGTACAATAATGTTCAATAAATCAGACTTCACAGCACTAAGACATATTGGGCGTGTTACTGCGTGGAAGAAATTCAAATAAGCCCCCTGATGCTTTCCCTGTCTATTCAAAACCCCTGGAGACATGAGCCTTTGTCAGAAAGGCAGATCTCTGAAGGTGCGGGATGTTAGTGGTGCCTCCAGCCCTCCAGGGGCCCAGCAGCCCTGAGCACCCAGTGGCCTCCCTGAACCAGCAATGGTGTTGATGTTGGTCCTGAGAACATGGTCACTGACATTTTTGGACTGCAGGTTGAAGACCACACCTACAATAACAAGACAGAGTCCTCTGCACACTCAATGCAGACTGAACCACCACACAGAAAAATGTGACTGAAAACTGAGAATGTGGGGTATTTACAATGAATGTGATTTGTACCCTCACCAAGCTTTAGAGGTAAAAGGGACATCCCCATGTAGATACCATGTTGGCACCAAGAGCAATGACTTTGGAGAGCCTGCTCTTGAAAACCTGCTAGATAAATTGTAGTTGGCCGACTTCTCATCTGGATTACAGTCTTGCTTCTGTGTGTCACATAAGAAGTACCAGAATGGTGTGCTGCACATTAATTTCTATGGATCAGTGATTTAATTCGGCATATTTTTAAAGAAAAACAGTATGTTTTCCTTTTCACAAGGGTTTTCAAAGGAGGTCAATATTCTGAGCTCTCACTGAGAAATGTTAGCTTTTAAACAGATCTTTCTGAGTATAAAAATGTTTTTTTTAACAGGTTCTGAAGTTAAGCACTTGAAATGATTAAACACCACTAATAGCAAGTGAAGCTTATAGCAAAATTAAGTGAAAAAGAGAAATGGAAAATTACAGACAGAGCTTTTCTCAGAGTGATTCTTCTCTATTATTGTTGCCAATTATATTGCCTGGAGTCTTCAGCTAGAACCAGAATCCTGTTGTGCTGGGCATTGTAAAAGCTTATAGTAAAATGCAATCGCTGCCTGGAAGAGTTTTCAGGCTAAATGTTTGAAAAAAAATGGGGAGAGAGGCCTAGAGTGAGGAAAAAAAAAAAAAAAATTGAAATCCTCATTTTACAAACAAGGTGTGGAGCCATTAAATGCATTACCCCTGGAGTGGCACAGAGAGGCTATGCTAGTGCTGAGAAGAGAGCCCAGAGTTTCTAAATTTCAGATGCAACATTATACATCCCTGTCTCATCCATAAGCATGTGTACCTGTAGAACAGACCTTTTTTTTTTTTTCTTGTCTTCATACCAGCAACTCTATTTTTAGCAAATTGACCTATTTCACAAAACCCATAGACCCAAGAAGCTGTTTCACAAGGTACCACCACTTGAACAAGTCTGTTGCAACTCCTAGTGATATGGTGTTTTGTAGGGATGACTCAGTCTGTGGCTGAGTGCTGAATACCTTGCATAAGAATCAGACTAGATTTTCCTCCTACCCCTAAATTTCAGTAGTTTTGATCACTTGATATGTACTTTGTTTGTCAGCCATCATAGAATAAAACCCACATCGTGTAACTCCTCTGTCACAGGCAGGATCTCAGGTAAGTAGAAAGTTACTTGAAAAAAAATATATTAAAAAAAAGTCTAAACTGATCCTTAGAGATGGAAATAACAAGGTTATTCAAAAATCTATTTTGCCAATAAATTTTGGACAGTCATCTGAAAAAAAATCCAAACAGTAATAATGTATTAATTATGATATGTTATAGCTAAGCTTTATCTGGGTCTGAGTGCATTGGTATCTTCAGGATGCTGCCTTAATTTTGAAATGTTTTATATATATGGTGTTGTTTTTCAGGTGGCTCTTATAGTCTTTAGTAACATATGTGTTTTCACTTATGCTAAAATGAATCAGCTCTCTATGAACAGACATAGCAGGCAGGACACCTCAGAGATTTGTGAACTCTGATCCATAAAAGTGGAAGTTAGAACAGATCTATTAGATACTAAAGTCCATCGTGTTATCAGTGTAGGATTATTTTTTATATTCAACTCTTTTGCGGCAGGAATGATAGTCAAAAGAATGGAGGAAGGCAAGATGCTGTAGGAAAAATGAATTTGCTTTCTGTATCACACTGCAGGTTTTTGTCTCCCAGCTGGTTCAGGTGAGCTTTAGATCATTTTCTGGAGCATCAAGCAGTTGCAATGCACAGTGATCTAAACTCTCACCTTGCAGGGTGCAGCAAGAAAGAAAGATGAGCAAACAGCTGCAAGCTTGGGGATATGAGGACATGGCAGAAGGCACAGGGATGGAAAGAATTTGTGGGGACCAGAAGGGACTGGGCAGAGTTCACTGCCACCGGGCTGTCTGGGAGCAAACTCCTGTGAGCAAAGATGGAGTGAGCAGGTCAAGAGCTGTTCATAAAACCCTTAAGCTGCCTCACCTATTTGTTTTGAGTTTTCTGTACTGAAAAAAAAAAAAAAAAAAAAAAAAAAAAAAAAAAAAAAAAAAAATAATATTTGATTTAAATAAAAACTTGTTGTCTTCCTAGAGGCAGCTTCCTCCAAGCTCTGCCTGTCATTTGGTCTCATCAAATAAATCATTAAAAATCCTTTGAGGCAGGCATCTGAAGCCAAACAATCTCCTCCGTGTGGGGCCTGCCTTGCAGTCAGTTTGCAGACTGTCTGCAGGGCTTCGGTGTTTGCCTCAATGAACATTTGACTGTTTCTCACAAAATAGAAGTTTGTGCCCTGGAGAAACTAAGACAGATGATTGGAGACTACTCTGTGCCCTGATGACTACTGAAGTCTTGCCTTGTTTTGCTTGGTTCAAGACCTGGCTGTGTCAAGGTCTCTGAGCTTTATAGCATCAAAATAAAAGACCCTCTTCAGGCAAAAATTGTGAATATAAAGTATTAAAAATAAGATTTTAAGGCAGATCATTCAGCAATTACAGGTGAGAAGAAACTCTGGAATATTCTAATGTGCCTGACTTCCTTTTCCAGAGGTAATTCTGATTGTGTGTTGTTTTTTGTTTTTTTTTTTCTTTCAGCTGTCGGTCCAGACTTTTCCAAAACTCTCTTGAAAAAGTTAACTCTTGTGAAAGTGGGTGGTGAAGTAATCATTGAGTGTAAGCCGAAAGCTTCCCCCAGACCTACTTATTCTTGGAAGAAAGGAAAAGACATCCTAAGAGAAAATGAGAGGTAATGTTTTAAAGTAACCATTTATTTCATTAGCTTGCTCCAACCCAGGGGCTTTCAGCAATGAAAGCTAAATTTGTCATTAATAGCTTCCCAAAATTGACTTGCAAATAAATGTGAAAACAGCCAGCGTTCAACCTCAAGGAGCTCGGGCCAAGATTTCTATTCCCATTGTGTTTATCCCAGTCTCTGTGTATTATTAAAGCATCCCTGCCAAGAAGCTGATAAAGATACATTCTAAAAAGCAAATATTTTGCCTCTGGATTGCTCTAAATAGCCATTGTTTTTCAAAAAAATATCCCCAGGAGTATATCCCTGAAACTCTCCACTGCAAATTACACTCTCCTGGTAAATTACTCAATGTCCTGCAAACAGGAGTTATTCGGGGTCAGTAATTAATTTGGCAGTCATAATGCCTAACTTGGAGATGGCTTTTTCAGACTGGCTAAGTCATTTTTTTCTTTTTTTTTCTTTTTTTTTCTTTTTTTTTAATTTCAAAGGAAAGCGTTATAAGGAATAAGAGCCTACTTTTTAAATCCACATGCATTGCTTCTGTGCTTGTGGCGGTTTTTGACTCTGGGTGTGTTACCTGTTTCACTCATGCAACATCTGAGAAAGGGACCTGTAGAGTTGTGTAGGACACCTTAAAGTGTGACATACCTCTTTTATTGCAATGGATTTGTGGGAAAAATCATGCCCTGTGAGTACAGACAAAAGAGCCAGAAATAATACGAAAATTTCTTTTAAAAAGTGTAAACCTGTTAGAGCTGTCGGTTTGTTTTGGTTGGTTGTGGTTTTTGGTCTCACAAAGTCTCGTCTTGCTCCAGCCAGCCTGCCTATAATGGACGTTAAAATATATACTGTGATGATGTGTATGAGTATGTGAAAAGCTGTAGTTCATTTTCAGCCAGGTAAGTAAAATAAGGCACAACATATTTCTGACTTACTTGGCACCTGATATCTGGTATTTAGGACGCAATCGTCTATGAACCGCTTGACTTCATCTCTTGGGATAAAAGGAGTTGGGTGATGAGGTGTGCAGAGCTTCCTTTAGCAGCCAGGGCACAGAGCTGGGCAAGGCTGATGCTATAGTATATCGACGTACATTGGTTTTTAAAACTGAAGTACCTTGTTCTTCTAGTGAAGATTGTGGGAAGGGGGAAAGTACTAAATGCTGGAGGTTGCTGGCAAAGTTCACAGCTGACATTTGCTGTTTTCTCTGAAGCTGCTCTCCTAGGCATGCTGCGGTGTAATCTCCTCATTTAAATATAGTGAGTGGGAGAGGAAGCAGGGGTTTATGTGAGTCAGGGATTAGGAAAGGAAAGAAGTGAGAGCAACTGTGTTTCTTGCTTTGTCACCGCTATGTAATGCTGACAAGAAAGTGATTTTTTTTCCTAGCGCTACTCTTTCTTTTGCAAACTTTCCTAAAAGTCAGCTGCTGTAATACAGCAGAGGACGCTGGATCCCAGCTTTCCAAGGGAAGGGGCTTGTTCACTTGTACCTTATGGTGGTTCAGTTTGCCTGTGCCTGTCATCACAAATAACAAATCTGAATTGGTTATTACAGTGCGCTACTGATGTTTCAACCAATTTCCACCAAGTTTCAAAAAAAGAAAAAAGGTAGCTCAGAGCTGAGCTCAATGCAGACTGTAGAAATGCCACGCTCTTTGTCCCACGCCTGCCAGCGCACCTCTCCCAGCCGTGAGCCTCCCACTCGGGCACCGAGCCCTGGATGGGAAATCAGACGTGAAATGTGCCCAAGCAGGTGTGAAATTCTCTGCTACTTCAGCCCTGGGGTTTTTCTGCCAGCCAGAGCTTCCAGCAGGACCTATCTGGCAAAATGTCTTAATGAACACCGCTCCGTTGGCTTGGCACTTGGACCTATTTAGTTCTTATGCGCACTTGTTTGTGGCTCCCATGGGGACAAGGGTGTTGAATCCTCGTCATTGCCTCTATTAACCATGCCATCCCTACAATCTGTGACTGGAGACTGTGTGAAATGTGCAATTAAGGATTTATATTGTCTTCTGTGATCACGGCATTGTTCATCAGTGCTGTCTGACTTCACAAGGGTAAGAGAGGCCAAGTGGCTGGTCATCTGCTTAACCTTGCTGGTTAAATTTCTGGTTTCTTTTTTGCTGAAACACTATCTTCTCGCTGCCTCCCTGGTGGACAGCAGCATTGACTGAAGTCCAGTCCTAGTACGTCCCTACACCCACACATATGTGTGGGCTTCAAACAAGAACTTTCCTGGCTGTTGAAAAAATCTGTTGAAATACAGTAAGAAAGATGCCAAGAAAATCTGTTGCTGAAATCTCTTCATCTAGGGAGGAAAAGAGAACTTTGAGACAGGCGTGGGAGAAACCACTTAAATGAAATCTCCAGCTTAACTGGCATCAGAGTCCTTTGAGTTTCAGAGAGGCACCTGAACATCTGGAGCCTTCTCCAAACTGAACTTGATTGTGTGAAGGTTAATCAACATAGATGGTCCTTGCAACTCCAGGTGGAGTTAAAAGTAACATTAATGCGCTTGTCCTTGCTTTGAATTCTGATGTACAGCCTGACTTTGATGGTGACAATCATTCAGGCATTTGTCCTGGGGCTCTTGTGACTTTTCAGATGGCGTGTAATGTTAGGGGCAACTTTCTGGAGATGGAAATAGTGTGCATCAGATTGGGCTGCCAGGACTCCTGTTCTGGAGGCTACGGCTGTCCAGGAGGCAAAACTAAGTGTGTTGTTCAATGCTTGCCCAGAGGGCAGAGATTATCATGGAGGAAAAAAAAATAAATAAATAAATAAATAAATAAATAAATAAATAAATAAATAAATAAAAGAGCTTTATTGCTTTAGGTTTCATATTCTTCTCTAGAGGCTGAACTACTAGTGTGTACTGCACCCCTAATGAATAACCTGCCCTGAAGATATCTCTTACCAGTGTTTGAGAACTGTGCAATCGTGTTATTAGAAATTCTGCCCTGAGGTACAATTATATTATTGCAGTCATTAAAGGTAGTTCATCTCCATAATAATGGAAATCCTGCCTTGGAGGCCTGACTGAGTCAAAATAATGTTAGTAGCTTGACTCCAGAAGGTAAATTTTATATAGAATCTGCTATAGCACAGGTACAGATACATTGCAAATTCTGCTTCAGAAACAAGGACTATTTCTACATGGAAGAGTTCATTTTCTGTCCCTGGTGCTCCCTTACATTCCTTCACATTTCCAGGCAAAATAGCTGTAATGCTCTATGGGGAAGGTCTTCGGTCCTATTAATGCCACTCTGTACAAACCAGCCTTGAAGGGCTGCTGTGGCTGTTGGTAGAGTAAAACAGGTGAGTCCAGTGCCTGCCAATGTAACTTCTACTTCCACACCATTGGGATAGCAGATGGGACTGAAAATCATCTCCCAACAAGAACTGGGAGCTCAAGGTGGAATTAGTGTCCTTGGTTATTGCAAAACTGTTACATCTTTGGGGTTGCTTCAGACTGTTCCTTCAGACAGAAAAGATTAGTGCTGAGGTTTCAGAATGTTTTTCACATGCCATTTGGTTCTCTTATATTTCCAGATGAGTTTAACCTCCAATCCCCTTATTCTGTCTCAACAGTAGAAGAGATGTTCTGGAGAGCTGGATTCCTATTGTATAGGTTCAGTTTGAGTCATGTGCCACCTACAGCAGAATGACTCTTAGAACTTAGACCTCTGAGATCGAGCTGAAGGGTACTACTGCCCAGCTGCCCGAAACCAGGGCATTCAAACCAGGCAAAAAACATTATAGAGAGGAAGGAGGGCACAGACTACAGAAGCCAGAAAGTATGGTTTCTACTTAATTCTCACTGGCATTTTAATCTTCTTATTATCTTATGTCCTTATCCCTCTGATTTTGTGAAATACAATAGTCATTGTCAAGTGAGTTTTTGAATATAAAATACATAGTCATCTATGGCATTGTATACACATTGGATAGGGATCAGACAAACATTATACTCAGAGACATGGTCTTCTGCAGTTATTACACCATCTGAAAGACAAACCGAGTCCATGTTTTACACAGAAGCTGTCTCAGAAACCAAATGAATCATTCCTAGATGTCAGTGGGAGTTACAGAGGTGGAGGATAATTTCAGCTGAGATTTACCAAGATAAAACAGATATCCACAGCTACCCACAAATCTGGAAAATCTTCCATTAATTGATGACCCCTGCATAACACTGGTGTGAATGAAAGCCAGTCCTTAATGGGGAGTCTTTCCTTTAAACTCCTGAATGCCAGCTGCAGATCAAACATCTTACAGAGCCCAGAATTTCCCATTTGTGACAATTATTTCCTAGTATGACACTGTATATGCTGTTCATTGCCAGGAGTGGGAGGGGAAGTCACGGCACTCAGATTGTTCTTGCAGGATTTTCTTAATCCTCTCATAATAATTCAATTACACCTAATGCCACAACATTACATAAATTTATTACTAAGACTTGTGTTTTAAAACCTTTATTTTCAGGTGATCTTATCATAGAAAGCTTTCAATTTGTTCATAATTACAGCATGGCTCCCACAGAGAACTGTGCTAGCTGTAAGCACAAGCAGTTCGTCCTCACTCTGGTGGAAATCACAAGTCACTGTCGTCCCTGACTCCTTCATTCAGATTTCCTGGGTACTAGAGGGAGAATCGAGCTGTGCATGATTAGAGGAAAATCCTAGAGCTACGCAGAGCTCTGCCAGCTGAAATTAAAATAAGACTCTGTCACAGCTGCTCCCACACTCCAAACTGTTAGAGGAACATCCTGGAACAGAACTGAAATTCACCTTGAAATATATATCAGGAAATGATAGTTAAATAATAGAAAATGGTTAATTCAACCTTAATTTTGAAACAATTAGATTTTCCTTAATGTCCATATGGTTTTCCATAGCCGCCAGAAAAAGAACATTGCTACCAGCAGACTTCCAGGTTCATCCACGTAGGCAAACACCATCCAAGGGCTGAGCCCAGTGGGGCTTAGCATTAAGGCTGATGCTGACAAGGAGATCTGTAGTGACACCCCAGGGCTTTTACACACTCAACTGCGTGGATTGAACTGTCTCTTAGTATCTTCCTAACAAAGGTCCTTTTGTTAGAGTACCTTAAGAAAATTTCTAAGGGAATTGGTCAAAGTGATGTGTTTTGCTATTGGCATGGAATAATTTCCTTGGAGTAGAGTTGGAAGGGATTGTTAGAAGCTGGTTTGTACTGCAGGATTGGCATGACTTTCTTCATGAGTCTTCCCTGTTTCATCAGTTACTTGTTTTTGAGATTCAAGAAATTACTCTAATTTACATGCAGGTCTTTTGGTAAGATTTGCATTTATTTATTTTTCACAGAGGATGTCACTTCAGATTTCAGTCTCTCAGAGATGCACGTGTCATTTCCCAGAGCATGAAGCCATAGTGGTGTGTGGGTCAAGAGGAGGTGAGGGAGACATCATGTTTCAGTCTCTCATTGCTTCCTGCTGCTCTCATTCTGTGTTGATTCCCAGCTCCAGGCAGTGTAGGCTGTGTGCAGGAAATCCAAGATATCTTTCATTTATCTGCTTTTCTGCCAGTCTTGGGATTTGTTAGCACTGCTGCCTGGCCATCCTGCCGCTGTGTTAGCCAGGCTGTGGCGCAGCAGTGGAGTGAAGCATGTAGTCTGGTTTAGTGAGTGGTAGCGGCACTAGGAGTGGTCCTATGTTGGTGAAGCCTTGTTCTGTGATGGTTTTGGACATCACTGTAAGGAGGTGAGCAGGGCTGGCAGTGCCCTCCAGCTCCAGCTGTACCGTGAATGTGGTTGGTTTAGTGTCCTGAGACACCAACACCTGGCCTGCAGCAGGTTTGGCATGGACAGTCTGAGCACAAGGCTGAATCCATAACCTGCTTTAGAGTTGTGAAATTAAAGGAGAAATTCAGGTGAAAGAATTTCAAGGAGAAATTTATCAGTTTCCTGCTCAATCACACAGTTGCCAGTGCTTCCCTGTTCTGTTGTCAGCTAACTCATGCACTTGGTAAGAACTTGCACGTGTCAAAGTCTAATGTGTTTTCCCTTGAAATAATGAATGTTTAAAATATGTACACAATGGTTTTCATTTGTAATGTTCTCCTAAAGCTATTGGAAGTCACATTTACTGTGGTACCAGACATATACCCAGTCCAGGACAGAAAAATAATTGTACTTTTAAGCCCCCAAACAAATTAGTCTTCTCCCGTTCTTGTTCATGTAGAGCCCTTATATCATTAGAGCTGTTTCTTTTCTATGAATATACAGTGCATTGTTTGTACGGTTTAATTGTAAGGAAAGAAATTCATAAAAAACAAATGATGTTCTGTGCTGGTAGCAAAGAATATGAAAGTGTCCAATTAAACAGGCACTCACTAGGACTCATATAATAGCAACATCTGTTATCTTAATTAAACAAGTTTCTGTATAAAGGGACCCTTATAGTGCACTTTGTTAGAGAAGGATCTGACCTAGATACTCCAGGCACGCTCGCTGTCTTCATGGAAATTTTCCCAGTTGGTCCCATTATCTTGCAGTCTTGACAAGCTTTGTGATATATGAGCGCACTCTTGCACACACAAAGCCATAGTGCTTAAAGCAGGAAGATTTTTATATTTTTTTTTTAGTTGAAAACCAATAAAAGCACAGACATGCAGCATATAATGGCATTTACTCATTGAATTCAGTTACGGCAGCATTAAGAACTGTAAAGCGTGCACAGCAAACTTGGACCTTGTCAGATAATGGTCAGGAGAGAGCCGCGTTTCCAGAAAGTGCTCAAGGTTCATTTGCAGAAGTGCTTATGTGCTTCACAATTTAAGCAATTTAGGCCCAGATCTTTCCAGATATTTCATAGCTGCTCTCCACCATATCATCTCTGGTCAGAGATGATCTAGAAGAGTAAGCTCACTTTTAGAAGTCTCAGTGCCCTCGTGACTTCTGAAGGGAAGATGAGGGTTTGTGAGACTGGGATGGGGCAGTGGAAGGTGGAAAGGAGCAGACAGGAGACTACAGCTGAGATGTTCGTTGTGTGTGACTAGATGGCTTTGTTGGCTTCTGTACTTTAAAACCATTCAGAGGCTTTTTTCTTGTGAGAAGGAAAGACCTTAGCCGTGGTTTTCTCCAGGGTTAACATCCTCAGCATGTCCTCACGAGGGCTGTTCCTTTACAGAGCCATCAGATTGGGTGTCATTTTAATAAAAAATTTTAACATGTTTATTTCGATGCTATGCCATTTTGAGAAGGAAAAGTTGTGAAATCAGACAAGAAAGGAGAGCCTTTTCTCTTACTCTGTCAGCGTGTCTGGAGTTTAAAAAGCTGTATGAATTCCCATTTTTTATTTGTTGCCTCAAACTTCCTAATTAGTTACTAATTGCTTTAAACAGCCAGAAACAAAATGGCAATAGGACAGGCAGCACATCTTTTCCAGTCTGGTGCCAGAGTACAAACCATGATAATATTTTTATACTGATTACTTGGGAGATGAATTGCTAGCAGTGGCTTTTGGACATGCAGTCTGGTGACACCTCAGCAGAAAATAAAACCTCAAAGGATGCTTCCTATCATTGTTTTGCATTAATTGTGTAGACTTTTTTCTTTCAAAATAAAGCACCTGTGCAATTTCTTTAAGGCAGACAGGTAACCAAACCATCAATAACATGTCGGTTTTTCATTACATCCTGCCTAGGCGATATGAAAAATGACACCCTACAAATAGCTTTTTGAAGTTTGAGCCGGCAATGCAGCATTCATCTTACTTTTCAAAGACAATGGCAGAGGATGGCTCTACTTCATGGGAATGTCTGAAATAACTGGCATGTACTTACTTTAACTATTTTTTTCTGCAAAAGAGAACTAAAATGAGCCAGGAAACCACTTGATTCACTGGTCAGAGCACCTAAGGAAGCCCTCTGAGTCTTGATGGCCTCATGTTCACAGATCATTCCTACACCCACAGAAGCTGATGTTAGCTTTGTGTGGTCTGTAGGATCCCAGCATGCTGAAGCACAAGCTCACCTCACTGTGGTTTTGTCAGCCTGAAATGACAGCTCTGGGACGAGCACCTTGAGAGTCTGCCCCAGCTCACTTGCTGCTCTCCTGGGCGCTCGCGGGCACAGTGTCAGCAAGGGGAAGGAGCGGAGCCGGCTGGCAGCTCTGTGCTCATTGCCTCCTCTGAAGTCCGTCGGTGAAAACCATACAGCTTGGTCATAGTTTTCTGTAGGAGTAGGTCACTAACTGCTCTTGGCTTCATCAGAAGGAGAGTTACCAGGCTTTTTTTCCTTTCCTGCTCTATATTGGGCCATAATAATTCTTATCGCTTCTGTAGTTGGAGAAACTTGCTGTATGCTTGTATACATAACCCTCTAAATGATACTTTCACAAAGGTTAGATGTTCAGCTGTTTCACTCTACCAGCCTCCTAATTGTCTGACTTGAGTGCTGATAGTAAGTTGGCAACTCCAGTGTTCCTTGCTGCATTGCCTTCTCCCTCTGTTCTTGAGCAAATGTTCCTAGCAAAATGGTTATCTGAGCAAGGTTAGAGATTTATTTAGATCACAGATTTGCTGCCATTTTATGTTGTCTAAAGTAATTAGGCTGATCCCTAAAACGTGCACATTCATTTATCTGCTCCGTGCTGTCAGCAAGCTGTTGCCATTCTCCCAGCAGACTCTTTTTGGTGTGGTGAGGGTGCAGCGTGGACACACGTACGGCTTGGCTGTCACCGCATGGAGACCGCAGCCTGGCTGTGGTACATCCGACCTTGCCGTGTTGGTGGGACCCAGAGTACCTAGAGAAGTCAGCAGACTTTTACCATGGGTCATGGCAATTCGTTTTAAAATAGAGCCTTGCTTGTAGGGGGTTGAAAGAGGAGAGAGCGAAGCATGCAGGCAGCCCCGTTCTCAGAGGCTTCAGAGCCCCGGGGCACGGTGAGACGTGTCCCGTGCTTACACTGCCATTCGCCGAGTGCTGTTAAACAGCTGCTGCTTGTCCTGCTCGAGGTGTTTCATCTTTATGATTATTAAATTCATCTCCAGGTACCCTACATGCAGCTACAAATTATTTCTCCCTCTCGGTAAAAACACTCCAGGAAAGTCAGAGTTCTCCCCCGCGGAGCTGTTGTGTCGGGCGCAGGCAGGATCTGGCTCCCCGCGGCGAGGCAGATTTCTCTCTGTTGCAAGCACACGCCGCAGCCAGCCCTTTCAACAATAAATGCCTGTAATTAGCCTTCTAAACACAGTTTGAAATTCATGTATGGTTCATACATGTCCTTTAATTTTAAAATGATAATAATAATAATGATTATAGCATCTTGAAAGGAAAAAAATATATCAAATGTTTCTTCTCTTGGATATTTTCATAATTAGGAACTAAAAGATAATGATTTTACAGATTTTACGCTTTAAGAAATGCATGTTTAAAATCCAAGGAAATAATTATATGTCTACTGGGGAAAAAGAAAGGATTTCTAATGAACTTTTTAGACATTCTACCAGACTCGGTGATGTTTTTGATGATTATTTTAACACCATTTTTAGGTGACGTAAATGTGTCTTTGGATCTTGCAAATCTATGTTAATGTCGATTACAAGTGGAGTGGGTAATTTATCTTTGTTCTGTGGGCATTTTTTGTTGAAACTAGAGGAAAAGATGTGTTATCTTTGAGAGACTATGCCTTTGGGCATGTATTCAGATGGTATCAGCTGGAGCGAATAAGCTGAGAATGCATTTACTGCTTCTGCTCTAATCTCACGAATGCTCCCAGAAACGGTTTGTGTCAGCAGATGATGCACAGAAAATCTCTTACGGATTTTTTTTTTTTCTCATAAGAGAATAATTTTTATGAGCTTCAGTGGAGTTTGTGTTAATGGTTATGTTTGTCAAGCCTCTGAAGCGTTTGCTGTAGGTAGAGGGTGCTGGCTTCTCCTTGATGGGGAAGGAGTTGTTAGCGAGGGTGGCTGGAGGCTGCGCTTCCAAATTTGATTCCTCAGATCGGCACCGTCCCTCTTTATCGTCTGGGAGAAGTCACTTAATCTCCATGCCTCTGGCTCTAATCACTGCTGTGGAAGAACAAGCATAGCAAATATTTCACCGAACATTAGGTAGAGTGAATGCAGGAACGGCTTCAAAGCACCTGCTGCTTTTTTATGTGAGGTTCACCTCGCTTCTGAGTGCGAGAATACTTGGTGGGGAGCTGCATGCCCATGGGTGGGCAGCTGTGCACACATAGATGCTTTAGCCTTCTACGAGGTGGTCTGTGAGCATGCCAGGAAGAGAAGATGTGGGGCTGCTGAAGCACCAGAGCCTGGGCTGTGCAAGGGGCACGCTCAGGACCCTGAGCACCCCTTCCTTCCCAGTGCTGCTTTCGTGTTCTGTGACACACGGCCAACTCGATCTGTAAAAATAAACTGCGAGAGCTGTGCTAAAAGGGCAGTTTCCCATGAAGATTGGTCTTTGTTTCCCACCAAAATCAATGGAAAATTGGCTCTTTGCACCATTGGACCCTTCCAGACTCAGAAAATCTTCCCAGATAGCTCAAATTATTGCCTCATGTCTAAGGAATGAAAGCTGTAAAAACGAGCGTCCTTTTGCTTTGCTCAGATCTGCTTCTTCAAATATTTATTTTCATGACAGGGTCTTTCTTACTGTATTTATTTTAATTCTGTGTGTAATGAAAAAACAGTGTAAAGGGAGAGAAGACTAAAGGTTTCTATTATTTGAAATTCACAACAGCTTTCTCTTTTCCTTCGGGGTCCCTGGCTGTGTTTGTGTTTGGTTTTCATTTGTTTCTTCCTGTTATCAGCATCCCTTAAGAAAGATATTTTGTAGAGAACTGTTCTTCTTAGATAACCCAGGGATACTTTTATATTTGAATTATGACCCTAGGCATCTCTGAACAATTTACATGAAGTCTCTAATAGCTGTAAATGCTCACTTCTTTCCTGCCCACTCCTTCAGGACAGGGTTTCATCAGTTCCACACTTGCCTTTAAAATTTCTGGGCAAAAAGGAGGATGATGACAAAACACAGCTTTTGTGTTGATAGATATTAATATATGCTGGGTGCTATATTATTTATTTGGACTGCTCTGTCAGTGCAAGTAAACAGTTTGCTGAAAAATAAAATTGTGGGAAGAACTTAGGATGCCAGCTCCATCACTCGTTTATACTGACTGATCCTGAGTTCAGTGGAGTTATGCTGTTGGATGTCAAGGAGGGCCCCATTTTTTTCTCAAAAATATTTGTTCGAGCAAAATATGTTCTATTTTTCTTTATCTCTGGAAAAATATTTACTGTTTTTTATTTTTTTTTATTTTTTTTTTTTTACAATAATCAGAAAGAATTTTAGTTTGTACTCTCCTCACTTTTAATTCTTCATCCTTAGCAAGCCTGTAAATGAAAAGCATAAGATGAAAACAAGTTTACACACAATTTGCATCCCTCAAATAAGATCCACATCAATAAAAAATAGCGTAATACTCTGTATTTGTGATGCAGCAAGGTAAGAGCAGCTGTTACCAAGAAAGGCTTTTGAAAAGGTCTGTTTTAAATCTTTGTGCATTCCTTGTAGTCCCAGAGCACAGCAAAGACCAACTGAACCCAAACTGTGTACATCACAGGCTTCTTGCTAATTCCCAGTTGCCCTGATTGTAGCAGGAAACCTTCTGGTGTCCTTCCTGACTCAGATGTACTGGTAAAAACGGTGCAAAGGTGGTTTTCCTGGCCTTTGCCAGCAAGTGTTTGTTTGGAATATATACATATATTTAAGAATCCTGCCTTAGAGGTCAAGAACACCCACAGGACAGAAGCCCTGGCTGTCCTGCAGCCCTGTGCCACATGACCACTTCATCCTCAGGCTCTACAGTCCCATGTAAGACACAGCTTCAGCAAAGGTGGTGGAAACTTTCCTATTAAACTAAGTAGAGCAGGATTTTAGCTCACTTTATTTTGAGCAAATATAGTTCTTACCTGGAAATTAATTATAGTGAGTTTGCTGTTAAGAGACCTGCCAGTTGTCATGGATAAGTAAGGCCTTATCTAATGCCTGCTTTCACCAAGAGAAAGACATGTACTAAATTAAATGGGCTTTGACTGAGGCTCTAAATTAGCTCAGACTTTTCCGTGAACCATGAAAAGACAAGTAGTTATAGACAAATAAGTACTGAAGCAGCTGTAGGTGGTTATCTAAATCAAAACTAACAGGTCCTGGACAAGAAGTTGTGTATCTGTAAAAGGCTGCCTGCGTCGTCTGGCTGTCAATACCAGTTATGTGTTTAGATGGATGATCAAATAAAAACCACTGTAATGCCATTCCAGCAGACAATATCTTCCTGCAGTTCACTCAGATGCAACCTAATGGCCAGGTTAGACACAAATCCAACTTGTCCTTGCTCATGGTGCTTTGCTGGCCCTAGCCCTCAGGACATGGTGGCGTAATGGCAGCAGGGACACCATCCGCTTCACACCTTTCCCAGTTAGGCAGAAATGTTTGGAGCCAGAGCCGCTCTCGGGGGCACAGGTGGGTGAAGCCCAAGCCTGGAAAGTCCCGTCCATGCACAGGGAGATAACGGTGTTTTCGTCTGTGTTCATACAGGGTGGGAAATCTCAGGTGGCTTGAAGCTGGGGGGTCACGATCAGGGCTGTCCTCTTGTCCTTACCTCCCTGCACGCTCTAGCAGCCATCCAGGGTGTTGAGTGGAGCCCTGCAAAGCCCACATTGACCTCAGCGCGTACTGTAATGGGGATTAATGCTATCAAGCAGACAGCTCTAACCTTACTGTTATTTATTTGTGCCACATAAAGGTTGTAGTCACACACAGCGGGAGCATCCCATGGCCACAGGAATTATTGGCTGTGGACCGTACTCGGAAGCAGCCCATCCTTCACAGTGACGGGCAGGTACTGGTGAGCGCTGTCCCTGGCTCGGGGAGGGCTGTGAGTAGTAAATCCTCCCTCACAGCCAGGCTTCTGCATTCAGACCCGTGAGCATTTCTAAATCTCTGTGTTTTCCTGAAATAGCCTAATGGCCAATACCGCTTTTATGAGATCATTTTAATAATCCCAGTCGCTGCCTCATTGCATGGGAAGCATTATTAAAAAGGTAATAAACTGCTGCAAAGACATGTGATAGAAATAATTTGATAAATAATGCAATTGCCTGGAATCATTTACATTTGTAGTGGAGTTGTGGCACAAAGCAAAGTTGTTGTTAGGCTAAAAATTGCTCTCGCTACTCCTGCCTATGAGCTAGGTAAGGGCTGAGCAGACACACTGACGAGAATTCAGGCTGCTCTGCCTGATGCCTTTCCTTTCCTGCTGCTTCCACCCCCCAGCCCAAGCGAGGCTCCGGAGGAAGGACAATAAGCCATTCATCATGTAGGCTGAAATACACTGTTTTTCACAGGTACATTTACCCTAAATCTTCTCTCAGAAGACGGATTATCTCTTAGAAGAACTCTGGCACCGCAGTCCCTTTTCAATAGCCATGTCAACCACTGCCACAAAGGCTGTACATGAAGGGATCAATGGTAGTTTTATCTCAAATTGCACTCAGTGTGTGTTTCTTCCAACTGACATTCATTTAAATGCTTGCTCTAAGACATCTTTTCTCCCTGTAATAGAAAAAGGATCGGACATCCTAAGCATTGTTTCCTGGGGGAAAAAAAATTAAAAATATTCACTTGGCGAAGCATGAAATATTTCGGATGTCTGTGTTTAATCAACAGTGAAAGCAAGTGTAGTTATGCTTGTATTTCCTAAATTAAAATGCTGAAATTATCAGATAAGAAGCAACATACCTTATTTCACTGCAGCAGAGCTAATAAAACCATGTGAGATTTAAAAAAAGGTCAGTATAATTATGAGTACTTTGCTCCAAAGAAAGACTCCAGCTGTAATCTGCAGTCCAGCAGTTCGGCTGCCTGCCTGCGCCCCGTGTCCCTGGGGAAGAAAACCGCTGCTGTCACACGCAGCCTGCCATATGCACTGCCTCTGTCGTCCATTCTTATTCCACACGTTTCCATCTGCTGAACAGAAAAATAGAGGGCATGCTGACAAGAGTGTGTTGAGGGATACCTGCAGCATCATCTGTCTGGTGCAAATCTTGTATCGGCGATGCGGGGACGATGTGAGTGAGCAAGTAATTCCCTGTGAGAAGGTCAGCACATGAGCATGCCACTTATCCTGTAAAGGCTTTCACCTGGAGCCCACGACATACAGATGAGATTTATCAATCCCCGGCTTTGCAGAGCTGGTATATTTGGTTCCTGGACTGAATCATTTTAATTAAACAATGGAGCAAGATGTTGCAGTAAATATTGTGAGTCTGCAATCTCTGGGCAAATACTGTATCACAGCATGGGGTCGACCCAAGCAGCAGACCGTAGGTATGCCTTGGTAGATGCAAGTGCTGCAGTCAGACACCCAGAGGTCAGATTTCCTCTGGGCTGGGCTGGAGGTAATTACTGATAAACACTTTTATGATGGGTTCTGGGCGTTTTGCAGCTTTCACCCATCACTCATATTGCAAATAAGGGCTCAATCTTGTTTTCACTAAGTCAGTGATAAAACTCTTACTGATCTCAACGGGATGTATTCTATCTCTAAATGCATGTGTTACTTGCTGAGAAATATTTATCTGCTCTTGGGAATTCTGCCCAGCAGTGAGAGATGCCGAGGTGAGCTCCATGAATCAGATCTGTTGTGCTCAGTTCGGGCTGGGGGCAGCATAACCTGCTGACGGGTGACTTAACTGATACGGCAGAGGTATCATGATTTGAAAAACAGGGGGTAGTAGATCAAGTGATTGTGTGCTGGTATTTGTCCTAACACTGCTCCGGGACTGCCTGGCCTCTTCCATCCATCGCTAGCAGCTGCTGAAGATCCTGGGCAAATTGGAGTTGCTGCCTTAATCAGAGAGGACTGTGCAGATGTGGCCGTGATACCAGAGCAGATCCTTTCTCACTGGCTTGGGTATCTGTGAATAGCACTGCTCTGTGCAAGTTAGAAGTGTCTCATCCAAAAGGACACATCTTTCTCCTTCATGTAGTTTTCAGGGTTCACACCAACCAGTCAGACAAATGCCTTAAGGCACTTCCATTCCTGCAGAGCTGGCACAGGGCACGGGCAGTCACTGTGTGTACAGCATCAGCAAGAGGCTAGTGTGAAAGCTCTGTGCCTATCAATTTTGCAAAAGACTTCTTTAGGGTAATATAAAGTGTTCAGCTTGCAAGTTTTTATAGCTGCTGCAGAAGTGGCAAAAATTGGGCAAGGAAGGCTAGGGAGAGATGTTTTCAGCATTTTTAAAGGTCCTTTGTCCCCAGAAGATTTCTAATCAAATATCTGACAAGGTCGGTTCCTCCTGGGGTAGAGCCCAAAGCTTCAGTTTAGGAAACAACCAGTCCTTTCATCTCCTAATTTCAGCTGAGTCTTTGCTCTCTGTGGATCTGAAATCTCCAGTTGACAACACAAGTCAACAGATTCTTTCCTACAAATGATATAATATGTTCAAAATAGATGACCTTTTGTTATGTAAGGATGCTAAAATATCCTATACCATCTTGATACTTCTAAGTGGATGTTTTTCTCTTTGTCTGTTCTGTGATACCAGCAGTGACTAACTGCCGGTTTATCAGTTGCTTTAACTGGTGCAAGAACAGATTTACATTTTTAGTTCCTCCTCCCAGTGCTGTGGTTAGCAGTGTCAGGGAACTCAATAGCAGGTCAATAGCTCAGTTTTTGGGTTTGAGGCGGTTTAAAGTGGTGTGTGCTCAGCAACCACTGCTTTATTCTGAAGTAATCTGCCTTTATGGGAAATGTGCTTTATTTTTAAGTCTTCCTAGCTTCTTACTAGAGAACATATTGTAGGTATTTTTCAGAAGAGAAAGTGTAGGGAGCAGTACTTCATTTAATTTGAACTTTGGGTCTTGTAAGGACTTGTTCAACCAAACTGCTGAAAGTGGCTGATCAGGGGATGTTTGCTTTCAAGCCAATTAGCAGTTTGAGAACCTTCAATGGCCTGCAATGAGCCTCTCCTCCCCCCTAATGCAAATACTTCTGCAAAGAGAATTTGTGAAGTAGCAAAATCAGTGAAAGTCATTCTTACTTTCTCAACTAACTGTAACAAATTTCAAAGTGTTAAAATAATTACTTGTTAACTTCTAGCACATTGGATTCAAATTAAGGCACAAAACACTCAGTGTAGAAAAGCACCTTCAGCAAAAAGAGCCACATAACCATAAGGCCTCCTAATCAATGACTCACACTAAGATTTTAGTAGTCTGATTTATTAAAGTAAAATAAACAGCTTGCACAATTATTTGTTATTTGTAATGCTGGTAATTTACAGGAGTGTACAGGGAATTGGTTACCACACCCGAATGAGGCGTGCATGGACACCCACTGGGGAATGAGTGTGGAGAACTTGGTGCAAGTCCCACCCAAACATTTTGCAGTGTGTTACCAGAGTCAGAAGGTGCCTGTGTGCTCAAACTGAAACCAGCCAGCTGGGGCTTTCTGCTCAGAGATGGGAAGAAACAGACAACAGTAACTGTGCCAGAGCCAGTGGTGGATTTGCTGACCTCATCCAGAGGTTGTTCCTAGAGTTATCCAGTCCACATTAACTGCAAACTAATTTTACATTGGGAGTAAAGATGACTTAATGATAGGAAACCAATGGCATGGGAAAGACACAGACAGAAAATACATTAAAATTTGAAATTGATGCTAGTTTTGTCCACAGATGCAATTGAAATGACCCATGGAAGAAATTGTCTTGTGAACAGTTTTGAACCACATGGATCAAAATAAATAAAAATAAAATCTCAACTCCATGGAAATACATTCTAAAACACCACTTTTTTTCAGATTTCTTGATGGCAGAAATGCTGAGGGAGTTAGTGCACACAGCCTGGCAGAGCAAGGCTGGTGTAGGGTGGTCCTTCTTGAGCTGGAGCATCTTGCTGAGCTTGTTTCTGTCCTCTATATTGATTTGAATTTTAATGCCTGCCAAGGGCACCTTCATCCTTCAGAAAGGCATTGTTGTTACCAAAGACCTGAAATTGATAACAGCAGTAAGTAATTCCTCGGGAGCTGCTGGTGGTGCTGCTGCCCAGGCTCATGCACTAGAGGCCAGTATGGCAAGTCCTGTGCTCCAGTGCACATTTAATGTAATACATGCATTGATTTGTGCCAACACAGTGGTAAAGATAAGAGACAAGTAGCTATACACTACTCTCTTCCAATTATTGAACTGGAGCAACTGCTACCGAAGCAAATATATGTCACTGGACTCCTGCAAAAATAAATTACAATAGTGAATGCTACTGACTGCAACAATTTGGAGGCCTATAAGCCAGTTGAGAAACTTCTATTAATATCACTGTTATTGATGTGTGAAATATAACCTCTGCCCCTGGTTTCTGACAGATGGTCTACTTGTTGTGCTGCTGCAAGAGCAGGTCAGGGAGAGGCCAGGAGGGAGGTTTGGTGGCTGCTGTCGGAGCATCATGCACCATCCTCCTCCTCTTCACACCATACCGACACTGTAAAGACACTCAGGCTGTCACATTTTTGTGTGGAGTGGGTGACCCATATGTGCCCACCAAGAGGGTATGATGTGACAGAAGGAACCAGCACCAGCTCTCCTAGGGGAAGCGACATCTCCTGAGTCCCTCTGGAGACCGTGCTTGTCCCAGTGGCTGCAGCGTGCAGAGCCTGGGGAGTCCCTTGGCTGGTGGGGACGGCTGTCCTTGGGCTTGTGTTTAACCCAGCTGTCCTGCTTCTGTCAGCCAGCTCTGTCCTCCTTCCTGCTCTGTCTGACACAAACCTGCCCCAGTGTCACACCATGGCTATACAAAAAGGCTGCTGCCAAGTCACGCAGCCTGCTGCTGTTCCCTGCCCAGCAGTGCTCACCTGGCAGGGCCCCGAGCATTTCTGCGACGAGTGCAGGCATTGTTTGCTACATTTCTTTCAGCCCAATTTCTCAATCCGGTTTTACAGAGCTTGATTGGCATTAAGGATGCAAGAAGGCTTCTTCATTTTCTTTCAAATTAGTTAAATTAGGAAATAATTGAGTAGGAGAAGGCAGGAATTAATACCAGATTTTCAATGCAGGTCTGAAAGTGGCTGAAGGGCAGAAAGCAGATTGTGGTAGGAGACATGGAACTGAGCAGACAACCAAGTGTTTTGCTAAAAGAGATGCTATTCGGCTGGAGGGAAGGTTTCCCTGGAGTTTCTACAGATTATTTTTGTGTGTCTTCAAATAATTGTATTTTCTGTGGTTGCTAGACGCTGAAGTAAGAATGTACTAATTAAAAAGAAAATGACAAAAATGTAATAGGGGATGCATTGAAGTACTTGGAGTAATAAAGAGAGGATGTCGGGGCAAAGTATTTAAAACCACAGTCTTTTAACACTGTGCTAACCAGGTGCAGTGATGATGTTGGTCAAAGATGCTTCTGATACTGGAATTTTCCTGGGAATATTTAAGGACACTGCAGTGAGCAATACCTGAATTTTCCACTGCAACTGAAGCTCCTTTGCTGTCCTGTGTGTCTCCTACATCATCTCAGGCCTGTAGTACCCACCACAGACACTAGGTCAGTGAAAGTCTGCCTCCAAGAGAAAGTTAGCAGTGCCCACAGAAGCACTTCTATGATGGGGAGGATCTGTGTGAGGAGGGAACCAGAATGAAATAGGATCTTTTTTTTTAACCTGCAAGCAGCCAAGCACTTCAGGCAGAGAGGTGGGGAGCAGGGAGGGGAAACTTGGCAGCGTGGGACCCTCACTGCAAATCCTCTGGATTTCCTGGAAGACAGCAGCAAGGAAACACCTGCAGCACTGCCCAGCTTGGCAGAGGCATCTGTATGGCTAAGCAGCAAGTGTCGAGCCCTTCAGATGTAGCCTGCGTAGCACATGTTGCAGGAGTTGTCATGGTGAGGGCCCGGTACCAAAGTACAGCCTCACATAAAACCTACACAAGCTGCCGGTGTGTAAATTAGAGTTGCCCTCAAGTAAAGACATGGAAAACTCATGTAAATGATGTATTCAGTATTTATGAATTGCGTCCTAAGAGATTTCCGTCAGCTAAACTCACTCGGTAATGGGCAGCGGACTGTCTGTTGTTCAAATTGTTAATAATTAATGCAGACTCAGAAGAATTTTATGTTAACATAAAAAATACATAACTTCTGCTCCTGATTGTCTCTCCAGAATCTCAGTTTTGGATGACGGAAGCCTACGGATTGTCAACGTCACCAAAGCCGACGCAGGAAGCTACACCTGTGTGGCGACCAACCACTTCGGCACGGCGAGCAGCACGGGCAGTCTGGTTGTGAAAGGTAATGTGGCTCTTATCACGGGTGCACAGTACCCCACCGTGGCTTCTGCCAGCTCCTGGGGCAGTCACACGTGCACTGTTCCTTCCCCTGCACTGCTGAGCCAAAGCAGCCTCGTGGGAGTTGCAGGTTCTTCCACACTCCGGCTCTCCCGGCTGCAAAATAGCCTCGTGTGTCAGGGACAGGAAATCCAGGTGTTTATTCATGAGCATTCTGAGTTTTTCCATCTTTTTTTTTTTTTTTCAAAAGCAGAAGCTATAATGTTTGACAAAGATGTTTAAAGTAATAATTTGTTAAACGGAGCGACACTGACAAATGTCTTAAATTAATTTTTGCCCTGCTTATAAGTAGTCCTACGTCTGAGGAATTGTTATAGGTAATGAGTATATAGATTATTACGCTTATAATAGGTCTCCTTCTACTTCTTGTTTGAGGAAAAAACTATATTGGATAACAAATCAGGATGATTGATTACAAAGCAATAAATCAATCACGAAGCTCTAATGCTGTCAGTTTCAATTCTCCCATGTATTGGCACTGATGGATAGTATTTGGTTAGAGGGTCTTCTCATCAATTATTTGTGTGGTGTATAGGGAATACTTTAAAATGTTTCAATGCAAGTTTTAATCCCTGTTTTTTACAGTCAGAGCACATTTCAGCAAGTGATGTCAGGCAAGTGCTGATAAAGCTGGTGAGCCCCTGTTGTATTTATGAACTGCAGGTGACACTGGTACAGCAGCAGCTTCCTTCTCAGGGCAAAATGTGTGCCTCTGATTTAGCTATGCTGTTAGGTATTATAGTTACAGGGTTTTTGAGTAGCTTGTATGGCATTGCCCATGCCCGCATCTGTCCCTGCAAACAAAAATAGAGATGAGTGAAGATCTTGATCTCCACATGAGCTGACTCTGCCTTTACTTTGTGTTGTCTTGAGGAGGAGCCTGCAGCAAATAGCTAAAGAAGAAATGCTCAGGGAAAGCAGGCGCAACAAAGCCCACGTCTGCTATTGCAAGGGTTGGTCGATGACTGTCTGCCCTGGAATAAAGGGGGCAGCACAAAAAAAGGGTGAACACAGCCTGGGCCTCTTACCTGGGAACCCCATGGAGGTGGAGCATCTTTGTGGCAGGAGGGTCCACGTTTCACCCACAGCTGATGCTATCCCATATCTCAGTGCTGCAGGATGCCCAAGCACTTGGGTTTGGGTCTGCAGCACCTCTGCAATTCACTGGCTGCTTGTGGCACCCTAAAAAGCCAGTCATTAAAAACAGAACTGTGTTTCCCCGCTGCTATCAGAGAGTCATGCTTCTGTAGTTCACGGCATGCCCTCCCTTATTAGTAGCACCCAAGGAACAGGCAGTAACTCCGGGCACAAAGTTCGCAGCTATTCTACCCGATCTTTGGGCTCACATGGTTTACAAATCACTTTGCTGTGCGGAGAGGTTATAAAGGATTAGCAAGTGCTTTTTTCTCCCTCAGTGCTCCGTTTTCACTCGGTTCCATTAGCATTAATGGGAGTGACACGTGTGCATGAAGCAGAGAATAAACTCTTAAGCCCGGGATGTGGATATTAACAGCAGGCTGAGAAATGCAATTTCAAAGTCTATCCCATAAAAAGTATAAAAGAGCAGAAACTATTCTGAACTCCAAATGAACTGTGTAAAATACTCTATTTTATACTGAAATGCTTGAGTTTCTCTGCCCTAAGTAAAACACAGGCAAGTTTTGACAGAAATATGACAGAATACCTTACTTTAACTCAGTTTTGTGGTGTAAAAAAGACTAATTTATCAGCTGATGAGTTTTTTGACCTTAAGACGTGCTTATATTCTCTCCTAACTCATCTTATGTCATTGAGGAAAAAACTGTGAAGGTCAAAAGACATTTTTTCTAACCTTCCTCTGTTCTTCCATTAACATTGCAGGTTCTGTCTCCCTCTCTCTCTTTTTTTTTAATTTTCTTTCTCTCTCAGGGAGAGATGTCGACAGTGTCAAAGACAGTGTAGGCAAGGATGGAAGGAGGAGGAGAATATCTGCTACACCAGAACCAAGGAGCTTAAAATAAATCTCTGGCAAACAACCAGAGAGGGATGAATAAATATTCATATTATGCATGACTAGACAGCTTACAAAATATGAAATTCTGATGGGTGCCCATAGGGCTGTGTATTAACATGCTGTTGTCAGAGCTGTTGAGCCTCAGTGGCTTCCCGAACCAGTGAGGTTGTGTTTTGGGTTTCTTGTGTTGGTTTGTTCTCAGTGAGAACCATTCTGGCCTCTGAGACCTAAAATCTTGCAGACTTGCATGTATGGTTTGACCTTTAAATTAAAAAGCAGGATTGAATTTGTAAGGATGGAGGAGAATCCCACAGACTGTCTTCAGAGCTATGTAAAACATGGCATGTATTTACATGTAATACATAAATATTAATTTTCCATCTTTCTTTTTCCATTTTTACCATACTCGAGGCTAAATGTTCAATTTTTCCTACACATAGCAAGGCTATAGACTTTCTCAGCACCAGGGAATTACATGACAAAGAGTATAAACAGGCGTATACTGTACAATACAAGTTTATTTGTATTTAATGCAGTTATATAAATTGGCTAATATAGCAGCAGCTCTGAAATAGGAATCTAATTTCAAGGTGCTGCAATAGAAGCTTGAATATGCTAAGTACGAGGAGAAGCCGAGGGAAGGAGCTGCTCCTGGCCGGGATGTCCCAGCCACCGCGTGATTTGTTCCCCAGGGACCTGCCAAGGAAGGCACCAGCTCCCTCCTCTTGAGCATGACTCCGTGTGTTGGTTAAGTGGCGTAGTTGGCGCCAAGTGGTATACTTGGAGAACTGTTCTGTTGCAAAGACTTCAGGTTCCCTTCAAGAGCAATGAGTGAGACCCAAATGGAGGTTCCTGGGAGCCAGCCACGAAGGGCCAGTGGCAGCAGTCGCCATCCCTGCTGCAGGACAGCAGAGGTGCTCTATGGCTTCAAAGAGCTCCAGCCTGCCAGAAAGGGCTTCTCATACCATTCATTATCTGGTTGTGTTTGAGTGTAGAGCAGGAAGATCCCATCCTTTCCAGTCCCCTTATCAGTATCTTATAACAGAGTGAAGCAGTTTGCAAACGCTTGGTGGAGTCTGTAATTTCTGTTCTGGTAGTAAAGTGCAACAATGCTGGTAATACTGCTTGGTAATACTGTTAAATCTCTGACAAGGGCAAGTTCCGATGACATTATTTGCCTGTTTCATTATGAAGCACTTTTAACATTTTTCTACTGCCATTAGCTTGTCTCGTTTTGACTGTCATGGGAAGGCTCAAAGCAGTAAAAGCAAGAGAATTTTTGTTAGCCTGTATCTGTATCATTTTAGCAGAAAAATAATACAAAGATAATGTCAGTAGGTTATTTTTTTCCTCACGCTTGAACAGACTGATTGTCTTGACTTTGTCCAGCACAGGGATCCAAATTATTTTCTATAAAATTGCATATTTTCCTTTCCAAGCCTATTCCTTTGTGTGAACATCAAATTGGTGTATTGCATTTAAAACTGAAGATTGATTAAGTACTGTAAATTCTGGTCCATTATCATTAAATCATAGAAAGGTTTGAGCCAGAAGGGACCTTAACGATCATCTAATTCCAACCCCCCTTCCATGAGCAGGGACACCTCAAAAGACCTGTCAGAGACTTCAGTGGTATTGTCTTTAAACCTGATATTTTCCCTGTGTTATTCTGGCACTTTAAAAATAGCTGAGCTCATAGTTCAGAGGCAGTACCGTGCTCATCAGTGTGGGTGCAGACCCATAAATTAATTCAATTTTTATGCTATTGGAGTCTAACAAAACTCAGAAAATACAGAGATAAAGCTCATATGGAAGATCATACTCTCAGTGATATCCCTCATGGGTCTTAAGAGAATTGTTTTATTCTTTTGGAACTGTTTACACATTACCACGCTTCACTTTTTTGTTGTTGTATATTCATAGATAAAGTCAATCCAGGGTGAATATCCAGAGTATTATGAGTTTTAATGCTCTAGCACAGTTGTGCGTTTCTAACAGGATCTCTTCCACCCTTAGGATGATGTACATGTCTGTTCCTACCTTGTTTTATACTTAAAAATCATTTATTTCCCTCATCACAGACACAGATTCCGTATAACAGCCCTAAATCTCATTATATGGCTATTTGGGCTACTGAGATCAGCAAATGCTGGTCTTGCCTACAACTGATCTAGTTCTCTGATAGTGCCACTACTGATTTCATTAGTCAAACATACATGTAGCTTTTTTGAGATATATCTACCTACTGCTGCAGAAGTGTTGGGTGCATTAACAAAGTGTCCGTCCTTTTTAGGGTACACCCCTGAACTGAATGTACAGGAACTGTGCAATGGTTTTACTGTGCAGTAGCACAAAATGCTAATCTTTCAGCACAAAACTTTGCATGTGTATTTTCATGACTGTCCCTTTCATTTTTAATTAGTGAATAGAAATAACTTAGCACCATGAATTTATCAGCTTTGTTTTGAGCTATAACTTGACTACTGAGTAACTGGGATATCAAGTGCATGTGGGGGCGAAAGGTGTTATTTTTTTTCATAAGAGGGAGAATAAGCTTTCCGTTAAGATGGGATTTATTTGTGTGTTTGGCTGATTTTTCACATTAACCACAGGGAAAATGCAATAAATGATACTTAAATATGCTCACCCATTTAAGCACGGTCCACGTTACCAGAAATCCTCTGTACCTCCCAGAAGTTCCCCTGGTCAGACAAATTGCTGCTGCTTTGCTTATATAGAAAGTTGTCCCAGGAGGCTATTGCAGGCATCTTCTGTACCATCTGTATGTCGTGGGTTTAGTGGTCAGTCATTTTGAAATACGAATAGCCTTTCTGTCACACTTCCTGAGGTCTGTCTTGACCCAGCCATGTTTAAGGTCATGCAAGGTCTTCATTCCTCTTTCCTCACTGTTCTACTCAATCTAATTTAAATTCCTGTTGGTTATGCCTCCGTCCTTAGGAAAAAAAATAAATTAATTAATTAAAAAAAAAAAAAAATAGGTACATGACACCTAGTGTTGAAAGCAAAAAAAATATAACTTAAAAAAAAAAAAGAGTTGCAGAGTTTAAAGTAATCTCAGAGTAGCACTTTAGGGCTGTCCATATATTATGGGATTTTTGCAATTATGCTTGGTAGCATACACCATGTGTATTTGACTGATATCAAAAGCAAGGGTTTCTACACAAAAATTTAGAACTCTGAAAAAGTCAAAAGTTTTAATTTTTTGTTGTTTTTTTTTTGTTGTTGTTGTTGTTTTTTAGTAGTTACTGGACACCGTTTTTATATGTAGTCTAGATATGAATATTCAATTGCAAACCACAGGAAAGGTTATTATATGGTGCCTATCCAAAATTTCCTTCTGCAGCTGTATGGAGCTCATGTTGTTTGTGTTGAAAAGCTGGCAGGTGCATCTACTCTCTGTGGGTTATACCTGAGCCTGATAAATAGGTAGTTTTTTTCCCAGCTCTGCTCACACGAGAAGTTGAGGTCCTCAGAAAAATCAGGTCAGCCCCAAAGCACCCCAGGGAAGATGAAGTAACTGTGTATCATGTCAGCATTTCCATTTTTCTGACAGATAATTGAAGAAAAAGGTTGTAATTGTTGCAAGATTACAGAGGGGGAAATATGAGAAGCAGGTTCCCATCTGCTGCCAAGCCCTCCCCAAAGCCAGTACCTACCAGGTACTGGCCTTGTGCTTTGGGTTTCCTCAATGTGAACTCGTCAGACACGACAGCCAGGAGCTATTAGCTGTGTTGTGCCGGGGAAGGCCAGTGGCCTTGCTTAATCATTGATTAGGATCATAGTAAGCATCCAGGGGTGGGGCGTGGGGTTATCAGAGGGGTAATTTCCATCGGCCTCTTTGGAGATGTGTCGTAGCACGGTGTTGTGGGCAGACTGTCATGTGAGGCTTAACTCACAGACACTCATGAATCAGCAGCACCACGAGGTCTGCTTTTTAGCTGGGGGAGAAAAAATTAGGTCAGCTCCTAAGGACAAAAACAGTTAAGTGGCAAAGAAACATGTAAATGAAATAAACTGTAAAATGCCGATGGTTCGCTCTTAGGGCTAGCTGAATGAAGTTAGTTTTTTTTCTTGTAAACACTTACTGATCATAACAAATAAAACTTGTAAACACAATATAACTGTTAAGCTTCATTAAATTTGCAGCAGACAATTAATTTTTTTCAGGCAATTCAAATGGTCTTCTGTAGTACTGACTCAGTTTAATTGAACGTATTACCACAAGCAGACAATAAGAAATATATTGAAGATATCCATCTGGCTTGCATTGAAAACCTAGTGCGTTTCATTTTCTGTGGCTGTCACAAGCCTTACTAATTGCCTCATTTTGGCTGTTTTACAGTTAGTGTGATTTAGCCATTAATGTGATAAAAGTCATCTCGGTGAAGAGCTTGATATTAAAAAGCATAGATCTTCAGCCTATCTCTCCTGCCAATTTTGGACCTATCTATAGCATTATTAGAGTTATATTTTTAAAAGCAGAAATAACAAATATATTGACTCTCATGGAGCAGCTTCTCCAGGATCTTTGCCTATCAAATTCTGCTGTACAGAGAGCCAGTCAGCATGAAATATTTGCTCTGGGTAAACGCAGCAGATGCTTCTTCTGCTTCTCCCTGCCTTCTCCTTTCTGGTCCGTGTCCCTGCAACCTCCAGACAATCTTTAGTCACATTGGGGATCCTGAAAGTGGTAACTGCACAGACAAAAAAAGGAAGTCAAAATGAGCAATTGGCTGATTCTTACAAATGTTTCCAATTCAGCACATAAACATGGGAAAAATAATTTCTTTTGGAAAAGTTCAGACATTATATCTGTATAACCTGTAAGGTTAAAAAAAATAAATCCCATTTTTATTGTCTATTTTTGTCTTAAGCCCCCCATGATATTGCAGGGTCAGCATCGTTACAACCTCTCCTGCATAAAATGACTTAGAATAATTCCTTACAAAGCTCAGCAGTTTCTTTTTAGATATTTTCTTGTCTTCTTCTCTCCCAAAAAAAAGCAGGAAGTTCAGGAGTTGACTCAGTCATCGATATGGGATTGGGTTGTTTAGCTCATCATTGAAGATCAAATCCGTACATCTCTTGAAAAAGGAGATGACCTATAGGTTAAACACAGACTCTTAATGAGACGAAAGCAGGTTAATTAACACTTTTCATCAACTTGCTTCAATTTATTTTAACATGATCCATTTCAGAAAGGTTAAAATATTTTTCAGTTTTTGAATACAAATGAAAATCCAGCATAGTTAAAATGAAACCACAGATCAAGGACTTCTGATATATATATATATTAATCAAATAGATGTAGTGTATTCACTTATGTATGTGTCCTTATGTATGTCATTGTATATAAAACGTAAGTAATACTTTGTCCAGTAGTTCATTTCATAGCTAAAGAAGACTAGCCAGAGCTTGTTAACTGGAAATTATTATCTGACTGGGGACACTTACAAATTCATAAGAAAAGGAATACATTTAACTTAACGTTTTCCACCCATTTCCCTAGCTAGTAGCTGCAGAGAATTAATTTAGATTTCAAAGAGCTACTAGGAGAAGTAGGAAAAGCTGAGGTCTGTGGGACGAGCCAGAATCGTGCGGTCTGGTTAACGAGGCAGTGCCACCATGCTGAGCAGGCCAGAAGTGTGCTCAGTAGATTAAATCAGTTGGAGGTAGCTGAACTGATGGACCTCTCCCGTGTCGGCGGGCTCTGCTGGTTACAGTTCGGGCTGTTGGCTCTGCACACAAACTGGCTGTGGAGGAATAAAGGAGTCCAGCTGGGGTTGGACATAAGGGGCTATATTCTCACGTCCTGAGACTGCATTTCTTAATGGAGTCACTGGGAATTGCTGGCAGTAGAAGATCTGCCTCATGGAACTCTTAGTTTCTTGCAACTGTTTTGGTCTGTAGAAAACTAAATGTGACAATTCTACTGCCATGAGATATAAATCCCATGTATCTATCTTCTTTGTGCTCATTCAAGAAGACTGCATTGTAAGTCTACTAACAGCATGAGTTTGATCTTCATCCCGAAGGAGGACACAGTTTATCCTTTTCCAAGGCATACAGTGGAATAAACTTCCAAACGTGAGCTTCACAGGAATCCCACATATCTTGACTAACTCAGGGCCATGCTGTAAGAGAAAACAATACAACAGAGAAAAGTGAGATCATTGTAGCCTTGTGGAAGATGGGAGTAGGTGTCCCTACAGCTGCTTCTCTCCATACCTGAGTAATTCAGTCTGGCTGCGCAGTTAGGGATGGGGGAGCTAATGATGTAAATATTACATGCATTGAGCAAATTACTGCCAGTCTCCATTTCAGGTGAGAGATGAAGGATCTCTGCAGGAGAATAAAGAGTGAAAGTGGCAGTGACTCTGTTACTCCTAAGAACTTTATATCCTAGAAAATAGTGACTAAGAACAGACTGGCCTGAAGGCTATGGTTTTTACATCAAAGATACAGAGGAAGTGTTTAGAGAGCACATTTTGTGTAGTAGGAGGAAAATGTGTGAGCATTGAAGAAAAGAATCTGGGACAGTACTTGGGGAAATATCAGTCCTTTTGTGCATTTTCTCAGAAGCGTTTCTGGAAGCAGCTTAGCAGAACCAAACTTCTGAGGTTTTGAACAGTTTTGACTTTTTCTCTCTGGCCCTAGGTGGATTGGAAAGAGGAATCTAGTGACAGGTTACTCAAAGTTGCTTATCAGATAATAATATCCAAGTGGCACGTGGATAAAGACTGCGTGTGATGGTTCTTAACACGTCACGGAGTAACTAAAACACTGCCCAACAGTGATGAAGTGGTGTTTGCAATATTAGAGACTTCTGCAACCTGATTTTCACCTCTTCTAATGCAATTTAAGTAAGATTATGAGCAATCCCATCAAAGTTAATATAAAGCCTAGAGTTCCTTGTCTTAATCCCAAAATCATGACAGCAGAGAGAATTTAATATCAGAGGCCACCAGAATAGGTTAAGTTCTGGGAGCGCTGTAGCACAGCATTCAAAACAGTTATTTAGGAACATGACATAAATAGAAATCTTCATGACTCAATGGCAGGTTGATCCCAAAATACAAGGAAGTTCTGTCATGAACTTGGATTGATTCTCTCTCACACACACATGCACACTTGAAATATGAATTTTATTTTCATTATGTTTGAAGTTTTTAATTGTATCATGAAGAGCTAATGATCAAAGCTGTAGGTTTTAGTGCTGCTTTCTTCTGGCTTCATTGTGAATACATCTAAATATTAATCTTTATTTGAATTTATTTAGAAAGTCAGCAGTATTTCACCAGTGAAAAATTCAGTTCTTTTTATGTCTCAGTAGGAAGTCTCCGTAACAATTCAAGCCTGAATCCATTAGCCCTGATAACTAAACCATTTGCTGTAATTGAAGATGAATGACATTCCCTGCAGCAGAGAGCCACAAGTGGTAGTGTCAGGGAGAAATACTGTAGACCATGACTAAAGTCCTAGCAAAGTTGTGTGCTGAGAAGCGTGGGGCCAAACTCATCCATCACTGAAATCAGGCTGGAAGGAAGGATGGTAGGGCTGACGTGCTCTTTGTTCCTCCTCCTCCCTGTGTGATTCTTTACAAGTTAGATCTTGATTGTTGTTTTGAGGTGATGCGCGTAAGAAAAATTTGACTAATTTGAAGTAAAATGCCACGCAACAGGAAAAAATGTCAGGGACACTTTTTAATGATGCTCTGTGATGTATATTTGTAGTATAGGAGCTGGGAATTTTGAGCAAGTTATAATGACAGAACAGTCTTGCAGGTTATTATTCTCATTCCACATTTGATCCTGCCTTGATCCTGCCCCTTCCTGTAACATCAGTACTAGAGCTTCACCAAGAGAGCAAAACAGTAGCACGTCCCTCAGAAAGGCTTCTCTTCTCAGTTCATCACTAATTGGGACATGGAGACACAAGCCACTGCCTTGCAAAAGAGCAAAGCACATTGACAGACAGTCTCACCTTCACCAGGAAACAAATTAGACCTCTGTGGCCCAGAAAATATTTTTTAAAGATTCGTTTTGTTCTTACAGTAACTTGATTTTTTTGGAAGTAGGTGTTTGGGCTTCATTCTCGCCTGTGGTAGCAGAGGTCTCAACAGGGTTTCAAGTAAAAGTTTGTCTTAAATAAAAATATCTACTGTGCACAGCGGTGTCAGAAGACAAAACACTTTATAATGAAGGTCTTATATCTATTTGATAGGCTGGGTAAATAAGGCAGCAGAGACTTTTAATGACTAGCTCAAGGTCAGACAAGGAAAGTAAGGAGGAGAGCTTTTATTCCCTTTCGCTCCAAGATCTGTTATCTTGCTGGCCACAGAGCAGGCTTGCTCTTCGCTCTGTGCTTTTCCCCCTCTTTTGCTTATCTAATTCTCTATTCAGTGTAATTCTGTTAAGCTTAATTGTTCACATTTGGTTGTGATTCAAACTCTAAAAACTCAAACTAGTATTTAATAGGATGGTTCACATGCTGTGCTTGCCCCTAGCAGGAGCGATTTACAAGCCGGCAGTTTTGGATATGCTCCCTCTGCAAATAGCTACTAAATAGAGTTAAAATAGCTCTCTTTTTCCTGCTTTTCTTCTCCCTGTTGGCTGACTCAGTTCTTTGGATACTTCTAAATTCCAGAGGTTTGTAGATGAGTTTGGGTAACTGCTATTGTGCTTTCCTAATTAGTTCTAAACTTGCAAGTACTTTTTGACAATGTGTAATATCCACACGGCCTGAATAGGCTTAAACTTTTCTGCTATTTATATGTAAAACCTGAATAAGAATTCAGTGTTATGGGTAACTAGAGACAGACATTTTCCATCTGAAAAAAAAAAAAAATATTTTATTTAAACAAACTTTAAAAATGTTTTAAAATAGAAAAAAAAAAAATATGTTACTGGGACAGCATTATTTTTTCTAAGTGCTCAGTTTATTAATAAGTTTGACTTTTCATTTGAGGTTTACCTTTAAGCTGACCTGAGAAGATATTTTTGAAATTGAAAGTAAGTAAAAAATAAAATAAAATTGAATAATTGATTGCCCTACCTGCCTGCAGATTAGGCTGTGTCTAGTCCTGCCCAGTGGACAAAAACTTCTTAATTATGTCTTGTTGTCAGGATGTCATTTCCTGAGGCACTAGAGAAATGCCTAGATTTCTTTTTAGTGTAGATTGCATAAAGCTTGGGAATTACAGATTTTGCTTTAGTGTGGTAGAGGCATTTCTCTATGGGAGCTCCTTGCAAGAACTTCTACTAATTATATTCTAATTATAAAATAGTAGGAGCAGATGATGTTTTAGAGAAATACTTGGATTGAGAGCATTCATGGGATTGATAACAACAACCCAACCAGCATCTAAGCCATTGAGATAACACCAGGAGACAGACACTCAGCAATGAAAACTGAGCTGGACATCCTTCCTAATGACAGATAGCCAGGAGTTCAAGTGGGAAACTCTTTACATTGTTCCTGGGGTTTTTATGTTGAGTTTTGTGTCCCAGTGGAGATTCTAACCATTTAATGAACTAATATATTTGGTGCTTACTAAAATTAGTGAATCGTAGCCTGTTTTCTGTCCAGGAATCCTCCCTGGTGCTTTTTTCACTTAAAAATGAGCATATATTCAGTAGGTCACAGTTCTCTGCCTCCATAATGAAGACAGACAGACACAGTCATAGGAAATCAGTAAAAATGATTTAGCAAGGACAAAACTGTCTTGTTATTTTGTGGATGCAAGATTTTCCACATCCCTGCAGTGTTACCGCTCAGGAGACACTGACCATACTGAATTAGCAATGGAAATATTCAGTATCTTCTGCTGATGTGCAGTACAGCGCTCATCGTTTCACATGTGACTTTTGGTGTTGATACCTAAGTTATGTCATCTTTCTGTTGGCTTTCATAAAGTATCCCCAGCCACTTTCAGTACGACAGGTCCATCAGGGGGCAGGTAATGAAGTCTGCAAGGCATGCAAAAAATTGTTATGTTCTAATTTTTTTTTCATCCCAGCGAGAATCTTTAGCTCGTTACCACAATGAATCTTATATTCCATGCTTTTGTAGTCTGCAGCATGTTGAGGTTCTCAGGGGAAAATCAAGGCCAAAAATCCCTAAACCAAATAGAAAAACAAATGAAATAAAAAGGAGGTGCTTCCCTTCAGCTGATTTTATGTTACAGCTTTAGGGAAGTTGGGGAGTTTTTTACTGCAGCATAGGATAGCCAAAATCCCAACACAAAGAATATAGTGCTGGACTTAACTTAGTGACATCCTTGAACATATACAGTTCCACATGCACACACACATAATAAAGAATCAAAAAAGATTTACTTTAAGGTGTGTGTAGATATATGCTAGAATTGAGACTGTGACAGCCTCTGTGTGTGTGTATGGCTCTCTAGGATGTTCATTCTGATTGCAACAATAGCAGAGTATCACTGAGAACTAATTATAGTATGTTTGAGAACTAAGAGGTGGTGACTTCCTACAAATTGCATTGCTGTATGAAATGGTATTTGTATAGGTACCTGTATTACAGCATGTATGGGAGTTTTACTAATTCTGGGTAAATATATTGATGTAGCAGTTAGTGTAAATGTTTGTTTTAACAAAGTTATAATGCATGGGAAATAAATTAGAATACCCTAAAATTTTCCCAGGATCTTAATGTAACAGTAAATATTTTCCTGTTTTCAGAGATATCAGTAGGTGCTCCCGCCCAGCCCTCCTTACTGGTAGGACTGGTGACGTGCTGTGTTCACATCAGCTGCTTGAAAAGCTCAGTGTGTCTGGGACCACTTGATAAATCACCTGTACACCAAGACTTGCTTATTCCAAGACATTCATGACAAATGCAAGACTTGATCTGGGTGGCATTAAGGGTGGTTAAGCTGTGAATCATTCACTGGGAAGCTGGAAATTCCAGCTACTGATTTTCATGCCATTCTGTAGGTTTGACAGCTCAAGAGACATCAGCTCCTAATGACTCTTGACTTGGGATTTATTCTTGCATGTCAGCTTATTCCTAACATCTTGGTCCTGAGGAGGAGGGTGTAGATAACAGACATAGAACTCAGTTAGGAAAAATCTAAAACCATATCCTACCATAAAAGTGCAAAGACCGTGCCAGTCACTTTATAATGTCTCAGTTTGAATGCCTGCCTATCATATTATTGCTGCTCCGTTTCTTTCTGAAATTTTCTATTTGTGGTCATTACCATTCAAAATGTATTTAAAAGCCCCATAAATCAACAATCCCAGCAGGTTAAGCTGTTCAAATGGAGAAAAATCTTCTGGCCCCAGCCCACATACATGGGCTGCACAACAGACTGCACAGTGCTGCATTTGCACAATTACCTGTGGCTTGTAGTACAAAGGGAATGGTGATTGATCCTTGAGTGACTTGCAATTTATCAAAGATTAGATATGATTTCTCCTGTATCTGATTAACCTTCTCTGTAAGATGGCCATCATTTTTGTAATGGCAGTAGATTATTCCATACTTGAAAAGATGGATATCAGCTAGTTTCAATCAATAGCCCACAAAAGGTGACACCTCGGATTCACTGGGTTATCTATAAAGTGTGTCACAAATGGTTCAATCGTTTGTCAAATATACCAATTTCATCTAAGGCACCTCTGAAGTGGAGTGGCTTTTATTTGAGTCTGAAATGCAAAGAGAGAGAAGGTATGTTTGGGTTTTGTCGCGTAATCAGGCACTGTTGCATGCTGCTATAAAGAACAAGTATGAATTTCTATGAGTGACAGATTTGACTGTCATTTGCAGACCCCATTACGTATGATTTTCTTTGTCACAATTGTATGGGGAGAGCTTGATTTTATAAGATTGCTTTGCACTGGGTAAAATGGAGGTTGAAATGAAGTATTGTGCCCTCTTGTTATTTAAGTAACACTCGTTGTACTCTCAGTGGAGTGGATATATTTTCATATATTTTGTCTTTGAATTTGTTATAACGGCACATCCCTCCCCAGTATCCTTTGATACAATTCCATTCTTAATGTGTTTTCAGATTTAAATTAACCTTCATTTATTATTCAGCCACACAAAGGATGTGTATTTGAGTATGCAGAAATGCAATCCGCTGATTGACTGCCGGGTCCCTGTCTGGGAGGTGGGAGGCATTAATTCCTGGGAGGGAGACTTAGACAGTTTTCAATCTGTGGGAAGCTATTTTTCAATGTCAGTTTAAGAAATATGTTAATAACTTGTACCGCAACTGCAGTTCAGCTCTGAATGAAGCTGAGAAGGAGGCTGCCATTCTCACAGGTGAGGCTGAAGCAATTGGATGGGCAGGTTACTGAGGAGGGCAGTCACAAGGAGCAGAATATAAAATACTCACTTAAAAAAAAAAAAAAAAAAAACTGGCCCACTCCAAAACAAAGAGGCATTCCTTAGAGAAACGGGCTCAAGCAACATGCTGAAGCACACATCTGAAAATAACTGCATGCCCCCCACCCTGCCGTAGTTCTGATATGGCAAGATTTAAGCCAAGTAAGTAGCAAGATAAGGATTCTCTTTCAGGAAAGCAATTTTAGCACGTCTTAAATGCCCAGCTAAACTGAGTGTATTGCTGAATAAGAGTCTCCACTCTTCCAGGAAAGGTCAAACGTTCCACCCCTTAATCCCTGTAAAATATGTGGCCACGTGTCACTGCCAGTGGTGCCAAAGATCAGTGCTGCCTGATTACATGGAAAGATCTAGACCGCTAACCACAAATATTTCTAAAATCAAAAAATGACTTTAGTCCTAAGCCTAAAGTCCCTTTTCTAAGCTGATGGTGTCCCTTTCCCTTTTAATAAGATTACAGTTTATGAGGCTGAACTACCATACTACAAACACGAGGAAGTGCTGCAACAGTGCCCGTTAAGGCATGTGCCTTATAAACCAGTTATAAACCACTTACAAACGTGTCCTGCAGGAGCACACGTGTAACAGCTGACAGCATGGAACTGAAGAGTTACGTTGGCATGAGGACGAGCTGAAAGCACGTATGTGGCCATCACAGCTCAAGTCTGCAATAGTGTAAAGCAGTCTATGTTTTGCCATTTATCTTTGGCTTTCCCCATGTCTTTCTCAGATTAATTTTGGCCGTGCCCCATAGGGTGCTTAAACAATCTATGAAGATAGCTGTAGTTTGTTGTGCTAATTCATACTATGTGTTTAGTTATTCACCAGTTATAAATCTCTTTAGCTTAGGGTTATATTTTCCTGTTTTTAGTATTTTTCACAGTGTCTGATGGTGCCCAGAGCACTGAGAGCTCCTGAAGCTGAGCTAGACGTCAGCTGCTTTGGGCTTCATGGTCTTGGATAAATGTTTCAGTCACAAACAGGAGAGAAAGAAACATTGGAGCACATTTGAGCACTTATATATTGGCCTTTGATTCTTCAGTTGCTCATAGAAAACAGATGATTCTACCTCCAAAATTGATTTTTATTATCTCCAGACATGATTTGCCTTGAAATCAATATAATAATGTAAAATGTCATTGCAAATAGAGGACATTGATCTGTAATGCATTTATTAACTCCCTCTTATAAAAACAACAACACAAAAAAGAAAACAGTAACTCCTCTGGTTTTCCATAAGGAGAAAAAAATAGCATTATAATTTATATTAAAAAAAAAAAAAATTTAATCTTGTAGGTAAAATTACGCGGATTAAGTATAAAATGGAGGTGAATCTTTAACACGGTAATGCTAATTGCTGCCTCAGACAAGCAGGTAATTAGATGGTTAATCACACTTGCAAGTAGTGCTTATCTGCCTAGGTCTACATAAAGAATATCAGCAATGTAGGTGGAAATTCAGCCCCAGGAAAGCAGCACTGTCCCTTTTCCTTAGCGTTGGATGCAGCCCTGTGTGCTTGGCATTGCCTCTCTTTGTCTTAGCTGCTTGTTTGAAGCATCTGGTAATTGCACATAAACTCTTGCACTTGAGCATTCATGCCTGAACCTGAAATTACCTTGTCAGCCACACCGGCTTTCATTAAGCAGCTAACAGATGCCCTGGCATGCTGCTATCCCAGAGCATGATGCAGGGAGTTGGAGCCTCGTGTGCTGCGATGGCCATGCTGCGTGTGGCAGCCTCATGTCCCTCCTGCAACAGCCATGCCCTCTGAGCACAGTATGTGGGACACGAGTATTTCTTATCTACCTGAAGGAAATGAACTTATTCCTTTGCAAAAGCGCACACTGCTTTTTTCTGTTTAAAGAGCCAGACTTTGTTTCTTCTCTCTATAAGCCACTGCTGCAGTTTTTGCCTTTCTGACTTGTGTCCATTTCCACAGTTTTCCATTCAAAGGCACAAATATTTGCTACACACTTTGCCTCTATAGGCACTGCTAAGTCTGGGGATGAATTATGGTTCCTTCCATTTTCTTTTACTATGAAAAAATATATCCAAAGCCTGAGTGTTCCCTTCTCCTTCATCTCTTTTGACCTCCTCCTCTGTGCCAGGACAGATGTCTAAATAAGCACTTAAGCAGTAGGTACACAAGTTTCAGAAACCAGCATTGGAAATACTGTCATTATTTCTTCTTTGGATTAGTCTTGGAGATGCTCAAGTCCACTGACTTGAGTCCAACGACAGGAGCTGTGTCTCCTGTTCAATCTTTTGCTGTGGTAAAGCACAGTGTGTGCCTCCTCCACCCCGGGCTGGCAAAGCAGACCTCGTTGTTTGCTAAGCACTTTGATATCCACAAATGAAAGGCACTGCGCCTATTAATATCGCCGAATCCGTTCCCCGCAGAGCTGAGCACACAGCCGCCACAGCTGAGCCAAATTGGAAATGAGTGTATTTGGAAGGGGGGTGCCAAGGAGCTGAGCAGTGCAAACAGAGCAGCCTTCCCGTAGGTGCAAACCCTTTGCTCGGCTGGAACCTTGCTGGCTGGCACCACGCACACGGTGCCGCTTCTCACTGTGCCCTGGTCCTCTTGTATCACTCAAGGTACATTTGCATGCCCTGGACTGACTTTAAAAATAAAAACCAACAAGCATTATCCCCAAGTGTCAGCCTCTGCTTTGCTTTATGTCATCTGTGCCATGTCTCTGTAGCTGGTGGCCCGCTGTGTCACGTCCTCCTGATCAATGCGACGCAGCACAGCCCTGCGTGAGCTACAGCAAGCAAGCGCAGCCCTGCAAAGCTGTTTATCCTAAACAAGTAATCCCCCCTAATGGACACCCAATCAATAGCAAGCCGGGGTGGGAAGGCTTCTCTTCAGCTCGGATAATTGCTGCCCTCAGCCCATACTGCGATGCCAGCAGCCTGCAGCTCCATGGCTGGGGAATGCGGCACGGCGTGCCCAGGTGGGACGCACCGCGCAGGCAGCTGAGCACGGCTGCCTTTAACAGGGTGTGAGGGACAGAAGAGCAGTAGCTGAGGGTAGGAAATGCTGCTCAGGTCCGTTTCTTCTTCCAGACTGAAAGCTATTAGGAAAGCTTTGTGAAGATCTCTGCTCATATAAGCCAAATGCATTAAATCAGTCAGAAATATGGCAAATTCTCCAAGCATGCACCACAGCAGTAACACTAAGGGATGTCACTCAGACAACAGCAGGTAAGAAAAGCCAAGATGACTTCTCTGCCCCTGAAGGGGTCTGGGGGCCAGCCGAGCTGCCCCGGCGTGGCTCTGCTCCGCTGAGGGTCTGCCCCGCCAGCTCACACAAGCAGCAGGCTGAGCCCCCAGCCTGCTCGGCATGAGAGGAAAACTATGTGTAAAACAAACAGCACGTGTTTCCTTCACATGGCAAGCACAAAAACTGCAGTGGTGAAAATGCTGAAGTGAAAGGAAGGCGAAGAGGGAGCCTCGCTGCTTCCCAAGCCTTCAGTGACACCTACAGCCAGGCGCATGGCAGGGGGGCACCGCAGCTGCACCCGGCCTCTGCTCAGCAACACCAAGAGAGACCAAACACCAGATTATTCTACCTCCTGACGACGAGGGCTTTCCATTCCCTGAGAGCACTCCCTTTAGCATTCAGCATTCCCTTGTCTCTCCTACACAAACTCATCAGCAATGCCAGAGGTACCTTCACAGCACTGACCGGGAGCAGTTGTGCTCCCTGGGGCATTTGCTGGGCAGTTCCCGGTGCCACCTCCCTCTGCAGCGCCCACAAACCTGCAGACAACAACTGCACAGGGTGACATTACTGATAGAAATTCTTACCCTTTATTTGTAACTGACTGTTTCAGACATTTTTTAAAATATCTCAAAATGCACCAGAGTGCTCTAAAGGTGAGTATTAACAAAATCACAATTTTTCTTTAAATTAGCTGTCCTTGGTAACAGTGCCCATACTGAGTAAAGACATCTAAAGAAAATAATCTGCACTTGGGTTAGTAACAGAGTGGTGAGCTCAGTTCACACAAGGTATTTGTCTCTGTAGATTGCCTCTTGTGCCTGGCAGGTGGACAATAAATAAATGAGTAGTTAGTAGAAAAAAAATATATATATAAATTTATTTATTTATTTATTTATTTTTGACTTGGATGCTAACCAACACAATTTTGGTATCATTAAAGCACTCACCATAATTTAAAAGGTGCCTGATGTTACAGATTTTGAAAATGCAAATCTAATAATTTTGATTACCACTTGGCTGCATATCACCAAGGTGTGCCTACACTTGGCTGCCCTCAATTGGCTTCTGAATAACATTTTCCATTAGCTGCTCTGCTCAGGTTATTCGGGGGGGGGGGGGAAGAGGTGGTTTTGTTTTTCAGCTTTTCTAGTCCTTGAGAAGAGATTGGTAAGCATTCTCCTTGGGGTGATTTGTAAAGTGCATTACAGGGGGCTCCTGCTGATGCTGAGCGTGACTTGGGTCAGAGCCCTGCCTGCATGTCGTTTGTCATCTTGCCGTATCGGCCGCTCCTATAACCCGGTATGTCCAGCTGTAAGATTGCAATGCTTCTTGACGTGATTGGATTGAAACCTGGGGGCCTGATTTTCAAAGGCACTGGGCACTTTGCAGCTCCTACAACTTCCACAAGAGCTGTGCTAAGCTGCTTTGGAAAATAGGTCGTTAGCAAACATACATGCTTCATTCTTTATATTTTTATAAACTCTGTGTATTTCATCAGGAAGAATCAGGTTTATGGTATGGACTTCTCGCCTCTTGTAGAAAGTGAATGGCAGGTGAGGGCAATTTGCAGAAAAACCTCACTGCTTATGCTTGTTGAGGACCACGGCACATATGGTGCGTTGTGGGACACACACAGGAGCACTCAGAGCTTTGTTGGAGGCACTCATTGCATCTCAGAATCACGTCCTTCATAAACATTTCCTATGGACTTTGAGCAGGACAGAAACTAAACTCCAGAAGCTGTGAGGAATTTTGTAAGTGAGTGATTCCACGCCACTGCACTTGGGGGAGTCTCTGCAGCACCCCAGGCTCTGGATGCTTCACATCCTTCCACATTTCAGCAGTAGCAATCCCAAACGACAGTAAAATCCTGACACATCAGTTAAATAAAAACAAAGTAATAATTAAATATTGTTTTAGCAAATTGCACTTGTACTGCTTTTCACCTGAGAATCTGGAATGTTTTACTTGTATTAATTACTGAAGCCTCATAACAGCTACTGTGATTATGATAAGAGTTACTTTGTTTTGTTAGAAAGTGAAACCAAAGAAACCAAAATAGACATTAATTCAATTTGCTCAAGGTAATACCACCATGTCCTTGAGGACTTGATCTGAAGCCTGTTCAAGCCAGTGATCAAACCTTTCTCACTGCCTCCTGGAGACTTTTGATGAGGTTTCTCGAAACCCAGTAATAGCTTCATGTCCCCTGAATTTCAACAAACAGTTTTGCCCAGGACAATTATTTTTTGCAATAGCCTTGCTATTTTAGCAGAGAGTTAAGCAGTTGGACAGTAGTCCCTGGATGAAGTAGTTAAGATTTTGGTTTCATATACTAGAGAATGAATAATGCCCGTAGTATTTTACCATGACAGCTGTGTGGAATAGACTTTTGGAATAAGTAAAAATATCTATCTGTATATGATTTTCAGACTTTTGGTCTCATTGTTAAGCAATATTTTTTCTCCTTTTCATTTCCTCTGTGGCCCCTGTAGAAAAAAAATATAGCATTTTTATCAACAGAAATGAAAGACAAATGTTAACTTTAGAGGCAGAGGGAATTCATAGGCACAGATGAGGAGCTGAAGTTGGCATAATGTGTCATGGCTCATCTTTCTATGCCACCATTTTGTTCGTACTGCATGACTGAAGTGAAAAATGGGCAATTAAAATAGTGGTAAAGGATCCACGTGAACTCCAAGTGAGGAATATGTTGCATTCTTTTCCATCTTTTTCTTTTCTCCTTGTTCATCTGGACTGCAGCTAGAAGAGGATTCTGGAAGACTTCTTGATAATGTTTCTATCCAACAAAAAGAGAAAGGTATCGGGATAAATTCAAAGATGTGATAGTTCATTTTTTTGAAAAAGTTCAAGAGCTACTATTGTGATAGATCATGTAGGATCATTTTCAGCTCCACATGGGCCTCCCTTTCTCAGGAAGACAGGACTAATTTTTTTTTTTCTCTATTGCCTTCATTTGTAGATCCAACAAGGGTTATGGTGTCACCTTTCAGCATGGACGTCACCGTTGGAGAAAGTATTGTCCTGCCTTGTCAGGTATCTCACGATCACTCGCTAGATATCATGTTTACCTGGTCATTCAATGGACACCTGATAGACTTTGAAAAAGATGGGGACCACTTTGAAAGAGTTGGAGGGGTAAGTATTAATACTAAAGCGATACCCCCAAAGTGTTCCTCTTCTCTATTGACAGTCATAGTTATAGCTGAACATAACATAGAATTAAGTTAACACTAGGAGACATCTTATAGCTCGTAGACTGAGAAAATAAATGTTGACAGTACACTACTTTGTGATAGTTTATGTAGAATTGTTATAATTGCTTAATGACATGCCTTAAATATCTGCTGGCATGAATGATGTGTTACCATTGTGGTGAGCTGTATGTCAGAAGACCTGCAATGCATTTTCTTATTGCAAAAAAACTGAAAAAACTGCCTTCTCACTTCCCCACACAGAAGTTCATACTAGTTTTGCTGCATCTATAAAAACAAACAAACAAACAAACACTATAGAACTTTTTGTATTTATACAGAAATTGGGAAAAATTCATATTTATTTGGCATATTTATATGTCTGTGTCCTTCTCTTGTGACCACATGCTTGCAATAAGTATTTTTCCTCCACACAAAATGATCTGCATAGAGTTAGAAATGTCTCTGACCTTTGGAAATGATCTTTCTCCTCGGCGTTATCTGCGCAAGTTTCCTGGTGATGTCATTTTGGTATCTTCAGGTTCCTTGTTTGTTTATAGGAAACCCAGTCTGCACCAACTGACAGCGCAGACTTTTGCAATGTCCAATGAAATATTTGTTTAAAGGTTTTGAAGGTGATGTTAATGGAAATCTGATAACTAGGAGAAGAGTCAGGTGTGAGGTGATCTTTAGACTCTCCATTAATTACAGCTGTAGCCATCTCCGTCATTCAAGAACATGATCAAGTGGTAGGTATGGGGAAGCAGCTGTCGTGCAGGTAGGAATTGCTTTCCTTCCTTAGGAGAGGAGAAGGTCTGCTTTTCCTGCTAGGTCTGCTATTTTCTGCCTCTTCAGGAAGGTTTAGGAGCAGAAAGTCCTCATAGGACAAGTGTGCTGGCTGGCCGGTGCCCAGCCCCAATCCCCAGAGAGGAGTATGCCCCAGGGGACAATCTACAGCACCGCTGACATGGCCCCTTGGCTAATGTGGGCAATCTGAGGTTCCCTGAAATTGTTGCAGACTAAATTTGGGGAATTGGAAAGGGTCACTGCTATGCAAGATACCCGAGGAAGCCATCTCTTGGAAAGGGGTTTCACATAAGGATGAAGCATGTCTGTCTGTCAGACCTTCCTCCAGCTTTTTATGCTATTCTTTTGAATAAAAATAATTTCCAAATAATTTTTGATAAAACAGGACCAGACGATTCACAGACTATGTGTAGAAAATAAGTGAAAAGTTTACTTTTTTGTAATTCTCATGTTTTCCTTCACAGCTCAGATTTCATCTGATTTACCCTGCTCAATGCTGTACTGGCCTTGTGGGAGTTTAATTTCTAACTGAATTACAATTAAAAATTGCTTTTCCCATCATCCTTACAGATGATTTTTTTCCACTTTTATTGAGTGAACATTGCAAGAAAAAGATGGAAAGAAGTATAATAATTTTTCAGCAGTAGAGGACAGAAGGGAGTTTTGCATGCTACTCTAAGGGAGGTTTGACAAAGTCACGTGCTGCACTGGGTTTCGGGCAGACAGGCAGTCTATGTTTACACTTGTCAAGAGTGAAATTTGATGCTAAAAGGAAAAGGAAATACAATTTACAAGCCTTGCTTTTATACCAAAAAAAATCATTAAAAGATGCACTTAAAGATTTATGCCTAGGGTGCACATCAGCACTGACAGCTCTTCCCAGTGACTGAGCTACAAAGCCAAAATTACAAACTTTATTAATATTCTTTAGTCAGAAAGCCACGATCACAAGGTTACCCTGAGACTTCTAATGTATTGAATGTTTTGCATCTAGAGAAAAATTTAGAAAGAGTTTTGAGCCTCCTATACATGCAGAAACGTAATTAGTTCTATTCAACAGTTAATCAGACATGCATTTGGTGTTCGGAAAACAAATTACTGCTGTTAGGTAATGTGAGATTTCCTTGGAGAGTGCTGTTCTCATGATCTTTAGTACAAAAACGCCAGGCAATCAAAATGCTGGCCGTAATACAAGGCCATGAAACTCTTGCAGATGCCTCATAATTTGGGCTGGTTTGTACTTGTGAAATGGATGTAGACCTGACTTAGACATGTGAACAGTGAAGAGGCTATAAATTGCTTATCCAGAGAGGTGAAGGAGGAATTGAGGCAAGCCTGCCCCACATAAGCTCTGTCACATTGTTTTAATGGGGAAACTGCTTAACGGACCCAAACCTGGCTCCCTTGCCCCTTGCAGAAGCCGTAATTTTAGAAACGCTCCCGCTCTGATCTTCAAGGCGAACTCACATAATTTTAATAGTCCACGGCTTGCATTACGAATGTTTTCATCAGCCAGTATAAAATAAATCCATTAGTCACAGTGTCCTTCATGTGATAATGATGTTTAGCACTCATTAAAAAGTAATTGTAACCACTTTTCCCTACTTTATCAGCAGGATTCAGCTGGTGATTTGATGATCAGAAGCATCCAGCTGAAGCATGCTGGGAAGTACGTCTGCATGGTGCAAACAAGTGTGGACAAGCTATCGGCTGCTGCAGACCTGATTGTAAGAGGTATTTGAATTTTGTTACTGTTGTTGTTGTTGTTGGAAATTTTCTCTTTTTTTCCTATCTTCTGCTGCTAGTAAGACAATTTCTGTGCTCAGATACATTCATTAGGATCCCAGCATCTTGTAATTAATCTAAGAAATAAGCTCTAACTACAAGCTGTGGTTCACGGTACATTCTCAAGCAGCATATATAAAGCTGCTTTCATATATGCATCCTCGTACAGCAGACGCAGCAGATAAACACATGAGTACACGTTCATGTCCAGAATGCAAAACTTGCACCAACTGAGCTCATTTATTTGGTGAATCGTGCAGCAGAAATAGGTAGGGAACATGGTTCTTTTTGCTTTGGTCTCTCTGAATGGTTCTTTTCATCCGCTAACATCACGTTTATGGATGCACTGCATAGCAGGGTCAGACCATGCGTGGTGGTGGGCAACGGTGACCGATGGCCCCGTAAGAAGCACGAGAGTGCCCAGGCTCTCCATTATACCAGTTCTTGTATTTTTGCTGCAGCGTTATTTCAGATCTGTCGGGGTTTTTGTTTTGTTTTGTTTTGTTTGTACAAACATTTCAAAACAGCCTGCTGTGAGAACCTCAGTTAGGTAATTTCCTTAGCGTTGGCTCTGTAAACAAACAGGAGGAACATTAAATTCTCACAAGAAAGTGGCCGCTGGTGACAGCACAAATACCGGTCCTGTCCCTCTCCCAAATTATCAGTAGGGATGGCTGCACCTGGAGTTGTGCTGCATCATGCTACCAACAGTGTGCAAACTGGGAGGTGTTGCTGGGCTGTGAGACTGGATGGGGGAGGCAAATAGCTGCTGCATAAATAGAGCATCCATAATAAATTTAAATTTTGTTAAAAATACAGTCACTGGAGTTATGTCAAGATAATGTTACGCAGCATTTCCCAGGGAAAGGCTGTTACCCCCTTGCATGTCTTTGGCAGTGCTGTATGTTTAGGGGATTTGTACCCTTGGTGACAAACCACCACAGTCCCCAACCTGTTATCTCACCTTCTTGCGTCAGTGTGCAGCTACCGGTTGCCTCTTGTATGTTCTGATAATTACATGAGGATGCCAAAGATTCTTTTCCTTTTCTTGACTTTGGGATAGCATCTGTATGAATGTCTCTGAATTAATCTGACAGTATTTCCCTGCACCCTGTTAAGAAGCGTATAAGGAAATGTTGGGAGTAACCATCACTGCTCCAAGACATGAAGTGAAAATGGGTCATGTCAGCATCTGCCAGGCAGGAGGAGTAATTTGTGAAGGATGCAATGAGGTTTCACTCCTCTTGTGGAACTTGGGGGGAAGGACTGAAGGAGCTAACAGCTGAGCGAGGCTGCCTTGCGTGATTGCACTCCCCACAGCCTAGCAATATGATTTAGAATTTTAATGTCTTAGAAATTAAATGTGGCTAGACCTGCTGAAACTTTAATTTTAAAGATGAGATAGTGGAAGGTTTCAGGGTATTTCAGATATTTAAATATATCCAGGTCTTAGTATCATTTGAGAACAATTTTAGTCCAAGGATGGAGGAATGAACCACAAGATGAAAGTTGGCTGTGAAGTGGTGCTCCTGGGGGGAGATGTCACCTCGGTACCACTGCCGATAGGAATGGCCGTTTGATGCAGGAGAGGTCGTACCACTGGTGGAGGTGTCCTGCAGTGCTTTACCTGTTACCCAGCAGTGGAAAACACTGCCCATACTCAGGCACAATGCCCATTACAGGCAGGTTTTTTGTTGTTCACCAGCCTCCCAGCACAGCCAAGCTGCAGCTCCACACCGAGCCACCTCTCTCTGGGTCGGGAGGGAAGGCCTGGGTGCTGTTCCCCCAACCACTGCCTGGCTTCAAGTGCTCTCCCCCTGTGACTTCTCTGTCAGGTCCCCCGGGCCCACCAGAAGCTGTGACCATCGACGAAATCACCGACACCACCGCTCAGCTGTCCTGGAGACCTGGAGCAGACAACCACAGCCCCATCACGATGTACGTGGTGCAGGCCAGGACCCCCTTCTCGGTGGGGTGGCAGGCAGTGAGCACAGGTAAGCACCAAGCCCCGAGCATACCCCGGAGAGCAGCTCTGCCCAAAAGTCATTTCCCTGGCTACAGAACAGCGCTCTTTTCAACGAGTTTCAAGTTAGGCAACCCAAAGATTTAGGGTCCAGTCAGTGCAATTACTCATCCATTTTTCTCATGAATGTTTAAGGGAAAACAGAATGAATTCCTATCTTTTGTTGCCGCGCTGGAGATATACAGCAGTAATTGTGGTCTATAAAGACATCCCTCGGGGACAGGCCATGTCATCTGGCCTATCTTTAAGTAGAATTATTTCCCTGATAGAGGGGAAAATTCCATGATGTAATTGCTCATTCCACCAGAGGTTAATTTCGTTCCAGTAACCGTTAAGGAGAGAGAACAATGTAGTTTAAAAAGAGAAAAATAAAAACCATGTAAACCTGTTGTCTTGACACCTTGTTTTCAAAAAGTGTCTATTTAGGAGAAACTTCTTAAGGAATTTTTGTGCTAAAAGCACAATGTTTTAAGTGTCCCTTTCTTGCTTTAGTAGACTCGCTAGCTTTAGCAATTAACAAAATGTTAAAAAAATAAAAAGGGTTTGTCATTCTGTATTTGCTTTCTATTTATGTTAAACCCTCACTTCTAAGGGCATCTGCTAGGACGTTTTCTCAGCTGTTTTTAATACTTTAAGTGGGTTTTCACTGCACTCCTGACCCTTGGCTGTCTCCCAGTTCCAGAGGTCATCGATGGTAGGACATTCACAGCGACCGTGGTGGGTCTGAACCCTTGGGTTGAGTATGAATTTCGAGTAGTGGCTGCCAACCTAATTGGGATTGGAGAGCCAAGCAGACCTTCAGAGAAGAGAAGAACTGAAGAAGCTCGTAAGTAGTGTCGGGCAGCTGAGTTATATCTCATTGCATGAATACAAATCATCATTTAAGGATGAGAGAACTGTAATGCTCCTTGATGCTGTCCCTGTCTTTTGGTCTGGCAGAAAGGGGTCACAACCAGAATTAGGCTCAGGGTGGTGGTTTCAGGGATCCATGTCTCAGTCATGGTAGGTGCCTCCTCTGCTCCGTTTTAGTTTGCAATGGAACAGAATGTGAAACATGAAAATAAGTAAAAGCCTTTTTTTATGGAAGATAAATGTTTAAACTAAACAATTAGAGACTGAATACACAAGTTAATTGACATACTTTTCGTATACTATTATTGACATAATTTTAATGTGCTGTTTGCCATGGCAAATTAGTCATTTGCTAATGTTTCTGATACCCAGCAGGGGAAGGCCAGCAGAGTCCTGTAGTTGTTTCATTTCAACACACTTCTCTGGTTTCAAAATCATCACGTGCATTTTCAGTGCTATCTACAATGCTGCATCTTTTTTTTTTTTTTTTTGCAGTTCCTGAAGTGACCCCAGCTAATGTCAGTGGAGGCGGCGGGAGCAAGTCTGAGCTAGTCATTACATGGGAGGTAAGTGGAGTCCAAACCAAGAGGAAAATTAATACAGTGGTGATCTAGAGGCACCCTTCCACCCCAATGTCTTTCCACAGAGCCCAGTGAAGCTCCTATAAATAGTTTGAGGTAGAAAGTCGCAGCTGTGTGATGAAACAGTCCAGCTATTGAAATCGAGCTAAAGCCCATGCCCCATCCCAGGCTGTGGTGCAATGAAGCAGCAGAGAAACACTGAGCAGGGGACTACAAGGTGCCCATTGCTGCTTCAGCACAGTGTGTATGGCAAAACCTGCACGGGCTGCCTACAGGCAGAAACCACCCAAGGAGTAAAACAGAGTCTCGAGAAATCAAGCTTGGCATGCTCTCGCCCAGCTGAGAACCACAGCTGGCTCTCAAGCTTCAGCCCTCATCCCTGTGCTGCATTACATGGCAGCAAACAGTTAAGAGTTAGCACGACACATTGCATGCTGGCTTTCGTTGCTGCTAATGAAAGCCAGCAAGAGGAGATACAGAGATGAAAAATGTTTAACATTCCTTAAGGCAGCCAGGGCTAGAACTTTAGTCATTTGTCTGCTCATATTTTCATGTTATGATGCAGTGCAGCTGGCGTATTTTTCCTAATAATGAACTTCACTAGACATGCTAACACTTCCACTTAGCACTATTCCTGACCAGGCTGGCAGAATGAATCACCAGAGATATTTTTAAGGTTATTAAAAAACTATAAATGGGTTTTTCTCCTTACCACACAGCTCAATGTGCTAAATTTCCTCCTCCATTGGACTAATTAGTTTCGCTGTATCTCCTACAGATACTCCAATATGTCTCAAAAACACAAGAACATCAGCCGTGACTTTGACTCATAATTTGCACGAAATATAATTTGTATTCCAATAGAACAGTCAGTTTACTCTTGTAAATGTCCAGAGACCATTTTTCTAATAGTCTGATATTTTTTTGAGCCACAGACAACAGAGCTAGAAGCAGTCACCAAAAGTAACCCTGCAACGTGCTTAAGCACCATGGCCTCTGTGGGACAGTGGCCTGTAATTACAGATTATTTTCACCCATTGGAGCTTTGGGTTCAGATAGGCCTTTTGGGGCACTATGAGCCTGCGAGCAGGCAGTGACAGTGTGCATACACGTGACCCAGAGGTGACAGGTTGTTCCTTCTAGCTGTTCTCCTTCACGTTTGTGACAAATCACTCTCTGTTGTCGTGATTTCTAAGAGATCGTGACATTGGGATGTGACTTTTCGGCTGACCAGGCCCAGGTCACTATAACAGTGGGTGAGTGTGTCCACGTACTGTGGGTGCTGTGCGGGGCCACCTGCCCCAAGCGGTGGGGGGACTTCAGTCAGGACATGTTCTTTAGGACTTCACGTGTGACTCCAAATCTCAGAGCAGCTGCACATGCCTTGGGAAAGCAGTTGTGTCCTGGGTTCACCCCACCAAACTTCAGACACAGTCACTGCAGGGCCTAAAATTACTCACTTTGTCACACCAGACTCCGTGTCTAGTCAGGGAAGGAAGGTAGGCAGCTGTGGAAATGGATTAAGTCCTAGACAAAGTGACTTCTGGAGATGTTTTCTGCTCTGACCACAGGGAGCACACAGAACAGCAAGGCCTCTAGCACAGACGTCACCAAAGTGCCTAAGATCAGGATGGGATAAATTCGGGTTAGATGCAAAGCAGAATTCCAGCTGCCTCCCATTCCAAATCCTTACTGAGGATGGTAATTTTAGAAGGAGCAAGAAGCAGTAGGGGAATGGAAATAAATGCATGAATCGCTGAGTTCTCCCACTGTTTGCCTGCCCCCAGACGGTGCCCGAGGAGCTGCAGAACGGAGGTGGCTTCGGCTACGTGGTGGCCTTCCGCCCCTTCGGCACTGTCAGCTGGATGCAGACTGTCGTGGCCTCCCCGGACGCCTCCAGATACGTCTTTCGCAACGAGACCCTGCCGCCCTTCTCCCCCTACGAAGTGAAAGTGGGGGTGTACAACAACAAGGGGGAAGGGTCCTTCAGCCCCGTGACGGTCGTGTACTCGGCAGAGGAAGGTAGGGCGAGGAGCCCACCCCGCCGCCCCCCTATTTCCCCTGCCTCGTGTTGGCCGTGTGAGGTGCTGACCGGGCCTGAAAGGGTTTAGCATCCGCACCGACACATCCTTTGACTCCGATCCTTGCTCTGATTTATAATAAATGGCGCGCCACGATTAATTCTTTTGATAGTCATTAAAATAACATTAATCGTAATGAAATCTTTTGATATTAATGGAAAAGTAATATGTAATCTGGAAAGAATTCAGCTGAGAATTAGTATGAATTAATGTCCACTGATTAGAAAATGTTCCCTCTTGTCCTAATTACTGTACATGGTATCCTGGGTTGAGTTTAGAAATGACATTTATTATTTCTTCTGCGGAGGGGAAGCGCCGTCTGGCACAGGCCTGACAGGACTTGGATTTGAAATGGGAAAGTTTGTTTTTGTAGCATGCCTCTTTTTGCACGCAGTGACGAAAATCCCTTGAATTTTCTGACTAATTGAACATAAAATTGAAAACTGACTTTATTTTAACTCGTCTACCCAGAGCCAACCAGAGCTCCAACCACTGTTTTCGCCAGAAGTCTTTCTGCCTCAGATGTTGAAATTTCTTGGGCTCCCCCTCGAGAGAATCAGCATAAAGGAAGAATACAGGGGTATGAGGTATGGAAGCGAACCGTGGCATCGTTTCAGCACCGGGCGTAGAGCAGACACGGGGACGTGCCGTGGCAATGTGCCGTGGCGATGCAGGGCAGGCGGGTCCTGCTGCGTGCTGGCTTCCCGTTGTTTCCTCAGCACACAGAGTCTTCTCTCCCAGGGTAAAAGGCTGTGCATCTATCTGTGTCTAATCTGGCTGAAAATGCAGATCAGAGCTTGCTGGGGGATGCCTGTGTGCGCTGGTGGCAGGGAGAGGCTGCTCAGAAGTCAGCATGCTTCAGTGGGAAACTGAAGTGCAAAAATTGTGTCATTTTCTCCATCTCAGAGCAAAGCAATGGTCAGCAGTACCAGCCCTGGCTTTACGGACAGAAGCTAGCATGTCTAATCCCTGGGGTCTCCCCTGAGAGAGAAAAAACATCAAGAGTTACCGAGATGAGACAGAGCATTGTCCTAATGGGGTTTCACTTCCAGGGTGGTGTCTGCAGCCCTGCTCCATTCAGCAGTAATTAGACTCGCGTTAACCGTTCAGATAAACTTCACACTAGGCACAGTATTTAATTTACTGCCAGTAATGGCTACAAAAAAAATATGGCCCTGAAAGGCTTAGTGATACCGGGGCAGGCAGGAAAATGTACTTCCATGGCCAGCCAGCAGCTGAGCCCCTGGGAAGAGAGCAATGCAGCCATGCGTGGCTGGGGGTTGAAGTACCTGCTCTGTTTTCCAGGTCAGATGCTGGAGACATGACGAAAAGGAAGAGAACGCGAAAAAGATCAGGACAGTTGGTAACCAAACATCCACAAAAGTCACCAACTTGCGAGGCAACGCACTCTATCACTTGGCAGTCAAGGCCTACAACACTGCTGGCACTGGGCCCTCCAGCGCCACAGTCAATGTCACCACAAAGAAGCCACGTGAGTGCCCCTGACAACACCCGGTGCTCTTGCCTGGAAGGGTTTCTCCTTTGGTTTACAGGTTTTCTTGAGTCTGAAGGAGCTGGGAGATGTTTCTTTGCTGCTGCTTTGAGCACAAGGCTTACCAGCCTTTTTTTTTTTTTTTTTTTTTTTTGTAAGGTTCTTCCCCATGTTAAGTAAGCAGAGCATGCAAAACTGAAATCATAGCTGTGCAGGAAAATTAAATATTTATCTCATCCTTCAAGAGAAATTTTATTCTGGTCTCAGGCATGTTGAGCAACTGAGTAAATCCTTTTTTTCATTTAAAGGAGTATGTTGTGTCACACCTTCTGTGACCTTGAGGACACAGTTCAGTGAAACAGCTCATTAACTTGCCAGAGGAGTAGGACTCTGCATGCTCAGCTGGGGCGGTTGGTACGGGGAGGGATTAAACTGGAAAGGCTGTCCCTTAGTAATGTAATTCTTCCTATATTTTGCTGTAGCACCAAGTCAGCCCCCTGGGAACATCATATGGAATTCGTCAGACTCCAAGATCATCCTGAACTGGGACCAAGTAAAAGCACTGGATAACGAGTCAGAAGTGAGAGGCTACAAAGTGAGTATTGTGTCAGCATGACACCACTGCACGGCCTCCCTCGGGACCTGCAATGAATCCTCATTTAGATTTAGCTGCCTCCAGATTCTTGTACTGGGATATAAAGGACATTTCCACGAATCCCACGTCAAGTTCAAGGTTTATAATAAAGCTAGATTAGGTGTTTTTTTGTGGTACTTGCCTGGTGTTATGTGTTGAAATGGGACCATTGCCCCAGAAACAGTGACCCTCTGGCTGTGCCCATAAAGGCATCAGCCCGTGGACCTGCAGTTCCCCTTCCCCAGCCCCTGCCTCCTCTGCAGCTCAGCCCATGAGGCTCATAGCCCACCTGCAGGACTGCTCTCCTGCCTTGGGTGGAAACCTTCCAGAGGCTGTAGTTGGCTCTTTAATTGCAGATAAATAAAATGCTTTTTTAATAGCTCCATTTTCTTCAGAGAGCAAAGCCAAAAGAAAGGAAAGAGAATCCTCATTAGTAGCAGTTTTAATAGGTTTTAATTTAGCCAGAGAGAAATCTTGGGAAGAATTCAGCTCTATCACCTTACACAAGGGTTTAATTTGGCCCAAAGAAGACATCAGTGAGCAATTGCCAGCCGTTGCCTTGAGGGTTGGACTGTGCAAACGTTTTCCACCAGAGCTGGAAACAACGAAGAACCTGGGCATGCTTCGTGTTTTGTTCACAATCTGAAATTCTGGCGGCATCAGCCTTGGGAGCCTGTGCCAGCTGTCATTTCTGCCCTCACTTTTAAGTATCTTTGGTGCACTCTATTGGATTATCAGAAATAAGTAATTCCTCAGGGTTTTCAGTCAAAAACCTCAGATGAGTCTCAGTAGTTTGGACCATCTCTTCACTAGGTTTTTTAGGTTTGAAATGCAAATTAAGAAGTCACTTGAAACAGGTGAGAGAGATTCTCGTCAGCCTTGAAAAAGCAAAATCCTTCTAGCAGGTTTCTAAAAAACCTTTTAAACTTATTGTTAGAATAACACAGTCTTATTCCTTCCTGGCTCCCAAAAAAGATGAGCAAAACGTTGCTCATCTTTTTATTTTTTTTTCCTGGAAAACTTCTATATTGTGTCACAATTTATGATGTTAATTAATACCACTTCCAGATCTTAGAAGGTGAATCAAAAAAGCAATTTATTCTGGGAAGCCAGGAGGGACCGTGGGGGTCAGAATGGCACCTCTGTGACCAGACCGTGTGTCTGGGCATTGATGGGTATGACCAGAGGCTCTCGAGACACGAGAAGAGCAGCAGTAAATCTGGATGTTCCTACAGCAATGAACCTTTCTGCTGTTTCTGCCTCCTCATCTCTCTCCTGCTTGCTGCAGGTTCTGTACAGGTGGAACAGGCAGAGCAGCGCCTCTGTGATCGAAACCAACAAGACCTCGGTGGAGCTCTCCCTGCCCTTTGACGAGGACTACATCATAGAGATAAAGCCCTTCAGCGACGGGGGCGACGGCAGCAGCAGCGAGCAAATCCGAATCCCAAAGATCTCAAGTAAGGCCAGGGAGCGGGGTACGTCAGCCAGAGCCCCAGCCCCTCTGCTCCGTGATGGGGCAGCTCTTCATTAGTAGCAGTTTTAATAGGTTTTAATTTAGCTTTGCATCACCCTAGGGAGCAGCTGCAACCGCCAGCGGGGCTGAGCCAGGGTAGGCATTGGCTTGAGCACTGGCCTCTCGGGCAGCTAAAATGCAGGATCAGCCAGCATTCGAGCCCAAATTCCTGGTTTCATCCCGAGCAAAGATTAAGCCATGAGAAACACCACCACAAGTGGTTATATTCGTATTTAAGATTTCTAGACACTTTCTGCTCTCCTACTTCCATGCTCGTATATACTGAATATATTGTTTCACTGCAATTCACTATAACAAAATATAAAATGCGGTGTTCAGAGGCTTTTAAATTTATAAGGCTACTGTATAGCAATATTCCATTGTGTGTTGGATGCATAAATATTTATTTAGGGAAATGAGGTTGTGTAGAAGAACAAACAGAAAAGAGAGTATTTTATTACTCAACATTGCTTTTGCAAAATCTCTGTGTCCCATCTTCCATTAATAACACCGCAGTTTATAAGCTGCATTAAATCAGAAGCCTCTGCAATGCAGGAATATGGCATTAAAATTACAGCAATGTAAAAAACTCTGGGCGAGATCAGAATTATCTCCACCAGGCTGTGTGCTGTAGCCATATAAACCATACAGAAGGATTTCATGGGCAGACACAGGAGAGTGAAGGAAGATGCCAGTTCCTATTTGGCTCCACACAGGAGTATCCATGTAGCTCCTTCAGGCTGTGGATTGGGCCAGGCTGGTGCCATAAAGAACAGCTTGAATATAGTATAGCTGGAAAAATAAAGAAGAAATTAAAGAATAAGAGGCCATGAAGCAATATAATGTGAGAGTAGCCTCAGCGCCAGATTGGTGGGAATTGAATGAAAAGCAGGCGTTCAGCTGGAGAGGTGCAGGCCTCCGGGCAGGGGTCGGACCCTTTGCTGCCATCACCAGCGGAGGGCACGGAGCAACCCAGTGGGGAGAGGGTGGGTGTGTAAGGGCTGCTCTTGGCACTGGTGGCTCATCTTCCCCCTCTCTCCTTTGCTCAGATGCGTATGCGAGAGGATCCGGTTCTTCAACCTCCAACGCTTGTACACTGTCAGCCATCAGCACGATAATGATCTCGCTCACAGCTCGATCCAGTTTATGACAAAAATTACATAAAGGACTTCTTGTTTATAATATAAGCAACATTTAGCTAGTTGTTTCGAAGACACCCAGTACTAAGTAATATTGTGGTTTGAGTACATCTTACTACTGGAAAAATGTTTATGCTTCTTTAGGAATGGCATTATACAGTACTTCCTCAAAGCAAATATAGCTTTGTCTGAAGTTTCCTTGGAAACTCTGCAATGCACTGAAAACATCTGTAATATGATGTTACCAAAGCAGTTTACATATGTCCTTATATGCATATTTTTTATTATATATTTAGTGTTTTATAGAATTTTTTAAAGTTAACATATGATGTAGATATTAATTTTTCCTCTGCTATAAAATGCTATGGACAACATTATCATGAAAATATTGTTTGAATTTTTTCCTTTATGACCGAGAGTTCAAAGTTGTTCTTAGTAAATTGGCTGCAACTTTCCTGTACAGTTTTACAAGGCTACGCAAGGCAGAACTGCTTCAGATCGGGTTCACAATGCAGCTGCATTTAAGGGCAGTTACCATGATTCTTGTGTTAAATCAAGTGCTTGTAACACACGCGATTTTACATTTTATTCGGAGGACTAAGCGAGACAAACTCCAAAGGCTCAGAAAGAACACTATAATCTTGAAAAACCACACAGCTTCTGGTTATTTGCGGACTACAGGACATGTAGCTGATATTCTGGCATCATGCAGTAAGGTTCCATTTTTACCGTCTTGAAATAGCTTTGGCTTTATCATGATTAGCATTAAATTGGGTAGGGACTAAGGTAGTGCAGAGACATCACCTCTGCCTCTGCTGACACCAAGGGGCAGGCAGAAGGAGCCAGGAACCGAGGGCCCCCGGCGCAAGCCCTGCTCAGCCCACGTCGCTGCTCTGCCTGTCGCACCGAGGACGTCAGGGTACAGCGGCTCTGACACCAGGCTCACCGGCGCTCACTCCCCACGTGTGCTTTCCCATAACTCATCATTCTTCCCAAGTCCACCACAGAAAACGTTCAGGCCCCCGGCCGGGACCTGGCCGCACGGGGCTCCCCCTGGCCTGCAGGGTGGCCGCGGTTCTGCAGGAGCTCTTCGGAGAGACCTGGAGGCGTCACGGAGGCACGCCGGAAAAAGAGGATATCCACAGCAAAATCATTCTTCTTAAGAGAAGGACTGTTTGTTACTACGGGGTAATTTTGTAAGTTCACTCAGATGGGATAATGCTAGTACAAGGCAATGGAATTTTCTATAAAATTTTCAAGTTTAAATGCGCTGCAGTGGTTTATTATTATTTTTTCCTGATAGCTTGAATTTGCCTGTAACTTGTCTTTTTTGCTTACAAAATAATACAGTTAACTTTTAGACCTTCTAAATATATTTATTCAGTAACGCATAATCAGGATTCCACTTGTGTAAAAGTCAGGGGTGTTGACCAGAGAAATATTGTCAGTATTTCAAGCTGTGTTCCTTTCTTAGTTTGATATGGTTACTTCTATGTAAAAAAAATAAAAACGACAAAAAAAAAAACACAAAACCAAAAAAAATGGAACAACAAAAAAAAAAAGCTTCTGTAGTTTTCTCCCCGGTGTAAATGATATTTATCAGTGATCTAGCAGATGTAATCTTTTTTTAAAGGTATTGGTAATAAATATTCTGTCATTTGTAAAGATACCTGTCTGCAAGGAACGTTTGTCCTCCATGCTTCGTTGCACCTGGTGATAAGTTTTTTAAGGGTGAGACATCAGGTAAGATATCACTTTTCCCATTGTCTTTGTGGATTTTTGCAACTTTTTGCAATTCTAGTTCTAATTTTTAGGTGTGGCAGCGCAGAGAATCCCTGTGATCCGAGTCACTCTGCTGACTCTACTCAGGGGCTGTGCTGAGGGTGCCGGGCCACCTGACGCTCAGCCTTGCTGCTTGGCCGAGAGTTTCACCAACTTCCAGGGCTGCCGGCCAGCAGGACAGGCTGTCACGGCAAAAAGCCCCACTTCTGAGTGAGGGTGGAGGCACCAACTGGGTATTTACAGACTCCCAGTGCTGCTTCATGGAAAAAATACAGAAAGCTGGGCACAAAAACCAACAGGCTGCTGGCCTCATCATCACCGACTCATTGCAATTGTTTGTGTGGTTTTCTTGCGATTTGCATCCTTACCAGTGACATGGAAAATCAAAAGCTCATTTTTCACTTCCACTTCCAGGTCTGTGAGCAGAAAGCCAGGGACCTGTCCAAGCCCCTGGTGCCTGGAGTGCCCAGGGCTGCAGAGCTTTCACTGGGAAGTGCCGAGCATTCACACACACACTTTTGAATTACCAAATGTACAGCTCAAGTGCAAAATGCACTTAAATGCATTGCATTAATCTCTGCAGAATCTTTCCCTTAATGGGAATGAAGTTATATTTAGAAATTTTATTTATTAGGGTACTTGAAGGCATGACATAAATGAAATACACTATAGTAAATGAATTCTCTTTCAACTCGTTTTTAGGATTTTACTAATGAAATTCTGATTTTCAGACTGTTAAAATTGGGCACCTCAAATCCATTAAAATCACACGCAGCAGAGGCATTTGAGGCACAAACATTGTTATATTAATGAGCTACATTAATTTTGATGGAGCCATGCTATTTCACCCAGATGAGAACTGGCTCATTTATTATAATTATTTTTAGTTTGTAGCACCTGGGAACTCCATTATGTTTAGGCACTTTCCAAACAATTTACTTGCTAGGTCAAATTTCTTTCTTTTTTTTTTTTTTTTTTTTCTTTTTATTCTCTGTTAATGTGCTTAACCCCACCTCTGGGCAGCTCAGTGGGTAGGAGGCTTCTTGGGCAGCCAAAGGGACTCTGCAAGAGGAGCAGAGCATCGCGGTCAGCAGCGGATGAGTTCAAAGCCTGAGTGGGGCAAGCAGTTTCAGGCAGGAGGTTTATTTGTTAACTTGCTTAGTGGATTACACAACAGAAGTACACAAAGCACAAACAGAAACCCACAATGTTCCAGACTCGGTTCCTTTAAGATGGAACAACAGATAGGTAAGAAAAACAGGTTGCAATACTGGGCTTGGATTTTTAAAATTACAAACAAAGGAGCCGTCCAGTGCCTGTCTCAGAAAGCCCTGTTAAAACCACCAAGAGTTCCATGGCAATTTTCTGTAATTCTGTGTAATTGAGAACTCTGCATTCCCAGGCTGTGTTTTCTAGATGCAATTGAAGAAATTTATCAGTATGTGCCCTTTTTTTTTCTCCTTTTTTTTTTTTTTTTCTTTCTTTTTCAGGGAGCTGCTTGTCAGTTTTCTGCAGGGTTTCATGGCTATTTCCCAGAACAGTTGCCAGTTGCCAGGGGCCCCAGCCATGTACCTTACTGCCTGCACCAGTACCATGTACCTTACTGCTACACAAAAATCCCAATTTGCATTTTACATCCTTGTTGTCAGAAGTATTTAAAACAAACAAATAAACAAATCCAAAAGACTAAGCTGCCTACCAAAAAAAAAGCCACCAACTCTTTTCCAGGATTATTTTTTTTCATGCAAGAACCATGGCACTAGTTCCGTGCACTTACACCCTGCTTACTCCATGACTTTCTGTGGGGCAGCTCATCCCCACGTGGGGTGCCCTGGGACTTGGCATGGCCCTGCTGTGTGAGCCTGCGCTGCCTCAGAAGACAGAGTCATCCAGGGCACTGCAGGAGAGATCTTCGTCGAAGCTGACGAGCTCCGTCTCTGTCTCGCTGGTGCAGGTGCGTGCTCTCTGAAAAGCAAGAGGAGATTTAGGTGGTGAGCTGCAGGTAAGCAGAGGTTATCAACTGACTCCGTTAGCTAAGTGAGCTCACATTTTCTAGCTGCAGTGTTGATATTTGCTATTTTTCATGTTCTTATGTGTGATACCCTAAGTCATATTATTTTAGAGCAACAACTTTAATTAAAAACAAACATTATACTATAATCTTTTAAGCCTGTTTCCTTGACCAGACCATGGAATAATAACCATGCCCAGAAAATCAAACCAGTATTCTGAGGGGACAAATTAAAATCAAGTTACTGAGCAGCACTTCCCTTGAGCAGACAATGAGGAGTTTTATCTTATCTGTAAGGCAAATGTATTTACCAGGAAGTGACAGCAAGCATAATAAGGCTTAAAACCAGCTTAGCAGTAGGACCCAAGCATTTCTCACTGTTAGGTTTCACAGAATAAATCAGCTCTCCAGAAGCCAAGCTGCAGTCCCTGCCAAGGCAGGGCTCTGCCTGGCCAGGCTCCTGCAAGGAGCAGCTCCAGCGGCTTTCTGTGCAGAAGGCAGAGCCACAGGTACGGCACCCTGTGGCTGAAATGCCCTGCATGATAGAAACCAGACAGCAGCACTTAATCCTTCCCCAGCCCAGTGCTCTGGAATAGGCCTTTCCCCTTTGGGCTTATTTTCATTTGTTTTTTATCCTCCACAAACAAGGTCAAAACAAGGGCTACTGCAGGCTTGGATCTGTGGCGTTCTGTCCCCCTGGCAGAGGAGGTGGTCCCAAAGCCAGGTGGGCTCTGACCCTACACACACAGCTTCCCAAATGGCTAAATGTGAGGGCTGACTCCACGGGACACCATAGGTAAGGCAACGCATGGCGTTACACTAGCTGCACCCACCTATTTCCCATTTGACAGGTTTTGCACAACACATTTGGCAACTGAGCCCACATTCAATGCTGACATTAGAAATTCTAAGAGGTCAAAAGGCTGTAACTCAGCAGTAACAGACTGTGCTGATAGTCCTACAGGGAAAGAGCAGCACAAAAGCACAAATGTTCCTTCAATCATTAAAAAAAATAAATAAAAATGTTACTTTACCTCATACTCATTTGGAAAGGGATCTCTGAACTTGTTGCTGGGTGTTGGAATTGGTGGAAACAGTTTACGCCATACAAATTTCCTGTGAAAAACAGTGGCAGAGGACTATGAAAGGACTGCTCTTTCTGATGGATGAAGCATCTGACAAGCTGCGCATTTCTCCCTGAGAAGCCAGGTCCTACTCTGTGAGCCCTCCTGCTCCCCTCCTGCATCCGCAGCTGGAAGCAGCAGCACCGGATTCAAAGGGATCAGAGCTGAGAGTAATGGTCCACTGGACACTTCTGGACCCTGGGGACAAGTGGATGACAAAAAGGAGGGGCCCCAACAGCCTGTCCCCTGCAGCTGTAGTGGAGAACCAGGGCGCTGCCCCATCCAGCGAGGCAGTAACAGCCCCATCTTGGAGAGAAACTAATTGCGCTCATCTCTCTGCTCACACACAGCTGCTTCCCAAGGGCTGCGCTGTCATGTGCCTTGTTTGGACATTCAGGACAGGCTGCCTCTTGCTCAGATCATGGTTTCTGGACATAATCTGCCTCTGCGTTATGGTAGGAGAGCAAGTGCAAATAATTGTGTGCTGAGGGAGCACTGAGGAGGCAAGGAGTGGGGCCAGAGAGGGCTGACAAGTAAACGGTTCCACTTAGCGGGATAATAACTCATCCTGCTAGCACCCTTTGAGACACTCCTGTCCTGCCCGACGCTCTTTAGCCTGGCTAAATGTACTAGGCTTGGGTATTTTTGTGATAGCAAGCGCTGCCGAGCAAACGTTTTCTTGGCTTTGACATACCCCAGCGTACAGAGTTTGCATTTCAGTCACTAAAATGCCTTCACTGTCTCTACCTCTGGGTAGCATGAGGTCCAAGTAGGGTCAGGTTTTAATGGGAACATGGCCTGACTGGAGATTAGAGGATTTTGCCCAGAATTAGTGTGCGGAGATGCTTTGATGTCCATGAAGCAGAGACGTGGCCCAGGTGTGGAGGCCTGGCAGCAGCCCTCCTGCCTCCTCACCGCTGGGACCGAGGGCAGGGCTGCTCCTGCCCGTGGCACTTGGTGACAATTCTGCCTGGTGCCTGGTTATCCGAGCGCTTATGTTATTATGACTATTCTTTTGAAAGCTTTCTGATTTCTGTCAAGTTCTCTTTTATCCTGTTATTCCTCCTCAGCAGGGAGTCTAAAATAAATTCCTGCTGCTCTCTTACTCTTTTCCATAGCTTTCATTCTGAGATAAAAAAAAAAAAAAAAAATCCTCATCTCTCTCCCTCTCTCCCATACCCTCCCCGTGCAAGAGTTTCTTCCAAGTATTTTCTGACTATCAGTTTAGAGCCAAAACTTCCTGGCTGAGCTGCTGCTGCCTCGAAGGAGACATTGCTGCATAACTAATTACTTGGTGAAGGGAAGGGACGTACCGCTGCTGGCACAACAGAAGACCTGACCGAGCAAACTATGGGACGTCTCCCCATTGCTGCACATGGACTGGGGTCTATGAAGGGGGTGTGAAGCCAGAACCTAGACTATGGGGAGGAAAAGCAGTGTGTAGGTACTCCATGGCTCCTCACTCCATCGCAATTCCCCAGCCTTCCAGGGGCCAGGCCCCAGAGGCCTCATGGTTTCACCTCTGTCCTGGTTACCAATTCCAGACAGACCCTGGGTTCAGCTTCAAACGCCAACAAGAGCAGCTAATCCAGGGTCAAAATCAAGGCCTCTCTTCTTGACCATGGGAAGGTTTTGTGTGGAGAAAGCCAATAATTACTTTGCTACTGCTGTGCAAGTTTAGTTGCCTTGTGACATGACAAAGGCTCATTTTGCTTTCTGAAACCAGGTTTACACTGGTACATGACATTAGATTAGATTAGGATATAGATTAGATAAGGACACATCTAATGTAATCTAAATAATTTATTATGCTCAACAGAAACAGGATCACTTCCTACAGGGTGGATCTGAAAGGGCCCTTGGTAGCGAGGTGTGCAGCAGGCCTGGCACTTCTGGGGGCAAAGCAAGGGCCTGGTCTGTCCTCTACCTCTTCCCCCCAACTCCTAGCAGGGATGCATTTCTAGTTGTGCTGTTTATCAATGAAAGATTTTGATGGAGCCATACCAAAATTATTTATTGAGTCACCAAAAAGCGTAAGTTACATGTCACTTAAGGAGGGGTGCACAAACGCTCAGCAGAAATGAGGCCGAAGCACACGGGTTCGTGGTGGTTGCATGCCCCTCAGGTGCAAGAGTCTGCAGTGAGGCGGTGGTGGGGTGGTTACAGTGATGCTCTCAGTATGGTCCTGGTCTTTTTTGGCAGGACACTGAAAAGTTGGAGTTAAGTGATTAAAATATTTTGTCCAAGAAAGTTTTCCCGACATCTGTGTTTGCCTCTATTCGGGTAAGATCATGGCCCTTTCCATCAGCATTTATTTGCACCTTCAGGCTTTAGAAACACTCTACAGGACCCTTGTGGCTTAACTCGGTGTTTCAGCTTTTTCACTCTAGCTATTGTGCTGTCTCTCTTGCTGAAATTTGCCACTTTCCCATGGGCTGTGGCATTAAAAGGCCTAAGATAAACAAAGAGAGATAAGTAAGAGAACATGCTCTTTTTTCCCTCTTCTAACCTCTACAATGAGGCTGATAAAACATTTTTCACAGTATGTTGGAGTGCCTTTTCTAGTGTCTTGCCTCCCCAGAGATTCCCTGTGACATTTTCCAAAGGACTTCCCTGTAGCGGGTGGCTGGTGACTGCTGGTCAGGGACTGGTGTGGCATGCAGAGGAGGGAGGGGAACCTGGTGGAGGGCCAGATGACTGCTCTGATTGCAGGGCACAGAGGGCTGCTCACTGGCCTGATTTCGGTTAAGTGGAGAGCAGCTGGGAGCAAGTTGTTAACTACATCCTTCTGTGGGCTCACCTCCAGGAGAAAGTGGTATTCTGAGGCACAGCCTAAGGAGGTACAGAAGATGCTCATTCATGAAGACAGAGGGCAAACTAGGGAAGCATTCGATTGTACTTTTTATCAAGAAAATATCTCCATCAGCTACTGCAAGCAATTATCCAGTCACAGAGGGCTGTCTTGCCTTGGGATATTTTTTTCCCAAGCAGTGGTCTTTATTTCTGATGATTGTAGTCACCAAGAATTATACAGAAAAATTTATAGAAGTCTTTGGTGTAATGAAATTCCTTATAATGCCTTCAAATTGTATGAAATTTGAAATGATTCTGTGGCTTGAATTGCATGGTACACTTCATGAATTTTCAACAGCAGTAAAAATGAAAGAGGGTAATAATGAAATTGTGATCTAGGGAACCTGTTCTACTTTTAATATCTGCACATTCAATAAACGTGCAGGCTAAGCACTACGCTTCATCTTTTCGCACTTCCTACCTCCTCCCAGGGTGGGCTGGAGGACTAGAGAAAGGGACAATGGAGTAGAGAAGTGACAAGGTACTGAGTAGGAAACTGCCAGGGATGGACGGAAGAAAGATAGCAAAACCATGAAACTCAGTACAGCAGGCAGATAAAACTTTAATCGCTTTGGCAAAGATGGTATGTAATGAGCCTTTGGGTGCTAGAGAATTATACACCAGTCAGGCAGAGAGAAAATCCTAGAAGCTACCAGTGCAGTGTCAAACATCTGATCCTGGAAATGCTAGCTTAAATTTGCTCAGTGGATTAAAGTTCATAAAATGCATTAGTACAGCATCTTCAAGCCAGTCTTTGAGTAGAAATCTATACCAATTTCTTCCCCATCTCTTTTCAAGGGTATTTGCATAATATCCAAATAGTTGCTAAACTCCATGGGACAATAAGGAGCATTATGAGTGCTACTAATTGTTTTTGGACAAAGATGTTCGTGGCTATCCCAAACAGAGATGGGAGAGCTGATCAAGTTGGTGACAGAGCAGTGGAGGACCTACAGCCATACAGAGAGGTCAGTCCATACAGGTATCTGTGATGTTTGCAAGGGTGGTTTGGAGATATCCACCAACATACTAAGGCTGCTTAAGAACATGTGTATATGAAATGCAATATGAATATAAACTCTCTGTATAGTTAATCTTTCTTTTTCCAAAGACAATTATTTGTTGAGACCTGCTAGACTAACTAAATTAACTTAAGAACAGGTTATTATGGATATCAGATGCTTTGGGAGAGTTAATAACATTTATTTTAATATAACATTCCTGGAGAGAAGACCTTTCTTTATTTGATAAAAAAGGAAAATAGTCATGGACCTATCAGGATGACCAATAATTTAAAAGGCACTAAAGAAATTAATTAAAATAAGTAGCAGAGTTGAGGACAGCGCCTAAGTTACTGGGAGCTGTGTTTATTGTGGACCTGATAATTGCTGCTTGCTCCATGTTTCAGGGAAGAAGCTTGTAATTACATTGATTCGTTAATTCATCACTTATGACCTGATCAGTCACTGCTACAGAAATCCAATGTAGCTGGGTTTCTTTACAGCACATTTTGGGAAGCTGGGCTATAAAGCATCTGTTTTGGCATCTATAGCCTCTGTAGTATTTAACAATAAGCTAAACAAATAGTTTAAAAAGCTCATAACAAGCAACAGTTCAATACGCTTCCTCCTGATAAGGGGTAAGGAGGAGCAACAAGCTCAAAGGACCAGAATTTCTACATCTTCGGAGCATCTACCACACTCCTTGATGTCACCTGTAATTCAGACCACATGCCTGGGGCCCAGTATTGAGTGTAGTTGTACAGGCTGATGTAGACACGACTGAGAAAATACTGGACTGTACATTTTAGCCATGAAAGACGCTCTTAGCAGTTTCACCAGGGTTAAAGACAGAATCCTCCTGTGGAAATTGTTGACCCAACAATATCCATTTAAGTAAGGAAATGAGATGTGGACAAACAGGTTTTTAAGAAATTCTCCTAACTCAGTATATATATACTTTTTTTTTTTTTTTTTGCTTAAAATTAAATTGAACAACCCTCTTACCTTTCCAATTTTGCCGAATGTTATTATAAATAATTAATGAGGATGTACTGTAATGTAGTGTAATGAGGATTCGGTACTTTTGCTTTGCATAATTATGCTTGAATACTGAACTTGGTGCCCCTCCTGAAAATTAAGCAAAGCTTTTAATGGCACCCCACACCTGTTCAACACCTACTATTTAGTTACACTGTAATTACAACGAAGTTATTGATACTTACATTTTGCATATTATACCAACAAGCACGATTGTAGCACACATGGACACACAGAGCACAGCCAGAATCCAGGCTATGAAATTCTCCTGTTTGTTTTCTCCTGAGTTTCAAGAAAAAAAAAAATAATAATATATATAAAACATACACTTTATCACAGGTTATTTTTAAGCACATCTTTTACAAAAGGTTTCATCAGCTGTTTTATATTCAGATCACAGTTTAACACACAAACTATGAAGACCTGCTACCTCTGTTTAAAACTGAAGTGTAGAGCTTCAAGAATAGTTGCCATGAAGCTGAATTTTTTATTTCATCAATACATTTCTTTCATTTTATTGCCACCAAGCCAAGAAGTGTGAAGTGCCTGCTCTGCCAGTACCACCAGGATGCCAGGCTGTGTTACGCCGCACCCCGGGATGCACCACGCCGTGCAGTATTCGCATGGCTGGTACCCAGCAGAGGCACTGCTTGCTTATAACCTCAGGCACAACCTGTTAGTTCTCCATTAAACCCTTCTTCATTTCTGTTAATCCTCTCTAGCCAACAACTACACTTCTCTGACTTTGTTAGCTTCCCTATAAAAAAGATGTTGAAACGCCCAATTTTTCTTGTGAGCTGTTGCTGCTGCATTTCCTCAGGGAGAATTTCTCTACTGCCTCTGCCTGGGAGCAGACAGGTATTTCTATCAAGGTCAACGTCTCCATTTTAAAAAGGCATGCTTAGTGACCATGACCATTATTTTGTGCCATATTATGCCATATAACAAAAGCATTTACATTGAACTGCATTTTCAAAAGGTTGCTGAGTCCGTGTGTGCTTCCGATAACTACCTGTCCCATGCATCAAGATGTCAGCTCCGCCATTACCAGGTAATTGAGAGGACATGAATCGGCCAGCAGCAGGCCTGATGGGTTTGTTGGTGCTGTAGAAAAAACAATATTCAATTTTGGCCTGATTTCTTTCTGAGAAACAGGGAGCTGAGCCTGCCATCTCCACCAAAGGCTGCAGTGGCACAGCAGGCCCCAGAAGCAGGGCGATGTCACGAGCATGCCTGCATGGATCTATCCTGGGCCTTTGTACCACCGTGGCAGTGGAACATAGTCAGCTTTTCAACAAGCACGGTAGGATGGCTAATTTTCATTCAAGAAAGTAGGATTTGAGGATTCTCGGCCCAAGCCAGTGTTACAGCCCATCCTGATATGTCTGAGACTTTAGTCATTTTTTAACAGAAGACTAACTTTCTTTTAATCTCTTTTTATCATCCCAGTGGATTTTCCATATCTGGTATTTGCTGAGCATTAGTGGAGGAGTCTGTAACGATGACGTTCCCAGGTTCCCCAGTTATCATCACGCTGTACAACAGAGATGGCTCCAAAAGCATTTCAGCTGCTGTAGAGGTGCCTTCAAATGCTTCAGCTTTGCTGGGAAAGCAGAATCAGGACAGCACAAATGTGCTGCGAGGTATTTCTCTGTCCCAAACTTGACCTATAGATTTTCTTTTAAACTGTGAGTCGTGGCAGCAGCTATTCACAGGTACCTACCATCTCACAGATTTGATGTCATGCATAGTTAATAAGGCCGGCCGGCCTACTCAGCTGCATTAATGATTTCTGTATCTAGCTTTGTTTGACTGTAGTGCTTCCAACCAACCTCTCAGAGACAGATGGCATCAAGATCCACTTTCACAATGCTCTTTTTGGCAGCATATGGCTGCACTGAATCTGGTTTGATCACCACAGCTCAAGGAAAGGAAGCAGAATTATATTTCAATTTTTAGCAAAGCCAGAGGACTGCTGCTACAGGAAAAAGTATAGTAAACAGGAGAGAGTAAGGGACTACTTTCTTTTTTTTTTTTCTTTTCTTTTTGTGAAAACCAGGAAGTGAAGAAACTCAAAAGATAACAGCAAAGCAGGATGTCTATGAACAAACAGTCGATAACGTGCCATGATAAGAAAACTGCTATTTCCAGAAAAGAAAAAGAAAAAAAAAAAGCCATGTTCAGCAAGCAGAAAATACGAACAAAGTGAGGCAAATTATTATGTTCCAAAGATGCTAAAACCATGCTGTTTTTGTTTTGTTTTTTGTTGTGTTTTTGGTTTTGTTTTCATTTTTCTATTCTATTCTTTTTTTTCTTTTTTTTTTTTTTTTTAAGCTAGCTCTATTAAACTAGTAATTGACATGACCACTCATATTAACTTCCAGCATGAGTATCATGGTGCATGCCAGGGAAATATATGTGAAAACTAAAGAAGTAATGTAATTAAAAGGCCTTAGCTAGAACTTAGGCCTTAAGCTAGTCTAAAGTAGACATAGACTCTGAAAACATAAGCATATACAAACAACAAACTGTTTAAAAAAATAATAATAATCTACATGCCCAAAAGTTGGGGGGATATTTTTTATTTCTAATGTATTAATTACTACAATGTATTGTTTTTTTTACAAGACAAGGGCATATCATTCTTACCAACATAAAGAATTTCACTCCAGTCACTCCAAAATCCTCTTCTACAACATATATGATGGTTAGCTCTTATTTGTATGGAATACTTGCAGGTAACGTCAATCCGTAATCTGAATTCATTTGAGTATGTGTTCCATATCTGTTAGAAAAACAATATCATACTGTTGTAGATTACTTATGGCTAGGCAACTCAGGCAGAAAAAAAAAAACTTTTTCATCTTTTTATTTTTAAAAAAATCTTTACTAGACTAAGAGTGAGCATCAGGCCTTGCTTTTGAAGAAATAACTCTATTTATAAGTGTAATTTCTCTCCTAATACACCTATGTCTTAGGCAAAGTTTTTGAAAGATGCTTCATTTTGGATTCTTCCTTAAGACGCTTCACGCTGGAGTTTCAGAATTTTCTACCTTCATCCTGTTAAAGCTAGATGCAATAAAACTTTCCTTTTTGTCCTTCTGTTTTCCAAGCTGTCTTGGAAGTAGTTTGTTGTAGACATAAATGATGTCCAAAAGAAGAATTAAAATGTGCAAACTGATGAGACTTTGGCTTTTTTGTACCAAAGTCACAAATGGGACACGAGTTTCATCAATAATCCGTAGTTTCAAAAAATGCACTGATGCAGGTTTTATTTAAAATTATTTTAAATTTGTACCATATCCATGAATACGAGGCTTTTTCCCAAGGCTGCATAAAGGCAACTTCTAGCTATTGAGGACACTCAGCTCAGAGGAGGGATCATGACGTAATACTTGGGCACCAGAAAAGCAATTACCTGCTCGTTACCTGTCTTCAAGTTGATGAGGTAAAATTCATATTCAAAACACTCTTTAGAGAAAGGAGAAATTGGCTTCTCCCATGTGGCCAGGAGATCATTTTGCTCTAAGAATACAGAGACGTTTCTGGGAACATTCACTTTTTCTACAAAAAGAAAATCATACCAGTTATTTATAGAGCAAAGCTAAAATTCTAACAATTGGAGCAGTTTAGAACTTGATAGTGTTTCCAAGTAGGACCTATAATCCTTGAATTTATTTCACATTTTGGGAAAAAAAAAAAAAAAAGGATTTGGGAGGAATAACTATATTACAGAAAATAATTAAGGGAAAACAGTTTAAAAATCCAGTTAAAAGCTTTCAAAAAGTAGATTATTGGGGAGGGAGGTATTTATTAAATTATTTTTCACAAATGCGTGAAATTAATAATAGACTGTTTAGAAAAAAATCTTTTTATTAAAAATAAAAAGAAAATGCAGGAAGGAAAGTTGCTCAAAATGGGGAAAAAATCATAGAAATGGATCGGCAACTATTATGAGGCTGATTTCTAAAAATAAACGATGTCAAATGTTTTATATGTTAATAAAGCTATGAGAAAGGGAAATGTTACATGTGTACAAAAAAAGTGAAAGGCATGGAACTAATGATGAAGGAAAATAAATTCCTTGGGTTGAAGAGACTGATGGCTAACACCTTTTATTCTATAGTCTAATGCCTTCCTTTAAGGCATGGTTATCCTGAATGTTGTGTTCCTTTTAAAGAACAGATGTAAAACAAAAGGTAGTAAAAACTACTTGAAGGTATATTAATTAACTCAATAGAAAATGTATATTTAAATAATCCTTAGGCTACAGAATATTAATTCTCTTTCTAGTTTTTCTTTCAATTTTTGTCATTCTATAACAAATGATTAAAATCTAAGTTAGTTGAAGCCATCAGTTTCTGTCTCATCCTCCCTTCCAGTTTCATTGACATCCACGCAAAACCAGCACATGCTTTCACCTGCATCAAGGACAATTCAGTTCACTAATATTAATTTACAAATCTTTTGACAACCCTGCTAGACATTTACTTTTTTTTTTTTTTTTTTAAATGCATTTCTACTCACCAATGGCATTTTGGTTAAATAATTGCTGAAAAGGTCTGATTGCAGCATACTTGCTAGACCCATTAATATGTATTACAATGAGTTTGTCGATCTCATCAGGAATAATATGAGTCACTGAAAATCTGCACTCTATATTCCTGTTCCACTTGTCTTTGATATAATCTTGACATTCTTCAGTGCAGGTCTCATACCTAAATTAAAACATTTGTGATAAATGATGTTCTTAAAGAAATTTGTTGCTGAGTAAATTGGGAGAAGACACCAACCTGTAAAACAGAAAGTACTTGGTATCTTCTGGTGCCCCTTTGCCAGGAAGCCAAGTGCAGTGGAGAGAAACGGTACTAAAAATGGTGAATTGAGTAGCACAGGACAAATTAGTGACAGCTGTATTTGCAGCACCTATAGAATCACAGAATTATAAAATAGAAAAACAAGAAAAATAACTCATTACAGAAGTTGTAAGAAAATCATGTTTCTAAGACACTGGTTAAACTCTTTGGTATGTTTTATCTACGTTGTATATTTTCTTTGTGTTTTATATATCAAACGATTCTATCAGCAATGGAAGGATGAATATTCCTAGCCACTGTAAGTAAAGCTATACCACACATCATTACATATTTCACATACACCTTGTAATTCAAGGCAATATCATATTTCGTTATCATAAAACGTATGAAAGTAGGTTATCTTTGCCTTAGCAAGGAATTTTTAGAAACTTTTTGTATGAGTTATCCATGTTGTGCCTCTCCAGATTATATTCCAGACTTCACAGCTGTAGAGAAAGGCCTGGACTAAATAGTTTGGTAAAACCAACATAGCAGGTGTAGGGGAAAATGCCATGTAGTATTAAACCTGTCACCTTTTGATGTCTTGTGCACAGACGAGTACAGAACACAAACTTCAGACCTCCCTCGCATTTCTTCTTACCTGGTGGAGGCTGGAGTTCTGCTGCAACCCAGTCACTTGTCATCTGAAGGCCATTATGGAAAAGTAACGTCCGAATATGTGCAGAGAAACCATTGTGAAGTGCAGCTGTTTGGAAACTGTGAGTCTTCTTTGTATCATACTATAATAAATAATAATAATAATAACAATAATAACAATAATAATAATAATAATAAAGCAACATATGATGGAAGCTGAATTAAGGGACCTGCAAAGAGTGATCTTCTACAAAGGGTGAGCCTTTAGCAACTGCCTCACTATATGGTTACTTGAAACCTTGAAGGCAGTGTCTACCTGCTCATCACTTAGCTTGGCCCTGGCCATCCTGTGCTTCCACAGCAGGAGTCCCATAGATGGTGACTCACAGCAAAGCCTTAAATTAGTTGCTTTAAATAGCCCACAGGAGCAAACCAGCCATCTAGTGTCAGGAGCAGAGGCAAACCAGCTAGCTAGCTGAGCTGGTTATATTAAATTTATAAAGCTAGACAGGACAAATAATCCACACAAGTGTTTAAAGTTTCTCAGTCAAGACAACAGGACCCTTATCTTACCTAAATTTGCCTATAATGCATAGCTGTGGCAAAACACAGTCTAACATTTTAACGATAACCTAGCATTAATCTGAATTAAATAAACTGACTGGAATGGGGAGCAGTATCACGTAAACCCAGTCTACAACTTTCCCTTCAAGATGAATGCTGCAGAAACTGCCAATTCCCTGGGCAATTCCTAACCCTTGTCCCAGCAGAACTGTACCCATAAGCACAGATGAAAAGGAATCTACCCAGTGCTCAAAGTACTTGTTTATGGTGGAAGAGAGTAAGTGACTCAATATGTCAATCATTCAAGAGACATATCACACATACTGCACTCTGATTTGCTGCTGTAACAGGAATTCAGACTGTTTAGGATATTGGACTTAATTTTACCTCTTCAGACACAGGAGCTAAGATTTTCACATCATATCTAATAGTGTAGTTTTTTTGTTCTTGATTAGGGTTTGGCTTCCAGCGTAGGAGTACTCGTGCTAATGCAGAGACCGTAAGGGTAAAGTTAACGGGTGGGAAAACCTGAACTGTAAGGAAGAAAACAAAAATATTCACAATGCAATAATCCAGTGCATTGTTTAGACCACTAGCTATTTATAAGTAAAGGGTAGTAGAAGAAAACCATAACAGATTTTATTTCAATATTGTATTCTCTCAACAGTTTCTAATAAAATGTTTCTAATATTTGAAAAGTATCTTTAAGTAACACCCAAAACTTCATCAAATAAGAGTCGACTTAAAACTTAGCTTAAAAAATGACTTTTTACAACAGTTTCAACTTGTAAATCACAATGACATATTGCATTTCGCTTATTAATTAGTTTCAGGTTTTTCAATCTTGATCCTGACAGCTACATAAGCGCTGGGCATCCATACTGAATGGGGCCGATCAAGTGATCAGCCGTGTGATCAATTCTCACCCACACAGGCTGGCAGAACAGCATGACGTGGGGGCTTTCTAAGTGAAGGCTGACAGCCACAAGAAGTCATACACGAGAGAAACAAAAGTATGATGAACAGAGGAATTAAGCACAAATGGAAGAAAACATAGAAGGATGGGAATGATAATTTAAAATGACAGGGCAAGAGGGATTCCTGGAGCTCTTATGGAAATGAAGGTCTCATGCTGGGGGAAAATGTTAGCATATAAATAGCAACACAGTGAAATAATCAATCTACTCCCCTCCATTTCTAGAGTTCTTCAGAGCCCGTCCTCCCTTATTTGCCATCTCTCAGGCAGCTTTTAATGCCCATTTGTTCCATTTTCAAACAAGTGCCTCGCATTAGAAAAACAGCCTCATAAAGAGTCAGAAAACCCCAACACAAACTGCCTCGAACTGCTTTCTTTAAAATGTTCCTTTTTGAGATGTCCACAAAAAAAGGTCAACCTTAAGGTTCTTGGTATACCAGGACTGCTGCCAATGATGCTTTATGTCATCAAGTTTCTGCACCTAAGTCTAGTTTTATTCCTGGAAGTAAAATTGCAATCCTGAACGATGCTGCTGTTCTGCCCAAATTTACATGGATAAATAAACCAGGCCAGGAGCCACTGTCAGCCTGGAGGCCTAGTGGCACACAGCTTGCACCTACACACCCCGCACACCTCCCCTCTCACAGCAAAGGTGATCCAGACTGCCCTTGGGAGCAGTCCTTGGGCACTGGCTGGGAGAAATCTCACAGAGATAGGGTAAAATGATCCCAGGAAGCATCTTAACACAGCATGGACATCTGTGGGCCTCTCCTCAGGGCATGCCATGGCCTGTTTCATTTACGTGTAGAACAGCACATTTGACTAACACCTCATGGGGCCTTGGTCACCCCAGTGCTGAAGCACCACGTTGGTAGGAAGGAACACACCTTACCTGCTTTACCTTGAGGTACATGTAGCTGAACCACAATCATTGTCCAAAGGAGGATCAGACAAACTCTCATCATGCTGGCCATAATGTTTAGATGGTCAAGGAGAAAGACTGTATATCAGTGTACGTGGCTTGCCATCATTTCACATCAAACGCTGAGAGCTAAAAACAAACCCAAGCCCAATCATTAAGCATACAAACCATGGAGCACATAGCCACATGATCAAAAGGACAAAACTGCATAGACTTTTCTCATTCCCTTGCAGGAAAATGCGTTTTGTTGCAGCTAAATCTAACTTAAGTACCAATAACCATCTTGTTTTGCTCCCTTTGCTTTTGTCAGCCCCCCTTGAAAAAGCTACTGTTTTCAACACTGTCATGTGTGAATGTTCAGAGCAGCAGTCACGGAATTACCACATCTCTTCACAGAGAGCAGGAAGTCAGGTACAGGTATATTGCCTTTCAGTGGAGTCCCCTTTACTCCAAGAACAGAAATATCTATATTTTTAGCTGCCACTATATATAAAATGGCTACTTACTCAAATGTACTTTCCAGTTTCTGTTTCAATAACGCTCACTAAAGAAGCTGTCTCAGTGCTCACCTCAAGGCTAATTCTCCAGTGTTAATTATGGGGTGTAAGAGAAACGATTTTGTTTGTTTCTAATTTAAATGAACGACTATTTTTAATGCTTAAAAACAGCATGTTCTTATGCTTCCTACAGATTGTTTCATGAAGTACTGGGGGGAAAAATCTGTGTCTTATCATTCATGTATAACCTAATATAAACAACATGGAAATACAGAACAGCAGCTTTCCAAAATGTTCTTACTGAAGAGAAATACGCCCTCCCAGCCCAATCATACTGCTTCCCTGGGGCATCTATAGCAATTTCTTGTGTGGAAAACATAATATTTTCAGATGGTAATGAGCAGAGAAAGCATCTTTAACCCATCAGTTCTCAGTGAACCTCCAATAAATAACCCAGAGACTGGAAGCAATCCAATTGATCACAGTTGGGGTACTTCTGCTATGCAGTAACTATTTTTAAAAATGGTGTATGAATGTTTAGTTCATTAAAATGATGCATAATCCACAATACAGTGTGTTTCTTAATGTCCAAGTCCACTCATTATCTATATTCGTATTCCGTATGTATCTAGTATTCTGCTAGCCAAAATGTGCATGAGGCTAATTGAACCTCTGGAGTTTTCTAACGGATTATTCCTGGAGAGTCAGGGTTTGCTTTTATGTAAGCTGGGTTATTGAAAGACATTTTGGTTATTCCAAAATGTATGTGAACCGCAACCAAGTAATTATTATAGACACCATACATTTATGCTTACACAACGCCACTAAGACTTGATCACACTACCATTCATAAAAAGTCTGTTCTTTTTGGATTGTAACTTTTGGACGTACTTGCTTTTTTTTTTTTTTTTTTTTATTTTTTTTTTTAAAGCAATCACTTCAGTACATTATTAAAAAAAAAAAAAAAAAAAAGTCTTTAAAAAGCTTCATGTTTTACAACTGCTTAGGATTCACATCTACTAACTTGAGTAATCTCAGTACATTGGTTTCAGGATGGCTCTGACATTCAGCACAATTAAAAACCTGACACTCTCCTTCCTTTGCTTATATTGGCTTCAGTTGCCTAAACATTTTTTACTTTGCCCTCAAAAAGTAAGTATTCTGATTCTTCTTAGGCACATTCTTTTCCTTGTACTTTTGAAAAGACCCTAAAGATCAACTTTTGATTCAGAAGTACTTTAGCTGTCTAAAAGCATATGATTATTAGGCAGAGATCTAACATTTCCTGGCAAACAGTTGCTAATTTGTAATTTGGTATAAAATATTACTATAATGTAGACTGGATTTTAATAATTATTCTTGTTTTTCTTGTCATTTTATTTTTCTCTACCTTATTTTCAAAAATGTTACTTTTCTTTTTCTTGCTATCAGCCTAACATTGAAATTTAGCTTTTGGAAGAGGTATTTCCATAGCTGTGTGAGCTGAGTAAATGAACATCCCACAAAATGTGATAACCTGGGTGTTTCATGTGATAAATTACTGAAAATAAAATCTAAATAAGTAATTTAAGTAAAGAAGTTAACAAGAAATGTACAACAGGATTATGCTCCTCACACAAATTGATATAATAACTTCCCAGGATGAATAAAAGCCTTGATTATATTATGTTTTGGTTATATACAGTAAAAAGTCATAAGCAGAAGGTAAAAGATACATTCCCTTCATGAAGGGGAATTTATTCCTTCTTAAAGTGCAGTATAAATCTAAACCATAGAAAATAGCCTCTAAAAGGTAATGATTTTCTTTTAGCTGACGTATGTTCCACCATCTCAGAGGCAACTGGTCAGAAGCAGATTCCAGATGGATTTCCCACTATAATGAAAAAATGGCTTTTCAAAGTGGGACCTTTTCAGTCTTCAAACAAAGCACAACAAGGCAAAAAAAAACCAACAATCTACAACACATATCCCAGAAGGTTACCTGTGGAGTCTCAAAAGTTCCGTGAAGAGCCTGCTCTGTTTGTTCAAACGTACTCTGGGTCATCTCCCTGTGGGTTTCTTTTATAACTGCTGTCTTTTAAGTACAAATGTGATAGGTACTTCAGAAATGATAGCAGATGATAAGTTAGACAAGCATGCATTGAAAAAGGGAACTACAGATTTAACCACAGGGTGGAAGGCTCTATTCTAGCACACAGTCTTACTTTATTTATTGACGGTTATATACCATAGTCTGATAATTCTCCAATAACTTTGCAAGAGTTAAGCAATGTTTAAACACGGGACTGCAAAGAAATAACCTACAGACAGCTACCTACTGACCAGTGCCAATATCCCAAGTTGTTCTCCTCCCTAGAAAATCAAATCCTGATGTTGTCAGAAGACTGTGCATCATGATCAATGATCCTGCTATGTGGAAACCAGTGGTATTTTGAGAAGTTACCAATATCAGAGCAAGACCAGCTTTCTAAACACGTGCAGAGAGCTGTGATCCATGGGTTTGGATAACAGGCTTATAACCAGGACAAGCAGTGGAAACCATCCATGGGGTCTAGAGAAAACCCTAAAGAAAGTGCAGCTATTCGTAACCAACTTATAGGAAAGGTGAGAAGGTTAATGACTTATTTTCATTAGAAACCTGGCCTGCAAATAAACTAAGTGTGAAGGTGGCAAGCTGGGAGAGGAGAGTGCTTTGGCAGATAGGATAAGAATTATTCAAGTTCTTGACAAGTCAGTGAAAATCGGGCACAATTCTGTATGGACAAGCTCTTAGCTACATTTAGGCACTACAAACTGCAAATTACAAGTTATTAATAGTCTATCACTAACTGGTTAGGTATCTGTTCTGCCAAAAAAGACCTGGGGTCCTGGTGGACCATAAACTGCACAGGAGTAAACAATGTCATGCACTTGTGAGAAAGGTACCCCGGGGCAGCATCCTCTGCAAGACACAAGGAAGTAATCTTTCCGCCCTGCACAGCGCTGATAAAGCCTCCGCTCACATGCGCTGTGTCCAGTTCACATATTGCACTTAAGAAAGACATGGAGCAAACGATGAGAGGTTAGCACACAGTGAAGGAAAAGCCTAAGAACTGTCAGCATGGAAACTCCTCAAACCAAGTGAAGGGAAGGCATATGCGAAGTGCGATCTTAGAGCTCATATTAAGGCTTTCACACATTTTCTAAGTCCATTGGGCTGGAACTAGAAGCACAAGATGATGACAGGTAAAATTCAGGTTAGATATTAGAGAACGTTTTAATTGCTGAGGTGAGGGAGACAAAGGAATAGGAAAGAAACTGTATCACTGGACATCTTTAGACAAACATCAACTGGGAATGAAAGTCAGAATCCTACCATGAGGCACAGAGTTTAAGTTAGGCACCCTGTTTTCTACATCTGTATCTCCCTGAGTAAACAGCTAATTTCTGTGTAGAGAGCTCTAACATCTACAGCACAATGTTTCAGCAGAAAGATCATTTCTAAAGGTGAGGCAGGATATTTAACAAAAGAAATAGTCACAAAGAAAAGGTAAAAAAGGTTATGTTTTTACCTTCTTACATGGGCCTATGTTATTGTAAACCTGAGATGTTTTTTGGAATAGGTCATTCCCCAAAAAAAACCTTTCATGCTCACAAGCATTCTGATTTCTACAGTGAGGTGCTGATCTGTTAGGTACTTGAAAGGCTGGACAGATCTGCGTAACGTCTCCTTTCAGGTACAAACCTGTAGCAATCTTTGCCTACACAGAGATTTATTCAGGCTTGAAACTTCAAAGTGAACCAAGCTCCCAATTTAACTAGTATTTGAGGGAGCTCCTCCAGGCTCCACTCAAATCTCTCAGGCTCCAAATCTTTTGGGCACGAGTAGGGCCAAGAGGAGCCAGGAGAGCTGCTGCTCTGCCCTGCCCTGGGGAGGTGCACTCGGCCAAGCAGCGAAATGGCACTGGTGAAGAGGGAACGACAGATACCCAGAGCTGTGCCAAATCCCCACGACTCTCATCTTGTCCATATATTTCTACACATTAAAGAAAATGTAAATCAATCCAGGAGTTGTTACTGGAAATAGTTCAGCAACCACCAAGCTTAACGCTACTTTGGTGATTGCTGAAGTGATCTCACAAGTGGTGCACTGGCTATAAACCCTGTGTGAGCAATGAACCCATTTCTTTAGTTGTGGCTGCATCGTTATCAAAATAATGTTTATTTTTGTCCCATTTGTAACCCTTCTCTAAGCTGAAACGAAGCCACGGTAAATCTGTTTTGTAGTGTTTCTTTTGTTATTCCCTTTTTTCATGCTTTATTTCTTGGCAGGACAAACGTTCACCAGCATTCCCATACATTCATAGCCATAGCTATGAGGTCGGCATGACCGGCTCTGCAGTCCCCAGGAGAGCAGCAATCTGCCAGCGGCCTGAACATCGCTGCCCCGTTGCTCAGTGGAAGCACGTTCTTCACTGCACCCCCAAACACGGGATGAACGAGCACTGGTATCCCCTCCAGATGACCGCAGCTGATGGACGAGGTGTGTCGGTGGGCCTCTGAAGGCTTCACAACATTATGCCACGGGAGTAAAGCGTGCCAAGCCCTTCCCATCCTGCGACTCATGCAACCCGTGCTCCCCGTGCCAGCTCGGACCAGCTCTGTCCAAGATACTTCACCAATGCTGTTATTTCAGAGGAAAGCAGGGAGCCACAAAGCACAGGCTCCATCTGCTCTGCCTGTAGGAGGCAGCACGTCTCAAACGTAGCGTGGCTGTGCTCGTCTCAGAAGCTACTAATTATTTTATTACAGAACAAGCGAGGCAGCACCTTAGGAAGTGCTGCCTACACGGGGCCCGACCTAAGGTGTGAATTCAGTGCTTTGCAAGGACTCGTGTGGGCTTCTTTCCACCGCCACCATCCCGCGGGGGCTCGCGGGCCGGCACTGAGGAACCCCGGCAGCAGCAGCAGGCGGTAACGGGGCCTCGGCCACCGCGGTGGGGCCGGGCTTGGGGCCGCTCCCTGCCCTCGGTACCCGGCGGGCCCGGGCGGCGGCGCTGAGCTCCCGGCGGGGCCAGGCCGCTCGCAGCCGCCGGGCCTAGCGCCGCCGGGCCGGGGGGTGAGGGCCGCGGAGGCTGCGGGGGAGCGAGGGGAGGGCGGCCGTGGCCGATGTGGGCTGAGCGGCTCCTTCTGCCCTGCAGGGCCCGGCTGCGGCTGCTCCCGCCGCGGCGGTGGCGGCGGGGCGAGGCGGGCGCCATGAGGCTGCAGACGCCGCAGTTCCAAGCGCTCTTCACGCCGGGGCTCCGCAGTGTGGCAGGTGGGGGAGCAACGCGGGGTCGGGCTGGGGGCTGCGGGCTGGGCTGGGCTGGGCTGGGCTGGGCTGGATGCGGCACGGAGCTGCTGAGGGCCCCGGTAGGAGCTGTGCGGGCCCGCGCGGCCCTGCCGAGAGGCACCGGGGGGGGCACGGGGTGCAGGTTTGGGGGGCCGGGGTGCAGGTTTGGGGGGCCGGGGTGCAGGTTTCGGGGGGCCGGCAGCACCGGGGTCCTTCCCCCTGCGGGTTGCTGAGCCCCCCAGCATCGTGGTGCAGCCCGCTGATGTGCAGCGTGGTGGAAATGCACCAGAAAGGTGTATCAGAGTGACCGGAAAAACACACGTGGGTGCTCAGCTGTGTACCTAATTTGTGCATTTTGCAAAAAAAAAAAAACAGGTATGTACACACTTGGTAATGCATATTCAGGTATTTATCCCCACCTCTGTGAACTACGTCTGTGGCAGGCTGGTTATGGCTGCCCATGTGCTGTGTTTTTTTATCTTGGATTGTGCCTTACGGCTTTCCTTTCCTTCCCAGAGCTGTTCGAGAAGAAGAACTATGAGCTGAGGATAGCAGGAGGTGCTGTGAGGGATTTGCTGAGCGGAATGACACCACAAGATGTAGATTTTGCCACTACAGCTACACCAGCAGAGATGAAGGAAATGTTCACGTCCGCCGGTGTTCGTCTGATCAATAACAAAGGAGAAAAACATGGAACCATTACTGCCAGGGTTGGTTTATGGTTTGACTTGGATCTTCTCTAACTGCTTCATGTATCAGTTAATATGCAGCACATCCAATAGTAAACTGGTAGCATGCTCATGCTGTGTCGAAGTGTCACACTAAGAGTTTAAGTGAGAGCCCACTTTGAAGTGTGTAGTGTTTTTTGATTACTTTCTCTTTGTACAGTTCAGTGAATTGCAACATTTTAATGCATTTTACCTCTGCATAACCCATTGATGCTGCTGCGTCATTGCGAGAAAAGCTGCCCTGTTCATGCAGAGTAGGGAAGTTGATTGTAGGGTTTTCTGTTCCTGCTCCTGACCTCCCAAGTCTTGCTTTCTCTGCCCTGCTCGTACCTCTGCTTCTTACTCCATCTTCTTCAGACTGTCTAGATTTCTGCAGACTGTCTAGAAAATGAATAATGCAAGGATTATTTTCAAGTGTTCATATTTTTTGATTGTCTGCTCTGTGTGGAAACATGATATGTGTTTGTGTACAGTTAGTATTCAAGCCAGACACGTGCAAACCAACATGGGGCTTAAAAATGTGTGTTTGTTACATTTATATTCATGATTATGTTGAAATAACAGTATCTGTGGGATTTTCAGCTCCATGAACAGAATTTTGAAATTACTACTCTTAGAATAGATGTTGTCACCGATGGACGACACGCAGAGGTGGAATTCACCACCGACTGGGAAAAGGATGCTGAAAGGAGGGATCTGACTGTCAATTCCATGTTTTTAGGTAAAATTATTTCAAAGGCAAATATCTAGATATATCACTGCTTTTCAAATTAGGCCAGTAAATTCTCTCAGTCTGTTTCCATTTTGTTCAGTTATATTGCTGTCGGCCAAAAAGTCTGTACAAATATGAGAGATCACATGACAACCCACTCTAATCATACAACTTATTTTCTGCATTTTCAAATGAGAGTGTTTAATTATGGCAGTAATGTTTGTAGATTTCTACTCTTACTTTTTTTTCATCTTCTAGGTTTGGATGGGATGCTGTATGATTTTTTTAATGGATATGAAGACTTAAAAAACAAGAAAATTAGATTTGTAGGAAAGGCAAGTGCAAGAATACAAGAAGATTATCTACGAATCCTAAGATATTTCAGGTACTTGGTTTTGCCTTTTCTAGATAAGGAAGTGAACTAAAGTACTTCTGATGACTGGTTGTAGAAAAGTAGGTTCACAGAGAAAGTTCAGAATCAGAACTGAAATGATATTATTTTCCTTAAAAAATGATGAAAGAACCAATTACATGTTTTGGCTTCTGTTTTCTCCATTCATGTGAAGAATACCCTTTGTTCGTCAAAATAAGGCTTTTCAACAATTCTGTTTGAAATATAATAAACGTAATTTAAAAGGAAACAATAAGCTTATTGATTGAATGCAGTTCAATTTTCTACGTGTAATCAACAGGACTAAAATTACTTGCCTTGAACCTTTCCGCAAGCGGAAGAAGGGGGATGAGGGTTGGTCTGATCAGGACTGAGTTTATTTGCTTTGGACAATGCAAACTTATGTTGCACCTTTTTCTTTGACAGTGAACTTCTTCGAGTCATGTAGTCTCTCTTCAGTTTTCTCTTAGTACTGCTTGGTACAATGACATGCAGTGAAGAGCTTTAACGTTTGTAGTAGAAAAATATTGTAAAAAGATAGCAGAGCAGAAATGTTAAAAAGAGTTGGTTGTCATATTTTTTTAAAGTGTCCTCTAGTATATTAAAGTACAATACTTTATATTGTTGTGATATTAATTCTCTGAATAGCAGTAACAAGTAGAATATTTGTTCTCAGTTGTAACATACAAAAAATTTATTTGGGCAGGTTTTATGGAAGAATAGCAGAAAAACCTGATGATCATGAACCTACTACACTGGAAGCAATTAAAGAAAATGCCAAAGGTTTGGCTGGAATATCAGGAGAAAGGATTTGGGTGGAACTGAAAAAAATTCTTCTTGGAAACCATGTAAACCATTTGGTTCGACTTCTGTACGAGCTGGATGTTGCCCAATATATAGGTAAAGTTGAACACAGGTTGTAAATGATAGAGGAGTAGGAAATCCAAAGGAACTGCAGAATAGCAAACAGATAAAACTTGTTTGCTTTTACCCAGAAATAAATTAGTCTTTTTTTTGCTGTTTTTTTTTCCTTTTTTATTAACACTCTTTCTTGTCTGTATCCCTTTAGGACTACCACTTAATGGAAGTTTAGAGGAACTTGACAGAGTCACTAAAAATATTCAAAATCTGTGTCCAAAACCTATGACTGTTCTGACATCATTGTTCAAGGTGAAGGATGATGTCACAAACCTTGATTTGAGGCTGAAAATCTCAAAAGAAGAGAAGAACCTTGGCCTCTTTTTAGTGAAACACCGGCAGGAGTTAACCAAAGCAGTGGGTCCAGAACCTCTTAGACCGTATCAAGATTTCATCATGGATGTAAGTGTATTTCACATTGGTGTACTTCGTTCTTCACAGTAAATTTGAGTTGCCTGTTCTACAGAGCAGCAAAGATGGCAGTGCCTAGAGGAAGGAGAGGGCTGTGAAGGGTTCTTTTTTTTTCCCTTTCTCATCCAGAAGACTGAGGTTCTAAATTCATTTTAAAGAAATTATTTTGAAAAAAAGCAATAGTTGAATTGTGCTTTGAGAGCTGGTGTAGTTCCTGGGACATTGGTATTTATTTTTTATGAAAAGTACTGTTAAGTAGGCAACTTGTGATATTATTCAGTAGAGAAGTGAAGTTCTGCACATCTGTTGCAGTACCTGAGGCCTAAGGTGAGAGATGTCAGTCTCCACAGTGAGGCCTGCCTCCCACAGGAAAGGTAGTAATCCCTCTCCAGTTGTAGGTTGAAGATAATGGTTAAAGCTCTTACCTGGAATTCAGGAAGCCTCCAAGGATCTCCCAGAGCCTCCAAGCTCAGACTGAGTTTTAAAACTTGTGAGACAGAAGATCCTCACTTACATAGTTCCAACTTGTTGTGCCTCATAATATGTCAGAGGAGTGATGTGATGTAGAGCATAGTTTGAGCTGTTTGTAATGTTTCATACTGAATCCTCTTTTTTTCTTTCTTTAGTCTAGGGAAGCTAATACAAATTCCAAGATAATGGAGCTTCTGAAGTACCAAGGAGAAGAACATCTTTTAAAAGAATTGCAGGAATGGACTGTTCCTTCTTTTCCAGTTAGCGGCCACGATTTAAGAAAAATGGGTGTGTCTTCTGGGAAAGAAATCGGAACAGCATTACAGCAGTTACGGGAGGAGTGGAAGAAGAGTGGATACCACATGGATAAAGAAGAACTGTTAAGTTGCCTGAAGAAATAGCAAAATTGAATAATAATAGAGAACTGTTTGTGCCCTGTTCCAAGTAGAATTGAGATACCAGTAATTATTTTGTCAACATACTAGCAATCAATATGGTATTCTGTGTATTTAAGATCTTCACAGACAGCACTGTTCTCCCATTTATTAATAAGTATTTTCTGCAAACAGAGGTTTAATTTTCTAGTGATGTAAAATCTTATTTGGCAAAGTCCACAAACTACCTCTTTTTGTTATATTTTAATGATAAATATTTACTACTTTATCTTGATTTGGGGAATGTAGAGGTGACACAAAGACTTTTCTCATCGTGACTTTGCTACATCTCAGAAGATACTTCTGTAGATAAAATCATCTTCTTCATGGGTTTTTGTGCTTAGGAGAGGGACAAAGTGTGATATAAATCTTTTTGTCATTAAAGCTATGTATAAAACTGAAATACCCACTTCAGCAGTTCCCAGTCACAGCCTTACCGTGTAAAACAAATCTGTTTTCTTTAAGAAAAAAAAAAAAAAGTCACCCTTTTAAGCTAAAACTGATTCTGAAAGTATGGATTCTTAACTGAGTCAGTCTCATGAACTTCTTTCTCTCTTCAGTAGTTTTTCAGTAACTTCTCATTATGAGGAGTAAAATCCATAGAGAACTGGTGAAGGGTCCTACAGTTCTCAAACGTATAACTGAAGTGTATCGTCAGTGGAAATTGCAGAAGTGAGGGGAAGTCAGCTTTCCCACTTGTTTTTTTCCTTGTGTTCAGTAGTTGACTCTTTCTTTTTCTTCTCCAGTTACTTAAGTGGGATTACGGTGGCGATGTTACTGTGCCTAAACAAAGTGAATCTTGCCTAAGTCATGTATCTGTTGCCTTCAAACTACTGACACTCAATAAATTACTGGTTTGCATTCAGTAATTCTCCACACATCTTTTTCAGTAGCTCACAGCAGTTACACCCAGAGGCGTTCACCTCGTCTCTCATTGCAGACATTCTGTTTAAATCAGTAGAATTATTTGGGGAAGAAATCTTTACCATCCCTGCTACTATCACTACAGGATCTTCCCAGGGTATGTGCAACAGCTGTGTTGCTTCTGTGTTAATTGTCCATACGTATCTTCTGTCTGAGCAGATCCACATTAAAAATGCACTCTGAATTCAGTTCAAAAGGAAATTTAAATATTTTGTCCCCTCAACATTAATAAATATATCAATAGCATTTTGGAAAATATGAGAAGGGGTTTTGACTCTAAGTTAAAGTTGATGGGATGTAAGGGGAGAAGGAAACCCAAAAGAGGAGAGAGTTGTGTTCATGTAGTACCTAACAACTCATACTGGACTTGATGAGTAGTTCGTAGTCTGTTTGAACAGTAGGCATGAAATAATGCTGTGGAAGATAGATTTTTGAAACTGATTTGTTCATGGCTGGTCATAATGAACATGTAATAACATCCCTGGATTTTTTTGGTGTACTTTAAAAAAATTAAAAATTGTTCTAAATGAAAGCATCTCTTGTGTATATAAATTTTATTAGCGCGTTTACATTTTCTTACAAAACCATGGTTACTATAATAGTTTCCTTTTCCTCAGATACCATTTTGTAACACTAGATGGCAGTAACATCAGAGCAGTGGCACGAACCCCAGCATTTTATGCTTTAATATAGACAAGTTACCAGCTGCTTTTTTTTTTCCCTAGGAAATCAGTTACTTTAAATTATTCTGAAGGTACTTAAGAACTTCAGGGAGACAGCAAGGGAGGGAAAAATGTGCTGTTTTTCTCTGTTAATAAGGCAAACCTGATAACACGATGGTGTTTGATTTAATTATGTAATTAAATTGAAGCGTGCTTGTGCAATTTATTGAACTACTAAAATCTTGGGAGGGAGACAAGTAATAAAATTTAGTGCTTTAGTAGTCTATTCTCTTTTAAAGAGCACTTAACAAAACTACATCCTTTAAGGCAACTTCTGTGGAGATGCTAAAATGTTAGCGAGTACGCTTTATGTTACACACAATTCTTGTCCGGGTCAAACCCCACTTGGAGGTAGGATTTTTCTGATGTTTAAGGACAGCAACTTGAAAGCTTTATGATCTCTGGTGCCAGTTGAAAAAAAGCACAGATTGTTCTGAAAGCATCATAATTAAATACTCCTGCTCTGAATTAAGTGTAGTTAGCACATGTGCTCAAATAGCTCGTTTAAAAGTCTTGTTATACTTCTTTCCATTTGGTCTTTCCAGCATCTCTGTTTTATTACATTTCAAAGAAATTAAATCCTAGTAAAAAGGAAACTGCATTCAATCAAAACAATGGCATATTTTAAACAAGCAGTAACAGGTTGAGTTCTGGAAAATGATCTGTTTGAATAAACATTTTTTATAGAGTACAAAATATTTAAATATCACATCGGTGATAAGAGATGAAGCATTTAAACATATATGGTCAAGTAAAATACCCTTCTCCAAAGGATTACCTGACTAGTTAGACAATGTGCACAATGTGTTTTAATTAAAAGTGAGGTATCAGAAACACCTGGGGACTTGCTGGTTGGTAGCTGTCCACTACTCCCCACTGTGATGTCCCTTTTAAAAATCAGCTGCCAGTATTGATGTAAATCAACCTATTTCAGTTTGTTTGGCTGGTGTTTTTTCTTTTTTTTTTTCTTGCAAAAAAAAATGCAAAAGATTAACATTTCCCATATGCCCTCTTGTCCTTGGGGGGACATGTCTTAACAGTTTGCAAAGAATAATGAAATAAACTCTCTTTTTCCTGTGTGTGAAGCTAATTTTCATTCAAATTGGAGTCTGGAGCAGCAGGACAGGAGTGCACAGACCAAAAACATCCTTGCAGCCCAGAGCCCCTGTGTTTGAGGGAGCCACAGGTGCCTCCCCTGCCCAAGCTCATCACTGCCCTGGGGGGAAACCTTGTGTGAAGGGCAAAATGGTAAATAATCCAAACTGGCTTCCCTCACAGATGGTTTCTGAGGATTAATGAACGTTTTTACCATTCTCTCAAGATGTAATGATCTGTAAAAATGATTGAAAGGCCAGAGTGGCTTGAATGAATTTTTAGGGGAAAGGGCATGGCTGATTCTCCCTGCAGAGCCTATGAACCCAAGGCCTGAAGGAAAGATATGAAGAAAATAATCACAAATGCCCCACGACCACCTGGGGGAGGCATGGCAGCTCAGTAAACCCTTGGGAGGATGTCAGCTGCGCCAGAGGGCAGCGTCTGGAGCAGCTCCCCCAGGCACTGCCACATTGGCCTCCCCTGTGTGTATACATCTACATCTATGTGTATACATCTACATAGCTATATATATGTCTGATGTATACATAGATATGTGTATAGAGGCTGTGAGGAGGCCTTCTCCTGTGGAGGCCCGGCCTGTGCGGCACATGGTGGCTGCACTCTAGGCAGTCCCTTCCCTCGGCCTGCCAGCAGTGCTGGGCCTGAGGCACCCCAGGGCAGGGCCGGCCCTCCTGGCTGCCAGGGCTCACTCCTGACCGTCAACAGCACTTCCTAATTTCCTATCATCCACAAACTCTGTATGCTTTTGAGTCCTGCATGCAAATCATTTATAAAAACACTGAAGAGACGTGGCCCCAAAATGGAGTCCTGAGGAACCCCACAAGTGTGTCAGGTCACCAGCCTGAAGTAACGTGTTCCCTGTGCCCTTGCTTCAGATTCCCTGCACCTGTTGAAAGAACATTTTCTGCAGGTGTGTGCAGGGCCTGTAGCCCTGTCCCCACGCCCCCACAAACCAGGCACAGCCCCTGAAGTCACCCCAGTGGCGTGGCTGGAGTGGGCCAGGCACTGCGCTGGGTTTCCAAACACAGTAACACGGTGCAGTAGATTCACAAAGAAATCTCCAGCGCACATGCGCTTCTGGGAGCTGTGCTTCCTAAACAGTTATGAACTGTGCCATGGTCTAAGTTTACACCTCAGCCCCCCCAGACCTTGTTTCTGTTCAGCTTGGGGAAAGAGCGACGCCTGTATCTACAGTTTGCACAATAAATAAGCGTTGTACATGGGAATTCATCTAGCTGAACATAAAAGCAGGATTATTATCCTTATTTTACTTCCCCATATGGTACAGACACAAATGGCTCATTAACTTAAATGGGAATCTCGAGGGATTAGGACTCAAATAGTTTTTTGATGGCAATACCAACCTATTTGTTCCCATGTACTAGAAGCAGAGGTACCAATGGGCAGGGAAAAACGTGTACAGCGAGGAAAACATAAACTGAATGCAGACAAGTGCCACAATACTTGGACACTGATGAATCTTTTCAATTAGTGTAGCCTCTCAGCACTCTAAAAGTCACATTTGCCTTCTCTAGAAGAGCACTCTAAGATTAAGGAAGCCATAGAACACACTCCCGTATCAAACCAGTTATAATTTCTCTATGGAGCCAGTAAAATCAGGGGTAACATCTTTAGGTATCCAGTCTTCTATAAAGGCTCTCGTTCAGGTGGGTGACCTTTCTTACAAGCCTCAATAAATTAACAAATCTAACAGAATATCGTGGAGCAGGACCGGCTGTAGTGTAATCATTCCTTTTCCTCCCTTAAAAAGCTTCTCCCAGCTCCGATGGGACAGTGCAGATTATGTTCCATTAAGAGAGCATTGTGCTAGCAAGACTAACAGCATCCTTCATTACCAGGCTGTGCAAGGGGACAAGGATTTAAAGCTTTGACATTTTAGGTAATTTCTTTATAACTTGGTAAGACAATAGCTCCCAAAGAGTCTGAAATTCAATTCAGCATGCTCCACTACCTGCATATAGCCTAAACTACAATCCTATAGCCTCATTTAGTCACTGTACCTTCAGATAAAACTGTACCAAAAGAAATATGAGGCCGGGAAGCGTGCTCCGGGGCATGTGCAGGTGGCTTTGTGAAGAAGAGGCATGGCAATCCCCATTGTAATCCTTGTGCTTTTGTCACACACTCCATGTGATTCTAAATAACACTTAGAAAAACTGTGGGGCTTTTCCAGTAGCGTGGCACCCATCCTGAGTTCATACTACCTGCACATTTTGGGGGGGGATTGTCATGCAGCCATTTAAAGCTCTCATAAGACACTAAGATTTGAAAATACAGGGGAAGGTAAGGTCCAGAGCATGCTGCAGAACTTTAGTAAGAGCAGGACATTCTTGCAGTAGGAACAAGTCCTGCGCTAGCAGTGTTATCTAGGAATTGCTCACGCAGATTAAAATACATGTACAGATGAGACAGAAGAGTTTGAGATGAATGTCCTAATGGTTCATTTTAGTTATTAGTTGGAATGACAACCTATGCTTTATCTTCATGCTGTTCTGTGCCTTGTCCTTTGCTCTTCAACTCCCTTAGCATCATTTTCCGTAAGCAATACAATTCAAAACACAGTGTAAACCCATTTTCTTTCTGTTCCAGTCAGCAAAAAATGTGTCCTCCAAGATCAGTTTTGAAACAGATTGAATTTTATTCTTTGCAAATGTTTGCAAGCAACAAGACTTTTCAGAAAAAGTTGTCCCAAAAGGCAGACAGAGGAAGAGTTAAAGCAAAAAACGTGCTACCCCTTCTGCAGCTTGTACAAAGCAATTAAAGGTGAAAAACAATGAGGAACAAAATTAATTGCAGCACATACAAAAATAGCATTATTATTTTTTAAAAAAAGAACAGTTTGAACATTTCAGAACAGGTGTGCAAATGTCCTATTGTGATTCTACCTAATCATCTAAACTAAAATACATGAAAACTTGCAAAATTACAGGCCCCGATTGTATGACGTCTTTATTCTACGGCTACAGCAATGATAGCTTGAAAACGAACAGTTCTATGCTGCTCGTACTCCAACCCAGCTGAGATCTTCTGCTCAACGGGGCAGTCCCCAGTCTATCCCTCCCAGATGCTTCTTCATCCTTCCTCTGTCAGACCTGGCACGATGTGGCTGTGCGATCAGTGCTCCGATCCTGTGACTCTGTAATTCCCAGGTCTCACGTACAGACACAAATTACAGTGGGAGAGAAGAGAGAAGCAGTCCCTTTTGGCAGCAGCCAGCATGTCAGTTGGATTAATTACAGCATGAAACTACAAGCCAACCAATGAACGTAGTAAATACAGCTATTATCATAAAATTTGCTGATTTCCTTTGTACTTAGCTCTCAAAAGCGTATGATGCCCATATTTGTCAGAAATAATTTTCCACAATCCCAACATTCTAGTAGTTTTCTCTCCAAAAAAGAGAAAAAAAGCATAGAAAATATTAACCAACGTACTGAACCATTCACAACTCTACATCCACGCTGGAAGTCACGTGCAGTACATTTTGGGAATTCTTACACATGTACCACTTCAATGGCCAGCTTCACCACAGCAGGATTCATCATTTCTGCAGCAAGGTGAATTATACTTGCTTTCAACCTGGAAATTGTCATGGACTTTGAAATGGCAAATTACACAGAAGGTTAGGCAGATGGAAAAGCATCATCAACAATAAAATTAAGTTAGAGCGAAATTTACTTCTGACTTATCTCGATTATATTAGTTTACATTTGACTATATATACACAATACCAAAAATATGCTTATTTTGTATTCAAACATTGCCACCATAACGCCATTTTTCAGTTGAGGCAATCTGAAAGACTTGGCCAAAACCCAAAACACCTTATGAAGTTCAGTGAGAGCTGAGAAAACGATCATTTTAAAAGCGCCACTCACCAAACCCTCTGTGGATGCTTACAGCAAATGGCAGCAGAAGGTACTTTAAAGCACCTTCAGCCTTCCCACTGCCCACAAGACCTACCGAGGGCGACAGGAACAACAGGTACTTGAGTATCTCAGAGGGAAAAAAATAAACTAAGCCTACAGCTAAGCCACACGTGTCTGTGTGCACCCATTTGCGTGCTGCATGTATGTCTGTGCCGGTGCAGGGAGTGAGGGGGAAAGCAAAGTATGACTTAGGTGCTTGCTAAGTACAGAAGTTTCACAGTCTCTCGCTCACACTAGCGCTTCCCGTGTCAGTCTTTTGAAAGCTTATTATAGAAACATAATCAAAATAGAGAATGTTTTCTTTAAGAAAATGAGCCATCGTTCACCCTCTATTTGTTCAGAATTATATTCAAAGAAGTATTGCTTTTCATGGTTCACTGGCAAGTCAGAGCACTGCACACACAATTAAATATGGTATTAAAGATGTCTACGGAGAGAACAAAAGTTATCACAGAAGCACAGAGGTAGAAGGCTTCAAAGAACTAAACCTGAGTTACACAATCATTAGTTTCTACATACCTAGCGTAATAAACTATCCTAACAGCCTTTCAGCTTCTAGCGTCTTTTCACATCTGGATTTTTTCTCAGCTGTGCTGTAACAAATACCACATTACCACTTAAATCAGCTACTTGTCTTGTAGAGGTCTGGCTTTAGCCTTTCACTGCAGTAATCTATCCATGCTACATGTTTGATGTAAGAGTGTGACTGAGAAGGAACAATTAGTGGCTTATGTCTTCAATCTTAAGCAGTTTTGTGTCATAGTATTTAATAATGTAAGTTCTTAAAGATTTACACAGAAGAAATAAAGTGAATGAAAAAGCTTCAAAAGAAAAAGAAAATATGTATGTACACACAAACTGAAGAAATCTTGCCATCTTCAGTTTCCGCCATCAAAGTGCATTCTGATGAAAAAATCAACCCAGCAGCAGCAAAAGCTGCCCCGTTTTGGCACCCATGTCTGTAGCACAGACAGCACTCCAGAAAACAAAAACAAACGAAAAGCACTGCCTTTTGTTTCTGTTTTATTCAGAAACATTTGCCTTTTGTAGGGTAAGGTGCTAATGCAAAATTTTACCTTCTGATATGAAAGTCTACAAGAAAAAAAAAATGATATGTTGCCTCCCCCTTATCAAAAGGATAGAGAACCAGAGAACCTTGTCTCTACAGTCTCGTATTGCAGAGGATACTTCATGGAACCCTGGGCATGCATACCTGTAAACTAATCTTCACAGAAATAATTTTGGAAAGTAAATATAAGCACATTCAACAGTAAATGACAATGTATTTTATGTTCTGGGACTGATCTGTATGTTTTGTATAAATAATTTAAAATTTAAAAGACTTTTAAAGTCAAAAATGCTCAATACATCAGATAACTTATAAGGACCATATACATAATAATAGCTTTTTTTCAAAGGGCATTTTGTAACATGCTTGTTCTAGCTGCAGGCAGCTCTTGCTTCTGCCAGTTACATACTGCCACTAACATTTCCAACACAGTATCAGTCAAAATACATGCTTCAGCCTTGTACTCTTTTTTATGGTTATTCAGTTAATAATTGAGAAACAGCACAAGCATAAAATTGGAAGTATTCCACATAGTTAGAAACAGGGATTCTCATCAAAAACACTGAAGTATATTACGGGAAATACTCCGCAGTAAGTAACTGGTATCTACCATCATATATTGCATAAATTATACTCTGTTTAATTGCAATCTTAGTTTTTGTCTCCTTCTTTCACTGTAGGTTGATAGCAGTAAACATTTCTGAAATTATACACAGAAGTAGAAAGATCAGTCAACTCTGTCCAGACGCATCAAAGTGATTTCTTGGTGTCTCATACCACCTTCTCTCCCCAGCTGTCATTTTAAAGATTCAACCTTCAGTTCTCAGGGTGGCTGAAGCAACAGTAATGTGGATGCACACCAAATCCAAGCGTAGTGAGCCTGCTTGTTTGGTGTGTGCTTTTTTTTTTTTTTTTTTTGGGGGGGGGTCGTTTTTTATTCTGTTTTAAGGTAACGTAAGCATCAGATGCAGAACTGAGCAGATGCATCTAAAAGACAGACCACTGCCTGTTCACCTCCAAAAGCAGGTTACTAGATTACAGGCAGAGTAACGGTGATCTATCTTGGCCTGATTCATCATCTGTTTCTGGAATCCGAGGCAGGAGAGCAGACCGTGTCAATCCCCAGAATTTTTGAGGTGACATATCCTTTTTGGTAGCTGTGAACTTCCATCCCATGTGGTTCCCACAGATTCTGCACTGGGCTATAGTCCACGCATACCTATCAAAAACAAAAGAAAAGGTTGATGCTAACGTGTAAAGAAAAGACACTTTCAAAATACTAGACCACAGTTCACTTACAGAAGTGAACAGAGAATAATAGTTTCAAGCTGGATTTTCAAAGAATCTTAGGGAATCAAGGTATCCAGCTCTCATCTAAAACCCTGCAAATCGTAAAAAATAAAAAATAAATCAGCCTTCAAGTATAGAAAGTAACTGAAGTATTTTAGTAGCACAGCATTTCAACAATATAATGAAATGCTGTGTGCCATAAAAAAAGAGTCAGAAAGTGGTTCTTGGAGAGTAATTCGCTTAACTGAAATAAAAGTGATTTTTGCACTGCTGATAAATTAAAAGGGAACCACATTTTCCAGACAGATTTTTCTTTAACAGCTTCAAAAGTCAGAACATGAATATTTCAAAACCAGAGAAGAAAAGAACCAAGAAAACAGGTAAGGATGAGAAAAATTAACTCCAGATACTATAAGCTAAAAGTTTTTCTCAAGGAATCTTGAAGCATGCAATTCTTAAGATAGATATGCCACCTGCCCTCCAAGTCATTACTCAGTGTTATGTGACAGTCCAGAAAATAAATGAAATTTAAAAAAAATGCAAGAGTTAATGAGTGCATGCATTAGTCAAGAACCTTGGACTGGCTAGAAATACAGCAATGTAATATTTTATGCTGCTTTAGACATACAATAGCCAAAGGGACAAAAGAACGATTTCTGACATTGCAGTACAGAAAGGGCCACACAGAAAAGTGATTTGGTGAAGCTGTAACAAGTATTTTTGTGGAACTATAAATAATGTTTTGTTAAACTGTAACTCAAATATATTTTGACATTTCAGCTGCTGCTGAGAGGTTAAATATTCAAAGTTTTGAATGTCTGCCTGAAGCGTGCATATCTAGGCAAAATAATTCCTACCAGAGAGGTGTGACATAAATTTTCTTTTAATTGTATTACCCAGGAAACCAGCTGTGTTCTGTTGATGGTCGTCCACTGAGATTCAAGTTGCAGGCTTTATATACAGTAAGGGTTTCGTGGATGTATCCGTGAGGATTCACATACGCTGCCATGGGTCCACATAAGGATAAACTACAACAGACAATAAAGAATTTAGACAAAGTTCATGAAAGAAAAAAAAAGCTCTCAGATGTAAACAGATGAAAAACAGCCAATGATGGTTAAAACTATTTTGCACAGCAAAAGAACTACATCAGTCTGTGGAAAAAAAATCTACTTTTAATTATGTTATTAAAAACTGAAAGCAAATAGTTATGTAAAATAGCAAGCAAACAAATATTGTGAGGTTACTTCAGGCTGGTGACCAGACACTAGAGGGGCTCCTCAGGGCTCCATTTTGGGGCCACTTCTTTTCAATGGTTTTGTAAATGATCTCATATGGGACTCAAAAGCATACAGAGTTTGCAGATGATAGGAAATTAGTAAGTGCTGTTGATGACAACTTGAATACGAGTCAGGAGTGTGCCCTGGCAGCCAGGAGGGCCGGCCATGCCCTGGGGTGCCTCAGGCCCAGCACTGCTGGCAGGCCGAGGGAAGGGACTGCCTTAACGTACTCCTGTTATCTAGTTAAAAGTCTCTACTTCAGTAAAGGTAGCTAAAAAGATATTATCCCAAGTACAGATTAAAATATTCAGCTGCATCTTGCCCAGCTGAGGAGGACAAGTTATTGCTAAGGAGGACAAGTTATTAGAGGATAGCTGACAGGATGTTGTTATGCAACTCCCCCACTTAAGGTTGTTATTAATGTTTCCCTCAAAAAAGTACAGCTCAGTAGTTGTAAAAAAAAAAAAAAAAAAAGCACGACAGACTCATAGTTTATTTTACTTGCCTCTACTGAGTAACAGCTTCCAATAAAAACAAGTAGCATCTATATTGCTACTCTTAAATCGAACTTTAAAAGTCAGCAAAAATGTGCATTCATTACACTAACATCTCATCATTCTTCTGTCAAAGTACATCATGTCAACACAGCAGGAATTGTCACTTCTGGAATCCATCATTTAATTGGAAGATAAGAAATGGGTTTTAATTATCGCATCAGCTTCTTTTCACACTGACAAAAGAAAACTGTGGGGAGTCTTACGTTCTTACACCAAGGCATCTTTTAACCTTCATATTATCATAGGTGATGGACAGACATTAGTTATCCAAGATGAAAACAATGACAAGACTGCCAGAAGTATCAATCATTTGGAAAACGTACAGTCTTATCATTGTTTGACATGGAAGATACTGTACAGGTCGAATATACAGTGAGGGCCTAGTACAGTTATTAGGTTTAAACCCTATGTTCTTTAAATGAGGGAAGTATCACAATGCTTAACAACATACACAGGTAATTTGCTTACACAACAACACCCTGGGATCCTATCTGTGTCACACAATTAGTGCATTTTAATCTGCTGCTCAAGTTTTTTGGCATACAGAAAGTCAAAATGAAGTGCCAGGAAAGTATTTTTTGTCCTATTATTTCATGAGGTCCCAAATTTTATACGTAGAGTTTTGGAGTTCAAAACTCATCACTGAGTGCACGTGGCAAGATGCAGGACTAGGTGATAAAAGAAGTTCCTATGAAAGGCCTTGTGTTACAATATACATGGTGACGTTTGAATTTACTAACTTTTTATTAAAAAAGCTCAAACAACCTGGTTTGTTTTATAAAGAAAATTCCCTATAAATATTTAATTAAATTTTATTAGAGCTGTGGAAAACACATTAGTTATAAGACATACCCCGGCAAAATATGTTTTGCTGTGCCAATGTTTCTGATCAAGAACCTCACAAAGATTAAGAGCAATAAACTCACCTGAATATTTCATTCTTGGTTGTTATTTCTGTATCTTGGCATTGCTTACAACAAAGAGATGTACACTTGAAAAGAAAAACCAACATGGTAATTTCATTCATTTCCAGATACTTGTCATCACACTGGCAAATAATAAAATTTCTCTCCCCTTCCCTCACAATAGGCTTTGTACCAATTCCTTTGTTTATCCGGGTAGGAATCACTTACATTTTCTCTTTATACCAAAGGATAAAAATGTATACGCATTTTCGTTCCTTATGGTAAATGTTAATTGTTATACAAAAGATAAAAAAAAATCTTTATACACTTGCTTTTTAAAATAAAAAGAGGATCTGAATAATCTGACTACACAATAAGCAAGTCAACTTGCTAAGGTCTTTAAAATCTAACTTAGAAAAAAAGAAACTTTGCTCTTTTAATATATAACACAAAAGAAAGACGAATACAATCATTAAGATGAATGCAATCATTAAATTCTGCTAAAATTTGCAAATACTGTAGATCAATGATTTTGAATTTCTCAAGACAAATATGTAAGATGCATTGACCTTTTTCTTAAAGATTATGACAGAGCAATTTCTCTCCTATAATTTCTATAAAGCAGAACAAGCAATTAATTGCTGACATTACCAAGAAAATATCCATTTAAAAATCAGCTTAGTAGAACGCTTTACCATGAATTTTCAGGAGGTGCACTGTTATATGAATACATTAACAAAACATTAATTTGTCTCTCCATTCAAAAAGTGGATAGTAAATGTTCCAACTACCACTACCAGACATAAGCAAGTTTACAGTTAAAACTTCTAATTGATGACTCTTGTACATTTTAACTGATGACTCTTTAAATGTTTTCTCTTTGGAAAGAGAATAGCAATCTGAACTGCTATTGCAAATGTTGCAAGATGTTTTAGCAAACACTGCTCCGAAAACAGATGGATTTGACATGAGTTTGACTGACAAATACTTGCATTATAATATATAATTTATAGTATGTTATTATTACACTATGTACTATGTAAAAATAAAACTACATCCTACATTTAGAGCATTACATGGCCATGGAATGGAAAGAAAATAAGAAAAGAGAACTTTTAAAATAACTTTAAAAGGTGTTGCTTAACAAGTCAATACATGTCTTTTGCCAAAATCCTTTTAGTCTAAGATTTATACTCAATAACTCAATACTACAAAGATTTATCTTTTGTTACAAAATCATCAAGTCTTCATGGCACAATGCTACTTGATTGCAGGATGTTATACAGCAACATGGTGTTCTGATGTTCCGAAGATCGGTACCAACAACACTAGACTACTAGCACCACCTCTTGGTGAAGGAATTGCTGCGTGTTTTCAAATAATTTCTGACAAAAGCAAATGTGGCTCTTGCTGCCAAATAAAGTCTAGAATTAACAACATTTTCTTTCTTAAACCAACTTTTCAAGGTGAAGGTAAAATAAAAACTTGCAAACTCACTCTCTAGATGAATTACTTGTTATAGATTCTAACAGTCACTTTATGTGTGTGTGTGCGTGTGTCAGAACAATTTAAAGTAAGTAACAGGTAAAACAAATACTCACTCTGTTCATAATATCTAATTCACACCGGAGTCGCTGAACAGCACTACCTATTTTAAGCAACTGTATACGCAATGCATCATCAATTGGCAGGCAAGCAGCAACTCTGTAAGAAAAATCTAGAAATGAGAAAGTATCAGACCTGTTAGAACTTAAGGAAGAGATAAAGTGTACTAGTTCTCACAGATTGAGTGCTAAAACTTAAGTTTATAATGGACTTCCAGAGGTCATCTCAGCATATCCTTCTGCCCTAAAGCTGGATCACGTACACCTAAAACTACTTCTAACATATTAGTCTAATCCATAGTTAAAGATCACCAGTGATGGACCACTTGGACTTACATAATAATTTTTAAAATCTAGTATTCTTTTGGCTCATGCTTTCATAAGAAAGATTATCACATTCTTCCTGCCATGGAGCACAATCGAGTTCTATTTGTTCTACTGAACATCTTTCAAAACAGCTGGAGATGATCACATCTTTAAAAGTTCTATCATCTTTTTGTCAAAATCAGCCATCAAAATTTGCTGGAAACTGGAAGTGAGGAATGGACTGTCAATTGAAAGTAATTATCTAACTCTTATTTTCTTAGGATTTTTTTTTTCCTAAATCAAATTTGAATTCATAAGCTGAAGAACATCATACCTATTGGATTTGTTGGAAGAGACTCATCTTTAAGATTTTCATCCCACTCATGTAGCTGCCTCTTGACTCTTTCCATCAAGGTTTCCTTTTTTTAGAAGAAAAGCCTAATTTAAATACATAGGTATTTCTGTTTTCTTAAAAAAAAAAAAAAAAAAAAAAAAAAAAAAAAAAAAAAGGAAGCAAGATGTAGAGTAAGCTATTTTCCCTAGTGGACATTAGCTTTTAAGACTTACAATAATTATAAACACTTCATACTTGTGTATTTTTAACTCAAATGTAAAAGGAGATGGGAAATGAGCAAAAATCAACCAATGGTAGGTATAAATCTCATCTCAGGTAAGTAAACAACTGTTCAAATTCTAGAGATGCATAAAACAGATCAGGGCTAGGCAGAATTAGCCTCCTCTTTACCTGTCCCTCCCTTACAGTAATTACTTTATGTATTAATATACATATATACATACATAAATGAAGATTACATATATTATACCTATAAAATATATTTTTTTAAGTAAGTCAGCACCTGTGACTGAAGTTGGTTAGGACACCCATCCGAGGCATGTGGGATAGAGGATCAAGTTTTTTGTTCCACGATAAAAGAGCAAGAACCTGAACCTCTTCTATCCATCCCAGATGCATGCTCTAGCACTAGGGAACAACTATACAGAGGCAAGTCCTTCCCGCTCTTACCAGTAAACTGAAAGCTGTACCCTTCTTTAAAACATAACTTACAAGCCAAAATTAAAACTTTTATATTATCCAATAATTAGATATTACTTGGTAATACTTACAGCATCATACAAAGAGTAAAGCCAGGGGGGCCAAGATGTCAAACTTGCACAGTGAAACTTCCTCTAAAACCAAAATCACAAATATTTATTTTTTAACCACTGGCAGATCTTACCAACATTTCTTGTTCACACAAATAAACCAGAGGCATATTTGACTATCAACAAATTATCACCATCAAAACCAGTACTTCAAAATGAGGCTTCCAAAACACTTCTCAGATGCACTGAGGACTTTTGTATGAAGACTTTTATATAAAATAAACTATACATGGATTTTCTCAGAAAATCTGTCTCAGCATTAGAAGTATTTTTACTGCTTAGTGATGAGAAATACGCATTTCAAAACAGCATCTACCTGAAATCTAGACAGTTAAAAAACTTAAGGACTACTAGATAGCACATCTGTTCCTTAGTCACCATAGGAGATTAATGGGCCACAGTAGGTATCTTAAGCTGATATTTATAAATTCAAAGAATATATGGTCATATTTTTAAAGTGGAAAAGTGATGTGTTAAAAACATAGCTAAAAATAACCACACACAAGTTAGGAGTTTCAGAGGATGCCTTCTCACAGCAGAACCATTTCTGACTAAGAAAACTGTTGGGCAGCCTTGATGCTTAATCACATATTGCTATCCATTCTTGTTCTTGTATCTATTTGTAATGGAAATAATATTTTCAGAAATGCTTACTGAACATCGATACTTATGACAGCCTACTGAAAATTTATTAAATGGCTTTATTATTACTACCCAAAGACAAAATATTGCACAATATCCATCTAGCAGCCTCCTGTGAATAAAATTACATACCCAAATGGACTATGGAGTAAGAAGCAAACGTGGAGGAAGAAAACAAGAACATCAGAAAAAAGTCCTCCAAAGGTCTCATAATTATTTTTACTGACTTCTAGCCTTTTAAAATAAAATTTTACTAGCAGGAGTTAGCCATGCTAGCTGCATCATACTTCACTGTGCACATGACTAATGCGTGCACTTGAACTGTGTACTGAAACAACTGCACACAAAAAAACAGCAGGTAAGGTGGAACAAAATAAAAAGGGCCACCTCACACCTCTAAAGTATCTTCAGCATGTGTGCACCCTGCGCACATCCTGCAGACAAGAAGCCCTAGGTTTTACCTGCATTCATCTGACAAAACTGAATTTGTTAGCCACCAATTACCAGCAGTGAAAAGGTATTTGCTTAGTTAATTCTCTAATTAGTTGATGAATTCTCTACAGTGAGAGAAGTATCTCCAAGCAAACAGTGGCGAATTGTTTAGAGTTTCTCCACATCCTCTCTCCTGTCCTCAGTGCTAGCTCTTGTCCCATTAACCTCACCGTGCACACTTACTGACTGCTAATGACAGTTGGTCTTTGTGCCTGAGAAGGAGCCAGGTTTACACTTGAAAGGCTTTGGTGGTGCAGCTCTGCTAGTACAACATGCTAGCATGCTGCTTATTATAGGAATGTAATTTATTGCAGCAAAACCATCCTTTTGACAGCATGCTTTATTTCAGACTTCTAAAGGAAAATGCTGTATACTGGTAAAAGTGCACGCACGTTCGCTTGAATAAATGCATATTTTAGCACCTTTTAAATAGCACAGATGTCTCCAGCACAAATCACACCTTATCATTCCCCTGAGCAATGCAGAAGTTTGTAGCTTAGGCTTGGCATCTGCCACTTAGGAGTCTTTAAAATTCTGCCCTATGATCTTAGTGCAAATTCCCTCCCAAGTATTGTCACAGCTGCAGTGCTGCAAAAATAGTGTAAACAAGCAATGACAGAACTTGTACCAGTGAAGTAAAAGTAGAGCCTAATTCCCTAATGGCCATACCAACACCTTGATAGTGATTATTTCTCTTCTACTGTTTTGGTTTTCTTTTTAATCAAAGAGTAAAGCAAATAAAGTTCTGAAAGCTCTAGGAAATAATATGGAACTGCTAGTTCACCCACATTGCTCATGTGTAAAACCACTTTCTTCCTCTATTAGCTAACACATCAACATATGTAGATTGCATGAAACAATTAGAGATTTGTGACCTTTTTCTAATGTGTCACTTTTGGTAACGTAACAAAATTTAAGAAAATTTCTAAATTAAATTTACAAAATTGATTCCATACTATCTATCCCAGGAAGTCTGTTAAACAAATACCAATAAATAATAATTAAAAAAAAAAAATTAGAAATGCATGTGCAATTGGACTGAATAAATTTGTTGTATAGAAATATTGCTGCAAACTGAGAAAGAAAATTACTAAGCACAAAAATTAACAAAAACTTTAGATAGATAAATGTTTATAAGACGGTGAAAGTGCACCATAAAGCATGCTCAGACCACCTCTGACCTTCAGCCTAGCTGTTAGCCAATGCCTGGGTGGGAATATTTGACTGAGTTAAAAAACAGAGCCATCTTTCTACAGTGGATCCACAATTTCTGTAAATAAGGAACTGCAGGTACAGAAATCAATTCTCTAACTGAAGCAGGTTTTAAAACAAAATTAGCAAATGTAGTTATGATTCCAAACAACCAAGTTCTTACGTTTTAGACATCAAAGGTCTTCTGTTTCACTGTTGGAATCTGAGAGTCACCTCTGCTCTTTAAGAACCTCTTCTACCTCTATCAACCAGCCACAGAGAAAGAGTTATAAAAGCATCCTCACTTTCAAAGCCAAACATTACTGTAAGTACAAAACAAGACCCACAGCACTGTCCACACTGACTGTCACTATTTTTATTGCCACAGCAATGACTGTTAACATCAAGATGTTTCTTTGACCTGCCTACGAATAAAAAAACATTAATTTGTTTTTGTTTTTTTCATGAACACTTCATCACCTATACGCTTTAGCGATCAGCATTCTCTTTGAGGTGCTTATGTAAAAATTAGTAACAACTGTAATATTATTACATGAAATATTATCTTAATAGCATTAATCAAATACTACAATAATTAAAAACAAATAGAACACATACAAAACATGTATTTCCCTGCCGCTAACAGCTGATAATCACACAGCCTGTGAAAAAGCAGGAGGTTGGCAACTAGTGTCCCAGTCGTGTATCCACTTCTGAAGACAGATGGAATTTCATACTCATTTTCAAAATACTGTCAAACATAGTAATTTAAAAAAAAATTAGCTTCTGACCTTTTGATATTTCTGCCACCACTGACGTAAAGCTCGGTCCTGCCACGCTGTAGGTTTTGAAGAAGGAAATATGTGGCATCGGCTGAGAGACTGCAGCTGTACTGCTGACATTGTTGAAGGCAGCACTCGCTCAGGAAGGATTTGTACTTTAGCCTGCTGGATTCTGATAAAAGAAAAAAAAGACATATATACACATACACTAGAGTTTCAAAAATTGATTTTACTGTTTATCACTACATGGTACTATAGAATTCAAGCAAGAATCCATTTCATCCAAGTTTTCTTTTTTTTTTTTTTTTTTTTTTTTTTTTTTTTTTTAACTGTAGCAATGTGAATCAAATTACCATAGGAAACATACAGTATATTTGTAGCAAACCAAACATATGCGTCTAAAATACAGACATCCTCTGCTAAATTATTAAAGCCACTGTGCTGACTGGACTTTAGCATGCCTAAACTGAAGACAGAAGCAATACACTGAAGATACTTCAATCTCTATTTTTCATTTGCCTTTAAAAATCAGAACTAGCTGCTTACCAAATATTTTTGCACAGGCATACAAAACCAGAAAATCACTGCTCTTTTTCATCAAAAGGTAGTTTGCTTTTTTCCTCTCACAGTTACCTTCCTTTTCCATGGGATACAATGGGAATGCTTATGTATCTTAAAGCATGGGGCATCTGCTGTATTTGAAAGTATTTGAAAGCAGAGTAACTGTATATAAGTTTAAGTCACTCCAACAAATCTAGAGCTTGCCATGAAGAGAAAATTCATCTTACTTCCTTTATTTCGTACATTTAAAAATTCAGACTTATGAATGAAACTTGTGGACATGCTGTATAAAAGTGTTTTTTTCTAGTCAGTAGATAAGAAACCATCAAAATAAAACGCTTTAACGTCTAATAAACACTTTATCGTAACTGCTTCTGGATACAGCATTCTGAACAATGCCGTTGCTGCTGCAGTTATCCAAGTGCTGCCATCTTGTGTTCAACACTGGGTTTTTTAAATAGTAAAATTCAGAATTTGGTAACTGTAACCAAAAGGCTAGATAGTAAGAAATAGCTAGTTTAACAGGTATTCTTTGTTTCTTCAGCTGAAGGTCTGAAAGCCTAAGAATGGTATCTATGGTGCCAAGGCAGCTTATCTATGGCATCAGGGAGCCTTCCCACAAGACAACACAAGACACATACCTGATAAAGGAGAATATCTTCTCATTTCACATTTGGTTTAAGCACAAATGTGAGAGGTATTGAAAGTTTTACCACTTATAATGCAGACAAATCAACATCTTTTTCTGGCTTAACTTTCTGAAACAATGTTGTTCTGACAGATATTTTCACACACACACACCACATCAAATACACACAAGCATTCCTTAGAGAATTTTAGAGCAAAGCTCTAACAACTAAAACACATAGTTGAAGAAATTACCAATTAAACATAAAAACACTAATCAGTCAGTTGTGTGACTGACAGGCCAGATGCACCCCCAATATATGGTAAATGCCTTGGTGAAAGAAGATTTGCATTAGGTAAAATTAAATGGGTTATTTTCTTACCCATCCGACTGGGTTCGTATTTCGAGCACCTTGAACCTCTGTCTTCCTATTGCTTTCACCTTGACTGTTTCAATTCCATATTCCTGCTCTTCTCTGTAGGCATATATTTCTGCCGTTGTTCCAAAATGTGCTTCCCTTTCACGTACATTACTAAAAGCAACAGAATTTAAAAGGTTACCTACCCTCCAAATAGCACTGTTCATCCAGATTTCACAATCCACCTGCACTGACTGTACAGTTGTACCACTTACTGTTACCAAAAAGCTAAACTTGGTAAAATAGTTTCAATTAAATACAGCCATTATTTTTCCATTTTAAAGCAACTTCTAATAGTATTTTCTTTTTTAACCATTTAATTTGGTTTTCTTAAGCGTGTAGAGGTAAGAATCTGGGAACACGGGGATCACCAAAGTATCTGTATTAGAAATGCCAACATTGAAAGCACCAAAATTCTTTAGACCAGCTTTCCAGAAAACAACCGTTCCCATTTCCTACATAATTAAACCACAGTAAATGCAGGGGAAGAGGGAGGAATGCTCCCAGCTTCTTTTGGGATATATCAGCCTTTATCTTTTCCACTTCTCTAACATCTCATGTCTCTAGTCTCTTATCAAACCCATTGTCTGTGCTTGTTTGTACACAAAGCAAGCAAATACACCTTTATGACAATGAAGCTGTCAAAACAAGAATCTCATTTTTGTATTTCAGATCAAGGATGCTTCTTTAAGCAAAATGGGGCAATGCATTCAAAGTTAATGAAATGAAGAGGATGCTCAAACAAGGAATGTTTGACACTTTCTGCTCCTCTTATACAAACGTGATACTGTCATGAAGCAACCCAGTAACACATGAAACCCTCTTCCTGATGTACTCGAAGACATCTTTCGCCTAACAATTTCAGATCACAACTTAGTTATTCACCACAGAACTGATGCAATCATCTGCTTTTGATTAAGTATCCAAAGTTACTGTGCTACAAATACATGCTGCATACCATCAGTAAACCCACTCGTGTATTTTACCTGTATGCAAGAACAGCAAATGTTCTGTCTTTCTGAATTAAATTCCGCACCATGCTAACCTCTTGAGGGCGAAAAAGCTGAAGAGGTAACGTCTGTCCAGGAATCAACATCACCATCACGTGGGGCAACACTGGGATCACCTGACAGCTGTCATCATCGTGCACCGTTCTCCCATGGAACTCTTCCATATCAGAACCTAAATACTGAAAACAATAAGTAAGGAAATGACAGCAGTACACCAGGCTTTGTTGACTTAAGAGGATAAAATAAAATCAGGCCTTTAACCTAAGGCTTTTACAACAGTTATGCAAAACCAATCAAAACTTCTTCAAACTGCATTTAACGGAAGACACATAAAGACATACCACATGTGATGTTGGCAAACTGGTGTCAAAATTAATGATGTTAGGCTTCTCGGCTTCTTTACCATCTTGATCTTCAACTTCCATTTCATTGTCATCCTCTTCCTCACTCTCTACTAATAAGCACAGACAGAACACCATGTACAAATCAATGAAAATTAAAATATGGAGAAAAATCAAGAGAATCATAGAAACGCATTCAGAATTCCCAGGCTAAAGCCCATCTTCACAGGGAAGCAGCTTGCATATTTGTAAAACCTATGAAAAATTCTTGCTGTTACAGCAAAACCACTGTTCTATAGAAAGGGTCAAAAGCTGGTAATTTATTTTTGAAAGGCTAAGGAACAACCTTTTTTTGGGCAGCTAATATCATCCAAATTCTGTCAGTTCAGATTTTTTTTTCCCACTAGTAGCTTTTAGTTACAGTTCCTAACATGTTCTGCCTGTAACGCAGGGATACCAGCTAACTTAATTTCTTACAGGCTGCTGAATACATCACTTACAGTGCTACAACACTGTACACTATAACTATTCATAAAGCAACTGACTTCCAAGTAATCTGAAGCTCCACATTCACACAGCCTCTTGCTGATGTTTCTAGACACTTTCACTGCTGTCAGCCTCTGCTCACTGTGTACCACACACAATCACAAAACCCAGCACACACAGGAAGGCACACACAAGAAAGATAACTACAAAGGAAGGGAATGTTATGATTCTACAAATACATCTTAAGATACCAAACAGAATTTATAAATTACTACTTTCTTGTAATTTCTCAGTTCTAGGAATCAATCCTGAAATCACTTTCGGGCAAGAAGACAGTTAAATTATCAGTATGTTTTATTATTTAAACACATAGCCAGTGCATCTGTATAAAATTCATACAAATATGTTAAATTAAAAAATAAATAAATAAAAATAACAAAAAACGTGTTTCTAAAATGCTGTTTCACTGACCATTCCATGTATTACCATATAATGTGTGCCTGTAAATACTCACCCAAAACAAATATAATGGGATTAACACACATTTGTAATTGTATTATTTGATCCTATTTCCTGACACTTGGAACATAAATAATATTTATATGCCAGGACACGTCTAAATTAGATTTGTTGTAAACTTTGCAAATCATATCTGCAGGATTGTTACACCAGTAGCTGCTGAGTAAAAGACAATCCCAACGGTGCCAAAAAAACATCATTTAGATCTTGAAAACTAATACGTCAGCAGGAAAATGTCCTTACAGCAGGCTGTCTAGTTGCTTGTCTTTGCAATTAGTGTTGACAACTTAAAAGGTGGAGCGATTATCTCATCTGAAATGTACTGTAAGCAAACCATACGAAGGGGTAGGGTTTGTAAGGAAGGATCCTTCCTTCAGAAACACCAGCACCCTTGCTCACTAAGATCTTACTCCTTCTGAGTGGGAGGATGAGAGAACAATGAAGAGATGAGCTGTCTCTGGAGAGCGTGTACTTCCCTTCTTTGGCCTTTAGGAACATTTGTTAAACCTACTCTTTACAAAAGGTTTAGTTGATGGTTATGTTTTGGTTTTATCTCACTTATTTTTTTTTAGATCTTGCAGTTTACAGACCCTTCTCTGTAGGAGGAATAGCATGACACACGCATGCTACAGATCCAGCCAATACTGTATTTACATCAAACAGAAATATTACGTGGTTCTGGTGCAGCAGTGTGGGCTGCAGGGAGGGAAGCTATCTCCTCCGAAAATTATATTCTGCTTTACATGCACTCATTAAATTGCATGAATCATTAGCAGTTTTAATAGCCTTTTAGACAGAGGCTGTTTCATTTGCTCTTCTGAACACAAAGGGAATTAACAGTCATTGATCTGAGAGCAACTGCGTCCTGCAAACTTCTGCTCGTTCTCTCCCAAATCGCACACTGAGGGCTGCGTGGTGGCAGAGGGAAGCTGGAAGGCTGAGAGGAATGATGACTCATTTTACTGCAGCAGCACCACGTGAATGTCGAAAACACACTGCCGGCTTCACTCTCCTACTCAGTCACACTACAGGAACAGGAGACGGAAGACAAAAGGAACTGTATATTTGTCACTGTATTTTTGTTGATTTTTTTCATGATTAATGAGACCTCGAGTACACTGGAACAAGAGAAAGGCAAGTGCCAAAGGCACAATTTTCATGCAATTTTCTTCCACAGCAAACTGCATCGGTTACCAGGACTTAGAGCTATGTGCATGATTATTCTGAAATAATATTTTTTTCTTGTTTAGGAGGAGTTGCTTCCAAAACCAAAATATGAGCTCACGTCAGTTTGGAGGCCCTATATGCTAAATCAGAAAAATGCAAGTTATTATGCACTGGGTACCTACATGAGGAATTATGACGGTGTGTGAGGACAGAGAAACCAGGCTGCTCTACAAATTCCAGCACGAATACTGCAGGAAGTGTGGACACGGAGTGGAATTCAACACTGCCCTCAAGTGCGGTACAGAGGACATCCTGCTTCCCTGTTTACTAATGGCATTACAGAGCATTTAGACGGAGTGGAGGCTTTCTAAAATGACGGATGATTTCCTCAAGTTTTGTTAGGTTTTACAGCGGCCCAAATTTGCAGAGTCAAGTGTCTGCATTTGCCCAAGTTGGTGGAAACTACGCCTTTTCAGCGTGCTTTCACCTGACCACCTGCCTAATACCTGAAGGCCCAGTGCCTGAGCGTCTATTCTTCCAATATGGACTGGTGGACTAGGTCAATAAATAAAAACGACAGAAAATGTACAATAACAGGTGATTTTGCCCTTCTCTGAACCCTGCCTGGTGTGGCCAACCTCTGCACAACCTCCCACTGCTGCCTGGCCTCACACATATGTCAGGGCGAGCTACAGCAGCGTGCCCAGGAGCAGCTCCAGCACCCCAAAGGCCCAGGGGCAGCAGGACAGGACAGGACAGGACAGTGTGGCTGGTGCCCTGCACACCCTCATCGTCCTCCCTGCTGTCGCCCCGCTGCCCCTGCCCCCGGTCCCGCCCCGGCCCTGCCTCACGCCCGGTCCCCGCCCGCTGCCCCCGGCCCCCCGCCGGCCCCGCCGCCTCCCCCTTTCCCCTCAGCGGCCATTACCGGGCGCCGGCTGCAGGTGGTTGCCCATGTTGTTGCGGGGCTCGCCGCCTCCCTCCTCGGCGGCCATCGCTGTTTACCCGGAGAGGAGCCTGGGAAGCCGCCGCCGCCGGAGGAGGAGGAGAAGGGCGAGGAGGAGGAGGAGGAGCCGCGGCCGGCTCAGGAGGCCCCGGTGGTGGCGCAGCGGCCTCTGGCGGTGTCCGGTGCCTCTCGGGGAGCCCCGCCGGGCTCCGGCTCGTCCCTCGGAGCGGCACCGGGCCTCAGGGCCTTTCTGCCGCCCCCAGGGTGTCCCTGCCCCGCTGCGGGTGCCCGAGGTGGTGGGGTGGCCTCCTGGCGTCCTCAGTGCCTCAGCGCCGTGTGTGGTGCTTTACACGCAGAAAATAAAAGATGAAAACTGTGTTTTGTAGCACGGCCGAAACTAAATGCTTCAGGCTTCCAGCTAAAAGTGCAAAATGTCCTGACACAAGGCTGGCGTCATCCCCAGGAACAGGTCGCAGCTGTCCTGCAGGGCTGGCTGACACAGCGACAAAAAGGCCGAGTGGGTTTGCTGCCCAGTTCTGCCCAGTCCCACCAGTTATACATTGCCTTCTCCCTTTTAAAAAAATGAAAGCCATCATACCAGGCCTCTGGGACTTCTCCCGTTCTGTTAAAATGTTTACTTTTTGTTGCTGTTGGCCTCTGCTGCAGTCTCACAAATCACTAAATCCCATGCGATGCTCCCAGCCGCATGCTCCTACGTTTCTCAGAATTAAGGTGTTTTAGAGAAACATATTTTAAAGATAAAAAGCACAGACACATATCAACCTAGGGGCTGGCCACTCATTTCCACCTAACTATTGAGCATCGTCATTCTGTGCTGATCAGCCTTGGCCTGGGAACACAGAATCACAGAGTCACCTAGGTTGGAAGAGACCTACAAGATCACCGAGTCCAACCTCTGACCTAACACTAACCGGTCCCCCACTAAACTATATCACACCTCCACGGCCAGGCTGTCATTCCCCAGTTTTCCAGTGGGATGCTAACTCCTCAGCACCATGGGTGGGAAATCTAAAAATACTCATCGTCTGTACCGACCTGCGTATGAGCAAGATTCAGTAACACATTTGCTGAAAGAGGAAAGTACCACAAACACTCCTATGATGATACATAAAGCATTTATAAGAATAAAACGAACACTCAATTTCTCAGTGATTCCATGGCTTTTTTCTGCACCGTCTGGGTATAATATACATAATTCCAGGATATTGTAGCTATTACATTAACCATAATAAAAAACATATAATAGTTTTGTTGTTGTTCTGTACGGCAGTCTAGCAAACTGAAATATTAAATAATTATGAGCCATTTCTTCTACAAACCCTAGGGTTTGATTAAAAACAGTCATGCTAAATATTTTTGGCTTCTTTTGATATGGTAATATATTTTGATTTTTTTTTTTTTAATTCTTATGGGTACATTTCAATCACTTTTTAAAGCTTGTTTCTGCAGTTAGGAGGGATAGAACTTATTTTTTAATGACTACTGAGATTCTCAAATAATTCACATGACTGAAGGAGCTTTTTTTTAAAAAAAAAAAAAAATAACTAACTAACTAAATAAATAGATAACATAATAAAACTATGACTACTGGAAATTTTGAGACCAAAACCCCAAAATTCTTATTTTGGATGATACTGCATCTCTTTTTAACCTTAATACTGCTAAGAGCTATATTCATGTGCAGCATGTATAATTCTCGATAGCACCTCAAATCTAAGTCCAAAACCACAAACTGGCCATAAACTCTAATTTAGTCTCTGCCTATAAATCACGCCTATTAAAATCCACCAGCCTTTCCTACAAGGGCATAATGAAGACACAGTGAAGATTTTTCTTAAGGTCTGTGTTTCTGACAGATTACATGTTGTTATTAGGATGTTTATTTTATTAAGTATGCTGATATGTGCTTAATTTTAAAATTTTTAACCTAAACCTCTTAGAAAGTATATTTAACATATATATGCTTAAATTTATCATCACAAAAGCCAGCGTGTAGTTTGAAGAGTGTGAGGTTCACTAATCTCACACATCAATCCATCCCAGTGCTGTGCTCCCCAGCTTGTACTGGGAGCACCAGGAGCTATTTGGTATCCTTCCTGCGGCATTAACCCAGGGTCTGGTTAAAGACAGAAAGCAGCAGGTTGTAGGCTGAAGAGCAACTGTGTAAATCCCAAGTTATTTTATTGAATTCGATCAGGGCAAGTGTAAGTGTATGCCAAAGTATGTTAATCTGGTCAGTGCCAATCTGTCTGTGAGTAGCCCAAATTACTGTAATTTAGATGAAGTTGGAGCACTTCATTATGATGAAGGGCTTTTTTTCTTTTTAGCAGCTGTTTATCAAAGATACACACAGCCAGCTGTGATGGATTTTCATTTTTTTTATAGGAGGGCTGTTTATAACAGTGTTAATTTAGAAACAAATGTAAATACCATGCTACCAGACCTTGTGGAGGTTACTGTTTCTTTTGTACCTTGCGATTGATGGCTGGGAATAGAGGCTAATTGCAAAATTGCTGTTGGCAGTTTCGAGTCAGAGGACACTAATCACCTTTCTGGAAAGAAAAAAAAAAAAAAAAAAAAAAAAAGGGACATTAAAATCTCGTGATAATTGGAATTTCATTGGGCATTGCTAAGGGCCATACGCAGCATATGGACTCCTGTGTCCTCTTCCCAACTATTGTCAGGAGGAAAAACTATGCAAGTGGTAAGAGGATAAAGAGGAGGAGCTACCAGCATCTGTACTGGCAAAACCTCCAGCCATGTAAGATGCCAAAGCTCATTTACATCCCTCCGCTCCCTCCTAACTCGGCACCAGCTGAGAGAAAATAAGTTGTCAGAATGTAGAAGCAGCCAATGCACTCCCTCCTCTCCACCTACATACCTGAATTAAGCAGAAAATTAAATTTGCTATATTGCAGGGATAAGAGGCGCTAGATGGTGCTGTAACATACACTTTGGCAGATTTTGTTTCTTTGCTAGACTGTCAGCTATACTGCACTGTTGGCTTTGGGCTTTTTATTTTTAGGGGATTCACAACCAACAGTGGAAAAGGTTGATCTCTGACCCAATCCATTTAAATTAGGCTTTTGTGTATTTCTACAACATGCTGTTTTGACTACTGTTTGAAAAGTAGTCTGTATAGGCTAATTAAAATAGGAAAAGTCCTACGTATGCACACCATTGATTTCTACTCTGCCAATAAATTGGCTTGTTATACACCAAGTCTGCTAGTTCTAGGCAGAACAAAGTAGTATGTCTAACTATTTCAAAATAAAAAGTGACTCTCAATCTTTAGATAATTATTAAATGCTAAAAATAAGATAGCAGTTCCAGGACAATAAAATCTATAATTTACATGGGAGGGAAAAAAAAAAAAAAAAAAAAAAAAAAAAAAAACAGTTACAATGGATACATGAAGCCAGCTCATATCAACAGCCAGTCAGTCCCAGCACTAACAGCACTTGCCGTTTCCCAATGCCTAAGGAAATTCCTGGCTGTAGAAGTCACAGAAATCACAACTTTAGAAGTCAGCGAGCAGCTGAAGAGGTACCACGCTGGGAAGCTGGGCCAGGTCGGGCAGGTGCCTGGTGCCCGATCCATGGAGCACGGCAGCCAGGCGAGCACAGAGGGTCAGCACGGTGCTTCCAGCCTGCTACACTCACCGCCCACCAAGTGAGGCACATTCCCTGCCATTAATTGCAAACCCAGGGCAGGCTCTAGGCTGTCAGCTTCACAAGTACTGGGGTGTCAACTTTGCCATCCCAAAGCTGCCACATCATCAGAGCCGTCCATTTCGATATATAAACGTACTCGACCAGAACACAGAGAATGGAGCAAGGCACTTCCAAAAGCAAAAAATCAGTGATGGGCAGGAAGACTACTCCAGAAATAAGTGTGGTTGAACAACGCTTGTGAAGTTAGGGTAGCAGGTGACCAGTTCATCATGAACAGCTAGTGCTTACTTCAGTTGGCATTCTAGAAAGAACAGGGCAAATTTATGACTCTTTTTTAATATTTGTTGCCTAGGTCAGGCTAGCGTGACAAATGAGCAGCTCTGAATATGCAAGAGGCTTTCAGACAAAGAGCCTATTAGCCAAACATGCCTATTACTATGCGTAGCAGCAAATTCTCTTGCCAGTGAACTCTCGCCAAGTAACAATCTAGTTGGCATGTGTGCAAAACCCATATTCAACACAAGTGACAGACAGCATGGGATATAAAGAAAATGTGACTATAAACAGAAATTCGGTTCAATAAAGAGAATAGAAAGTGAGAAAAAAAAAAACATTTTAGGTAATGCTAGCTGGAAGGGTATACCAAGTCAAGAGGACCCCATGTCCTTTACGACTGTTGGCTCTGCATAAATCTGGAGCTTCCAGACAGCTTAGAGATGCGTGTACCCGTCTGAGAAAAGGGGCCAAGACCTGTCCCTGTGTGACTGCTACTTTACAAATAGAGCTGTAAATCAGCGCAGCCGATGGGCAGCTTTTCCAGTTGCTGGTGTAAATTAGAGATGGGCCCTAAAGGCAGATCCTGAGCTGCTCCAGAGTCTCCTTCTGTGGCTGTGGGGAACTGGACTCTACAGAGACCTTCAGAACCGTCCATGGGAAGATGAGCAGAGAACAGCTCCAGTTCCTCCATGCTGATTCCTGAGCTTGAAAAAAAAAAATAAAAATTAAAAAAAAAATTCTTGGGGCTTCTTTAACCTGCACTGCAGACCACTGTGGTTCTCACAGCTCCTGGCCCTCCCTGAAACATCTCTGTAGCTTCAGAGAGAGGTTACACAGACCTGATGTGTCCGCAGGTGGTGTAAGCTTCCAAAGCATTTATCAGAGCTCAGGGTCTGATCTTCCCTTTCCTTTTTTTTTTTTTCTTTTTTTTTTTTCCCATTAAAGTTGTTTGGGTTGCCTTTGCTTTAGCTAGTGTAGTTGAGGACAATTCAATTGAATCCTACATTTATTTTTCTTTCTCCATTGTTCTTATTGGATCTGGCTGCACCCATCTTAGCAAAAAGATGGCTGTAAATATAGTTCCAGACAGTACTGCTGAAGAAGATCTGTCTGAACTGAAGTTTCCATGGAGCTCACTTCAGCAATCCCTGACAGTGCAAGTGGTGACAGCTTTATACCTGTATATATTAACCAAGGGACACGATCAAATTGTTCACATATATTATGTAAAACAATGTAAGTGGTTTATATACATTTAGATAGAGGCAACTAATTAATAAATTGACTTCAGTTTAAAATACAGAGTGCTAAGTATAAGCTAAAAGTGCCATCGCTCATGCACCATCTATCTGGAGCATGCTACTTCCATTATCAATGCAGAAAACTCACTCTGGACTGAAGAAGATTCAGAGAAGTTAATATGGTGACATCACTTACGTTAATATTGTCCTTTATCTTGGGGAAAACAGCCTCAGTTCTGTTTGAGGTTTTGCTGGCTTCGCATGGCGGCAGTTTATCTCAAGGCGTGTAGCCCCAGCAGAGTATGGAGCTGGAAACGTACACCCAGGCCACAGCTAACACTGACAAGGGAGTGAAAGAGACACAGCACAGGCTTTGAAACCAAGCCTTTCCTGAGCTTTTTTCATGACAATATAGTGAATTCTAGCAGAGACTGAGTACCCTTTCTTTGCAGATTGCTTCCACAGGTTTTCTCTATCACTTGGGCAGAAAGCTAGATTGTTAGCTTCGCTCCCTGATTTTTTTTTTAGTACTGCTACTGAGTATTGCATCTCTCCGATCCAGGGGTAGTTGTACAGCAAAGACAGAAGAAAAGGTTTACACTTTGTAAGCTACAGTGTAATAGACATAAAAGCCAAACTCTGCTGAATTTCTGCCTGAGGTAGCAGAGGAATGGGTACTCCAGAGATGCTCTCATGCTTTTGCAGCTCTCACAGTTCCATTGCCCTTGACCCTCAAATAGGTGAGGGCAGCCTGGATCCTCTGGGTAATGGCATGTCGGGCAATATAGCGAGACTAGCTGTACTTTCTACCTGCCTCAGCGTGCTCTTTGCTATCTCCTGGTGCGATGCTTCAGAACAGTCACACTGAAAGAAATCTCAGAAAACCTTTAAACTGCTTTTCAGCCACTTTGAAGAACACGGGAGACATGAAAGAGATGGAAATCACAGAGCCTGGCCTGACAACTCATTCTGGGCACCCCAGTTCCACTGAGCTCACACAAGTCTACAGTCAATGCTACTTCATGTCAGACACCAGCTGCAGCTGTGTAGATTGAGGACAACCCCAGCCCTGCTCTCACTGCTACCCAGCATGGGGACCCGTGACTTGTCCTCCTGGAGCGCAGCCACAGCCTCAGAGAGGCGCTTTCATTCCCCTTCTGCCCCACATTTAACATCCATCCTGCTGCCACTTTTGTCTCCGTTGGAAGGTTAAAAGAAAAAAGATCCAACTGCCAACTGTATGGATAAGGAAGCCTCTCTCATGTTCAAAACTACTTACAGAGCAGCACTTTGCCTTTGCTAGCATACCCGTCACACTGAGAGGGTTCTGCTCCCTGCGAGAGGCTCCGAGTGGAGCACGGAGCTACCAGCGGCGAAGGGCTTCAGAGAAAGTGCCAGTGAACGCCTCTGCCGGGAACGAGAGGAAAATGTACCTGCTGGAAAATGGAAATTCTTACTCATCGCAAGATGTTGTAGGCATTTGATTACCACCGGTTTCAAAGGACTGGCTGAACATTCAGCTGGCACCCAATTAGCTCTCAGCCGTAACCTCAGAAGAGTTTTAATGTATTTGTGTACTGAGTGCAGGCTGCGTGTGCCAGTGGAGGTTCAGAGGTCCGGATGAGTGGGTGGGTGGATATGCACTGCCCCAGGTAGGAAGTGGCAATGCTCATTAAAAGGGTTTCTCCACTGAATAGATTTCACACGCAAAATAATAAACCAATTCTTCAAAACACATCGCTTGTATCGACCCTATGATTTGTTTAATGCCTAAAATATTAGATAAAGCAGGGAGATTATGGAAGGAGACGTTCTAAAAATATACACACTGATACATAAAAATGCAGTAATCGTATTTTAAGCTGTTACCTAATTGCAGGGAATTACTGCACTACAGAAAAAAAAAAAAAAAAAAGGAAAAAAAAAAAAACAGCAATTCATTCCTCAGAGTTATCACACCAAATTTTCACCTTGTTTAAGGGCAGATGTACAGAGAATCCAAAAGGAAACAGATGTTTTCAAACCATCACAGCTCGTTTATAGGGATAATTACCTGCAAACAGTAAGGTTATTAACATTATTAGTTGAATATCATGATTTATCAAGCATGAAAAATTCATTGAAGTAGAAGTTCTACTACAGAAGTCCCACTTAGGATTAATTTCCTTCAGTGGCTGAGTGGATTTTTCAGCAATGCATCATAGTTTGTTGGCCATTCACAAACTCTTCCACAACGAACTGACCTTTATTAGCGACCTGACATTAGCAGTGGCAAACAAGAATAGCAAGAACCAGTACTGATACACAGATATACTCCAGTCCAAATTTCCAGGTAAATACCTGTTTTTCCCATTGCATTTCATTCATTCTTTTTCATGTAAATTGAATATTTTAGGCTCTTGTAGATCTTAAGTATGCACTGTCTAAATAAGTATCATACAGCTGGGCATGCTTTTTTTATGAGATACCCAATGCTTTTTAAATAATATATTTTGTACATGTCATTTTTTACTAGCATAAAGTTGAACAAAATAGAATGGAGGCCAATTCATTTTGTCTTTGCCTAAACTTCAGAAAATTCAGTCAGTCAATTAATTTTTACTACAAATGCAAACCCATAAAGAACTTGCCAATGGTCTGAAAGATTGTGGTGGGCGAGAAAATTGTATTTATTCTCTCATTTAAAATTTTCTATATTTTTCTTAAAATCTTACCATCCATGCCATGTTATGGAAAGTAAATCTAAAAAAAAAAGCAATACTCCTAAAGCAGCACTGGATTCATTTTCCAAACTGGGACATATGTCATTCCTTTGTTCTTCTGGAAAGCATCCCTACAGCACCTGTAACATAAGGAAGCGAGATGGGGAGCAGAGCATTAAGCTAAATGGCCTTTTGGAAACATGGAGAGAAAGCTGTACAAATGATGTATGGTGGAAGGTCAGCTAAATGCAAAATTCCCCATGTTTTCTTTATAATGTTTTGTTTTTTTCTCCTGGATAAGTAGGGTCTGAAATAAAAAAGAGGCCTGACTATAAATGTTTTCACTGACTGGATCATTAGGATCCAGTAATCAAATGGGAGAAGACTAGTCCTTTTGTAAAACACAAAATGGAATAATTCTCTTTTAATGTCCTATTTATTAGGAGTTGAAGGAGGCGCAGTTACAAACCAAGAAGCCCCATTTCCCCTGAGTGCAGGGATCACATCTAATTGCATTCAGCCCAGAGCAGCCACGACAGCGAGAGGAGCAAGAATCGATACCGCAGTGGAGATGCTTTCCCCATCACACTTCAGCGAGCTTTACCATTCATCAGACAAAGGTACTTTCTGCATAATTAGTCTGCGGACACAACAGGGTTTTGACGCTGGCAGCCAGGAACACAGGTTTAGAAAGTTGATGATAATTCATAGGTTTCCGTGCAGGGAAGTCTCCAAGTGCTGCAGCCCAATTTACTTCATATCAAGCACTTCATGCTTCGTGCTACAACTGATGGATTTCTTGCTCTTTCAAACCACTTTATTTTGGGGGGTAGGTTTGCGACAGCTCCCAGTATAATTCCTAAAATCAGTGGATTCAGGGATATTTTAAAGGAGCAGCTCCTTCAATGATGGTTATCAAGGAACCTTTTTCCAGCTGCCTTAGATCTAGCCAGAAAGGGACAAACTGGACGCTGTATGAACAGCATTGCTTATCTTGAGGCATCTGGGGGCTAATTTCCCAAGAGAAATCTCTCCTGGTGACCGCTGCAGGAGTCTGGGTCCCCAGGTCCCTCAGAACATACAAAGGGGTTGGAAACAAGATGAAAATTGTAGCTCAATATTATTTGAATCTAGCCTAAATTGCAGTTCTGCATCCCACAATCAGTTAAATGTGTGCACTTGTCAGTCAGTGGCGCTCGCTTGGCAGCAAAGCAGTCCCTGTGTTCGGGTAACTCCTGCATCTCACTGAAAACAAGAGCTTGCAGAAGTCACAGACCTGCTGCTAGTTATCCCTGACACGTATTGTCTGTAACATATTCAGAACAAACACTGCAGATCTCACAGCCACTCTTGACTAGATTAGATGGCAATGTTTATGATTTTGTTAATTACAAAAGAGCTAAGTGATGCCATTCAACAGAGACATTAATTTAAATTTTGACCGTGCTTTGATGCAGTCGTGTTCTTCGGAGCTGCGAGGCCAGCCTTCCTTTGCAACTGCAGCTTTGTCCTGTGCACCAGCAATAACCTAGGGAAGGCATCCTTGTCAGGTCTGCAGATGGCAATGGGTTGGGAACAACCGAGGAAATGAGAAGCTCAAAGACAAGGTCCTGGGTGTGCGACAATTAACACTGTATCCACAGGACTCTTACACAAATTCCTGCTTGAGAAATACAGAACAAAGCCAGCAGATGATTAGTGGGAAACAAAAGCAAGGACACTCAAGAACAGTGTGGTTGGAAAAGATCTGAAATGTTGTCGTATGACTGGCTGTATCCCTGAGTTACCTCAGTGAGGAAGACAGAGTCTGAAGACTGCACACAGGACGGCTGTCTCGTCTTTCTGAAACAGAACCAAAGGAAAGAATACATGTCATTGATAAAACAACTATTAAATAATTGCGTGCAAATAGGCTTAGGACTGAATTATATCAATTAAATTTAATTATCATCTGTGTAACGCTTTCCAGGCATAAAATAGCATTTAACTATAAAGAATTCTTGGAATTAATCCTATTTAACATTTTCTTAAAACCATCTTTGCAGCATTAGCAAACTGCTAAACATGAATGCCTCCATAGCCAAATCAGGTGGTACTCCGAAGTTTTAGGGTGACTGGCAGTTCTTCTGTATGGAAGAGTAAAATTTTACCTGAAACCAAGTTCCTCTTGAAGCTGGCAGTAATAAATAAATCAATATTGATCACGTTTTAAAAATAACCGCTTTCTTGGTATTGCTATTGATTCTAGCAGGGCTGACTAAAGAAAGGATATACAGGATATACATAAGTAGAGCAACAAAAGAAGAGTTGGATATTAATGTCATCTTTTATCTTCGCAGGCTCTAATATGGCTAGAAGGTATTGATTACCTTAAAAGCCCCTAATAACTAGAGAACTATTGACTTAATATTTTCTCTAATCCTCCATGAAATTTTACAGTAAGTCCTGATGTATTTGCTGTTAAGGGTTTTAGGGCTGAACTATATCATGTACTTATTTGAAGTGTCAGCTGTAAGGCTTACACTGCAGTTGATGGGAACTATGTTAAAGGTGAGTAATAACTCCAAAGATTTAAGTATGGTTGTAAGGACTTTGGAAATAGATACATCTCCTAACGCATATTATTCTATAACTTTTTGCCTTTTAAGTAATCGGTATAATTAATGTAATATAAATTTATTTTTATTCAGTGGAAGTGTTGGTCCTGTTAATCACTTAACTATAGCTGTCCTGAAAATCGCCCCCACAGTGCCAGGCTCCCAGCCCCTCGTGCATGCTGCAGCAGCACCAGGGGCAGCTTCGTCCTGGCTGGTGCAGCACCTCGACTGCCTTCATGCTGCTGCCACGGTCCCAAAACCACCCAGGCCCTTCTCCCTCCATAAACCTCACCTGGGTCCAAGTTGCTGATGCAGAGAGAAAAGCTTGGCAGTTCCTTTAAGCCCACTTCTGTACTTTCCAAGTGTATTTACGGAAATGCTTTCATGAGCCTGCTGCCCAACACCAGAACTGCAGAAACATCTCTTTGCTCTTTCAAAACAGATAAAAGATTGGTAGATTAAGAAAGCGCTAGTTGAAAAACACTATAGAAAGAGAAGTGCAATTACAGAGCTCATTCAAACTCGCATCCTTTACAGCACTTGAACAGCACAAAGGAGCCTCGGTAGGTTAACTCACATTTTCAAAGGACCTTTACGTTGTGAAGGTGATACATAGCGAGATCCAGCAAAGAATAATAGATTTTTCCCCCCCTTTCTTCCAATAAAACTAAGGGCTTCTCTTGATCCCATGAGTTACATCTAATCCTTATTGATTGGTTTTGGCTCGAACCTCTAATCACTTATTTATGGAAATATCTCTATTATAAAAGCCGCCTCATTAAAACAAATGGGACGGTGGGGGCAGGTTACTCATGTGCTTTTTGGCAGGAGCGGGGCCCAGCTTCTCAGAGCCATTTAAGCATTAAACTCCTTCTTAAGTGCTGCATCCCTGTGGGTTTCATCAGTCCCCTGGGCTGGTTCAGCACCTCTGGGGCTTGCTCCTTGCCACAGCAGCAGGGTCAGAGCAGGCAGAGGCCGGGAGCACAGCGCTGGGAGCACAGCACCAGGGGCAGCAGGGCCCGAGCCGTGCCCTTAGCCGAGCACTCAGAGCACAGCACCTAATTATTTTAATGACTGGAAATGAACTGTGAATTTCTTAAGAGTGAAACGTTTTCAGTCAATCTACCCACATTAATAACAGACCGTTAGAGACTGCTTATATCTTTAATACCATGAAGTGCAGCTGCTACGTTTCCCTGCTTAATATTAGGCCAAGTGTTAAAGTATCAAGCTTCATATTCTTCTGATGAAATAAATGAAAAAGACAAAAAGGAAAACTCCCACAGCACCCTGCACCTGAGCCCTGTTGGCTGCACTGCCAGCTCTCATCTGTGCATCCCAGGGGTGAGGCGGCCGGGAAGGAGTCAGGACCAGCCCTGGGAGCCCCAGCACTGCAGGATGCACCGCTGCAAAGGGGCCGGCTGGGGGTCCGGCCCAATTATTACACTGCAGTTCTTCCTGTTCTAATTGTGCTGCTCGTTGCTGATTTGCTTTTTCTTTCTATATCCAAGAAAATGCATGGGACGTAATCAGGAGCATGAGACACTACAGCCAGCATTTGCCAGTTTAGAGAGTGTGAGTAGCTCCATCAGAGGCAGAAGTTGAAGCAGCTTTAACAGACAATTTTCAGACAGTTCCGAGCATTCATGCAGAAAGAAATCACCTAAAATCATGATTCATTTTTTAAAATGCTGCCCGAGCTTGAGTCCCTTCAAAATGAAAATGTCATTACTAATTCAGGTAAGTTTTCATGCAGTCACAAATGCTGCGAGTTCAGCACACACAAGCAGGTGACAGCAGCTCATCCTGTGCCTGGGCTGCTCCCTAGAACACCTCACCATGCAGCCCAGGGGGGAGACCCTCCCCAGCCTCCCCACAGTGCCAGGAAAGCCACCCATAAAACAAACCCACGAGCTGTGCCTTCCTCTTGTGGGAGCATCAAAAGCGTATCAGATTGCAAATGGAGCAGAGATTAAACATAGCTTTTAATGGATCTGCAAACACTTGCATTTGAGAAAAACAACAGAGCATAAACTCATTTACCACTAAATAAACTCCCTGCTTTTTCCTACACCGCCTGCTTGCGTTCAGCTGCAGCACTCACTGCCTCTGTAAACGTCTTCCCCCGGTTTAGGCAGTACCAAGTTGCTTATTTTGTGACCACACACACATTTTTGCTCTCAGGCATAGAATGGACCACAAGGTGTTTCAGAGAGTGTTCAGACTAAGTCTCCTGAACGTGGGCAGTGACACCCAGGGCAGTCCTCCACCTCCAAACCCGGGGCTGCACAGCACGGATTGGACAGCATCAGCAATTCACAAAGAACTAATGGGATCAAGTTTTTTCTTTTCTGTTACACCAACAAAGTTATGCACTCACTTCTCTCGTTTTTTTCATTACTGAATAATGCAGCATCTCAGCTATGCTACTGAAATACAATCATTTAGCTTACATCACTGCAGTATCTGTTATTACTTCTGCTTAGCTTGGATGACTTTGCAGGTACCCAGTTGGCCCTGGAGCAGCATAAGTCTCCCAGCCCACCTCTGCCTTCTGCTTCAGCTGCCCAGATCCCCTAAACTGGCTCTTGGCTGGAAATAACCACAGCTCACCATCCCTGCTACCCTCTCCACACCCTCAGGGCTGCCAGGCATTGACCTGCCCCCTGTGGGGTCCTCGCTTGGACAGCCAAAAACCCATAATGTTGCCTGAGGAGGGCACTGCCTCCAGCCCTGCCCAACACCCTCACGGCACGGCTTCTCCAGAGCCCATAAACCACAGAACCAGGATGAATTTCCCTCCAGCAATTTTCCTTTTGCCCATTACCACATGTACAAATGTAACATAACTGCGCATTTCTTTGCGGCTCCGAAAGAAAGAATTGTGTAGATGTTTATTAAACAACAGAGTTGGATGGAATTAGCCACATTATGTTGTCTGGAATATGAAAGTTAATTGGAAGACACGATGATTTACTAAAGTTTGAAATACTGAATGGCTTTTTGAGTAAGTTAACGACAACCAGAATCAGAATATAACCGCGGAAAATGGAAATTTTATTTTAATTCCTACCACAATACTTTTGTAAACGAGCCTGCTCTCGCCTCATTGTGTGAGGTTTATCACAGCTCAGTTTCCTGTACGTACTTAAATGTTATCCGAGGGTATGTTAAATACGGCAACCAGCTCACATCCATCACAGGGCACTGGAAGAGAGATTTCATTTTCCTAACTAAAGCGCCAGAGGCAAGCGGGCCTGGCAGCTGTGGGGAGCTCCTGGGCAGAGCACGATGAAGAGCAGCAGCCAGACAGTAGGGAGGAGGAGGAGGAGAAGGAGGAGGAGGAGGAGGAAAGGCTAGTGGGGAAGGCACGTGCCTCATTTTCAGTACCCAAGTTGTGCTTCCAACAGTGGAATGTAATGAAAAAATATAAAAAAAAAAAAAAAAAAAAAAAAAAAGGAAAGAAGATAACTGAGCCATGTGCCTGTGCACTAACTGTCCTGTCCCTGCTCACAGTGCGTTACCGCTGGGCTGGATTCAAGGCGGAGGTGCTACACTGACCGTGTCATGCCCCAAAGGATTTTCAAACACCTCATGAATTCTGTCCCAGCTCCTTTCTAGGGCACAGAACTAAATTCTCTTGATTTTTTTTTTTTCAACCAGAATTTTGGCAAAGACATTTTTCTTACTGGGAGATGATCAAACTCCCGCACCACACCACACCAGGAAACATAATCCTGTTTCCTCAGCAACTTTCCATTCTCCTCCTCTCCCATGAAGGATCTGCCCTCCTCATCCTCTTCTTCCTCCTCCTCATTCTCCTCCTCCATGACAGTGGCCAGAGGCCCTGAGAGAAGAGCACCCATCTCCTTCAGGCCTCCTCCCCACCTCAGTGTTCACACCTCGCTCGGTGTGACCAGGGATCTCCACCACGGGCCTGAAGGAGCCCTCGCTGGCAGCCAGAGCCTCCCCCCAGGAGCAGGTGGGCACTGACGTGAGGGACACAAATCCCATTTGCATGCATTGGGGACCAGATCCTCTCATCATTTTGTTAGAATCCTTTCTTCCTCCTTCATTTCTCTTTACGCCTCTCTCCCACTGGTCTCTTAATCCTTGTGCTCAGCGGGCTGTTTATTGTTGATGTAAACATCCCCCACTGCTGTCTCTTACTCCCTTCCAGCCCTCCTGAAACATTTGGCTTCTCCTGTCCTTCCTAGCATAACACAGCCCAGCCCAGCACCGCACTGCAGGCCTTTTGGTTTAACACTCCTTATTCTTCTTCAGTTGCTCTTCCAAAAACAAAAAGTGCTGCGTTTCAACACCAGCAACTAAGACAAACCAGCCTCACAGCTTCAGTGTTTGGCTCCTCCAGCACACATGGAGCTCCCACAGAGCTCTGCCAAGGGACATCTGAGTTTACTACAGATTTAAAGATCACGCCTTTCCAGAAGCATCAGCTCCTACACAACTGGCAATTAAAACTATTAACATCTTTAGGATTATTTTTTCTTCGGCCAAAACCAAACCTCTGTTCCAAGGGAATTATTTTTCTGTACAAATTCCTGAGATGTTGCTATCTGCATGTTCCTCTGTAAGGACAGAGGAAAAAATAAATTATGCAATGCTAAAGGCTTAAAATAAGTGGAAAAGAGAAAAAAAATGCCATATCTGAAACATTTGCAAGTGAAAACATATCACTCAACGTAAATTCTTCTGGAACTGACAACAGAGAAAAGTTGTCAAGCGTTGGTCCAAATTTTTCCTTACATTTGGTACTTTTCACAGCCACCTCCGTGCCTCCCCCAAATTCCACGGGCCCGTAGCAGGGAGAGGTGAGGTGGGGGGACTGCTGCAGGCTGCTCGGGGCCTCCCAGTGAAGGGACAATTGCTCTTGGATCGAAGCATGTCACATTCCCACTGGTCACAAAGAAAATCGGTAATTTAAAGAAGAGTGATCTGGGGTAATAAGGTTTTGTGGGGATGATAATCCGGGTAGAGATGCCTGAGAAAGTGAGGAGGGCCTTCAAGCAGCCGGGGAAGACCTCCAAGCAAAGTGTGGTTGTTGGCACAGAGTCCTGGGGCTCCTGGGAGGATTTAGGTTCCCACAGCTCCTGGCAGGGCAGAGATGCTGCTCAGGTACCAGCTGTGGAAGGGGATTTGTGACTGGCACGACGTGAACTTGCTGTGTGTGGGTTGACTAGCTTCCCGCATGAATGTATTGACCTAGTTTTCTGGCAAATCCTGGTGTTATACCCATGAAAAAACATTGTACTAACTTTTCAGAACACATACCGGAGAAAGGAAATGGTGTTACATATATCAAACAGGTCCTTTTTCACTTACAACTATTTCATTCGGTTTAGCAGTACATAGGAAATGAAATGCAATAAGGCTGCTACAGGCTCATCCATACTCTCCTTATTAATTCCCCAGTGCCTCCCATCAGCGCATCACTTAAGGTAAGAATACATCTCCCTGTGCCTCCTGACCCATGGCTATTTTAAGAAATACTGAGCAAGGCACTAGGGTTCAGCAGGACACTTTGTCAGCAAATTGATTGGGATTTGCATGGAAGGGCAGTTTGCACACACCCTGTCCCTCACAGCACGCACAAGTGTTAACCACGAAGTGAATTCCCTTGCAATTTATAGCCCTGCTTTTTCCAATTTGCTCCGCTAACTCATTCAGCTTCTGGCAGGTCTCAATTCCAGCCACGGGATTGTTCAGCACAAAACAAAATGACATTGTCGCCCTAATCGATTCGAACTCGTGCTAACCTGCGAGTTACGTGCACGTCTCCTGGATGGTTTTTGTGCTGTGAGTGCTCCCTGGGTGCTGCTCAGCGCCAGCCCGGAGGCAGCAGCAGCAGCACGAGCTGTCCCCACCATTGCTCTGTGGCACAAACACAATCCGGGACGTGATTTTCCCTCCTCTTACACAGCTCCATGGCACGACATGTAAGGTGAGGTTGGCCAGGACATCACATTCCTCTGGCCAGCCATTCTGCTTCCTAGCATTTAAACCCATACTGCCATCTATTTTGGGTGGAGAATTTACAGAAACCGAAAAAATCTATAACAAGAATAAATTAAAATAAATTGCTCACAGACTTGGAAACAGAACTATGATGCCTGGCAGCTGCAATGGAGCAAAGGGCTTCCTTCTCCCATGGTCCTGGGTCCATGGCTGGCATGGGGAAAGACACTGGAAAAGGAGGAAGGGGAGCTGCAGAGCAGCTCAGAGGCTGTTTGTGTCTGTGCACCACCACCACAAGAGAAATACAGACAATATCTGGGCTTCTGTTAAATAGCACTGATTTCTCACCGACGTGGGTAAAGGAAAAGGCAGGTTCATGTGCAGTGCTGCCCATCAGTACTGCAGCATGGGCCCAAGAAGACGAAGAAATGCCTGTAACATTTTCTCCTAGTGTCTTGCACCTTGCTGCACACCTTGGTGGAAGTGATGCCATCTCCTGTGAAAACACGTAGGAAGCTGCTTCCTAGTTCTGCAAAGTAACAAAAAAAAAAAAAAAAAAAAAAAAAAAAAAAAAAAAGGAAAAAGAAAAAAGAAAAAAGAAAAAAAAAAAAACATCTTAGAGATTATTCAGTTCAGAGAGACTGTTCCAGCCAGAAAGTAATCCTTAATGTCACGTTCCACCATGGGCAGAGTAAGGGTTATGCCTTGGCCACTACACAGCAAACATCAAAAGCATGAAACCACGAGACAAGACTAACCAATATAGGTTAGTGATGCGCTGCCCTCCTCTGAAGCCCCTTGTCATCTCTGAGGAAATCCTGGCACACTTCTACCTAAAGTTTCCACTGATTAGGTTAACCAGCATCTCAGAAATAACACGTGGATGTTTTATGTCCTTAAACAGTCATACACTGATTAAAAAACAGTACTTCCATGATGGGAGCAGGCATTTTAGCTACATTTTTAGAGTCAACACATCTAAATATTTGAAGATCGCTGCCAATCTTTACCTTTAAGCAGCATAGCACCGCACAGGGAGGGTCAGACTCCTTCTTTAAATATTTACAAGAAATCCACTGTGTTCTTGCTTGGAGACTGCAAGGCAATCTAAAAGCTCAGAGAAATACCACAGCCCTCTGCCTGCCTTTCCTGACTGCAGGATCCAAATGTTTTTTCTCTACATTCAACTTTGATCAGCTTTCCTCTGCCTCTTCTGTGCTGCATCTGAATATTTGGGCTTTCTGTCATTAGGATAGGGCCAGGACAGAGCTGATATCAGGGGCTGGGTTTCCCAGTCCCCAGATTTTGGCCCTTCTGAGTGCGGATGAGCACCAGGAGATGCTCAGCCAGCCTTTTTAATTTTTAATTATTAATATTTTTTTTAATTTGAGATACAGAAATGCAAAGAGATTAAGAGCAGGTAGCATGTGACAACACAGAGAAATGGCTGTCTCGGTGCAATTAGCACCTAAAATGCAGGTGCATTTTGGCTGCACAACCCAGGAGCATTGCCCCTGTTGCTGGGTAGGTGCTGGGCTGTAAATCCCTGTCCTGCCTAACAGCTGCGGCCAGAGCTGCGATGGGCAGCCCAGCTCTGTCAATTAGGGGCATGGAAATTCATCCTCCTAACTAGCTTCATTAGGAAAACAGGTTATTACATGTAGGATCAACTCACGTGAGCATAAAAATCTCTTTCTTAAGCGTCATTTGGACAGATGGTTTTTCCACGTCTGTGGAAAAAGGGTTCATTTTTCAGCACGAGGAGGTGGGCTAATCGCCTCCTAATTAACACCAGCTCTCAGCATGGGGCTGGCTGCAGAGCACAGTCTTTGAGGGGAAGGTATTGGATGTATCCAACTTTCTTACACAAATTTCAGACATAAAAAAGAAATCGCAAAACCACTATTGTTTTGGCTAACCTCAGGAACATTTGTGTTGAAGAAAATCCTACAACTGGGGGTCTTGATTCCTCCCCATTTTAAACCATCTCCCAAGAAAAACCCGAATAAAGGCTACACAGGAGCTCAGAGTCTATTTTCTTACGAGGTGAACCACATATACCCGAAGAATAAAGTGACAATTTCTTCATGTTTCTGAGTTATGGATTGGAAAAATAGTCTCAGCAACATTGATCAATGGGAACTTCAAAGAGGAATGTGGACCATCTATTACATTTTCTCCCAATTACTGTCCTGCTGAGAATTGCATTTTATGTGCCTTCCAGGCTTCAAAAAAGGGAGAGGGATGAAAAAAAAAAAAAAAGCTCATGAGAGTTTTACCTTTTTATTGAACCTAGACACTGGAGAGCTAGTTAGGTAAATTCCGAGTTGCTGTTGCAGATGTGACCAGCCTGATGGTGTCTACAGAAGCGTGAGATTTTGTATTATTTTTTTTTTTCAATTTGTAGCCAAAGCATGTAAAGGAGAAAGGCAAAAGGCATTAAAATATATTTTAGAGTTGATCCAGCCCCAAAACAGTGTTTTAGTGGCTAAATATTTGAAAAACTTATTTCAAGGTGACTTTGTAGCTTTTTTTCCAATCCACGTAGGTTTTACAGTCCTTTAAAGTCTATGAGTGCATTTTTAGCTAGCTATAAAATAAAAACACTGTTTTGAAAACAAAAGTCAGAAACATCTCTTGAAGTTGTCATTTTTTTGTGATCATTTTCTTTTCTTTTTGTTTATAACTTTGACAAATTGTGCCTAAATTCACTAATCATTTCCACTAAGCCGAAAATGATTTATCTTATTTTGTTATTAAGTGAATTTTAGCTCTTTATTTTGTTATTTCAGTTCTTGGAACCTGGTTTTGGAGGGGAAAGGAGGACTGATTGCTTTCCTCTTCCTTTCTACAGGAAACTACAGATAAACATGATGCCATCACCGCTTGCTGCCTCAGGTGAATTGCCTCTCCCTCCACAGGCTAAACCAAAGGTTTTGTTAAAGTGGAGAAGCCAGGAAACCATGGGAAAGCACAAGAAATAGCAGCAATGCCTCCTGAGTAGATGGTGCTTTTCCACGGTGTTTTTCAGGGGTGGTTATTTGTGTGTGTGGTTATCCCTGACCAGGTGCAATAAATGTATAGGTCTTGTCACCTCCGTCTGGCTCACCCACCCACTGAACCAGGTAGAAACTTATGGGGCTTCTTTCAGAGCGGCTGTCGGGAAGGGGCGATGAGATTTGTGGGAAGGTGAGCGCTGCTTTCCAGGCAATGACATTATCTGTGGCCTTAAAGTAAAGCAAGCACTCGGCTGGATCGGGGCCAGAGTGCTCAGCCTTGTGCAGGTACCGATAAGAACAACATAAATTGTCATTCAGGAATAAAAACAGGCAGGTGCTTACTTTTTCATAGCGCATCCAGGCGATTGGGCTCTCTCTGGAAGAGATGTAATTCTCCGTGAATGCACCACCTTACACATAATGCGCCATTTCTCAGCCTCTTGTGTTCTGCTAAGCACAAACCTTCGAGCAAAGCTGGATGTGCCATGGAAGTCTGATCATGCATCTTCGTAGAGAAGGAAAGAGCCAATTCCTTCTGGCAGCAACAGAAAGGAGAGACAAATGACAGAAAGTTCAGATCAGTCGTTGGAAATGACTTCTCTGTGCTGAAATAAATGCTTCCAGAGCAGAGGCAGCAACACCTTAAGTATTTGTAGGAGTGAAACTATAACTTCAACTCTAGCTGGTCAATGGTTTTGATTCAAAATCATTTAATTTAAAGGAGGGCTGTTTTGTTCTGGTGGAAGGCTGTGGCTGATGAGCTTTGCCAGTATAAATGCAGCATCCTTTCCTTGCAGTGATGTATTCCCACAGGAAAAGTCAAAGCAGTGAGTACGCACACCTCACATAATAGAATGAATATTAGCATTATTAATTTTTAAAATAAATATTTCATTTAACAGATCGAGTTAGATGCAAAAATACAGCTGCTTCGTTAACATCTAGATTTTAATTTAATGAAAACAATGGCATACATGTAGGTTTACATTAAGTTTTGCACACACAGCAGCTGACAGGGTATAGCATGCCTGCTTGGACCAAACATATTCGGAATACAGATTTAATGCTTTGGGCCATTTAAGTGAAGGCAGTCACGTTAACACAGCTATAGAAAGCTGTGATTTATACTCACTGTGACATTAATGACAATTTCACTCAACAATTGCATCTGCTTTGGATGGCCGCCAACGTGGAGAGCAGCTTTGTATCTGGAGGTTAACAGGTTGACTTGTGGAAATCACAAAAAAATAGAGGTTCCTATTTCATTCTGTAGCAGGGAGGTTATTTGGGGGGGGTTGACGTGACAGACTCCCGAGTGCTACCAGCTGGGGCTGCCGTGTCAGCGCTTCCAAGAGGCGATGCTGGATGAGGTCCTGCCAGCCCCCGAGACAGCAGCCTGCCAGGAGAGCTTCCCAGAGCTGCTTTCACCCACTCAGCCATCCCTCAGCCCTGAGGAAAGGGGCGTTATTCTCCAAAAGGCCATTATTTGGACAAATCAGGAGTGGCAATGCAGGGAGCCTCGCGGTGCCACAGCAGAACCAGAGGGACAGGCAGCTGAGCAAGCGGTCGCTGCGAAGGCAGGGGACCAAGCCGGTCAAAAGACAAAGCGCTCAGCTGCATCTGTGCTGTGGATCTGCCCCAGGAAGAGAAAGCTGACTTGGCCACTTGCTTATTTACACTCTAGCCTTCCTAGCCCTCTTTGATATTTAAATCGCACAAAGCATTTTTCCGCTCTAAAACGCTCTTCATACCAAAAACGCTGATGGAGCAGCCCGGAGGTAATTGCACTCCAGCAGGTCTGGAGCAGCCTCTGCTCACAGCCGGTCCTGAGCCGCTGCCAGCAGAAGGAGGGCACAGCCTGCTGGACCCGGCCCCACTGCTTCTGCAGGAGCTCTGAGGGTGGCTGTGATGTCCATGCTGTCTGTGCTGGCAGCACCTGAAGCTTGGTGTTTGGTGTCCCTTCAGCACACCAGGCCTGATTCCAACTTCAGCCCTAAGAAGAGAAACCCGAAGCAACCCCTCAGTGGTGTTTGGGATCCAGCAGGCATCCTTGCCGACCCTGCACCGAGGCCGTGTGCTCCTGGTGGTACCGTGGGGGTCCGTGCCTGCCTCGCAGCGCCCCTCCGAAGCGGGATGCTCTTCACCAGAGTCCTCCCACGGTGGGCTCCTGGCCGTGCTCTTCACATGCAATAAGCTTCCTAAAGAGCTTTAGCTTTCTGACACCTCTCCTCAGCTTGACAGCTGAAACTGCATCAAACGGGGTTAAGTGGTTGTTTGGGGGGCAATCAGTCTGCAAGAATCATTGCCCGGAGAGCTCTTACCAAGAAAACCAAACACTCCTGATACTTTAATCTTGGCGCTGCTAACACTCTGGCTATGACAAAGGGCTGAAAGGAACCTGGCTTCCTCATCACCGTGGGCATCCCCCGTGGCTGCCTCCATGTAATGAGGCTGCCAGGGCTTTGTGATGCACGGCAGCTTCTCCTTCCTTGGGTATGCAACCCAGACAGCACGAGTTTACAGAAGCTGCATTTTTACCTGTCAATTGCCATAATAGGTCCCAAGTCTGGGCACTTTTACTAGACTGTCAGGGAAATAAATGCTTATGTAGCACGCTGGATTTATCACTGGAGCAAATCGGATATTTGGGAAAAAATAGTAATGGAAGGGATCTACAGCCATAGTGATTTAACAGATCCCTCTACCACAGCACGTGGGAAAGCCCGTCTTGTGGGTGGTCTCTCGGGCTCCACTTGCCCAAGAAATAACACACTGAGGAGCGCAGCTGGAGGAGCAGGCAAGGTGAAGAGCCCGGCTCATCGCACTGCTCTGGGCATGGAGGAGAAAAGGCTCGAGGAGAGCTGCCCTCCCACCTAGATGCTGATCGCAGCTTTCAAGGTCAAACCGGGCAACTGCTGAGAGAGGAATTTCGAAGTTCGTGATGCAGATGATCAGCAGGATTGAGTTTTTGGTAACCTTAAGCTGCCCCTTATTAAGGAGACACAGTTACAGAGCAAAGAGTACAGATTTCCCAGATCCCAGGCTAATGCCTTGCAGTCATCTCATTGGCTTTGGTCTTTAATCATTCCAGAGGCACAACTCCCACCCATGTCAGCACAGGTTTTGCGTTCTTGCAAAATCATCATCTTTTCACAGCAAAATCCCACACTCAGCTTCAGTGGGAACTGGGTGGCCAAACGGCAGCAAAAAATCCCAGCCGAGTCTCCTTTCTGAACCAACTTAAAATTAAAAATGCAATAAATAGCTTGCAGCAGAGATCTAAGAAAACGCTGTATGACTGCATGGCAGCAAATGTGCTTGCTTTTGAGACGTTTATGTCTTTGTGCAAGTACATACTTATATTGAATAGACCTTAAAAAATGCAAGATTCACGTATGGACTGAGCACAAAGACTTCCCACGTGCCCATGATATGATCCTCCATGCACACAAGGCTCTTGAATCGAGGTGACAAACACCAAGGAGGAAATGCTCACGTTCATGTGTCTTTCGTGGAGCTTACTTTAAAACATCTGTTCAAGCGCACCAGTGTGGGAGGCCTGGCTTTGCACAAGCAGAAGCCGCAGAGCATAGTGCCAGCCGTGCCGGGGTCTCTGCAGCACCTGCCCGTGTGCTCCTGCACAAGATGGGGTTATCCGAGGTACTGCTGCTCCACTGCCTTTGGCCAGCTCCAAGGAAAGAAAATGAGAATCTCTTTAATTAAGGAAATCAAGTTACCTTGCACGGGCTGGTTTTCGCCGCAGATAGGAAGCGGCTCTCACAGGTCAGTTGATTTATGGGATCCTCAGGGCAACGTGCTCATGTGTCCCCAGCCCAAATCTCCTTTTTATGTAATACCCAAAGTCTGACCTGCAATGACTTCAGGGTTTTCCTGCCAGTGCTTTCCAGGATGCAAGGAAGTCCCATCAGAGCTGGGAGGATGCTTTTGGTCCCCTGGAAGCTGTGAAGGCACGGCTGCTCTCCCAGCCCCCTGCGAGGCCACCCCGGGGCAGGTTTGGTGCCGTGGGACGCAGGAGGATCGGGGCAACACATGGGCAAGCCCACAAAACTGGCAGCTCCCCAGGAAAGCAGAGAAGTTTTTCACATCTACATTTTCCTCCTTGCTAAGATATAACATTATTTCTTGGAAAACATCTTTTAGTCCATGAATCATTCCTGTGGGTAGAAAAAAAAAATATTTTTTTTTCAAAAACAAATCAGAAAGCCTCCCAAAAATGCATGAGGTTATCAAATTTCTGAGGGAGTGAAAAACTCTAAAATTTAATTTAGGATTCAGTTTTCCTTCTGTGGTTTCTCAGCTCTGCTAGGAGCTGTAGGTATTTGAGTTTGCAACACAGATATTTTTAAATTTATTGTCAGTATGACAATGATTATGTAGCCCATTGAGATCGAGTGGGGTGATTTAGTGTTTTGGAGGCATTTGTCATGTTTGATGAATGCATCTGGTGATTCAGGGCAATGAAAATGTGAGATTTCCAGCCGGCGAGAGATAAAGGATGACGATTGATACACAGGGCTATGACAGCGGCTGTATAAGGTTACAAAAATTTTATTTGTTTCTCATTTGGATTTTCAGAGGAAGATGGGAAGGAAGATATGCCTTAGCTGGCTCTTTGAGGTGGAGCTGGATGGGCTGCGCAGACATTCCTAACGCTTTGACCACACTTAATTGGGAACAAAGCAATATTTACCCGTCGGGTTCCTGGTCTCTTGTCTGTCATCACTTACCTGATCTTAGATTGTGAGCTTTTGGGAAGAAATTCATTTTGCAGCCTGCTTGAGCAACAGGCACCAAGTGCAGCATAGTCCTGAGCCATGAGGGCTGCCTGTGGGACATGCAGAAATACAAACACAAAAGTACAAAGCAAAAAAAAAATATCAGTGAAAACCACCAGTGCTGCAATAAGCATCGGGAAGGACCAGAAAGAAAGATGTCTTTCCTTATGGGTTTCTATCAGGCATTCGTTCTGCACTAACTTACATTGAATCGGAAGGAAATACCCTGGGTGAATGGCAACCTGCACGGATTTGAAAATTACTTTTCAAAAAATCTACTTCATGGATTTGAAAATGACCTTTATATCCATTTTGCGGATCTGTGGGCAGGCAGAGGAGGCTGCTGGGGGAAGCAGAGGATAAGGAGGGTGAGGAAGGCAGGCTGCAGCCCAGCAGAACCAGTGCCCACAGAGACCCCACGTTCCTGCAGCCAGCAGCATTTCCTAATGAAGCTGTGCTCCGTGGCAGTGGTACAAATGAGGATAAAGGCAATAACCTTTTCTAGTATTAGAAACAGACAAGTTACTCACTTCTTATACATCTTTTTTGGGGTGAAAAGAGATTTTTTCCTGCTGTCTTACAGCCCTTGGATCTGACAGCTGCCTAAAGCTAGAGGATCTGCTTTCAGAAGAAACCCACACCTGAAATGTTGAATACACGAGAGATGCCATGTTGTATTTTTCAGAAATTGAATTGTAGAAACTCCCACACTCTTACCACACGTCAGCTTAGATCACTGCACTGCACCTGCCCAAATTCCCCCTCAGAGCTTCCATAGCGTGTTATTATTCATCGCTGCCTGCTCTAAACTGGTGCCTCACAGAGCTCCGTGCTTTTCGCACGAGGAAGCTGACTTCAGTGGTGAATGGATGAGATTTCAGCTTGACAAATTTGTAAATCCTTTAGGGATCCCATCAAACGCAAAGTGCTGTGTGAATACAGGCTGTCAGCCCATTCAATCTGACGAGCCACGGTGCTGCTCGTTGGGTAGAGCTGGTGGCTGAACACCAGGCTTTTAACGTGGCCATCAGCATCGTGGGCTCCAGCATCTTCCTAGCCCGAACTGCAGCCTGGTGGCATATTCCCATTCAGAGGTCGCTGAACTTTCTATTACAATGGGATGTATTTGCCGTGCCAAAATAGGAGATTTATGTGCAGCCATGCATTTTATTGAAAGCTTGTCTGGTATTATATGTCCAAGCAAGTCCATTTGTTTTCCAGCTGATGCACTTATGGTGAGATTTGATGTCCATGTATAAGCTCCACTGAGAAATAATGCCCACTGAAACCTGTCCCTATTGCATAACCCCTGCTGATTTAAGATCCTCATGACATCGATCACTGATGCTGTCTTTAAAAACTAATAAAGCCGACTCGTCAAAACGAGTTCTTGAAAAGCAATCCTAAAAACTTTGGGTTTTCTCCTTCACTATTATTATTTCCTGTGACTGCTGGGTTATTAAATAATACGCATACATTGATTCATAAACTATTGAGTCTTAAATTATTGACTAACTTAATGTCAGTCTCCAAGTCTACCCCATTTAAAATTCCTCTTCATTTCAGTATCTTGTCCTGAAAAGCACTGAGGGCTCTTCTTACCTCGCAGAGCTGTGGCTCCCAGGGGACACCACAGAAACCCACCTACCTTCTGCTCCCAAATCCTAGTGGACAGGCTCCTCGCGAGCACTTTCCAAGCAGCTGCCTGGCTACCTATTTCGTTTACATACGAGCTGCAAGAGCCTTGAACTGAGGGTTTCCATAGCTGAAGGAGAAATATTTACTGCAGTTAAATAAGGAGTGAAAGCACAACGCAAGTAAATGTCAGGTTAGATGCTGCTTAAGGCGAAAAGGAAGGAAATTGAGGATCCTATTGCTTCAAACCACATAAAAAGTAATGCTAATGTCATTAATGATATTCCTGGGTAAACTCAGGTTTGCCAAAGCTAGTCCATCATTGTGAAATATTTTGTCTCTACTTTCAGACAGAAGTACTCCATGTTAACTAATGCCTCCTTTAGCTTATGTTATTTAGGTTTTCCAAAGAAAATAATTTCCATTCATATTCCATAAAAGCAAACTCATGTTCTGCTGCTATTACAGAATCACAGAATCACAGAATTTTCTAGGTTGGAAGAGACCTCAAGGTCATCGAGTCCAACCTCCAACCTAACGCTAACAGCCCTCCACTAAACCATATCCCTAAGCTCTACATCTAAACGTCTTTTGAAGACTTCCAGGGATGGTGACTCCACCACTTCCCTGGGCAGCCTGTTCCAATGCCTCACAACCCTTTCAGTGAAGAAGTTCTTCCTAACATCTAGCCTAAAACTCCCCTGGCTCAACTTAAACCCATTCCCCCTCGTCCTGTCACCAGGCACGTGGGAGAACAGGCCAACCCCCACCTCGCTACAGCCTCCCTTGAGGTACCTATACAGAGCGATAAGGTCGCCCCTGAGCCTCCTCTTCTCCAGGCTGAACAAGCCCAGCTCCCTCAGCCGCTCCTCGTAGGACTTGTTCTCCAGGCCCCTCACCAGCTTCGTCGCCCTTCTCTGCACCCGCTCAAGCACCTCGATTATTATTAGCTTTTATTATTATTATATTATTATTAGCTGAGCTTTAACTTTATCCAAAGCTCAGGTCTCACTTAAGAAAACCAGTTTTAGATGTACTAGAGCATCAATCCATATCAATCTATATTGTAGTACTTATGATGAATAAATTGATTTTCTCATTGCTCTATGCTGCCTAAAATTATTCGATTATGTATTTAGCTGCTAATGGAAACTCATTAGTAGATTTTCATTTCATGCTTGCTTGCACCTGCAATCCATTTCTTCTTGTCCAAAGGACCATTTCATTTAGGTTGCATGCAATAAATTGTCTTGCATATAAACTGATAAGCATCAGCCAAAATTCAGTATACGTGGTCTGAAATAGCTCAGGGCCATCATTTTTACAACAGCATCATTAAAGCAACAGATCTCCAGTGATTCATTGCCATTTTTTACTGTGCATATTGATGGTATAACTTACCTCTTAGTTCACTGTTTAATTTTGTTATCTTTGCAGTGACAGTCCCTCACTCCTCTTCCCCCTCACTCTTCCCTGGAGTCCTCCCAGAGCCCCACAAGGCTCCTGTCCATCTTCTTTAACCTGAAGATAGGACACGCAGGGAAGTACCCACCTGACCTAACCTTGGGCACTGAGTTTGGATGCAGGAATTTGAATTTTTGCTATCCTCATTAAAACGTCAGTAGTTCTGAGCTTAGCCTAGCAATGGCAGAGCAGTAGGGCTGGGCGAGATATTTAAGCCACAGACACATTTTCCTGCAAGAGAAGGAAAACATCACTAGTCCCACAGGGGCCCAGATTCAAAGAAAAAGGACACCAGAATTGTCATTGTAATGCCATCATAATCATCATCACAGTAAAGGTCTCTGTCGTTCAATAAAACCAATAAAATATACGCTCAATAGGCACTTGTCTTATTTGGAGGAATACACTGTCATTTGTTTCTGAACACCATCCTGTCCTAACCAAGCTGAATCCAGCTACTGTGCTGGATTCACAGTAGCGAAACCCAAAGAACAACATCCTGGTTAATGAAGCAGAATCTGATCATAAGAACTGTCACATTTTATTTTATATATAAATAAAATATAAAATATTTTTTATTTTATACATTATATATATTATTTTATTTATTATATAAAATATAAGAGCTGATTCTGTTAGTATTGTGCGCTAATATAGCCCCTGCACAGAAAAAAATATAATTGCTGCAAAAATATCTATCTTATTAATGTGCTTAACTTGCTGAGGGTCAGACTGCATTCCCCCCAAAATAACTGAGAACAGACATAGATTTTGACTGTATTTCTTAAGTGTCCGTGATCAATAAAAATCTATTTTTCAATTGAACAGAAGATGCTGTTTGTATGTGTGTTGCCTGCAGGCCAAAATAGTTTTGAGTGAAACTGGATTCCGGAATATAAAGTTGTGTTGTTTTTGCTCTGGCTCTTAAATGAGCCTTACCAGCATGCAACTGCAATCCTTGTGAACTCTGCAGATTAAATTTCCTTGCTGTAATGACCACTAGGAATTAGTGAAATGTTAATCTTCCCACCTGCTGCGTATGATTATACATGAGTCTAATCAACCTGATTACGAAAGAAAGCAATTTCTGCTTTTATGGGTATTTTTTGTTGTCTGCTTTTTGTTGTTGTTCATGAGGAACTGTAAAATTCTTACCCATATTTTAAAGGGAAAATAATAATTAAATTAATATATCTAAAAGGGAGCAATGGAGGCTGCCCATAATTGCTTTACAACAGATACAGTAATTGATGCTCTGAGGATTTATTTCAAAGCACAGAAGTCGAATTAGAAACCTAGCTTTATCTGGATTTGCGTTGCTTTGATGAAGTCACTGTGTCTCTGTGTCTTGATTCTTAGCTAAACAGCTTTTAATGAGAATGCTAATAATTATAAAAACTAAATTGTTTTAGGAATCCAAGAGTATAGAACACAAATTTTGCTTTTCCCTTAAAGATACAACCTCAGCTGTGGCACCTTTCTGCTGTGAGCCCTGAAACATGCTGCATGGGGCAGGAGGGACTGAGTTATCCAAGACAGTTATTTGATGCATTGAAGGCAGATTAGAAAGACAATCTAAAAAGCTTACTTGTACATCTTGTGCAAAATACTTGCTTGAACTCACATGTATTGACCCCAAAAAAAAAAACACCACCAAAACCAATAAAGTAAAAAAAAATATTACTGTACCCTTCTGAACAGGTATTGCACTGCAGTTACTTTTTTTTTTTTTTCCTGAAATCTGAAATCCAGGAAAATCCAAGTTAGAGTACAGAAAGATGTGAACACCAGAATGTAAAGAAAGCCCCAGCAGGCTGTTGTACTGCTCCAGCCATCCCCCAAACCCGCTGCTATCTTCTCAGCAGCGCCGAGACCCCGAGCCTCAGCTTCACCCCTAGTACCACCACAGTCATCCCCGTGCTTGCACACAGCATGGACACATCAAATAATCCCTGGATTGGAAACCAGAATGCCAAATCATCTGATTCCATATATTATAGCTAGTTATCTGAAATCATTCAGAACCTGATGAGCCTCATTCCACAGGCAAGCTTAATATACCCGGAGAAATATGATGCCAATTATGAAACCAGTGTTTCTCAGCACTTTGCATGCAAAGAGCAGGAGATAATCGGGGGTCTCCATGGTGACAGCGTTAAGGTAGCTGGGTTACCTGAATGATAATTTCCATCCCTTCGTCTGATCTTCACGGGTTTTTCACTTTTCATCTTTGACTCTGAATTTGTTAGGTTTCTAATGGGAAGGAATTGACAAATATCCTCGTATACCTTAGAGGAAAAGCAAATGTTCTGTCATAGATAATCCTCCAAGTTAATTCACCTTAACAATTTTTGCAGGGCGAGCTGCTCGTGGTAGTAGGGAATTTGCCTTCTACACACATCCAGCCAGCTCTAAATTGGACCAGGGACAGAGTAGACAGCACTTTGCTAAAGCAGATCTCCAAAAACTCATAAAGGAAAGCTCCTTCCCCCAAACCAGGGCTTGGGCTGCCCCACTCCTCCAAGCACAGAGGTCCACTGGCGAGCCCCCTGGATAACCTCTCATCCTCTTTATCTCTGCCTAGTGCTCCCACGGCGGCATGAAAAGCACGCCAGGAAATTAATGTATGCTCAGGCCAGGGCTATCATAATTTGTAATGCCCGTTACCCAATTCACATTACATTTTGGAGAAAAATTCCACTGAGATCTCCAAGTAATCCATCACCCCGAGGCAGCGCTGCCTCCCCCTGATTTCAGCAGGCAGTGCCCCGCAGGGCGACAACGCAGGTCGGTAGCTCCTGGGCTGGAGGTGGCTGCTGCCTCTCTCCTCGTGCTCTTCAGCCCGCTTATTAGGAAAGCTGAGCATTTTACACTTGGGCTCATTAAAATCTTCAATACCTTAAATAATGCTGCTCCCTGCCCAAGGGTTTAACAGGACGGGCCCTCCTTATAACGTTATTTTCCATCCCTGAGCTGGATGCTGTGGTGAGAAACGCGCTGCCCGGCCACGTGCTGCTGTTTGCAGGGAGCAGAGAACAAAAGCGAATGCCAATTGCTGTGCAATCACCCAATTAACTTCTGTATTTTTGGTTTTAATCTAGTTCTGCTCCTTGCAGAAATAAATACAATAGATCATTAACGCTGATGTTCCTAATGCTGTGCAGTCACCTTCCCCGCCTCTCCTTGAAGTGCTGTGTTATTTAACACCTGGTAGGAGATTTAAAAGCATCTTCATCTGACTTCAAAAATTAGGGCTAAGTTTAGCTTCTGTAGGTAACAATTTCTGCTTAAACTTTAATAAAGAAGTATGTTTAGAATCTCAGGGGCACACTCTCTGCTCATTTGAAACAAATGAGGATTATATAAGGAGGAACACGAGCTACAAATAGGTTTCATAAAATTAATTGGCTCTAAGCTGCAGCTGAGCAGAGCTGAGCCAGCCCAAGTGACAAGTGGCCGCAGCGTGCCCGCTCCTCCTGGGCAGCTCCGAGGGGCTGCTCTGAGGGCAGGGAGGTCCAGCATCGATGCTGAGGCACTCCTGTGGGCTCTGGCTCTCAGGACTCAGAATCCTTGCACACCCTGCAGGGCCTGGGGACCTGTATGGCTTCATACCTGGACTGCATGTTCTTGGAGTATTTCCATCTATGGGCTCCAACATTTTAAAGTTCTGCCTCACCAGAATACCATGGGTGCTGCAAAGCCAGGAGCAGCACGCAGAGGTTTTGCATCCTGCAGAATCCTTCCATATCGCTTCTAATGAATACAGAAATTGCAGCACACACTTAAACATGCAGATGAATGTTTAAGCCCACCTGCTTCTCTACCCCAAAATACTCTAACCCTGACGTGGGGACAGGAGCAGAGGCTCTGCAGCCTCTCTTTGTGGGGCAAACTGCAGCTCTGTGCTGGGAGGATCGGTTACGTCTGCCATGCTCCAAGGAGTTAACATAAAACCCAATCTCACTAATGGCATTTTAAAAACATATATGTGTATATATATATAAATCTCTATATATAAAATATATAAATATTTATATAGAATATATATATAATCTCTCTCACTCATATATATATATATATAAAATCTAAAATAGCTTGCACATGTTTTTCCCTTGCAGAGCTCTTTATTTACAATCGCTGAGATAAGCATGCTAATTTCTGCCAAGACGTGCATCCCACTGACTCCCATCTTCTCTCGGCGCAGGTATCACAAAGCCCAGCTTGGGCTAGGCTCCCAGTAGCTTTTCACCAGCAAAAGAAGAGCAGAAGCTGAGCGTTGGGCCAGCACCTCACACAGCGAGGTGAGAGCAGGGAATAGGCAGAGGCCCCGAGCAGACGGAGCGCTGCCCTGGGCTCTGAGCAGCAGGACCACCACTGGCCGTGCTGCCCTGCAGCCCTGCCCCGGCTCCAAACCCCAGTGCTGGAAGTATAATGACTGAAAAAGACAAAACCTTTTGGTTTTTCCGTTCTCTGAAAACTCTGTCAACAAAGGGAGTCTGTAGTTCATTAATAGCTACTGAAATTATCCCTAATTTCCCAGCTGTTTTATGCACTATCATTGACATTTTACCCAATGGCATAATCACCCAGGACAAAATAGGATTTGTGATAATGTCCTTGCGTAATGAACGTACCAAAATGGCTAGTAATGAAATCGGGAAGAAGAAGCATGACCATTTTCCTGCATTCTCCCCCACCTAGTACATTAAGAATTTCTGTCACCCTTTACAGACCACCAGGGAAGGCTGACACTCCTCCTCTTCGAGTTAAAGCAGCCAGCATCCACAGTAAGCAACAAACCCCAAACCCTCATGTAACAAACCCTCATTTCTCAAGACATAGACATTTGAGAAATGACATTTCTCAAGACATTTCTCAACTATCCAGTTTAATACATGTAGTATTTCTTTCCAGATAACCCCCCCTACTTGGACGTCCCCATGACCGAGGACCAACAGGAACTGCGTGTGCTCTGAAGGGCTTCTGGGCAAAACAGAAGGGATGGGGTCTACCCGGCAAGAAAGAGAGGCTATAGGGACTGACACGGCAAACACTGGTGCCAGGTGGTGTCACCAGGCACTGACAGGACGCAGCTGAGTCACGGCACTGAATTATTGCTCATCTCTTAACCCGCATTAATTCACTAACAGCAACAAACAGCTACTGAGTAAGTGCTGCCTGGGACAAGTCCTCCATCAACCAGAACTCCTCCCATGATATTTTCTTTGAGGCTGCCCCCAATTCCTGCACACTCTGTATGCTTTACAGTGCCTGGAAGAGTCATTAGAGGGCCACCCAGTCCTCTTGGGCCCCCTATATGTCTGGGTTCATGCCCACACATAGCAGCAGTCCTCAGCCCGTCAATACCCAAAGAAACAAGACGCACATGTGTTTTCTCAGTAATCCCACAGAAAGAAGGTTTAAATTCCCCTTTAGATTTCACAGTGTCTGGGAGGCTTGCAACTATTCCGACATAGTTTCTATTTAAAGAGAGTGAAGCCTTCCCCTGTTGAAGATGTACTATTATCAGGTATCATCTGCTCCTCCGTGCCACCCCCACACACACTGAAGTAATTGAGAAAGTACTTGTTGACAGATGACTGTGTACAGAGGATAACAGACACCAGCGTCACTCCTGGAGGAAAGGGAAGCTGGAGCTGTAACAAACCAGCACGGCACCGGCTCCTGCTGCTGGGAAGCACACTGTCACTCCTGCTTTGTGCAACTTAGTTCATAGCTGTCAGGCCAGGCGTTCACTCACGTACCTGCTATAATAAAATTAGTCAAAATTGTATCTTCCCCCGTAGCATTGCAAATATTTTCATACCTAACTGTTTCAGTCTTAGTGCAAACACATTACTCTGGCAGATGTTACAAAAGACAAATGGAATAATGTCATGCTGCTTTATATAATGCCATATCTGGAAAAAAACGCTGCCTGTATGTGTGTGTCAGTGTAAATACACACCATTTAACACTTAAGTAATAAAAATTCGAACATTTTCAAATCTTGCAAAACATCTAACCTTTTCCTTGAAGCGTCAAAACTTCATTGCACAGCTCATAACCAGTAGCCATCACACAAAGTATAACACTGCTTCCTGAGCCTGGGACTTAAAGGAATATTTAAAACAAAACAAAACAAAAACACTTTGAAAGAAAACACTTGTAGAGTCTTCAAGATGCCATTGGAATATGCCCATCCTCAAGGGATGCTAAACAGAAATCATGGTCCAGTTTCTCGGCTGGAGTTAGATGGGGAATTCAGCACCCCCTGACAACTTTTCGGATGGCCTATGGACAGAGAGGGAAGAAAAGGGATGTTATACCTGCATGGTAGAAAGACAAGGAAATATTTCCTTGAAGCAACTCACAGCAGGAAATGCCCACGGCTGCCTCTGCCCCCACTGCTCCACGGGGACCTGGGGGGGGTGCGCAGCCGAGTCACCTGGGCACCCCAATGTCACCCCTATATGATCTGCCAGCCAGGGCCATGGAGGAGCCAGCACCCCATGTGCCAGCAGGTGGTAACCTCATCTGGCATCATCCTGGCCCTGAAACCACGGCCAAAGTGCTGGAAACCAGAGCACGGCGCATTGAAACGCAGGGAGCGCATCCTGCACGCTTCCTCGCACAAAGTAGGTGACCCATTTTCTGCACGTATTTTTGGAGCAGTTGATTTTCTAACCTTTCCTCTCGTGTGATGCAGGGGACAGCCCTGCTGGTGTTTTCCTCCAGTAATGGGCTCATTCTGCAGCAACGTGCCATAAAGCCACATGAATCTCAGTCCTGCTCCCTCTAAAGCTAATGGCAAAACCCCTGACGGTTTTGAGGAGGCCAGCACCTGGGTTCAGCCACCTTCTGCTCCAAAGCAAAGAAAGCGCACGCTTTTCATTGAGCCTCTTCAGACACAGAATGCTATTCAAACACATTTACCTTTTCTGAACGGATGTCTTCAGCTGGAACCTCACAGACAAGCGCAGAGGGTTTATCTAGTGGTAACAAAAGCCTCGTGGCATTTCTTAGATGGAAAGAAACCCGTGTTTAGCAATTATTCATAGCCTTACACACATTCCTGCAGACAGTCAAGCTGACTTGGCAGACTGAAGCTAATTGGGTTTACAGGAGAATGAAGCTTTGATTGAAGTGCTTCGCTTAAAAAATTACATACGCACCCCCACACCCCCGATAACATTACTCTCGAGCATGTAAAACAACCACCCCACATATTAGCGAAGAAGAAACGCTGACTTTTTTATTACTTTACCAACCAAAGACCCACAAGTGAATAATTCTGAAATGTTTGATCTGCTGTATTCTGCTGCATAATTTAGCGGCTGCAGAAGGGCTGCGTGCGGCTGGCATTTCGGGCTGCTTTTGAAGTTCACAACAGCCCCGCAGTCACCGGGGGGTGGGACCCTGCTCGGGGTGGGCACCGAACAAAAGGTGGGTGGGAAACTGCTTCAGAGCTAATGCACAGAAAGAGGTTATGAGAAATTGGATAAGGGAAATTAATGTAGCCTCAAGTTTACTGAGTAAATAATTCAGATTCTACCGCGGTGATTTATGAAAATAAAAAGCCTTAACGAGCTCAGCAGGCAGCAGGTGCTTCCATTTTTACATGCTAAGAGCAAAAATAAAAGGGCAGGAGCTTTTGCTTCATTGGGCTTTTTTCCTATTTCATGGTTATAGTTTAAAGTAAAAGAGCTCCAACGTGCCTCAGGGACATGATATGCTCAGCGATTTTGCTAGTCAGGGAAGGGTCACACCAGTGTTGCCTTCTCTGTGCCGTGGCTTTCGATTCTGGTGCAGCCACATGGAGAAAGCTTCCAGGTGTTGCTAGGAATTACTGCTTTGAGGGGAAGTTTTACAGAAATAACAACTGACAAGTTTCAGAGGAGAAAGAATATTTCCAATAACCCTGTGGTGGACAGCACTCAAACCTGCTTGCAAGCATGTGCTCTTCATTCCTTTTCCCAAATCAACGCATGCAGAATTACATTCAGGAATTCAGATCATGGACCACATCATACCACCAAGTCTCTGTCTCCGTTGGGAAAAGTCCCAAATAGTCACTGACTATCTGTGTTCTTGAAAAAAATGGAAGCACAATGGAGACATGCAAAGATGACATGAAGAAGATGGAAACTGCATAGGAAGCACAAGAAAGAGGAGATAGGGGAAATGGAAAAACAAGCAAATGGAAGTGGAGAGAGACCTTTTACATGGTAAGATGGTGATAAAGCAAGGGGGAACAGTTTAAAATTAAAAGAGGGGAGATTAAGATTAGGTGTTAGCAGGAAATTCTTCCCTCAGAGGGCGGTGAGGCCCTGACCCAGGCTGCCCAGAGGAGCTGTGGGTGCTCCATCACTGGCAGTGCCCAAGGTCAGGCTGGTCGGGGCTGGGGGCAGCCTGGGCTGGTGGGAGGAGATAATGCCCATGGCAGGGGTTGGACTGGATGGGCTTTGAGGTCCCTTCCACCCCAAACCATTCTGTGGGTCTATGAAATGGAAAATGGTGAGCTGAGATGCTTGCAGGACGCCCACTGACCTTAGCAATTGCTGATGATGCAGGGAAGAAGCCACGCTGCATTGCCATCTAGTTCTGCCCACCTTATTTATTTAGTTCCAGAGGAAACCTCACAGTCTTCAAAGCCGATGATCTCCCCATCTGCCAGCTTTATCAATCAGCATCCATGCCGCACATCAACACCTTTTGCATTGACTTCCATATGGTTCATTGCATGAAAATGCCTAATTAAGAGGAGAAGATGAGATTTTAGCAAGTAAACCTTATGACTAGCTGTGGAGGAAATGCGAGCTGTAGTGCTAAATCACAAGAGGTGGCAAGCACAGCCAGGGAGGCGACTTTGAAGGCAAACTGCTGCCTAAGAGTATCTCAAGCTCGGAGAGGTTCAGACTTCAAAATTACCACTTCACGTGCCCTGCGTCTGCAGCCTGTCAGCAGGATTTCCCCCGAGAGGCTGAGGCAGGATCCTGGCAGTGCTCGCACAAAGCTTTGTCAGATCAAAAAATCTACCAGACAGTGATTGCAGATCAGAGCAGCTTACGGCTATTAAACCCAACAATTTGCCACTCTCCAGATGTAAACTGGGACAATTCACCACTTCCTGAATGCAGCCCCACATGCGATGGGCTGGTGGACTGGAAATTCAGATTTGTTTTCTGACAACATGTAAAACAGAATATATGCACCCCCAAACCCGAACCAGCAGCACATAAAGATGCAGCAGCACCAAGCAGACGGGCAGCAGTGCACCCCCGGGGTGGCCTCTGCCTCCTGGTGAGCTCTCACCCTGCTGCAGATCACAGCTTTGAGCGAGGCCAAGGGCAGGAAAAGTGGCTGCTTGTGGCTGTAATCATTTGCTGTAGCTCATGCAGCCCATAAAGGGCCTGCCCTGGCACATCCCCAGCAGCACGGGCTTTTATTGCCTACCTGGTGCAACGTGGAGTGAACTTGTAGCCTTGGGAAGAAAGTGAAATTATCTTGTGAGGTTGAAGGGACACGAGGTGTGAATAGACCTGACCTGAGGTACTTCCTCCCTTGGATCAGAAGGGCAGGGAGAGCCTTCCTGCAGGCATTTTTGTGAGCTGGCCACAGTAAATCCTACTGAATGCCTTCAAACCTCTGCAGCAGGTCCATAAGCCAAGTTTCCGCCAGCTGTAAAACACCACTCCCCCACATCAGGTTCAGGCAGCACAAAACACAGCCCTGCGGTCCTTTCAAGAGCAGCTTTTATCACCCCATTTAGCAATTCAGCAATTCAATCAGATGGCTTGTGTGCCTTGGGCGATGGCTGAGCAGAGGGCTGGCTTGGGGTGACGTCCCCAGAGGGGCAGAGGTGTGCGTGGCCATGTGGGGACACTGCTGGGACACTGCAGGACGGCTCCGTGACGGGGCCTCATCGTGGCGCCCAGCTGTGCAGTGACCAACAGACATTGCTGTGGCTGTTGGAGGTCATTTGGCCAGCCTTAAAACCAAAGAAGTAAACTCGTTTTTATGGCACAATACATAATCTGTCTGGCTTCTGCTGGGAGCCTAAATTTGGGCCGTTGGGTTGATTTGGTTGGATGCTAGGAGTGAGGGCACCGTTCGGAGCCACGAGGCGTTTTTCTCCTTGGAAGAGTGGATAACTGAGTCTATTAATCTGACAATACATTTAAACTGAGTTATTGTGACAAGGGACTTCCATTATCCATTTCATCTAGTTGCAAACTGTCAGAATAAATCTCAGGGGGTTAGGGAAAAAAGCTGCCTTCCTTTGTTTGCTGCTTTATATGCCACAACAGTTTAGATTTGGTTCACTCTAACTCATGATACTGTGTAACTGTACAGGGTGGAAGCTCACTGGAAACCTAGCATTGCAAATGTTAACTTTATGGTCATCAATGTTTTGTTTTTTTTTATTATTACTTCCAATTTTATTATTATTATTTTTAATTAAGGAGTAAGGACAGCAAAATTTGACCCCCTAGCAGAATCATGGCATTGCCTTCAATGGCCTTTCTCCTTTTACATAGATTTTTTAATGATAACTTTTCCTCCCTCTTTAATCGATATCTTCAGAACTGATAAAGCAGTTTCCTAATGCTCTGCTTTTCTCTCCCTTGTAAAGCATTTTGAGTTAAATAGCTAAACCTCTCATAACCAGAGATTAATCAAAATAAGTTGTAGATGCGTAAGAAATGGTATCGTGCTTAAGACATTAAACTGGCATTCAGAAGACTGAGACTCAATATTTTGATCCTACTGCTGACTTCTTACGTGTTGGGTGACACTTGGCTATCAGATGAAACGTCTTCCCCATTATTTGCTTATTTTTGTAACTGAGCCTGTTTTAGCAAAAGAACAGTATTTTACTGTCTTCAGCTCCTTGGCCAAATCCAAGCTGGTAGCAGCCCAAGCAGTCGAGTGGCCAAAGAGGTTGGTGCTACGGCCCCTCGATGGCTGAAGATCTGCTTGGGCATGGTGGAGGAGGAGCTGCTTGGTTTGGGAAAGCCAACGCCACTCTTGGGCTGCCACGCCAACATGCAAAACTCGCCATAACTTCAATCATGCACATGCTTATGTGTGTGTAGGTGGCTGGAAGCTGCACAGTGGCGTTTCACAGGAAGAGGGGCTGTGATATTTACAAGCTTTTGTTGAAGCAAATAGTCCAGCCACTCCTATTACATCAAACACATCAAATATTGGAGCTGGAGGCAGTGACAAAAAAATAATAATAAAGAAAAAATCTGTCCATCTTGAAATCTTTTATATGTTAGGTTAATTTGTTAAAAAGCCTCCATGAAGAAATAAACATTGCTACTTCAGCTAATTTTAATTCTATCCTCTCAGCACTGTTCCTGTGAAACAATGAGAACTCTAATTCATGATCTTCCCCAAAGTCATCGTTTGGTCTCAGGAGGTGGTCGGAAGCTCAGTACAAAATGTCAGTGTCACAACTTCACAGCTCTGCGCTTGGTTTTGATCAGATCTGGGAAGTGAGAAGGGATGCAATATTCTCATTCCTTTACTGTCACTGCAGAGTATTCATTAGTTTTAATTATTTTTTAGGTTCTAGGGGGAACCATTAAAAAATTAATCACAAATGGAAAGAACAGAAGCCGTATGTGGCCATAAAAAGACAATAAAGCATTTTAAGATACACACTTGTTATGATTTATACTCAAAACAGGACCAGAGGTAGCATATGGTGGTTGCCATAAAATAACATTTATTATAAAAGCATGGAGATTTATCTCCAAGCTTGCTTGTATGTAAGAAGTTGCATTTATTTTAACTTATATTCAGATTCCTGCTGTAATATCTTTTTTTTTTTTTTTCCTTTTTAACTGAGCCAGCTTGCTACAATCCTCATACTGTTGTACCTATAAACATTTCCTTTCTGCAGACATTCTCTTCACTGACTTCAGATGCACTATGCATAGGTTTGGATTTAGACACAAATCAGCTCCCGTTCGGGGGCAGAAACTGTTCACCAGCTGTGTGCTCACCTTCTGCCAACAACCCAGACATTTCCCTCCATTGACTTCAGCCAAGGACTCCATGTGCCCATAAGGATCCTCTGATTGATTCAAGGTTTGCTTTAGCTTCAACATCTCAAACCTAGTAAACTGATAAGGGAACAATTAACAGGGTATTCTTATTTACTGTAAATAAGAAAAAATGGTATGTAAAATTATCACGTTAGCTGCGTCTTGCTGGCCAAATCCTAATGGCAAGGAGGAACACTAGAAAAGAACAGAAACCCACATGAGAGAAATGTCTCCCCGAAGGTGGCACTAAGGGCACGGAGCTAACAACATGCCCCGTATGGATTTCCACCACCCCACATCCCCAGATAGCAAAAAACAGAGGCAGGACCACCCCAGTCCTGGTGCAACACCCAGCTCCTGCTGGATTTAAATATTCACACACACCAGCCAAGAACAGTTCCAAGTGCACAACCAAGTTCTGCTTTCACACACTGTGAAAGGACACAGAGCTTTTAATTCAGCAGTACCAGACTAAAGCGGAACTGCCTTGAGAAGTGACCCATAGAAATAAATGAATGCTGGGCGGCCAAGATATCGAAATGTCGCAAGACTCTCCTCATTTATTTAGCATCCAACTCAATACTTTTAATTCCCCCAAGCCAGTCCACAGCAACCTACACTGATATCCTTAAATGTCAGAGCAGAAACAAGCCAGGCTGGCACAGGACTCGCCTGCCGCTGGGGAGCGAGGCTGGCTTTAGAAATACAAAACCAAGAGCTGCTCGCAGCGGTGGCACAGGTGCCTCTCCCCCTTTCCCTGCAAGTCGCACAAGCAGAAAGGTCACTGGGTGCCCGGGCAGAAATGCACAGCCCCTCCTCTGCTTCACGTGTAATAGTGTCTGGGCAATAAACCCAGCCTGCCGGCATCGTTCCTGCCTGCTGAGTGTGGGTAAAATTCATCTCGAGAGCCGCTCATGGAGTTTGAGCCTTGGCTGTGAGAGGTGCTGGCTCCTGGCAGCACGAGAGGAAGCTCTGCAAGGCAGAACTGCGATCCTACACAGCTCGCGTGGAAAGCTGCACGGAGCCTTCCCCAGCAGACAAGGATTCCTTCCCAAAGGGATCTTCCTTCCACAGCAGACAAAGATTTCAAGCCATCCTATCTACCTAGTCTAAAAATATAAAAATAAAGAAAAGCAACGCCCAGCACTACGGGTATCATCTGCCACTTGCTGTTCCTGGCTTCATAGTCTACCCTTTTTTCCTCTCCAGTCTAGCTGTGTGTGACGTCTGGAAGACAAAAAGGTCAAAGCCGTACAACAACTGCTGTCTCCTCTCCTTCCCGACAGCCCAACAAAAACACAAGAAGTGGATTTCCAGTTTTTTAAAGGAAAGGGAACTGTTCCACCTCATCTGAAGGCTTCTTAGAAGCTTTCATAAACCCAGTCCTTGCACCATGCACAAAGACATTATTTTTTATTTACTCCTATTTCTGTAGAGGTTAGAAACATCTGAGCATTTCCTCAGGGAGCTTTCTCCTCAGCTGGCACTGAACTTCTTCATATTCACGGCTGCTGGCTAAAGACCACGAAGTGCTCACGAAGCAGAGCTGGATCACCATCCCAGCCAAGAAATGCCCACACAGCCAAATACCAACCAAGACATCCCTTCCCAGAAACAGGCTTTCATTTCTCCTCACTGTGGCATGCTAAGATGAATTTAATGAAACCAGACAGATTACCAGCACTTATTCCAGACTATTCCACACAGCTCCTGCAACGTGCTGCGAAACTCGTGGTAGGTGCCAGCACAGATGTAGCATTTAAACACAGACCAGACCCAGGCGTGAAGGGCAGTGGCAGACGTATTTATGGAATGCACGCCCAAATGAATCACGTCTGGTATCATTTTTCTTCCTCTGGCATAATTACAACCAGCTTTAAAATAACGTGAGGTTTCTTTGAATGGGGGTATTTATTTCAGTTAGCTAATATAAAGCATCAGATCTAAAAAGTGCTGGAGGCAAGGGATTTGGTTATTTAGAATTATTCTGCACTAGAATTACACTGGCTCCATAGTCCTATATTGTACTCAGACATTATATGAAATTAAGCACAACAGGGAGAAAGAATCAATCAGTCCTGGCTAAGGAATTGAGATAATAATGACTCATTTGACGGGATTGCTCTGGAAAATTAATAATGACGGTGGTAATTACTAACCTGGGATAGCTGCAGTGCTCATTATTCTCCTTTTACTCCACTGAATGTTAAGTATTATGAAGACGTCTGTTAGAAACGCCGTCTTGTCCGCGGGCTTTCAATCACAGACAAGGGCTCTCTGAGAGGTCTGAAATCTGTCCTCCTCTTACACTCACCGGGAAACAAGCCCCAAGCAACTGCAATATTTGATATATGGCATAGAAGGCCACGAATACAATATTATTTGTAAGAGTTGAGCTCCTGCAAGCCTGATCCCTGACAGCTCTGCTGCCTTTGCTTCCACTTGACCAAGGACCTGGCCCAGCACCTCCACTGGGCAGGGAAGAGCTGATGCATCTCTGCAGACCCCCGTTTCATTAACTGCTTTATCACCTGTGCCAGCGACCAGTCTTCCTCGAGTGAGCCAAAGCCAGGAAAGGGACCAGGCTCCCTCCTGGTCCAGGGCGGCAGCTGAAGAGGAGCTTGTGGGGCTGGAAGACGTGCTGTAATATAACCGGGGAGAGATATTAGCCTCTAAAAAGCTGAGAGTGACTAAAAATAAGAGCGTCTCGCAGCTGTGCTTTCAAACATCTGTTCCACACCCCACGGAGTGCATGCAGCACTTATTTATATTTTAAGTGGATCAGCATAGTGTTTACCTTACGTTGAAGAGCAAGCGATGAAAGCGAATGCCCTGTAATATGCAGGAAGATGATAAAAAAAATAATAATATTTTTTTAAAAAAGTAGTTCTACAGCAATGTTAAAATAAAACAGTTCTTTCTTGATGTTGAAGGAACACAAATTTCTAGTTGTCTGAGCAAGGCAGAGCTTCCTTCCAGCAGCAGCTATCCTTCTTGACCAAAGAATTTTGGACTCCTTGTCACCTTTGCCAATTACTCCCTTTTTCCTGCCAAATACTCCTTTTCCCAGCTGATTTAGCCCAAAATTGCTTTCAGCCCTATGAAATGGGCTCTTTTAAAGACCCTATCTGCATGTCCCTGGTGTGTTACTTTAATCACTCCACACACACCATAACTCTGTCACTGATCCCATCTTTTTCTGTCAAGATGGTCAAACACACAATTTTTCCAGAGGGATTCACAGATTTAAATGTCAAGAAAAGGGGCCGTGAGCTCTTCTGAGGTAAAGGGAGACGCTGATGATTTCTATCTGCAGTCTCTGCCTTCAGGTTTCTTGTTCATCTCCTTGACAAACCCACTGTCACCCAGGCTTGTCACGGCACCCTGCATACATCCAATTATCTGGGCGCAGCATGGCTTGACAAAAACAATCCATCCATACAATCCAAAAAAATCCTTTAGATTAAAAATCCACGTTTCTGTTAAAACTCTGTTTCCCTGTGGCCAGGCCTGATGCTGGCTCCTTAATGATATGGGACCACACCCTCCAAAGAAGTGGGATTGGGGTTGGGGCTCTCCAGGGCTGGTGCTGCATGCATTGAGTGGTTTGTTTGGATAATTTGAGCAGGACTGAGGAAATACCCAAACAGGCTATATTTGCAAAGTTCCCCTGCTGTGTTAGCCCTGCCCACTGTCAAGTATTGAAGAAATAATCATCATTAAAGCTCACCTTGTGCATTAGGAGGTGTCACAGTATTTAAGAGAGGAGGTTGGTGAAATTAAACGAGATGCACGCAGTCATCAGTCGCCCATGAATTACAAAGACCTTGCAGCCACCAAGACAATGTGACCAGAGACCTGTCAATGAATCCTAAGACTCAGCAAATCTCTGTCAAACTGACTTTGTGCTCTGCATCTGGTCCTCGGAGGAAATGTTTAACTGCAGTCACACCTGGGCGTCAGCAGCCTTCCATAAACCATTTACAGAAATCTCTGGCAGCATTTCCATTTCCTGAAGGGTTCAAGAGCAAATGGAGTTAGCCCAAGGAACCTGGGGGGACACAGACACACGGGACAGGGAGCCTTTTTCAGTCTTCCTGTAAGCAGTTGTACAGAGCTGCCTCTAGCAAAACACTTCTCATTATCAGCTTTCCCAACAGAAAAGGACGTATTTGGGAATCTGACTTCGACTATGAGTACTAAACATTGAACTGGCCTGAATGCCTGAGAGATCTGTCAGTTTGGAAGCAGGGATCCTGAAGCAGGGATGAGCAGAACAGCTCTGCAGAACAAACGCCTTTTGCTTCTTATCTGAACTACAGGAACATGTTAAAACACAGGTTCTGCTCACAGCTGCGCTTAGCAAAGACCAAAATAGTCATCTTTACAGTCACTTCCACCTGGAAGGATGTCACCTGCAAGCACATTTCAAGAGGAAGCCCAATTTTAGCAAATTTATGATCGTGAGTGACTGCAGTGCTTGACATGATCCATGTCTGCTTTGTGCATTTCCTGCTTCAGCAGAAACAAAGGTACCGAATTTCTGCTCAGAAGTGCGTGCAAGCTCAGAGAGTTAATTATTGTAATTATCAATTCAACAGACTCAGAATGCTAATCTATTATAAAGTGGTCTGTTAATTGGTGTTAAACTGTCATTAGGCTGCCATTTCCCATGTTATCAAGCTGACCCAAAGCACAGCAGAGCTGAAAAACCAATCCATTCCTCATTTCTGACAAAGGCTGATTACTGATTTGGAGAAGAAGAAAAAAAAAAAAATCTACATACCTGGAACTGAAGTCGTTCTACCAACGAAGGAAAACATCGTTGGTGCTGCTTTAAATTCGGTATTTAAATTCCTTCGGTACCTGCAGGGCGGCAGAATTAAAGACTGGGGCAAACACCAAGAAAAGCCATGCTCGGCACCTTACCTGCCCCAGGAATCACTCGGATGTCACCCAGAGCAGTCCCTGGGGAGGCTCAGGAACAAGGGGCAGGTGCCAGCCGGGTCTCCTCCACCTGGCTGCCTTCTGCCAGCCCAGGCTGCCAGCCTGGCTTCAGTTTCCAGCAGAAGTGCAGGCAAAATTTTGGCTTCCTCACCTCTGAGAGTTCAGTGATAAAACCTAGGTGCCCGGGAGGGCAATGAACTTCAATTTAAGTATGTTGCAGTAAGGAGAGACTGCATTTAATTTCAAGCCATTATCGGGCAAAGCAGCGCTGATGGCTGCTCTCCCCAGAAGCCGCCGTGGCACGACCTGCCGGAGCGCTCCTCAGGTACCTCCCGTGACTGGCATTTCTCTCTGCTAACATTTCTTTCTTTTTATTTTATTTTATTAAGCAGCCAACTTTAAAAGTTCAGGGGAACTCACAATGACCTTTCGAAAGTCCAGAAATGATTCATTGCCTGAAACGGTTTCGGTATGGAGCAGTCTCTGCAATACTTATTCACCTGAATATTCCCTGGCTCTCCCTGAGACAACCCACGGTGCCCATCTTGGTATCCCTTACAGCAGGATGCAGGGCAGAATTTTCTGACTTGACAGATGGGTAAGAGTTTGAGCAGGGAGCAGTGAATTTTCTATATGCTAATCAGAACCTCTTGGTGCTCAGGTACCCTTAAAATCTGGTCTAGGACACTATCTAGGAGAAGAGAAGACTGAGAAAGCCCATGGAAATGGTGACCTGCTTTTACCTGACTCCCTTTCCTCCATGTTTTAGAAATTGCTAGGATAACAAACTTTGTCATTTAGGATTATTTCCAGTTCTTTTTGCTTGTCTTTGTACTCCTTGCCAGTGCACAGCTGTTGTTCTAGCCAATTTATGTTGCTTTTCACTTTCCTTCCAGCATCCCTCTATCACCTGCCTTTGCACGTTGAAATACCAACCAGAGCGCTGGAGAAGAAAAAAATGAAAGAGGTAAAACTTTCAGTGCCATCAATAATAACCCTAGGATCTTGATAGTCTTTCCTAGAAGTGGGAATCCATCTAATTCAGATGTCTTTGACTACTGATGGTTATTATTCCTCCATCCAGGCTTTTCTGAGACCCCTGACTATTTGTCACTTTCTTTCCTTACAGTGGCAGAATACCTGAGTGTACCTGCCTGAGCCTCATTTCTCCTTCACCTCAAAAATTCCGTGAACCTTCAACTGTTTGATACCCTTTACTGCCACACAGATGCTCATCCACAGGAAATTCCCATTTATTTCAATCTGCAAGACCCAGTTACACTGATAAACCGACCCACGTGCCAACAAGCCATCCCCTCCCTGTTCCTTGGTAACAGATAAGCAAGAGGCCAACATCACTTCTGTGCAGAAAGCCTAGCCCACAAATTGCCCACCTAGCAATATGACTTCTTTGTCAGCATCCTCCAGCTGAACTGGAAGTCAAATTAATTCTCGGAGCAGACAGATACATCTTCAAAGAGCTCGAGCATCGATCATCAGCACTGTCTGTCAGCTTCCCTCTCTCTGAATAATTTCCTTGGCAGCAGCTGCTGCACAGAACCATACGAACCTATGCAACTTTCACACGTTGCACTGAGCATTATGCAGTGGTGCCGCTGACCGTGGGGTTTTGCCAGGAGATTGGAAAACAAGCAGTCCTCAGCTTTTCCCCAGCCTTCCCTATCACAAGCAGAATTTATTGTTGCTGGGAAACTGTTGCTGGGACATTCACCGGGCATTTAGTTTTGCTTATCTCTTACTCTTCAAAGTGCTATGTGTTCCCTGGCTTTTATCTAATTCTCTCATTACTATTCCATCCATTGCTTACACCTCTGCAATTCCTCCAGTTGCCTTCATGTGATCTTGCTCCTTTATTTTGTGCTACTGACTTCAAATCCTGCTTGGCTGAGTGTTCTTTTAACTGCAGTGAAGGGAAAATAAACCTGTGCAGATGGAAACCTGGAAACCTGGCTCTTCTGCTGTTCACCAAAGCGGGCTCTGCAAGATCGCTACTAGAGGAATCACCTGGTTAGGCTTGGAGATGGCTGGGCATGACGGCAAGGACAGCTGTCAAACTGAGAAATGCCCACTAGAGCCTCCTCTGTGCTTCAATCAGTCACGTTTGGTTTTACTTCACTTTGTTGATATGCACTGACATGGTCCAAAATGGATACAGAGACAAAGACCAAAGGCAAGTTTTTGCTATTTCAGGAGATAAAGATCTTGCTCAGCATACTCAGAGGGAGTGACTCCTGCAAGTACCATTCTTTGAGAGAATGAATAAATGAGAAAAATGTCATTGCACTGAGCTGAAATTTGTTCTTAATTACTTTACCATTGAAACCTAAACAAAAAGCCATCCATAATACTATTAAGAAACTGTTTTCATACAGGTAAAATAATTAAAGCCTATTCTTGATATGCTGCTTTGCAATGGACTCAATGCCAGTGACCGTGCACAAGCGCTAACTCTGCGACTTACTGGAAAAATGGCAACGGGAGAATGCCACAAGGCACGGCATATGAGCATTATTTCTATTTTCTAAATCTATCAGCCAGAGATCGACAGCCTTCCTTTAACATAAGGCATGCTAAGAGCACAGGGATCTCTCATTTCTTGGATGGCTGGTCAAGACTTACACTTCAGCAGATGCGCATAATAAGTGAGTTCCTTCTGCACTGAATAAATGTCCTGCCTCACAGGCATTTGCTTTTGATACTTCGCTGGATTGGCTTGTTGGGAGATCAGAGATAGAGAAACTCATAGGACTGGCTCACTTCTGTTTCCTTTGGCAAGAAGTTGGGTGCTAATTTAAAAAAAAAAAAAAAGTTGGCTTTTTTATGGGGTGTGTGGGCTGTCAGCCTTATGCTTGCAAAGGCATGCAAGGCTACAGGCAGTGTTTTTATTTTTAAAAGTAAACCCAAAAGGTCCACTCTCTGTTCTCATCAACATAAGTGCTGTAGAGTAGTTCCCGATTAATGGCTGTGTCCCAGCTCCTGTTGAAGGTGACAACAGTTCCTACAGCCCTATTATTTTATAATTTCAAGTACCCAACGAGTCTTTTTTCACGTCAGGACACCAGATGCAGTAGCATCATCTATTGCACTGCAGACTCTTGTAAGGAAGCTACTGGAAGAGCCCAGTCAGACAACCTCATGCTCCCCGTGTAGTTAATTATTGCTGACTGCTCCATCTGCTTTGTCATTACTGCAGCAGTGCCATGCCTTTTCTCTCAAATATATTGATTGAAATGACATATTTTGTACATGTTGTAAGAACCCATAAAAGTCACTGAATTTTAAACCCTTCCTCTCCAACTTGGCTGTTCCAGTTGCGATGCTGCGTTTGACCCTGCAGACCAACACCAGACTATTTAAATTAGTTTCTTTGTGCCTAGGACTAGCTCATTTGTAGCTTTATCAAGATTTATCCATCTGGACAAGGAGCAAAGTAAGGCATGAATTTATAGAGTGCTACTTCTCAGCAGTAATTCTCTTCGTGGGTGCTCCTAGTGTGCCTCGTTGAACGTGAGCTTGTTCACTTCCAAGAGGAGTGAATGCCCTGCACGTACCGAACACATACAAAAACTGCAATCCCTGCATCCTCTGCAAAGACAACAGCAAAAAGGCAATTTGGAGCTGGGGGGAGTCACCTCCTAAGTGATGTCCTTCCCCATTTGCTCCTTTTGCTCCATTTGCTCTCCATTTGCTGTCCGTGAGCACTAGCCCCTTAATTAAAGCATTGAGTTAGCACCGAGCCCAGCTTACCTCTGCAGCACGGCAGCAGGAGCTCCTGCTCCACCCTGCCAACGTTCACCGGGATCTGTGCCCAGGGATGGAGAGAGCAGGGCGGCCACCAGTCACCTCCGAGATCAGGCAGACTGGTGGTGACTGGAAGGGCCCTGGCCACCGCCAGCTCCACTAATGGTCTAAATTCACTCATTTCCTTACGGCGCAGGTAGGCGAGGAGCCCAAGTAAATGGCTGGGGCAGAGCATGCACAGCCCGTTAATGCAGGCAGGTTGTAAAATTACAGGCTAGCTTTTAAGAACCGTCTGGCCTCTCCAATTATATTATTTCAAATAGTAATTTCCTAATTAACAATTTTTGCCCTTTGAAGTCTTGCACTGGCAAATTATTATTTTTTCTTTTCTTTTCTGATGACAGGGAGATTAGTTATCCCATTTCTTCCCCTAAAGATCCATTTTATGTTCCAGTGAACAATGGTAAGAGCAGAACAATAGAAGCAAAACCACAAAGTTACCCCCTACCCAGATCAGAGAGAAATATGTCTTTGACACCTGCTGGCAATTAATCCTCGGCATGCATGAATTTACAATTAGTAGCGCTCTGGTAATGGGATTGAGGTGTGATTCCAGCTGTCATTAACGCTGCCCTCTGCCGCCCTGGGCCACTGGAAGTGCCCAAATCCTGCTCAGTGCTGGGACGGTAAGATGGTGAATGAAGGAAATTTATTTTTCTCCTATCTTCCTATTTCTTTTACAGCATCCAAGGAAGAACTTCTCTCCCCAGTAACCTTTCAGGGTCCCCTTTTGGCATGCGCCAGGTCTGGACCCCCTTATCTAAGTTCCCCCACCTTCACTGCCAACTTTCCTGCTCAACAGACAAAAGCAGCTTTGAGTCCAGCATTTTGCTGGAGTGTAACAATAACTTGATTTTGCCCATCTGAGAGTGTTTCCGTGCTACACAAAATGAGTCAGCTGTGCCCAGTGTAGAAAACTGAAAAGAAATATTGTATAGAAATGTTGTAAGGAATGCTGCTCTTTGAAGCACTCGATGACATTTGAAAGCCATCTAGTGCTTTAGAGGACAGTACTTTGTGAAGTATTTCATGCAGTAATAACTCTAAAGTTCCTTTGAAATATCTCTTATTTGCCATTAAATCCTGGAATTTTGGAAATTAATAGTTAGAGGAGCTTTGATGCAAAAATCTCTGAATAAAACAAATTCTGAAGGCTATTTTCACACTAAGTTACATTAAAACTTCCCTTCAACTCCCCTGTTACTCTGAAATGTGCATTAAATTATCCTAAATTCTAAGCATAATATTGTACTAAATAATTGGAAAAAATGACTCCTTGATTTTTCTCCCACTAACACACATCTCTCAGTGCTTCCTAGCGATCTTTAACTGAGCGATGTTGGGTTACTAATTAGCGTGACAAACAATAGATTCGCATTTCACGGGCAGTTTCACGGCCAGGCAGCCCACCTGGGACAGGAGGACGTTCTGCTGTTCTCAGCAGGTATCCGAGCATCTCTGTGAAACGCATCTCCTTCAAGCCTCATCTCCAGGACCCTGTCAGTGCATTTTTTGACTAATTGGTGGCAGCCAACAGGCCTAAATCCTCCAGTTACGTGCGTAAGGGCTTAGAGGGGAGGTCTCACACAGAAGGGGATGGGAAGGACGTGCTGTAAGGCCAGCAATACAGCAGCAAGCAGGGACGTTTGGCATGCAGAGGGTAACTGTGCACTGCACCACCATCTCCAGGAATTCCTTATCTTTCTTTTCTCAGGGCAAGTTTCTCTTGTCTCTCCTCAATTACGCTTCATTTGTTTTTATTGCAAAATTTAATTCAAGGCAGTTGCTTGGCAGATGGGTTAAGGCATTTTTGTTATGTTTCAAGCAAGGGAAGACAAAATGATTACTGGTGTGGTGTGCGAAACTAACAGCCAGCTTGGTGCAGGAGGGGAGCTGATCGCGGTGGCAAGCTGCAGGCTGTGTTTTGGGGTGCACAGCTCCCAGCCCCTGCTCCTGCCCCAGCCCTTGGCAATGACAGGCAGCATCCACAGCACCAGGTGGGGAGGGAAACACCTTCCACACAGCCTCAGCGCTGCCATCAGAATGGTTAAAGTAAATAAAAAATTATATGAAGTGCTCCAGGCAGGTGCTGAGCAAGGAAGGACTCACCTCCCCGCAGGTCACCGAGGGGGCTGGCAGGGGAACGGGTGGCTGGCGCAGGGCCAGGCTGAGCATCTCCAAAAAAGATGCCACAATATCCGAGAGCTAAAAATAAAAATACACCAAACCACACAACACTTTAAAGGAATTCAAAGAGAACCACATGGGTGGCCACAGGACCCTGAGTCCCTTTGGGCAAACACCCATCTCTGGCTTGGCCACACCATTGCCACAGAAACCCCTTACTGCACAGCTTTCTGGCCCCAAACCTGCTGCAAAACCTCCACTGATGCTACCGAAGCCGATCTGTGCATGTGGGGCCCTGGGAACACCTCCCCACCCCACTGCAGCCCAGAAAATCGGGGCATGGAGAGCTGCAGGCTGCTGTGCTAATACAGCCAAATTTCCTAAGTAAGGCTTGTGTTACTTCCACCACGTGCACTACAGGCAATCTTTCATTTTATATCCCCGTACCTGTATATGAAAATAACATTATCGGCATCATTTTCTGGGAGCATGCCTATCCTCAGCGCGCTAGATAAAGCGAATATTGTATTGATGGAAAAGAAATAAGAACATATTACGGGAAAATCTATAAATGCTTTAAAATTTCATCTTTCAGCCTTCTGCAGCTCTGTTCAGGCAGGCAGTCACCGTCCCACGAGCCCTGACAGGAGGCACGCTGCGGAGCAGGAACTGCACAGCCTGGCACCATGGGCAGGAGGAGCCCAGCTTCCCGTGGGGATGCCAGCACCTTGCTGGGGCCTGGCACCAAGCACCGAAGGGAGAAGCTGAGGTTTTGTATAAACCAGGCCCATCATAATTAAAAGTTAATGTTTGTTCTGGCTCTCAGGATTAGCCCATTGCAATGACCACACCGCCAGCTGTAGGAAGGGACAGGCAAAGGAACCCCCCAGCATTTTTCTAGTTATTCAAATAAATAAACCTGGGCTTGCCTCACCTTTTTCAGCTGGAGGTGCTCAGCATCATCCCCATGTTGCAGACAAGGAGGCTGCTTTTCTTTTTCCATGTTTACCTAAATGTCCTGGCGGTGCAGTGGTGGATGCGAGGAGATCAGTGCCGATCCCTATCACTTTCCTTCTTTTGCCTTGTGGAAAACGGCGTCAATCCTGGCTGCAGCACATCACTCCGAGGGTACAGCACTGGTACAGCCCTGGCACAGCAAGGTTTCTGCCTGCAACGAGCAGTGAGATCAGGGGGAGCTGCCTCGGCGCGGGGGCACATGTCTGCCACACTCATTCCAAGTTCAGGAGATGTGCTGACGGTGAAAGCTTTCATGTAGGCCAGGTCTCTGTCAAAAATGGGTCCAGAATTAGGTTAGTGAGGCGATGTTTACACGCAGAACGACATGGCCTGGTTTTCTGAAGCGCTGAACATCCATCCCAGGAGCTCCCTGGTGGGGAAGGAAACTTTATTTGCGGCACCTTGTTTTGTAGGACTGCCTGCACCAGCCAGCTGGGGCTGCCACGCAGCTAACTCCCTTATAAAAGCCTCTCATGAATACGCATTATTCTCCATGAATACACGTGATTCTCCATACATGAAACGTGCAGCTCCAGGTTTCAGCACAGAGTTGCTATTTAGCGAGGTAGGCCTCAGAAATTATCAATTAATGCTCCTTGACATTTTGTAAGTAGGTTCATTTCCATTAAGCCTGCTGCAGGTAACTGTGTAAGATAACTTGGAGCCTCAGCCATAAACCAAAGAGACGCATGCAGTTCAGGGGTATTATGGCTGCTTCTTATCATCTTTTTGACATAATGCACATTGTGTATGCAGCACGGTGAAGATAAACACATGTATAAAGCAGGCAATTACCTCAGCTCACACAGACTATCATATTTATGACCATTTGCAGAGCCTTAATATAATTCACTTACTTAGGTGCTCGAGCAAATACATCATTATAACCCCCCAGCCAGACAGCAAGGCAGGTATCAGGATTTGCTGCTATTCAGCTAAATTCTCCCAAAATCACCGCTCCTCACAGGGTGGTCAATGGTGGTGGGGACACAGCTGGGTGCAGAGATGCTCACTGCCAAGCCCTGGTGGGGAATGTGGCCAGGACACAGCGAGGAGGGGCTTGTATTTGGCTTTAGAGGCCAAAACCCCACACAGGTCCCATCAGCCCACCCCATGGCTGCAGGCCTCCCCACCACCCCTTCCAGCCCCGCCAGCCCCTTTGGGTAATGACAGGGTGGTGTTTCCCCAGACACATCACCCCTTGAAATTACCACTGATATCGGCACGCTGTGTATGACTAATCAGGGGCAATTAAGGGCTAATTACTCGCTCTCTGTTGTGCTTGCTGCCAGCACTCACACCGGTGTGAATGAGCGGTGGGAGGGCAGGTGAGCCTACTGGTTTGATTTCCTATCGTTTCACACCCGATTTCATCTGATGCAAAACAGGGAAGGCAGTACAGAATCACATCAGAAAACCCATTGAAACTCGAGGATTAGGAGAGTGCATCACTCTGAACGCAGCAGCTCCCAGCCCCTCAGTTAGATGGGGATTCGCCTGCCTGCCTCAAATCCCAAGCACACGAAGGCTGCACACGCACACATCTGTGACTTGACAGCACGCTGAGCTTTAGAGGAATGGTTAGCAAATGCAGTTTTTGACAGATATTTCCTGGAATCTGAAACATTCTTGCATCTTTAAAAATCATTATCCGTGCTATTCCGTAACAAATATGAGCAACTACTTTAGGGAATAAAACATGGTTTTCCTTTCTTTCTTCCCACCCCCCCAAAAATAAAAAATAAGAAAAAGAAAACCCCAGGAAGTGGTAACAAACAAATTACACAAGCCCAAAGAGAAAACCGAAAAGAGAAGGGCTGTGCTACAAGAAGCACAGGTGATACCCTGAAGTTATACCACTGCAGGAAAGGAAAAAGGGGGGATAAATTAAGCACTTCATTCTGTAAGTAAATTTTAAAGTAATCTGATTAGAACAGCTCCCACTAGCACCATTCCACGGCAGCAAGGAATAAAATCAATAACAAACATCAACATTTCCATTTTGTTTAGTGATTTTGTAACTCAGCCACAAGAATCGGCGTTTTGCTTACGGCTTCACCAAGAGGGGGCCACGACTAACCTGGCTGGAGCTTCCTAAACTGATGTATCAGAGAATCACTCATTGAATTATGAACAGAGAACAACACGGCTTTAAAAGTGGCACCACGGTGTCATTATTTTGGAGAACACATAAAGCTTTTAGGACTTAGAGCTTGATTTGATTTGACTAAATCTGCTGGAGGACTTGATAGAATTTAGTATGTAATGATCATTTAACATCAAGGTGGTATTGTCTTAAGCTATCCTTGAATATTAAAAATACAGATGTGTTTTAATGTTTGATCAGATAAACAGATAGAATAGAGAGGAAGGGGAATTCAAGCAGCTATCCACACCTCAAATTTCCATCGGTTCCCGTGTCCTCCCAGCTCTGCATCAGGCCAAGTTTCTGTGCTCACCCCTCAGCTGGTGGGGCCGGCAGGAGAGGACTGCTGCAGCTCACCATAAAATGCAGTTTTCGTATTTCTAGATATTCCACTCCTATAGGACAGAAATCATACCAGGAAAAGCTAACTAGAATCGGAAAATTGCCTGTGCCGAGGCAGAGCAGTTCTGGACGTGTTTCTCTGTGAAAGAAGGGAGGCTGCCAGTGCTACAAAACAATTCTGCAGGAAAACAGTGAGCTGCAAGTGCTCCAGAAAGGAAAGGTAAAAATATGCTAAGCCTACTGTACAGCACCAGCTTTGGTAATATTCCTGTTCAAAGCCTAATAAGTATTTTCTTTCAGAAAAAAAGTAGGACAAAATAATATAATGTTGCTGTGCTGCAGTTTTTGAAACAAATAAATGTGGGTCAGTGGAAAATTTATGTACTTTTCCAAAAGTTTGTTGAAGTTTCTGCTAAGCACTTGCTCAGACACTCAGTTTTGCAATCTGTCAGAGCTTGCTCAGCATCTCAGGGGACCACCCGAAAAGGCAGGCTGCAGTTGGTGGCTGACAGCATCCCCCATGTAAAGCTCACCTGCTTGAGGCTGGGATGTTGGTGCCAAGGCAGAGTGGGATGGTGGTGCTGCAAGCAAGAGCAACAAAAACAAAAAAAAAGCTGAATATTTTTCTTACGATAGTTGCTGATTTTCATAATGCCACGTCCTCTGGACCACCTTGAAGATGCTCCGAGCCTCTGTCGAGCAGGGGCGGACGCAGGCACATTTCATCACAAGGAGCCCAAGCTGCCTCGCACAGTGGGAGCAGGCAGACCTTTCTGAACCACTAATGAGCAAATAATTCACTTTCAACTACAAATAGACAGTCTTGTGTAAACTCACAGAATAACCCGACGTTGTACACGAGCCAAAAGTAATAAATGCTATGTACCATGTCTTGACAATAAAGCTAATGGGCATGGCTTTCTTCGCTGGAGAACACTGACTCCTGGTAGCTCAAGCATCCTTCAGCAGAATTTTGAAAGAGTTGAACTACACTCCATAAAAACTCTGGCACTGCTTCTGTTAAATGACACGGCAGCTTTTATACTGACTGAGACCACAGAGTAATTTCCTCCTTTGCAAGGCCACGCTGTATAACAAAATGCAGCCAGCGAAACCAATATTATCTGTGCTCCACACGAGCCTGAACGCTATTTTTTGGTAGGTTCGGCAGCAGTAGCCTGACCCCCTCCAAGCCATGCAGAATGTATTTCAGACCTGACACACTGCTTGCCTGGCAAAGCCAGCAATTTGCAACTAGAAAACCTTGAGCCAGTTCGTGCTAGCCCACTGAACTGCTCAAGTGAGAGATAACAGCGTGCCACTGTCAGGGCCCTGCATCTCCACCAGTGGTATTGCATGCAGTATTTGTGACTGCTTCCCTTAGCCAGTGGGGGTTCAAACCTGGACTATTTTGAAGTTTCAAAATGCAAGCTTCAAAAAAATCCTGTAGGCTCACCATCTCACCCCGCCCCATGCTCCTCATCCCCTCCTTGCAGGGAGGAGAGGCGGCCGGCGGCTCACAGCAGTGAGAGGGAGACTGAAAATGAACGGTTTGTATTCCACTGATTTTGATGTGGTCATATTGTCTGTAAGTTATGTGCCCAGCTAGTTTTCCACTTAGACATCATTCTGTCAGGCAATCTGCTGCCAGTTCCAGCCCTCCTACCCATATGCATGGCCGTAAAGCTTGAAAGCAGCTGTCTCCAGAGCGAGGCAGTCCAGGAAGAACAGGGAAACAAATTGTATAAAGCTGATTAACTTCTCCTTAACTTCCTTCAAAATATTTCTTCCCCATCAGCCTCTGTAATCCCATTTTCTAAGGGAATTTGTTCTCTTTATTGGTCATACTTCTCGGAGCAAGTTGAATTTAAAGCTTTATACTTCATGTTTGTGCCCCTGGACCTGCTGCAATCACAATCCTTGGTCCTTCAGACGGTGGAAGCGGCTCTTGGAGCAATTCTCAGCCCGTCGCACTGACACTTGCACAGAGACAAATGCAGGCAGCACAAACATGGCACATTTGGTTGAGCAGCTCCTGGGTGGGCAGTGGCAATATTCTGACAGTCCTGGCCTTTTTGCTGTTTTCTCTTTAACCTCGGTCTGCTCGGATGCATAGCTCGTGTCCCAGCTCACAGGCGGGTGAGCAAGGTGCTGAGCCAGCAGCACCTGCAGCCACAGGCTGGGTGTGAGCAGGACTGGCAGCTCTCAGGGCAAGATACAACTTAAGGACGTTTCTAACACACGTGGTATTTCACAAAGTTCCAACAAGTGTCGTAATTTGTTCTTAAGGAAGCCAACTGTTTAAAAGAGACTCCTAAAATAATGCCAGCTTGACAAAAGGCTTCTGTGTGCACGCTGGTCTTCATTACCCAGCTTAAATACAATAAGCCTAAATGTAATTTACCTTCCCACATCTTCTCCCTGCTGCTCTAAAGACTTTATCTTTTTCTCTGAAAGGCTGGAAATGGGGAGGTGCAGGTGCCGAAGTGAGACGGAGGCGTCCCTGCAAGGTGGGTGCTGCACAGCACCAGCATCGGGGTGCCACATGGGGCCAGGGCTCCCAGCACCCATGGGGGAAAGGTCATGGCTTGGGCAGCCCAGGGCTGCACAAAAGACTGCAATGTCTTGAACCAGGTGATAAAAGCTTTGTTTAAAGGATGTCTAACTTCAGTTTTTCTTACTGTGAAGGTGAAGGTCGGGTGATGAGGCTGGACCAGCCCTGGTGTGGGACCGCAGGAGGGTGAAGAACACAAAGTCCTACCCTGAATTCAGGTGCTGCATGGGGATGTGGGAGTCTGGGGGACATCAACAGCAAGAGCACAAATTGGAGGGTGAGGAAAATTAGTGAAGGTGATGGAAAATTGGCGGAGGTGACAGTGTTGGAGCTGTGATTCAGGAGCCCCAAGGAAGGAGCCGGGCGTCCACCCCGCTGCCACCGGGCTCAGCCGCTCCAGGAAAAATGCCTGCAACGTGGGAGGAGAGGCACGGTCCCTTCGGGGGGTGCAAGAGATCAGAGAATTAAGAACTGAATGAGCTGCCTGTGCCCTCTGCAATTAAAGGGAACTTGAAAGAGTTTTCAGTTTGGTGATATCATTAATTTTCCCCTCTTCCTCCTCCCTCCTGCTGCAGTTCAGAAGAGCCCTTTTCAACTGTTTATTGACTGTCTGATGAAAGACTGAGCTGAAGAGACCCTAAGAAAAGGAAAGTTTGAAAAGTTTTCAGCCCTTTCATCAGTTCTTTAAACAATGTTCAGAAAAACATGAGAGAAAGACTGTTTGAGAGAAATATTGTAATTAAAGCTGCGTGCCGTTGGCTTTGCTGTCCGAATGTGACTCGAATATTTGCAGCCCTGATGTACTGTGAAGATTTAGTTCACAATTTTGTCACAAACAAGGCTGTTTAGAAACACATTTTTACTTACACAGTTATTTCTGGTATTCGCTAGGGAACAAACTTGCTTTGGTACGCTGTCAGGGTAGGAAAGGCAGCATGTTATAGCGCAAAAATAAATGTGCACACAGACTGAGCGTACAACACACGCCAAGATTTCAGGGAGCATGGCATCATACAGTGAGCTGAGCACCCCCAAAATAAAACCTGAGCAGAGGGCACCCACACCTGCATGGGCACACCTGGCAGGTTCCCATCTCATCCAGGCAGTCTGTGCCTGTCAACGAGCCCACAGCAGTATTTTTTTTAAACGCTCTGCCAACATTTTCATCTTTCTTAAAACTACACCTGAAAATTTCCTGCCTGTGATTCTTCTCATGTGATTCCTAGCACAATCGCATCCTGTAGCTGGAGGACAACTGAGCCTGGGGCTGAGCTTGGTAACGGCATGGCACGGCCCCACAGATGACGAGAGGGACAGAGGGATGGGTACACCAGCCTACCGACTGGTGTAAAAGGGCCTGTTCTGGGTTTACTCAGATAGCACAAATGGAAAGAGCTGCTCAATCTTGCCTTTCATGACTCTTAAAATGGAAGAAATCTCATAAATATCCCGAGCCTGTCAAGTTTCCTGGGCACAGTCTACCCAAAGAAAGGATCAAAGACTTCAAACAAGTCCATCTCATTGGCACAGATGGATCAAAGGCACTTTCAAAGTCCAGCCAGAGACAAGGAAGTGACAAGGACCAGGCCTTGATCAAAAGCATCTGGGCACATATACTCGGTTTGCGGGAAGCCTCTTATCAGAGCTTCATCTTGTGACAGCCTTGCTGTCAGGGCAAGAGATGAAAACCTGGTGCTCCTTCAGGACGCAGCCCTGAGGAGAAGACCGTCCCAACGGCACTCCACGGCCCAGCCACGCACTCCATGGCCAGTGCTCCCTAACTGGGGTCAGCACTAGCAAATAGCTCCTAGCTTCTGGGAATTAAAATCAAGAACTACAGACTGCACCACCCCACCGGTGTGAAGAAACCAAGCGAGAGGCCCCGGGGCGAGGCTGGGGCCGGCCGTGAGCTGGCAGCCCCCCGCTGGCACAGGCCATCTGGCCTGCCTTGGGGCGTGCTGGCTCCTGTAGCTATTAATTTTTGTTGAGTAAAGCTTTTCTAACATACTGTTTACATCTGCTGGTCTATTTATACAGCACGGTGCTGACGGCACCTGATGTTTGGCTGCCCTTCGAAAATGTGCATTAGTCACAAGAAGGGAGCACGAAGGGAGAAGGCGAAGTAGGAGAAGGCAAAAGGGTGACGGGGAGCTGGAGAGCCGCGGGGCAGGACTGGGATGGGGACACGAGGACGGCAGCGTCTGAGAGGGGATACTGGCAAAGATGAACTGTTGCTGGAAACCCAAAACTAGGGATAAGGAGCGGAAAAAATTATTGTGGTTATCAAATTAGAAAACAGTCCTGATTATTTTAGCAATCAAAAGCAGTGACTCATCTTATCAGGCAGCCAACTAATACCATCACGGACATTTTCCTGATTTTCTTGTCTTAGACAAGAAGGAGAACATGGGGGATCCCATTCCTGGCCATCTGGCATTAGTGTGAAAAATACAATAAGAGATATTACACGGTTGTCTCAGCAACTCCCTTCTGGATGATAAATTCACACAATTCTCATTACCTAGATTTCTTTTTTTTTTTTCTAGGCTTTACTCAGCCATGACTACAACCCTAGGAGATTTGTCCATTTATAATCCCAAACACAATCAGATTACTTCAGGTGCCTTATTAAATCTGTGGTTCCCAGAAAACAATTTTCGATCAGAAGTGAGAATTTTATAACCTGGAGTCACGTGTGGTGCCTGGCTGCCGGTCACACCTCCTCCTGAACGCTGCTTTGAGCATCTGCCTCTGGTGTGACTCAAAGCACTGATGGGTCACAGCATAAATTCCCCACAAAGCTCCTGGACCAACCTGCAGGGATGAGCCAGAGCTGACCTTCAGGGTTGGTAATACTGTGTTTTTGCACTAGTGGCTTCCTTAGCACTACAAACGTAACCCACATCTGGTAAATACATAATCACACCATGGTCGTACTAAAGCACTAGTTACTGCATCTGTCATTACTTGCACCACTCATGTTGTTTGTGGGCAGAAGGACAAAACCCAATGAAAGCCAAGTCGTGGCTGCACAGAATCGACCCGTCAGCATTTTCTGAACCAGCAGGCTGAGCTTGTAACCATTCAGTGCTTTGCTTCAAAGGACCACAACATGTCTGATTACCACGAGGAGCATAAAGTTGGATTTAGTGTATCATAAATACAGTCTCAGATGCCTGAAGTTAATGTGACTGAGTACTTGCTTACATAAAACGTGCACCAGTCTCATGACTTCAGAGCAAACCAATGCGTTGGAAGTCTTACCTCCCTTGATGTTAGACCCAATACCTGCAAATAACGCTCAGCATTAGAAATAAAATTCAAGGTTTGTCCCCAGTATCCTCCTTTTTTGATAGGTGCTGGTTTTATTGCTTTAACAGCAGCAAAGCCATGTGCAAAGCACCCTCCTCCTCTGAATCCCAGGCCTGAAACAGCTCTTCACAGGGAGCAACCCCTGGCTGTCCTGACACTTGGGTAACGTGCCAAGATCCGCCCCAGATCCCTGCTGTTTCAGGCGCACTGCTCTCCTTGACACCAGCAGTTGTCTCCAATACACTCTTGCATTCATCTCAGGAAGCCTGAGAAATGACAGTAAGCTCCCATCCAAGTTTGTTTCTCCTTGTCTTGTACAAAGCTGCTCTGTAAATTGCCCTCAACACTGCTGTACAAATGAGGCAGCTGTTGAGAGCCTCGAGAGCACCGCGCTCATGGGAAGCAGTCTCCTAGCAATAAGGAAGATGTAAAAGCCCTCAAAATAGCTCCTCCTCCCATTTCGTCTCAGTGACTCACACTGTACAATATGGTTTTGGGGTGCTGTTTTTCTTTAAAAAAAAAAAAAGAAAAAACACTTTCTTACAGCAAAACAACCACCCAGCCACTGGCTCACACTGCCTGTCAGGTGAAATGAGGCACGGAGCAGGGTGCATGCAATGGCTTCATTAGAGAACAACACACATCCCAGGTGTCCCACACAAGCTGAACGCATTTCAAATTTTCTTGCTGACACAAGAGAACGAGCTGTAAGTGTTGCAATGATTTGCAGTCACAGAGCAGTTCGCACAGCTTGGTAGGCTCACAATTTACTTCACCTGCTAAGCAGTACCAGCATTTAGTGGGGAAGTTGCAAAACAGAAGGTAAATAGTTCTGAATGTTTCTCATGTTTGGAAGTCAGGAACAACTGTACTCAAGGCAGTGGAGTTGTACAGCTATGAAACCGGTGTCAGATGATAATTACACTTTTTGAGCTGGCAGCGGATTTAGCAGCAGTGTTAAGTAAAAAAGGAGCAGGATTCCCATGCCACTACTGGATTTACACCATCTCACACCCAAACTTCAGGAAAGGACCGTACAAGACCAAAGTGGTTATTTAAGAAATGCTGGCAACTAAATGACCAAGCTTGCCTTCAGACCTAGAAGTACCTAAATATTTTTCTGAAAATTGCCATTTTTTTTCCTGAGTAATCCTCACCCTCTAATTCTGATTGAAAAAAAAAAAAAATGTATCTAAAAATAGTTCCAGAGAAGAATTCTAATGAATTATGCAATGGACATATGCTCTCGAATCAAATCTTGGTGTTTACTTTATCTGATGTCATGCAGAAGATTGAAGCTTGGGACTGTGCTGGGAATCATCCCAACGACACAGCAGGATTCTAGGTCACATCTCTTCATTTCTGATCCAGCATGGGAGCACCTGGAAGAGCAGATGGCTAGACAATGTAGCTATCACTGGTGGTTTTAATTTTCCTGGATTAAGAAGCAAGTACTATACAAGGAGTTTGATTTGCTAAGGATATAGCAGCAGCCCTGGCACAGGCAGTCCTCCCCGAGCACTCACGACTAACCATTTTCTCACACAGTCACTGGTAGGAGCACAGATCTACAGGCAACCCATTCACCAGCCCCTTTCCAGTTATATCCATTTTATCACATATGTCTCTTTACAGGAAACATCCTGCCAAAACAAACAAAACAGAACAACAATTTAAGACGTGGCTTCTAATGAAACAAAGCATGGTGCTTTTTCACTCAAGGTGACTCTGAACAAGGGGAGAACAAAAATGTTTAATTTGTTTTGTAATTCTTTGTGACTGCAGCTACTTGCCACTGCGAATCCACAGCCTTGAGCCCTGCTTGCTGTATCTATAGGTTCTTTGCAGAGCAGCCTTGCCCAGCATCACCTCAGCCAGAGAGCACACTGCATGCTGTTAACCCAAGCAGAAGCCTTATTTCCTGATCCTCACCCAGGTGAGCTGGCTTTAAGATGCCAAATTCGCTGCTATCTCCTATGCTCTTGTCAGAAACGCAGCTGGCACAAGTTGGGGCGATTCATGAAAGTAACAGCTGGCAGCATCAAGCGCTAAGAAATGCTCAACTTAACCACCATCTCTCACCAGGAGCTTTTGGGGTGAAACCTGGGGGATCTCGTCCCAAACAGTAAATAGAGAAAGAATAATTGTCCTGGAAAAAGAACTGCTAACGCTAACACACTGCGATTTAGGGCTGTAAGTAAGTAATTAGCCAGTAGTGCGAAAGAGCGCTATTTCAGAAATAGGTGGTAAAATTATTCCTAGTGTAACTCTGTTGCCCTCAAAGGAAATGCATTAGGAGTGGATTTAGTCCAGTATGGGTATACAAGATAGAAGTACAATTTCCTCCTTAGAACAGACAGACAGATGTGAAGATTACCGCTACAGTTGCTAGATTTAGAATTCATAAATGAATTTTCTGTTTCTCTATAAAAAGGACATAGCAGGATTATGTAGAGAAAATTACACATCCTTATACTCAATTTTAGTTAGGAGCAGCTTCAAGATAAAATTAACCAGTGGTGGTGAACGTATTATAATTAGACAACACAGACACTAAAAAAAAAGGGCATTACTCTCATACTACTTAAGTTTTCACACCTATCAAATTTAGAGGAAGAAAAAACCTCCAGCACCACAGTGCGTATTATCAGGACAGTCAATGAGACATGAAACAAGGACGAACTCCATTTGCCTGGGCAAAAAGCCCAGTTTGGAAGTAATTGCTGTAGCGGTGTAGCAGCTGCAGATATAGCCAGATCAAATCCAAAGATCAAATGCTTATTTCATTTTGATAAAAGTCATTAAACCACAAATCAACTTACTTTGGACTACAGTCAGGAAATAACTCTGTATATACCATCTGCACATAACTGTCCCCATATAAATTAAAGCAGAGACGGCAGCTTTCTTATGTGAAATCCCCAAACTTACATTTCATTAAAATATCAACATTCATCATTTAGATTTTATTTAGCAGATAAACCACCACACTCTGCTCAAAGTCAGACCCGAGGATTTCTCAGCCAAGGGGGTGTGCTCAGACAGTCTGCCCAGCTTCATGGTTTGGGACCAAGACATTCAAGCGTTTGTGAGCCACCCCATTCCCTTTCAACCCTTGTGATGACAGACACAGAGGAAGAAGCAGCATTGAGGGCTTACGGATAAAATTCGGGGAGCACCAAGGAAGTTCTGGAAGTGTGGCTTTTTGTTCAGTGATAGTCACAATTTCTGCAAGAACGTGAGGAAAAAAATAATCTTGTAAGGCACCAACTGCATTGGACCGATTTAATTACTGAAGTGCATTTACTTCAATGCAGCACCTTGGCAATTCAGTCGGGCTTTGGAGAGCTTTTGGCCACGCGTTACATGGGGCTGCTTCAGCAGGCACCAGGTCTCCGTGGCCTACGTGCATCACGACTTTTCATGTACATGATGCAGTAGCATCATCTTCCCCACTAACCATGCAGAGTTCACAGCCTTCCTACACTTCTTCAGCCTTGCCTTTCTGGATAGTGTTTTATTCTCCTGAATTTCAATCAGAATTTAAGCGTACAATTTCTGTCCTAACACGCATCCCTGCATTGACACCAGCACTTTGAGTTCTCCGTATCTACAAAACAAATCTTCGCTTTCATGCTATGTTTACAGCAATCAATCTCAAACTCTCAGTGCCTGTTAACTTAATAGATTGCTCTGGATGTCTGCACCTGCAACACTGCTAACACCACTAATGCTTGTCAAAACTTCAAGAGATCAAAGATCAAAACTTCACCTTAAGAAATTAATTGATTCTTTAGACAAGGAATCAATTTGTTGATTTACTCCTAACACTGCCCGCAAGAGGCAATCCAACATCACCTGCTTCCTTCAGAAAATCTCTGCTACTGATTGATGAATTTGTAGCTTAAAAAATCATTATTAAGATCACTAATAACAAGAAATTATTAAGACTAGCCAATCTAATGGACAGATTATGCCTTTTTTATTTTTTATTTTTATTTTTTATGGTAGGTCTTTTTAATATTTACCTGCTAAGGACAAAAGGAGCTGCCTATGAGTCCTGCACCAAGCTCCCACCATCCCTGGCATGATGACCTGACCCTGTAGAGAGCCCACAGAAGCTTGGGTTGAAGAAAAGAGTCATTTTTGCAAAAATTTTTCAGTCTTCTGCCATCCTGGCAACACTCTTCTAGTGAGTCTCCTTTCCACATACATTAATGATTTGATTGGAAATTTTAGCCATATAAGTGGGAATTACTTTTAATCCTCAAGCTATTAGAAGTCTCACCATCCTGGAGTAATTTTTTGAAGATAAAAAGAAAAGTTTAAAATGAGTTTTGAAATATTCTTCTGAAAACTACTATAATAGCATAACTGTTGGATTTTTTTTAATAAGACCCATCAATTTGAATTAATATATTTATATTAATGGATTCTCTGTCTATGCTAAGCCTCGAGATGTTCTTACTTCAAGCCAAACTTTTCAAATATTAACCAGGAAGGAAGGGAGTTATTCTACAATGCAGAGTTAACAGGAGACCAAAGCAAAGTTAGTCTACCAAAGGTGATGATATTAATAATGACATTTATGCTGCAGGAATTTAATTAGACTGAAAAAGAATTTGTAGTAAAAATGTCGCAATAACTCAAGACAAAATGAAAATCAGTCCAAAGGCATTCAGCCCTTAATTAGTTTGGGAGTAGTAGATTAAAGATAAACTTAGAGAAATTGGTGGAGTGACTGGCTATTAGGGGCCACTAAAATGTATAATGTCAGGTTAGATTTTTCACTTTTTGATTCCTTGAGATAAGACCAAGTGCAAAGTATTTTAAAAAAACAGAGGAGCTGACTTCTTTATTTCTTTCTTCAAAAGATCAAACATTTGTGCTTTTAATAAAACCAGTGACAGTCAAGCTTTGGTTGTTGACAGTGATGCTTTTTTCTAAACATTATGAAATAATGAGCTGCACGACACCTCGGTTATATATGGAAAACGGCAGCTCCATGTACAGACAACATCCAATTTATATGTACTGCTTTTTGAAAACCAGAAAGCAAGAAAATAAATAAATAAATAAGGTGTTTCCAATCATCCTCAAAAATGTCTTTCTTGGTGTTGACTTGTTCTGCCCAGAACAGATGAAAAGAATAATGAAACATAATGTTCATAAAAGAGCACTTCAAGCTCCACTGATTGATCTGCACGTGTTCACATGCAGGTAAGAAGAAAGGGAGAGCTATGCAAAATGCCTTGCAGGCACCAGGAAACACATGGAGAAGCTGTGGGGCTCTGGTAGAGATTTTCTGGCCAAGCCCTCAGGGTGCTGCCTGGCCCCAGGGTGCACATTCCCATATCCTTGGGGTGCTGGCTGCTCCCCACCGCATGGAAATCAACAGCAAATGCTCACTGAACTTCAGCTCTAGGCTCACAACATGGTATATTGACCATAATATATAAAAAAATAATATATATATATATATATATATATATATATAGGTCATTCAAAGGGCCTTATTAAAGGAGGAAAGCCTGAGGGATGTAATCAGTTCACCCTGACCAGAAACGTGGGAACCGCCTCTGGGGCCCACTGCCATGAACTGTCTCCCCGACTTAGGTACCAAGCAAAGTCGGGGGTGTCAGTGGTCATCCTTCATCAGTACTCGTTTAGAACAAGAAATAGGAAGAACAAAACAAAAACCAGGAAAGACAATAACCTACTTTCTGCCTGATTTGGGGAAGGGACCTTATCGCTCCATCCTATTGGAAGGCTTAATGGCCAGCTTTGATTTCAACCAGAATACATTTATTTTATCCCAACTAGAGAACGCAGGACATTAGGGAAACTCAAAAAATAGGAAGAAAAAAAAATATAGACATAAAATCTAGCATTACACAGATTTTAAGTGTCCTATTAGTAGTAGCAGCAGAGGTTATATTGAGAATCTTATTCAACTATATTACCACTTAAACATTTTCTTTGCGTCAAACTCTAGGTAAAACAAGAACACAGCAAAGCAACACAAAAGCTCTCCTTGATTTGCATTCAGAATGGTTAATTTGCTGGATTGACATTGACTAATGGATTGGTTTTTATTGTAAATCTTGTGCAACCATATTGATACTCATTTCCCATCTAAAGAAATACCCAACAGCCGTGCTAGATTCCTGTCTGCACAGAGAAAGCTGCAGCCCTGTGGAGAAATGCAGTGCCCGATTAGCACCAAGACACTATTTTAAATGAAAGCAAAGCGGCACTTGCCTGACATTAGAAGTATGGTCTTGGTCTATCCATCTTTGACCTTACTCAAGGACACAGACATTTCCCCATCTTTAGGAGAGCTGAAAATGCCATTCTCAGCATTTCGGTGCTCAGTGCATATGGTGCTCCCCATGCCATTTCCCACTGCAATCTTTCTGCCACTTTCCTTGCTGGCCTCAGGCTCTCTGTACAGGTGCTGCAGCAGACTGCTTCTTTACTGCTGATTTGTGCTGTCGTTATTCACTCGCTCAACTCCTCTCCTTGGCTCTAGTCATGCTGTTTGCTTCTATGCTGGATTGCTAAAGCAAAGCCTCAACAGCAGCCTTTGGAGAAAAATACGCAGTGTTGAATCAGTTCGGTTTTGCTTTTGACTTTCCAAAGGGTCAAAATAGGTTGAAGGTTTTTTCACCAATATCTAGATATATTTCATTATGGGAAAGGAGTACGTTACCTTACTTCAGCAATTTTGAAGAGTTCGCTGCTGTTAATTTTGGATGAGGGGGACTTTGTCTCACCAGTGGACAGTGGTGGACACCAGATCACAGTGTCTTCAAATCTCACTTTTTCTCACTATTTTCTTAGAGATCTCTGAGCGAGGAGCCAAACCGAAGCACCAGTGGGTGATGTGCAGCCTGGGGAGAGGTCAGCATGTTTCTCAGTTTCTCCTTTGAGTCACATCTTCTCAGCAGCCTTGTGACACTGGTCCTGTGCAGGCAGCAGTTGCACAACAGGGATCAGTGCTCCAGGAAACGTAGCAGGATGGAGAAAAAAGATAACTCTTCTTTCATGGGCATGAAGCAAAGAGGGCAGCTGTCCCAGGCAGCAGGCACAGTGGTACTTCTAAGATCAAGAATCAGGCTAGAGCACACTGTTCAGAGTTTGCTGCCTTCTGACATCTTCTGTAGAATTAATTACTGGTCATTTGTTGAAATAAATTGACCTTATTATAAGGTTTCTAAAAATGCGGTAACTCTTTAAAATCATTTTCTGTACACAGCATCATGTTCTCTCCTGCCTTGCACCTCCCCTAATGCTGCACTCAGCAGAGTACAAGGCAGGGCAGAATTTAACCTCTAATATATAAGTGGCATGTACTTATTCCCCTAGGGTGCTGACCTGATCTAGAGCATTGGCTATTTATAACACATTCAAAAATAAATTGCTCGGCAAGAGAGTAGAGAGGCTGTTAATAAAGGCTATATTGGTTGACAAAACTAGCAAAAAGTAATAGAGCCGTGGATTCCCATACAAAGCTATCTCTGCAGTATGCTGTAAATTTTTATTACTAAAATGTGCCTTGGTCACAACTAAAGTAACATTTTTTCCCTCTGGTGACCAACCAGCTCAAGGCCCCAGGGCCCTGCTTTCGTAAAAAATAGGTAACTAGAGCCAAGGAAACAAATCACGACTCAGCGATGCATGGCCGTGCTAGAAATTGCTTCCCTCGGAGGTAACCTGCCGAGGAGGTGTCTCCGATGCCAGAGGTGCTGTCTTTTTTTGCCTTGAAATTCTTCAGCGTTTAAAGTTGAATGCCCATGGTAACATCAGTAACCATCACCCTCTTCTAACACAGATGGCAGAAGAGGGGTGCTCTTGCTCATACGTTATTTATGAGCACGACCCCCATCCAGGAGGGGACCTGGGCATTGCTCAGGACTAGCTCCTCGACTGCCACGGCCTGGTTTGTGCCACACACCAGCTGGACCCACAGGGGAATCCTAAAGCCGAACGGTGACATTAGTCCAAGATAGCTGAGATAATACCAGAGACGTTTCACAGCTCATTAGAGCCGCGAAACAGCGTGATGATGAGATGGCATCTGCGGCAGCAGGCCCCGGAGAGCTGCCTCGGGGAGGGAAGAAGCTGGCTGCCTTCAGCACGGACAGCCAGGCAGCGAGCAACCCGAGCAGAGTGAAGTTGTTTGGCAACACGGATGGGCCCTGAGTCATTTCTTGGAGCTGGTCTCCAAATACAGTGTGACAGTCAGAGCCACCACCAGGTTTTGGGAGAGTTTGGCGAGGAGCAGGCAGCGGATAACCGAGCCAAGCCCCCTGCCCTTGTAAGCGCCCCGTTTTCCTGGGGCTGGGCCTGGCGCTGCTGCAGCCGCTCTCGGCTGGCCATGTGGGTCCAGAGCTGAACTTTTGTGTTTTGGTGTGGTGAGGGCACTGCAGAGCTTTGGCTCCAAAAATAACAATAAAATTTGTAGCTAGTTGAGGAGAGCTCAGCTGAAAAACTGGATAATCTTCCTAAGGAAGGCGGACATCTGCATTTGGCCCGGAGCAGAGGACACATCGGAAGCTTCCCGTCACCGATCCTCCCAAGTGCAGACTCCTAATCCCCAGCACCACTTACCCGTGCACCTCCTTTCCACGCTGCCCCATCCAAAGCAGGGATCCCAGAGGGTGTTTGCAGGCAGGATTTGCCCGCTGCGGTGTGGAGCCACAGGGATCGGGGGACACAGGCTTGGGGCTCGCTTTGAGGAGGAGGGAATCCTGCAGGCAGAAGGGAAGAGAATTCGCATCAAACAGGACCAAAGGTCTTTCATTCTCTCCTTGTGTTTCTGCGCAGCTATAAGCATCACACCCTTTTCATTCTCCTATCTAACTTTTATCAGCAGAGAAAACCATCGAAGAATGACATGAGATAGCTCACCTGCTCCAGCAAAGCCAGACTCAAAGCAAGGCTCTGCAATGACTTTTTGTGATGAAATATTGATAGAAAATTCTGCAACACAAGAAGAAGTTCAGAATTCACGCAGTCCTTTATATACAAATCTTTTTTTGTTCAACAGTAGCCTAGCGGTATCAGAACATTTTTCTAGCTTACATACAAAAAAAAAAAACCAAAACAGTACTTTTCCAAAAAGGAATGTACCTCTTGTGAGAAACTTCAAAATAAATTATTTTTGTTCAGTTTGCAATTTTTTTTTTGGCATTTTTTCTCTGTCATTTTCGACAGTATAATGTGAAACAAAGGGTATGAGAAAATGGTTTATTATGCTGAAGATGCCGTAACTTTTCAATGTTCTGTTCTTTTTCCTGTGGCAAAAAGGAAAAGGAAATAAAATAAATTGGACGAGGGAGAATTTTTTTTTCACCAGAAATACCCAAAACCATGATCAATGTTTTTCTGCAGGAAAACCTAAAGAAATCAAAACACTTTCATGAAACATTCATTGACACAGTATGCTGACAAAATGCTTTTTCGGTCAGAACTTTTCACTAGGTCTACCTAACTACTTACACGCGGTATGCATACCTTCACAGATATGTTTCTAGCATACCAGAAGGCCAGAGGGTTTTGTCTCACTTAGCCTATTTTTTTTTTTTTTCCTCCAGAATAAGCTCTACGTATCCCTTGAGGTCTGTCTTTGCAGCTGCTTCCTTAGGCTATACAAGCTGTCTGCTCTCGGATGTGCTGCATTGACCCCGGCTGGTTAGGGTTAGGGTTACCCCGACTGCCAGGTCACAGTGGAGCCTTGGTGGCGTCCTGCAGAGCTGCCTCCAGCCCTGCTGCAGGTCAGCACACACACCCATGCCTCTGCACCTCCTTGTTCCCCCTCCAGCTGACCAGAAGTCCCTTCAGGACCAAAAAACCCATTTGTACCCAGTGAATGTACCCAGCCAAGGCTCCTGTAGGGTACACCGCTGCTGCAGGAGACTGGGACTTCCAAATGTTTTGCTCCACCACTCAACATCTACTGGTTTGATGGATTTTAATTTTAATAATTAGTAAAACCTGTTATAACCATATAATGGTCATGGTGAAGGAAATCAAGTTGCATTCCAGCAGCCAAATTGATTATTTGATATCTAATTAACAGCAATTTATTTGTTGATGTCCTGGTCGAACTCTGCAGAGCCCTAATTACCTGACAAAGAGCTGACACTACCAAAGGCGTGCTGAAGCTTTCTGTAGTCAACCATGACACCGAAGTGCTACCCAAACCGTCTCTGGCACGTTGTGCAGCGTTTGGCAACGCAGATCGAGAGGAACCTGATCACACAAAGCTGCTGAGATGAACTTGGCAAAATTATGTGAGTAAAATACCATGGCTCGAAGCCATGCCACCTTGCTGGGATGTCATCCAAGCTCTCATGTCAAGCTCCATAAACCGGGGTAATGAGTGAGGAGCACCTCGACGGCCCAGGGAGGGGCACTCATCAGTCACACGTAGCGCGCTGTCAGCTCGGTCCGAGGCACGCTGATTGCCAGCCAGGAAGGGACACTTGCCTTCACACGATTGCCTTTTGGATGAGTGGCAAAACACAAAGGGCAGCTAAAATAATTACTGATCCTGTTGTGGAGGTTTCTCACACGTTCGTTTTCGTGGTGTGAATACAGCTCAGAGGCTCTACAGCCCTTTGGGGCTCCTCAGGAACAAATGAAACTTTATGCCATCCTCTAAGCTGTTTCAAGAGAATGTAACTGTAAATGTAAAGAGAATGTGCATGCCAAGCAACCTTACTGTGCAGTCTGTGATGGAGAGGAGAGAAAGAGGGACCACAGCAGAAGACTCCTTTCCATACAGAATCCACTCGTTTCTTTCCTTGAGCTCCCCCTTCCTCAATTGCAACTTCCATTGACAGATGCAAAGCCAGACTAACAAGCTGTAGAGAACCCTGGCACAAAGGATTATCAGACAAAGCATTTTTATTCTCTGGGCATTGATTTGCACGTCACAACTACAGTCCAAATGGAAATAGTAGTTTAGATAGATGAACTTGAATGCTAAGCATTCATCCTGTTTGCTCCTAATAAACAGGTCATTCTGATTATTCCTAGTAACTGCTCTACATGCTCTTACAGATGCATTTACTTGTAGCTAGATACAGATTTTCTAGATAATTAAGGGTATTTGGAGTAAAACAGAGTTGTTGTTTTAGAAAGACATGAATATTGACAAGACATCACATTGAATAGGTTTAATTAGAATTACTGATTCAGAGAGAGAGGGAGAGAGAGATGTCCAGGCACCGAGGGAATCCGTAAGTACAAATGGGGCAAAAAGGAGCATGTCCCGGAACGCTTTCAGCAACCAGAATGGGTTTTACCATTTTACTGCAGGCACGACACAACCTGAGCTGCCTCCCACCAGCAACACCCAGAAACTGCCCGCTGAGCCTGCCCAGAGCCCGCGAGGCTGCTGCTGAGCATCTGCCAGGAAACAAAACCCCGATCCTGAGAGCCAGGCAGACGAGGCATGCGAGTTTTAATTCTCGTCTTCTGCGGCATTCGGCTGACATTTAGTTTGATGGCAACTGCTGTGCTAGGGACTGCCTCAGCCCAGGTGGAATTAGGAAAACAGTGGTGAAATTTGTTCTCTTACGCCCGTAACCCAGAGGGAAATTTCAGCCTAAAACACGGTGACCTAATTTTTCTGGCTACCAATGGCAAATCGGTAGCCAGCACCCATTTTTAGCTTTAAAAGCTTCCTCAGGATCACCTGGTGAGCGATCAATCATCTCTTACAAAGAGCTGCCATTGGTCCCTCCGCCTTCATAACGAAGCCTCAGATTGCTTTCAGGAAACAACACGAAGGGCACACGCACAAGGAAAAGTAATCAGGCCACCACAGGGCCAAAGCAGTCCTCAACATTTCCATGGGAAGGCCGTTCCACTTGCAGTTTCAGTCTGGAAAACAGTAAAATAAACCTGCATTTTAATGATTTTTTGAGGAAAAAGGTGGGGATTTTTTTCCCCCTTCAGCGCAAGCCACAACAACAAGGCACTTCCCCTTCCCCTACCTTAGGCTCTGTTAAATATGAAACTCAGAAACCATCTCCAACACTCTAGGGAATAAATTATTTTCTGAAAGCCTATTCATTGCCGTCCCTATTACCGGTCTAAAGCTATAAGTTTTTTTGCTCCTCCCTGCCTTTCCCCCCCCTTTTTTTTTCAATGCTAGAAATAGATTAAACTGGCACTTCAGGATGCTGAACTGCACTTTCAGCTGAGCTCTGTGGTTCACAGAGATTTATCAAAAATGACAAGATTCAACATCTAGGAGATGCCTTGTAGTGCCTAGGAGCTCAAGGAAGATGCAGCGGTTACAACAGCAACCGGAGAAATAAGAAGTGTTAAAAAAAGCACAGCGCAGCCCTTCAAAATAAAAGGTCTGAAGTGAATGGAGAGATGCTGTGCTGATCAGCGCTGTCCATCAGCGGGCAAGAAAGTGTCACTGCCTGCCTGCTCAGAGCACAAAGGCAGGGAAGGCTGCCCTTCGTTTCAGCTCCAAGGGCTGCTGAAATGTTGTCGCCGTGACCTGCCCGAGCCGTGGAGATGCACAGGGTCTCTCCCATCCCATTTGCAAACAACGTGGTATGAGCTGCAGAGTGATGAGTGTTTATGTGGGCTGTCTTCTTCTGAGTTCAGCTATCACTACAGAGAGTAAAATGTAATATTCTCTAAGTGCTCTCTCTTTTTCACATACACGCATGTAAAGAAAGTTATGATATATTTGAAGCATTCAAAGGAAAGAATAAGAAATGGAGTGTATCTGGGCAGTAAGTACTTCTGAACCACAAAATCTTCTCCTCTCCTTAATCACCCTTCACGTGGATAACCCACCCTGCCTGAGCTAATAGCCATGATCAAGAGCCACCCTGCACCCAGGCTGCATAATTTCTACCCAAATTAATACAACGCAGGTGGAGCAGGGACTGACAAAGCTGGGATGTGACCATACGAAAAGCAGAGGCACCTTTCCCCTGCCTCAGAGCAGGACCGAGCACATCCCGTGCTCTGCTGCTGCAGGATTCCTTGTCACACAGCTCTTTGTTACGCTGCTTGCATCTATCATTTGTTCAGGTGTATTTTACAAAGGGCTTATTCCAAGGCTGTACACGGTAACAGAGAAAAAAAAATCAGCATCATAGCACAGAAATGAACCATGGCAAGGCTACCCCAGTATTTCATTAGCTGTGTCACAGGCATAAACCGACATGAAGTGGCCAGAGCTGTAGAGCAGGGCATAACAAGATACTGAAGCACACAGGTTTCTCTCACTAAATAACTATTCTAATGAACCACTGTGAGAGACACCCATACAAAGCAGTAAGCTTGCACCGTAAAATGCAACCTGAAACAAGAACCCCACAGTACGAGAAGCCCTGCATTCAGGAAGGACGCTGCAGGCCTCCCAGCTCCTTCACAGAAGCCCAGGGCAAATTCCTCCAGGAAGAAACAAAGCAGTGCCCATCTCCTGTCCCTCCTGTGCACCAAAACCTTCTCCTTTACAGATGTCAATACAGTCTGAAGGAGTTAGGCTAACCTAGAGGAAAGTGATATGGAAATAACTCCCATAAGACCTTCTGTAAAGCTTAATCCAATCTTCCCTTGTGAACTAGAAGTTATTCCCCTTTTACTTGCCTTCAGTGGTGATAAACTGCAGACAAAAGAGATAAGGGACTCGCACACCTCGTATTTAACCACTCACAGTAAATACACCTCCCTCTTTTCTTATCTTGCAGCCTGCTATGGATTTCCTTTTAGTAACCTTCTGAATTACAATCAAATTATACTTCAAGGGGCATTGAACTGCATGGCTTGCAATACCTTAATGGGTTCTGCTCTCGCTCCTCGGGAAGGACTGGTAATCCCCAT